>NC_140593.1:781589044-783989044 GCF_964204655.1 Triturus cristatus | reverse complement strand
TTTCTAGGAAAAATGTCATCAACCTATTTAGTTGAAAGATAATTCCCTTGGAGTTCTCTCTCTCGCTTACCAATCTATTCCAAAGATATCCGTGGGTCCAACACCCACTCCATCAGTTTCCCAATTAGACCTTTGTAAGATGGTAAAGACAGGGAGGACAATCTGTTCCCAAAGGCATACACAACTTCCAAATTATTTTCAGACTTGCTATATTCCAGTGTGCTACATACCCGCCAGAAGTGGATTGCTCAGCCCAATAGACGCACTTTACTGTGATCAATGTAGGGATACTGTGACACAATCAATAAGCATTCGCACAGACAACTGAAGTCTTCTCTGTTTATATAGATTCTGACCCTGCAGTCCACAGACATGTTTATTCCCTTTAATGAGGCTCTGATAAACATGTAAAGGAAATACAAGACCTGTCACAATGGGCTCCACGCTTTAACATGTGGCATCCTGAAAATATAGGCTGGTTCCCTCACACCATGCTTACTTCCCAGCATGTCCAACACCAGACAGGATGGAAATTCTGGCTTCTTCATATAATTGTAAGTTAAATACCATTCCCATGATTTCCTTGGACAGAAACTTTAAAATGGCGAAATATGCACCATGGGTAGGTTTGACCTAGCAGCATCCAACACCTCCTACCTTTTACCAAGGTACACCCACACCCTGTGGGAAATAGCTGCGTTGGCAACCTCAAACCTTCCAAAGACACTGCTGGATGCAAGTGATGCGGGCTCGTTGTGCAAAAGACATGCTTGCTTGAAGACCATAGGCTTTCCAGGTGACACCCAGATCCAGCTTATGGATCTGCCTTTGACCGGCAACCCCTGCCGGCAAGGTCAACTCTTTGTTTGAGAAGCTCATAAAATGATGGGCTACCACCAGTGCTTTAAATAGACCAGTACTATCTGGTAATGAGTACCTGCATTTCTTTAATTTAAAAGGAAGACTACCTGTACTTCTCAGCACTGCTGTGATACATTTAGTAGGAGAGTACCGTCGCTTATCAGGAGCAAACCGGAACTCTCAATAGGAAGTACCTGCACATATATATTTCCACATGAAGCACTGTCTATGAGCCATGCTCTGAGCTCATCTTTAACTTTTTAATTGTTTCATCAACAATAGCTTGTGTTTAAGGACTAAAACCACAAATTCGCAACAGTGTATTAACCATCTCCGCAGCAAATTGTTATTCCATACAGAGGTGTGTGTATATATATATATATATATATATATATATATATTCACTTAAAAAAACCATAGGTTTCACACATGTTATAGTTAGCTGGACATTTCACTCGTGAAAAACCATTGAAATTCCCCCGTTATAGTTAGTGCAGGCAACTATAACTCACGCGACCGCAATCCTCTGCTGATGACGTCAGATATTACATCACTGTATTTAGACATTTATTTACCCATGTCTTCTTCCATTAATCTTTAGCTATACATATATTACAAATATTTATTTTTCATAAAGACACATGTCATCAGTGATGTAATATCTGACGTCATCAGCAGAGGATTGCGGTCGCGTGAGTTATAGTTGCCTGCATTAACTATAACGGGGGAATTTCAATGGTTTTTCACGAGTGAAATGTCCAGCTAACTATAACATGTGTGAAACCTATGGTTTTTTAAGTGAATTTGCAAGGTTTTTTTTTTTTTTTTTTTTTTTTTGAAACCGTTTATTACAAAATTAAAAAAATATACAAAGATGGGCCTACAACCTTCAGGCCGGCCGCTAGCAAGCAAGAGGAGCATGTGATACAAACAATAGCGCGCATGCCGCGGCAAAGGGAAATGCACAGGAGTTAGAAGCGGTGGTAGCCACACCATCCGGGCCCACATAACGGTTTCATTTTAATATAAATAACAACAAAAAAACAAATCCACAAGGCAACCCACAATCGGAAACAGCAGCATGTGCTCCCCTAGCGGGGGGACCCTACCAATCCATAGGAGTATCAAGGGGGGAAAAAGGTCAAGACTGGGATTAGGTGGACTCAGTGCCCGGAACTGGGGAGATAAACTGGCTAAGGGGACGGGGCCGGTGACGGATCGGGCAATAACGGCGGGGTACAGATTCCCCCGCGGTAGGTGTTCCAGGGGCCCCATACGTTCACCCATGTCCCAGGCTTACCTCTCGCAACATACACCACCTTTTCCCGAAACATGCACCAATCCATGTTATCCTTCCATGCCGAGACAGTCGGCGACCTCTGGGAACCCCACAGTTGAGCAATGTCGCGTTTGGCCACCATATATCCCAGAGTCACCCACCGTGTCTGCGGCACCGAGCAGTCGGTTGGCTCCCACACATTCAACAGGCATCTCCTCGCTTCGGGCAGCAGCGACACACGCGTAACCACCCGCAGGACCTCATGCACATCCCGCCAGAATCGCTCCACCTCCGGGCATTCCCACAAAATATGGAGAAAGGTCCCCAAAGAACCACACCCACGCTTACACAACCCGTCCACAGCATAGCCCATACGCAGTAGCCTTGACCCCGTAACATAGACCCTATGGAGTATCTTGAGCTGGACGAAGCGAAGGCGGGCCGGTATGGCCACCTCTTTCGGGGAGGCCACCGCCGATACCCAGTCCTCGTCATCCAGCTCCAATCCATCGGCCACCCATGCCTCACGAAGGTTAGTCAGCAGTCCCGAGCGGTCATTGATAAGTTTTTTATAGATTAATGAAATCGTGCTGTCCGGTACGTGTCCATCTAGCACTCTATCCTCCAGAGGGGAATACTCCGGGATGGAGGCAACGTCCGGGAATACGGAGCATAGCGCATGACGGATCTGCATATACCGAAAGTACTCCCTGTCCTGCAACTGGAATTCTGTCTGTAGCATCTCGAACGTTTTGAATCCCCCCCTCGTCCAGAGATCACTCACCCTGCTGATGCCTATCATGTCCCACTTTTTAAAGCCCTTCGAGGTCCACAGGGAGCCCAACTGCTCAGATGCGTATAGTGGCGACGCCCGGGTCAAACGATATTCCACCCCATCGCCACATTAGCCGCGTGCCACACTCGTACCATGACACGCGTGGGGCCCGTCAGACGTGCGTCAAGCGAGCTGGAGTAAAGCGCTCGGTTATAATCACCACCCGGCAGTAACATCTTATCCATTTCAAAGGCCGGGTTTAGAGCGGGCCCGTACAGGCCGTGATTAATCGCAGCCAGCTGGGAGGCCCAATAATACCGTTTGATATCCGGGAGGGCGATCCCCCCGTCATACCACGGGAGCGTCAGTTCGCCAGGGCGATACGCGGTCTACCTTCCCAGAACAGTCGGCGCTGCAAACTCTCCACCTCGCGAAAGTAGCGCGCCGGGACGACGTCCATTGTGTTCTGCAGAGCGTTCAGGAAACGCGGCAGCGACATCATCTTAAACAATGCCGCCCGGCCGAGCGGCGAGAGCGGCAAGCGCCTCCAACGCGCAACATCCTCCTTCAGGCGCTGGAGGGGGGGAAGCAAGTTCTGACTATATCGGGCCTCCGCGTCCAGGGTAATGAAGACACCCAGGTACCGAAATCCCCGCGGGGCGATCTGGATAGGACAGCCCCGCGGAAGGATAGGATCCTCCCCAGAGAGAACATAGACGCACGATTTAGCCCAGTTGATGACAAGGCCGGAGTTAAGACCAAATGAATGCAATACATCAACCAGTACTATCAGTGATTTACGTGGGGAAGCCAGGTACAGGAGAATATCGTCAGCGTATAGAGATACGCGGTTCTCATACTCGGGGGTCCAGCGGAGACCACGAATAGAAGGTTCCCACCGCAGCCACTCCGCCAGGGGCTCCAAGGCGAGCGCGAAAAGGAGCGGCGATAACGGGCAGCCCTGCCGCGTGCCCCTGCCCAGCTCGAACGGAGCCGACACTCTACCGTTCACCACCACCTGCGCCAGCGGGCCAGAGTACAACAATTTTACCCAACTGATCCTGGGCCAAACCCAAACTTCGCGAGCGTCGCCCAAATATAAGGCCATTCAAGCGTGTCAAACGCCATAGTGGCGTCCAAGGACGCCAAAATGGCCGGCTCTCGTATGAACGGGACACGTGCGAGCACCCCATGCAAACGCCGCGGGTTAAGCGCTGTATTGCGGTGAGGGATAAAGCCGGACTGATCCTGGTGAATCAAGTCACACACTACGCCGACCAGCCGATTGGCCAACACCTTGGCGAGGATTTTGGGCTCCGCATTCAATAGCGAAATAGGCCGATAGGATGTGACCCGGTCCCGTGGCCTCCCCTCCTTATGGATAACCACGATAGTAGCTAGACGCTGGTCTAGCGGGAGGGAACCCGCCGAGTGGGCCGCGAGGAACATAGCACGGAGATGCGGCGCCAGCGTATCCGGTCGCAGTTTATACAACTCGATGGGAAGACCATTAGGACCCATGGCCTTGCCGGAAGCGACCGAACGTATGGCGAGGGCAATTTCTTCGGAAGTTGGAGCGGCGTCCAACGACACTCTGTCCTCCTCCGAAAGGGAAGGCAGCGCGATATCCCTGAGCAGGGCGTGGGAATCCTCTTCAGAGCGGGAGGACACCGGGGAATACACCCCACGGAAATAGTCTGCAAAGCAGGAGACAATTTCTTCTGGTTCAGTGACACACACACCATTCTGTTTCTCAATCAACGGGACAACTCGACTTGCTCTCTCCTTTTTGTCCAGCTACGCAATCAATTTACCAGCCTTATCACCCACATCATACAGTCTCCCCTGTTGCTCTCTACTGAGGCCCCTGGCCGCCTCCGTGACGAGGGCCTTATAAGCCGCTTGCTTGAGTCGGAGAACATGTAATTTGTCATCCGTCACCCCACATTCTAGATCACCCTCCAACTCTGTTATCTCAGCTTCAACACGGGTCACCTCCTCCCGCTCGCGCCTCCGGGAATGGGAAATAAGGGACAAGGCCTCTCCCCTGAGTACCGTCTTGAACGCCTCCCACAATGAGATCGCCGATGACACAGACCCCACATTCTCGTCAAAGTAGCGCTTAAGGGATTTAACCAGCTCTGCGCGAATGGTGGGGTCACGCAGGTACCAGGGATTAATCGGGACCACCCTACCCTCTCCCCTCGGAAGAATATCAAAGTGCAACAAGAGCGGGGAGTGGTCCGAAATACCCCGTGCCAAATGGCGCACCTCCCCTATCCTCCCAACGTGCGCCGATGGAACCAGGACATAATCTAGCCGTGAGAGACTACCATGAGCCCCTGAATGGAAGGTGTACTGTAGCTGCGTGGGATGTTTCAAACGCCAACAATCCACCAGCCCCAAGGTATCCAAGAGGCCAGACAACCACGCCTGGGCACGGGGGAGATCCCTAGGGGGGTGACGATCCACAGTTCCGGAAACCACAGCATTAAAATCCCCCCCCACCACTAGAATCCCCTCTGGAAGGCCAAGGAGGAGGCGCCCCAGATCCGCAAAGGTGGTCGTCTGCAGCCCCGGCGGGACATAAACAGACACGAAAACGACCACTCTGCCCTCCATTCTACCCACCAAAACCGTGTAACGTCCCCTGTCGTCATGGTGCACCTCATCAATCTCCAACGGGAGCGAGTTCTTAACCATAATGCCCACACCCCTTGAACCAGACGTGAAGCCCGAATGGGCCACAAGGCGGTAGCCCCGTCGATTCATGGCACAAAAGGAGTTGCCAATGAGGTGTGTCTCCTGCAGAAAAACTATATCGGGCGAAATTCGCTTCAAGAACTGCAGGACCACACCTCGTTTTATCCTGTCCCCCAATCCATTAACATTCCAGGACAACAGACTCAGTCCCCTACCCCCCATCATAAACAGAAGCCATCACTCGTCCCCCAGAGAGCACTTTAGAAATAACACAACGATGCTTTTGCCTTGTGGTAGAAACGAACAACACCCCACCCCAACAAAACTCCCCCCTCCCTGCACCCCTGCATGAGCCCAGACAGCCCCCCCAACTTGCAGTGTGCCTGTCGCCCCTATATAATGAAACTAGCTAGACCCCCTAGAGGAGGAAAGAGTACCCCTTCTAGACCCCACACAACCTCCAAGGGAGGGGAAAGAACAAAGACAGAAGCTTGGTCGAAAGTGGCATCATAGTCGTCCAGAGCGAGGTCCAATATCAACCCCTCAGTCCCGATCCAGTGGGCCGTCTCCTCCCGCCGCCCCCCCCCACCATCTCGAGCACTACCCTCAGACAGAGTGTCCAGCCAGTCCCCGGCCGCTTCGGGACGATCAAAAAGTGCGTGCGACCATCCCCCTCTACCCGCAGCTTGGCCGGGAAGAGCATGGCATATTTTAAGTTCATGTCCCGGAGCCGGCGCTTAACACCCAGGAAACTCAGTCTCTGTTTCTGGACCGCTTGAGTGAAATCGGGATAAAAGTTCACCTCCATATTTTCCACCTTAATCGGCCCTTGCAGTCTGGAGGCTTGCATGATCGCGTCCCTGTCCCGAAAGTTAAAAATCCGGGCAATGAGAGGCCGCGGAGGGGCTCCGACCTTCGGCCTTCCCCCGGGAACTCTGTGGGCCCTCTCCACGGCAAAGAATTTACTCAGTCCCCGAGGCTGGAGATGGGTAGCGATCAGGTCCTCTACAAAAAGATCCGCCGCCGCTTCCTCCCGTCCCTCGGGTACTCCGATGATGCGGATGTTATTCCTCCGGGCCCGACTCTCGGAATCCTCCAGGCGCCGATCCATAAGCGCACTCGCCTGACGAAGTCGGTGCACCTCCGTTTGGAGGGCCGCCACCTCAGTCGTGAGGCCCGACGCGGTTCGGGCCAAAGAATCAACCCGGTCGTTGGTCTTGGAGAGATCAGCCCTCACCAGGCCGACATCCACGAGGACCGCGTCGATCTTATGCGCCAAGGTGTCGAACCGCTGGCCCACCGAGGCCTTCATCTCAGCAATGGCGCCCATGACGTCTTGCAGAGTCAGATCTGTGGGCAAATCCGGGGCATCAGGGGGGCCCTCAGAGGACTTGTGCGGTCCGCCGGGAGATCCCTTCTGGAGGGTATAGCGGTCCATGATGTTGGCCTGATGTACGGCGCCACGCCGGGTCGACTTGGTCTTCGACCGATCTCCGTCTTGTTTCGTGGCCATCGCCACGGGTCACACACCCGCACCAGCTACGCCGTAGAGGGCAGGCAATCAAGGCCACGAGCTCCGGGGGGGCCACCCCAGGTCGACGGGTTGGGTCACAGCCGGCAGGCAGGCAGGGTCTCCCGGCGAGGCCACACCAACACAAAGAGCTCCGCGATCTCACTTGCAGAGACGGCAAGGGGGTGCGAAAGTGAAAGCGAAAGTGTGGGGTACGCGATTCGCCAGGCCCGTCCCGCCGTTGTTGTTCACTTTGCCACTGGATCACCCCCCAGCGCAAATCCGGGGTCCGGCGAGAAGTAGGCCGCAAACTTCAATCGGTGCCCACTCCGGTACCTGAAGTCCGATTCGAGAACGGGAAACGGGTACCACCTCAACTCAGGCTCACCGACACAGTCCCCTCAACCGAGGCAGGATGAAGACAGGATGAACGTAGGAGGTTGCGGAGGTCCTCGGGAGCCTCGCACCTACGCGGCCATCTTGGTTGCGCACTAGGCTCCTCCTCTCTGCAAGGTTTTTTAAATGCTAATTCCTAACTATATCGTGTGTGAAACCTATGGTTTTTTCAGTGAATTTGTACGGTTTTTTAAATGCTAAGTTATGTATTTTTTTTTACTGCGCGCGCTGTGGGCTCTTGGTGCTCTTCGCGCACCAAGCACCCACGATGCGTTGTTCGTGCCGTGCGCGTACAGTGCGCGCACCCCGCGATTTTTCGCAAAAAAAATATTTTTTTTTTTACCCTTGGGGGTCCTTCAGTGACCCCCTGACAAAGGCTAGGGGGTCAGGACCTGTCCATCCTGCCCCCTTCTCACGTTTTCCCCCTTTGTTTTTCATTGCCTCAGACTGCGAGAGACAAAATGGCGGCCGACACTTCCTGATTTCGACCGATTCGAATGTTTACTGACATCTAACAACCAATCAGAATTGCGCTCGCGCACGTCACCGTGCGCGTACGGTATGCTTACCGTACGCGCACGGTGCCCGCTTATAGATATATATATGCTTTTAACTGCAATTTTCTCAGGAACTAATGAACAGATTTACACAAGACCTGCAAAAGGCACATCCCTGAACTGAGGACTACCTCTCTGCCAAATTTCAAGTAATTCTGTTCAGCCGTTCGGGCTGTAGCTTGGACTAAAGGTCCTATGGAAAAATGCATGGGGAAAACGCGTTTTGGGACCCCCCCTTTTTCTCAGCCCCCGCTTGACGAATCCCCCCGACACTTTCAGGGAAGGAGCGGAGCGCCCCACCTATTTTGAAAATTTCGCGAGGATTCGTCAATCGGCGCCAAAGTTATTCCAAATAGAATGTTGCGGATTTCCTATGGAAACACGGTCCTAACTATAACTATCTACTGGCGACCGCCAGTAGATAATATATATATATATATATATATATATATCTATCACGCAGGCAAGCCCTATCCTTTCTTGCTCCTCATATTCATGAACTCCATCACCAAACCCTCTTTGAGGCCTTGATCTTCCAAATGCACTGCTCAGCCATTAAGGGATGAGTAGTGGACTGCTTTGAGAATAATGGAACAATAACTTTGTGTAAGAAAACCGGCTTTTTGCAGGTCCGCCTCCCCAACACACACTTTTTGCCCACATTTCTGGACTGATGCCACTGGTTTATCGACTCTGAGAGTGAACTGAGGCCTGCTATTCAGACCCCCGTGCCTGTGTTCTAACACATTACAAAATGCATGTCGAATAGGCTTCCCCAGTTGGCAAGGACTGACTTACTTGTAAGCCCCTAGTATATGGTAACTAGGGTACCCAGGGCATGTAATGCAGAGCGTCCACCCAGGGCAGTGGTCACATTGCTAGTTCGACTTTGATATTCAAACTAATGGCAAACGCCCACACTGCCCTTAACAATATATGTATGTCTCCCCTAAGGAAGTCCTATCGAGCCCCAATGCAGGGAGATTAAGTAGGACATGTATTTTTATGTGTGTCTTAGCAGTAACACTTCCAAGTTGTGGTTTTGCTGTGGGAGAATTTGTATCTCTATTGGCTAACATAGGGTTACCAGCTGACCCCTCAGTCCGGCTAATTCTTGAATGGGACTATGCAGATGGGTACTGTAAGGTATCAAATTAATTGGACATTAAACCCGACTTGATGCCCAAGTCAAATTTAATGTCACTGTTAGAGAAATGCAACCTTTAGAAAGGTGCCTCTCTGTGACCCAGTTTGTCCAGTGGCCTCACATGGTCACTAGCCACCAGACCGCTTTCTGCCCTCTTGGGGAGGAGTGTGAATGACTCACAGGCTTAAAAGCAATAGCAGCCTGCTACAGACCGAGGTGACACCTCCCTTTTGCAGGTAGCCATTCAGGGTGTTATCCCAAAAGGCGAAGCCGCCTTTGGTGGCAAATGGAGATCACGCTCCTAAGGGGCTGCCCTTTGTTCAGGTAGACCAACTTGCGATGGAGGCAGAGAAGAGAGACCAGTGCCCAAACCGGTTTTCCCACTGGCGTGTAGCTCACAGTAACGTACGCCTCTAGGGTGGGCTACAGAGCTCCTAACATCTGAGGATGGGTGTCGACAACTTGAGAGTGGGCAGAATGGAGCACTGTGGAATCTCCAGATGCCGCACCTAGCCGGAAAGTCGTCACCAAGATGGATGGGACATGGTAGCCCATTGGCTAGTGACCGCATCATCCCCCCAGGACACTGGGGAAATTATGGCACCCCTAGCACCCTGAACCTCAGATCATGTCGGAACTGGAACAAGGACCGGAGAAGGACTTCCCTGCTTCCCCGGATTGTGCAAAGAGAGGCTGCACCATCTGCTAGACTGCACCTTGGGCTAGCGAAGAGCGGACTGTACTTGTGGCCCCTGACTTGGGGGTAAAAGTCATGTCCCATACCAAACAGGTTATTCCAAGGGTCAGTTAGCTGGCCTCCTGAAACCACCACCACGGTCATCAAGGCTGAAGTAGCCCACCTCAGCAAGCCAGTAGCCACTTCAGAAGAACCATCACTGACTGCCACTGGGTGTCCCAAGAGACCGATCCTTGTCAGCCAAAAGTTGCACCCGAGTCAGTTGGACCTGGGAGTGTAGTCTGAGTCCAGATCGGTCAACCAACAGGGACACCAGTCTCCATCAAAGGATATCGCTGGGACTGCTGTGTACGGAGCCTGGGAGTCCAGCCACAGCTGTCCTTCCACTGTCTTAGAGGACTTCAAGGGACTCCAATCTCTGTGGCCAAAGTTGCCTCACCAGACCCATGGACCAAGGAGTAACCGCAAAGGCACTCCTACTAACCGTACACCACCCAGAGCATCTCTTGCATCTGTAGCATACAGACCGCTCTATTGAAGTCATGCTGTAAAGTTTGGAACTAGACTGGGAAACGCATTGGTGGCCAGGTAACTGTCCAAATACTCCTCATTTGCCTCCCCCCTTCCTCCCAGACCTTCACCTTGTTGAGTTTGGTTGCCCAAATGGTATTTCTTTTGTGTTCTGTGGCTTTCTTCTTTACTTATTTGGTACTGTTAAATGCTTTACTCTAGTTCCTTAGTTTAAACCTTGTTGCTCAAAGCCAGAGCTATCCAAGGTTGAGCTTCAGGTTTTACATAAGAGCCTTACTGGATCCAAGACAGTTTTTGCGAGGTTATAACAGCCATACTGTACATATTGTATAATACACCCAAGTCCTCAAATTGATGCCTAGCGGTTGGATCCAGAACCTGTGTTTAACTGTACCAGACAATTAATGAGTTAGCAACCACCAAAAGGACCTGCCAAGTCGACACTGAGCAAAACGTTTCAAAAGTTGCCAAGTTGTGTATATCCAAGGCACCGTTTTCCCAAGAGCTTAAAGTCGACAACAAGACTTCACAAAGTGGCTTATGGTTTTGCATGGGCTTGAAAGATGGAAAACAGAGAAATCTACTTGGCCATCCTGCCCACGCTGAGGATTAATGATTTGAAGGTTCTTTGCAGGGAAAGGAAAATCCGCCCAGGAATCACTGTCAAGAAGGAGGGCCTTGAGAAGGCCCACAGATCCTGGGAAGAAGCAAGGAGAGCCCATGCCCAACTAGAAGATTAGCTCACCCCTAACAGTGGGGATGAAGAAGATGGTAGAATTCTCTTTGAAACAGAGGGGACAAGAGTGTGGCCCCCACAATTCGATCAAGGCATGACTCCACTTCTGGAACTGAAAAGAGCTCCACTTCTGTAAGGAGGCCTAAGAACCTCGAAGCCCAGCTCAGCCTCGTAGAGATCCAGGAGAGGAAACTGGCTCTGGAAGAAAGGAGATTGGCCCTAGAAGAAAAAAGGTTAAGCTGGGGTTGAAACCCCAGGGATATGGTGGCAGCAACAAGGAAATACAGGTGAATGCAGGAGGTGCCTATAATCCCAGGTTGCCCTAGTTTATTGTTCTTAAATATGTAGAGAGGGATGACATACACAAACAGCTGGCATCCTATGAGAGCGCTCTTAGATGAGAAGGGTGGGTACCCAACACTGGTGATCCTTCTTGTGGGAACTGATTCTAACAGTAGGGAGAGATAGGCTGCTGACACTGGTAGAAAAGGTGGCAGCGTCACACACCCACATGAGGGAAACCCTCATTGAGTTATTTGGTCTCACCTCAGAGGAGTACAGACAAAAGTTCAGGAACACATAGAAGGAGTCAACTCAGACACAGGTGGAATTTGTAGATACCTCTGTGAAGTCACTGAAAGGCTGGATTAAGGGTAGCAAGGTGGATACCTATGAGGGGCTCTACAATTTAGCGGTAAAAGAGCACATGCTTACAAATTGTACCTCAGTGACATTACACCAGCATCTAGTAGATTCTAAGTTATCAAGTCCCTGAGAGATGGGTAAGGTAACAGGTGAGTGAGTTTGGACAAGAATATCCACGAACCCAGTGGGTCATCTCAAGAAGCGGGTATCCGGCCAACCTAAAGAGGTGAAGTCAAGACCCAACCCACCATAGTAAACAGAGTACTGGGGACCCAGGGTAAAAGAACCTCTTGTACAAGAGGCTCTGCTTTGACTGCCAATAGCCAGGACAGGACACAGCTGATGCAGCTTGACCCCAAAAAAAACTGTTACCAATTGGATAGCCTGTATATTCTTACAAGCTGACACCTCAGATGAGGAGGCCCTAGTAACTTTTAACTGGGGAAAAGGGTCCAGGTGGTAAGCTAGTGATTCGTGAGGGTGCTAGTATACACTGCCACCATTTCTCAGTGAATGGGATCCCAACCACTGCCCTGAGAGAGACAGGTACCAGTCACACCATAGTGGTTGACATGTCAGTGTCCCCAGATCAGTATTTGCCAGGAGAGGTAAGGAAAGTAAGGCAACCCCAGGAGAGGTCACAAACTGACCTGGGGCCCTAGTATCCCTAGAAATAGGAGGTACGCTTAGCCGACATAGGGTGGTAGTCAGTCTTGACCTCCCACTAGATTGCCTCCTAGGCAATGACATCCCAGAGGCTGGTTTGGGCCCAGAAGAGGCAGCCACCCAGAGCGTTGCCAGACCCCAGGATCCTGGGGATCCTGCCCCTAAGGTTAGGAGACATAAGCCCCAGAAGAAAGGTAAAGGGATGAAAGGAAGGCCACCCTTGGCATAGCACCCCAGTAAGCAGGGACCACAAGATTGGTCCTGGCAAGTCTTCTTCTGACCCAAAGGAGGTCCTGGAGAGTCAAGCAATTGCTCAGAATCAGGGTGCCCCCTCTGAACTGACTAAAGAGGAGCTGAAGGAAAGTCACCCCACCAGACCCGTGGGCTGTGGAATAACTACAAAGGTACCACCGTTGACCGCACCGCACGTAAAGCATCCCTGAGCATCTTCCATCTCCTGCAGCTGCAGCATCAGGACTACTCCACTGAAATCTATGGCGGATGTGCTGTAAAGTTTTTAACTGGACTGGAAAACGCTTTGGTGGCCAGGAACTGTCCAAATACTCCTTATTGGCCCCCAGACCTTCTCACTGTCTAATCTGGTCACCCAAGAAGGGCCGGAGAAATTGAACTCAACTCTTACAAACCTTTCATAAGTTTACAAACTTTATGGTTACCAATGCTTGTTTGCAGATGAATTCAAAGTTACATTTTCTTTAAAAAATCTGTATCTGTGGAATCCTCTGGTGGATTTTGCTCATCTTGGACTTTAAAAATTCATAAAAATGTAATCTATTTTTATAAAATTGGTGTCTGATTTCTTTTGTGATACGTGGCTTTCTTATTTTGTTGTTTGGGACTGTAACATGCTTTACAGTAGTTCCTTTGTTTAAGTCTTGCTGCTTGAAGCCATAGCCACCCAGGGTTGAGCTTAAGGTTTTAAAAGCAAGCCTGGCTGAACCCAAGACAGTTTTTGTGAGTGTGTTACACCATAAGGCTGCACAGCCGTACCATATAATACACCCAAATTCTCATACTCTAATTTAACAGATCCTTCAAATCCCGAAACAATGTTATTGGCTGCCCTTCCGAGAGACTCCTAAATTCCCACAGAAGCCTAACGTAAACATCTCTTTGGTTAAAAGATCATTCAAACTCATTCTCATTGCTGTGATGAACCAGGGTTGTTATTCAAAATACTTCTGCATACCCAGGGGTTATGACCAATCTTAGACTCCAGACTGCTAAAGAAATTTCTCAGGAAACAAAAATTCAAAATGTTACCAATTTACCGGGTACTGTAGGCATTGCAGGCAGAAGACTGTGTGGTGGTGTTGGACGTCCGGGATTCTTACCTCCTCAAATCTAGCTCTACACAGGACAAAACGTAGCTGAGATTTTTGGTGGAAGGTTAACATTACCAGTTTGCAGTCATGCCCTGAAATAACTAAAATGATGGCAGTGGTGGTACTCCAACACCTACATGGCCACTTCATTTAATGCTACTTGAATGACTTACTGCTTAGAGCTGCTTTTCAACCTACATCTACCTTAGAAATGCTTCTCCTTACCCAAGTAGAAATTTTGTCTTGTGCCCTGCCATCATATCCTCAATACACAAGCAATAGTTTACCTCAACAAGGCCGACGTAAGTTGGAGACAGCTATGTAGCGGATCAATGGGGCTGTGGGTCATGCCATTTTTTCAAAACTGGAGCACGACACAGGTCAATCTCCTTGCCACCAAAGAAAACAACAAGTGTGAACGGTTCTGTCCTTCGATGTTCTCCGGTGTGCTTTCTCTACATTTGACCTACCCTTTTCATTACTATTTTTTCCCGTCCTTCTTCTTCAGTGAGTAACACAGAAGAACCAGGTCCTCAAGGATTATGGGATTCCGATTCCCCATTTTGGGTCAGATGATGTAAACTAGCCGTTCTGCCACTGGACTGCATGCACCTGTATCTTTTTCACTGAAGAGTGATCTCTTGTTAAGGGGTGGCGATTCCATGCAAGGAATTTGATACAACTGAATGATTTATACCTTGAAGACTCTAACAGCCCATAAAACGAGGATAATTGCTCAAGGACAAACACACTAAACAACATTACTCACTTCATGGTCCTACCTAGCTCATTTACATGGTACACAGTGCTAAACAATACAGAATAAAGGAAGTAATGAAAATATATATACAAATATTTACACATAAAAAGAACTAACAAGATATGAAAATTTGTACATATACATCATACAAAATGCAATATTCTCGACCCGATTATCCCTAAAAAAGGAATATTTAAGACCAACTCTCCCATCCCTGTTGTCGGATCTGACCACATTCTAATACTCTCCAAACTTCACTATCCCAAAACAGCTTCCTTGGGACAACCCAAATATCCAAAGGTTTGGGTCCGAAACTTTAAAGACATGAGCCAATGTACCCGAGAAATATGCCACAAAATTGCCCACGATCCCAACTCAAACACTGTTATTCTTATTGAATAAAGCAATTCGAGCCAGTCTAAAATTAAAATAGTTAAGACCAAGCAAAGCAACAAGCTAGTTCTCTCAAGAACTCTTAATAGAAAGAAAACTTCAGGCAAACAGAACACTTATGGCATATAAATTCCTCCAAACTTAATCTAATGTTTCTGCACAACATAGGCAAAGAATATATAAACCATTTCATGGAAGTATTAAAGCTGAAATGAAGAAGTCTTTAAATAATGGAGGAGTCGGTCATAGTCTCCATTATCATTTATTTTGCTCCCGCTGCAGCAGTGGAGTGTCTAAGCATTTGCCAGAGAGTCTGCTTCAGTTTACAAGTTACTCTGCATATATAGATTTGTAGTCCCATAGGAAAGAGTGAAAAACAATGATCTCAATAAAGACATCATACAACACAAAAAGACTTGAGCAATGCAGTTGTAGCAGGAAGATGTCTTTCAGCTTGCCATATATCATTAACAACAGTTTTTTTTCCCAAACTTTATTCATGTATTTCAGATACAATACAAAATTATGCAAGTTGGCAGATTCATCGCATCAATACAGTGAGTAAAGCAATTATCGGTGCCGCAGTGAACTTACATTGCCGCAAAATCATGTCCTCAATCAGTCCCAGAATTACAATGCCAGAAAGTCGGGCAGCAACCTACAGAGTGAAAATGAAGAGTTCAGCACAACAACTACAGTCTAGACATCAAACATCAGTAATCGACAACAGATAGGATGTAAGTGGTTTCCAGATGTCCCGTGGCCTCAAGGCTGCCGGCAGCTCCTCCGCATAGCAGGTAAGCTGGTCCCGGCAATATGCTAAGTCTTGCAGCCACATTTTTGCTGTAGGAGCTAATCGGCTCTCCCAACAGAGAGCGATTCTTCGCTTAGCCATGAGCAATGCAATGGATACGAGTTTTTTATTAGAAGGGTGCACCTTAGTCCCAACGCCCAGCAGACACAGCCGTGGATGACAGTCCAGTAGCTCCTCAATAATCAGACCGAGCACTCTCACAACTTCACCCCAATAAGCAAATATCTTAGGACATTCCCATGCCAGATGATAAATCCCTGCCCCAGACGCACCACAACGCTTACAGGCATCGGACTGTCGGAGCCCAAATTTAAATAACTGCGCCGGTGTATAGTACAACTGATGCAGATACTTAAAATGCACCAAGCGCAGGTTGCCATTCGGCGTCAAGCGGCCCGTCAAGCTGCAGCCATCCAGCCACTCATCTTCCGTGAGGGGTTCCGGAAGCACCATATTCCAATTGTCCAGGGCCGTAGTCCCCACAGAGACCCTATCACGCTGGGACGCCTTATAGAGCCTTGTCACCAGCCGGGCTCTAGAGGTGGCCGTATAAAGAAGCTGCAGTGCCCCAAGATTTGGCGGTTTGGAAGGGAAGTGCGGATTAAACGCACGCATGGCAGAGCGCAACCTAGTATACACAAAGAGCTGCATGGCCGAGACCTCACCACGGGCCACCAGGTCTACTGAGGTTATAAACTGGCCCCCAGGGAACACGCCCGCCATGACGCCAAGTCCCATCTCCGCCAGTGTTCGCAGCGTACCCGTCTCTTGGGTTACCGAGAGGTCAGAGTGATGGAGCAATGGCATGCTTGGAGCATAGAGCGGTAATTTACACGCACGCTGCCCCAACGCCCGCCAGGCGCTTGAGGTAGTCTGCACCGTGTCGAATTCTCCCTTCTCATATACCGTATGCGTGTTTACAATCATCGCCTTAAGGGGTAGAGGATGGACTGCACCCGCCTCCACAGCCACATGTGGGATGAATGCAGGGTCATGCTGCCAGTAATAGGCCTACTGCGCCTGTGCACAGAGGTAGTAGAGATAGAAATCCGGCGCCGCAAACCCACCCTGGTCATATGGTAATGTAAGCGTTTCCCACCGAAGGCGGGGTTTCTTCCCTCCCCACGCCAGTGTGATCAGGAGGGAGCGAAGAGTGCCAAAAAAGTGTTTGTTAAGACGCACTGGGATGTTACAAAAGTAATATAGAAAGCGCGGGAGCACTATCATTTTCACCAATGCTATGTGATCCGCAAAGGAGAACGGCAGCTTAATCCAACGAGTCACCTGCTCCTCCAGTCTGGTAACAGCTGTGCCAAAGTTTGCTTGAATGACCGTCTGCGGATCCCTATGCAGCCATATTCCTAAGTATTTAACAGCCTCCGAACCCCACACCAACGGGTACTCCATATCAAAGGGCCGGGCGCTATCAGTGAGAGACAATATAGTGGACTTGGACCAGTTGATTCCAAGGCCAGAGAAGCGTTCAAACTGAATATATTCACGAATAAGCGGCACCAGATACTGCGCTGGCTCACGAACATACAGCACCATGTCATCCACGTACATGGAGACAGCAAGCGGTCGCTGAAAAAAGCGCAATGCCGACGCAGCGTGCCTTTGTCGTATTATGCAGGCCAGGGGCTCCAGTACAAGCGCAAATAGCAGGGGCGACAGCGGGCATCCCTGCCGAGTACCCCGCTGAATCGTAAATTTGTAAGAGAGGTGACCATTAATTAGAACTCTGGCTTCCGGCTTAGTATACAGCAATCGAATCCAGTTCGTGAACACAAACGGGACGCCCATACGATGGAGGACCGCAATCATATAGGACCATGCTATAGAATCGAACGCTTTTGCAGCGTCAAGTAGCACTGCCACTGCCGGAAGTGTGGGCTTTAACACATGCATTACCGCGAATATGGTACGTAAGTTGTGGGACGTGGAGCGAGTGGGAACAAACCCCGACTGGTCCGGGAGCACCATAACCGGAAGGAGAAGTTGGAGCCTTGTGGCCAATACCTTTGCCAGTATTTTAACATCAGTGTTTATTAGGGACAATGGGCAGTACGAGTCGCATTGATCAGGTGGCTTGTCAGGCTTCAAAAGGGCGACCACCAGTGCCTCCCGAAGGGTCGGTGGCACACATTGGGTCTTGTAGGCTTCCTCATAGAGCTGTAGCAGACATGGTGCTAACTGGTCAGCATACTCTTTATAAAATTCAGCTGGCAGCCCGTCAGTTCCCGCTGCCTTACCACCAGGTAGTGCTTTAATAGCATCTTGTATCATGACCCCCAGAGCGTACGAGGAGTAGGACGCAGCCAGCCTCACCCCTGCCCACCCAGCGGCGACCTTCGAGGCGCACTGCTCTGTGAGATGCGTCTCCTGCAGCAGTGCGACCTGCACATTATGCCTGTCTAGATAGGCTAGTACCTGCCGCACTTTCTTAGCGTTGTTAAGTCCCCTGACATTCCAGCTCAGCCAAGTAAGGTTTGACCTGTTGTTAACTACCATAGCAGCGTACTCTGGGACATAGTAAGGCAACTGGACAACAGCCACATTCGCAGCACCATATAGCATGCAACATTAGAATCAGCACCAAGCCAACACATTGAGCCATAGATCCCCAACCACCCCATCCCCCCACTGCGGCCAATAAACATTCCCACATACATTCCCTTGCATGAACCAAACGAAAACAGAACAATCGCATTTTCCTATCACATAATAGATTGAGACCAAAAAAATTCAGTGTCCCAACAAAGGCGTCAACCTGGCACCAACATATACCCAAAACTTTGCGGGGAAATCCCATTTCAGGGGTCACTAGAGGCTCCTGGCCCCCCGCATAGGCGGGGTGGGTCGAGCTAAAGGAAAATTGGCAACCACCTCGTGGATTTGCACAAAATGCAAAATGTACCCATATCTACCTGGTACTATCATTAGGTGTAGAATAGCATTCTAAACATGCCCCCATGCCAGCACCCCCGAGCAGCAGCTATCAAGCATGGCACACACAAAGTGGAAATGTCACATTAGCCAACATACACAGTTAGGAGCCAGAAGAATGCCAGGCAGGATAGCAATAAGTGGCCCGATAACCTAGAGCCTCACATTCAGTCATCTGAGTCAGAATGTCCATTTTTCCTGCCTGCCGATCCCTGCCGCTCCAACTGACGGGCATATTGCAGTGCCTCCTTTGGGGTCGTAAAGATCCGCGCCTTCCCATCGTGCTGTATCCTCAGGCAAACCGGGTAGAGCATAGCATAGGGAATTTGAAGAGATTGCAGCTTTTTCTTCACAGCCTGAAACTCACGTCGAGCCTGCTGCACTGCTATGGTGAAGTCAGGGAACAGTTCTATTTTCATTCCCTGATAGTCAAGCCTCCCCTTCTCCCTGGCCAGGCGGAGAGTCACATCTCTATCCATATAATTAAGGAGCCTGGTAATTATCGGTCATGGCTGGGCTCCCGGGACGGGTCTAGAGGCCAGGGAGCGGTGAGTGCGCTCTACGATAAACACCTTTGAGAAATGTTTAGCGCCCAGCAGTGCCGTGAGCATCGACTCAACATACAGTTCCATGGGACCAGTGTTGGTAGTTTCGGCCACCCCAATGTCCTCGCTTTTAGCCTTTATGACTTCAAGTACTTTCTCCATAGTGGCACATGAGGTACCCACCGCCTCCATCCGGTCCTCCGCCGCTGAAATACGGGTCTCTGCCTCCGTAATTTGCGCACCATGCTTATCTAGCCTCAAAGCAATACTGTCCATTCGGAGATTTAAACCATCGATTTTTGCATCTATGGTTTGGAGGCTTTGCTGCATACTTAGCATCATGCGCTCCAGCCGTGAAGTCGGTCCCTGCTCCGGCTCCGACTCCGAGCTAGGGGCGGCAGGTGTAGGAGCTTTGGTACTTGTTTTAGCCTCAAACTGAAGCTTACTCTGCTGTTTATCCGTGCGACCCATGCTTGTAGTTTTCCACAGTCAGGTAAGGAGGGCAGTTGCAGAAGGAACCAGCAATCAGCGCCTGCAGCCACGCTATACACTAGGGCAGAGATACAGCTAAGCGCCAGTGCCTGAGCAAGCTAGTTTTCCCCAGGGAAGCAGGGAGTACAGGGTATAATGGTGACCCAGCCTTCACAACCCCGATCAGGACAGCGATCATCCGGCCCGATCAGAGATCAGCAACTGCCCAGGTACTGCACTAGGGGCCACATAACCCCACAGGGGCAACTCATTTGTCGCACTGCTCAGGGTGCACTCTCCTGGATGGCCAAGTACACTATACGTCTTCCAGCAGGCCTCAACAAGTCTAGGGGGTCCCCCAGGCCACACCGTCCGCCGCCGCGCCACGAGTGAGGCGCGCCCAAGATGCCCCCACCAGCTCACCAGTGTCCAGAGCCAGGCTCCCCATCAGCGTCCGCCGCAGCCGGGGCCCAGATGCATCACGGTCCCCTCCGGCTGTCTAAGGTTTCACCAGCGGACACAGGGAGCCCCAGCCCGCAGGGCCTAGGGAGCAGCGCAGTCCTCCTCGGGCAGCCTGCTGCTAGCGGGTTACAGCAGCCAGCGCTCCGCCCCAGCAGGACGCCGCCAGGCCAGCCAGGAACTCACCGCAACGGGGCCTCCGACTCCTCAACACCACTCAGGTCTGTAGGCGAGATTTCTGCTGCGCCATCCAGCGTAGGGGTCCCGCAGCAGCCTCTGGTCCCAGCAGCAGGCAGATAGCAGCAGCGCCCGGCTCCAGGAGGTATGTCGCCGGGGCCGTCAGCCACCATGAGGCACGACCCAGCGATCACCTCACAGCCCAGGGGAACCACCAGCAGTCGTCATCACGTGAGTACCTGTTCCGCAGCAATACCTCAGCTTATCGTCCACTACCAGGCAGTGCAGGGCCTTCCCCAGGCGGAGTCGTTAGTCGGATCCTCCATCAGCTCCCGCGCGGGCCGCCAGTACAGACTCGGATTCTCGGGGGCAGAGACAGCGGAGTGCGCCAATTTTTGTACCAGTGCAGTCCAAAGCACTTCAGTAGCAGGTAGCAGTCGTTAGTGGCCACGGATAGCGCCGATATGTTCGGATAATTGATGGATAGACAGCTCGACCAGCAGAGCTACATTACGGCGCAGCCATCTTGCTCCGGGCTCGCTAGCGCCCCCATCATTAACAACAGTTGATTGGTTTCCTTCCTTTCTCACAATGCCTGGTTACACTTTAAACAAACCATTATTCCCTGACCTTGACAACACAATGTGGGTGGTTTGTAGTATTTATAACTCATCTTATAAAAGCATCTGAGCAGCATCAGCTTCCTTGCCTGCTTCCATGCCCTCATGACATTTTACAAGACTAAGTGAGAGATACATGCTTTCCTTTGGTGATCTTTAAACAGGAAAACAGTCTGCAGTTGAAGCCTTTCCTTAGGCACATAATTCAACTAACCTTTCCATGAATGTAGGAAACTGGCTCTATATATACTACACCAAAATGAGGTATAGTGTGTATAGAATCCAGGTGACCCTAGAGGTAGGCAGAGGTTAAAGTTAGATAGAACCTTACTCTCTATTTGTGGTAGAGTGGTCGAGCACTAAGGCAGTATCAGAGGACAGTGTTAAGCATTTGATGTACACACTCAGTCAGCAAATGATTTCACACACTCAAGAACTGTACTCTAGGCCAATTGTTTTTGTATAAAAATATATACTGTTGTTTTATTTTTAGAACCGAGCAAGCCTGGCACAGGTAAGCATTACATACTTTACAGTAATAAGTTGCTGAATGTAGAACAGTTTGAAAGTGCAATAGGAATTGTACTTTGTTTGATCTGCAAGGGATGTAGTAGGTTGCAATACTTAGCAAATACAGTACATTGACATTAATAGGCTTTTTCAGTAAATTACAGGTAAGTTACATTTTACGTTACTTTTCTAACTCAGTGCTGGATACCTAGATGCAGCACTGGGACATTTCCTGGAAACAGGTAAGTATATACGTTTAGGTAATTCATGAAATTTAAAGAATATTTTCAGATTTCAAAACTCCACACTTAAAAACTTTTTGGATGAAAATTGTCAATGTTATCCTATGAAGGAAAAACTGGTTATCGATTCACAGGTAAGTTATCAACTGTGGGAGTTAAGGTTCTGGGGTTAGGCCCAGGGGTCCCCCAGGGTCAGTGATGCACTCCTGTTGCACCCTCAGCGGTACTAGAGCGGCTGGTTGCAGAGTGTTGAGGCCCAATGTTATCCAATAGGGGATAGGGGGCCTCCGGTTGGTGGCTGCTGGCAAGCAGGCCACTAGGTTGTGGGAGCAAAGCTCCTAGGGTTTAGGGCAGGGCAAATGGGTAAACAAAGTAGCACAAAAGGTGCACCCTCAGCGGCACTGAGGCGGCCAGGTGCAGAGTGCTGTTTTTACATTGGGCGCCCTGTTGTTTTCAATGGAGAACCTCGGTTTGCAAAACCGCTGCAGGCAGGGACACGAAGGACTTCTGTGTGCGAACACCACTTTGAGGGGTAAGTTGGGAAGTTAGGGGTTGGTCAGGCACCGTTGGTTTGGGCACACAAGGCCGTGGGGCGTCTGGTGCAGGGGTGCCTTTTGGGGTCAGATCTCCTTACCAGCTCCGGGTCGCGGTCAGGGGGACCTTCTGGATTTAGGCTGCAGGCGTCCGCTGGAGGCTTGAGGCACTTCAGGGGTCGCTGGATCGCTGGTCAGGATCGCCGGGGGACCTCCTCGTGGTGTTTTTCTACTTGAGCTCGGGCCGAGTTCAGGGGTGCAGAGTGGGCTGGATTCACGGTCTACTGCCAGAGGTTGCAGTTGAACAAATCTTGTGTTCATGGGGGAAGCAGTCTTTGGAAGTGAAGGCAGGCAGGTCCTCCAGGGTTTTTGAGGTTGCTGGCTGCAGGACACACTGGGATTTCGCAGGAGCAGGTTCAAGGAGAGACAGGCCTGTAAGGCTGGGGGCCAAGTCAGGGGGTGTCTTCCTCTTGTTAGCTGGCTGCACAGCTGTTCGGTCCTTCTTCTTTTCTTCTTGTCATTTCTGGATCTGAGGAAGCAAGGTTCAGGGTGCTCCCTAAATACTAGGGGGGGCACGAGCCTGTCCCTGGTTGGTTGAGTCCCCCCATCCTCAAGATGGTGCGGACTTGAAATTGTGCTTCACCTCGCCTCTCCCACCTGAGGGGTGGAGTTGGCAGAGGTGGGCACACCTCTCTCCCTCACTTGTTTTTCCCACCAGTTCTCCCACCCAAAGTGGGAGGGCAGAACCAGTCGGGACCAGTTGCTGAAAGCAGCAAGTGGTCTGGGGAAGCTTACAAAGGCAGTATGCCTTTGAAGCTTCCCCTTCGTGAACCCTGCCCATCCTGGGGTAGGAAACTTGACACCTCGTCCCAGGATGTGCATTGTTTCAGGCCCCCGAGAGCAGCAGGCTCTCGACCCAGGGGTCCAGAAACATGTCTGTTGATGGCAGCCTAAGCAGCCACTCAGTCGGGACACTAGAGGTGGGTTAATTTTCAGGGGGCATCTCTGAGATGCCCTCTGTGTGCATTTTTCATTAAATCCCACACTGGCATCAGTGTGGGTTTAATGTGCTGAGAAGTTTGATACCAAACTTCCCAGTTTTCAGTGTAGCCATTATGGTGCTGTGGAGTTCGTAATGACAAACTCCCAGCACCATATACTCTTATTGGCAGCGCTGCACTTACAATGCCTAAGAATGGACTTATACACTGTAGGGGTACCGGGCTCATGCACCTGTACCCTCACCACTGGTATAGTGCACCCAACTAGAGGGGTGACTGATCTATGCCAGGGCAGTGGGTTGTATGCATGGCACACAGGGATGTTTGCCATGTTGACTCTTCACTTTGGTCTGCACCAAAACACGCAGCCTGCAAAGGCAGTGTGTGAGTGTAGTGGTACAGGACCTCTAAGGTTGGCACAATAAGTGCTGCAGCCCTTAGAGGCCTTCTCTGGCCACAGTGCCCTGGGTGCCTGTGGTACCATTTACCAGGGGCTGACCTGTGGCCAGAGATGGCAATTGGGTTTAGTTTTGGGGAAAGAACATAGGCCCTGGGAACCTGATTGGCAGGGACCCAGGGTACACCAAGTAAAAGTGCATCAGTAGTCTGGCAAAAAGTGGGGGGGTACTGCAACAGAAACCCACTTTCCTACAATGAACCAAGCTAGACTCACCTAAACTAGATAAACATGTTTATCCCAGATATACGTTTAGGTAAAGGATAAAGAGAAGAGGAAGGAAAACAGCAATTTTAAAAAGGACGATCTCTCAGAAGCCAAACCGAAATAGATCCAATCAGAAATAAACACATCCAAAATTCAACGAGAAACTGTTTGATTTAATCAATAATCTAACCAGACCAAAAGCTGCCTCCGCAATTCCCAACATCAGAAAAAACTGCAACCAGTTGACTGTCCAAGCTACAAAAACCAGCTTCAAGCCATCCAATAATACCATGGACCCTTACCAGCCAAAATTCTCAAATACAACACGACCTGTTTCTCCCCTCACCTTACAAACAAAACCAACGACTCTGTGTCAAATGGATTCATCCCAGGAGGTTTCAAAGTGGGTTATACCTTAAATAAATCCAAGGCTGACTCTGAAGACCTAAACAATTTTCAGCTAGTTTCCATTCTTCCCTTATATGAAAATGTATTGAAAAGCAGCGTGGAGAAACTACTGAAACTCTTCATAAAATACGATAACCGTCTTAACAGCCCACTATCAACCCTGATTCAGAACTGGTTGTAGTATGTAATCAACAATGCACTTAACGTACTAGACAAAAGGCAAGCCCTGCCATGTATGTCTTCTAGACTGATCAGCAGCATCTGACACTGTCAACCATGCCTCCCTGTGAAAAATTCTAAAAGAACGTTTGGACCTAGATGGATATATACTTTCCAAGGCAACGTTGGATACAAGATGTAGAAAACTTAGAAGACGAGGAATGGCAGGAGGCCACGTCCTCACCCAAAAAAGGTGGCGATCTCAAGACTGATACAGCTTAGGATGTTGCACTGACTACTATTCAGGGCATACGCTTGCCAAGTTCACTCCTGGGGTGGATTCTACATGCAGAAGACACTGCGAATAAGAGGGTACCTTCTACCACATCATTTGGGATTGTCCACACATTAAGAAATACTGGTGCCAGGTGACACGCACTATGGGGGATACATTAGAGAATGATTGGCGTACGTCCTGTACGGTCTGACATGCTAGCCAAAAATGCTGTTGTATCGTATCATGTATTTCCTTATTAGCTTGTTAATGAGTATGCTGTTTATTGAAAAAATGGAAAAATGTCAATAAAGATATTTAAAAAAAAAAAAAAATGGGGGATACATTAGAGAATACAATAGAACCGGAGCCGAAGCAATGCCTCTTAAATATATGCAGAGCAACAGACCTGAATAGCAAAGGGAGAACCTGGGCTAGCTTGGGTTGGATAATAGCCAAGCGTAACATCGCCACGTTGTGGGGGGCCTCGGAGGTGCCAACACTTCAAGCCTGGGAACAGGATATAGACTGGTGTATGACCACCGAAAAGATAACCTATCAAAGCAGAGGCTGTCCTAAGAAATGGACACTGATTTGGGGTAAATGGAACCACTTCAGGGTAAATATATGTGCACCTCTCATGGCTTTGTCCCAAGCTCTTGTCCTCACAGACAATGAACAGGAACTGTGAGCAAGGTCGAGAACCATGCAGTCGCGATTATAATCATATCAGATGCGTCATTCATGCCCATAATGTCCAATCTGAGTAAATGTGTTGTATACTTGTTAATGTGATTACTCCACATGTTAATGAAAATATTTGTTACAAAAATTAAAAACAAAGCTGGAATTATTTTTTTTTTCTCCAAGTTTAGCAGTGATCCGACTCCGTGGCTCCTTCTCTGGCCTCATTCTGCACCTGCTAACTTTCAGAGACCATGTATTTCCCAGCGAGGCAGGAAGGAGGACCCTGCCCTATGTGTAACTCCGCCCGGCCAGTTGTCAACAGATAGCCCCCACCCTGCTCACTCACTACCACTTTCAAATACAAGCAGTGCTGCAGCTCTTAGCACACCGCACCAGGCACTGGGCTCGCGCTCAAAGAAAAAAGGTAACCCTGATTAAAAAGAAAGAAAAGCTCAACAAACCTGAGCCAAGTATTTTAGGGGGGGCCAGACATAAATATAGACTGACCGGGCTCCGCTGCCCCCCCCCCCGTGGCAACAGCCCTGCCTGGATGACACTGCATCACTTGCAATTTAACCCACAGACAGTATTTTCCTGCTCCTCGTCATCACAGTAACTCGCTTATACAATTATGGATATTTGCAACAAGCCTATTTAGCTGAAACCTAAGTTTTACACCTGAAAATAATCTAAATCTTCACACACACTTTTTTTTCCTTGCAAGGTGCACACAACAACAAATCAGCCTCCTATTTAAAATCAAATCCCCTTACCCCAGCCCATAACTTTAAGACTATGGGCCTAATTACGAGTTTGGGGGTCCCAAAACGCAAAATCTCCATGCATTTTCCATAGACTTCTTTAAGAGAGTTTTCAGCAAAAACGGCTGAACGTAATTACACCAAATTCGGCAGGAAGCTAAATATTGGTCCACAGATTGTGCTATTTCTGGTTTGGTGTAAATCCATTGAGTAGTTTTTGAGAAATTAAGGGTGTAAAATAATTGTATATTTTGACAGTTGCACTTGTGAGTGTCCTGCGAGAGCGTGAAATCAAAAATGGAGCCCTGTGATTAGTTGAGTGGCACAATTTTATCATGAGCCTTCACGCTTTACCAAGAGCAAGAGGCTCCCGAGAGTCCCACAAAAGCGAGCACTCTGATTGGCTGGCAGTTGGAATATCGGAAATGAAATGTCCGCCATTAATGTTTACCATGAAAAATTGGAGGTGTTGTGGAAGTAAAATAAAAAAGCTATAAAACAGGGCAACAGAAAGGCATACTGTTCCCCTAGGTTTAGAGAGGAGGTGTCTAAGTGAAAAGTAATGTGAAGAAAATAAATGTATATTGTTTTGAACAAATTGTTATAATCTCACTGGACTTTCGCGGGATTACAAACAGTAACAAGCATTTGTAATGCAATCAGTCTCACCTTTTGGGACTTTGTATGTATTTAGCTATGCAGCACATTAGCCTGGGCACATAACGTATTACTTGGAGCAAAGTCTTCTATATGACGTAGAACTGTTCACGCTGACACACTTCTTTCTAATAACTAAAGGGTGCATACAATACTTAGGGCCTCATTTACGAGGTTTTGGTGCAGGGCAGTGCCGCAAGGAATCTTGCTGCACTGCCCTGTGTCAAAAGAAAAGGGCAGGAATGCGCTGTATCTATGAGATACAGCACATTCCTGTCCTTTTCCCCTGTGCTGACATACAGTGGGCTGCCATGTGCCAATGCAGGCACCCTTGCACCATGGTGCATTGTAGGGGTGATGACTAGAGGTGTTTTCCTCTTTCTATGTGTGATGCAGAAAGAGGAAAACACTTGTTGCGCTTCCCTAACGCCACCATGGGTGTCGCCCGGGAACACCCACAACAACACCAATGAACGCCTTTATCACACAGCCTGAAAGGGACACTTATTTACAAGGCCATGAAAAAACACGCAAAGTGGGTTTGTGTAGCCTTGCAAATATGCAGCGACACGTGCCACCGGAGCGTCAAAAAAGTGACACAAAAGTTTGTAAAATCTTTGCCCTGTTGCAAATTTTTTCTACAAAGCCTAAAAACTTGTGTAGATCATAATGGGTACAAGTTGTCAACTGTCACCTGCACATAGGGCACTCTGCAATGCAAACATTTATAACGTCTTTAATACCTCAGCAAACCTATGATGCATTAGTAGAACATTCGGTTTGTAAACAATTACACCCATTAGCTGGACCCGGGCTGTACAAAAATAGGTAGAAAAATAATTAGCTTTATGTAATGAAGACTCCAGGAAGGTTGCTTGTAGTATAAGGTTTATTCATAGAAAGATCCCATCCAGATAAACAGGTCTTGTGGGGATGAAAGCTAGGCAGCAACTGCCCTGTACTCATTACATCATAAGGCTCATGCAGATGATAACATTCTAGAGTGCTTAGCAACATGAGTGACATCTCAAGATGCCACACATCCCCATCCTTTACATCAAAAACAAATAAAACCACATCTAGACAATAAACATGAACTAATAACACATGAGATGACCTATTTTACAAAATCTCTCAAAAACTTTGGTGGAGAAGTGACTCTAGAAGACTTCCGAATAGCAAGAGGGTTAGGTTTTGGTTCTGCAGAACTAGAATGACTTTGACCAGCTGCAAAATCTTTCCTAACCACCACCACCCTGTTTAAATTCCAAATACGATGATCTGCAGTCTTTATAGCATTGTTGAAAAGTTTGATTACTTGGATGGGCTTCAAAAACCCTGACATGGATTTCTTCTTTGAGGGATTCTTTATAAGAACCCAATCCCCCACCTTGACTAAGGTTTTCCTAACAGAGTTCCTAAAATCATGGATCCTTTTCCTGGCTTCAACAGTCTTAGACTCATGCAGTTTCCACTTTTTGCTTTCATTCTCAAGGAGTAAACCAGGTTGCATGTTGTTTACCCAGGGAGGTGCAATTAGAGTATTAGGGCATCTAGACCTAAACAATTCAAAGGGAGTTCTATTTGTCACAGAATGAGGTGACACTCTGTAAATCTCCACCTTTTTCCAAATTTGTGTACGCCAATCCAGTCCATTCATTCGTGCCATGCTGATAGTCTCTTTAAGCACACGGTTAAATCTCTCAACCATACCATTCGTTTGTGGGTGGTACAGAGAGGACCTTTTATGTTTAATACCACGTGCATCCAAAAATACTAGCATTTCCTTAGACACGAACTGTACACCGTTATCAGTTAAAATACTATTAGGTAATCCTTCCCTAGCAAATACTTTTTCTAGAAAATGTATAACGTGTCTAGTCTCAATTCCTCTGGAGATTCCAATCTCAGGCCACCTAGAGTAAAAATCCATTAAAACAAAGACGTACCAGACAGTACCCGAACACTGTATCGGACCCAGAATGTCTAAACCTACCTCCTTCCAAGGAGCATCTGGTCTATCTCTTATGATCATGGGCTGTGTTTTAGGTTTGGCTACCCTCTCACTGAGGGCACAATCAACACAATCTCTTATCACCCGTTCAACCTGTAAATCCATACCTGGCCACCAATAATTTAATCTAAGTCTCTCCTTAGTTTTAGAAACACCCTGATGGGTCATATGTGCCAACGATATGAGTTCTGCTCTAAGAGAGTTGGGAGGGATGAGTCTTAAACCCCTAAAAAGGAGTCCATCGTGTTGAGACAATTGATCTCGCACATGCCAATATTTTGCCAAGTTCTCATCTGCCTTGTGCTTACCTTCCCAACCTTTGTTAATAATTTCTAACACTTTAGTTAGCTCCAAATCTTGTTGTAACGCTTCCTGCCATTTACACCTGTCAATTATTTTCTCTTCAACGACACAAACCATATCATCATCTTGTTCACCTTCATCCGAAAGCTGATCATTCTCAACAACCAGTCTTGACAAAGCGTCAGCTACTTTATTTTCTACTCCAGGCAAATATTTTACTTCAAACTCATAATCTTGTAGGCCTACAATCCACTTCGTAATTCTACTAGAAACCGCGTCAATACCCTTATTCCTAAAGATCTCGCACAACGGTTTATGGTCAGACCTGACTTCAAACTCACCACCCCAAAGGAAATCCTTCAACTTTCTTATCGACCAATAAACAGCCAGTGCTTCTCTCTCAATCACAGAGTAACGCAACTCTGCGCCTCTCAAACTTCTAGACAAGAAGAGAATCACTTGTTCCTGCGAATGACCTTCTTGTAATAACACTGCTCCTAGCCCCTTTAAACTTGCATCCGTGACTAGAATGGATTTCTTCTTCGGGTCAAAACTACATAGTTTTGGAGCACTTTTCAATTTCTCTTTAACAGCATTGAACTCTTTATCACAGTTGTTGTCCCAATGAAATACAGAACCTTTGCGGAGCAGTGCTCTCATGTGAACACATAAGGAAGCAAAACCGCTTACAAATTTACTATAATATTCAGCCATACCGAGGAAACTCATTAGTTCCTCTTTATTCTTTGGGGTGGCTAAATCCTGTATAGCAGTAATTAAACTTTCCTTTGGCAAAACACCACCCTCGGATATAGTGTGTCCTAAGTACTCAATGGAGTTTCTTCTGAATTTACATTTCTGCATTTTTACTGTTAAATTGAATTCTTGTAACCTGTTCAAAACCATGTATAGCCTTTCATCATGCTCCTTGGTATCACCTCCAAAGATCAAAATGTCATCTTGGTCAATTCTAACACCAGTGAGGCCTTTCAAAACTTTTTTCAGCGCTCTCTGGAAGACTGAGGCTGCTGATACAAGGCCAAAAGGGAGTCTTGAAAAACGAAAAGTGCCAAATGGAGTGACAAATGCTGTTAGGTCCTTCGAAACCTCATCTAATCTAATTTGATGATAGGCTGACCTTAGGTCAATGGTGCTGAACACCTTTGCCCCCTTCAACAGCATTAACATGTCGTTAATCTTAGGCAGCGGATAACGGTCAACCACCACACTCCTGTTCAATTCCCTAAGGTCGACACACAAACGAAGAGATCCATCCCCCTTCTTTGCGGCGACCACCGGAGCGACCCATTGTGTAGCTTCTACATCTTCAATCACTCCCTCAGACTTCAAGCGTTCGAGTTCTAATTTGACCATTTCTCTTACTGTAAATAGGACATTCCTAACCTTGCAACAAATGGGTTTAGCATTTTCGACCATGCGAATGTGATGAAGATACCCTTTGAGGCACCCTAGCTTGTCTGAGAACACATTTGGGAATCTTTTTTTTAAACTCTCAGCAAACCCTTCATCTACAGTATTCTGACTAACTGAAGTTAGATTTGATTTGAAATCTTTTCTAAGTATGATAGGTGGATCGGAATTCGGGTCCAACTTAACGCCTAGATCCCTCTGGTGGAACCAGCTCAATATGCTGTCTCCTTTTTGTGAAATGTAAATCTTTGCACTTACTAACCTGTCTTTGTAGTCAATTAAACCCCAGAAGTACCCAAACAATTTTATGGGTTCACCTCCGTATGCAAACGGTTTTATGTCAGGGCGATAAACTTTGACTTTTCCACACATTTCTTTATTAAAGAAATCCTTTGAAATAATGCTAATCTTTGCACCTGAATCGAAAAGTACTTTAGTGGGTCTCCCTTCCACTAAAATTTCATCTATTGGGGATTTTCCTCCTTCCCCGCTCTGCACGGCTTGAACCTGAATTTGGCCACAGTCTACTTCCTCTTGAGACTCATAGGTACCATCCACATCATAGTAGACTTCACTTATCTTACCTCTGTAGTTCTTTCCTTTGCACATGGCAGAGAAATGACCCTTCTTTTTGCATTTACTGCACGTGGCCCTCCACCCTGGGCATTGTCTGTCATTTGCAAAGTGACCTGTTTTCCCACAGCGGAAACACTTAACAGTTGAGAAATCAAATTTCTTTCCTATATCTTTTGAATTGTTAATCTTCTCATTACACACATTACCTGTTGTCCCTCTAGGTTTAACAGTAACAGCTTGAATAGAATTTTTCTCTTTGCTTTCACCATTTTTCTTTATGACATCTACACATTTCAGCGAATGTTCTATTCTTTTTGCAATTACAATTACATCTTCTAAATTTGGCTCGTCTTTCTGCCACAATTCTTCCCTAACACGTTCAATGCTGCAACCCAGCATGAACTGATCTCTTATTCTCTCATCGAGTGTTCCCTCAAATTTACATGACAAAGCCAATTTTCTAAGAGACGTAACGTAATTCTCTATACTCTCATCTTCTAATTGAGTCCTCCTGCCAAAATGGTATCGCTCTAAAATAGTACTGACTTTGGGCAAATAGTGTTTATCAAGCATAGCAATACACATTTCATATTCATTAAGGGTACTATCATGAAGTTCAGGAAGGTGATCAAAAACTTCCTGTCCTTCAGATCCCAGACAATGTAAGAGTAGAGCGGTTTTCCTCTCTGCACTTAGGGACGAACCGCACACTCTTGCATATCTTTCAAAAACCTTTCGCCATTTTTTCCATCTAATGGGGGGATCACCTGGCGATGACAGAAAGAACGGTGGTGCCGTTACGTTCTGCATAGTCTTCCCCGTCTTTTATATACTAGGTTTGAAACAACAATAATTAACCAAGTAAGATAAACAATATTCTTTCCCCCTTTTTTTTTTTAAAAAAAAATATGCGACACACAAAAGTGTGTGTATCACTGTTGTCCACTTTGAAATTTGAAAAAAAAAAAAAAAAAAAAATGTGTGTGTATCACTGTTTATGACACACCTTACAATTTACCTCAAGTTGTTCATATCTTTTGCTGTTTTGGGAAACAAATGGTTAAAGTTCACTTTACCACCCTTGACGTGAGCGCTGAGCGCTTGTTTTCTTATTTTTTTTTCCTTTTGTGTTCGTCTGTGACGGCGCGATTAACGCGAAGAGAAGTTGTGTGGAGTTGCTAAGCAACCAAACGCTTCACGTAGAGACGTAGAGACGACGTTGCGTCTCTGCGCACTTGACGTTGCGTCTCTGCGCGCTTGCCGTAGAAGAGTTCTGGAAGCAGATGCCGGGATGACGGAGCGTCGCTGATGAAGTTCGCTGCAGGGAGAGAACGGAACTCATGGAGCGTTGAACACCGCTGATCTGGAACGCTGCTCCGCGAGGTAAGTGCGTGCCGTGTCTCTTTTTAAAAAAAAAATAAATAGACTTTCCTGATGGGCACCCGTTGAGGCTGTGAACTAGCAACGTTGAAATAGAGATGACATACGCGCTTGGGCACTGTCGTAAATGGCTGCACAGTTCAAAGGGAGTCAGCAGTGGGGAACACACACGCCTGTCAGCAGTGGGGAAATCACACAAAGTCGAGCCTCGTCGTGAATAAAGGTCGAGTCACGAAGCGACAACAGGCCCCCCAGGCAAACCAGGAAGAGAGATCCAGTCCTCAGCGCAGATAGAGACAATCATGCCAAGCGCAAAGTTTAAAAAGAGATCATTGTAACAAGCAGTTCCACAGCTTAGATGAGGAAATGTTGAGATCTTTCCATTAAAAAAAATAGTCCTTCATGGAGTAAAGATGAAAGTCTTCAGGTGATCCCACCCTCGTCGCCAAATGTAATGAAGACTCCAGGAAGGTTGCTTGTAGTATAAGGTTTATTCATAGAAAGATCCCATCCAGATAAACAGGTCTTGTGGGGATGAAAGCTAGGCAGCAACTGCCCTGTACTCATTACATCATAAGGCTCATGCAGATGATAACATTCTAGAGTGCTTAGCAACATGAGTGACATCTCAAGATGCCACACTTTACATGTGTACCAGTTAAATTACAAAAGGTCAAATTCATATACACAGGGATGTATTGGTACTGCGGGCATTTGGGGATTGGCTGAAGAGCCGGTGTCTCAGTGCTCTCTGTGGGTCATTTTTTTTCTCCTTTCCCAGTTCACAGAGGGCACCGGACAGGGAGAGTAAAGCAGCCTGTATGATGATTGAGCAGGGGGTCTGAGCAGAAATGGCTCACTTGCATTCATGTGTGGCTCAGCAGTGTGAACTAATCTGTGCAATTTTTTTTAATCTAAGTGAAGTTAATAAAACATGCTCCCCATCCCCTTTCTTTTCATAAAACTTCACTGAAGCAGTGTTTTGCTGAAAGGCAATACGCAAACGTGGCCCAATTTTTTGGTGTGCCCGGGCCGATTTTTGATCCCAATCCAACCCTGATTCAGGGCATAATGGGCAAGGAAAAATGGGTCTTGCTGTGGGAGCCAGGCAGGGCACCGGGTGACAAGCTGGGGTGGGGTGCTTAAAGCACACATGGTTTGGAGCTAGCAAGGTGCGTGCCTGCTCACCCATCTTGCTGTCCTTGAGCTTAGAGGCTGTGTGTGAGCGCTCACGCCACTCCTCACACCAGAAGAAAGATTATGACCACAGCAGCAGTTTGTTATTTAAAAAGACGAACGGCTTGCTTGTCTTTCTTTTTGTGAGCAGTAGGGCAGGCAAATTGTGTATGGAAGAGGGCCAGAGATGTCATCGGCCTGTCATGGGAGAAGGAGGCCCTTGTGGCTCCACAAATACCATGGAGGCTTTTTTTGCCTCGAGAGAAACGATCAGGAGAGCAACAGCATTTACTTTTACATTTCTGACTGTGCTGTGTGCAGGTAAGGGCCCTGCCAGTGGTAAGCACTTTGAGTAAATACAACCTGCCATTGAAATGTCATTCTATGCTGTCTTATATTAAAGTCTTTAACTTTGCAAATAAAAAACTCTCATCTGGTTCTCAGCAAAGACTGTAAGAACCCTTAAAGTAATTCAAGACAGCCACACAGTCCTCTTGTACATTTAACTCATATTGGATCATGTTGCAGGGTATGCTCCCCTAACTTGCAGTAGTATTTCCTTTTATCTGATAAGTTTCTGTCGTTTTGAAATTCATGTAATATGAGTCTTGGAGAATGTGACATAAAAGTGTGAATGGGTGTTGAGGATGGGACATGTGGAACTGAGACTGAAACCAGTGTATGTCCTTGTCACTGGGTCAGAAAAGTATCATGATCATCTATTCATTTGGCCTCTTTGCAAGCAGAGAGAGAGAGACAGAATTGGTTACACATGGGCCAGTGGGTACCCCCTTTCCTGCATGTTCACTCCTTATCCCGTACTCCATCATCCATCCCATGTCCACCGCCCTCCCCTTTAGGGAGATCAGTTGGAGCACTGGCCTGTTGCACAGCTGACAGCTCTGAAGACAGAATAATGGTCACATATGGACCAAGTGAAATTGTGAATGTATCAAAATTATGTGGGTACACAGCTGTGAACGCACAGACAGCACCAAAGAAAAAAATGCATAGTTTGATGTGTGGGTAGAGTGGGTGTCAACAGTGGTTGTCGCACAGGGCGCCACCATTTCTAAAGCCGGTCCTGGAGCCAGGTGATGTTGTGAACTCACACCATCTTCACCTCGAATGTGGGCCACTTTTTTCAGCATTGCCCGGGCCAAATTGTGATCCCATTCCTACCCTGCATATATCTATGTATTTTTAAGGGACTGGGAGAATATGTGGTTTTCACTGAATCACGGGATATTGGGCCAAGGCCTAGGTTCGAACCTGATTCGCCAGATGGCAGCTCTGGTGTTATGGGACTGGTCTGCAGTAGGGTATTTTTATTTGATCGACATTGCAACCGAGTTACCTGTCGCCACCGGGTTCAGGTTTACTACCCTGTCCATAACTAACTCACTTCAGGTCATTCATGGTTCAAATCCTACACTCTCACAAAAACAGAGCTAGGCTCCTAGAGGAGTATAACTGTTCTAACAGTGTTTAGGGCAGTGGTCGAAGTGGGTGGGATCGGCAGGGCACGGCGTGCCCCTACTTCTCTAATTTCATAGATTCCGTTCCCCTACTTTCTTATTTTAAACATGCCTCCCGGACGGCAGAAATCGCCAAGGCCGATAATTAAGGCTCGGCTTTTGGGGACGGGTGGAACGGGCAGAGAAGGAAAAGGACCCTATCTTTTCCTCCGTACCCAGAGAAGACAAGGACAGTGTCCAGTTCCCCTGCCGCTGGCAGCTGCCACCCCCTCCCTTTGTTCCCCCTCTTCCCTCTCTTTCTGTCTTGCTCCTCCTCATTTAGTGAAAACCAAGACTTCAAGAAACGGGAATTACCCTCTCTTTCCTCCTTTCGTTTATTTGCTCCCCTGTGAAATGGATCCAAAAAAGAAAAACACTTTTGCTGGAAACATTGTCCTTTTCTGACATTTTTCAATTTCTAAGTGCAGCCTCGGGGTAGAGAGAAATAAAACATTCCAAATATTAAAAATAAATAACTAACTACATCAAGACAGAGTGGTTGCAAGGTGGCCAGATTGATTTATTCACACCTAAACACATTAGCGCCACTTTACAGTGTTTGCCAGTAAAGTGCTACTTTTGTTTTCTCATCTCTCTTTGAACAACATTGTTTTCCCTGGGTGGCAAAGTGCACCATTCCTGGAAGTACTGAAATACCTGCTTGATGGGTGAATTGGAAAACAAAATGTGTACAGGGGCTATGTGTTCACGAATGTGGTCTTTTTAAACCATACTGCTTGCGTTTTGTAAGGATATAAGCAATGGGCATTGAAACGGGTCCCTTCTGGGCCCTGTAGTTATGGCCTTAACTTTTCAGGCAAAAGCACTCACTAATTTCTGAATAATGAGTGTAAAAGGAAAAAGGTAACCATGTTGTTCCTGCTGACATTTCACATGATTTACTTAATCTTGCACTTCCTATGAGTGTTTGCTTTTTTTTATTTTTTTTATTTATTTTAAAACAAAAAGTATCGATACAAAATCAAACTTCGTTACCAGACCAAAAGGAGCCCCCCACCCTAAGTCTGGAAACAATGACAATATGTGTTTGCAAGTAGTGAAATCAAATCAATTTAACCAAAGATCGATAAGAAACAGATAAACTCAGCAGTCAGCGCCTAGCAGATCACGAGTGGCAATTATACCTGGAGGCAGGGCAGTTTCTCTTACACTAGTTCCCGCTTCGTTGAGAGTCTCACCTGGCTGCGGAGGTGCTGCTTCTTTCGTTGTCACCCAGGAGGGGCTGCCTGCTACCGCTGTTGTGTCCGGAGGCGCTGAAGAGGGGTAAAGGCACGACTCGGAACTCCGTATCCCAGGAGCCCGTGGTCAGTTGCACCAGTGCTCTTTCCCCGCCCACCCGCCTTGGATTGCTGAAAAGACCTCGCGGAACCCGCTGGCGCGGGTCCCGCTTCGTTGAGAGTCTCACCTGGCTGCGGAGGTGCTGCTTCTTTCGTTGTCACCCAGGAGGGGCTGCCTGCTACCGCTGTTGTGTCCGGAGGCGCTGAAGAGGGGTAAAGGCACGACTCGGGACTCCGTATCCCAGGAGCCCGTGGTCAGTTGCACCTGTGCTCTTTCTCCGCCCACCCGCCTTAGTCCTGCCACGCTCCATAAAAGTGAAGGCGTTAACCGCTACGCGGTACGCGAGCGGGACGCGCCGGACGAAGCCCGGACAAAGGGCGGGCCGTCTGTGGCCGTCCGGGGCTGGCCAAGGCTGGGCTGGGCCATTCCTCTTTCAAGTGAGTGTTCGAAGCTGGAAGGAAGGTGACGGTGAACTGTTAACTGAACCGCGTCGCCCGTGTGGTCCATTTGCCAACAACACACGTAAGGATTTAATTAGGTTTGCTAAATATGGCTGGGAAGGGGAAGCGTGCCGCAGTCCCTGCAACATGAAATCGCCATCACTGAGAGGCGCCTTTCTATTGATCCTATGCTCGCAAGACGCTCCTCACTAGGAATATTGGCCCAGTCCAAGTCACCGACCAAATCAAGGGCGCAGTTTCGGAGGGTTGTATCTCCGTTGGCTGACTCTGAAACGCACTCTAATGTATCAACATCCTCGGACAGGTCGCTTGTTGCTATCGCTTTGTCTGATGGAACACCTGCAGCGCCAGCAATGGTTTCACCCGATGCCAGCCCTACTCCCCCTCAGACAAGAGCTGCGACCAAATTTCCTAGACCCACCAACTCTAAAAGGAAAAGGGGTGGAACTATGGTACGTACCAGGCAGGCGAAAATGCTTAAAATATGTAACAATTCCGCTATCCCCGATACTTCACGCACCCAGGAACGCTTACATGGGGAGGACGCTAGCACAAGTACCCCCTTTTTGCTCGATAGTAGAGACATGATTTCCCAGCTAGAACTGGCCGTTCGATCTTTAATTTTGCCAATTCTAGAAAGGATTAAATCAGTCACTGAAAAAGTTGATAGACTGGAACAAACTATTTTGGACAATTTTTGTTCTTTAAAAAATGTTGTCAAAATGTCTACTAGAGACAATGTTAAAGCTAGTTGCCCCCATAATGCAAACTATTCGAATAGTGCATCGCTCCCTTCTGGAAAACCTACCTTATCAACCACCACAGACGTAGGAACTAGCTCTACCAACTCTGCGGCTAATACCCATCAGTTGTCAGGGCGGGAGGGAGGGACACGCAAGGAATCCATGAGTAATAATTCAAAGCACATTGCGGAAGGGAGAGAAGTTGTTAATCCTGTTACCACCGCAAAGCCTTCAAGTCCACCCTTAGCCCAAATCCATTTACCACCAGAATCTCTCCCATACGTAGTTGTTTTAACTGGAGTCCCAGAATTATCCACAGGCAAAACTGAATCTTTTCAGGAGCTAAGAAACAAAGTAAGTCATTGGCTAAATATAAACAGACCAATCCCAAACAATCTGAATGGGAGAATCTTATTTGTAAGAAGAGTAAATTGGGTGGGCTCAAGTATTAAAAATGTAGCGGGTGATTGTATCATTGTTAACTTCGAAGACACTCGAATCCCGAGGTTCATTATGAACCACGCACAACATGGACCCAGTTCAGGGATAGAGACCCACACCCTACACCATTTTTACGATACAGGCGCTAGATACTGACACTCACATTGCAAAACGAACTACATATTTTTTAAGGACCAAAGGGCAAATGAATGCGAAGCTACTGGTGGCCACGACGTTGTCAACCCTGGTTGGCCAGGGGTGTCCACTCCATCTAAGGTTTGCTCAATAGGCCCTTGTAGTGTGAGAGGGAAGCCGAGTGAGCCAATAGAGACTGTCGCACACCAAGGCTCATTGCTGGGGAAAAGACAAGGCACTTTGTTATCGTGGAATCTAGCAGGTATGAATACCAAACTAGATTCCCCTGACTGGGTGGGATTTGTCAATAATTATGATGTTTGTATCTTGCAGGAAACATGGTCCTGCGAGCCCCAGTTTTTGCTGGGCTATCTGAACTATTATATTCCAGCGACCAAGGGCCCAAAAGGCCGACCTATGGGTGGACTAACCATCTGGGCTCGCCAACATTTATTCTCTAGGGCAGTCATGATTGATACGGGCTCCCCAGACATCCAACTAGTGAGACTAACCTTTGGCACAATGAATACATTAGACATTTATAATTTGTACCTCCGCGGGACGAAAGGGAAAAGGTCACGGGTATTGGACACTCTGACTAGTCTTATTGAAATCAACTCGAGCAATAGGGATATGATTGTTGCGGGCGATTTTTATGTTACATTTGAACCCCTTCTAGATCCGGACTCCGAATGGGGCCTCGATCCCGAAGAAGATCGACTATGGGGAATACCTGTCCTGCCGCTCTGCCCAATTAAAAGGTGGTCCACGATAGCAGTGCAGGTAAACGCACTATGCTATGAGAAAGGCCTAAGGGCCTTGAACGGAAGGACCCCTGGTGATAGGAACGGTGTATTTACCTTTGACAACGGACGTTCAGCTAGCAGGATTGATTACGTTCTTTGTTGTAGGAGGTTGTGGAAGCATATTGTGGATATGGTGGTTGCATTAAGAGCTGAGAGCGACCACAACCCTATATGCGTTACCCATAGTTGGTGGGGGGATTGTAACATGGCGAGAGAGGAACATCAATCAGGCTACCCTGACCACGTTCCTACTAATGATATGAGAAGACTTAAGTGGCCCCAGGTCAAGATCAATGTCGAGGCCATTGCTAACATCGATGATGAGCTTGCCAAGACTACTGTGAAATTGGAAGATATTCTGGTGACCAATCAAGCTAGGGACCAAGTCACCAGTCTACATGAGTCCTTCTTTGAGGGGCTACGTAGTTTTTTCTATAAGCCAATAAAGAAGGGAACAAAACCACTCTTCAAACGTCTAAGATGGTACGACGAGGAGTGCAGACGAGCCAGAGGCAATCTGGCGCAAGCTCTTTCTAGTAGGAGTAAGACTATCATTCAAAAAGCAAGACTACATTATAAGAAGTGTCTCACCCAAGCTAAAAAAAGGTGGGATGAATCGTATTGGTCCGATCTGAAGGAGGCTTGCTATGCCAGGGATTCCAGATTGTTCTGGAGTGTGATCAAATGGAACAGGGGTGGTATGCCTGACAGCCCATCTAACCATGTCACCCAAGAGGACTGGATAGGCTACTTTAAACCGCAATACGCATGTAACCCCCTAATCAAATCTCCGGGGTCGACATCGTATGAATTCTATTCGCATGGTCCCTTTACCCCAAACGATGTCCTAGTAGCCCTGGCCTGTGTAGCCACGGGGAGAGCACCGGGATTGGATGGGGTCCCATCTGATCTCTTCCTCAATAACAAGCCCAGATGGAGCAAATACATCTCACTAGTGGCCAACGCTGTGGCAGAAGGGGCTCCCGTGCCCAAATCATGGGGGGGCGCAATTATAATTCCCATTTTCAAAAAGGGAGATAAATCCCTCCCAGGGAATTATAGACCTATTAGTCTAATTGACACAATCCAGAAGGTCATTGGGAGGATGGCCCTGAATGTGCTACTGGATTGGATCAAAGACAATAGGATACTCTCCTCCTTTCAAGCGGGCTTCCGCAAATCGACCAGCACGGTGGACCAGGTGTTCCGCTTTGTTCAACTGCACTGGAAAGTAGTAACATTAGGCAAAGGCAGTCTCTACGTCGCTTTTGTGGACCTAAGAGCTGCCTTTGACCTTGTTCCCCGAGAGCAGTTGTGGAGGATTCTTGAAAAGCTAGGCCTTTCCTTGGAACTTTTGACCCTAATTAGGCGACTGCACGAGCCGAATTTTGCAAGAATCCAGTGGGGAGGCCCGGGGGACATTACCCCGGAGTTTCCGGTGGAGCGCGGTGTGCGCTAAGGATGTACCATGGCACCCACGCTCTTCTCCCTGTACATCAATGGAATAGTCGACTATATGGCTCAAGTTAACACCGATGCCCCTAAGCTGGCTGGAGTGAGCACTCCAATATTGATGTTTGCTGACGACACCCTTATCGTATCCAAAACACCGAGTGGCATGGTAAGGGCATTGTTAGTTTTTGAAGATTTTTGCAGAAATCATGGCCTAGAGGTCAATGTGACTAAAACCAAACTTATGGCCTTTAATCCTCACCCAAGCTACAGAGCAGGAAAGTTTGTCATGAGTGGGCAGAAACTTGAGGAGGTAAAAAACTTCGTCTATTTGGGCATGCATGTGACACATGATAACAAGTGGAATAGACACTTGGAAATGGCCACCCTGAAGTTCAGGCAGATAACAGGAACCCTGATTGGCGAACACAAAAAATCCTACACCAGGCCCATTAAACCATTGCTCCAAGTGTATGAGGCAAAGGCCTTAAGCTCAGTGTTGTACGGGGCCGAGCTATGGGGTTTCGACACACTATCATCTCTAACAGTTGTCGAAAACAAATTTTTTCGTAATATAGTCGGCCTCCCGCAGAGCACTCCCTTGGTCCCGTTACGGTACGATTTAGGTAGGAAGGCAATTAAGGACATAGCTAAACTCCGTCCAGTTCTCTACTGGAGGAGACTCTGGACTACTCCAGAGCTTCACTCATATGCTATGGGCCTTATGGATGTCATACAGGCTGATACGTTCCATAAGATTGGGTGGCTAAGGAACCTCCGGGAAACCATGATAGATCTGGGTATGGAGGGACTATGGAGCGATCCGGTGGCTACCGGGTTCCCCTCAAAGAGATCCCTGAAAATGCTATACTGGGAACGGATACACCATCGGATCTGGAATGATTCTGCATCACCTACAATGACCAGTCGTTTTTTGGAGGCGAAGGTTTCCCCAGCTCTTGAACTCTACTGGGATTTGATCACCCAACCCAGAGATCGGAAACTTTATTTCCAATTAAGAGCAGGTTCGCTCCCACTTAGGGCTCTAACTAAAGGGTGGGCTGGAGCAAGTGCAGGGACTTGTCCCATTTGTGGCCTCCATGAGGAAACAATTGCCCATTTTCTGTTTGTTTGCCCCGTTTATGCCAACCCTAGAAGGACTTGGTGGTCCCCTTTGTGTAAAATCCTTGCCACAAGGAGCGCTGCTGTTGCCAGTATTATCAATCGCCCTAGCTAAATATTTGGGATGGGCTTGGTCATTAAGACATAGGGCTCTTAGGGAATCTGCGGGAGTATTCACCACAGGGACTCATGGGTAGCCAGTAGTAAATTCCCCTTTAAGTCAAGTAGCACTACTTTGAAATGCATTTTTTAAAAAAAAAAATGTTTCCATCTTTAGTCTTTTGCCATGTTTAATTCTTGTCTTAAACTGCAATTTTTAGCTTGTTGATATGTTTGATTCTGTTTTCTTTCTGTTTTTGGTTTAATTGGAATTTTAAGATATTTAAAGGATGATTTTATCTATTTTTATAAGGATTAGATTCTGATAATTGTGTTTTTTGTATATGTTTGTGTCTTTTATGGATTTCTTTTAAAATTCGAATAAAGACTATGATGATGATGAAACAGATAAATATATAAAGAGTATCAATACCACACAGAAAAAAAACTCAAATCCAGATACCCCAACATAGCTACGCCTCCTGTATATTCAACATGCTAAGCCAGTTAGTTAGGGGTGCCCAAATCTCCAAACCTATATAGCTGTTTCAAGTTTGTGAGTGGACAGCAGTCTAGCCTGCCATTGAGCGAAGGAGGGAGGGTTCGGGTCTTTCCAGTAAGAGGCAATACAAATTCGGAGAAGAGTCATAGCCAGAAACAGAAAGGCACCCCCGGATTTTATATTAAGCGTATTATTTACTCCTAGCATTACAGTGACAGGCAGCAGTTGTAGATCTTGAAGAAGCACTCTACTAATAAATGATTGTACCCTTTCGAGTAATGGGGCCAATTTTGAACATGTAGCAAACATGTGTATAGAATCAGCGCTATACTCAGCACATCGCGGGCAGGTTGTACCGATGCCAGTGCCCCATTTGGCCACCCTACTTGGAGTAATATATAAGAAAAAGCCAGTTTTCAAAAACTGAGCTTGCAACTATGATGACAATAATGTGTTTGAGCAAGACTTAGGGCGCGGCAAAAGGTGTCCGAAGGTATGTTTAATTTCTGCTGCCATTTTTCATCAATTTTGCTAATATCATCGGGCCTACGTTCATTTAGTATTAGGTAAATACTTCCAATCCGTGATGTGCTGGGCTCCAAAATTTTATCTATAAGGGCCAGCTTAGCAAATCCAGCTAGTCCGCCGGTTTTATTGGCTAAGTACCTGGAAATTGCATTATATTGAAATAGCTGGCTATTGGCTAAGTTATACCGGATTTTCAAAATATTAAAAGGCAGAATGCCTTCTGAGGTGATCAAATCCCCCAATTTATAGAGGCCCGCTAGATACCACTGTGGAAGATACGAATTTTGAAAAATAAGGGGTAAGTTACTGTTATTGCAAGTAGGAGTGTAGTAATTTAATTTAGACAGTCCAAATAGTTTACGTATTCTGAAAAACACATTATAGGCATTCATAAGAGTCTTAAATCTGACCCTTTTAAAATAGCCACGATCCAATTGGCGCCAGAGACAGCCTCTTACGCTTTCCCCTAATAGTATAATATAGGGAGACGGAAGGCTGGTGGGATTCGCTATAGGAGAGTCTTGCAATAGCTCGGGGCTATAATGCAGAACAGTGGCCCAATAATAAAGTTTTAAGTTAGGAAGAGCCCACCCTCCTCTCTCTGTAGGTAATGAAAGAAGTTTAAAGGCTCTTCTTGGCTGAGCATATGCCCAAATAAACTGGGAAAATATTCTGTCGAATATCTGAAACATTGTATTATTAAATTCTAATGGAATAGTCCTAAAAAAAATATAGAAGTTTAGGAAAAAAGGTCATCTTTAAAACATTACACCTCCCCACTATTGTTAAATGCATATTATCAATTCTTTTAAGAGCTTTTTTCATATCGACAGCAAGGGGAGTCGGATTTTCTTTAACAATTTGGTCCAAATTCGCAGATATATTGACCCCGAGATATTTAGCCTTATCTGTTACTCTATCGTCCTGCCAAGTTATATAATCATTTAACACAATCTGAGTTTTAGTTTTATTGATGGCATATCCGGATATTTTCCCAAATTCCCGGGCCTCCTGTTCAAACATCCTAATGGCTCTTTCAGGTTCCGGGGTTACTAAAGCTAGATCATCGGCATAAGCCAAGATCTATGTATTAATTCCGAACCTGCACACCGCTACTATCTCAGGATTACTTTCAATTTTTTTGATCAGAGGGTCTATATATAATGCAAATAGTAGCGGTGAGCAGGGGCATCCTTGTCTTGTTCCCCGGGTTATTCCAATCTGTCTTGTCATATGTCCATTGATCACGATTCTAGCGGTCGGATCCTGATATAGAGCCTGTAGTGCCTGCAAGATCCTGGGACCGAAACCTATCCGCCTCATAGTCCCCCACAAATATTGCCAGGAGACCCGATCGAATGCTTTTTCGGCATCTAAGAGTATTAAAGCGATCGGGTCTCCTGCCACCTTGGCTGCATCAAATAAGGTGATAGTCCGGAAGACATGTTCGGTAGTGCCCTTTTTAGGTATAAATCCGTGTTGCCACTTTGAGACCAAAGACTCAATTTTAGAAGACAGTCTAGATGCGAGAATTTTAGAAAAGATCTTGGAATCGGTATTGATGAGAGTTATTGGTCTATATGAGGACATTTCCAATGCGGGTTTATCTTTTTTTAGAAACATTACTGTTTTAGCAGATGACCAAGACTGCGGTGGAGATGAGCCATTAAAAATGGAGGTAATTACATTGTTGAATAGATCTTTAATTTGTGGAGAAAATATTTTATAAAATTCCACTGGAATATTGTCGTCTCCAGTGGCCTTTCCATCGGGGAGGCTAGCCAGGGCAATTGCGATCTCCTCCCAGACAGGAGAGATTTCCATTTAGTTGCTACTCTCCCTATCAAGTTCAGCTACTGGAATTGTGTCTAAGTAGATATTAATCTCAGACTCTCTGAGTATGCTGAGCTTGATAATTTCTTCGGTGTATAATTTTTCATAGAATGCTCTAAAAGACTCCTCTATTTTTACAGGATCATTAGTAATCCCTTCAGAGACGGTTTGAATAGAAGAGATTAGATTGGTAGTGACCTATTGCCTGGTGGAAAAAGCTAGTTGATGCCCGATAAGTTCGCTACATTCATATAACCTTTCACGGGCCGAGGCCCATTTTGCAGCCGTTCTTTCTGCTAATATGGTCCCCATTTCTGCTTTGGCGACTGCCACATTAATCTGTGCTTCCTCAATTCTAGAGCCCAGCTGGACAGCACTTATTAATTTCCTTTCAGCCTCTATCATTTGGTTAAGTAAGGCATCAGCCTGTATTTTCTCCTTTTTATTCTTATTAATGGAAAATCTAAGCGTCTCCCCCCTTATACTTGCCTTTAGTGTGTCCCAAACAGCCATTACCGGGGCTGACCCGGAGTTTATATCTAAAAATTCAGGTATCCATTTTTTCATATATTCTCGGTATTCGTTATCGTACAGGAGGGATTTTTCAAAAGTCCAATTAGAGCTTAACCTACTATTTACCAGTCCCGATATGTTGATAATAAGAGGGTTATGATCTGATAAGAAGCGAGGAGCAATATCGATAGTACAGTCATACGCCAGAGATGCAGAAACTAAAAAATAATCCAGCCGAGCAAAAGACAAATGAGGAGCAGAAAAGAAGGTATACCCATCCTGATTAGGTTTCAAGTTGGCCCATACATCTTTCAGACCATGAATCTGAATCAAATTGGAAATGACCTGAAAAACCTTAGGTTTTCTGCCCCTATAGACCCAGGACTCATCCGAAAGCCAGGTGCTAGGGAGATTTAAATTTAAGTCACCACAAAATATAATAGGTAATGGCCAATGTGCCAGTTCCTCGTTCACACCATAGATTACCCCGGGATCGTCAAGATTGCTTCCATAAACTGAGCAGATTGTGAAACCAGCATTATTCGATGGAGAGGAGATAGAACAATCTGCAATCACCCACCGCCCTAGTGAGTCAGATTTGACCTGGTTGACAACTAGGGGCAAACTTTTTGTAACAAGAATCCCAACTCCTTTAACCCTAGCACCTTGAGAGGTCGCTCCAATAACCTTATAGCCCAAAGTGTTCAGCAAGGATTTCTGAGCTCCCTCAACATGTGTCTCCTGTAGGCAGACCAAATCTGCCCCCATTGTTCGCAGAGTTTGAGCAGTTTTGTGCCTTTTTAAGGGGTCATTTAAACCACAAATGTTAAGTGAAACAATTGTAAGTTTCTTTAACAGATTAATTGTTAGAGACTAAAGTTTAAATGGATTAGCCCGGTAGCTACGACAATAAGCATCATTATCATCCTCGTAATCATAGTACTACCAACATCTATCAGCATCACAACATGAATACAATAGCCACCGGCCCCCCGACCGACCCGTCCCTGCGCCCACCATATAATCCCCTTGTTGTCACCACCCATCGTCATTCCTGAGACTTTTCCTGCGATCGTTCCAAAAATTGCCAGCGAAGAACAACAAAAAATACATATATATAAACCAGACCGACGATACAACTGCCACTACTTGCAATCTAGACCCCCTACCCCTACCCCTCCCCCAAGCCTTCCCCAAAAATAAGCAGTCAGGATAAGCCTGAATGATGGTGAGCATGCGCGAGCTCCTGTCGCCAAGCCACACCAAATCAAAATAGTTTCTTTTTTTTTTTTCATTTCTCCCCCTCCCTCCTTTCTTTCTTCCTCCTTTCCTTTTCCCTCTCTCCTTTTTTTTTCCCCCTTCACCCTTTTTTTTTCTCCCCCCTCCCTCCCTCTTCTCCTCTTAAATCTGGACCGCCTTACACACCTTCCTTACCCTACTATCCCCTTTCTTCTCTAACCCCCTCCCCACAATATTCGAGCCTCTCACCCTTGCGGGAACCAAAAAAAAAAAAAAAAAATTTCAGTCAGTGGCCATAATCCCAAAGAGATAGAAGGTAAAAAAATGAAACATTTTGCGCAGGACATAAAATGTCTATATCAATTAAGCGGGGAAAAGAAGAAGAAGAAAAAAAAAATTTAAGTCTCAAACGAAATAGTTCAGGTAATATACATGGATCTAAAGGAGAGGAGAAAAGTTTAGTTCACTTTCTTTCTGCCCACGATGTCCTTCAGATATTCCCCAGCTTTAATCTCCGATAAGAAGGTCCGCGTAGTGTCTTCATATATTACTTTTAGCCTGGCCGGATTCATAAGGTACACTTGAGCACCTTGGTGTTGGAAGGGTGTAATTAGTTGGCGTAACCTCCACCTGCGTTCAACGGTGGCGTGACCAAAATCAGGTTTAGCGAAAAACTTTATTCCGTTAGCTTCCTTTGAGAGTTTGGTCTAGCTTGATCGTATACCAACTGCCTCAGCAAGAAATTGCCAAAAAAAAACAGGAACACCCGGGGCCTATCAGTTCCAGGGCGGCTACCATCTCTTCGAGATTTTAGATTAAATGGAAAGCGATGCGCCCTCTGGATCTCTTGATCCCAGTTCCAGGCAGACTCTGAAGGAAAAGCGGCACGAAGGAATTTGATAATGTAACCTCTGGGGTCCTCTCCCTCAACCCCTTCCGGAATCCCCAAAAGCCTTAGATTGTTTCTCCGCATTCTATTTTCTTGCTCCTCCAGTTTGGACATCAAATCAGTGAGGCATGCAGAGTGAGACGAGCCTTGCTCCTTAACGTTAATCATATCAGACTCCAGAGACTCTGTCCGGGCCTCAACCATAGCAACTTGATCGTCGATATCCGTACAGATCTTATTTAATTTCCGGATCCCTCCCTGCAATTTTTTTGAGGCCCCCTTAGCGGCGAGGCTATCTGCCCTTGCTTCGTCTCAAAATTGCTTAATAGATTCTAGAATAGAGGCCAAGGAAGGCTCGGCCAGGCATCCAATGGTTGAATATGAGGTCTCATCAGCTTCACCGGACAGTAGGTTGGAAGGGTCCACCGGAGAAAATGATCCGTGAGAGTCTGTATAATCCCATTTCAGCTGACTCCGTGTTCTGCTTCTAGCTTTCTTTTTTGTTGGATGGTTCTAGATGTCGGGTCGAGTTCATTACCATCTTGTTTGCTGCTCTCAGAGGAGCTGACCAAGACGTCACCATCTTCATTCTCAGTATCGGACAATGACCCATCTGAGACAGAGAAAAAAACTTCAGTAGCTAGATCAGGAGTTTGTGGACCGGGGCGGCTTCCTTCCTTAGGAATAGGGATTCTTGCTGTACTGGTGGCCGACTCTGGGATGAGGGTATGATTTAATGCCTCTGAGCTGGCCAGGACAGCCTTTGAGGGCGCAAGAGTAGACATAGGCGTTAACAAACTCTCCCCCGGCTCCGAGCCCCTAATATTCCTAGTATTGCTAATATTGTTGGACGCATTATCGGAAGCATTGTCTGGGGTGTTTTGCTGAATTCGTGGCGTGGAGTCCAAATCAAGAATCTCCTCAGTCAATCGATTAGTGCCATTTAAATCAATATGCCCATCCGGTATATTAGGTGTAAGAATATGAAGGGATTTAGATATCGCTGGTATAACAGGGAAATGCTTGGAGATGGAGGGTGAAATCGCCGAACATACTGCTGAGCCATCTTTAAGCATCTTATGTCCTGCCTTCCCGGCATTCTTTTTAGCATTCCCCCCATCACGTTTACCTTTCTGGAGGGGATCCGCTCTCTCAGGAGGTCTGTCTGACTTGTCTGTCTTGTCTCTGTCCACCCCATCTTGGATCATGGCTGCTGCTTTCAGCTTGATGGTTTTTTGGCCCCTCGTAGTCATGCTTCTCTTCCTCCGGTAGCAATGATATATAGTAACCGGGGTCCCCAGTCCCCAGACTGTATTTCCTACCAAACAAACCAGCTCGGGCCCGGTTTGAAACACTACCCGCCACACTCTTGTTAAAGATGAGTTTAAGGTTGCACTGCAGACGTAGGCAGATTGAGGACCCAGCCCGTACCGCCTTGTGGAACGAGAGCAATATTAAATAGCCGAGCGGTTTGTTCCCGCATACGGCATCAAGCTCAGACGCGGACGCGGACATCAATCTCGGACTCCCGCTAAAGATTACAGGTCAGCAAGCAGATCGCCGAACGCGGTCATCGGACATCAGTGGCTCCTGGTGTGGCTGGCCGGCTCACAGGAAGTTCACGCTAGCGCCATCTACTGCCTGAGTGTTTGCTTTTTCTAGGATGTTGTTAATTTTTTTTTAGGCAGCATATTGCTCTTGTCTAGGGCGTAATTTAAATAGAGTCACATCCAGGTGTTTATAGCGGGTCAGTGCAGTGCAAGTTTCTCTCAGTGGGGCAGTATGGTGTTCAGTGGGGGGGATGATGTGGCACTATGGTCAGAGCTGCTGAGTTTGGAATTGGGGAACCAGGTTCAGCCTTCATGACCAGTCCACCAGACTACTCCCCTTGAGGGAGCAAATTCCCATGCTAGACCTTAGAAGGTCCCGCAAGATCTTAAAAGTCCTGGTGTCTTAGCACAACAATTTTGGACAACAATAAAAATGTCATGATAACTCCAGTGATTAATGCTCTTAGTAGAGAGAGATGGTGTTTTGTCTAGTGGAAGTTTTGACTCATGGAAAGGAAGCGCAGAGGCTTAATGTGCCTGCTGCTAAGAACATGTACCATGCCGATCACAAAGTGCACATAATGTAAATAGGTCCGTGGGTTACTACTTTTGTCAGAGAGACCCTATTGTTACTTGCAGTTAATAAGTTAAAATCCTAACATAAAACAGTGAGCTATTAACTGTCAAGTAAGAGCTGCATGCAAACTGTAAGGTATAAATTAGAGCGTTGTGGTTTTCCACCCCAGTCTTTTATTATCCTAATGTTGCAAAAAAGGGTTCATTTGGGTAGAAATCAATTCTGATTATTATAGAGAACCCCCAACCATGGTATTACGTTTTAAATTCTGAGTTTGTGTTTCTCCATACCAATCACTATTAAACTATGCTCCCTACTAGTATGGTTGTCATGTGACTCCTACACCTTGTAGTCCTTTGTCTTATGTAACATTTCCTATACAGTGATTTACACATGTATGATTGCTTTTCTCTGTGTAATATGTGTGATGTAAAGTGCTCTGACACCCTACACTGGCATTAGTGGTGCTGTACATTTTCTGATACTTTATTATTTTGAAATTTTACACATGCTAACAGTCTCTGCAAAGATTGTTCCTTATTAGTAGCAGTGGAAAATACAACTGCAGCAGTGAGAAAGGTGACCAGTCAACCTTTGCAAAGGGCCCTCCACTTCACAGCAGCACAAGTCACATTTTTTAGTAACTTTTGATCCGTTTTAGCTATAAACAATGTATTTGTTAGAATCGTCAGATTATGCAGCAGATGATGTATTATGTGGAAAATATGGCAGAGCCATAATTACGTGAAAAACATTTGCAAACTAGGATATTTTGCCATTCATGTTTGAACTGCTCTTGTGGAAAAAGGGAGAAGAAGTGCTGATGACAGAAACTCCATGGCTAGGAGACAAATGGCTTGCGATTCCACTTTTAAGAATATTTGGGACATTCTGTGATTGGAAACGTATCCCACTTTGTGAATGTATTGAAATGTCAATAACTTATATTAAACCTTAAAAAAACGTGTATCCATTGATTAAATTAAATAACGTAATAAGCTGTAACCGGTTAGTGAAATGAGAAACCAATACTAACAAGCATTGAAAATGCTATAGGTCTTGCCTTTGATTAAGTTAAAGCCATTTGCTTTGCTAATGGTATTGTATTGTAGCTTTGCATTATTTAGTGTATATTTGTGATATGTGCATATATTTGCATATATATGCATATATGTATGTGTCTATAAATACATATATCTATATATGCATATATACATCTGCATAGATATATGCATATATTACCTACTGGCGGTCGCCAGTAGGTAGTTATAGTTAGGACCACGTTTCCATAGGAAATCCGCAACATTCTATTTTGAATAACTTTGGCGCCGGTCGACGAATCCTCGCGAATTTTTCAAAATAGGTGGGGCGCTACGCTCCGCTCCTACCCTGAAAGTCTCCGGGGGATTCGTCAAGCGGGGGCTGAGATAAAAGGGGGGTCCCAAAACGCGTTTTTCCCATGCATTTTTCCATAGGACCTTTAGACACAGCTACAGCCCGAACGGCTGAACAGAATTACTTGAAATTTGGCAGAGAGGTAGTCCTCAGGTCAAGGAAGTGCCTTTTGTAGGTTTGGTGTAAATCTGTTCAGTAGATTCTGAGAAAATAGCCTTTAAATCAATATATATATCTGAGCCAGCTTACGGTGCGCTTACGGTACGCTTACCGTACGCGTACGGTGGCGTGCGTGAGCGCGATTCTGATTGGCCCTTAGATCTTAGTAAACATTCGAATCGGTCGAAACCAGGAAGCGGCGGCCGCCATTTTCTCTCTCGCACTCTGAGGGGGGAGCTGATAAACAAATGCCAAAAACATATAAAGGGGCTGTTTAGACAGAGCCCATGCACATAACCATGTTAGTTGAGTCTTCAAAAATCCCCCAAGGCAAAAAACGGTAATTTGTTATTTTTCGAAAATTTTGCCGATTACGCTTACCGTACGCTTACCGTACGCGTACGGTAAAAAATTATTAAAAAAAAAAAACCCACTCTCTCCACCCCGTGTGCAAATTGTGGCCGAAGGCCACCATTTGTGCATGGCATATTAGTTCACAGAATTTCCCCAAAAAATTTCAACAGATTACCTATCACAAGGAAGCGCATAATATGTCCTCCATGTGCCACGGTGCGCGAAGCGCATCGTGCGTACATGGCCCACACCGCGTGCCCACCGTGCGTGCACGGCACTAACTGCGTAAAGTGGGCGCGCGGTGCGCAAAGCGCACCGCGTGCTCACTGTGCGCGCACGGTGCGCGAAGCGCACCGTGCGCGCACGGAACAAACTGCGTTAAGTGGGCGCGCACGCCACGAATGGCGTAAAGTAACTTAGCATTTAAAAAACCGTACAAATTCACTGAAAAAACCATAGGTTTCACACACGTTATAGTTAGGAATTAGCATTTAAAAAACCTTGCAAATTCACTGAAAAAACCATAGGTTTCACACATGTTATAGTTAGCGGAAATTTTACTGATAAAAAACCAATGAAATTCCCCCGTTATAGTTAGTGCAGGAAACTATAACTCACGCGACCGCAATCTTCTGCTGATGACATATGTGTCTTTATGAAAAAAAAATATTTGTAATATATGTATAGCTAAAAATTTATGGAAGAAGACATGGGCAAATAAGTGTCTAAATACAGTATTAGCATCAGCAGAGGATTGCGGTCACGTGAGTTATAGTTTCCTGCACTAACTATAACGGGGGAATTTCATTGGTTTTTTATCAGTAAAATTTCCGCTAACTATAACATGTGTGAAACCTATGGTTTTTTCAGTGAATATATATATAAATATAACTATATACATATTCATGTATGCATATGTATATATATATATATATATATATGCAGATACGTCGCATATATATAAATAAATATAGATACAAATATATATATATGTCCATATAACTATATATGCATATGTATACACACAAATATAGTCACATATGCATATATGCATAGGTACATAGGCATTATATATTCTTATTACATTATAAATAAACACCAGTTCGACATGGGCAGCACGAGTCAAATATACATAACTGCACAATTCCATGAGCGATGTGTTTTGCTGTGCTTCGGGACAGCATGCAAATTCACACTCAGTGGAACAAATCCAAGACGCTAAAATCCAGCCATAGGGAACTAAAACTTGTAGAACCAGGAGAGGCTCTTTAAAAGGAGTTGAAATAAGGAACACCAGGACCCAGCTAGAAAGAGCTCTGCAGATTGCATTCGTCTGGTGGGTTGTGTTATTTTATGTTGTGTTGGGACATGGCCATTTTTTGTGCCATGGCATGATGTTCTTTGGAATGGTGTAGTACATGGTACCTGAGATGTGCACAGCAGCAGCATACCCTTAAGTGAAAAGTTAGGAGTTTGGCCCACTCACGGCTAATTCCCACATTCTGTCGGCTAGTGCCAGGCTTGCTTGCAACAATTGGCAGATTTTCAACCATTTCACCCTAAAGACGTGTTCTTTTTGCAGTATAGTTGCTAGTGCGCTTCAGGTGTGTGCGCGCCATGCTTAAATTGTCCGACTCCTGGGGGGCAGACAGAAGGCACTGTCCTCTCTGGACTTCTCGGCAGCGGCAGAAGGCCTCTGTGATTTAATACTCTTGTTGCCCAACCCTCTGTCAGTCAGGCAGCCCTTTAAAATGGCGCGCCCCGCATGCGCAGCAGAACGGAATGGGGCCGAGAAGAATAAATAACTGAAGCGCGCCACAAATCCATCTTTAATATTTGTTTTTTGCCCAGCTGAATCTTCTATTAATCTGTGTTCCAACTCGCCTGAGTCAGTCACGCGCACACAGAAATGTATCACCTAAACGTGAACTGACTCACAAGGGTAGCAGGCGCTGGATTAAACACGTGGAAAATGAAAGCTGAAAACCTGTGCGGGCGGGGGAAGGGCTGGGGGTGGTGAGCAGTCATCGTCCAAATGCTTCCCTATGCACACCCTCTCCTGCAGCTCCAGGCCTGTCCAGGGCACACATTGACTAATTTGCATACCGGTTCTTTCTGCACCTTTGTGGATATCGCCCTTCTTTTTTCCAAGGCAAGCTGTGATAAGCTCTAACAAGAGTAAACAAATAGAAACAAAATGGGGGGGGCACTCTTTTTCTATTTGTTTACTTTTGCTACAATCGCGACACCCGCGCTTTACTTTAGTTAAGCGCAGGTGCTGCGATTGTTGAAAAAGTAAAGAAATAGATTTTTTTTTCTCTTTCTTTACTTTTGCAACAATCGCGACACCCGCGCTTTACCTTTAACCATGTTTTTTTGTTTTTTTGTTTTTTATTTATATTTAAAAGAAATTTTCATACCAGATATAACAATATAGCACAGCATAGGGTTCGACAATTAACAGTCAATGAAAATGTACAATTCAATAATTATAAACAATATATAGCTTCAATACAGCCCTTATCACAATTTCATTTTTAAGAATAACATCCAAGCAATCAAATCACATTCAGCCACCATATTTACATCACATGTTCTTTCCATCTCCGTAATGGATCCCAAATTCTCAGACCTAGTTGCTTCCCCCTTCGACCTTTCCGTTCGTAAATCCCTTTTTCTAAATTATAGGCAAACAACAAGTTGGCCAACCATTGATTCATGGTGGGAGCAACTTTGTCACGCCAGGCTCTTGCTATTAACAACCGAAAAACTGCCATAGCAATAAAAACAAACTCTTGACAAGTAGCCTGACCATCTGTTGCTATTCCCAAAAGAACCACCGTAGGTGTAATTTTAATTTGAATACCTAGATATCTCACTAGAAATCCCTCTACCTCCCTAATCAAAGTAGCCAATTGGGAACAAGTGGCAAAGATATGGATTATATCCGCCTGTACGTGATTACACCGTGGACAGTCTGTCCCTAAGGTGCCACCCCATTGCGCAATTCTAGCTGGTGTATAATAAAGAAAATAAATAGTTTTATAGTGCTGTGATTGTAATGGTGCTGAACATAAAACCGTATGGCCAAGAGCCAGTGATTCCTGAAACCAAGCCGCTTCAATGCCTAACTTCGTGGCCCACTTAGTACCATATTTGACAAGATCATCTTTCTTAGTAGTAAGAAGGCAAGCATAAAAACTACGTATATTGCAATCTCCCCCTTTCTCGATCATATCCAGTATTTCATTGTTTTTAAACCCTGTCATCCCTCCGCGCTTGGTATTCAGAAAACTTCTGACCTGTAAATATTTGAAAAAAGTCCTTGTATCAATGTGAAATTTGGTAACTAAATCCGCAAATTGCGCAATACCGTCCAGTCCAACAATATCCCCTATCCTCCTGATCCCATTGTGTTCCCAGGATGCAAAAATTGAGTCTGCAAATATATCTCCTGGCCAGGATTTATTCTTAAACAAGCGGGTATATCTGTTGTATCTACCCAATCCAGATCTTTTCAAAAAAGCTGTCCAGATGTTAACAGCAGCAATGACTGTCTTAAACCTTGTTCTTTTAAAGTATGCAAAGTCCGTGCAATTTAAGAAACAGTTCTCCGCCTCCGCCCCCAAGACTATAGAATAAACTTCGGTTGACATTTTGGAGATTCTAGGATGCTCCCCTCCACCAATTAATCCCTGCATATATTGCAGTGCGGTAGCCAGATAGTATAGCCTAAAGTCGGGGGCGCCCCACCCACCTCTAGCCCTTGGAAGAGTCATGAATCTGTACGCTCTCCTAGTCTTTCCGTGAGCCCAAATGAATCTATTTAGTACCAATTCCAAAGTCTGAAACCATTTTACACCAAAAAACAGAGGTATTGCGCGAAACAGGTATAAAAATTTGGGCAATACAATCATTTTGATAACGTTTGTGCGTCCTAATAGGGAAAGGTGCAGATTATTCATCCTATCAAGATCTAATTTTAGTCTCGCCATTAATGGAGTTATATTCTGCTCAACCACCTTCTCCAAATCTGCCGAAATTTCTATACCTAGATAGACTGCCGAGCTAATTACCCTGTAATCATTACATATGACATATGAATTTTTTACTATTTGTGTTTTCGTTTTATTGAGGCTATACCCTGACACCTGACCAAAATCCCGAGCTTCTAATTCTACTGCGCACATAGCAAGAGTAGGATTAGCTGTAATGATTGCAACGTCGTCCGCATATGCCTGCACCTTGATATGCAAATTATTGACTATTACCGGTGGGATATTAACGTTGGCAACAAGCCTACGCAGAAGAGGGTCCATATAAAACGCAAATAAGAGAGGGGAAGACGGACACCCTTGCCTAGTCCCCCTTTCTATTTGAACTATGGATGAGTGGCCACTGTTCACTCTAATTCTGGCAAAGGGTTTATTATATAAGGTCTGGATGGCTCTAATATAATCCTCGCCAAACCCAAACCACCTCAAGACAGACCATAAGAAATCCCAAGAGACCCTATCAAATGCCTTTTCGGCGTCCAAAAACAACACTGCCATAGGGTCTCTTGGGATCTCCACGGCATCAAATAGCGTAAGCACCTGCCTAATATGTTGAGTGGTACCCTTTCCTGGAATGAAGCCGTGCTGTATAGGGCTAACAAGGGACTCGATTATAGTCGCCAATCTCTTTGCCAACACTTTCGAATAGATTTTAACGTCTGAATTCATTAGAGTGATAGGTCTATAAGATGAAGCTGCCAAAGGATTTTTGCCCTTTTTCAAAATGACTATAATATCTGCTCCTCCCCAAGACTTAGGGATAGAGGCCCCTATCTGCGCCTGAAGCATAGTAGATAGAAGTATATCGCCTAATATGTCCTTGAATGCTCTATAAAATTCAACTGGGATTAAATCCGGGCCCATGGCTTTACCGGGAGGAAGATCGATGAGGGCACCCAAAATTTCTTCCAGATTGAATGGGGCTTCTAGCTGCTCCTTATCTTCCTCAGACAGAAATGTTGGCTGAATATTATCGAGATAGTGTAAAATCTGACCCAGATCTAAAACCTTATCTGATCTATATAAATCTACGTAGAACTGCCTAAACACTTCTCTTACCCCGTCTGAATCCGTAATCATATTACCCTGAGCATCTGTAATCTTCTTGATCTCCGCCGCTGAGGCTTTTTGTCTAGAGCGGATAGCCAAAAGGTGCCCCACTCTTTCGCTCATCTCGTAAGCATTCTCTCTGTTTAATAAGTATCTAGCAGCTGAGGGGAGGAGCCTAGCGCGCAACCAAGATGGCCGCGTAGGTGCGAGGCTCCCGAGGACCTCCGCGACCTCCTGAATTAATCCTGGCGATATCCTGTCCTTGTTGAGGGGACTGTGTCGGGGAACCCGAGCTGAGGCGCCGCCCGTTTTTTGGGCTCGAATTGGACCCCGAACACCGGTGGGAGCATCGATCGAGGGTTGCGGCCTTCTCCTCGCCGGCCCCCCGGATTGGAGTAGTGGGGCGATCCGGGGACAAAGTGAATAACAGCGGCGAGCGGGGCTGGGCGACTCGCGTACCCCGCACTTTCGCTTTCGCTTTTGCGCCCTCCTTGCTCCAAGCGGGGTCGGGCTGCGGAGCGGGGTGCGGTGGTGTGGCCTTGTCCAGGTGCCCGGCTGACCCGCCGGCGGTGGGTTGACCCGCGGCCCGGTGGTCGCCCCCGCCCCCCCCCCTGACACCCGTGATTTGGTGTGGCGGCCCGTTTGGAGATCTCGGCACGACAGTGGAAGAGCTAGCATGTCCACCAAACAAGATGGCGACCGGGCGAAGATGAAGACAACTCGCCGTGGCACGGCGCACCAGGCCAATAGTATGGATCGCTACACGCTCCAGAAGGGTTCTCCGGAGACATCGCGGACATCCCCGGTGGGCCCGACGGAGGCGCCTGCCCATCCGGCAGATCTGACCCTCCGGGACGTCATGGGCGCCATCGCGGAGATGAAGGCCTCAGTGGACCAGCGTTTCGATACCTTGGCGCAAAAAATTGACTCGGTCCTGGTGGATGTGGGCCTTGTGAGGGCAGACTTGTCAAAAACAAACGACCGAGTCGACTCCCTGGCCCACACCACAACGAGCCTCACGACTGACGTGGTGGCCCTCCAGAGGGAGGTGCGCCGGCTTGGCCAGGTGAGCGCCCTGATGGACCGGCGACTAGAGGATTCCGAGGGTCGGGCCCGGAGGAATAATGTCCGTATTATTGGTGTGCCGGAGGGCCGAGAGGCGGAGGCGGCGGATCTCTTCGTGGAAGAATTGATCCTGACCCATCTCCAGCCCCGGGGGCTGAGTAAGCTTTTTGCGGTGGAGCGTGCCCACCGGGTCCCCGGGGGCCGCCCTAAGACCGGTGCCCCGCCGCGGCCCCTTATTGCCCGGATTTTTAATTTTCGGGACAGAGATGCCATCCTCCAGACCTCCAGGCAACAGGGACCGGTCAGGCTGGACAACATGGACGTACACTTCTACCCAGACTTTACTCCGGCGGTCCAGAAGCAGCGACAGAGCTTTCTTGGTGTTAAACGTCGCCTAAGGGACCTAAACCTCAAGTACTCAATGCTCTTTCCGGCTAAGCTGAGGGTGGAGGTGGATGGCCGTACGCACTTCTTCGACCGGCCCGAGGCGGCTGGGGACTGGTTAGACACTTTGCCTGGGGATCGGGGCGGGGGGGGCGCGGCTGGCGAGGAGGGCCCGCCAGATCAGAATTGAGGGGTGACTGTATAGGCCTTGCTCTGGATGTTGTTCCTTTACCATATATTGCTTTCGTATGTTCCCCTCCCATGGAGGTCAGGTGGGGTCTGCTGGGGGCTTCCCTCCTCCTCTGGGGGACTAGTTAGTACTTAGCTATGGGGCGACAGGCACACTGCACTTTGGGGGGGCTGTCTGGGCTCATGCAGGGGTGCAGGGAGGGGGGAGTTCTGTTGGGACCGGGGGGTGGGGGGGGGTGTTGTTTGTTAGCACCGCAAGGCAAACCCGCAACTGTTTTGTCGTTTTTAAGATGCTCGGTGGGGGGCGACCGATTGTTTTGACGTATGATGGGGGGTAGGGATTTGACTGTGTTGTCATGGAATGTTAACGGCCTGGGGGATAGGATCAAGCGTGGTGTGGTCCTGCAGTACTTAAAACGTATTTCACCAGATGTTGTCTTCCTGCAGGAGACGCACCTTATAGGTAACACCTTTCATGCAATGAATCGGCGGGGATATCGTTTGGCGGCCCACTCCGGCTTCACTTCGGGCTCGCGGGGGGTGGGTATTATGGTCAAGAACTCGCTCCCGTTGGAGATTGACGAGGTGCGTCATGATGAGAGGGGACGCTACACTGTTCTGGTGGGACGAATGGAGGGTAGAGTGTTTATCTTTATATCAGTGTACGTCCCGCCTGGGTTACAAGCCACTACATTTGCAGACCTGGGGCGCCTCCTTCTGGACCTTCCGAGTGGCCTGTTGGTGGTTGGAGGGGACTTTAATGCGGTTGCCTCCGGGTCTATGGATCGCCATCCCCCTAGGGACCTCCCCCGGGCACAGGCATGGCTGCCCGGCCTTTTAGACACGCTGGGCCTGGTGGACTGCTGGCGCTTAAAGCATCCTGGATTGCAACAGTACACCTTCCACTCCGGGGCCCATGGTAGCCTCTCGCGGCTTGATTACATCCTTGTCCCGGCGGCCCATGCAGGGAGGGTGGGGGAGGTGCGCCATTTGGCACGGGGTATCTCAGACCACTCCCCATTGTTGTTGCATTTCGATGTCTTCCCGAGGGGGGATGGCAGGGTGGCCCCGATTAATGCATGGTATTTGCGCGACCCCACCATTCGTGCCGACTTGATCAAATCCTTACAGCGCTATTTTGATGAGAATGTGGGGTCGGTTCCGTCTGCCATCTCCCTGTGGGAGGCTTTCAAGGTGGTTCTTAGAGGGGAGGCCCTCTCCTTTATTTCCAATGCCCGGCGGCGCGAGCGGGAGGAGGTGACCCGGGTTGAGGCCGAAATTGCAGAACTGGAGGGTGACCTGGGGAGCGGGGTAACAGACGCCAAGTTGCATGTGTTGCATTTAAAGCAGGCGGCCTATCGGGCCCTCGTCACGGAGGCGGCCAGGGGCCTCAGTAGAGAGCAGCAGGGGCGATTGTATGATGTGGGTGACAAGGCTGGCAAACTGATTGCGTGGTTGGATAAGAGGGAGAGAGCGAGCCGCGTGGTGCCTTTGATTGAGAGCGTGGATGGAGTGTGTGTCACCGAGCCGGAAGCCATTGTCTCCTGCTTCGCGGACTATTTCCGCGAAGTCTACTCCCCGGTTTCTCCTTGCTCGGAGGAAGATTCCCATGCCTTGCTTCGGGACATCGCACTGCCCTCCCTTACGGTGGAGGACAGGGATTCGCTGGACGCCCCGCCCACCTCGGACGAAATTGCCTCGGCTATTCGCTCGGTCGCATCCGGCAAGGCCATGGGCCCCAATGGTATTCCCATTGAGCTATACAAGCTACGCCCGGATGTGTTGGCGCCCCACCTGCGCGCGATGTTCCTTGCGGCCCACTCGCAGGGCTCCCTCCCGCCGGACCAGCGTCTGGCTACGATTGTGGTGATCCATAAGGAGGGGAAGCCCCGTGAACGGGTCACATCCTATAGGCCGATTTCGCTTTTGAACGCGGAGCCCAAAATCCTCGCCAAGGTGTTGGCCAACCGGTTGGTTGGCGTGGTGGGCGATTTGGTCCACCAAGATCAATCGGGCTTTATACCACACCGCAACACGGCGCTTAATCTGCGGCGCTTACACGGGGTGCTCGCGCGTGTCCCATTTGTGCGGGAGCCGGCCATCTTGGCGTCCTTGGACGCCACCATGGCGTTTGATACGCTCGAATGGCCATATATTTGGGCGATGCTGGCGAAGTTTGGGTTCGGCCCGGGTTTCGTCAGCTGGGTCAAATTGCTATATTCGGGCCCGTTGGCGCAGGTGGTGGTGAATGGGCGAGTATCGGCCCCATTCGCGCTGGGGCGGGGCACGCGACAGGGTTGTCCCCTGTCGCCTCTCCTGTTCGCCCTGGCCATGGAGCCCCTGGCGGAGTGGCTGCGGTGGCACCCTTCTATCCGTGGTCTCCGCTGGACCCCCGAGCATGAGGACCGCGTGTCCCTCTATGCTGACGATATCCTTTTGTATCTCGCCTCCCCGCGCAAGTCACTGATCGTCCTGGTTGATGTTTTGCGCTCCTTCGGTCGCAACTCAGGCCTGGTCATCAACTGGGCGAAATCCTGTGTCTATGTGCTCTCCGGGGAGGCCCCGGTCCTGCCACGGGACTGTCCGATCCAGATTGCCTCCCAGGGTTTCCGGTACCTGGGTATATATATCACTCTTGACCCGGAGGCCCGCTATGAGCGGAACTTGCTGCCCCCCCTCCAGCGTCTGAGGGAGGACGTGGTGCGCTGGCGGCGTCTGCCGCTCTCGCCGCTCGGCCGAGCGGCCTTATTTAAAATGATGTCCCTGCCGCGCTTCCTCTACGCCCTCCAGAATACCATGGACTTGGTCCCGGCACGCTACTTTCGCGAGGTGGAGGGCCTCCAGCGGCGCCTGTTCTGGGACGGGAGGCCGCGTATTGCTCTGGCTAAATTGACGCTCCCGTGGTACGATGGAGGGGTCGCCCTCCCGGACATCAAACGGCATTACTGGGCCTCCCAACTAGCTGCAATTAATCATGGCCTTTACGGGCCCGCCTTGAACCCGGCATTTGAGATGGACAGGACGCTTCTGCCCGGTGGCGACTATAATCGAGCGCTCTACTCTGGCGCGCCCGACTCCCGTTTGACGGGACCGACGCGTGTCATGGTGCGTGTCTGGCACGCGGCTAATGCAGCTATGGGGTGGAAGGACCGTTTGACCCGAGCGTCTCCGCTGTATGCATCTGAGAGGTTGGGCTCCCTGTGGACGTCGAAGGGCTTCGAGAAGTGGGACACGATCGGAATCAGCACGGTGGGAGATCTCTGGACGAGGGGGGGATTCAAAACTTTTGAGACGCTGCAGGCGGAGTTTCAGCTGCAGGGCAGTGAGTACTTTCGGTACCTACAGGTCCGCCATGCGCTGGGCTCCGTCTTCCCGGATGTTGCATCCATTCCGGAGTCTTCCCCCCTGGAGGACAGAGTGCTAGATGGCCATGTCCCGGACAGCACGATCTCCCTCATATACAAAAAATTGATTAACGATAGATCGTGTCTGCTGACTAGTCTCCGCGAGGCTTGGGTTGCCGACGGGCTGGAGCTGGACGACGAGGATTGGATTTCCGCGGTGGCCTCTCCGAAAGAGGTGGCCATCCCGGCTCGCCTTCGTTTCGTCCAGCTCAAGATCCTTCACCGGGTCTACGTGACGGGGCCAAGGCTTCTACGTATGGGTTTTGCCGGTGATGGAATGTGTAAACGTGGCTGTGGTGCGTTGGCGACTTTCATGCATATACTGTGGGAGTGCCCGAAGGTGGAGCGATTCTGGCGTGGTGTGCATGAGGTTCTACGAGTGGTTACGCGTGTCGCGCTGCTGCCTGAAGCGAGGAGATGCTTGCTGAATGTCTGGGAACCTAATGACTATTCGGTCCCCCAGACGCGGTGGGTGACTCTGGGATACATGATAGCTAAGCGTGATATTGCTCAATTGTGGGGATCCCAGAGGCCCCCTGCGGTGTCGGCCTGGAAAGAGCATATGGATTGGTGTATGTTTCGTGAAAAGGTGGTGTATGTGGCGAGGGGTAAGCCTGGGGCGTGGATGAAACTCTGGGGCCCCTGGAACGCCTACCGCGGGGGTATTTGTGAGCCGCCACTGCTACCGGCTGCCTCGCCTGCTCCGTCTCCCTAGATGGCCCCCCTCCCTCGGCCGCGGGCGCGCGGTCCCCCAGTCCCTGATCTACTCCCGTCCCCCTCTTCAGAGTTCTGCTGCTGTTTGGATCCCCCACTTATGGAGCACGTGTTGTCACTTTGGATCGCGGGTTGCCTTGCGGTTGTGGTTTGTTGATGTTGTTTTGTTTTAAGAAAATGGAACCGTATTGTGGGCATGGAGCTATGTGGCCTGCACCATTGATTACCCCTGTTTTCCTACTGTGCACCGCTGAGAGACTTTTTGCTGTATGTATGTGATATGCTTTTGATGCTCTAGCGGCCGGCCGTGTGGTTGTAGGCCCATACCTGTAACTTTTATAAACTGTAATAAACGGTTTCAAAAAAAAAAAAAAAAAAAAAAAAAAAAAGTATCTAGCAGCTGCCTTAGTAGCAATATTTTCACAGACCCTTGCCTTTAAACAGATTAATTTTATACTCAGCTGCTCAACAGATCTTTGGGCCTGTATTGCTAAATAAAGTTCTTCTTCCGCTTTAGTTATTTCCGTTGTTAATTCATTAAACATTGCCCTCTCCTTCTTCTTTTTATGCAGTGAGTAGCTCATCGTCTCTCCCCGTATGCCCGCCTTAAAGGTGTCCCATTCAATCCCAGAGTCCACCGACCCTCTATTAATTTCCCAGAAGTTCTTAATCCAGGAATTCATATGAAGAATATAGGCTTCCTCCCTTAAAAGAGCCCTTTCGAAAGTCCAAGCGGAGAACTTCCCCTGCTGACAGCCCATTTTAATAGTTAGGATCAAAGGCTTATGATCGGATATGATCCGAGGGTGTCTCTCTATTTGTGACCTATTCAGCAAAGAGTTGGATATAAAAAAATAATCTAATCTTACCAAAACCCTATGGGGAGCAGAAAAAAAAGTACTGCCATCTAAAAAGGAGTGAGTAGCGGCCCACATGTCAATCAATGAATTGTGTACTAAGAGATCCTCTAAAGCCCTAAAAGATCTTTTCTTTCTGCCAGTGTATCCCGTAGCCCCGACCTGAGAATGAATATTAAAGTCCCCACAACAAATAATCGGTATAGGCCACAAAGCCAACTCTGTATCCAAGAACTGGAGCATTTCAGGGTCATCTTCGGTGGAGCCATAAACTGAAGCCAACGTGAACTTCTCCCCTTTAAAAATAACTTCCAATAATACCCACCTACCCCACTGATCTTCTTTTTTCCTGACTAATATTGTATCTCTGTTTCTGCCTAGAACCGCTACTCCCCTCGTTTTAGTCCCCTGTTTAGTATTAGCCAGTAGGGAGAACCCCAATTGTTCCAGAAGAAACCCCCTAGTCCCCTCTATATGTGTCTCCTGGAGACATACTAGATCCAATTTCATTGCTTTCAATATAGACGACACTCGCATTCTTTTTTGAGCATCGTTGAGGCCACAAATATTAATTGAGGCTATTTTACACGTCATTAGCGTAATCCATGACTAACTTTTATCAAAACAATTAGTAAAATAAATAGACCAGAGATATAACATCCTATGCTGTGCTCGAAAAAGCTGTATTTTACCTGCCCCCCCCCCTCCCCCTGAACCCCTACCCGCACCCCCCAACCTGTGCCCCCCCTCTCCCCCCTCCCCCCCCTACAGGCAAATAGGTCAAACATGACCTATGTGTGATCGCTTAGGAGTGCAGTTGTCGCCTCCTCCTCCCAATATGAGAGACCGTATGTTTCCCAACCAATCCCTCTTTCTCCCTTCCTTTAGTGATCCCCCGTGACTTTATACCCCAGCACCTCCACCATATATTCTTTAGCTTTTATTTCTGAGAAGAACATTTTAAACTGGCCTTTGGTGATTATTTTTAGTTTGGCTGGATACAGCGGGAAAGCTTGTGAGCCCAAGGCTTGTATAGGTGCTATCAATTGCCTCAGCCTCCACCTTCTTTCAACTGTGACATGACAGAAATCAGGCCTTGCGAAGAAAGTGATCCCGTTAAAGGTACGCTTAGAGTCCGGTTTAGCTTTATCCAGTATCTGTTGCCTTAGAAGAAAGTTACCCACAAATAACAAGATAGCTCTAGGTCTCGTGTCTTGCCCTGAGTTGCGCCTAGGGGCCAGAGGAAATCGATGCGCTCTCTGGATTTCTGTATCCCATTGCCATGCTGAAAGCTCTGGGAATGCGCCCTTAAGTAAATTAACAACAAACAACCTTACATCCTGGCCTTCAATCCCCTCTTCAACCCCCAGAAGTCTTATATTGTTACGGCGCTGTCTATTTTCATAGTCCTCCAGCTTCCACTGCATGTCTTCGGATATCTTACTTTGCTCCTCCTTCATTTTCCGTAAACTGCTTAGCTCGTCTTCAAGCCTCCCCGTTCTTTCCTCGACCTGGGTAATTCTCTCAGAGGCCTCCTCGTACAACTTATTCATCTTCCTTAGTGTGTTATGAATTTTGTTGAGCCCCTGCCTTGATCTCCGAGCTTCGGCCCTTGCCTCGTTCTGCATACTCTTCAGAGTACTGAATAATAGATCCATTGAGGCTTCTTGCGTTTTAGATTGAGGTATTCCCTCTCCACCAGAAGCCATATTATTCACCTCCTGATATGGCTGTGACGTAGCTGAATAATCCCATGAAAGTCTCTTCATTGGATTAGGAGGGCTTTCTAGAGAGTTTGGCTTCCTACGGGATCTACGTTTCTTTAAGGTGCATTTTTGAGGGACCGAGCTAGCATCTGAGGCTGAAGACTCACCAAAGCTATCGTCGCTGTGAGTTACAGACTCTGACTCCTCATTGAGTGAAAAAAAATAGTCAGGTGAAGCACACCCACTGGCCGGGTCCAATAGTGAACATACTGAGGTACCCCCTTCCAGGGAGATCTCTGACTCCGTGCCTGCCTCCTGGCTATTAGCCTGCTCAGCCCCCAGCTCGCCGAGACTGTCTCCGTGCGCCTCATCATTCTCCCGAGGTTGTCCCCCTTTGGAATTATCCCTTGCAAGTGGCCCACCTGAGCCCGTACGAACAGACTCCAAACCTTGAGGCTGCCTCACCTTGAGCATGTCCTCTGCTGCTAACATTGGTGCTTCTGGGCCCGAGTTGGAAGTTTCCGATCGCTCAGACTCCGCCGGAACACCCTCGGCTAGGTTCCACACATCCGAAGGCGTCTGCTCCAATGCCGGTGCTTGGTCTGGTTGCATAGCAACCCCCGTTTCGCGGGAGTCCTGCGCCTCGGCACTGTTCACGCTGTTCCCTTTGGATTGCTTACCGGCATTTCGCTTTTCCAAGCGGCCTGTACTCATCACCGGGAAGCTCTCGACCACAGAAGGCTGCCGCAGTTGTATTTCTTTTCCTCCTGCATTGTTGGACCGCAGATTTCTTACCTCTCGCAAGTCGCACAGGAGAGACGTCCCGATGGGGTTCGCTTGGAGCCTGTCAGTGCCTTGGATCACACCAGCTTTCTTCCCGGTACCTTTTTTCGAGGTAAGTGCGTTGCTGGGACGCGAGGCTGTACTCTTTGGCTCCTGTTTGTCCCGATCCGGCCGTTCTTTCGTATTACCCTCTTTGGCTGCCTCGCTCCCTTTGACGATGCGTGGAGGCATATTGTACCGTCCCAAGGTAAAAGCTGCCGCTTTCAAGGATCTTGCTAGCAAGAAACGAATTATCCTTAACGGAAGCTCGGCAAACTTTTTGGTGAAAGACCAAGTGAATTCAGAGCCAGTTCCTTTTAGACAATAGTCGGGTTTCATCGGGTTGCGGGGTATCACCACATCTTCTGGTATAATCAGGTATAATCAGGAGGAGGAGAGGAGTGCGACTGGTCACTACACACCACCAGCGGCCATCTTGCCCTGATTCACCTTTAACCATGTTAAGCTAAAGCGCGGGTGCCGGTATTGTGGCAAAAGTAAAGGAATAGATGCTTTCCTATTAGTTTTGGTTTTCAACAATCGCGGCACCCGCACTTCACCTTTAACCATGTTAAAGTAAAGTGCGGGTGCCGCGATTGTAGCAAAAGTAAATAAATATAATAAAATCTATTTCTTTACTTTTGCTACAATCGGAGCACCCGCGTTTTAGCTTCACACGGCTGAAGGTAAAGCGCGCGTGCCACCAAAGTAAACAAGATTTCAAATAACTTAGCAGATATCAAGAAAACATTAAGTTAAACATCACCCAATAGTAGTAAATGCACTCCAAACGTAAGATACATGCAATAGTAAAAAAAAAAAGTGCCGGAAGTGTAGTGAAGACTGCTATTTATATACGTACAATGCTAAGTTAGCACAACCGCGTTAGATGTTAGAAAGCCATCTTGCCACTTTTGCTGCTTTTGCACACAACACTGTAGTTACATGTTATTAATTGAGAAATGCTTGCTCGCCTCTGCTTCACATGAGAACTGTCTGTTGTTCTCATCCCTAACAGTGATCTGCGACCTTGGTCTGAACATTGTGTAAAGAAACAGTCTGGGTCGCTAGACGGTGCATGTTGTTGGGTTCAGGTTGATCGGCCCACTATTTAGCCATAACACGCACGCAGCTGCAAATACCTGAAAGTCGAGTGCTTTTAATATTGCAGGCAGCATGCTTTATACACATTCGGAAGGAGAGCTTTCGCAGGAGCAGAGTCTAGCTGATCCTGTGATGTGATTCCACTAAGCTGATCTTTACGGTATGGGGTTCCCCATTCAAGCCTAGAGACCTTTTATTAGTCTAATAATAATAATATTAGTTTACTAGCGAAAGGAAGGTGGCTGTCATCCACTGTCATTTTATTATGATTACTCCTTTCATTTTCTATGGTATTGTAACTATGCTGATGGTTTTGATTTTAATCATTTGTCTGCTTATGTTAGCCGAAATACTGCATCTTAGGACACGAGGTTTATAAAATAAACTCTTTAAACTTTACTGTGTCTCTGTTTATTCTGTTGTGGACTGATATGAGAATAATTACGAACAGGTATTTCTGATTCCCACCATTCCTGAGAATACACTAAGTCGCTTGTTCTGGGTTGTCTATACATTAGGACCGCCGAGATAAAACTCGGATAACGAATGGGACACTGATGCTGGTCGGATAAGGGGTTCTGGGTTCTGAGGTGAGATTTTGGTACACCACAATTCACTGAGGTCCTGGTTTCCTGTGCATAGTTCTGTGCATAAGCAGAATACCTGCAACATGGCGCACCTAACGTTTGGTCGATTGATTTGAAACGCCTTAGTAGTGCTTATATTAGTCCACAACACCCTCACTCTTGTTTCCGGTTAACGGGAGTGACGGGTTTAACCTACCTGTGTCTCGTCTAATAGGTTATTTCAAGCTTGATCATTGAAAAGGGTTTTTTCTGAACCCCAGTGTTACTGTTGATATCATTGATACTTTTTAGTGTGTCCTTATGACGGTTGACATTGCCGCGCATAGTCGTGCACCTCTGCACCGTCATTTGACGACGTAGGGGGTGCTGGACGATGGGATGGCTGTTATTTTTGTGGTGAGCGCTGATGCGTCTTACCCGTATGAGTTGTTTTACTCTTGGGTGACTTTTCCGGCGGTGGATGTAGACGATGATACGTTTCATTCCTTTACTCCCACGCAGCTACCTGCAGTCTATACGCCGTATAGGACACAGGAAATTCCTATTTCTGCCTGGCAGCATACCATTTGGTTTAATGGCGCCCTTCCCCATGCGGTTGCACCGGCTAGAATGGGCCCGTTGTCGATTGCAGGGGCCACATGGCCGGTGCTGGCCGACTTTACGCCTCAGCCCCGCTATCTCACGGTGGCGGTGGCTGAGTTGCGGGTACTACACACAGCCCTGATTACAGTTCATAGGGCTTTAGTGCAGTACGTGTCACGCAACGTGCAGGTGGGGGCACCTGCTGTTGCGGGACAACCAACGGACCACCACGTGGTGGTTATTAGTCCTGTTATGGTTAATTCGGTGATGGGCAAGCACCCCCAAAATAAGGATGTTTTGCCTTATTGGCTTGCTGAGAAATTTGACCAACTGGAGGCGGTTTTTCCGCATACCTCTCCTGTGGAGAGGATTCTCACCATTAGTTTGCCGAAAGACTTGGTCCCAGATATGGCCGATTGTGCAAATTGGGGCAAGGTCTTTGCCGCGACCTACTCGAAGTGCTTCGGCACTCCGTCTATGTCTGTACTACCCTCCGTCATTAAACGTGTTCAAGAGAATCACGGAGCGGAGGCTGCTGTTGAATTGGGGATGAGGCTTGTCGGGGTGTTCGATGTGGTTGCTTCCATGGTAATGGGCAACCTCAAAGGCGATGCCATGCAGTTCCAAGTAGCTAATAAGCTGGACCGCGTGGATGAACTCGACAGGCCTAAGGAGTTCGCTAAAATAATTGCGGAAGCCTATAGGACCATAGGCCGCAGTACCTTGGGTGTTAAACCAGCTGGGATCATTCCTGATATAGTACAGCAAACTAAGGTGAGCTCGTCTAGTAAAGACGAACGCCCTAATTTTCCTAAACAAAATTGACGAGCAAAGAAACAGGGAAAGCAGCAACAGAAACAGGGATCTCGTCCTGCCTCACCGTACAGTCGTCTAGTGAACGCACATATGATCTAGTATTAGGTCACCTGATAGGTTTCAGGTTTCTGACCAACGTTCTCCTCGTTCTTCACAGGAAACATCGGCTTCACAATCCGGTGGCGGAGACCGTGGGAAAGGACGGGGTGCCCAAGTTCGTGGGCAACCCCGTCAGACTGACGGCAAAGGCAAGCAGGACGAGTCTGCACGTCAACGACCCCCGTTTCAGAAGAAGAAAGTTGCTGCGCTAACAGCGAGGTATGCCACAGATAGTGCGGACACAGCTTCAGAACCTGACATGGGCACTAACGCTGCTCGACAGCGCGGCGGAAGTTACAGTAGTGCGACTATCACTGCGTCCATATCTGGTGGCGACAGCAACTGATACGTTCATAACTGTAGAAACTGCTGACACTAGAGTGGCTCCCCCTGACAGACTGTATAATATAGTCCTTTTAATTGAAGGTGACATACAACGCACGATTCAAGGGATTTTTTGGGATAATCTGACCTCTTCGTATGATATTCTATTGGCAGAGGCAGACTGGCCCCCGGCTTTCATTTTAGATGCTCCTAGAGGGGAGGAGATGATCCCCCCGTCCTTTGCGCACACAGTGCCACAGGACCAAGCTAAGAAGTTCGCCGAGGAGTGGGCTCTGGTGCTTGCGCATGCTTTGTATCGTAATCAGGTAGGCTGGGATAAATTGTCCCCCATCCATGAGATTCCGTTGCGGTCCACGCCACAGCCACAACCCCAATATCCCATGCGTCGCGAAGCAAGACCTCACGTCGCGGCTATCCTTGAACAATTGGAATATCAAGGTGTAATTGAAACATGTGCTTTCACCAATAAATAATCCTTTATTCACTGTGACGAAGCCTGATGGGTCGTACCGCCTGGTTTTGGATTACCGGCATTTAAACTCTCATTGCCGGACATGCACAGTACAGAATACCCACAGTTTGGCTCTCGATAGTCTCTTGATAAAACGGTTTAAAACCACACTTGACACTTCCAACGGCTTTTATAGCCATAACCTGTCCTCTCTTAGTAGTGAACGGACAGCATTTACCTCGGGCGGCAAACAAAAACATTTCAAAAGATTACCGATGGGCTATAAGAACAGCCCTGGTGTCTTTGCCGCTCGTGTAGTCTCTCTGTTAGAGAGCATTGACCCTGATGCGTACTCGTATGTGGATGATATTTATCTCACAGATGACGAGTTGTGGCCGCATCTGTGTCGCGTTGATCGCATTATTGTTTTGTTTGCGGACTTCGGATACAAATTCAACTTTGCGAAGTCTCACATTGCGGAATATACAGTGTTGTTTTTGGGATACAAACTCAACAATGAAGGTCGAGGATTGGCTCCGCACTTCCTAGAGAAATGCGCATGCCTACGTGCTCCTACGACACTGAAGAAATTACAATCTTTACTGGGCTTTCTGAATTTCGGTCGAACGTACATTCCTGATTATGCCCAGCGTATCAAGTCGCTTTATGCCTTGGTACAACCTACTTTTTCCAAATCATGCTGGCTGCCGGAGCATTCAGCTATATTGCAATCTTTGCAAGCTGACCTTCTTGCTTCAAAATATTTACTGACGCGTGATAACCACACTAACCTGGTCATAAGAATTGTGCCAGGTGCAGTGGGTTTCACGTACTTAACGTTCAATGAGGGCGACACCGTCCCCATTGCTTACAAATCACACCTGTACACTTCGGCTGAACTGCGATTTTCCGCTGTCGAGAAAGTTTTGACGGCAGTACAGATGACGAAAGCAAGTGTACCAAATTCTAAGGCTTTGCATCCACAGTGGATAAAATGGGCCACTTCCTTGACATCACCCGACGTCACATATATCTTTGACGCAGCTCTGCAGACTCAGGAGTTCTTACAGTATGAATTCGTTCATCCAGCTCCTCTGTCTTTGCGCCCACTCGAGGATTACCATTGTGTCATTTACACTGATGGTTCTGCGCAACCGGCGACTGGATCGAAGCATGCCTATTCAGCGGCCTGTGCAATTGTGGTCGGTATTTTCGAGAATGGTGAATTCCAATCTGATGTCGTGCATACGCAGTCATTGGGTGATTGTACCGCACAGTTGGCGGAGCTTCGGGCTCTGGTGCTTGCTGATCCTCGAGTCACTACTCTTATAGTAAGTGACTCGTTTTATTGTGTTCAATCTTACAACGACAATCTACATTTTTGGTCTCAAAAGGACTACAGTGATTCCAAGGGTAGCACAATTAAGCATAAAACACTTTGGGTTCGAGTGGCAGAACTTAAAGAACATCTGCCTCTCATGAATGTTATTCACACTCTTGGTCACCAACGAGTTGGTGTCCATGCTGTCGGCAACAGCCTAGCTGACGAGGCAGCAAAAACAGCAGTGGCGACATACTTAGTAGCAGCAGTTACAAGATCACAAAGTAAGATCGATGATGACATCTTGGCAGCTATTGCTGCTACAGAGAAGGGAACAAAATACCCGAGAGGTTTCCCTTCTCGTTACCATTATCGCTTTAGTCCTGATAACGTCCCGTTAGTGAGGATTAACGACGTTGGTGACAGATTGATTCCCAATGCGGACTGCAGACCATCTTTGATATTAGCAGCCAACGAGGGCATGGCGTCTGCCCATGTCGGCGTTGCAGCTACTGTATCTCTGTTACAACAACGTTACTGGTGGTGCGGTTTATATAAACAAGCTTGCGCTTATGTTCTTAATTGTGACATTTGCCAGCAGATAAAACCTTCAACTGCGGCGTGCCCACCACAGACTCAGTTGTACATATCTAATAAACCACTGGGGTGTGTTTATTTAGATCATTGCGGTCCATTCACATCTGATACTGCGTACAAATACATCTTGGTTGCAGTGGATTCGTGCACACGTTTTCTGTGGGTATGGCCACAAAGGAGTGCTGATGCCCGTACTGTCATCAAGGATTTGCGTGTCTTTGTTGGAAGTTTTGCATGTGGTACCTTTCATTCTGATCAGGGCCCTGCATTCGCCTCTAAGGCGTACAAAGAAGCCATGAGAAATTTGGGGGACCAAGTCAAATTTTCATCTCCATACCGACCTGAGGGTAATAGTGTGGTGGAGCGAATGAACCGTGACTTAAAGCAATCTTTGACAGCTAGGGTTTTAGGTACTGACCGGAACTGGCCAGCCCACTTGTATGACGTACAACGTGCACTTAATAATCTCCCTAGAAGGTCTCTGGGTGGGCGGACCCCATACATGATGCTCTTTGGCATACGAATGTTTTTTTTTTTTTTACTTTTCAAAAAACTTTATTCAGCATTTAGTCACATTACACAGCTTTATGCCTACAACCACAAGTGGCCGGCAGCGTGGCGGCATCTAGAACGATAATGGTGTACACAGCGGTTCGTCCACAACCCGCTAGGGGCCGGCCGCGTTGCAGTGTTAACAATACGTAGGAGGATAACTCAAAAAGGGACTCTCGTCCTGTTGTTCTATTTTGGAACTGGCAGGTAATAATCGGGACATATCTCGTGTATACAGTATGCGGAATCAAAAGACAGCTGGTGTAACATCATCACATCACATTTCCCAGGGGTGCAATATATCCCATTTTGTTACTTTATCAAGCAATGCCAGAGGAACACAGAGGGAGAATCCGCACCATCATCCCTTCCCAGCTGTCCCAGGAGAGGCCACCCCGAATCATGGAAGCCACCTCCCCCAGCCGCCGAAGCGTGAGCACGCTTTATATAAATGCAATGGTGTATCGGTCCAGACTCGACCTCGTCTCCATGTGCCCACGCTCAAGCAGGGTGGGTCCAGTGGGCGCGGCGCTATAGGATCTATCTAATACAGCTAAACGATGATGTGTTATGATATGGGGTGTGACAACAGGTAAGTCGTGAGAGGACCCCATATATCCACCGGGCGAGCCGCTGTGGGCAGAAGCTCCGCGTATTGGAGCAGCGTTTCTTGACACTGAACCATGCTTCTGATCCAGTCTTTGAATTTTGGGGCTCTGCCCCTTCCCCACCTGCAAGCTATCAGTCTCTTGGCCATAAGAAAAGCGACTGTGGCAAATCTGCGGACAGGTTTCCTAACAGTTTTTGTGTAACCCAGCAGTGCCTGCACTGGAGATGGTGTTAATGGTATATCTATCTTCTCCGAAATGCCCGAATACACCTGACTCCAATAGTCGGCGACCTCCCGGCATCCCCATTCTACGTGCAAGAAGTCCGCCTCGGGTGCGCGGCATCGCCAGCAAAGGTCGTCCTCCCGTAGGCCGATCCTATGCAGACGTGCAGGGGTACAGTAGAGTCTATGTAGGAACTTATAGTGGATGACCCTGAATCTGCTGCTGGAAGAAATTTGTTGGGTTTGTGCACAGCAAAAATCCCAGATTTCGTCTGTAATGGGTTCTCCCAACTCCCCCCCCAGCCAGCGCGTGCCCCGCAATGTCCGAGCTCCGGTATGGCGTGCAGTAAGTGGTATAGGTTCGATACCGCATGTGCAGGAGTAGTAGCTTTGAGCAACTGATGTAGAGGGTCTGGCGTGGGCGGCTCGGCCGGAAACTCCTCCGTCAGCGCTCGAATCCCACTACGAAGTCTAATGTATAGAAATGTATCCATGGGAGTGGGTGTAAGGTCAGCAAACATTTGCGTCTGCGACCTAAAACGACCATCACGATAAAGGTCTCCCCATGTCTTGATGTTGAGTTTGATCATAAAGTTCTTGAATATTTGTTCCTGCAGAAGGGGTAGCGTGGGATGGTACGCCAAAGGAAGCAGCGGAGAGTATGGTAAAGTCGTGTGAGTTTTTTCCGCGATACGTCGCCACGCCAGGACCGTACTAGAAACTGTGGTAGTATCTGCAGTACGTGTTACGGGTTCGCTAAATAAGGCGCCCTCCAGCGGGATCGGGTCCGCCAGCCAATGCTCCACCGCTGTCTGGGGCAGGAAGGGCGCAGGGCGAACCCAGTAATGTACATAATGGGCCTGGGCACTGTCATAATAAAGTTCGAACTCCGGTAGGTCAAAGCCGCCTTGCGCGAATGGGCGAGTCAAGATAGCCCAGCGCAGTCGTGGCTGCTTTCCCCCCCAGACCAATCGGATAAGTTCAGATCGCAAAAGTTTAAAAAAGGACTTGCCCGGGTAGTATGGGATATTTAGGAAGAGGTACAGAAGTTTAGGTAGAATCACCATCTTAATGAGGGATGCGCGGCCTGCAAATGAAAGTGGCAACGTGATCCATCTTGTCACGCAAGTTTGGATGTGGTCAAAAGCACGGCCATAATTCAGCCGCATCAGTTCGTCCCGGTCTCGAGTGAGAAATAGGCCTAGATAGCGGACCTCATCTGTGCACCACCGCAGTGGATAATCGAGGGGGAACGGCTGGGCCGCTCTAGTGAGCGGAAAGATAGTGGATTTTCCCCAGTTAATATGGATACCCGACATGCCGGCAAAACGAATGAATTCCCTCAGAATGGGGTTGAGGTTATTAGTGGGATCACGTATGTATAGCGTTATGTCATCCGCGTAAAGGGATACAAGGATCTCTCGCTGTAGGCAGCGTAGAGCCTTGTCCCGGTGGTGCTGTCGGAGTCTAGCCGCCAGCGGTTCCATCGCTATGGCGAACAGTAATGGAGATAAGGGGCACCCCTGGATATGGTAAAGGCGTCAGATATCCGACCATTCACCCCAACGCGAGCAACCGGCTGACGATAAAGTATACCTATCCACTGTGTGAAACCTATTGGCATCCCCATGTTTCGTAGTATGCATTGGAGATAGTCCCATTCTAACGAGTCAAAAGCCTTGGTGGCGTCTAAAAAGACCGCCACCAATGGCAATTCAGGGTCTACATTTTGCAATATGGAGAAAAGCGTACGAAGGTTGTATGAGGTAGCCCTGCCTGGGATGAAGCCCGCCTGATCCGACAGCACCAACCCTCCCAGTAGCAGCGGCAAGCGGTTGGCCAAAACCTTGGTCAGAATTTTCGCATCACAGTTGATTAGGGAGAGGGGACGGTAGGAATCACAGCATGTGGGTGGTTTACCGGGTTTTAGAAGAGAATTGATTAGAGCTTCTTGCATGGACGGGGGAAGTATTCCGGACTCGTGCGCCTCAAGATAGACCTCTCGAAGCACCGGTGCCAGGATATCTGCATAGGCCTTATAAAAGTCCATGGGCAGCCCGTCCAGCCCAGGGGCCTTCCCGGGTGCCATCTGATTGATCGCATCTCTTATTTCGTCTAGACTTATGGGTTCTGCCAGAAACTCTCTGTGTCTGTCCGGAAGCCACCCCAAAGTGAGTTCCCTCAGGTAGTCACCCATATCCAGGTCCCCCACTCTGGTAGTAGAGTAGAGTGCGGAATAACGAAAGCGTCTAGGATCGACCGTGTGTCTCGTAAAGGTGTCCCGCCGTCCCCCTCCAGTTCCAATACGAAGTTTGCGCCACGTCGGGGGCGAATCACTCCCGCCAAGAATCTCCCGGGTCGCTCTCCCTCCCCATAAGCCCTAGCTCTGAAGTGTTTACCCCGGAATTTTACCTCTCTGTCAGCGGTGGAAGTATATTCAGACAGCACCTCTCGATACCGCGCCTGGACGGCGGAGTCAGTGGTATAGTCCGGCTGGGTTTCTAGTGTTCGCAGTGTGTTTTCCAATGTATGTAAGGTATTGCGTAAGGCCCGCAATACGCCTGAGCCTTTAGAGATGCAAATGCCACGTACCGTGACCTTCAGTGCCTCCCACAGTGTGGCTACCTGCTCTACTGATCCCTTGTTATGCGAAAGAAACTCTTCAATGTCCTGGCGGAGTTCAGAGCGGAATAGCTCATCAAGTAGTATGTTGGGTTGGAGGCGCCAGGATGGGGGTCTCCCCAATATGTCCGGTAAGCGGAACCTGGTCAGTACCGGGGAGTGGTCAGAAAACGTACGACCCACATGTTGTGCTGCAGCCATGGAGGGGGCCAGCCCCCGAGACACCAAGATGTAGTCTAGTCTAGCCCAAGTGGCATGAGCCGAGTTCCAATGCGTGCCCTCCATACTAGTAGGGTGGAAGTGACGCCATGCATCCACCACCTCCTGAGTGTCACAAATGTCTCGCAGGTATCTCTGGGTGTTGGTATAATAGTGTGTAGAAGGGTTGGACCTGTCCAAGGTCGGGTCAAGGACCGCATTGAAGTCCCCTCCCCATATGAGATGTGTTGATCCCACCTCCCTGATCTTGTTCCAGAGGGCAATAAAGCCACTCGGGTCATCACAATTAGGGCCATAAGAGCATGCCAATGTGATGGTGTCAGCACCCATCCTTCCCCAGGTGACGCAATACCGTCCCTCTTGGTCAGCTGCGTCTCCCATGGGAGTGTAGGGAACATTCCTTTTTATCAAAATAGCGGTGCCTCTCGCATAAGACGAGTATGATGCGAAGACCGAATGAGACGCCCAACGGGCGGCAAAGCTGCCGCCGCGTAGGGGATCCACATGGGTCTCCTGCAAGAATGCTATATTTACATTAAGTCTGCCCAATGCCCCCAATATCTGTCTCCTCTTCCTTGGGTCCCCTAGACCTCTGACATTCCAGGTAATAACGGACAGAAGGCCCCCCCCCCCTTGCTATCTAGCTGCACTTCCCGGCTCATATTTAAAGCTATAGAAACAACATATCCTGGATTGCGCAAACACATGCCTGCTCCGGAGCCATTGCATCGCGGAGGGTTCAAAAGGCGAGTCGGCACTGTGCACTGTGACCTTATCCATGCTTTGTTCAAACAAAATATCAACAGTCCCTAGAATATCCCCCCCCCACCCACACCGACATCCCAATCATGCCGAGCATCCCCCCCATCACATATCCACACCACATTCCAAACCATTATCCTGTTGGGGAATACCCAATTGGGAGATACTAGGGTCCAGACCCGCCAACCCAACTCCCCCGATTTTTCACCCGCTGCCCACGTGGATCAGTAGCAGCAGGCTACGCGGGAGGGGGAAGGGAGTGCCAGAGCAAGATCAAGTTAAACATCAACAGTTGTACCCTGGAAAACAACCGGGCCCATTAATCTACAAGCCATCAACTCGAGGTCAGGGCACAAAGCAGAGGAAATTACGAGCAGTAAGGCTCATCAAGCGGCAGAAACTAAACATTGCTATGCAGTGGCAGTGTAATGAAAAACAAGAATATCATCCATACCCCTCCAGTCAGTCCAGAGCTGAGGTGGGCGAGCGGGAGCCAACCCTCCCAGGCGGTGTTCGGGCAGTCTCTTGAGGGCGTTTTTGGTCTTTTAGGAAGAGTTCCACCTGAGATGGGTTCTGGAATATGTGTGACTTGCCATGGTGGACCACCCGTAGGTGCGCCGGGTAGAGCATGGAATACCGGATATCATTTTGAATTAATCGTTTCTTAACTGCCCCAGATTTTCGGCGTGCCTCCTGTACCGACTGTGTGAAGTCGGGGAAGAATGAGAGCGTGGTGTTTTCATACTGAACAGGCTGCTTCTCTCGTGCCAGGCGAAGCAAAGTATCACGGTCTCTATAATTCAGGAAGCGGATGATGATTGGTCTCGGAGGGGCTCCAGGTATGGGGCGAGGGCCCAGGGTGCGGTGAGCCCACTCCACCACCAAGTGTGGGGAGAAGGCCTCTGCGCCAAAGAGGCCAGACAACAGTTTTTCCATGAAGAGTTCCATTTTCTCCACTGCGGTAGATTCTGCCAGACCAAGAAGGCGCACATTATTTCGGCGCGAACGCGCTTCCAAGTCCTCATTCTTGTCGGCAATTACCTTCAGTAACCGCTCCATCTGCGATACAGTGCTGGCATTGGCCGCCGCCCCATCCTCCAGCCCCGAGATCCGCTGCTCCGACTCTTTAACTCGCTCCTCTTGTTGGTCGAAACGGTGCACCACAGAATCCAGTCGTCTGGACATATTATCAATCTTTGAGTCAATGGAGGTAAGACTCGTTTGCATGTTTAAGAGAAGCGCCTTCCAATCTACCTCCTCTGCGTCTCCTACCTCCGAGTCACCATCCCCCGTCGGCGGGGTGCGGGCTTTTTTCTTTTGGGACTCAAAAGGGAGCTTGGATTGTTTAGTATCCGTCTTCCCCATTATGGAACACCTGGCAAATCAGCCCTCCACACAGGAACACCAGAGCGGAGCACTCCCTCCAAAACCACCCGAGTCAGGCGTGAGGTATGCTGTGCGTCGATTCCGACGGTCTAATTCGCGTCTCGACGACAACCCCCTTCGTTCCTCGTGATGTGGATGGACCAGTACCCTCAGGGGGGGTGCAGGGGGAAGAGACACCCCCAACAGATCACTGGCTGCAGTATCGACCCCTAATTTCCAGATTTTATGCGCGGTAGCAGTCCTGACAGCGTCCACAAAACAAGGTAAGTGGTAGTACCGCGGCGAGCAGCCACACAGCTCCTTGGGCGGGTCACCTCCCGTCAGCTCCGCACGTTTCTTTCCTCCCAGTGCAACGTAATGTAGGATGGCTGGTCAGGGGGGAGCGCTCCCACCCCCGCCGATGACACTCCGTCGCAGGTCAGCAGTGCTCCTCTCCCCGGGCCCGTAGTAGTTATAGGCAGGCCGGCAGGCCTACGCGAGACCCTCCCCCAGCGAGGGTCCCACGTCTGGCAGATCCCCCGTGGGTCGGTCTCACGACAACAGCGGCGGAGGGAGCCCCACCCCGCTCTCAGTTAGGGTGCAGGTTGCAAGGAGTCTCCGTCCCCCGCCCGCTCAGCGGCCCTCCAGGGCCACGCAACGCGCCAAGGCCTACCTCTCTGGTCCCCGGGTGATAGGGCTGCTATGTAGGGTTTAGCTTCGAATCTCGTCTCCTCTGCAGCCCGCCCTCTCTGCTGTCTTATCGACACTTCAGGCCCCCCGGCCCCACCGCAGGCAGTCCGGTGATGTTAAGCGCCTCCGCCAGTCCCGCTCCAGCTAGGGCCGCGTCTCGCGGCCTAGCGACCACGTTCGAGCGCCGTCGTCGCGTGCACACGCACGCCGTCTTCTGCACGTCTGAAGGTTCCAGCGCCTCCCGCGGGACCTGCTAGGGCAAATATCTTCCTCGTTACCGCACCAATTCGAGCCAAACTCGCCACAGATGTGCGTTTGCCCCTGTGGAACACTCGGTCTAAGCAGCCTCCAGTTTCCAGGGTAAAGGATGGGTTATACGGATAGTTGAAGTGCCCGGCTGGCGAGAGCCTCACCGAAGTGCGGCCATGTCGGTCTGGCGCCCTCTAGCGCCCCCTGGCATACGAATGTTTGTCCTGGACCTTGATGGTCTAGACATGGCGGCGTCGGCCGCACCCTTTGACGTAGATGATCACTGTGCTGTATTGCAGAATCTACAAGAAGCCAGAGACAGTCTAGCGAAGGAACACGTGCCCTCCACATCTGATGCTGCGCTTCAGATTCCGGTAGTCGGCTGGCTACCTCGAGTTGGTGACCTGGTCCGTGAGAAGGTGGAGAACAAGAAGGAGTTCGACCCCTCTTATCGTGCACCAGTTCCGGTGCTTGGAGTACAGGGTACACGTACAGTCATTTTACCTCCACTTCCTGGTCGCAAGGATAACAGGTACATCTCTATTGACAATGTCAAGCTACAGCGAGTGGCCGATTCTTCTTAGTATGACTCCAGCGGTTTCTTGCCCTGTGATGGTGAGAACTTCTGTTTTGGCCCCGGCTCCTACCACCTAGCCTGATGTTGGAGTCGAGATGCATACAGTTACTGGTCCTTTGTTGCCACCGACAGCTGGTGGTCTACCTCAAGATATTGAGTATGCTTATCCTGCGTATGTCCCGTTGCCTGTTTTACAATTCACCACAGTTACCCAGTCGCGCTACTCCTTTGACACTAATTCAATGACTTCCATTGCCCCATCAAAAGTTTCGATTTTTGTTGCCTGGTTTAAAAGACATTTTTTAATTCCCCCATGGATTTACATTTGGCTGGTGCTCATATGTATTTTTCTATTTATGTCCGTTGCCTTTGTGGTAGTGTTTTTTAGACTTATAAATGGACACTACCTGAAAGAAAGGTCTACAATTAGACTAATTGATGGAACTTTGGCCCCCCACTCATCACATATCATGAAAAGGGACCAGACTTTTGTGAATTTGTGAACATTACTGCCTGGCCTGTACTGGATGGGATCGCGTGGGATGCTGTTAAATTTCAAATTCAAGGTCCCACTGAAGTAATCAATGTGCCAAATGTATTTTGTGTTTCTATGGGTGATGTGGTTAAGCAAAACATCCACTCGGATGATTGGGATGTTCAAGCCATAGAAGCACTGTTTTCTGATTTGAAATATTATGCTGCATTTGATGCTGAGGATTTGTATTTAGACACTGCTAATTGTGATGAGCAATTCTGCTATCAACATTATGGCACGCGTTTCCTACACAAAGCAAATACGTTTAGAAATTTTGTAAATTATACGCAGTGGGAACACTGTCCAGATCCTAGGCTGGGCAGCTCCTCCACGTTACTGGACAAATTCACATATTTTTCTGACTTCAATGTGTCGAATCCGGCCTCCTTTTATTTTAAGGTTGCGGCTGAGTCTGCTTCTAAAGTTAGACTGACACACACTAAATTGTTGTATTCCAAGTCTTTTATGGATGAATTGGCAATCGGAGGCTATGTCCTGTGGTAAGCTAGTATCGATCTAAAATGGGTTTGGGGCTCTAAACCGTGGCAGGTACAGGGAACAGAAGCTTTGCATTGTGCCTGCCTCATCCCGAACCACATGTTATTTTTGAATTCGTCAATTTTTCAGACCACCTGTTTTGGATTGGCTACTTCTAAAAAATTCAATTCTCCCTCCACTCCGGGTCTGGGTGCTTATCCTAATTGGCATAATCATACGGATCTGTCCCTTGCTACGTTGCAGTCATACATTTCCAACACATCCTTCAACATTTCCAAATTAAATCCGGAAGGGTGGTTAATATGGCAAACGAGCTCAGATTCCTGTCAACATCGGTTTCTGGACTTGGCTCCGGGGTATACACAAGTTCGTGTAGACCCCCGTTTTGAACCCTCTCACACTGTAACTACCTACTCAGTAGGGAAGTTATGCAAATCTTGGCAGCAACATTCCACCTTAGCATCTGTTAAACTTTATTTATCACAATTGAACGACAAAATAGATTTGAATGATTTTGTTAAAGGTCCTGCGGTTGGCAGGTCCAAAAGATGGGTATATGCAGTTTTCAACGAAGTTTGGAAGCTCTCACAGATTGAAGTTGCATCCAGATTACGAGCTATTGATCACGCCAATATTGAGAAAGTATTGGCTGTTATAGATAATAGCATTAACACCCTGTCTTCCAGAATTTATACGTTAGATTATATTGTTTCATCTGTGGTTGATATTGTGCAGGATGATTTGTCTGTTTTGTATCATGGTTAAAATCAATTGCGTTCTATTATGCAGTTTGCATGGACATTGCAAACGTTAAAGGCTGGGAAAGTCCCTTGGGATTACATGAATACTTCATCTTTGTTCCTTCCTTTTAATTTAACTTCGAAACAACATACTCATTGCTGCACATTGAAAAGTTAGAACCTTTACCTTTCTCTGTGGCCGAATTAAACTCCGCTGTGTGGGTTATCCACGGGTTGATCACATTACCGTTCCCCATAAAACCAACCGTCTCTCGCCGCCAGTAAAACATCCAATCCTGGTGGGCGTGGCCAAAAGAGGACAGGGTCGCAACCAGGAGGGACTAAAAAGCCTCCGGCACAATCAACAAACTATGTTTAGCATAATCACTGATGACAAATTACGCAGGCCAATGAAAATTACAGGCGGAGCTGAGACACGACTTCTGAAACCGTATTGTTTCCAAGAAGCCCTCGCAGAGCGAGCAGCGCACAGGCGCTGCAACGCCAGGCGAGACCTAAAAATTTAGATATTTTGTTCTGTCACACCTCACTGACTACGCCCAGTAACCCAATGTAAGGGTTATTCCCACCCTCTGATGCTCCGCCCACAGTTACCCTACTCCTCCCCCCCCACTTCGACCACTGGTTTAGGGTTAGGGAATTGTTATGTTTTATTGTATGTTTTGTATATTTTGTATGCTTCGCACTTCTTACATTGTTCTGTCTCGCGCTTCTCATTTTGTTCTCGCTCCACGTCAATGTATGTCCTAGAGCGTGGAGTTGTGGATGCTGAGTGGAGAAGAGTGCGGAGGCGTTTCTCTGCTGATACAGTGTTTCATAAATAAACACATCTAATCTTCATTCCTGTCTCCGATCATCTTTACAATTGGCGATGAGCGGAACACAGGAAGAACCTACGCTTTAAAATTCACTTTGCCGTGCTTTCTGCTGTACCAAGATACGACTGCAGACCCCAGTGATTGGAAAGCGGACTTCAGCGATCGGGAAGCGGCAGTTTACTTCATTGGATTTTCTGCCCTCAGTGATGTGCTGAACATTATACTACAGGTCGTATTTGCCTGTTAAATGATTTAATTTACTTTATCTCTCTTCTCTACCTTTGTTGAAATTCAAAACATTCAACTGTCTGTCCACGAGCGCTCTTACCTTTCGCGTCTCGTTCTTCAGAACACTCAGCAGAGTTCGCCTTCCTTGCTGCCATACCTTGGTACGCCTTCACACAGTGATGCCTAAGGTCACGTTCTGTAACCTCTACGTGCCGCCATCTTGTCAGGCACCAACACTCACCGCATTTCCTCGTTACACAGCTGATTTTTATTCTATTTAGCATACGTGGTGATGCGGGCACCAATTTACTCGCGCATTCCGTCTACAAGCATTTTACAACAATAAGCTGGTTATAATTCTATTTAACATACGCAGTGATGCACACACCTAAATACTTGCGCATCCTGCCTACAAGTATCCTACCATAAACATATTTCTATTACTAATGCTAACGGTGATGCGTACACCCTTTTAATTGTTTATTGCGCATCTAATAATATAATTCTCTACGGTGATACGCACACCTTGTGTTTGCTTCTGTCATTTTCCTGTGCACCATCTTACCTTCGATCCTACAGTGATGCGCACACTTATTTAGTAGCACCTTACGAGATTTCATTTTAATTCAGCGCGGTGATGTGCACACCTCCTTTACTATTATTCTGTAATTGGATGGTTTGAGTTATTTTTTTTTCTTTTTCTCTATTTTGTTTACCTTATTTGATTTTCAAGATGACAAGTCAAACTTATTCAATCCAGCCTCCTCAAGCGTTCTGGCCTGCTGGATCTGATCCATGCATGAAGTGGTCAGAATGGAAAGCCTATTTTCTCAACTTTATAGACACTATCGATGAAGATGGGAAAATGACGCCTGAGAGAAAAAAGAAACTGCTATTACATTCTGTTGGTCCAGGAGGGTTAAAGGCTTATGAAGGAATGACCAAAGCTTTAGGAGGTGGCGATGCCAATGTATTTGACGCTATAATGAATGATTTTGACACTTACTTTGCAACTAAAGTTTGTATTGGAATTGTGAGGTTTAAATTCTTTCACAGGAAACAAGAAGCTAATGAAACCATTCACAAATACGTATCAGCTTTGAGAAGACTTGCTGATGATTGTAAGTTTGATCATTTAGTTGATCAATTTATCAGAGACCAAGTAGTAATGCACAATAATGACCCAGCTGTACAAGATAGGTTGTGGATAAATGGAGATGCTGAGTTAAAAGATATTTTGAGCATTGTAAGAAAGGCTGAAATGTCTAGTCGCAGTGCAAAGTTGCTTAAACAAGATGCCGCTATTGCGGAAAGCTCTGCAGAGGTAGTCAGCAAGATCAAAGCCAAAATGTCTACTTCCAAAACAAATAATCACAATACCAATTTTAGATGTTACCGTTTCGATAGTCCTTTGCATCTAGCATCCAGTAAAACATGTCCTGCTTTAAGGCAACGATGTTCAAATTGCGGTATTGTGGGTCACTTTACCAAAGCGTGTTAAAGGAAAAGCAAAAAGAAAGTCAAGTGTCTGGATGAGGGTGATTGTGATTCGCGTGATTGTGAAGGTAGTATTAAGAAACTTACCATCAATGATTCCAGTAATTCTCAAAATTTTGAATCCGAAAGTTATTTATTTGGAATATCTATGACAGTAATACTAGAACCTTAAAAAAACCTTTGTGTGCCATGTTTATTGGAGGGATTTCAGTACAAATGTATGCTGATTCTGGATTGCCATATACTATTGTTGATGAAGAAACGTGGAAATCTCTTGTTGTCGCCCGTTAGAGTGATAAACTTCGAAAACCTGATATTCAACCAGTAGGGTTCTCTGGAGAGAAGATAGATATGGTTGGGTACAGGTAGTCTTTAAATTCAAGAATAGACAGACCACCACCTTCAGTTTTAGGCTGGAAGGACCAGGGTAAATTAGATATAATTCTCAACCCTAGCAGTCCAGATCCTGTCATGGTGCTTAATGAGGATGATTTGCTTTGCAAGGAAATGTTAGAGAAGTTTCCCAAAGTATTTAATGGAAGCATAGGGAATCTTAATGATTTTGAGCATCGTATTGTATTGAAGTCTGATGCTTGCCCAAAAATACAGAAAGTCAGACAAATTCCTGTTCTCATCAGGGATGATGTTGAAAAAGAGCTGGATAAATTGGTTAAAGCTGACATCATTAAACCCATTGAATCCGCGGAATGGATTTCTCTGATTGTAGTGGCTAGACGTAGTAACGGCAAATTGAGATTGATCTTAGGCATCAAAACAATAATATTGTAGTAGATACATTTCCTCTTCCAAAAATTTCTGAATTGTTGTCTTTGGTGAAAAATGCAGAGTGGTTTTCTTCAATAGATCTTTCTGCTGTTCATCATCAGATTTCTCTTGCAGATGAGAGCAAACAGTTGACAGCCTTTATCACCCCATTCGGTTGTTTCCAATATAAGAGACTTCCTTTTGGCTTAGCCTCTGTGGCTGCTATTTTTCAGAGGTTAATGTCCCATTTATTTGGCCAAATCAAAAACGTCAGATGCTTTCAAGACGATATTCTTGTTTTCGGTGCTGACAGGAATGAACATGACAAATTTTGAATAAAGTACTTACCATCCTGGAGTCCAAAGGGTTAACTGTTGAGCATTTCAAGTGTAAGTTTGCCGTCAAATCTATCACGTACTTAGGTCATACTATCAGTAAAGAAAGTATTTCTCCAAAACCCTCCTTAATTGATGCAATTCGTGATGCACCCAACCCCAAAAGCAAGGAAGAAATGCGGTCCTTTCTGGGACTTGCTGAATTGTATTCCAGATTTGTGGAAAAATTTTCCTCAAAAATGTTCCACATTAGGCAACTTCTCAAGAATAATGTCAAGTTCTTGAGGAGCACAGAGTATCAATCTGAATTAGAGAACATCAAACGTGCCATTGTAGAAGCCCCTGCTCTAAAGGGATTCGATCCTGATTTAGATAATATTGTTACTGTGGACGCCAGGAACAAGGGTTTGGGTGGTGTGTTATCTCAAATAAGAGCAGATGGCAAAGAGAATATTATTGGTTATGCTTCCCGTGCCTTATCTCCTTCTGAAGAAAATGTTTCTGTCATTGAAAAAGAGACCCTTGCATGTGCTTGGGCTATGGGCCTTTTTCGATCTTTTATTTGCGGAAAGTCCTGTGTGATACGTACTGATCACAAACCATTAGTCAAGTTACTTACTACAGAAGGAATTTTGAATGCTTCAGCTACACTCGCTAGACTGTCTTTGCGGTTACAAGATTACATTTACCAGATTGTGTATGTTCCTGGCAAAAAGAATGTCATTGCAGATTTCCTGTCTAGATTAGCTATCGAGATGCATGAGTGTGACCCTTCTGACTTGGACATTGAACAAGTTGCTTTGATTCACAATCAAGGCTTATCCAACCTTGATGAGAAGGAATGGTCAACTGGTTATAAACTGGATTCTATTTTACAAAAATTGACAGTTTTTATAAATAATGGTTGGCCTTGCAAAAAAAACTTCCTAAGGCTTTTAAAGCCTTTTGGGAAATCAGACATGAACTTTCTGTTACCAATGGTTCTATGTTTAGGGGTGACAAAGTTATTCCTCCTCTTTCAATGAGAATGAAAATTGTTAAACTTTGTCATGAGGAGCACAGTGGCATCGTTAAAACCAAGCAGAGGGTCAAGCAATGGTTTTGGTGGCCTGGCATTGATGTTTTAATTGAGAGAGTTGTTTGTGAATGTTTACCTTGTTGTAATTTTCATAAATCCTTAGTCACTCTGAGACCAAAATTAGGTGAGTCTTTTCTTCCCAACAAACCTTGGCACACTATTGATATTGACATTATGGGTCCAGTTGGCTTGGAGAAGAAATATGTTATAGCACTCATTAACACTTTTTCTAGGTGGCCTGTCATCAAAGTTGTTAACAAAATTAACTCTGAAGAAATCTTGAAGTTTCTTGACAGAACCTTCATTGAAGAAGGTCTACCTGTCCAAGTTATTTCTGAAAATGGAGTCCAATGTATGTCTAACTTGACCCAAGAGTATTTTAAAAGAGCTGGTATTAGACACAGGACAACCTCTCTTTACAACCCTTCTGGTAATGGCATGATTGAAAGATTTAATAGAGTTTTAAAGAGTTCTATTCAAATGGCCGTCTAGAACAGTTGTGATTGGGAAGTGCACATTTTTAAAACAGTGTGGATGTACAGAACTACACCTCATGAATCTTTGGAAGTATCCCCTTTTGAAGTCATGGGAGGTTTTGGTGCCAGAACCAAGCGCAATCCTGAGTGGTTATTAGAAACTGCTTCCACTACTGTCCGTGTTGAAGTCATTAGATCTAGAATTGTTGATAAATGTAACAAGTAGCATGAAGCGTATCATCAAAAACATCATACTAAGGATGTTTATATCAAGGTTGGTTCCTGGGTCAGGGTCAAGAAACCCTGGAAAACTAGTAAGGGTAAAAGTCAATACTTTAAACCTTTAAGAGTTAAGAAAGTCTTAAAAAATGCTGTACAATTGTCGGATGGTTAAGCTTGGAAACTTAAAAGGATAGCCATTTTTCGCCCTCCTGACACGTTTGTCTAACAAATTTCCTCCTTTGAAGATTACCCGCTCGCAGGATACTCACTGAGTGGGACATTATCACAAAGGATGGTGTTCCTACCAATTGTGATGAAAATGTTGATAGCACTTCTAATTGTGTTAATATCGATTCTGATTCTTCAAATGTGAACAATAGTATTGTTGTTTCGGGTGGAAGTTGTAATGTGGATTTACCATCTAGTGGAGAGCAAATCAACAAGGAATTACCATCTGGAGGGGATCAAGGAGGAGACCAATTAAAAATTTGCGAACATACGTGACAAGAATTTTAAATTCTATTAAGGACACGGAGGCGAGGATTATGCTTCTCATTTCTTTACTAGAAATTTGCTCAGCAGCCAATCATATTACAATATAACAAAAAACTACAATACCCATGAACCCAATGGGTATGACGAAATAACCATAGAGTATGCACATATAAATAGTCAGCAAGAGAATACCACATCCTCTTTCTTTGGAAATTAGCAACAGTCAGAAGAAGAAAAAAGTGCAACAACTGGAAAAAAGGCGTGGAAGATAAAATCGTAGCTCGAACACTTCAACTGAAGACCAACAGGATAGAACAGCTGATTTGATGCGTGAAACAACATCCCCCAAAACAGGAACCAGCAGACGTCCAAAACATAATCCAAGGTAAAGAAAGAAGCGCAGCTCACTTCGGATCAGAACCTGAAAAAAGATATAAAGTGGTAATATACCATTCCGAAATGAAAAAGAAAGCATAGAATACTTAGGGAAGGAAGAGAAAAACAAGGACTGTCTCCAAATACATCATAACAGTATACCAGAAATATATAATTGAAAAATTATCATATGCAAAATACATAACAGAAAAAATGGGTGGGATAATCCTCGCCTCCGTGTCCTTAATAGAATTGAAAATTCTTGTCACGTATGTTCGCAAATTTTTAATTCTATGTCAGGACCGGAGGCTCCGATTATGCTTGTTCAAAGCTGAGCCACCACAACAGAAGCAATATCCAGAATAGGTTTATAATAAAAAGTCTTAAACATAGAATCAGTTGACCAATCAGCTGCTTTCATAATATCTATTAAGGTCACACCCATAGAAAAGGCCTTGGAAGCCATAGCTCCACGAGTTGAGTTGAGTGTGCACCAAAAGTAGTAACATCAATACCAGCTTCACCCATGAGCCATCTGACCCATCTGGCTAAAGTAGCCGGGGTCACAGGGCGAAAGGGTTTTTGCAACGAAATCAACAATTGACCATGTAAATCTTGACGAAAAGGAGCAGTACTTACCTCATAATCCTTAATACATTGCACTACACAGAGTTTTGGATTATTGGGAAAACTTGGGTAAGTGATGGAGGCAGTATTAGACTTAGTACGTCTGGAAATGGAAAAAGTAACCCCTTCAGGAGAAAAAGTACGACCTGCAAGATCTAGCGCGCGAACATCAGACACACGTTTGCAAGAGACTAGACACAACAGCATAGTTAACTTTGCTGAAAGTTGTTTGCGGGACAAAGTCGTTGGAAGGCCAAGCCTCCAAGAAACGTAAGACAATAGACACATCCCATAACGCAACATACTGTGGAGAAGGAGGTTTTATCAATCTGATACCTCTGAGTAATTTGGAAATCAAAGGATGTTCACCCGCAGGTTTACCATTAATAGGAATATGCCCCGCATAGATAGCCGAACGGAAATTGTTGACAGTCCGATATGCAAGGCCGGAGGATGCCAGAGAAGCTAAAAAATTCACAATCAAAGCGACATCCGCAGAAGAGGGATCCACTTGCCGTTGAGTGCACCAATCACACCAACGTTTCCATGCTGCGGCATAACGTTTGTGTGTGTTGGGAGACCAAGCTTCGTTGATAAATCTGGAAGAGTCTCGCGAAAGGCCTGGGATCTGCCAGCGATCCCCGAAACCCACCATGCCACCAGAAAGAGTTGACCCGACTCTATGAGAGGATGAGGATTGTTGAGTGGATCCAATAACAGATTCCACAATTGGGGAAGAAGAACTGGAATTGCACAAGACAACTGCAGGAGAACAGGGAACCAAGCTTGAACCCTCCAGAGAGGGGTGATCAGAATCAACTCCGTCTGATATAGTTTCATGCGTGCCAGAACCCTGGATATCATGACAAACGGAGGAAAGGCATAACACAGAAGAGACGGCCAGGTCTGAAGAAATGCATCCGTGGCAAGAGCCTCCGGATCCGGACGCCAACTGAAAAACCGAGGAAGTTGAGTGTTGAGGCGAGAGGCAAAAAGATCGATCTGGCAGGGGCCCCACATTCGAGACAGAGATCTGAACACTCGAGGGTGAAGTCTCCAGTCGCTGAAGTCGCGAAGATGTCGAGAATTCCAGTCTGCTATCAAATTGCTGTGACCCGGCAGGTACTCCGCAATCACCGTGATGTTTCTCTGGAGGCAAAAGTGCCAAAAGTCCTTGGCAATTTCTGCCAGAATCTTGGAACGTGTCCCCCCCAATTTGTTGACATATCAAACCGCTGAGACATTTTCCATGCATAGGAGAATGCAACAATTCGTCATGCGTGGAGACAGACAACGGATCGCAAACGACCCCGCCAGAAGCTCCAGACAATTGATATGGAGAGATAGTTCCTCCGAGGACCACCGGCCGCCCGTGGATATTGGACCGCAACGGGCTCCCCATCCCCACCGACTGGCGTCGGATTCGATCACCACCTCCGGAGACACTCCGAACAGGGCTCTGCCATTCCAGGACTCCATGTGTTCCAACCACCACAACATCTCCCACCTCGCCTCCTCTGAAAGAGGAATCTGATCTGAGTATCGGAGGCCTTTCTGGAGATGCCGGATTGTGAGTCGCTGAAGTGCCCGATAATGGAGGGGACCCGGGAAGATGGCCTGAATTGAAGAAGCTAACAGACCGACAATCCGAGCTAGAGACCTCAATGACACAAGCTGTTTGTGTAAAATCAATCTCAACTCCCGTTTGATCATCCTGATCTTCTGAAGAGGCAGGAACAGTTGGCAAGAGAGGGAATTGATCAGAAAACCCAGAAATTCTATCGACTGGGAAGGGCGGAACATAGATTTCTGAGGATTGACTAGAAATCCGAGTGACTGTAAAAGATCTATTGCCCAGTCCAAATGGAGCATTAACAGACGCGGACAGTGCGCCATGATAAGAATGTCGTCCAGATAAATTATCAGACGAACTCCCCGAGATCGTAGAGACTCTACCACAGGCCTCAGAAGTTTCGTGAAGCACCAGGGTGCTGACGAGAGGCCGAACGGGAGAACCTGGAACTCGTACCAGACACCCTGCCATTGGAATTGGAGAAACCGGCGATGAGGACCGTAAATGGGAATTGACAAATACGCATCCTTTAGATCTAGACGAACCATCCAGTCCCCTTCCTGAAGAAGATCCCTCAAAAGATGGATGCCCTCCATCTTGAAGTGGCGATAGACAATCCAGCTGTTGAACTCTTTCAGGTTGAGAACCAACCTGGAACCGCCTCCTTTTTTCTGAACGAGAAAAATGTGGCTGGAAAAACCCTGCGGGTGAGGAGAAGACCGGACAACCGCCCCTTTTGTCAGAAGGGAGTCTATTTCTGCGGAAATAATCGCCTGATCCTGAAGGGAAAAAACCAAGGGTAAAGGAGGGACAGGTTGACTTGGGCAACTGAAAAACGCGGTCCTGAAACCCTTGACCGTCTCCAACACCCATGCATCGTTGGAGATCAAACGCCAATTGGGAAGAAAAAACTGAATTCTGCCCCCCAACATGACCTCTGAAGCAGAGATCAGACTCACCTGAAGCGGAGGAATCGTGGTGCCCTCCTTGATTGCCGCCGGTACGCCTCTTCCGGAATTGGTGTCGACCTCGACGGGAAGGGTAGAAGGAAGGCTTGTTGGTGGAGTAGTTGGGGTCCTGACCTCCTCCACGGTGGGACTGGAAACCACGCTGGTTAGATTGGTTATAACCTCGGCCGGACGATCGTCCCCTATATCGACCGGCCCTTCCAAAAACCGGGCGAAAAGCCCGTCTGATAGACGCTTGCGCCTTATCAAGACCACTAAAAGTGGCCACAAATTTAGTGAGTTCTTTGAGGAAAGACTGGCCAAACAATAAACCCTGTGCCCAAGGACCTGATTCAGAAGTAGAAAGTTCAGCCAATTTTGGGTCCAATTTCAGTAAAATAGAACGCCTACGTTCCGAAGACATAGCACAATTGGCGTTACCCAATTGACAAACTGCTCTTTGAGCCCAACCAATAAGGTCATCCGGGTCAATGGCAGAGGAAGACTCCTTGGCCCGATAACCTAAATCCAAAATTTTGGTGAGGGGTCCCAATAAATCCAAAAGTTTATCTTGACAAGAGCGCCATGCTCTGTCAATGCCCCTTTTAGGGTCCTTGGCATATTTTTTTAGATATGTCACCATAGTGGGATCCACCTCAGGGGTGTCCGCTAATTTATCAGCCAAGTCAGGACGGGGACACTCAGAGCGAAGACGGGAACGCACCTCCTTGTCAAAAGGTTGACGAATATGCGTCTGGACGTACTCCGCCACCTCAGGAGACGGGAGCCAAGAAGAAGAATTGGGATGAATGATATCTGAAGGTTCAAACGTGAGAACCTGGGGATGCGACGGCGCATCAACAAAATGCTCCTTGCGAGCCTTTTTACGAGGAGGAGGAGAAGATACCCCATGGTCAGAAGAAGATGGAGAGGTACCGTCATCGTCTGTTGGATGAACTGAAGGGGAGGAAAGCTCCTTAGGAGGTTGACCATAAGAATGTTCCGAGGAAAGGGCCTTAGCCAGCTTTACAAAATCTGACCTGTGAGGATTAGACAATTTAGAAGATTTAGAGGACCTGGAGGACTGAGAAGATTTCGAAGATTTAGAGGACGAGGGCAACCAACCCTGTTGCACAGCATATTGCGATAAATGACGTTTTAGAGGTGTAATAGCGCGGACCAGCGCTTTATTCACAGAGGACTGTACACCTAAGTCAAGAGCCTCTACCAAATCCTGCTCCATAGAGCCAGAGGCGTCCTCATCTTCATAATCATAATAATAGTCATCTTCCTCAAAATAATCAGCCATGGCAGAACCTGGTGCAAATAATGCCCACAAGAGGAAGGAAAAACAACAGTAAATCTGGTATGCCAAGCACAATAAAGGGGGAGCGGCACAAACCCCGAAGGCAAGTTTAAACAAACAGGTCAAAAATGAACCTGAAATATGAAATATTTAGATGTGGAGGGAGGACTTGCCAAATGAAAGCCACTCTAGGCAAAGCCTATGCAAAATTATACAGCCCCAACTGCTTCAAACCTGCAGCAGGACGTCAACAGGGGCAAGAGAAATCAGGCAGTGGGCATGAGCAAATAAAGCGCTGCTCTCGCGCTGAATTCCTGAGGAAACAGTAAGTTTTACCCAGGAAAAATGGCCGCCGCGCATGCGCGTTAACGGCCGCCTGAAATTAAACGAGGAAAGACCTACGCGACACGCGCGTAGCCTTTCAGCCCCTTAATTCACTCCCGCTCCACTTGAAATGAGGCGCGGGCGCAGAGCGCCCGAACCGGGGAGGCAGACACTCGCTCCCTGCAACGATGGAACCGATATCAAGCAAAGAAGAAATCCAACAGCATAAAACAAGGTCCGCAAGCGGCGCACAGCGCTGAGAATGTAAACCAATGCAGAATTTAAACAACAAAGCAATACAAAACAAGCGGTATAAATAAATAAACAAATAGCTGTAAAGAGAAAGAGAAATGCACTTAACTGGCTGCGGAGCAGCAAAGAAAGAGGATGTGGTATTCTCTTGCTGACTATTTATATGTGCATACTCTATGGTTATTTCGTCATACCCATTGGGTTCATGGGTATTGTAGTTTTTTAGGTCTCGCCTGAGACAGCGCTTTAGCGCTGCTCTGGCGAGACTTATAGTAAGCGAGTTTTGGAAGTGCAAACAGTGGCTTTTCAGGCCTCCAAATACAGTGCATGTGCGCCGGCCGGGCGCGCGCACCATTTGGAGGCCTGAAAGCACTGGTTTGCTTTCACTTTCGCCGTGATGTGATCGCAATCGTGATCAGCGCACCATTTGGCAGCCTGCGTGCCCGCCCCCACTCCCCCCTCCCACTCCCTCTTCGTCAGCTTCAGTGCGCGCTTGTTTTATTGGATAAGAAGGGGCTTCTCTGTCTGTGATGACTTCCTTTAAATCCCATTCATTTGGAAATATAGAAGGACGCGCTCGTGAATTATGTATCTCCAGAACAGTTCGTTTTTTACCCAGAATCCCAAGGGCTGATGCTACATTATCTGGAAGCTTAAATAAAAATGCATTTATCCGCACGCTACTCGAGATACTGTAAAAAAGCTCATCAAACAGCAGCGTTTTCCCCGAGCAATGGTTATGGCGCATTAGGTAAGGCGAGGCTTGGATTTCTTGGCACGCCGCAGATGCTGCAATCCATGAATAAATTAATTTTGTTGAGACGCGGGCAGGGCTCCCAGCCGCCACTCGATAATGGGAACCTGTCCAGTGCTCCAGACTCCGACAGCTGGGGAACGGGCATGAAGCGCGCCTCTCATTTTCAAACTGCGACATACTCCCGACTGCTTCGGCTTCTCCCCACCGCGCCGCTCCGGCAAAAGCCGAGCTTCCAGCCGCGGAGCAGCTGAGCAAGTGAGAATTGAAGGCAACAAAACGTGCCCCCATCGCTGGGGGGAACGAGGGATGGGTAATTGGGGGAAACAGCACTTGCCATGGCAACGGCGTCCCGAGAGTCTCCAAAATAAATCCCAGTCCTGTTTTCTGAGAACAACTCGCACTAGTCCAATTCAGCAATAAACTAGCCCGGCCCAGGCCCCAGAGCCATTTGGAGGTGGTTGGAAACCCGCGCCTGGCACAGGCACGGCGGACGCTATTCCAAAGCTGAGGAACAGTCCCCCTTTAACCCCGAGAGGGCAGCAGCGCTCGAGCAAGCACGTGACGGCGGCATCTACGGCACTGCATCTCATTTCTAGGAGGGTGAACGTAAAGCAGGGCCTGCAGCTTTTATGTAATAAGAGCTAGTTGTCTTCCATGAAAATCATCCGGGACTACTAATATTAGTCTTGTCATAGTGACCATATCAGACAAGATTACATCAGCGGTCACCATATGCTAGATCACTAGCAGTGATCGCCCCAGTGCATAAAGGCAGACTTGCCAAAAGTAATGTCAAAAAGTGGTTTGTCAATTTGGAATGCCGTACATGGCTAATGCATAACAGCCATATCCAGGGCACGATCCATAAATAAAAAATAACAAGCATTTGCAATGCAATAGGTCTCGCATTTACGCGAGTTTGAGCTATTGACATTGCAAATGACAATGCCTTTTATTTTTGTTTTTTGAACATAAATAAAAGGCATTGTCATTTACAATGCCAATAGCTTAAACTTGTGTAAATGCGAGACCTATTGCATTGCAAATGCTTGTTGTTATATTGTAATATGATTGGCTGCTGAGCAAATTTCTAGTAAAGAAATGAGAAGCATAATCGGAGCCTCCGGTCCTGACATAGAATTCAATGCTGATGTTGACCTTCCACATTGTGACAACAAAAGTATTCGTTCTAAACCTAAATGGATGTCAGATTATTTTTGTGATGATGTATCTTAATTTTTGTTTTGTTTCATTTTGTTAAGGGGAAGATGTGTTATGTTTCATTCTATGTTTCGTATATTTTGTATGCCTCGCGCTTCTTACATTGTTCTGTCTTGCGCTTCACATTTTGTTGTCGCTCCACTCCTTCACCTCAATGTATGTTCTAGAGCATGGAGTTGTGGATGCTGAGTGGAGAAGAGTGCGGAGGCGTTTCTCTGCTGATCCAGTGTTTCATAAATAAACACACCTAATCTTCATTGCCGTCTCCGACCATCTTTACAGGAATGCATTGACTGCAGAGACACACGTTGACTCTACAGACTGCGGTGCCGCCAAAGTTCCAATCCTAGGTCAGTTTACACATTCTAAGCACCGCACACTCCCGAACAATCTGCAAAAATGTTCATCCATGGGATTGGCTGTCATGTGACCCGGAAGTATTGACAATAAGGACAAATCTCGTCCCTACAAAGTTTGATCGCGGTTATGAGGCTCATTTATTATGCTCCGTTTTCTCTTCATTGCCAGAGCGAAGCCTCCAGTCCTGTAATAGAATTTATTATACTCCGTTTTCGCTTCATTGCCTGCGCGTGTCGGGGCTAGTTTTAAGGCAGACGAAGATTGCGTGCTGCTGCTTTAAACAGTGAAGATGCAGGTGACGTGACTCTACTAGATGGCGATAGCCACCCGGTCTATACATTCGTCATTTACACGTCAGTTCTTGCGACCCACCCACCCACTTCTGTCCTCCGCACACGCGTTTCATGAGCACCAGGGTTACTACGCAAAATATCTCTGTCCTGGGTTCAACCACCTGGCTGCGACACTAACAGTGTCTTGAAAACGCAGGATTTTTGTTGACTTTAGTGGTTCCTCCGGGATTGTGTCTTTTTTCGCGCAGTGCGCATCGAGAACTGAAGCTGCTACCTTGAAGAACGGTGCACACCTATCAATTTAAAAAAAAAAAAGTGATTGGATATTGTTGCAGCTGCAGCATCGGCGGTCAGTGAGGTATGGGGGGGGGGTGCTATAGTACTCTGTAAAAATGTTAAGACTGTAGGACATAAGGTAGTGTCCATGGGTGGCGCGTTTCATGGGCTTATGTGAAGAAGATCAATTTATTATGCTTTTCGTCGTTAGCGGGGGGGAGGGGGGGCAACTCAGTAAGGCAGTGCCTGTCCTAATTTCCAGGCTTTATATTTAACTGTCTAGATACGCCATTTCAAATACCTATCATGATTTGAATGTAGGCCCCGCTCCGGAATTTTTATTTGGATTGGCCAATGCAAGCCCATTTTGTTACTTCTGGAGGTAGCCTTCAAGCCCTAGATTACATCATCTCTACTTCCAAACATGTGTGCTCCACGATACAAATAATACGTTCTGGTTTTATACAGTGCGTGTAAAATTACTTGAGAGTAAGTGTCAATGTCTGTACTTAACCACCAGCCTTCAACTTTCAGCAGACCAGGTTTCAACACAAGCACTTTGATGCCAAGCATACTGACTGTATTGATAATTCAAGTTTCATTACACTAGGAAGACTGGTTATTCGCTCTCTTCAATTTGTCCAACGCTTATTTCTCTGCACAATAAGAACTTTACTTTAAAAAAAAAAAAATTCTTGTCATTCTTTTGGGATGTACTTTTATAGATAACATTTGTTAACAAGCATTGGCATAGCCAATAGGTCTCACCTTTGGGACCTTATTGTTGCGTTCGCGCATGGCGCTGGCCTAGCGGCAGTAGCGCGGCAAAGAATGGAGACCACACCGTTGTTGCGTCTCGGCGCAAGTGCCCAACCGGGGCATGCCCCCTTTTATTTATAATCGCGGCGTACGCCACCGTCGCGGCGTACGCACAACATCGGTGACTTACCCTCTCTACCGTCAGACGCTAGAGCGCTAACTGCAACATCCCTCTCCAACTTAGATGATGAAACTCGGACTAGAAGTCCCCCTTTTCAGTCACTTACTTGGCAGGCAAAGTCTTTGAGGCGGCTGCTCGGTGGAGGATTCCCTCGCAGCTCATACCTGGCCGTCGCTCGGGTGTTGGTGGTTGGCGGGCTGTCGCGTTCCGCCCTGTCAGCTTCGGAGCTGGGCCCGTCCCGGACTGCCTTCCCCTCAGGCCGGTTCGGAGGTGATGACGGTTCTCTCTCGGGGACCCCAGCGTCCTCCTCGTCCTCCCCTCCGGACTCCTGGTGGTGTCCTGTGGCCGTGGGGATACGTTTGAACCATGAGATGTTGCGGGTGGCTGATTCGTTCCCCCGGCGAGCTGTAACCATTGTCCCCCGGCGGCGTTCCACCGTCCAGCTCCCGGGCTCGTACCGTGGCTTGAACTTTCCCCCAGGTCGTCTGTTCCTTATGAGGACATTGTCTCCCGGCCCGAGGGCGCGCTCCCGACACCCTCTGGCCCGGCTCGCTTGCTGGTTCCGGCGTGCTCGTCGTCGCAGCGCTTGTTCCGCCTCAAATGGTGGAGGGGCCCACCCTGGGACTGTGGGTAGACCATCCCGGTGTGTCCCTTTTAGCATGAGAGCCCAGGGGGCTTGCTTGGTGGAGCAGTGTGGTGTGCTTCGATACTCCCCTAGGAAGCGTTGAATCTCTCGCTCTGGGTCCAACCGCTCGGCACTGGCAATTCGGAGGATTTTGTTTAGTGTCCTCATAAAGCGTTCGACCTCGCCGTTTGCCTGAGGCCACTGCGGGGTGATCCGCCGGTGTCGTATCCCCTGGAGTGCTAGGAACTCCCGAAACTCGTGGCCTTGAAATGGCGGCCCATTGTCTCTTTTTAGTTCCGACGGGCGCCCAAACATGTGGAATATCTTCTCCAGCGCTGGCCCTACAAACGTGAAGGCGGTGGATGGCAGCGCCTCCACCAGGGGGTATTTGGAGAAATTGTCCACTACTACCAGCGTTACTCTCCCATCGGGGAGGGTCCCGAAATCTACGCTGACTTTGTCCCAGGGGTGTCTCCCTGGCACTTCAGTTGCGATGGGTGCTGGATGTTCAGGTCCACTAGTCATCTGACATGCCGGGCAGCCCGTTACGATGTCTTCTACCAAGGCGTCCAATCCCGGGAACCACACCTTTTCCCGCATTCTGGCTTTCATCCTCTCCGTCCCTTGATGTCCCTTGTGGGCGAGGAGGGTGGCCTGGCGGCGCAGCGCTGTTGGCACGACGATCCTGGCTCCCCTCAGGACTATCCTGTCTCTGGTGGTGCTGAGCTCATTCCGTACGCGCCAGATCTGCTGCAGGTCTGCCCTTTCTTCCTGGGTCCACGTGTTGGCAGACTGTAGGAAGTTGGTCCACGACCCTCGCTGGAGGGCCTCTCTGGTCTTGGTCATCACTGGGTCTTGCTCCGCGGCTTGCAGGATCTCTTGTAGTGTCAGTACCTGCGGGCATGTTGAGGCGGCGATGAGATCGAGATGGGCTTCAGCGTCATCTTCCTCACTGGTCCCTGCCGGGACGTGTTCGCGGTTGCCCGGATGTCTGGACAGGAAGTCGGCCGGGTTCTTTGCGCCAGGCCGGTACGTTATGTCCATGTGGTACTGTTGTAGTCCAATGGCCCACCGTTCTATTCGCGGCGGGGGGTGTGGTGCTGTCCCTTTGAAAAGGGGTACGAGCGGCTGATGGTCCGTCACGACCGTGAACGGATGTCCACAGACGTACAGGTGGAAATGTCGACAGCCCCATCTTATGGCTAGTGCTTCCCGCTCAATCTGAGAATATCTTCGTTCGGTCGCTGTGAGCGCCTTGCTTGCGTAGGCCAAGGTGGCCCACCGCCCCTTTTCTTGTTCTTGTGTGAGGACTGCCCCAAGTCCCACTGGGCTGGCGTCGACTAGCAGCTCCGTCTTCCGTGCAGGGTCAAAATAGACTACGGTGGCCTGGTCGAGGTGTGCAGTTTTGACGGCTTGGAACGCGGTGTCTTCTTGGGGCCCCCACTGCCACGGTGCGTCCTTTTTCGGGAGTTGTCGGAGTGGCTCAGCGATCGTTGCTAGGTTCGGAATGAACCTCCCACAGTACGTGGCCATTCCCAGGAAGCTGCGAACCTCCGAGACAGAGGCAGGTGCAGGGGTGTCTTTGATGGCCTGGGATTTTCGGGGATCCACCTGAATGCCGTTGTTGGTAAAAGTGTACCCGAAGAATTTTATCCGCTGCTGAAACAGCTGGCACTTGTCCTTGTGGAGTGTGACTCCGTAATCCTTGAGGCGTGTCAGCGTGGCTCTGACTCGCTGATAGTGTTCATCTACAGTCGTGGAGTGGATTAGTATGTCGTCACTCCCATTCATGACTCCGGGCAGGCCTTGTAAAATGTCCCTGATCGTGTTCTGGAAGATTTCCGCTGCTGACGATATCCCGAAGTTGAGCCGTCGGTATCGTCTCAGCCCTAGGTGTGTACTGAAAGTGGTGATGTACCTACTCTCCCTGGCCAATGTCAGCTGGTGGTAGCCGGCGTTTAAGTCCAGTTTGGAGAACCACCGCGCACCGTTGAGGTCTGCGATGATGTTATCCATGGTGGGCGTGATGTGCCTCTCACTCTTGATGGCTTTGTTGGGGAGCCTCATATCGATACACACACGGATTTTGCCTGGTTGACGGGGTTTCTCCGCGATCACCATCGGGGACACCCATGGGGTGGGACCAGTGACTGTCTCTATGACCCCTTGTTCTTCCAGTTTCTTGAGTTCTTCCTCCACCAGAGGGCGTAGATGAAACGGAATCCGCCTGTGTTTCAGGGCCGTGGGCGTGACGGAGTGGTCGATGTGGAGTTTGACCAGCGGGCGTTTGATGTTTCCTAGACCGGTGAATAGTTCTGGGAACTGGTCTAGCGGGTTGGCCGTTTGAGTGTCTTGAACTTTCCGGAGGAACACTAGGAGCCCTAGGTCTTCAGCGGCATGTCCACTCAGGAGGGTGTCTACCTCTTGATTGATGATGTGTACCTCGATGGTAATTTCGGCGTCCTCCGTTCTCACCGGTACTGTCATTTTCCCTAGGAGGGGCAAGGGGACATCACTGCCATAGGCATATATTCGGGCCTTCGAGGCTTTGAGTTCTGGCTTTGGTCGGAGGCGGTTATATTGCTGCACTCCCATGACGGTGACAGATGCCCCCGTGTCGATCACGGCGTTCACCTTTGATCCTGCGACCATGATGTCGCACCGAGGTTGTGGACGTCTTGTGCTCTTTAGGGCTCTGGTGAACGAGACCACGTATGTCTCCTCTCCGTCGTCAGACTCCGAGTCGTCCTCCTGCAGGGCTTGCGTGTGTCTGGGCCCGGTGTCGGTGCGTGAGGAGAGGGAGATTTGGGATAGTTGCCTCACCATGCCTCTTGTGGGTCTCTTCCCCCGGGCGTCTTTCCGTGTGGCGCGCTTCCGGCAGACGGAGGAAAAGTGGTTCAGGGTGCCACAGTTGGTGCACGTCTTCCCTTTTGCTGGCCAAGTTTTGCCCGGATGTTCTTCGTACCCGCAGTAGTCGCACTGTGTTGGGGGCGACTGCCCTGCTGCTGGTCGGCGCTTCTTCTCATGCGTCCGCACTGCGTCTGCGCGCTCAGTTTTGACGGTCACTCCTGGCCCCGTGCTTCGTGTGAGTGCTTGTTCCATCTCTTCCGCACGTGCGTCAGACAGATCGTGGGCTCGTGCTAGCACCAGGATGTCAGTCATTGGAATGTTTGGTTGGCGGAGGATGAGGCTCCGCAGCTTCTTGCTTCGGATGCCATAGATGAGCTGCGCCCTTATCTCCTCTTTTGCCCAGTCGCCGACCAGATGAGTGTCCGCAAGCACCCTCAGCCGTGCATGAAATGCATCCACTGACTCCCCTTCTTTTTGCTTTGCTTGACGCATTTTGAAGTTTTCGAAGTCCGGATTCATCTGGGGGTCAAAGTGCATGTTGAGGGCTGTCACGGCCGCGTCGTAGTCGTCCGCGTTACCTGTGTTAGGGAGGTGTTTGAACAACAGGTATACCTCCTCCCCCGCGTAGTGAAGAAGGAGCGATCGCTTCACTGCGCCATCCGTCTCCCTGTAGCCAATGAAATAGTTGTTGAGCCGCCCAATCCACGTCTGCCAGCGTGGGGCGGCTGTGGCGGGGTCAGCGGTCTCGCTGACGGGCGCCAGGACGCCAGTCGGGTGGAACGGGTGGATCGGCGGCGGGAGGTTGTCATCCCCCATGGCGCTGCTGTGGAGGGTGGCGCTGGGTGGTTGAGCGGGTGCGCGAAGGCTGGACAGCGGAATGCACAGCAGGGGCCTCAGGCAACTTCAGAGGCCGGCACGTGGGCCTGTGCAGAGGATGCAGCACAAGGATGCAGGCTTAAGGCAGGGCTGTGTGAGCATGTTAAGTGTTTAGTTATCCAGCACAATATCCTTGGTGCAACATCATCAACTGTTGCATGGCTGAACACTTATAAAAGGCGAGACCTATTGGCTATGCATTTCATTTCACAAGAAGCTGGGACCTCCACACGCCTTTGGCCAATTGCGTGCTAAAGCCAGACGCAAAGGCCAATCGCGTGTGAGCACCACACGCACAAGCTTCTACACAAGCTGAAGTCATTCCAAGAGTTCGATTTCCTATGCCTCGCATGCGCGCTGCCATAGGCTCGACCTTAAAAACAGGGTGTTAAGAAGACCTCCGAGAACTGAAAAAAAGTCAAGGAGCTGGAATGGAGCTGATCCTAGAATAGTCCCTGGAGAGGGGGGGGGGGATGGGGGCTAGGGTGTCCCTCCCTTTTCATTCCAGTGCAGCAGTGGTGACAAACTCATCTTGAGAACTGTTTTCATTTACAAAGAACACACCCTAACTTCATTATCGAATACATTGTTTCATCCACCGACCTCTTGAGTGAGTTACCTCTGTTGCGAGTTACCTCTGTTGCTTTAGTGTATGCAGTAGGAACACAAAACACAACACATTACATGCTATGACGTGTGTTTCTTTGGCTTATAACCTTTTAGCTATCCCAGAGCGTTATTAAGGTTACCCTTGAATTGTGAAAGTTTTTCGCTTCACTTCCTAAAAATGTTTTGCGTTGGTGTATGTAATTGAAAAGGACATGTCCATCGCACGAAACAATTAGTTGAAAAGTAGTTTCGATTTGCCGGTGCGATTAGTTATTTTACCGGCAAGCGGCGCGAAAAGGTTGCATATCAATGGTTTCCTTGAGTTTTAATTTTTTATGGCGGGGGGGGTGTAACTGTAGCAGCGTACTCTGAACTTTTTTAAATATTACTTTAATGAAAGTCTCTTAATATTTTATATAATCGTTTTTATCGCTTTCATTGATAGCACACTTCTTTTTCCGGAGTTAGTGGCGTAGCAAAAGTGCAATAAAACATGGAACCCAATGCAAGTAACTAACTCCCTGTCCGTTAGTTGGGTTACGAGACAGCTGTAGCTGGGGTGGAGTGCCCCCTCAACCCCTGGGCCCTTGAGGCACTGCACCTGCTGCTCCAGTCAGGAGCGCTCATTTGGATATGGCACTCGGTCAGACGTTAATAACTTGCTCTGTTAAGTTTGTTTACTTTTGTATGGGAAAGAACACAACGCCAAGTACCAGAGTGCAAACAATAAAACCAGGACTGGATACCTGCTCACACCTGCTAAGGAAGAACGCGCGCAAACACGAAGAAGTCCGTCATAGAGGCCCGTCCTGGTGACCCGACTCTACCTTGTGTGTTATTTAGTGACATATAAAGCATCTCGTTACAACGTAACTTGTCAGTAAACGAGATCTACCCACTGGATCTAAAACCATTATTAATCAAATAGTTCAGACCTAACTACCAACACTATATTTCATGTTGCGAAACCCTCATAATGCACCTGGTCAGAGTGTCTCACCAAGAGCACTTTTTTTGCTGTGTGTTCTGGGACGTCTTGTCAGATTTATCACATTATAAAACCAGGATTACACGTTCAAATATACAAAGGAAAATCTCAATATATTGAGGCCCTAACTGCCTTGTGTGAACAGAACAACGCTATATAATAAAAGTTTAATACAAAATATAAAATCCTCTAAACATGGAAGGAGGTTGGAGTTTCCATTGGGAGACAAGCGCAGGCACGCTAATTAAAAACAGATGGCTCCTGCGCCGCTGCTGGCTCCCGAGAGCAAAACGCTCTGGGATTAAACATTTCACAAGCAGCTGGGACCTCCACACACCTTTGGCCAATTGCGTACTAAAGTCAGACGCAAAGGCCAATTGCATGTGAGCACCACACGCACGAGCTTCTACACAAGCTGAAGTGATTCCAAGAGGTCAATTTCCTATGCAGCGCATGCGCCCTGCCATCGGCTCGTCCTAAAAAGCAGTAATATATGGAAAAAAGAAAACAATATTTTTGAAAACAGACAGTTTTCATCCCTGACAATAGCAAAGCGATTAATTGCAATCAAAGTAGTAACCTTTGTTATTTAAAAACTCCCTTACAAACTCACCCATACATTGTTTTGCAATGAACTCCTTCTCATGTTAGAATAGTCTAATTTTGTTTCTGCTCATGAATCATTGTGCGGCGGAAAAATGTGAGGACGGGATAGGATTAAAAAGAATTTCACACAGACTGCGGTTGAAATCCCTATATAAAGAAAAGAGCCCCCTGCAACTTGGTGTGAGTTCCGCTATGCAGGGAAATGCAATAAGCGAAAACCTAGGGCAACTCTCCTATATTTATATTCACCGTAGTTAAAAGATAAAGTTTTGACAAACATAAAAAGACAACACAAGTAATATGGACAAGACAAGGTTGTTTATTCAGATATCAATAAAAAGCTGATAAAATCTAAATAAAACAGAATATATTTTCATAATTTCGCATCCACCCACATTGTGTCTGCAATCACACTAATTTCATCCACACTCTGAAAGCAAGGTACCCAGAATATACAGTTATTCAAAGAATGTACCATCCATTTGGTGCTTCTGGGCATTAAATACTTTGGTATTCCGTTGGGGAAGATATGTGGCTTAACAATCGGTTGTCTTCAATCATCTACGTGTGTTTTGGCACAGGAGTGCCTTCTTCAGGAAAGCCACTATGAACACTTGGATAGTTCCTAAAATGTATAGAAATATATATGCCCATATATATTAAGAAATTAGATAACAAACATTTACAATGTTTGAGTTTATTGGCCAGCCAAATTAGAGAAAAAACAATTGTGAAAAAGGAGAGAAAAACCAAAGACGTGTGACAAAAGTTATTACCGCCAAGTGAAACCTCCACATATCCAGATCGTGCCATGTATCCTTAAGTGCAAGTGCCTAGAATAGTAAAAAGACATATAACCTAAGTTGAACCTCCAAAGGTTTTAGAGAGCGATTATAACCATCCTGATGTGAATGGGGGTGGGATTCATATGACAATGGAAAAAAGATGCGGCAGCATAAATGCATTACTCTTACATGTTGATATCTGAAGCCAATAGAAAAATGAGGTAGATCGCATAGAACATGAGACTCTGAATTGAATTGGAGAGGAAGAGCGCCCGAATGTAGCTGCCCATACTGTTAAAAAAACACCTATGCCCAGTGCTCTCGGAATATATCTAAGAGCCTGTGACACACTATAGAAAGGACACTGATGACCTTATGTAAAAACAACTGCTAAAAGAACAAATTACTGCAACGTACGCACACCACTCTCTGAAGATAAGTGGCAATGTCTCGAGTGCCCGAGATAAAGTGGAACAGGGGGTCGTCCAAATGCCTGTTGAAAGTAAAACTAACATTAAAGAGACAGAATGAGGTAGAGTATTCACTTTAAAATTATTTATCCAGGAAAGAAACTTACCGGCTAAATGATAATTAGGTAATTTGATAAGCAGCAGCTGAGTGGTATTACTTAATGGTGAAACACAGTATCTGCCTTCAACATCCAGGACTGGTACAGGCTAAAAATTGGGTAAGATGGTCCAAATTATTTTTTGTCCGCTATTTTCTCCTGGGCCAGTTCCCCAATTTTTGGAATCCAACCGGGAGTTGCTTGTGCTTCCTTCACTTCTTCAGTGGCGGTGTGTTTTACATGGACATTGCTCTGTGCGCCTTGGAAACTTAGGAACTGAACAGCCAAATGTTCATTGATGTCTAAGGGTGTTTCTGCCACCACTGTGCTGGGATTGTCAAGGTCAGGTACCCACATCTTATCCCCTAACGGGATCTCATAGGGAGTCCGACCACCCAGGGATTTTCTAGGCAGATTGTTGAGGGCTCTCTGGACCCCATATAGGTATTGTACCCCATTGCGACCTGAGCCTAAAACCGTTGCTGTTAAAGACTGCTTTAAATCTTGGTTCTTCTTCCCCCAACCGAATTTCCCTCTAGATGACAGGGAGAGGAGTACCGCACAGTCACACCCAATTTTCCCATGGAGCCTTAGACGCAAATGCTGACCCCTACTCCAAATGGAATGTGCCAACTGCGTATGTCCTGAAAAAGACTTGTATATCTTTGATAACTGTTCAGGTGTCAGCTGATCGCAGTAGCCAAACCCATAGGAATCGAGAGCAGAAACCCACTGAAACCAAGATGTACTTGTAAGCCCCATCCGATTGTAAAGGGCCATAGCGGTCCAGGTAAATGCAAGTGAGAGGCCATTTTGATATTAAGAGATGGTGTCTGTGGTTGGGAATGCTACGTTGGAACCCTTCATGAGCTGGCAGATGTCGCATTTAAGGACTAAGGGCCAGATGTCTGACCAATTTTAGCATGCGCAAACGGGTTTGGGACCTGTTTTGCGCTTGCTAAAATTGGAATGGCCATGTACTAACACAATTTTGCAAGTCGCAAATGAATTGTGACTCGCAAAAAAGTGTTTAGAGACTCGCTATTTGGAAGGGGCATTCCCTTCTAGTGACTCTGTAACCCATGTACGAATGTTTTGCGACGGCAATTGCAGTTGCAAAACACTTGAAAATTACCACCCTCTTTAAGAGGGTGGTAATGGAGTCGTAAATGGGAAGGGGTCCCCAGGGGACCCCTTTGCCTTTGTGACAGGCTCTGAAAATATTTTTTTAAGGGCAGGCAGTGGTGACAGGGACCACTGCCTGCCCTTAAAAAATGAAACGAAAACGTTTAATTTAAAAAAAAAAATGCATCCTATTTTCCTTTAAGGAAAACGGGCTGCATTTCAAAAAAATAAAACTGCTTTATTTAAAAGCAGCCCCAGACATCTTAGATGTAATGCTTTAGCATTCAAAATGCTGGCTTTCGTTACCGCCTCTAAGGCTGGCACTGGAGTCACGACAATTATTATCTTCCCCTGAGCCAATACTCTCTCACAACAGCAGTCTGTGCCGCCGTCAGAATCTTTTCTGTCGGTGCAAAACGCATCTCAGCATTGGTCTATAATTGCGATTTATAAGCAATTGGTACAGTGTCTTCATTGAATGTAACGTAGGTATATCCTGATGCACCCACTTTGATAAGGATCACCAGGTTTGTGGTGTTGAAACGTGTGTTTTGAAGCTAGCATGTCAGCTTGTATTGAACACAAAATCTGTGTGTTCAGTGTCCCAGTGTGTTCTTGAAAAATCTGGACGAATCAAGTCTTAGAATGGGTTAACCTGTTCTGCACAATCTGAAATGTATGTTGTGCTAAAATTTAGGAATCCCAATATGGATGGAAGTTTCTTAAATGTGTTAAGTGGTTGTAAAAGTGCACACTACTTAAAGAAGTGTGTCACAAGGCTTTTGCCTTCCCTTCAGGTCTAAAAAAAATCTTCAAAATGTTACTAGACCCACAGGTCTAGTAACTTTAATAATCTACTCGACCTAACTGTAATGTACTTGACCCGTGAAATGGTCTCAAATTGTGTGATCGTAGGCAAATATTTTGTCTTAGGGAGCCTCCTTTTTCTTTATCATCACATAAGAAGGCACCTTCATATTTGCAAATTCACAATTTCTGCTGTACAAAAAAACTAATTTACTAGACTAAATGTTTGCTCCATGTATATCGAGAATCAAGCCCATATATAGTAAGTAAGTAATAAGTTAATTGTTTAGTTAATAAAAACCTTAACAATTTTTGCATTAAAAAATGACTCGTAGTTAAAATATCGCAGAGCATATCATATCATAAAACATTAATTCCTGGTTATTATCAAAACAATGAAAGGACAAAGTTTCGATCTTCAGATCTGGCATAAAATATTCTTCTCAAGCTAATTGCCTGTACAGGGTTCCAACTAATTAACTCATTGTGTAAAGTTGGGACAGATTGTTCAGTGTGCAAAATGAGAGAATTGGATACAGGGGTATTAGTCTGGAGCCCTGCGTCCATTGCTGACATAAATTGTCAGACGATCTTCAGTCTTGCATAGCAGCTTAGCAAATGCATCCTCTCAGGGCTGGGTCAATAGATAGGATAGCAAAATGCGTGCAAGCTCCATTCTTGGGTCTACATTGTTTTTAAAGAGATTGCATGTTTTCTGGCGCATAAAGTGCCTGGTGCATTATGGATGAAGATAAGTGTCTTTAATCACTTAATTTGATGATAAGCCATAGCAATGAGTTTACATTTAAAAAAAATTGTGTCTACAAAAGGAGGTGGATTGGAGGTGGATGGCGCTTAGCCTAAGTGTTTATGATTCACTGAGCAGCGATGCAGTGTGGTTCTTTTGGTTGCAATGATTGATGGTTGCTTGGTCACTGAATTTTGCCCCTGCTGCCTCCATGAATCGTACAAAGCACCGCAACAGCTGTGTGTCTCCACCTCCGAGGCATGCCTTCACTGCTTGACTGCAGGATTTTATTCCCTTGTTTTTGAAGATGGGTATCGGTAGCAGTCAGCGTTCAAATTGCCGTTCCCCACAAATGCACAAAAGGTGTAAAACGCTCTCCTCCGCTTTCTCACATAAACGACAGATAGTCTGTGTTGGTAAACGCTTCCAAGGAAGGAAGTGCGGCAAGATTGGTAGAATGCCCATTCGGAAGCGAGGGTATTTTTCTTTCGCTCTCCTGTTGAATTCAACGCCTAAGTAAGATTGTGGAGAGGGCTTGGCATAGCTCTGCAGGACGAACCATCCATGGGCCCTTTCTTTGAGCGCTGGCTTGTCTTCCACTATGGACAGCCTTTTCACTGTCTTGTTTACAAGTTGCTTGAAGCTGTTGCGGGTCCCTGAGGCCACCCAGTGATCCTCGAGGCCTAGTCGATTTATTGATGATGTCCGTATGCCATGGCTGCACATTCCTGCCTTGCGTATACTGTGTTCCATATGTGTGTGTTCAGTGTTTCTGATTCAGACTTTTTTAATTCTGTGCCAGGAGTTGACGTAGGCACCTTTTGCAGGAGATTTCTTGGGTCTGCCGGTCAAATTCCAGGCCTAATTGGGTAGATTGAATATCTTTCTTGCCGAACTTAAGACTGTTCTGTCCTGAATGACCGTGTCTCTTCCCCTCAGGCACTTGCTCCCATAAGTAATAGCTGGTATGAGCTTTGCTTGTAAGACCTGTACCAATGGGGTAAGACTTGGTCCGGCAGTTTAGTTTTTGATGAATTTTAAAGCTACCACAATTGAATTGCCTCTTCTTGATGGCTTTTTTTGGTGCTTTAAATGTGCCTTTGTTGTCTATTATCACTCCCAAGTACTTATATTCTTCAACTGCCTCTATTGATGTGCCACCCAAATGCCAATGGTAACTGGCTGTTCTCTTTTTCGGATTTAATCGCATTACCTTTGATTTATCGAGATTGATAGTTAGACCATTAATAGCTGCATAACTCCTGGTTGTATCTAAGAGGTGTTGGAGACCGATAGGGGTTCGACTGATCAACACAAGGTCGTCTGCGTTCAGCAGATTGGAGAGTAAAAACCCTCCCATCCTTGGAGTAAGTGAATTACAGATGTTCAATTCTGTTGAAAAATCAGCCATGTATAAATTGAAAAGCATCGGGCCAATACACACACATGTTTCAGCCCCTTTGTTGGAAATTTTCTGGATAGGCAGTCGTCATCTCCCAGCTTTACTTGGAACCACGTATTGGTGTGTAGGAGTATTATCTGGTTTAAGAGAGCAGCTGGTATTTCCTGTTTCCCAAGTTTGGCCCCAAGTTTGTTCCTGTTAATGTTATTGAAAGCTGATGAATAATCGATAAAACACAAAAAAGAGGGAATTTTGCTGCTTTGGCAATGTCTATTATTAACGACAGGGCTAGTATGTTCGTTGTGGTTCCCATGTCATTGCAGAAACCCGTCTGGTTGATGGGGATGATCGATTTGTCGTTTGCCCAAGCTATCCGGTCATCCAGAAGGAGGCCAGCATGGTATTTGGCCTCAATGTCGATAAATGCTACAAGCCTGTAGCTGTTTGCTTTGTTCTTGTCGCCTTTCTGTATATTGGGAATATGATGGACCCCCCCCAGGAGTCAGGTATGGTGTCTCCTCCCGAGATTTGTTCATACAGCTGTAATAGTGCGGCCGCCCAGTACTCCGGATCTTTTTTTTAATAGGATTTGTGGGATTCCATTAGGTTCCGATGCGCCCTTCTTCTTACCTTTGACAATCCTGTTCTTAATCTGATAAGTTGTGAATGAAAGAAAATAGTTTACTATTAGGATGGTTTGGTCGGGGGGAGATGCCTCAAGGGTGTAGCTAGGGCTAAGCTTCCCAGTCCTAAGACCTTCCTCTTCTGAATTAGTGTTGCAGGAGGTGAGTTGCCCACTTTTCTTCTGTTAGGTGTGAGTTGACTCTTTGGCCATTCGGGTTTTCTAAGCTATTTATTGTGCGCCAGAACCTTGCGCTGTTGTTGGTCTTTGAGTCGTACAATAGCCTGGCCCACAAATTATCTACAGATTCCCTTTTTGCTTGCCAGATTACTTTTTTCTTATTCACTTTTCATTGCGTTAGCTCCTTCTGAATGATGGGGTCCTAGCCCATTCGCCGGAGCCTGCGTAATGTTTTATTTATTCCCTTCTTAAGCACCTGAAGGTTTGGGATCTTAAGTTTGGAGAGGTGATTCTTCTGATTGTCTAACGAATAACGTAAAATCTGATTTTGAAGAGTTTCCCTAGATTTTGCTATGTACATATATCCTAATTTTTTGATACAAAGTTCCCAGCGCATTATCACGTTTGAGTTTGCCTTTTCCGGTTTGTCCCAAAGTGACTTTTTTGAAGCCTGCAGTATTTCTGGTTGATTGGTTTTACATTTTAACCTCCTGAAGTTCTCAGTGTGTATAGAGTCGAGATCCCCCACCAGCTGCTATAGTTTCGAACCCAGTATGCTCATAGTGATTTCCTGTGGTAGGTGATCACTTTGATCTTGTGTCCATATCTGGAAGCCTGCAGTCTTGTTGATGAGCGGTAAAGTTACGAAGGCGTCACCAATTAACGTACTGAACGTGTGAAATGTTGCTGCCGGAGGCTGATCTCCGAGGAAGCGTCAGTTTAATGCCACAAAGCTTAAATGTTTGATATCTCTTGTGAGGTTCCCGGCAAGTACTGATTGGTTCGTCTTGTTGCTCTGTTCTTGGAGAGGGATGTTCCAGGCCATAAATTGTTATTCCAGAAACGTGTCCCTTTTTGAGGCCCTAGTAAATATATATTGAAGTCGCCTGTCAGCATTAGATTAGATGTTGATTCCTCTCAGAGTAATCTGTTCTTTTCAGATCCCAGCAATTTGACTCCTTTGGTTTTATCACATGTATGTATGTAGGTGTTTATAACTATTATTTGTTGTTTGGTGGTGCCATCCCATATATTCACTCAGAGTTTTGATTGCATTTTTAGGGGTTATGATAGTTTCTACATCTTTGGTTGCTGTTATGGTCCTTATTGACGAGTAGATAGCTGGATCACCCTTTATTTGCCCAAATTTGGCGCCTTTTATTGCTGGTGTGTGGTGCGTTTTGAAACCTAGTAAGTGAATGGGTTCTTCTAACCAAGTCTCTTGTAGTAGGATGAGGTCTAATGCCGTGGAAGTAATCTATAAGGTCTCTGTCCGATGTTTTATTTCCTAAGCCATTTATATTCCAGGTCCAGATTTGTAGTTGGTGTTTGCCTGCTGGATATTCTTTTGTTCTGCGTCAGGTACTGTCTCCATGTTGATTTATTGTTCTGGCTAACCAGGTCCAATCTTCTAGTTTGGATGCTAAGTTTTCATCTTTTCGTTTTATCAGTACTGCGTCCTTACTACCGGCCCGATTTAAGTACAGTTTGAGGCTGCGTGCCTGGTGATGGGAGTGCATGGAGTTGCTTCCTCAAGTCTGTTTGGCATCAGAGGATCTGGGTAACCCCGCTTTTGATAGAGGAGTATTTTAATTCCCCAGGATCTTAGTTGGACCTCTTTATCCAAAATCATCCTCACTGTTTCCTCACTGTTGCCTTTGTTGCTTGTCAACTTGAAAGTTCTTTGATGGATTTGAACTCTATTCTTTCAAGATCTTGCGAGCTTATGTCTGCCAAGCTGATGATTGATCGAAATAAACGCAGAATGTTCCAATTATTGAGGATATCCCTGCAACCTCTTGACTTAAATTCAGGGATGAGCAGAATTGAGCGGTTTTTAAATTGTGGCTGATTGATAATTGGAAGTTTAGCTTGGGTAGCCTGACCCACTTGAAGGTGGAGATTAAGAGAGTCAGCTTGAGTTCCAAGGTCTTCCCTGGCAATGGGAATTACTTTTGTTGAGAAGACTGGATGTACGTGTCCATTGTTAATTGAGGTGACCGGGTTGCTGCTATCTGATGCTTTGGAAGATGGCCTGGGCAGATCTTCCTCAGCCCTTTCCAGCTCAGATTCGGGGACCCCCAAGATTGCTGTGGTCAGTTGGCACAAATTGTTGATTAATTCTAGAAGCAATTGTTCCGATGTTCTGCTGTCGGCTGGGCGTTTTGTCCCAAGTCTTGTTCTCCCTGAGGGAAGTAGTCCATTATGTTCTTCTTACTTTTTCTTCCTTTCCTCTGCTTCCGGCTATGTTTCTGGTCCTCTTTTCTTGCTCCGTTAATCAGGTCTAGTGGTTCTATTTTGTGTTTTGTAGATATAGGTCCATCCAGTAGTTTGGGATGCTGGCTGTGCTCTGAAACTCTATTGTGTTCTTTTGCATTGTAGTGTTCATTATATCCTTCAGCCCTGGGTCTTTCACTTTTGTGATCTGCTGTAATGTTAGCTGTAGTTATGCATCTGGGGCTTGAATTATTAGATGTGGACGTATCATTATTGGAATCTTTTGAGGGGGCTTTTCCCCATCCCTTGTTAGTCGTCGCCTCTCTGCCACCGTTTGATCCTTCTGTGGGGCCATATGCATGGGCCTCTTGAACAGTTGTGCTTGGTGTGTTCGATAATTTCTTGATCTCTGCTAGAATGTCCCCCAGTACCGAGGGGGGGTAGAAAGTTTATCTACTATGGTAATACAAGTGCAGTGTGTTCGTATTAACTGCATATCTGCCTGAGACCTTTAGATCAAATTATTCATATTTTAGTCTGTTGTCTATGTTTGAGACCTTGTTTGTGTGTTGTGTGAGCATTAATGTTGGCTGTTCTGCCGCTGAGGTCCTCTATACTTCCCGGTTCTGAGTCCCTGGTTTTGCCTACTGAGCATTGGGGGATAAATTGAGTCCTGCTGAGAGAGTCGGAGCAGAAGCAGTTGATTGTAGCTGGCTTGTCTCACTGTGTTCCTTTATTGTCCTTGGGGCTGGATAGGGTGCACAGTGTTTCCAGGTCTATCTCCAGGCTAGATTGGCATAGGTCCAGTGACTCCTTGGTCTCCTGTTCCTCTTGTGGCTTGGGGGCCTCATTGATGGTCCGGTTTTGATCCTCTCTGTAGGTAACTTTGATTCCTTCTAACTAGAGCCATGTGCTGAACTTGCTGTAGACTCTATGAGAGCCCCATTGTTAGTTATAGAAAAAGGGTAGGAGTGGAGGCAGTCATTTGAGCCTTTTGAGTTATTTTATGGGTGGAATGTGTTCTTCTTGGCAGAATTGTGATGATTGGTTCGAGCTCTAGACCTATGCCAGGCTCGGTCAGAGCGGAGAGTACGCCTGTTATTGTGTTGCGATTCACCCAGGGTGCGTCTGCTGTAGGGTGAGTTTGGAGAGGTGTGATGGGGGTTCCATTTGTTGAGTCTGCATTCATTTTCTTTGGGAATAGATCTCCTTGATGGCCGTCTGAGCGTGGAGTGGTCTTGGACGTGTTCGTACTCTCTTCCTTTCCAAGCTTTGTCATCTCTGCTTTAAGGCCTAGATGGTCTACTGCCACTGGGCATAAGGGTGAAGGGAGGCCATTGAGGCTATCATTGCTTGAGCAAAGTGCTCCCCCTGCATCTCTCATAAATGGAAATTTGGTGTAGATCCTAGGCTGGTACCTGCTTTTTGTCGCTCTTTGAGGGTGGGTGGAGTCTACGTCCACATCAACAAGTATCTGGTGATGGTGTGTGTGGTGGCGAGTACACTCTTCCATCATTGGATTCTCCTTGTTAGCAACTTCATTTAGGCCTTTCCCCTTTTTTTTCTCCCTTTTGCTGAGTATGGACGTGACCGACCATCTCTCTTTCCCAGATCTCATCTCTTTGCTCCCCTAAGGTTCCTGATGACTCCCATATTTTAGATGGGGTTTAGTCTTGTTCCTTTTTCCATTATTTCATTGCCTTTTTCCCTTTTGCATCTTTTCTTGTTTCAATTATTGCTTGCCTGCCCTCTTTATGCTGGCGATACTGAGCTGTGCCGGTGTCACTGTGATTTCTACGGAGTTGTCCAGCTTACTGGCTTAGACAGGTATACAGTGTTTGCACGGTTGAAGGATTGAGAGGTTTTGTACAGGGGATATTGCGCAGCAACACTGGGTTTGTTGTAATCTTTAATTGCGCACTTAAGGAGAAGTGGGGAGGAGACTCTGACTCCTCGTACCCCCTGTTACATGAGCAGATTCAGCTGCAGCAGATGTTGGCCAGGTCCCCCCCCTGGCCCCTTGAATTTCAGTGCAGTTCACTCGGTGGCCCTCATTGGCCCTTGCCGCTGCCCAGGGGAAAAGATGAGGGGATATCCGAGATCGAAGGTTGGCAATCCGGTGATCTGCTCCAGGGCTCGGAGTGCTGTCCGCCAATAAGTTGGTTCTGACCAAGGTGAGTGATGAAATCCGGCGCAGATAAAACCTAGGCAGAGCTCAGGTGAGTGGGGCACAACTGGTCGAGCAGCAGAGTGCACCCGGACTCACTCTCTGCAAGAGTCGGATGCGGCTCTCACAAACGCGAAGCTCGTGGTGCTGGACAAGCCTGGAAGCACAATTGCAGCAGTTGCCTTACCGCCGTGAGAGAAATCGGTTGATGGTGGTTAGTGGTTGGGCGGTAAGGCAGAGCAAATCTGTCCGGCTAGCTCAGGCAGGACAAAAGCTCTGACTGGGCGCCTGCAAGGGAGCAGGTGTGGGGGGACCAGCCACTACGTCCCGCGCTCCGTCCGAGATCCCCTCCCTGGCTCCGCAGCTCCCCAGTAGGGCCGCGTGGACTCAAGAGCATGCAGGCTAAGGCAGGTGGGGAGAAGGTGGTCCCTGCTTCAGAGCGCTGACACCAATCGAGGAGGACCCGTGCTCACTACGCCACTGGAGTCAAGCTATCCTGGCTGATGACGGCTGATAGCCAGAAACCGGTCCTAGGATGCTTGATTCCGGTCCAGAGAAGACATGGCGTGGCAGTTCGGGCTGGACTGTTCCCATGAGGCACAGGGTCAAGACTGATTTGCATATGGCCATGTCTGAACTGGGGTGGCGTAGTGGGCAAAAGAACGATGGATTTAACCCAGATCTCTTGACTGGGGGAGAATGTCTGCATTGTCAGCATTCCGTCCATCATTTGTTTGTTGTAACGCTTTTCGCCCTAAGTGGGATGGGTATTCCCAGACGTGGGACCCGTGCTCACTACGCCACTGGAGTCAAGCTATCCTGGCTGATGACGGCTGATAGCCAGAAACCGGTCCTAGGATGCTTGATTCCGGTCCAGAGAAGACATGGCGTGGCAGTTCGGGCTGGACTGTTCCCATGAGGCACAGGGTCAAGACTGATTTGCATATGGCCATGTCTGAACTGGGGTGGCGTAGTGGGCAAAAGAACAATGGATTTAACCCAGATCTCTTGACTGGGGGAGAATGTCTGTATTGTCAGCATTCCGTCCATCATTTGTTTGTTGTAACGCTTTTCGCCCTAAGTGGGATGGGTATTCCCAGACGTGGGACCCGTGCTCACTACGCCACTGGAGTCAAGCTATCCTGGCTGATGACGGCTGATAGCCAGAAACCGGTCCTAGGATGCTTGATTCCGGTCCAGAGAAGACATGGCGTGGCAGTTCGGGCTGAACTGTTCCCATGAGGCACAGGGTCAAGACTGATTTGCATATGGCCATGTCTGAACTGGGGTGGCGTAGTGGGCAAAAGAACGATGGATTTAACCCAGATCTCTTGACTGGGGGAGAATGTCTGCATTGTCAGCATTCCGTCCATCATTTGTTTGTTGTAACGCTTTTCGCCCTAAGTGGGATGGGTATTCCCAGACGTGGGACCCGTGCTCACTACGCCACTGGAGTCAAGCTATCCTGGCTGATGACGGCTGATAGCCAGAAACCGGTCCTAGGATGCTTGATTCCGGTCCAGAGAAGACATGGCGTGGCAGTTCGGGCTGGACTGTTCCCATGAGGCACAGGGTCAAAGACTGATTTGCATATGGCCATGTCTGAACTGGGGTGGCGTAGTGGGCAAAAGAACGATGGATTTAACCCAGATCTCTTGACTGGGGGAGAATGTCTGCATTGTCAGCATTCCGTCCATCATTTGTTTGTTGTAACGCTTTTCGCCCTAAGTGGGATGGGTATTCCCAGACGTGGGACCCGTGCTCACTACGCCACTGGAGTCAAGCTATCCTGGCTGATGACGGCTGATAGCCAGAAACCGGTCCTAGGATGCTTGATTCCGGTCCAGAGAAGACATGGCGTGGCAGTTCGGGCTGGATTGTTCCCATGAGGCACAGGGTCAAGACTGATTTGCATATGGCCATGTCTGAACTGGGGTGGCGTAGTGGGCAAAAGAACGATGGATTTAACCCAGATCTCTTGACCTGGGGGAGAATGTCTGCATTGTCAGCATTCCGTCCATCATTTGTTTGTTGTAACACCAATCGAGGAGGAAGCAGCTCCCTGTCTGGGCTCTTGCAGCAATGCTGCACGCACTGGTGCAGAACAAGGAGCAGACTCGCCAAATCGATCTCACCCGGTGCGGTGAGGACAAAGATCTTCCTCACAGGAGATGCTTGAGGTTGGGGCTATTTGGAGCTCGAAGATCTTGGAGCTCGAAGATCTTGGAGGAAGGAAGCCAACATTCCTTTGCAACGGCAAGTCGACGCTGTGCCCAGGAGTTCAGTTTCTGAGGCTCCAACGAGGGATACTGGCCTCAAACTTGGTGAGAGGACAGGGCAGGCCTCGATGGATGTGAAGAACCACCACATGTGTTCCTGAGCCTTTCAGAGTCCGTGGGAGCCCAGGATCAGCAGACCGGTGAGCTTCGTTGCGGTGCCTGCAGATGCAGGGAATAAACTCCTTAACTTCAAGGGAGATCCCTTAAGGTGTCTTGGATGTTGTGAGAAGTTGGCCTGACATATGCTGGTCACTAGTTATAGTGGCCACCTTGCACCAGTCCAAATCGACTCTTATGGTAGATAGGTTTAAGACAACCTTTTTAAAGAAAGCTATCCCAGTGGTAGCTGTGGAGAGCAGCCTTCAGGCTAAGTCTCAGAGGAATGTAAAGCAGCTTGTTTTACCTTTATAATCTCTTGAATTACCAAATGAAAGGACACCACACAGGTATATATATCAAATATATATGTATTTATTTCTAGATACACTCTACTAATCTCTTTATGAGATTAGAAGTCAGGAACACATTCAAATATCAACGTTTCACAATAACTTAAGCACAAATATGGCTGGGGCCCTAGGGGCGTACCAGACCATATACTAAAAAAATGGGTTAAGAAAGTCGACTTGCAAAATGACAAGGCCTAGGGCCTGTAGAATCGCTGGGGCTTCACTGCTGCAGTGAAAGCAGGTAAGTAACAGACCCACGGGAGACGAATGCAGTGTGTGAACACAGCCGCGGGTTTACTATATTATAATGGAGCAAGTCGCGGTTTGATTTTTAAAGTTTTAGGGTGCTTCGAGGAAGTCTACAAGCAAGCCACTTACAAGGTAAGTAATTCGAGGGCCAACACACACTAGGGCACCGGAGTGCACAAGTTACCTCACCCAGGGAAGCCAGGTGCATAGGTGTCTTTTGGTGTCTGGTTGCGTCGCTGTTTTCTATGGAGACCAAAGAAGACTTGCTGCTTGCGTCGACTGAGGAAGTGTCAGGTGGAATCCAAGGGTGGATTTGAGATGCAGATGACCTGAAAATTGAAGGGACAGTGTTCAAAGACACTTGCCAGTGACCGGTGGCTAGGAAGATGGCTGACCACAGATGTCGGGAGATTTCAGGTCGGCGATGGTGTTTTGACTCTTGCTCACAAGGTCCAGGAGAGATCGACGATGACCAGCAGCTGGATTCGGAGTGTCCCGCGACGTCTGCAGCTGACTGCGGTGTCGGCAACCGGATTGGAGCCAACAAGCCTTGGCAACTGCAAGTCTCGTGGAAATCGAAGAAGGTCAGCGTTGCAGACCAGCAAGGTCTGAGGGACTCACCCAGTGAGGGTGAGTGAGGGCAGGCCTGGAGCCACCAGGGGAGCCCTTTTAGTCGATAAGTAAGTCTTCGGGAGACCCACAAGCCAACGGGCAAGGGATCGCGAAGACGCCTCTTGAGGAAATGCTTCACAGGAGCCCACGGTCACTCGGGATGGGGTAGGCCTCTGATTTTTGCTGCAAAACCTGCTGGAGGCTTGGGCCACAAATTGTCCAATGCACAAGTTCGTAGAACTTCGTGAAGGGTTTGCACTCGACAATAGTGCACGGTACCCGGGTATTGCTGTTCCTCGTCACTCGTGGGGTCCACTCGCCTCAGGTCTGCTGGGGACTCACAATGGCCGTCGAGAAGTCGGGAAATCCACTTCCAGGGCTGCAGGGACTTAAAACTCCAGCGGGAGCGTGAACGTTTGCGACCGTTGTTTCAAGTTTTTGGTGCCTGCCAAGCAGGGGAGTCACTCCTTGACTCCAAGGGAGATTCTTCTGTCTTCCAAAGGTAGTGGAACGTCGAAGGGCCAGGATTCTTCTTTGTAGAGCGTCGTCCAGGGTTATCTGTTTTGCAATGGCAAAGTTTGCTATCTTATACTGAAGATAGGGGTGGGACTAGCTCTATGACCACTCCTCTGGGAGGGTCAGGGTAGGGGGTGGTTACACCCACTTCCCTTTGTCCAGTTTCGCGCCAGAGCAGGGACAGGTAGCCCCTGAACCGGTTTGAGCTGGCATATGCACTGAGGAGCCTACTGCTCCCCCAGTGCAACGCACGCTAGAAGTGCACCCACCTAGCTCCAATACACTAAATCCTGTCTGGAAGGTGGTGACACCTCCCTGTGACAGGATGCCTATTGTTGGGCTTCCTCCACTGCGAGTTTCAGTCAGCAGCTGGAGGGCAGCCCAGTGTCAGTGCTGGTGGCATCCATTTTGTGATGCCAGGGCTCTTTCAGATTTCTGTCGTTTTACATGTCGTCCCCTCTAGAAGGGTGGGATCATGCTCCCACATCATGGACTGATGTGGGGGTATGATTCCAAGTTGTTTCACACCAAACACGACATGTTTTGATGCAGTCATTCCAAAGTTAGCATTTTAATGCACTTAAGAGTATATGGTTTAACCGCATCCATAAACAGCCATAGAGAATAGACTCTGGTAGCTGCAGAGGGGCCCTGCTCATGCAGAGGCACCCCCTCGCATTGTAAACCAAGCACCCTGCCCTCAGGATTGATAGGGCCTGCCATAGGGGTGGCTGATAGGTTTATATGTGTGTGTATGGTGAGATATAGAAACCTATATCTCAGTGAGGAGTGCAAACGCTACCTCACCCAGGCTGCAGTAGCAGGCCTGTGGTGTCAGATTGAGAATGCTTCCCAGGGATGGCATAATACATGCTGCAGCCCCTGTTAGGCCTGTGAAGTGCCTATGCCCTGGGTACCATATACTAGGGGCTCATAAGGTACCACAGTATCCAATCACTAGTGAATCTAATATGCACACCAAGTCGTTTAGAGAGAACAGAGAGACTGGGGCCCTGATTAGCAGGGACCCAGCCAGACTATAGCCAGAAACCAGTGTATATATCAGAAAAAAAGTGGGGTCAACATAAGTGCAGATCCTACTCTCCTACAGCTGTCCACAGGCCTTGGAAGGTTCCTGAAGGGAGCACGAGCACAGACATTTCTGCAGACTTGCAGGAAGACGAGACCCGGAGAAGCATGAGTCCCCTCCCCCCCCTCCCCCCCCCCCCCAATTGCAGTCTCGGGGCCCAGAGCAAGGTCCAGCGAAGTCCAGAGTGCCCAGACGGTCGAAGATGAAGTGGTGTCTTGATATGAATCTAGTTCCACGACGAATCTAGGGACCCACCCACAGGTAAGCCCTTAAGTACCCTAAGGAAAGGTTTGGGACGATTCAAGGTTCCCGCCCAGGGGAGGGGTTGGACAGTGGAGAGCATACTCCCATGTCCTTTGTCCGGGTTTGCGCCAGTGCGGGAGCCAACTGCACCCTGAACTGGTTTGAACTGGACTATGCAAGGAGGGCACCAAATGTGCCCTGCAAGCAGTCTCAGTGGCACTGGCATGGGCCCCCACCCTGTCCCAATACACTAAACCCTGTCTGGGAGGTGGTCGCACCTCCCTGTGACAGGATATCTATTGTTATGCCTTCCCTTGCTCGAGCTTGGCTCAGCAGCAGGACGGCAGAAACCTGTCTCTGGTCAGCAGCAGCCCTAGCTTGCTGTCTGGTTCTGGAACACTGGTACCGGGAGCACTGAGGGCCTCCCACACAGTTTTCGGTGTAGGGGGATGATTCCAACATGTTTGATACCAAACATGACAGGGTTTGTTACATCCAGTTTAGAGTTAGCCTTCCCGTAATGACGCATGGCCATCCTATATATCGTAATGGCTGGTGCATTTGCAACCTGGGACAATGGACTCCAAAGGTTGTAGGGGTGTCCTGCTCATGCGGGAGCACCCTCACACTTAGAACCGAGCACCTTACCTTCAGGATTGAAAGGCCTCCTTTAGGGGTCACTTATAGGTTTTAAGTGCATTGACCTCAGATTTAGGAAAACCTATATCTGTCATGAGTTGTGCTAGCACCAGCTTACACCGGCTGCAATGGCAGGCCTATTGTCACATTTTGTGTGGTCTCTCATGGGTGGCATAATACATGCTTCAGCCCATTGTGGACTCCTGGTGTACCTTTTCCCTGGGTACCGCCATACCATATATTAGGAACTTGGAAGGATACACCAGTAGCCAATCTGGGATGTACCTAGGTACTCACCATAACCAATTTAGGGAAAAAAGCACAGAGACTGGTGTCCTGGTTAGCAGGATCCCAGTCAGACTAATCAGAAACAGCATAACACCAGGCAAAAGGTGAGGGTAACCATAAAAGCAGATCCTATTTTCCTACACCCCCTTCTCCTCCCTAGATGTAAGGATATGAAACTAACCTTGCCCAGTTGAGTCTTTATTTTCTACGTGGAAATATCTGGAGTGTCCGTCTGCATTGGCATGGTTACTCCCAGGTCTATGTTCCACTGTATAGTCCATCCCATGTAGGGAAACGGATTACCTCAAAAGTTCGGGGTTTTCACCCTTCATCTATTTAAGCCATTAGAGGGGCTTGTGGTCTGTGAACAATGAAGTGAGTGCGGAACAGGTATGGTCTCCGCTTCTTCACAGACCAGACCACAGCAAAGGCCTCCCTCTCAATGGCTGACCAACGTTTCTTCCTGGGGGTCAACCTTCTGCTGATAAAAACTACTGGTTGATCCTGGCCCTCTGCATTTAGTTGTGATTACGCAACCCCTACTCCTATCTCAAATGCATCTGTCTGGACAAAAGTTTTAGCGCAGTCAGGACTTTGCAGAATGGGAGCATTGCACATGGCCTGCTTCAAGTCTTCAAATGCCTTTTGACAGCTTACTTGTCCACTGAACTTTCTTTGGCATTTTCATTCATGTAAAATCATTCAGAAGAGTCATAATGGACCCATATCCCTTGACAAATATTCTGTAATACCCAGTCACACCCAAGAAAGCTCTTACCTGAGTCTGGGTAGTGGGAGCAATCCGGTCCACAATGGTCTGGATTTTGATCTTCAATGGTTGAACCTGGCCTCCATCTACCAGGTTGCCAAGTACACAACCTTGTTCTGCCCTATCTGGCACTTGGTGGCCTTGATAGTGATGCCTGCCTTCTGCAGGGCCTACTGGACAGTCCTGAGATGATCCTCCGAGGTAGAGCTAAAGGCAGCAATATCATTTAGGTATGCTGCACTGTAGGCTTCCAGACCTGTTAGGACTTTGCTCACCAACCTCTGAAATGTGGCAGGTGCATTCTTCACACCAAAGGGCATCATGATAAATTGATAATGCCCACTGGGGTTGAAAATGCTGTTTTTGGCTTGGCATCCTTAGCTAGTCCAATTTACCAGTAGCCAGCAGTCAGGTCAAAAGTACTCTGAAACGTGGTTGAGGCCCTTGGAATAGGATGGACATCAGTCCTAGTGACTGCATTAAGCCTCTGTAGTCCACACAAAACTTCTTCTCTCCTTTTCCACCCTTGGTGTGAGGTTTTGGTAGAAGGACTACTGGACTAGCCCAGGGGCTATCTGAAGGCTCAATGTCCTCCAATTCCAGCATCTTTTGGACTTCTCTCCTGATGAAATCCCTGACATGGTCAGGCTGTCTGTAGATTTTACTCTTAACAGGCAGGCTGTCACCTGTGTCCACTTCATGGGTTCACCAGGTGGTCTGACTAGGTGTCAGATAGAACAAATGTCTGTACTGATTGAGGACCTGCCTGCAATCAGCTTGCTGCTGGTCAGTGAGGCTGTCTGCCAAGGCTACTCCATCTACTTACCCATCATCAGGGTTCTGAGAGAGGAGATCAGGAAGAGGGTCACTCTCTTCCTCCTGTCCCTCGTCAGTTGCCATGAGCAAACCCATGTCAGCCCTGTCCACATAAGGTTTCAGGCGGTTCACATGTACCGTATGGAGACTTCTTGGAGTACTTGGGTCCACCAAGCAGGTGACCTCACCTTTTTGTTCAAGGATAGTGTGGGGGCCACTCCACTTATCTTGTGGAGCTGCTAGGACCACAGGCATCAACACCCACACTTTCTGCTCTGGCTGGTAAACCGCCTAGACAGCCTTTTGGTCATGCCAAGGTTTTTAGAGTTCTTAGCTGGCCTCCAGGTTTTTGCTGACCTTCATGTACTCAGCCATGCATGAACGCAGACCAAGGGCATAGTCCACAATGTCCTGTTTAGGAGGTTTGAGAGGTTGCTCCCATCCTTCCTTCACTAAACACAATGAACCCCTAACTGGATGTGCATACAGAAGCTCAAATGGGCTGTAGTCAACCCACTTCTGAGGAACCTTTCTGCAGGCAAAGAGAAGGCAGGGTAGTAAGACAACCCATTTTCGCCTAAGCTTTTCTGGGAGTCCCATAATCATACCCCATAGGAGGGGGTTTAACCCCTAACAAGCCCATTGCACTGTGGGTGGTAGGGTGTGGTAAACTTGTAGTTCACTCCACACTCTTTATACATGGCAGTTATGTGACTAGACATGAAGTTTGTACCTCTGTCTGTTAAGACCTCTTTAGGGAAGCCGACGCTGGAAAAGATTCCTAGTAGGGCCCTGGCCACTACAGGGGCTGTGTTGGTTCTAAGGGGGATAGCTTCTACCACCACCAGGATGTAACAGTGCCCAGATGCTATTGGAGGGTTCAAGGGACCAACAATGTCAATCCCTACTCTTTCAAAGGGAACCCGTACCACTGGAAGTGGAATTAAGGAGACCTTTGTGGTGCCACCTGACCTACCACTGGCTTGGCAAGTGGCACAGGAGCGACAAAACCCCCTGGTGTCTTCAGACATATGGGGCCAGTGAAGGTGAGGAACAAGCCTGTCCCAAGTCTTGCTTTGCCCCAAGTGTCCTGCCAGAGGGATATCATGTGCTAGGGAGAGGAGGAAACCTCTGAACCTCTGGGGTATTACCACTCTCCTGGTGGCACTAGGCTTGGGGTCTCTACCTTCAGAGTACAGAAGCCCATCTTCCCGATAGACCCTATGGGATCCACTGACATTCCCTGCTTCCTCAGCAGCAGCTTGCTGTCTGAGGGGTTCAAGGAAGGGGCAGGTCTGCTGCTTCAATCTCAAGTCTGCCCTGGAAGGGCCCCCTGTCCCCAAGAACTCTGCCTGGTCAGGCCCGAGTTCCTCTGGGACAGTACCTTCATAGGGGCTGAGATCATCTCCTTCAGGAGGCTGATCTTCACTAAGAGTTTGTGAGGAGGGTAAAGCTTTGCCCTTCTTGCACCTTCTCTTGGGAGGCACCTGGTCCATTTTCCAGGATCCAGTGCCAGTTCAGTGCTGAGCTGTTTGGCCTGAGCCCTGGTGACAGCAAAAACACTGGCCGAGATGCCCATCATCTCTGCATGAGTCCTGAACTCTACTTCAGCCCAGGCTGAAGTTTCTAGATCATTGCCCAACAATCAATCTACTTGTAGATCTAGAGATACCACAACCTCTTTATGATCAGTTAGCCCTCCCCAGCTGAGGTTCACACCTGCCAAGGAATGGTAAGTCCGGACATTGCTAGCCTTGGTACATTTGTCCAAGTATGATCTTGTCAGGGGACACAAGTTTCTCTGTCACCATAGTGGCACTGGCCTATGTGTCCCCGTATGCTATTGCCCCTTTTCCATTGATCAAAGGCTGTGGTCTGTACTTGCCCAAGTTAGTGTGACTTAAGAGTAAGGTGGCAAGGTCTATTGCACCATCCGAGGGGCTCATAAGGTACCACAGTATCCAATCACTAGTGAATCTAATATGCACACCAAGTCGTTTAGAGAGAACAGAGAGACTGGGGCCCTGATTAGCAGGGACCCAGCCAGACTATAGCCAGAAACCAGTGTATATATCAGAAAAAAAGTGGGGTCAACATAAGTGCAGATCCTACTCTCCTACAGCTGTCCACAGGCCTTGGAAGGTTCCTGAAGGGAGCACGAGCACAGACATTTCTGCAGACTTGCAGGAAGACGAGACCCGGAGAAGCATGAGTCCCCTCCCCCCCCTCCCCCCCCCCCCCAATTGCAGTCTCGGGGCCCAGAGCAAGGTCCAGCGAAGTCCAGAGTGCCCAGACGGTCGAAGATGAAGTGGTGTCTTGATATGAATCTAGTTCCACGACGAATCTAGGGACCCACCCACAGGTAAGCCCTTAAGTACCCTAAGGAAAGGTTTGGGACGATTCAAGGTTCCCGCCCAGGGGAGGGGTTGGACAGTGGAGAGCATACTCCCATGTCCTTTGTCCGGGTTTGCGCCAGTGCGGGAGCCAACTGCACCCTGAACTGGTTTGAACTGGACTATGCAAGGAGGGCACCAAATGTGCCCTGCAAGCAGTCTCAGTGGCACTGGCATGGGCCCCCACCCTGTCCCAATACACTAAACCCTGTCTGGGAGGTGGTCGCACCTCCCTGTGACAGGATATCTATTGTTATGCCTTCCCTTGCTCGAGCTTGGCTCAGCAGCAGGACGGCAGAAACCTGTCTCTGGTCAGCAGCAGCCCTAGCTTGCTGTCTGGTTCTGGAACACTGGTACCGGGAGCACTGAGGGCCTCCCACACAGTTTTCGGTGTAGGGGGATGATTCCAACATGTTTGATACCAAACATGACAGGGTTTGTTACATCCAGTTTAGAGTTAGTCTTCCCGTAATGACGCATGGCCATCCTATATATCGTAATGGCTGGTGCATTTGCAACCTGGGACAATGGACTCCAAAGGTTGTAGGGGTGTCCTGCTCATGCGGGAGCACCCTCACACTTAGAACCGAGCACCTTACCTTCAGGATTGAAAGGCCTCCTTTAGGGGTCACTTATAGGTTTTAAGTGCATTGACCTCAGATTTAGGAAAACCTATATCTGTCATGAGTTGTGCTAGCACCAGCTTACACCGGCTGCAATGGCAGGCCTATTGTCACATTTTGTGTGGTCTCTCATGGGTGGCATAATACATGCTTCAGCCCATTGTGGACTCCTGGTGTACCTTTTCCCTGGGTACCGCCATACCATATATTAGGAACTTGGAAGGATACACCAGTAGCCAATCTGGGATGTACCTAGGTACTCACCATAACCAATTTAGGGAAAAAAGCACAGAGACTGGTGTCCTGGTTAGCAGGATCCCAGTCAGACTAATCAGAAACAGCATAACACCAGGCAAAAGGTGAGGGTAACCATAAAAGCAGATCCTATTTTCCTACACCCCCTTCTCCTCCCTAGATGTAAGGATATGAAACTAACCTTGCCCAGTTGAGTCTTTATTTTCTACGTGGAAATATCTGGAGTGTCCGTCTGCATTGGCATGGTTACTCCCAGGTCTATGTTCCACTGTATAGTCCATCCCATGTAGGGAAACGGATTACCTCAAAAGTTCGGGGTTTTCACCCTTCATCTATTTAAGCCATTAGAGGGGCTTGTGGTCTGTGAACAATGAAGTGAGTGCGGAACAGGTATGGTCTCCGCTTCTTCACAGACCAGACCACAGCAAAGGCCTCCCTCTCAATGGCTGACCAACGTTTCTTCCTGGGGGTCAACCTTCTGCTGATAAAAACTACTGGTTGATCCTGGCCCTCTGCATTTAGTTGTGATTACGCAACCCCTACTCCTATCTCAAATGCATCTGTCTGGACAAAAGTTTTAGCGCAGTCAGGACTTTGCAGAATGGGAGCATTGCACATGGCCTGCTTCAAGTCTTCAAATGCCTTTTGACAGCTTACTTGTCCACTGAACTTTCTTTGGCATTTTCATTCATGTAAAATCATTCAGAAGAGTCATAATGGACCCATATCCCTTGACAAATATTCTGTAATACCCAGTCACACCCAAGAAAGCTCTTACCTGAGTCTGGGTAGTGGGAGCAATCCGGTCCACAATGGTCTGGATTTTGATCTTCAATGGTTGAACCTGGCCTCCATCTACCAGGTTGCCAAGTACACAACCTTGTTCTGCCCTATCTGGCACTTGGTGGCCTTGATAGTGATGCCTGCCTTCTGCAGGGCCTACTGGACAGTCCTGAGATGATCCTCCGAGGTAGAGCTAAAGGCAGCAATATCATTTAGGTATGCTGCACTGTAGGCTTCCAGACCTGTTAGGACTTTGCTCACCAACCTCTGAAATGTGGCAGGTGCATTCTTCACACCAAAGGGCATCATGATACATTGATAATGCCCACTGGGGTTGAAAATGCTGTTTTTGGCTTGGCATCCTTAGCTAGTCCAATTTACCAGTAGCCAGCAGTCAGGTCAAAAGTACTCTGAAACGTGGTTGAGGCCCTTGGAATAGGATGGACATCAGTCCTAGTGACTGCATTAAGCCTCTGTAGTCCACACAAAACTTCTTCTCTCCTTTTCCACCCTTGGTGTGAGGTTTTGGTAGAAGGACTACTGGACTAGCCCAGGGGCTATCTGAAGGCTCAATGTCCTCCAATTCCAGCATCTTTTGGACTTCTCTCCTGATGAAATCCCTGACATGGTCAGGCTGTCTGTAGATTTTACTCTTAACAGGCAGGCTGTCACCTGTGTCCACTTCATGGGTTCACCAGGTGGTCTGACTAGGTGTCAGATAGAACAAATGTCTGTACTGATTGAGGACCTGCCTGCAATCAGCTTGCTGCTGGTCAGTGAGGCTGTCTGCCAAGGCTACTCCATCTACTTACCCATCATCAGGGTTCTGAGAGAGGAGATCAGGAAGAGGGTCACTCTCTTCCTCCTGTCCCTCGTCAGTTGCCATGAGCAAACCCATGTCAGCCCTGTCCACATAAGGTTTCAGGCGGTTCACATGTACCGTATGGAGACTTCTTGGAGTACTTGGGTCCACCAAGCAGGTGACCTCACCTTTTTGTTCAAGGATAGTGTGGGGGCCACTCCACTTATCTTGTGGAGCTGCTAGGACCACAGGCATCAACACCCACACTTTCTGCTCTGGCTGGTAAACCGCCTAGACAGCCTTTTGGTCATGCCAAGGTTTTTAGAGTTCTTAGCTGGCCTCCAGGTTTTTGCTGACCTTCATGTACTCAGCCATGCATGAACGCAGACCAAGGGCATAGTCCACAATGTCCTGTTTAGGAGGTTTGAGAGGTTGCTCCCATCCTTCCTTCACTAAACACAATGAACCCCTAACTGGATGTGCATACAGAAGCTCAAATGGGCTGTAGTCAACCCACTTCTGAGGAACCTTTCTGCAGGCAAAGAGAAGGCAGGGTAGTAAGACAACCCATTTTCGCCTAAGCTTTTCTGGGAGTCCCATAATCATACCCCATAGGAGGGGGTTTAACCCCTAACAAGCCCATTGCACTGTGGGTGGTAGGGTGTGGTAAACTTGTAGTTCACTCCACACTCTTTATACATGGCAGTTATGTGACTAGACATGAAGTTTGTACCTCTGTCTGTTAAGACCTCTTTAGGGAAGCCGACGCTGGAAAAGATTCCTAGTAGGGCCCTGGCCACTACAGGGGCTGTGTTGGTTCTAAGGGGGATAGCTTCTACCACCACCAGGATGTAACAGTGCCCAGATGCTATTGGAGGGTTCAAGGGACCAACAATGTCAATCCCTACTCTTTCAAAGGGAACCCGTACCACTGGAAGTGGAATTAAGGAGACCTTTGTGGTGCCACCTGACCTACCACTGGCTTGGCAAGTGGCACAGGAGCGACAAAACCCCCTGGTGTCTTCAGACATATGGGGCCAGTGAAGGTGAGGAACAAGCCTGTCCCAAGTCTTGCTTTGCCCCAAGTGTCCTGCCAGAGGGATATCATGTGCTAGGGAGAGGAGGAAACCTCTGAACCTCTGGGGTATTACCACTCTCCTGGTGGCACTAGGCTTGGGGTCTCTACCTTCAGAGTACAGAAGCCCATCTTCCCGATAGACCCTATGGGATCCACTGACATTCCCTGCTTCCTCAGCAGCAGCTTGCTGTCTGAGGGGTTCAAGGAAGGGGCAGGTCTGCTGCTTCAATCTCAAGTCTGCCCTGGAAGGGCCCCCTGTCCCCAAGAACTCTGCCTGGTCAGGCCCGAGTTCCTCTGGGACAGTACCTTCATAGGGGCTGAGATCATCTCCTTCAGGAGGCTGATCTTCACTAAGAGTTTGTGAGGAGGGTAAAGCTTTGCCCTTCTTGCACCATCTCTTGGGAGGCACCTGGTCCATTTTCCAGGATCCAGTGCCAGTTCAGTGCTGAGCTGTTTGGCCTGAGCCCTGGTGACAGCAAAAACACTGGCCGAGATGCCCATCATCTCTGCATGAGTCCTGAACTCTACTTCAGCCCAGGCTGAAGTTTCTAGATCATTGCCCAACAATCAATCTACTTGTAGATCTAGAGATACCACAACCTCTTTATGATCAGTTAGCCCTCCCCAGCTGAGGTTCACACCTGCCAAGGAATGGTAAGTCCGGACATTGCTAGCCTTGGTACATTTGTCCAAGTATGATCTAGTCAGGGGACACAAGTTTCTCTGTCACCATAGTGGCACTGGCCTATGTGTCCCCGTATGCTATTGCCCCTTTTCCATTGATCAAAGGCTGTGGTCTGTACTTGCCCAAGTTAGTGTGACTTACGAGTAAGGTGGCAAGGTCTATTGCACCATCCGAGTAGAACAGCCTGAGCTGGATTTCCTGACTAAGTCAGAACCCATCTCAGAACCCAAGGTTAACCCCACTAATCCCTTGGTTGCTGTACTACCACTTATACTTGTTCCAGGCGGAGCAGGTGCCTCAGGGGCAGTGGTAGTAGGAGTTTCCTTGGCCTTTGGACAGTCAGCACTCCTTGTCCAATGGGTCTTTACCTTTTAAATGTAGCACCGAGGTTTCTTTTTGCTTTTCTTGGAATTTTGGGACTCACCCCAGATGCAGGTTTTTGGGACCCATGTAAAGACTCTTCATCTTTACATGGGGGAGGAGCTTATCTCTCTACCTTTTCTAGCAAAGGAGAGCCACAGGATAGCTGCCCACTGCCCTTGAGGAACCTTCTGAACTTTACAGGCCATCTCTAATGCAGTGATCCATTTCTGGATGTCATCCCCCCTCCCACCTGGTAAGGTGGGACTATCCTGCTCAGGTTCCTAGTACCCAAGGAGTTTTCCCTGACTCTAGGGACACTAGGGTTACCACCATGGGACTTTAGTCCCAGATTATTACTATCTTTTTGGACTTCCAAGGCCTCTTTGTCAAGGACCAACTGATCTCCCCTGAGCTTGAATCGAACTCTCTCAAGTTTGATGAGGTGGTATTCCCTTTCCAAGGAGCCCTCTCTCTGACAAAAGATAGATGTCCCTATGGACTGTCCTGAAGCATTGGACTCAACAAAGTGAGAGCTAGGACTCCCTTGTCTGCTCTTAACCCTCCTAGGAGGAATAAAGGTGGACCTACTTCTAGGGACACCTTCTGTGCCATCTGCACTATCTCTGAATCAGAGTTTACCAAGGTGGAGTCCCCAGACTCCTTCGTGGTCATGCTCAGAATTAGGGCCCCGTCTTCTGGAGCATCTCCACCCACTTTGTCCCGATTCCCTGGCCTGTCAGGGTTCTGGAGATCATCTAGGATAAGCAGCTCTAAGAGTTGCTTAGTGGTTGGATTGCTACCCATTTTTAACTTCCTAGAAGAACACTGGGTCCTTAGTTCCTGGAACTTAAGACCACTGTATCCAGAAGACTGGGGTACACTGGTATCCCCAACTAAAGAAATGGTCACTAGGTGTAGTGTGGTGTTGCACCTACCTAACCTAGTGTAAACTAAACTTCCTAAGATAGGAGCAAGGGTTGTACTAGACCTTCATCAACCAATCTGTAAGTTCAGTAGAAATTATTTAGTCTATCTAAAATACTAATCAAAAACTCAAAGGAGGGAGTGAAGAGGAAAGAAGGTAGAATCGTCCTCCACTTGATTCGGTTATCCCACATAGGGATTCTGCCATGTATTATGTGAATATATATGCACCCATGTGTGTGCTGCTATTTTTATTTGAAGTGTTTAGTCATACGTGAAAAATGGTTCAAAAGGATCAGAGCTCCTTCTCCTCTCAATTTGTGGGAAGGACAATGTTTCAAAAAATTGTAAAATGCCCCTCACACACTGAAACCTGATTCAATGACATGCTTCATCATTGGGGTCTACCCGCCCCTCTACCGGACGGGGCGTGCTGCGACTTACGTAGACGCAGGAGCACTTTATTCAGTGGTTGGTGAGTATATGTAGAGCATGGGATCGTGAAAAGAAAATGAGAGATGGTTAAAAATTCTCTGGCTAGTGGAACGAAAATACTTTATTGTCTTCCCTAGCTGAGAATAGTAAAAGTGGGGAGGTGTAGATGGTGTACTATAATGAGTCACCTCCTACAAGGTCGACATGTTTCAGAAGCCACCCCCTTGGCTTTCTTCCTCAGGACCACCTCAATGGGTGATAGAATAAATGTATATATGCCTGATAGTCACAAACAATGTCCTTTGCTCCCGGTTATGGGAGTAGAAAAATATACCACTTGTATATCTTATGAAACACAGAGTGCCATCAAAAAACATCTAAAAGAGTTAAACAAAACTCTCAATGACTTTGAAGTAACGTTGAAACAGAGCAAGTACCAGAAACTAAAAAAAGATGTTACCCGTTTCAGCCATGAGATGATCTATCCATACATAAGAGATGATTACAAACCTCAGGAGAACCGTCACGAAATGGCAACTGACGATGATTCATCCGATTCAGGATCCAGTGGATCTGACTCAAGTAAAAGGAAATACCAACAATACCGAGGTGGGAGGAGCAACAACAGACGTCCTTGGTTCCACGGCCAAAGAGGATGACCTCCGATATACTCACATCAACAAGGAGCCTACCCTCAATGGAACTACCCTCCGCAGGATAACCCCTTCTATGAACAACCCCATTTTTTAGAGCTACGCCAAGGGAGAAACAGAGGGAGGAACCGGAAAGGGAACAATTTTCACTGGGCTCTACAAAACAAAGAACGAGTTCGGATGGCAACAAGGAGCATGACTGGGGCCTCAACCAGCAAAGTTTAGGGGGTCCCTCAAGAGCAGTGGGCAGCTATCCTGTGGCTCTCCTTTGCTAACAAAGGTAGAGATAAGCTCCTTGCTGCTAGAGAAGAGGATGCTGACAATTACTCAGTACCAAAGAGTGCTCTCATAGATGGGTTTGGCTTAACCACTGAAAATTATAGGATTAAGTTCAGAGAGACACAGAAGAGACACACCCAGTACTGGGTAGATTTTGTAGACAGTGCTATTAAGGCTCTGGAAGGCTGGCTTCATGGAAGCAAGGTACAGGACAATGAAGGACTGTACAATTTGATCATGAGGATGCACATCCTTAATAACGGTCAGAACCAACTTTTGCACCAGTACCTGGTGGACTCTGATCGGACCTCTCCCCAAGAATTGAGAAAGAAGGAAGACAAACGGGTCCGCACCAGGGTTAAGCAGAAAAACCATGGTAATGGAGGTGACCAGAAGAAGCAAGATTCTTCTAAACACCAAGATAAAGGTGGGGACAAGGGTAAAGATGAAAAGGAGTCTTCTCAAGGTCCACAAAAACCTGCATCTGGGGGGTGGGGGGTAAAAAGGAACCTTGGTGTTATTTGTGCAAAGCAAAGACCCATTGGACAAGAGATACTGATTGTCCAAAGGCCAAGGAACCTACTATCACTGACCCTAAGGCAACTGCGCCCCCTAGCAGCAGTACAAGTGGTAGTACAGCAACCAAGGGACTAGTTGGGTTAACCTTGGGTTCTGAGGTTGGTTCTGGCATATTCAGATCGTTCTAGTCTGTGAAGGTGGCACTGATCCTGCCACCTTACTGGTAAGTCCCACTAACTTGGGCAAGCAAAGGCAACAGCCTTTGATAAATGGAAAGGAAGCCATAGATTTCAGGGACACAGGGGCCAGTGTCACCATGGCGACAGAGAAACCTGTGCCCCCCTGAACAAATCCTACTTGGACAAATATACCAAGTAATCAATGCTAGGAATGTCAGGACTGATCATCCCCTGGCAGTTGTGAATCTCAGCTGGGGTGGGGTAACTGGACCTAAGAGAGTTGTGGTATCTCCAGACCTACCTGTGGATTGTCGGTTGGGCAATGAATTACAAACTTCAGCCTGGTCTGAAGTAGAGTTCAGGACTCATGCAGAAATGATAGGCAAACAGCTCAGCACTGAGGGAGCACAGGATCCTGGAAAAATGGACCAGATTGCTCCTAAGAGAAGGAGCAGGAAGGGTAAGGAATTATCCTCCTCCCAAACTTCCAGTGAGGATCAGTCTCCGGAGGGAGATGATCTCAGTCCCTATGAAGGAACTGTCCCAGATAAACTTAGGCCTGGCCAGTTCTTGGGGCAGAGGACCCTTCCAGGACAGACTTGAGTTTGGAGCAGCAGTCCTGCTTCTCTCTTGAACCCCTCAGACAGCAAGTCGCTGCTGAGGAGGCAAGGAATATCAGTGGGTCCCATAGGATCTGTTGGGAAGATGGGCTTCTGTATTCTGAACGTAGAGACCCCAAGCCTGGTGCCACCAGAAGGTTGTTAATACCACAGAAGTTCAGGGAATTTCGTCTCTCCCTGGCACATGACATTCCCCTTGCAGGACACCGTGGGCAAAGTATGACTTGGGAAAGAATTGTCCCTTATTTTCACTGGACCTATATGTAATAAAACACCAAAGAGATTTGTCACTCTTGTGTCACTTGCCAAGCCAGTGGTAAGTCAGGTGGCACTACAAAGGCCCCCTTAATTCCACTTCCAGTGGTTGGGGTCCCCTTTGAGAGGGTAGGGATTAAGATTGTTGGTCCCCTGAACAGTCCATCTGCATCTGGACCGTTATATCCTGGTGGTGGTGGACCATGCCACTAGGCATCCAGAAGCAATTCCCCTTAGAACCACTCCAGTCCAGCTCCTGTACTGGCCAGGACCCTCCTGGGAATCTTTTCTATAGTGGGCTTTCCTCAGGAGGTCTTAACAGACAGAGGTACCAGCTTCATGTCTAGTTACATACCTGCAATGTGGAAAGAGTGTGGAGTAAACTATACGTTTACCACACCCTACCACCCACAGTGAAATGGGCTTGTTGAAAGGTTCAAAAAGACCCTCAAGGGTACAATCATGGGACTACCAGAAAAGCTCAGGCGAAAATGGGATGTCTTACTATCCTGCCTTTTCTTTGCCTAAAGAGAGATTCCTCAGAAAGGGATTGGCTACAGCCCATTTGAACTTCTGTTTGGACATTCAGTTAGGGGTCCATTGTGTCTAGTTAGGGAGGGATTGGAGCAACTTCTCAAACCTCCTAAACAGGATATTGTGGACTATGTCCTTGGCATGCGTTCACATATGGCTGAGTACATGAGGAAGACAAGTAAAAACCTTGAGGCCAGCCAAGATGGTCAGAAAGCATGACCAAAAGGCTGTCCTGGCTGTTTACCAGCCTGGCCAGAAAGTGTGGGTGTTGGAGCCTGTGGCCCCAGCAACTCTCCAAGACAAATGGAGTGGCCCCCACACCATCCTTGAAAAGAAAGGTGACGTCCCCTATTTGGTGGACCCAGGCACTCCAAGAAGTCCCCACAGGGTACTTCATGCGAACCGCCTAAAACCTTTTGTGGACAGGGCTGACATGAGCTTGCTCATGGCAACTGATGAGGGACAGGAAGAAGAGAATGATTCCCCCCCCCCCCCGATCTCCTCTCTCTGAATGCTGTTGAGGGAATAGCCTTGGCAGACGGCCTCACTGACCAGCAACAAGCGGATTGCAGGAAGGTCCTCAATCAGTACAAGAATGTCTTCTCTGACACCCAGTCAGACCACCTGGTGTACCCATGAATAGGACACAGGCGACAGTCCATCAGTAAAGAATATAATTTACAGGCAGCCTGACCATGAAGGAGATTGCATCAGGACAGAGGTCAATGGCTGCTGGTTCCTAAGATGCTGGAGTTGGGGTTTATTGAGCCTTCAGTCCAGTAGTCTTTGTGCCAATACCTAACAGCAAGGGTAGAAAAAGAGAGATACGGTTTTGGTGTGGACCACAGAGGCATCCATGCAGACACCAGGTCTGATGTCCATCCTATTCGAAGGGCAGATGAGCTCATAGATACTTGGGCCTCAGCCACGTTTCTGAGTACATTTTACCTGACTGCTGACTACTGGCAAATCAGACTAGCTGAGGATGACAAACCAAAACCTGCATTTTCAACCCCCAGTGGACATTATCAATTTATTGTGATGCCCTTTGGTATGAAAAAGACACATGCCACTTTTCAGAGATTGGTGAACAAAGTCCTAACCGGTCTGGAAGCCTATGGTGCAGCATACCTAGATGATATTGCTGTCCTTAGCTCTACCTGGGAGGATCACCTCAGGACTGTTCAGGAGGCCCTGCAGAAGGCAGGCATCACAATTAAGGCCACCACGTGCCAGGTAGGGCAGAACAAGGTTGTGCACTTGGGCAACCTGGTAGATGGAGGCCAGGTTCAGCCATTGGAGAGCAAAATCCAGACCATCATGGACTGGGTTGCTCCCACTACCCAGACTCGGGTCAGAGCTTTCTTGGGCCTGACTGGGTACTACAGGAGGTTTGTTAAGGGATATGGGTGCACAGTGACTCCCCTCAACGATCTCACCTCCAAGACAATGCCAAAGAAAGTTCAGTGGACAGTTAGCTGTCAAAAGGCATTTGATGACCTGAAGCAGGCCATGTGCACTGCTCCCATTCTGCAAAGTCCTGACTATTCCAAAACCTTCATTGTCCAGACAGATGCATTTGAGATAGGAGTAGGAGCTGTTTTGTCACATCTGAATGCAGAGTGCCAGGACTAACCAGTAGATTTTATAAGCAGGAGGTTGACCACCAGCGAGAAACGTTGGTCAGCTATAGAGAGGAAGGCCTTTGCTGTGGTCTGGGCCTTGAAGAAGTTGAGGCCATACCTGTTTGGTACTCAATTGTTCAGACAGACCATTAGCCCCTCTTATTGCTTAAACAATTAAGGATGAAAATGCCAAACTTTTGAAGTGGTCCATTTCCCTACAGGGGATGGACTATTCAGTGGAACATGGGCCTGGGAGTAACCATGCCAACGCAGATGGACTCTCCAGATATTTCCACTTGGAAAATGAAGATAACTGGGCAAGGTTAGTCTCCTCTCCTTACGTTTGGGGGTGGTTGTGTAGGAAAGTAGGATCTGCTTTCATGGTCACCCCCGCTGTTTGCTGGTGTCATTGTTTTTCTGAATAATCTGACTGGGATTCTGTTAATCAGGACCCCAGTCTCTGTGCTTTTTCCCTAAACTGGACAGGGTGAGTACTTAATAACACTCCAGATTGGCTACTGGAGTACCCTTGAAAGTCCCTAGTATATGGTACTAAGGTACCCAGGGCATAGGTACACCAGAGGTCTTCCATGGGCTGAAGCATTTATTATGTCACCCATGGGAGACCAGTCAAATTGTGACTCCAGGCCTGCCATTGCAGCCTGTGGAAGCTGAGGTCACTACACTTAAAACCCATAAGTCACTCCTAAGGCAGGGCTTTCAATCCTGAAGGCAAAGTGCTGGTTCCTAAGTGTGAGGGTGCCCCTGCATGAGTGGGGGACCCATACAACATTCGGAGTCCATTCTCCCAGGTTGTAAGTGCATCAGCTATAATGACATATAGAAACGCCATGCATTATTATGCAATGACCATCTCTAAACTGGCTTTAACAAACCCTGTCATATGTTGGAATCATACGCCCACACTGTAAACGGTATGGTAGCTATGATTCCATCACTGTAAAGCTCCTCTGGGAGGCCCTCCGTGCTCCCGGCACAGTCTTCCAGACCCGGAGAGCAAGGTAGGGCTGCTGCTGACCAGAGACCTGTTTCTGCCCTCCTGTTGCTGAGCTAAGTTCGAGCATTGAAGGCAGAACAATAGATATTCTGTCACAGGGAAGTGTGACCACCTCCCAGACAGGGTTTAGTGTATTGGGGCAGGGTGGGGACACTTGACGGCACCACTGAGACTGCTTGAAGGGCACATTTGGTGCACTACTTGCGCACTCTCGTCCAAAACAGTTCAGGGAGCCGTTGGCTCCCGCTCTGGCGCATAACTGGACCAAGGACATGGGAGTATCCTCCCCACTGTCCAGCCTCTCCTCTGGGAGGGACCCCTGAATCGTCCCAACCCTTTTCTAAGGGTACTTAAGGGCTTACCTGTTGGTGGGTCCCTAGATTAATCATGGGACAAGATTCAGGTCACATACCACTTCAACTTTGACCGTCTGGACATTGGACTTCACTGGATTTCGCTGTGGGAACCGAGACTACAATGGGGACGATTCCTGCTGCTCCTGGTCTCGTCGTCCTGCTGGTCTTGTGCAACGTCTGTGTCCGTGCTCCATACAAGTTCTTCACCAGGCCTATGGACATCCAAGACTCCTGAAGGAATCTCCCTTGGAGTGAAGGAGTCACTCCCCTGCATCTGCAGGCCCCGCAACGCAGCTGACCGGTCCGCTGATTCTGGGCTCCCACGGACTTCGAAAGGCTCAGCAACACAGGTGGTAGTTCTGCAACTCCCTCGAGGCCTGCACTGTCTTTATATCGAGTTTGAGGCCAGTATCCCTCATCGTAACCGCCGGAACAGCACCCCTGTGCACCGCGTCGACTTGCCTTCGCCAAGGCTTGTCGACTCTCTCCTCCAGATTTTTTGGGGCTCCCCTGCTTGCCCGGGGCTTGCTTCGACTTACCTGCTTGTGGTGAGTCACCTGGACCTTGCTGGTCCCGACACTGCACCTTTTTCGTCTACTACGTTGTTTGCCGCTTCGAAGGCTCATTGGTTCCCCCTGCCGGAAACTGACCCCTGGGCTCTCGACATCCGACATGTAACAACTCTTGAATGGCTCCTGGTCCTCTACAGAGTCGCCTGGTTTGCACAGCTGCAACTTCAAGGGCATTGTCAACCTCTCCTGCAACTCCGACGTCGGTGGGCATTTGTTTTCGGTGCCTCCTGGTCACTCCTGAAGTGGCATAGACTCGGTCCCCTCTGCTTGCAGGTACCTCTCATTATGAATCCACCATTGGGTTCCACCAGACTACTTAGCCGCCTTCTCCAGTGGCATTTTTCCTGAAGTCCTCCATTGTGGTCTACAGCGGTTTACGATGTCCCTTGACACCAATGCACCTGGCTTCCCTGGTGTAGGTCTCCTGGATTCTGGGGTATCCACGGGTGGGGCGACTTTCCAACCTTCCATCTTCCATGGGATTTCTTCAGGGTCCACTGGGATGGGTCCGTCTTCTTTAGAATTGCAACTGCAACTTACCTATTGACTAACATTGAGCACGCGGTCATGTTCCCACTCTGCACACAACCTCCGTGGGGTTCCTAGATACTCTCCTTGGGTCCCCGGCTCTTCTACGTCTTCTGGGTTCATTCTTGTCTTGAGTCGTGGTGTGTATTCCACTGTTTTAGTATATGGTTTGGTCTCCCCCTGGAGACCATTGTATATTTGTGCTACTTGTGTATTTTATTTCCTAAGTATTCTATGTATTGTGTTTGTATCTCCGGGTAGGAGATAATACAATGTGTTAGTGTGTGATTGTAATGAAATACATATTTTTATAACTACACTGTGTGATTCTTTTTCACTTAACCTATGATTAAGTACTGGTAAACCAAGGTGTTTTACTCTCCTTATGGACTAAGCCTTAAGGCTGCTCTCCACAGCTACCACTTAGAGTGTTTTCTAAGGTTGTCTAAGACCACTAAAATCACTTTAAGGGTTGTCTGGATTAGTGCAGGGTGCTACACTTACATAAGTAAGCACCATATACTAAGCCAGCCTCTCACAATATGGCATGTCATTGTATGGTATGGTCTGTCACTGTATACTACAGTATTGTATTCTTTGGTATGGTCGATCATTGTAGTGCATGGCTTTTCATTGTATGGTCTGGTATGACTTGTCATAGTAGAGTATGGTATGACCTGTCATTGTATAGTATGGTATGTCATTGTATAGTACGATATGGTGTGCCCTATTGTATGATATGGCCTGTCATATAGTATGGTCTGGTATTGTCTGTAATTGCATGGTATGCCCTAACTATGTATGGTATGGTGGTATGGTCTGGCCAGTCATTGCAGGGCATGGTATATGGTATGGCCTATCACATAGCATTGTATGGTACGGTACATCTTGTTATTGTATGGCATGATAATATTTGTTACAATGTGCATGTTAAGCTACAGGAGGAAGTGCAATAGGAGTGGCCAAACAAGGACTTTACAATTTAATGTTATTTTCACTCTATCATGTTCTGTCAAACCCGTAATCGTGCACACATTAACCAATTTAGAAACACCCGTTTTTTGTTTTTTTTACATAAAACATTTTCATCATAGCCAAGACATCCTATAAATCATGAAACATGCAAAAAAAAAAAGCTTATTACAAATTAAATGAGAAATTACTTAATAGCGATAGGGCGAAACCATTAATATATCTTGAAATCGTTCTTAAAACCGAAGTTTATAACCTGTGGGCTGCTGGTGTTGTTGTATTGTACCAATTGGTAGATGGGATAGAGGATGAAAAGTAAAAGGGAACAAAAGCAGAAATCGAGTGGGTGAAAGCAACAGCATGAAGCAAATCTGGCACCAAGACTGCCTAAAAACACATAGGCTCTTATGAAGTGCTGCAAGATGAAGAAAAAAAAAAGGCCAAGACAGAAAGCAGAAACCGCTGAGTGACACTCCCAAAATAATGAGAACAGTACTTGTTTTATGCTCCATGGACAGGGGGAAACACACAGAGTGAATCCAGCACGCGCTAACCAAATAGGAGCCTGCAAAAAAGACAATGAATACATCGAAAAGTAATTAATGGGCGAGCTCCAAGCCCCCTTTTAGCTAATAGTAAGAAGCTACAGGAGATTACCCATAAACCCGATAGAGAACAGGGTAAATATTGTATAGCATAAGACAGTGTTTCAGTATTGTTTGGTAGGGCAATTCGTAGGGAGCACAAAGAATTGCCAAGAAAGGGGGAAGGGGAACAGGGAAACAAAAGACATGTGAAGGAAAAAGGTTAAGGAATTGCTTTCCACATAAATTTTATACGGTCAAAACATGAGAAAATTAATAATAAACAATCATAAATGCACTGTTACATTAAATGTCATGTGACCTGTGATACTGTGCACAAGTGCTCGTGAAATGTGAACCGCGCTGGTGACACGTGAAGGAATATATACAGCAGGAAGGAGGCGCAAACAAGGTTATATATACAATGTGGTTATTTGTGATGCCAGTACATTCAATACAATATGGACAAATAAAATCTTCTGGGCAATCACAAGGTAGGCGCCGTGAATTACGCTGTGGGGGGGTCGACGGCGTTTCGGCCTTTATATAATGTTAGGCCATCATCTGGACCTGATGATGGCCTAACATTATGTCCATAATGTATTAAATGTACGGGCATCACAAATGACCACATTGTGTATATATAACCTTGTTTGCTCCTCCTACCTGCTGTATATATTCCTTCATGTGTCACCAGCGCCGTTCACTTTTCGTGAGCACTTGGCACAGTATCACAGGTTACATGACATTTAATTTAACACAGTGCATTTATGATTGTTTATTTATTTTCTCATGTCTTGACCGTATAATCAAGTATATGTGGAAACCAATTCCTCAACCTTTATAGCTTCCCCCGGTCTTTTGATTTCCTCCTCCCCTTGCCCTGTTTGCCAATTCTTTGTGCGCCTTACTAATTTCCCTACCAAACACCCCTTGAGACACTGTCTTATGCTATACCCTTTAAGCTTATAACATTTCTACAAGCAAAAACAAATGCCCTGTCTCAGGCAAGACCTGATGAGCTATGTTATAGCAATTGGGACTGCAAAACCAACTTCCAAATCCATTTGCTCTTGACCACCATTCTGCCCAACTTTGCAAACTGTAAGTGGGCAATACCAGATCTGCATTAAGCTGAGTTTAGTGGATTTCTGCATAACATAGGAGAAGTACATTTCAGGGATGTGCTCTGTATGAGAACATAGAAGTAAGTTAGCAGTTTTTCTACTAAAGAAACTACTGTGGTTGAAGCAAATCATTTTTGGTTTGTTACTTTCTTGAGTATCTGTTTGATAAGCCATAGGACAGCTCTATATTCCAGTACAGCAGCCTGTCTATATGTAGTTCTTTCAGGCTGTATTAAAAATGGTCCATGTGTTGCCCAGTTCTTGATGGCTGCAAAGCTGTTCCCAGAGAATGACTCTTCAGGTGCTGCAGCAAGCTATTTTGTTGTGTACCAGCAACTTATTATTGAAAACGTGGCTGTCTATTACTGGTTCACAATCTGACTGATATGCAACAAGCTTATCTCGGCTTGAGATGACAAGAGAGGGAGATCAAACAGTCTGCTAAACCCGCGTAACCATGCCAAGTCAAGCAATCCGCCTGATTTCCCTAAAGCTACCTTATTCCCATAACTAGGAGCCAGTAGAAATTAGAATTCAAGTTGGCTAAATGAACCCGATGGCCTCGTTGGTGAAGCCAAACTCGTAAATATTTATATGCTGACATCATACTGATGATCTCTTCCTTAATAGCCGCAACCACATTTTAAAAATGTTTAGCCAAATATTAGCACATTTGTCACTGCAATATCATAAAGTTTTTGTTCCATTAGGTTTCAATGCCTGTCAACATGCATTATAATCCAGTACATTCTGTGTTAAACAAAGCTATTTTTTCTGCTTATTAAAAGATTGGAATTGGATATCAGCCTATCTTGGAAGGGCAAAGTCTTTCTTTGGCCAGGCTTTCGCCAATGTCTGCTGCATGTCAGGGGAGCAGACACATAAAATGCTTGAGCCCTTTTTAAGTTAGAAATTATCTTAGATATAGACATGTTTTTCCCAATATTTATGCAAACCCAAATATCTTGATGTAGACGTTGTAGGACACAAAAGGCATGGGCAAAATACCCACTGCTTTTGGGATAGAATTCTGCCAGGTCTTGGGTATTACAGCTAACCTAAAGTAGCTATTGTATGGCGGGCTCAATCATGATACCTAGAGGGCAGTATCATATTCAAAAAATGCAGATGGTAGACCATTTGGGCCAGGAGGTCTCAAGTGTTTTTTTTTATACAGTTTTCCCTAACCTCTTACTGCCGCTTATCAAATTAAGCAAAAAATCATTTCATCTATATATGCCTACTTCGACTTATTTTAGTGGAAGTGCATAGAACATTTTAGAGTGCTCAACCGAGGATTGATGAATAAGAGTGAATAATATTTCAGTCAAGCAGCAGGCATGGTCAACGGAGTATTTAATCCTTGTGTGGTTAAGGGAATTAGCACCAGTTAACACATAATTATAGTTTCACTGCATAGATAAATGTGCTAATTAACGTGCTTTGTATAAAGCCTATATACAGAGCACTTTTGCACTATGGTGATCCACGGTCGATATTCACATTCGAACAAATGACAGCCTGGACTCAGGCTGGGCTAGAGACAGTAGGTGACTACTACCAGGAGAAAGTGTTAGTCCCTTTCGAGGACCTAGTGGAAGGCTGTGGACTTCCTCCTGGACAGTTCCTGCAGTACAAAGCCCTGACCTGCACTTTTGGAAAGTTATGGTGAATGGGCCAGGAGGATCCTGAGAAACATGTAGTACTGCACTCACTACTTACCTTAAGCACTGCTGGGAATCGGGTAAAGTGGTTCTATGCCTGGTTGATTGAAGCGTCCCTTGTTCAGCCACATGCACTGCGGAGAAGATGGGAATCGATCTTAGATAGAGAGCTGTCTTGGAATGGGATAGAATCCGGGCATCCCATATTCAATTCTTCTTTGTGCACATGATTTATACGACACCCCACAGTCTCCAAGTTGCATACGGACGGGAAATGTGTAGTTAAGCGAGGTGTAATCATAGGGATGCATACTTCCTGCATATGACCTGGGCCAGCACAGGGTTACATCCTTTTTGGAATGAAGTATTATCTAAGATCAGTGATACATTGGGGCGCACATTAAATACTACGGTTGAAGCGGAATGTGGGGAATAGATTCGTAGATCTGGCTATGGCGTTAGCCAAAAGGAGGATAGCAATGTTCTAGAAATCTATTAACGGCCACCGATGGGAGCCTGAAAGCAAGATGTCACTAGCTGTGCTGGAGCAGAGGGTAGGGAGGAATTGAGCCGCCGCCTCATAGCCGAACAATGGAAGGAAATACTTATTGTCTGGGAACACCCGGCATAGACTTGTAGCGAAGTAGAGAGGAGCAGAGATATGACCGAGTTAGAAAAAAACGCACAGTTACTGATAGACTAGGAACCCAAAATACATAACTTCCTGGGGTATCGTCAAAATGCTGGGGAAACTCTGGAATTAGATAACAGAGGAAAAGGTCTGTACAGCTCAGGAAGGACAGGAGACAGGGTCCCACTTTTGTAACCCCTCTGAGCGCGAATGCCCGTTACCCAAATCACAAGGTGTAGGCTAAAGACGCATCTAAATAAAGCTAGAACACCTCCTTGCCATAACCTGCTTGTGAGCAGACACCCCCAGATAAAAAAAACTCCGGGTCTCAGCACCTACCACTCTCCTACATAAGTCAAGTTAAATGTTTGGTTTTAGATTATTGTGCACAGATGGCATTTCTTAATCCCCTTTTGAAGCTGAACAGTTTATTCACAACAACGACATGAGTGTATAGAACACCTGTATCATACATTGTACGGTCTCTATATATGATAAAAATGTTGGAGAAATCGAATAACAGCTCGACAGAACATACTATGCATATCCAGAAACTACAGATATAAGCTCAAACCTGTACTGAATAATGCAATGTTCTACTTTAAATAGAAATGTATGATGTTGACTACCTGTCTGCTCTCATGCTTAAATATTAAATGGCAATAAAAATATGTTTAAAAAAAAAAAGATTTAGCCATTCTAATTTGAGATTCATTTTTTACTTTTGATTATTGCCTAGCCCTGTGGAAACGACAACAGAATGCCTAGAGTTGCGAAACGCGATGGCAAATCCCAACAAATTATTTTTGGCTTTTGTATGAATTAATTTCAGTTGGAAAACCCAATAAAGAATATGAAATATAGTACGAGAAATAATTATTAACCTTGCTCACCATGTTTCAAAAATATTGCCTGCAGTGTTTGGGTTGGGAAACAGCACATTTTAAGTTCGCAGGGCTGGCAAGAAACTAGAACGACAATTGGCTCTCCAACTTCAAGGCTTTCGGCCTCAGGGACCTCTGGAGAATGCGCCATCCTGATCTCCAACAATACACATTCTTCTCGGGGTCGCACCACACATTCTCTAGAATATACTATATCCTCATGCTTATACAGCAAAACACGATCACGCAAGACATCAAACACTTGGCATGGGGCATTTCTGCTCACTCCCCTCTATGGGTCCACCTAACCCATTGGGGAAAAAAGGGTAGGCTGTGTAGCACCCATCAAACCGTGGTATCTCCACAACCCAGAAATCAAAGCTGCGCTCACCCGAACCCTCGACCAATATTTCCAAGAAAACAAAGGCACGGTTGACTCCCCTACCACCCTATGGGAGGCGTTTAAAACGGTAATCAGGGGGCACGCCCTCTCGGCCATAGGTGGGTTGCGCAAAGAAAAAGATAAACAGATGACTACTATTGAACATGACTCGAGGAGGCTGCAAAAGACGCTGAAAATCAGGCTGCGCTTCACAGAATGCAGCTGAAGGCGGCTGAATACAAAGCACTGGCAACTGATGCTGCCAAAACCCTCGCGAGAGACCGGGACGGATGCCTATATGATCAAGGAGACAAAGCGGGCAAGATGATAGCCTGGTTGGACAAAAAAGAAAGGGCGAAAAGGCTAGCCAGAGCTCAAGAGTAGCTCTAGTACTATATTGACGGAACCCCACGACATAGTACACGAGTTCGCTGTCCACTTCGGACAAGTGTATCGGAGTGGTTCGGAACTACCGGAGGAGGACTCCTCCGCACTACTTGCGGACATCCAATTGCCTATCCTCGCTGACTCCGATAGGGAGGCATTAGAGAGTGCACTTGCCAACGACGAGCTGGCTACGGCGATCAGAGATCTCCGGGCGGGAAAACCCCTGGGCCCAAACGGTCTGCCCATTGAGCTATACAAACTCAAGCCCAACAAACTGGCCCCTTATCTAAAGAATATGTTCGAAGTCAGTAAAGGACTGGGTGTACTCCCGGGAGACCAACATATCGCCACGCTGGTGGCCGTAACTAAGGCAGGGAAACCTAAAGATGAATGTACCTCATATAGACCAATCTCCCTATTAAATGCAGAGCCCAAAATACTTGTAAAGCTATTTGCGAACCGGCTGAGGCAAATAATAGACAAACTAGTCCATCCCGACCAATCGGCCTTTATGCCACACCGAAACACTGCACTTAACTTGCGAAGACTTCATGGAGTATTAGGGCGTCACGCTACCATCCAAGAAGATGCAATAGTGGTCTCGCTAGACGCAACAATGGCGTTCGACATGCTTGAATGGGCATATCTGATGGCGGTCCTTAAAGTTGGGCTTCGACTCCAATTTTATCGGATGGGTGCGGCTCCTCTACAGAGAACCACTGGCCCAAGTGGTAGTAAACAACAAAATCTCAGAAGTATTCGCTCTCGGCAGGGGGACGCAGCAGGGATGCCCCCTCTTGCCCCTGCTCTTTGGTCTGTCCCTTGAGCCGCTTGCGGCCTCGATACGGAGGGATCCTTCCATCAGGGGACTTAAGTGGGCTATAGGGTGAGAAGATCGAATCTCACTATACGCAGACGACATCCTATATCTTGCCTCCCCTCAGAAGTCAATGAGGGTGGTCCTAGATATTTTCCCAAGTTTCGGGAGAAACTATGGTTATAAGATTAACTGGAGCAAATCGTTGTTGTATGTCTTGCACGGTGACACCTCCCCCCCCCCCCCCCCCCCCAGTGCCAAAAGACTGCCCGATTCAGACAGTAACGGACGGATTCAAATGGTATTTTCATCACAACGGATGCTAAAATCCACTATGAACGGAATCTCCTCCCACCCCTGCAGAGGTTCAAGCGAGACACTGTTACCTCGAAGACACTGCCACTATCTCTACTGGGACGGACATTGCCCCGTTTCCTATATGCCCTCCAGAACTTCCCAGACCCAGTTCTACCCGGGTTTTTTAAAGACATCGAGACCACCCAAAGGGACCTACTGTGGGACGGTAACCCACGTATATCACTTCACAAACTAACGCTCGGTTGGTATGATGGAGGTATAGCACTCCCCGACATTAAAAAATATTACTGGGCGACACATCTTTCAGCCATCAACCAATGCACCTGCCGCAGTGGGGATGACTTGGGTTACAGGATGGACAAATGGCTACTCCCAGGTGGTAGCTTCACGGGGGCTCTCTATGCTAGACCCAACAAATATTCCCAGACAGGGCCCACACAACATTTAGTCCAACTCTGCCACACGGTAAACCGCAGCCTAGGATGGGCCAAAAAACTCACACTCGCCACTCCACTATGGAGTTCCGAATGTCTGGGTACACTGGGTCGTACTAAGGGGTTTGATAAATGGGACCTAATAGGGCTTTCACGAATTGGTAATGGTGAGTTTATAAAGTGACTACAAGAAAAACAGATTTCACATCATTCTGACCAGGAAGTACATATTTGCATTGAGAGCCCTAACGTTTTTATTAAATGTAGAAGACAGTTGGTACAAAGAATATATAAAAGAACTGAACACACTTTCTATTCTAACTTTATAAGCAACTTTGGGCAGCTATCGGAATCTTGTAGTTTTAATATTTGAGGGAAATCGGGCAGTAGAAGCAAAAAAGTTATGGGTTTATGCCAGGTATGTGTATCACAGTCATTTCTTCAAATTATAAGCCAAGCAGTAAATCACTGATTGTTAATGAAGGAGTGTATATAAGTGACGGAAAATACCTCTGTTCCACACACTATACTGATTAACCCTTGCTACTTAAAACGAACTATTAATTCGATAATTGATAAATATTATGCTTTTATTCGGGAGACTGAGTGACAATTTGAGTCCGCTGAGGCGTGGTGCAGAGTGGGGAGGTGGTGCCATGGCCTGTGACACTGTTTGGTGGAGGTGGTGGAGCGACAGAAGGTGGTGGAGGTGTAGAGGGGATCCTTGGAGGGGGTGGATCCTGAGGGTGGAGGGGGTGGATCCTGAGTGTAGAAGTTGTGTTTTTCTGAAAAACGTGTTGAAAACCTAATAAAAATGTATTTAAACCAAAACTAACTATTAAAACTGATGTATTATATCCCAACAGGTATATACTATCCCACCCACGCAGTTGATCACTCGCACGCCAGCTCGCCTGTCTGTCAGACTACCCGAGAGACCAACAACACTTTCGTTAGCTGAGAGCTTCAACAATTTATAGTACCCTTTCGACTGCCTATTGGTGATCAAATGCCCCTCCACAAATTCCCTCCTGCCACATGGGAGGCTCTGAAGCTGAAAGATGGCATTTATTCCCGCCTGCCACCCCACTATTTGAAATCACTAACTGAGTCCAAGAAGCCCACCCCAGTTCATTGGATACCCCATGGAGCCAAGTACAAATTAAATCCAAAGAGCGGACAGCGGGAGCGAGTCCAGGATGTTCCTATTCTGCCCTACTTCCCTCCTGAAGCTGACAAAGGACTTTGGGGAGGTGAGGGCTGGATTTCAGGATTCAGATATGCAAACAATGATAAGGTAAGAAAAATATAGGGTTATTTATCTCTATAACACTACAAGTATCAAATTAATTGATCCAGGAACAGTTCTTCCAAAAACATTAAACGGTCTATCTTTATGCATCTATTTCCGGTCTTAACATGGTGAATGAGTAAAAAATGTGAAGTAGGAGCAGAATCCATAACAAAGCCATCCATGGTAACGGCCAAGTCGAAAAAGTAGTAAAAATATATTGTCATACTTTTTCTTTTTTCTCTGTTTTTTTTAATAACTAGTTTTACTTATTTATTTTGACAAATTTTATTCGGTTTATGTCTTTTGCCCTTTAGGCAGAAAACAGAACGATCAGCTCATACAGATTAGCAAAACAAAACTACTGCACAAACCCAGCCTTGAGTATCTGTTTGAATGTACTAGGTTCTTAACTGTGGATTTCTTCACTTAAAGATTCTGTCGCAGGAATTGCAGAACCTATAGCTATCCCTGGGTATTGGCACAAGTATGATCACATTTTAAAATGTTTCTGTGGACGCCACTGGCCACGTCGATGGACCTCTCTATACTCGTATATTAATCCAATCTCTTCTTCCATTCCCGTAGTGAGGGTATGGTGCTACACTTCGTTCACGAGCTATGTACGTCTTTGCTGCCATTAGATTGAGCCACAGAAGTGCCATTTCCTGTCTTATACTGTCACAAAGGGGAGACCAGAGGGGCATTATGGGGCTCACGTCTGCCCTTACTAACTCAAACAAACACAAAAATTGGCGTGATAACCTTAGAGAAATGCTGTTTGCTTAATCAGCAGGTTAGTACCAGAGGCCCAAAGAGTTCTCTGTGTGCCTCTACTTCTTTGTTACCTAAATTCAAGGCAAATCAAAAAATTGGACGATGATGGCTGTAAGAAAGTGCTCTCTCTTTGCATGGTTGCCCCCACCCCCCCCCCTTTCTTTTTTGCAGGCTGTGTGTTGTGGTGCAGAACAAAGTGAAGAGGCGACATGGCATACAGCCCTGTGTTCCATGCCTACAACCCACTGCCCTGCCATAGATCAGCCACCCATCCAGCTGGGTGCCCTATACCATTGATGAGGGTACATGAGCTCTGTACCCCTACAGTGTCTAAGCCAGTTTGTGAGACCGGCCTCGCGGCGTGGGCCCTCCCGACCAGCAAGCTACCCTGCAACCATGCCGAACCTCGATGTCACAGACTTCCGGCCCCCGTGGCCCAACATCCCGAGGGCCGGCCAGATCCCCTACACGCATGCCCGGCCGAGGGAGAGAGGAACCCCCCAAGCCAGACCGAGAGGCGCCGACCCTGTCACACCTCTGGTCTCTTCCCCGAGGGAGGTTTCGATCGACCACCAGGCCCCCGGTGAGCGGCCGCCTCACCTGCTGGGTGTCTGGAGTCCCTCCCGGACCCACCTGAACAGATCAAAGGGCCGAGCGACAGGAAACCCCGACACACTGCCCCCAGGCACCAGACCCCTCTCCGCGAGGACTCCGGACTTCAAAGAGGAGGGGGAGTATAACAAGGGGTGCTGAAGGGACGGGAGGCAGAGAAGACCTGGACTGACGAGAGCCTGCTGACCTGGTCGCGGCTCGATCGCTCCCCGCACCGAAGCACCCTGAATCATCTGAGCCCTGCTGACGCTGTCGCGGCTCCCCGAACTCTGAACCATCTGAGCCCTGCTGACGCTGTCGCGGCTCCCCGAACTCTGAACCATCTGAGCCCTGCTGACGCCGTCGCGGCTCCCCGAACTACGAACCTCCGGTGCCTGCTGAGTGACTCGCGGCCCGCTCCTCCAAGAGAATCGGCAGAGATTGCCAAAAGAAGCAACATCCCCTCAGCTCGAGGATTGAGAGCTGTGTGCCGGATACTCCGCAGAGACACTGATTCAAAGACTGTCCCGCTACCCCCTACCCCTCATCACGAGATCGCTGCCGCTTGTGGCACTAATTCTGCACCTGCCTTCCGGATCATAAAGATCCCTGACAACTAACGATAAAGTCTATTGTCTCGCAAAGAATTCCTGTGTGGTGTCCCTCTATCCGAAAAGGGTACGTGCAGCGTGTGCGATCCTAGATACGAGACCCTTCCAGGAAGGGCCTCCCCGCTCTTGCTCGGCCTAACTCTGGGCAAGGTGGGCCTCCGGGTGGTCAGGAAAGTATTCTGCAGCCTCCCCGGGGAACGCCTTCCAACATTTGGTGGCAGGCGACGGGATCCGAGCCAACACCTAGAGATCGTGCAGTGGACGGCTAATGCACTACCAGGAAGAAATGGAAGGAGAAACCTCCCTAGGTGCCGCAGGCACCAACCCGAGCACGACATTCCGAGAGGACCAGCTGGAATCTTATACGCACCGAGAACTGAAACAATTTTGCAAAGACCTTGGAATCGCTTCCACCGGACTAAGCACGAAAGAGGACTTCCAGGGAGCATTAAAAACCTGGGTCGAGGTGGGAACTCCCCGGACACAAACAGAAGGAGAGCTGCCGAACGAACCACGAAGCACCCCGGGGAGGAACGGCGCCCCCGAGGGGGGCCTATCCCCAGAGGAACTAGCGGACCGAGAAAGAAGTCGCAACCACGAACTAGAACTAGCAAAATTAAAAATCGTAGGAGAACTAAAACTGGCCGAACAGAAGCTGGCGATAGAACAGTTACGCCTACAAGGAGAACTTGAGGAAAAGAAACGACAAAGAGAACACAAAGAAAGAAAACTCCAACTGGAGCACGAACGTGGCCTGAAAGAGATCGAGCTCAAGGCTAAGAATGCGGAGGCCAGACCCTCGGAAACCCAACCCATCTCCTCCACCGTGGAACCAAAGGTCCACATCCCCAAAGATGTGGTGAAAGAATACTATAAGAACGACGACATCCAGCAGTGGTTCAAAGCCTACGAAGTCGCCATGACCTCCCACCGAGTCCCGCAGAAAGACTGGGGGGCTGGGCTGTGGGGCCGGTTCCTGAGCGAGGGGAGAGATACCCTGCTGGACCTGCCCTCCACGGTGATGAACTCGTACAGTCACATGAAAGAGGCCCTAGTAGCCAGATATGGGCTCACCCCTGAAATGTACCGACAACGGTTTAGAGACTGCAAGAAGATACCCGGTACCACCTGGGTGGAGTACGTGAACTTTTACAGCCGGGCCTTGGACGGGTGGATCAAGGGCAGCAAGGTCTCCACCTTTGAGGAGCTGTTCGACCTAATCGCATGGGAACACTTGTCCGCTAATTGCTTTGTAGAACTGCGCCAGCACCTCCTGGACAGCAAACTCACCGACCCTCGAAAACTGGCCGTCGAAGCCGACCGGTGGGTAAACACCCGGGCCTCCCAGGGTCCCGTGGGAGACTACGGTCGCCACAGTCAGGGACCCCCCCGCCAGAGGGGCGGAGGGAATCAAGGCCGGCCCAGGGAACTCCCGGGGGGATCCCCGCTCAGCCCCCCCAGAGGACAACCTCCACCCTTTCCAGCTCCACCTCCGGCCAGCACCGGGCCAGCGGGGAGGCCGGGGCCCCGAGTTAGGATCACCTGTTTCCGCTGCCAACAGACCGGACACTACGCCAGCGACCCTCAATAGCGACCCTCAATGTCCCATGTACCAGCGAACCGCCACAACCACCCCGCCGGCTCGGCAAATGGCCTCCGTAGCCCTGGGGGAAGAGATGGAAGACTCCGAAGAATGGGAACCCGCTGCCATGGCCTTGGTCTCCCTAGGGGAGGGGGGGAGGTGGTCCCCGGAACGTCCCTACCAGCCAACACGAAGAAGTACCGACAGCAGGTGACGGTCAACGGTCACCGCGTCGAGGGCCTCTGGGACACGGGGGCAAGTGTCACGGCGGTCCATTGTCACCTGGTCTCCGAAGACCAGATCCTGCCCGGCGCCTTTTGTCCCGTCATATCATCAGACAATTCCGAGAGCCTCTGCTGGATGGCCCTGGTTCCCTTCGAATGGGGGGGGAGTCACTGGCAAGTTAAAAGTGGCTGTCCGAACCTCCCAGCCCGTGGACTGCCTCCTGGGCAACGACCTTGAGAATTCCCCGTGGGGACAAGTGGAACGAAGGGCCCATCTCGAGATGATGGGCCTACCCGAATGGGTATGCGCCACCACGCGCTCAACGACTCTCAGAGTGCCTTCCTCCGAGGGGGGGGAGGCCATGCCACGGAGCACCGCCACCATCCCCGAGGTCCCGGATGCGCCTCCCGAGGCCAACGAACTCCTGCCGGACGAAGCGACCGTTCCTGACGAGGGGTCCGTGCCTTCCGACCCCTAACCCCTGACCGAGGTCGGGGACCTGCCGGAAATGGCCCACTGGCGCAGCGAAGGAGGTCCCTCCCGAGAAGAATTCTGTCAAGAACAATCCACCTGCCCTTTCCTCATTGGACCCCGACAACAGGCCGAGGCCCAAGCAGCAGGCGACCGGACCGGCACCCACTGGGTATACTGGGAAAACGGCCTCCTGTACAGCGAACAGAAGTCGGCCGAATTGGGATCGGCCCGAGTACTGGTGGTACCCCGGCGCTTCCGAAGTCTCCTCCTGGGCCTGGCCCATGATGTACCCCTGGCCGGACACTTGGGTCAAGATAAGACCTACCAGCGACTCGTCACCCACTTCTATTGGCCCAAGATGCGAGCGAATGTGGAGGCCCACTGCAAGTCCTGCCTCACGTGCCAGGCCAGCGGAAAGAGTGGGGGGAAGCGCAAGGCTCCACTACAACCCTTCCCCGTCGTCAGTACTCCTTTTGAGCGGGTAGGCATCGACATCGTGGGACCGCTGGACCCCAAGACCGCCCAGGGCCACCGGTTCATCCTCGTCCTGGTGGACCATGCCACCCGCTACCACGAAGCCATCCCCCTCCGCACCGTGACGGCCCCCGTGGTGGGCCGGGCCTTGATGGGGATCTTCTCCCGCGTGGGGTTCCCCCGCGAAGTCGTGAGTGATCGGGGTACGAACTTTATCTCCCGATACATGAGGTCCCTCTGGCAGCAGTGCGGAGTATCGTACAAGTTCACCACCCCGTACCACCCCCAAGGGAATGGCCTAGTCGAGCGCTTTAACAGAACACTGAAAGGAATGATCATGGGCCTCGAAGAACCTCTACGCCGGAGGTGGGACGTCCTCCTCCCCTGCCTCCTGTTCGCCTACCGGGAGGTTCCACGAAAATCCCTGGGGTTCAGCCCATTCGAACTGCTATATGGACACCCCGTCCGGGGACCCCTGAGCCTGGTCAAGGAGGGTTGGGAAACGACTCCCCGGGGGACCCCCCCGGATGTGTTCCGATACATCCTGGCACTCTGCAACCAGACCCGGAAATTCCGAGAACTCGCAGAGGCGAACCTCGAGGCTAGCCAAGAAGAGATGAAGCGCTGGTATGACCAGAATGCTACGCTGGTCGAGTTTCAGCCGGGCCAACAAGTCTGGGTCATGGCCCCGGTGAAACCCTGCGCCCTCCAGGATAAATGGACTGGACCCTCCAAGGTGATCGAGCGGAAGAGCCAAGTCACCTATCTCGTCGATGTGCAGTCCCCGCGGAACCCCCTCCGGGTTCTCCACGTGAACCGCCTCAAACCCCACTTTGTAAGGACAGAGTTGAGTTTACTCCTGGCCACCGACGATGGGGCCGAAGAAGACACCGAGCCCCTTCCAGACTCCCTGGGGGCGAAAGAGACCGATGGTTCCGTGGAGGGGGTGAGACTATCAACCGCCCTCACAGCCCCACAGTCCGACGACTGCCGCCAGTTACTAAGGCAGTTCGCAGACCTCTTCTCCCTGATCCCTGGGGTCACCAACTGGTGTGTCCACGACGTGAACACCGGCGACAGCCCGCCAGTGAGACACCGGGCCTACCGGGTCCCTGATCGGGTCCGAACCTGCATCCAGACTGAGGTAGCGAAGATGCTGGCTCTCGGGGTGATTGAACCCTCCGACAGCCCCTGGGCCAGCCCGGTAGTCCTGGTCCCGAAAGCGGCGGCCCCTGGTGTCGCGCCCGAGCTGAGATTCTGTGTGGACTACCGAGGACTCAATGCGGTCACCCGAGCGGACGCTCACCCTATCCCCCGCGCAGACGAGCTCATTGACCGCCTCGGGCCGCTCGCTACCTCAGCACCTTCGACCCAACGTGTGGATACTGGCAGATTGCCCTCACCGAGGGAGCCAAGGAGCGCTCCGCCTTCTCCACCCCGGATGGGCACTACCGCTTTAGGGTGATGCCGTTTGGAATGAAGAATGCCCCGGCCACCTTTCAGCGGCTGGTGAACAGGGTCCTGTCCGGACTAGAGGGGTTCAGCGCAGCATACCTCGACGATATAGCGGTATTCAGCTCCCAATGGACCGAGCACCTCCAGCACCTCCGACAAGTCCTGCTGGCTCTGCGCCGGGCCGGCCTCACCATCAAAGCCAGCAAATGTCAAATTGGGCACGGCTCCGTAACCTATCTGGGACACCAGGTGGGAAGCGGACAGGTCGCCCCCCTCCAGCCAAAGATCAACGCCATCTTGTCCTGGGAACCCCCCACGACCCAAACAGAAGTCCGGGCCTTCCTGGGCCTCACCGGTTACTACCGGAGGTTTATTAAGAACTATGGCAGCATCGCAGGCCCCCTCACAGAGCTAACCTCCAAAAGACTCCCCAAGAAAGTACAATGGACTCCCCCCTGCCCGAAAGCGTTCGACGCCCTAAAAGCAGCTATGTGTACGGCTCCGGTGCTTAAAGCCCCTGACTACGCCCAGGAGTTTGTGGTCCAGACGGATGCCTCGGAACACGGCATCGGGGCAGTCCTCTCACAGTACGACGACAAAGGCATAGATCAGCCCATAGCCTTCATCAGCCGAAGGTTGCTGCCTCGAGAACAGCGGTGGAGCACAATTGAAAGAGAGACCTTCGCAGTAGTCTGGGCCCTCAAAAAGCTACGGCCCTACCTGTTCGGAACACACTTCCGAGTACAAACAGATCCCCGACCCCTGCGGTGGTTGATGCAGATGCGAGGAGAAAACCCCAAGTTGCTACGCTGGTCCATCTCCCTCCAAGGGATGAATTTCACTGTGGAACATCGCCCCGGGACGGACCACGCCAACGCGGACGGCCTGTCCCGATTCTTCCGCTTCAGCGAGGAGAACCCCCAAGTGGATGGGTAGTTCTCCCCGCCTTTCAGCTGGGGGGGGCACGTGTGAGACCGGCCTCGCGGCGTGGGCCCTCCCGACCAGCAAGCTACCCTGCAACCACGCCGAACCTCGATGTCGCAGACTTCCGGCCCCCGTGGCCCAACGTTCCGAGGGCCGGCCAGATCCCCTACACGCATGCCCGGCCGAGGGAGAGAGGAACCCCCCAAGCCAGACCGAGAGGCGCCGACCCTGTCACACCTCTGGTCTCTTCCCCGAGGGAGGTTTCGATCGACCACCAGGCCCCCGGTGAGCGGCCGCCTCGCCTGCTGGGTGTCTGTAGTACCTCCCGAACCCACCTGAACAGATCAAAGGGCCGAGCGACAGGAAACCCCGACACACCGCCCCCAGGCACCAGACCCCTCTCCGCAAGGACTCCGGACTTCAAAGAGGAGGGGGGAGTATAACAAGGGGTGCTGAAGGGACGGGAGGCAGAGAAGACCTGGACTGACGAGAGCCTGCTGACCTGGTCGCGGCTCGATCGCTCCCCGCACCGAAGAACCCTGAACCATCTGAGCGATGCTGTCGCGGCTCCCCGAACTCTGAACCATCTGAGCCCTGCTGACGCTGTCGCGGCTCCCCGAACTCTGAACCATCTGAGCCCTGCTGACGCTGTCGCGGCTCCCCGAACTCTGAACCATCTGAGCCCTGCTGACGCCGTCGCGGCTTCCCGAACTACGAACCTCCGGTGCCTGCTGAGTGACTCGCGGCCCGCTCCTCCAAGAGAATCGGCAGAGATTGCCAAGAAAAGCAACATCCCCTCAGCACGAGGATTGAGAGCTGTGTGCCGGATACTCCGCAGAGACACTGATTCAAAGACTGTCCCGCTACCCCCTACCCCTCATCACGAGATCGCTGCCGCTTGTGGCACTAATTCTGCACCTGCCTTCCAGATCATAAAGATCCCTGACAACTAACGATAAAGTCTATTGTCTCGCAAAGAATTCCTGTGTGGTGTCCCTCTATCCGAAAAGGGTACGTGCAGCGTGTGCGATCCTAGATACGAGACCCGGGTGGTCAGGAAAGTATTCTGCAGCCTCCCCGGGGAACGCCTTCCAACATAGTTCTTAGACATTGTGCAGTAATGCCATTAAGAGTATATTGTGCTGGTAGTTTGACATTACGAACTCCACAGTACCATAATGGCTTTATTGAAAACTGGGAAGTTTGATATCAAACTTCTCAGCACATTAAACACACACTGATGCCTGTGTTGGATTTAATGAAAAAATGCACTCAGAGGGCATCTTAGAGATGCCTCCTGAAAAACGACCTAACACTAGTATCCAGGCTGAGTGGCTGCTCACCAGCTGCCACCACCAGACATGTTTCTGGACCCCTGGGTCGAGAGCCTGCTGCTCTCGGGGGTCTGAAACAATGCAAATCATGGGACGAGCTGCCAAGCCTCCTCCCCCAGGATGGGCAGGGTCCACAAATGGGAAACTTCAAAGGTTTGCCACCTTTTGTGAGCTTCCCGAGGCCTTTTGCTGCTTCCAGAAACTGCCCCCCACCTGTTCTAACCCCCACTTTGGGCGGAAGACTCGGCAGGAGAACCAGGTGAGGAAGGGAAGTGTGCCTACCTTTGCCAACCCCACCACTCAGGTGGGGGAGGCGACATGAAGCACAACTCTCAGTCCCCGCCATCTTGCAGATGGGGGGGGGGGCATCCAACCACAGTGAGGCATCTGCCCCCCTCCCACTGGAGGGTGGCATAATAGGGATGTACCCACCCCAAGGTAGGGACCCATTGGTCCCAACCTTTGCTTACCTGTAACACCCCTAAATCTAGTATTTAGGGATACCCCTGAACCTTGCTTCCTCAGACAAGAACCAACCAAGAAGGACAGAAGAGCCTTGCTGAAGCTAAGGAGAGGAGGACGCCCACTGACTTCTCCCAGCTTTATCGGCCTGTCCCCACCTCAAACCTGCTTCAGCGAAATCCCGGTGTGTCCTGCAGGCAGCAACCCCAAGTACCCCTAGGACCTCCCCTGCCTTCCACAGAAAAGACTGTCTCCCTTGAGCACCGAATGTGCTCACCCACAGACTCTGGCTCCGGCCAATTCTGCGAGTCTGCACCACATCAAGGTCGAGAACCCAGGGAACACCTTTACAACGAAATAAACTAAAGTGCTGGGGGTCACGCTACGACCCCCAGCACTTTCGTTTACTTTGTTGTAAAGGTGTTCCCTGCATTTGTTCCTCATAACACTGTGTATTATCCATGTGAAACAAACCAATAAGCTTAGCCTGAGCCTCCTGTTGTTCGTTTTTGTCTCCTTATACCTACCTCATTGGCTAAGTAGGACACATGCTTGTGTCCCATTTTATGTATTGTTTTGTACAATTGTTTCTATTTGCTAAGAAGTAAATATTAGACCTCTGTCCGGCTGGACAAGTCAACCTAATATAGTAACGACTGAGTCTATATTCATTCCCTGTTTTCCAATTTCTTCCTTCTAGGGACCACTGTTGTCTAGAATAATTCATTCCCACGGTCCCTGGTTCATTACCTTTGGGTTCCCTTGTTGTTTAAAAATATGGGTATTATGGGAAGACATAGGGTGGCCATCCCCATTGGGGTCCTGGGAGATTGTCTCCCATGTATGGTCCCTGTGCCCTCTGATTTATTCTGAAATTCCTCCTCCCTCTCCTTCGTCTTTGCGGTTGACTGGGTGATCTGCTGGAGGAACCATCTGTCCCTGTGGAGCACTTGCTGTCATCAAACGAGAAAGAGGATTCACTGTCTCTTCGGACATAGTCCACCTTAGCGTAGGGCTGCATCTTCTTGTGCGAGAATTTACACAGATCCTTTTGAAATTTGTTTATTTTTGATTGTTTTAGGGAATCCTTATGCTCACTAAGGCCCTTGCTGACCTCTTCCAGTTTATTTTTTAACATTGTGATTGATATTTTGTGGTTTTAAAGTATTCTCCAGAGTTGTAATCTCTACTACCATTGCGTCAGATATTTTTTGGGGCTGTTTTTATGATCAATATGAGCCAATCTCTAGTGCATTTCCACACAATGAGGGATCAGTCTTTTCTAAATTCCTTGTCCTGTGAGTATATTCTGGGTTCATTAGTCACTATCAAGCCCTTCAGGGCAGCATTTCCTCTCAAATACTCTGTCATTACAACTCAGTGGAGCATAGTTTTTATTTGTGTCCTTTTCAAATCCGACAAAGTCCTAATTGTTCATCTGTTCTGCAGTTGAATCTCCCATAATTGAGGGAGCCACTAAGATAAAGAGGGCATCTTCATCAGCAAATGAGAGCCCCTCCATGGTTATTACCGGAGCGGTTCTCAGAAGTTGCAGAGTTACCTTCAAAAACCAAAATGATCTCACAGCTAGCCGCTGTTCAAAATACACTATCACAAAAGGGAGACAAGAGGGGCGTTATGGGGCTCACGCCTAATCTTACTAACTCAAACACAAAAATTGACGTGATAACTTCAGAGAAATGTTGTTTGCTTTCTCAGCAAGTCAGCAGGTTAGTACCAGAGACCCAATGAGTTCTCTGTATGCCTCTAGTTTTTTGTAACCTAAATTCAAGGCAATTCCAAGAATTGGACGATGATGGCTCACTCACATAATGTGACATGCTTCATCGTTTGATTACCAAAGGGTAAAAAGATTACCAAGGGGTAAATACAGGAGGCATACTTGGGTGTAATGACCTGTATTCGTCAGTGATGCTTCCTGTATTTACCCCTTGGTTATCTTTTTATCAACCAGGGATACCACCAAAGTAAAGTAAAAAACCATGGGATAATCAACTAAAGTATAAAGTCATAAACTGGACCTAAATCATTATCCTGAGTGAAGAAATAACCAAGAATTCCCTCGGGGAAAGCCCCATTCTGAGGTCCAGTCCGCCCCGATAGTGACATCTTACCAGGGTGGGACGAGGTGGCAAATGATGAAGCAAGTCACATTACGTGAGTTAGCCATCCTCGTCCAATTCTTGGAATTGCCTTGAATTTAGGTAACAAACAACTAGCAGTACACAGAGGACTCGTTGGGTCTCTGGTATTAACCTGCTGACTTGCGGATTAATAAACAGCGTTTCTCTGAGGGAATCACACCAATTTTTTGCGCTCGCAAGGGCAGGTGTGAGCCCGATAATGGCTCTCTTGTCTCCCCTTTGTGATAGTATATTTTGAACAGATGCTAGCTGTGGGTTAATTTTGGTGTTTGAAGGGAACTCTAACCTCTGAGCACCGCTCCAGTAATTACCATGGAGGGGCTATCATTTGCTGTTGAAGATGTCCTCTCGATCTTAACGGCTCCCTCAATTCTGGGAGACGCAACAGTAGCACAGACAATAAAACAGATGAACGATTGGGACTCTGTCAGATTTCAAAAGGACACAAATACAAACTATGCTCCATGGAGATATAATGACAGAGTATTTGAGAGGAAATGCCACCCCTAAGGGATTGATAGTGACTAATGAACCCAGAATCTATTTACAAGATAAGGAATTTAGGAAAAGACTGGTCCCTCATTGCGTGGAAATGCACTAGACTGGCTGGTATTAATCCTAACAACAGCAAACAAATTATCTGATGCGATGGTAGTAGAGATTAAAACTCTGGAGAATGCTTTAACCCCTTCGACGCGCATGACGGAGCGGTTCCGTCAGGCACGTCGGTTGCGCTGTGCGCATGACGGAACCGTCCGCCCGCGCACGGAACCTTCAGCGTGGCGCTGAAGGGGTTAAAAACCCAAATATCAATCACAATGTTCAAAAGGAACTGGAAGAGGTCAAAAAGGACCTTACTGAGTATAAGGATTACCTAACACAATCAATAATAAACACATTTCAAAAGGATCTGTCTAAATTTTCGTACAAGAAGGTGTATCCAAACGCTAAGGCGGACTATGTATGAAGAGACGGTGAGTCCTTTTTCTCGTCTGATGACAGCAAGGGCTTCACAGGGACAGATGGTTCTTCCAGCAGATCACCCAGTCAACCTCAAAGATGAGGGAGAGGGAGGATGAATTTCAGAATTAATCGGAGGGCACAGGGACCATACATGGAAGACAATCCCCCAGGTCCACAATGTGGAAAGCCACCCTATGTCTTCCCACAGTATCCACCACAACAAGGCTTCCTGTGGCACCCACCGCACCCACAGCCTTTTTTAGAGAGAGGCCACAGATGGGGGAGGGGCAGGAACAGGGAACAAAAGGTGGCCTGGAAAGACCAAGAAATAAAGACATGAAAATTGAACAAAGGGGAACCCCAACCAGAGACAAGCAAGAAGCAAGAGACAATGTTATAAATCTTACCCAGCCACCCGTGCCAGAAACACAAAGACAGGTCATTAACAAAGGACTGGGTTTTAACCCCGAAGGATGATTTTTCAAACTTAAAATTGAAATGGCCGAGTTCTTTAAAAAACATAAGACTACAAACTTTCTGAGCTAATAGAGCGAATCAGGGGGCAGGGCTGATGCTAAAGACACTAACACTGGTCTTCGAAATAAATTCCACCTTCACACCGCCAGTTCAACAGCTACCACCAGAGGTGGCGGCTTTCTATCAAGCGATCAATATAGGTCTTGACCCCTGAGACATACACAAAAGGCCCCCGTTTGAGAACATGTCCAAAGTTAAGAAGGAAGCTCTACAAGAAGTCAGCAACAAAGACACAGTGGTAATAAAACCTGCAGACAAAGGTGGAAGGATAGTGATTATGCCCAAGATGATGTACCACGCAGAAGTATGAAACTCCTAGAGAACAAAAAAAAGTTTAAAAAACTGACAAAGAATCCAACGCCAGACATAATGGCGTAAATATACTTCTTAGTGAGAGGAGGACAAGAGAACAGATAGATCACAGACAATGAGGCCCTTTTTTTTGGTGTGAAAACACCATATTTTTACATTCTGCCCAAAGTACATAAAAATGAATTTCCCCCTCTGACCGATAGTGTTGTCGGGTGTAGGATCCACACTGGAGCCTCTGTCCCAATTTTGTGATTTCTTTTTTAAACCTTTGGTTACAGAAATGCCTTCATATCTGAAAGACACAAAGGATATCCTTAAAAAACTGAAGGACATGCCTTTTGATCAAGAAAGGGAGTTATTATTGACCCTAGATGTGGAATCCCTGGATACTAATATTCCACAAGAAGCCAGCCTAGAGGTCATTCAAAGTATTCTCAGACCAAGACAGGAAAACCAACAAACACCAGTGGGTTTTATTCTGGATTGTCCACATATGGTCCTGACTCTGAAAATTTTTGAGTATGGGGGGGAAATGTTTCCTACAGGTCCATGGGACTTCCAGGGGGCGCAATTGTGCCTCTAGTCTAGCATGCGTTTATGTACACGATTTCGAAAGTAAAAACCTCTATTTGAATGAGAACCCTTTCCACAACCAGATTAGGTTGTGGAAAAGGTACATTGACTATATCTTGGTGATCTGGAGGGGCACCAGAGAAGAAGCCATGGAGTTTTCACTTTCTTAACAATCTGGATCTGTTTCTCAGATTTATGATGACGATGAGCAAAAAAGAGATGCCCTGTTTGGGTTTACTGTTCTACCACGACGAAGGCCTTTTGAAAACAGAGGTTTATTATAAACCTACAGACTGAAATAGCCTCCTAAGATTCGAAAGCTATCACCCATGCGCACTAAGGGAAGGTCTACCAATTGGACCATTCCTGAGGCTACGACGAAATTGCACAGAAACCCGAAAATATAAAGAACATGCCGAGATACTAAGCGATAAACTCAGAGAGAGACACTACCCCGAAACAACGATCACAAATGCAAAACCAGCTTCTCTCAGTGCACTACATTCATTGTGCATGAGTTATTACACCGCTCTAAACCCACTCTTGCACTGTAGTTTGCATCTGGGATTAGTTGCCCCATGGACTATTTTTTAATCCCACGTAGTAATAATAGATCTACCCTTCCCAAACATGGTCTCAATATTGACCAAATTTAAGTGTCCAAATAACCTGCTTCTTGTATTGCTGTATTTAGGTCTCCCTTTACATCATCGAGTCATATTTCAATATGATATGCATTAGCCCACCCACTGACAAATACTGTATCCCACGTAGAACCAATGGAGCTACCCTTCCCAATATGGCTGCAGAATTAGCCTGTGTTTAAATATCCCTAAAACCAGCCTTTTGCATTGTTTTATCTATGTCTGGCCTAATTGCACCGAGTCATTCCACGACACGGGTAGGACATTGCACAATCTTTGTACCTCTTTTTAGTTGTGCCCCTTGACAGACTTAAACCACGTTGTTCAGATTCACATTCTCTCTAATGGGGCTTACTCCTCCAATATAGCCGCAGTGTTGGCCGTCCATACACATGGAATCGTGCAAACCTAGTCAATGACGCGATCACGTGACCGGCACTATGAGAAGGACGCTGCTTAGCTGTTTCGGCATTTTCAAGCCGTTTGGAGGCGGGTAGGTCGCACTGCAGTGTCCCAGAGCCTTTTTTAGACACCCTTCACTTTTTCACTTGTTACACTCTTGTAAAGCCCTTTTACATGCATTCACCTAAACGGCTTCTTTGGATCAAAAGATCTCCGACAAAGAGCCCCCAGGCCCGTCCAGCATTGCAGTGCCGGCCAGACGTTGATCGCCCAATGATGAAGCATAACTCCCTAACAGGTGTGTAAGGGCATTAACAACTGACCTTCCGGTCTCCCCGCAACATCAGCAACAGGCACGTGGTTTCAAACTTTGTGATCACCTGGCCAATGAGGAACTAACACGACCTTGAAAATAATTGAGGTTATCTTTGGGAGGAGCATGGGTGTAGGACCTCTGTAAAACATTTAGCTCTTCCTTCCCTCCTTCGATCTATAGCACAAAAGAGATTGTCTCATGAGGCTAAAAGACAATCCCAAGTTAAACCAACTGGATTTTCTGTTACATCTCCTCCTCCCGCATGCATACTTGCGTGTCACAGACCTTAGGGAAACGCCCCCAAATCAACGTATGATCGAGGCGCAAGGTGGATGCATGTCGGGCCGTGGGGTGGGACCCTCTGATCCTGACGCATGCTGTGCAAGGATTCTGTCTTCGGTCCAGATTTTTTCACCTGCCTCTCGGCTATGGCCTGCAGACACAGGTGCAAATGATAATCTAATTTTATTGTGAACTGGAAGCTTAAAAGCTGGAACTTCCAGGCAAATTACCATAGCACCAGATGGCTGTTCAATGGGGCAAGTTAGGTGACAAGTGGGTTCTCGACCTTGATGAAGTAACTCTTGCATGGAGCGTTTTGAGGATTGTTAGAATGCAGGCCCTTCAAGAGTCAGTGAAACAGGATATTTTGGTATCCTTGTAAATCGCTCCTATTACAAAAGAGGACAGGGGCGTGGTTTTATGTTTTAAGGGTATCTGAAGTGTTGTTGTGCTTCCATATATAACTTATACTACACGTGGGGCCTGGATATTTTGCCTACCATTCCTGTTCTAACCACAGTAAGGCAATAAATATATATATTTTTTTTTAAAACATTCACTGGTGTTTTCAATAGAGATGATATCTGTCTACCTTCTAACCTGTATATCTATTCGTGTCTCCAGTGTGACCTACGTGAGAGACCCACCCCGAACAGACCATGAAGTACCTAGCTAAATAGTTCTAGGTATTTAATTTTGTCTGCTTTCTTCATTTTGATCACTGCATTGTTATGATATGCACAAGACTAACCTAATATATGTCACCAAAGGCTAGAGTCAGTCTACTCACCTCAATCACTCGTCTGTTAATTAAGTTGTGTCGTATAGTGCTACATATTTTAAAAGTTTTGGGTAAAATTAACCATCTCTCTGGTTGAAAATTGTTCTAAGTTAAGTCGGCTGTCACTCCTTGTTCACCTATGTCATGAACAACAATTTTTGCTGCTTTTTGTATTTATCTCATAGGTTATCACTAATTATGATACCAGTTTGAATCCAAGCCCACCCAGCACTTACTAATTGCAGTGTAGGGGGCATAGACACGGCCCTGACGAATGCCTTAGACCCACTGCTAATTAGAGGCAGAAACATGTTGGCATAATTATTTGTACAGTGACGCATTCAGTTCATTACACCTAAGTATGCCTCCTGTATTTATCCTTTGTTAATCTTTTAAACAACCAGGGATACCACCAAATTAAAGGATACTTTAGTGGATTTTCCCATGATTTTTTAACGTCATAAACTGGACCTAAATCATTGTCCCGAGAGAAGACATATCTAAGAAGTCCCTCAGGAAAGCTCCATTCTGAGGTTGAGTCTGCCCTGGTAGTAAGATCTTACCATGGTGGGACGAGATAGCAAATGATTAATCATGTCACATTACGGAAGTGAGCCATCCTCGTCCAATTCTTGGAATCGCCTTGAATTTTGAAACTAGCAGCGCACAGAGAACTCATTGGGTCTCTGGTACTGACTTGCTGATTAAGCGAACAGCATTTCTCTGAGGGTATCACCCCAATCTTTGTGTTTATTTTCTGTCTATTATCATCTAAGTTTATTTTTATATGCTGGGTGGATAATTTAGGGTCCCTAGGCAATGGCCATCTCAATACAGAGCCTAGGATGGAAAGGCCTCACTCCCAGAGTGGGCTAGCCCCTGATACTCCCATACTGTATGTATCAAACCCATTGTCTGAAGAGCACCTGATGCATGTCGGGGAAGCCTCCATTCCCATCCTCCCCATTCTATGACAGGTTTTTGAGTTGGACAAATGGGTATGATTTCCATGCTTCTGTGGAGCTGTCCTAGGTTCCTGCCAATCTTCGCCTGAGAGTGTGCCTAGCTCTTGGGTCCATGCCTTGCGTATCACCCCTAAGGAATTTGCAGCATTTGTCACTAAAAATCTGTAGATCTTGTTATTTTATGAAGTTCCAGTTCCCTAACAATAGTTAAGCCTCCAAGGGGTTAAAAGCTCTCAACTCCTCTATATCCATGATGTATGTGCTTAGTGTGTGTTTCAATTGTAAGTAACAAAATAATTGGCTAAAGTGGAGGTTGTATTCCGTCTGTAAGTCTATAAAAGGTTGCAAGGCATTTACTGTCATCTCATCTCCCAAATTTGAGGTCCATTTTGTGAAGTTTTGCAACATTGCGACCTGCCAAAGCTGTGGCACTGGCCCCTAGAGGCATCAACTAGCATAATTTAACACACCCGTAAACATAATAATCCTCCATGAGCTTAAAGCATGAATAGCTAAGGGCATTCCATTGTATTTTGCCTCATACTTAAAACACCATGGAAAAAGATGCAGAGTGAGTATAGGCTTCAGCTTTTATTGCATCATCAAATCACACAATAAATATATGTAAATTACTTTAAGAGGCCATGTTAATACTAGCCAGCATCATCATGGATCCATCCCAGAGCAAGAATTTGAACAAAATGTTTTGTTAGCTTAATTTTTATTATGTGATTTTGAAAAGAAAAATAGAATTAAACCAATAATTTACCATCCATTTAGGAGCCCAAATCATTATGACTTGTTTTGAGTTCTTGTTTTAGTAAAGTGCACCACTATGTGCTTGCTGACACAAAATCATTTTTGAGGAAGATGACTTGGTCTGGCAATAGAAAGCTGAAAATGTTCCTGTTTTGATGTTTTCTCACCATCAACTTTTCTATTTTCTAATACCTAATTTATAACATCTGATTCAAATTGTCATTTGTCTCGGTCATGTTACAGCTTTACCTCCCTAAGCACACAACTTTGGCTTATTCCTTCCTTTTTTCTAGTACTGTTTCCTTTTTGCTTTTGTAGCCCTGCTATCCCCAAGCCCTAAACCCCATGACTTTCATAGCTCCTCTTCGCTTTTAGGGTCAACCAGCAAATACCTACTTGCGTTGAGTATTATTTGGTGCGGAACTCCGCATCCCTTTCATGATCAAAAAGCTTGGCCAGCTGATGTTTTCCCATCTTCATGACTAGGAAACACTTCTTAAAAGCATTCAACCTAGTCATTCTCTTCATTGTATAGGGTGCCATCTTTGGGAAAGCTAGTCTCTTTGTACTGCAACTCCATTTTCTTCTTTTTGGCAGCAATCAGAATACTTTGTGCCTCACAGCCAGTAACCAGAATATCCATGTTGGCCACCTTTGTATCCATTGATCACCTGTCCTCTGTTGGTGTTATTTCTAATAATTTTAATAATCTTTTGTTTCATTTAATAACCTACAGCCTGTGCTGATCACCTCAAAAAAGATGTCTGGTTATGTCCAGTGTTTAAAGTCTCAGCATGTGGAAAGTTTATGCTCTCCTCAGAAACACAACATTCAACCAGCATCCTCTTTTCTCTTCCTGAATACAAGATTCGCTTACAGCTTTTGTTTGTTTTGATTTTTTTTTTTAAGAATCTCTTTATTTAACAAATAATCGATCCATCCATGCAAATAGGAGTCATCAAACAAATGTGTTCTGTGCAACTTCCATAACAGGGAAAGCAATATTACATATAATTGTAAGGGGTCTCGGACATCAAGCATGGCATATTGTACATTTGGTTCTCCATCTATCCCACTCGTACATGCCCTCTCCCACCCCCTCGCTGGGACCTGTATTTTTTCCTAGGGTTCCAGATCTTTTTCCACTTCTTTGGCCAGCCCCTGCTTTTGTGTACATCTTTTTCTGCCAGTCAGCACCAGTCCATGTCCTTTCTCTATCTGGAAAGCTTCGGTGGGTCCTGTGCCCCCCACATCCTTGCAACATTTCGTTTTGCCATCCCGAGGCCAGCATGAGCCAGGTCTTGGTGTGTGTGGGCCACCAAGCCTCCCCTGTGACCCCCAGTAAGTGCCATGTGCATCTAGTTAAATATGAATGCCTAGCACTTCCGACATCACCCTGATCACCCCTGCCCAGTAGCGCTGGATTTTGGGACAGTCCCAAATACTGTGGAAGAAGGTACCTATTTCCCCGCATCCTCTAGCACATTGGTGTGTGTTAGATCTACCTATTTTGTGTTGAAGCATTCGGGGAGAGTACGATCTATGTAAGATTTTAACTTGTATAAGTCAGAATCTTGCCCGTATGGCGATCTCTCTGGGACTTTGGATTGCTTCCTACCAGTCCTCCTCTTCCAGCAGTCCCAAATCAGCTTCCCAGCCTGCCCTTAACGGACCCAGAGGGTCGGCAGATTATTCATTAGCTTCCTATATGTGTGGTAGATTGCATTGTCAAGGATGGGATCTAAAGTATTATCTGGTGGCCCAGTGCTGCTGTGCTCACGCATGGTTTCACCCCGACGCTAGGATACCACATCTTCGGCCTGAAGCTGGCTTTGTATTGCCAAAGCGGCTGTCCACAGTTCTGCCCAAGGGCATCCCTAGGGACCCCCAGGACATACAAACCGTGTCCACTAGAGCTCGGCATGGGAGAAGCTAAGGCGGCTGTCCGGTGCCATGACACTATACTTTACTGCCCTTCCACTCCCGAATGCCCGCTGGATCCCTATATCGGGTGAACGACTGGTGCAGCGCACCTTGACCATATTCGATATTACCAAATTGGGAGACCTTTATCCACGGGGCCACGCCTTTTCACTAGAGGATGATACCCGCTACCAAGATAGTAGCTTCATGGATAGGTTTGTCCTGGGGCGCATTCGGTCTGCTTTACGTGCCATACTGCCGAATTTCCCGATTGAACTAGAGTTGTTCCTCCCACTCACGATGATAATTGAGAACACAAATGGGGCGCATTTTAATTTCTAAATTATACAAAGCTTGTGCTAACATGAGGCCCGTCAGTGACAAGATCCGTAGTGATTGGGAAATAGACTTGGGCCGCCCAATAACTGATGAGCAGTGGGTCAAGTGTTGTGTAGTCACCAAAGAAGTCTCACATAACAGTAAACACAAACTGTTTCATTTTAAATGCTTATGCCGCGCATACCTCACCCCTGCTAAACCGCATAGGATAGATTCATCCAGACCACACACTTGCCTGAAATGCGCTGCACCCCAAGCTGACTTTGCACATCTTGCATGGACATGCCCACAGCTACAGACGTACTTCAAACACATCCACTACACTTTTGGGGGAAATGATTCACTTGCCCCTCATTCCAACTCCAGAAGTGGCCTTATTGGGATACACAGTAAACTTCCCTAAGGTTTGTCAGGCAGTTTGCTTCACTAGGTCTGCTTCTGGCAAAAAGGGAAGTTGCAATTCATTGGGGCAGGAGGACGGCTCCTAAAGTACAGAGTTGGCTGAACAGTTTGGCCTATTGTAATGTAAATAGCGAGATTTATGCCAACACGATGCCCAGTTCGTCTCGTCCCAAAGACATATGGGGCCCATATCGTTCCTATGTAGAGGCTTTAAGGCAGGCCTCCAACTCTCAACTGGAAGATGGAATTGTCCCGGAGGGAGTGGGGTAACAATTCTCAATATGTTGAACTCACCTAGTGCCAGGCACCATTTACAAATCGTGGTACACCCCAAGCACCGGGGCTTTGATTCTTGGATATGTCGGGAGTGTAGCAGTGCTGGGGAACAGGGGGGTTGGGTTCCTGGGGCGGGCCCACGTGAATTGAAGTTATATCTTCGCTGAATTCATCGTACTGGCCTTGCCATGCATAGCATCTATTGGAAATCTACATCGTATACGCTGATTATGCGACAATGTTATTGTAATTGCTAGTGAACTGATTTGCATGTATGTATCTTTTGTAATGACGTAAAATGGAAAAATAAAGTTAAAAAAGGATGGGATCTAAAGCAGTCGGTCTTCCAGTGGGGAGTACTGAGGTGTACTGAGGTAGTGAATCCCCTTCCGGGAAATGACATCTCAGTGCATGTCTCAGCAGTAAGTATCGGAACTACTTTCCGTCCGTCAATTGATATTCTGTTTGGAGTTCCGTAAAGGTGATCACTCTACAGTTTCGCCTTAAGTCACTGAGGGTATTTATGCCAATGAGGTTCCACCTACGGAATCCCTGTAGTCGACCCACCTTGCCCAGCGGGTCGCTATCCAATAGTGGGGTTTGCTGGGTCAATCTGTCCTCCCAGCCCAGTAATTTGGTGGCAGCGTGCCATGCTTGTTCCACCTCCTGTGTATGGGCGGGCAGTGACTTCTCTCCGCCTCCACGATACAGCGCCGCCAAGTGCCCACCGGTTCCCATTGCATGACGGTCTACGTGGTATGCCGGTTCAGAGCGGGGTGCGAAGACCCAGCCATTGATATTGATGAGTTGAGCCACTAAGTAGTGTCTGGGATAGCTAGACCACCCTCATATGCCCCTCGCTGGAGTTTGTGGAGTGCTCTGCGTGGTTTGCCTCCCTCCCATAGTAGGTTACATTGTTACCCTTCAATGGCCTGAAAAAGGTATTCAGGATCCTGTAAGGAGCATTTTGCAGAGCATAGAGTAGGCGTTGGGGGGCTATCATTTTGAACAGCCCTGCCCATAAGAGAAATAGGAAGTTGGCGCCAGTGTGTAATGTCTCAACGCAGTCTTGCCAGTTGTGGATATATATTCAAGTTAAGGAATTCCTAGGCTGACTTCGTAATCCAGATGGCTAGGTATTTAAATTTGTCGAGCTGTGCCAGGGCCGCACAGTCAGTTGTGAGTGGGGGTATCACTCCAGAGAGGTTAAAAATGAGGGATATATCCCAGTTTATTTTGGTACCCTGAGTATGTACCGAATAGTTGGAGTATATTAATGAGTCTGTGGAATGTTTGTTGAGGCCTCCTTGCATAGAGCAGTACGTCGGTGGCATACAGTGAGAAGCGCTCCTCCCACTCCCTTCCCCAATGTCTATGCTCTTGACAAGCGGGTCCCCTATGACCGATGCCGCGAGCGCTTCATAGCGCAAACGCGAATATTATGGGGGAAAGTGGACACCCCTGGCATGTGCCTCTGTTGAGTGCGTATGAACTAGAGATCGACCCGTTCACACATACACGAGCTCTTGGTTCCGAATAAAGGAGTTGGACCCATACGCAGATGCTCGGCCCAAGCCGATCCTGGGCAGGACAGCCTGAAGATGGAACCATTCAATACTATCAAATGGCATACAAGCATCCAATGATAATAGTGCAGTGGGCTCACTTGGGTTTGCCGCCGTAGCGTGCATCACCCTGTAGAGGCGTCTTGAGGTTCAGTCCGATGCTGCGCTCGGGCATAAATCCGAATTGGTCTGGGTGAACAAAAGTGGGGATTACGGGAGCAAGCCAATTTGCTAATACCTTTGCCAGCACTTTAGTTCCAAAGTTAAGTAGGGAGGTGGTCCGATAAGAGCTGCAAAGCTGCATGGGTTTCTCCTTCTTTGGAATCACCACTATTGTGGCTAGTCTCAGGTCTTTGAGTAAGCAGCCATCCTGCTGTGTGGTGTTAAACATTTCCAGCATCGGTTGCGCCACCCCAGTTGCCACACATTTAAAGAGCTCTGCGGGAGCCCATTTGGGCCTGCCGCTTTCCCGTATTGTTTGTCCCGAATGGCCCTTTCTACCTCTTCCCCGTCAGGTCCCGGTCGATGGTTTCCCTATCTTCCCGCAAAAGAGTCAGTAGGGGTAGATTCGTGAGTAACTCAGTGCTATCGTCCACTGATCTGACCGGAGCTGACTGATATATCGTTTGGTAATAGGACGCAAATGCCTCTGCTATGTCTGCCCCGGATCTATGTATCGCACTGTCACTCGTTTTGATTTCTGTTACCCAATTCCGCTATCGGTCTCATTTTTTTAACCACGCAATTAGCTTGTTAGCCTTTACAGCTTTAGTTCTCCTTGGCAGTTCCATGTTCACTCCACACACCCAAATTCACCTCCCATTTTTGGACAGAAGCAAACTGTATGGCCTTGAAAACCTGGGCTACCCTGTTACTTTGTTATGAACTGCTTTGTTTTCCCCAGTACAATGGATAATAATGTATGAGCGTTGGAGTTGCTTCTTCTGTTATCAAGAGATATTCAACAGCAGATTAGGTAGGCCTGAAAGAAGATACATCCAAAGTGTAACCCCAGCGATAGTGAACGCGCAACAACCACCTCCCACTAGGCTATGAGGCGACTCGTGGTGGTGGAAGCTATTCAAACTGACATACATTTTTACATGCTCTCTGGGGGGTGCCTGCTAGTCCTCCTATGAAATGTTCCAGTCCGTCTATCATAACTAGATCAGGTGTGATAAGTATGTGCGTGCGGACCCTTACACTGGTGTGTATTTGGTGCACCATGTGCAAATTACACTAAATGGTGGTTTTCATACAAGCTTGCCTCATCCATAGTGGTCTAAACACCCTGCAAGTCCTTTTGTCTGGGGCCATCTCTCTGAAAATAAAACTGTGTTGTTGTCTGGGGGAAACTCCTCACCTCCTATATAGAAGAGGCTTACCTTCTTTCTTTCCTGTTTAGCTGGCTGTTGGATGAAGCACTTAAACGCTGCTGCACAGTACTGTCTTCTCAGAATAAGCATCTGCATGCCTAGTTCTGACCTCTCACTACCTGTTTTATGAATGCCCTTGAAAGGAACAGACCCAAGATGCCGCTCCTTTCAATTGGAGGAAGAATAAAAATGTAGTTGTAGCTAACTCTTTAGTTGGTCCTTCCTTCCTGCCAGTGCTCCCAAAGTAGGATGCTACTACCAACCCATGATCCAGTAACCTGTGGTTCACCTTCAGGGTGGGTATGAGCATCCGCGCTGAGCAAATGCTTGGTAAAATAAATTATTGTGGCTGTTTTCCATGAGGCCTGTGAACAAGCCTTGGATTCAGAAGCATTTTGCTGCGGTGACCTCACAAGAAAAAGGGAAGCTTAACTTCCCTGCAAAGGGATTACCTGACTTCCAGGAAGGCCTAATTGATGGCAGTCATTTTGATGGACTGAACTACCCAGCAGCCACGAAAATGCTAAAGCCCAACTGGCCACAGTACTCATACAAGAAAGTCGTGCATAGCCATGGATAGAGGAGCTGGAGATCTGTTTTCCACAGCAATATCAGTGGTGACATCCTTGGTACTCTGGGGTGATAGTGTTTGCCTCACCCAAGAGTGTGACACCCCTGCTGCCCATCGGACCAAGAGGCAAGTCTATGACAGAGTCCACAGATGATCATGGTCTCTTTCACAGAGTTTTATATAGCGCAAACTTGATCGGAATTGGATATCAGAGTGCTTAACGTGGCACCAGTTGCATTACATGAGGACACGTTCATTTTTTTTGTTAGGCACGGGAAGATTAAGTGATTTGCCCAGAATCGCAGGATGTTAAGCGTCCTTGCCGAGACTCGAACCCAGTTCCCCAGATTCGAGGTCGACCGACCTAGCCTTTAGGCCACCTCCTCTCCCCTATTGGTTACCTTGCATTACCCCAAACTCTGTCCTTACTTTTAGCGTGCCCTTATCTGCTGTCCAACTCCCAGACAGACCTAGAGGTTCCATACCTTTGACCTATGACAAGGTATCTGATCATGAGGCATTAATCATCAGTTTATTTTCAATATGATCACAAACCCCCATCTTTCCTTGTACATCCCATAGAAAACAAGAAAAACATTATACCATAACCCTGGTATTTACCTATAACATACATTGCTACGACCCATATCACATTTACAAGTGTAATCCTCATCTACATTATCGTGTCCTATTAAATAAACAGTTATTGCTGGCATCATAATGTTCTTATCGTCTCATCTTCGAGCAGGCCATCTGTGACCTCATATATTTCCGTGGAGATTCCTCCGAAGGCTGCCCACCTGGTCCAGAGCTTAGTTTGTTTTGGGGGGCAACCACTTGCCACAAATACTGGGAATGCAAGGTCCATTGCATAGTCCATGCCTATTTTCCAGAGCAATAATCGGGGAGAATGTTTTGCTTTCCATTGTTGAGCAATGTCTTGTTTAGCCAGAGTGAGACTTAGAAAAAGTAGATGTCTTTTGTATCTGTTTCCACCAATACCATCAGTGCTGTGCAGCATTGTAAATTTGGGGGATCTCAGAAGTTTCCACGCTAAGACCTCCTCAAGGCATGCCAGTACCCCCTGCCAGAAACAGTCTAGGACTGGACATGTTCAGACCGTATGTATGAAGGTGCCTTCTTCCGGTTGACATCGGAGGCAAAGAGGTGATGTAGTAATTCCAGCATTCTAAAGTCTGTCTAGTGAAGTATATCCTGTGCAAATACTTGAACTGAATGTATCATAATCTAGTTGAGATTGCCGCCTCCCGTGGGGATAGTAAAGCCTCTGCCCAGTCGTCATTCAGGCCCACGTCGGCGTCCCAGGTGGCCCTCAGGGAGTCCATGTTCGTGGGGCTATTAGTGACTAGTGTTTGGTATATTTTGGATACTTTGTGTTCCCCAAGCTCTCCCATAAGAAGTTTACCCTCTAAAGGGCAGAATTCCGGTACATCTGGCAGGTCTTTAAAGTAGGGGTGGAGGGCATGTTGCATCTTGAGGCATTTGTTGTCTTGATATTGTGATGCCAGGACGATGACTGGTTATCTGATAGATGTACGCCTAGATAGGTGAAGCCATGTGACACAAATGTAAGACCATCAGCCCATCGTCCGCTTCCTAAAGATCCTCTAATAGGCCAGAGTAATGATTTAGAGGCATTCATGTAGAGGCTCGATGCCTCACCGAATACACGCATTACTTGGAGTATTCTGGGACCCGATCTATGGGAATCTGTTATAAAAAAACAGGATATAGTTGGCCTATAATGCGAAATGATCTGAAATTTCAGGGGTCCCCTCGAAGCCTCATATGAGTGCGTCTTTTCTGACCCAGTGAGCTAGGTGCTCTATTGCAAGAGCAAATAGTATGTAGGATAGAGGGCATCCCTGTCGAGTGCCCGATTGTATTGAAAATTGTACCGACGAGGCCCCCAACACCTAATGGAGGTGGTGAGTCCCTTATAAAACTGTCTCACCAATGCAATATATCCAGGTACCAGATTAAGATGTCGTAATAATGTGAACATGTAGGACCAGCTGACAGTCAAAGGCTTTGTCCATGTCAGCAAGGAGAAGGGCTGATGGTCTCGCCAATCTGTCGACACCAACAATCGCGTTATGTACACGCTGTATGTTATGACGGGTAGCTCTATGAGGCATAAAGCCTGCCTGATCCGGATGAATTAAGTATGAAGGATATGGTTTTAACCTATTTGCTAAGACTGGCGAGAATTTTGGCTTAAATATTTAGAAGTGAAATTGGGCGGTATGATTAACGTAATTCAGGTGGTCGCCCTGGTTTCAGAAAGACCACAAATTCTGCGTGCCTCCAATCCCGGGGCAGGCATTTGTTCTCAAGGTCTTCATTAAGGGTTGTAAGGTACCCAGGACCCAATATTGTTGCACGCATTTTAAAGAATTCAATAGGTAATCCATTTGGTGCAGGGGATTTACCCGATGTCATGTCAGCTGTGGCCGTAGCTAATTCCTCCAGCGTGAAGGGCAAGTCTAGGGTGTCCAGTGCGGCTGTGGGGAGCGCCCGAGGCAGTAGGAAGAAGTCCTCCATTTGGGACGCGGCTAGGACCTCCTGTTTAGTGTAGAGGGTACGAAAATACTCAGCGAATTCTGGCGCTATATCTGTAGGGTCAGTGATCACGTCTCCTGTGTGTGAAGTGATAGTAGGAATATGGACTGGTTTAGGGTGCTTTGGTATGACCAATGTAGGAGCTTCCCAGACGTATCCCTCCATTGGTATATCCTGCTTTGTGTAACTTGCTGTATGCGTTCAGCCTCGTCTAATTATATGCTTTGGTATTTCCGTTGTAATGCTCCTAATAGTCGACGGGCAATGTTACCTGTTCGTTCTAGCGCCTGTGCCTCGGTTTACACAATCTGGGCTTCAAGCTGTATTAATGTCTGCAGTTTTTTTTCTCGTTTAGCAGCAGTATTATGGCTGATATTGAACCCGCCAATGGTAGGCTTCATAGCCTCCCATAAAATGATGGCAGAACTGGCTGTAGCCTCGTTAAGTAGGAAGTATTCTGTCAGGGTTTTATATAGGTTGTTTTTTATAGCTTGGATTGTGTAAGCGCCAGGGTGATAGGCAGTAGTGCATCTTTGATCACCATGGACCAATTTCAAGTTGTAGTTGGACAGGGGAATGGTCTGATAAACCTCTATGTAGGATATCTGCACCTGTCAGTCGATGCATATGTTCTTTAGTGATAAATATGTAATCTATTCTGGAAAACGACACGTGTACAGTTGAAAAGAAAGTGTAACCGGTAATGTAGGGGTGTAGCACTCGCCACGTGTCGGTCCAGCTCAGCGCACTCACTAAGGGTCCCATGCGGGATTCCCTGATAGTATGTTGTATAGTAGTGGGTCGACATCTGTCTCAGTTTGGATCCATGACGTCATAACAATCACCCCCTATTATTGCAAAGACATCTGGTATTGTGATCCAAAGATCAATAATTCAGTCAGTGATAGTGTGGCTAAGTGGCGGGGGTGCATATACTGCCTAGAACTGTTGAATCTCCGTTGAGCACACTCTCTATAAATAGAAATCTGCCGAAAGTGTCAAACCAAGTGTGTATATGTGTGAAGGAGAGTCTGTGGGGAATCAGAATAGCCACCCGTCTCAAGTCTCTGGTGAAACCGGAATAGAAAAAAAGTATATAGCCATAACAGGCCAGGCATGGCGCTTTAGATTCGATCAGGTGTGTTTCTTGTAGCAATAGGGCATCTGCCCCCAAGCGTTTCACATGTCTGAGTACAACGCCATGCTTAATCTTGTCTAAAAGACCTCTGACATTCCAGGTGACCACCTTAACTGTCCCCATGTGGTGTACAGTATTAGTATGTATTGTCATGTTATGTGACGGCCAGAGCTGCGAGATCTAGGGCACCCGTTTCTAAAAATGCACACACTGCACGGGCACTGTTAGACCAAAACATATAACATTTGAAAAACTGTAGATTCTTGGCCCCACCCTCACCCACCCAAATACCTCAAGAAACAATGAAGCGTCTGTCGTGGAATGCAGACAACACCCATCCCAATTGGGTATGAGGGCTGGGACAGACCTTAAGAACCCCAAAGATCCCATCCCAGATAAATGTTAAGGGATCTGTAACCGTCAAATCTTGAGTTGTAGCCATTTTGTGTGCCGGTAAAACTTGATATTAGTCAGACTCTGTTGGACCTAAAGTCCTTGGGTAGCTTGGCTCAGGTAGAAAGGCTTTTACTCCAGAATCGCATGTCGTGCTTGCATCACACTCAATTCACACTCCAGTGCTTCACCACTTAAAAATGACGCTACACCGATAAATTAGAAAAGGTAAAAAAGTTTTATCTTCCCTTATCAAGCAAAGTCAATCAAGTTTTATCCATTGCATTTCAGGTTCAAAACATTTCATTGTGTCCAAATTAGCAGTACAATTTTTACTTCAGTCTGGCAGATACTAAACACCACTGGATGATTCAATCCAGCGCCTTGACTCTAGAGCGCCCCGAATTAAGTCACCAAATGTAGCGCTCCGCATAACATTTACATGGAACTGGAAATCAGGTGGTCATCTAGTCTACACAATGCTCTTTAAATCAGGTGATTACATTAAGCGCTATACTCGGATTTTACAATGTGTTTGAGATCAGGCGGTTACACTAAGCGCTATACCTTTAGAACTTACAATATGCTTGCAATCAATTTGTTACATTAAGCGCTATACTTGGATCTTACAATGCATAGAATATAGTCTCATGTATGCTTACAACACCGGGCTGGTCTTTACAACATATAATCTGGCTTTCCCATAAATCCGGCAATCTGGTCTGAGAACTGCGTCTTCCCCACGGGGAGTTCAGAGGAGCCTGGAGCTGAATTTCTTCTCCCTACGGGACGGGGGCTCACCGTGCTCAAGGGGAGATCTCTTCAGGAGGGGGGGGGGAAATCCGGGCACCACTCCTTCCGCCCACCTCCCCAAGGATTTCCCTACTAGCGGGACTTCCCAGCTGATAGAAGTCTCGCTCCTCCGAGCTCCACAGTCCGACGGGCCCCACTCTCTAGCGGACTCTTGGGGAGTTGCAGCGCTGGCGCAGAGTCGTCCTCGGTCTCCACATTGACCCCTCAGGCCAGGCGCTGTCACCTTCAATCTCTGCGACTGCTGGGAGGCGCGCCCGCAGCCGCCAGGAGCAGCGCGGCTTGCGGGGGCGCGGCCTCCTCACTCTACCGGCAACAGCGGGGGCGGCGCTTCAAAGTCCGCCCCCGTCACGTGACGCAAGGATGGCCGCTTCAAGGCCTGACACGGCCCTCTCTTCTCGGGTGCAGCCTCCTCACACCTCTGGCCACGCCGCCTGTTCGCACGCAAGCACAATGGAGCCCCGGATCTCCCCACAGTCCCCCAGGTGACATCAGACAACCTTCTGACCCCTGGGCTGCGGCGGTGAGTGTTTCCAGATAGGGACTCACGACAGGGGTGGCTGAAATTAAGGAGGCGATCTGCACACCGGGGCAGTTGAATCAGTCAACCAATTTCCTGGGTCTACGACAAGGTCACCTTCCCTTCAGTCAGGAATAGTGTACAGTCAATAGGTCCGGATTAATCCAGAATTCCAGGCAACAGCAGGGGTGTGGGAGTTGTAGCCAAGGACGGTGACTCTTTACCTTGTCTTCCTTCAGAGGTCCTGACTAAACAGGAGCGCCTAAGGTAAATGTGACCCCAGAGTCAGTGGCCGTGGACAGGGACAGGTCAAGAGGTCGAGGGTGGTATCAGCTGAGGAGGGAAGTAACGCACACCCTAAGAACTGTCAATTTCCCTCTCTAGCGCAGCCACCTCCCCACTCAGGTGCCTTACTCCTGACTACCTCACAGCACACCTTCTTCTAAAATGGCCGACGCACCTCACCTCTATTTATAACCTGGGCCCTGACTGGCCAGAGTGGTCCAGAAGGTTCTGGAACCTCTCATGACAGTCTATGGCCCAGGTTCTGAGGTTTAGTCCACCATTTTGTGAAGAAACTCTCTCCCTCCCTTCATTTTAGTGAAGCACCTTGCGCCTCACCCCCAGTTAGTGAAAATGGGGCGCCCAAAGCCTCTACGTCAACATCCAAAAAAAACTAGTGGACAGAAAAATTAGAAGGCAAAAGGGTGAAAAGGAAGAAAAAAATGAGGATGGGACAGCCAAGGGCTGGCAGGTCTAACAGACTCCATTGTTAATTTCCTGAAGTGCCATAAGCTATCTGTTGAGGGATGAACATGTTTCATTTGCCCAGTGTCTTTGTTTGCTTGTCACCGCAAGAGCGGGATCGCCAGATGGACCGCGACCTATGTTGTCGTTTATCCTTTTTATTTTGGTCTTGGTGCATACATGGATCTCCTGAGGAGGAATCAGAGTCTTAGGTGGTGGTGTATGTGGTCTGACTGATCGACGTTCATCTGCCCATTGAAAGACCTCCTCCGGAGTATCAAAAAATATGGTGATGTTTTTATAGTTGATTCTGAGTCGGGCCGGGAAAAAGTAACATGTAGGGGATTTGTAGTTCTCCAAGAATTGCTTTGGCAGCTGTAAAGGACTGTCTCTGCTGTTGAACAAGCTTAGTGTAGACCTAAAAAATCATGATTGAGTGAGAATCATAAGTAAGGGACTTATGCACCCAGGCCTGCCTCAAGATGGTGTCTCGTTCGTAATAATTTAGGATCTGTGTGATTACAGGCGAGAACCGGTACCGGGCGGCGGCTTAGAGGCGAGGGCCCGGTAGGCGCGCTCAAGGATGAAGCAGGGGATAGTTTCCCATCTGGGATCCAGGGTTTAAGCCATCGTTCCAAAACTTCACACATATCGGTACCCTTGCACCACTCCGGAAATCCCACAAAATGTAGGTTAATTTGGCGTGCTCTCCCCTCCGCATCCTCAACACGTGTGGGAAGGCCCCTGGTAAGCCTTTCCAGAGTTGTGGCACGTTTTTGTAAAGTATTAATTGTTTCCTCTGTTCCAGAGATTCGTGTCTCTTCCTGTGTTACACGGTCCGCAACATTATGTAGATCTTGCTGTAAAAGCATGACATCCGCTTTAACAGCCCCTATTTTAGCGTCAGTCATATCTCTGGACTGTCCTAATGCGGCTAGGATTGCAGCGGTGTCTGTACCCTCAGTGGGGTTATCACTTGAGGGTATGGTGCTCGTGCTGCTGCTGGTGAATTTGTCCATTGTACATTGTTTCGTTACAGGACCAGAAGTCGAGCCCTTGGACATTTTAGCTTGTATGTGGACTGCCGCTGGTGGGTCGTGCAAATTCAGGCACTAATGGAGCCGTAGAGAACAATAGTTGAGGGAGTGTGTTGTAGAGGGTATCGGGCACTCAGGGCGGGGGGCTGGCCGCCTCCACAGACGAGGTACTACCTCCCCCACCTCTAACAGGCGCTACCCTTGGCTCAGTTATGGTCTGCTGCAGGACTAGGGAGGTATCTTCCGGCCCCTCGCCTCTGCGCTGTGATTAATGCCCGGTCACAAGGTTTATTTATTAGGGGACCTCAAACTGCCAGACAAGCATGGAGGCCCGACCAGGTCGTACTGCTAGCTTTGTCTGGTGATGGGGGATCGTCCGCCAGCTTTGAAAGGAGGATGGCCTCTCGCCTGCTGTGTGCTACCCCGGTGCCTAGGGTTCCCTCTCTCCTTGTCATGTCCTCATGTGGCGGGCCGGCGGTGTCTTCTCTCTTGAACCATCACTGTCCTAGGCCTGGCTGCGCCACACACAATCCCAAAATGGTACCTCTGGAAGGGGCCAGGTCAGACCTGCTGCAGTGGCCACTTCTGTGCCACCATACCACGGCCCGACACAACACTTGCTCCAGGTTGTGGAGAGCTGTACGGCACCTGGGCTGAAAGCGTAGCACCCTCTCCTCCCGTGCCCAGCTCAGGCCTTATCTCTGTTCGCCCTCAGCTGCGTCACACTAGATCTCACAATGGCACCTGTGGGAGGGGCCAGGTCAGGCCCGCCGCAATGCCCTCTTCTGGGCCGTCGCACCATGGCCCCGGTGCCAAACTTTGCGCCAGGCTATGGAGAGCCGCACACTGGGGCCAAGCGCCGACCTCGGCGTCTCCCAGCTCGCCGCAGCACCCCTTAGGCCAATAGCGCGGCACTCTCACCTCCCGCACCCCACGCAAGCCTTATCTCTGTTCGCCCTCAATGCATCAAAATAAGCCCTGTGATTTGTATGCTGCAAGCTTTGGCCACGGTCTCAAGCATTTGTATCATCCCCGGGGCCCGCAGCCGTTGGTCCGACCGCGCCACTCTCAACTCCAATATGGCGCCTTCGGGTGGGGCCAAGACAGGGCCGAACAGGATCAGATCTCCGTGCTGCTCGATAACTGCACCGGCTCACCATCCAGGCCCGGTAGTTCAGCTCCACACTGCCAGGACAGGTTCTAGGCGCCAGGACCACCAAGCTGTGGCTGCCGTCGTCAGGTCGCCCGCGTGGCTCTGGCCCTCTTCACATCCAGCACAGGCTCCGCCGCTGAATGCTCACGATGCAGCAAGGCGGGATTCGCTGCCTTCCAGCAGCGATTTTGGACGGAATCTTGTTCACGGGCACTAGCAGCGTCCGTGGAGTTGACATTAGGATATTTTAGGCGCCTGTAGCTGGCAGGATTATGTAGGATATGTGGCAGCTACAGGAGCTAGGCTAAGTCACGTCCGCCATGATGGACTGCTTAGCCACGCTCCCTATCAATCAGCAGTTTTAATTACAGAACTGTTTCAACCGTCCGTCTCGAGGAGATATTATCATTTTCATAACTCCATGGGAGCCCATATAAAAGAAAATATGAACTGCAGCCGGATATTTTCAAGATGTCCGCCCATAAGATATAGTATTAATGGGATTGTAATCGTAGATGCTGACTTAATACATTACGCCATTTAAAAACATTTACACACTTTGGTAACAAGATACGGGTTTCTAAGACTATGATCTTTTTCATTTTTGAGCACCGGTTATGGTTCAAACATTTTTATTGGTATTTCAAAAACAGTCCCTTGGAAAAGCTTGGGAGGTCGCTAAGCAAAACAAACCTGTTTATGCAATCGGTAATTCGGCAAACAATCCCCATCTACAACCCACCCTCCACTCACGATCTGCAACATGTATGAAATGACTACAACTATTCATTGCCAATGAGTGATCTGGTTATAGCTATGTGGCCATCCCCGGTAGGCGCAAAAGCCGGAGGTATTTAGGGCAGGTTATTCCTGAAAATCCAGTTAGAGTAAGGACAAATAGGAGCGCCATAGGTCCCTGAAGGAAACGCCCTGACCAGCAAGTGTGAGTGTGATCTTTTCCATACCTAGGATGTGCCACAACCTGTGGAGCCATCCGGTATAAGTGGGAATCTGCGAAGTGCCCCAATGTGCAAGAATGTTCTGTATGGCCGCCCCCAGCGCTAAAGAATCTGCCTCTCTCTCTTGGATTTTAGATGGTAAGTTAAGAGATTTGGTAGACCCAAGATGGTGTAAGCAGGGAATCGTGGCAATTGGGTATCAAGATGGAGATCTCTGTCCTAGAGTATCTGTGACCAGTATTGGAGAAGCAGCGGGCAGTCCCACAATATATGTACCAGTGTCTCATGTGCCCCACAGCCCCGTTAACAGTCCACACTCTGCGCCGAGTTGACTATGAAGTCGTACCTGGTGTAATACCAAATGTAGCAACTTCGAGTGTTTCGGTGAGTGCCACATTGCTGGCCAGTGTGCATAGCTCTGTGATGTATCTCCTCCCATTCCTTGTCCCCCAGCGATCTCCAGTGGTCCCTTTCCCATCTGGTCTGGCTGGCATTGTACGTGTGTTTGTTACCTTGGTTCAGGAAAGCATATAGTTCAAAGATCAATCTTTTATCTGATGTTTTAGTGAGCATCTATTTTTCGTATTGGGTGAGGTGTCGTTGAGTGTGTAATATCCAATGCTGGAGTTGCGTGTAGCAGAGGTGCTCATTCTCAGTCATGGTCTGTGCGCACTTGAGTGAAAGGGAGCAGTCCCTACTCATCAAACAAGTGGCTCATAGAGCGACAGTCCGTTTGTCGCCACTGCACAAATGTAGCAGTTCCCACTTCCGGACCAAAGTCCGGGTTGTCTAATAGCGGTGTCTTGGGTGAGGAAAAAGAAGTTAGTCTTTATCAGGCACTAGTCATGCTGCCATGGTGATCGGGGACAGGTATAAGTTTTACGGCCTATGGTTTTACTCAGAAAGGGAACTTTCCAGAGGGACGTGCCCACTACCGCTCTGTCCTGGAACAGCCAGTGTTTCTCCAGTTAAGCCTGGTTCCACTCTACCAAGTAGCACAATTGGGACGCCTAGTAGTATAATTGGAGGTACAGGATGCCCAAGCCCCCAGTTCCGGGGACGGGATTAAGTCCAATTCTTTCTCCAGGTGAGGTTTCTTCCCCTGCCAGATAAATTGTAGCAGCTTTGCTTGGAGCTTAGAGACCATGCCCGGTGGCAGCGGTAGGGGGAGAGTTTGAAAAAGGTATAGTACCTTCAGGAGAAATTACATCTTAATAGGCCCCACCCTTCCTAGCCAGAAAATCTGATGATGTTTCCAGCAAGTTAAATCGCTGCCGATTTGTCTATGCATTGTGCAGCAGTTGATGGAGGCGGTTCATGGCGTGATGGCTGCCAAGTTGATCTCTAGGTAGGGAATTGTCTCAGTCGCTCACTAGATGGCGTAATGCCTTGTCAGCTGGTCCACCATCTGAGATGGTAGGGAAAAGTTGAGTGCCTGTGATTTCTCCACGTTAACCCAAAAGCCTGATGCGTTTCCAAAGGTCTCAGGCTCCCTCAGAAAGGCTGCCAGTGCCGTAGCTGGCCTATCCAGCGTCACCAGCACATCATTGGCATATAGGCTTATGGTGTGATGGTCGCCTCCAAAGGCCACTCCGGTAATTTCGGGGTTGTCCCGAACTCTGAGCCAATGGCTCCATATAGAGAGAAAATAGCAGGGGCCATAAGGGGGACACCCCTGGCGTGTGCCTCTGCCCGTTGGAAAGGGGGCAAAGGTATGGCATGGATCCATACCATCGCTGTGGGTGTGAGGTAGCAACTTAGAATCTGTGTTCTGAATTTTTCCTGAAATGTATAAGGACCTGTTCTGGGTAAGGCCAGTGGAACCTGTTGAAGGCCTTTTCTGCGTCAATCGTTAGGAGCATACATTGAATTGGGGCACTCAAGGCCTTCTCGATAATATGTAAAATATGCTTGGTATTGTCACTCATTTGTCTCTGGGTGATAAAACCCTCTTGTCTGGGTCAATAATGGAAGGCATATATGGGTAGAGCCTGCTAGCCACTAAACAATTTCAGATCCACACTTAATAAGGTCATGGGCCGGTATAAACTCCTTTCCGACTTGTCTTTACCTTGCTTATGAATGACTGCGATAGATGCAGCCAACATCTAGGCTGGTATCGCCCCGGAGTTAGCAGCAAAGTAGTTAAATAAGCGTCTTAGGATATGCGCTAGGATGGGGCAAAAGGTCTTGTAAAAGGCTGATGAGTAACCATGAGGACTTTACCAATTTCAGCCGGGAGATGACTGATACGACTTCCTCTATATGTATTTCTCTGTATAGCAATTCGGCCTGGTGTGGTGAGAGAGGAGTCATTTGCACATATTGGAGATACCGGGTGCTGTCTGCAGGGGTCTAGGAGTTGGCCCGAGTATAGGTGCGTTTAGAATTCCTTAAAGGTGTTTGCTATCGCTTTATCTTCTATCACCAGCTCCTCCGATGCGTGAAACAAGGGAACCCTCAGGACCTGTAGCCGAGCATGCAATTTATTTGCTAAAAGCTGGCCACGTTTATCTCCACTGACATAAAAGGAATGGCGGAGAGCACCGTATTCTGCCCGATCCGTATCGATGGTCGCCAACTGAGAGTGAAGGGCTGACAGCTGATGCCAGACCCTCGGGTCCCCCGTGTGTTTATGAAAGTGTTCTAGCTCTTTGATTTGTTTGGGAAGGGCCTTCCATATCTCTTTTCTGGCTTTATTATAAGCGGCTGAGTTCGCAATGAGTTCGCTCCTAATTACTGTTTTGAGTGTCTCCCATAATGCGGTGTTAGAAATTTCGGGGTGTCCTTGTATGCAAAGTAGTTGGTGATGGTTTGTTGGATCTATGCTACCACCTCTGTACGTTGTAGCGTAATGTCTCGTTATCGCCACTGACCAGTGGGACATGCCGACGGGGTTAGGGACAGAGAAAGCATTACTGCGGCATGGTCTGAAAGCGTCATTGTAAGGATCTCCGTCTCTGTGGTAAGTGCATGTATATACTTCGTGCCCAGGAAATAATTTAACCTAGCATAGGTCTTATGTGTGTTGGAGAAAAAAGAATATTCACGTGTTTGGCGGGGGGGTGGGAGACCATCCACAGGTCCTTAAGCCCCATGTCCCTCAGCCATTTGTGCTCTCCTTCAGACAACCCCTGCCTGCCCATGCCTCTGTACCGTTCTCTCTAGAGTGTTAATGAATACCAGGTTGAGGTCTCCTTCCAGTAATACCCTCCTCTCAGCGGTAGCAGGGCAAGAAAAATCTAAAAACTGTTACTGGACCTCCAGTTCTAGTAACTTTATAAAAAAATACTCGACCTAACTGTAATGCACTGGACCTCTGTGAGCAAATGTGACAAGTTAACAAGATTTAAAGGCATTTTTATTGCTCATTCACTTTGTGAGCACTAAAGATGCCTTTAAATCTTGCTATCTTGTCACATTTGCTCTGCTTTCAGAGACAGATGTCAAAAGTCAGTTTCTCTTCCTACTCTCCAGAAAGGGCAAGTAGGATCTAAAAATAGCTCGAGTGCGAGCGGGCGAGTGGATTTTTCGAGCCCTGGCTAGACATCGCCGCTCCCAGTGCCATGCGGAGAACTGCCTCTTGCCCGTCGATCAGGGTGTAGATAGAGCCCACCACCAAAGACTGGCCCCTCCCAGCGTGAAACGGTAAGGAGTCTGCCCCTAGGTTCAGCCTCCTTTTGTCCCACCCTCCCCCAGAAGGAGCGTGCCACCAATATGGCCACCCCTGCCGTCTTCGTGGAGGCTGAGGAGAAAAACTGGTGTGGGAAAGCATGGGACCTAAGGCAGTAGCAATCCCTGGGGAGCAAGTGGGTCTCTTGAAGGAGGCAGATACCGCTCTCGAATTTTCCAAATATGATGATACCGCCCGGTGTTTATCGGTTTGTTGAGCCCTTCACATTAAGGATGAGAACTCGTGGTGTGGTCTGCATTGAGGCTGCCTAGACAGATGTAGGCTATGGGATTTAGCAGCCCACAGTCTAAGGGATCCGCTACTTGCAGTGGAGGTCGATTACCCTGTGTTCATGTCCCTGCATCAGTTGTGTTAGTGAGTCTAGACCCCAACAATAAAACCGGGAAAATGGAAAAAAAGGGGTTAACTTGAGAATTGGAACAACTTACTTTCAGTCCCACAGACTTACAAGTCTGCAAGTTTGACTGTAAGGGGTCCAATGTGGCCAACATTCCCCATCCCCCCTGCCCTTCTGCTTATACATAGATCTGTTGAATGCCCGGGCCTCTTAAGTGTCTTCCGTCTTGGCCAGCACCGCAGGAATAACCTCCAATGCTTGCTGTTGTCCCTTGGCTATCTATGCGGGATCTGGTGGCCTCGTCCTTTGTCGTGCTCCCCGTCTCTCCCAGAGTGGCCTTCGTTCTCTTGGTTGGGGAGGAAGAGCCCGATTCATGTCTTCTGTGGGCGGGTCCAGGCCCAGCACTTGACAGGCCTCTGTTAGGGGTAGTTAATAGAGTTTCTCTTCCCAGCGGAATATGAGGCAAAAGGGATGTCCCCATGAGTAGGATATCTCTTGGTTTCGTAAGTGTGTGGTGACATGGCGGAACTCCTTCTGCAATGTGAGTGCAGCAGAGTCTTGATAGAGGGTCAGGGTCTGTTCTCTAAAAGCGGTAGGGTGGATTTCCTGAGCTTTGTGCAGGATTTCTTCTTTGACTTGGAAACCGTGCACACATACTAGAATGTCTGCTGGGGTGCTGTGTTCAAGTAAGGCAGTCCAGCATGGTGTGCCCAGTCAATCTTTATTTAGGTGTCCGAGGACACACCTACGATGTGGCGGAAGAGGTCCCCGATGTAGCCGAAGGTGTCCTCCCCTGTCCCCCCCCCCCCCCCCCCCCTCCGCCTTAGTAGCTATACTCTGTATGCGGACATTATTCCGGCAGAATCTGTTCTCGAGTTCTTCCAGGTGTGTTTGCAAGTCTATATGTTGCTCGCAAAGACTGATGACCTCCTGTTGGACAAATTAAATTCCTCCTCTCTGCCATCCCCCCTGTCTTTCAGGGATGCAACGCAATCCTCTAGTGAGTCTGTCTCTTCTGACTTCCTTGATTTCCTGGGAGAGTTCTGTTTTGTCAGCCTGAAGGTCATCTCTCAAGGATGTGAATAGTGATTCCAGGAAGGAGCGTGTCACTGGTTCCTCTGCCCTGTTCTCAGCCTGGCTTTGCGTGGAGTCCAGTGGGGGAGGGGGTTCGCTGGATGAGCCCCTGTAGGGTGGGAGAGCATTTCTTTGAGAGTGCGGTCTTTCTTGATGCGGTTTGTTGCCATTATTGGTCGCAGTCGTCGTAGATCCTTTCCAGCCCTCATACTTTAGTATGTCCACACTAGCCCCCACTCCCCAGGGAGCCTCCAACTCGAACCCTCGGAGGAGAATGTGGTCAGCAGCCCTGTGTAGATCTCTCCCCTGGTTTATGTCTCACTGAAGGTGCCCATCTGTCAGGTCTGTGCTCGCTCTCAACAAGGATGGGGTCCCCAATCACCTTCCAGCTCCCTATGCCTCGCAAGAACCGTCCTGCAGTGTAGGTTCCAGTCATGACTCTGGCACCTCCTGGCATTCTTTAGTTGCTTAGATGTCTTGGGCCCCAGGCGGGAGCAGAAACCACGTTGGGGCCACCGATGGAGGTGAGCACAGCGGCACCCCCCTGTGTGGGACCCCGCGGCCGGTGCAGCTGGAGCTTCTTCTTGGTGGGCAAATCTGCTCTCCTTTCATAGATCGGGTGGGTGCACCGGTCCCCCGGTGCGTCGCTGCTATTTAATGCGGTGTATTGAGGTCACAGCCAGGCTGTTGGGCCTAGGTCCTAACTTGCCAGGGTCAGGGTCCTCCCATTCACAGCCCTGGGTGACGTAACAGGGCCCCTGGGCGTCACCTCTGCAAGCCTAGGTGCTTACACCCCTGCTTTACCCAGCATGCCCAGCTCCAATTCAGCTATCACATCGGCCCTTCTATGCCAGTGCTTGTGCCGCCACTGTTTGCGCTCAGGGGCCCCTCCACCCCATGAGCTCCACTGCGGCCTGCACTACCAGCAGCCCAACCCAGATCACCGGCCTCACCTTCAGGCCCGTCCACCGCCAGGAGCTCCACTCAGCGCTCCTCGTGCAGCAACTGGGGCCCCCCACCACGTATTCCGGGAGCCTCAGATGTCCTGGCGGGGGCCATCCACAGGTGCCATTTTCTCTCACTGGATGGTTCAATGATATAGTATTGGGTCAGCGGCGGGTTGGAGAGACGAGGAAAAGTGTCCTACCCTGCCGCCATCTTGGCTGTGCCCCTTGAGCACCGGTTATCAAAGTTTGCTTGTTATTTACTCTTGTACTGTATCGGAGTTCCTAATCCCATCACCTTCTGGAGTAAGCCTTGGCTACTCAACTTCACTGTGGAAAGTACCTTTTACAATAGTGGAGTGAACAGCATTGTGGTAAATTACTATGGGCTTGAGCAGGCGTGTAACGAAGGCCCCCGCGGTGCGGTGGGGGCCCCAGGCTTGCCCATACTCGAGGGGGGCCCCCCTCAGCCCCTACTAATGTGAGGGCCCCCTTCCGCACATCTTGCAGGGGGGCCCTCTCACGTTTTGTTAGGCTACTGGCAGCGGCTTGGGTCTGAGTATTTTAGTCGTCCTACCATCAGGACTCGACAGCCCTCACGAGGCTTGGTTTAAACATTACCTCTGCACGCCTGCCTCGTCAGTTAGATAAGAAATTCCATTTCAGTGGCAGAACATGGTGTCTCTAATAAGTTAGGCTCCCTCGTTATGTCGGAGTAATGTAAATGCAAGCTAAGCTGTGACCAATTAAACTGCGTCAGTTTGGGTCATTTGCATGACTAGCACTTGGGTGTTTTCTACTTTCCCCGCACAAGCGCCAATTTCCTCCTGTGTTTCTTAGACATTGTAATGTCACCCTCCAAGGAAAATGTTCACCCTCTTTGCAGACGTGGCCTTTGTTTGGTATGTGCAGAGAGTGAGAGAATAAAAAGTGCCAGTCCCAAGAAAGCTTTCATCTGAGCAGCTTTAGGGGCAGCAGCTGTCTCAACTTAAGTTACCCTCTTTTACCTAGCTGTTTAAAATGTGATATTAGGAGTTATTTGTTAACTTTGTCTGTTATTTCTTTAAATTAGCTTTCAGCGAGGGTGAAGAAGACTTGGAAGCCACAACTGTTTGACCGCGAGCTGTACAGCGAGATTCTCGATAAAAAATTCACCATCACCGTTACAATGAGAACGTTGGATCTCATTGATGCAGCTTATGGATTTGATTTCTACATACTAAAGGCAAGCCTTCATTTCATTTAGTTATTGTGTTTTAATTTTTTCCTTTAATGAGAAGTGCTCCAGGTACAGCAGAGGATTATATAAAGAGTACCTGTATTGAAGTTCTGGATGTTGGAGTGGATTAAGTGTTGAAATAAAGTAGAGGTTTATACAGGGCAAAAAGATGATGTTTAAGTTTGACAAAGAGGAGACATGTCAGTGAAACACTGGTATTGCAAGGAAAACACTTTTTAAAATGTTATTTTACTCTTTTGTCAATACAGCTTCGTTTCACATATCAACAGTAACACAAACCCCAAGCATGTACAACCAAAACACTGTGAATTTAGTATACAGTAGCATACAGTTCTGCACAGACATAATTACAGACACCTGTACTATGTTGATCAGCGACTCAGTCCTCCGTGATTACAGCAGTAGTGGCAACCACTCCTGCCGGTAACAGATAGGCCGTGAGAGGGGCCCAGATCTCCTTGGGCCTTGACGACAGTGGCAATACTTCAGCATAATACAACAGCTGGTCTCTACAGTATATAACATCCTCCAACCACTTTTGTAGCTAAGGAGCGTTTCTGCTATCCCAGTTTTGTGCCACTTTTCTCTTTGCCAGTAATAGGGCAATCATTACCAACCTTTTATTCTGTGGTTTTAGGTAGCTTACAAGTCCCAGCAAACAAACTTGTGGTGTGCCTCTCACCAGCACCATCTCAGATAAGGATTAGTGACCTGCATCCAGAAGTCGTGTGCTCTTTCACATAGCCATGCCAAGTGGACAAAATCCGCATCTTGCGTTTTACATCTAGTACAATTGGCTGCCTCTCGCAGTCCATACCTTTTTAACTGCTTGGGGGTGTAATACAACTGTTGGATCAATTTGAAGGGAATGATGCGCATATTACAATTAGCAGTCAGTAACCCTGTTAAGGAACACAATTATCCAATCCTTCTCCGTAAGTGGAACGTCTAAGACCATGTTCCATTTTTCTCTGGCTTTACTGTGTTGTGGTGCAGTTTCAGCCTGCATTGATGTGTATAGTCTGGTAACCAACTTTATACTGGAAGGGCCCGCCGTCATGGCTTGTAGCAGCTTCAAAACTAGCGGTTCAACAGAATGCCAATCATTAAGAGCTTTGAGGGCTTCCCTTAGTCTGTAATAAATAAATACTGTTAACGGAGAGCTGGGCTTTCGCGCCTGTATGTCCTCCAGTGCAATAAAAGTGCCTTCGGGGTATGCATCGCCCATTGTGACGATACCCATATCTGCCAAAGCCACGATTGACCGGTGCTCTTGCGCCACGGAGATATAAAGGTACTCTGCCAGAGGCAACACCGGTGCATAAATTGGAAGCTTTCCCGCCTGCTCCGCCAGCTCCCTCCACGCCTGCGCCGTACAGTCTGTCGTGCTCATTTCCCGACGGGGATATGTGGATCGCGTCCTGAGCATCCACGTCGACAGCAGCTCAGGAACCACATCATCCGCTTCCACCGCCACATGTGGCAGGAAGGGCCGCGGGAAATACCTGTAGTGCGCAAATTGCACCTGTGCACGCAACTAATACCTGCACAAGTCAGGGGCACCAGTCAGGGGCACCAGTTGGGAGGCCTTGTGAGGACCTCCCAACTACATCTAGATTGTTTTCCACCAGACCACGCGGATTAGGACAGAACACAGTCTTGTTAGCCTGATAGGCACATTAGTGAACAAATATAAAAACTTCGGGAGGACGGTCATTTTTATGACTGCTATTCTATCCGCCAGCGACAGTGGTAACCTAATCCACTTGTTCACTTGTACCTCTGTTTGCACCATCGCTCGACCAAAACTTTCCCTCATTACAGTCCTGGGATCGCTATGAATCCATTTATTTGACCGGGTCTACTGTCCACTCCAGCAAACGGCAGGGTATTGGGTGTCAACTGAAAGATCGAAGATTTATCCCCGTTTATTCTAAGACCTGAGAGATGTTCATACTTGATATATTCCCTTATCAACGCATGTAGTTCCTCCTCCGGATTACATACATAAAGCACCATATCGTCCGAGTACATAGATATGAGTGGACGTTGTCTAACTCTGAACGCTGCTTGTGCATATTTCTGCTTTATTATGCACACCAAGGGCTCTATCACAATTGCGAACAACAATGGGGAGACCGGGCACCCCTGTCTTGTTCCCTTACGAATCAAAATAAGCTTAGAGTGGCAATTATTAATTCACACTCTGGCAACAGGATTAGTGTACAACAGTTCAATCCATTGAATAAACTCGAATGGTAACCTCGTACACATTAGCACGTCAAACTCAAATCCACACTTGATGGAGTCCTAGGCCTAAGCCGCATCGAGCATCACTGCCGCCGCTCTAACCTCCGGATCCAGTTGATGCATTACTGCGAATAAGGTTCGTAAGTTGTGTGCGGTGGAGCGAGTCGGGACAAAGTCTGATTGGTCCGGGAGGACCAGCGCCGTCAGCAGGGGACGCAACCTGGTGGCTACTGTTTTTGTAATAATGTTTGTATCTATATTCAATTATAAAAGCGGGCGGTACGATTCACAGCTACCTGGGTGCTTACCCGGTTTCAGCAAGGTGGTGATTTAGCGCTTCCTGTAGAGTTGGAGGTAGGAGTCTTTTCTGATATGCTTCACTATACATGTTGAGAAGGTGAGGGGCTAGCAGGTCTACATAAGCTTTGTAAAACTCACTTGGCAAATCGACTCCAGCTGTTTTATCAGAAGGAAGCCCCTGAATCGCCTCCTTCACATCCTTAATAGTAGATGGCTGCATTAGATACTCTCTTTGTCCTGGGAAGAGCCATGCAGGTGCTATCTCCTCCAAACATGCGTGCACCTCTTCACTCAATGCTTCCTGCCTTGGACCATACAGTTAATAGTAATCCCTAAATTGCTCGATAATTTCAGGTGTGATCTAGCACTTCGTGCCGTCCTGGCGTTCTATCTCTGTGATGTACTCCTGCGACCGCGGAGACCTGATCATTACCGCCAGCGTGCAGTTAGGTCGTCCTCCCTCCCCAGATGTCCTAGCTGTCCAGCACCTAGACAGGTGTTTGCTTCTTGGTCTGCGGTCTCATTATATTCCGTTACCAAATCCCTGATTTCAGACAGTCTCTCCATTTTCTATTATTGTTAAGGATTTCTCCTTCTTTTTCATCCGGGATCACAGATCCTTGAGCACCCCTGCGTGTAGCCCAATGCATGTCCCCCTGATAGTGGCTTTAAACGCCTCCCAGAGTGTGCCTGCTTCCTCCACAGTTCCCTCGTTTTCCAGAAAAAACAGCTCCATGGCCTACCTCGCCCCTTCTTTAAAAACAGGATCCAGCAGCGAGGATGGTTGAATTCGCCACTGGAAAGGTTGTGTGGGAAGGCACACATTCAATACCACCGGGGAGTGATCTGATAGTGTGCGCGGCAAGTGCTTCACCCCGGGAGCAGCCGACCCGGAGATCAACCAATGGAGTCCAATGTACCGAGGACATGTGAGTGCCTTTGGGCGTCATAGGATATCAAGCCCTCCAAAGATCAATAAGCCTCTGGGTGTGGTTCATGATATCATGTACTACTTGTGAAGCTCATTTGCTCTGCATACATTTCCTGAAGTACATAGATCAAGCCTTGCCAGTTGATCCATCACTGTTCATTTATAAACCTTACTTAGGAAACCCCAAATACCCACATACCTACACCTTGTTCCTGGGCGCCACCCTTCCAATTAATCATTCGCGCTCCTCGCACATATCTGATGCGAAACCTTCTTGTTAGCGCAGTGGCTGCTGCCTTCTACTGAGCTCACACTCCAAATTCAAATGTTGCGCCCGGTCCGCAGCTTCTCACCATGCCGCAGCTCTGGCACGATATTCAGCGCAGCAGTGGCCAGTAGGCGCCACACTAGGCCCCACGCTGGTCCGCTGCCGCCATACCTTGCCAGGTCACCTCCTCTGGTATGCACTGTATACCCTGGGGGCTGCCGCGATTCTTCCTTCTGCTGTTGCGGACATTTGCCGATAACTAGCTGGTTCCCGCCTCACTGACTGCTGCTCCACAAGACCTCCGCACACGTCCCGTGCCGCCATCTTGCTGCTGTTCAGGCCTGAGCTCCGTAAGCCCCAATACTCAGTCTGGCTTTATCTTTGGCAATATAGTTTGGCACCAGTAGTGCCTCTTACTTTCGGGACCGTTATTACGATATTTCTTCCTGCCGATGTCCACCCATTACGCCGATAACTGTCGTATTCTGTTTTCCAGCCAGCAGAGCTACACTACAGTGCGTCCATTTTGCCGCAGCCTCTATAGCGCCCCCACAAGGACAATACTTATACTGGAAAGAGGCAAGAAAAAAGAATGATTGGGATTAATAAAGGATCTGAGAATATGTGAAGAGACTGGGTTGTTGGGAAGAGCAAGAAGGGAGTGTAGGGTATAGAAATAATTTGAACAGAATCATGATTATCATGAAACCGTTAAAGTAGCGACAAAGAAACAAGCTTTGCTAAAGTGCTATGAAATGTGAAGTTGTTGGAATGTGTAGTGAGATAGTTTAAGTGGACTGCCTGAGAGAGCAAGAATACCCACACCAGGGACTGGCAGATTTGAAAGAAAGCAGATATGATACAGGTTGATTAGCTGCAGACTTTAAACCCCAGAAAAATAGAGGATGATAATAATGGAATGAAAGGTTATAAGAATTAAACCAGCTATTTTAAAGAGAAGAGAACAAAATAGCTGCAGGTGTAACAAAGGAATGTGCAGAAGAAGGGAGAGGATAGATAATTATGGAGGAAATAAAATCTGTTTTATGAAAGCAACTATGTAAAGGTACTGTGCACTTTGGACTGTAGGACAAAGGAACGCAGTTAACTAAAAGGATGGATGTGCTTAGGGGAAGGAAAATAAAATTAGTGAAAGATCAGCAGTAAGGTGGTAGGGTTCCATGGATATAGTACTAAAATCCCTACAAGAGGTTTTGAGCAGGATGAGAATAGGAGGGGATCCCCTGTGGCATAAACCAGTCCCGGACAGGGCAGAATGAGTTTGTCGTTTGAGCCTAAAAAACTATTTGAGAAACGTTGACCATTCAGAAAGAACAGACCCAAAGATATTCTGATTACTATGCCTGGCATGAGTGGAAAATTATTGAAATTGAGACAAGTGTGCAAGACAAAATTAGAATGTGAGGCAAGGGATTCAACAGTTTTAGAAAGACATTTAAGACGATGGATCACGTTTCACCCACCCCTCAACAAATGTGGGACTTACACTAAGGTATGCTAAAATACACCAGACAAAATAGATGGGGGAAACTGAAATAAGAGATGAATATGGGGAATTTGACGGATTAAACAAGAAAGGCAGGTAGTGGGATGAAAATAATAAATCACAAATGAAACTTTGGAATATAATTGGTGAGTGGGAGGAGGAAGTGGAGTAGGAAGTTGCAGAGAAAATGTGTGTGAGAGAAATGTGAGTAGTCATTTGTACCAAAGGAAATTGGGGAAAGAATAGTGGGAAAAAAGAAGTGGTCAGCAGAATTAAGAAGACTAAGTGTATTGAAGAGAAAAACGTTGCCATGAATTATCACGGAAAGAGTAGGGCTGAGAAGTAAGGAGAATGCAGTATCAGTAAGGAGGCTGCCAAGGATGCCCCCAGAAAGGTGTGTGTGTGTGTATAAAATAAATGTGTCCCAATAGCACTTGTTGTTTAGAGCAGCTGTACTAATAAACACACATTCACACTTTTATTTCTACAGTGCAACGGTCAAATTCAATTTTATTACCAGAGTACAGCAAAACTAACATGAGAAAATATGCTATTTATTCCCATTCTTGAAGGTGGGGAGGGACATCTTAAGGCTTCGCCTTTTGTAAGTCATGACCCCCCGTAAACTCAAAAATGGTAATAAATAGCCTATTACTCTGCATACGTGTGTGTCTATGTATGCATATTACCTACTGCCGGTCGCCAGAAGGTAGTTATAGTTAGGACCTAGTTTCCATAGGAAAAGCTTTTTTTGTTTTGCTAATCACTTAGTGCTGTTTGGCAAATCTTCACAAACTTTTCAGAACTAGTTTGGCACTCACTTCAGCTCCTTTTTGGAAAGTGTCAGGTTTATTCATTAAGCGGGGACCGAGAAAAAGGGGGAGGGTCCCAAAATGCGTTTTCCTCATGCAATTTACTATTATAGGGATTTTAGACACGACTACAGCCCGAACTGTCGAACGGAATTACACCACATTTGTCCGAAAGCTAGTTCTTGGTCCAGAAACGTGCTTTTTGTTATTAAAGATATTTAATAACAGAGTTATTAAAGAAAATATATATGTATATCTAGAGACGCAGATTCACCACAGATCACCCGTGAATGATCTGCAAATCCACATGCCAACAGCAATGCCATGACTGGCCGGACCCAACCTGAGAGAAAATGTGAGGCCACCATTTTGTGAATTGAGGCCCAGTTATGGGGCTATAGAGTGAAAATAGGATATAAGGGATCAGGATAGAGGTGTCCTGACCTCATGGGACTGATGGAGGGTTGTGCAGGTCCCCTCAAGGGGAAGAAATTGTAGAAAAATGTATTTTGTGTGCTCGCGAATATCCACGGATCCTGCGCGGCACTCGACACAACCACTGTGTGAATCCACGACGGATCCGTAGATCCAGACTCTAATTTTAAAAAAAATACCCCCACTCACAGACCCACTCACAAACACACACACCGAACACCACTCACACACCCGTAAAGTCACTCAGAGAACCACTCACAAACCTACACAGGTTCTAACACACCAACTCAGACCCACACAGCCAGTCACACACCCTGGGGCTGGTATTTGACCGGGAGGGGGCCTCTCATTCTCTGGGACTAGGTTAATTATTGTAGGGGAGGGTGTACTTGGGCCCCTCCCAGGGCCATTTTTAGCTCCGGGACTCCATGCCCCACCATTATATTTATGGGTGAGGGGGACACGCAGCCTCCCTCCCTGGGCTGATTTCGGCCCAAGGGACAAGTCAACAAAGCGTCGGTGCCCTGATGCCCACCCTGAGCATCCACTATATCCTTGTTTGGGGCGGCGGGGTGATCCCCAAGGCTCCAGCTGGCTCCCTGCATCCAGCAGGAGCTGGCATCACTCCCGACTGCAGGGAGTTTCCCTGCCTGCATTACTGTGGGCAGGGAGCAAGATGAAGTCTGCTCCAAGCTGGCGGAAGCATTTTTAAAGCTCCCACCAGCTGGGAGCGGACTTCTTGTTTTCTCTCGCTTGGTGGGAGCTTTGAAATTGCTCCTGCCAATTGAGAGCAAACACAGGTTTTCCTGGCCATGCCAGTATGGACCGGGAAACTGCTATGTCTAGGGGTGGGCAAACCAGGACATAGCAGGAGCCGGTCCAGGGGGATGGGGTCCCCAGGGCCATTAATGGCTCCGGGAGGGGTGGTCATATCCCACCCTCCCCTTTGTTATTGTGGCCAGGCCCCTGGGGATGGGGTCCCAAGTGCCGAAATCAACCCGGAAAGGGGGCTGTTGCCCCCCTCCCCCTTATTAACTTTGTTTTTGCTGGTGTTTGAACTCTGGACACTGTACCATTGCTGATCAGTGGTAAAGTGCAAGTGCTCCCTGTGTAACATAGGATTGTGATTGGTTATTCCTGATTTCCATATTTCATTTACTGGTATTTCTCCAGTAAAGTGCATTGTGTGTGCCCAAGACCTGTAAACCAAATTCTCCTAGTGGGCCTCCAGCTCTGATTGTGCCACCCAGATGAGTAGCCCTGCAAACATGTCTCAGGCCTGCCACTGGCAGCGTCTGCAAGTGCAGTTTTAAACCGCCATGACGACCTGGCAACTACACCCTTTTATTACATGTAAGGGACCCCTATGGTAGATCCAAGGTCGCCCCATGGGCAGGGTGCAATGTATGTGAACGGTAGGACATGTACTGGTGTGTTTTACATGTTCTGCTAGTGAAATACTGTAAGAAAGTGCCCTCTTTTTACATGGTTGCCCCCTACTTTGTGTTTGTCCCAGTAGAAAAAGTAGCTTAAAAAGTAATCCAAAAAGTAACTAAAGAGTAATCTGTACAGTATTTCAATACCTTGACCTACCTGTATTTCAAACCACTGCATTTGAACTTTCATTCACTTGTAAACACTGCATAATATTTTGAAAACATTTATTTAACTTACCTGTGCCAGGCTTGACTTGGATCTCAAAATAAAATAAAGTAACAATATTTTTATACAAACAAAATTGGTCTGAGTTCAGTCTTTGAGTGTGTGTACTACAAATGCTTAAGACTACCCTCAGATAAAACCTTACTGCTGGCCCACACTACCACAAATAGAGAGTAAGGTGCGATCTACTTTTACCTCTGCCTGCCTTTGGAGTCTCACTGGACTCTGTGCACACTATACCTCATTTTGGTACATTATATACAGAGACAGTTTCTTAAATTGGTGGATCAGCAGTGGGATATACAACTTTGCATTTTTCCAAAATTACTAAAAGTCTTGTTAGGGCCTTAGTTAAGTCCCTTTAGAGTTTTAGAAAAATAAAAGTTCAATTTAGTTAGGTATAAGGGGGGGTTAGAAGTTTTTTTTTGTAACAAGAACCCAGCTGTTAGTGAAGATAACCACAATGGCATAGAGAACCAGGTTGAGGAGCTCGACCTCACCCCTTATCTCCACTTAGAGTTTAAGGAATTAAGGTCTCTATACAAACTTTAAAAATATAATCATGGGGTCCCATTCCTCCAAACAAAAGCTCCAGGAATTGTTGGCAGGGTATGCTACAGACCATCCTTCTGACAATGGTGAAGACCTCTCAGATGAAGAAGTAGAGGGAGGAGATGAAGATAACTACTCTTCCCCCCCCCTGCCCCCCCCACCTCATAGGGAGAGAAGGGCCCAAGTGCCCTTGACTCCAAGAGTAAACCTCTCTGCACCTAGAACCCACACAGGTGGTTCAGGTACTATTGAGGATAGCCTCAATGAGGAGGACAACCTTTTAGCAAGGTTGACCAAAAGATTGGATCTAGCGACCAGACTCCTGGCTCTGGAGAAAGAGAGAGCAGAGATGGGCTTAGCTCCCATCAATGGTGGCAGCAATCTACTAACTTAGGATAAAGAGCAATGTTATGATCCTAAAATCCCCAAAGGGATTATCCCAAAATATGAAGAGGGTGATATCACATCACAAAATTGTTCACAGCCTTTGAGAGGGCTTGTGAAATTAGAAAAGTGAAGACGTCACATTGGAGGAAACTCCTTTGGGAACTGTTCACTGGTAACTGCAGGGACAGACTTCTGAACCTTACAGGGGCATATGCTGGGTCTTATGGCCTCATTAAGAATACTCTGATTGCGGGCTTTGGACTCATAACTCAGGAATATAGAATTAGATTCAGGGGGGCTCACAAAACCCCAAACCAATCCTGGATTGACTTTGTTGACTACTCAATTAAGACGGGGAACAACCTTTACAACGCAACTTTTACAACGCACTACCTTTACAACGCATTTTTTACAACGCATAATCCATTACAACGCATGACATTACAACGCATGACACTACAACGCATTTTTAAAAACTACCTTTACAACGCATTCCATTACAACGCATACTACCATTACAACGCATACCATTACAACGCATAATATTACACTACACTATCCAACACTTACCCTACTGTTGCACCCCCTGGAGTTAGAATAGTAATTTTTACCCCTATACTATCCAACACTTACCCTACTGTTGCACCCCCTGGAGTTAGAATAGTAATTTTTACCCCTATTCTATCCAACACTTACCCTACTGTTGCACCCCCTGGTGTTAGAATAGTAATTTTTACCCCTATACTATCCAACACTTACCCTACTGTTGCACCCCCTGGAGTTAGAATAGTAATTTTTACCCCTATACTATCCAACACTTACCCTACTGTTGCACCCCCTGGAGTTAGAATAGTAATTTTTACCCCTATACTATCCAACACTTACCCTACTGATGCACCCCCTGGAGTTAGAATAGTAATTTTTACCCCTATACTATCCAACACTTACCCCACTGTTGCACCCCCTGGAGTTAGAATAGTAATTTTTACCCCTATACTATCCAACACTTACCCTACTGTTGCACCCCCTGGAGTTAGAATAGTAATTTTTACCCCTATACTATCCAACACTTACCCTACTGTTGCACCCCCTGGAGTTAGAAAAGTAACTTTTACCCCTATACTATCTAATACTTACCTTAAATGCAATTTAATATTATGCGTTGTAATGGTATGCGTTGTAAAGGTAGTATGCGTTGTAATGGAAATGCGTTGTAAAGGTAGTTTTTAAAAATGCGTTGTAGTGTCATGCGTTGTAATGTCATGCGTTGTAATGGATTATGCGTTGTAAAAAATGCGTTGTAAGTGCATGCGTTGTAAAAGTGTGCGTTGTAACGTCATACATCCAATTAAGACACTAGATGGTTGGTTAACTGGAAATAATGTGCATGATTTCTATGGACTTTTCAATCTGTTTATGAAAGAACATATTTTAAGTAAATGCACTAATGAAAAGTTACATCAGCATTTGGTAGACCTAGGTCTAATTTCTCCCCAAGAATTGGGAAAGAAGGCAGACCACTGGGTCACGCCAAGGGTGACAAAAACAGCCACTGGGGTTGACCAAAAGAAAGGGGTTACAAAACCTCCCCAGGGGAACGGTGGTGAGAATCCCCAAGATAGAAAGCCAGAGTCTTTAAATGTGCCCCAAAAACCTGAACAGGGGGGTGGGTCCTAAAACTCTTCCTAGTCCAATAATAGGTACAGGGGAAAGAACTTTGATCCTTTAAAGGCCTGGTGTAAAAAGTTGGGACACTTAACTGGAGATGCTACTTGTCTGAACAAGAAGCCCCCTAGTCCTCCTACAGGTACTCCTGGTGTAATCAGTCTCCAGGTGGGATCAAACAGTGTGCCCAGAGCAAATCAGGGTTCACACTGAAGCAGTTCTAGTCACAGAGGGGGAAGTTGAGTTTGCCACTTTAGCTGTGTGGCCATCCAACTTAAAGACGTATTTGCAATACTTCAGGATCAATGGGACTAGAATTGAAGCCCTGAGGGATACAGGTGCCAGTGTCACTATGGTGAGAGCTACACTAGTTTTCCCAGAGCAATACCTGATTGGGAAAACTTGCCCAGTCCAGTCACCTATGCTGACAGTGTTACTACTAACCATGCTATTGTGACATTGAACGTGCGGGGGGGGGGGGGTGTGGCAAGGAGGAGGGCCGGGGGGTTGCCGGCCTGAAACCGGTAGTTGTCTCTCCAAAGCTTCCAGCTGCATGTCTGCTTGGTAATGACCTGGACACCTCAGCATGGGTAGAACTAAAATCCCAGGCAGCAATGCTGGACATCCCTGAGATTGTGTGTCAAGACTAGAGCCCAGAGCCGAAAGCAGGGTGAAAAAGGTGTTGGAGCCTGAAAGAATGGACCAACCTTACAAGATGAAAGGTAAGAAGACAGGGAAACCAACTTCTGTGCAGCAAAAGGATCAGGACCCCTCTCTTCAGGGAGATGACTTGGACACCCAGAGGGAGCTGAGCCCATGGAGCTTGACCCTTAGAGCTGTGCCTTGGACAGCAGGACTGCCCAACTTTTGAAAGCCCGAGGTAGCAAGCTGCTACCCAGGAAAAGGGAGATGTCAGTGATACCCACAGAGTCTATTGGGAGGAGGGGCTGCTGTACACTGAGGCCAGAGACCCCAACCCTGGAGCCACTAGGAGAGCTTATGACATCCCCCTAGCTGGACATCTGGGCCAAACCAAAACCTGGGAAAGGCTAGTTAGCCACTTTTACTGGCCCCAGTCGTCTCAGAAAGCAAAGGAGTTTGTCAGCTCTTGTGTCATCTGTCAAGCCAGTGGCAAAGCAAGTGGGCACCCAAAGGCCCCCTTGATCCCACTACCAGTGGTTAGGGTTCCCTTTGAAAGGGTAGGTGTGGACATAGTGGGTCCACCTGCTCCTCCCACAGCATCAGGAAACAAATTCATACTAGTGGTAGTGGATCATGCCACTACGTATCCTGAGGCAATTCCACTTAGGACTACTACAGCTCCTGCAGTAGCCAAGGGCTTCATTGGTGTCTTCTCCAAGGTAGGGTTTCCTAAGCTGGTGGTTTCATACAGGGGGTCTAACTTCATGTCTGCTTACCTAAAACACATGTGGAAAGAGTGTGGAGTGCAGTACACCCCATCACCCACAAGTCAATGGTCTTGAGAGGTTTAACAAGACATTGAAAGACATGATTATGGGGCTCCCTGAAAACCTCAAAAGGAAATGCGTTGTTCTCTTACTATGCGTGCTTTTCGCCTACAGAGAGGTGCCTCGGAAGGGAGTAGGGTTTTCCCCCTTTGAACTTCTGTTTGGCCATTCTGTTAGGGGACCACTCTGTCTTGTAAAAGAGGGTTGGGAGAAGCCTCTCCAAGAACCCAAACAAGACATTGTGGACTAGGCCTAAGGTCCAGAATGGAAAAAGCTTCCAAAAATCTTGAGGCCAGCCAGGAGCTTCAGAAGCACTGGTACAACCAAAAAGCTGCACTGATAGAATTTCAACCAGGGCAAAAGGTGTGGGTTTTGGAGCCAGTGGCACCAAGGGCTCTCCAGGACAAATCGAGTGGTCCTTACCCCAGCTTAGAAAAGTGAGGTCACCTACTTGGTTGACCTGGGCACAAGCAGGACACCCAAAAGGGTGATCCATGTGAACTGCCTTAAGCTTTTCCATGACAGGGCTGACATCACCATGCTGATGGTGACTGAAGAGGATCAGGAGACAGAGACTGAACCTCTCCCTGACCTCCTCTCATACAGCCCCAAAGATGGGTCAGTGGATGGAGTTGTCTTTTCAGACACCCTCACTGCCTAACAGCAGACGGACTGCAAGCAAGTCTTGCAGCAGTATGCTAAGCTCTTTTCCTTGACCCCTGGTCATACAAACTGGTGTACCCATGATGGGGACACTGGTGACAGGGGACCTGTCAAGAACAAAATCTATTGGCCGTCTGACCAAGTCAAGGAAAGCATCAGAGCTGAAGTCAGCAAGATGCTGGAGCTAGGGGTTATTGAACCCTCTGAGAGCCCCTGGGCCAGCCCAGTGGTTCTAGTCCCCAAACCTTAGCCCCAGGGTGGAAAGAGAGGAATTTGGTTCTGTGTGGACTATAGAGGGCTCAGCGCTGTCACCAAGACAGATGCTCACCCTATCCCAAGAGCAGATGAGTTGATAGATACATTGGGTGCAACAAGATTTCTAAGTACCTTTGACTTAACTGCAGGGTACTGGCAGGTTGGCATTGCACCAGGCACAAAAGAAAAGAGCATTCTCCACACCTGATGGGCATTATCCATTCCATTGTTAATCTTTATTTCGGCTCAAAGGCCATAAAAGCAGCATAAGTTATCACAATTCACAAATAAAATAGGCGAATTAAATCACAGTTATAAAATATTGCGTAACATTCAAAGAGATCAGAACTCAATATTGAATTATAAAAAATTCCTGCGTTTTAGCCACATAGCATTTAAAAACCGGGAAACTGCAAATACTATTGGGGGTTGGGTATCATATTTCAGGACTCTCATTGCATGCTCACACTCTCTGAAACCAAGATTTAAACAAATGGGCTTAACCCAATGTTTTCTTTGAATATGATAGATAGGACAAAAAAAGAAAACGTGGTTTTCGTCCTCCAGACTGGAGCCACAAGCCGGACAGGCAGTGCTATTATTTAAGGCCCACCTGGAGGTAAACGATCTGAGTGGCAAGCATCCCAATCTCAGTTGGCAGTAAAGCTTCCTAGCAACCGGGGGACTGACCAGATCTAGGAATTCCTCTCTCCTATAATTGTCTTTAATTTGTAGGAACTCGGTCGTCAACCACCCGGACTCCGCACATTCATGTAAACACATGAGATGATGGTTTCTGGCCTGTTCGGCCAATTTTGCTTTTGGTAGGGCCGGGCACGAAGTCTCTGGGGAAGTCCATAGTTCAGGTAGACCAATCTTAATGCAGGCATCCTTAACAAAAGTCAACCAGGGAATGTTCTCTTGCTTTAATAGGGGCTAAACCCCCATAAATTCCTCCCGATAAGAACCCAGCTCTGCATTAGACCAAAGTCTCTTCCAATATACTAGTGGGCGCAGCATTACCACTTGGTCCATAGGTAACAGGCCGAGATCCAGCCTGATAGGGATCAACGGGGAGCTAGACGGTAAGCCCAGCAAACTCCTCACGAAAGAATTTTCAGTCCTACTTAGACTGTTTGTTCTTGAATGACCCCACAATTCTGCTCCATAGATGGACGCAGCTCTCACTTGGGTCCTATAGATTTCAATCGCTGGTCCCACTGGTTTGGAGACCGAGCCTCTGAATACTTGTGAGATTCCACCAGTGGTTTGGGCAAGTTTCAACACAGAGTTGGCAATTTGTCCCCCCCATCCAAAGTTTTCTTGCAGGATAATCCCCAGATAACTGAACGTTGTCACCAGCTCAAGGTATACGCCGTTCAGAACTGGGTTTGGCCGTGTATGCTTGGGGGGGTTGAGGATCATAAATTTAGTTTTAGCTAAATTGATCTCTAAACCCCTTTCAGCGCAGAAATCCACAAAGCCATCCAAGATGCGCTGGATGCCAGTTGACGTTCGGGACAGCAACAAAGTATCGTCAGCGAACATCAACGCTGGCACCAGGCCCGTGGCGAGTCTTGGCGCATCTGTATCCCTGATACCCTCCAGGTGTTTAATGAGCCCGTTATTATATAGACAGAATAGCGTGGGTGCCAACACGCATCCTTGTCGGACTCCACGGTTTACGGGGAAGCGGGAGGACAGGTCGCCATGTTTTCCACATCTGACCTGGGCGAAATTTTTCCTGTGGAGTCTGCTCACAATATCCAGAAGATACAAAGGGACATTTAGAGCCTGAAGCACCTTCCACAGTTTTTCTCGCGGTACCAGGTCGAATGCCGACCTCAGATTAACAAAAATGAGGTAGAGGCTGCCACCCTCTAGATACATGGTCTTCCAGTGAATGATCTGAAGTCGAAAGATCTGGTCAACAGTGGAAATACCCTCTCTGAAACCCGCTTGCAAAAGGCTTAGGATGTTGTTTTCCGACTCCCAGGACTGTAATCTGTCCAGAATTATACGGCCGAACAGCTTTCGTGTGATGTCAATTAAGCTGATAGGCCTATAATTTGAAGGTTGTAAAGGACAGCCTTTCTTGAATATCGGAACGATTTCTGCACCAAGCCAAGACTCTGGAAGTTCCGCACCCATAAAAATAGAGTTGAATAGAGCACAAAGATACGGGACTCAAATCTTTGGTTCCGAGCGATAGAGGTCGCCAGGGATTTTGTCCAATCCCGGCGCTTTGTTGGGTATCAGCAGGCGTATGGCCGATTCCACCTCCTTTGGTGTTATTGCCAAAATGGCTTCTGCTTGAGAAACAAGTCTAGTAGGGGAAGTGGATATAGGTAATGTATTGTCATTTGGGTCGGAATAGAGACCCCCATAATGAGCTTCCCATACCGCTGCGGATATATTTGGGAATGAGATGGTACCAGGTTCTTTCCTACCCGTACTAACAATGGTCCAAAAACCCTTAAAGTCTTTGGCCTGCAAGGATGACCTCAGCTCCTCCCATGTCTCGGCCTCCCATGCCTTTCTAAAGTTTGTTTATGCCTTGCCCTCAAAGATTTTATTCTGCCTTTGTCCAAGGCTTTGATTGCAAAGAGCAAATCGCTCTTTGATTTCCTGCACTCGGCAGAATACCACAGATGCCTTTTGGGCAGATGGGGCCTCGCATTTCCCGGCGAACAAAACACCTTCGAGAGTTTTTCCACTAGCTGTAGGTGAATACCTGTAGGTCCAATCACCTGTTCTATGTTAATTCGATTTGAACCAACCTCAGACATTTCAAGAAGATGGGGTAGGGCGAGGCGATAGATCTCTGCCATTTTGTTTGTACTTGCAACAATACGGGGCCCTCTAACCCTTCGTCCATTGTTAAGCAAGATTAAAGGTTGCGCAAATGTAGGTGATATGGTGTTTTGACTAGTGCTACTGATGCCCCAGGTACCTGGTTTGAATGTGGCAACCAAAGCATTGTGATCGCTGTCAACGCGTTCAATCACATTAAAATCGAGCACCATGTCCCGCGATCGTGTTTGAATGAGAATGTTATCGAGTATAGAGGTTTGTCCGATTCTATTAAAGGTGGCTCGACCAGGTCTATCCGAGTCAAATCTCCCATTACATGCCCTCAAAGATAATGAGAGAGTAAGAGCCGAGATCTGAAGAACCAAAGGGGTCCAGGCTTTGACCATGGGGAGCATCGGATCGGGGATGTTCCGGTGTTCATTTTCGGCAGATGGATCATCTAGGACCGACACACTGAGTGGTTCATATTGGCAGTTAAAATCGCCGCCCACAATTACAGAGTATCCGGGATCCAAAGACAGGATAAATTTGTTTAGCTGCTCGATAACCGTGGATTCCCGACCACCCCGGGAAGGTCTAGAGTAAACATTTAGGAGAGCCAAATAGTTGTTCTTGGGCAGCTCAAGCAACACACATAGAATGTCATCAAGGTTGGTGTTGAGTTGTCTTGCCGTAGCGCCCAGGTGGAGACCCACCCAGGTAGTAAGGCCTCCAGAAGGTCTGCCCTTACCACCAGTTACTGCTAGTGTGCTAAAAGATGCAAAGCCTGCTCTTTGAAAATTTTCTAAGGCCCATGTCTCTTGCATTAGGCAGATATCAAAATTGTTTATAAAAGAGCCCCAATCTTCGCACATCAATTTGTTCTTGAGACCTGCCACATTCCAAGAGAGCAAGCAAAAACTCGACTTTAATTTGGTTGTTTTGGGAGGCTGGTCAGCAACGGGACTTGTGTTTAGTGGTAAGTTAGTTAACCTACTCGGGGTTTCCTGCCCAATCCCATTTGTCAAATCTACCAATTCTATCCGCCCCCCGAGACTGAATTGGGCTTCAAAGCACTACAGTTTGGACGTCAATCCACCTGATCGAGGGTACTAAATCTATAAGTGTGCTGGAAAGCTTCTAGCGGCGGTGGGCCGAGTCGGTCAAAGATCTGAATTCCGTTAGTGAAGCAAGGGGGGGGTAGTCCAACCCTACCAATTCTCCTTCTGTCTACCCTTCCCCTGTAAGAGGCATCAATACCACAGATCTGGGGTCCCGGGTAAAAATAGGTAAGTGGAAGAGCTCTGATTGCTGTGTGGGAGCTAAAATAGGGACCCGACTGAAATGTGCAGATATACCTAGCAGTGTTTGGATTCCTGAAGTTTATTACTGCGCAATCGCCCGGGATATCCTTAGATCTGCTGCCTACCCAATTTATCCTCCTTACGAATAATAGCTCGCTTGTACACTGGTTCGGGAGGGGTTTGTTACAATTTAGCCAGTGCATACATTTGTTCTTTAAATCAAAGAAGGACTCCCTTGATCCAAGGGTCAGGGAGGGGACACCGGCAAGGACCACCGCGTACGGGGCAGATTCGGGAGGAAGGTTCAAGCAGGGTAAATTCGAGTCGGGGAAGGGCCCTGTCTGAATGCATGGGGTATGATCAGTGCCACTTGGCTCATTTAGCGGGATGCTAGTAGCAAGAGGCAACCCGCTCCTTAAATTCCCTGCGACAGATGGTGGGGGAAGAACACACGGGGCTATATGGAACTCATTAGCCAGAGCCGGAACTTGGCTCAACGGAATGGGATGTTCTATTGTATCTGCCACTGCATTAGATGAATTAAGAGTAGAATAAGCAGTCTCGGCAGCATTTTCTTTAGTTCCCTCTCTATCCTCTGACCCCGTGGCCCTAGACAATAGAGACAACATTGATTCCAGATTTAGGAGTCTGTTTTCCAGAGAATCAAGTCTATTGCAGATAGGGCGACAGGTCGCAGTTAATAACTGTTCCATTCTTAGCCAGTAGTCGTTGTTCAGTGCAGAACCTTTCAAGACCTCAGGACCTCCAGCCGGCGAGTCAGCGTTAAGCACAGGCTCGAGAGTACCCGTGTTTTGCCGTATCTGGGTTTTTGGTCTTTTGTTAGGCAGCACTGTGTCACCCCGCTTGCGTTTCGCCACCTTTCCTGGCGGCTTGACAGAAGTAGCATCAGAACGTAGAGGTTGGCCAGATCTAGTTGTTCCTTCATTGGTCGTAGATATACGAGCGTCAGATCCATAGGAGGCGCTTTGTTCGGACACAGACCAAACATTACTGGTTGCCGTTACAGCTACATTTTCATGTTCACTCAGCAGTGGTACGCTAATAACGGGAACTGGAGCAGACGAGTTTATAGCTACTGGTGACTTTACAAAAGCGATACTACCCAATGAGGAACGTTTGTTATGCTCAAGATCAAGAGGGAGTCTTTTCTCAGTGAGTTCAATTTCTTTCTGTAGGACAGACTCAGCTCTCGTGATAACTGTCCAGAGTCCCGACTACTCCTGCCCCACTAAGGGACTTACGACCCTTCTTCACACCAGCGGAGGCCATTGAAAGGTATATGGGTAGATCAAATGCACACCTCCGTACCGGTAATATATCGCGTTAGCGTCAAGACACAGCGACTCAAGAGTTAAAGCAACTCACCGGCAACTTTTACTCTTACCCCATAACACGCTGCTCACATAGGGAACCAAGGGGGGTGCCCCGTCCCGGCCTCAGTCGGTCTCTGGCGGGCTCAGACGGGTCCGCCCTTGTCCCGGGCTTCGCCCGTGCTGCGTTCCGCGCTGCGGAAATGCGTGGGCGGAAGTTTGAGGATACGCAGGGGGCGGGGTTTCGAGGAAGAGGCAGGCAGCGGGAAGGTGGAGGGCTGCTGGGCCTCGCAGTCCTCAGTCCAGGTATCCTTGTACACCAACACCAACACCAACTCCGGGTTTACGAGCGGCCCCCGCGGAGCGGGGGCCGCGAGGATTGAAGTAGTCACCAGGGGCGGAGTTACGAGGAAGAGGCAGGCAGCGGGAAGGTGGAGGGCTGCTGGGCCTCGCAGTCCTCAGTCCAGGTATCCTTGTACACCAACACCAACTCCGGGCTTACGAGCGGCACCAAGGTATCAAGGTATCGCTAGGGGCTAGGAGCTCAAATCAAAGTGCTTTTTTCACCAATTTTCTCTAGAAAGTCCTCCAGGAAAGTTTTAGGCTTTATCATTCCTTGAAGCTCCTTATGCGACACGGCATTAATATCCCTGGAGCGCCCCAATCCGCCTCAAAAATGCGGTCAGAACTCCCTAATAACTGTCCAGGACACCAGCTCCCAGAAGGCACCACTATCCCACCAGAAATATAGATATTTTTTTTTTTAGACACTCCTACAAATGACTAAATAATCTTACTATACTTCTCCAAAGACAGCGTCCAAAAGTCCTGCAGCAGGCTGGAATCCTTCTCTCCCTCTTTAACATTCGGAGCAGCAGCAGCCTCTTCACCTCTGCTCTGCTCCCAGCACGTCCTCTTTATGAACCTGTGCCAGCTCTCCCTGGCTTCCTGGGACCGGGACCTCCGTTTTCCTCCGTTTCCCCTGTTTCGTCGTGGCCTCCGTCACAGTGAGGTAATTACCTTTTTAAAAAGAATGCAGAAAAACGGGACTAATGCGGGAGGAAAGGGGCGAAAATAAGAAGCATAACATAACCGCTCTGCTCTGCGCTACTCCGTCGCTCTCTCGATGTGAGCCTCCATGGCGGGGGGTGTGGCCCAAGTCAGGTCACCTGTGGCTACGCGGCGTGTCCCTGCCACCTTCCAAAGGTTGGTGAATCAAGTCCTTGCTTGATTGGAGTCCTTTAGTGCAGCACATTTTGATATTGCTGTCTTTAGCTCCACCTGGGGAAGGTGGTTTTAAAAGCTCTGCAAACTGCAGGCCTAACTATCAAAGCATCCAAATGCCAGATAGGGCAGGGAACTGTGCTATACTTGGGACACCTTGTTGATGGAGGCCACATACAACCCTTCCAGCCAAAGATCCAGGCCATCCTGGACTGGGCAGCTCCAACAACCCAGACCCAAGTCAGGGCATTCCTTGACTTGACTGGGTACTACAGGAGGTTTGTGAGGGGATATGGGTCCATTGTGACTCCTCTCACAGAACTTACCTCCAAGAAGATGTCCAAAAAGGTACACTGGACAGTTAGCTGTCAATAGGCGTTTGACACCCTGAAAGAGGCAATGTGCTCAGCACCAATTCTCAAAGCTCCAGACTATACCAAGCGGTTCATAGTGCAGACTGACGCCTCTGAGCTAGGGATAGGAGCGGTGCTATCCTAGACCAGTGATGAAGGCCAAGACCAACCTGTTGCGCTTATAAGCAGAAGGCTTCTCACCAGGGAGCAGCGTTGGAGTGCCATTGAGAGGGAGGCCTTTGCTGTGGTTTGGTCCTTGAAGAAGCTGAGACCATACTTGTTTGGTACTCACTTCCTAGTTCAAACTGACCACAGACCTCTCAAATGGCAAATGCAAATGAAAGGTGACTATCCTAAACTGTTGAGCTGGTCCATCTCCCTACAGGGAATGGACTTTATAGTGGAACACAGACCTGGGACTACCCATGCCATTGCAGATGGACTTTCCAGGTTCTCCCACTTAGACAATGAAGACCCTCTAGAGAAAGGTTAGTCTCATCCTCTTTTATTGGGGGGGGGGGTGGGGGGGGGGGAGGGGTTTAAGAAAGTGCCCTCTTTTTTTTTCATGGTTGCCCCCACCTTTTGCTGAACTACTGATGTACTTTGACTGAGTGTGCCCTGGGCTCCTGCCAAACAGGTACCCAGGGCCTATGTTCTTTCCCTAAAACTGCATTAAAAACAAAACCCAATTGGCACACTCTGGCCACAGGTCAGCCCCTGGTAAATGGTACCACAGGTACCCAGGGCACTGTGACCAGGTAAGGCCTCTAAGGGTTGCAGCACTTGTTGTGCCACCCTTCAAGGCCCTGTACCTTTACACACACACAATGCCTTTGCAGGTTGCGTGTTTTGGTGCAGTGTCTAAGCCAATTTTTAGACATTGTACCATTATGGCTTTACTGAAACTGAGAAGTTTGGTATCAAACTTCTCAGCACATTAAACCCACACTGATGCCAGTGTGGGATTTATTAAAAAATTAACACAGAGGGCATCTTAGAGATGCTCCCTGAAAAATGACCTAACAATAGTGTCCAGGCTGTGTGGCAGCTACCACCAGACAGGTTTCTGGACCCCTGGGTCGAGAGCCTGCTGCTCTTGAGGGTCTGAAACAGTGCACATCCTGAGACGAGGTGCCAAGCCTCCTCCCCCTTGATGGGCTGGGTCCACGAAGGGGAAGTTTCAAAGGCTTGCCGTCTTTGTGAGCTTCCCCAGGCCTTTTTCTGCTTCCAGCAACTGGTTCCCACCTGTTCTCACCCCCACTTTGGGTGGGAGAACTGGCGGGAAAACCAAATGAGGAAGTGAGGTGTGCCCACCTTTGCCAACCCCAACCCTCCGGTGGGGGAGGCGAGGTGAAGCATAACTCGCAGTTCCTGTCATCTTGCAGATGGGGGGGGGGGACCCAGACAGCAAGAGTGAGGCATATGTCACCCTGCCACTGGAGGGTGGCATAAAAGGGTGCGTACCCACCCCAAGTAAGGGACCTATTGGTCCCTACCTCTACTTACCTGTAACGCCCCTAAATCTAGTATTTAGGGGCACTCCTGAACCTTGCCTCCTCAGACGATAAACAACCAAGAAGAAAAGAAGGACCGAACAGCCGTGCTGAAGCTAAGAAGAGGAGGACGTCCACTGACTTGGCCCAAGCCCTACCGGCCTGTCCCCACCTCGAACCTGCAGAAGCGAAACTCCTGTGTGTCCTGCAGCCAGCAACCTCGCGATCCCTGAGGACCTACACTACCTTCCAAAAAAAAGACTTTGTCTCAAGTGAATACCAGATTTCTTCACCCACAGACTCTGGCTCCGGCCAAATCCACGAGTCTGCACCACTCTGCACCCGTCGCCCACGGCTCGAGTTAAAGTGGCCCAACACCACAAGGAGGACTCCCTGGCGATTCTGACTTGATATCTGGTGATCTCTGACCTGCCTCGATTCTCCCAGCGAAGCCTGCAGCCTCTTTCTGGAGGATCCTCCAGGCCGGAGCTGGTAACAGAAACCCGACACCTAGAGACACCCCTGCAACCGAAGCCCCACGGCTTTAGGTTGCCCAACCGATGGTGTCCCAGTATCCTCAGGAATCCCAACTTACCTCTCCAACCGGTGGTCACCTCCAGAAGATCTTCATCCCCCAGCCTGAAGTCTTTGTTGAAACCGGAGAATCCCATTGAAACCAGCAGGGCTCCTGACACCAAAACAGCACCCTGCACCCAGCCGCCCCTCGGATCCCCCTTTGCCCTGATCCTAACACCTAAACTTGAGAACTAGCCAGAGTTCTCTGCTTCTTTTTTGCAAAAGTTATGCGTCACTCGCCCTCCGTTTCCATGGCAGTCGCCATTGAGTAGTTATAGTGAGGACTATGATTCTGTGGGAAAAGCAGTTTTTGATTTGCTAAGAACATGGCCACAGTTTGACGAATCTTAACTACACTTTCCCCTAAAAGAAAGTCTCATCAACTTCAGCTACTTCCTGGAAAGTTTTGGGTTGATCCGTTAAGTGGGGGCTGAAAGTGGGGGGAGGAAGGAAAATGTTCCAAAATGCGTTTTCCCCATTCATTTTTCCATAGGAAAGTTGAACAGCGATAACAAACGCAAAAACTGCTTAACCGAATTGCATCAAGTTTGGCAGAAGGCTGGATTTTGGTTCAGAAAGTATGCTTTTTGTGATTTGGTGTAAATCAGTTGAGTAGGTTTTGAGAAATAAAGGCTCAAAAGATATAGAGATTTTACGCTGCTGAAGGTCTGTTTGGCTGTTACGACATCAACAAACATATAATAGCAGCCATTTTATGACGTGGGGAATCAGTCCCCTGTCCTGAAAATAAGTGTGAAAAAACATATGGGGGGCATGGTAAATAACCTGTCTCCCTAGGCCTGGTGTGGGGCTCTCTGGGGACCAAAACATATTTTTTTTCCCCGCTGCGCCACTGTAATTCAGCGTCTAAGCATGTGTGTGTCTCTGTGACCGTGTTCAAATGTTTGCTATAGTGCAAGTCTACATCTTTGAGAATGAGTTTTTCTGAACCAGTGGCAGAGTGTGTGAATACATGTCCAGTGTGTGCTTGTGTGCAACACTGAGGGAAGCAGTGTCGGTTTGCGAATGCGTTTATTGTGCAAGTCTGCATCAATGAGAATGTGTTTGAGCCAGTTGTGTACAAATGTCTTTGTTTAAATGTGCTGTGACAGTGTGCAGTGGTTTCACTTTGTGAGTCTGCACCTGAGCATGACTGTGTGTCAGTCAGTGGTGGTTTGCAAATATGTGCGCCTCAGAGTATGATTCTGCCTGAGTACGTGTGTCTCACTTAGTGGCTGTATCCAAATGCGTATCGCTGTGTGAGCCTACGTCTAGGTGTAAGTGTGTGAGTATGTGTTTGTGTTAAAGTTGAGATTGCTAACTGAGTTACGATTTTCAAGTTGGCGCACAAAAATTCTAAAGAGCTCTCATCTCGTATTATTAGCTGTATCATTCCACATTACTATTACATTTGACAGTAGTCGTGAATCACTCTATGTGTCTTTAAACAGTTGAGCTATACAGAAATGTTTTCCTTTCCAAGCCATTCTTTAAATGGTTTTATCTAAACAACTACTGAATGCATTTACATCAAAACAATAAAAGCACACTTTCTGAATAATTTTCTATTGTCATGCCAAGTTTGTCATAAATCCGTTCAGTTGGTCTTTTTTTATTGCTGTGCACCAAAAATGTTTCCTTTTCTCAGTGCAGCTAGTAAAGAGGTGATGCTTAAAATACGGCATACAGGTACTATACCCCATCGAGAATAGGGAAATGGATACCTGGATACAAAGAGAATCACTGATGCTACCATGGCCACTTGGGCAACTTTACCCACCTCCTCTGGTGCTGCGTCAAGCTTAAAAGATATTGGGAAGATGTTTTGAGATGCATTAATGAGCTCTTCGACACAGATGTCCCTGCCTTCACCAGCAACGTCCTGCTTGGACTACCAACTATGTTAACTTACCCACTGTATTCCAGCAAGGGGAAAGACGTCATCATGGCACTCTGCACCTCCAAACGAGCCATTACATCTAAACGGGGCACAGATTCAATACAGGTGCACATAGACTGGCTCAATAGATTATAGGAAATATTTGGGATGGAAAAACTCACTGCCTCAGCAGACAATATACTGCTGCACTTTGACAAAATGTGGGACCCGTCCTCCGATTCCTCTCACAGAACTTTCACGATGTCTCGTGCCCAAAATACCTGCTGATCCTTAGACTCGACCAACTGGAACCGATGCCTGTTCGAGACGAGCGAGACGAATCAACCTGAACTCCGTACTTCCTGTCGACCAGCCACTACACCTTGCGAGTTTGTCTGGGACATCACCTGGGTGTGAGACCACCCCCCTTTCCTGTTAAGACTGCTTTGTGTTCCACAATCCCTATTTGCATGTTGCGGAGACTGCACTCTTCCCAATGCCCCACCCTCTCTCCCACCGCAACTCCTCCCCCGGTTTGCATACCTCACTGGCCTTTGGATGTAGGTGAGTGTATTTATGTACCTGTTTCAAATAATAATAATAAAAAGATTTAAACCATAAATACATACAGCAATGGACCACCTTTGAGTGGTTGGCAAACATTTTAATTACTTTGTCACATTAAACGGTGACTGATGCTGAATCTCTGGAACATGTAGATTGATTGCTGGTTTCTTCTAATGAAACCAAGAAGTGCAATAAAAAGTATGACGCATAAATGGCCACATTATAAACTAATCCCTTTTAAAGGGAAGATAGATGTGAGCTGAAAATAATTAATCAGTAGTTTTAATTCTGCTATCTGACACTATCTTCTGCCTCTGGCAGAAAGCATTGTGATGTCACAACTTAGCAGTAATAATTTATTACTGTAGAGTAGCTACACCCTTATATAGTTTCATATAACTAGTGATGTCCCAACAAGCCTAATAAAGTTAGAGACTAGCTTTTTACCCAGATTGCAGGTGCCTATGTATTAAAGGATAATAAAGGAAAAGAATAATCAATGAATATCTAAAGTGGCAGTTTAAACTAATACCTTCCAGCTCATTTATGCATGTTTCTGATACGTTGGTGATATCTGTCGTTGGTATGGCCTTGTAGTAGTTGTCCACTAAGCTCCATATGGCTTTAGACACTGTTGTAAAATGTATATAAGATGTTGCAGGCATGTAAACAGCTATTCTGTAGATGTGTGATGGCCAGGGTACTGAAACCCACAGACTACGCACAAAACCTCTGCATCATCTTGGACTCCTCATTCACCATGAACTGCCAGATCAACGCTTTCTCGTCATCCTGCTTCCACACGCTATGCCTGCTCCGAAAGATCTTCAAGAGGATCCCCACCGAGTCCAGAAAGACGGTCACCTACGCACTCATCAGAAGCAGACTCGACTAAGGCAACACACACTACGCCGGCATCATCCACAATTTCCTCATAAAACTGCAGAACATTCAGAACCCCTCTGCCAAACTCCTCCTCAACGCGCTTCGCCGCAGCCACATCACTGTCCACTTGAGAGACCCCCACTGGCTCCCAGTTAACAGAAGAATCACCTTCAAGCTCTTCACACATGCCTACAAAGCCCTATACGACGCAGGACCTGCATACCTTAACCACTGCCTCGCAGTCCACACACCCACCAGAGACCTCCGCTCTGCCCAACTGGCCCTCGCCACTGTCCTACGTATTCACAAGACCACAGTCTGAGGAAGATCCCTCCCTACCTCGCAGCAAAGACCTAGAACACCCTGCTTTTCCACTTCAGGCAATCACCACCACTGCCTCAATTCAGGAAGGACCTCAAGATCTGGCTCTTCGACTGAACCACAGTGCCTTCAACCGATCAGCAGTCGTTCCCCTCCCCACTCCCCCAGCGCCTTGAGAGTCTTAAGGGTGAGTAATCGGGTTTTACAAGACACCTGATTGATCAATTAATTGAAATAGGGTGGGGTCTTTGTTTCAACATGTGTGCAGGACTGTTACCTTGTACTGTCACCTTGGCCTCTGTGTGCCTATATACGAAAGCAAGATGTTTGTCAAATAGAATAGAGCTTGTACAAGCAGTTGTTGCATGGATGAGTACCTGTGTGGGTGCTTGCAGGTAGTGATTCCTTTGATAAAAAGGTTTGTTCTCGTTCTTGATGGTCAACAAATTAGCATCAATCATATTGTTATTATAAAAACTCTACTAAAAATTAGTAAGGTGCATTTTGGGGGGTTAAATAGCCAGTACTAGACCACCTCTGTTCTCGAGTGTTGGGAGATGGCAATACCCTTGGAATGCTATTAATAATGTATGATTCCCCTCGTTTTTCCAACCTTCATATATAGAACCTTCCTTTTTTTAATTTTTTTTTTTATTGGCCATGACAGTTCCTTTAAATTATACAACACATGAACATTTTCGCAGTGAAAAGTGACATTGATTGAAAGCAGTACAAAACTTAATTACTGAATATATCCACTTTTTCAAAGTTCAACCAATCTCTAGGAAATTTGTTAACGCTCCCCAAATTAACAGTCCAATACGTTTCTTCCGGGCCCCCCTCAATGCATACTAATTCCACTCAATTTCATAAATACGATACAGCTTGGATCTCCAATATTCAAAAGTCGGAGCTTCAGGTGATAACCATTCTGTAGCAATACATAATCGTGCCACAGTCATTGCAAGAAATAAAAAATACTTATGATTTTTTAATCCTAAGTGTCTATCTGTTTTTTGGCCCATTCCTAATAACATAAGTGTAGACGAAATTTTAAGAGGACATGCAAGTACCTGCACCAAAAATGATTCAACTCTATTAAAAAAATAAGATAATTTTATACAATAAAAAAAGATATGCGCCATATCCGCTTCTGGAGCCCCACAACGCAAACATTTCCCATCATATTTGTTTCCCCAATTTTCCATACGTCTAGGAGTATAATATAGCCTAAAGAGTGTCTTGTAAACTTGAGCTTTTAAGTTAGCGGCGAGGCGAATCTCTTTTGACAAAGTTAAAGATTCAGATATATCAATTTGGGGATCTCCCAACTGATTTATCCAATACTGATTATATTTTTGAATATCGTCATGTCTATATTCCATCAAAGCCAGGTAAAGTGGAGCAATCCTTTTTTGAAGGCGGATCCCTTCTAGAAAGTTATTAGGAGATGCCGCAACCTGATTTTTAAAACTAAAATCTCGGACTTGAAGATACTTAAAAAATGAAGACTGTGGTAACTGATATTTATCTACCAATTCAGCATATGTCAAGAATATTGCTTTATTATCATATAAATTCCCGATTTTGGAGATCCCTTTTCTAACCCAAAACTTTGCATTATTATCCCAGAAAACAGAGGGGAGTACTTTATCACCGTCAAAAGGTGTATAATATGAAATATTACCAAAGTTAATCAATTTCTTAACATTTCTCCATACTCTAAACGCTGAAGACAATACCTTAAAGCGAGTGTGCTTGTAATAATGACCCTCCAATTCCCTTAATAAGCAGCCTTTTGCATGCTCTCCCAGCAGTAAAAAAAAAAATAGACGGAGCATCCGCATCATTTTTCGGCGGGTCGCCTGTCAAAATATAGCTCATCTTTTGCAAAAAACAAACGTAGTAATAGCTTAAGAAATCAGGCAAGCTTCGTCCTCCTCTTTCTTCTGGTAATGTTTGCCACTTCATACCTCTTCGAACTTTACCCGGAGCCCAGAAAAATTTCCCACAAATAATTTGTAGTTGCTGTATCTGTTTATGTGAAAATTCAAGTGGAATGCTACGAAATAGATATAAAATCTTGGCGAGAACACTCATCTTGATGATATTTCCTCTACCTATTATTCATAGTTGAAGTCTACTCCATCTATCTAGTGATTGCCTGATTTGAAGTATAATCTCTTTCCAGTTACTATCAACTATCTCTAGCATTTGAGTTCTAATTTTAATACCTAGATACGTAACCTCCTCTGTTACTCGAGAATCAATAAACTGTATGCTTTTTGTACATAAGATTTGGGTTTTTGCAGAATTTAATTTATACCCAGATATAGCTCCAAAAGCTCTGGCTAATGATTGCCTATTGCCTCCCTAGGATCAATTGTCGTTATAGCTATATCATCTGCATATGCAAATACAGAATGTGAGATACCTGAAACCAAAAAAGGTTTAATATAAAGCGATTTCTGTAAACTAATAATAAAAGGATGAATATACAACGCAAAAAGCAAAGGGGAGCAGGGGCACCCTTGTCGTGTACCTCTAGTGATATTGATCTTTTCAGATTTAAGGCCCATAGCAGTAATTCTTGCATTAGGTGTTTTATATAGGACTTGAATTGCGGTTAAAAAAGCTTTCAAAAATCTCATCCTTCTCATCACTTCCCATAAATAGACCCACTCTACACGGTCAAAAGCTTTTTCCGCGTCGAGCAATATCAGTGCTAAGTCCCTCTTTTCCACTTCTGCTATATCAAATAAAGTTATAACTTTATTAATATGAGAGACCGTTCCTTTTTAGGTATAAAGCCATGCTGAGTAGTTGTAACTAATGACGAGATGACCTTAGATAAGCGATTCGAGATCATTTTAGAGTAAAGCTTGCTGTCACAATTAAGCAAGGATATTGGTCGATAAGAGCCTGGTAACTCTGGTGGTTTCCCCTTTTTACTGAACACAACTATTGATGCTTCATTCCATGTGTTTGGAGCAATTCCAGTTTGTGCCATCCTAAACGTTTCTAACATCACAAACCTCAATGACTTAAAGAAGCATTTATAAACCTCCCCCGGAATAAAATCAGGGCCAGCAGCTTTGCCATTCGGTATACTAGTAACAGCACTCTCTAGTTCTTCCATGGTGAAAGGACTATCCAGAGCTTCTGCCTCTATTTTAGTTAGTTGATTTAATATGCAGGCTTCCGGTATCTGAACTAAAGTAGGCTCTGACTGCTGAGTATAAAGTTCAGAATAAAATTGATGAAAAATATCTAATATAGCCGTTGGGGCTTCACAAACCGCCCCAGATTGATCTTGTAATTTAGAGATCAGCCGCGAAGTCGCTTTCATTTTCAATCTTAACGCTAAAGACCGACCAATGGATTCTCCATATTCATAAATGTGTCTTTTGTTTACTAAATATTTCCGAGCAATCTCTTCCGCCGAGACCCCTGTTATAGTCTCCTTACATTGTGCGATTTTTGCTTCTATTACAGAGATCTGTGATAAGTTATCCTGTTTCTTTATTGCTTTAGCAAGGTCTACTTCTGCGGCCTTTAATAGTTCATAAAGCTCCCCCATTTGAGACCGTAATTTATTTTGATTATATAAGCCAAAATGTATTGCTTCTCCTCTAAAACAGGCCTTAAAAGTATCCCAAAGTATTGAAATATTGACAGTGCCTAAATTAATTAAAAAAAACTCTGTCATCCACTCATCATATAAATTCTGTATTGTTCGTCAAGACACAGCTTCCTATCAAATGAAAAACTTCTTATGCTACTGGAGTCCTTTAAGATAAAACATTCTATTAGTATAGGAGAGTGATCCGATGTAACTCTAGGGAAGGTTTGTATCTTTGTCTGGTTTTGTATAATTGAAGACGTAAAAAAATAATCTAACCGGACAAGTTTCTTGTGTGGTGCAGAGTAATAAGTATATCCCGGAAGGGTAGAATAACATTTACTCCATATATCAACCAGACCGTGATCAATTACTAAATTATATAAGGCTCGGACCGATATGGAATTTTTTAACTTTGTTTTGTTACATATGCCTCACTAATCGATTTCGGGCATTTTGTTATCATCACCCACCTAACCTTTTTTCTCTGCCGCATGGATTTTTTAATTGTGATAATCATTGACACAAATGTGGTTATGCACAATTAAAACTTTACTCACTGTGTCAATAGCGGTGTATAGTTCGGAATTGCGACAATGCATGCACTTTCGTGACTGTTCGCTATCTCACATTCTGGAAATCAAGGAATGCCAAGTAAATAGATATGGCATCCCCCCAGTGATAAAATATTTTGGTAAACAGACAGACTAATATGTGTGATATAAGTGGCATGTATGGAGAAATGTGTCCGTTGGATGCTATGACTGATGATATAGATGACAAGGCACTATGTCATGTACTGCATCAAAATGTTTGTGTTATAACTACGGATAACTTTCACGCTTTTACTTTTCAGATATATCAAGTTAGGTGAAAATCGTAAGTTACCTTTTCACAAGAAGATCATTTCTCCTACACTTAGCACACCTTAGTGTGTGTGCTCTCGCATACTGCAGACTGAACGTTTGTTTGGCCACTCCATCTTTAGTCCTGACGAAAGCCATGTATTCAAAACATTCTTTGGCTGAAACATGTGAACCATTTATAGGATATAAGGGATCAATTATATCTCCCAGATATCCACATTTCCTCTTTTTTAATCCTACCACAGGGCCCCAGTATTAAAGAACTCCTGGTTAGGAGGGAGACCATGTAGCAGTTTTAATTCATTACGATCACAAACTGTCACCAACAAACACCAGCTCCGCTGTAATCAGGGTTCGAAGCACACCTAGGATGCACTCGGCATCCTAGGTGGGAACCCTATGATGAAGCATGCCACCAACTGGGTGAGGGTTCTTTTTACAACCCCTTTGGTTTGTTGCACACTATTTTGGATGCAGATTAGTTTTGTGAGCCCGTTCTAAGGAAAAATTAGACACTTCACAGAACATGGTCATTGCAAAGATGTGATCAGAATGGGTAAAAAGGCTTGTGCACTTTGTCACCCTGTTATGATTGAGAAAGACGACAGCAATATTCTGTTTGTTCAAGCTTTATACAAACTGCTTTATTAAAGGGGTGTGTGTGTAGAGTAGCAGCACTATGTTTACCATTTGTCCATTACTGCTAGTACTCCGAGATGTGAACCACTGGATCCCTGCAAAAGTAAGTGTGGTTTTTTCAAGCATTCCCCTTTTCCTCTTGAAGAAGCTACATCACATCCGAGGTCTGGGCATGAATACAAAGATAATTGGGTTGTCCTCTCACTGGGAAAACTGGCTACTTTTCCTATACTGATATCAATCATTAGGGGCAACAAAAATCTGATGTGTGGATTGCTTAAATTAATCTTAGTCATTGGTTAAGTACTCCCGGTCTCAGTCTAGTAGTGCTTTTGTTTTGCCTACCATGCCACCTAGTAAATAACTAGCCATGGTCCAGCCCACAGTTCCAGCCTAAGTTCCCTCTGTGCAGGAACACGAGCAAACCTAGACCAGCTTCAGTCTGTTTTGGCCTTGTTACCAAGGGGTAGCTTGAGTCCTTTGGCATATTGAGCGCAGGACCTACGTCTGTGCATACCTGTCACATTGAGGAAAACAAAACAGTGAGCAGTAGATTGCATGAATTAATCTCAACCACAATTCAGTCGATAGTTTTCCCCTCCTGCCACCTCTAGCAGGAACCAACCGGATGTAAATCTTTGTTGGTCCTGATCTAATAGGAGCTGTCCATCCCGAACGGTCAGGCATTTTTGTTTTCCTCTGTTTCCATTTGGGAAGGTGTTTTTGTGATAGTGATACTTTAAATCTGGTGTATTTTTAGAATTAGTTGGCTAACCTATTTCTGGGGCATTTTATTGTACCCTACAAAAATATTTTTTTGTTTTTATGGTGATTTAGAAAAAAGTGTAATAGTGATCCATGAAATGTCATGCGAAAGCACTAGGTGTTTTTAAAATACTCCTCACACACTGAGAATCCCTTAGTGTCATGCTTCATCATTGGGGTCTTCCCGTCCCTCTACGGGGCAGGGCGGGGCGGGGCGTGCTACAACCTATGAATATGCGTGAGCACTTTTCGATGAAAACAAACTATGTGTGGTGAGGGAGTGAGAGTGGTAGGGTCTGGTTATGCTTAAAAATTTCCTGGCTAGTGGAAAAAAACTAATTTTATTCACTTCTCTAACTGGAAATATTAAAAAGGGGAAAGTGTGGGGGGTACTACAATGAAATGCCCCCTATTGGGTCAACATGTTTCATAAGCGGTCCCTGCAGCTTAGTCATCAAGACCTAATATGAGCCCTACTGCACTCAAAATATACAAATAGAATTGTATATGTTTGTATGCCTATTTTTCAAAACAAACATGCCAAAATGAGCATGTCTGAAAAAACGGGGAACATTGCCCCTTGTAGTCTTGAAACCGTAAGGAAGGAGGAGCATAAAAATAAACAACCGGAATATTTGTCTTTGAAACACATCACCATCATGTGGAACCACAGTACATAGACAACATTTTGCTGTGATATACCTTTCTAGAGGATAAGTGCTCCACGTTTGTTCTATGAAAAAGCGGGTTGTGGTGCCACCCACTTAGTGGTAACTGAAAGTTAGTTGCTGTAACATACATTTAAAAACACACATATATAAACAAACAGACGATTACACACACTCACTTAATTATTCATTTTCAACAAGTTATGGGTTGATGTTCATTCCATTCTATTGTGGACCTTGGGTGCCGCTGAGAGATATAAGTTTAGAAAATCAATCATACCCTCGTTCGTGAGGACATGCAAAGCAAGCAATAAGACTCTGCGCAATCATGAACAAAATGAGCGGCATCATTTCATCATTATGATTTTAAAAGTGAAAAGCATTTCAATTGAAAGCACAATGTACATACGCTATTGAGAAGGATAATCAGACTTCATGAGCTTGCACCGAAGGAGAGGTGTCCTCGAAAAATGCACTGCGGGTAAATTTAAGAGGTCACAAAATATTAGTTCTAGCCGTTCTCACCGTAATTACAAGAGTGAGAAAAACATAGACCTCCTGATATTTTAAAAGAAACGAGCCATGTTTAAAGACCTGCTCAAGTCTTACTCACATGATAAAAGGCTATGACTTCGCCCGTAAATACCTTGGGGCCGCTCCGTAGTACGTTGTTTACATATTCAAGCCGTGTTTTTATCTGATATGTAGTTGACGCAAAACCCGCGAAACGGGTTTCGAAAACAACTAGGAGGTTCAAGGTAAAAAAATGGCCGCCTTATCTGTGCTATTTGATATCTTAAAAAGAGGTTACTTCCTGTATGGATGAAAGCAAAAAAGACTAGAGGGCTAAGGATTCAAAAATGGCCGCATTATCTGTGCTATTGGTGTCTTAACTGAAGAAACACTTCCTGTTACGAAGGGAATAGAACTGAGTTCATGTACTGTTCTGAAAAGGTTCCTATTCTGGTGCACACCTTGATCGGAATGGACATCTGGTGTTCAAGCCCGCTCTGCCTGATTATTCTAGAAAATGAGCGACGACCCGCTTCTTGCGTGTGCTCCAGCATGCGTTAAGGATCGGGTGCTCCTTCGTTTTAATACATTTTTTTGGTGCCAAAAAAAATAGTTCTCTTTCTAGCACTTTTTTTATGAAAGGGAAAAATCCATGATGCTTAATGAAATACATGCTTGGGATGTAGGTGATGTCACCGTTATGAAGTGATTTTCAAGTTGTTAGAAAATCAATTGTTGAAAATAATATGAAAAATACAGAAATAGGAGTGCCTGTTTTATATTGCAATTACAAATTGGGGAGAAAACAAGACCAAAATACAATAAAAGTATCATTGAAAGACAGGAAAAAACTGAGATATAGTGGAGGTCACTGCGATCTCTTAAGTACCATTGTGGTTATTATGAGACTCATAATTGGCCCCATGGGATTTCATCGTTCAAACCATTGACGTTTGTCTTCAAGCGGAACACCCATCTCTGTTCCTTTTCAAAAAGGTATCTCTCATTTGGAACCTGTTTGATCACTGTCCACAGAATGTCCTCTGGTATATGTCCTTTTTCTAAGAAATGAGATGCCATTTTTGTGGTGTTCTTCTTACACTTTGTTACTCTTATGCTCTCCTATCCTAGTTTTGACTGGGCGTGTGGTCATTCCCACATACTCCATTGGGCATGGACAGGTGATGAGATATACTACGTTGCTACTGTTGCAAGTAGTGAATTTTCTTTGTTCCCATTTCTTGCCATTTAGGAAATTAATTTCTTTGCACTTTCTTGTTAGTTGGCAGACTTTACATCTCCCACATGGGTGATGCCCTTGTATGTTGGCCACTGATGTAGATTGGCCAGTTGATCCAATTTGTCGGGGTCTTGTATGTACAATCATGTCACGAATGCTTTTTCCCCGTCTATGGGGAAAAAATGGGTTTAGAAAGATTCATTCCGCAACTGTTCAAGATCCACCAATGTTTATTGACGATCTTCGTTACCTGATTGGAGTTCGTGTTGTATGTTGTTATGCAGAATCGCCGTTTCTCGTCAGGTTTGGGTTGAGCAGGTTCCAACAAGCTTTCTCTGCAATTGTTTTGAGCCCTTTTGTAAGCCTGGTCTATCACTCTCTTCGGATATTGTCTTATCTGGAGTTTCTTTTTGAGATCTTCTGACATTCGAAATCCGTAATTTCTGTACAATTCTGTCTCAGATGTAGAAATTGACCGTAGGGAAGGTTGTCCCGTAGATGTTTCGGGTGGAAGCTTTGGTACAACAATAGACAGTTCTTAGATGTTGTTTTGAAGTGCGTTGTGGTCACGAGTCTCCCATCCATGGGTGATATATTTAGGTCAAGAAAAACTAGTTCTTTATTTGAGATGGTGCTGGTGAAATTTAAGAAATCATCGTGGTAGTTAAGCCAAGTGATGAAACGTTTCGCTGTCATTTCATCCCCATCCTAAATGATTAGTATATCGTCGATATACCGTTTCCATGTGTTGATGTGGTCATGAAAGGGATTGTTTGGATGTAGGATTTTTGTTCTCCAGATGATGGACATAGAGACCAGATATACTGGAAGCAAATGTGCTCCCCATGCTGGTCCCATGCTTTTGGAGATATTAGGTCTTGTTTTACTCGAAGAAGTTTTCTTTCAGTGCCAGGCTGAAGCATTCCATAATGATGTTTCTAGGTGTTTGGTAGTCCCAATCAATATTGAAAAGTACTTCTTCAATGATGTTAAAAGTTTCATTGTGTGGGAGACTGGTGTATAAGCTCTCCACATCACAGCTTATCAAAAGTTGGTGTTCTGGGTCAAAAGGGATGTCTTCTAGAAGTACCAGGACATCTTTAGTGTCTCTTAGATATGTTGATGTTTTTTTAACAATAGGTCTTAGGTATTCATCTGCAAATCTTGAGGCTGGTTCCAAGATTGATCCTATTCCAGACACAATTGGACGGCCAGGAGGATTGTCCAGGCTCTTATGTATCTTCGGATTGGTGTAAAAACAAGGTGTTTTTGGTGAATCTTGGATCAGGAAATCACCTTCCTTTTTAGTCATCCATCCGTGGACAATTGCTTCTTCTACCATGCTTACTATTTTCACCTTTATCTTATCTGTTGGATCTTGATTTAGGATTTCATAATTCCTCTGATCTTGGACGAGGCTTCTACATTCATGGTCATATTCATCAGCAGATTGTATGACTATTGCACCCCCCTTGTCTGCTGGTTTTATCACCAGCTTGGAGTTATTGTTTAACTCTCTTATTGCTTTCCTTTCTTCGTTGGTTATGTTTTGAAAAACCCAGTTGGTAGTTGGATCTAGATCCTCCAAATCCTTCATAACTGCTTTCTCGAAGGTAAGCAATTCTATGGGGAGGGTAGAGTCAAGCGGTGTGAACGAGGATTTAGGTTTCAAGCCTGTCTCCTTCTTGCATCTCAACTTTTTGTTTATCCTTGAAAAAGACTTGTAATTTCAGTCTTCTCGTGAACTCTTGCATTTCTTTACATAATAGGAGTTTGTCCATATTTGATGTAGGCACAAAACCTAATCCTTTCTCCAATACTGAGATCTGGGCAGCTGTGAGGTTTTCATCTGTCAGGTTTACCACCAAGTTCATTTTCTGCTTGTTGATGCTTTTGTCATGCTCCTGGTTGATACCCTCGCTTGTTCCTCTTCTCTTGGTGTCCAGTGTACATTGTTCCCTCTCCGATTCCTTCCTTGGACAAATTCTTATTATTTAAAGAAATAAAAAATTTCATGAGAAGATCAGCTGTCCATACTGATCAAGGTGTGCACCAGAATAGGAACCATTTCAGAACAGTGCATGAACTCATTTCTATTCCCTTCGTAACAGGAAGTGTTTCTTCAGTTAAGACACCAATAGCACAGATAAGGCGGACATTTTTGAATCCTTAGCCCTCTAATCTTTTTTGCTTTCGTCCAAACACGAAGTAACCTCTTTTTAAGATATCAAATAGCACAGATAAGGTGGCCATTTTTTGACCTTGAGCCTTCTAGTTGTTTTCGAAACCAGTTTCCCGGGTTTTCCGTCAATTACATACCAGATAAAAACACGGCTTGAATATGTACACAACGTACTACGGAGCGGCACCAAGGTATTTACAGGCAAGGTCATAGCCTTTTATCATGTGAATAAGACTTGAGCAGGTCTTTAAACGAGGCTTGTTTCTTTTAAAATATCAGGTCTACTCGTTTCTTACTCTTGTAATTACGGTGAGAACGGGCTAGAACGAATATTTTGTGACCTCTTAAATTTACCCGCAGTGCATTTTTTTAGGCCACCTCTCCTTCGGTGCAAGCTCATGAAGTCTGATTATCCTTCTCAATAGCGTATGTACATTGTGCTTTCAATTGAAATGCTTTTCACTTTTAAAATCATAATGATGAAATTATGCCGCTCATTTTGTTCATGATTGCGCAGAGTCTTATTGCTTGCTTTGCATGTCCTCACGAACGGGTGTATGATTGATTTTCTAAACTTGTATCTCTCAGCGGCACCTAAGGTCCACAATAGAATGGAATGAACATCAACCCATAACTTGTTGAAAATGAATAATTGAGTGCGTGTAATCGTCTGTGTGTTTATAAATGTGTGTTTTGAAATGTATGTTAGAGCAACTAACTTTCAGTTACCACTAAGTGGGTAGCACCACAACCCGCTTTTTCATAGAACAAACGTGGAGCACTTATCCTCTAGAAAAATATATCGCAGCAAAATGTTGTCTATATACTCTGGTTCCACATGATGGTGATGTGTTTCAAAGACAATCATTCCGGTTGTTTATTTTTATGCTCTTCCTTCCTTACAGATACCAAGTCGGTTTCAAGACTACAAGGAGCAATGTTCCCCGTTTTTTCAGACATGCTAATTTTGGCATGTTTGTTTTGAAAAATAGGCATACAAACATATACAATTCTATTTGTATATTTTGAGTGCAGTAGGGATCATATTAGGTCCTGACGAGTAAGCTGCGGGGACCGCTTACGAAACATGTTGACCCAGTAGGCGGCATTTCATTGTAGTACCCCCCACACTTTACCCTTTTTAATATTTCCAGCTAAGGAAGTGAATAAAATGTGTTTTTTTCCGCTAGCAAGGACATTTTTAAGCATTCACTCCAGATTTTTCACAGACCCTACCACTCTCACTCCCTCACCACACATAGCCTATTTTCATCAAAAAGTGCTCCTGCGTATTTGTAGGTTGTAGCATGCCCCGCCCCGTAGAGGGACAGGAAGACCTCAATGATGAAGCATGACACTAAGGGATTCTTAGTTTGTGAGAGGTATTTTAAAAACACCTAGTGCTTTCCCATGACATTTCATGGATCACTATTACACTTTTTTCTAAATCGCCATAAAAACAAAATTTATTTTTGTAGGGTAAAATCTTATTGTTTATAAGAAAGTTGTACAGGAGGTAGATTCTATCTGTAAACCTCTTCACTCCCTCCCCCACTTGTTTATTTTCTATATTCTGCATTTTATTGTACGCTGGTTAGTTGTAGAGATCATTGGAGCGACTTCCTTTGATTTGAGTTAATATAAAGTGTAGCGTTGAACAAATAAGCAAATTCATAACATTACCTGGAAGCAGCCTTGAAGAAGCTGATCGGAGATTATGCTTATAAAAGTCATAACCAGAAAAGTGAATGTTGAAGTTTATTTGTTCTCCTTGTAAGTGCTGGAATGTAGGAGGATCCAGCCGGAGCCTAGTTCCAGCAGCTTTTTCTGGGCCGGATCCGGCCCCCCAGGGAAATTTGCTGAATTGGTTGTGGTGTCATTTTCTCACACCAGGACATAACTCTGTTGCGCCTGCGCGTTGTCTGCATTCTGTTTAGAGAAGCAACCTGCAGGCTGCGAGAGGGCTTTCTTATTCTCACTGACAGCTGCCCCCCCCCAACAAAGCCTGATTGAAAGGCCCTTCTGCTGGGAGCCATCTGGAGCTTAACACCTTGATGCCAATGCAATGGAAGGAAAGCAAGGCACAGAGCTCATCACTTTACAAGTACTTTAGCGAAACTGTGACTTATAGGCTGGTTATTGACTGTTCAAGCAATGTAAGAAGCACATGCACTGTAAGAATGCAAGATTTGTCTGTGTATTAGTAATTGCACAAATGATTTAAATGTCTCCTACTGATTTAATTTTTTTTTTTTTATGTAATTCTTTTATAGCGCTATGCATCTCAGTGTAGGGTGTTAAAGCATGTTACATCACACACAAAGGCACAATAAATCATATAACTGGTAAATGAATGTTCAGAAAATATTACCTAATACAACAAGGGTTATATGGTGTAGGAATCACTTATCCATACTTGTAGACATTTTATTTTAAGAATGAACGGTCATGCAAAATACAACGTCACAATATAAAATGTAACAGTGATTTGTGGTTTGTCTGTATTAGGAAGACTTTATTACTTTCCATAGGATTCCTTACTTTCAATCTTAAAATAACACATTGAGAAACAAAACATAAGGATCTAAACCCATGACTTAGTTTGTTTGCAGCTCCTGGATGCCTACAAATATATCACTGTACTATGTTAGGAGGTTTGCAACGTATGAACTGTAAGTAACAAAATGATCTTGGTGTCTATGGCAGTAGCCCACTAACCTACCTACATATGATTTGTAGCAGGCACATTAACCCTCTATGTTACTTTATGAGTTAAAACTGACTGCACAAAACACAGAACTCTCTCAGAACTCATTAAACTACTATATTTATCTTACCACTGTGATAATTGCCTCAAAATTGCTGTGCACACAAAGATTTCTGCAGCAGGTGTCTTAACCCTGTTAGATATTTTAAAATGCAACCTCTTTGTGACCAATTAAGTCAGCTAGAACAGCTTCACTGTCAATTCTGTCCTTATTGCCAATTTATTTGCACCAGACTTAAACATTAATATATGTATAAGTTGACAGACTCTGCTTTTCAATTTCCAACCATCATGGCTTCTCCCTGTTTCCTCCGCCAAATTATGGGTTCCTGGAGTGAATTATTTCCAATTCCAGCCCTGGGCTTTGTAGCTTTTGCTGTTTTTTATGAGTTTTGTGGTCTGTAGGGGAATGTAAAATCGCAGGTGCAACAGCTTAGGTTTGGAAATCTGAAAATATTCAAATTAACTTTTTGGGAGTTACCTGTGAATACGTTTTTTTTACCAGATAAACTACCTAAAGAACATGATAGGAAGATGGATGATTTGGTTGGACGTTGAGTAGTCATTAGTGGCTTGCCTGATTATGTTTAACAGTTTTATAGTGGTTTGCACCTTCACCCTCCGCTTTGTCTTTTCTTTTTTAACATTCAGAATCTGTGCCAACTTAATCTATAACTAGTATGTTTTTTGTTTCACTGCAAGATGATTTTTAAAAATATTTTTGGCTTGTTACAGCCCAGTGAGAAGCTAAGTTAGCTCATGCAATTAAATGTTTTTATAGTAAAGTGGTTAGGAGTAGAAGAGTGTTACCGTAAGTCCTAAATAGATTAAACGGATGAGGTCGGAGTCGGATTGGTATTCAGAGTTAGTCTAACACAAGCAAAAATGAACCAAAAGTGAATATTAGAGGTTGGTTATATCATTTGAACAGTCAAGTCATCTATGCATTTATCCATTAAAGGAATTGTTAGAAGATGGGGCTGCCAGGCTTTTGAAGAAAGGTTGTAGATCTGCAATCAGAAGCTGCAATATTGGATCAGTAGAAACAAAACTGCAATCATTTGATCACATCTAGCACTTTTCAGATTGTTGCAAAAGTTGAGGTTTTCTTCAATTCGAATTTAGGGCTTGTAAATGGTAGGGCTGGTGTTTCAAAATTACCTCCATTTTGTCTTGCGATTGCTGGCCTAATTGTTACATGTGTATTAAAAGTGTTGAATAAGATTGTTAAAAATATCCTTTCTTACCTTTTAGACTCCAAAGGAGGATTTAAATTCAAAGCTTGGGATGGATTTGAAAAGAGCAATGCTTCTACGGCTAGCAAGAAGAGACTCTAATCTTCACCCAGATGACCCAGCAAAAAGAGAACAAATTTATGACCGATACAAGGTGAATTAATATTCTTTTTATTACATTTCTTTTCTTTGCAAAATAATTTACTTGATGCTTTTATTATCAAGAAAATTCTCTAGTTGCTCTATATTTTGTGCAAAGTAATGAGGGGCATTAACTTCAGAAGTATTCCTGTAGGTCAGTCTTATTTGATTTGCCTGTATTAGATCTCCCAACCTCCCATTTTCTTCAACCCACTTCAATTTGACAGCAGTATACCTTACAGAGAAAATCCGTCATGGTCTTCCACTATTGATAATACCAGTGATCGGCCCATCAAATTGATTTTAAATTGTTTATTTTTTATTGTTTCTTCATATGTGACAAACATACACCAATTAGAGTCAATTTAGAAGATCATAATATACTGCATCAAGACAGAAACCCTCCTAACAATTAAGGCTTTGTAGTACATCTCGATCACAACATACACCGTGGTAAGTTACATAACAGAGAAACTTCGGGAAGCGGTAGACCTCCTTAATCAGCTCATACTCCTCAACTGATGAATGATACTACGATATCTCACAGTCATCCTATACAAGAACCCAAACCTCCACCATATCAAGGTTTTCCAAGCTACCCATCTGAACTTTGCATGTTTGGGTTTCCTCCTGCCCCATACATACTCTTATAATTTCAGGCCACATATTCATGTCTAGCAGACGTTTCTCATCCATCATGATCTCACAAACTTATGTCCTCTGCCAAAGCCCGCTCCACTACATATCTGTGCCAATGACTTATCGCAGAGTAACTCTGGTTTCTCCATTTGATGACTATCCATTGTTTCGCCAGTTCGAAGCCTAAAAGAGAGAGATTTTATTAATTATTTTTCTTATTTTTAGATCTAGGTCGCAGAGACATTTAACCTGACTCCAGTAAAGTATTCAAGCTAGTTGTTTCCTCCCCCAGTAGGTGTATAGTTCTGCGCAGGACCAGGTCAGATGAAGAAATACAGCATCCTGCAAGCTGCACCTAGGGCAGGCATTTAACACCTGTGGATATATCTTGTTCAGTTAGACTGGTGTTAAGGAAATATGTTTGCATGTAATGAAAATGTATTACTTTATAACAGACATTACTAAACACATCTTGTACCTGGATCCATGCTACATACCATTCCTTGTCTGTCAGTCGGATGTCTAGGACTGCATCCTGAAACTATTCACCAGTTTTGGCCCATTTTTAACAATCGTGTCAGGGTAGCCAACACATCGTCCATTCCGGGAACCCTAACCAGATTTCCCTAGAAGTTCTTACCAAATTTACATATTGTAATAACTATTCCAGCCTGACTGCGATTGTCTCCTGTGCCTCCTCAAAAGTTAGGATTTCCTCACCAGGGTGCGGGTTTCCACGAGTATGGTATCCTCCTTCCTCCTACTCGCCACCAACATATCCCTGGAGATATTAGTAAACGGATGCAGACACCATCAGTCTCTTGCAAAGGAGGCACAGAGCCAGACTTTTTTAACTACAGTTTCCCACACACTTGCTATTTGGAGTATTACATATTGCACTCGTCACCTCTCATATGAAGTTTCATTAAGGTCATACGCCCTAGTGTTTCTCTGAATAGTCTTTTCTCCCAGTTATCTGTCTCATCTTGCCATTTTGCAGCGTGTTGCAGTTGTTACTATGTACTACAGTTCTAGGTCTGGTAAAGCCAGACCCCCCTCTTGAGCGGAAGGGTTTTTCCAGAACCGTGCCGAGCCTGTGCACCACTCTGTACATAGTATAATCATACTGGTTTTGGGGGTATGTGCCACTTGGACTCCCAGATACTGAAATGTTTCCGTCTCCCATTGTAGTCCCAGCTGCGAGAGTACCTCTGATGTCTTCCTTCCCAGGGAGAACAAGGGAAACAGCACTGTTTTATTCTTATTGACCTTCAGTCCTGATCTGTCTACAAACCTATCCAATTCCCTCATTAATTTAGGTGGGGATCTGTCCGGTCAACAGAACTATACTAAAGTATTGTCCGCATTTAATGAAGCTCTTTAGCACCTCATTGGTCACTATACACCTGTTATACAACACCTCACTCGGTCTAGTTGCCAAGGATCAGTTACCGGGGAAACAGCAGCAGAGAGAGGGGCAACCCTGTCTAGCTCCCATCTCAATGTTTCACTGTGCAGACACAATGCCACCAGACCTCACCCACTTGATCAGTGTACAGCAGCCTGATCCACTTCCTGATAATATGGACTATCCAATGTGCCACAGGGCAGTCTCATAATCCTCAACAGTCTGTTTGCTTAGGCTTTTGCGAGTAATTTTTCATGTCGACGTTTATCAAGAATAATGGCCAGTAAGCTCTAGCCCAAGACCAGTCTCTATTCCCCAACAAATTCTTAGGATAGAAGCATATATCGTGGACCTTTCACCAGACGGTAGTAGGATTTCAAATGTAAAATATGCTGTTCAGTGTGTTATCCCAATGTGTTACTCTTTTGATTACATGTATGTTTTGATGTTCAGTATCCCAGTAAAGTCATATACTTTACTTCTTCATGAGAGGTTAATGTAACTTACCCAACCATTATTGAGGCTTCTTTACAGCCCGAGATCAATTCTGTCATTTGTTTCTATTGGCAACTAGGGGGAGGGTACAAAAAAGAGCATGGGTCAATCAGCAGTACTACGGTTTCAACCCTTCTCCCTGGAGTGATGCCATGTTGCAAACTGTCTATATAATTTTTATGTTGTTTTTAAATGACGAATAATGTTGAAGTACAGTTTAGCCTATCTCTGCTGCAGAGATATCTTGCATTATTTCGACACAGCTACCATCTCTTCTTGAACACAACCTCTGGTATTCTGTTATGGTTTGTAGCCAAGATGAGCACTGTGTGCTGGCGACCTTGGGTCAACTCAGTATGGGTCTAAACGATACTTGGCTACACATTTGACTGGTGTGTTGCGTCTTATTACAATATTAAGCTGAAATAACCTGGGCTACAACATCAATTCTCATGTATGACTGGGCATAGACTTGCTGTGTACCACCTTTTCTTTAATTTATTTTCAAGGGCTTTGGGAGTCTGCTGCCTGCAGGTCATCTATTCCGAATTGTATAGCCATTGTTAGATGAAACCATAGTGAGCATCAAATTGTTGATCCATATATCCAGCATTCCAAAGGGAGCATTGGTTTACTGAATTATTAACTCGTTTATTTGCAGCAAAATCCTTTGTTTGGCAAACGTTTCCTTTGTACTTTGAGAACATATGTCACCTTCTACCTGGAATAGATTCATGAACAGTATATATTCCACCCGCCTCCAGGGTTATCAAGATTGCTTCCAAACTGAATGCAAAGGTAAAGCTCTTCAGGAAACTAGTCTGTGGATGGGTAAATATTTGCGGGAAATGATGGGGCTGTCAAGATTAGTGGATAACTGGGGCAAATCTGGTTTTAAACATTTGGGGAACTAAGGGAGGAATAGGATATGCTCCCTATAAGTACCGCCAGCTCTGGCATTAACTTTAGCAATATGTTGACATTAGGAAGGGATTTCTGGGCTCACCTATCCAGAACAAACTTGAATCTGATCCATTGTTGAAAAATGGTGTGTCTCTTTGTGGTAAATATTTCATTACCGGTACTATTTTTTTATGCGGTAAAGTCTAGTAAGAATAACTCAGTAAATATAAGAGGCAGAATCCGTGGTATTAGAGGTTCTAAAAGGCTTTATTCCTATACAAAGGAATGCAATTCGAATTGCAGGCTTCTATTCCATCACCACGAAAGTTCAGGAAGGAAGGGCATACATTATTGACAGATAATTGGTTTTATAGGAAATGCATTACAGTGAAACAGATGCAAGAGGCGTAACAGCTGATAGTACAGATAAAAGGTGCATACGTAACTAATAGAGGCGGATATATGGGCGTAATTTAATAAACGTCATCATACATGATGTCACAAGTGGGTGGATCCATAAAAGAATCCTGCAATGTCAGCAGAAATATTTGGCAGAGATGCGCGCGCAGCCGCATGACGTGTGATTGACGTGCAACTAGAGGGTGAAGGAGACTTGACATTTAGCTCTACATGTGGAGACAGAAGTCTGGGGGTCATGTCAACCTAATCCCAAATCATATCTAATATCCTATGTTTAAAGAACTGTGTTATCCAAAAGGAAAGGTCTCTAGGATAGAATCTATTCTATACTGACTGTTAGTGCGTGTACAAGCGTCTAAGTGTCTACATGAGATGCGAGGGGGTAGGAATATTCCATGGTAACGGGGCTATGAATTACTTGCAATTGGACAGCGAGGCCTGGCCCTTTGCACGGTAGCTGGAGGAATGTTTACCTAAACTACTAGACAGGAATGCATCGGATGAGGAGCGGAGCAGATAATCTTGAAGGTGAAATACAGTTTTTGGCAGGCAACAGGCTGGATCAGGCACCGTTAGCCGCGCAGGGAGTAGGACAAAGTTCATGGATACAGATGCAGGCTCAGACTGGAGCTTTCAGAGGCAGAAGGCAGAAAAAGGCTTGATGACAGAATTCAGGGCCTACTCGCCTGAATCTGTAAAATGTGGAAAGTGAACCACATAAAGTCGGTGGCCTTTCATACTTAGGAATGGAATGTCTGACCCATTCATGGCGGATCTGAAAGAGGACATGTTGACGGTGGACGCACATGTATTTGCGTCTTCAAAACTGGAACTGGAGGGAACATACATGTACTTATAGCATGCACATGGAGCCGTTGGGGTCTACGATAGGGGACATAACTGATCACAAAATTCATATTTCCTCATTCCCTCCTTGTCCCCTACGGACCCTCAGGAGATATCGATCTTCATCAATCCATCGATCTGTTCATATAGCATCATTTGTTCTTCTTTCTTCTTCCGGGATCTTGAACGAAAACTTGGATGTGGGATACACGATGTGGCACACAGACCACAAATCGCTGGCCCACATTGTAGACATAGGCAGCAACTGAATAGTATGAGAAAGCCAATACCTAGGAAGGATAGGATTCTCCATCCCCAGGCTGACAACACGCCCCAGAACCAACCGGACCAAGTCCAGGTGCCTGGACTCTGGTGTATCTGGCTTATAATCTTATGAAGGCGAGTTATGGCTTTATATACCGACGGCGAATTTTCTGGTATGAAAATGCAGCAACTTGATCCGATGACCCTACAAGCTCCGCCCCTATCGGCCAGGATGACGTCAAGGACAAGACGATTTTGAAGCACAACAATCCGCATAGCAGACTGCTCTTCTGTTAAATTGCCTAAGGCGGAAATAGTTTCGTTCACTACTGCTTCAAGGGTTCTGGTTAATCTACGTATCAGCTTACTATTAGTGACTGTACCTATATAGGGAAAGAAACCTTTATTGAAATCTGTGTATTTTTCCCATGCTGTTTCAGTGTAATCGACAATTGGGAGATCTCTCTGCTGTCTATTGTGTACTTAATGGATATTTCTGTGATAATCAGGAGGAGCTAGGAAAACAGGTGGCAGAAGGAATGCTATGTAACAGGTACCATCCCAATCTAGAGGTAGACGTATATATGCGGTCTGGCCACATATAAAGTAGGAGTGGCGAGAAGCTCTAAATGTAGACTTGCCTTGATCACTGAATTTTATTACAGTGGTGCATTTACTATGGCCCATGTGTATGGAACCATTCTTTCTTACACATAATTCCCCTTTTACTGGGAATACTGACATGGCGGGCAAGATTGGTGTAGCTTCAGATTCAACGTTCAGGATCATGAGGTTAAGTGTAAAATTACCTAATCCATATACTTCATTTTCTAGATCAGTTCCTGTTCTTTTAGGGAGTCCCTCCTTGTTAGGGTAGCAGACTTTAAGCAAAACTAAGTTCACGTTTCCCCATACCCAGTTGTCTTGATAAACTGCGGAATTTGAATCTAGGGAATTAATCAAACTAAACCATGCTCCACAGGAGCCATTGTGTGTGAACGGATAGGGAAAGAGGGGCAAAACTCCCTTATAGTTCTGATAGGGAGGGAGTCGGCCACATATCCAACAATTCGTGGCATTGCTGGTCTGATGGGAATGATGTAACATACTAATGAATGTGTTGTTGCGCAGCGCAAATCTATAGGACAATTCATGCGGAGGTAATTCGCTAAAAGAATGTTCTGCAGTTACATTGTAAACACGCTTAAGAATAGGGTAATACATGTGCAATAGTATGCTGACAATGATGATCAGAAGACTTAGAAAAAACAAAATTAATAATGTTACTGTGCAGTGACTACGAAGTGATTTACAATACGCATGCTTCTTAAGCTGCATCTGTTGATTTCTTTCTCTATTCCGGTCTAGAGGATACATGTCAGAGACAAATTCAACCGATTCACCTTGGAGAGGACTTAAACAATCAAATTGTCTGACTTACTAGACCTTAATTTTAGTTTGTAAAGTTCAGAGTTTGTTAATTCAGCCAAGGGGAGCTTTGAGTCTGTTTGTGAGGGAATGCAGAGCTGAGCGTTCACACTAGATGGTAGTCCATAAAATTTCTTGATATGACTCGAGTGCAACCACCCTTTGCGTCCCTCAATCTTCACGGCTGTCCTTGTAGTTAGTAGAACCAATTTTGGCGATGTCCATCTAGGCTCCAGTTGGGTCTTTCGGTCAAAATTCCTGACCAAAACCAGGTCGCCAGGAACCACGTCATGGGGCTTCACCTCAGTATTGTCGGGAAAAGCTGCGGCTACCTGTGAACGACAAGATTGTAGTGCAGACATCAAGGAAGCCAGGTAATCTGTCAGCATATTACAGTCAACATCAGTGATTTTGCGAGGTATAGGCGTCCCCCACATATTTGGTGGTCTACCGAAGATCACCTCATACGAGGATAGCCCTGTTCGAGAATGTGCTACCATTCTCATGTAAAAGAGCGCAACTGGTAAGGCTACTATCCAATCGACACCTTTTTCTCTACATATTTTGGACAATCTAATTTTCAGAGTTTGATTATGGCGTTCTACGAGACCTGCTGCCTCGGGATGTCGGACACAGTGAAATTTCCATTGGTAGCCTAACAAAAGGGAAACGTGTTTCATTAGTTCGGATGAGAACGGCTGGCCGTTATCTGAGTAGACAACACGTGGTAAACCGTACCGTGGGAAGAATTCTCGAACTAACTGTTTGGCAGTAGTCGGGGCAGTGTAATCTGAAACCGGGTAGGCTTCCGTCCAACGGGAAAGAGCACAGACAACTACAAGAACATATTTGAATCCTCGACATCGTTCCATCTGGATATAATCCATCTTGAGGACTTCAAAAGCATGATCGGGAGTTTGAAATCCACCCTGCTCTACGGGGATGCTTTTACCTGGATTAAACTGACAACATATCATACAGGTACGAACTTTTTGTTTAGCTGCGGCTCGTAAATGTTTGTTAAACCAGATGTGTTGAATGCTGTCTAGCATAGCTTTTTCTCCTAGGTGTGCTGGACTATGTATGGTGTTAATGATGACTTGAACCATGGAGTCGGGAAGAAACCATATAGATTTTTCCTTCGTCATCCATCCTTGATCCGTTTGGATCCCTCCTAATTCAGTCCATTTCTTTATTTCTTCTGGTGTAGCATGTGTCTGTATGTCAATTACATCAAGGGCGGGATCCTTAACTGTCATGCAATGTGTTGGTGTCGGAACTATTGTCTTTGTCGTGTCAGTTGTGTGAGTCTGATTCTGAGCAGTCTGTTTAGCTGTTCTGTCAGCTAGGTCATTACCCTGAGAAATGATATCGGTAACTTTTGTGTGGGCTTTGCATTTCATAATCGATATTGCAGTAGGTAGATGAATCGCGTCTAATAGGGCTTGAATGAGGGGTCCGTGTTGGATGTGGGCACCGTGAGAAGTTAAATAACCTCTCTCTCGCCACAGTACGCCGAAGTCATGGACGACTCCGAATGCATAACGTGAATCTGTGTATATGTTGACTTTCTTATTTTTGGCTTGAATACAGGCTTGTGTCAGAGCGATGAGCTCTGCTGCTTGAGCTGACAAAGTGTTAATACAATTTGTTTCAATGACTTCAGTGTCTGTTGTGACTGCGTAAGCGGCCACTAACTCTCCTGTACTGGTTCTCATACATGACCCATCTACATACAATGTCAAGTCCGGATCTGACAAAGGAATATCTGTCAAGTCTTGTCTGGGTTTCGTCGTGATAGTAATGACTTCGACACAATCATGTGCCAATGGATCTGTTCCGCCCACTGGTAACAGTGTGGCAGGATTTAACGTATTACAACGTCTGATTTCTATGTGTGGCTGAAACAATGTTAATTCGTAACCCGTGAGTCTCGCTATAGTCAAGTGTTGTGTTTGTGTGCGGTTCAAAAGAACCTCTACTGCGTGTGGTACTTGTACTGTCAATTGGTGTCCTAACACTATGGCATCGCTTTGTCTGATTGCTAAAGCTGTTGCTGCCACCGATTTCAGGCACGCAGGAAGAGCCTGAGCTACTGGATCTAATGTACTAGAGAAATAAGCACATGGTTTGTGTGATCCTGCTTGTTCCTGAGTGAGTACTGACAAGGCAGTAACTTTGCGTTCTGTAACAAAGAGTGTAAACTGTTTACTGTAACTTGGTGTTGCTAAAACAGGTGCTTGGCATAAAGCTTTCTTTAAGCTTTCAAAGGCGTGTGTATGTTCTGGAGTCCAAGGGAGGACAGTCGATGTGGCTGCCTCCTGTGTTGTCAACTGGATGAGTGGTTTTGCTAGAAATGCATATTGAGGGATCCACTGCCTACAGTATGAAGTGAGGCCTATAAAAGCCCGCACCTCCTTTTGTGTCTTGGGTGCTGACATGTTAGCAATTAACTGGATGCGGTCGGATGTAAGCTGCCTTCCCTCCTTGGACAGCGAGTGCCCAAGGTAAACAACTCGCTGGACACAGAATTGCAGCTTAGAAGGGGACACCTTGTGCCCCTTTTCGGCCAAAAATTTTAAAACCGTCAGTGACGCTGTTTCACATTCAAGTTCGCTTCGGGCGGTGATCAGCAGATCATCGACATATTGAAGCAAGGCAGTGTTAACTGGCATGTGGATACTGTCAAGTTCTCGTTTCAGTGCTTGGCTATAGATGCTGGGGCTTTCTGTAAATCCTTGAGGTGCGCGTGTGAATTTAAAACTTCGTCCATTTAAACTGAATCCGAACAGATATTGACTTTCCGGATCTATGGGGACGCTAAAGAAAGCATTCTTGAGGTCAATTACAGTGAAAAACGTTGCTTCTGAGTCAATAGCTGTGAGTAATGAAGAGATATCTGGGACCACAGGGTATTGTGGTACAATACATTTATTTAATTCGCGCAGATCAATAACTAATCGATATACTGGTGGTGCTTTTGGATCCGTTCTTTTAAGAATCGGAATTATCGGGGAATTACATACATTGGAGTCTGTTTCGACAACTACTCCTTGTGCAATGAGCTCGTCAATGATTTGCAGCAAAGCCACTACAGCATCTGGTGGTAACTTGTATTGTCGCATTCGTGGTAGTACTACTCCTGTTTTCAGTGTGACACGATATGGTGTAATATTCATGCAACCAACATCAGTGGGGCCTTGTGCCCATAAATGTGTAGGTAAATTCTGTAGTCGGTGATCCATGTCTCTGGACACGTAGTGACCTTTAAAGTCACGTAAAAATAGTCGTACTCCTTCCGGAGAACAACATATTATAGCTCCTAGAGCTTTCAATGTTTTTATACCTAACAAGTTTTCTGGACATGATTTAGTAAGCAATAAATCTGTAGTACGTGTCAATGGACCGACCGTAAGTGGAAGAGGTTGTGTTACTTCATTAATGATAGGTTTTCCTGAGAATCCAAGGGAAATATTCTGTGAGCCTGAGAGGGGTGCCCCTGGAACTTCACTGCGTCTTATAGTCGTTCTGCTTGCCCCTGTATCAAGTAAAAACTTTCTGTCTTCCCCTAATAGTTCACTATGTACATAAGGTCCCTCTTGGTCTACAGGAACCTCAATAAGGGGTAAGCCAACTTCCCTCTCTAGGCTGTTTCATGTGTATCGCTGATAATCGGGATAATCTGCTTGTGCATACTGATACATCTGTTGTGTTGTTGCTTGTGTTGCAGCAATAGGCTGCGCTTGTGGTGGTGCTACGATCTGTTGTGGAGCCGCCTGTTGCGGAGCTAACTGTTGCGGAGCTAACTGTTGCGGAGCTAACCTAGGTTGTGCATGCTGAGGGATTTGTTGTTGATTCTGATCCTGTCTAGGTGGACGTGGTCTCTCCTGGGTTCTACCTGTGGCAATATTATGTTTCAGGACTGGACAATCGTGTATATAATGACCTTGTTGTTTACAATAGTTGCATGTCCCTTTCGTAGGACCTGCGGAATCACCCTTTAGATGACCATCAGCTGGAACTGACTGAGCAACAAGCATTTTCATTTTTGTATCTTTCATACGTCTTTGTTCATGTTCTTGTTCTTCTCTAATTCTATTGTGGTGATATTGTAACATCTGTAACATCTGTGATGGGGTATTACCTTGCCAGGTACTTTCGAATTTCAATACTCTATTCTTGATTTGCAGCAGAGAATTTTCAACTAATTTTGTCACAAACAGATGTGGATATGACTCACTACTGGCTTTTATGCCACTATTTATACCAAAGCATTTTTCAAATCGGGAATAGAAATCACTAGTGTCTTCATCTGGCTTTTGTTTACAGGCTGATATTGCACCCCAGTCTTCCTTTTTCGTAGTTAATAAACGTGGCAGTACCTGCACTAGTAGCGCTGCTAGTGCTGTAGTCTTTTCCCCAAGCCCTGCTCCTGCAGCTCGGGCCCTTTCTTCGTTCTCTAATGCTGTCCAATCTATCTTTTGGTCTCCCACCTCCCATTCTTTTTCTTTGAGTTTCTCGTAAACACCGGCGGGTAATAGGACTTTTAATATTTTCATAATGTCGGGATAGGTATACTCTCCCATGAGTAGCATGTCTTTTATTTCACGCTGGAAACCTGCTGGGTCCTTGTCATGGCTGGGTACTACTTTCTTCATTTCTAATAATTCCAGTTTAGTTATAGGCGTGTACACAAACACGCGCGTAAAGTTATTACCGTCACCTCTGATTGGGTGTACTTCGCGTAACGGATTCTGTCTATCTATGTGATAAATTTTTCTTCCCATGATGGGAACTGGAACGTGTTCTGGGCATACGAAAGTTAAATACTGGTTTCGGAATTCTAGAATTTCTTTAATCAAATCAGTACCTGACCCTCTCCATATATTCGTGAGTAGTTCTGTCAATATGTCAGGTAAGGGTCCTGGATCGGAGTGTTGGCTTTTATATAATATAAGGAGGTGTTGAATCATGTATATACTAGCTAAACGCTGTTCGTATGGGTCAAGATTCAGAAACGTGTGCGCAAGTACATCATCATTGTATTCGCTGGGACTGTCAGCCCATTGTACTGCTGACCTGGCTAATTCTTGTTCGTCCATGGAATCGAGTATGTGGTACCCCCTTCGATCTCGGAGTAATTTATCAGCGGCTTGGAATAGGTGTTCAGGGGATCTTGTATTTAACATAGGATTTGGAAAATGTCTATTATATTCTGGACGTATTGGACGTATCGGGTCATTAAAGCCTCTAGTATTATTATGGGGTCTTCCTCTACCTACATAAGCTATCGTTTCTAATTGTTCTAATTCTTGCTCCTCCTCCTCTTCTGATTCTACTCTGTCTGTTTCTCGTCTTTCTTTATGTATTCGTTCTACTTCCTTGCGGATCTTTCGACACATGGCGATTATACACGCCTGTCTATCATGTTTCTCTTCTGATATGTTCTGACCCCATTTGGCAAGTCTTTGCATGGTATCGTAATCTGCCCCAGGCCTGTCTTGATTCCTAATTACGCAATTTATGAAAAAACGTAGTAGTTGTCTTTGGACATCCACTTTCTGGTATTCCATAGCTTCGTTAATACTTTCTGGACCTCGCCCTGTTTGGACAAAGCGATATATATTGTCTAGGTTTTCAACCATTCCTGGTATCGTCGTTAAATATAATGTAGCTCGTCGTATACGTAGTGATGATATGAGCAATTTATCTTGTCTACCTGGTACTGGGTCGTATCTACAATCCACGAGCTGTTCTTTAAACATGTCGGATGTCGCTAGTTGGGGTGTACGTTGGAGTGCTAAATCTCTAAGGGTCTGTTTATTTCGCGGCGGGGTGGCAAACATGTCTGTCGTACCTCCGGTAGCACCATCTGAGGTGCTAGGCACGAAAGGATTCGTTGGACGTAGGATAGAGATTGTAGATGCGGGAAAAACTGTAGAAACGGACGGACCTGTGGGAACTTGTGTAGGAGGTTGTAGTTGCGGGGATACAGACGGATGCTCTTGGTGTTGAACACCATCGGCAAGCGGTGTGTGTGGTATGGTATTAGCATACTCGGGAGCTACGTCATCTAAATAGGAGGAAAGGAAAACGTCCTTTGCTGTTTTGGGATGTGTTTTGGGATGTGCTTTTATCGGGAGCAATGGAGGAGTTAAGTCTTTTGGTATTTCCGGGGTAGCCTTAGGTAACCCTTCAGCCAGAAGAGGATACATACCATTCATAAGAGTGTTTCTTTGTCTATCTACTTGTTCTGAGTTTACTCGGGTACCTTCCTCAAGTAATAGATTTTCTCGAGTTTTATTTGAATTCTCTCTACCTTTCTCTTCCTGTCTGAGTGCTTTTTCTGTACGTCTATATGATTCTTTACGCCATAATTCAATGGCATCCTTCTGTGACTGTCTGGCTTTCTTTTTCCATAATTCTTCTTCTACTCTCATGATGCAATCTGCATCCCAGGTCCCCGCTGCGGGCCATCTCTGATTTTCTGGCAAATCCTTGGTGTAGTCCACCCATAAATCAAGAAATAATACGGCATCTAGGCCATGCTTATGATACATAAAATATCCTGGAGTGTCCCTAGGTGGGATGGGAACAGCTTCTTCGAGTACACCTTTTCTAGTTTTGATCTGTCTTAGTTTCGAAAAGAGCGGCATTTTTAGACCTATATTACTAGAACACACTTTATATAATGAACACAATAATGAACAGTCATTCACACCACAATATATATATAAAACGTATTAAAACATTTAACACTTAACAGTTCTACGAACGATGATAACTAATAGAAAACTAGTTACTGACATAATACTGACACTAGATAATACTTATTTATATGCAAGACATACTATATATACTGCTAAACAGTACAGATACACTGCTGAAACAGTGCAGACCGGATTTGTGTACCCAAACCCGTCTTGACCGGCACAGACTATGTGCACGTAAAATGCCTCCCCGGTAATGGTACTCACCGGGTAGCTCGGAGCGGAAGGCCTCGGAACGGAACTGAAACTGGATCGGACTGGACTCGACTCGACTGGACTCGGAACTTCGGAACTTGGTGGGCCTCTGTATACCTCGGATCTTGCTCTCTCAGCTAGGCTCTGGTCGGGATACTTCGCACTTCTCACCGCCTCGTCTGGGTGTTGATCGCAGCCTCAGTCGCCCCCGCTTCGCCGGAGGGAGATACAGGAAATCCTGCAGGTACGCGTTTTTGTCCGTTCAGCTGTGGCAGGAGACCGGGCCTGCAACGCACCGCCGGCGCGTGAGATGAGAAAGTGTCCCTGTTCGGGCGCCAATTTATGTGGTAAATATTTCATTACCGGTACTATTTTTTTATGCGGTAAAGTCTAGTAAGAATAACTCAGTAAATATAAGAGGCAGAATCCGTGGTATTAGAGGTTCTAAAAGGCTTTATTCCTATACAAAGGAATGCAATTCGAATTGCAGGCTTCTATTCCATCACCACGAAAGTTCAGGAAGGAAGGGCATACATTATTGACAGATAATTGGTTTTATAGGAAATGCATTACAGTGAAACAGATGCAAGAGGCGTAACAGCTGATAGTACAGATAAAAGGTGCATACGTAACTAATAGAGGCGGATATATGGGCGTAATTTAATAAACGTCATCATACATGATGTCACAAGTGGGTGGATCCATAAAAGAATCCTGCAATGTCAGCAGAAATATTTGGCAGAGATGCGCGCGCAGCCGCATGACGTGTGATTGACGTGCAACTAGAGGGTGAAGGAGACTTGACATTTAGCTCTACATGTGGAGACAGAAGTCTGGGGGTCATGTCAACCTAATCCCAAATCATATCTAATATCCTATGTTTAAAGAACTGTGTTATCCAAAAGGAAAGGTCTCTAGGATAGAATCTATTCTATACTGACTGTTAGTGCGTGTACAAGCGTCTAAGTGTCTACATGAGATGCGAGGGGGTAGGAATATTCCATGGTAACGGGGCTATGAATTACTTGCATGTGGACAGCGAGGCCTGGCCCTTTGCACGGTAGCTGGAGGAATGTTTACCTAAACTACTAGACAGGAATGCATCGGATGAGGAGCGGAGCAGATAATCTTGAAGGTGAAATACAGTTTTTGGCAGGCAACAGGCTGGATCAGGCACCGTTAGCCGCGCAGGGAGTAGGACAAAGTTCATGGATACAGATGCAGGCTCAGACTGGAGCTTTCAGAGGCAGAAGGCAGAAAAAGGCTTGATGACAGAATTCAGGGCCTACTCGCCTGAATCTGTAAAATGTGGAAAGTGAACCACATAAAGTCGGTGGCCTTTCATACTTAGGAATGGAATGTCTGACCCATTCATGGCGGATCTGAAAGAGGACATGTTGACGGTGGACGCACATGTATTTGCGTCTTCAAAACTGGAACTGGAGGGAACATACATGTACTTATAGCATGCACATGGAGCCGTTGGGGTCTACGATAGGGGACATAACTGATCACAAAATTCATATTTCCTCATCTTGACTATAGCATGCTGATAAATCTCTGGCACACTAGAGAGCATTAGGTCAAAGTGGGAGCAGAATTCAGGCCCACTCGTGGAATCCTAGTAGAAGAAAGTGTTAAATCACCCAAGACCAATAAGGACAGGTATTAGACTTTTTTTTTTCTGTCCTCGTATGCGTATTTTTTCTGTCTGAAACCAGCATGTTTCCTATCTTTTTGTTTGGCATCCTACCCTGTTAGAAACCTTTGGAGGTGACCGTATATTGGAAAAACAATAGGGGTTGTTGACTACCACATCCTTTCCCCGTGTGGCTGTGGTCATTGGATGCTATTGAAAGTATACCAACTTCATAGTCTGGAGGAGGAGCGATTTAACTCCATCTCGTATACATTAAATACTGATTTGAGCGACCCGTATCTTAAAAGTGGTGATGAGTGGATCCAATATTTACAGATCAGCCTTCTTCCCAATAAAGTTAGAATAGCAATTTATTGTCATAATCCAATTTCACTCCATCCTCTGGTGGTAACCCAAAAATAATTAGTTCAAGGCTTACCTCAAATTGCTTGTGCAAGAGGTCTTTCATGAACTTACATACGTAATAGACTTGTCTAGTTGAAGTTCCTCTACAATGTGTATTATACTTGAGTTCAAATGCTGTTGTTTGAAATGCCAGCACAGGGATGTGCCTGAGAGAATGTAGACATAAAGGTGATTTTATTGCACCATTTGGCCATGTCCTAAGATAAAGCTTTTAGGGGGACATTCACGTTATTTTTCCATTTGATAGTTGAATGTAATTGTAACACCTCATATCCACCTGTAGACCAAGGTGTTCCTGGTGGGGATATTGTGGGGGGTCTGGTAATGCAGCCTCTGTGTATAATTAATTGTTGGCAAATCTGCCCTTAGTGGTTGCCCTTACAGAGGTTGCATTTCACTGGGGCAGACTGCAAGCTCTGTGATGTAAATCTGGTGTAGAAACTTGAATGATATTTGGCGGTGGAGTGGTACTCTCTATTGACATGGGCTGCCCCAATTTTGATAATAACTCAGGGCTTTGAGTCAACATTTGACTTCTCCCCATTGCTCTTATGAAGAAGGAAATGGGAATCAGAGAGGTATTGAAAAAGTGTCTTTGTCTTTCGAGTACCAAGTTGGGAGATGGTTGGTTGATGTGGAAGGGTCAAATTAGAAGCTTGCATTATGGAGAGATGTGAGGATACCATCATTTCAAAGACAACTGTTTAAAACACACTGCACTCAGACAATACCCCCTAGAAGATTTGGTATCCCACTAGTCTATAGTTGGAGAATAAGCAGAGAAAAACATGTGCGTCTTCAGCAAAACACATTTTGCTGCCTTTTAGAACTGGCAAAGCAGTGCTTCAGTGATTTATTGAAAAAAATAACATCCAAATTCTCAATTGAGCTTGAAATATCTAGTGGTGTTGGTAGTGCATCTTTCGGAGTACCACACCTTACTATGTGATCTACGTTTTTCAAACATTAGTTAAATTGCCTTTAGAAACTGGCATGCTTTAATTCTTGACCTAATAGTTTTACAAGCCTGGTTCTACTTTTGAGCAGTAACCAATATTTCCATTAATTACCTGGTAATTTTCTGGAAACACAATTGCAAAGTAGCTAGGCTATATCGTTCCAATTGTGGTAAAACCCCCATTGCAGTTCAATTAACTTTTTTAATGAATAAAGGAACCCTGTTTGTGCTGCGAGAAGTATCAAACGTGTGAACATTATTCATAAGATTATTCAGGAAATTATTGTGCCCACTTGTATTTCAGGATTTCAACCCTACTATCTCTTCTAAGGACAAGGCTTTGGGGACACTGAAATCCCCTTTGATGGAAAGTGGACTACCAGACAGCCCCACCAGTCTGGTGCACACAGACAAGACAGATGACCAGGTTTGTCCACAAATGCCCATCCGACCCCCAAAAAATGCATTTGTCCTTCTGTCTTGCAACTGTGTTTGTGATTATGCTGATAGAAGATTTTGATTATCCTGAAATGACCATCTGTTCTTAAAAATGCTGACCTTTTGCTGGCAAAGGCTGTTGCTGTTTAGTTTTGGCTCGTAAGAGAGGGCTGAAAGTCATGTGAAATTATGTTTTAGTCCAATTATTTTGTTTGTTTTTTCCATTTTGGAACAAAACTCTGACTTGGACTGCATTTACAGTTCGATGCATCTATGTTGTGCACAATAATCTATTCTTAGCGCCTCTGGGATTAACAAGAAAAGCCAAATATTACACGCACTGCTTCCTGCATTACACCATAAAAGTTGGCGGGATGTGAGTAGTACTGTTGTTGACATCCCCACAATTGCACTTTCCAGTTGTACAAAGTCCTTCTGTTGAGGTAATTGGTCACAGGAACTCAGCTGACTAGATGGAATGTCGAAAGCAGTGGCAGTGCCTAGAGCTCCCTTTAAAATAGCTGTAAAAGAAAACACATGCAAGATTAATGTGTGTGTTGGTTTATTCACCTCAGCCAACTCCAACTGTCCCCACCATAGCCCCAGAGACCACTCACTATCTTAGGTTATTAAGTTCCCTCTCTTAGAACATGATGCTTCAACCATTCAAATACACATCTTCCTCTTTTACAGCAATCAAAACTTGACATATGAATAATAATAGACTGTGAGAAGAACAGTAAAGCACTCTTCACACGAAACAATATAATCTTTCAAGTAAGAAGATGACTGTTTAAAGCTTTTCTTCTACTCTGTTCTAACTCAACATGTACTCAAACAACTTTTTTCTTACAATTTGTTTGACCAGCTCCCTTGCCACTTGTCGTTCTAGAACCTCCACCATCCTCCAAAGATAAAACAACCTATTTCTCCACCTTGGAAACACAGCTTAAATTCCATATATGTTCTTTACTGGTCTGCACTGTTGAACAGTTTAACCACTTTCCTAGGGTTAGTGAAGTTGGACCATTTCTCAGTTCTAACAGTAGAGCAAACTCTCACAAAATATCCCACCTTAACATCCAATTACTTCACACGTTTTCTACAATCCAAATAATGTTTTCTAGCATTTACTATACGTTGTTCTTTTGCCATCCATTCATCTCCCTCAGAGACATCGACACATCTCTTACAATTGATCTATTGAGTCACCAATTTGGAATGTAGTTTCCATCTACACAATAATTTGAATGATGCCTTGCCTGTGGTGGAATGGGGAGGCAGTCTATAAGCAAGAATGCGTTGCTGAAGCAGTTTTTTCCACTCCACTCTTTTGGCTCTGGCGAGTTATATACTTTCCTTAATGGTCCTTTTGCCATTTGTTTTGGGGTGATTTAATGAACACCTCCTATATGTAATACCACATTATTTTAGAAAGGATTCCACTACCTTTGAGCGCCACTGTACCCCATTGTCTGTCAAGATAGAGTTAGGAAAACCTTCATGGTGAAACAAACACTGCATGAACCCAGTCACAGATTTGGAAGTAATGTTTTTAGCACACAATATTTTAGCCTCCTCTCCTGTCAATGGACTAGCAGCGTCTATTGAAATTTGTCCCAAGGGCCCTCTGGCAACTCCCTACTCACAATGGGAAGAACCTAGTTCTCCGCTACTATTAAACTCATGGCACTGACTGATCATTTTATCTATTTCCACCACCTGCCCGGCTTCCAACGGTTGTCACATAGATGTTCTTTGCTTTCGACTAAACCAAGGTGTCCCTCGTGGGCTATTTAAACTATGCGTTTCCTCAAACCTCCAGGAACAACCAATCTTATGTTTCTTTACAACATATCAGTACAAAATGACAACTCATTTTTCATCTCAAAATAAGGATGCAAATCTGACAAAATTACTTTTCAGGTCTACCACCACTCAAACACTCACAACTTTCCTTCAGAACTGCATCTTGTTTAATGTAATTCTTCTTCAGTAGTTGCTTTTTTAGTGACAACACTCACGCTCTCATCGCTCCAAACACCTTCAACTTCACCTACATCCTCTATCTTTGCATGCTGCTTGACCCACCTGGACAAGCAATCAGCTGCTCCGTTGACAACTTCTGCCATATATTCAACCTTGAAAGTATATTTGACCTCTCAGTATACCAACGTAAACAGAATGTAACCCTTTTTAGATAGAATTTCTTCCAGGGGCTTATGATTTGATCTAACAGCAACCCCCCACTTCCTGTAGGAAACAACTGACTTTCTTAATTGCCTATCTTGCAGCCAGCGTCACCTTCTCTATAAAAGAGTAATTGTCCTCTGCACCTCTTAATACCCTTGAAGCACATGTGATGATTTTCTCTTTACTCTAATGTAGGAAAGTAGGTTCTGCTTCTTATGGTTACCCCCACTTTTTCCTAATGTGATACTGGTTTTGACTAGTCTGACTGGGATCCTGCTAATCAGGACCCCAGTCGATCTGCATTCTCCCTAAACCATTATGCTATGTACTTACGTTCACTCCAGATTGGATACTAGGGACTGACAAGGGTACCCCAGTATCCAATCTGGAGTGTACCTAAGTATATAACATAACGGTTTAGGGAGAAAGCAGATAGACTGGGGTCCTGATTAGCAGAATCCCAGTCAGACTAGTCAAAAACAGTATCACGTTTAACAAAACATGGGGGTAACCATAAGAAGCAGATCCTACTACCCTACACCCCCCCCCCCCCCCTCAATCGTAAGGAGATGAGACTAATCTTGCCCAGTTGAGTCTTCATTTTCTAAGTGGAAATATCTGGAGAGTCCATCTGCATCGGCATGGTAACTCCCAGGTCTATGTTCCACTGTATAGTCCATCCCTTGTAGGGAAATGGACCACTACAAAAGTTTGGGGTTTTCACCCTTCATCTGTTTTAGCCATAGGAGGGGCTTATGGTATGTGTGAACAATGAAGTGAGTGCCAAACAGGTATGGCCTCAGCTTCTTCAGGGCCCAGACCACAGAAAAGGCTTCCCTCTCTATAGCTGACCAACGTTTCTCTCTGAGGTCAACCTTCTGCTGATAAAAGCTACTGGTTGATCCTGACCCTCTGCATTAAGATGTGACAACACAGCCCCTACCCCAACTCAGATGCATCGGTTTGGACGATATATTGCTTGGAGTATTCAGGACTGCAGAATGGGAGCAGTGCACATGGCCTGCTTGAGATCATCAAATGCCTTCTGAGAGCTAACCGTCCACTGAACCTTCTTGGGATTCTTTTTGAGGTAAGTTAATTCAGAGGAGTCATTATGGACCCATATCCTTTTACAGATCGTCTGTAGTATCCAGTCAGGCCGAAGAAAGCTCTGACCTGAGTCTGGGTAGTTGGAGCAACCCAGTCCCTTATGGTCTGGATTTTGTTCTGAAATGGTTGAACCTGTTCTCCACCCACAAGGTGACCCAGGTACACAACCTAGCTCTGCCCAATCAGGCACTTAGTAGCCTTGATAGTGAGGCCTGCTTTCTGCAGAGCCTCCAAAACCTTTTTCAGATGGACCAGGTGGTCCTCCCAGGAGGAGCTACAGACAGCTATATCATCAAGATATGCTGCACTATAGGCTTCCAGGCCTGTAAGGACTTTATTCAACAGCCTTTGGAATGTGGCAGGTGCATTCTTCAAACCGAAGGGCATTACAATAAATTGATAATGCCCACTAGAGGTTGAATATGCTGTTTTTAGTTTGGGATCCTCAGCTAGTGAGGTCAAATGTGCTCAAGAATTTGGCTGAGGCCAAAGTATCAACGAGCTCATCTGCCCTTGGAATTGGATGAGCATCAGTCCTAGTTACTGCATCTAGTCCGCTGTAGTCAACACAAAATCTTGTCTCTCTTTTACCACCCTGGGTGTGAGGTTTTGGTACCAAAACGACTGGACTAGCCCAAGGGCTATCTGAGGGCTCAGTAACTCTCAACTCTAGCATCTTTTGGACCTCAGTCCTGATGTAATCTCTGACATGGTCAGGCTGCCTGTAAATCTTATGTTCAAAGGCATTTGAGCTGCAGATCACACACTTAGGATAAGATCGCCATCTGGTGTTGGGCTCAGATGATTGCAGCTTGTTGTTGTCTTCGGAAGAAGCCTTTTGGTCACGAGATAGGTGACTCCTCCTCTGGGCAACAGTGCGCATGGGCATCCACTCCATCCTCAGATTGTTTTTTCCCGCCATTGGGTTCGGATGAACTTTTCCACTCCGGCTGAAAACTTCTGAAATCCATCTTTCGAAACCAAACAACCTTTACAACTCGACGTCGAAATCCAATCGGACCGGTTCCGGATACGGCTCATGGAAAGGACACCTTTTAAAAAATGCCCCCAATGTGGAGAAAAGTTCCCCCACAGTGACCACCACGAGGTCTGCAACCTGTGCCTCTCGCCGGAACATAACGAATCCAACTGTCCAGCCTGCGCCGCATTCCGTTCCAAGAAAACCAACCCGGGACCGAAGAGCTCGACGCCATATCATGGCCAGACCAGCTCCAGAACCAGAGGACATCTTTGCCCAGGATGTCCCGGAAGACGACTCCGAAGACCTCCAAATCGTATCCGAAGCGGACGATTCTGATGACCTCATCACTCCGGGGTAACGAGTGAGTACCAGTGCTCCTACCCCAACCCCCCCCCCCCCAAAAAAGACATTGGTCAAGACTCCGCCAGCTGGCCCCAGTCGCGATCGAAAATCGTCTTCATAAGCCCCGCCCTCGGGCCCGGCTCCGAAGAAATATAAGCCTGCAGGTGGCTCGGGCTCGGGCAAACCTCATGTTATTGTGCCCACAATACCTTCGGCACTGAAGACTCAACCCCTTTAGGCACCGAAGCAGGCTCAGAGACCACCGAGGCCGAAATCTCCACCGGCACCAAAACATTCTTCGGCACCGAAGTCTCCACCGGCACCGAAAAGTTCTTCGGCACCGAAACCATCCTCGGTACCGAAAAAAGTCCACAAAGACTCTACCGATCACCCAAAACACAGATCGGAACCGAAAAAGTCGGCGCCAAAGCCACTTTCGGACAATGAAGAACTTTTTCGCCCGGATCCCACGCAAAAAAGGATTTGTATCACTCCAAAAACCGGACATGTCACCGCTGTGCCATACAAGAAAAGGAAGCTGGACACAACACCTCCTCCAGCTCCCGTAAAGAAGAAGGACTTTGCCACCTCACCCATTCGTCCTTCCTCTCCTATATTACCTCCTTTCCCACCCCCTCTGCCCCCACCGCCTTCTCCTCTACCATCTCCTTAACATACATCACCTCCGCAGGATGATGATGATGATTTAGGGGGAGGGGGAGACCCGGATGACCTTAATAATCCTACTGATCCTAATGATCCTTTCACACTCCCGGATACGGCACCCTTAGATGACTGGGCTTACCCTTTACCTGATATTCCTGATCCCACTACATACCCCTCCAAACCCTCCCCTCCTGATGACCATTTAGGGTTTGGACAGCTGATAAACAGGGCGGCACTGTTCCATGGCGTCACCATGCACACAGATACACCTGAAGAGGACTTTCTCCTCGACACATTTGAGCAGTCGCAAAAATCAGTTCAGATCTTGCCCATGATTAAGGGAGTGATAAAACACGCCACTGAGGTTTTTAAAGACCCTGTTAGAGCTAGGGTTCTTAACCACCAAATTGAAAAAAAATATTGACCGGCCCCACAGGATCCCGCGTACATTAAGGCGCAGCTCCCTCTAGACTCTTTAGTCGTGTCAAACGCAAGAAAGCGGGCTAACTCCCAAACAACAGGAGACACACCGCCCCCAGACAAAGAGTCCAAGCTCTTAGAGGCCCTGGGCAAAAGGGTTGCCGCACAAGCTGCTAACCACTGGCGTATTGCCAACACACAAGCCCTATTGGCCCGATATGATAGGGCTCATTATGATCAGCTAGAAGATCTTTTGCAACACCTGCCTGATCAGTACAAATCCCAGGCCAATGACCTCATCCAAGAGGGAAAGCTAATATCTAATGCCTCAATCAAATGTGCACTAGACGCAGTGGACACCGCCTCTAGGGCGGTCAACACAAGCGTATTACTTAGACGCCATGCATGGCTACGTATTTCCGGCTTTAAGCCGGAAGTACAAACAACCATTCTTGCTCAACCATTCAATCAGGAGCAACTATTTGGACCCGCAGTCGACACTGTACTAGAGAAGATGAAGAAAGATTACGAGACTGCCAAATCAATGGGAGCATTACAGTCTCCACAACCCCGAGGCTCCTTTCGACGCTCCTTTTACAGGGGAGCCTCCAAAAATGTGGGAACAGACACCTCTTCCACTTTCAAAACCTCCAGACAAACATCCCCTAACAGAGGATATTTTAGAGGAGGATATAGGGGAAACAATACCAAGGGCCGCGGACGGGGCAACACCAACACCCGCACCTCTACAGCCACTAAACAGTGACTTGCCCCCACTTCCCCCAGACCATTCCTCTCCAGTCGGGGGAAGACTCCAACAGTTCCTACCTGTCTGGAATTCCCTCACAACAGACAAGTGGGTAAGACAAATTATCCAGTTTGGCTACTGCCTCGAACTTACAAACACCCCCCCACACTTACCACCCAAACACCATCCAATGTCACCACACCATCTTACACTCCTCAAACAGGAAATTCGGTCCTTGCTTCATAAACACGCAATAGAACCAGTTCCACTCCAACATCAGGGTACAGGAGTATATTCTCTATACTTTCTCATTCCTAAAAAGGACGAGACTTTAAGACCCATACTCGACCCCAGACTACTAAACCAGTACATACACTCCGATCACTTCCATATGATCACTCCCCAACAAGTCCTCCCACTACTTCAACAAGGCGACTTCCTTGCCACATTGGACCTCAAGGACGCATACTTTCACATCCCTATGCATCCCGCTCACAGGAAGTATCTACGATTTGTGGTAGACGGGCAGCATTATCAGTTTACAGTTCTCCCATTCGGAGTAACAACCGCATCCAGGGTATTCACCAAATGCTTAGCAGTAGTGGCAGCGCATCTCAGGAGACAACAAATCCATGTCTTCCCCTATCTCGACGATTGGCTCATAAAAGCCAATACTTTCGACAAATGCGTTCTCCACACTCACCGCACTATTCAAGCCCTACACGACTTGGGGTTTACCATCAACTATCCCAAATCTCAACTGCAACCCTCCCACATACATCAATATCTGGGAGCCACCATAAATACGTCCAAGGCCATAGCTTATCCCAGCACAGCCAGGATAGCCAACATACAAAACCTCATCTTAAAAATTCAAACTCAACACTCTCTTCCAGCAAGAGTGTTTATGCAACTGTTAGGCATGATGGCGTCCTGCATCTCGATCGTACCCCACGCACGACTTCAAATGCGCCCCTTGCAAGAATGTCTAGCACAACAGTGGAACCAGGCTCACGGACAACTTACCGATCTGGTGTTGGTGGACAGTCGCTCACTTCGTTCACTGAAATGGTGGAACACCATCAACCTGTCCAAAGGGCGACCGTTCTTAGAGCCTCTTCCACAAGTAGTGCTGACCACTGACGCATCTCTCACGGGGTGGGGAGCCCACCTCCTTCAACACACCACTCAGGGCAGATGGACCACTCAACAAAAACTGCTCCATATCAATCACCTAGAACTTCTAGCGGTGTTCCTAGCACTGAAATCCTTTCAAGTACATCTAAAGAACAAAACTGTCCTCATCCGCACAGACAACATGATGACAATGTACTACATACAAAAGCAGGGGGGGGACACATTCTCTCCAACTGTCCCAACTCGCACAGAACATCTGGAGATGGGCAGTTCCCCAAAACATCTACCTGCTAGCGGAACACCTTCCAGGGGTTCACAACCAGGTTGCCGATCTCCTAAGTCGCCAGACACAGCAAATCCACTCAGCCATCCTGGAGCAGAGACCAAGTACATAGTCCACAATGTCTTGTTTAGGAGGTGTGAGAAGTAACTCCCATCCCTCCTTCACCAACACAAGGGACCCCTAACTGGATGCCCAAACAAAAGTTCAAAAGGGCTGTAGCCAACCCCCTTCTGTAGGATCTCTCTGTAGGCAAAGAGAAGCAGGGCAACAGCACACCCCAAAGTCCTATTCCCATTCTTCCAAAAATGGGGCCAACCAGACATAGACCTGTTCGCCACTCAAGAAAACGCAAAATGCCCAACCTTCGCCGCCAGGTTTCCACACCCACAGTCGAAGGGCAATGCAATATGGATGAACTGGTCAGGCAGATTTGCATACGCTTTTCCGCCTCTCCCACTCATTCCATTTGTGGTACGCAAGCTCAAACAACAGTCGCTAAAACTGATCCTAGTTGCTCCCACTTGGGCACGTCAACCCTGGTTCACGACACTTCTGGAACTATCGCTAGTTCCACATGAAAAATTGCACCTCTCCCTGGCTCTATTAACCCAGAACCATGGAGAAATCAGACACCCAGATCCACAGTCACTGAACTTGGCAATCTGGCTCCTGAAGTCTTAGAGTTCGGTTACCTCAACCTCCCACCAGACTGTATGACTATCATAAAAGAAGCTAGAAGACCTACTACTAGGGCATGTTATGCTGCAAAATGGAAAAGATTTGCCATTTACTGCGCTTACAATGATATACGTCCACTGGATGCTTCCATCCAAAACATTATTTGCTATTTACTACACTTGCAAAGATGCAATTTAGCGTATTCCTCCATACGTCTACACCTAGCGGCCTAACAGCAGCCTACTTGCAAAATAGACAACACCTGTCCCACCTTCCCCAGTGTGGAATCTCAATATTGTTCTAACAAGGCTCATGGGTCCCCCATTTGAACCTATGCATAAATGCGAACTGCAGTTCCTAACATGGAAACTGGCTTTCCTTATCGCAATCACATCCCTCCGAAGGGTAAGTGGAATACAAGCCTTAACTCTTGAGGAACCATTCCTACAACTACATCGTAACAAAGTGGTTCTTAGGACAAACCCGAAATTCCTCCCTAAAGTCATTTCCCCTTTCCATCTTAACCAATCAGTCGAGCTACCAGTCTTCTTCCCTAATCCAGACTCAGTAGCTGAGAGGGCCCTTCATACCTTAGATGTTAAAAGAGCCTTGCTTTATTACATCGACAGAACCAAACCTTTTCGCAAAACCAAACAGCTGTTTGTTGCTTTCACTCCACCACATAAAGGCAACCCCATTTCCAAATCGAGTATAGCCAGGTGGATAGTTAAATGTATCCAAATATGTTACCAAAAAGCTAAACGCACTCTTACAGTTCCCCCTAGGGCGCACTCCACGCGTAAAATAGAGGCTTCCATGGCATTCTTAGGGAACATTCCCTTAGAAGATATTTGCAAAGCAGCCACATGGTCTACCACACACACCTTCACTAAACATTACTGTGTTGATGTGCAATCCAAACAACAAGCTTCAGTAGGCCAAGCTGTCCTAAAAAATCTATTCCAAACTGCTGCAACGGATACAGGTGACCACCGCTAGGGGAGACTGCTATATAGTCTATCCTAAGTGTGTGATCTGCAGCTCATATGCCTCGAACGGAATATGCTACTTAGCAGTATGCATCTGTTCTTGGCATGTAGAGATGCAGAGCCACACACGCCCACCCGCCTCTCCGGGACCTGTATCTGTTCCAGCATTGTCTTAATTAGACACTACACATGGACATCCTTTCTCTTTATTCTTATACACTCCATTTCCCATCATGGCGAAAAACAATCTGAGGATGGAGTGGATGCCCATGCGCACTGTTGTCCAGAGGAGTCACCACCTATCTCGTGACCAAACTGCTTCTTCCGAAAACAACCTGCAATCATCCGTGCCCCACACCAGATGGCGATCTTATCCTAAGTGTGTGGCTCTGCAGCTCTACATGCCAAGAACAGATGCATACTGGTAAGTAGCATATTCCTTTTAACAGGTAGAATCTCACCTGTGTCCACTTCATGGGTACACCAGGTGGTCTGACTAGGAGTCAGAGAGAACATATGACTGTATTGATTAAGGACCTTTCTGCAATAACTCTGCTGTTGGTCAGTGAGACTGCCTGCCAAGGCTACGCCATCAACTGACCCCTAATCAGGGTTCTGAGAGAGGATATTAGGGAGAGGGTCACTTTCTTCTTCCTGTCCCTCATCAGTTGAAATGAGCAAGCCTATGTCAGCCCTGTCCACAAAAGGTTTGAGCCTGTTCACATGGAGCACCCTGTGGGGGCTCTTAAGAGTGCCAAGGTCCACCAAGTAGGTGACGTCACCTTTGTGCTCAATGAAAGTATGGGGCCCTGTCCACTTGTCTTGGAGAGCTGCTGGGACCACAGGCTCCAACACCCATACCTTCTACCCTGGCTGATAAACAGTCAGAACAGCTTTTTGGTCATGCCAAGCTTTCTGTAATTCTTGACTTGCCTCAAGATTTTGCTGGTCTTCTTCATGTACTCAGCCATCCTGGAGCAGAGACCAAGTACATAGTCCACAATGTCTTGCTTAGGAGGTGTGAGAAGTAACTCCCATCCCTCCTTCACCAACACAAGGGACCCCTAACTGGATGCCCAAACAAAAGTTCAAAAGGGCTGTAGCCAACCCCCTTCTGTAGGATCTCTCTGTAGGCAAAGAGAAGCAGGGCAACAGGACATCCCATTTTCGCCTAAGCTTTTCTGGGAGGCCCATGATCATGTCCTTGAGGGTTTTGTTGAACGTTTCAACTAACCCATTGCATTGTGGGCGATAGGGTGTGGTGAACTTGTAGTTCACTCCACACTCCTTCCACATTGCAGTAATATAACTTGACATGAAGTTGATACCTCTGTCAGTTAAGACCTCCTTAGGGAAACCCACTCTGGAAAAGATTCCCAGAAGGGCCCTGGCCACCACAGGGGCTGTGGTGGTTCTAAGGGGTATTGCTTCTGAATACCTAGTGGCATGGTCCACCATCACTAGAATATAACTGTGTCCAGATGCTGTTGGAGGGTCCATGGGGCCACTGATATCAATTCCAACCCTCTCAAAGGGAACCCCCACCACAGGAAGTGGTATAAGGGGGGCCTTTGTGGTACCACCCGACTTATCACTGGCTTGACAGGTGGTACAGAAGCCACAAAACATCTTTGTGTCCTCAGACATGTGAGGCCAGTGAAAATGAGGGACACGCCTGTCCCAAGTCCACTAACACTCCCAGCCGCCTCAGCCGCAAATTGCTGTCTGAGGGGTTCATGAAAAGGGCAGGTTTGCTGCTCCATACTCAAGTCTGCCCTGGAAGAGCCCCCTGTCCCCAAGAACTGAACCTGATCAGGTTCAAGCTCATCTTAGACAGTTCCTTCACAGGTACTAAGATCATCTCCCTCTAGAGACTGATCCTCACTCGGAGTCTGGGGGAAGACACAGCCTTACCCCTCCTGCTCCTTCTCTTGGAAGACCCTTGGTCCATTGTTCCAGGATCCAGGGCCTGTTTAGTGTTAGTCAGTTTGGCCCAGTGCTTAATTTGTAAATAATTAAGTGCCGCGGCTCTTCTCGAAAGGCCCCTGCAGATAGCACCACCGATTGCCCCTGCCAGCGCAGCCAATGACCGTAATAACATAACACCTAACCATCGCACTCCTTCAAGTGTGACATTTCAGACTATTTCAGGCCACACAAAGCTATAATAATGGTGTGTGAGGCTGAATTAATTTTTAATGCCATTTGACTTAATAAAAACAGTTGTTGTGGAGAGCGCTAGGTGGCGCCTGACCGTCATGGAAGCCTTACACTGAGGCTCCCGGCATCGGTCCCCGCAAATCCTGCTGATTCCTCTCCTGGACTGCCCTGGCCGGCTCGCTCGGAGTGTGGGGGCCTGTGAAGCTGCCCTGCTGCCCCAAACCAAATCCTGGGGCGCTGCGGGCATCGGGAGCCTGCCTAGCCGTCGCGGAACCGGACCGACGACGGAAAGTGGCGGCTGTGGAGCCGCGGCTCGGGCGAGCTGGAAAATTTAGCCCGCAACGCCCACGAGGGGTGCAAGCCTGACCATGCTGGAGCTGAGGACGCGGCGGCCGCGAGGCTGCCGCGGGTGCTGTTGGCGCTGGCCGGGCGCTGCCCTGCTCCGCTGATGCTGTCCGGAGCCCCGGGAGTGCTGGGACGGACCCCCCCAAGCGGCACAGAGTGGCAGATCAGGCGGTGAGTGCAGCTGGCTGCGACCGCTTCACCGGGGCAACTGTGGGGTTGGGTGTGAAGGGGAGACCCCCCCCCCCCCCCATCGGGCCGTGCGTCGGCGGCCGGGGGACCCGGGCCCCCAGCCCCCCCCCCCCCCCTTCTCCCTCCCTTCTCCTTCTGGCTGCAACGCGGAACCGGCCCCATCGGCCCAAGACTGATTGCGGACTCCGGGTGCGGGGGGGCCTTCCTTGACTCGGGCCGCACATCGGCGGCCGGGGGGTGTGTGTGCTGTCCCCCCCCCCCTTCCATCGCTTGGGCCCCCGGCTGAGGACCCCGACAAGTGGCACTGTGCCCCCCCCCCCCGGGGACCGCGGGGAGACTGGACTGGCGAACCGTCCCCTTGGAGAGGTGGGCTGAGACAGGGGTTGCGGCCTTGCGACTACCGGCTGAGGGGCCCCCGAGTGACGGACCGGTGGCCTGGAACTGGGAACTACGTTGCTGGGCCTCGCTTTGTTGAGGGGAGCCTGCGGGCGCACCTGCGACCGGGGGCTGGACGGGCAGTCCCGCTGAGCTGCCCATCGGGGCTTGACCGTTGAGGCTGGTGGTACCCAGCCGTTTCCAGCCGCGGGACCTCCCGGCCACGCCTCCTGCTGGTCCCACGGCAGCCCGAGCACCCGTTGCCATCCCGCAGGTGTATCGCCAGCCCGTTGCCCTCCTTCGCTGACGGCCGCCCCAGAAATGGGTAAGGACAGAGCCACCAAGCCGGCGTCCGGGGCCACCCAAACCAGGATGGACAGATTCACGACCTCCGACAAGGGGCCCGGCCTCACGGGCGAGCAGGTCCCGGCCCCCGCTACAGACCTGGCTGCCATCCTGCAGGCCATCAACTCATCCCGCGCCTCTCTCTCGAGGGCATGGTGGGAGAGGTCAAAGTGGACGTCGCTCTTCTCCGGCAGGATCTGAGGAATGCCACCGCCCGTATTTCGGAAGCCGAGTCCCGGTTATCCACGGCTGAGGATGACATCCGCCATCTACAAGACCAGGTTCGGGAGCTGACCACCCACTCTAAGGAGCTACACCGCCGGGTCGAGGATGCAGAAAACCGCGCTCGGCGCAGCAACCTGCGCTTAGTGGGATTCCCGGAGGGAGTCGAATCGGGCCGGGCGGACGACTTCATGGAGCGCTGGTTCCGGTCCTGGATGCCGGCGGACAGCCTGTCTGCTTCGTTCGTGGTGGAGAGAGCCCACCGCTCCCTGGCCCCCAGGCCCCCCGGTGCGCCACCCCGGCCGTTCATCCTCAAGCTCTTAAATTTCCGTGACCGAGATGCCATTCTCCGCGAAGCCCGGCGCACGGACGCCCTCCACTACCAAAACCACAAAATCATGGTATTCCCGGACTACACCCGCGAAGTCCAAGAGCTGCGTCGCTCCTACACTGAAGTGAAACAAAAGCTGCGCTCCCTGGGACTCCAATACCAGCTCCAGTTCCCGGGTCGTCTTCCAGCACAAGACTCTTTTCTTCGATACCCCGCGGGCGGCCTGGACCTGGTTGACGGAGGAGCACCCCCTGCAGCGCTCTGGGCGCGGATCGCCTACGGGTACGCGGGGGTGACGGGGGAGGCCCCGGACATCGAAGACCCGTCGGCGGCACCGCACATTACCCCGGGAGCGCACAACGGGGGAGGCGATCACCACGCGCTCTGGGGGACGGCCACGCCGGGGATCGAGAACCTCCTCTGCCTCCTCGGCCGCACACGCCAGTCCCGTGGCAGATGGGCGGCGGGCCGTGTCACCCCGGCTCACAGGCCCTGCAACCCAACCGGCCGAGTTGGTGGACACTTCGGACCTCTCTCGCAGCCCTAACATTTGACTTTCTTTGCCTCTTGTGGGGGAGGGGGGGTGGGGGGTGCCTGGGCGGGGGGTGGCATGCTCCGCTGTCAGTGTTGCTCTTGGCCAGGGCAGGTAAATCAGGCTTGACTTTCGATGTATCAGGGGTCCACTTGCGCTCAAGCCCAAGCGTTTTAGCTTGGTGGTTCTTCCATTTGGTTCGGGCGACAGATGCTTCCGTTTTCGAAGTATAGGGTGGGGGGTTGGGGTTGGTTTGGGGTTGTTTCTTCCTCGTTGGGGAGATTTTGTTGGCGGGGGATGACTCCCTCTTATCTGTTGTGCTAAGGTATCATGTACTGTCTGACCTGCTCTCTCACCCGATGTTCCGCTGTCCTTCCTCTCTAGGGGCCTGCTCAGACGCGCCTCCACTGGCCCCCTCTTCTGTCCTCGACTATGAATGACCCACCTGTCCCTAGGGCCGCCATGCGCATACTATCCTGGAACGTCAATGGTCTTCTGGACAGTTTTAAATGCATGGCGGTCCTCAAATATGCGCAACGTGCAGAGATCGATGTGCTCCTCCTCCAGGAGACTCACCTGTTGGGTAACAACTGCCCCTTCCTTGGCCGTTACGGTTATGACAGGGTATGGCATTCAGGTTTTGCACGGGGATCCCGAGGGGTGGCCATTTTGCTTCGCAAGTCCTTCCCCTTTGTCCTGACCCGGGTGCTTTTGGACCCCCAGGGTATGGTAGTGGTGGTATGTGGCACTCTGGAGGGGCGACCCCTTACCCTGATGTCCCTCTACGCGGCGCCGTCCCTCCTGCCGTCGGCCCTCTCCCACGCAGCGGGTATCCTCCCGACACTCCCGGCGGGTTCCCTCATTCTCGGCGGGGACTTCAACGCTGTCTACTCGCCCCACCTGGACTCAACGGGTCCGGTCTCCCTGACCCGCGTCGCCCGTGCAAAACAGCTCTCATCCTGGGCTGAATCACAGGGCCTCTGCGATGTCTGGAGGATCTGGCACCCGCAGACGCGCCAATACACCCACACGTCGGCGGCCCATCACTCCCATGCCCGGATCGACCTCATCTTCGTACCATCCACCGATTGCGCGGGGGTGCGGGACGTATGCATTCTCCCGAGGGGCCTTTCGGACCACTCGCCAGTGCTCCTCGCTCTCGGCCCCCCCCCCCCCCTCTCTGCCCGTCCGATGTGGCGCTTGAACGCCTGGTTCCTCCACGACAAGGCTTTTCGGAAGGCGGTCGGGGGCGAGATAGCCGACTATTACTCTCACAATGAGGGCTCTGTCATCTCCCCTGCCGTCCTGTGGGAGGCCGGCAAGGCGACCGTTCGGGGCGCCGCTAAAGGGCATCTGCAACGCCAACGGCGGGCTCAATCCCAGAAGCTTGCGGAATGCGAGGCCCAAGCCTTGGAACTGGAGCGTAGTCTGGGGGACTTGGATGATGCCGCACGGTCTCGTCGCTTGGCCTTGCGGGAAGAGGTTCGCCTACACTCCCTGGAGGCGGCGAAGATTCTATGGCGCTCCTCGGTGGCCCGGGTGTACGGTTGGGGAGACAAAAACGGCACTCTTCTCCACCGCCTGGCGACCTATCCCCGGGCGGGCAGGATCATTCCAGCCATCGCGGACCCTGCGGGTGGCATCCACACGACCTCGGTGGCGATAGCCCAGGCGTTCGCTGACTATTATTCCCAGCTGTACCGTCTCCGGCCGTCCACGCTCTCCCTAGAGGAGTTGCTGGGGACGAGCGGGGCGACGCTTGCGCGGCTGCAGCCTGAGGTTTCTGAGACCCTTGATTCGCCGATCGAGCTGCAGGAGATTGAAGAGGCGATCGGCCGCCTGGCACCTGGGAAGACCCTGGGACCCGACGGGTTCCCCCAGGAGTACTACGCTCACTATCGTGAGACTCTGGCCCCGAGGCTTCGGGACCTCTTTGCGGCCGTGGTGGAGACGGGTTCGTTCCGGCCCGAAACAGACACAGCAACCATAGTTGCCCTCCCCAAGACACAGCCTCCCTCGCGGTCCTGCTCCGACTACCGGCCGATATCCCTTATCAACACCGAACTCAAAATCTATGCTACGGTCCTGGCGCAGCGGTTGCGCCCATCGCTCGCCTCCCTGGTCCACCCGGATCAATGTGGCTTTATGCCGGAGCGGGGGACCAGACACTGCCTGCGGCGCCTACACCTCGCGATGGCGCTCCGCGGCCGCCTTTCCCCCTATCTGGCCCTCCTCTTGGTCGACTTTGAAAAGGCCTTCGACTCCGTGGGATGGGCGTACTTAGGTGACGTCCTGGAGCATATGGGCTTCGGTCCCCGGTTCCGTGCCATGGTAACGGTCCTGTATGCGCACCCGCGGGCCCGTGTGTTGGTCAATGGGGCTCTATCTCGCCCGTTTCCCATAGGTCGGGGGACGCGCCAGGGATGTCCGCTCTCGCCCCTCCTTTTCGCTCTGGCCATGGAACCCCTGGCGGTGCTGATTCGCGCGGATCCCGTTCTTCGCGGATGGGAATGGCCAGATGTGGCCCCCGATAAGATCGCCCTATACGCGGACGATGTCCTCCTCTATCTTTCGGATCCAGCGACCTCGGGACCCCAGGTCCGCCGGATCCTCCGTCGGTTTGGCCAAGCGTCGGGTCTTCATCTGAACCCCAAAAAATCCGTTCTAGTCCCGCTACACCCGTCGCGGGAATGTTTCGACTGGCAATCGGATATTCCCCTCCGGAGACTCTCCTTTAAGTACCTGGGAAACTGGGTCACCCTCCTTCCGGAACTCTGCTGGGCCCTCAATGTGGCTCCAGTAGTCAACAAAACCAGATCAGATATGCTCCGGTGGCAGTCCCTCCCATTGAATCCGCTAGGGAGAGTCGCTCTATATAAGATGATGATCCTCCCCAAGTTTCTTTACATGCTACAAAACACTCCATGCCCTTTTCCGCGCCCGTGGTTTCGAGAACTGGATAAGATGTTGACCAAATTCCTCTGGGGCGGCGGTAGGCCTCGGCTGGCCTTGGATCGATGCAGGGTCCCCTCCTATGACGGCGGCCTGAGCATGACTAACCTCTACCTTTATTATCTGGCCACCCAGCTACTGGTGATCCATGACTGGTTCTCGGGGGGCTGGGGCGACCCGGCTTATCGACTCGAGGTGCACTGCCTCGGGTTCTCCTCCATCCAAAACATGCTCTATGACACAACGGTCCCCCTGTCACTCCCCGACGTCGTGTGGGCTCCCTTTCTCGCGTGGCGCGCGGCCTTGCGGCACACCAGATGGTCGGGGACGTCCACGCAACTAACTCCGCTTTGGCACGGGACATGGCTGCGGGAGGTGGTGGGACTTGCGGGCTTTCGGCAGTGGGATCTTCTTGGTATCTCCTGTCTGGGCGATTTATGGCGTGGGAGCCGCATGTGTCCCTTCCAGGAGCTTCAGACCCGCTTCTCGCTGCAGCCCTCTCAATTCTACCGCTACCTTCAATTGCGCCACGCGGTCCGGGCTCACGTCCCTCTAGACTCCAGACTGCCTTCCCATAGCCCACCTGAGGCTCAGGTGATGTTGGGGTATCTGGGGAAGGGGGGCATATCCCGCATTTATAAATCCCTGATTAACAATACCCCGGTGGACTGGAGCGGGCTCAAACAGCGATGGGAGGCCTGGGTGGGACCCCTGGATGAGGCGGACTGGAGGGACGCCCTTATGGGCCCTCGGTCGCTTACCACCTCCGCTAGGCTGCGGCTCATCCAAATCTATTACCTCCACACTGCCTATCTGATTCCGGACCGCCTGTATCGTGCGGGCCTCCGTGTGGACGCCTCCTGCACACGTTGTGGGGTGGCTCCGGCGGATTTTTTCCATATGGTGTGGTCTTATTCCCGTCTGGAAGACTACTGGGCAGCGATCGAAGCCGAGCTAGCGGAGGTCCTGGGATGGGAGGTTCCCCACGAGCCTAGAATGGCCCTGCTGGGCATCATGGACGGGATGGACGGGTCCCGTAACGAGAAGTACTTCCTCGCCACTGCCCTTATGGTGGCTAAGAGAGATATAGCGGCAGTGTGGTCACAGCCGGACCCGCCCAGAGTGGCTACCTGGAGTAGAGGGGTGGATTGGTGTGCGGCCCAGGAGCGGTCGCTATATGCTGCACGGGGCTGCCCCAAAATATTCCGCAAGATATGGGGGAAATGGCTGGGGGACCTGTTTTGAAGGGTGGGGGCGCAGAGGGTGGGGACGGAGGATGGTGGAGGAAGGGAGGGTCTTTGCAATTGTTTATTGATGCTTCCCCGATTGAAGTTACTGATGCCTTGTTCAATGCACTGATGTATATCATTCTTGATACTGTTCTTTATGCCGCAAAACACAATAAAAAAATTTGTTTATCAAAAACAGTTGTTGTGCACATCTCAGACAGCTCTACCATGTGGTAGACTGTTACTAGAGTCGGAGATGATGCGGACAATTAACTGGTGGAGCCGAGCATAGAATCCACTGGCTCAAATTAAGCACTGATTACAAGTATATAACACGCATCAGTGCACACCTCAAATACTTCATCGTATTGTCATACAACTCAATGGTACTGATTTTATCGAGTTTGAAAGGATGAGAAGCCGAGTTGGCCGACTTCGAATTACACCCTGGCAGACACGCACAGTTCTCTATTTCAGTCGTGTTAACCTCTGAGCTATCAGCTTCTAATTACATATCTGCTTATATCGGATGTGCCTGTGGAAGGAAAATTAATGGTGTAGTACAGAAGCAAACTGGACCGCCTGGGTTAGGACGTGAGAGATGTACCTCTGTTGGATGCATTAATGTATGCAATATTTATATTTGACTGTCTCCATAAAGGGGTTTAATACTTTGAACAGGAGTGTATGTGCTGCCACTAATATGTTTGTGTATGTAAGAGCGCACGTGAGATATACTTGGGGGTGTGTACGTGGCATACATAGCAGTGTGTGTGTTCCCCTTTGCTGCGTGTAGCTATTGCTCCGCGAAAGTGTGCAAATTATGCTGAAAATGTGCACATGCTTGGGATGAAATATTTACAATATGGGTGTAGCAGTAGCTACATGTCTGAGGCTTTCCCAGGTGCCTCTGTTTGCGAGCGTGTGCACGCTTGTGTGAACGATGTTGAAATAATGGTCATGTCTGTGGTGATCTAATTGTGTTTGTGTGCGTGCGTTTGTGCACGTATGTTTTTGTCTGCGGGATTATGTGTGTGCATGGGTTTGTGCACATGTATGTTTGTCTTTTAAAGATCGTATTTGTGTGTGAGAGATGCGTGTGTCCTTGATTGTGAGGAGTGAATTCTCACAGCAGTGCCCTGTGCTGTTTATGGAAAAACTGCATATTTGAAAGAATCAATAATAGGGGTTAAGTTAAAGACCATGCTCTTTCAGCCTCCTCCTGGCCCGGGGCATTATACTTGCAAACAGTGCCTAGCGCCGGAGGCATGATTGCTCAGGGCAGGCCTCCGACTCGGTTAACTTCACATACCAAGTAAGTTTATTAGCAAGCAGCGTTGGTGTGGCTACTTACGGTTACTGGTGGACGGCACTGCCTTTATTAATATCTGCTGCTGCCTGCCCTAGGCGTCTAGCTGAACTACTGGAGACTCATCGGGTGCATGTATGCCAAGACTTGGCAATTTGAAAAATCTACGCACGTTGCCGCACAGCCCCTACCTACGTAGAACCAAACCAGCCCAATCAGTGTCTTGCCCACCGGCAACACTGAATTAAGGACCTAAGCCGGCAAATTTGCATCATGGATATAGGTAAAGTCTTTATATTAGTGGCTCTCACAACCACACCTCTCTTCATCCGAGGACTCGGGAGAGGGACAACACTGTCTGCGGTGAGTCAGTAAGCTAATTATATTTACTTTGCACGTCATATGGCGTTGTGGCAGAGGCGTAGTGTAGACCCGGCCCTGATGAATAAGTGCCGGTGCTAAGCACCGGCACAAATTAAGCACTGGTTTCGCCTGTGACCTGGTCACAGCAAACACATCTGCGGTGATGCTCAGCATTGCTGAATGAGTCCTAAGTTCCACTTCAGCCCTGGCTGAAGTCTCCAAATCATTGCCCAACAAACACTCCACTCATAGGTCTGAACTAACCTCAACTTTCTTAGGGCCAGTTACCCCTCCCCAGCTGAACTTAACAACTGCCAAGGAATGGTCAGTCCTGACATTGTTTGCATTGGTTACTTGGTACATTTCTCCAATTATGATTTGGTCAGGGGCCACAAGATCCTCTGTCACCATAGTGAAACTTGCACCTGTGTCCCTGTATGCCATGGCCTCCTTACCATTTATCAAAGGCTGCTGTCTGTATTTGCCTAGATTGCTGTTACTGACAAATAGGGTGGCAATATCCATGCCCCCATCACAGACCAGCAAAGCCTGAGCTGGACTTCTGACTAGGGCGGAACCCATCTCAGAGCTCAAGGTTAACCCTGCTAATCCCTTGTTCTTTGTACCACCACTTCTAGGGGGCGCAGTTGCCATTAGGGGCAGTGGTGGTAGGAGGATTTTCATTGGCTTTTGGAGAATCTGCATCTCTTGTTCAATGTGTTTTCTGTTTACAGAAATAACACCAAGGTTTCTTTTTGCCTTTCCCTTTGTTGGATTGTGACCCCCGCCCCCAGATGCAAGTTTTTGGGGTCCTGATGAAGAGTGTTTTTGATCTTTACCCTTGTCCCCACCCTTATCTGAAGTTTTAGAATCTTGTTTCTTTTGGTCACTACCATTGTTCTGGTCATTATGCTTCACCCTGGTTCTGACCCACCTATCTGCCTTCTTTCCCAATTCTTGGGGAGAAGTCGGATCAGAGTCAACCAGGTATTGATGCAACAACTGATTTTGGCAATTATTAATGATCTGCTCCCTCATAATCAAATTGTACAATCCCTTGAAATCATTCACTTTGCTGCCAAGCAACCAGCCTTCCAGAGCCTTAATGGCACTATCCACAAAGTCTACCCAGTCTTGATTCTGTGTCTTCTGGGTGTCTCTGAACTTAATCCTGTACTGTTCAGTGGTTGAGCCAAACCCAGCAATGAGATCACTCTTCAGAATTGAGTAATTGTCGGCATCCTCTTCTCTAACAGTGAGGAGCTTATCTCTACCTTTGTCAGCAAAATAAAGCCACAAGTTAGCTGTCCGCTCCTCTTGAGGGACCCTCTGAACTTTACAGGCCCTCTCTAAAGCAGTTATCCATTTGTGGACGTCATCCCCACTTAGTAGACGTCATCCCCACTTAGTAGAACTTACTTATTCTAGGCTACTATTATATGCACCTAGTACTAGTGGTTTTTCAGTTAATCAATACAAAGATTTATCTGGGAAAACAATGCAGGCTTGATTCCCAAACGCTGCACACCAGTGTGAGAAGTTGGCCTGGTATATGCTGTCCACTAATTAAAGTGGGCACCTTGCACCATTCCAAACAACCCTTATGGTCCTTTAGGAGGTAAAAGATAACCTTCGAAAGCTATCTAAGTGGTAGTTGTGGAGAGCAGCCTTCAGGCTTAGTCTTGAAGGAATGTTAAGCAGCTTGTTTTACCAGAATGCAACCTTATAGTATTGTTTAAATGAAAGGAGAACCACAGAGTAGATATAAAAATATGTTTTTATAACTATAACACTCTCCAGTACGACACAGTATCTCCTACACAGAGATAATCACAAAGCACACAATACTTAAGCACAAAAATGACAGTAAATAGCACTAATATACAGTGGGCCCCAGGGGGGACCAAAGCATATATTAAAATAGTGGTATAAGAGCCACGACTTGAGTCAAGACAATGTCTAGAGGACTTAGAATCGCTGGGACCCCAAGGTGAGTAAGTAGCGACCCCACGGAGGACAGATGCAGTATGGGAACACGACCGCGTGCTCCATACAATTCTATTGGAAAGTCATGGTTGAAGTTTTAGAAATTAAGGACCCTTCCCAGTGAACTTCTAAGAAACCCTTTTGGAGATAGGAGGTTGGAGAGCCGCCCCACCCGTGTATACAGTGGTACCCGAGTTATCTATCCCAGGGAAGCCGGGTGCATAGGTCTGAAGTGGCGTCGTAAACCTTCGTCGAATTTAGTGGAGGACTTTGAAGAAAAGCTGCTGCTGGGAGGAAGAAATGTGTCAGTTGGAATCCAAAGGTGGATTCTTGTCGAAGAGTACCTGAAAGCAGAGGGGACAGAGTCTGGGTCACTCAGGAGTGACCAGGAGCTCGGTAGACAAATGCCCACCGTTGTTGGGTGCTTTATGTGCGTTGGAGTTCTTGACTCTACAGCTACGGGGACCAGGAGACGTCGAGGACGACCAGGAGCTGGGTATGAGCTGTCCCACGAAGGCTGTCTAGTACTGAGGGGTCGGTGTCTGGCTGGAGCACCAACAAGTCTTGACAACGGCAGCCCACACAGAAGATCAAGGATGTGTATGGTTCAGACAAGCAAGGTCCAGGAGACTCACCACAGCAAGGGGAGTCAGAGTAGGCCTAGTGGAACCAGGGGAGCCCAAGAAAAGCAAAGTTGACCCTCAAGTAGACCCACAGGCCAGAGGCCCAGGAGTCGCAAGAGGACCTCAAGCGATTTCACCAAACAGCAGCCCACAGAGTACTCGCTGCGAGGAGGCTGGGGTTCTTGGTAGGAAATGGTGCCAGAGGTTGGGGCTACTCGGAGCCCAATGCACTTTTTCGGGAAACGGCAACTAGCATATGCACTTGCAAATGTACACGGTGCACAGTGGTTCGGGTATTGCAGCCCCCACGAGGGATTCTGACCTCAAACTTGGTGAGAGGGCAGCTCGGACCTCGAGGGACATAGAAACCCACTCCTGTGTTGCTGAAGCCTTCGGAGTCTGTAGGAGCTCGGGGTCAGCAGACTGGACAGCAGTGTTGCAGTGCCTGCGAATGCAGAGGAGTGACTCCTTCAAGGGAGATATCTTTGGTTATCCTTTAGGCTCCACAGGTCCTGCACTGATCCTGTATGGTGCATGGGCACCGATGATTCTTCAGACTGAGAGGGAAACTAAGTCGGGCCCAAACAAAGTCCAGCGAAGTCCAGAGTGTCCAGACGGTCGAAGTTCAGTCGTTTCTGGTTCAGAATCTTGTCCACATCGAATCTAGGGTCCTACAGCCAGGTAAGCTCTTTTGTACCCACGGGAGAGGGTTGGACAGATTCAGGGGACCCTCCCAGGGGAGGGTCTGGGCAGTGGGGAGGTTACTCACATGTCCTTTGTCCAGTTTTGTGCCAGAGCTGGAGCTAACGGCTCCCAGGACGTTTTTGAACTGGACTATGCTCAGGGACACCAAATGTGCCCCTCATGCAAACTTTCGGTCGCTGGCAAGCACACCCACCCATCACTAATACACGAAATCCTGTCTGGGAGGTGGTCACACCTCCCTGTGGCAGGATGCCTATTGTTCTGCCTTCCCCTGCTCGAGTTTGGCTCAGCAGCAGGAGGGCAGAAATGTCTCTGGTCGGCAGCAACCATTTTGTGCTGTCTGCAGCCCATGTGAGGCCATGCATAATGGAACCTACAGGCCTGCCTTTGCAGCCTGTGTAAGCTGGTGCATGTACCACTTACTTATGATATAGGTTTACTATATCTAAGGGTCACTGCACTTAAAACCTATAAGTCACCCCTATAGCATGCCTTAACAATCCTGAAGGCAGGGTGCTTGGTTCTAAGTGAGAGGGTGCCACTGCATTAGCAGAACACCCCTGCAGCCTATGGAGTCCATTCTCCCAGGTTGTCAGTGAGGCAGCCATTTACGACATATAGAGTGGCATTATGTGACCTTGTGATGACCAACGCTAAAATGGCTGAAACTATCCCTATCATGTTTGGTGTCAAACATGTTGGAATCCTACCCCCCACACCGGTAACCGGTGAGGGAGGTATGATTCCTCCCCTCAGAAGCGAGCTTTGTGGGGTCCCTGGTGTTCCCGGTACCAGCCTTCTAGTCCTGGGCAGCACAAAATGGTTACTGCCGATCAGAGACACATGTCTGCCCTCCTGCTGCTGAGCCAAACTCGAGCAGGGGAAGGCAGAACAATAGGTATCCTGTCACAGGGAGGTGTGACCACCTCCCAGACCAGATTTTGTGTATTAGGGCTGGGTGCATGCACTTGCCAGCGAACGAAAGTCTACATGAGGGGCACATTTGGTGTCCCTGTGTATAGTTCAGTTCAAACCAGTCCTGGGAGCAATTGGCTCCTGCTCTGGCATGGAACTGGACAAAGGACATGGAGAGTAACTTCCCCACTGTCCAGACCCTCCCCTAGCAGGGTCTCCTGATTCTGTCCAACCCTCTCCCGTGGGTATAAAAAGGCTTACCTGGCTGTAGGACCCTAGATTCGATGTGGACAAGATTCTGAACCAGAAACCACTGAACTTCGACCGTCTGGACACTCTGGACTTCGCTGGACTTTGTTTGGGCCCAACTTCGTCTCCCTCTCAGTCTGAAGTATCGTCTGTGCCGTGCACCATACAGGGTCCGTGCAGGACCTGTGGAGCATCAAGTCCACTGGGAAGGGTCCTTAATCTCTAAAACTTCAATCGTGACATTCCCATAGAATTGTACGGAGTAGGCGGTCGTGTTCCCAAACTGCACCCGTCCTCTGTGGGGTCTATACTTACTCATCTTAGGTGGTTCCTTGGGGTCCCAGTGATTCTAAAACCTCTCGACACTGTCTTGACTCGAGTCGTGGTACTTATACCACATTTTTGTAGTATATGGTTTGGTCCAGGAAAATCACCATAAGGGTTGTTTGGACTGGTGCCAGGTGCCCACTTTAATTAATGGACAGCATATACCAGGTCAACTTCTCACACTCAATTTTTCTACAATTAAACTGACCCTACACCTTTATGGCTGGCATCTGTAAACACAACAGTGTCCTTTTCAAGAACAAACGCTTAAAGATGAGGAGAAAATGCGAACTCATTTTTGAACCTTTCAAACTCCACCCTACACTCAACAATCCACATAAACTCAGATCCCTTCTTAGTCAAATTCCTCAGCACACAGGATTTGCTCAAAATATTGGGACTAGATAACATTGAATAATTCCCAGGACAGATACTACTTCCTTTTTGCACACCGGTATTTCCAAATTGCAAATAGTTTCTACAAATCTTTTCTTGGGTTTAATACTATTCTCAGAGATTGTGTGACATATTTATGAAATTTCCTCTCTGCCAAATCTGCTTTTCTCACATTTGACAGTGAAGCGTGACACTTCAATCCTCTCCAAGACTTTGCACATTCTCATTCATTCATTCATTTATTTATTTATTTATTTCAAAAAAGTCTTTATTTCGATTGTTCATCTTAAAAGACAAATACAAAAAGTAACCAGCATTTACAATGCAATGGTCTCTGCATTGTTAAAGTTAGAGCTATTGGCATTGCTCATGACATTATTTTTGTTTATGTTTTTGTCTTTAAAACATTTAAAGAAACTGCATTGTTATTTACAATGTCAATAGTTTAAGAAAACTAGGCGAACGGAAACGAAGGAATTTGTCCAGGAGCACACGGTGCACTACAATTCCCACGGCGCACTGGAGAGCCAGGAAGCTGACGTATGTCGACCCCGGAAAACAGGTTCACCCATGCCACTTAAGGTTACGTTAAGTAGCGGGCCTTGGACATGCACACCCATTTGTTGGCGGTCTCAGAATTCAGCTGGTGCAGTTAGGAACATGAAAGACACGGGCTGAGGGTGGAGACAGCTGCCACCTTCCCCACTCCCGCGTGATCGCCCTATGACCCGTCATTATAAGGCGGGGAGGGGCAATAATCGGTGACAGACTACATGCTCACCAATGCAATTAGCATATGAATGTGACAATCCCATTACCCCCGATGCTAATTTGTCTCCTTCCTGCAGTTTATTTAAAATGATACATGTTCTGAGATTCCAAAGATGCCCAATACCAGCAGTAGGAGAACTAACTCCGAGCAACCTAGGGGTCAGTCCTGCCCCAAACCGCTAGGCCGCCCAGACTACTAAACTTTCTCATCCTGCTGCCAACTCATCCCGGAGTTGCACCTCAGTTACACGCACTGTAGGGACTTCCAGGCGCCCCTGCTTCTCCTCGCATACCCCAGGACAGCAGCACAGAACGTGTCCCGCGGTTTTGCTGCCCTTCCTGAGGCTCTCTGCCGGCCCTGCTCCCCGGGCAGCGCCATGTTGTGGTCCCCCAGCTCCCCCGGACTCACCTTGGCGATGGCCTTCCTGTAGCGGGTCACTGCCTGCTGGATGAGCCTGGAGACCTGTAGGTTGCCGTTCCCGCAGGGCACCACCACTCGGGTCCTCCCGATGCACACGGTCACTTTCATCCTGCCGCTGGCCGGCGCCGCTCCCCGGAGCAGCGCGGGGCCGGCTCAGCGCCGCCTCCAGCCGCGGCTCAGCGGAGCTCTCACCCCGGGCACCGGCATGCGCGGCCAGCCCGAGCCCCCAGCCGGAGCCAGGGAAGGAAAACAATTGAGATCCCTTAAAGTGTTGCAGCAGCGCGGCCCGATCCCGCCCGCGTGCAGATGCGACTCCTGCCGGCCTTAGGAGGCTACAACTCCGGCTCCATGTCCAGGAAAGAGCGACGGGCCAGGCCTGCGCCATTCTCCGGCTCCAAAGGTGCTACCGCCCGATCTTCTCCGCCAGCCACCACCTGTTCAGCGTCTGCCGCCCGGGCACACGGGGAAGCACCAGCCGTGGGAGGCAGGCGAGCCAAGGAAAATAAATATATAACCCTACACAGGCTCCAGCAGCAGCAGCGACACACGGGGAAGCCGCTAGACCGGTCTGTCTCCCCTCCATGGACGCTGAGAGCATTGCTGCCGCCGTGCTTATGAAATTAGAGCTTCGCCATCAGTGCCAGGGGAGGAGGAGGGAGGGGGCGCTGTGCGGGGAAAACAGAGGGAGCGAAGGCAGGACGGGCGGGAGGGAAGAACGGTGATATATACACATGGAAATTAAAAGAGAACAGGAGGCCCGGGGCAGACAGAGGGTGCGAGGAAAGAGGAAGGGTGTAACTCCGAGACACGGAGCACGTCAGTGGATGGGTAGACAGTAGATTGCGGAAGGGCAGTGCGGAGCAAGGAAACGAGGAGAAAAGCATTTTTAAGGGCGAGAGAGAGAGGCTCGATATCAAGAGAAACAAGCACACCACTGCCTTTCTCCGAGGCGAAGCAGAAATGCCTCGGAGAAAGGCAGAGGCGGTTTCGGATTCGGGGGCGTGTGCTCCTCTTGCCATTGGCTGGAGGAGATAATTAGAAAAGTAGCAAAAAACACGCCCCCGAATCCGAAAAGGACGGGGCCTGTTCGGAGAGACAAAGCCTCTTCTCCAATGGCTGGCCAGCATTCAAGAGGCCAGCCAATGGAGAAGAGGGGCGGGTTCAAGCCCCTCTTCTCCAAGTCATTAAATCTCGCGAGCGAGACTGCGCAAGCGCAGCCTTCGCTAGCCGAGACCTAAAAAGGTGACATGTCCAAATATACAAAAGAGAAAGATAAAATAGACTTTTTTTTTAAAACAGTATTAAATATATCAATCGAAAACACTTAACAGAAGAACATACATCTGCTTAATTCATTGTAGTTCAGCCCTGGGGAATGGCCTGAGCTAATAATCATAACCCACCGACTTTTCGTGGATAGCCCAAGACCTACTAAGAAAATTTGGCCCCCGCTTTTTAATAATCTTTTGGCAATCATAGCCGAGTTCGTGCCCAGATTTCTGCATAGAGGTTTAAGCCACAAGCTTCTAGGTAAGCAGTAAACAGGGCAAACATATAAAAGGTGGTCGATGGTTTCGACTGATTCAGGACAAAATGGGCACTTATCGCCTTTACCAGTTGTCCAGTTGCGAGTGAACTTCCTAAGCGGGAAAGTTTCAACTCGAAACTGGTGGAACAACCTGCGGTCTCTGGGTTTGGTGATGGGATCCCAGTAACCTTCCAACTGTGGGTAGTCTTTAAAGTCAAGAAAAGCTCTTGACAATAAAGAGCCTCCTGTGCTAGTATGCCTCCTGTAATAAATTAAGTCCCAATAGGCTGCTCTAAATGATACTTTTGGTGGGAATACAGCCGACTCTGGGGACACCCATAAGTCCCTCATCCCCATCTCTATAAGTAGGGCTTTAATTCTGGATAGCCATAAGATCTTATTTGAGTGATCCAGACCCCTTATTTCCGCTAAAGCTTTGGTAAAGGGGATTAATTCTGGAACTGTCCAGAATCTTCTCCAAAAAGCCAGCATTCTATACTGGGCGATGTCCTCGATTGTGTTACAGCCCAGGTCAAGAAGAAGGGGGATGCGGGGGGTCGAACTGGGTAGGCCCACTATACATCTAAGGAACTTGTTTTGGGCCTTTGTTAGATCTGTTAAGTTGCTACAACCCCAAATCTCAGCGCCGTAGAGTATTGCCGGAATAATTTTCAGTATGTATAATTTGACCTCTGGGGCTATTGGCTTGTTCTGGGAAAGCCTGTGTTCCTTTAACAAAGCCCCTGCTAGCTGGGAGTGTTTCAGTGCAAGTAGCTTCACATGAGGTAACCAGCTCAACCTTGCGCCTAGGGTGATCCCCAGGTAGGAAAATACGTTAGCCTGTTCCAGGAGCTTCCCGCTCATGAAAACTCTTGCAGAAACAGGTCTTGCCCCGTGGAGTACCATAAATTTTGTTTTTCCACATTTACAACCAGCTCATGGTCGGTCAGTTGGAAAATTATCAAAGTACTGCACCACCCCATTGATAAAAAGAGAAAAGAGGGTTGGGGCCAGGACGCACCCCTGGCGGACGCCCTTCCCGACACTGAATTTCTCAGTGAGCTCACCTGGTTTTCCCCACCGAACCTGGGCGTAGTTGGAAGTGTGGAGTTTAACCACAAAATCCACCAGTTCCTTGGGCATCCCTAGACCTAGCAGTACATCCCACAGTTTAACTCTAGGAACAAGGTCAAACGCAGATTTTAAATCTACGAATGCTGCAAATATCAGGCCCTTACCTAAGAGAACCTCCTTCCAATAGAGCATGACGAATCTAAATACTTGGTCTAGGGTCCCCATGTGAGCCCAGAAGCCTACTTGCAAGGAAGATAAGATGTTCTCTTCAGACATCCAGCTTTGGATCCTGCCCAGCAGGACCCGAGCAGTGATTTTTTTGGAGTACGTCGATAAGGCTGATCGGCCTGTAATTGGCCGGGGCGGAACGATCCCCCTTCTTATAAATCGGGATAATTTCCGCCCCGGACCAAGAGGTTGGAAAGGGTGTACCCCCCGCCAGTGAATTAATCAGGGTCGTGATGTAGGGAACCCAGAGATCGCTGTTCTGTTTAAAGAGGTCTGGGGGGATACAATCGGGCCCTGGTGCTTTATCAATAGGAATGTTCCTCAGAACCACCTCAACCTCCTTGGCACTAACCGTCAGTCGAGAGTCGACACTTATAACCGGAGCAGGCGTTTCATACTCCGAGTCCTGGTGATATTGGGCTTCGAAAAAGGCAACCCAGTGGTGTGGGTCCACATTGTTAGGGGTAATTAACCTTTGCCCGTTTCCCCATTTTATTAGGTCCCAAAACCGGGTCATATTCCTCCCTTTGCAAGCAGAAGGAAGATCCTTCCATCGATCCTCATCCGTCTCTTTTTGCATCTCTTTGGGTGGATTTATAATGGGCCCTAGACTGCTGGATGAGGGTAAGATTCCTGGATTTGATGGCTTTCACAAGAGCTTTGTGGGAGGACCTACAACAGTCGTTATACCATGAAATGGGATCAGGCTTACATTTCACTCTTAATGGATTAGAATTTATAAAGAACCCTTTCAAACTATGAAAGAGCTCTTTATGGATTACAGGCAGTTTAGTTTTGAGGGACTCCTGAGAACCGCAATCATTAATTTCCCCCAGAGAGCCTGAAACAAGTGCCCGGATTTCTAGCATATTCTTGTCATCATACCACCTTGTCCCAGCGGACCCTTCTCAGGTTGTTGCCCAAAATTACATGATTAGGGCCGCTATCTGACTCAGTGGATGCTATAGGGCCAAAGCACAGCCCATTAAGGCTGAGCACCAGGGGGTTATGATCGCTTTCGGGACGGGGATAAACTTTCATGTCAACGACGTGATGCCAAAAGTCTACCTTGACTAGGATATAGTCAATCCTGCTTTTATTGCGCCCGTTATCAAAGGTTGCCGCCCTGATTGCATCAGACTTCGTCCTGCCGTTTACAGCTCTGAGTCCCCATTCCAGACACAACCCTTTAACCTGTAGAGCAACCTCGGTCCATTTTTTAATGGGTTGGAGATCCAACTGTGGCACACCCCAGAGAGCATCCACCTCTTCACTGAGCCGGCCATCGTCCGAGTCCAACGGCTCAAAGCATGTGTTGAAATCCCCAGTTATAATCAAATTGGTAATGTGGGCGCTCTCGACTAGAAGAGACTCGAGCTGCTATGACCTGGGAGTACCTGCCCCCCTGTTTCCCTCTGGCATAAACGTTGTACAGGAGTAGATTGAGACCACCTGAGGAACTTACTCTTATGACTAGAATGTCCGGATTGCCAGAGGGAATTTCAACCACAGTGATCCCCTCGTTTTGCCTGACCCAGCATGATAGACCTCCTACCGGCCTCCCCCTTAAGCCCTTATATGCTGGTTTTGAAAAATGTTGATAACCTATGTGAAATACATTGTCCACAGCCCAGGTTTCTTGAAATGCCCAGATGTCAACCCCATTGATGAAAGATGCCCAGTCAGCTGACCCAGTTTTAGATTCCAGGCCAGCTATATTCCACGAGGAAATGACCAAGGATACATCCTGTGGGGAGGGCAGGGACCCAGTAGCAGCTGCTAGGTCTGTGGGACAGCAGTCCAAGATAGTTATGGCTGGGTTAGCTGTGGTGGTGACCAGGGATTGGACCTTAGGGACTACTGGGCTAGGGTGGCTGGTGTTAGATAGCACCCCTCCAGACCCAAGTGCATCTATTGGAAATCTCCCCTTAGATCCCACCCGCTGTCAATCTATTTCTTCCAGGGATGAGAGAACGTCGAAGCGGTTATTAAGCTGGATGGAAAAGTCAGGCCTAAGATGGTTACGTCTTGCAGTATGGGCATCCCGGTGACCCTGGGATAAGTGCTGTTGGTAAACGAAGCGAAGGGGTAGTATGGCAATGGAGGCCCCATTAACAGGTTTATAACTAGCTGCCTCAAGAATATATCGAACAAGGCCTGGGGACCTAAAACTTAGTACAACACAATCGCCTTTTAGAAATTTGGCGGATTGCCCAACCCATTCAATGCGTCTGACCATTTTAAATTCCTCAAATAGGCCGTCCCCAAGATTTGTCATTTTGTTCAAATGATGTAGGGCCTTGTTTTTAAGGGAGGACCAATGTTCTTGAGTGCCCTGTGGTAAGGTGGGAACGTTCGCCAGGATGACCGTGTAGGGAGATGCTTCAGGGGGCAGGTGAAGGTTGGGTTGTCTCACTTGACAACCAGAATAACTGTTATTAATCAGCCTCTAGGGGCTCTTTAACGTAGATGACCTTTGGTTAGGGGATGCCTCGGCGATACTGGGCCCACTTGGGAAAACGGTACTTGTACTTCCAACTGGATCTGCCCCATCCTTATGAATTTTAGCTTGTGTCGTAGCACCATGCTGGTCCTTGTGAATGTCCCCCACCAAAGCTGGAAAGTTACTGGTGGGGGCAGCCTTGGGGACCTGAGCCTGGCCCTCATGTGAAAGGTTTGCCAGGGCGTCCTCAATCCTTGCAAGCCTGTTGTCGACAGAGACCAGTCTTTGGGCAAACGGCTCAAGGAGGGCAGCTAGAAGCTCCTTTAAAATACAGGAGATGTCACTTCCACTCAAAAGATGGTTAGAGTCAGTAGAAACTTTGGAGGAGTTATCAGTGGGTGGAGGGGGGTACTGCACTTGAGCTACCAAATACGAATACCCCTTTCGTAGAAGTGGATGACAGTAGTGGTTTTTGTTTCGTAGTGCTGAGCCCCTTCCTTGCCTTTTTCTGTGTCGTCTTGTTATTTTTCCCAACCCCTTTCATCCCTCTTGTGGTAACGCCAGCGGGAGTGCACGTAGAACTCAGGAGGGGTGGCGGATGGTGCTCAGGACTGGATGTGGCGGGGCTGGATATCCTAGACCGCAAGCGATCATTTGGGCCAGCCGCTTCAGAGTTTGTTCGAGAGACATTCAAAGGAGCGCAAGGCTGTGACCCCCCCCCCCCCCCAGGACTCTAGGATCTAAAGAGAGTCTTCGTTCGGTGGCTTCTATTTCATGGAATAAAACGGATTCCGCTCTTTTTAAAAAGTTGTCCAGGGTACCAACCACCCTGCCAGCCGTTTCTCGTTTGTTCATTATGAGACTGCTTCGTAAGAAGAATAACCCTGCCGCAGGGAAAAGGACAAATAGCAGAGCACAATTGAAAGTTGAGAGTTGCACAAACCTGTTCCGAATGTCATAGGGCGAATAGTTCCACGAGAAAAATAAGGTGGCCCAGCCCGGCCTCGGACGGCCGCAGACGGCCCCTCCCTTGTCCCGGGCTTCTCCCGGCGCGGCCCGCGCACGTCCTCGCGGGGCGAGGGACTAGGCGGACCTTTAAGCGCCTCCTGGCGCGTGTGCTGTGTCGTCCTGTCCCAGGGGATCCTGGGTGTTGTGGTTTGACGGGGGCCGGCGGAGCCAAGCCCGGCCGGTCCCACGTTGCTGCAGGGGGGCAGAGCCAAGCCCGGCCGAGTAAACAGCGAGGCACCAGGGAGCAGGAGAAGAGAGGTAACGCAACAACAACTGCTGGCGCCCAGAGGAAGCAAGAAGAACATACACTATTCTTCTTCTTTAGTAAAATCCTTATGAAAACAAATTTGCAGGTTTCTGTATTCCTTGGGCCCAATGAACAAATGTCCCAGACGTATGGGGCCAGGAATGTATGCAACAATGATTTTAACAGGAGTACAGTACTCCGTGAGTCAAGGTTATGCTGATGATAGAGTGCTGCTGCTGGGTAAACACCAACGCAAGAGCTCAAGCTCTCAGATACGGGCTATCGGTGCGCGGTGAATTCTGGCTCCAAAGAACGAAGAAATGAAATCCCAGCAACTGTGTCAACACCAACGCACGAGCCCAACCCTCAGATGCGGGCTATCGGTGCGTTCTGAATTCGGCTTTTGGTGCGCACTTTAGCGGGGATACTGGTACGATCTGAGGCTGACCCGCAATCAAAGTAAAGGTGCCTCGCACCCACTGTGCATACAAGTTCCCCCTAGGTAGGCGTGCCGACTTCCAACCCGTTAAGGCAATGCAAGGCGGCAACGTGGATGGAAGTTCGTTACCTGGGAACAGTTCTGGTCCTGCGGCCCCGCCGGGGCGATTGGCAGACGGGATTCCTCCTCCCTCGACAGCGCCTCACGCAGGGGTCGGGACAGCCTGTTCAACCTCTCCACGCAGCTTCTCTTCCACTGTTGATGTCCCGCTGGGCGGGGGTATGACGGTGCTGACGCACCCTCCGCCCGTATGCAGTCACACCGTGTTGGCAATGTCTCCCAAATAAATAAATAAATAAGGACCCAAAGCGCATCAGACACCTGCTGGTCAGTGACAGGCCACCAATTTCAAGGCAACCAGGAGGAGAAACAGGGTGTTCAGATGCAGTAGGAGGAATGACCAGAGGGGAATCGCCTGGGTAGGGCCCGCACCAGTAGCTCGAGTGAAATCCCCCAGCAAAGATATGCGCAGGAGAAGAAGATGGGAGGAAGGGTGCCTACGAGCACGCAGCCTCAGTCCCCCAGGAGAAGACCCTGTATATCCAGTGCTGGCACTTGACGCACTGCTTGTGGAAGGCTATGCGAATACAGATGTCAAACTAGCCAGCTTAGGCAATAATGGAGGTCTCCATACAATCACCGCAATGCACTGCTGTGGCGCCTGGGGGCTGCAATCAGTGGTCAGTAGCAATGAGGCAGCAGCAACAGTTCCGTAGACTCCACACACAGAGGAAGGAGGGGCTTCCCAGCGTGTAGACACCAGTAATCACAAGTACTCACTATTTGAAAGCGTAGTGCTTCCCAGCGGAATCAGTCCGAAATACCTGCACATTAGCATTCCGTCCGGGCCGGCATCAAAGAGTCCCGGTGAGCAGGACGGGAGGCGGGAGACAAAAAAAACGAACCGCCTCCGTCACCAACACGCAGCGATGGCGTGTCGAGGATCCAGATGGGAGGTGAGAGGTGAGGATCTCGGAGCAGCCGCACGCAGTCCCCGCAGTCCGCGGGGGGGCCGGGAACCGCTACCGTCCCACGGCACGCTCCGCGCCGCCAGCAGTAGAGCTCTGCCACAAGCGGACAACAGCCAGAAACTCAAGGGAGGCCTCCCCCCGTACGAGGAGTATGTGATGCAGATTCCAGAGCAGCCCCGGCCTTTGACCACGAGGGGAGCCGGGGTGCTCGCGTAGGGTCAGTCACCCAGCAGGACACCAGCAGGGAGGCTCGATTCCGCAACGATCAGCGAGGCAGCACTGGGGCTCATTAATACAACTTGGAAAATATCAATTGCACATTCTCATTATGCTGTACCCACTAACTACCATAAATAAAGAGGTCATCCTGAAAACACTTTGTGCCATCTAGATCACCTAACATGTTTACCATCACTCTCTGAAATTAAGAGGTAGGCAACAAAAGTCCAAAATCCATTCTCCCAAACCTATATGATCCCATAGGTGTTCTAAATTCATTGAGATCTTGGGAGTTTATGTGCTGTTTAACTTGGTGATAGGCTGATGCCAAGCCTTGTGTATGGAATATCTGGCATTCGCCACGGTAGATAGCAGCTTAACCAGATTTGGAGTGGGAAACCTATCAGGAATCACACCTTTTTACAGCCCCCTTAGGTCAATGCACAATCGTATCTCACCACTGAATTTGCACACCACTACTGCTGGAGCTAAACACTCTGTAGATTTCACCACAACTATGATTCATTGCTCACAGAGTTACCGAACTTGTTTCTCACTGCCTTCTGTAAATTTATTGGCATTCTCCTCACTTTTGCCACTACAGGAACAGCTCCTTTTTTAAATTTCAAGCACCCTCATTTATAACTAAATACATGAGGGTATTTCTTTAGAAAATCCTCACATCCATCCAACACCTGGCGCACACACACTTGATGATCAAGATATATTTTAATTTCTTTCTGTTGTGCCACCGAAGAATATTGTCTCCCTTAACAGCAGCATACACCTTTTCATGTGAGAACCTCCCATTTATATTCTATGAAGGCCTAAATAACGCACAAAAAATACTCTTTTTATTGAATGGCCTTTGTACTCCTGGACTAATGTCCATTCTCCTCAGCCTCACACATCTTTCAAAAGATTTCTTATATAATGCTTGTGAATTTATATTTGTGTGAACACGAGTTAAACATGGCTACTGCTTCCACACTCTCAATCGATATTGTAATGGTTGGGTTACCCAATGTCTTCATGCCAACTTGTAATACTAATTAATCGGTTCCTAATTTGACATTTTCCTTTGACTTCTTCCCAGTTTTACATCATTTGCTTAAGTGTCCTCTACATGTACATCGATTTCACATAGTAGCCATGTGGCGTGGCACACCATAGTGGAAAAAACTTCCCTTAAAATCAGGAGCCACCTTGTGTTTTCTACCACGTCCTTTCACTTCTACTACACTCCTATCATCTGCATTCTTCAAATCTTTTTTTAAGACCTTAACACAGGTTTTGCATATTCTGCAGGGGAAATGATATAACATAGTGGTGGCTTGATTTCAAGGCATAGATTCTCTCTTAGTTTATCCGCTATATAGTGGAGGACAAACTGATAACAAATCCTTTCCTCACGCAATGCTCAAAATGTACACAGTGCTGACAACTTCCTCAACACCGATACAACTTAACATTCTCTGCTTCCAGGTAGATAATGACAATCCAAATTCTGTATATCTATTTCAAATTGTTTTAGCCCCTGTACTGAATTATCTCCCAGTTCAGGTTCATTTTCCAACACCTCCTGTGTTTCAGCCCCCACACAGTGTGCCAAAAGTACAAGTTTCCTTTCTGCACCAAGATTTGTTCCACATACATGTATGTAATTCAAAACATTTTTTCCACTTACCTAACTGAATCCATGTTCACCAGGATGTGGCAAGAAGAAAGATGAGGGGAAAAACAAACATTCTGCATATCTGCTAAGGGTACAGAATCACAGATCTGAAATCTATCAAATTCTATTATTCCAGCCGTAATGTCTCAATTCCATTACTTTTGTAAATGGTCCACAAATATGATGAATCACAAGTTTAACGTGCTGAATACTGAACTCTAGAGGAATTTAATTTAAGTACAACTTGTTTTTATAAATTCTTGAATTGGGATGCAGCACATGGAATAATAGTTCTTGGTAGTAGTAATCACCCACTGCGTTCTCCTGGAGTGTTCCATAAAGGCTACTTACTTTTTTGGTCAATGCTTGTTACCTCCTCTATTGCAGTCAGTATGCATTTATGTACCACACGCTCTGTAATTGAACAGCTTCACAATTCCCTTGGCTCTGCTGCGCTCCATGCGTGATGCCTGATCCTTGTGCTGGATTCTGTTTGTGGAACGCTCGTCGTCCTTCTCTGATGTCACTATTTTCATGACTCTATAGCATTGATGTGACCTCTTCGTTTGAAACACATCAAACGTTGCATTCCAGCCTCGCCACCTTTTGCTCACATCACCTGACTGGGACCTTCACTCGTGCAACGTTGCTTTACTCTTGTTTAAGTTGAATGCATAAGCTGTAGCGTTACACTGCCAACCAATTGTCAGCCAAAACACACACTACTTCTCCTATTAGAGCTGATTGTGGCCTACAGCGTACACTTGTCTACACAGCACTGCCATGTATTAGTGTTGCGATGCACCAGATTCCCGCAGCTCGTCACATTGTTTAAAAGTGCTGAAAAGGCACACACAGGATTAAGGTGATTATGTATTTATTTACCTCAGCAACCAATTCTAGCTACTTCAACTGGCTCTTCTTAGAGCACTTCATTAACTATACCTTTCTGGCGCGTCTTCATTTCTGAATTGGTTAGGATTGTTCTGAGATTATCTTTAACCTTTTGCCCTTTTTGTCATTCTTTGCTTTTGCAAAGTGTAGCTTTTGTCTACGCAGGTTTTCTTATGGGCTGCAAGCCTCAAGTTTTCAAGCTTTTTGACCCTACCCTTACCGCTGGTTGAATAATTCACCCCGCAGTGCATCGTTGGCATTCTGAAAGATTCTTCCATACCCCTTCTGGTTGCGCCATGTTGTCATTCCTCGTCTTGTATTGAGTTCTTTTGAGTATCTCGCATTTTTGTCTCTGTGTAATGACCCTTTATTTTCAGAGACTTCAACGTGTTTTCTTAAGTGTCAGTGTTCCCACCACTGTACATTTTTTGTGAAGTGCCCTTCTGAGATTCAATTTCTTGGCTGTCTTTTTGAGCCACTGTTAACTGGTAGTGAGTAGTTGTACTCTTTCAAACATTTTCATATTATATTAAAAAATCACTTGTTATCTCTGCACACAAGCGCAACATGCACACCACTGGTTCCACCCCACACCGTTCCTGCCACATACAGCGGTGGAGGCGAATAATGCCTCTCCCTTAACTACGGTGATGTGCACACTATCGAGATCCCCCACAGGGGTACAGTGGACATGGGTTGCTACACTGTGTGGGACTGGGAATAGATGTGACGACTTGATTGTCTCTATGCGGCTAAACTACAACTGGAGCGTAGCCCAATACTACACCTCACTCCAGGGCTGAGCTAGCAGATGGATCTTGCTGGCCTCAAAACAATGGGTGGATCTGTATCGCGATGGATGGGGAGCAAGAGGTACAGACCCGGCACAGGATTCACCATTCAACTCTTTATTGTATCACAGTCTGTGAGCTGCTTGCAAAATGCTACTTCCTACATTTCCCCAAGTACACCAACATCGGACTGCCCTGGAGTATATACCTGCCTCTTCGTCCCCCAAACAATTAATTGTAAGACTGTACCGCATGATGCAAGACGTAGCGCCTATGACTACTCCTGGGGTGGTTGAATGCTGAAGGCAGGATCTAGGACCCACACTGACCAAGCCAGGTCTTGAGGAGTCTTCTGAAGGTCAGCAGGTCTTGGGTCTGCCGAAGGTGGATGGGGGAGGGTATCCAGATCTTGGCTGCGAGGTGGGAGAACGATCTGCCGCCGGAGGTCGCTCTTCGGATGCGGGGGACTGTCGCGAGGTCGGCGGAGCGGAGCTGGAGGGTGGGGGTGTATAAGCTGAGTCTGTTGAGGTACACTGGACCGGTGTTGTGGAGTGCCTTGTGTGCATGGGTGAGGAGCTTGAAGGTTATCCTCTTGTTGACGGGGAGCCAGTGCAGGTCTCTCAGGTGGGGTGTGATGTGGCTGCGACGAGGGATGTCGAGGATCAGGCATGCAGAGGCATTCTGGATGCGTTGAAGCCATTTCAGGAGTTTGGCTGAGGCTCCTGCGTAGAGGGCGTTTCCGTAGTCCAACCTGCTGCGGACAAGGGCCTGGGTGACCGTTCGTCTCGTTTCAGTGGGGTTCCACTTGTATATCTTGCGGAGCATGCGGAGGGTGTTGAAGCAAGAGGACGAGATGGCGTTGACCCGCATAGTCATGGAGAGGGTGGAGTCGAGGATGACCCGTAGGTTGCATGCGTGGTCGGTGGGTGTTGGAGCTGTTCCCAGTGCGGTCGACCACCAGGACTCGTCCCAGGCCGAAGGGGTGGAACCGAGGATGAGGACCTCTGTCTTGTTCAAGTTCAGCTTCAGTCGATTGTTCCTCATCCATTCAGCGACGGCCTTCATCCCTTCGTGGAGGTTGGTTTTGTCAGTGTGGGGGTCCTTGGTGAGGGAGAGGATCAGCTGGGTGTCGTCGGCGTATGAGATGATGTAGAGGTCATGCAGTCGGGCGACATGGGCGAGCGGTGCCATGTAGATGTTAAACAGCGTTGGGCTGAGGGATGAGCCCTGGGGTCCGCTGCAGATGATCTCGGTGGCTTCGGAGCAGAAGGGGGAGGCGGACGCTCTGTGTTCTGCCGGAGAGGAAGGAGGTTGTCCAGTCCAGGGCCTTCTCTTGGATCCCGGTGTCGTGGAGGCGTGGTCGTAGTGTGCGGTGGCAGACTGTGTCGAAGGCGGCTGACAGGTCCAGGAAGATGAGGGCCGCGGTTTCTCCATTGTCTAGCAGGGTTGTGATGTCATGGGTGGCGGCGATGAGGGCAGTTTCGGTGCTGTGGTTGCTGCGGAACCCGGACTGGGACGGGTCTAGGAAGCCGTTCTCCTTGAGGTAGCGGGTCAGTTGTTTGTTGGCGGTCTTCTCGATGACCTTCGCCGGGAGCGGGAGTAGGGAGATGGGCCGGAAGTTCTTGAGGTCCTTGGGGTCCGCCTTGGGTTTCTTGAGTAAGGCGTTGATCTCGGCGTGCTTCCAGCTCTCGGGAAGGTTGCTGTCTCAAAGGAGATGGGGGATGGGAGCACAATGCCACACCTCCCAGCACAGTTCGCCCCTTAGCATTGTGGTAAATGCAGTTCACAGTGATTTCGTACTTGAATTTTAGCTGTAGTGGTTCACCAAAGTTGGTGCAGGTTAGTGCTGTGAATCTCTAATCGCCATGAGATCGTCAGCTCAGTGGCTCAAGGGAGCCTTTTCAAACAAATGGGGGATGGGAGCACACTGCCACACCTCCCAGCACAGTTCGCCCCTTAGCATTGTGGTAAATGCAGTTCACAGTGATTTCTTACTTGAATTTTAGCTGTAGTGGTTCACCAAATTTGGTGCAGGTTAGTGCTGTGAATCTCTAATCGCCATGAGCTCGTCAGCTCAGTGGCTCAATGGAGCCTTTTCAAACAAATGGGGGTTGGGAGCACACTGCCACACCTCCCAGCACAGTTCGCCCCTTAGCATTGTGGTAAATGCAGTTCACAGTGATTTCTTACTTGAATTTTAGCTGTAGTGGTTCACCAAAGTTGGTGCAGGTTAGTGCTGTGAATCTCTAATCGCCATGAGCTCGTCAGCTCAGTGGCTCAAGGGGACCTTTTCAAACAAATGGGGGATGGGAGCACACTGCCACACCTCCCAGCACAGTTCGCCCCTTAGCATTGTGGTAAATGCAGTTCACAGTGATTTCACACTTAATTGAAAGTGATGGCCTTCTCGTTTCATGGAGGCAGTGGCAATCTATTTTTAGGTTTACTCTGCTATCGCCCCCCTGGGAGCAACACCCCACTGCAGCCTCTTTTGAATACTATTACCAACCTGTCACTATCACACTCCAAACTGGTTATTCTGGGCGATTTTAACTGGTGGGATAATGCTAACATGAAGAACCAGTTAAGGGACTTGATGTATACCTGCAATAGTCTTGGCCTTCGGCAATTAGTCACCTCCCCTACTCATAAGGGAGGCCACATACTTGATCTCCTTTTCGCACATGAGTCCGAGGCTAGACTCTTAACCTCTTCAGTGCCCATGACGAGATAGTCTCATCATGGAGCACGGTTGCGCTGTGCCCATGACGAGACTATCTCGTCATGAACCCCACCCACTAGTGCAACGCCCGGCACAGGAGGGGGAAAGGGCGTGGCACTGAAGGGGTTAAACATTCAGCCCCAAACTTGGACTGACCATTCTTTTATTCATTTTAACTTGCTGATAGCTGTTACTTCAGCCCAAGATAAACCCGCAGTATTGTATCGGGAAGGCAGAAACTGGTCCAAATTCGCAAAAGCGGGTACCCTTCTTTCTCCTCCTACAGTTAGCCTCTATCAGGCTTCCAATACGGTGGAGGCGAATTATAATGCCTACTGTGAGTTTATCACTGCTGACCTAGATCATCTAGTCCCGATGAAACAGATAAGAATTAAGGATAAACCGTCTGCTCCCTGGTACGATGATGATCTGAGAGCGCAAAGACAGCTTTGCAGACGGGCTGAAAGGAAATGGAGGAAGGGATACCTGGACATGGACAAGCTGACACTAAAATCAGCACAGAGCAGATATAAGCAGCTCATTATGGAGCGAAAAGCAAATTTTTATGCTGACTCTATAGTGCAAGCCTCTAATGGGGCTAAGGAATTGTTCAAAATTGTAAGGTCCATTTCGGCCCCGCACTGTCTCGAGAACAAAGCAGTAGCATCACAAAAGCTGTGTGATGAGATTGCTAACCACTTTAAAGATAAAGTGGCTAAGATAACTGATCTTTTTAAGGATAATGTTACAGCCGACCAGGAGTTAGACAAGGGGTTGGCCAATGAGAGATCGAGCCGCCACTGTTCCTTAACTACTTTCCCCTCTTTTACGGATGCGTCGTTTGTTACAACGGCTCACAGTATCTCCTCTGGCTCACCTCTTGACCCCCTGCCCCATAGGGCATGGAAGCTCTATGGTCACTTGACCCTCCCATGGCTGCGCCAGATCTGCAACCAGTCTCTGGAAGTGGGTCTGGTTCCAGAGAATTGGAAACAGGCAGTGGTCTCCCCCTTATCAAATACCAACTCTGGATCCAACTATTCTAGCTAATTTCCGGCCCATTTCTCTCCTCCCTTTTCCTATTAAAATCTTAGAAAAGGTTGTAAGTAGGTCCCTTTCGGACTACTTAGAGGAAAACCATCTGCTGGATAAGGACCAGTTTGGCTTCTGTCCCGGCCACGGAACGGAGTCCGCCCTGGTCACTATGCTGGATAATATGCGAATGCGGGCTGACAATGGGAGCACCGCAGTTTTGGTGCTCCTGGATTTGTCAGCCGCATTCGACACAGTGAGTCACACAATCCTGCTGGAGCGTCTGGAGGAGTTTGGGGTGAAGGGCCGGGCACTACAGTGGCTTCGCTCCTATTTGGCGGGAAGACCTCAAATGGTGACTCTGGGACCTTTCTCCTCAGAAAAAACTCCAGTGGCCTTTGGAGTACCGCAGGGCTCTAGCATTAGCCCCATCTTATTCAACATATATCTACAGCCACTCCTTCCAATCATCAAGGCGTTCGGGGTGGAGCTAATTAATTATGCTGATGATACACAATTGGTCTTCTCATTGGAAGGGAAACAGGCAGTTCCCCTTGAGCAATTTCATAGTTGCATGAGGCGGACCATCGACTGGCTACAAAGAAATAGCCTGCAGTTCAATGGAGATAAGACCGAGCTGGTGTACTTTGCGCCGATAAGGCAGATTCAACGCCTACCAGTGGACCTCAGGCTTGTTCCGGATGAGGCTCCGCTGGTTCCAGTCAGCGTGGTACGAAATCTCGGCTTTCTATTTGACAGCAATCTCCAGCTGGATTCACAGGCTAATAAGACAGCCAGCATATGCTTTGGGCTACTTCGGCTTTTACGCCGAATTCTTCCACTGCTGCCCGTAGACTCTCGAAGCACGGATGTGAGGAGCACGGTGCTAAGCAGACTAGATTACTGCAACTCCCTGTATCTTGGAGCCCCCCAATACATTCTGCAGGGGCTACAGCGTGTTCAGTCAGCTGCGGCGAAGCTGGCGTTAAATCGCAAGTACGATTCTTCCTCTACTCAGGCGCTGCGTGATCTCCACTGGCTGCCAGTTAGAGAGAGGGTTCTCTTTAAGTCCCTTTGCTTAGTCCATAAAGCAATCTACGGGAGGGGCCCGGTCCCGCTCCAAGAAAGATTCACACACTATTCCCCATCAAGACAGTTGCGATCTTCTACTGCTAGCTTGCTGACGCAACCTAGGTTTATACGCTCAAGGTTGGATGGGAGGGCCTTTAGCGTGGTTGGAGCACGGATGTGGAACGAGCTCCCACAGGGGCTTAGACAGACAGATTCGTTAATGGCATTCAGAAAGAGCCTTAAGACCTGGCTCTTTCCAGCAGCGTGATGTTCCCGGACCTCTCCCCCCTCAGCATAAGTGACCCGTTCTGTCAGAGCGCCTGGATACCCGTAGGGTCGCAGTTTCGCGCTTTATAAATGTTAATACAATACAATTTTAGCTGTAGTGGTTCACCAAAGTTGGTGCAGGTTAGTGCTGTGAATCTCTAATCGCCATGAGCTCTTCAGCTCAGTGGCTCAAGGGAGCCTTTTCAAACAAATGGGGGATGGGAGCACACTGCCACACCTCCCAGCACAGTTCGCCCCTTAGCATTGTGGTAAATGAAGTTCACAGTGATTTCTTACTTGAATTTTAGCTGTAGTGGTTCACCAAAGTTGGTGCAGGTTAGTGCTGTGAATCTCTAATCGCCATGAGCTCGTCAGCTCAGTGGCTCAAGGGAGCCTTTTCAAACAAATGGGGGATGGGAGCACACTAGCACCTGTGCGCCAGAGAGAGGTACTGAGACCTGAGAGACTATGGCAGCCTTTCCAGCAACCCCAGAAAGAATTTTCGTTTTTAATCTCTACTGAAGACGGATAATATCCAGAAACACGTGTCTAGAGATTTACAGCACTAACCTGCACCAACTTTGGTGAACCACTACAGCTAAAATTCAAGTAAGAAATCACTGTGAACTGCATTTACCACAATGCTAAGGGGCGAACTGTGCTGGGAGGTGAGGCAGTATGCTCCCATCCCCCATTTGTATCAAAGGAGATGTTGATGGCTTTCCGGAGATGGGGTGCGATGGCGGTGCTGGCTTTGTTGAAGATATGGTGTGGGCATGGGTCTGACAAAGATCTGGAGTGGATGGTGTTCATGATCTTGATGGTGTCGTCGTCGTTGATGTTGGTCCAGGAGAGCAGGTGGTTGGTGCGGATAGTGGATGTGGGGGCGGAGGTCTCAGTGGTTGTCGGTACGGTTGTGGCGTTGAAGTTGTCGTGGATGTTTGTGATCTTGCGGTGGAAGAAGGTGGCCAGCGAGTTGCACAGGTCTTGCGAATGTGGGATGTCGTTGGTGTTGGAGCTGGGGTTGGAGAGTTCCTTCACGATGTTGAAGAGCTCTTTGCTGTTGTGTGCGTTGTTGTCTAGGCGGTCTTTGAAGGAGACCCCTTTGGCAGATCTGATGAGGTGGTGGTGTCTGCGGGTGGCGTTCTTGTGGGCTGCGTAGCTGTCCGGTGTTCGTTCAGGGAGCCAATTCTTCTCCAGCTTTTGGCAGGTTTGCTTGGAGGCCTGGAGTTCCTCAGTTAAGCAACTGGCTTTCTTGCTGGTGTGAGTGTTGGAGGATTTCTTGAGCGGTGCAAGGGTGTTGGCACAGTCGTCGATCCATTGTCTGAGGTTGCGGGCGGCGGTGTCGGCGGGTGGTCTCTGGGCGAGGATGGTGGTTAGCTGGTCTTCGGTGACTTTGCTCCAGCAGCGGCGAGGCATCTGTTGGGTGCGGTGGTGTGTGGTGGGTTTCCGGAAGGTGAAGTGGATGCAGCGATGGTCGGTCCAGTGGAGTTCGGTGGCGTGGTTGAAGGAGACGTGGGGGCTTGCGGAGATGATGGGGTCAAGCGTGTGGCTGGCGGAGTGGGTGGGTGTTGTGACAACTTGTCGAGTCCGAGGTTGTCGATCAGGGTGGTGGAGTTGGTGTCGTCGTCGTTCTCTAGGTGGAAGTTCAGGTCCCCGCGGAGGATGTAGTCCGTGGAGGCGAGGGCGTGTATGCTGATGAAGTCAAGTAATTGGATGTTAATTTAGGTTTACCAGTATTACCCTGTGCAAGTAGGGAGTTTTTGAAACATTCAGGCTCTTTGTTTTGGATAGGAACTCTGACACTACCCCTGCCCTCCACTTTAAGTAAGAGTAAAGTCTCTGGGTTCAGCCTGTCCAGTGAAAGTTTCGTGCACAACTTGTTCATTGTACCTAATTCACACCAGTTCATCTTAGAGCACCCCTTTCTTTGACCCATGCATCTTCCATTCCTTCAATTCTTAGCACCATTTCCCAGAAACCGCTCACAGAACATAATTAAGAGATATCTGGAGAGGGCTCACTCCTGACATCAAAGAATACACTTAATGCTCACATATTCATAGAACCTTTTCACAGAGACTATTTTTTGGTTCGTAATACCTTTATTTGACTAGGCTAGCCTTCATCCCATTGCAGCATCAGACCCCTCCCCAATTTGTTTCCTTATCCATTGATCAACATTGAGGTCAACTTTTTAGAGGGGCATCTTCACACTTGAGTTTAAGGGACTAGATACTCAAAAGGAGGTTTGTTAGAAATTGGGTTGTTGATTGACTGAGATGTGAGCCCTGGTCAAGCTGCAACCACAATCCTAGTCAATGTAAGGTACAAGCAAATCCCAAATAAGTTTGTAGTGTAAATAGCTCCATAAGGCATAAAGTTCCAACTGTAGATATTTGGACACGCCAGACTGGGACAAAGTCACAAGTTCAGGCCAGCAACGCTGGAGCGCGGGGCGACCTTAGGGACCTTGTTAGGCCCACTGAACAGAGTACCGTAGATCCTGGGTTGTGGAGTTTTGCATGGATCAGTGTCGGAGATGCGCCAAGCAGCTGAGGTGATGTGTTGATTCCAAGATGAAGCGAGGCTGCTATGTGAGGTCCTGTTGCATCGACGTAGAGGATCCCGTCGAAGGGGCTTGCAATGCGAAGTTCAGCGTTTATTCTGAAGAGCCACAAGGCTGAGAAGCAGAGTCTGTCCTCATCAAGGCTACCGTCGACGAGGGATGCAAGGGACTGTGCCGAGGATGCGTCGCGTGTCGACTGTTCCAATTCTGCATTAGGCTGCGATGCAAGGCTTTGGCGGCAGTTCCAATCCACGCAGTGCGCAATGCGTCAGTTCTGCTTGGATTTGTGCAGTGCGGCGGAGGAGATGCTTCGGTTCTGCTGTAGCCACAGAGTCTGGTAGAGCACCTTAGACCACTTCCAAGGATCCTGGGCTGGGGTGGCACCACTTGGCAGGGTGGACTCACAGATGGCAGAGTCCAGGTGAAAATGCAAGGTTGTTGGAAGACTGTTATGTCCATGAGGCTTCAGATCAGGAGGTGAGCCAAATAGCCCTTGGAGTCACTCTTGGTTCAAGGGACGCAGGTTCAGTCCTCACTGAGGCAAGAGGGCAGCAGATCAGCCCAGCAGGAGTCCAGCAGAGTGGCAGTCCTTCAGCAGCACAGTAGTCTTTCTTCGTAGCAGAGTATCCACAGGTCCAGAAGTGTACTGAAGGGATGGTGTTGGAGGTCCTTCTTTTATACACAGCTCTGCCATTGAGGTGGGGAGAAGCTTCTAGAGGCATGCTTTTGTGATACACAGATGCCCTGCCTTCCCTGCCCTGGCTCCAGACTAACTACAGAGGGTATACAGCCTTTTGTGTGGTGACAGGACACGGCCTACTCAGGTGTAGGAGAAGCTGGGCTCAGCTCCTTCCTCCCATCCTGCCAGTAATGGCCCATAAAGTCACATCTAAGCTCCCATTGTGTGGCTATCTAGGAGGAATACACAAGGCCCAACTACCAACTTTACCTGTCATGTGACCAGAGAGAGGCTGGAGGCACCAAATGGCTAAGGCAAGAAAATGCCTTCTTTGTAAAAGTGGAATTTTCAGAATTGTAATTTAAAACTCAACTTCACCATAAATTAGGATTTTAAATTCCAATTCCAGAGACACCAAACATGAACTACCTATCTACTCCTGAAAATTACACTTATAAAATGTAATAAGGCAACTCCAATGTTCTCCTATGGCAGAGATAGGCCTTGCAGTAGTGAAAAACTAATTTAAGAGAGTTTCACTTCCAGGACATGTGAAACGTAAAAAGTACGTGTCCTACTTTTTATATACATTGCACCCTGCCCTCTGGGCTGTCCAGGGTCTACCCTGGGTGTGACTTATATGTATAAAAAAGGAAGGTTTACGCTTGCCAAAAGGTTTAATTTGCCAGGTTGAAATGGCAGTTTCAAACTGCACACCGAGGCTCTGCAACGGCAGGCCTGAGACATGTTTAAAGTGCTACTTAAGTGTGTGGCACAACCAGTGCTGCAGGTCCACTAGTAGCAGTTAATTTTGAGGCTCTGGGCTCAATTAGTGTAATTTTACTAGGGACTTGCAAGTAAATTGATTATGATAGTTTGGTATCAGCCAGTGTTCTAGTGAAAGAGCACAAGCACCTTAGCGCTGGTGAGCAGTGGTAAAGTGTGAGGAGTCCTACGGCCAGCAAAACTCAGCAAAAGCCGGACGTCTTAAGGCAAAATATCAGGGGAAACCATACCATGTATGCTGGGTTTAACATGGTTGATGCTCAGATTTCAGATTTCTTGTTGGTGTGAGATGCTTTCAAGGTGGTCTTTAGAGGCAAATTAATAGCTTTCATGGCATAACTCCACAGGCTTATGAATGTAGAAACACATTTTTTTTTAAATGGACTTGGTTGAAGCCAAATGCAGAAATGCTGAAACACCCTCTAATACCCACCTTAGACAGATCGCAGTATTCAGAGGCCAACACAAGTCATTAACGAATATGGTGGAGCTCACACTTCTCCACCTGAAAAGACACTTCTTCTAATGTAGCAATAGGTTTGGGGTGAGACTAGTGCAACGACTCTGTAAGAAAGTTGGACATTCCTATATAAAGAAGTTATACACTGAGAAGGAGGCCTTCTAGTTTAAGAAAATAACAAGTTGTAAGAGTTCTGACCGTTCTGTGTGATTGTCTACACGTCATACAATAACGACAGGGAGGAACTGAGTGAGTTCATCTCTGGAGCACCTATGCCAAAGCTGTCAAAGGACCATATAGAAGTGCTGGAAAGCCCAAACTCTGAGGAAGATTTCAGACAGGCTGTGCTTTCAGTCAGTCTGCTTAAAGGCCCAGGATCGGATGGTTATTTGGGTGGGTTCTACAAACGGTTTGCTCCTCCGATAGTGCCCAGGTTGACACACATTTTTAGTCCTATAGCTGACTAAGGATGAATAACTTTCTCCATGAGTAAGATATTGATCTTGATCATCCTAAGGCTGGGTAAAGTCCCAAAATATTGAACCTCATGTAGACCACTATCTCTTCTTACTATTAATGCTGAAATTGACTAAAGAATACTGGACTACAGAACAGAGAACTTTCTCCGGGAAATAAGAGCTCTGCCTAATAGGATTTTCATTGATAGTCATTAATGTAGGATATTCCCGTTTGCGTGCAAGGATCTTGGAACATTTCAGATCCATATAAAGAATGTATAAGTAATAGAGGTATGCTCTGCCATTATTTTTAAATGCAGTAGCAATCTCTAAAGCCCATGTAGTCCGAATTAGACTCTAGAAAAATTAAACAGACAAGTGAATTCCAAACCGTGCCTTGAAGTCCTTACACATAGAAGCCCTAAGGTCAAAAGTGTAAAATTGAAACAAGGGGGGAAAAGTAGCTCAAAGGACAGAATGAAAGAAGCTGGAAAGAAAATGCATTGCCGTACTAGAGTCCGCAGCTTCCATAACCCAACATTGCCTGCATTGGCAGTTGCTTGAGAGCTTAGCTCTTTTTTCTGGCTCATGATGCGAGGAAAAGGAAACACTTGAGGCTTTTTCAGAATTCATATAATCTTTACTTCACTCAGTCTTTAAAGCATCAGAATCATTTCCTCCTCTATTTAACATCTTTTGAAGGGTAATTTTCAACCATGTCATCATTTTTTATGACATGTACTACCTAATGAATGAAAAAGCCAGATTTTGACCCACATGCTCTGGGCAAGCTAAGTCATAACACTATTTCCACCATTCTTGCCACTCCTACAGCTCTTGATCGACGGTGAAGATTTTGACATCAAAGCACATTTCCATCCCAAGGTGTTTGCTGTCAAGGACAGTCTCCAGTGTGGACCAGTGGCAAATCCTAGGCACTTTGCATCAGTGACACCTCCCATCCTCAGCGATATCGACAGAATACTCAGGCTCGCTGTAGAGACTTTAAACGTCAAAACAGCACTCTACGTTGAGGCACTCTCTGTCAAAGAGCATGCAGTTGAATACCTCTTTTCACTATTCTCCTTTACATTGCTCAATGTCAAGATTTTTGACGTTGATAGGTTTGAAGTCGACAGTGGCTTCTCGCTTCCATCTGGACGTTTACCTCGGTTTCCTTCGATGGTGAGCATTCCAGTGTTATTGATACCATTGTGACTGGTTGTACCAGCTGTAGACTCTCTCAAGTACCTCTTCGGCCTTTGATCCTTTCTCTTAACCAGACATGACTAGACATAATAGTTTGTCTCATATCGGGAGGATGCTTTTTCTAGAACCATCTTATGGGCCACAAGACCTCCGGTCTCCACCCATTTCCGATATTCATACTCCTACGGAAAATCCTACAGAAGTAATTCTGCAGATGCACAAGAGGGAAGGGTTCTCATTTCTTTCTTATAGGTCATGGTCAGACACTGATATTTCCATCTCATATACACAATTGTTTCCAATCTATTCCCCACCAAGGGCACCACCAAAAAATGAGATAACCACCTTTCAGGATGTTGTGGTTAGGGCAGTAAATAAACGTTGCATCCCTTTGGCAGTCAGGAGCATCTGCGCCAGTGAATATGGAGACTGTCCATGGACCAGGCCCACCTAGATAGACCTTTATTACCTTTTGGTCCCAGGGTATGCTAAACGTGCTCTAGCAACTACAAAATCTTCTACTTTGAGGCTTCTTAAAAATATATAACGCACTAGTAAATCTACCTTTGTTAGGGGCTGAAGTCCAATTTGGGAGTTGTTTCTGCGGTCGTAAAAACAAAACCTGCATCTGCACCTGAAACATCAGTTCCTCCTGTAAGGGACAGTAAGTGGATAAATGCGTCTCATAGGAACGTTTGTGGCACCGTAGGCTACAGCCTTTAAAGCCACTAGTGAAGCAGGTCTACTGGGAAGGTTTGTCAGGGATTTATAAAATCCTTATGTAACTTCAGTGTTGGCAAAGAAAACCGGAATTTACAGAGCTACTATCCAGTCAAATCGTAAGTGACTCAGTAGATTTAACAGAAGTGGCTGTCTCCGAGTTCTGCCATGCAATCTCACTAAGAACGTCTTCCTGGTTATGCCTAACCCCTTTAAAGCCAGAAGCTCTGCGCAGAATCATACTTTTCTTTTGCTTGGCCAGTTTTATTTGGTCCACATACTAATGATAAAATGCAGCAAGTGAAACATGAGAAAGAAAGGGTAAAAGGTGCTCACCTAGTGGAGAAACATACATTTTTGATTGAAGTCCCAAAACTACCACCGAGACCTCTGATACCACTCAAGGCAGAGGGTTCATTCGTCCCGGTGGCTATTTCACACCCAGTCAAGAGGTAAGTAGCAATCATCTTACCAGAGAACACTGAGAGGCACAGATCAGCAACTGTATCATCAGCCTCCTCCTTTGGCAAAGCTTCATTTAACTCAGACAATTATTGCCTCACTCCCTTTCCTCTGTTCACAACTTCAGTGGGAGAGAGCTTTTCAGAATATCTCAAGGCTATCACCAATGGCAAATCTGTATTTAACAATATCCAACCAGGCTACATGATTCATTTAAAATCTGCACTAGCATCCATTCCTCAAAAACCTGCCCCTAAATCCAACCATGCTTGTTAAGGACTTTGTTACAAAAGCAAACAATGGAGCCCATTCCTTCCTCTCAAAAGGCTTCTGAACAAGATTTTATGTGGTACATAAGAGGTACCAAACAGGAAGTCAATTCAATTCAAAAAGTCTTTATTGCGATTATTCATCTTCAAAGACAGAACAGTTAGTATATTAAAATTGGATACAACCACATATATACCAAACCAAGACCTAAGACTGGTTTACAAGTTTCTCAGTACAGATTAAAAAAATAAATAAATAACTATATTTACATATTAAAACCGTTCCTAATACAGAATTAAATATATCCCACGCACAAGACTTTGAAGACTTCATAAAAGCCATATAAATACATGATTCCACGTAGTTCGTTCGATACCCCAAGGGAAAATATCTTAGCTAATTGGGCCCCCCATTTTTCATCCGCAACACCCATGCCAAACTCAGGAACTTAGCTACTCCTATTACTGCGATCTCATTGTAGCCAGATTTCAGCAGCCTCTTAGTGGCTATCGCAGAGCTAGTTCCTAAGGACCGACATGCTGGTTTTAGCCACAAGCTACGAGGTTTGTGATAGACTGGACATACGAATAGGAGATGGTCAATATCTTCAGTATGATCCGGGCAAAATCGGCACTTATCACCAATTCCTGGTTGCCACTTACATGTAAACTTCCGGAGTGGCAGTGACCCAACTCTGAATTGGTGGTAAAGCTTGCGGTCTGATGGCTTAGATATAAGGTCCCAATAGCTTTCCAGGCAGGGTTCATCTTTTAGATCTAAAAAATCTCTAGACAGAGTAGGGCTAATGACAGAGGAGAACTTCCTTATTTTAATTAGTTCCCAGTATGCTGCTCGATAGGCTTCTTTTGAAGGAAATTCCACCGATTCAGGGTTCTCCCAAAGTTCCCTCATCCCCATGTCAATAAGGAGATATTTTATGCCAATCAGCCATGGGATCCTATGCAGGCAATCCAATCCCCTTACTTCAGACAAAGCCCTGGCAAAGAGATGGAGCTCTGGAGTAATCCAGAGACGCCTCCAGAAGGCCAACGGCCTATAATGGGCAGTATCCTCAATACTATGACAACCTAAGTCAAACAGCAGTGGAGTACGGGGGGACGATTGGGGCAGGCCCACAACCGATCTCATACATTTATTCTGGGCTGTGGACAATTGGGTCAGGTTACAAAACCCCCAGATTTCAGCACCATATAAAATAGCTGGAATGATTTTAGTCCTGTAAATTTTGACTACTGGAGCTATTGGCTTAGTTAATGATAGCCTGTGTTCCTTGGTCAATGCTCCCGCTAATTGAGTGTGTTTCAGTGCGAGGATCTTAACTTGGGGATCCCAGCTCAACTTATCGCCAAAAGTGACACCCAAATAGGTGAAGACATTTGTCTACTCCAGAGGTTTCCCACCCATAAAGACTCATGCTTTAACGGGCTTGGACCCATGGAGCACCATAAACTTAGTCTTCCCTACGTTAACCACAAGCTCATGTTCGCAGCAAAATTCCTCAAAACGAGACAGAGCCAACTGCAACCCCTGTCTCGTACTGGATAATATCAGCGTATCATCCGCGAACATGAGCAGGGGCACCTTTTGGCCGGCGAGCATCGGCGCGTCCGTTGGTTGGTCAACAAAATACTACCCCGTTGATAAATAGAGAAAACAGGGTTGGTGCCAGCACACACCCTTGCCGGACGCCCTTTCCTACCTCAAATTTCTTTGTAACCTCGCCCGGTTTCCCCCAACGAACCTGAGCATACGTTGATTCGTGGAGTCTAACCACGAGGGAGACTAACTCTTTAGGCATCCCCAGTCTCAATAGGACCGCCCATAATTTTGCTCTTGGTACGAGGTCGAAGGTGGATTTTAGATCCACAAAGGCAGCAAAGACCATTCCCCTACCCAAAAAGACCTCCTTCCAATATATAAGGACAAATCTAAAAGCCTGATCCAAAGTCCCCATATGACACCGGAACCCCGCCTGTAAAGGAGATAAAATATCATTTTCAGACATCCAGCCCTGGATCCTACCCAATATTACACGTGCCGTTATCTTTTGAATAGCGTCAATTAAGCTGAAGGGCCTATAATTGGCCGGAGCGGAACGATCACCCTTCTTATAGATGGGGATGATTTCCGCTCCGGACCATGATGCAGGAATTGGGGCTCCCCCAGCTATTGAATTAATTAAATTTGTGATAGAGGGTATCCATAAATCAAAATCCTGTTTGAATAAATCGGCTGGAATGCAGTCAGGTCCCGGTGCCTTACCACTTGGGATAGTCTTAACAACTGTCTCTACCTCTTTTGTATTAAACAGCAGGGGGACGTCAATTTGGATTTGTGGGACAACCCCTGACCTCTCTGAAACCGGTTGGAATTGTGTTTCGAAGAAGACGACCCATTGCTGCGGTTCAACGTTATTATTCGGGATTATTGACCGATGTCCATTCCCCCATTTAATAAGATCCCAGAATTGGGTCATATTCCTCCCTCTACATGCCAACAACAGACAACGCCAGCGATCCTCATCCCATTCTTTCTTGGCGTGTCTGATAGCCGTTTTATAAGTTACTCTACACTGCTTAATAGTACCATGGATCCTAGATTTAATGGCTACCACTAGAGCTTTGTGAGCTAGCCCACACATGTTATTATACCACGAGTTAGGTTTGTTCATACTAATCTTTTTAGCAGGTCCAGCGTTTATGAAAAACCTTTTTTGGCCGCTAAAGAGGTCACTATGGATTCCCCCCGACTTAGCATTTAGGACATCCTGGGAGCCGCATTCGGAAAGTTCCCTTAAAGAACCTGACACTAGAGCCCTAATTTCTGCCACATTCTTTCCATCCATTGCTACCTTGGCCCACCTTACCCTTCTTAAATCGTTCGCAATAGTCACTATATTGGGGCCAGTGACGCCTTCCATCAATACTGGACCACAAAAACTCCTATCATCAAATTTAAGAACCAAGGGGTTGTGGTCACTTTCAGGACGACATTGCACTTCCATGTCTAAAGCTAATATCCATTTCTCCACATTCACAAGGATGTAATCAATGCGGCTTTTGGATCTACCATTATCAAATGTCACCGCACCCTTGGCGTCGGACTTAGTCCTACCGTTAACCGCCCTTAGGCCTCGTTCCAGGCATAACCCTTTCATTTGAAGTGCGGCCTCAGTCCATTTTCGTATAGGCTCGAGATCCAGTTGCGGGATCCCCCAAAGTGCATCAATCTCTTCACTAAGCCTGCCATCTTCTGAATCTAGTGGTTCGAAGCAGGTATTGAAATCCCCTGCAATAATTAAATCGTCATTAGGGGCCACTTGGGACAAATGATTCTCTAAAGCCATTATGACCTGGGAGCACCTCCCACCAGGTTGACCCCTAGCGTAAACATTATACAAAGTTAAATCAAGGCCACTCACTGATCTGACCCTTATGGCCAGAATATCTGGGCTATCAATGCTGACCTCCTCCACCCTTATCCCCTCAGATTGTCTCACCCAACAGGTCAGTCCACCAACTGCTCTACCCCTATGACCCCTTATTGCTGGTTTGAAGAAATTCAAATAGCCGACGTGGAAGACCCCATCAGTAGACCATGTTTCCTGGAATGCCCAGATATCTGAGTCTTCTATATAAGTTATCCAATCAGCAGACGAGACTTTTGATTCCAGCCTTGCTATATTCCAAGAGGAAATATTAATCGAAGTTCTCAACGTTGCCGGGCCACCACACCTAGAAGTTGCCTCAGCAGCGTTTATACAGGAATTCAGGACTGGGGGGGGCCTGATGACACAGCGGGTCCAGTAGGTAAATACTTCTCCATCTTAGTTCCCATAGGACACCCTACTGTCGGAGGGTCTATGTCACTTCTCATCTCAACCCTTCTAGCTAATCCCAGCCGTTCATCCATTCCCAGTCAGTCAATATCTTCGAGTGAGGAAAAAACCTCATAACGATTATTGATCTGTATGGGATGGTCATTCCAGATGTCGGAACCCTGTGGTGCCCAAAGAGCCCTTTTACTGTGTCTTGTGTGCTGTTTATAGAAGAAGCCAAGGGGGAGCAGTCTAATCGCATCTTCAGTAAAAGGTGAGTGCCCAGCTAACTCGAAAATGTGACGAACCAAAGCAGGTGATCGGAAGCTTAAAGCCACACAATCGCCTGGCATGGATTTAGTTGAATGTCCGACCCACTTTATGCGTCTAGCCATTTTTAACTCCTAAAATAAGTCTTCCCCAATACCAGTTTTCTTACTCAAATAGTGTAGTGCCTTATTTCTAAGGGTGGACCAGTTCTCGCGTGACCCCGGGGTGAGAGGGGGGACGTTCGCTAAAATGACCGAATATGGGGTTGCTTCTGGTGGGAGGTGAAGAAAGCTGATCTAATCTGACCCACCATCATTGCTATGTTCCACCTGCCTCCAATTTCCCACAGTCCCAGCAGACTGCTGCTGGGGCATAGGCTTAGCGTTACTAACATCATTGTGAGTTGTGCCTGTAGCCCTCCCTACTGGTTGCGTCTTGTCCACTATTATCTGTGCATTCACCATTGTACCCTCTTTTTCCTTATGAATTTCCCCCACTCTGATTGGGACAACCCCTCCTGTTACCCGGGGATTTAGGTGTACAGGAATCTCTTGGGGGAAACGTAAAAAAGCTTCTTCAATCTTTTTAAGCCTAATATCGATGGAGTCTAGTCTTTCCATTAAGGGGTCGATGAAGGCTACTAATTGTTCCCTTAATAGCGAGCTAAAGTCGGATAGGTTCAACAACGGGGTAGTGTTAGTTGTGGTGATGGTGTCTACAATGTTACTACTTGGATTACCGGATACAAAAGCCCTGCTTAATTTGCTAGTACCTGGCAATACCTTTTGCTTGTTTAAACCACGCCCCTTCCTTTTTTTACTTGGAGGTTCCATGTCAGAGCGAGCAAGGGCCTTCTTCCCTCTAGTAGTTACCATAGCTGGACTCCCAACACTACTCTGGGACTGTGGAGAGACCGGGATAGGGCTATTAGGGGACAAACTTAGAGGCCTCAATGGGGACCGCTCAATTGTAGGAGCGGTGTCAGAATTGGACTGATTGTTTAGCAACTGGGCAATAGGTAAGGACCCCCCCCCTTAGAGAAGTCGGTTCAAGTGAAAGTCTACGCTCGGTTGCCTCAATTTCATGAATTAAAACCGATTCGGCTCTTATTATAAAAGCATCAAGGGTCCCCACCACCCTGTCCCCCACATTCCTTTTACTCATTGCAACCAATTAATGTGTTAGCCCCCAACAGGCAGTGCTGCAATCCGATATTAATTTAACGCTTACTGTCCTTAGATGGAAAATGAAAGTGTCAATAGTGGGTCCCTGTCCGGCCCGCCTTTTGCCCGGGCGCGGGAATTCCGACGTCCCTTAGTGCGCCACCAGGCGCGATATTAGCGCGGAGGCGGCGCCCAGCCGCAAGGGGGCCCTGGGAGATGTGGTCTCCGCTCTCCGCTCAACGACCACGCACAAGGATAGATCAGGCAGCGGCGGCGGGAGACCAACTGTACGGCGCTCTGGCGCCTCAAGTGGTCTGCTTTTTCAGCGTACTCCACACAGATGATTATAAAAATATAATATCTTTATCTAACTTTAGACAGGATCAAAATGACATATCCAACATACACAACAAAATACTCCTTCATTAGAAAATGGTCTCTTAAAAAATGTTCACTTTTGGTAGTGTTCTCTCAATGGATTTCCTGAGTAAAACTGGTAGGCTTCTGGTAGGCTTCTGTTGTCAAAAACCAAATCATGTAAAATAGCAACAGCACTGGACTCTTAGCCCTCTACACAGTTCTGGGCTCATCTGCACAGTTCTCTAATTAGTAACGCGTCTTCCCCCGACTGGCGGCTCCGCCTACAGTAATTGCAAAAATATGCCTCGAAATAATGGAGACAAGTAGGCTCCTAGAGCGGACCCCGGTACTGCAGCTCTACTGCTGGGCCGGTAAGGGATGTGCCAATAACCTCAAGAAGGGAGCCCCCTCTACTTAACAAGTACCTGCGCAGTCCCTGTAGCACCAACGCACACATTTCCTTTATTGCGGCAGCAGGGAGAGGGTACAGTAGTCTGTGTGGCTGCAAAAGCAGCCTCCCTCATGCGTGACTCACCTGGCTTCCGAGGCCGCCCCACCAACGTCAGAGGAACGGCAAACAGGAAGTCCTATTGCTCTTAGACCTCAGGCTGGTCAGCTGATACATAAAGAAGGAAAAACTTTGCATGCCAGCTCTTCCACTTTTTCCGCAGTTCAAAGGGGCTGGATTTGTGCATTTGATAGTTACTTCTATATCCAAGAGTCAAGAAAACACAGTAAGTTCCTTAGGTTTGTTGTAGAATTGGCACATTATCAATACACTGCTCTCCTTCTGTTCAGTTTCACTATGGTGGCATCATTTCTTCGCAGGCAGAGAATTTATATTTACCCCTGCTTCAACAACTGATTAAGGTTCTTACCCTGCACAACAAGCTATCCAAACTTCTGCACAATCGCATTTCATCTTCGCTGCCTGGGCTTTCAGCTAACTCTTCAGATGTGTACATCCGTGCCAGTCCAGAGGCCCCCTCATCTAAGGGCACTCTTAAAACCAAGTAGAAGTGTCTCTTTAGGAGGAGAGAGTATCTTCCATCTTGCAGGAATGCTGTTTAATTTATACGACCACGTCTGACAATCCATAAAATAGGGTAGACCACTGCTACTACATTTACATTGTCCCAAAGGCAAGGCTTCATTTGAAACCACTACAAGCATGTCTAGAGGTCCAATAGTCTCAATGGAAGGACAACTGGGAATGCAAGCTTATCCTATGTCTTCTAACAAGACCATATTCATATTGGTGTAAGAGGTCCAGCCTATTGAAATAAGTTCCATTTCATTAGGACCCTTTAGCTCAAATGGTCATGGTGGATGCTGTATTGATGGAATGGGGAGCCTGTAATAGAATTTAAGAATCCAAAGTATGTGGTGGAAGATGGAACACACATACCATATCCGTGTCCTTAAATTCAGAGCAGTCCATCTAGATGAAGGCCTTCTTACCATCTGATGACAGACCGTATTTTAGCAAATGCACTACCGCAAGAAACAAGGAGCCACTAGATCCAGAATTCTCTCCCTAGAAGCTCAGGCAATCTGGATGTGGCTTTCCTCAAGGCATCTGTCAATTCAGGTGATACAACTTTGTGGTCTGCAGAGCGCACAAGCAGACTCTCTCAGCAATTGTTTGTAGAAAATGATGAATGGGTCCTGAATGGTAGGAAATACGTAATTCAACCTCATTTTAGACTGGGGATTTCTGCAAATAGGCCTCTTTTCAACATCTCATAACCCAAAATGCCCATACTTTTCATCCAGAAGTGTATGAAGGGCTTTCTTATAGACTAGGCCTCTTTTCAACATCTCATAACCCAAAATGCCCATACTTTTCATCCAGAAGTGTATGAAGGGCTTTCTTATAGACTTTTTCTGGAAATGTATTTTGTCTTTGTGCCACTTCCCCCAATTCCAACAGTTCTAATAAAGTTGAAATAGTCTAGAGCCAAGACCTTATTCGGTCCAGGGTGGCCAAGACATTGGTGGTTTTAAGACCATTTTCATCTTTCAATACGTCCACAAAGGAGGCTTACATGCAAACCGAACCACGTATGCAGGGTGCCACACTAACCTGGCATCTTAGGATTTTGCAGCATCATTTATTTTTCTGGTCGTACAATTCAGACACATACCAGAAGCCTGCATGGATTGAGATTTTAAAAGAGGCCAAAAAAACATTTACAAGAACGTCATACACCCTTTAAATGGAAAAGGTTTGTTCTGTGGTGGCAGTAGAACAATCACAATCCACACTCCAGTCAGGATGTGATTATTCCCACCTCCTTCATCTTGTCAATTTTATACTGCAATACTCTTCGATAATAGTGCATTTGTCGGCTGTTATGACTTGTCGGAAGTGATCATTGCAAAGATGATTCTTTACAATCCCTGTCGTCAAAGACTTTTTAGAAATGTTTAAGAAAACGTATCCTCCTGGACTACTTCCTTCTCCTCCTTGGGTGCTAAATCTGGTTTCATCTAGTTTGATAGCTCCTTCGTATGAACCTGTACATAAAACATTGGTGCAGCATCTTTAATGTGAAAGTGTTTTCTTAGTGGGAGTAACTTAAGCATCTAGAGTAAGTGATTTTCATTCTATTTTGAGCAGAAAGACCCTATACTGTCTTCCATTCCAGTGGTAAGTGAGACACATTTTTCTTTCTTTACAAGAGTGGTCTCAGATTTTCACTTGAATCAATCTATGTCCTTATAGGTTTTCCTTAATAACCATTCAACTCCAACAAAGCGATCTCTACACTTTCCAATTTAAATAGTCTTGATGTTATACCTTGATCAAATGAAAGATTTGAGATAGTTCAATCAACTTTTCATTAACTGCGGTCCCTTTTTAATAGAGTTTGCGACATCTGCACCCTCCATTTGAAGATGGGTGATCTTTTACATATCTTTTTATTACCATTCAGCCTACAAAAATGTATCTGGCAAACCCAGAGCACCCGACACAAGTGGTAAAGCAGTGAAAGCTGCATGGCTGAGAAATGTCTGTCACTCATTGGTAAAGCAAACACTGTTGTCTAGTCTCAGATTTCTCAGTGGACAAAATAGTTAGTGAAGCTGCCATACAATTATTTTTGGTTATGTTTTTCCGCCTACCGTTGGAGCATAGAGACTGCCTTTTCTTTTAGGGATGGGCTTGCTGCTCTATTCTACATTCAAGATTTTCAATGAGAATCCCGTTGTGCAGAAGGGATCATTACTTTCTTGTAATCCCAATTCTGCATCATAGGAATCTTTATTAAAGTCATGAACAACCAGCCCTCATCCCTGGTCTCTTTTCTTCAGTGATGGGAGGTATATTCATTCATTAAGACTCTGGCATAAGTTCCTCAAACAAGAACTGAGAGACTCAAGTAATGGCCAGTGCAAGGGATTCTGGGAGATAGAAGTTGCCGGCTCTTCAGAGGAGCTCTTCATGTTTTTCGAGCTTCTTTCATTCAGACTACATTTTCCCGTTTCAACATTACCCTTTTGACCTTAGGACTCCTCTGTGTAAGGATGTCAGGAAATGATACAGCAGTTTATACTTATCTGATCAAATTAGGCTGATGAAAAAGTAGCCTGTTACTGCATTTAAAAATTACACCAGAACTCACCAGTTACTTGTACATTCTTTAGATAGATTCACAGTTTACTTTGAGTGGGAATATTCTGCCTTCATGACTTTAATGAAGAGTCCTAAATTGCAGAATTCGGATTACAAGAAAGTAACTTTCCTACATGTATCAAACTTGATTTCAACAAGGCAGGCAAGCATGCGTCGTGTTGAAGGATCATAAAGAATGCGCCTGTTCTGTAGGCATTTGAACAGGTAGACTGGTGATTGCTGAAACTGTTTTTTCAGGAGGTGGAGTTTAGCCCATACTCTGTGGGATGAACCTCTCCATCGGACAGAACCCAGAAACATGGGATAATTGCACTCTCAAATTTTTCCTTTCTGTTCAGTTAAATTGTTTTTTTTTATGTTTTGAAATGAAGAAGAATAAGGTGTAGGAAGCTGGCTCTGTATATAATATATCAAAGTAATGTATGGTTAGCACAGAATCCAGTAATACCCCAAAGGCAGGCAGAGGTAAAAATAGATGACATGTTACACTCCATTTGTGGTTGGTGAGCGAGCAGTAAGGCTTGATCAAAGGGTAGTATTAAGCATTTATTGTACAAACTCAGGCAAGAAATGTCACACACTCAAAGACTGATCTCAGACCAATTTGCTTGTATAAAGATATTATTTAGTTGTTGTATTTCTAGAACCAAGCCAGGCCTGGTGCAGGTAAGTGAAATAATAGTTTGCAATACTTATGTAATAAATTACGGATGAATGCAGGTTCAAATGCAATTGGTTGATTTACAGGTAAGTCAGAATTCCTTTTCAGTTACTTTGTACATTTTACTTCTTAGATTACTTTTTTTTTTGAAAAGATTTTATTGTGCATAAAAGGGTTACAAACACGGGCCTACAACCACCATGGCCGGCCGCTAGCAGTCAGAGTGTTCCAGCATATCAGAAAACAATGGCTAGCCCACGGGGGCTCCGCACTTTCACAGTAAATCAGACTGCACATAAAGGAAATCAGAATACACACTTTTAGTATAAATAACAACAAAAAAGAAAAATACAAAAATACAACAAACAAGGCGAAACGACTTAGGAAGGGCGGCGAACACCAGCCGGGGGAGTCAACACCCAACCACCCGAGGGCGGTCAATAAAAGAAGACCTGAGAGGGAGGGGGGGGGGCAACGAGAGAACCAAATCTGTACTCCGAAGTACGAGATGCACAAGGAACCCTCAAGGATCAGGGGGACGAGGCAACCCCGGACGTATCTACCAAAGGGGGAGCACAGATAGACCCACGATACACGTTCCACTGCCCCCAAATTTTACCCCAAGCCCCCGGTTTACCACGGGCCACATACACCGTTTTCTCCCTGAACATGCACCAGTCCATGTTTGCCTTCCAGACGGACACGGTGGGAGGCCGCTGGGAACCCCAAAGCTGCGCAATATCTCTCTTTGCAATCATGTTCCCCAAGGCCGCCCACCGAGCCCGATCCGCATTGCAGTCATTGGGCTCCCATACATTCAGCACACAACGACGCACCTCCGGCAGCAGAGCGACCCCGGTGACTCGTCTCATGATATCATGCACCCGGCGCCAGTATTCCGCCACCTCGCGGCATTCCCATAGGATATGGAGAAAAGTAGCACTGAGCCCGCAGCCACGCTTACAGAGTCCGTCGTCTGAAAACCCCATCGAGACCAGGCGGGGGCCCGTCACATATACACGATGGAGAATCTTAAGCTGGACCAGGCGGAGACGGGCCGGGATGGCCACCTCCTTAGGGGATGACAGTGCAGTCTGCCACTCCTCATCGTCCAGCTCCACCCCATCTCCCGTCCATGCCTCCCGAAGACGCACCAAGAGGTCAGCCCGATTGTTTATCAGTTTTTTGTAAATCAGGGAAATAGTACTGTCGGGGACGTGACCGTCGAGTATGCGGTCCTCGAGAGGCGAAGAAGAAGGGACCGTGGTCCCCTCCCCAAAGACCGAAAGCAGGGCGTGCCGAACCTGTGCATAACGTAAGAACTCTCTGTCACTAAGCTCATACTCGAGCTGAAGCGCCGCGAAGGATTTAACCGCACCTTTAACCCACAGGTCCCCCACTCTGCTGATGCCGATCGTATCCCAGCGCTCGAAGCCTTTCGTTGTCCAGAGGTTTCCCAAGCGGTCTGAGTCGAATAGAGGAGTGGCGCACGTTAAACGCTCACTCCAGCCCATCGCAACGTTAGCCGCCTTCCATACACGGACCGCAATCCTGGTAGGGCCCGTAAGGGCCCCACCAGCAAGACCGCGAGTAAAGCGCTCTGTTATAGTTACCGCCGGGGAGCAGGAATTTATCCATCTCATATGCCGGGTTCGAACCAGGAGCGTACGTAGCATGATTAATGGCAGACAGCTGGGAGGCCCAATAGTACCGTCTAATATCAGGAAGCGCGATGCCCCCGTCATACCAGGAAAGAGTCAGCTTGGCCAACGCAATACGCGATCGCCCGTCCCAAACCAGTCTCCTCTGCAAACTCTCCACCTCCCTAAAGTAGGCCGCAGGAATGACATCGAAGAAGTTCTGGAGTGCATAAAGGAATCTGGGAAGGGACATCATTTTAAACAGCGCTGCGCGACCAAGCGGAGACAAGGGCAGCTTACACCACCGAGCCGTATCTGCCCTCAAACGCCGGAGTGGAGACAGGAGATTCTGCTCATAGCGGACCGCCGGATCCAACGAAACGTACACCCCCAGGTATTTAAAGCCGGACTGAGATATTTGGAGCGGAAGCCGAGGCGGCAAGAGAGGAAAACCACCAGAGATAGGATACACACAAGATTTGGACCAGTTGATTATCAGACCCGAGTTTTTCCCGAAGGAAGTAAGGACATCAAAGAGAACATTGAGCGACTTCCGCGGTGAGGTGAGATACAAGAGAATATCATCCGCGTACAATGAAACCCGATCCTCGAAGCCCGGGGCCCACCGGAGCCCTCTAATCGAGGGCTCCCAACGGAGCCAGGCAGCGAGCGGCTCCAGGGCGAGAGCAAAGAGCAGCGGGGACAACGGGCACCCCTGCCTAGTTCCCCTCCCGAGAGCGAAAGGCCGAGAAACCCGCCCATTGACAACCACCTGAGCCATTGGTCCAGCATAAAGGAGCTTCACCCAGCCAATGAACCCCTCCCCAAACCTCGCCAAGACGGCCCAAAGAAATGGCCATTCAATGGTATCAAAGGCCATCGTGGCGTCTAGGGAAACCAATATGGCCGGTTCAGCCAAGTACTCAGCCCTAGCAAGGACGCCGTGCAGACGCCGTAAGTTGAGAGCGGTATTATGATGTGGGATGAAGCCACATTGATCCGGATGTATCAAGTCACATATAACGCTCAGCAAGCGATTAGCGAGGACCTTAGCAAGGATTTTGGGTTCGGCATTCAGCAGGGAAATAGGCCTATAGGAGGCGCAGCGGTCACGTGGCTTACCCTCCTTGGGAATCACTACGATAGTAGCCAGACGCTGGTCGTCAGGAAGGGAACCCCTCTCGAGCGATTCCTGAAACATATGACGGAGGAAAGGCGCGATTTTATCCGGGCGCAACTTATATAGTTCAATCGGCAGGCCGTTGGGGCCCATAGCCTTGCCCGAGCGGAGGGAGCGAATCGCAGTAGCTATCTCTTCGACAGACAAAGGGGCATCCATCAGCTCGCGGTCATCGACGGATAAGCTGGGCAGGGCAATATCCCGAAGCAGAAGACGAGAGTCGTCCTCATCTCTATCGGACACCGGGGAGTACACTGCACGGAGGTGGTCAGCAAAACACTCAACAATCTCACCAGGCTCAGTCACACACACTCCATCCGACACCCGAAGCTCCGGGACCACACGATTCACTCTCTCCTTCTTGTCCAACCAGGCAATCAGCTTACCCGCCTTGTCTCCGGCGTCATACAACCTGCCCTGCTGCTCCCTATATATAGTCTTGGCAGCATCAGTGACGAGAGACTTATATTCAAATTGCTTCAGGCTGAGGGCATGCAGCCCATCCGGGGTGACACCCGCCTCCAAGGCTGCCTCCAGCCCCGATGTTTCAGTCTCCAGCGTCACAACCGCCTCTCTCTTGACCCTCTTGGCCTCCACTATCTGGGACAGGGCATGCCCGCGGAGCACTGCTTTAAAAGCTTCCCACAGGGACACCGAGGACAACACCGACCCCTCATTCTCAGAAAAATATTGATCAATCGACTTAATCAGGCTATCACGGATCTTGGGGTCTCGCAGGTACCAAGGGTTAATAGGAGCGATCCGCCCAGCGGACCGCGACCCGGTGTCAAAAAGCAACCACAGTGGGGAATGATCAGAAATACCCCTGGCCAGGTGTTTGACCTCTCGAATCCGAGCAGCCTGGGCCGCGGGCATAAGGAAATAGTCCAGTCTGGAGAGACTCCCATGGGCCCCAGAGTGAAAGGTGTACTGACACTGTGTCGGATGCATTAACCTCCAACAGTCCACCAGACCGAAGGTCTCCAGGAGCCCGCCCAGCCACGCCTGGGCAGCAGGGAGGGCCCTGGGCAGATGACGGTCCAGGTCACCCGAAACAACCGAATTAAAGTCCCCACCCATAAGCAAAAGACTGTCAGGAAGCCCAAGCAACATACGACCCAAGTCTGAGAAGGTGGAGTTCTGGAGGCCCGGGGGAACATAGACTGAGATCAAGGAAAGGGACTGCCCCTCCCACCTCCCAGTCAGAGCCACATAGCGCCCTCTATCGTCTGGGACCACCCTGGTGATCTCCAACGGAAGTGAAGCTCGCAAGAGAATGCCCACCCCTCTCGAACCAGTGGTGAAACCAGAGTGGGCCACAAGTCGATATCCCCCCCTGTTCATAGCCCGACAAACATTGCCAACCAGATGCGTCTCCTGTAAGAACACCACATCAGGAGTCAGACGACGCAGATATTGCAGCACAACACCCCGTTTGATACGGTCCCCCAATCCATTGACGTTCCAAGACATCAATCTCAACCCGTCCCCCCCCCATCCCATCCAGTAGATCAAAGGCCCCCTAGCAAAGAGCTCAACACCCAAGGATGAACCATAGCCAATACTTCGCCTTGAAAACAAAAAACACAAATGCAAACAACCCCACCCACCCACCAACCCCCCCCCAACTCCAACACCCCCAACCCTGCACCCCTGCGGTCCAAAAAACCACCCCAACTTGCAGTGTGCCTGTCGCCCTACAAACCCCATTCTACGAAAAGACCCCGGAGGAGGGAAGGGACCCGTCCCCGCCCGCTCCCCACACACAACATAGTGAAACAAAATGCACAAAAGAAGTAGAACCCAGCCGAACAGTACAACCTGGCAAAGTCCGGGACCATAAGTCACTCCAAAGGAGACCCACCACCCTCGGTACCGGCAGAGGGCCCAGTCCGGTCACCCCGGTCTGGCAGCGAATCCAGCCAGTCACTCACAGTCACAGGAGAGTCAAAAAAGGTAGTCCGATCTTCATGTTCCACTCGGAGCCTTGCAGGATAAAGCATAGAGTACTTGAGACCGAGGTCCCGGAGACGCCGCTTCACCCCCTGGAAGCCCATCCGCTGTTTCTGGACAAGTTGGGTGAAGTCCGGGAAAAAGTTAATGGACGAGTTCTCATGTCGGACCGGGCCATGAACCCGTGAGGCCTGCAGAATCGCGTCTCGGTCTCTGTAATGGAAAAGTCTCGCAACGATAGGCCTCGGGGGGGCACCCGGTCGCGGCCGGCCACCTGGGACTCGATGGGCCCGCTCCACAGCGAAAAACTTACTCAGGCCAGCGGGAGCAAGATGTTCGAGGATGAGCTCCTCGACCAGAAGATCAACCGGGCGGTTATCGGAGGTCTCCGGAACGCCAATGACGCGGATGTTATTGCGGCGGGCCCGTCCCTCGAAGTCTTCCAGCCGCCGGGCCATCAGATCATTGGCCGACTTGAGATCGCCGAGAGTGGCCTGCAGGTCCGACACGTCCGTCCCGAGGGAGGACGTCCGCACATCCAGCGATTGAACCCTCTCGTTGGTCTTAGAGAGATCCGCCCGGATTAGGGTAATGTCAATGGCCACCGTGTCGATTTTACGGGCCAAGGCCTCGTACTGTGTAGCGATGGTCTCTCTGATGCCCGTAATGGCGCCCATGATGTCCTGCAGGGACAGCTCCGGAGAAACGGACGGGCCACCACTGGTGTCCTCCGAGGGGACATTGGCTGTCCCGGGGGATTCTTTACCCTGAGTGTAGCGGTCCATGTTGTTCGTCTGGACCGGTCCCCCACGTAGGGATGTCTTGGTCTTACGCCTCTCGGGGTCTCCCTTGCCTCCCATGAGAACCTCGATCGCCGAAGGGGACCACCGAGGAAGCGTCGAGGTGGCACAGGCCAGGCAGACGCGTGTCGCACCACAGGCCGCAATATGGCGGAGCGAAGGGACCACCGTCAATGAGCACACTGGCAGCAGACGAAGCCACCGGCATCAAGCGAAGGCAAAATGGAAGCCCAGTCGCACCAAGCAAGTCCACAGTCCAGCCCCTCAAAGACCAAAAGTGAAACCAAAAGTGATGTGACGGCCTCTGGCACCGCTCCGCTGCCGTTGTTGTTCAACTACGCCCCGGCTCCACAGATCACCCTCGCATCGGGCACTGCCGTAGGGTGGGCCTCAAAAGTTCAAACCACCATAACTCCGGATTGCCAGGTCCGATTTGATTTCCGAAAGGAGTTTAGTGTTCAGCCAGCATTCGTCTCCCAGATTCCATCAACCGAGTCAGGATAGATTCAGGATAAATTCCGAGGAGCAGCGAGGGTCCGGGGAGCCCTGTGCTCACGCGACCATCTTGGATGCGCGCTAGGCTCCTCCCCCCCTTAGATTACTTTTAAGTTACTTTTGCTAACCAGTGTGATCTGCTTGAATACCAAACTGCGACATTTCCTAGACAAAAGGTAAGTAATTCAGTTTTAGTACATTTGCAGTTTTCCAAGTTTTCATACAAACCAACTCCACACTTAAAAGAATTTTCAAAGAAAAGCAGTCAATGCAATCCTATGGAAAGAAATTAAGTTATCGGTTTACAGGTGCGTACCTTTTTGTGGGAGTGGGGTTTCTGTGGTTAGAACCAGGGTTCTCCCAGTGTTGAGGATGCACTCTCAAAGCACCATCAGCGGCACTAGGGTGGCCGGGTGCAGAGTGCTGAGTCCCAATGTTATTCAATGGGGAATAGGAGGCCTCCGGTTGGTTGCTGCTCACGGGCAGGCCACAAGGTTGTGGGATCAAAGCTCCTGGTGTTAGGCTCAGGGCAAAGGGGGATCCAAGTTTTAGCACCCAGAGTGCACCCGCAGCTGCACTGGGGCGGCTGGGTGCTGTTTTTATGTCAGGTGCCCTGTTGATTTCAATGGGGATTCTCTGGTTGCAACAAATACTAAAGTCTCGGGGACACAGATCTTCTGGAGGTGACCACCGGTTGGAGAGGTAAGTTGGGATGCCTGGGGATGCTGGAATACTGTCAGTTGGACCACCCAGTCTTTGTTGCAACTGGAGAACTGGTGCTATCAACTTTTAACTCTGTCTACCTTTGGGGTCCACTGGACTCTCTGCACACTATACCTTACTTTGGTATATTATATACAGAGCCAGCTTCCTACAGGATTCATATGGATAAACCTTTATGGGCAGAACCCTTAGGATATTGTGTGGTTTTCCAGACAGAGCAGATCACCTGATGTTTACCTGAGCACCCCGGTGCAGACAACGCTTCGAGTTTGCGATTCGGTGGTACCCCCATAAGGGTTGACTGCCTTCCCCCTTCCTACATTCCAACTGAATTCAATCTTGAATTTACTTACTGTAAAACGTTAACATTTTTTAGAACTGGCGAGAAAGAGGCTTCAAAATGAAACCGATATGTTCCAAACATGAAAACAAGACTTTAAGGTAAGTGAAGCTGAAAGACTGAGTTATTCACATATGTGATATAGGGTGTCATACTTGCCATTGAAAGAAGTTGCGATGAAAATGTATTTTACTCTTTTTTGGGAACAAACGTGCAATCTAAACTTTATGAAATTCTGTTGTGTGCATGACGCTACCCGACATAGGCATATGCCATGAAATGGAAGCACGTGCCATGAAAAACCTGAACTGATCTGTCCATCACATCTTGACACTCCAGCAGGATCTGACACTGTCGGGAAGAGACCCACTGTGATAGATGCTTATCTGGCGGGGGCAAAAGAAGGATGCAGACCTGGGTGTTAGCTTTGTCTAATTGTAATAGGGTAGGCCTCTTTGATGTTAATCCAGTCCTTTGGTCCAACTCACAGGCCATCCTGTCAAAGGCACGCCACCTCCTCCTCTCAACTAAGTCCCTTTTGTCCCTGTCCTGGGAGCAAGTCCTCAGCTCATTCACACCTACTGAAATGCTAATCTGGCTAGCAGAAGTGAGAGAACAAAATGCAAATTTAGCTTCCAAGGACTGCAGGCAGGGCATAGGTCACTTTTTAAAAGTCCTTTTTAAACAATATTTTGTACAAATCTGACTGCAAGGGTGAATTGGGCTTGTAATATTTCAAAAAGCCCAAAAATGTAATTTGTAGCCGTTTCCTATGTGGAGCTAGCATGTATTAAACGTATTATTATACTACGAAGCTTTCCTATGGAGCAGCGGACAGGTTAAACATTAAACTTTTACATGCCTTACTTATAAATACCATGGACAGAACCTTGTGGGCAATGACGCCTACTTAGGGGTGACTTTTTAATATTTTCTTTAAAAAAACCTTAGGCCTGTTCAAAGGGGTTATTTTCATAGGTTGAACTTGCAGTTCTAACCTGCACAGACTACTGTTGTAGGGAGTGTAGCCATGTTTACTTTATCACTGTAGCGGGTGGGACAATGGGTTATACAGTCCACTTGTGACATTTAACTTACTGGCCCTGGGTAAACCCTGGTATCCTATACTAAAGACTTATAGGTAAGTTAAATATGCCAATCAGGTGTATACCAATTTCTTCATGTTGAAATGAGGAGCACAAGCACTTCACCACTGGTAATCAGGTGCAAAATGCACAGAGTTCTATAGCCAGCATAAATAGACTTAAGAAAAGGCACAAAAAAAACTGGGAAGGCATTTTAAAAAGGGCAACCGTTCCAACACTGAACATCTAGTGGTTTTGCCCAAGTTGATCTTGCTTGGAACGAAGTTTTGACAGCAGTCAAGAAAATCCTGGATTATCCTGTTCCACAAGATCCTGGGGTGAGTATTAGTATAAGCTTGCTATACCTGGCACTTTAAAGGGCTCCACGTTACATCCTTTTTTAAAGAAAGGGGGTTCTTCATTGTTAAGTAATTATCTCTTAATTGCACTCATGGATCTGGAGGTCAAATGTGTGCAAAATTACTCTTAAATGTGATAGATGCCTGAACAGAGGTAGTACATTACACTCTTACAAACAGGCTTTCATCCCGGTTTAGATATCTTGGAACACTGGCTTATTTGACTATTGTTGTAAAAACGTTGGAAGCCCCCCTTCTCTCCCAGCCTGGCCAACCCCCTCTCCCCACCCGGCTATGGTTGCTTAATCGACTACCTTACAGCAGTAGACTCCGTGAATTTACGGTCAAAGTTATCCAATTGAGGGAATTCCTTTAATTGTATTGTTTGATTTCGAGCTTGCACACAAATATGTGGATTCACCTCAAATTAGGGCAGCACCCCTATGGTTCAGAATGCACACATACAATAATTGCAGATTAAAGCAGGGGTGTTTTTAGCGCTCCCACTTTATAACCTTTAAACTGGTCATTTCCAATATAGCTTGGAAGAGATACGTAATTTCAATAGAATTGGGCACACGACACATTCGGCTGTATGCTGATGACATCCTATTCCATCGCACAAGAGTGAGGCTTTGGTGTTCTGGGAATAATTTAAATGACTGTAGAATCACTAATAAATAGATGATTAACCCTGTGAAAACAAAAGTTGTAGTGTTTAATCCAGGATGCAGTACATTTCTACATTATTCATGAGCACTCGACCAATAGTCCGTTTCTTTGGATACAAACTATCTAGGGATTTACTTCAATGAAAAGGGAGTTTGGCAGAGACATGGCTTGTGGTATTGGAGAAATGCTGAAGCCCCGCCCCTGAGGATCTGAGCCAGAGGTTTGAACTACTGTGAGTGAAGAGGATGTGTGAACAAAAAACAGATTTGAGGCCCATGGTCCTCCAAGCAATAATAAATTGTTCCCGTTGTGATGTCATTGGAGCTAAATTTCTTGCTGCCCAGGTTTGCTGTTAAACGTGAGCAGCTGAAATCGGTTGATCATCTGATACAAAAACTATAGCAGAATAACTATGATATAATGGTAATCAGACTGTATGAAACCACACCTACTTACAAAAGCTAGAACTTTATTAATCACAGATAGCCCGGTACCACAGCAATTGTTTTACTAACCAGATGAGAGTTCATTGTGAGGTGTAGCCGACCGTTATGTACAGAAAATATAATCACATGATTCATCACAGCTGAACCAGTGGTAGATAAGTACCTATATTGTATATCACAACCGATAGATAGTCTGATGGCTCCTTTTTACTGTACAACATCCCATTTCCCTAACCAGGTCTTTAAAAAGCACAGCTATTAACTTATTAAATTGAAGTAAATTTACAGTATTGGTCCATTGGTCCTCAGAATATAGCAATGGAATGCAAAATAATCAATAGTGTAAACACTGCGTTTTCACTCCTGCCATTAGATTAAAATGTCAAGAGTGCCAGATAGTGTCCTATGTAATAAATGTCTGTTTAGAACACTGCAGCTGATCATATTTCACCATATCTCTTGATAAAGCCTGTTCATTCATTAGTTTGTCAAATATTCAGCCTTGACATAGTTTGTGTCCAAGTTTGAAACTTCGCCCTGTTTTTAATGTATAGGTTTGTAGAGTTTGTTATGGGTGTGCGGAGTATTCAGTACTGCGAACACCTGAACATTTAGTTTTTCTACCTCTTTAAGTGAACTGCTTTATCTCGAACACACAAGGAAAAAAAGAACATGAACGTCTGACAATGAAGATAACGTCAGTTTGAGTCTGAACCTACATTGAGGAGTAGATCTCATATCAAGTACCCTTCAAATTCATTGTACCCAAATGGTGTGGAGTTTAGTATTCAATCAATCCGCAAAGGTAGCTTAGCTGTAGAGATACCAGGGCTCAGCTCTTGATGTTTCCACCTCCCTAAGCTTTAGGTCTGTTACTGCAGATATAGACCATCATTATTGTTTGAACTATGATAGTTCAAACATTTTTTCCAGCCACAGCAGAGGACGACCTTCAGGGAACTGCCCCCTCCCCACATTCATGCCACCATTGTAGTACACTTTTCCAGTCTACTCGTGCATGAAATCTTGCTGGACTGTTGGTATACCAAGCGTTCCTTGCCACTTGCATCTTTTATTGAATTTTGTTCCTCACTTTTTCTTATACGCTTATAGTACCACTTCTGCTTCTATATCTTAAACATGGAACAAAAACAGACCTTTAAAGAAGGCTGCATTACCAGCTGATCCCACTTTCAAGTGGAAACACAAGCATGACTATATTGAACGCTCCAGGTAGCTAGGGATGCTTCATTATAATCCTGTTTTTGTTTCTATGTGAAACGAAGTGCAGATGAAGCCTGCTAATTTCAACACTAGAGGCTTGCTATTAATAAATTATAATAAAGATGATTCCTGGACTAAGATAAACCTGGACTAAAATCTGTTTGTCGGCCCCGCTACCCTTCTCAACCTCATGCACCTACTCCAAGCAACAAAAGATAACAAAACTTGAACATATGTATTGTGTCTTACTTTTTTGCTTGCTCTGTGTGTCTCTTGAGGTCAGATTATCTCGCAAAGGACACAAGCATTTGCAATGCAATAGGTCTCGCATTGACGCGAGTTTCAGCTTTTGACATTGTAAATAACAATGCCTTTTATTTATGTTTTAATTTTTTAAAATTTATTTTTTATTTGCCAAACAAAAGATTACAATACAAAAAACTTAATTTCCAGACCAAAAGGACTCCCCACCCGGGAAACACTTGGCAATATGTATTTACAAGCAGTGGAATCAATTAACCAAATTGACCGATAATCAATGAACAGAGAATAAATACATGAAAAGTAACGATGCGACACAGGAAAAATCATAACCAAAGATAAAAAAGAAAGGAGGAGGATAGTGAATCCAGGTAGATGGGGGAAAGGGCAGGAGCTGAGAGGGGGGGGGCAGGAGAGTAGGGGGACGGAAGGCAGAAAAAAAAAATAAGTAAATACATAGATGACGGAAACCTTGCTACACATTACCAAGCGTGACTGTGCATTCAATGTACTGAGCCACTTGGTTAGAGGTGCCCAGATCTCTAATCCTTTTTTCCCCGACCCTGCCTTGTCTAGCATATATAGCTGTCTCAAGTTTGTGAGTAGAGAGCAGTCGAGCCTGCCATTGAGCAAAGGAGGGAGGGTTCGGGTCCTTCCAATAAGAGGCAATACAAATCCGAAGGATGGTCATGGCCAGAAACAGGAAGGGACCCCCAGAATTTATATTAAGCGTGTTATTTAGTCCTAGCATTACAGTGACAGGCAACAGTTGTATACCTTGCAGGAGCACTCTACTGATAAATAGTTGCACCCTTTCAAATAATGGGGCCAATTTTGAACAAGTGGCAAACATGTGTATTGAGTCGGCACTATACACAGCGCATCTCGGGCAAGTGGCTCCGCTGCCAGTACCCCATTTGGCCACTCTGCTTGGTGTAATGTATAAGAAGAAGCCAGTTTAAAAAATTGAGCTTGCAACTTTGACAGTAAGTGCATTTGTGCAAGGCTTAGGGCACGGCAAAAGGTGTTCGGGGGTGCATTCAGTTTCTGCTGCCACTTTTCATCAATTTTACTAATATCATCGGGCCTACGCTCATTTAACATTATGTAAATGCTTCCGATCCGTGGTATACTGGGCTTCAGAATTTTATCTATAAGGACCAGCTAAGCGAAGCCAGCTGGGCCACCGGTTTTATTAGCTAAATATCTTGTAATTGCATTATACTGAAATAGCTGGCTATTGTCTAGGTTGTACCGGGTTTTCAGAATACTAAAAGGTCAAATGCCTTCTGAAGTAATCAGGTCTCCCAGTTTGGAAAATCCCGCTTGATACCACTGTGGAAGATATGCATTTTGAAAAATAATTGGTAAATTGCTATTATTCTGAGTAGGGGTATAGTAATTTAATTTGGAAAGTCCAAATAATTTACGTATATTAAAAAATACACTGTAGGCATTCATGAGAGTCTTAAATCTGACCCGTTTGATATAGCCACGATCTAACTGACGCCAGAGGCATCCCCTTACCCTTTCCCCTAATAATATAGTATAGGGAGATGGAAGGCCTGAGGGGTTCTCTATGGGAGAATCTTGCAATAACTCAGAACTATAATGCAGAACAGTAGCCCACTAGTAAAGTTTTAAATTAGGGAGAGCCCACCCTCCTCTCTCTCTGGGTAATGAAAGAAGTTTGAAAGCTCTGCTTGGCTGTGCATACACCCAGATAAACTGAGAAAATATTCGATCGAATGTATGTAGCATTATATTATTGAATTCTAGCCGGATGGTCCTAAAGAAATCTAGAAGTTTGGGGGAAAAAGTCATCTTTAAGACATTGCACCTACCCACTATTGTCAAATGCATGTTGTCAATCCTTTTAACCTCTTCAGTGCCCATGACGAGATAGTCTCGTCATGGAGCACAGTTGCGCTGTGCCCATGACGAGACTATCTCGTCATGAACCCCACCCACTAGTGCAACGCCCGGCACAGGAGGGGGAAAGGGCGTGGCACTGAAGGGGTTAAGTAACTTTTTCATATCGGCTGCAAGCGGTGTCAAATTTTCTTTAACAATTAGATCTAAATTAGCAACTATATTGACCCCAAGGTATTTAGCCTTCTGTGTTACTCTATCGTCATTCCAGCTTATATATTCGTTTAACACAATCTGAGTTTTGGTTTTATTAACGGCATAACCGGATATCTTCCCAAATTCTTGGGCCTCCTGTTCAATAGCCCTAATGGCTCTTTCGGGTTCTGGGGTTACTAAGGCTAGATCATCGGCATATGCCATAATCTTCGTATCTGTTCCAAACCTGCTCACCGCTACTATTTCAGAATTAAATTAAATTTTGTTGATCTGAGGATCAATATATAAAGCAAATAGCAGCGGTGAGCAGGGACATCCTTGTCTTGTTCCGCGAGTTATCCCTATCTGCCTTGTCAGATGTCCATTTATCAAAATTCTAGCAGTGGGGCCCTGATATAGAGCCTGTAATGCCTGCAGGATCCTGGGACCGAAGCCTGTCCGCCTCATGACCCCCCATAAGTATTGCCAGGAGACCCGATGGAATGCTTTTTCAGTATCTAAGAGTATTAGTGCGATCGGGTCTCCTGTCACCTTGGCGGCATCAAATAGAGTGATGGTCCGGCGAACATGTTCAGTAGTGCCCTTTTTTGGTATAAATCCGTGTTGCCAATTTGAGACCAGAGACTCAATTTTTGAGGACAGTCTAGATGCAAGAAGTTTAGAAAAGATCTTAGAGTCGGTATTGATGAGAGTTATTGGTCTGTATGAGGACATTTCCAATACAGGTTTATCTTTTTTGAGAAATATTACTATTTTTGCAGAGGACCAAGACTACGGTGGGGATGACCCATTAAAAATGGAAGAAATTACATTAGTAAATCTTTTATTTGTAACGAGAATATTTTATAAAATTCCACTGGAATGTTGTCATCTCCGGCGGCCTTATCATCAGGGAGGCTTGCCAGAGCGGTTGCAATTTCCTCCCAGACTGGGGAGATTTCCATTTGACGCTACTCTCTCTATCAAGTTCCGCTACCGGAATAGCGTCTAGGTAGGTATTAATCTCTGATTCTCTAAGTTCTCTAGATTTAGTAATTTCTTTTGTGTATAATTTCTCGTAAAATACTCTGAAAGACTCCTCTATTTTTACAGGATCATTAGTTATCCCTTCAGAGTTTGTTTGAATTGAAGAAATTAAATTAGGGGTAACCTGTTGCCTGGTGGAAATGGCCAATTGATGGTCGATAAGTTTGCTGCATTCATAGAGCCTTTCGCGGGCCGAGGCCCATTTTGCAGCAGTTCTTTCTGCTAATATGGTCCCCATTTCTGCCTTAGCAACCGCCACATTGGTCTGTGCTTCTTCGATTCTAGTGCCAAACTGGACAGCCCTTATTAATTTTCTTTCAGCCTCTATCATTTGATTAAGTAGAGAATCAGCCTGTATTTTCTCTTTTTTATTCCTTCTGATGGAAAATCTAAGCGTCTTCCCCCCTTATTCCTACCTTTAGTGTGTCCCAGACAACCATTACCGAGGCTGACCCAGAGTTAATCTCTAAGAATTCCTGTATCCACTTTTTCATATATTCTCGGTATTCATTATCTTATAGGAGGGCTTTTTCAAAAGTCCAATTAGAGCTTGACCTACTGTTTACCAGTCCCTCTATGTTAATTATAAAAGGGTTATGATCTGATAGAAGACGAGGAGCAGTATCAATAACACAGTCATGCACCAGGGATGAAGAAATTAGAAAAAAGTCCAACCGAGCAATTATTTATGTTTTTAAAAAGAAAACAAAAATAAAAGGCATTATTCAAATCAAATAGCTTTATTTCGATATACAAATATCATAAAAGCAGGATTATCATAAAAACAGTAAAAATAACACAATTATATACAATAGATCCAAGAAGAGTTTTGAAGGATGTAATTGTTTTGTTAGTAAAAGAACAATTCTATGCTAATACCCAGAAAAATACCATTTGTATACTTAATAATTTTTAGCAGACTGTAATAAATACATTTGTTTAAAAAAAGACATACTTCATATACAGCTATTTGATGTCGTTTAAGAGAATAAGAATATGGGAAGAACCAACATAGGGGGCACAATCACATTTCCAATTTCATTTTACACCTCCCTGCGCAAGAGTTTGGATCTAATAAGCCAAATACAGCCAAGATACTTCGCCATGCCGCATACAAAAAGAGCTCTAGGGTCTGATTTCAAGATCCGCAGGGCAGTAGTGTGAGCTATAGTGCCCAGTTGTCTACAAATTGGTTTGAGCATTATTATTTGCAAATGTCAATAGTTCAAACTCGCGTCAATGCGAGACCTATGGCATTGCAAATGCTTGTTAACGTCTAGTCTTCAGTCCCGCACGCTAACAAACAGGAAGTCAGGCGCCCTTGCCCGGGGACGTGGGCAGGGCCTGCTCCAGTAAAAAGAGAAACCGGCGTGCCGTGCTAACGCGGGGCTCCCATGCTCAAACGGGGCTGGCGTGGTCAGAAGGGGGACAGGAGATGTGCACATCGCGTGTGTGGACATGCCTGTTCACGTGCGCGTACACAGGCTCAAATCCGGCAAAAGCCTTGCGCGTGCCAATCTCCTGTCCCACTTCCTAGGCAAGTCAGCAACAATAGATCCGCTGGCGACAGCACTTTCGCGCTGTGTTCGCCAGGTGAGACCTAATTAAAAAACACAGTAAACCAACGTTGTCAGAAGCCAATAAGTCTCGTCTTTTTGACCTAATGGCTTTGCCAGTGCTTTTTGCCAATGCTATGCAGCTTCAACCAGATTAAATACTTTTTACTGATGCTGTACAACATCATTAAGCAAAAAAGTAGAAAAAAAGCTTACCTAATGGAGGACGTATGTATGCGTCACTACGCATATGCAGGATGCAACAACCATTCTGTTGATTTTTATTTACCGTTTCAAAATGGAGGACACTATGCGTCACTACGCATATGCAGGATGCAACCACCATTCTGTTGATTTTTATTTACCGTTTCAAAATGGAGGACACTACTTGGAGTGGTAAGTCAAAAGAAAAATAAAGTTGCACAAAAGTGCTAGTTGGAGGAAGCAACAGATAGGCTGGGGAGGAAGGAGCAACACAGGAATGGGGTGGAAATCTTTAGTGTGACAATGGGCTTCAGCCACCACATTCACGTTCGTCAATATTTGCAATGCTGAGGTAAGGCCGAAAGGGAGCATGAGTCAGTAGCGCAAATAGCATCCTACCCCACTCTTCGAGTCGGGCACCTCCTTGATGGCACCTGTGAACACCCAAAGAATCATTTTCAGGATTAGGGTTGTAGAGTGCTCCTCCAAAAGTCGCTCTGGCATAGGAGGAAAACTGGGTGAGGAAGAAATGAAAGGCGAGGAGTAGCCCCTTTGAACAATCTGTAAAAACCCACTTATTTGATATGCTTTATCTCCAGTCCAGTAGGAAATTCAATCTTCTAACTCGTACCGGCTTAGCTTGGGACTATGAAGGCAAACAAAATTGGCTTCCCTGCCTTGCAGCAAACCAGAAAGAGTTGGACGGTTGCTGCCGTTTGCTAGTGCCATGCTCTTTGCTACTACAGGGCTGGATCAGTTGCTGTAGTACAAGTTGGGAAGGCTGGCTTTGTCTGTAAACTTCTTGGGTCATGTAGTACCTAAACTTCCTGTATTGATGTGAAAATTGCTTAACTAGTTATAACTGCCAAAAGTCACCCTAAGGGCATCATTGTAAACCCTGGTTGAACAATCTTTCTACACATTTGTCTTTGTCTCAGGAGTGGGCAATTACAAGTCTATAGCTTCATCTGCTGTCCAGACCACTGCTACAAACAGTGCACTTTCTTACATTGGTTGCCCAGATGTTGGGTCTAACTCTGTTGCAGATGTGCTGACCCACTAGCGTTTGGAGTTCTAAATAAAAACATCATCAATATTATGATCTGTTGTCTGGGATAGGCCTTTTGACCCAGTCTTGAGCTGGTGTGGGCAAAATCTTTGTCGGCACTGTTTCAGAAGGATATGGTGTGGACCCTGGTGTCAGGGTAGTGGCCAGGACTGGAATCTGTATACGTCTGTTAGTGGGTTTAAGGGGGCAGGTTGCATCAGTGGCGGGCCTGCCAGCAGAAGTATTACTGGAGACCCCTGCAGCTACTTGGGAATCAGAGGAACACTAAAGGCAGCTGAAATTGACATGAAGATCTGCAGCATTGTGTCTTTGTAGGCCCTTGTCTGCTGCGGAGCCGAAGAAGGTCTGGGAAATTCTGGACACATTAGGACCAATTGCAGGGACAGGTCAGACCTACAGTTCACACACGTCCTGTGTCTCCTATCGTGATGCCCTTGTTCTTCCGTCAGACTTTAAGTGGCGGGATGGTGTTGAGTTCCTGATTTGCCTTCTTGCGCTTTTGTCTAGACTTAGACTTATTGGAATACTTCAACCCGGAAGTGGAATTTTCAAAAGAGCAGCCTCAACACCAGGCCTGCAGTACTGCCTGTGACTTGGAGCAGGATCTGTGCTTAGATTGCGACCTCTTGTTATAGTCAGCCTTGTATAGCTTCGCCTCTCAAATTGCCATTGGGTGCATAAGGGCACACTTATCGCAGGATTAAGAGAGGTGGAGCCCAAGCCCTACAAACTTTGTGCAGATCTGTGACTGGCATCTGCTTCTGTCATTCTGTGCATGGCTTGTACCCTGTCATTTCATTGGAGATATTGTTCCCTAGCACACTGTTCTAGAAATTTGGAAGTCCGTACGGAGCCGCAGAACACCACCTACAGATGCACAATAGCACTGCTAAAAAAAGTCATCAAATCCAGTGTGACACATGGGGATATTGCATAGGTGAGGAATCTGCGGTTAGAAGAATCCATCCGAAACTATACATGTATGATTTAATTGGAGTACTAATGTAATTAATGTATTCATTTTAACATGAATCCATGTGGGTTGATAGTTTAATTCCCTGACTCCATTGTTTTCTTTGGGAGTGTGTTTCAGTACCAGTGGTTAGCCATGTGTGATGTTTGGCTTTCTTCAAGCCTGAGCTGGAGTACTTTTAATCCTTATTTACACAATTAGGGCTGTAGTAACTTTAGATATGTATTCTCTGAATTGCAAAGTTCTTGCTCTTTTGTGAATGAGTTTAGTATTGGCCTGCACCTCCCAAACCCCTTCTTTCACTTAAACCCATTTTCCCACCACTCCCCGGACACTCCCAATTTACCACAAATTAGTTTGTTTACGTGTGCTCTCTAATACTAGGGTAGAGATCTCTGAACAGAAAAGATGAGAGGCAGAGGTATGGCTCTCCACTTTTAGGTTTGTGAATTGTATTTTATAGTAAATAAGTAGTACTACTGGAATGCTACTTTCGTACTACAAAATGCAGTTTGTGAATCGAGCTACTGAGTACAAGTAAGCCATTGAGTATGAAGCAAGCAAATAAGAGTGACAAGTAGCTAATCACTGATACAAAAAAACGGTCTGGCTCGAAGGTTACTGCAAGTTTTTGTATGGTCTACAAGAGGTCTTTAGACAACACAGCAAAAATCTGTAAGTTTGACTGGAAAAAGTGCTGCAATATCACTGAAAACAAGCACTGATCAAAGTCAGTTATGCTGTTTTCAGTGTGCTAGCACATTTGTAATACTGGCATTCACAAATGTTGTTTCTTTTTGTTTGCACACAGTCCTATTAAATTTCCAAGTACTTATTTGCATTGAGAATGTCTTCTTACTGTAGATACTCTGAGAGCAATTCAGGCTTGGAGTAAAAGTTGAGGAGACACCAGGATTCAACTTTTGTTTTTGATACACAACATAGAGCAGTGGTCTTAACCAGTGGTACGGGGTCCCCTGGGGGTCCGCGACTGCTTTGAAAATATATTACTATTAAGATATTAATAAATTGTAGATAAATAAGGAAGGAAATGTAAAATTGAAACTTTTAAAACGTTCAATAGGTAAAGAAATTTGAAAATGAGGGCAAAAAACGAATTTGGTATTCTCAGATTGATTCATGGGGGCAGTGCAAGTACATCAAACAGAATACAGTATGGATAATGGGTGGCTCAATTGAATTTAGAAAACCTCCAACATTCACATAAATGTTGTTATTTTTTATTTGTGAATTAAATAAAATATTTAATAATTTGTTTGATGGATGCTTGTTTCTGTTTTTTTTTTATTATTTGGCATTTTAAAGCATCGAAATTGCTTAGTCCATGGTCCCCGACTTCAATAATGACTCTCTGGGGGTTCCCAGATAGCAATAAGGATTCAGTTGGGGTCCCCGATGCCAGTAGTGATTAAGTGAGGATTTACCAAAGTCAAAAGGTTAAGAACCACTGACTCAAAGCATTTATTTCCATGCTTTGAAATTGTGATCCCATGATCAATTTAGTTTCCCCAAATGCTTGAGAACACACAGAATTCAAAAGACAATGAGTGCTCGAGTAATGAAATATGGGACATGGAAAATGTAAATGTTCAACAAAACGGATTCCACTTTCTAGATTTAAATGACTGAATGTCTTTAGTTATCGTTTACATTTGACTATCATGCAGTAAAAGACCCTATAATTCAATCGAGAATTCCAACTACCCTGATTACAATGTTATCTGTCAGTGTCCGGGATGTTCGGTTTGCATTTGTTGTAAGGTTAAACATCTGCCTAAAAGCTTATGTCGTCCAGCTATAATGAATGGTTGTTGTTCAAAGTGCAGAGTCTTCCATATATTATGATAAATGGTGACAAACTGCGTACACTAATTATTGTGTGTGGTTTTAAAGGTTTTTCATGATATTTTTTATTTAGAAGAAGCAAATTGTTCTAGGTCTCTAAAGGATCCTGTCACTTGTGACGGTTTTGGGTTGTTGGACCCAAAGTGAGGCCGCAGAACAGTGTAGTGATGTATTACTGCAATGGTTAATATCAAACACCTTACACAATTGTGATATTTGAGCTATTAAATATATGTTAACAAATTAAAAGGCAGTGGTATAATCTGTTCATGGGCAAGGGTCAGAAGATGGGATCTCCAGTTGCTTTAAATTGCACTGGAAGCTGAGGCCAGATTCGAATCATGATGGACGGTGGGGGACACGGGCTTGCACTGCAATCTCTATGTATCAATGTAGCAACCCCAAAACAGTACCCATTACAAAATAGTAGAGAAGACCTAAAAATGTGGATACTGATTGACTTCTGTTTTGCATGAACATTGTCGGTTCTGGGTTCACCTTTTGGGACAAGCTAGACTGGACCTGGTGAGAGTACTGAAGACCCATGACTTGTGCTTCCGTTTCTCTGTTTTTTGACTGCAGTGATCTTCAGAAATGACCCTTGTTATTCTTAAGTGCCAGGAAAGGTTACGGCCATACTGCGAAATTTGACCACTAGCAGAGGTTGAACAGTAACCCAAAATATATCTTGTTGAAATGAATAATTTTGGTTTTTGTTTCGTTGAGCAGGAATTTGTGATTCCTTATGAGGAGGCAGAGTGGGTTGGTCTTACTTTGGATGAAGCAGTTGAAAAGCAGAGACTTCTAGAGAAAAAGGTTTGTATCACTTTATTTTTGGAAAAGTTTCCCTTCTTTGAAATTTTTTCAGGTGATTGTATTCAGGACAAAGAACGAGAGCAATACACAGGTTTCCTATCCAAGAACAATTGTTACTTTTATTTGACGGCAAAGCAATTCTAAGGACAAACATTACTTTTAACTCTGATGCCAGAAGAGCATTTCATTCAAATTAAACAGTTCTATCCATTTTACCATGAACTCTCTACTTCAGCAGAAAGGTCCCAGTTATTTAATTCCTCTAATAAAGCATAAGAGGTTACTTGCATAACACTGCCACATTCTAAAAATATGATATCTTGTTTGGCAGTCCGTATCCATGCAAGGTATAGCATGTTTCATAGTGGGTGCTAGACTAGGCATGCCGTATGTCATGAGTTGCAGCATTGGCCCCATTTATCCCTTTTTGTGGACATTTTCTAGGTCAACGACATGTCATACCTACCGCAACTACTTTCATGAGGGCTAGGTAGGTAGTCAAGTTTGAAACCAAATAAAATGGTTATCACGTGATATTAAAAAAACATTTCAGTAGTATGACATTCCCTTCAGAAATTAAAACTACTTACTAGTCTTAATTTGGACATCGAAAAAAGTTACTCACCTGTAACTACAGGTCTCCAAAGTTTGTGTTTTTCATACATTCACTTGCATACACTCAGGATTTCGCAGTGTCTGTTCTAAATGTGCATGTTGTGCTCTCTTCCATTATCCTGAGATTGGGATCCAAAAAGCTTCTGTTATTGCATTTTTAGAGTGCATCATTCTCAAGAAAACCTTTACGAATACTCCAGTGTGGAATTAATTTTGATGTACAGCAGGGTACCCAATGCATAGCAATTGGGCTGGGTGACTTCATGGCTATAGGGCTGTTTGATCTGAGCTCTCCTCAGGCAGGTCCTTTCATTGAGCTTAGCCATATGCAAGTCGTCATGGGGATCTGAAAACTCTTGGAAGGTGCAGTCTAGCTCCCATAAAAGGGAGGTAACCCCTTCCTTCTTTTCATCTTCCCAGCAGAAAGGTGACTGTACAGACATAAACAGATTTATGCCTAGTCTTGAAGAAGTGTAGCAATCCATCAGAGATTGATAATGATGATTGATGCATCAACAATAATAAACCAAGTACTCTCAAAGGGGTCTACTCTGGTGATCAAGACAGACTACCAGAATCAACCAGTGGTTTTACCTTATTTAGGAATTTGAAGTCCCCTCTAATCCCAAATGAGTATCCTACTGAATAACTTGCCAGACTGTGCAGATGTAGGTTGGCGCTTCTGGATGCAGCTTGTATGTGGGCTCGCATGTTTAGGTTTGAGTCTAGAGTGATGCCTAGTGTTTTTACAGAGTCGCAGATAGTTGGGGTTCAGTTTAGTAACTTGAGTTTACAGAACCATAGTTGGGGTTGTTGTGTTCTGAGGGGTGGGGAGAAAAGGATGAATTCAGTTTTCTGCAGATTTAATTTTAGGTGGCTGTGTGCCAGCCATTCTTGTGTTTTCCTCAGGGTACCATCTAGTCTCTGGATATCCACTTTGGAAGAGAGTTTAATGTAAAGTTGAGCATCATCCGCATACAAGTGGTACGAGATGTTTGATTGTTTCAGGATTTTAGTGACTGGTTCATGTAAAGATTGAAGAGCATTGGTGAAAATGTAGATTCTTGCAGAACGCCACTGTTGCTGTCCGCTACGTCAGATAGGCTGTTGCCAATTTTGACTCTTTGTTGTCGGTTCTGCAGAAAGGAGGTGAACCAGTTAAGTACGGCTCCTGATAGGCCCATTCTGATTTCAGAAGTATCACTGAGGTGTTTGTGGCTGACCGTTTCCAATTCCTCTGATAAATCCAGAAATATTAGGAGACAAGATAGGTTTTGGTCTAGTGATGTTTATATATCATCTGGGATATTTAGCTTGCCGACCTCAGCCTTGTGTCTAGGCTTGAAACCTGATTAGTGTTTGTCTAATAGGTCAAAATTCTTGATGTGTTCACATTGCTGATCGTGTGCACATTTTTCTATCAATTTAGCCAAGAAAGGCAGATTGGATACTGGTCAGTGCCTGTGTTTTTTTTTTTTTAGTAGAGGGGATACTTGGCCCATCTTCAGGCATTCTCGTAGGGATCCTTGTTGGAGAGATGCGTTCACAATTTTTTCCATAAGGGAGTAGCGTATAGGTGGATCTCTTTCAATAGGTGAGAGGGAACAGCATCATCAAATTTTGTGGTAGGTTTTATTGACTGATTCGTTTTCTGGATTTCCACCTCAGACAAAGATCTGAAACTGTTCCAGGTGGCTCAGTTTTTGCTTGGAAGAATTTGTGTGTGTTGATTGGTATTCTTGCTGTGGGTCGTAATAGTGAGGTTGTTGGAATCCATGAGTTGAGCTGAAAGTAGAAAAGCCTTTTTAGATGTCCGTCAAGATGTTTACAGTTTAGGGTTCCGCAAGTTTTCCTGATCGTTGCTTAATTATGTCAAACAGTTTTATGGGCTGGTTCTTCTCTCGGTCTAGTTTAAATCTGATTGCTGTTGTTTTCACTCTCATGATCGCCTTTTTATATGAGAGTCTGTGCCTTCTCAGCTTTTCGAGATGAATAATGTTTGGGTCCTTCCTCCATAGTCGTTCCAGTTGGTTTAGTGGTCTTCTTTCCTTGTTTATGTCTTGGTTATACCAAGGTACTGACTGTTTTTCCTTTTGCCGTCTTAGTCGTAATGGAGCAACCTTTTGAATTATGTTGGTCATGCTACTGTTATAGAGATGCTTTAGATCTTGAACCGATGTTTGGTCAGTTCGGGGTTCCAAGGCAATTTGGCACAGATGGGGTGTTTACGCTGCTGAAATCCTGCGCTCAAGTGTTTTCCCTTCTATTTTGCCCCTAGATTTTAGATTATTGTGTGGATATTTGGAAAATAATTTGATGGACGTCTGACCAATCTGTTGAGGTGATTTCTAGCATATTTACTGATCCTGTTTTAGTGATGAGTATGTCAAGTGTGGCACATTTGTTGTGGGTTGGTCCTTTGCATGCTTGAATCATATTGAGGTCCTGGAGCAGGTTAGTGAGTGCAGCAACTGTGGGGGCTATGTGACATTGTTCCAATGCAGGTTGAAATTGCCTAAGAATATTGTATTAGAGAGCGAAGTTGTATTGATTGTGATCATTTCCATAAGTTGCTCCTGGATGTTTGTGTTGTTGCCTGGTGGATGGTGTAAAAGTAGTGTTTTCGCTATAAGTTACTTTCCCAGCTTCATTTCAGCTCCCATGTTGATGTATCTTCTAACGAATGTACGTTCAGGGTTAGGGAGTTTCTGTAGATTATAGCGAGCCCTCACCCCTACTTTAATGCAGTCTAGGCGCAGGATAGCAAAATCCGGGAGAATGAGAAGGTCCATTATTGGGGCTGACGTTGGGTTGAACCAGGTTTCAGTTAGGAAGAGAATGTCTAGCTCATGCGCTAAGGCAAACACAAGGAGATGATGGACGGAGTGCTGAAACGTTTCAAACACTCACCCCCAGTCACAGATCTGGGTTGAATCCATCATTCTTTAGCTCACTTTGCTACCCCAGTTCAGACACAGCTGTATGCAAATCAGTCTTGACCCTGTGCCACATGGGAACAGTCCAGCCCGAACTGCCCAGCTATGTCTTCCCTGGACCAGAAACAAGCATCCTGGGACCGGTTTCAGGCTAACAGCCCTCATCAGCCAGTCTAGCTTGAATCCAGTGGCAAAGTGAGCAAGGGACCCACGTCTGGGCATACCCTGCCAACCTAGGGCGAACAAAGCAAACACAAGGAGATGATCACTGCTGTTATGTCAGTTTTGTCTTTTGCAGCTGATCTGCAGTTGTGCAGCATGCATTTCAAGGTTGTAGTTGTTTCGTGGGTTACTGTGGTTAACATTGTGTTTGTTGCTGTCGAGATCAGGTTTTTGTGATTGACTTGTAGAGGGTTGTCTCTCTGGATTTTGTAATTGATATCGTGATGATCGGAATGTTGGATGCTATGTCGGGGGAGGATTTCTGTGTGTCTTGATAGTGAGTTAGCAGGGTGTTTATTTGTTCTTCTCGGTTGAGGAAGCTTGTTGTCGCACTGGAAGTTGTGCGTATGCGGTTCTAAATAGGTTTTTTTGCTGGAAGGGGAGTCCATGCACTTGGTATTGGGCATGTACATCTTTACTAGGGTGAGACGGAGTGTGATGACTTTCTTCTTGACCCATTCTATATCCTTGCTGAGTAGGCACAGCTTGCCATTAATTTGGTTTACTGTAAGTTTGTGTTCAGGACACTGACAGATTGCATTGTCATTCTGTGTGAATGTGCAAATTTTCATGATCTGTATGTGTTTTAGTTTTGGTCACCTGCTCAATGTCTGTGAGTTGTTTCTTGGGCATATACCCACTTCCTGTTGTTGAGTAGATGCTCCTCTGGCTGTGCAGGCTGTTTGTAGATGGGTCTAGTTGGAGACTCTGTGAAGTCCTCTGGCTGCAAGGGCTGTTTATGGGAGGGACTAGTTGGAGATTCTGTGCTGCTATGTAGACTGCAGGTCTATGATTGCCGATGGGTGTCGTTCTTTGGGCGGTGTTGGTGTGTTTAGGAAGATGGTTTGGGAACAGAGTACAATAAGGGTAGCTAGGAGATTTTGTTTAGGCTGCTACTTGCCTTTTCAGGTCACTAAAAAGTGAGTTGAATGCTTGTATGTCATTGTCTGCAGTTTGGATAGTGATGTTGCCATTTTTATTAATTGAGATTGTAGCTTTCGCTTGCAGTAATGAGGAGGTGTGAAATTATGAGTTTGAGACCATAGGAGATGTTCTGTGTGGCATTGACTGCATTGAAGGAGTAAAACACATTCAACCATGTAGCTGTGGAAGATCAGATGGGTCTTAATGGGTCCTTTTGAGAAGCAGAAAGAGGAGTCAGATATGAGAGTTTCAGGGTTGCTCCTTAGAATCTAGTGTTTGAATTTGTTTGCTCTCCATTCTTGGACAAGTCAGGTGGGTTGTTGATTCTGAGTGATTTAATTCCAGAAGGGGGCAAGGTGGTAGTATTTGCATTATTGTGGCCAGACATCGTTCTTTAATTAGTACGGCTGATGTTTGTACCGCTCTGTTGGGAAAGAGGACCCGACCTTTGCTGTTAATAAGCAGCACACTGCAACGAGGTAGGCGGTGCCAGTGACCTACATTTTTTAAAAATTATTATTATTTAGTTTTCTTTCTTTCTCTGTGGCAAGCTGTTGCAGGTAATTGGGGAGTTGATTTGGATTAGGTAGGGCTACGACTTCTCCCCAAACGTGTATTTTAAGAGTTTTTTAAACAAGTTGGGTAGTTAGTTTGCCTATTGTAATATGGCTGCCACTGGTAGACACTGCCTTGGTAGGGTGAGAGAGTTTAGTCTTCTCTCGGTTTTTGTTGCAAGGTGCAGGCTTAAGATCACCACTCAAAAATGTCCGCCCCCCATTAGTGTGCGATCTTGCAGTGGACAGCCCTCTTTCTATCACCATTATTTTTACCTCAGCCATTTTGGAAGCTGGGGTGTTGAGCATGTGTTATGGGCAGAAAGAAAGCATCAAGATATTACCCGAATCTCTCACCTTTAATGTCCTCTGTAGGGTGAGGGTCAACTATCCCTCTTCATATTGGAGCAGGGAGCCCCCTCCTCTGTTTAGTGTTAATTTCCCTTTTTGCTCTGCTCCTACTGCAAATGGTCATCTTTTGTGCCCTTCCGCGGTCTCAGAGTGTGGATTGGCACCGAGTCAACATCCTCGCCATTCCATCGCGATAATGCTTTACACCCTGTCCTCTGTACAGCACGATACTGTTGACTCCGCCAGGAGTTTCCATTGATCCTCAGATATAAGCTTTCTTTCAAATTTTAGAACTCCTTTATCGGTACTTGCGTGATGGAGGCAAAACTACCATCTGTGTCACTGCTGTGAAGGTAAGTGAGCTTATATCTAAATCCCTGGCCTTTAGCATACATAACAGTGGCAGTCCCTGGCATAAAGATACCCCTTGGATATATTGAGCAATCCAGTAACTCTGGCATTTCCTCTTGTGGGCTGCAGAGTAGGAAACTACATTTAGGGCTGGATGGGCTGCCACGAGCTACCCGTGTTAGAATGTATAGCCACGTTCTAGTGGCGCCTGCCCTCTGCCAGTGCCCACTCATGGCTGCACAGCCCTCTTGTTCACCTGACTGAAAGTGTGCACTGGCAAACACATGTCCATATAAGGTTTCATCCGAGGTACCAAGAGTGAGTGTGAAACGCTTGGGGTGAATCACTTTATATACACCCAGAGCACAGTAGCCTACTACTACTTGTACAGCAATGGTAGTTTGACTGTGTAGCATGTTGACAGTCACACTTGCATTGACAACCTGCCTAACAGACCGGGCACTTTGGTTTCTAGCATAACAACTATGCTGTAAATATCCTACACCACGTGGGTCCTATCATCATTTCCTGTGCACTATAAATCAGGGTGAAGCAAATGCTTGCATCGCAGTGGCATTTTCATACCACTGCATGACGTGACTGGTCGATGATGATTTTCTTTGTTTTTTTGGGGTGACATTAGTACTTTACACACCAGAGAACTGTGTGTGATGCATAACGGAGGCATTTTGCCTAACGGGCAATGTAGAAAATGCCATGCTAAATATATCGTTTTCATATTTGAGTAATGTAGACCGTGTGTTAGTCATTTCATGTAACCTAATATTCGAAGCCTGAGCTTATATAATCGGCAGGTTACACAATCACTAAAACCCTGACCAGTCCTCAAATGGCAGTGGACTGCAGGCAGAATTGCTCTCTGACACATTAAATGACCTCTTGTAGCAATGTGCAGAATGGGGAGTTTTATGCTCCAGGAATCACTCATGACAGGCTCTCATTTTGAGATGTCCCCTGTCATTCTTAGGATCACTCGTCAGGCTGGCATATTTAGTATCATACAGTTAGTAGCACAAAGGTTTCTGTGGCTGTTGATGATTGTCCCCACTGAATGCAAGTCTATTGGTTTCACCCTGGACTCCAATCTCACCTTCAGGGAACACATTGCGGGAAAAAAGCTGTCCTGGTACCATCTCTCTTTTCTAAAGAGAGTGAAATTGTTTCTTCTAGAAAGCTATTCAGATCTGCTGTTCTAGCCTTCACACTCCTGCATCTGGATGGTGGCTCAGACGTCGTAGACTCCATATTGCTCTCACCACTTAAGGACATCGTACACACCACAGCATGACTTATTCAGGATAGAAGAAATATGACTGCATCAACCTCATCTTGAAGAAACTCCAGTGGGTTCCCCTTATGGGTCCCACCATCTTCAAACCCCGCTGCGTCCTTTACAAAGCTGTCAGTGACCAGCACTCCCGCTTGGCTTGCAAGTAAACTCCCCATCTCTGGTGACTTTCTGCACACCGGCAGCCAGGGTGCCATCATACTGTACCATTTGGTCCTGTTAAGTTAAAACCTTTTGGGGGAACTCTGGAGAAACCTCCGTTCCTGGGTGAAGCTAGGTTTGTTCAGGGATGCAATGACATGACTGCTTACATTGTTATAGTAATATTAGATTATTTTGAAAACATTTGCCATGAAAGAAAAGAAGAGAATTTTCTGATTTAAAATAATTTTATTACCACACTATGATTCATCGCTTACCATTTTTGTACCATTCACCATTTGAAATGTCAAGCAGGATATCTTTACTATAGTTGTATAAAGTTGTCAGGTAACGTTTATCACCCCTTCTATGCTCTTCTACAACACACAATGGTTTTTTTGTTTGTTTTTTTGGCAGGATCCAGTGCCTCTTTTCAAAGTCTACGCAGAAGAACTTGCTCAGCAACTAGAATCTCAAGACCTTACTGAGCCACTGGTAGTAGAGCAGAAGCACTAAGTGGCAATGAGAACCTTTATTAAGAACAGACACATTGAGGGAGTACCACCGATAGTGAATCTCCCTTCTAGGGATCATTAAACGTAAGCTCTGGGTACATGCCAAACAAATATTCTTCTCTGAGACTTTGCTCTATAATGTGACTCTTGATTTGTCTGTGTCTGGCCATCGTTTTGGATATATTGATTCTACTTTCACGGAATTCCGATACTGCAAGCTCCTCAGTGATGGCTAGTACAGAAGAGAGCGGTATTAAAGTGGTAGGTAATTCGGAGGTGCTGCTGAAGTGCAGATGGATTGGTGCGAAATGTACAATGTATATTCCTAATGGCAATTAAAGGAAATGTAATTGTTCTCGGAGTTTTTCCTTTCTCACCATTGAGTCTAACACTATTTTGCAGTCTTTTTGGAGATTAGTCCAACGTCTCAGCTAAGCTTCTGCTGCTGGGAAGTGTTTTAGGAGCAGTTTGATTCTCAGTAGCCACTGGAAGGCACAGTAGCTGGTAGGGAAGATATATCATTCATGAGTGAGAAAATGTGTTCAGAAGTGAAGGGCATAACCTAGCTTGCTACTTGATAAGCATTGTATGCTTGATCAAATATTCCCATTCGATCATGCACGCTTTTTGATACTGTTGACATACCTGCCACATTTTCAGTATACATGTACGGCATTTCTGTTCATATTTGTTTTCAGAATGCATGTGTGACATTTATAGGTTTGCATAGTACATATGTGTGACATTTGCATGCCTCGCATGACACCTAATAGGTTCTAACAAACATGAACACAAAAGCTGAATTGATATAGAGATTGCCATTCTTGTGTTTTTTCGTCCTATAATTCTATGTCTGTGATGAGAATAGCAAAACCACACACATTCCACAAAGCAATGGAATAAATTAAATAGGGGGAACTACACACATGCATTTTTTTTATTTTTTATTTCTTTATTGTCTTTTCAAATATTCAGCCTGCTTGGTGTTGAATACAAAATACATAATGTGTACTGACATGAATGCAACATTGCGACCCACTGGTTACAATACACAGCATGTTCCTGCCACCATGTTGATAAATGTCAATTATGTAATTGTGGGACATCCGTATTTAAACGCGGATGTGCCCGCTGTTTCAGTATAGTTTGCAGTTGACATTTAGTCTTCTTCGTTGCCGTCTCCCATTGAATAAAGAAGAGTAAACATGCAGTATAACTGGTAACCGAAAAGGTTGCACAGTTGTAGTCCCCATGGTGATGGGTGAACTAAGTGAGTAGAGTAGCATAATAACTCCTAGTAGTGTGAGAGGGGTAGGATGCAAAGAAGGAGATAGAGGGGAGTGCCGGGGTGAATCGGTTGCTCACAATGATAAAGGTGCATGTCTACAGCAAATTGTTACCTAGGTCTATCACAGCGTAAGAGTCACAGTCCAGAAAACCGACCACTCCTTCCATCCACAGGTCTGCAAGCGGTCACCTGCGCATCCCTCTATACTCTGTGGCACATAATACAGTACCTTCAGCCAAAACCCAGGTCTCCACTTCTTTTTGTCATATGCTGTGGGGGGGAGGCATGAGGGTACTTCCTGTGGCATGTAGTGTCTCTATGGGATAACCCCAGGGCCAGGCATCTTTTGGTACACCGCAACCTACATCCAGAAGAGTTCAATAATTGGGCAGCTCCATACCATATGGAGAAAGTTAGCATCAACCATAGTGTATCTCAGGCAGCCCAAGTCAGTGGTGTGGAGCATAACATTCGGTCTATGTGGTGTAAGATGCGGACAGTGCACGCTATTCAATTGCGTGAATTTAAACCTCGTTTTACGGTTCAACATGTATAAGGTTTCTAGAGTTTGGTCCCATCCTTCTTGAAAGCCTTACAAAGCATGGTCTCCCATTTGTCCTGCAAGGTTGGCAGGTCATCAATCCTCATTGAAAGTGCGATTTTTATATAGCCAGGAGATCAGGTGACCCCCAACCCAGACCAAAGGTCAACAAAGTCTGTAGCAGACATTAAGAGGAGGTTCCGGTTCCAGTGCCCTGTATGCCTGTGATACTGCCAGCGTCAGCACCCTGTATTTCACAAATTAAGCGCTCAGTGAGCCGTTCTGTTTCCAACTCCTCCATCCTGCGAAAGGAGCCCTCAGAGTAACAGTCTCCAAGCATCTCTAAGCCAACTTTTGTCCAGGTATTCTGATGTTGGATTGTAAAAAAACCTCTTCTGGCTGTCAGGAACCTCATTCATTTAAATCTTTATTTCGACGCATTCGCATCATAAAAGATACAATAAAAAACATTTGTTTCTCTTACAATTTAACATTTTCTAGCTCAGAAAAGAATAACAGGGTCAATTAAGCTAACCTATTTATATATATCCATTGCGTCCGAGTACACAATATCTAGTTACAAAATTCTTTATCTAACACAATTTGCCTGGGCGAAAATTTTACAATAATTAATAGTACAATTAATAATCAATACAATTTAAGAGCTATTAAAATAGTATTAAATCACTAACCGCTAGGACATAGTTTTTTTTTTTTTGTTTTTTTTTCCCCGTTTAAAAAAAAAATATATTTTTTTATAAAAACAACATCCTCCTCCTCCTGGTTGGGTAATTAGACATGCGATTGGAGATATTTAATGAACAATAGTTGTGCATTTATGTATTTTTTTTTTTTTTAATTAAAAATGTAGGCCCAACTTTGTTCTAATAAAATTAACAGCGAGAAGAAATTTACTGACTCCAAAAACTATCACCTGGCTAGTATCAGTTTTTAAAATTCTGCCAGCCTCCTTATAGGATCTCGAACCAATTTTAAGACAAAGCGGCACTATCCACTTTTTCCTTGGTATTACATAGCTGGAGCAAAATAGAAGTATATGAAGATCATCTTCCTTAGTATCATGAGTACAAGAAATACAAAGATCACAACTTGATTTTGCCCAGCTTTTTTCAAGCGCCTTCGTTCTAAGTGTACCATATCTAAATTTTAGGTACAAAGTTTTTGATAACGGCGGATGAATCTCGTCTAGAAAAGGTTCAAAAGATGCTACATCTTTAAACAATAAAAAAAATTCAGTTAGTGGTCCATGGATTTTTATGTACACTGACTCGTAGCTCACATATGACCAAAAAGATAATTTAACAATTTTCCTAGAGCACGAGTTCATAGCCTCAGGATCATTCCAAAAATGGGCTAATCCAATCATGCCCAGCCAAGTTCTAACATGCTTGAACCAATAAACTTTGTTGCAACTATCGAGATCCATAACTTCTTTCAGGCCTTTCTTATAGTCAAGTAATTCTGGAGTCGTCCACAGTCTGACCCACAGCAATAATGGTCTTAATATTGCATGTTGATCTGTTCGTTTCATGTTTAGATCCAGAAAGAGGGGTGTCAATGGGGTATTAGTAGATGGTTTTAGCAACCCCCTAAGGAACTTGTTCTCAAGGCTTTCAAATGTACTTCTACATGCGGGTCCCCATAGTTCTGCCCCATATAATACCGCTAGTTGAACTTTATACTTGAAAATCTCTAGGGCAGGAGTTACTGCCTTGTTCAAGCATTTTTTATGTCTCTTGAGAATTGGGAGACAGTTTTGTTTGAAGACTATCTTGGTCCTTTCTAGCTGTGATCTCCATGCTAAAGATGAGTCTATAGAGACACCTAAATAAATAAAATTCTGCACATAATCAAGCTTCTGTCCATTTAACATTAGATTTTTCTTAAAATTTTTATGTGGGCTCAGTGCCATATATTTCGTTTTTTTAGTATTAATTTCTAAGCCTTTCGAGGAACAGTAGGACTGAAACCTATCTAATAAATTTTGAAGGCCCCGTGGTGTTTGGGAAATGAGAATGGTATCATCTGCGAACAGAAGGGACGAGACCCGTTCGCCCCCCAGTCTTGGTGAATCATTATCACTGCACTCCATATAAGACGGAATATCATTAACAAACAGGGAGAATAAAGTCGGGGCCAGTACACACTCCTGGCGTACTCCCCTCTTTATTGGAATAGCTTTTGTAAGTTCCCCAGTTGGACCCCACCTAATCTTGGCATAATTGTCCGTGTGTAATCCAATAACCAATTTTAATAGATCTACTGGGAGTCCCTGGGTTTTCAATGATTCCCACAAAAGTTCTCGGGGGATAAGGTCAAATGCCGCCCATAAATCAACAAATGCCACATACAAGTGGCCTTTGCGAAGGGTGACATATTTCCAATACAAGCAACAGAGCCTTAGGACTTGATCAATGGTTCCTGTTTTTACTCTGAACCCGGCTTGATATTTCGTTAAAATTAATTCATCTTCCAACCATGTATTAATACGATGTAATATATGCCTAGCATAGATTTTTTGGGTTATGTCTAAAAGGCTTATAGGGCGATAGTTAGCAGGATTGCTTCTATGGCCTTTTTAAAAACAGTAATAATTTCCGCTCCATTCCATGTGTCCGGAATTGCTTCCCCAGCCGCAACAGTATTGCACAAATGATTAAGGTACGGTACCCAGACGTCCAATTCATGCTTGAATAGGTCACCTGGTACTTTGTCCAGCCCTGGAGCTTTCCCGTATTTGACTGAATTAATAGCTAATTCTGTTTCCTGTAGGTCAAAAACTATATGTGTGAGTTCGGCCTCTACGGGCGACAAAGCATACTCTTCCTGCACTGCACTTTCAGCCCCTTGAGCGGCATACAAATTCGTGAAATGGTCTATCCAAGTTGCCTCGTCAAGGAAAACCTCTCTTGAGCCCTTCTCCCTTTTGTTACCCTTGGCCGCTGTTTCCCAGAATAACTTTTGGTCCTTCATTTTAGCTGCCATCAGCATACAGGACCATAATTCCTCGTCCCATGAATACTTTGCGTTGACCAGCACCTTATTGTATAATTTCCTACTTTCTTTAACTGCCAGAGAATTTTTGGTTTTAACCGAATCAATCAAAGCTGATTTTGCTGTTCGGCATTCTTTATTAAACCATGGTTTACCTATAGGCTGTAAATTCACAGCACCCGTTCCTTTTTTTGGTCTTTTAGTCATAAGTTCTAATAATTCTTTAAAGAACTCTTTATGTAGTTTAAGAAATTGACCAGGTTCGCTTTTAGAGGTATTATAGGTATCGAACATATTGGTAAGGCAGCTATAAATATCTACCACTAAATCTTCTTGTTCCAGGATATATGCCCATTTAACAGACCGTCGATTGTTGCTTAACATGACATTATCTGGGGCTGGTTGGTAACCTCCCTCTTTGGCTTCCAGCCCCATTATTAAGCTCTTTACAAAACTAATTTCGAGGGAGTGATGATCACTATCAGATCTTACTTTGACCATCAGGTCTTTTGTATATGGCCACAGGTCCACGGAAACAATAACATAGTCAATTACACTTTGACAATTACGTCTCGAAAAAGTAGGTGCCTTGGGACTATCAGATGGAAGACGCCCATTGCAAGCCCTCAGTCCATGGCTTACCAGTACCCTTGTGATTTGAAAAGCTAGGGCAGTGCCAGCAACCACCCCATTACTAGATAAGGATGGCATACCATTAACATTATCTTCATCCTCATATAAATTATTCATTCCAACGATGGGCTAAAAATTGCAGTTCATGTCCCCACATATAATCGTGCTCGTTTCCGGGTCCAGAGTATCCAGTATTGACTCTAATTTGTCAATACATAGTGACTCCTTGTAAGATGGGCACGGTCGATTATATACGTTAAAAAGATGGATCACCCGTTTATCAACGGTAACCATTTCCAGTCCAAGTATATCTAAAGAATCAATTCTTAGTTGCTGGATGGCTATATTAATAGACACACTAACCCATATTATTAACCCTCCTGATGGACGGCCTCTTACTGATGGAACTGCGTCCAACTGGTAAGTTCTATATCCAACTCTGTGCATGGATTTCGTAGCCCATGTTTCTTGTAAAACACAAATATCAAAGGAGTTTATGTAATGGTTCCATTCGGGATCACTTATTTTTGAGCCCACTCCTGCAACATTCCATGACACAATCTTAACTAAAGGGGGGCCTTGATTTAAGCTACAACTAACGGCCGATGTGCTTTCACTTAGTCTCATAAGTACTCCTGACCTGGTACTGTTCTGTTCATTTAGCTCTGGTTGCTCTATTCGATCTACTTCAAGTATTGGTCCTGGGGCTTCCTTGAGTTTTTTTATAGATATGATATTTTCCCCCTGTATACCGATCGATAGCAATCGAGGCAAGCCATTTTGTTGATCAGATCACCTGGGTGGACTAGTAGCAGACGCGACAGGAATGACCGGTGAGACGGATGGACAGAGTGTAAAATTATGTTCTTCCCCATGTACTGGGAGTCAATCAATGGCCTCCAATCCACTGAACCTGTTGTAACAGGGGATGAAGGGTTGAGCGAACTGCGGGCCCATCCATTCTCCACGATACTGCATATTAGCATATTGAGGCCTCCCCGCCCTACGTTGTATTGTAGTCCAGCCATCATCCCCCTCCCTTTCCCAACTATTAGGATTTGGGTCCCTAAACAACTCACACCCAATTCCACCCCTAACTTGATTTGTGTCCCTTGTCCAGCTCCATATGTTATCAGGATGTTCCGTTGGCGTATAAAAATAAGCCAGGGGTCTGTCTTGCCACAATCGATGAACCGTTTTTTCTAGGCACTCCCGAGCAAATATGTCCTACTGACCGAGAGTCTTCAAATGATACGACCACGCAGTCCCCTTGTATTCTTTTTCTATTGTAACCTACCCAGGGGGCCCTTTCTACCATTAAAATGTTACTTCTTATTGTAGGTGGTAATGGATGATTAATATTTAGCCAATGTGACACTTTGTTTTTGAGCGCCCCGTACGGTTCTAAAATTGATGGGCCTAATTCCGGGACCCCAGTTAAAATGACTACATAATCACATGCTTCTGGGGGTAGATTAATAATCCTGCACTTTTCTGTGTGCGTTTTATCATCATTATGTGTAGGTATACTGCAAAGAGCCGGTTTTTTAACTACTGTTCCATGTGTCAGAGGAGACTTTGCACTGTTTTTACCTGCATCAATAATGGTAAAATTAGAATTAGGGACCTTAGAGGCTGAATTTCTTCCTTTTTCCATTTCATTATCACGTGTTTTTGACGCCTGTACTTTACTAATAGGGGCTGGTACCTGAGTTACCTTTTTTGGCTGGCTAGTATAATCATCTTTTTTCTCTTTCTTCACTTCTATAAGTTGTTTTTCTATCCCAGCTAATCTTGCTTCTATAGGAATGAGTAGGGTCTTAAGTATTTTTGTCAAGGAAGGTATAAGTAGATCTGCATTCCCTATACTTATACCTGTACTATCAGCTGATGGATTAACTGAAAGAATTTCAGCTACGGAGTTGTCTATAAAACTGTCATCTATAATATTCAAAGGTAGTGTTTTGGGGACAACCCCTTCTTTCCCAAATTCGTGGCCCTGACTTTCCCTTGACGGTCTTACATTGACTGTATTATTTTCATTACACTTTCCTATCTTTACAGCTTTGGTAGTTTTGATAGCGGGATATTTTTTATAGAATCGCTTACTTATTCTTTTTTTGGGGATGTGGAAATGTAGCTCGTAACTGAACATTATCTGCGCCATCTTGTCTCTCCCCAGCGCGACGCACAGAAAAACGCACGGTAGCCATTTTAGGCACTCTGGTCTCTCTCCCTGCTCATTGCCGATCGCCGGCGCATCCCCCGGACGCTGCGAACACCCCCCGCGCGCCGGCCACCCCCGCTCTCTCATACATGGGCCATAAACCCTCTCCTTCTGCGCGACCCTGCCATGGAACCACATCCCACGCCTGACCGACATCCCATACATGGTCATACATCTCTTTGATAACCCCCTTCCTCTGCGCCCGATTGTCCGAACCGGTCTCAGGCCATCACCTAGCCCTGCGGATGCAGTTTATTGCCCCTACTGTAAGGGAAACACCCCACATCAAAGGGATTACAGTAGATCAAGGCCTCCCACCCCCTGAGACCCGACACACAACCCCGGGAATTGGCGGAATGTCCAGCTGTGTGATAGCTATCTCCTACTGTGGGTGGGGTGGGGACTTCTACTGTAGCTATGTCTGGGAGCGGATCTGAGCCGGGGATTCTGAGGATGTTCTTTCATGTATCAAAGCGATCTCAAGAATGTGCCATGTATGGTAAACCTGCAATAAAGTCATAAACGTGTGTATAAGAGACGAGGTCTCAGAGATGCAGTTAGAGCACCTCGTGACGGTACCTTGCTGTCTGATCTGATGTGTTCCACTCCGACGGAATAAAACTTTGTTTCCTGCCTTCCAGTCTCCGGTGCCTGCCTCTTTGTTGGTTAATTTTCGAATGGTATAAGAGGCGACTACCGCCGGGCAATACATGAAAGGTTATCGACTGCAACTGCCTCTACCATTTTCCACAATTGGCGTCCCAAGCGTGGGGACCATCAGCGACACGTGGATCCAGTGGGAGAGGTCCTGACGACAAAGTGAACGACTGCAACGATCGGGAAGAGCTCCTGCCTGATAGACCCTCGTCTGGCAGCCGATCATCCGAACTTCACTGGTTCCGAGCAGACCTCTCTCAAGTGATCTACGGTCCTGACTGGGAACCATCAGGAGTGCCGCAGCAATAACGGAGAGTAGAGGACGATCGGGCGCTGGAGGCGGAAGACGAGAAAACTGTCCACGCGGTCCGGGTAAGGTCGTGAAATACGACGAATTGCTAAATGATTGACTAATTGATTGAAAATACTAGTATTACTTATTGATTGTTCCTTTTGAGGTATTCGCTGCCTACAAACGGAGAAGAGTAGAAATACTCTCTCTTCCTTTGCAGATAGTGAAGGGTAGGTAGCGCGGACTTTTGTCCCCCATTGTAATCTGTCGCGCCTATTTTTCCTCCCCACTGATTGATTGACCGAATATTGATTGTTTTGAAGAATAGTACTTCTTGAGATATTCTCTGTTTGCAAATAACGTAGAATAGAAATATTCTGTCTAGTCTTTGCAGATAGTGAAGGGTAGGTAAAGCGGACTTTTGTCCCCCGTTGTAACCCGTCGTGCCTATCTCTTTCTCACCATTGATTGATTGATTGTCCGAACACTGGTTGTTCGATATTGGTTCTTTGGAGGTATTCTCTGCTTACAAATAACGTGGAATAGAGATATTCTGTCTAGTCTTTGCAAGCAGTGAAAAGATAGGTAGTGCAGACTTTTGTCCCCGTTGTAACCCGTCATGCCTGTCTTCTCCCCACTGATTGGTAGTTGGTTCTGCCCGGACCGCTTATTAGAGATGAACCATCCGGCTCCCCTGGAAGGCACCCCTAATAAGGACATGTTTACTAAATATGGACTAGTCGCTGTAGCTTATAGCAAACTATGGCATAAATATACAAAGAAGGACTCCGAAAGTCAGTGGCCACTGATGGGATCCTTCGATGATCATAAAATAGAAGCACTAGAAATAGCTCTACGCAGTAATAAAACGACGCCTACTATGCTTGACAGTATCGGCATGTGGCGCAAAGAAGCAACACAACGGAAAAAGAGGGAAGAAGTAAAAGCAGAAAGGGAATTACGAAAGGCAGCTCACCTTGCCGCTAGAAAGTTAGAGGAAGAGATAAAGGAAAGAAAGGAAGCTAAACTAAAACAAGAGTCTGAAACATCAGGCCAGTGCCCTGTTAGGACCTCCTCTACGCTCTACCCTGAGTTACCTTCCAAGCAACGAGCGAATGACGAATTGCTATTGGGTCCCCCGATCATCTACATGCCCCCTCCATACGCTCCCTCCCAACCTGTAGTACAGCACCCGCAACCCCCAAACGCAAGTGAAAGCAGTACCAGGGCCTCGGTCCTCACGGCCTCCGCGCCGGCCGAGCCTCTTGTACTGAACACAACGTTAGCAATAACGTTAGATGACCCTGAGATGAGAAAGAAAGATTCCGCCAGAATGAATCGACTAACAAAGGATGAACAAGCCGGAATCGATAAGGTAGTAAGGACACTAGTAGAACGAAAAGAAAGTGAGGAATATGTAACAGACATGTATAACTCGTATGCCGACAACCGCAGACGACACTTTGTCGTACAACTTTGTTATCACACCCTGAATGCCTATGAGGATAGGTACCAAGATAGAGGTCCCGAAGGCTTAGCGACCTTGTATAGGAAGGTAGACATTGGGGAAGAAGGAGAGGGCGATGTAACGGGCCTCTTCACTCGTACACTCGAAGTCTTCCGGCATCTTAGAGAACACAGACAGACAACCAAAGCAGAGACCCCCATAGCGACTGAACCCCAGGCAGGGAAGGCTGATACCATGATGCCCATCAAAGAAGCCGCCCCCTACTGGGTCCCCCCACGAGGTCAGGGAACACACGACGACATCAACCACCAAGATGCGAAGGGGAGGGTTGTATATAACTGGGTTTACCAGCCATGGGACCGACAAGACATCTTGACCTTTAGAAAAACCCTACCCGACTTAAGAAAGAACCCGACGGCCTTCTACACCGAACTAGGTACGGCCTTAGGTTCAACCATAATGACTTTAGCGGATATCGATTTGTTCTTCGGGCTATGTCTGCCGGCTGATGTGTGGAAGCAAATCCGGAAAGTCGACCACGCTGAGCCGTTCGGATATACCTGGGTACAACTCGATACCATAGATAAGCAGCGAGAACCTGGACAAAAACCCCTAAAAGCCATATTGGAACTCCCAGACAAGATCGTACAGAAATTGAAGACTCTAATCCCAGAAAAAAAGGTAGACTGGTCAATAGTGACGGCTTGTCGCCAGAAACCCCAGGAGGATGTGTCTGAATACTTCTCTCGATTCGAGACAGTGTTTTCCGATTATAGTGGCCAGGACATGACCACCGCAACCGGACATCACCTCTTTGTCCAGAATTATGTGAAGGGTCTGTCACAAGAAGTCTCCCAGAAGCTACAGACCAGCGAGAGTAGTTGGGCAGCCTCCAAACCCGCTGCTATCCTCCAGATGGCCCAATACTACGAACATCAAAAGAATGAGAACGATAGGGCGTCCGAGAAAAAGAAAAAGGAACTGAAGGAGAGGGTAATGATAGCACAGTTGCAAGGGGTGACCATAGGAAGGGAGCCCCCTAAAGGAAATTACCAACCAACCGCCCCAGAAAGCTACCCCCTAGAGACCATACACCTGCACCCTACACTGGACGAAGAGACTTAGACGGGAACCAATGTGCGTTCTGTAGAGGGTTCGGACACTGGAAATCCCAGTGCCCGGTCCTTCTGGAAATGAACAAAAATAGAGACACCAGAGACATAGTATATGACCCCAGAAGTAGAGGACAGGGACGAGGGTACACGAACGACACCGCCAACGATAGGCCAGGCAGACCAAACGCCTTTGATCGCCCCCGACAGAACCAGTGCCAGCAGTCCGACTACGAAAACACCCATGACTTTGCATAGGACCGCAAGGGGCAAGGGAGGGATCCAGTCGAGCTCCGTGTTGACCAGCAAGGCCCTTACGTCACTGCTAAGGTCTTGGGCACAAAGTCTCCATTTCTGGTAGATACTGGGGCGACACGTAGTGCGTTATCTAAACGACTGATTCCTAGGGCACCCTTGTCTGGCTCACACGTAACCTCAATAGGCTTCGATGGAACGCCCTCCACTAACCCCTTGTCAGCACCAATCTCCTTTGACTTAAAAGATAACACCACTGACACGACATTCCTGCTCTCCTCCAACACCCCCGATGCTATTATGGGACTTGATTTGTTAAAACATTTCCGAGCTACCATCAGATGTTCCCCAGACGGAGTGCGAGTCATCCTGCACGATAACCCGGATCTGTTCAGGTCTTGTCTCACACAATGTATGTTCTCCATAACCAATGCTGACTTGTCCCTACTCGACACGTTACCCTCACACCTATGGGCAAAAACAGACTCGGACGTAGGACGCATGGTGATCGACCCCGTACACATAACTGTCCGACCGGACGCGATACTCCCAAAACTTCCACAGTATCGGATATCGCCCGAAGGCGAGAAGGCCTTGGTAGAAATCATCCAGTCCCTAGTCGATGCAGGAGTGGTAGAAGAAGTAGTCAGTAATGTTTGCAACAGCCCTATCCTGCCCATTGTTAAGAAACAAGGCGAGGGAGATGAGAAAGCATACCGCTTCATTGTTGACTTGCGAGAGGTTAACAAAGTAGTCATACCTCAGTACCCCGTGGTCTCGGACATCACCACCATCCTCACCCTGATTCCGTCTACTGCCACCACCTTTACCGTTATTGATCTCAAGAACGCATTCTTTTCCATCCCCATCCACCCAGACAGCCGCTACCTGTTCGGCTTCACCTTAAAAGCCCGTTCATACAGATTCTGTAGGGCACCCCAAGGCTACACTGAGAGCCCCAGCATTTATAGCCAAGCCCTCAAGAGACAACTAGATGCAGTCCAACTACCAGATGGAGTGGTGTTAATACAGTACGTCGATGACATTCTTTTGGCGGCCGACACCACTCCACTTGCAGTCACAGCCACCATTCACCTCCTCCACTTCCTTGCGGAGAACGGTCACAAGGTCTCCAGGAAGAAGTTACAATTCTGCCAACCCCAAGTAACATACCTAGGCCACCTCCTATCCAAAGACGGGAGGAAACTTACACCTGACCGAATTCAGACCATCCTAGAAACCCTTGTCCCCAAAACTCAGAAGCAAGTGCGGTCCCTGGTCGGCCTCACCTCCTGTCGACAGTGGTTGCCAAACTTCAGCCTTATTGTAAAGCCTCTGCTTTCCCTGCTAGCTAAAGACGCCCCCTTCCCCCTCCCCTGGACACCCGAATGCCAGTCCTCCTTCAAAGAATTGCGAAATGCCCTTTGTTCAGCACCAGTCCTAGGAACCCCAGACTACACTAAACCTTTCTCCCTCTACACCCACGAAAGGGAGGGATGTGCGTTGTCTGTCCTAACCCAGTCCATAGGTCCTAAACAACGCCCTTGTGCCTACTTCTCTGCTACTCTTGACCCTGTAGCCAGAGCTTTGCCCGCCTGCCTTCGAGCAGTAGCCGCCGCTGCTGTCTCTATCCGGCAAAGTGAGGGGATCGTGCTCTCAAACCCCCTCACTGTGTTAGTACCCCACGCAGTTGACACCCTCCTGAACCAGACCAAGACTCAACACCTGACTAGCGCACGACTGACTGGTTATGAACTGACTCTGCTTGCACCCCACATCACATTGAAGCGATGCACCACTCTGAATCCAGCTACTCTGCTACCTCTCCCTGACACTGACCCCAATGCGTCCCCTATACATGACTGTGTGACCCTCACCGACGAACAGACCAAGAGTAGGGTTGACCTCCGAGATACTGCCTTCCCAGATCCTGATGGAGAGCTGTGGGTAGATGGCTCATGCATCAAGCTCCCCGACGGCACCACCTCAGCCGCCTATGCAGTCACCACGGCTCGAACAGTTGTCGAGACAGCCCGCATCACACAGTGATCCGCACAGGCGGCTGAACTGATTGCTCTCACACGAGCATGCATCCTAGCAGCAGGGACAACCGCAAACATATACACCGACAGCCAGTATGCCTTTGGGGTGGTTCACCACTTTGGGCTCCTATGGAAGGAGAGGGGATTCCTGACTTCCCATGGCACACCCATCCTACATGGAGATCTAGTCTCCGCTCTGACCGAAGCAGTCCTCCTCCCCGCACGGCTAGCTGTGATCAAATGCCAGGCACACAAGAAGGTGACAGACATTATAGGACAGGGAAATGCTCTGGCTGACATCACTGCCCGAACCACAGCCGAGAATAGGTCAACAACACGCATGTACGTGACCAGGTCACAAACTGAGAAATGGAAGGATGCTAGGGAAACGATTAGGGACATCCAATTAGCCAGCTCACCACGCGAATTGACTGAATGGGCACGGGTGGGATTGAAGGACGATGACGGTTGCTGGCGAACTAAAGACACGAACAAATGGTTGCTACCTGACTCGTTCCTGATTCCCATGCTAACCCTGACACACTCCCCCGCGCACATAGGGTCTGCCCCCATGATCGAACTCATCTCCAAGGTCTGGCACAACGACAAGATCCCAGACTCAGCCAAACGTCTGGTCCAACAATGCCTGGTATGCCTCCAACACAACCCTGGTAAAGGAACTGCTGTACCCCGGGGAGGGTTTGGGGTTCCTAATCATCCCTTTGAGGTCCTACAGATGGACTACATCCAGTTAGAAAGGTGCCAAAGCTTGAAGTACGTACTTGTCGTTGTGTGTGCTTTCAGCAAGTGGGTAGAAGCTTACCCGACCCGCGACAACACTGCTATGACTACCGCAAAGGTATTGCTGAAAGAATTCTTCCCCCGTTACGGCCTTTGTCGAATTTTGTGGAGCGACAACGGCCCCCACTTTGTAGCCGAAGTTATCCAACTCATCTTAAAGGGGTTGGGTATAAAACAAAAGTTCCATGTGGTCTTCCATCCCCAATCTGCAGGCTTGGTTGAGCGACATAATGCCAGACTAAAGCTCAAAATAGCCAAAATAGTTGCCACCACAGGACTGAAATGGCCAGACGCTCTCCCACTAGCATTGCTATCAATGCGTTCCACTCCCACCAAACACCACTTAACCCCCTACGAGGTCGTCTTCGGGCGGCCCATGAACCTTTGGACCGCACCAAAACCAACATCCATTCACGACGTCCCGGACGTCCTCATGTCTGACTATTTATACAACCTAACTAAAACATTGTCTGTTATCCATCAGCAGGTGCTGCAAGCCATTCCCGATGCTTCCAGGGGCCCCGGACACGATATCCAACCGGGAGATTTCGTCCTAGTGCGTAATTTCCAGCGTGCAAGGAGTCTGGAACCCCGGTGGACGGGCCCCCTGCAAGTCCTGATCACCACCCGAACAGCTCTTCGAGTGGAGGGGAAGCGCAATTGGCTGCACGCACATCATTGCAAAAAGGTATCACCGACCCTGTCGACAACCGACAACATCGCCGGCCAAGAAGAACTCCTGGACGAAGGCCGACCATCCCTGAGCTGCTACCCGGATACAGAGACACTTGAATTAATGAAATATCCCGATCCCACTGTGCCGTCCAAAGAAGGGTATAACCTGCGACGAAAGGGGGGAACTTCGGCTAAACAGACCACGAACTAAGTTGAAATCTCGATCCGGGAGCCTAATCACCTCAAAGGCCTCCAGAAGAGAAATTAAACGAAGTCTGTGTTTCTGCCCGCTACCGAGTCCCTTGAAGGTGATGGAAGCGCCCGACATGAAGATGATGGAAGCAACCGGACGTCCGAATACCCACTACAAAAACCCAAAGACTGACAAAATGCACAGCTCAAAGACTATCGTACTTTATATTACCCTACTCCTTTTGCCTTCTCCTCATGATCACCTTCTGGATCGTGGAAGAGAGTGCACCCGCTCATGAGACATTGTTGACCACTGTCCAACCTACCACCATGAAAGAACACTATCTGATCTCACTTTCACCCCAACTCCGAGAAAGGCGTAAGGAGTTCTGGAATAACTCTTTTGTACAGTTGCTCCACCAACACAATCTTGCCGCCAATGCAACCAACTGCTGGATCTGTGGATTGCTGCCACATGCCACTGGACATACTATCCCTTTCATCCCTTCACCCTTCTCTGTCCATGGCTCTTGCCTCGCTTGGCTAATCCTCCTGCAAGAAAGCTACAAGGACAATGCCACTTCCGGCAAAACTATGTCACACTTCTACCATGGGTTCTGGCTGAACAGAACTGGAAAAACTTCTGCTCCCTTCTGTCCTTTGAGATCAAACACTTCCTTTCATATGGACATCCCTGCCAAAGAGCGAGTCGAAATGCAGGTGTTCAACAACCCAGCCAGACCTACCTTCTCTTATCTCCGGAAACGAACGGCCGCCACCCTGACGGTGGCCCTATCCGTCATCAACATCACAGGTCTTGTGTGTATCGAAGGTCTGGGAACGCAGCAGGTGGGCCACAGTTCCTGTCTCATCACCTGAACATTGGACTCAGTTGACCCACCCTCCTTTGTTACCTCCCCAAATATGTACTTCGTCTGTGGTACTAAGGCCTACACCTGGCTTCCGAAAGGGTGGGAAGGCACCTGCTACATCGCTTTTATCCTTCCTCCAACATATGTGGCTCCAGCAAACCATCACCGGCAGAAACGTGCAAAGGACATTGTACAAGCCGACTCCACTGGAGCACAGTTCATGGATGCAGTAAAGGGACTTGTTCCACTGTGGGGTCCAATGGCAAACAGCCGTGCCATCCGGCACCTGACCCAGGCAGTCGAAACCACAATGAACATTACAGCCGGCATCCTCACCAACAACACCGCTGAGCTTCAGGCCGTCCGCCTGGTAGCTCTTCAGAACCGCCTCGTTCTAGACGTGGTTCTGGCTGATCGTGGAGGAGCATGCCGCATCATTGGGTCCAGCTGTTGTACCTACGTACCGGATAACTCACCCTCAGTCTACAAGGCGATTGAACACCTCCACAGACTTTCCGCAGAGGTCCATCAGGAGCAAGAAGGATGGTCGCTTGGGAGTTGGTTTTGGGACATTATTAAAAGTTGGGGGTGGAGTTTGTTTACGTTTATCCTAATACCAATTGTGATTCTATGTGGATGTTGCCTAGGGATTCAGTGTTTGCCACCCTTATGTTCGCTCTTCATAAACTGCATCTGCCCTAAGACTCTGAACTTTGAAGCAGAACGTATGAAAGCTTTATACGAGGTAGAAGTTCGTGGCATTATGGGGATAGATCCGAACTAAACAAGCTGGCGAGATATGTTAAAAGGGAGGACTGTGGAAATGTAGCTCGTAACTGAACATTATCTGCGCCATCTTGTCTCTCCCCAGCGCGACGCACAGAAAAACGCACGGCAGCCATTTTAGGCACTCTGGTCTCTCTCCCTGCTCATTGCCGATCGCCGCGCATCCCCCTGACGCTGCGAACACCCCCCGCGCGCCGGCCACCCCCGCTCTCTCATACATGGGCCATAAACCCTCTCCTTCTGCGCGACCCTGCCATGGAACCACATCCCACGCCTGACCGACATCCCATACATGGTCATACATCTCTTTGATAACGCCCTTCCTCTGTGCCCGATTGTCCGAACCGGTCCCAGGCCATCACCTAGCCCTGCGGATGCAGTTTATTGCCCCTACTGTAAGGGAAACACCCCACATCAAAGGGATTACAGTAGATCAAGGCCTCCCACCCCCTGAGACCCGACACACACCCCCGGGAATTGGCGGAATGTCCAGCTGTGTGATAGCTATCTCCTACTGTGGGTGGGGTGGGGACTTCTACTGTAGCTATGTGTGGGAGCGGATCTGAGCCGGGGATTCTGAGGATGTTCTTTCATGTATCAAAGCGATCTCAAGAATGTGCCATGTATGATAAACCTGCAATAAAGTCATAAACGTGTGTATAAGAGACGAGGTCTCAGAGATGCAGTTAGAGCACCTCGTGACGATACCTTGCTGTCTGATCTGATGTGTTCCACTCCGACGGAATAAAACTTTGTTTCCTGCCTTCCAGTCTCCGGCGCCTGCCTCTTTGTTGGTTAATTTTCGAATGGTATAAGAGGCGACTACCGCCGGGCAATACTTGAAAGGTTATCGACTGCAACTGCCTCTACCATTTTCCACAGGGATAGCTCTCTCCCTTTTCCCTCTTCTTAAGATATTGTTGTTATCTATCAGGCTATCTAACTGTGGGGCTAGCAAGGTGCTTTCTATGGTTACCAAACCCTGCGTGTCAGGAACACTACAATCTTGAAAATCAGAATGTGCACTGGTAGTACTATGGACCTCCGCATTAATATGTAAAGTGTTAGAATTGATTAAAGTGTTATTAGGGGTTCATACTGGGGTTCGAGCTGTAGCAATATGGCCCATAGAGGACCTTTTAGCTAAAGCAAGATCTTGAGAAACCCTTCTCTCCATAAGGACAATACCCTGGTCTATTAGTGTGTTGGTGCGAACTATAAAATCATCTAATGTTCCAGTTAATTTTGAGCTACCTGCCACGGCTTTACTACTTCTTGTTTCGCGTGAAGTCATATCAATATGATCTAAATAACAAAACACGAAATATATAAAAAAAATAATCGAATTTTAGATCTTTTGAACTAATAGCTATGGCAATAATAGTAGCAATGGGATCCTTTTTAACCCCTTCTGTGCCCATAACGAGCTGGACTCGTCATGGGCCACGGTTGCGCTGTGCCCATGACGAGTCCAGCTCGTCATGAACCCCGCCCGCTAATGCAACGCCCGGCACAGGGCGGGGAAAGGGCGTGGCACACAAGGGGTTAAATGGATGATAGTAGAACACCAATATCTAATATCTTTTAACAATTCTTTCCACATCTAAATATAGCACTAATGTATGACAATCCTGTAATGAAAAATATTAAAATTAGCGTGCTTACAATGTCCGATGTTCATATGATGGAACAACCAGAGTCCCTGAGGGCCTAAGAGGGCCCGCCCTTTGCCCGGGCTTAGCCCGGCGTGTCTCGCGCGCATCCCGCGGTACGCGATTCCGGTGTTGATTTAAATCACCTGGTCTGCTCTGGGCGGTGTCGGCGATGTTCGCGGTGCCCCTCTGCCTTATGGGAGATGTAGTCAGGTTTGTGAAGACTACTCGCTGGTCCCGGTGCGAAGCGGGAAACGCGAGAAGTGGCTGCTTGTTGCCTCCAATTAAGTTTTGTAGGAGCAGCCCCAATTCCAGAGACCTGCTTTGGCCACTGCTTGCTCAGTAAGTCACGGCAGATTGTGAAGATTTTCCCCTCACAAACGGTATTGCCAATGCATAGAGTAGAGCCGACCCCGCATGGCAGCACACCCTTCCTCAGCTCCAGAGAGCTATTCAGAGAAACCGCGTCCGGCTGAACAAAGTCAACATGATACCCAACAGCATGTCCAGTAACGCCCCCTCTCAGTATAGAGTCTCAAATTCCCCCAGTTCAAACAGATTGAGCCCCGATAGCCAGCAAGCAACTCATTGCAACTAGTAGAGCTTGAAGTCGGTGACTCTAGACTGCCTCTGGAGCTTGTCTAGGGACACCAAGGTGTGCTGTGCATCCCAAATCAGCTAACAAAGCAAACCGTTGATGGACTCAAACCACACCTTTGGTATACAGATTGAAAAATGTGTAAACTAGTAAAGAGAGACGGAGCTCCTGACTGGACCATAGGTTTAACAGTGGGACCGCAGATCACGCCAAAGTGCACAGGATTCTCAGACCCCCTGCAGAGACCCTGGGAGTTTGTCCTTTGAAATTATGAGTACAAACGGAGAGGAAACACCTCTCACAGTTACAGCTGTGTGCTACACATACAGGGTACTGACGCCATATAGGCCCCCTGTATCACCCCTACACATAAAAGGTCCTGAAGAAAGCCAGTTTAGAAAAAAGGCCTGGCTGAAACTAGTAGACCACACTGGACGTGGGAGACCATAAGTCCATCCCTACACGTCCAAAAGCCTTTGTTTTTAACTCTGCCAGGGGCCCACCAATAAAATAATTGTTCGGGACCCCTAGGACAGAATTTTAAAACCTCACTCTACACACCACTCACACTCGCGTAACAAAACCCGCTCCGCTGTTACCAGGCGTCACAGCACACCTGAGGTACACTCGGTACCTCGGGTGGGGCCCGATGATGAAGCATGCCACCAACTAGGTTGGTGGGTGAGGGCCTTCATATAAAACCAGTTGGTTTCCCTACGCAGATGCATACTACACGTATATTGTCCTAGCAGCTAGTTTTTCTTGTTTATTTCATTAAACTAGTAAAGAACCATGAGCAGCATGACCATTTTAGTCAGTGCTATGCAGGCCATGATAGGGATATTCAGCATCTGCCAAAACTCTACAGTATTTCTGAAGGCACATGGCATTCCTCCTAAGTTGCCCTGTCTGATGTCATTGTCAGTATGGTATTTTCTGACCCTGAAGTACTTGAGGAATTTAGGTTCCCACCTGGAGTCCAAGAAGGCTCTACAAGCCCAGGGGATTCAGGGAAAGTGCTCAATTTCTGCCAATTTGTCTGTAGGCCAGAGACTCATCCAAAATATTCTAAAGATAAAATCTATGTACCCAGTCGTGTAACAGGATCCCCTTTTCCTCTGCCCGCAGCAAGCAAGCAAATGGTTCAACTGCCAACACGGACAGCATGGGGAGTGAGAGGGCAACCCTGCCATGTGCCTTGATGAATCCCAAATATGTCAGGGATGCACCTGCCCGTGTCTACACGTGCCCGCTCATCCACGTAAAGTAGCATGACTCATCTATTCCATCCGTCCCCATGGCCATCCTGCTCATGACTGCCTGCAAGAAGTTTCACTGCAATGTGTCAACTGCTTTCCATATATGAACGAAGAACACCAATGCCTCCGGGAACTGTGCCTCAGCCGTTTTGTCGAGAAAGTGGTACAGGCGTTGTATGTTGTGTAAGGTGTTGTGCTTAGGGTCCTCATGGACCAGGCTGCAAGGTGGGGCTGAAACCGGTTTGCAAGGACCGTGCTAAGGATCTTATAATCCAGATTGAGCATCAGTAGCGGCCGATAGGCTATTGTGTCCAGGGCATCACTCAAGGGTTTAGGGCTTGCGACTATGAGAGCCTTGCTGGTCGCATCCTGAAGGTGCCCCAGTCTAGCACATTGACATACATTTTGGGCCAGCCTCAGGACCAACTGGGTGGATTATATTTGGTAAAACTTTGCCAGGGGGTAGTCTGTCACAGGCAAATTTACCGGGAGCTAATCCCTTTAAGGACGCTCTAGTTGCAGGCTCTGCAGTGGGGTTCCCAGCACTTCTTGCTCCTCAACCAGTAACTGTGGGAGACCCACACTGTTCAAAAAGGCATCCAGAATCGCTCGCGATACCGGGTTACTAGCCCCATACCAGCCCCTATAATGGCCTGCTAATATAGCATGGATTTATGCTTAGGAATTGATTCTGTCTCTTGTTTGGCCTGTTATTTGTGTGATAAGGCTCCCTCTGTCCCCTGGTTGGGTGAACCACGTCAGCAGCCAACCAACTCGCCCTCCCTCTACATGAGCAGTGGTCAAGTAGTCCTGCCATTTTAGGAAGTAGAACTTACTCTGCACCTCCGAGTACTTCTCTTGCTCCTCTCTCAGGGTCTGTAAAGCCTCTGGGCGGCTTGCAGCCTTAGTTCATAAGCTTCGGCGGGTCTGTTCCAGCATGAACAGTTCTGCCCGTGAGCATTCCACTCTGTGACTGACTGAGGCAATGCCCAGGGACAACAACTTTAAAGGCATCCCATTCAATATTAATGGCTATTCATGGTGAGGTAGTCAACAATCACATCAACAAGCGGTTCCCTAAAAGTGAGGAGTTCATACAGGAAGCTAGAGATGATTCTCCAGTTGGGTATGGGCTATGCACCTCCACCAATGTAGCTCCACCTGCAAGGGATTATGGTCAGACATTGGTCGACCTAAGTACTCAATACGTTCAACCTGCACTGCGAGTCTTGCAGTGCACAATCTAATGGCACATGCAAGTCCTGCACTGGGGATTGAAAATAGTTCGAGGCATGTGGGCTGCTGAATTCATATCTGTGCATAGATCGCCGCCTAGTGTTGGGTCCGGATGTTTGCACGTTGTTGTCCTGGAAGAGTCTTCGAAGTATCACGAGATAGGTGACTCCTCCCCTGGACCACAGTGCGCATGGGCATCCTCTCCATCCTTAGATTGATTTTTTCCGCCATTGGGTTCGGATGTGCTTATCTTAGCTCAAGTTAGGAAAATTCTGTTTAAGGCCAAAAGGCCTTTAGTTTTCGTCGGTACTGTTCCCGTTCGGTATCGACTACTTTGTTTATTAGTTTAGAACCTTCTTCCAGCCTTTCGGATCCGTTTGGTCCGAACATCGAACTTACATCGACGATGGAATCGAGGACTCCATTCAAACGGTGTCCTTTATGCCATGCTAAATACCCTCACATCGACGTCCACCCGGTATGCAACAAATGTCTCTCACCGGATCACGATGAGTCGAAATGTATGGCCTGTGCCCGATTCCGATCGAAGAAGACTCTCCGGAATCGACGGGCGGCGAGATTGGAAGCGCAGCAATCTGCGCCTGCCCCGGCCAACATCTTCAGCACCGAGGACGAGGACGCAGAGAGCGTGGAAGAAGTAAACTCCAGCCCCGCTTCCGAACACGATTCCCGATCGGAAGACGACGATGAAGTGCTTTTTCAAAGGGAAGAAGTCATCGACGAGGTAGGAGACTACGATGAGGCCTTTGGGGCCGAAGAAGATAGCTCCAGCGAGGAGCCAGGCCCACCCGTCGATACGGAGGCCGTCAAAGTGCGTCATTCTAAGGCTCAGGTCGAGGGATCGCCTCCGGGCCTTACCCGAGATCACTCTCAAAGATCTTCGGCCCCGCTTTCGGGCCCGGCCTCAAACATCCCGCAGGAGCCATTATTAACGAAGACGACTGGATTCCCTTCAACGAAACCGAAACCAATCGTCGCACCAGTTCAACCGAAAGTGAAACTGGCTGTAATCGGCACGAAGGCCTCGAAGCCCTCCACTCCTTCAACGCCCACTAAGGCCGTCGGCACCGAACGCAGTAAAAGGGATTTCGGCGCCGAACTCACTGCAGCGGATATCGGCACCGACCCGAAGAAAAAGGCCCTCCGTCCCCCCAAAGCGCCTCGGCCTCCGGCTCCGAAGCCATCGGCCCGACCACCAAAGTCAAAATGGCCGCTCCATCTGCGTCCACGTCGAAGACAGCGGCACACGCCAAGTCGTCGACTCCATCGACCGTCGATACCTGTCTTCGGATCCTTGACCCCATGGCTACAAAGCAGTCGACGCCTACCTCCACGGTGCCGACCGGCTCCAAAGAGTTTTCTGCGTTCTCAGTGCAACAAGTCGCGGCCTCGTTGCAACGCATCAGAGAACAGGCGGCCCTCCGATCCACGTCGGGTCCCGACACGCACAAGGCCCCGAAAGCACCCGCGGCGCCAACCAACATCACTTTTGGCTTGCCGCCGCCCACGGCGCCGAAGATGTTCGAGATCCGAACACGTGTCCGCCAGACACAGTCCCCATCTACTGGACACACAGACTCTGAGCCTTCACAGCCGCAATTCATCGACGCCGACACTGGTAAACGAATTCTCCGCAAGTGGAAGATCACACCAGAGAGAGGACTGGACTCTTACAGAATACCTCTCAAGCACAAATTGCCAGCTGGGTCGGAACCAGTTCTGTATGAACGCTTACAAACCTCCTATCAGGATCCCCAGTCCTTTTCTCCTACGCCTTCGGAGACGGACGCAGTAGAGGACTACATGGGAGATGATACCACCTACCCTGGGGATGTCGATCCTGATGAGCCTCTGCAGGACCCAGATCAGGCATGGGATGACCCTACAGATCAGGGTACCACGCCAGATACCCAGGACACGCAGCTTTACAGCGCCAAAACATCTCCCACAGGGGACACTGCTGCCTTCAATGCCCTCATAGAACGGGCTGCCGCCAATCATGGTGTAGAACTCCATTCTGACACTGTTGAAGAAGACTTCTTAGTGGACACTTTCGCATCTTCAGAAAGAACTGTCAAAACTCTGCCCATGTTAAAAGGAGTTCTCAAACCTGCAAAGGACATTTTCAAAGAAACGACTAGGGCACGGGTGCTAAACCCCAGGATTGAAAAAAAATACAAACCTGCACCCGGAGACCCTATGTACATTAGAGGTCAGTTACCTCTGGACTCCATGGTGGTTGCTAACGCTCGCAAACGAGCCCATTCGCAGACAACAGGTGATGCTCCTCCCCCAGACAAGGAGTCCTGGAGACATCGGGCAAAAGAATTGCAGCGCAAGCCGCAAACATCTGGCGCATTGCCAACACACAGGCACTCCTGGCCCGTTATGATCGTTCACACTACGACACGCTTGAATCACTACTCCAGCATTTGCCAGACGAATACAAACAGGCAGCGGAGCTCCTCATCAGAGAGGGACAACTCCTTACCAATGCATCCATCAAGTGCGCCCTTGATGCCGCCGACACAGCAGCAAGGGCAATCAACACCAGCGTCATGTTACGACGACACGCATGGTTGAGAATCTCAGGATTCAAGCCTGAGATCCAAAACAACATCCTAAATCAGCCAGTCAACCCCGACTACTTATTCGGCCCTGAGGTTGACACTACCCTTGAAAAAATTAAAAAAGACATGGACACTGCGAAATCAATGGGGGCTCTGCAGACGCAGCAATTTCGTAGTGGCTCCTTTCGTCGCCCCGGGAATAGAGGAGCAGCTAGAGGCCAGGGGTCACAGCAGCAATACACTAAAGGGGGCACACAGAGTACCTACGATAAAACCAACAGAGGTGGATATCGTGGCTCCAGCACCAAGGGCAGAGGACGTGGTTACGGCAACACCAGGTCCTCCCCCAAAAACAAACAGTGACGCCCTCTCCCTTCCCCCCGACCACATAACACCTGTCGGGGGGAGACTCCAGCGGTTCCTGTCCACGTGGAAAGCCATCACCACAGACAGGTGGGTCAGGGACATTATCCAGCACGGTTACTGTCTCGAATTAACCTCCACTCCACCCAACATACCGCCAAAGCACCGTCCTATGTCCGTAGAGCACTTAGCATTATTGCAGCAGTAAGTGCTAAGTATGCTGCAAAAAGGTGCAATAGAGGTCGTGCCCGTCAACCAGCAAGGGACAGGGGTGTACTCTATGTACTTCTTAATCCCAAAGAAGGACGGGTCACTCAGACCTATACTAGACCTGAGACCCCTCAACCACTACATTCTCTCAGAGCATTTCCATATGCTCACCCTACAGCAGGTTCTCCCGCTGCTCAGTCAGGGAGACTTCCTAGCCACACTAGACCTCAAGGATGCGTATTTCCACATACCCATACACCCATCACACAAAAAATATCTCAGGTTCACTATTCAGGATCAGCACTATCAATTCAAAGTTCTCCCCTTCGGAGTGACAACAGCACCCAGGGTATTCACCAAGTGCCTCGCTACGGTGGCGGCACATCTACGGAGACAACACATTCACGTCTTCCCTTACCTGGACGACTGGCTTGTTCAGGCAAAGTCAGCCCAGCAATGTGCCAGCCACATGTCCCTCACCATTCACCTTCTTCACAGTCTGGGATTCTCACTAAATTACCCAAAATCACATCTCCAACCTGCACACGTACGACAGTACCTGGGCGCGACCATAAACACTCTAGCAGCCACAGCTCAGCCAAATTTAGTGAGGATCAACAGCATGCAACTGCTGATCTCCAAGTTCAAACCTCAACACTGCCTTCCTGCGCGAGTGTTCATGCAGTTGATAGGCATGATGGCCTCCTGCATTTTCATAGTCCCGCACGCGAGACTACATATGCGCCCGCTTCAGGAGTGCTTAGCACGTCAATGGAATCAGGCTCACGGACAATTAAAAGACCTAGTGTTGGTGAGCGGTCGGGCATACAACTCTCTGCATTGGTGGAATCCACAAAACCTTTGCAAGGGCCGACCGTTCCAAGAGCCTGTTCCACAAATAATACTGACAGCGGACGCCTCTCTCCTGGGTTGGGGAGCTCATGTACTCACTTACACAGTGCAGGGACTATGGACGACGCAACAAAAGAAGATGCACATCAACGTTCTGGAACTGATGGCAATCTTCCTAGCCATGAAGGCATTCAAAGTACACTTGTGCAACAAAGTCGTGTTGATCCGGACGGACAACATGACTGCCATGTACTACATACAGAAGCAGGGAGGAACACACTCTCCACAGTTGTCTCATCTGGCTCAGAGCATGTGGAAGTGGGCCATTCAGAGGAACATATTCCTCATGGCGGAACACCTCCCGGGCAAGGACAACCAGATAGCGGATCTGCTCAGCAGACACAGCCACCAGATGCACGAGTGGGAGCTACATCCATCAGTACTCCAACCGTACTAACAACAGTGGGGTCAGCCAGAGATAGACCTATTCGCCACAAACGAAAACGCAAAATGCCAAAGCTTTGCCGCCAGGTTCCCACATCCGCAGTCTCAGGGCAATGCGATATGGATGAACTGGTCCGGCAGATTTGCGTACGCTTTTCCCCCAGCGCCATTGATACCGCTAGTGGCACGCAAACTACGACAGCACTCACTAACACTCCTCCTAGTTGCTCCCACATGGGCGCGCCAACCATGGTACACCACCTTTCTAGAACTTTCCGTGGTGCCTCATCAAAGGCTGCGGATCAAACCCGCACTTTTAACGCAGAACCATGGCGAATTTCAGCACCCAGATCCGCAACAGCTGAACCTGGCAATCTGGCTCCTGAAGTCTTAGAGTTTGGCTACCTGAACCTGCCACCTGACTGTATGAATATCATCAAGGAGGCCAGAAGACCCACTACCAGAGCTTGCAATGCGGCTAAATGGAAGAGGTTTGTCATTTATTCTAACAACAATGACATTAACCCGCTAGACGCATCCATTCAAAACATTATCTGTTACCTCTTACACCTATACCGATGCAATAGCAGCTTATCTCCAAAACAGGCAGCACCTCTCTTTATTCAGAGTGCCTGCCATCAAAGCCTTCTTGGAGGGACTCAAACGAGTAATTCCCCCAAGACACCCACCAGCACCGGTGTGGAACCTCAATTTGGTCCTCACCAGACTGATGGGTCCATCCTTTGAACCTCTCCATTCATGTGAGATTCAATTCCTCACCTGGAAAGTAGCTTTCCTAGTAGCAATTACTTCGTTAAGAAGAGTTAGTGAACTCCAGGCACTGACCATTCAAGAGCCATTCATTCAGGTTCACGCAAACAGGGTCGTACTACGTACCAACCCCAAATTCATGCCTAAAGTAATATCGCAGTTCCACATGAATCAAACTATCGAACTGCCTGTTTTCTTTCAAAATCCACAGAATGTCGCTGAGAGAATGCTCCATACACTAGATGTAAAGAGGGCCCTCATGTACTATATAGACAGAACTAAGGACTTTAGGAAGACAAAACAACTTTTCGTTGCCTTTTCTCCACAACACAAGGGCAACGCTATTTCCAAAGCAGGTATAGCCGGATGGATCGTTAAATGTATTCAGATATGCTACCTAAAAGCTAAACGCACATTAACGATTCCCCCAAGAGCCCACTCAACACGGAAGTTAGGGGCCTCCATTGCTTTCCTAGGAAACATTCCTTTACAGGAAATATGTAGAGCAGCCACATGGTCCACTATCCATACATTTACCAAACACTACTGTGTAGATGTACACTCAAAACAGCAGGCAGCTGTGGGACAGGCTGTTCTCAAAACTCTTTTTCAGACTGCTGCAGCTGGCACGGGTAGCCGCCGCTAATAGGAGGTACTGCTATGTATTCTATGCACAGATATGAATTCAGCAGCCCACATGCCTCGAACTGAATATGCTACTTACCAGTATGCATCTGTTCTTGGCATGTAGGGCTGCTGACATTCATATCACCCACCCTCCTCCCCGGCGCCTGTAGCGGCTGCAGCACTCAGAATTACTGTATAGCATGGTCATCACTTACTGTATCTACTCCATCACTGCCACAATGGCGAAAAACAATCTAAGGATGGAGAGGATGCCCATGCGCACTGTGGTCCAGGGGAGGAGTCACCTATTTCGTGATACTTCGAAGACTCTTCCAGGACAACAACGTGCAAACATCCGGACCCAACACTAGGCGGCGATCTATGCACAGATATAAATGTCAGCAGCCCACATGCCAAGAACAGATGCATACTGGTAATTAGCATATTCAATTCTCCCTCAGCTCCTGATTTCAGTTTTGCCAATATATCTCTAAGGGACAGTTTCAGACACTTTATGCCATGGGGTAGTAGATCTGTCTGACCCAGATTAATGGCTCCCCTAGACAACGCAGAGAAACTTGTATAAATCTGTCCCCTTCACCGTCTCTGTAGCCTGAGTATTTCTGGCCCTGTCAGGTTGGTTTCTTGGAGGAGGGCTTTTCCACGCTTCTGTGTTTCAGGAAGGATAGGATTTTATATAGTGTGCTGGCAGAGGACATCCCCTGGACATTCCTTTCAAGGAAGGAATAAGGCATTGTCCTGTTGGCTATAGGGATCTATGTCCCAGCTCCCCTCCCCACTACCTCCTTTGGGATATAACAGCACAGTCATTTGTAAACACTGAGCAAAAATAGTAAAACCTTTCTCAACACCCCAACCCCCAGGTCAGAGTTGCAACTGCTCTCTGGACAAAACTAGGCATCAGACAGAGTTGTAGAACCCAAACTCCCAATACCAGCTCGCCATATGGTGGTTTCCAGTGAAGGATGGTTGCCATAGTACTCTTACTGGGCGGTTTCTCCATCTCAGACACCCCCTATGTAGGTATCACGTAGGATCGTATGCATCCAGTTCTGGTCTGTGCCAGCGGTTTGCAGGTTAAGCCTCCTAGTAGCCGTTTAAGGTGCGGCAATGAGTAACACCCCACCAGGGGTCCCCCCACTTGAGGGACCTTTTACATGTAAGCAGAAGAAGGTTGTAAGAAATGATGCACTGGGAAGTGGCAGTACCCATGTTAGATGTCATCCGCCATCCTAAGGGTTAGTTGAGGCCCATCAGTAAGCTCTTCCAGCAAAGTGTCAGAGTCTAGATGTTCAGAGGCAGTCCTACCATAATCGTCCTTTGACAAGCTCTCAAAGATGATGCTATATCGAGCGCTGCCGCTGCCCTCTCCTTCTCAGCCTTTCTCCAATCCAGGCGTGAGCCCTTGGCCTTCATCCTGCGTCTCCAGCAGCAGCACTGTCGTCCATCTATCCCAGCCTTGGAGGATTCCAGCCAGTCCCATGTCACAGGTGGGCCATTAAAGAACTATTTTACCTCCAGTCATGACCTTACGGCGGGCCAAGAACAAAAGCATGTACCAAACTCTGGCCTCTGTCATCTCATTTTTCACAGCAAGGAATGAAGCATGTTATTGCTGGACCATCATAGTGTAGTCTGGGAAAATAGTCACAGAGTCCTGTGCATTCCGAAAGCTGCGTGCTTCCCAGGCTTTCTGCAGTATCAGATTAGAGGGAGCCAGTGTCCCACAGGGAGAAAGGGGGAGGGTAGCACTCGTCACCGTGCCTCCCAGCGTGCAGGAGGCTGTAGCCCTGTGTCTTCCCTGGTCGCATCCCACACCGCTGCACTGGTGTCCACCCACCAGGCACAATCTTTCTCATGGGCTCGCACCTACCCAGCAAGGGTTTCTCAGACACCTCCCCAGCTTCAGCAATCATTCAACAAGTAGAGTCCAGGCACACAGCCAGTCCCATGGTTCCCCCCTACATCTTACACAGGGCAGTAGGCAGTCCTCTTCATTCAGTGCTGCACAGCGTGATCATCCATGGTGTCCAGCCGCTCCGGGGTCAGTTCAGTGCTGGTTAGGGCTGCCTATGTAGAGTTTCGAGGGCAACTGGCCAGCCAGGAGCCCCCGGACCCATTGGTTGTCCCTCTCATTGCTGCTCCGCCCCCCTCCTCCAGCTCCCTGGGGCCACTCAGGTCATCTGCGTGGCAGGGCCAGGGTCTCAGTATGCCGGGCTCATAGACGTCATGTGGCAAGGCCGCTGCCATCTTGGAAGCTGCACCGCAACTGAGGAGAAGCCCTCCACACGGATCTCAGTGCCTACCTTCACCTCTTAGCTGCTCTGTTGGAGCTCCCTGATGTTCGAAGGTGGTCCCTTGCGACTGCTAGTGGTCAGGGCGGCTCCGGGCTCTGGAAAATGATGGGGGCCGGAGGCAGATGCAGGAGCCTCTCTAATGCGCTGCCATCTTTGATCCCGGCAAGCCACGTCCCTCTACACTCATGCATCAACAATGCCCCAAGGGCCATGTGAATGGCTACATATTCCTCTTCAACAGTACTGGTCATAACCAAGGTACCAACCTACAATTGGACACGAGACGCAGATGACCACAAAGTTATGAAAGGAACATTCAACATGTATTCAATCAGAATGCTATAAAACACACACACCAGAACCTGTACAGCATGCAGTGTTTCAGAGGGAGAGCTTGGGTAAAGGGTGTAGCTTGGAATTGTACAAGAGTGCCTAAACTTCCACTTGATTAGTTGCTTTGCTTTCATAGACATAGAGTCCACATTTGATGGAGTCAACGGAACCAAGCTATAGGACATCTTCGGTGACAAAGCAGTGGAAAGGACTTTTTTATTTTTTATTTAATTGGGCTTCACACTCATCCTTCAAGTTTGCTACTTTTTATGACATATTTGATGAAATTATGGACAACAATATTTGATTTGGATGTTTAAGGAACTGGACAGTGGCCAGAACTGCATTGCCCATACCTCTCCTTGCTTCCAGGAAGTAGAGGGAGTGTGGCAGGTTTACATTGCATTTTGAAGCACACTTGCTGCCCCTCAGCATGGTACGTGCCTGGGTGCATGTCCGGGCCAAGAGTAGGCCCATCTGTGCCTTAACAAGGCCATATTCTGTTTATCTGACCATCACGCTTTGTCATTATGGGTAAGCAGAAAATGTCTACATGTGACCCCACTACTGCCCGTAAGGATTCACTACAGACCCTGTGATAATCTCCTATTTGACATCTGCTGTAGGCGTGCTTTCTTAAAAGATCTCGTCAGTAGAACAAGAGCTGAGTTTGAGGACAAGGACGGATGAAGGTTCCCCGGACCTCAACCTGGTAAATCTGCAGTCTCTTCTGAGACCCTTAATGTGTCATGGACTTGATGGGACCTAGAAGTTCTTCAGGAGGATCTGGTCCCCAGACCATCATAACTGAAGTGCCTCATTCTGGAGGGGAAGGTAGGCATGATCTATCTGCCAGCTCGCAAGAGAAAAAAAGACTCTAATCTGCAGAACGTCCTTACCCCACTGCAATTAGCCTCTCAATTGGGAGTTGGGGTGGTAGCCCCTATTAGATCTGTTTCAATTACTGGGGGTTCTGTGGACCTGCTAACCAAAAGTATTTGAACATTTTAATATAAAGTCTTTGATTTTAAGGTAAGCTGTCTGTTTCTTGACAGCCAAAAGAAATTGAGCCCTACAATATAAACCTTTTTTTATTTTTGTAATTTAGACTGTCTTGCTTGTTTAACAGTAGTATTTAGATTGCATAACAACCAGTGATGGCTATGCTGTAGTGTCTGCACATCAGATGCAGCTCACAGACAGGGAATGCAATATTTAGTAGTAATAATAGTTGTCCATAGGTTGGTGCTCTCCTGCTACGTTCATCCTGCCAATAAGGTTGAGATGACTGGCCTGAAACAGAAGTCCCTGAATGGTAAACTTGTGGAGAAGTACTGAATCACACTGGAAAGTCCAGTAGACACGGTTTATATGCGCCAATAATGTATTTCAAAGTCCAGATGAGTAAAGATTTTGTATTCTTATTTTTTTCCCACGGTCCTTGTAGGTGTGATACAACATCAAAGAAAACAGCAGCCGACACGTGTTTCATCTAAGACTTTTTTCAAGGCTGCAAATAAATACACATAATCTCACATGACTTTGAGTTTCGATGACAAGAGAGAAAAGGTACAGTTATTCACAGATAGAGTGAGTCAACATAATGTGTTTCTCCCGTGTGAGAACGGTCGACTAGGTTTGATAGATGGAGACCTGCCCTATTATAGATCAACAACAAGAGAGGGAGGGAAGCTACGGGAGCCACTCTTAATCCCCCTGGGTTATATCGGTCAAACAACAAAAGAGTGAATCCTGGATCCAACAATTAAATATAAGCATAAAAGAGAAAGTGTTGTGCTCACTGTCTTTTAAAAGAACCCTCACTCACCAACCTAGTTGGTGACATGCTTCATCATTGGGTTCCCACCAGAGAGGCCGAATGCCCCTCTGGTGTGCTGCGACGCCTGAATTACAGCGGAGCTGGATCTTTTGGAAAGACAGTGCAATGGTAGTGACAAAGTGTAAAGTGAAGTTAAAAAGGTGTCACAATTTTATCCAGGAAAAATTTTAATGGTGGAAAACTGGACACAGTTAAAATGAGTGTGGGATGCGTAAAGACTGGTTATAATAGGCCAGTTGAATCCTAAATATAAGTGAAAGGGGTCAACATGTTTCTGCTTCAAAGGTTATTCACAAAGCATTCATCAGGACCTAGAGGGACTAAGACGGCGGTATATGCACGCTAAGGCGCACCCTAACCTGTGTAGTCTGGGACCGTTTAAACTCACGGTTCTCGAATGGCAATCAAGATTTTTGAAAGCTTTATTCTCTGTTGGAACAAAGAAAAGAGACAGTCGAACATAATAATTCACAACACGTATGATGGTAAAAAAGGGCATGCTCCAATTGTTGGTGTGTACTTAACACATTCGCATGCAAACCATGGAAAGTGCTCTCAATTGAACAGTGGTACAATTATGCTTAAGTATAGTGATTTGCAGTTTCACTGCGTGAAATTGTGCCAAAATTCAGCCACAAACACAACAGAAACATCCTTACGAAAAAGAAATAAAGAAGTCACTATTGTGTTAGACAGAAGAACTCAAACGTAGTCTCTATCTAATCGAGGTATTTAACGAAAAAAAATTTGATTTAGAAAAGCCATCGACAAAAACTCAGAGATTATGCTGAATAGAGGAGGCAGAGGCAGACTTGATGCAAGCAAGGAAGGAAAACCACAGGGCCATTCGTATTCCAAAAGAAGTTTAAAGAGATGAGAGCTTACGTGCAGCACAAGTGCAACTCGCAACATGAGGTCTGGTGGGGGACGGGACTTGTAGTCACACACTAGGTACCGGGAAAAAAAGGGGAAGAAATAAACAAAGCATTCCGCTTCAAACAAAGTTACTGCTTCTGCCGTAAGAGCAACCAGTGAGAAGCAACTTACTTCGTCAAAGTCCACCGTCCGCCCGGAACCTGTCTGCACCCTCCAGAGACTCGAAGGGTATTGAGCTACTCAAACGGAAGGAATAATAAAGGAACTGTACTGAGAGGACAATGGGAGGAGATACGTGCAGGCGCGATGACGTATGGGGCGCCGCACCGCACCGCTCTAAGAGCTGAAAGACTAAAACGTTAAGTGACTAAACAGCGTATGGGTTCAAACGACGTAATCACGCAGTGAGGTCACCACCCATATTTGATGTTTAGTTGAAAAGCAAAATAAAAAGGACATTGGTATATTACCAAACGATTTCTCTGTAAACATCTAGATCGCTAGCCCACACATAAACTAGAGCGCTGTAGTATCCAGACTACTTGGTATCTGGAAGAGCTGCAGGGTTCCCGTCGCAACCCCTAGGCATAGTAATTAGATATCGTTTCTGGGCGGGCTGCAATATCATGCTGGTAGATTACTCAGACAGTAATGTGACACAAAATTATAATTATCAATATGCCCATTACATGCAAAGGAATTGTGGAAAAGAGGGGGGGGGGGTTGGTTATACCATGCAGAATTCACATTATAGGAATTAAGGATCGAGGTTCAATTGTGCAAAAAAAGGGAAGATGTAGTTTGTTAGATTCACGTTTGGTATAATTCATATCATGTGTCAACTAACAGGCCAAAAGATGTATAATCAGAATTATTTCAAAAATTATTACAAACCCCGCATTAGCGGGACGGGCACTGGGCTGAATGGAATTAAGTCGAATATGTCTAGCGTCTAAGAATAGAACCCCATGGGATGTTGTCATTAAAACCCTGTATATTAGTGGAAAGACGGTAAATCCATCTTTGTTCTTTTTCAAAAAGAACGCTTGCCGTCCTGTTCCCTGAGGTGATTTGTTCGATCACTGTCCAGTGAAGGTCATTCACCGTGTGATTCTGTTGGACGAAATGTTCAGTCAGTTTTGTTATGTTCTTTCTGTAACGAATGTTGCTCCGATGCTCTACGATCTGTTGTTTGAGTCTACGGGTTGTCATTCCAATATATCTTGTGCCACAGGGGCAAGTTAGGAGGTAAACTAAATTGGACGAGTTGCAGTTTGTGTGTGCACGTTGCGTCCAAATTTTTCCAGGTACCAACTCCAGTATTTTAGAGGCTGAGGTTAGGTGACGCACACTGCATGACCCACAGGGAAAATGCCCTGTTACTTTCGGAAGGCCCCATGCGGAAAGGACAGAGGGAGCATTGTCAATCATTGTGGGCCTGGGTCTTGTATGTACTAGGGCATCCTTGATGCTCCTGGCTCTTTTAAATGAAAATAATGGTTTCTCCCATTTCAAGTTGTTACTTTCCAGAATCCGCCAGTGCTTACGAATAGACTTCGTTACTGCATTTGATGCGGTATTGTACGTGGTAACACACGTAAGTGGAATCTCTTCTGTGGTTTTTGGTATTTCTTCGAGTAGAACTTCCCTCTGCTGGTTCCTCGCCCTTTTGCAACTTTTTTTGAGAAACTTCTCAGGGTAGCCTCGTTTTTTAAGTTTCTCAGTTAGACCAGCTGCTTGTGAACGGAAATCTTCCAACTTGCTACAGTTACGCCTTAGGCGAAGGTACTGTCCAAAAGGGAGATTCTCTCTCAGAGGTCTCGGATGGAAACTGGAGAAAGCCAAGAGGTTGTTTTTTGCAGTTGGTTTGTAGTGGGTTTTCGTAATCAGGTTACTTGCTGATTTCGTAATGACCAGGTCTAAGAAGATCATTTCATTTCTGTCAAACGAATAGGTGTACTTAAGGTTGGGATCACAGTTGTTAATCCATTCAAAGAAAGCCAAGAGTTGAACTTCTGGTCCTTGCCAGATTACTAGAACGTCATCTATATACCTTTTCCAAAAGGATATATAGGACGCAAAACGGTTGTTGGTGGTCACAATGTGTCTTTTTTCAAAATCATAGACATAGAGGCCTGCCACACTAGGAGCAAAGGTACTCCCCATTGAAGTACCTGTGGTTTGTAAAAAGAGACTTCCTTTGTACTCAAAAAAGTTTCTCTTGAGGGCCAGAGCGGCACATTCAACAATGAATTGTCTTGGTGTCTGACAATCCCAAGGAATGGCTTCCAGAGCCTCACTGATTACCCTAATGGTGCCGTCCTGAGGTATGCTTGTATACAAGCTCTCGATGTCTAGAGAGACAAGGATGGTGCGGTCCTGGTCCACCCTGATGTCTTGAAGAAGTGTCAGGAGGCTCTTAGTATCTTTCAAATAAGTGGAACTTGCCTGAATCAAAGGTTTCAGGAAAAAAATCACAATATTTCGAAAGTGGTTCCAAAAGTGAACCTATACCAGAAACAATTGGACGGCCTGGCGGGGGGGGTTTGTTCTTATGGGTTTTGGGAAAAGTATAGAAATAGGGGATAATGCCCTCACCCTTAGTCAGGAAATCTGCTTCATATCTACTTAAAAGCCCATTAGCTTCAGCTTCCTCAACCAGAGTGATAATAGTTGATCTAGGCTGGGGTCAGCTGGTAAAGGAGTATAATTTCTTCGGTCATTGAGAAGACGTCTGCACTCAGTATCGTAAGCTGCCGTATCCTGATTAACCACACCGCCACCCTTATCTGCTGCTTTAATGACTATTTTAGGATTAGATTGGAGAGATTTTAATGCCTCAAACTCGGCACTACTCATGTTCTTAAAAGTGTCTGTCTCCTCAAAAGATTCCACATCATTAAAGACTGCCTGTTCAAAAGCAAGTAGTTCCACTGGGACAGTGTGGGGCGGGGGTGTGAATGTCGATTTAAGGCGGAATCCTGTAACATTAGTGTCTGTTAAGGTGTCACTAGGTTGTTGTTGCTCAAAAAAAGCCTTTAATTTAAGCTTTCTGAAAAATTCTGACAGTTCACAATGGAGGCGGAAACGGTCGAGGCGTGCTGTTGGGACAAAACCTAGGCCCTTTTCTAGTACTTGAAGTTCTGTCTCGGTTAGGACCAGAGAAGAAAGGTTGGTGACTAAGGTCTCAGATTGCTGGGCCCCGCTTGCTGAACTCCGGTTTTGCTCCGTGTGTTGTACCCCACAGCCTCGTCTTGATCCCAGTGTACCTGGCTTGTCCCTCTTCTCTTTCCCCGGCCTCTCTCTAAAAAAGGGGGGCGGTACATGTTCTGAGGGTATGGGGGAACTGGCATGAAGGGAGGGTTCCAGCCCATCATTGGGAACTATGGTTGGTGGTATTGGTTTGGAAAAATACCACCCTGATTAGGGAATAGCAGCCAGTTTTGTTGATAATGTTGTTGCCTATTTCTACCTCTACCTCGTTGTCTAGATTTATTGCTGTCCCCACTAGAACCACTGGTAGTGGATGCCTCATCATCTGATGTGTCGGGATACGCAGTGTTGCGTGGGGGAGGTATGAAATCAGGGTTAGCATAAGGATAGACTTTGGTGTACGAAAAACGTTTGAGGTCTTTTTGGAATTTTTGGGCTTTTGATTGGGTCAAGTTGTCTTTATACTCATTAATCTCCTTATTTAGTTCCTCAAGTTTTTTCTTGTATCCCGATAGGGTGGTTCTAAAGTGGGTCTCAGTGAGTTGTATTTCCACCATCAAGGCTTCTGAAAGCCTTAGAGCTGTTTTTATAATCAAGACCAACCAGTCGCGGGTACAGTGCCACGCGATCTGTGCCCACTCCTTCCTGAAGACTGCGTCATTCAAGAAGATGCGTGGGGCATTTGTCACTAGTAGACCTTTAGGTGCTATGTTGTTACGTAAGTATTCATTAGAATAGTGCCATGCAAGATGGTTCGGATTCGATCACGTTTGAGTTCAGACAATTTGTCCCATTCAGTGGTCTGGGAGATCGTCTGAGCTATTGAAGGGTCTGAGAAGAGGGAAGAATCAGCCAGAAGGGCATTCACCTCTTCGTCAGTGTATGAAAGCCCTGGGTTTTCCATGCTGCTGCCAAAAGATGAAAAGAGAAGAAATCTTTCTAAAACTTTTAGAAAAGAATTTCTACAGAATCTCTCAAAGACTCTCACAGCTGTACGCTGCCAAAATATAGATCAACAACAAGAGAGGGAGGGAAGCTATGGGAGCCACTCTTAATCCCCCTGGGTTATATCGGTCAAACAACAAAAGAGTGAATCCTGGACCTGCCCTATTAGCCATAGTGAATTTGACCAAACTCAGATGAGATTGGCACATTGATCGGGAAATGTTTCTCCAAGATTCGTGAAAGTGCCCACAAACTAAAGGTAAGGTTGAACCAAAAGAATGAAAAGAGTGTAAGAGTAAAATGGTACCAGTCTAAGAAATTCATTATGTGGTCAGTGGGACCAAAAGTGAAAAAAACTTTTTTTTAATGAAAATGGTATTTACTAAATGTCCAATACCATTCATGCATTGAGGCATGAGTGAATTAATATCTGTAGTCACAAGTTGTCATATGCCAAATGACATGGAGTGAATTGGACTAAATCACCAGAATCTATGGAAAAACCACCAAGATGACTGTCAAAAAGGAACGTATATGCCTTAGATAGTGAGAGTTAGCTCACAAGGTGTCTATATTCCTGGTGCCCCCAGGTAGTTGACAGCCTGTTTTTGGAGGCCCCAAATGAGCTTCTCATACACCAGAGAAACTGTAGCAGCAAAGTTGTACTGCAATCCTGTCTATGTATCACCTCTCTATTGGCAAAAGAGCTATGACAAATACTCTGCATAAAACATAATGAATGTACTGCCCCCTCACCTGTCCTGCAGTGATATGTTATGTTAAAGCATTTGAAGTGCGTACAGCTACTCAGAGTGCCCCGGCGCGAACCCAGTGAGGAAAGAGGAAGGACTATTTAATTAAAAAGAAATGTCTTGAGTCTCTTCCTAAAGTTATTAGGCTCCTGCAGACAGCGTAGATCAAAAGGAAGTTGGTTCCAAGTCATCGCTGCTCTATAGGCGAGGGAGCTGCCACTTACTCTTTAAAGGCGGACCCTGGGGGTACAGGCCATCCGCATTGAGGAAGAGCAAAGCTGCCTCGTAGGCGCATAGAATTGAAAACGTTTCCTAAGATACACCACGCCAAGCCCGTAGAGGGCAGCGTGTGCCATATCCAAGGACTTAAATTCCTCCCATGCTTTAACTGGTAACCAGTGCAAGTTGGTGTTGCCTGACACTGATTCTCTTAGGGAGGTTAAGCACGTTTATGACTGCGACATTTTGAACTACCTGAAGTTTGTCAAGAAGATAGTCAGGCAGACCAGTGTACAGTGCATTGGCATAGTCAATATGTGAGGTAATCATGGCACGCAAGACCGTTTCCCTCGTCGATAATGGGAGTAACGGCAGGAACTTTTTCAGTGATTTCAGAATGCGGAAACACATTCCAGTCAACTTGGTGATCTGGGAGTTGAAACTCAGCTTTCCATCGAACCAGATCCCTAAGTTCTTGACAGGTAAACCCAGAGGGATAGGCCGGGAGGACTTATCTGGCTAGAGAGTGCCAATATTAAGGAGGAAAATTGCCTAAAAGGAGGATCTCAGTTTTTTCCTCATTGCATTTTAGCTGGGCTGCAGAGAGCCAGTCAAACACTGCTATAAGACAAGTTTTCACGTGGGAAGAGGATGTCTCATTTTTCTTCAACGTAAAAAGCTGTGTGTCCTCAGCATAAGCGACGACTTTGGCACCCCCAAGTCTTCTGCCATCCCAATAAGAGGAGACATATAGATATTAAACCGTAAAGGGCTCAGGACCGACCCCTGCGGAACCCCAGTCAGGAAATTCTGGGCGTTGGCCGTGAAGGGAGGGATCCAGACTTGCTGAGTTCTACCTTCCAGGAAAGATTTCAACCATTCCCATGCAGAATCTGTTATGCCAATATCCTGAAGACAAGACGAGCAGGGCATGAGGCACGGTGTCAAACTCTGCTGACAGGTCTAAGAGGACCAAAGCTGCCTTGCCCCCGGGGTCTAAAGTTTAGCATATCGACTCCGCAATTTCAACCAGTGCAGATTCCGTACTATAGGAGGCACTGAAACCCGATTGTGCTGGGTGCAGAAGGTCATTCCCTTCCACGCAGGCAGACAACTGTTTATTGACCAGTTTCTCACAAACCTTGGCACTGCAGGAAGCAGAGAAATAGGACGATAGTTGGCAGGAAGCTTGGGGTCAAGAGAAGTTTCTTTTTAATAGTAGGACGATCCTCGCTTGCTTCCACAGAAAGGGGACAGGGGCAGATGCTAAGGATGCATTACTCAGCGAGTTCATCCTCCGATTAATCAATGCAGAGTAGCCAGCCTGCAATTTGGCTGGACAGGGATCTGCGGGAGAGCCAGATTTAAGGGTGGAAAGGACAGCAAGCGAGTCCCCAACCGAAACGGGTTCAAAAGCAGAAAGTTTAACAAGGATGGGAGGAGACGACCACTGGGCAGGAACCAAGGCTACTGAACATCTACCCCCTGTCATCAAAGTAGGATTGCGAAGCACGGACCTTATTAATAAAGAAGCTAGAGAGTTCCTCACACCAGGGAAGAGATGAAACGGGGCTGCTGGTCTCTGCTTTGGGGCTACAAAGCTTTGAATGATATTGAAATTAGCTTTGTCATTGCCAGATTGAGCAATGCGCTCCGCATAGTGTGAGCTTTTAGCTTGAGCAATAGCAGCATAGTAAATCTTTTGCACCTCTTTGAGGGTGGTTTTTAGCCATGAGGCAGTAGCTCTGTCTCCATTTCCGTTCCAGCCTTTTACATTGCTGTTTCTGCAATTTCAAAGAGCTAGAAAACCAAGGCATAGTTCGGGATTTCTGAAAGCGCCTAGGCCGGGGCGAGGAGCGTCACTGCCTTAATCCAATTATTGAAATTCTCCTGCGCTATATTCAAACCATCGGTAACCACCAGAAGTATCAAATAACGTGCGACTAAAGGCCATGGCCCTCCTGGCTTGCGATACTCATGCATATAGTAGTCTCATGTGCTTCATAGGGTCTGTTCTGAATCTAAAACTGGAGGAGGCCGCTGCTCGGAGATCTCCAAAAGTCTTCATGTTCTCAGCAAAACTGTAGCCCAATTTTCCTGCTGTGCTGTGGGAAAACTACAGGCCCCCCTCCTGCACATTCCAGGGCTCCAGCTGTAAAAAACAAGGTTTTATTAGAGATTTAGATCTACAATATACATAATTACATCAGTTAATGCAACTTTAATACAGAACTAAAAAAAAGTTTACAAAAAATGTACAAAACATTAATTCATCTTCATTGCAGCTTTTGCTGTTGTAATACCTTATTTTTAGGTCTCGCTAACGCAGCGCACAACCGCTGCTTAAGAGGGACCTCTCGCCCTCGCACTGTACTTTTTGGAAACTCGTGCATGTTTTGCACTGTTTCCAATGAGTACTCGTGCATGCAGAGCGTTTCCCTCGCTCCCGCAAGGCAAACGCTCTGCATGCACGAGTACTGTTTCACTTTCGCAGCCGCGGGGCCGCGCTTGTTAAAAATGCCATAGATTCATACTTGCAGCAGTCTGTGGTTGCCAAAGATGAATACTTGCCCCAGTCGTTCGTGTGCTGGCCCTATGGCTGTCGGTGCAACCTCTGCCCGTTTGCCACCGCACAGAGAACAGCGATAGGCTTCTAAATCTTACAGGCATTTTACTTTGCTTGCAGCCCACGCGCAGCTGATGAAATGAAGGCGTCCCCCTGAAGCATGTCCTGGATCCCGCTGCTGCTTGAAATGGAGACACGTGTTTGCAGGCAGGTACAGAATACAGAAAGGCCCTGACTGCATATGAGCAACAATTATCGTTATTGTTACATTTGTATGGGAGAAGGCAAATGTCATCACGGTGCTCACACTTAAATGATATTGCTGTGAATCTGCTTCCATTTTAAAAAGCCATTACCGTCGGCTCCGGTTCAGATTGTGCATGAATCCAGCCCAGGTTTTCCTGACGGGGCAGCGATCTTTAATTCAGCATATCAATCGAGCTAACACATTACAGCAGTATCACACGCAGGCGAGCAGCAAGCAAGAGCATCGCCAATCCTGCCCTAGAAAATGTCGATCGAAAAGAAACTCTCGGTCATGAATTTTCACGGAGTCATATTTTTATGTTTGGTTTCCTGTAAAGGTTTTGTGAAATCTTGTATTCAGTTTGAAAACAGAATACAGTGTTAGTTTTGTGCCAGTTGCATGATCTTTGTTTTTATTTTCCAGGCAGACCAAGAATTGCGCAACATACCAACAATGTGATCGACCTTTCGATGGGTAAAATGAGGGACTCATTCAGGCATGACAAAAGTGATGTAATGCCCCCTACCTGTCATTAGGTTTGCTGAAATACATTTTCAAAATAAGTTATGTGCACACCATGATTAAACCATTTCCCCCCCCCCCCCCCCCCAAGTCTTATCAACTATAACCATTCCATTTATGACTGGAATTCAATAAAGTGGATTTTTAGATAACTTATTTTTTTGATAATCAATTTTATTGAGTTTAAATCACACCGAAACAATACATTGGTAGCAAAATCAAACACAATATGACGATTGTTTACAGCCACACAACTGGAGACAGAGCAGCATAAGGCATACTGCAGGGTAAAATAGTGCCCGTAAGTGACATTGAGCCTAGACATCCGCAACCCCTTTAAGGGATTAGGTTGAACCATTTGCCCCACATCTTCTTAAAAAGTTCAGGACAACCACGGGCTTCAAGATTTTTAGATAACTTAAACGTTCGCACTGGTAATCCTCGGGAAGAAGTGAACTGTCGCCCTCTTCCAGAGAGAGCTGTTGATGGTTGGTCAGTGACTTGAGCCAAGGGAGTCTCATCATATTGATTTTTTTTTCCTGTAGTTACCAAAATGGGGGGGAAAAAAGCAGAATTTCAGGATCGCTCGAGCACAGCTACTATAAGGAAAAAGAAACGGAGCGAGGTGGACATTTAAGGCGCCTTATAAACAGGTGAGGTTGTGCACATCCGCTTGCACCAGCGGCGGTGGTGCTGGCATACAGGTCACTAAACAAGCATTGGCATAGCCAATAGGTCTCTATGTTGGGACCTTATAAGTATTTAGTTATGCAGCACAATATCCTTGGTGCAACAACACCAACCGTTGCATAGCTAAACACTTATAAGGTCCCAAAGGCGAGACCTATTGGCTATGCCAATGCTTGTTTAATAAGTGGTTTGAAAAATCTCTGTTGGGAAACTTTTTAAACGGGGCAAACAAATATAATATGTTCAATAGTCTGTACATCATTATAACATTTGGTGCATATTCTCTCCTCCCAAACTACTTTCTGCCATGCATCCGTCAAGGTTTTTTTGGGGGGATAAACCGATTTTATTAATTTTAAATTACAGAAAGTGCCAAAAGTTGAACAATGGACACACAATCAGCAAGATACATGAGAAAGACAGAAAATGCACAGGTCATCGACGATCAAGTGGTACATCAGAATAGAAAACTGTCTCCACTAGCACTCTAATTCATGTACAAAGTTAGTCCCAAGTGACCCAGCCATCTACCCCAAACCCGTATATTTTTACAGGGGCAACCTCTGGCTTCATAAACCACACTCTCCTGTTTAGCGCATAAATGAACTCCTCACCGCCAGCTTGACAGGCTGGGAGGGAAAGAGGACATCCATTTAGCAGCAGTGTCCCGCTTACCAACCAGGAGAGCCATGCTCGTTCAGCTCTTGTACCTCCGGACCCTTCAAACATACCAAGCAGTACCCACAGGAGGGAGAGCGGACCCTCCCAACCAAGGACCTCCGTTAGGTCACGGAGAACCTTTGTCCAATCGTTTGTTACCACAGAGCAGGACCATACGATATGATAAAAATCTGCTGGATCTATCCTACATCTGGGACAAGCAGGATTAGATTGAAGGCCTGCCCGGTGCATAGGTGTCGGGGAAAGATAGACCGAATAAAGATAATAGATTTGGACCAGCGGTAGTGTACTGGAGATAGTAAGCTCTCGAGGGGCCATCGTGGCGTCCCTCCAGTTGTCCTCTTCCATGGGACCCAACCAACCCTCCAACTGTGCTCTAAGCTAATGTAGCATATTAGGTGAATTGCTGATCAGGGTGTGGTAAATCCTGCCAAGGTTTCCCAAAAGGAGTTTGACGTCCAGGGGACTGAACTCCAGCAAAGTGACAGGCACTGGAACGTGAGTATTGAGGGCATGTCTGAGTTGAAGGTATTTATAGAAGAGTGTGTGCAAGGGCGTAGGTGGCCTGAAGATCAACATTTTGTAGAGAGCTATACGCCCCATAACAATTAGAGGGAGGGATTCCCACCTAGTGAGGTCAGTTTTACCCCTTTGGACCAAGGGTTGTAGGTTAAGGGTGCATGCAAGTTCCAAATGTGAGAAAGTCAGATGCATAGATATTTAAAACTGAGTCGATGTAAACATATACTTATCTGCCAGTCAAAGCAGTATCTAGAGGAGGTCAAGGGGACCAGTACAGATTTAGAGGGGTTCATCTTTAAACCATGAACTTCCACGAAACAGCTCAGTAAGTGAAGACAGCGAGGGCCACTTGTGGCGAGATCCACAAGATACAAAAGGACATTGTCTGCATACAGAGCTATGCGGTTCTCTTGGCCAGCACTCCATCGCCATCCCCGAATCTGGGTTTCCATACGGATTGGTTGGGGCAACGGCTCGATGGCAAGCACGAAGAAGGGACAGCTATGGGCAGCACCTGTGCCCCAAGCTTGGCCAATCTGTACATGCCTGGTTTTGAAACAATATATATATACAGTGTCACCAATCCCTTCCAAAATAAATTAAAACTTTGGAGATGTTATATAGATGACATTCCGGTCATCTGGGAAGGTGACCAGATATCTCTTGACAGTTTCTCCACTTAGTTAAACTCACGTGACAGGAATTTGAAATTTACTGGAGAAGCAAGTACTCAATCTGTGTCCTTGTTGGACCTGTTACTGTACCCCCAAGAAGGAAGGATTTATACAGAACTGTTTCAGAAACCTATGGTGAGGAATTCATTGTTAAGTTATCATAGCTTCCATCCACGTCCCCTTCTCACCAATCTCCCTGTGGGGCAATTCCTTAAGCTGTGCAGGAATTGTAGAGTTGACTACGTATAAAAAACATGCAAAAAATTTAAGGGAGGAACTAGCAGCCAGATAATACCCGAATCGACTTATACAGGGGGCTGCCAAGAGAGCACACAATAATAATAGGGAGGCGTTGCTTGAATCACATGAAAAAATAAAAAGTGATAGAATGGTTTGTGTGACTACCTTCAGTAAACTAACGGATAACATCAAGAAAACCATCAGTAAAAATTGGCATATCCTAAGTACAGGTAAACTGAATTTGGAAAAACCATTGTTTGCGTTAAAACGCAGCAGCAATTTACGTGACTTATTGGTACATACAAGACCAAGGGCAAGACCGATTTTGACTAGACAGCCAACATTATAGGGAGAATCCCCAGTGACAGGACGCTTAGAAACACCATGGCAACTAAATAACCATACAAATTGTAACACAAGCGAAGTGATTTATATGATCATGTGTCCGTGTTATATTGGCATGACCACACGGAAGGTCAAACATAGGATTGTCGAACATCGGAGTGCTTTCAGATGTAAGAAATCCAACACACGCATGACTAGACATTATCTAGAAATGGCCCTTTCAGAAGATGATTTGACGTGGGTCATTATTGATAAACCTAGATATGACATTAATATGGGCCCTTTAGACAGAGTCCTTTTCCGACGTGAACAGAGATGGGTGTTCCACACCAAGAGTCGCATTACAGGGCTCAATTAAAACATTCCGTGGTGTTCACTCTGAGATAGACATTGAGTGATACGAAATATACAAAATAACCATGTCCCTTAGGCACGTAGTACTATGTAGGAATATATGTATGAAATTACTACAATAATAAAACTCTGAAATATAGTCCTATTACGGAGACCATGTTGCCTGAACCAATACAAAAACAACAATATATTACAAGAGCAACTCCTGGGTCACTGTGGAAGATGCTATACCATCAATCACACTAGTCATCTTTCAGTATTATTATGACCTGTCAATCGTAATCTTTATGTAGAATAACAGTGTCAAAAATCAAAAACAATGAGTCTTTTAAGTAATCATCTTACGAGTTCAATTTTTTCATCATTTTTTATTTACTTGATATATGGCATTTTAATCCTGTGGATTTATTACTTCCCTGATAAATCATTTTCTTATAAATGCACAGAATGCGTGTATTTAATGATATGGTTAACAAAAACTACAATTCCCATGAGGACCCAGAAGTGCAAAATGCTACTTCTGGGGGAGGATGCTACCAAAAGTGAGAATGGCAATAAAAACCGGAGGGTTACGAACATCTTTCCCCTCCGGCCTGAAATGAGGCAGAACACAGAGATGGAGGTAAGGCACTACCGCCAGGGTTTTGCGTAGGAGACACGGTGATTATGCTAGTCCGGGGACTGCCTCCGGTATCAGCAACTGTTTTCTGCTTTTTCAGCATTTTCTGTAATGAGTCAGACACGGCTTCATATATCTGTTTGACTTGATAAACGCTGTTAGCCCTTCTAGCGTAATTAAGCATTCACAAAGTTGGACTGAGGCCTATAATGGACAAGATCAGCCTGATACAGGAATACAAATTATCATCCCACATTGTATACTTGCATCACGCATGAAGTTCAACAAATAATATACAGAAATATCAGGAGACTGCGGTTGCAGGAGAAATGATTTTAACGCATTATATTACTATACACTGAACAGGCACCAAGCATAATCGAGGCAGACGCATACACTCATTAAGAGCTCTGAGATAGAAATATGAGATTAAATTATCTTATATATTTGTTCCATTTGTTGGGATTGATCAGGATAGTAATGATTCAAGATTAAGTGAGTGACTTTATGGCTGTGTAAAATAGTAGTGAGTGTATAACATGTTCAAAGCAATAGAAGGAACATGATATCGTATTATAAACTGAACACCAGTGTTGGAAATAGAGAGGGTCTGTGTTGTTTTCATTTTAATGTTATTACTTTATTTTTCATGTCTACACCTTCAGACTTCTAAGATCTGTCAGTAATGGACCCCTGGAAGGTGGGGGTACATTATTAGTACCTTAGTGGTGAGATGTTTAACCACTATAGTATGCCTATAATAATTTATCACTTGTGCTGTGAGGTAGGTTTCACACCGGTGTGTGTGTACACAAATATTGTGGGAAATGTATTTAATATGTACCATGTCTATTGAAGGGTTATACTTCTTGCAGATTGTGGACCGGACTGCAGCTGGTACCACTTTGACCTGATGCCATTATATTAGATTATGGTATTTTTTTAGTATTATTATTTTTTTTTAGTAATATTATTTTTGCACGGAAATATCAGTGTGACTACAAGTGGGTCCTGAAGAAAGCCATGAACCAGTAGGTCACACAGGCAGAAACATGTCGACCTTAACTTAATAGGGAATATCTATACCCCTATTTCTCACTTAGCTTTTTAGGTCGAGCCAAGCGCAGCACACATGCGCTGCTCTGCTCGTCTTTATATGAGGGGCTTCGGAAAGCTCACCACACGCTCGTGTGTGTGGTCAGCTTTTGTTACAGGCTATTGGGCTTTACGTGCGTCTTTCTAAGAAAGACAGCACGCAATTGGGCAAAGGTAGGTGCATGTCCCGCCTTTGCTCCGCCCACGGCCTATTGCTTGCGGTTACCCGCACTGCCCACATCTGTGTTCAATTATCGTGCCCAGACACGGGTGCGATAATTGAAAACAGATCGCTTCCTGTGACGCGCGTGCGCACCACTCGCGGGCTTGTTTTCAGTGACTTTATCGCACATGATGGCGGAGACGCGTTTGCTCACAGCTAGAGTAGCGATGCGGCTCAGCAGCCATGCCTGCATAAGCACGGGAGCGCCTTCCACTACAAAGGAAACTAACAGGCCCCCCCCACCCCCTCCCCCAGGTCCCATGGTGGGCATCGCCTCGCAGCACTGAACTCGCTAAAACCAGCGATCTGCACTTCCGATAACAAAGCCTCCTCCCAGAAACAAACTGCGGGCTCCTTCATTGGTGACTGCTGGCCCATGACCCTTGACCTTCTTCTGAAGGTTGTATGCCTCAGCTGCTCACCTGTATTTAATGATTTTTTTCACATCCCTCCTTCTGCCAACGTCTCTAAACTGTTTTTGGGTAAAATAATCCATAACAACCAGATTTGTGAATAGGCATATGTATGTATGTGCGGTCTTATATAGCGCTCAAATTACCCTTGGGCATCTCGGCGCTTGCATTGGGAACCCGTCCTGCTTTTTCCCTGTGAGATAACCCGTACTGGGCATCCCCAAGGTGAAAGCCAGGCATCCCGCCGCGGGGGGCCGTTGTGGAGATTAAGCAAGCTTGTTGCCCAGAGCTGCATAGTGTGAACTCGTGCTTAGAGTAGGCACCGAAGCGAGAATTATCGAGTTCGTGGACAATTGGGCTCCAGACCCTGCAGCATCGGGAATCGAACCCTGGTCCCGGGTCTGACCTCTGCTTCAGGGTATGCCTCCTCTAACCAGTGAGCTACACTTCTCCACTTCTCCATATGCATACAAAGGTGGTTCCGACTTTTATCCTAGCCTAGTGTACAGGTGCAGAATGTGAAAAAGTATGGTAAATGTGGATATGTTTATATGTAGTCCGCCTCTCTGGGTTCGGCTATCGGCAGAGAATGGGACAGAAGTCGGGACTGGTAAGTGGAAAAGCGCAGAATCACTCAGCGCCAAAGTACGGCAGCAGTGATAAGCAGCCAGCCTCGGCTAGTTTCTGTGTTGGGGTGCCAGCAAAGGTCCGGTGGGTCAGGAGCCCCCACCACCGTGTCTGATTCTTGTCACGGGCGTGCTGCAGGCTCCGCCACTTACTTCTACCACCCCCTCCCACATATCTTACACAGTTATATTCACAGAAACGTATCACTATTAATATTTTCAGTAATGACTGACTCTTTAACGCGGGGTGGTTGCTTTCGGGTGTGTGTAGATCATGAACAGCTCATTCTTTCATCATTCTATGAATGGATGTTTCGAGGTGCGGATTATAAATGTGTGGGTGAGGTGAGTGCACAGCCGGACGGAAGGTTGGGGTTATTGTGTGTGCCACTGGCAGAACCCGGTGGAGGGTATTTCTGCTGCATACATTGTTGATAACACCCATGCCCGATAGAGGGGTGGGCAGCGAGAGAAGACATTTAAGTGGCGCGTCATGAGTCTAAACTACAATGCAAAGACAGGTGTGTAACTTCAATGTGTCAATTCATGCAACACATCCGTGGTACAGCTTGTGTGTAAAGTGAGTATAAACAATAACACCTGGAAGCAGGCCTGAAGAAACAAACTGAACAGCAGAAGTGACAGGGCCCTATAAACAGAAGGGCACCCCATGAGAGATCAGCATGTTACCGCAGAACACGAGCATTAAGTCCACGGAGACGGACCCAATGATAATGTATTACTAAAGACCCACCGACTCTCATCCCTGACCGCCCCTCACTTTATTCCCTCGGTCATGATCCTGCTCCTCAGAGTTATAGCCATGCCCACTCCCACCTGTGCCCCCGCCCAGGAGGCTGCTGTGCTCAGTGCATGCTGGCCCTCACATTATTCCCTCGGTTACGAGCTTATACCCACGCCCACTCCCACCTTGTCCTCGCCCAAGAGGCTGCTGTACTCTGTACCCTGGGCCCCTCATTTTATTCCCTCGGTCACGAGCCCACTCCACAGAGTTAGTCACTCCCACCTGGGCACCGCCCTGGCAGCTGCTGTACTCTGTACCCTGGCCAGCCCTCATTGTATTCCCTCGGTCACAAGCCCACTCCTCAGCCATAGCCACGCACACTCTCACCTAGCCCTACCCTTCTTCCAGTGGTTTCTACTTGGCATTGAGGATGGGAGGAAGAGAGAGTTTGTGTGTGTAAAGGGTGAGTGATAAATGGCTGGGGCCTATATCCTGCGGGCTTGTACGGGTTCTTAGGCAAGCATGAAAAAAACACACGATGACCTCCCCTGCCAACGGTGACTAGTAAAATACAGTCATAAATGATGTGCTGTGCTTCCTCCCCACCTGTCAGAACATGGCCCCTGTTTCACTCAACCTTCAGCACCAATAACCTCCAAGTCTGGCCTTTCGCACACTGCGCATGCTTGTGAACTTGTAGCTTAATACCTTCTAAGGTGGTCGGTGGTAGGTGGGCACTTGGACCCCGAAGAGGATATGCCCTACCCTCAAGGGCAAAGTGGGGTTCCAGTTTAGACGTTTTATAAAGCAGTACAAGCGGGTGTTTAAAAGTGAACTCACCCTACAACACCTACTGCTGCAATAAAAAAAAAACTTTGCCATGCACTAAAGAAATGTGCAGCGTTCACTAATTGGCGATGGACTGAATTAATCCATCAGACGTTGTCTCAAAAGTAGCTCACGCAGCTTTGTTGTTCTGCTGCAGAAGTCACAGTTAAGAACACATCAAGAGGCAACCAAGATGGCCGCGTAGGTGCGAGGCTCCCGAGGACCTCCGCGACCTCCTACATTTATCCTGAATTTATCCTGCCTCGATTGAGGGGACTGTGTTTGTGAGCCTGAGCTGAGGTGGCACCCGTTTTCCGCTCTCGAATTGGACCCCGGGTGCCGGAGTGAGCACCGATTGAGGTTTGCGGCCTTCTTCTCGCCGAACCCCGGATTTGCGTTGGGGGGTGACCCAGTGGCAAAGTGAACAACAACGGCGGGCCGGGCCTGGCGAGTCGCATACCCCGCACTTTCGCTTTCTCGCCGTTTCTGCAAGTGAGATCGCGGAGCCTCTTGTGTTGGTGTGGCCTCGCTGGGGGACCCGGCCTGCCTGCCTGCTGTGGCCCACCCCGCCGATCTGGGGTGCCCCCCCCGGAGCTCGTGGCCCTGATTGCCTGCCCTCTACGACGTTGCTGGTTCGATTGTGGGACCAGCGGCGATGGCCACGAAACAAGATGGGGATCGGTCAAAGACCAAGTCGACCCGACGTGGCACCGTCCATCCGGCCAACAGCATGGACCGCTATACCCTCCAGAGGGGATCTCCCGGCGGACCGCACAAGTCCCCTGAGGGCCCCTCGGAGGCCCCGGACTTGCCCACGGATCTGACTCTCCACGACGTCATGGGCGCCATTTCCGAGATGAAGGCCTCGGTGGGCCAGCAGTTCGACACCCTGGCACAGAAGATCGATGCGGTCCTTGTAGACGTTGGCCTGGTGAGGGCCGATCTTTCCAAGACCAACGATCGAGTTGACTCTTTGGCCCACACCGCATCGGGCCTTACGACTGAGGTGGCGGCACTACAACTGGAGGTACGCCGGCTAAGTCAGGCGAGCGCACTTATGGATCGGCGCCTCGAGGATTCCGAGAGTCGGGCCCGGAGGAATAACGTCCGCATCATCGGAGTGCCCGAGGGACGGGAGGAAGCGGCGGCGGATCTATTTGTGGAGGACCTGATTGCTACCCATCTCCAGCCTCGGGGCCTGAGTACATTTTTTGCTGTGGAGAGGGCCCACAGGGTTCCCGGGGGAAGGCCGAAGGTCGGAGCCCCTCCGCGACCTCTCATTGCCCGGATTTTTAACTTTCGGGACAGAGACGCTATCCTGCAAGCTTCCAGACTACATGGACCGGTTAAGTTGGACAATATGGAGGTGAACTTTTACCCTGACTTCACCCAGGCGGTCCAGAAGCAAAGACTGAGCTTCCTCGGCGTTAAACGCCGACTCCGGGACCTGAACTTAAAGTACGCCATGCTCTTTCCGGCCAAGCTGCGAGTGGAGGTGGATGGTCGCACGCACTTTTTTGATCGTCCCGAAGCGGTAGGGGACTGGCTGGACACTCTGTCTGGGGATCGTGATCGAGATGGCGGGGGGGGGGGCGGCGGGAGGAGGCGGCCCACTGGATCGGGACTGAGGGGTCAATACCGGGCCTCACTCAGGACGAATATGATGCTACTTTCGATCGAGCGTCTATCTTTGTACATTCCCCTCCTATGGAGGTTGTGTGGGGTCTTGAAGGAGTACTCTTTCCTCCTCTAGGGGATCTAGCTAGTTTCTTTTATAGGGGCGACAGGCACACTGCAAGTTGGGGGGGCTGTCCGGGCTCATGCAGGGGTGCAGGGTGGGGGGAGTTTTGTTGGTATGGGTGGGTTGGGGTGGGGTGTTGTTCCTTTCCACCACAAGGCAAACGTATCTTTGTGTTATCTCTACAGTGCTCTCTGGGGGACGAGTGATGACTCCTGTTAATGATGGGGGGTAGGGGACTGAGTTTGTTGTCCTGGAATGTTAATGGACTGGGGGACAGGATAAAACGAGGTGTGGTCCTGCAGTTTTTGAAGCGAATTTCGCCCGATATAGTTTTTCTGCAGGAGACGCATCTCATTGGCAATTCCTTTTGCGCTATGAATCGACGGGGCTACCGCCTTGTGGCCCATGCGGGCTTCACGTCCGGCTCCAGGGGTGTGGGCATTATGGTTAAAAACTCGCTCCCGTTGGAGATTGATGAGGTGCGCCATGATGATAGGGGACGTTACACGGTTTTGGTGGGCAGATTGGAGGGCAGAGTGATCGTTTTTGTGTCAGTATATGTCCCACCGGGGCTGCAGACAACCACCTTTGCAGACCTGGGGCACCTCCTTCTTGGCCTTCCGGAGGGGATTCTAGTGGTGGGGGGGGATTTTAATGCTGTTGTTTCCGGAACTGTGGATCGTCACCCCCCTAGGGATCTCCCCCGGGCCCAAGAGTGGTTATCTGGCCTCTTGGATACCCTGGGGCTGGTGGATTGTTGGCGTCTAAAACATCCCACGCAGCTACAGTACACCTTCCATTCAGGGGCCCATGGTAGTCTCTCACGGCTAGATTATGTCCTGGTCCCTGCGGCTTATGTAGGGAGGGTGGGAGAAGTGCGCCATTTGGCGCGGGGTATTTCGGACCACTCTCCGCTCTTGTTGCACTTTGATGTTTTGCCGAGGGGAGAGGGTAGAGTGGCCCCGATCAATCCCTGGTACCTGCGTGACCCCACCATTCGCGCAGAACTGATTAAATCCCTTAAGCGCTATTTTGATGAGAATGTGGGGTCTGTGTCTTCGGCGGTTTCACTGTGGGAGGCGTTTAAGACAGTACTCCGAGGGCAAGCCCTGTCCCTTATTTCCCACTCCCGGAGGCGCGAGCGGGAGGATGTGACCCGTCTTGAAGCTGAGATAACCGAGTTGGAGGGGGATCTAGAACGTGGGGTGACGGAGGATAAATTACATGTGCTCCAACTCAAGCAAGCGGCCTATAGGGCCCTCGTCACGGAGGCGGCCAGGGGCCTCAGTAGGGAGCAACAGGGGAGACTGTATGATGTGGGTGATAAGGCTGGTAAATTGATTGCGTGGCTGGATAAAAAAGAGAGAGCGAGTCGTGTTGTCCCGCTGATTGAGAAAATGAATGGTGTATGTGTCACTGAACCGGAGGAAATTGTCTCCTGCTTTGTGGACTATTTCCGTGGGGTATATTCTCCAGTGTCTTCCCGCTCTGAAGAGGATTCCCATGCCCTGCTCAGAGATATCGCGCTGCCTTCCCTTTCTGAGGAGGACAGAGTGTTGTTGGACGCCGCTCCAACCTCCGAAGAAATTGCCCTCGCCATACGCTCGGTCGCTTCCGGCAAGGCCATGGGTCCTAATGGTCTTCCCATCGAGTTGTATAAGCTGCGACCGGATACGCTGGCGCCGCATCTCCGTGCTATGTTCCTTGCGGCCCACTCGGTGGGTTCCCTCCCGCTAGACCAGCGTCTGGCTACCATCGTGGTTATCCACAAGGAGGGGAGGCCTCGGGACCGGGTCACATACTATCGACCCATTTCGTTATTGAATGCGGAGCCCAAAATTCTCGCCAAGGTTCTGGCCAATCGGCTGGTCGGCGTGGTGTGTGACTTGGTCCACCAGGACTTATCCCCCATCGTAACACAGCGCTTAACCTGCGGCGTTTGCATGGGGTGCTCGCACGTGTCCCGTTCATGCGGGAGCCGGCCATCTTGGCATCCTTGGACGCCACTATGGCGTTTGACACACTTGAATGGCCATATATTTGGGCGACGCTCGCGAAATTTGGGTTTGGCCCAGGGTTTATCAGCTGGGTTAAATTGTTGTACTCTGGCCCACTGGCGCAGGTGGTTGTGAACGGTAGAGTGTCGGCTCCGTTTGAGTTGGGCAGGGGCACGCTGCAGGGCTGCCCGTTATCGCCGCTTCTTTTTGCGCTTGCCTTGGAGCCCCTGGCGGAGTGGTTGCGGTGGGAACCTTCTATTCGTGGTCTCCGCTGGACCCCCGAGTATGAGGACTGCGTGTCTCTATATGCTGACGATATTCTCCTGTACCTGGCTTCCCCACGTAAATCACTGATAGTCCTGGTTGATGTATTGCACTCATTTGGTCGTAACTCCGGTCTCGTCATCAACTGGGCTAAATCGTGCGTGTATATTCTCTCTGGGGAGGCTCCTATCCTTCCGCGGGGCTGTCCTATCCAGATCTCCCCGCAGGGATTTAGGTACCTGGGTATCTTAATCACCCTAGACGCGGAGGCCCGGTATGATCGAAACCTGCTGCCCCCCCTCCAGCGCCTGAAGGAGGATGTCGTGCGTTGGCGGCATTTGCCGCTCACGCCGCTCGGCCGGGCAGGCATTGTTTAAGATGATGTCGCTGCCGCGTTTCCTGTACGCTCTGCAGAATACAATGGACCTCGTCCCGGCGCGCTACTTCCGCGAGGTGGAGAGCTTACAACGCCGCTTGTTCTGGGACGGGAGACCGCGTATCGCCCTGGCGAAGCTGACGCTCCCGTGGTATGACGGGGGGATTGCCCTCCCGGATATTAAACGGTATTATTGGGCCTCCCAGCTGGCTGCGATTAATCACGGCCTATACGGGCCCGCCCTAAACCCGGCCTTTGAAATGGATAAGATGCTACTGCCGGGTGGTGACTATAATCGAGCGCTCTACTCCAGCTCGCTCGACGCACGTCTTACGGGCCCCACGCGTGTCATGGTAAGAGTGTGGCACGCGGCTAATGCAGCGTTGGGGTGGAAGGATCGTTTGACCCGGGCGTCACCACTGTACGCATCTGAGCAGTTGGGCTCCCTGTGGACCTCGAAGGGCTTCGAGAAGTGGGACATGATAGGCATTAGCAGGGTGGGGGATCTCGGGACGAGGGGGGGATTCAAAACGTTCGGGATGCTGCAGACGGAATTCCAGTTGCAAGACAGGGAGTACTTTCGGTATATGCAGATCCGTCATGCACTATGCTCCGCCTTCCCGGACGTTGCCTCCATCCCGGAGTACTCCCCTCTGGAAGATAGAGTGCTGGATGGACATGTCCCGGAAAGCACGATCTCGTTAATCTATAAAAAACTGATCAATGACCGCGTGGGATTGCTGCTTGATCTTCGCGAGGCTTGGGTTGCCGATGGATTGGAGCTGGACGACGAGGACTGGGTCTCTGCGGTGGCCTCCCCGAAAGAGGTGGCCATACCGGCCCGCCTTCGCTTCGTCCAGCTCAAGATACTCCATAGGGTCTACATAACGGGGCCAAGGCTATTGCGAATGGGCTATGCTGTGGACGGGTTATGTAAGCGTGGGTGTGGTTCTTTGGGGACCTTTCTTCATATTTTGTGGGAATGCCCAGAGGTGGAGCGATTCTGGCGTGGTGTGCATGAGGTCCTGCGGGTGGTTACGCGTGTGCCGCTGCTGCCCGAAGCGAGGAGATGCCTGTTGAACGTGTGGGAACCAACCGACTATTCGGCGCCACAGACGTGGTGGGTGACTCTGGGATATATGGTGGCCAAGCGCGATATTGCTCAACTGTGGGGTTCCCAGAGGCCCCCGACTGTTTCGGCCTGGAAGGAAAATATGGACTGGTGCATGTTTCGGGAAAAGGTGGTGTATGTAGCGAGAGGTAAGCCTGGGACATGGGTGAAAGTGTGGGGTCCCTGGAACGCCTACCGTGGTGGAATCTGCGCCCCGCCGTTATTGCCCGATCCATCGCCTGCCCCGTCCCCTTAGCCGGTTTAGCTCTCCGGTACCGGGCACTGAGTTCACCCAGTCCCTGTTCTGACCTTCTCCCCCCCCCTTGATACTCCTATGGTTTGGTAGGGTCCCCCTTCTAGGGGAGCACATGCTGCAGTTTTTGATCGTGGGTTGCCTTGTGGTTGGATTTTGTTTGCTGTTATTTATGTTTAAAAGAAACCGTCATGTGGGGTCCGTATGGTGTGGCCATCAACGCGGCTGACTCCTGTATGTTTCCCTTTGCCGCTGTCTGCGCCCCACTGTGTGTATCTTATGCTCCTCTTGTTTGCTAGCGGCCGGCCTGAAGGTTGTAGGCCCATCTTTGTATATTCTTTGAATTTTGTAATAAACGGTTTCACACAAAAAAAAAAAAAGAACACATCAAGAAAAGTCATATTCCCACCTTAGTCAGCGATGAAATTCACCATTTCGTGACAGTAACACTGTTATAGCGCATTGTATACAGGAGTCCTGCTTGGGTGATTCCCCCATGTTGAAAAGGGCTGAAGGGGATACTGCGTGTGCCAGCCTTTAAGTAGCTCACGAAGTGTGGAGGAGGGAGATTACTTTACAGTGATAGAGCACACTGTAGGTCACAGCATTTAACTGGCACACTGTACATGAGTGACTGTCTTCTTGCACTGTTCACCAACGAGGAGGCCCTCTGGTGTTGGAGAACCATATTTAAGACATTAGCCACCTTGTCTTCTGCTTTACTCTACATCACATTATGCCTGATAGACACGCTTGAACATTTCAGGAAATATATATTTTCTTTCCATTTTGTGTTTGGGGATGCCCTAAGTCTGTAGTATTAATATTTTCCAACTATCAATATAGTTCCATCTTTTTATTTTTTGGTAGTTAAGCAGGGAGGACCTTTGGCAATGTGCAGTTCTTGTGATAAGTATTGCTGGTGTCCTTGGAACAGAAGCAAGCATTGGCATAGCCAATAGGTCTCACCTTTGGGACCTTATAAGTGTTTAGTCATGCAGCAGTTGATGTTGTTGCACCAAGGATATTGTGCTGGATAACTAAACACTTATAAGGTACCAAAGGCGAGACCTATTGGCTATGCCAATGCTTGTTTAGTTCTATCCATCTGGGACACCTATTAAAGTAAATGTTGTGTCTCATGAGTTAGTTTTAAATCACTTTTGATATTTAATTTGCACTCTGCTCCTCACTCCGACTTCCATTGGATGATTGAAAACACCTCACGCTCCTCTCCTGAGGGAGAGTTGTAGCCCCCACTGTGTATCTTGCGGTCACAGTGTGCAAGAGAGAACCCCAATGATGAAGCATGTGACCATTGGGTGAGTGAGGGTTCTCGTCTTAAATTGACTAATGCCCCTTTTCCCCACACCTACACCAACGTAAGTTAGTTTTTGGTATATACTTTTCAAACGTCCTGTTACTTTTTTGTGAGTATAAAGCACGAAGAAGAGACGGGGCAACCCTGTCGAGTCCCCAGCCCTATGGGAAAGTTTGTGGAGAGGACCCTGTGAATTTGGACTAGGGTTGCAGTAAAGAGCGCAAACCATGCCCCAAAATTGAGGTCCAATGCCGGCCCGTGTCAGCACTAACTTGTAAGGATTGGCAGACGTTGCACCTGCATAAACTACAACTCCCAGAATGCCCAGGGAGTGAAGGCGGAGCAGAGCCTATAAGAAGGAACAACTCACACATCATGGCGTGCGTAATTCCGGATTCCTTCCTGTCAATCAGCGACTCCTAGGCTGTGACCCAGGCAGCACGAAGACCCTGAGGCATCCTAACTGCGGCCCGCGGTTCACCTTTTCCTGTTGGTTACTTTTCCAAACCGGATCCCAGAACTAAGGTTTTCATCGCGTGGCAGCGGAGACTGGAAGCAGAGAACCCTGAACAGCTTCTCATTTCTGCCATTGCCGACCTTCAGTCATTCGAGGGCTCCTGTTTCCGGAATCCCAACAGAGTACAGAGTATTTGGTACTCTTCCCGAAGCATAGCTCTCAGGTAGGAGCCGCTCTATTGTTTACTGAACTCGAGGTTACAGCGCTCCGACCATGTGCCGCTAACCCCCTGTTGCCTGGCCGTAATTCATAGTTACCCGTAAGCGGGTTTCATCTGAGTCTAGCGTTTCGTGTTCACTCCTTCGAAACCGTACGCTGGATTGCCCGTTCCTTTTTTCTTTTCATGACACTTAAAGCATTAAGTATCTGGGAAATTCCTGGCTTTTCTTTCATGTTTTCTTGAACCACAGACTAGTGGGGGCTTTCAAAACGGATGAAAGTAATTCATAAGTTTGGACTTTACAAGGGGCAGCTCCCGGACTCTGGAGTGATTCATAGTACTCCAGCATGACATTAATCCCTGCTGCCTAGGAAACTCGTTTAGTCAGGGCTGAGGACCTACGGGACATTTATGTTTTAATAGGAATGGAGCCCTGTGATTGAGAAGCACTTCTATCATTGGTCTATGTCTGCGACCCATAAATTCTTCAGCACAGGTGTGTAGGGGCCTCTGTGGAACTGGTTTACTGGTGTTGAAGGTGTTGCTGGTGGTCTAATGGGGATGTGTCTTTTTGTCTTTCATAGTTTTCGCTATGAGGTAATAAAGTGTTTTGTTGGAAGGAAGATAGAGCCTGTTTGTGGGATATACCACCCAAGGTAAATAGGTGTTACTAGCGAGACATTACGAGAGTAGTGTTGCATGCCTTTTGTGTAATTCATGTCGTGTTGTTTATATTTCAGGTTCTACTCCCTGCTGTCCCCATCCTTTCCTTCCCTAACTTGATCGTTCCAATACTCCGTGCAGTTATTGTAGGAGTTGGGGAGATCAAGGGGTGGACCCCTTATTGCATCGCTTGAATCCTGAGGAGTACCGGTCTTCGGACAGGATCGTTACAGAATTACGCACCTACGAAATTACAACTCCTCCCGGTTCGTGGGCTACACCATGGAAGAGATTCTACAGGCCCTAGCCACAGTTCAGCAGGAACTGGCGGCCTCTAGAATAGAATCAGCGTCTTTCAGGGACAAAGTAGAAAGGCTGACTAGAAACCCCTTCGATATAGGCCCCGGGACTCCTCCTAAACACGTCACAGTACCTCCTCCCATTCCATTAGTTAACCCAGAGAGGTATGCAGGGGACCCTCATAAGATCCAGGTGTTCTTGACACAAATCTTGATGCATTTTTCTTGCAAACCGTCTTCGTTCCCGAGCAACCATTCACGGTTGGCTTTTGCGATCTCCTATCTGGTAGGTGATACGGCCAACTGGGCGGTGCCTTTGGTGCAGAACAACGACCCTATCTTATCAGATTGGTACGATTTCAGGGCGGCTTTGGAAGGGGTTTTTGATAGAAGAACCACGACTTTCAGTGCTGACAAAGAACTTCTGGAATTGAGACAAGGGAGGAACGATTTAGTGACCTATTTAACATCCTTCAACAGATTAGTGGCTGAGGCCGCTTGGCCAGAAGAAAAGAGGATGTCTCTTTTTTACCAAGGCCTATGCGATGAGCTGAAAGAGGTCATAGCCAGAATAGACACCCAACCCCACTCTTGCACGGATCTTATTAGCCTGGCGTTGAGGCTAGACGGACGCATAGCAGATAGAGGCGGGGAGAGATATAGCGGGGAAAGGTTGGATTACCGACCTGACAGAAACCCTAGGAAGGAGGCGAATGGAAATGAAGCCACCTCTGAACCCATGGAGGTGGGAGCAATTTGTGCACCCTTGTCACACCTTGAAAAAGAGCAGACGCTCCCAGGGGCTTTGCATGTATTGCGGGAAAAAAGGGCACCACGTCCGGGAATGTCCTGCAAGACCAAAAAGAATAGGGGGTACCTACAAGTCTAGAAAGTCCCTAGCATCCACCACGAGCTCTGATCTCAGTGGTATGTCATCAGTCATGCCCGAGATGGCAGGGAACAAGGAATGGAGGATCCCTTCTCTAGCCACCGCCCAACTGAAAGACACTGAGTCACACATAGTGCTTACAATGGGTCTAGAATGTGATCAACATTTGTTCCAGGTGACGACCATGCTAGACTCTGGGGCCACGGGAAACTTCATAGATAGCGGTTTAGTGAAACAGCTAGCCCTAAGTAGAGTACCACGAGACCTCCCATAGGAGGTGTTGGCGGTTGATGGCAAACCGCTTACATCAGGACTGCTCATAGAACAGACAGAGAAGATAAGGCTATCCGTTAGGACCGGGGGGAGGCAGCATGTGGAAAACTTGGTCTTGAATATAATCGAAGCACCTCAGTATGAGGCGATGTGGGGATGCCTTGGTTCAGCCTACACAACCCTACCATCAATTGGAGAGATAAGACGGTACAGTTCCTGTCCGATGAATGTCAAGAACACTTGTTTCTAGAGCCGGAATCATGTGCGGCGATGCTGGCCCACCCATTTTTGCTGGCCACCGCCGCAGAAAAAGAAATAGTTTTGCTAAGATACTATACTATACTCTCAGTATGCAGATGTATTCAGTAAATCCCTGGCAGAGAAGCTCCCGCCACACAGGCCCTATGACTGCCAAATAGATTTGGTGGATGGAGTAGCCATACTCGCTTGTAGGGTCTACGCGCTCTCCGAGCCTGAGACCAAACACTTGAGGGAGTATCTGGATAATTTTCTTGACATCGGGTTTATCAGACCTTCCCGTTCTCCCGCCGCAGCCCCTCTTTTTTTTTTTTATAGCTAAGGCCAATGGGGAATTGAGGGCTTGTTGTGACTACCGGATGCTGAACAAGAAAACCGTTCGCAATCGGTATCCTTTGCCCCTCATTCCCGTCTTATTGGACCAGGTGCGCGAAGCAACGATATATACAAGACTAGATCTTAGGGGCGCGTATCGCCTGATACTCGTACGAGAAGGTGATGAATGGAAGACAGCCTTTGTATACCTCAAAAAGGCCTTCACCTCGTCGCCAGTGCTTCGTCATCCACAACTGGACACCCCTTTCATAGTGGAGGCGGATGCATCGGATGAGGCGATAGGAGCTATCCTGTCACAACGGGACAAACACACCGGGCAGTTACATCCAGTGGCCTACCTCTCCAAAAAGCTCCTCACGGCCGAAAGGAACTACAATATCGCTGAGAAGGAGCTGTTGTCAATCAAGAAGAAGCCATTATACACCTGTCCAAGGTGATATGTGCGCTGAAAGCCGAACACTACCTGAACGACATACGACGAAACAGGAGCCCAGAAGAGTGGAGCGAATGGGCTGAGACCAAAGCAGAAAGGTATATCAGGCAGGGATTACCTTTTCAGCTCCATAGACTATTTCTCCCCGTGCTGGCTCTACGGAAAAAGGCTTCTGCTTGGTGTCACGACTCCCCTTTGGCAGGACACCCTGGCACAAGAAAAACAACACTCTTGGTGCAACAGTATTTTTGGTGGTATTCCTTGGTTCAAGACATAAAGGTCTGAGTCTCTAGATGCGACAAGTGTGCTAGAGACAAATCGGACACATCAAAGAAGAGGGGAAAGCTCATTCCTGTGCCCACACCTCGTTCACCATGGCAACACATCAGTTTGGACTTTGTCACAGGGCTTCCGGTGGATCAGGGATACTCCGCCATTCTTGTGGTGGTGGACAGCCTTACCAAAATGGGGCACTTCGTTCCGTGCAAGAACTTACCCACAGCCGGCCAAACCGCTCAATTGATACTACAAAACATTGTTAGGCTCCATGGCACTGCCAAAGTCATAGTGTCGGATAGGGAACCTCAGTTTATAGCAAGTTTCTGGAGGATGTGGTGCCAAGCAATGCATGTGGAGTCGGCGGTCTCCACCAGCTTCCATCCCCAAACGGATGGGCAAACGGAGGGGCTGAACCAGACCCTGAATAAATAACTGCGTTGTTACGCCGCAGAAGCACAAGACTCATGGGTTGCCATGCTATGGATGGCCGAGTTGGCTTATAATAATGCTCCTCACAGTTCAACAGGGGTTTCTCCGTTCATAGCGCACTATGGTTACAACGCCCGGGTCCTGCCCATCAACCTGCCTGATGAGCTCGCAAACCAGCCTTCGGTTCACTGTCATATCAAGAGGCTGCGAGAGGGGCATCAGAAGGTGAGGAATCAGCTGATAAAGGCCAAGCTGGTGTACAAAGGTTGGGAGAACGCCATCGTGTCGAGGGCCACAATACGCCGTGAGGGACCTGGTGTGGTTATCCACTAAGAACATCAGGTTCAAGCTGCGCAGTGTTTTTCATCCACGATTCATAGGCCCTTACCCGGTGGTGAGGCAGATCAATCCAGTTGCCTACAGATTACGTTTACAGTGCTCTCTACGGATTCACCCAGTGTTTCACTGCAGCCTCCTGAAACCAGCAGTAGGGGCTAAGGGGGGTCGGATGCAGGGCGTCCTTCCAAGCAGAGGGCGCAAGCCTCTAACTAGGTAATATGAGAGGCGCGAGTACGCTCCTGGACCCCGATATGTCCCCTAGCGATGCCTTGCAGTGTTGCCTTGCTAGGCGCCCACAAGGTGCTAACCTTCGCGACCAACCCTTCATTACTTGCTTGGAGTTCCTGACTCAGTGCCTGGGCAAAGACCCTGTCCTGGAGGTACCAGACCTTAAGACGCACGTAGGGCATTGATCAGATCGGGGAGGTCCAAAATGGAGGAGAAGAGGGGAATGGTCTGAGATCCTGCAAGATAAGATTTTATAGGTGAGTCAGAGGTAGGTAAAAAAACAAAAACCTATCCTTGATTGAGTGTGATAGGCTGCCGAGGTGTGAGTGAATTGTCAAAGTCTCGGGTGCCATATTCTCCAGATATCACAAAGGCCAAGGGCGGCAGCCCAGTTAATGAGATGATGACCCCCCAGTACGTCTAGAGCTCGTGGTGGACCCAGTGGTATTGAGTTTGGGGTCAGGCACTGCATTATTGTTGACACCTATCGTGGTAAGACCTTGCAAAAGGCTTGAGGTGTCTAGAGAGGCCCTGGAGACATGCGTTGAGTAGTGCAGGTGGCACGCCATTGCATGCAAAAGTGATCACCTGTCCCTCCAACGTTACCGTCAGGCCAATTAAGAGGATGCTGGGGTCACATGTTTCATTAGAGACCGTGAAAGGAAAGGAGCACCGCAACAGGATTGCAACCCCTCAAGATCGACAAGAGTATCCTGCATGGAAGACTGTCGTATCCCTTAAGTGCTAGGAAGGGGTATCTTCGGTTTCCCATAAGATGAGTTTCCTGGAATAAGAGTACCTCAGGGAGATGGCGGTGGGAGAACGGGAGAACTGCAGCGCATTTTACATGGTCTAGGAGACCGTTAACATTACAAGACAGCACTCAGAAGGTATTCGAAATGAGGGATAGACATGAGCCCTAGTCGGTGGGGAATGTAAAAAAAAAAAAAGGGGCCTGTGAAGGCCCTACAGCCATGTAAGGAGTGCTCCAGTTATGTGCCCAGGGAGTCGTCACTGGAGGAATGCTGTGAGGAGTATCGCATCGGAAAGGTGTGTCTCAAAATCTAAACCGGAAAATGAAAATTGAAAATACAAGCAATACATACTAAATAGCTGAAACTACAAAATCATAGGACCAAATCTCTACCTCCCAACTCCACCCCCCAACACCTTTACCCTAGAAGCATCTGTCATCCTGAAAAAAAGCGACATTAAGGAAAACAATGTGTGCAACAGTACAGAAACATCAAGGGGGAAGAATCCCCACTTAATAAAGGATGAGTCATTAGCTGCCAGTTTAGATTGGTGGAAGCGTCTGCAAGGAAAACTAACAAGCAGCTGGGCAGAGAATCAGAAAGCACTTCAGGAGAACAAAGAGGATATTTCGAAGGAGTCAAAAACATGCATCTGCCGGCGACCCAGTTCCAGTCAAATCATAGGGCTGTGGGAAAGATCAGAGTCAGTATGCGGAGCTGCCGTCACTGATAATGTGGTGACCGTAGGCATATCGAAGTCCGGTCTCCTCTCTTCCTCCCCGGAAGCAGGGTCTGAAGCCAGTGTGGGTGACGACAATGGCTGTGTCTGTGGAGATCGAGAGGATGACCTGGATCGAGCAGTTATCCTCCTCCAAGAGTGAGTGCGGTGCCTGGGTAGTTTAGACAGCATCGTGTCCTTCAGGTCAGCAGAGGGTGCTCAACATGCCGAGAATGCAGCCAGGCCGTGGAGAGGCTGGTCTTCAGTAAGCAAATGCCAGGCAGATTGAGTTGTGGATTTATTGGCATGGATGACAAGGAGTTTAGCTAGAAACATTAAGAGGTATTTAAGTCCCATGGCCCTGAGCTTTTGTTTGACCTCTGTGCTGCTGCTCCTCACAAGTGTATTCCTGGAAAAGGAGCACTTTGGTATCCTCACATCGGAGCTCCGGACGTGACTGTGCCTCAAGATAGCATCTCTAGCCCTGTAATTAGGAATGCGAGTGTTGATCGGTCAGGTGGGCACCAAGAGGAGGCCATTGAGTCAGTGCTTGGTGAGTCCTTTCTATCGCAAATCAGGAGGACCGACACTCGGGGGGCAGCCATGGTTTAATCCAGTGTTCCAAAATGTCTGCCACCAGTTGCGGTGCATTGCCCTCCGTACCCTCAGAGATGCCAATGAGTCATATGTTATTTCACCTGGAGCGATTCCCTACATTACCTGAACTTTGAGAGTGGAGACATCATCCTCAACTGTGGCGATCTTGAAATTCAGCTTAGGGGATACATACTGTGGCATTCCAGAGATCTTCACGTAACAATGCTACATCCATCTGTACCTCCCCAATTTTTTATTCCACTACTGCCTGCAATGTCTGAATGGCCTGAAGAATGGCTGCAAGTTCAGTGAACAAAGGGACGGGCCTGTCTCCCTCCAAGGGGCCCGATGGCTCACTGGTAGGTCCAGTAGTGTACTGGTCCATATCTGTCTGCGATGTAGCAGAGCAAGCGGGTCTGTCTTTGCCCATCATAGCAAGATTCCTGGACCTCCAGGCCCACGATCGAGAGGAGTTGGCGTTCTTGCCATGAAACTGTAGCAGCACGAGCAGCCACTCTTGCAAATCGAATGGTCGTCAACTGCAATAGGTAGAGGAAGCAATAGGAAAGTGATCAGCAGCAGTAGAGGTCACTTCAAGTAACTGTTGGGATTTCCTGCCCTAGGTAAGGCTCCGGGACATATGAGGCCATAAACGGCACGACTGCACAGCCCGCCACAGAAGTATGTGAAACACAGAGACAAGTAGGCCCAAGGCAGGTGAGCACAATGGTGAGATAGTAGAGGAAGCCCAAGTCACTCCCAAACCACAAGGCTAGGACCCAGCACCATACTTATGGAGAGGCCACAGAGCGATACAGGGCTACCAGGTAAGCGGTCCGAAAACAAAGCTAAGCGCTTCAAGGCTAAAGCGCCATGTCCAGGAGCGGACCTCGGTGGAAGGTCAGAACTTATTGCGCCATCAGGACCTCCATCCAGCCGGGCCAACAACAGCGTCTCCCCTCAGAGGACTCCACAACAAAGTCAGGGGTCGGCCACAGGCCCCCACATGGGCCACAAGGGGAGGGGGCCCAGTGCAAGAAAGGGTGCAGTTAGGCACAAGATGGACCCAAGCAAGAATAGTTCTCTCCAGTGGCCCAAAAAGTGTAGGGGGTCAGAGCAGACGAGAGAGCTCCACAGCCCAGCACAAGGCAAAACACCACTAAAAAACACCCCCGGAGCCGAAAGTAGTGGGCGATGGCCACATCCAGATACTAAGGATAATCGCCACTGAAAGGGAAGGGGGCCCCAACTAGTGGCACCAGGAGGAGGGCCACTGCTGCGTACCAGGCTGGAGGGGAGGAGTGCCTCAGGCCATGCACATGGCTCCTCGTAGCTACGATCTCAGGCCATGAAGGCTGGAAAAGTGCTCCAGGTCAAGGCCTACCACGGAGCTAGGCCATGCCGAGTCACACCAGCCAGGGGAGCAGTAGCCAGTCAGGCTCACCCCCTTCAGCCGCAAGGAAAGAGCGTAATACTGCCCTGTGGTGCAGGATCCCCACAGCACTGTGCGGCCGGCGTGATGGGAGTGGGGTCAGGTGGAAGTCCCCATAGAAATCTAGGCCAGCGCCTTACCTCCCCATGGCTGTGGGCTACCCCTGGTCCACATCCAATCCTCTGGCGCACAGGCACCAGCACGCAGCTGGTATAGGGCAACACGGACTCAGTCGCCGCAGGTAATCTGTAGGGGGGCAACAGCCCCATCTCGCTCCGTGAGTCAAGACCTCCTGTCACTAGGCCACGCAGCACACCCCGGGCCCCCAAAAGGCTCCCAGATCATCATGCAGGGATTCTTCCAGGATAAAATGTAGCCTTGATACCGCTCAGGCAAGGGATTCAGTCAGTAACGACCTGTGGCAGCTAAGAAGCAGGATTAATTTCATATATTGGGGTTCTAGTGTGGAGCTGGTCTAAAGCACAGTCGCCCTAGACGCAGGCCATGCCTCCTTCAAGGTTTTTAACGGTGGTCATTTCAGCCTGCACACCCTATGTTCCTGGTTCCAATTCAAATACACTTGAGGGGACTGCTGCCTGACATGATTGAATAATACAATCTAAACCAGATTGTGCTCTACATATGTTCATATCATTTTCCAGGGAGCAATTTTTTATGGTATGCTTTAAATGATTTTTAAGTTGAACATAGCTCATACTCTGGCTATCTAATTTAGCCAAAAAAAAGTGCTGAAGTGCAGTTAAAATATTAGTTTAAAATGATCCATCCTTTATAGTAGGAATAAACCATTCCGAAGCCATGAGGCGCCTTTTCTTTGGCATGTAGTATGGAATGGTGCCATTGTAAAATAGCAGCTAGTCCTCTTATTAAAGTGCTCACCAATCCTAATTCTTGCCTTAGGGCTTCTATTTAGACCATAGAATTTAAAGTGCAAATAGTGCCAAGAATCTTCCCCTCCACCTTATGCATAAAGTGCCATCGATTAATATTTATTGTCTCTGTAGCATATAAAAAAGTCGACAGAATCATATTTTTATATAATGTTAAGAGATTATTAAAGTGCCTGTGACCTGTTGCTCTATAAAGTGCCTTTAGTGCATTTCCATGGCCAAACACCTTATTTAATATATGTGCAATATGTTCACTGTCAGCCCAATTTGTTAACAGAATTCTTCCAAGATAAGTGTTCAAAATGACTACTTCTATGGTAGATTTATTATGAAATCACCTGTACTTTGTATTAATCCGGCACCCCTTTGGACAAAACCTCATGACCTTAGTTTTATTTAGATTAACCTTAAGGAACTGACTGTCTAAGTAAGATGACAAGATGCTGATACATCCCTGAAAGCCTTTTGGAGTAAGGTCTAGCAAGACAATATTGTCCACATAAAGGAGTGTACTTGAAGGATAGAAGCCAAATTTTGGGGCATCACTAGCAACCTTACTCAACACATCGGGCAGATCTGCCATATACAGTGAAAAAAGGAAGGGCGCCAACTGGCCTCCCTGTTTCAAGACATTTCTGGTAGGGATATTCGGAGTAATACCCTGCCTACCTCGTAACATAACATGACACCAGGTAGTGGTGTGAAGAGCAATGATAAGTTTTGGGAGACCCCCCTCCCCCCACCATTCAACTTCCTCGAAAGAGGTCTGCCGTTCTACGCGATCGAAAGCGGTTGAATAATCAATCTGAAAGAGACACGATAGTGATAGATTCCTTACCTTAGAATATCCCCAGGCGTCAGACTGGATCTGGATAGTTTTCGTCAGCAGTACCCCTGCACGTCGGTATGTGTCGTTGTGCGGCTCCGTGTACGTCGTTGGCGTCTTAGTCGCCGCGATGATGTCGTCGGAGCTACTTAGACGTGCCCACGGGCGCTGACGTCAGTTCTTTCTTTTTCCACGCCAGCAAGCGCAGATCCAAGAGAGAGTGGTACTCCTAGTCAATAAAATTGACTTGTTTATGAGACTTTTATCTTGTTTTTGTCGACAATTCGACTTTTGGTGCCCGGGTTTAAGTCCTGTTGGGACTGCCGTCGGACCATGTCGGTGACGGACCCGCTCAAAGTGTGTCTCTTCTGCTTGAGGCACGCCCTCTCCCCGAGACGTGCCCCGTATGTCGGGCCATGGCGCAGACACCTTGCGGGAGCGTTCCCGGTAGTTGTTGGAGGCCTGGCACTCGGTACCGCACCACTCAAGGTCCCACTCCCGTGGGAGGTCGAGGGATCGTTGGCACAGCCGACACCATTGTTCATCGGAATCGGGGACAGGTAAGTCAAAAGCGCCATTAAAGGTCGAAGGAGTGGCGTCGCTTTTAGTCTACCCCTCACCGGTCACGGGACTCGTGGAGGGGGCGGGTGGTAACTCCCCCGCAGCTCCCTTGGGGCCTCTGTGGTTGCCTGCGGCTTACCCGCATTGTTGGGGACCGTACGTGCCTCCGAAAGAAGTACAGGTACTTCTGTTGGCCACGGGCTGTTTTTTGTCCCATCGGGTCCCTCCAGAGCGCTTTTGGGCCCTGTGGACCCCTTGGGTGGTTCTGCCCACGTGCCACCGCCTTTGGCCCCGGTTACGTCAGCAACATACCCTGTGGCGCTGCTGGTTGCGGCCTCGTCGCTAGCGTTGTAGGCCTCGGTGCCGCCGTTGGCTCCGGCCGTAGGACTGCCAGAAGCCTCGGCGCGGCCGTTGGCTCCGGCCGTAGCACTGCCAGAAGCCGTGGCGCGGCTGAGGGCCTTTGGCCCCGGTTATGCCGGCAAGATACCCTGTGGGGCTGTTGGCTATGGCCTCGTCGCTGCCGCCGTTGGCTCCGGCCTCGCTGCAGCTGTTGGCTCCGGCAGTAGGACTGCCAGAAGCCTCGACACGGCTGTTGGCTCCGGCTGTAGCACTGCCAGAAGTCTCGGCACGGCCGAGGGCCCTCGGCCCCAGTTACGCCGGCAAGATACCCTGTGGCGCTGTTGGCTCCGGCCTCAGCGGCGCCGTTGGCTCAGGCCGTAGCACTGCCGGAAGCCTCGGCACGGCCGTTGGCTCCAGCCTCGGCGCGGCCGTAGCACTGCCGGAAGCCTCGGCGCGGCAGTTTGCTCCGGCCGTAGCACTGCCGGAAACCTCGGCACGGCCGTTGGCTCCGGCCTCAGCGCCGCCTTGGGATCCGGCGTCGGCTCCATCTTTGTCCTGCCTCCAATTCCTATTCCTGACCAAAGGGAGGTACTAGGAGGGGTCTGAGGACCTTCTCGCAGCTCGTTGTGAGGATGATCTACACTAGATTGACAATATGGAGGATCCCAGCAAGCTGGCATTATCTCCACTCCCTGATACACTGTCTCCCTCATTTGTAGCTATGGAGGTGGTTGGTTCATTCTATGATATGGCTTAGGGGAGGCTCCTAACCTCAGGTTCCCTACAGTGCCTATCAGGGCAAATCTCCTCACTGCAGTCCTTCAACAGCGGCCTCCTCTACAGAGCTGCTACTACCCTTTAATAGCTCACTTTAAAAGTCACACAGGGGTGCCTTTGCATGCAAGGCAACCCCAGTTTCATCACACAGCACCTACCGCAAGAGTGTCTAATGGTCCAGGGCTCTGCTTCTCCAAGCGTCTTTTGTCCCTCTATTCCAACTGTATGTGGGACACGGTGGCGCAGGCGCTGCCACACTGTTTAGTGGAGGCTTGGAAGGTGCTCTCTCAAGCAATTGTCGAAGGCAAAGATGTGGCGGGATTCTCCATCCATTATGCTCTTGACCCTGCATCCTCCATGGGCAGAGCAATTTGTATAACAGCAGGGTGGGTCCCAGGGCTAGCGGGCAGATCAGTCAACCGCCACCCCTCCCACCGCTGCCTCAAAACCTTTCCTAGTCGGCTGTTTCAGTCCACTGTTTCAGGCCCACCGCACGCCAGGGGGCAGCTGGATTCGCCATCACCTCCCCCACTGGCGCGCCATCACTTTACACAGGTGGGTTCTGTAAACAGTCCGAAAGGGCTACTCCTCCCCTTCGAGACTACTCCTCCTGCTCTGCCACGTCAGTAGCACCGCATGTCGGGGGATCACTTGACACTTTGCAAACAGGAAGTTGCGGCACCATAGGCATAGCGGGCCATCGAGCGTATTTTAGACCTTCGGAACGTCAATCGTTTCCTGGATCTGTAAAACTGAATGGTAGCGTTCCATTTGCAGGACGCCTACTTTCACGTCCTGCTATCCCACCGGCGTTGCTCGCGGTTCATGGCTGGCTACAAGCACTTTCTGTTCCCCGGGCTCCCCTTTGGGCCTTACCAGCGCCCCTTGGGTGTTCCCTAAAAGTGCTGGAGGTGGTCGCAGCTCGTCTGAGCAGATCAGGGGTTTCAGTCTTCCCCCTATCTCGACGACGGGTTGTTGAAGGCGGGCTCGCCCCAGGCTGTTGTCTCCCACCTCCAGCCGACCTCCTACATTCGCTGGGGATCTCCATCAACGTGCCAAAGTCGAATCTGAGTCCCTCTCAGAAGCTCCTCTTCATCGGAGCGGTTCTGGACTCGGTGCACTTTCGGGTTTGTCCTCCCGAACAGCGTGTCCGGGACACTCAGGCTATGATTCCGATCTTTCAGCCCTTGTCCTGGGTTTCGGTCAGGAAGACACTGAGGCTGCTGGGCCTCATGGCCTTCTGCATCCTGCTGATCAATCATGCCAGATGGCATATACAGGCTCTGCAGTGAAACCTGAAGTTCGAGTGGACGCAGCATCAGGGACACCTGTCCGGCTGCATCCAGATCTCGGAGGGCAATGCACAAAACTTGCAGTGGTGGTTCACTGACCAGCGATGGATCAGGGGCAGGTCCCTCTCCCTTCCCCAACCGGAGCACACAGTGGTGACTGACGCGTCCCTCCTGGGATGGGGCAGCCACATGGAGGAGGCAGAGATCAGGGGTCTCTGGTCTCAGGCGGAGTTCAAGCTCTATATCAATCTTTTGGAGCTCATGGCGATCCTACTTGCACTGAAAGCATTCCTTCCCTCTGTCAAGGTGAGAGTAGTGCAGGTATTCACAGACAACACCACTGCCATGTGGTACTGCACCAGGCAATGCGGGGTGGGGTCGTGGACCCTATGTCAAGAGGCTCTGCGTCTGTGGACATGGCTGGAACATCAGGGCATTTTCCTGGTGGTTTACCACATGGCACGTCCTTTGAACACCAGGCCAGACGCACTCAGCTGTATGTGCATAATGGATCACGAATGGCGTCTTAACTCTGAGGTGGCGCAAGGTCTCTTTCACCTGTGGGGAGCACCTTGGTTAAATCTATTCGCCGCCGAAGAGACCGCGCAATGTCCGCAGTTCTGTGCGTTGGAGTTTCCAAGGCGGCCCTCGCTCGATGACGCTTTTTGTCGCGAGTGGAGATGCGGTCTGTTACACGCCTTTCCGCCTATACCACTTCTGCCCAGAGTGCTGAAGAAGATTCGGCGCGACAGGGCCCAAGTCATCCTTGTGGCACCGGACTGGGCTCGAAGGGTTTAGTATCCCGAGCTACTCTGTATGAGCATCGATCCCCCAATCCGACTGCCTCTTCGGGAGGATCTCCTGTCGCAGGACATGTGGAAGGTCCTCCACCCGAACCTGCCCAGCCTCCACCTCCTTGCGTGGAGATTGAGCAGTGACAGTTGATTCCATTTGACTTACCTCTTGAAGTCTGTAATGTGATTCTGGCAGCCAGGCGTCCCTCTACTAAACCTGTATACGCCCGTCAGTGGAACAAGTTTGTGGCATGGTGCACTGCGAAAGCTGTAGATCCCCGTTCTGAGGTCCTATTGTTCCTTCTCTCTTTGGCCCAGCAAGGCTCTGCTCTGGGCACTATCAAGGGCTACCTCTCTGCTCTTTCAGCCTTTCTCAGGCTGCCTAATCAGCCCTCTCTTTTCAAGTCCCCTGTTGTCAATAGATTTCTCAAAGGTATTACTCACCTTTTCCCTCCTATTCCTTTTGTGATGCCTCAGTGGGACTTGAACCTGGTTCTCACATACTTACTGTGTGCTCCCTTTGAGCCTCTTCATAACTGTCCTTTATGCTTCTTACTTTGAACACTGTCTTCCTGGTGGCTATCCCCTCCGCTAGGCGTGTGAGTGAGCTCCAGGCTCTTTCATGTAAGCCTCCTTTCCTGGCGGTTCATCCGGACAAGGTTGTGCTTCAGCCACATTCCTTCTTTCTACCAAAAGTAGTTACTGCCTCTCATCTGGGGCAAACTGTCTCTCTGCCCACTTTTCTTCCGCCTCCGCGCCCTTCCGAAGAGGAAGTGAAGCTCCACCGTCTGGACCGAACGTGCGCTTTCATTCTACCTCGACCGCACACAACCATTCTGGGTGGATGACCGGCTCTTTGTTGGCTACGTGGGCACCAAGAAAGGCCGGGCTGTGCACAAGAGAACTATCTCCCGCTGGGTTGTCTTGTGTATTCCAGCCTGTTACTTTTTGGCTACAAAGGAGACTCCGGCAGGGTCGTGCGCCCATCCGACCAGGGCGGCGGCGGCTACTACAACATTGGGACGCGGTTTCACACTGCGTGACATCTGTCAGGCGACCACGTGGGCCTTGCTGCACACTTTCACTAAGCTCTATTGCCTTGGCAGTCAAGTCCGGAGAGACGGCTTCTTTGGCCGTTCGGTTCTCTGTGACTTTTGGTGTAATCTCAATACCAACCCCGGAGGTGGGTCTGCGAAGTGCTTGGGTATGTTTTCTAAGGTAAGGAATCTATCACTAACGTGTCTCTTTCAAATGCACAAGTTACTTGTGTAACGAGATATCTGTAAGAGACAATAGTTAGTGATAGATTCCTTACCGCCCGCCCTCCCCATTCTGCGAACTGGTCTCTAGGGTTGAGGTCATCCCTTTCAGGGCCCTAGTTTTAATGCACCAGTAGTCGGTCTCTGGCATGGCTCTGCGTTCCTGGCGTGTAAAGTCATGTACAGAACTGACGTCAGCGCGTGTGGGCACGTCTAAGTAGCTCCGACTACGTCATTTCGGTGACTACGACGCCAACGACGTACACGGAGCTGCACGACAACGCCTACCGACGCACAGGGGTACTGCAGACAAAAACTTTCCGGATCCAGGCTGACGCCTGGGGATATTCTAAGGTAAAGAATCTATCACTAACTAATGTCTCTTACAGATACATCGTTACACAAGCAAGTAACTTGTGCATATAGGCCGCATAGACAGGCATCCCTCTAAGTTTCACATATTTCTCCCATGTTAAAAGGGCATTTTTTATGCAACGGCAAGCTAACACTACCGCTCCATGAACTAGGGACCACCCCAGTATAACAGTAGCAGAAAAGCGCCACTAATTAGGAATTCATAGGTCCACATCCAGTTTTGTGATAGGTAGTTGGCCTGTTAAAGACAGTAATGGAGTGCAAACTGGACAGAATTGGGCTGAAGTGTGCTGTACAAACTATGACTTTCCATATGAATAGTGCTCAAAGAGAAAAGCAACCTGAGCTGTGCATTGCCCCAATTGTGCTGTGTAGCATTTAGTAATGCTGTGTTAAAGTACTTTTTTTCAGGACTAGCTCTGGGTTGGACACTGGATTGAGTCTGCCGGTAGATTCTTGAGTTCTTACCTCTTGCCCCAAGACTACCTCGCTGAGAAACCTGTGACTGCTGACCCTCACTACCCTGAGAGTATAAGGATGGACCCTAGGACACCAGTGGCAAACTATCTTAATCACCACGGTTAGGATCCAGTAGTCTGTTTGCCATGGCACCCTCCACCCCTCATCCCCCGGTGTATACATTTTTTTTCTCCCCTGACTGCCCAATCCCTTAGGGTCTCCCATCATTGTCCTTTTATGATCTCTGGCGTGTTGGCAAAGCTAGGAACAGGATGGCAGACTGCTTTTGTGATGCAACTTCAGAAATTACAAGGCTTCAAAATTACAGTGATCAAGAACAGATAAGAAGCCATAAATGCGAAACACTAATGTGGTGGATAGGTATATGTGGAAAGCCTGTAGATCTGGTGTGCATAGTGCCAGTGTCGAGAGTACTTTTATCTGCTGCATTTTTAACTGTACATCTTTTCCAGACTACCCTTGGCATCCAAATCTTAGAAATAAGAGGTATGTCATTGGCATCTCCCAGATTCCCTCAATAGGTATTTTTTATATCATAAAGATCATTCATCTCAGCCATGCAGCAGACACAAAGTACACTATATCACTTACCATTAGCCTTCAATTCAGTCTGCTTCAGGATGGACTGGATATTATGCTGGTAAAGGAAATTGTGCCCACATTCGATCATCGCCCTTAAATATTGAAAGGTACCAAGTCCAAGACGTTATTACTGTTTATGACTTTGAATAGGTGGTTTTGTATCCTCATGCTGTCCACAAAAGCTGTAACGCTTCTAAAATGAGGTCAGGTAGTTAAAAGCATGCGTTAAAAAAATACATCATCAAACATGGGTACTTTGTTCCTCATTACAACGTTGGGTGGCCTGTCAGTGGCGGTCCGCCCGAAGGACAGGCCATCAGTCCAACCGCCGTCTTTTTATGCATGCATTTGGACCGCAGAGGTAGAGTGAAAGACCGCCGCCTCAGACAGGATCCAAGATCCCATCCGTGCAGCAGTCGGAATCCTATCTCTCCAATGGAGGCGGTGTCTGTACAGGCACCGCCGTAGGGATTAGGATGTCCCTTTCCAACTGTCTTTTCATGGAGGTCCCACTGCCACGAAAAGGCAGCCGGAAATTGACATTTGGGTCCGTTGTATGCTGTGGCCACAGCTAAGTGGCCTGGGGGCACATGCAGTGCCACCCCCACACATCCATGTACTGTGCGCCAGGCACCATATGGTGCCTGGTACACGGTGCATGGATAGGCACAATGAGCTTTTTTTCTACTGCGCCTTGTGCTGCGGCCCTTTTCCTGGGCTGCAGCACAAGCCGCAGTAGAAAAAAGCACTTTCTGACCGCTGTCCGGGCAGCAGGGCGGGTGGGAACGCCGACTCTTTGTGTCGAACGGTCTCTTGTGCGATGGGATGGCGGTCAGCGGGTAGCGACCACCATCGTAATTGGGGTCCTGTTATGCCACCTATAGAGAGTACTCCCCTTTGTGTTGGGCTTCTTTCTGCCATTTGTTTCATTTTCAAGGTCAAACATTTTGCGGACAAGGCATGCCCTGTTGTTATCTTTCTAGTGAACAAAAGTTGGATTTTTGTGGCTAAGTCGTCCCGGAGAGTAGAACCGAAAGCAAATTTGTCGAACACCAATTTGATAAAATACTAATTAATGCTGTCAATACCTTTTTTGGTATTACAACATGCCTTTAAATTCCATTACCCACCGATGTTATCAAAGTGCTTCCTGCCCTAATGAACCCTGCATCAGAAGATCCATAAATTATCAATCCCATTTTTATCAATTTATGAAGAAATGTCCGCATTGGTGTTTCTCAACACTCCGAGAATTGACTTACTGAATCCCTGATGGGGCCAGTAAAACCTACAAGGTCAGTGAAGACACCACAGACTTGTCATATTTATCCAGAGATTAATCTCTGTGGCGGTGCTGGGGTTAAATGGTAGCACAAGCCATCTGCTTCAGACGCTTTATTCTTAGAAGGGGTAGGTCCAGTGATACGTGAAATGGACTTTTACATTTTAAATTTGGCGGTGTCGGGTACAGTTGGCAGAGCTACAGACTTAGTTACTGCGCTGCATGCAAATGTCTGGAGAAGGGTTACATTTTTCCTTTTCTTTGTATATGAAAGTATCTTGAGATGTATCTTACGCATCCCTAATGTTTTTGATGTATGTGAGTGTTCCATCTTTAGCCACAAATATTTTAACTTCATGTATAATTGAACAGTTTGGTTCTCAGAAGCAAATGCACTGTCCCCATATAGGTATGTTTCAAATTCACAAAGCTGTTTGAGGGCCCAGTTCCAACCCCCAATTTTTAGGTTTCGCCTGACCCAGCGCATGCGCTGGTCTGGTGAGACTTATTGAGAGGGCAACAAAAAGTGCTACCAGGCCAGCCTAGAGCTACAGTGCATGTGCGCGGGTGCGCGCGCCGCGCTGGACCGCGATTACTTTCACTTTCGCGGCTGCTTGGCATAGCCAATAGGTCTCGCTTTTGGGACCTTATAAGTATTTAGTTATGCAACTGTTGCATGGCTAAACACTTATAAGGTCCCAAAGGCGATACTTATTGGCTATGCCAATGCTTGTTTTGTGCTTCTTTCCGAGTTCCACAATTTTTTATATAGTTACTATCGGGTCCAATCTTTCATCTGACAGAGGGCAAAGGCTTAGAAAATATTTAGTTAGCCTTACCCCGACCATACATAATATCAACCTTTCTATCTCCTTCAGCTCTCTAGGAACCTGGTTGTAAAGCCATAGGCCTCAGCCATTAGACGTATTGGCTTTGCCAATCTTATTTTAGGCTTGCTGTGTAGCATGGCTATTAAAACAAGCATTGGCATAGCCAATAGGTCTTGCCTTTGGGACCTTATAAGTGTTTAGTTATACAACTGTTGCATGGCTAAACACTTATAAGGTCCCAAAGGCGAGACCTATTGGCTATGCCAGTGCTTTTTTCTTTTTTAACTGGAGACCTTTTATAGGCAAAAAATAGGAAACGGCCCAAGCGGAAACGTCATCCAGAACCGACTGCTTTGGCAACAGATCTAAAGGGGCTTATTTACATGCCCCTTGCGCCACCGGAGCGTCACTTGTAAAGACGCCCATAGCGCTCCTTTGGGTGATATTCCAGCTTGCTATAACAAGTCTACTGATAGTTTAGAATCATTGTACTTTACTTGAGACCAAAGTGAAAACATTTATGCCTGCAGCCCCCCCTCAATATTTTCATCCGCATATTGTTTAACTATTTCAGTTTTTAATTGTGTTGCAAATCTGGATATTTTGTAGGGATATTGATACGAATACTGGTTAAATCAGGTGCAAGCACATTGTATAAAACACCCGGCCAGTGGCAATATATATATTGTTTTTATTTTAAAAGTTTGATATGGCGCGAACTAGACCCGAGATATCGGGTATCGGAGCGCTTTACATGAGCACCAGTTTCATTACAGACAGACACATTCATTTTTGTCAGGCACGGGGAGATTAAGTGATTTGTCCAGACTCACAGGATGGTGAGCGTCGTTGCCGAGACTCTAACACAGTTCCCCAGCTTCGAGGTCAACAGTTCTAACCGCAAGGCTACATCCTCTACCAATAGGATTCAAAGGGTCCATTGGTAATTACGACTAAGATGTCCCTTCCTATATAGTGCACTGAATACATCCCCTGAACATTTCCGCAAGGCGCCACTGTTAGTGGTTGTGACTCTGATGTGTAAAGAAAAAAAATCTGTAAGGCTGCCTTCATATGAATGTAATGACTTGACGCCGAAACAAGTATTGGGGCCCTGGGGTGCTCCTGGCATACGCTGCACAGCAGAGCAGCATCTTCATTGTTGTGCGTAAGTATATTTAAAAACCTCCCGCTTGAACCCCGACTATGCTCCATAGTCTTACTGCCCTCTGCACATTCTACCCTCCCCTGCCATAGTACCCCCAGGGGCACCCCGCTGTCCCCCCTCCCCCATCATGGGTTACCCAAATGACACACACAAGACAGTTGGTGTTGGGTAACAAAATGCTGCAGGTTTATTACATAATTCCAGAATATGTAATGGGTGGGTTATCTTACGGGCGATCCAAGGGCAGGCAACCAACTGGGTCGCCTGCCCGCCTGATGAGCCGGGCAGCGCGGGAGCGATGCCCGCCGTTGCTGCCCTCCAGGTGATTCTTTCTATGATCACGTGCCGTTGGTAATTCTACTCACGCCCCCCCTATCGGGGCGGAGCGTCGCATAGCAAGCCCCCGGTTGTTCAGGCCCACAACCGCCCGCAGGACTAGCGGGGCGCCGACACGGCTTCCGGGACCTCCCATGAGGCTCCTCGTTTTGGCTCAGGCACCACCTCTGGTGCCGCGCAGAGGTACCCTTTGTACCGGCCTGCTTCCAGATCGCCCTGTAACTCCGCCACATCCCTGGAGGCGGCTAACCGTCGCAGCCAGGGCCCCCCACCAACCCGCTATAGTCTTACCTGCACCTCTCCTATCTAGGGCTTCCTGCAACTAGCTGGAAGGGAACCATCCCTGCAGAAAGGAGAGTTTGACATTCTGCCACCTCATGACAGTTTGACAGTGCTAGCGGGACTCAAACCCTGTGAGATCCCTTATAACCACAGGCCCAAGACTTACCAGTGAGCTATAGCTCCTGTAGTTGTAGATGGCCCCATCTATGTCCCCAAGCCCTAGACGCTATCCTAATCGGATAGGGTCTGCTGAAATAAAGAACCCGTTGGGCCTGTGAAGATGTGTAATAACTAGTCGCCCCCCAGCGGGAAGGTTACACCTATTCACAGTTCTGGGCCTGCCCGCTTTGGCTATTATGACGAGAAGGGTTTTACTTAACATTTGTACAGTCCCCTCTGATAGCTAACCGGGGGCACAGGAGTGCACCTAACTGCCAGCGCGTGACCATGGGCAAGGGGCGACTCTTGCCCCTGCCCACCATCCCTTATACCTTATAGGAATTATGCCCCTACAGATCCCTCAGTGATGAATCCCCTAGGCATACCAGCTTCGGGAATCTGTTTGGCTTAAGCATTGCGCGCTGTCAGTAAAGTTCAAGCATTGAGGATTGACCAAGTCCTACTTCGCCCCTCCCATCATGCTCCCCAGTGGGAGGGTGGCAGGGCCCCAACCCCCCCCCCCCACAAACCCAGAGCACCACCAGTGGTGCCAAATTCCTGCTCCGTTGAAGTAGAGATTCAGTGCACCCTGGGCGTGACCAATGTTCTATTGCCATAATGTCCCCTTGTGTTTGCCCCGCTGACACCCCAGTTATTGGGACAGCAGCACCCATATGCTGGCTGGCGGCGCCCCCTGAGAACGGTAAAAGTGTCCGTAAACCAGGATCCCAGTCTCCTGCAGCTGCAGTACGCGACCAGTGATTCCGGTGGAGAGTGCCACCAAACGCAATGGTCCTCTAGGTATTACGAAAAGCACTATTTTACCTGGGCCTATCTCCAAATGATGGTGATTTCACCCAGCTGAAGGCCAGAGGCCCGCCTCTGGAGCCTATTCACTTGTTTTGCTACTCGGCCCCCTTCTGGGTGGGCCTCAGAGTTAGGGCAACGCGCGTGCTCCGAGGGCACGGTGCTGCTGGAAGCAGATATCTGATACCCACACGCTGGTGCCTTATCTGTTGCTAAATGCCCTACCGCTGGAAGCTTCCCAGGAACCGTAGACTTCGCGGTCCCACCAAAATTGATCCCATCGCCTGGGGGGAACCCAGTGGTGGCAGGACCTGCATGGTAACTCCATCCCGGCGTAGCTATTGCTTATTTGTGCCGCCGAAGCAGGCAATGCCCCCTTAGTCTCAAGTTCTACCCCTAGAGGATAACCTTGGGGGCAGACAAGTCTGTGGGAACCAACCGGAAACTTTGGTGCAAATACCGGCCCTATTCTGAACGTTGCGAATGCTGCATGGTCAATAACGCCCTGGGGCTCTACGTGGTCTTTACCAAACTTTTGAACGACCGCACACTTGCTATATAACAACTATACCACCCACAAGCCGGGTGGAAGGTCTTCATTGAAGCAACCCGAAATCTGTCTTTGGTTGCAGGGGAATGCCCCCCAAAGGACATCTGGACCTATTCCTATATGGTTCCTTCAGCTACTCCTCCTGCAGGCCAAACTCTTGGTTATGGTGCCCAGCTCAGTAACTGATGTTGCCCTCTCCTCTGCACTTCCCACCTCTCTCTCACGTGCGCCGTCTCTGCTGCATCTGTGATCTATGCATTACAAATGGAGCATTGAACGATGTGCATTTCTCTTGTTAAATACATACTGTGTATGACAGCCTGCTCACTGCCTGTTATTTCCATTAGGCTATTGTAATTTTATTAGAATTATATTGCCTTTTGCAAGTAATTTAAGTCTCTGCAGGTGTCTCTCTTTGTAGATTCTTTGCTGGTTTATTGGCGTGTCGTTTAAAGCGCCGAGAACTATATAACTCTGTCAACGCGCATTAAGCTGCTCCACGTCGTGTATGGATTACGTTTTATAGGCCACCCACCGATCTGTTATTATTTTATTTACCATGAACGAAGCGCTCGTATAGTATTAACGCGGAGGAAGCCACTAGGTTACAGAATTGTACTACAGATTCGCTCATTCGCGTTTTTAAAGTTACAAACTACTTTGAATAATAATCAGGGATTTATAGAGTAGAAGTCATTTCTTTCGGGGGCATCTGCATTCTTTTGCAGCACGTGTTTAGAGGTAATGTTACTACAAATCTGCCTTTTGGTGTGACCCTGGTTTGGCACCTCGACAGAACAAGTACAACAGCTCGTGGCCACTAAATGTATAGTTGCCAAGACAACATTTTGGAGTTATTGAAATTATCCCGAGTCCACCAGTGAACAATTGAAACAAGCATTGGCATAGCCAATAGGTTTCGCCTTTGGGACCTTATAAATATTTAGATATGCAGCACAATATCCTTACTGCAACAACATTAACTGTTGCATGGCTAAACACTTATAAGGTCCCAAAGGCAAGACCTATTGGCTATGCCAATGCCTGTTTATTAAGGTAAACCACATTAAAGGATGGGCATCATGCAAGTAGACACGTTGAAGCTTGGGTGGCCTTCTTGGACTTTTTTTTTTGTTTGTTTCATTTAAAGTAATGGATTGTGCACTTTATGTGCGCGTTTGATGCAAGTGACCGTGCAGCAGTGTTGGGGGTGCTGTTGGTCATGCACCAACATAATAAAACCAAGCATCGGATTAAAGCAAAACTTATATTTTGTAATCAAAAACGACATATTGCCGCAGTAGTCCATGGCATTGGAGGGGCCTGCACCGTGTGCATGGCCAGAAAGCTTCACTCATAGTGAAGTGAACCCATGGTTGAAGCAGGGTGACCCGTTGCTGACATCAAACGGTAATATCGCCTTACTCTCCGAGAGGTCCTAATGTTTTATTGTATTACACACAGAAAAACAATCAATGCGATTCGTCCTTGCGGTCTTGGTCATGTTCACTGAGAGTCTTTTTGGTCTTTCTTTAAAGTATCGCCACATGTTGTGTTCACATTTTTTCCTTTAGCTTTCTGGGTGATGTAATCTTCCTCTCTATATGTTGTAAAGTGCTTTGTTGAACATAATATAACTGCAGTGCAAATATAATCGGTTGTCTTTCACCAATTCATTTAAAAATAAATAAAAAAAAGATATAAATATATTCCGGAACATTGCTTGAGCCACAGTGTCCTTTGATTAGAAGCAGTTATCTCATGCACATTTTCCAGTTAATTGAGCACCACAGTCCTTGAAGCATTCTACAGGAAATACGCTTTTAGTACTTTAGTCAACAACTGGCAGTCCGATCAAGTTGCGAGAAAAGTACCAGCACTGGAGGAAAGCAGTTGAATTATTTAAGAGAGAAACAACAGAATAGGTTGCCTTGGCCCAGTCTTTGTGCTGCATCTTGGAGGAGTCATAGAGGCAGACGTACACACCGACAAAGGGTGGTGCTCAGGTGGAGAGTGCTGACGGTATTTTATGGTGGAAGCAGAACTCATCCTTTAATGAACGGGTAGAAAAAAATGGGCCTGTTGCTAAAAAAAAAAAAAAAAAAGCATTGGCCACGCGACGCGGGGAGCATGTAAAAAAAAACACGCTAGTGATGCGCGCGCGCAGCAGCACTAAAGAGAGACAGTGATAGCGCTGGGAGGCAGATGGCGGCTACGCGCGTGCATGCTCGCATGCTCGCATGAACGCAAGCGCTAGGCAGCCAAAAGCCTGTGGCAGCACTTTGAAAACCCCGATACTAAATGTCTCGCAGAGCAGTGCATGCGCTGGCTCAGCGAGACCTAAAAAGGATGCTGCGGCACGGACATACTGGATTAAAAACGTTTTACTTCACACAATGAAGAAGCGTTTGCTTTACTGAGACATGATGCACTAAAACCATCTGATGTCAATGCTGAAAGGGGGAGTGTTGTATGAAGAGTTGATATCCAAGACAGTACCTGCCATTGTTCACTTTAGAGGGCCCTCCTGCTTCATTAGAATATACACAAAATTAAAAGTTGTTAACATACGTAAACAGCTAAACTTGGGTACAGGCCACTCACTCCCAAACAAAATAGTTACCGTCCAGACTAGAAAGACAGAAACCCACATACAGGCTGCCGTAAATATTTTAGTAACGAATACCATAATTATAGCGCTTGGAACCAGGGCAAGAGTCGGGGGTACACGCGAGTGGACGGCGTCTCGCCACTATTTTTACATCCACCCTGCTCATCAAAATCGTGATAACAGCGCACCAAACAAGCATTTCCAAGTGATTCCGGCTGAATACGGAAATTTCTCGGACTGCCGTTCACCGTCCATCACCACTCCAGTCTAGATATCTCTTCATTTCCCTGCTTTTCAATCACCAGCCCCACCTCCCTCACCTTTGCCTCTCACTTTACTTCCGCTCTCCCAATGCGCCACAGGACATGTTTTGGGCCGATTCTTGGTGAGTAGAGTGAAGAGGATGTAGGGAAAGGGGGAGACGTGTATAGTGACTAAGAGAGAGCGGCAGTAGTAGAGGGGGTGAGTGACTCAAAGCAGAAAATATTATGTGAGTGGAGATTAAGGGGGGGGCGACTGAGTAATCATGTGAACGAAAAGGTGATGGAGTTCTAGTGTGTGTTTGATAGAGGGCATCACCGAGCTGAACCAAGCAAGAGACTTAGTTGGTGGGAGAGCCAGTCACTCAAAGGGTGTTTTGCAGACGATCTGCCCCTGCAATCATTGGCCTCTCCGCTGAGACTGCAGGCCTGTGATGTCACTTCCTGTGATGTGATGTCGCGTGCCGTGATGTCACTTCCTGTGATACTACCGAACTCGGAGAGTCCCCCCCAGTTCTTTTTTTAGGACTTGTGCCCTGCTTGGAACAAGTACAAGTACTAACAATCCAAGAGTACCTGTCTCCCACTGGGAAGAGCCGGTAGTCTCCCACTAATAGTACTGCACCGTTTCTAAAAACTGCAGGCACGTTTCCTACCAAAATGAAGTTAAATACAGGTACTCAGTACCTGCTCAAGTAAAGCGCTCCATGAACCACATATGCCCTTTCAAATTGGGGTGAGTAAAGTTAAAGTCTTGCTCAAATTCCTAGTACACAGCCCAGTCACATCGTGTCAGGGTGAAACGGGGACAATTACGATGGAACGTTTAAAACATGGACATTTTATTGACAATGAAGAATTGACTATATAGAAATAGAAACCTGTTCTAGACGCACTACAAATCCAAAAGAAAAACATTTAGAACTACCAAGTTACATTTTTTCAAACCTATGTATGGGAGACGAAGCATACGATTACTTATACAAACGGAAAAGCTTAAAACGCCAAATTGAAGGCTGTACTTTCACCTTCATGTCCAATTTCTTCCAATGAGCTTAAAAGGGAGCTCTGGTAGGAAACCAGAGCAACTAAATGCTTTGTCGGGTAAAGTGCATACTCTGGAACCTCTTAGCCAATGACTAGCTGGTATGTGTTTTCTCAGGCAATCACAATTCACAAAATGCAAGCCTGCTGTTGTTGCAACCAATTGACAAGAGGTAAATCATCCAATCTGGTAAGAAGAGCATCTCCATCCATTCTAAAATAATCTCACTTCCCCCCCTCTTAACAGAAAATGTTCCCACTTATCTAATTGGTTGTGAGGGACAAGAAGGGCTCACACTTTCACCCAGCTCACCAATATTGCGGGACAAAAGACATCTAGTAACGAGGAGTAAGGGGAAAAGAAAATCGCTCTAAAATAATGGGCTATCTGGGTAATTCTGGACCGTGGTCTCCAGAGTTTGGCATTGCATAAACCGCAATATGAAGCCATTTTCGGTCAAATGCTGTTGTATTCACTTGTATCTTTGCTGCGGGAATCTGTTCAAGCACAGCTTTAATTGCATCCAGTGCAGCGAAGCGGGCGAGCATAAAACACACGTGTCCAGCACAAGAGGCTGGCTGCAGCCGGGCAGGGGGGACAGACTGGAATAAAGCGAGAACTGCAACATTTAAGAGCTCTGTGAAAACATGGAATTATGTTGTGTCATAGAAAACCTTTAACAAGCACGTGCGCGCCTTGCGCGGCAGCAGGGCGAGGGGATAGGGGAGGGAGCCTGGGCCTGTTTCCCTTGCGGGAGCGAGCAAGTTAATTACAAACATATGGTCTGAAAGCTCGCTCCCGCAAGGGAATCGCCAGACGCGCACAGGTTGCCATTGGAAGCAATGCAACGCGTGCACGTTTTTGCCCGCAAAGCTGTGCCGATGGCTAAAGGTCTTTTTCCTATGCAGAGCATGCGCGCTGCGTAGGCGAGACCTAAAAATAAAAGCACAAAGACGCAGCTGCCCCATCATTTTGTAGGGGTCCTCATTTTCAAAACTCATGCGCCCCTACAAAACGTTGGTATTTTTATTTCTCTTAATTTACTGATCCGAGATGGATTGACAAGTAAAAAGGAAGGGGGGGGGAGGGAGCACAAAAGCACTTAAAATAAAAAAAAACATAAAGAGGATGACAGGGTTGTGGGAGCTGGATGGGTTCGAAGGTGGAGAGAAGCAACATGGCAGTGGCAGGAATGAGATGAGACGAGAGAAATAGCAACGTGGACCACGGTAGGGGAGCACACTGAGATGGGGGGAGTGCAGCACAAAAGCAGATGGGGAGAAGCACGTGGGTGAGGGAGAGTAATGTGGGGGGGGGGGCAGGGCTTTAAGTGGGCTGGGTCTCACCGGTGGTGAGCACCAGCAGTTTTTTAAAGGGGGCTTCGAAACTGGTCTCTATCAAGCTCTGTTTGGGGCCCTGGCACAGGCGGTCCGTTTTTTCCGGACTGCAGTAACAGCAGGCACATCGACGTGCACGTGCTCACACTGCTCACTTCTCACAATCATGACATCATGCCAGGTGAGCGTTGTAGGGGAAGGGAAATCCTTTAAAGTGTCTTTTTCTCTCTGAATTTCCATTCCCTTTTTGAAACTCAGGAGCAGCAACATCGTCGTGGTGTCACTAGGGCTGTAAGTGGAAGCTTTTTCAATATTATGTACAAGCCATAGTTGCTGCTTATTTATCTTGTGCAACTAACAGCCATTGACAAAGCCAATAGTCGTGACTTGTTCTAGGTATGATGTTACTTGTATCATATATCTGGATGCAATGTCAGAAACAGCAAAATACAAGTCGGGCGGCACACTATGCTAAGCTTATGTGTTTTAAGCCATGCCCTTAATTACATTGGCCACACCCCTTTGCGACCCCCCCCCAGTTTTTTCATCGCACTTAAAGCACTGGGAGGGGCACACAGGGGATATAGCTGGAATACACATGCACCATCAACACACTCCAAAAGCCGCATTCTCAGCCTTGTTCTGTCAACATCACCAACAATCCTAAAAAAAAACCTTCCTACTCCCCTGCCTCCCTCAGTGAAAATGTTCCTCTCTACTTGAGCAGGATGACTTCCCTTTCACCAGCTCCTAGTTATAGTACACTACTTACCTTTTCCCTATAAGGCACAAAATGTTTTTTTTTGCCGCAATTTTATTTTCATTGATTTCTTTCAGTAGACTATATTATCGGCACAACTTTTTTGTAGTTATTTTTTATTCCACGATAGTTCTTCTGCCAACAGTGGAGACAGTATTTGCCCGAGCAAGCCTCCAGCAAAGAGAATGAGAAAGCAGACAATTGTCCACAAGTACAGTGCTAAAAGATACAGCTCCGAGTAGCCCAAAACCCTGATAAAACATGCAAAGTGGCTGTAACGACAGGGAACAGTGCAAACACCACTAATACCCATGCAAAGCCAAATCTGTAGCAGTCACATAAAGTGTTGCCATCTGGCTTTGCATAGGATGCTTTGATTATCCAGTGAAGGCAGACACACCAAAAACATTGTGCAAAACACATTGTGTGATATTGTAGATAAAATCGAGTAAAATTATACTTTGTGACATTGACCCTTGGGCAGTCTGCACAAAGAAATTTGTACTGAATGTGTGACTGCATCACAATTGTAACTGCTCGAGTGTATTTACGCAATGGCGCAGATATATATCAGCTGTATCCGCATTTGCTTGATCAATTACATCTTGGGCACTCCCAGGGCTTTAAGTGGGCCGGGTCTCACCAGTGCTGAGCACCCGCAGTTTTTTAAAGGAGGCCTCGAAACGGGTCTCTATCGGGCTCTGTTTTGTGCCCTGGTACAAGCGGACCATTTTTTCAGGACTTCAGTGACAGCAGGCACATCGATGTGCGCATGCTCGCACTGCTCACTTCTCACTAGTGGAGACGTTAAGGCATGCCATCATGCCAGGTGAGCGTTGTAGGGTAAGGGAAATCCTTTAAAGAGAGTCATTTTCTCTCTGGATTTCCCTTCTCTTTTTGAAACTAAGGAGCTGCAACATTGTCGTGGTGTCACCAGAGCTTTAAGTGGAAGCTTTTTCAATATTATATACAAGCCATAGTTGCTGCTGTTTTATATGTGTTGGGTTTTATGGACCCAATGAGGACGATCCATAGCACATTATAGAATTGGAATTGAGATTGGTGGATAGTTCAGCACCTGCGATTGTGGGCGGGGACTTTAATGTACTGTTGGATCCTGTAATGGGTCGTTCAACACGAAGGGAGAGTGCCCTTGTTCCCAGAATGAGGAATGCGTTGAAAAGCCTGATACAGGATCCAGATTTAGTAGATGTCTGGAGGCTTATGAGAGGGAAGGTGAGAAGGTATACTTATCATAGCAAAAAATAACATCACTTCTCAAGATTAGACTACTTTCTGGTTGATAGATGCTTTGCAACCGATATTAAAAAGATTGAGCATCCTCCAGCTCACATCTCGGATCATTCAGCAGTCATCATCACTCTACAGGCTCCAGGACCGCAGCCTGGCAAGAGATGGATGCTAAAGCGTGCCCTTCTCCTAGATGGGAGAGTGGAGATAGCTTTGAAAAAGGCTGCATTAGAATACTTTAATAATAAAAATACTGCCACCCCTGGAATAGTATGGGATGCCTTTAAGGCATATATATGGGGGGTCCTAAAATTCCTCACCTGCGCAAAAAGCAGAGAAAAAAGGGCGGAATTAATAAACATGGAAAGGAAAGTGGGGAACCTTGAGGAAGCTTTGCATTCTATAAGTGTGGGAGAGGAATGGGAGAGGTTGGTAAGGAGGTTAGAAGAGGCCCAACTAACGTATAAGATCAGGCTGGAGTTAAAGTGTAAGGCAAGGTGGCAAGCTGCATATGTGAATGAATCTGAGTATGGAGAGAAAGCGGGGGCTTTGGTGGCCTGGAAGTCTAGGGTCGAAAGAACCAGAAATGAGATAAAGGAGCTGAGGGGGGAGTTAGGGGAGGTGTTTGACATGTGGGATGCTATGCAGGAACATGTAGTGACACTCTTTTCACAGCTCTATAAGCAAGATATAACCCCTGAGCCCCAAAAGCTCAAAAGTTGGCTTAGCATGCTTGGTCTCCCTGTACTGAATGGTGAAGGGGAAAAAATGATGGAAGCTCCAATCACTCAGGAGGAGATTAGGGGGGCAATAAAAAGAGCTGAGAATGGGAAGGCTGCTGGTTTTGATGCCGTCCCTTCAGAAGTAAATACAATTTTAATAGAGGAAGTACCGCCTGTCTGGGAAAGCCTGTTTAATACGGTATATATGGGGAAGACACATGCCACAGAATCATGGAGAGAGGCCTCTATAGTCCTGATATTAAAACCAGCCAAGGACCCGGCAAATGCAGAGTGATATCAACTGATATCCCTGCTAAATGCAGACTATAAAATCTTTGTTAGCATTTTAGCGGGGAGGCTGGCTAGACTTGCCCCTCAGCTCATCCATGAAGGGCTTCATCCCTGGGAGGCAGATGCACGAACTGACCCAGCAGCTGATTGGTTGTATCGACATAGCTACATCAAGGTTGGTACCTTTGGCGGCGGTTACACTGGACGCCGCCAAGGCCTTTGATCATGTTTGCTGGGAGTATTTATGGGCAGTATTGCAGATAATGGGGTTTGGGCCACATTTTATAACAATACTAAAAGCTCTATATCATCGCTCTACAGCTAGGATCCTCCCCAATGGCTCTCTCACTAGGAGTTTCTCGATTCTTAGAGGGACGAGACGGGGGTGCCCCATTTCACCATTATTGTTTGATATATATCAAACCATTTTCCCAGATGCTATGCCAGGATGATCAGGTTATCGCTTTCTGTGCAGGTGCATATGAAAAGAAAATCGCAATATACGCGGATGACCTTATAATGTACACAGCAGATTCTGCTGTTACAATCCCCAGGGTGGAGCTATTAATAAAAGAATTCAGTGTTTTTTCAGGTTATTCGGTAAATAATGAGAAAACTGGGATAATGTGCTGGAACGTCTCAGACGGGATGGGAGGTGTACAGAGAGAGATCAGGTGTCTCGGAATAGGTATTATTAATTCATTAGAGGGAATCCCTCAGCACAATCTAGAGAGGGTAGCAAAGGAAATCAGGAAAACCCTTACCAGATGGAAGAACTTGCCTTTGTCATTATATGGAAGAGTAAACTTAATTAAAATGGTGCTACTTCCCAAGTTGACATTCCTCTTTAATTGTGTCCCTCTTACTTTCCTCAAAGGCTTGATCGATAAAATACAGGGTAAATTGGGTAGTTTCATCTGGGCAGCCAGGGGAGCACGGTTGTCTTGGAAAAAATTGAGGTGTAAATTGGGAGAAGGTGGGTTGGCACTCCCGCATTTAAGATTATATTGTATGGCCTTTCAGTTTAAAAATTGCAAAGCTCTCTTTGGTACACCGGGGCCCTTGGAGTGGGGTGGGCTACTGGAGGAGATGGTTAAGGAGTGGGGTTCAAAAGGGCTTCTTTACAAATTTGGGGCAAGGAAAGTCTTTAAAAAAGTCAGACTGAGGACGCTTAAGGCAGCACTTACCCTATGGGTAGGGATATGGAACATACTCGGAATGGGGGTACTTTTCGGATGGTGCATCAATATGGGTCTTAATGCACAAAAAAATACAGATCTGAGAGGAGATCTAGTAAGATAAAGGAATGGGGGGAGAAATGAGAACTCCTAAGATGAGGTTGTGCCTAATACAACCGTGGTCGTGGGGAAACTAAGTGTGTCTTTAAGTTACCCTCACACACCCTAGTGGTGTCATGCTTCATCATCGGGTCACCCAGACCCCTAGAAGTCCGGGTGGGCTCGACCACAGTGTTGGGAGTGCTTTTAATATGTTTTACGGCAGAGGGAGTTAACTAGATAAAATACCCCAGGCAGATCCCCAGTATCCCTTTATTCTTGGGTCTGTCCGGGTAGTTAAAATAAATAAAAATGGGTCTTTTAGGAGTGTTATGGTCCTAGGACCCTAGTGCCATATGGGACTCACCAGGTACACCAGAATGCTTGCAAGACCAGCTAAGTTTCCCATTAAGGAGGGTGGGAATCAAACTATTGGGGGATCTCCTGGTGGTGCCATGGGAAATCTTGATGGCAAAGACAGGGGATTCCCTCTCAAGGTTTAAATACCTGCAGTTGCTATCCTGGGGGGAGGCAAACAGGAGAGAGATCGGCGGAATCTGGGAGTTCGAAAAGAATTTACCGAATGAGGCCCAGAGAATGAAGGAAGGAAGTCACTGACTGGTACTGGACTCTGGTGTTCTCTGAAGACAAGGAGTTGAAAGCACCACATGAGATCTTGGATGGTGCTATTCAGATGACCGAGCCGCAGAGAATGTGGCAACTCGCTTTTAAACTACTTTATAGGGTGGTCAAGTCAGCAAATCTGAAGAGGAACCATTTATTACAGTAAATAGGCTATATTGGACACCCCAGAAATTGGAAAAATTCGTAACAGCCGCAGCCCCAAGATACCATAGATGTGGCATGCTTAGTGCAGATGATCGCCATTTGTTTTTCGAATGCCCCCTGCTACAGGACTATTTGTCTTCGGTTGAGAAAGTAATAAATGAAATCCTGAATACTAATATTAAAATGAGCTTAACGTTGATCGTGATAGGGCTGAGGATCAGCCGACCTTGCCCCTATCGGCGAATAGGCAGACCCTACTCTTCTATCTGATCCTTCTCGCCAGGAGAGAGATCTGTAAAAAATGGATAGACTCTGCACCACCTCATGGTTCATACTGGCTCCAGGCAGGAAAAACTATCTGCAAAATGAACATAGGAATCGAGGCTGGCCCACGTACTAAGATTTGGGATGATTTTTTGAACTGGAATGGTAAAGTAAGAACTTAATCCCTCGCGTCCTATGATTACAGCTGCATGGAACCAGCAACCAGGAAACAGGATGGGATGGATCGCAGGACTATATGTGTAATTGCAAATAGCCTGGAGTGTTACAGGTCGGATGTCGGGCTCGACTTTGCAAACAATGGTGGTATGAGGACAAAAAAAAAAAATTGTTGCTTATTTATCTTATGCAACTAACAACCATTGACAAAGCCAATAGTCCTGACTTGTTGTAGGTATGATGTTACTTGTTATATTATATATCTGGACGCAATGGCAGAAACAGCAAACAAGTCAGACGGCACACTATGCTAAGCACAGATTTTAAGATGACCTGTTTTTAAGCCACGCCCTTAATTACATTGGCCACGTTCCTTTGAGAGACACCGCCCCCCCCACCCAGTTTTTTCATTCCACCCCATGTAAACACAACGCAAATTTTTGCCTTTAAAAATACAGTTTAAAGATTTCTGGAAAACTGCTTACGTCCATGAGGACTGTGACTATAATGTATTACTGTTCCTCATTAAAATAGTCTCCAAATATCCTATGTAGGAAGGTCTTTAACCATCTAGCCAGTGACAAAGACATTCTCACCATTAGTACCCATTTTATATAGTTATTAACATACAACGAGAGCCTTTACCAAGATGGCAGGAAACAGAAACAATCCAACTATTCAAAATATTTACAGATGTTTCAAAAAGGAAGTTAAAAGTGTGATAAACTGTGTAATAGGTCTTTTTTTCAGCTGTTAAAGGAGAGACGTAGAAGGGATGTGGCCTAACGGATAACAACATTTTGAACATCCCCTCTATGGAAGACGCTGGCTATTCGCAACTTTGTGGACTTTTATTTTGTAGTACCTCTTTCCTTGATGATTTTGGTGTCTTGTCAGTCCCTTACCTGATATGGCGTACACACCGGCGTCTTTCATTCCGAACCCAACACTAGCATGCTAAAGTACAAAGTACTGCATCTTGATGCTCTTTGGTAAACTGTATTTGCACAACGCACTAGCAGTCAACTCCAAACCCACAGGGTGATGGGTGTAACCTATGATGGAGTCTATGTCCCTGTGCATTGTGGATTTCAAGAGACATGATCACAAGCCATGCAAATAGTGATGGCGACGGCTATCGTTAAAGCGGTGACTTGTCTCTATAGGCGGATTACTGGCGATATGCGGAAACCCCTGGCTGCCCTGCGCGTCAAGTGGGAAGCGGACCTGGGAGCACCTATTACGGACAAAAACTGGGAGGAAATCATGGAGCGCCCTTGGAAGTGTACACGAAATGCACACTTCCAGCTTATACAGTTTTATGTTTTTCATAGGGCATACCTTACCCCTCACAAGATAGCTGAGTACTTTGGTGGGCCTGATGCTTGCCCCCGATGTGGTTATGGTGGGGCGACTTTTCTTCACATGTTCTGGGACTGTCCGCAGGTGACAGGGTTTTGGGAGGAAGTGGCGACGTTACTCCTGACGGTGACAGAGAGGGACTTGGAGGTAGGTCCGGGGGTCTGCTTGCTACATGGATTTCCGCATACAGCAAAGACTAGGGTCACCAGTAGGTTTATTGATCTGGGGCTGGTCCTGGCCAAGCAGGAGATTACTTCTCATTGGAAGGCGCGGCAAGGCCCTAATTTATTACGGTGGGCTAGGGAAATGGAGAAATGGGCGGGAAGTGAGGGGACTTATAGATTGTGTCTGGCTCGACGCAGTGAAAATGAAAGATCGCACGAATGGGCCCGGGCATGGTTGGCACTCCTGGACTTGTTCAAACGCTCGGTTGTGGGGGATGGGGGAGGTCCGGTGGGGGATGATGGGACCCCGGTTCCTTGAGCGCCCTGTAACAGGCTTCCCCCCTCTGCTCTTGAGGTACTCTCTGTTGGGATTGCTGGGAGGCGGGCCCGACGTGTGGTAGCTGAGGCTTTGATGTACATGTAATTCTGATAGGTACTGGCGACATGCTTGGGTGGGTGGGTAGGGTGGGGGGGTTCGTTGGGGGGGTTGCTGGGGGGTGGGGTGGGGGGTATTTTGGCTGTATTGCACACTCACTGTGGATTACTCTTGTGGATGCGCTACCTTGTAGCACGGATACTATTGGGGTGAATGCTGTACAGTTGTAGTTCATATGCTGGGGTGATTACTGCAATGCGTCCTGACTTGGTTGGAGGGCGGAATATCGGGGACGGGGATTGACTGCATTTTGTTCTGTGACCTAATAAAGTCTGTTTAAAAAAAAAAAAAAAATCACAAGCCATGCAAAGCACACTCCCAAAACAAAAACAAAAACTTAGAAATACCGCGCACTCCTTTTCGAACAAATGAAATTGGCAACTTTATCGTCTTCTAGGTCCATCACACATGCTGCAAATACTTACCTCTCTAGTGTGGTTCTTACAGTGTCTAGATTGTTCCAAAGTCTATGTTCTATGCTTTTGTTATGGGTTACTTCTGTGGTCAAAGGGGTGAGGCCAATGGCAGAGCCCAAAATAAACTGAGACACAGACACTGGTTAGTGGGTATGGGTGGAAGACCACAAGCGATCTTTGTGAGAAAGTGGCTCTGTATATACTGTTCCTTAATAGGTACAGGGTGTACAGAGTCCACAGTCCCCCAGGGTTGACAGAGGTTAAAGTTAGATATAACCTTACTCTCTAAAGTGATAGCTTGGTTGAGCAGTAAGGCAGTATCTGAGGACAGTGTAAAGCATTTGTTGTACACACTCAGTCAGCAAATGGTCTCACACACTCAATAACTGAACTCTAGGCCAATGGTTTATATATAAAAAATATATGCTTGTTTTATTTTAGAACCAACAATTGGATTTAAAATATACTTTCTCAGAATGAGATGCTTTATATAAATACTTTTGCAATATGCAATTGACTTTTGTAAACAGTTACAAGTGGTTGCAATAGGCAACTCTATTTTAAACACAACAATGCATTGATCTCAATGGAATTTTCAAGTTATTTGCAACAGATTACTTTTAGGATTACTTTTGGAATTCCAGGACTGGATCCTAGATTCAGTCCTGGGTCAGTACTTAGAATCAAGTGATGAAAGTCGACTTAATTTACTGTGATGATTTTTAAACAATATTTAGCTATTTTAAAAGTTGACACATAAAATATTTCAAAGAAAACAGTCAATTATTCCCTATGGAAGAAAATTCAAGTTGCAGGTACAGTATGTTCTCGTTACTTTTGTAATCCAGTACAGGGTGCCTAGACTCAGTACTGGGACCTTTATCCAAAACAGGTAAGTAATTACGTTTTCAGATATTATACGATTTTTCAAGAATATTTAAAGATTGCAGAAATTGACAGAAGAAATTTCACAGAAAAACAGTCAATGATTTCCTATGGGAGAAAATTGGGTTACTGGTAAGTACAGTTGTAAGTATTTTTCAGAGTCCGTGCTGGGCACCAAGATCCAGCACTTGGAGCTCACCTAAGAGCAGGTGAGTATTTTCGTTTTCGTTACTCGGCTGATTTTTGGTGAATATTTTAAGATTTGAAAAGTCCACACTTAGGAGAAATTTCAGGAAAAAGCCAGTCAATGTTACCCTATGAAGAAAATAGAGTTATCGGTTTAAAGGTAAGTACTCGACTGGCAGAGTTGAGGTTCTGGGCATAGACTCAGGGGTCCCCCAGGATCAGGTAGGTACAGTTGGTTCACCCTCAGCGACTCTAGGGTGGCCGGGTGCAGAGAGAGTTAGGCCCAATGTTATCCTATGAGGGATAGGGGGGCCTTGGTTGGTGGCTGCTGACTAGCAAGCCACGTGGCTGTGGGAGCTGGGCTCCTAGTCACTTACTCAGGGCAAGTGGAGAAGTAGGTAGGTGTAGAGGTTGCACTGCCAGGGCCACTCGGGCGGCTGGGTGCAGGGTGCTTTTGAGCCTTCGGGCGCTCAATTGATTTCAATGGGAAATCTCCGGTTTAGAAAAAGACTGCAAGCTCGGGGACGAGGATTCTTCAGGTGCCACCACCACTTCGAGAGGTAAGTTGGGTAGTTGGAGGATAGGTAGGTACCCCGGGAGTGGGCACAGGGGGCCGCGGGGCGCTGCGTGCAGGGGTGCCTTTTGGTGTCGGGAAATCTTACCCTCTGTTGATTGCGGTAGGGGGGGCCCCTTGTTCTGAGGCTGCAGGCTTCTTCAGGAGTGTCGAGGGAGGTCTTTGGGTGCCAGTCGCCGTGGGGTCCTCCTCGTGGTCTTTGTTCACTCCGGCACTGGCCAGGCTTGGCTGGTGCAGAGAGTGCTGGGTTCGCGGTTCCGGGCTGCTGCCAGGTATTAGAGGTAGGTTTTGAGTAGAGCCTGTACTCATGGGAGTCCCAGGGGCTTAGAGCCAAAAGGTAGCCAGGTCCTCCGGGGTTTGTGAGGTTGCTGGCCACAAGAGATGCCGGGTTGGAGCAGGAGCAGGTTCGACGGTCGACATGCCGGTAGGGCTGGGGACAAAGCAGTTGGTGCCTTCCTCTTCTTAGCAGCTACAGGGCAGGTCTTCTTTCTTCTTACTCTTCTTTGTATTTTGGAATCTGGAATCTGGGGTAGGAAGGTTCAGGGTGCCCCTAAATACTAGATTTAGAAGCGTTACAGGTAGGTGAAGGGCAGGGACCAATGGGTCCCTGTCCTGGGGTGGGTACACCCCCTATCCTGCCTCTCTCCTGTGGGAGGGGGGCAGTAGCCTAGTCCTGATACCTTAGGGCTTCCCATCTTCAAGATGGCGAGAGCTCGGAGATGTGCTTCACCTCGCCTACCCCACCTGAGGGGTGGGGTTGGCAGACTGGCACATCCCCTGTCCTTATTTGGGGTTTCAGGCCAAGCTTCCCACCAGAGTGGGAGGTTGCAGTGGCCTGGGGAAGCTCACAGAGGCGGCATGCCTTTGAAGCTTCCCCCTGCCCATCCTGGGGGAGGAGATTTAGCACCTTGCCCAGGATGTGCATTGTTGCAGGCCCAGGAGAGCAGGGGCTCTCCCACCCAGGGGTCCAGCAACATGTCTGCTGTGTGGCAGCCTAGGCAGCCTCAGAGCAGACATGGATTGTAGGTTTAAGGGGGCATCTCTAAGATGCCCTCTGGGGTGCTTGGTACATTAAATCCCACACTGGCATCAGTGTGGGTTTAATGTGCTGAGAAGTTTGATACCAAACTTCTCAGTCTTCAGTGCTGCCATTATGGTGCTGTGGAGTTCGTGTTCGACGAGCTCTCAGCACCATGTACTCTTAAATGGCAGCACTGCACACAGTGCTCAGGAATGGACCTGGGTACTGTAGGGGCACAGGGCTCCTGCTCCTGTTCCCACACCATTGGCATAAGGCACCCAGCTAGAGGGGTGGCTGATGTATGCCATGGCAGTGTAGGTGATGGGCATGGCACACAGGGATGTGTGCCATGTCGACTTTGTTTTGTCTTGCACCCAGACACCCAGCCTGCAAAGGCAGTGTGTGTGTGTAAGGGTACAGGGCCCCTAAGGGTGGCACAATGAGTGCTGCAGCCCTTAGGGGCCTTCCCTGGTCACAAGGCCCTGGGTACCCAGGGTACCATTTACCAGGGGCTGACATGTGGCCAGGGTTTGCCAATTTGGGTTTTGTGTGTTTTAGGGAAGGAACATAGGCCCTGGGCACCTGATTGGCAGGAGTCCAGGGCACACTCAGTCAAAGTACATTCAGCAATTCAGCAAAAAGTGGGGGCATACCATGCAAGAAAGATTGCACTTTCTCACAATCTTTGCCCTTTTATTTAATCCTCTGGCCACGCCTGGCCAGACGGTGATACAATGTTTGATGGCCCTTCCGGGCCGGGTCTCTGGTTCTGCTCTAGCGGGACTAGGGGTCACTACATCCCTTCCCAAATCGGTATCCAAACAGGTTTCAAAAAAACTTTACAAACAAATTCTTTGTGTCTCTGGCTGGGTGTTGGATTTGGCCTCAGGTTATAACGTTGGGGGTTGGACCAATGATCTGCACCCTGGGTGTTGAAGCCTGGCAGGGGTGTGGAATTCAACTCCTCGTTGTGTTCAGATGCATCTGTCGGGGTCAGGAGGGTCTGCCAGGTTTGATCTATTAGGGCTGGGATGGGAGACTTCTCCGGCCCAGCCGTCATCTTTCTCAGTGTCTCCCAGACTGACAACCCCTTGATCCAGTCGCTTCACTTTCCGGAACCAAGATATATTCCTGGTGACTACTTCAGTTCCACGTTGGGCTGTGATGGCAGTTCCATTTGCCTTCAGTATGGCCGAGGTCTCTGGCTCGTAGGTTGTCCTGAACTTCCATCCGGCACGGCAGTTCCGAATCGGAACAGAGCTCCCTGACGCGATGACCCGAGGTTTAGCCCCTCTTTGCCGATTGACCGGTTCGTTGTTCCGGGTCCTCAGAGTTTGAGTATTGGCTGGCTCGTATGGAGGTAGAGTCCAGTTCTCAGACACTGGAATGGTATCCCGCGTATGTCCGGTGAGCATTAGGGACCATAGAGATCTTTGGGCCGTGCAGTGAGGGGTGCTGCGGTATTCACGTAGGAACCGTTGCAGCACTATTTCCAGATCGGTATATTCTGCCATGGCGATGAGCAGGATCTTGTTCAGCATGCGCATGAAACGCTTTACTTCGCCATTGGCTTGTGGCCATTGAGGGGTGATCCAGTGGTGGTGTATGCCCAGCTATGTAAGTAGGTCCTTAAACTCTCCTCCTTGGAATGGGGGCCCATTGTCTGTCTTCAATTCTTGTGGTAGGCCAAACAGCGCAAATGCTTTTTCCACTACCAGCGATATGTGGGTGAATGACGTTGAGCCCAATACTTTGACTATTGGGTACTTGGAATAGCTGTCGATGAGCACTGCGGTCACTCTCCCATCCGGGAAGCTTCCAAAGTCGAGGCGGACTCGAGACCACTGTGCGGAGGCGGGCTCCTCTGTTATGATTGGTGCCGGCAGTTCCTGGCTGCATGTGATCTGACAAGAAAGACAGTTTTGCATTAGGTCGTCTACTGCTGCTTCGAGCCCTGGAAAACACACCTTCTCCCTCATACGTGATTTCATTTGCACCGTCCGATGATGGCCCTCGTGGGCAAGTGTTGTCACCCTTTCTTGGAGGCTCGCAGGGATTATGATTCGGGAGCCTCTTAGTTCCAGACCTTTGGCCGTCGAGCTTAATTCGTCCCGCACATTCCATAGTTTGCCGAGACGCTCCTTGTCTAGACCGCACCAGTTGTTGGCGTTGCGCAGGAAATTTTCCCATGATCCTTTGCGTAGGGAGTCCGTAACTTTGGCAAGGACAGGGTCGTCTTCCGGTTGCCACTTTGATTTCTTCAGTGGTGAGGGCACGGGGATACGGCCCTTGGGAGACCATGTCGATGTATTCTTCCGTCCTCGCATCGCTGTCAGCGTCCTCTACTCTCGGGTCTGGTGGGTGTCGGGTAAGGAAATCCACAGGATTTGTTTGATCCCGGGCGATACACGAGATCTATCTGATAGTGTTGCAGCTGTATCGCCCGTCGTTTAATCCGCGGTGGCAGATGTGGAGCTGTGCCTCGGAACAGCGGGACAAGTGGTTGGTGGTCAGTGACTACCCGAAAGAGGTGTCCGCTGATGTAAAGATGGAAATGGTTGCATGCCTATTTAATCGCTAGCACCTCTCGCTCTATCTGGGAGTATTGCGCTTCCGTGGTTGAGAGAGCTTTGCTTGCGAATGCAAGGGGCACCCACTTGCCGGGTTCTACTTCTTGTGTGATGAGAGCTCCAAGGTCCACGGGATTGGCGTCTACCAGTAGTTCTGTGGCTCGGGTGACGTCGATGTATGCCATGGTGGTCCTACCGAGCAATACTTATTAGACTTTCCAAAATGCCTCTTCCTCTTCGCGGCTCCATTTCTATGCTGCGTATTTCTTTGTAAGGGCTCGGCTATCGTGGCTAAGTTGGGTATAATCCGCCCACAGTACGTAGCCATTCCAAGAAGCTTCGTACTTCCAACACCGTGGTTGGCGCTGGTGCTTGTTGTATGGCATGTGATTTTCTGGCATCCACCTGCACTCCATCCTGACTAAAGACGTATCTGAAGAACACAATGGAGTTCTGGAAGAACAGGCACATGTCCTTGTGCAAGGTTAAGCCGTGATCTGACAGCCGTCTTAGGGTTGCGCGGAGACGTTGATGGTGCTCCTCGATGGATGACGAATGTATTAAAATGTAGTCAATGACATTAAGCACTCCTTGTAGGCCGGACGGGATCTCTCTAACTGAGTCTTGGAATATTTTGGCAGCAGAAGAAATACCAAAGTTCACTTGTTTGTAACGGCGTAGTCCTATATGAGTTGAGAAGGTCGTTATCTATTGGCTCTCCTCTGCTCTGCTAGCCTCAACTGATGGTACCCTGCGTTGAGGTCCTGCTTGGAGAACCATCGGGAGCCATTCAGGTCGGCTATGATGTTGTCAACGGTTGGTGTTATATGTCTCTCTCTTTTGATCGCCTGGTTGGGTAGGTGCATGTCAATGCACAATCTTTTCTTGCCTGGTTGTTTAGGTTTCTCCAACAACCGCAGGTGGAACGGGATGCACCTGTGATGAAGCGCTGCTGGTTTTGTTGCCTTATCAATATGTAGCTTGATCGGTGGTTTCTTTATGCACCCCAGCCCAGTGAAGAGGTGGGGAAAAAGTTCAAGTTCAAATATCTCGCCCGTTTGCAGTGCTCTCTCTGTGTGCGCATGTGTGCGCAAATTTGACTAGACCGAGGTCTTCAGTGGTGTAGCTTCCTACTAGGTTGTCAGCCTCTCTATCGATCACGTGGAATGTTGTCGTCATCGCTTGGTCTTCAGACTTCACATGCATGGTCATCTTGCCCTTTAGGGGTAACGGTGTCTGGCACCCATATGTAAATATCTTGACATGGGACGGAGATAGCTGGGGCCGTGGTTGTAGTTGTGTGTACTGATGGCTGCCCATCACATTGATGGATGCACTGGTGTCGATTAGAGGGGTGACACAGGATCCTGAGATTTCTATGACGCACGTAGGTTGGGGGTGCCTCCTGTGCTTCAGGTCATTAGCGAATGAGATGAGGAAACATTTGTTTTCCTCCTCAGTGGACAAGTCTTCCAGGCTATGCCACTGTGGTAGTTGTGCTCTAGTTATTTTAAAACTTTCCGGGTCTTCGAGCGATAGCTGCCTTACTGACTTTGACGGTATCCTTCCTCATAAGTTTCTGTTTCTTGGTCCGCCTCTGCACACTGTGGCAAAATGATTGAGGGTGCCGCACTTTGAACACGTCCTTTCTTATGCTGGGCATTCCTTGAGGGGATGTTCCTCCCACCGGCAGTATCCACACCATGACCCAGGCGCATTCTTCGCAGGGGATGTACATCCCTGTAGCTCTTGTATCTGATAGGTCGTGGGATCGTGCCATGACAAGGTATCTTTCAGCAAGATCCCAGGCTGGCGGAAATGACGGTTCGAACGGTTGTTTTGGCACCCTTGTATGACCTGTGCTCTCACCTCTTTGGCTTGCTCATCAGCCGTGCACATGCAGGCGTGCGTGGAACGTGTCCATGGACTCCCCTACCTTTTGTCGGACTTGTCTGAGCTTGGATCTTTCATAGTCCGGATTAAGTTGTGGGTCGAAGTGTGCATCTAGGGCTCTGACTGCAGCATCGTAGTCGTTGGCGGCTCCAGTATTTGGCAGGTGTGCAAAAAGTTTATACATCTCTTCTCCCGTGAAGTGCAGTAGCAGTGATCTTTTATTGGTGTGGTCTGTCTCCCACGTCACAGTGAAGTAGTTAAGGCGGTTGATCAATAGTTTCCACCTGGGGGATGCGGTGACAGAATGGGCGAGCTCACTGAAAGGTGGTAGCGCATTGATTTGTGCATGCTGTGAGGCTGGTAGAAAGAGGAGTTGACCTGCCTGTTGTGGGCCTGCCTGCGCGGCAGCGTCTGCCATGGTTGTCTTTTTCTGTAGTCTTTGGGTGTCCCCTTTGTCTCCTATGTTCCTTTCCTGTTTTCTTTGTACCCTCTATGCTGGGCCTGTTGTGGCCTCTGGGTACCATGAGCCTTCTGCTCTGCAGAGCTGCACCACTGGTGGAAAGAACTGGGGGCCTGCCCTCGTGTTCTGGTGTGCTCCAGCACGCACTGCTGTGTGTGTGGCACTGGAAGTGTCTTGCAGGTAGTGCTGCAAAGGGTGCGTGCTCATGCTTTCTGCCGCGTGGTAGAATATTGGTAGGCCACTGTACTCACAGGATCCTCTCCCAACTGCACTGCGGTGCAGCGGCTCCTCTCCGGGCCGCGGTTGCGGGGGGCGGCTGCAGGCACCAACAACAGCTGTGAGGCGTGGCAGACGGATCCGCTATTCAGGTGAGCAGGCGGGCTTGCTGCGCAGTGATCCCTGCGCCGAAAGCAGGTCCGCGGTTGAAGCTTTGCGGCAGAGGCAGGCTCCGCTGCCGAATGCCGCGCACTCAGCGAAACTCCGGTGGACTTGCAGCACCACCATTGTTGTGCCGAGATGAGGGCCCCCTGATGTCTGTGGGGTGAGAGGTTGTGCAGGGCAAAGACCACCTTCGTCGCCAGTGTTTCAGGTTATTTCCTTGGCCAAAGGGGTGAGGCCTATGACAGAGCCCAAAATAAACTGAGACACATAAATCTGGTTAGTGGATACAGGCGGAAGACCATGAGCAATCTTCGCCCCTTCATTTATATCCTCTGGCCAGAGGGTGATACGTTTGGAGGCACTTCTGGGCCGGGTCTCTGGTTCTGCTCTCGCAGGACTAGGGGTCACTACAGCTATTAGTCTGACAGCATGCAGTTCTGGCTCTCTTCCCTTACCCTCAAGGATGAGACCGATTTTCTTTTCCATTAAATAAATGGCACATTTCAGTTACATTACCAGTATCTACAGTTCATGTATCTCTCTCAAAGTGTGTTGCATCGTCGTTAAAAGAGGCACTGGTACATAAATGGTACAAAATACATTTATTTAAAAATGTGAGTTGCAGGACAAATACGAGCAGCCGAGGCTAATGGCGGCTCTCTAGTAAGGCTCCTCAGCCCTCGCCAGAAAATCCGACATTTATCCTGAGATAATTGTTTGATCAACCCAGAGAACTGGGGGGGAAGAGTGCCTGCGCCTCTGAGATCCAGTTGGAGGCATAATGGAGTCCCAAGGTGCCCAAACGGTGGAAAAGAAACCGGACCTGCGGCCGGCTGAGAGAGCAAGATGACGGCGGCGCCGTAATCTGCTGATTGAGCCCCGGGGCCTCAGCGCAGACTGAAGCATCCAGAAGACCCGGAGCACCAGCGCGGAGTGAAAGCCTCCTGACACTCCAGAGAGAGGGCTGAAGTGGCAGAGAGTGGGTCGTATCCAGCGGCGAAAGCTCCGGCGACAAGAGGGGTGGTAGTGCGGCGCATGAAGACCCAGCCGGCTAGTTTGAAAATCAAAGCCCCAGCGGGAGCAAGGAGCAGGGCCTCATCAGTGTCCTGGCGCCCTCCCCTCCCCCTCAGCGGAATAGTTGGACAGACAGCAGCCATAACAGGCATATTTAAAGGAGGGATCGAGGAGGTAACGGCCCGGGCCCCCCCCCCCCCCGAGTGACGCATTCCCACTCCCCCAGAGACGCTGGGCCCACAGGAGCAAAGCGGGACTACGCAGGGGGCCTCTGTAGGACTGCAGCGGCGAGCTGAGCAGATGGGGGCGAGGTTGGACAAACTGGGAGCCCCGGATAAGGAGGGTGCTGCTTAGATGACCTGCAGCAGACACGGGGACCCTGGTGAAAGTTGAGGCCCGGACCTACGCCAGAGGGGGCCATAGAGACCTGGATGCCAGAGTCACACCAACGGATTCCACTAGCTGATAAGTCCCGGACACTCATAAGGGGTCGTCCCTTGGGAAACCCGACATGCCGCCGGGGGATCTGTTTTTTCCACCGGGCAGGCGGCAGGGACTACCATGGCAGGACACAGGCAGTGGATAAAATCCCCAGCCAGCATGGCGAGTGGACGAGGACGTAAAGCCTCGGCCCAAAATAAACTTGCTAAATTTGCATGGAGCAAGGCAGGAGAGGAGCAGGATAAAGAGCAGCCGGAAGCCTCGGACAGAAAACGCGGCCCCTCTCCCGATGCCGACATCACGCTCCACAACATAATGGAGGCCATCTCGAGGGTGCGCACCTCCCTAGAAACTCGCATAGACTCAGTGAATGTGGAAGTATCCTTGCTTCGGGCGGACTTTCGCAAAATGGACGATAACGTTAAAAGTCTAGGGGACACAACGGCCGCGATGCAGGCGGACACATCCCAGCTCCAACAGCAAGTCAACGAACGGCAAACTCAACAGGCCTTGATGGCTAAACAGTTGGATGACTATGAAGGGCGGGCACAAAGGAATAACATTCGCATTTTGGGGGTTCCAGAACACGCAGAGGGGGCGGCAGCGGACCTCTAGGTTGAACAGCTAATTACAAAACATCTCCAACCTAAAAGACTTTCCGGCTACTTCTCCATTGAAAGGGCCCATTGGGTGCCGGCGGGTCGCCCTAAGCCATGGGCCTCTCTGCGCCCACTCATTGCGCAGGTCTTCAATTTCAGAGACAGAGACACAATCCTGCAGGCAGCCAGAGCTAATCCTCCGCTTAAGATCGACAACAGTGTGGTCACCTTCTTCCCAGACTATACAGCAAAGGTCCAGGCTCAAAGGCGTAGCTTTATGGCGGTCAAAAAAGAACTTAGACAGCATGAAGTGAAAAATGCGATGCTATTTCCTGCAAAACTACGCGTAGAGTCGAAGGTGGAGGGGAAGACGTGGTTCTTCTCCTCACTGGAGGAAGCCTGGGAATGGATGGAAGGGTGGCGAAGAGTCGAGGGTCCTCAAAGGGGACGGAACGGAGGACCCCGTCGACCCAGCTCCACACACGCAAATGGGACAGGTAGAAAGCACATCCTCGGCTGAAAAGGGAGAGATGCCGCGCAGTGGAATAGACTGAACCTGGACGTGGGATGAACCAGAACTGTTCACAGATAAGTGGTTGAAGGAGACAGTGAAAATGGGGGGCATATCTGTAGGGACAGAGAAGTGGCAGAAAGCAGGCTTCGGACATTCCATTGAAAAACACGATCACTACGGCAAGGCGAGGGAGTGAGATCTGCCAGCCAACACCCATGAGTTCTGGGGGGGGTTGGCGGGGGGGGGGGGATAAGAGGCACTGCCTAGTTTGGGAGTGGGTAGTTCTAAATCCACTGGCAGGGGGGCAGGGAGGGGGGAAGAGGGGCAGTTTTTGGGAGGGGGTTGGGATGTTTTGGTTGTTCGTGTTCACAAGTCACAGGCAAACTAAGAGCATATTTCACGATTACTCGATACAGTCACATCACAGTAGAGATAGTCATAAACAGGGTTGAGCTCCATGTGCGCATCAGGGTAGGCAAAGATATGGGGAGGGCGATTCGCCTCCGAATGGCTGAAATCCTGCATCTGGGGACAATGGTATACTTAAGTTTGCTTCCATTGGCATTGGATGGCGGGGGTTAATATGGTCATGTCACTTTTAGTGATGACTTGGAATGTGAATGGCATGGGGGACAAAATCAAGAGGGGGATAGTGCAGCAATACCTTAAACGACAAGCCCCTGATCTGGTGTTACTCCAGGAGACACACATGGTGAGCAATAAATGCAAAGTCCTTACGAGATGGGGATACAAGCTGTTGGTGCATGCGGACTTCACCTCGGGTTCCCTGGGAACAGGTATCCTGGTCAAAAAGGACGTGGCACTCATAGTGAGGCGAACATGGGCAGATCCGCGAGGCAGGTTCGCAGTTGCAGAGGTGCATTGGGAGGGTAGGATACAAATGTGATCTCAGTGTACCTCCCCCAGCGCTGGGTAGAGAAGCTCTTGTGGATCTGGGAAAGATACTAGCAGATCTTCCCATAGGCACGCTAATAATGGGAGGGGACTTCAATATGGCCATGGACGATAGCAGAGATAGACTTCCACCCAGACAGTTGACACGACCACGCACGCATATGGAAGAGTTCATGGTGGCCCTAGGTCTAGTTGACATATGACGTACATTCCAGCCGGACGGAGTCCAGTATACCTACTATTCCAACGCCCACAAAAGCTCCTCCCGCATTGATTATTTCCTAACACAGTCAGGGTCCCTTGGCCAATTTCAAAACCCCCGGCCACTCCCAAGGGGCATTTCGGACCACTCCCCAGTGACAGTGGAACTCACACTTTTTGAGCGCCAACCGCGCACCACACTGACTCTCAGTCCCTGGTTGCTGACGATCCCCGACATCAAAGAGGAACTACTTGAACACACCAATAATTACTTTAAAGAAAATGTAGGCTTGGTGGACTCGGTGCAGACGATATGGGAGGCATTCAAAGCAGAGGTAAAAGGCCATGCCCTGGCTCTTAGGTTAGGAAACACCAAAAAACGACAACATCACATGGTCCAGGTTGAAGGCGACCTCCAAAGATTGTAAGACGAATACAATATGGCCCCCTCAGAAGACACTAGACCACGCCGGGAGCTCAAACAGGAGGAATATAAGATCCTAGTTAGGGAAAGGATACAGACCAAACTCCTTCATACGACACATAGACTATACGAACTGGGGAAAGAGCCGGGAAATTATCGGCGTGGCAGGAGAGGAGGGAGCAGGGGGAAAGATGGGAGCCCCAGTTAGCTCTCGGGGACGGGTCACACGTCACTCACCCAAGGGATATTGCCAATGCATTCGCGGACCACCTGGAACAAGTTTACACCCCATCCACATCATACACAACGGAGGACTCCCACCGACTCCTTGAGGATAGTGACATACCTGTATTGTCGGACAGAGATGCACCGGACGGAGACTTGACGGATCTAGAAATTCCACAAGCAATGAGCAAGATACAGTCAGGCAAGGCGATGGGACCAAACAGGATCCCCATAGAATTTCTAAAAGTAGTGGCCACCCAGGCCACGAGGTGTGGCGCCGCGTCCAGGGCGACTGACTCCGGAATCTGGGGATCACAGTTCGATCCCCTGCGGCAGATTAGCCCAGTACAATGTGACTCTGGGCAATAGCTTGCTTAATCTTCCAGACGGCCCCCAGCGCCTAGAGATCCTTACTGGTGATTGTTCGCGCTTTACAAATGTGGATTATTATTTCCAGGCCAGGTTTGAAGAGATTTATGGGAAAGATCTCCTACCGGAGAACCAGCAACTGGCATCTATCGTAGTACTCAGGAAGCCGGGTAAACCCGCTGATGCGTGTGGCTCCTACCACCCAATTTACCTAATGAATGCGGAAGCAAAGAACTTAGCAAAAGTCCTGGCCTTATGCCTGATAGCAGTCATTTCATCACTGGTCCACCCGGATCAGTCGGGCTTCATGCCCGGGAGGAATACGGCACTGAACATCAGACTCCTCCATATTGTAATAGCGCGCTGTGACTTTCTCGAAGAAGACACAGTGGTCTTCTCCCTGGATGCCTCAATGGCATTTGATTCCATCGAATGGCCATACTTATTTGAAGTCTTGCGGCGTATGGGCATCGGTCTCAAATTAATGGGCTGGGTGAGATTACTGTACACAGTTATTCGGGGACAGGTCCGAGTAAATAACTATACATCCACATCCTTATCACTGAAAAGGGGCACTAGACAGGGCTGCCCTCTCTCCCCATTGCTCTTCTCTCTGATGCAGGAGCCGCTCGCTGCATGGGTCAGACGAGATGTCATGGTAAGGGGTTTGAAATGGGTGGAGGGGCATGATGATAGAATATCATTATATGCAGATGATATATTGCTCTACCTTGTGTTCCCTTACAGATCCCTTCATGGGGTTTCGAATATTTTCACGAACTTCGGGAAATACTCGGACTATGCCATAAATTGGAGTAAATCAGTGTTGTTTGTTCTGAAGGGTCAGGCTCCCCGACTGCCTTCGGGCTGCATGGTGGAAGTCACCACGGAAGGCTTTCGCTATTTGGGGATCTCTGTAACTCCGGACCACCAACTTTTCTACGACCGTAATCTCGCAGCCCCTCTGACTCAACTGCGGGCAGATGTTAAACACTGGCAGTCCCTGCCTCTGTCCCTTGTGGGGCGAGTGGCCCTTTTTAAGATGCTAGCCATGCCCCGGTTCCTGTACATCATTCAAAACTGCCTCCATAGGGTCCCAGACGCATATTTCTCCGGGGTGGAGAGCGAAGGCAGAACACTGCTATGGGATGGTGGATCCCCACGAATAGCCATGAAAAAACTGACTAAAGGGTGGTATGATGGAGGCATTGCCCTCCCGGATCTCCGTCTTTACTATTGGGCAACACAGCTGTTGGTGGTGAACCACTGGATCTACAAATTCCCGGTTGACCCGGCATACATGCTGGATAGATATCAGATGGGAGGGGTGGGATACCTGGAGGCACTGTACTCTAAGGCTCGAAAGGGTTGTTACGTTGGCCCTACAGCTCACACGGTGACGATATGGTACCTGGCGAACTCCCGTGTAGGATGTGCAAAGACTCATACCAAGGCCACGCCCCAGTGGTGTACCCAGAGATTGGGGCTTCTTGGCAGTCATCCCTTGTTCGACAAATAGTACATAATCGGAATCTCAACGATAGGAGACTTGGTTAAAAAAAAAAAAGGGGCTCTTCTCAAATTCGAAGACTTACAGAAGACGTACGATCTGGCCCAGGGGGAGGTGTTCAGATATCTATAAATTAGACACGCCCTCACTACAGCTCTCCGAGACATGACGGATATCCCAGACTCATCCCCTCTGGAAGATAGGCTTCTTGACGGACCACTGCTCACCAAGGCCATATCACTCGCATATAAAAAACTATGGGTCATATTATCAAGTACTGCGCTAAAATTATCGTCGCTTTAGCGGCAGAAAACTGCCACTAAAGCGGCGATAATGGGCTTGATAATATGCCGCAGAGAATTCCCATAGAAGCCCATGTTGACACCTGAACATGGGCTTCTATGGGAATTCTCAAGGTCATATTATCAAGCCCATTATCGCCGCTTTAGCGGCAGTTTTCTGCCGCTAAAGCAGCGATAATTTTAACGCCGTTTCTTGATAATATGCCCCTAAGTAATAATCTGCCAGACACTTTTCACAAACTTCGGGAGAGATGGCAACTGGATATAGGACCAATTGATGATGATGACGACTGGTAGGCGACATTGATGTCCCCTCGAGAGGCAGCCATAACACTTCGGTATAGACTCATTCAACTAAAAATCTTACTTAACTGGAATAACCCTTGCAAAGATAGGATCGAGGACAAATACACTATGCCTTAGAGGGTGTCAACAAGACGCATCTTTTTACCACATGATATGGTACTGCACAGAGGGGAGACCTCTATGGGAGGGGGTCACAGAGCACATCCTAGAGGCCTTTGGGAAAGAACACACCCTTACACCTCGGCTTGGTCTCTTAAACATATGGGAGCCGACTGACCTTACGAAAATTGAACAACAATTTATGACACTAGGCTACACATTGGTCAAGAGGGAGATAGTGGGGAGTGGCAAACAGACCCTCCCTCCGGATGTGGGTTAGGGAATATGATAAATGCATGATTGCGGAAAAAGAGGTGTTCAAAATAAGATGGTGCCCGAAAAAATGGGATAAAAAGTGGGGCAAGTGGAATGCTCATCAAGGAAATCTATGTGTGTCCCCAACAACAAAACTTGAATTGCAACGTACAGAACGGAGACATCACACTGCACCCTGATTGCAAGGACTATATTAAATGTTTGACTGCTATGTATGATGAAATATGCCAAATATCTCTTGATCATAAACGTGATTTGTTATTGTTCAAATTCAATAAAAACACTTAAAAAAAGAATGACAAACAAAATGTGAGTTGCAAACTACAAGTCCAAAAAAAAAGGGGCACTTCTCAAATTCGAAGACTTACAGAAGACGTACGATCTGGCCCAGGGGGAGGTGTTCAGATATCTATAAATTAGACACGCCCTCACCACAGATCTCACAGACATGACGGATATCCCAGACTCATCCCCTCTGGAAGATAGGCTTTTTGACGAACCACTGCTCACCAAGGCCATATCACTCACATATAAAAAACTATTGGTCATATTATCAAGTACTGCGCTAAAATTATCGCCGCTTTAGCGGCAGAAAACTGCCGCTAAAGCGGCGATAATGGGCTTGATAATATGTCGCAGAAAATTCCCATAGAAGCCCATGTTGACACCTGAACATGGGCTTCTATGGGAATTCTCAAGGGCATATTATCAAGCCCATTATCGCCGCTTTAGCGGCAGTTTTCTGCCGCTAAAGCGGCGATAGTTTTAACGCCGTTTCTTGATAATATGCCCCTAAGTAATAATCTGCCAGACACTTTTCACAAACTTCGGGAGAGATGGCAACTGGACATAGGACCAATTGATGATGATGACTGGCAGGCGACATTGATGTCCCCTCGAGAGGCAGCCATAACACTTCGGTATAGACTCATTCAACTAAAAATCTTACATAGATCTTACTTAACTGGAATAACCCTTGCAAGGATAGGATCGAGGACAAATACACTATGCCTTAGAGGGTGTCAACAAGACGCATCTTTTTACCACATGATATGGTACTGCCCAGAGGGGAGACCTCTATGGGAGGGGGTCACAGAGCACATCCTAGAGGCCTTGGGGAAAGAACACACCCTTACACCTCGGCTTGGTCTCTTAAACATATGGGAGCCGACTGACTTTACGAAAATTAAACAACAATTTATGACACTAGGCTACACATTGGTCAAGAGGGAGAAAGTGAGGAAGTGGGGAGTGGCAAACAGACCCTCGCTCCGGATGTGGGTCAGGGAATATGATAAATGCATGATTGCGGAAAAAGAGGTGTTCAAAATAAGAGGGTGCCCGAAAAAATGGGATAAAAAGTGGGGCAAGTGGAATGCTCATCAAGGAGATCTATGTGTGTCCCCAACAGCAAAACTTGAATTGCAACGTACAGAACGGAGACATCACACTGCACCCTGATTGCAAGGACTATATTAAATGTTTGACTGCTATGTATGATGAAATATGCCAAATAACTCTTGATCATAAACGTGATTTGTTATTGTTCAAATTCAATAAAAATACTTTATAAAAAAAAAAAGAATGACAAACAAAATGTGAGTTGCAAACTACAAATCCAATGTTAAGCAACAGGCAGAAAGTGAAATCCGTCATGTGGGAAAAAGTCTGCCATAATAACTGAATTTTTGCATGAGAAAGTCTTGGATGGTGGAGGAAAGAGGGGAAGAAAGGAGTCTTTCATTGTGTGACAACCCTGGGTGGAAGCGCACACAAAACTGCTCCTGCAAGAGTAACTGCTTTTCGAGGGTGGTAAATGGAAGCAAACACCCCCATGTTTAACTGGGTGTTGGAAAAGTGCAATACAGAAAAATGCAAAACACACTGCTCTCCACCCCATCTCTTTAACTTTCATGTCTGGTTCACACAGTTTAGAGCCGTAGGCAGGATCTGTAAAATTTGTCAGAATTATTTAATACGGTCTCTGGAAATTCATTGGTTGGTAACAATCGCTTATGGTGCGCACAAGTAAATTGCAGGGTGTGAACATTTCATGCGAATTTAATTGCAAATATAAAATGTCAAATTACATGTTTGGGGTTTGAGTTTTATACAGCGTGAACATGGCCTAAGGGCATTAGAGCTCTTTACAACAGAGCCAGACTATGCTATACATTTTTAGGTCGAAGCCTACCAGACAGCGCAGCTGTCTTGTTTGCTAAAGACATTTTGGGGACAATCGGAAAACTGCCCTGGGAATGCATTCCGCCCATTGCTTAGGATTGGCTTGTAACTTACGTTTTCTGGCTTTCTATTTTCGGACAATATTTATTTTAGGTTGTACTGCTTCAGTTCGTACCTCCCAAGAAGCAAATCCTTTTCATACTACCTTTCCTTGTATTCTTGCACAAGTGCTCCTTTCTGTAAACAGGCCTGCAAATCTTGTTATTATCTTGTCACATTTGCTGTGTATTCAAAGACAGAGGTCAAATGGCAGGCTCAGTCTTCCAGTGAGCTTGGTGTTTACTTTTCTTTCTCTGACATAAAAGTGAGAGGATTTCTGTGAGAAGCTTGTGGGAAACTGGGGTTGGGGAAGGTTTTTTATTAGCACAAAACAACTTTTAAATGAACTGTGCAAGTATTTCAGAATATATATTAGAATTCAGAAAGCACAAATGAGGCACATTTTTTGTTAATTATGAAGTGTGTTGAAAACAAATACTTTAATATAATCAAAACAAATCAATACACTAGGTGATGCCATTTCCACACATTGTTTGTGTGCTGTATAGTTTTATCAGTAAATCTGTATGTCTGTGAAAATGTAATGGTCTTTTAATTTACACTAGGTGATGCCATTTCCACACATTGTTTGTGTGCTGTATAGTTGTATCATTAAATCTGTATGTCTGTGAAAATGTAATGGTCTTTTAATTGAAAATGTGTTGCCTGTAATTGCAAAGTGCTACTACACCACCATGTATACTCCACTCTACACCACTCCACTCTGCACCACTTCATGCCATGACACCCTACTCTGCACCATTCCACTTTACACCACTCCACGCCACTGCCACTGCACTTTGGAGCACTCCACTCTATGCCACTGCACCCCTCCACTCTATGCCACTGCACTCTATGCCACTCTACTCAGCACCACTGCACTCTATGCCACTCTACTCAGCACCACTGCATTCTATGCCACCCTACGCCAATGCACTCTACACCAGTCCACTCTACTCTATGCCATTCCACCATAAGCCACTCTGCGCAACTGCACTCTAAGACACTCCAATACACAACACTCTACACCACTCCATGACAACCTACGCTTTGCCATTCCACTGTACGACACTTTACACCACTCACCTCTACACCACTAACAGCAGCCATGCTGGTGTACAACATGCCTAAAACACCTTGGCAAAGCCAATAGCTCTTGCAGAGGCGAGACCTATTGGCTTTGCCAGTCCTTGTTTTTGGTGCACATTCAGGGTTATTTGCCCCTACAGCAATACCTCATTATGTTGAGTAGATGCAATGGAAAATGTAGACATTGTTTAACAAAATTGGCCAGTATTTTGTTATACTTCGCCAACGAGGAAATATAAACGATTGGAACGGTAACTAAGGAAATGAGGCTTTGAATGTCCTTAGTCTGACAATACCAAATGAAAAAGTTACCTTTGGCAACAGTACTTCTGGTAGATACATATTTTTTCCACAGATTACCCACTTTATGACTTATCCTTCCAAGCTTCGGACTAGTCTGTAAAACTTTTCCCCAGCCATATCTCTCCAGCGTTGCTAGGTTAGGCGTCATGTGTCTTCAGCTGTGACTCCACCTCTGTCCAAAGCAGCATGCTGGTGTCTGTTGCTGATACTTTTTCCTCACCCCACTGAGCATGTGGTGAGTACCCAAGAGAGAAACAATGACAGCAACAAACACATCACTTAATATGTTGACGTATCTTTGCATCACAGCACTAATTCACAGGGGAGTATCTTTTTCTTCTGATTGATACATCTTCATGCAGATTCCTAACCTCATGAATGAGTTGCAAAACAAAATCTCCCTTGTCAGTGGGATTGCATAGTGGTGGTTAACCAAGGAAAACTGGAAAAAACACGTTAGTGATTGATTCCTTACCTTAGAATTACCCCCAGGCGTCAGACTGGATCCCGAAAGTTTTCGTCAGCAGTACCCCCTGGGCGTTGGAAGGTGGCGTCGTGCGGCTCTGCATCCGTCGTTGGCATCGTGGTTGCCGAGATGACGTTTCGGCAGCTACTTAGACGCCGCCCTCGTGCGCTGACATCAGTTCTTTCGTTTTCCGCGCCAGCAAGCACAGATCCAGAGAGAGCGGTACCACCAGTCACTTTTTGACTGAGTTTTACAAGTCCTTTTTGTCTCTATTTTTCGAGTCGATCGACTCCTGATGCAGTAGGGATGCCCAGCTTCAAGTCTTGCAGGGACTGTCATCGCATGATGTCGGTGATGGACCCGCACCGCGTGTGTCTTTACTGCCTGAGGCACGACCACGACCCCAAGTTGTTCCCCGACTGCCAGGCCATGGCGCAGAAGACTTTGCCGTAGCGGTCCCGAAAGTTGCTTGAAGTCCGGCAGTCGTTTGTCTGGATCGAAGTCTTCGCACTCTGGGTCAGGTAAGACGAAGCGTCACACGAAGTCGAAGAAACGCCATCGCTCTCCGACTTCCCCTTGCCCGTCGTGGCTGAGGGTGCGGGTGGTGCCTCCCCGGCGGCTCCGGCAGAGCCGACGCAGTTGCCGTCGGCCTACCCGCCCTTCTCGGGTCCGTCGGCGACTTCGGCCCAGCTGCAGGAATTTCTGTCAGCCATGGCTCACCTCTTTGGGCTGTTGGACCCTGACGGTTCGGCCCCGTGGGCTCTACTGGGGGTCCTCGCCCTTCACTGTTGGCGGCTCCGGCATCGCTGTCGGCATCGGCTCCGCAGGGCCCCCATGGATCTAGGCCTGGATCTCGGTTGACGCCGGTTGACTGTGTGACACCTCCACGATGTCGACCCCCACCGGCACCACCACCGACGTCGCCCGTGCCACCGGACGTCGTCATCCCCGGTTTCAGCCCTGATGTGGACACAGCGCCGGAACGGCGTCGCTCAACGCCGATTCTGACGGGGCCTTTCTACCCCTATGTCCAGCCTCCTTATTTTCAGCCTGTTCATTAGCCTTCAGAGGAAGGGGAGGACTGGGAGGGGTCTGAAGACCCTCTCACAGCGCAATGCGAGTGTGACTCGGACTGGGCAGAGGAACTGGGGGATGCCAGTGGTCTTGATACCTCTCCTGACCTTGGCATGCTACCGTGGCTACGGAGGAGGGTGCAAGTTACGCAGTGGTTTTGCGTAGGGCGGCTGAGGCCCTCCACCTCCCTACATTGGCCGTCAGGACTAACCTCTTGACAGAAGTGCTTCAGCCGGCGCCTACGTCTGCGGAGCCACTGCTGCCTTTTAATGATGCACTTTCAGACGTTGTTTTGGGCACCTGGTCCAGGCCCAACACAGGGGCTCCTGTGGATAGGAACGTGGCCCGATGCCATCGCCCGGCCCTGGTCGACCCCCTTTCCATTCCCAACACCCCACCCCTGAGAGCTTGGTTGTCCAATCCTCTGCATCCCAGAGTGCATTCCCTACCGCACCACTGGACAGGGAATCCAAGAAACTGGAGCAGTTCGGTAAGAAGATTTGTTCTTCTGCCAGTTCATGGCTGTGGGCAGTGAACACTGCATGCCTCTTGGGCCGTTATTCCCACTGTGTGGGATACGGTGGCGCAAGTGCTGCCTCAGTGTTCGGAGGAGGCCCGGACAGTGCTCTCTCAAGCTATTGCTGAAGGGAGGGATGCAGCAAAGTTCACGATTCGATGTGGCCTTGACACCGCCGACTTGCTGGGCAGGACGATTTCCAAGACGGTGTCGCTCCGTCGCCACGCCTGGCTGAGGACTACTGGTTTCTCTGGGGATGTCCAGAACACCCTGATGGACATGCCCTTTGATGGCATTTGCATTTTTGGCAACAAAGCAGATAGTGCGTTGGAGCTCTATAAGGACTCGCGGGCTACGGCCAAGTCCCTGGGCCTTTCCGCCATGCGCCCTCCTCCGCCTTCTTCTTTTTGCTCCTTTCGTGGCCACGGAAGAGGTGCCCGACACATTCGCTTCAGAGCCACAGGCCTGCCCTGCAACGGGACCAGCCGAGCCGGGTCAGGGGGCCAGCAGGTGCGTTAGTCCACCTCCACTCCAGCCACCACTGCCTCCAAACCTTCCTAGTCCAGTTTTTCAGACCCATCACACACTAGTGGGCGGCAGGATTTGCCATCACCTCCCCCACTGGCGCACCATCACTTCCGACAGGTGGCTTTTACAAATAGTCCGAAGGGGCTACTCCCTCCCCTTCGAGACTACCCCTCCAGCCATGCCACCCCAGTACCACCACATGTCGGGGGATCACTTGGCACTTCTTCAACAGGAAGTCGCTGCCCTCTTGGCCAAGGGGGCCATCGAGTGCATTCCTGCGCCAGAAGTAGGACGTGGTTGTTATTCCCACTACTTTCTGGTGCCCAAGAAGGAAAAGGGTCTGCTCTCTACCTTGGACCTCAGAGACTTCAATCGCTTCCTCCGGAAGGAGAAGTGCAAGATGTTAACTCTGGCTCAGGTCTTGTGTGCCCTCGACCCTAGAGACTGGATGGTAGTGTTGGACCTGCAGGACGCATATTTCCATGTTCCTGTCCTGCCGGCCCACCGGCGTTACCTGTGGTTTACGTTATGCCACAAGCACTTTCAGTTTACTGTGCTCCCCTTTGGCCTTACCAGCACCCCTCAGGTGTTCACAAAAGTAATGGCGGTGGTTGCAGCTCATCTGCGCAGATCAGGGGTTCCAGTCTTCCCCTATCTCGAGGACTGGCTGATGAAGGCAGGCTCGCACCGGACAGTCGTCTCCCACCTTCCGACTACGGCCGACCTCCTGCATTTGCTGGGGTTCTCCATCAATGTGCCAAAGTCGCACCTGATTCTCTATCAGAAGCTCCTCTTCATCGGAGTGGTTCTGGATACGATGCACTTTCGGGTCTATCCTCCCGAACGGCGAGTCCGGGATATTCAGGCTCTGATTCCGATCTTTCATGACCCTGAGGCTACTGGGCCTCATGGCCTCCTTCCTCCTGCTGGTCGATCATGCCAAATGGCATAAGCGGGCTCTGCAGTGGGACCTGAAGTTCCAGTGGGCGCAGCATCAGGGGAACCTGTCCGATTACATCCAGATCTCGGAGGGCACTGCACAACAATTGCAGTGGTGGCTCACAAACCGGCAATGGGTCAGTGGCAGATCCCTCTCCCATCCCCAACTGGAGCACACAGGGTGACGGATGCGTCCCTCCTGGGATGGGGCAGCCACATGGGAGAGGTGGAGATCAGAGGCCTCTGGTCTCCGGCGGAGTCCAGGCTCCATATCAACCTTCTGGAGCTCCGGGCAATCCAACTTGCACTGAAGGCATTCCTTCCCTCTGTCAAGGGGAGAGTAGTGCAGGTGTTCACAGACAACACCACCGCCATGTGGTACTGCAACAAACAGGGCGGGGTGGGGTCGTGGACCCTATGTCAGGAGGTTCTGCGCCTCTGGACATGGCTGGAACATCAGTGCATTTCCCTGGTGGTTCAACACCGGGCAGGTTCACTGAACGCCAGGGGGGACAAACTCAGCCACAGGTGCATGATGGATCACGAATGGTGTCTTCACTGGGATGTGGCGCAAGGTCTCTTTCAACAGGGGGGAGAGCCTTGGTTAGATCTATTCGCCATTGAAGAGAAAGCGCAATGTCAGCAGTTCTGTTCGTTGGAATTTCCAAGGCGGCACTCACTAGGCGACGCTTTTCAGCACAAGTGGAGTTGCGATCTGTTGTATGCCTTTCCGCCTATACCACTTCTGCCCAGAGTGCTGAAGAAGATCAGGCGCAACCGGGCCCAAGTCATTCTTGTGGCTCCGGACTGGGCTTGAAGAGTTTGGTATCCCGAGTTCCTCAGTATGACCGTCGATCCCCCAATCCGACTGCGTCTTCGGGAGGATCTTCTGTCGCAGCAGCAGGGGACGGTCCTCCACCCGAACCTGTCCAGTCTCCACCTCTTTGTGTGGAGATTGAGTGGCGGCAGTTGATTCCTTTCAACTTGCCTCCTGAAGTCTATGATGTCATTCTGGCAGCCAGGTGTCACTCCACTAAGTTGGTATATGTGAGAAGTTGGCCTGGTATATGCTGGTCACTAGTTAAAGTGGCCACCTTGCACCAGTCAAATTCGACTCTTATGGTAGATAGGTTTAAGACAACCTTTTAAAGAAAGCTATCCTAGTGGTAGCTGTGGAGAGCAGCCTTCAGGCTAAGTCTCAGAGGAATGTAAAGCAGCTTGTTTTACCTTATAATCTCTTGAATTACCAAATGAAAAGACACCACACAGGTATATATATCAAATATATATGTATTTATTTCTAGACACAATCTACTAATCTTTATGAGATTAGAAGTCAGGAACACATTCAAATATCAACGTTTCACAATAAATTAAGCACAAATATGGCTGGGGCCCTAGGGGCGTACCAGACCATATACTAAAAAAGAGGTTTAGTAAAGTCGACATGCAAGGGGACAAGGCCTAGGGCCTGTAGAATCGCTGGGGCTTCCCTAATGCAGCAAAAGCAGGTAAGTAACATACCCACGGGAGACGCGTGCAGTGTGAGAACACAGCCGCGGGTTCCCTATTGATTTCAATGGAGAAAGTCGCGGTTTGATTTTTAAAGTTTTAGGGTACTTCGAGGAAGTCTACAAGCAAGCCACTTACAAGGTAAGTAATTCTAGGGCCAACACACACTAGGGCACCGGAGTGCACGAGTTACCGCACCCAGGGAAGCCGGGTGCATAGGTGTCCTTTGGTGTCAGGTCGCGTCGCTGTGTTCTATGGAAGCCAAAGAAGAGTTGCTGCTTGCGAGGATTGAAGAAGTGTCCAGTGGAATCCAAGGCTGGATTCAAGATGAAGATGACCTGAAAGCAGAAGGGACAGTGTTCACAGTCACTTCCCGGTGACCCGGAGCCAGGAAGTCGGGTGATTTCAGGTGATCAAGGGTGTTTTGACTCTTCGCTCACGAGGTCCAGGAGAGATCGATGGTGACCAGCAGCTGGATTCGGAGTGTCCCACGACGTCTGCAGCTGACTGAGGTGCCGGCAACCGGATTGGAGCCAACAAGCCTTGGCAACAGCAAGTCTCATGAAAAGTGAATAAAGTCGATGGTGCAGATCAGCAAGGTCTGAGGGACTCACCCAGCGAGGGTGAGTGAGGGCAGGCCTGGAGCAACTAGCGGAGCCCTTTGGTTTGATAATAAAGTCTTCAGGGGACCCACAAGCCAATGGGCAAGGGATCGCAAAGACGCCTCGTGAGGAAATGCTTTACAGGAGCCCACGGTCACTCGGGATGGGGTAGGCCTCTGATTTTCGGTGCACAACCTGCTGGAGGCTTGGGCCACAAATGGTTCAAAGCACAAGTTCGTAGAACGTCGTGAAGGGGTTGCACTTGACAATAGTGCACAGTACCCGGGTATTGCTGTTCCTCGTCACTCGTGGGGTCCACTCACCTCAGCTCTGCTGGGGACTCACAATGGCCGTCAAGAAGTCAGGAAATCCACTTCTGGGGCTGCAGGGACTTCAGACTCCGGTGGGAGCGGGAAAGTTTGCGACCGTTGTTTCAAGTTTTTGGTGCCTGCCAAGCAGGGGAGTCACTCCTTGACTCCAAGGGAGATTCTTCCGTCTTCCAAAGGTAGTGGAACGTCGAAGGGCCAGGATTCTTCTTGTAAAGCATCATCCAGGGATATCTAACTTGCAATGGCAAGGGTCCCCTAACTTATACTAAAAGAAAGGGAGGTACTAGCTCTATGACCACTCCTCTGGGAGGGTCAGGGGAGTGGGTGGTTACACCCACTACCCTTTGTCCAGTTTTGCGCCAGAGCAGGGACAGCTAGCCCCTGAACTGGTTTGAGCTGGCATATGCACAGAGGAGCCTACTGCTCCCCTAGTGAAGGACTTCAAAAGGAGTGCACCCACCCAGCCCCAATACACTAAATCCTGTCTGGAAGGTGGTGACATCTCCCTGTGACAGGATGCCTATTGTTGGGCCTCCTCCACTGCGAGTTTCAGTCAGCAGCAGGAGGGCAGCCCAGTGTCTGTGCTGGTGGCATCCATTTTGTGATGCCAGGGCTCTTTCAGATTTCTACCGTGTTTCCACAGTGGGTACATGTCGTCCCCTCTAGAAGGGTGGGATCATACTCCTGCACCAGTTACTGGTGTGGGGGTATGATTCCAAGTTGTTTGACACCAAACACGACATGTTTCGATGCAGTCATTCCAAAGTTAGCATTTACCGGGAGGTTATAATGCACTTAAGAGTATATGGTTTAACCGGATCCACAAACCGCCACAGAGAATAGACTCTGCCAGCTGCAGAGGGGTCCTGCTCATGCAGAGGCACCCCCTCACATTGTAAACCAAGCACCCTGCCCACAGGATTAATAGGGCCTGCCTTAGGGGTGACTGACAGGTTTATATGTGTGTGTATAGTGAGATATAGGAACCTATACCTCAGTGAGGAGTGCTAACACTACCTCACCCAGGCTGCAGTAGCAGGCCTGTGGTGTCAGATTTAGTCTGCTTCCCAGGGGTGGCATAATACATGCTTCAGCCCCTGGTAGGCCTGTGAAGTACCTATGCCCTTGGTACCTAAGGTACCATATACTAGGCGCTCATAAGGTACCACAGTATCCAATCACTAGTGCATCTAATATGCACACCAGTCATTTAAGTGAGTAAGCAGATAGGCCGGGGTCCTGGATAGCAGGATCCCAGTCAAAAACCATTCAAACACCAGGAAAAAAGTGGGGGCAACCATGCAGTCAGATTCCACCGTCCTACAGTATACGCCTGCAGGTGGAACAAATTTGTGGCATGGTGCACAGCAAAGGCTGTGGTTCCCCTTTCTGCCCCTCTTTCAGAAGTCCTTTTGTTCCTTCTTTCTTTGGCCCGGCACGGCTGCTCTGGTCACTATCAAGGGTTACATTTCTGCTATTTCAGCCTTTCTCAGGCTTCCTGATCAGCCCTCTCTTTTCAAGTCCCCTGTTGTTAATAGATTCCTCAAAGGCATTACTCATCTTTTCCCACCTATTCCGTTCGTAATGCCACAGTGGGACTTGAGCCCGGTTCTTACATATTTAATGTGTGCTCCATTTGAGCCTCTTCACAGCTGTCCTCTTCGTTTGTTAACTTCGAAGACTACTTTCCTGGTTGCCATCTCCTCTGCTAGGAGGGTGAGTGAGCTCCAGGCTCTTTCTTGTAAACCTACTTTTCTGTCTATCCATCCAGATAAGGTTGTGCTCAGGACACATCCATCCTTTCTGCAAAAGGGTGAAACAGCCTTTCACATTGGGCAGACCATCACTTTGCCCACCTTCTTTCCGCCTCCGCATCCTTCCAGAGAGGAAGAGAGGCTCCACCGTCTGGACCCAAAAGATGCGCTCTCATTTTACCTGAATCGCACACAACAGTTCCCGGTGGATGACCAGCTCTTTGTTGGCTACGTAGGCGCCAAGAAAGGTCGGGCTGTACACAAGCAGACTATCTCCCGATGGGTCGTCTTGTGTATTAAAGCCTCTTATTCCCTGGCAAAGAAGGAGCCTCCGTTGGGGCTGTGCGCCCATTCTACCAGGCCGACGGCTGCCACTACGACGTTGGGACGTGGTGTCCCCTTACAGCACATCTGTCAGGCAGCTGCATAGGCCTTGTTGCACACTTTTACTAAGCACTATTACCTGGACAGCCAAGTCCGGAGAGACGGCTTCTTTGGCAGTTCTGTCCTTCGGGACTTTCTGGTGAAATCTTGGTTCGCAGACCCACCACCGGGGTTGGTATTGCTGGGGTATCTATTCTAAGGTAAGGAATCTATCACTAACGTGTTTCTTTCAGATGCACAAGTTACTTACCTTCGATAATGATATATCTGTAAGAAACATTAGTTAGTGATAGATTCCTTACCGCCCCACCTATCCTCCCCGTTCTGCGAACTGATTTCTAGGGTTAAGGTCATCCCTTTCAGGGCCCTAGTTTCAATGCACCAGTGGTCAGTATCTTGCATGGCTCTGCATTACTGGCACGGAAAGTCGTGTACAGAACTGACGTCAGTGCGCAAGTGTAAGAAAGTGGCTCTGTATATACTGTTCCCAAATAGGTACAGTGTGCACAGAGTCCACACTCCCCAGAGGTTTGGCAGAAGCTAAAGTTAGATATAACCTAACTCTCTAAAGTGGTAGCTTGGTCGAGCAGTAAGGCAGTATCAGAGGACAGTGTAAAGCATTTGTTGTACACTCTCAGTCAGCAAATGGTCACACACACTCAAGAACTGAACTCTAGGCCAATGGTTTTGTATCAAAATATATAGTTGTTTTATTTTAGAACCATCAATAGGTATCAAAATCTACTCTCTCAGAATGAGATACTTTAGTTAAATACTTTTCAATAGGCAATAGACTTTTGAATGCAATAGTTACAGTTGTTGCAATGGGCAACACAATTTGAAACACAATTATACATTGAGCTCAATGGGAATTTCTAAGTAAATGCAATTAATTACTTTTAGGATTAATTTCTAACCTCAGGACTGGATCCTAGATTCAGTCCTGGGACAGTTCCTGTTAACAGGTAAGTAAATACGTTTTGGTTACAGGAATGATTGTTAAGGAATATTATTGTATTTTAAAAGTTGACACTTAGAAACTTTTTCACATAGAATCACCAATGTTATCCTATGGGAGTAAATTCACATAGCAGGTAAGTAGGGTTATTGTTACTTTTTCTAACTCACTGTTGGATCCTGGATCCAGCACTGGTGCATCTCCTGTAAACAGTTGGAAGAAAGCGTTTTTGTTATACAGGCCATTTTTAAGGAAAATTTGTAAGTTGCAAAAATTGACAGAAGAATTTCTGGTGAAAACCAGGCAATGTTATCCTATGGAGGAAAATCAAGTTAGCGGTAAGTACGGTTGTAATTACTTTGCAGGGTCAGTGCTGGTCACCAAGATCCAGCACCCGGATCTCTCCTGATAGCAGGTGAGTACATTTGTTTTCGTCATTCAGCTGATTTTAGATGAAATTTTAAAGTTTCAAAACTCAACACTTAAAAGAATTTCCAAGTGAAACCAGTCAATGTTACCCTATGGAAGAAAAGAGAGTTATCGGCTTTTGGGTAAGTACTCGACTGGCAGAGTTAAGGTTCTGGGCATAGACTCAGGGGTCTCCCAGGGTCAGGTAGGTACAGTTGTTACACCCTAAGCGGAGCAGGGGCAGGGGCCTTTGGTTGGTGGCTGCTGGCTAGCAGGCCACACGGCTGTGGGAGCTGGGCTCCTGGTCACTTACTCAGGGCAACTGGGGAAGTAGATTAGGGTAGAGGTTGCACTGCCAGGGGCACTCGGGCGGCTGGGTGCTGGGTGCTTTTGAGCCGTCGGGCACTCAATGGATTCCAATGGAGCAGCTCAGTGACGAACAAAGGCTGCAAGCTCGGGGACGAAGATTCTTCAGGTGCGACCATCACTTCGAGAGGTAAGTTGGGAAGTTGTAGGATAGGTAGGCACCCAGGAGCTGGGCACAGGGGGCCGCAGGGCGCCGGGTGCAGGGGTGTCTTTTCGCGTCAGGAAATATTACCCTCAGCTGGTAGCGGTTGGAAGGGTCCCTAGTTCTGAGGCTGCGGGCGTCATCAGGAGCGTCGAGGTGGGTCCTTGGGTGCTGGATTCGGGGTCACAGTCGCCGGGGGGATGTCCTTGTGGTTTATGTTCACTCCGGCACAGGCCAGGCTTGGCGGGTTCAGAGTGTGCAGGAGTCGCGGTTCCTGGCTGATGGCAGGGGCTTGTTACTTGCTCATGGGAGTCCCAGTTAGTTAGAGTCACAAGGCAGTCGTCCGGTCCTCCGGGGTTTTTGAGGTTGCTGACCACTGGAGACGCCGGTGTTTAGCAGGGGCAGGTTCGAGGGTAGACAGGCTTGTAGGGCTGGGGCCAAATCAGTTGGTGTCTTCCTCTTGTTAGCAGCTGCACGGCAGGTCTTCTTGTTTCTTGATCTTCTTGCTTGTTTCAGAATCTGGATCTGAGGAAGGAAGGTTCAGGGTGCCCCTAAATACTAAATTTAGGGGCGGTACAGGTAGGTAATGGGCAGGGACCAATGGGAGGAAAGGGGTTGGCAGTGGCTGGCACACCCCCTTTCCTCCCTTGGGGTTTCCCACCAGAGTGGGGGTCAGAACCGGTAGGGACCAGTTGCTGAGTACAGCAAGTGACATGGAGAAGCTCACAAAGGCGGCATGCCTGTGAAGCTTCCCCTGCCCATCCTGGGGGAGGAGACCTAGCACCTCGCCCAGGATATGCATTGTTGCAGGACCAGGAGAGCGGATGGCTTTCTACCCAGGGGTCCAGCAACATGTCTGCTGTGTGGCAGCCTAGGCAGCCCCTCAGACAGGACGTGGATTGTAGGTTAGGTTCAGGGGGCAACTCTAAGTTGCCCTCTGTCGTGCATCTTACATTAAATCCCACACTGGCATCAGTGCGGGTTTAATGTGCTGAGAAGTTTGATACCAAACTTCTCAGTCTTCAGTGTAGCCATCATGGTGCTGTGGAGTTAGTGTTGACGATCTCCCAGCACCATGTACTTTTAAATGGAAGCACTGCACTTACAGTGCCCAGGAATGGACCTGGGTACTGTAGGGGAACAGGGCTCATGCACCTGTACCCACACCACTGGCATAGGGCACCCAGCTAGAGGGGTGACTGAGGTATGCCAGGGCAGGGTGTGTTGTGGGCATGGCACACAGGGATGTGTGCCACGTCGACTCTCTGTTTTGTTCTGCACCAAGACACTCAGCCTGCAAAGGCAGTGTGTGTGCTGCAGCCCTGAGGGGCCTTCTCTGGTCACAAGGCCCTGGGTAGCTAGGGTACCATTACCAGGGGGTGACATATGGCCAGAGATGCCAATTGAGTTTAGGCTTCATGCAGTTTTAGGGAAGGAACATAGGCCCTGGGTACCTGATTGGCAGGAGCCCAGGGCACACTCAAAGTACATCAGCAATTCAGCAAAAAGTGGGGGCATACCATGCAAGAAAGATTGAACTTTCTCACAGCGAGGGCGGCGTCTAAGCTGCCGCAACGTCATCTCGGCGACCACGACGCCAACGACGGACATGGAGCCGCATGACACCACCTTCCGACGCGCAGGGGTACTGCTGACGAAAACTTTCCGGATCCTGTCTGATGCCTGGGGGTAATTCTAAGGTAAGGAATCTATCACTAACTAATGTTTCTTACATATATATCGTTACCGTAGGTAAGTAACTTGTGCTTTAAGCAGTAGAGCTTAGGCATAATACCAATCAGTGATGCTAGGCCAAAGTATGCCAAAGATGACCATGTGCCATCCAAGAGATGTATATAACCGGGACACCCCTGAAGTAAGCAATGGAGGCAGCCATGGCCCTAGTGGGATCTTTCTTGGCCAAAGCACAACAGATCATGATATACAGGATGACTAGAGATGAAATGGTGCATTCGGTCACCTTTTTAGATTTTTTTTTAGTCCGCAAAAAGTTGATTGTCCACTCTGGCTAGTCTGTGTGGTCAATGTGATTCAACAACACAAGTCTGGGGTCCAGTCACACTACCATTCCTTCTCCTTGGTTAGCTAATGAGGAGGGACAACAGAAAGAAAGGTAGTAGATTGGCACATGTGAAATTAACATACCACCTAGGGTAAGAAGGATGGACAAGTATCAAGGACCAAACTACGAAAGGTAGACAAAGTGAGAGGTTATTTAGACTTGGTCGTTCAACCCCTTTGATCATGAACTTGAGGGATGGCAGATCCACAAAATGTCATTCGGGAGGGAGTGTTACAGGGACTCTGGACAATTTCATAGTTAGGGCTGCTTCCCTATTAGAACGGGAAATTACTCTAACTGAGAGGCGATTGTCTCTGGATCCCCAAGGGAACAGGAGACCGTCCCTGAGCCCTCTAGCGTCTGCCATTACCCCTGATAGGGTGCCTGCCATAACTGATGTACTTGCTTCGCTTTCCCAAGGAGCTAGTGCCCCTTCCTTGTTGCACCCTCCTTGCCTTGGCATGGGAGATGTAGATACTGTTTCTAGCCCAAATACCAGACTTCCACTTCCTATTAATTCTGAAATAATATCTGCCCAAATGTTGCCCCCGATATTTAAGATGATTAACAAGCCTATGCCACAAATTTCATGCAAGGACCCTGTTATTACTAAGAGGAAGAGAGGTGGGAAGTTTCACTCAGAAAAACCTGCTAAAATGCCTAGGCCCGCAAAAATTGCCGATGCTACTATTTTGCCATCACCTTCGGTAACGGACTGCCCATATGTGACTAACATTGATTTAGATCCTCCCTTGTTGAGCTCTACCCTGCCTAGTGGTTATGACGAGTACCTCTTGTCGAAATTAAAGGAAATGCTAACCCTTATGCTTAATCCGGTTCTGGATAAACTGGCTCAGATTGAGCAGAAATTTCTGCTCTGTGACCAATGCGCTACGGCTAAGTTAGCTTCAGGAGCAGTTAAATCTGGGGCCCTTCAAACTACCTTAGTGGCTCCTCTTGCCTCTAATCCTTGTTCACCTAGTGGAACTGCCTCGTCTAACCTTTTTGTTCCGCTCCCTTCTATTGCTCCTTCATCTTTGAATCAATTGGTTGAGGGTCCTAATATGTGTCCTAATATGTGTCCTCTGACTCATAGCATTTCAAACAAGGGTCTGGAACCTGCAGATTTGTCAGGGGAATCAGCGCTGTTTATCTCTAGCTCTCTCCCCAAAATTGTGGACGTTTGTCCAAGAGGGCCTAATACAGATTTAGAGAACAGGCATACCCGGATATTGGGAAATACTGCTCAAGTAAGCTTGTCAAAAAACTTGGGCCAAGCCAGATCTGGTTACGGGCGCGTGCCGGGAGTTCTTGATTTACCCCCGGCAGCAGCACCGTTGGTGGTAATACTTAAACAAGTGCCCCCAGTGCAAGAGGGACAGAGCGAATCGACTGAACAGCTGATGCTGAAAGTAATGCATTGGCTCAATACCAAAATGAAAAGAAGAGTTAGCTCGGAGTGGGATATTAACGGGTATCTTTTAATGGCGAGGCGATGTTCTTGGCTGGGCTCTGTAGCCAAAACAGAGAGTGGAGACTGTGTTGTGGTTAATTTTAATAATCCTGAAGTAGCAAGCATGATATTGGATTATTTAAGTCCAAATACTGGGGGTTGTTATCCATCCAATATCATGGTTTGCCCGTTAAGTGCATTCTATAACTCTCCTAGCAAACTTTCGTTAAGTTATAGAAGGCAGGGTGGTTTAACAAGAGATAGAGGGGTGCTTCAGGAAGGATCACAGGGGGTTCCTACCTCTAACAGGTTTGCTCCGCTATCAGGGCTTGAAGAGTGTGATTGACTTCCGCAGGAGGGGCGGGGAGTTGTGAAGGCTAAGCCGCCATCTATTACCTTGGAAGTTCCTACTGAGAGCCTGGTTGTTGACAATGACTTCTCTAGTGTTATTTCTGTTGCCGAGAGAGTTGTCATTTCGGGGTTATCTTGTCCACTTGTGCCCAGCACATTTAAAATACTTTCATGGAATATAGCGGGTTTAGGGTCCAAAGTTAACTCAGAGGACTGGTCCTCATTTATAGAAGAGGCGGATATTATAATGTTACAAGAAACCTGGGCTAGGGAAATATATTTCAGGCCAGGTTTTCTGTCTTTTGGGAAGCAGGCTACTCCTGCACCTAGGAATAAGGGAAGATCTATGGGAGGTCTTTTAATCCTGGTTCGTCAACGGGCTGATATTATAGTTAAGGAGATGGAAATAGAGGACTCGGATATCCTGGCTCTCTCTATCTCGATTGGTAATGCCCTCAAGTGTACCTTAGTGAATGTATATGCTAGAGGCCAGGCGGGTGGAAGAATATCTCCCACAGTGGTTGCTCTTGACACTTTCTTACAGTCCCTAAAAAATCCTCGCAATTTAATTATTGCTGGAGATTTTAACCGTACCTTTGAACCTCTTGGGTTTGAAGATGGTAATCTTACGTGTGATGAGGATCCAGTTTGGGGTATCCCGTCTTTGACACTAGATCCTGTCAAAATTTGGTCGCCAGCTGCACTCCAGTTAAAGGCACTCACAATGGGATATGGGCTTCGGGCAGTCAATGGCAGGTCTAAATCAGATCTCCAGGGTAAATCTACGTATAACATGGGTAGTAAGCATAGTAGGATAGATTATTTTATCCTAAGTGTTGAATTGTGGCCCAAATTGATTGATATGGAGGTGCGATCCAGGACAGAGAGCGATCATGACCCTCTCCTAGTACAGTTGAAAGCCTCCACAAATGTGAGAGTAGACACTGAGAGAGTTGGTGTTCCGTCCTCTATTTCACTCATTAACATAGTCGTAGAGTTAAGTGGGACCAGATTATAAGTAATGAAGTAAGTTGCTCTATGATTAGGCAAATTTTATTATACACCCTAGCTGCTGTCACCCAGTTAAACTTAGATGTTGCAGGAAGTAATGTTCATGGGTTAACAGCATATCACTTAGACATGGTTAAGAAGATGAGATTAATCCTTTTTAAATCGGGTCAAAGTCACAAATGTACCAATGATAATAAATACAAGTCGGCCAAATGGTACAATGACGATTGTAGGAGGGCCTTCAGAGCTCTTTCTTGTGCAATTAAAACGGGGATAATTCCAGAAATAAGGAAATGTTGTGTGGCATACAAGCAGATCCAATATTTAGCTAAGCGGATGTTTGATGAGTCACGATGGAGGGAATTGTTGCTATCTTGTAGGGATAGGAACTGGAGTAAATTTTGGCACCAAATTAAATGGGGTAGTGGTATTGATATTGGGGAGAACGCTTTGAAGTGGACAAGCGCTGCACCTACCAGGCTCGTGGGGGCTGTTGTGATCATCTTTCCAGCTTGGTGTGGACGCCCGGTTCCCCTGCCGCTGCTGCCTCGCGCCACCTGAGGCTGCCGCAGGGTAGAACCGCAAGCCCCAGCATTCCACTTAGCCCCGCCCACTCACGCAGGACGACACGCCCGGAGGCGCTATTTGTTCAGAGGCTCCCTCGGTGGAGCGGGGGGAGAACGCTTTGAAGTGGACAAGCGCTGCACCTACCAGGCTCGTGGGGGCTGTTGTGATCATCTTTCCAGCTTGGTGTGGACGCCCGGTTCCCCTGCCGCTGCTGCCTCGCGCCACCTGAGGCTGCCGCAGGGTAGAACCGCAAGCCCCAGCATTCCCCTTAGCCCCGCCCACTCACGCAGGACGACGCGCCCGGAGGCGCTATTTGTTCAGAGGCTCCCTCCGCGTCGCGGGATCGCGCGCGGGTCGGCGCCGGGAGAAGCCCGGGACAAGGGCGGGACCGTCTGTGGCCGTCCGGGGCCGGAGGTGGCCGGGCTGGGCACACCCTCTGCGATCTGCACACAGATAAGAAACCGTGAGTAGTGGTGTTTGAAAATCGTGATCATGGTGAAAAAGAAGCCTTCAGGCATCAAACCAAATGGGATGGGAGGAGCTACCCTGGACTCATATTTGGTTAGAGCTGCCAATGTTTTAACGGAGGAAATAGAAAGAACGGAAAGGCGCCTGTCAATGGGGATAGGGAACAAGACATCAGCCCTCATTCACGAGAATCCTGATACCTCAGTGCCAAACATATCACAGCAATCACCTGGCATTCCTAGGGATCTAGTAGACCAGCTAGATCATACGCCATCTCCACTTTATATTACCGAACAGGGTGTGTCCATTACCTCAACACCTACACAAGTGCCCCCGGTAGTAGAGGTCTCCCCCTCCCCCCCAATCCAAATTCAGACAAGACGTACGAGAGCAGGGGGTTTGGCTCCAGTTGGACGACCAAAGAAACTGCCTGTGGGTCGATCAGCTAAAACAGGTTTGGGTCATCTGCCCCAGGTGGAGGTTCTACCTAATAAACTTTGGGCAGCAATTAAGAGGAAACTGGATGTTATACTGGCCCCTATTAATAAAAGACTGATATCTATTGAGGATCGATTCTCGTCATTGGAAGCGAAGCTCAATGCTATGTCTACAACTGTGCAACCGTCTATTGTGGAGTTGCCAGGATCAAGCATTCAAGATCATACCCAGTGTTTGGTGCCAATATCAACGAAGGAAGCCCCCTCGAATGTTGATCTTCTGCTTCCATCAGTGGTGGCAGGCCCTTCTTCGCGTATTTTGATTCCAACACCAACCTTGCCTGCCCAAACCTCACAGACTGACAACGCTAATCACAATACACTCCCTATCACGGACTCTACCAACACCATGGACCTTAATAAAACTTATTCAGGGAAAGGACTCCCATTTGTTAGAGAGGCTATCCCTTTGGCTCTTGTCCTTGCCAATGTTCCCCACCTAAGACCAGGTCAAGCAGAATCCACAACAGCACTAATGGACAAAGCCTTATATTGGCTTAGTAGGAATATGTATTTTGGAGGAATGGGTGGTCAACAACAATTGGCAAGAGAAATTATAATGGCCAGACGGGTTCCTTGGCTTGGATATAACACTAAAAAGTTTGGGGGAGATTGTGTTGTCATTAATTTCGCTACTACGCATGTACTACCTAATGTTCTTGTTAACTTACTACCACCTCAGAAAAGGGACTCTGATATAATTCCTCTCACATTGGATTTCTTTATTGCTAATCCTAGGCCTCTGAGACGGAATATGATGCCATTATTATCAAACGTCCCAAATGTAGTTACAGGGAGGAGGGCACTTTTAAGTTTCTCTACTGACCTTAGGCTAGAAAATAGATATAATGCCTTGTCCAATTTAGAGGAATGCGATTGACATAGGGAAAGTGATATCTACCCTGTCTACAAGTTCCCTCATGTCAATAAGTTGATTGGAAACAAAACCCAGGCTGAAACCACCCCCTGTATTAGTACACTAACATCATCTGACACCCCTAAGAGTAACCATCAAACAGTGGTATCTGCTTGCGCTAACCCACCTGAACAAATGATTGAGCCCGGTTATATTGCAAATAACCCTTTGACGAGCGATAGGTGTAGCTCACTACATAAAATCCCTATTGGTGGTAGTAAAATATCTCTGGTATCATGGAATATTGCAGGTATTGCCCAGAAATTGTTGTCTCCTGAATGGGGCAACTTTATTGATAAATATGATATCTGCCTATTCCAGGAGTCCTGGGCTGTTGATCCTGTTTTTAGGGCTGGATATCTTAATTTTTACACCCCTGCAAAAAAAAATCCTAAAGGGCGCCCTGTAGGAGGCCTTGTGGCCTGGGTTCGTCAAAAACTAGATTATAATGTGGAATTGTTGAAATCCTCTGACATAGATATCCTAGCGTTTAAACTTAGTAGGGTTAACGAGAGTACCCTTGTTATTTTCAACGTGTATGCTAGGGGGTTGAGGGGAGGTCTCAGTTCTGAGACCATATCGTCCTTGGACTTACAGTTAGAAAATCTTCCCATTTATACCACCCCTATTGTATCAGGGGATTTCAACACTACATTCGAACCATTGGGTAATGAGGTACAAGAGCTATCATTAGAACAAGACCTTAGATGGGGAATCCCTAGGCTTGACCTACCGCCTGTTAAAAAATGGTCTAACGCTGCAATTCAGCTTAAGGCGTTGTGTTTGGAAAGAGGCCTTAGGGCAGCAAATGGGCGCACAAGATCTGATCTAAAAGGGGAATTCACTTTTGATAATGGGCGCTCCACCAGCCGTATCGACTATATACTGATTGATCTCAGGATATGGCATAGACTTGATGACATGAAGGTAATATGGCGGCTTGAAAGCGATCACAACCCTCTATGTATGGATTTTTGGGCCACTACTAGAGAGGGTGACGCGACCCATGTTGAGGGAACTGTTACCTCGGATGTAGTGATCTCAAACGACAAACGCCGTGTAAAATGGAATAAACTAATCGAACATCCTGAGAAGTTGGAAGCTCTTAAAGCTGAAGTAACTAAGAGTACCAAATACCTTATGTCAATAATCTTGAGGGAAGATTTCCCACAAATTGTAATAGAAGCCCATACTAGCTTATTTGGTAGCCTGAAATCCTACTTCCTAAAGGATGTGAAGCTAGGGAGACAGGTTCCGAAAATCAATGATGCTAGCTGGTTTGATAATTCATGTAGAATCGCTCGACAAAGGCTTAGTGAAGCCCTAAGGCTAAGAGATCACATGGGGGTTAGGGATGCAAGGGATCACTATAGGGAGGTGCAGAAAAAAGCCAAAAAAGATTGGGATCAACAATGGTGGCAGGATTTAAGAAGTGCCTGTGCTGCGAAGGATTCGAGAACCTTTTGGAGCATTGTCAACTGGGATAGGGGAGGGTGTCCAGAGCCCCCACAGAATAATGTTCCCCAGGTAAAATGGATTGAATTCTTTGGTCCCCGGTACGCTTGTAGCGCAATTAACGAACAGACCCCACCACCCCTCCCTGAAAATTTTTATTCTGGTCCAGTGTTTTTTATTAAGGATGTCGAGGCAGCACTAGACTGTGTGGCAAAGGGAAGAGCTCCAGGTATGGATGGAATCCCGGCCGATATATTCTTAAGTGACAAGCCAACTTGGTGTCAGTACATAGCTCTCCTTGCTAATGCAGTGGCTAACGGAGCTTTAGTACCCCCATCATGGTTAGGTGCTGAGATAATCCCTGTTTTTAAAAAAGGTGACAAATCCCTCCCCAGTAACTACAGGCCCATAAGTCTTATTGATTCAATTCAAAAGGTTATGGGCCGTTTAGTGCTAGGTAAAGTACAGACTTGGGTAGAGGATGCTAATATTTTGTCCCCACTTCAAGTGGGATTTCGTTCTTGTACCAGCACCATAGACCAAATTTTTCGGTTTATAACTATCTACTGGAGGAACGTGCTCCTGAACGAGGGGTCGTTATACGCTGTCTTTGTAGATCTCAAATCAGCGTTTGATTTGGTCCCTCGGAGGAAATTATGGGGTGTTCTCGGTGATATGGGGATGGCTCCAGAGTTATTAACACTTCTCGTCCGCTTACATGAGGGCAATTTTGCAAAAGTCAGATGGGGGGCACAGGGAGAGGTTACCGACTCTTTCCCTGTTGGGCGGGGCGTCCGACAGGGGTGTGTGTTGGCTCCTACCCTGTTTTCTTTGTATATCAACGGGGTAGTCGAGTATCTCTCAGCGGTCTCTACTGATGCTCCCCTTCTGGCTGGCAACCATGTCCCTGTCCTCATGTTTGCGGACGATACTTTGCTCATCTCCAGGACCCCGAGTGGCCTCCAGAAGGCCATTAATGCATTTGTGGATTTTTGTTCCCTAAGAGGGCTAGAAATAAACATCTCGAAAACCAAGTTTATGGCTTTTAATCAGCACAAATCGTTTAGAGGCAGAATTTTATTAAATAATGAGCCCCTAGAACAGGTGAGTGCGTTCACGTACCTTGGTATCTCTCTCCAAAAGGATTTGGGTTGGAAACACCACTTGGACATAACAGCTCTAAAACTACATCAACACATAGGGTGTCTGACTAAGAAATATAAATCCTCCTTTACCAAACCGGTTACACCTGCCCTAGAAATCTATAACGCCAAAGCAGTGAGCTCGGCCCTCTATGGAGCTGAGCTCTGGGGATTTAACGACTTAAAACAACTAGCAAGACTAGAAAATAAATTTCTACGTAACCTTGCAAGTGTCCCGCAAAGCACTCCCATGCTCCCGCTCCATCTAGACTTAGGGAGGAAGAACATTGTGGACACAGCAAAGCTGCGGCCAATCCTTTATTGGAGGCGTCTTTGGGTCACCCCAGAACTTGAGCAGTACGCTATGGGTTTCAAGGATGTGATCTTGCGGGACTGTTTCCACAGAGTAGGTTGGCTAAAGGAGGTTAGGTCCCTACTTATTAAACTGGATCTAGAGATACTCTGGAAAAATCCTGAGACGGCAGTCTTTCCGTCAAAGGTACAATTGAAACAGAAATATTGGGAAATGGTTTATACATCTATAGGTCACTCCAGTACTGCAACTAGCCTAACAGGTCGTTTTTTGGATTTTAAGTCATGGCCTGTATGTGAGGCTTACTGGGATTTGATCGAGAGGCCCTTTGATCGAAAACTTTATTTTCAGTTTAGGGCAGGTAGTTTGCCTATAAAGTCCTTTACGTGCAAATGGGCCTCTAGAACTGATGATAAATGCCATTATTGTGTGACAATGGCAGAGACCATTCCCCATATTTTCTTTGTTTGTCCATTATATGCTGCCCCACGGAGGAGATGGTTGAGGCCGATTTGTAACCTGTTGGGTGTTCGGAGATGTGCCGTTGCGTTGAGAATTTTAGGGTCTGATTGTAGCCCTAGTACAGCTATAGCAATGGCCAAATTTCTGGGCTGGACCTGGGTTATTCGCACTCGCACTTTAAACAAAAATGTTGCTGCTATCCTATGATAAGATGTATCTTTTAAATAGGACATGTTTATGCTGCTGCCTCTTCTCCTTCTCCTTATTTTTTAAATGTTCTTAAAGTTTTTAGATATCAGACAGTACATGGAATTTAATAGGTTTTTTTAATCTGTAACTGTAATGTATTATGTGTTATTTATATATGTGTTATGTGTTGTATGGTTGTGCTTTTATGACAAACTGTCGAAATAAAGCTATTTGAATTGAATTGAATTGATAATCCAAATCCAGTAAACCATGTATCTCCTGAGGACTGGGTTATCTTTTTTGAAACGCAGTTCGCCTGTTCTAATACTCCGATTCTGTTCTCTTTCTCGTCCGATCCCAGTGTAGGGACTCTATCATTCTCCTATGCAGAGGTGGAGCATGCACTGAATGGTCTGCCGGCCGGGAAAGCACCAGGCCCGGACAGGATCCCATCTGATATATTTAAAATTGAACGTGTAAACTGGGTCAAATATATTCAATTATTGATTAATGGTATCGCAGGAGGTGCCCCAATACCAGACTCATGGCTTGGGGCCGAAATCATACCAATTTACAAAAAAGGTGATCGGGCCCTGCCATCTAATTACAGGCCCATCAGCCTGATTGACACAACTCAGAAGCTGGTGGCCAAAATCGTACTTAATCGGGTATTGGAGTGGATAGATGAAAATGGTATACTATCCAATTTTCAGGCGGGCTTCCGGAGCCATGTCAGCACTATTGACCAGGTTTTTAGATTTATGATGCTGTACTGGAACACAGTAGTGCTGGGCGGTGGTGTCCTATATGCAGCTTTTGTGGATTTCAAATCCGCCTTTGAACTAGTTCCACGTAATATGCTCTGGGAATCCCTGGAAAGGGCTGGGATGCCACTAGGGATTTTATCGTTTATTGTAAGGCTTCATGGAAATAACCATGCTTTTGTGAGATGGGGAGGGCAAGGGGAGACTACTAATAGTTTTAAAGTTGCCAAAGGTGTGCGTCAGGGGTGCGTGCTAGCCCCCACTTTATTCGCCCTTTTTATTAATAATGTCGTCCCCTATTTTACTGATTTTCCTACCGATGCCCCCACACTTGATGGATTAAGAATTCCAATTTTAATGTTTGCAGACGACACCCTTTTACTGTCCAAAACTAAACCCGGCCTCCAACGTGCTCTGGATCGCTTCCAACTCTTTTGTAGTGACAATGAGTTGGAGGTTAACGTTGGTAAGACAAAATTTATGGTCCTTCGTAAGAGGAAAAAAATCAGTACTACACTTAGAATGAATAATGCCCCTATCGAGCAAACTGATTTTTTTGCATATTTAGGGGTGACTCTGGGTCGGAGACTTAATTGGAATCATCAGTTGGATCTCTCAGTAATCAAACATAATCAATTGGCGGGAGCTCTTTTAAAAGAACATAGATCCTCCCTAACAAAACCTATAGCTCCAGTTATGAAGCTGTATCATGGGAAGGTTAGAGCGTCAATACTCTATGGTGCGGAACTCTGGGGTTTTGAAAACTTGCGTCCCCTGGTACTTGCCCAAAACAAGTTTTTGCGATCTCTTACTGGTTTACCCCAATCTACACCTTTAAAACCATTGTTGCAGGATTTGGGGTGTGTGTCCTTTGAAGAGATAGCAGGGTTTAGACCATTGGCGTACTGGAGACGCTTGTGGACTACCCCAGAGTTAGCTCCTTACGCTTTGGCCCTTAAATATCTCATAGGGGTGGACAAGTCCCGTCAAATTTCTTGGTTATATAACATTAGAGCAGTCCTATGGCTTTGAATTTAGGTAATCTTTGGTTAGATCCAGAAGGAACTCCCTTTCCATCGAAGAGTGATCTTAAGAGACTGTACGTTGAGATGCTCCAATTTAGGTCCCACGCCCAGACTCCCAGGGATCCACTATCTGATCTCTTTATGGACCATAAGGTCGATTATTCATTGGAACCCTATTGGGACATTATTATTGGAACCGTTGACAGGAAGTTGTACCATCAATTTAGAGTTGGATGTTTACCCCTAAAAAATTTACAAAAAAATGGGGCAATAATCAGGGTTCAAACACGGATACCTCCTGTCACTGTTGCCCAGGGTTTCCTGAGACTATTCCGCATGTGCTATTTGTTTGCCCAGCATATAGAGCTCCCCGCATGAAATGGATCAAGCCCCTGTGTAAACAGTTAGGCATAAGTTCAGCGCAAACAGCTCTGCGTATCTTTAAGTGTGATACCAAGGAGGTGATTGTGGTTGCTATGGCGAAGTTCTGGTCCTTGTGCTGGGTTATAAGGAGGAATCATCTGCAAACTTAAAAGCTATTATTGGGTTTTATGAGAGTATACTGTTATTATTGATCTACTGTTATTACATTAGTCTTGGTGTATTTAATACCATTTTATTTAATTTATTGATGTGGCTTATATATTTGTGATGCTGTGTCTTTTATGATTTTTAATCGAATAAAGACTAAATGAACTGAGAGGTCCTGTAGTTCTCTGACTTTACAAGCGGAAGTTATTGCCACCGGAAAAGTGTGCATCGGCTTGAACAGTGCTGCCATCAAGAAAAGTAACACAAGATGCAGACCCTGTTGAGGAACAAACAGTAGGAGAAAACAAGAAAACCTTTGGTGATTATGTAAATAGGGATGGTTGATCAGGAAGGCACAAATAGGCAGACAGGGCAGTCAAATAGTGCTCAACCGTAGCCACCGCCAGACCATTGTGCAAGGAATACCAAAAAGACAAGGTTTAAAGGGCTCTCAGCATTCCAACTCTCAACTATTGAATACATTTGCTCCATCAACCTGTGCTGGTTGATTTTGTGGTTGGCTTCTGGAATATCATCATGGTGTCTTCAATTCCTTCAGGAAAGAAGAAAGAATCTAGCAAGTATAACTCAATCGCCACACATGCATCTACTGCATTGAGAGACTGCGGTGCAGGGACTGATCATACTGCTACAAGAGCAGTTCTGCTCTATAAGGGAAGTCGGCTGAGTGCACACTGGGATGAGTAGGATCAGCTGAGCACGATTCGCTCACACTTTCCACATGACCTTAGACATTAGCAGATTTGGTGGAAATGAACATAGAAGTCCTTGAGACCAGTTGAAACTGAAGACATTTCTAATGGAATCATACATATGGAATGCTACAGCACAAAACTGAGTACACTTCCTGTTTTGGCTAAAAGACCCACATATGAAAAGCCAGTCAGGAAAAAATCAACGTCTGTTAGTTAAGGATGTACTTCCCATTTGTAGTTTTCCACTGAGAAATGACTGCATCTGCCTTCACGTTAAGAGAACATGCGAGATGAGGTGCTATTGTGAAAAATCCTAGTAGCTGCACCCACTCCCACAGACGCCTCACCTCGCAGCATGGACTACGACCCAACAGTACCCTGTCTGTTGATATAATGGATGATGATGATGGTGTTGTTCAGCAAAATGTGAATGTTGCTTTCTGAGACGGAAAGGAGAAGGTTATATGAAAAATATTATGAACACAAACATCAATTGGCACATCGTGTCAAAAATATTGTTTACCAAAATATTGTGTTTATATATTTATAATAGAAATGACAAAACTATTGTGTCAGAAATATTGTGGAAGAGAATATTGCCCAGGAAAAGATCAGAATATTGTTTCTTAATAAATATTGACTTTCAAAGTAATTAATTGAAACTTGTTTATTAATTCAAAAATGTTAAATAGTTTATCATTTGTTTAATGTTTTTATAAATGTGTGTGTGTATACATATATGTATATTTTAAAAATAACGAATCATTTTTTAAAAATATAGTTACATTTAAATACAGTAGAATAATGTGAAAATTAACATTTATACAACCAACAAAAGTATGTAACAAAATATCAATAAAATAAACACATACAAAAGATGTATTACTACTTTATAATAAATATACAAATAATTAACATGATTTTAAAAGAGTATTTAAACAATTTAAAAAAGTACAAATATATATATTTTAATATTTGTATTCAATTTCCTTTCAATATGAATACAATAACTTTGTCATTGCACAGTAGGTACATCCATATACATCGTCATTTGCGCGGCGCTAAACAAGTCTGACTTCCACTTAGTGACAGCTGGGGGGTTAGGACAGGCCCAGTGTATAGCTATCTGGCGTCATGCCAGTAGGAGGCCAAGCTGGGCAAATATAGATCACATTTTCTTTCCCTTTCTTGGGAAGCAGCATCAGTCCTAACACACAGTCACACAGAGAGATCCACAGCTACACTGGTCACCCTATGCAACATCCCAAATATGTCCCGCCAGAATGTGCTACAAAAATAATATTAACAGTAAAAGAGAAATTATAAAATATATATTAAAACGCATAATAATTTTAATAAAATAACTAATACAAACATTTTAAAATACATGTTTCTAAAATTAGTATAAACATTTCAAAAAGCAAAATATTAAAAAATAAAAGCAAATAACATTAACAATATAAAAAATAATATATCTGAAAAGGACTATTAGTTATGGATTCATCACCTTAGAATTACCCCCAGGCGTCAGACTGGATCTTAAGAATTTTTCTTCAGCAGTACACCTGCGTGTCGGTAGGTGGCGTCGGTTGAATCCGCGTTTGCCATTGGCGTCGCGATTGCCAGACTCTACTTAGTTGCCACCCCTACACGCTGTCGTCAGTTCTTTCTTTTTCCGCGCCAGCCAGCGCAGATCCGGAGAGAGCAGTACCTCGAGTCACTTTTTGACTCTTTTTTTAAACTTTTTGTCGACATCTTTTTGAGCCGTCCAACTCCTGGTGCACAGGGATGTCATCTCAGCGGACCGGCTTCAAGCTTTGTGGCTCCTGCCACAAGCTGATGTCGGTGACGGACAACCATCTTGTGTGCCTTTGGTGCCTGGAGCGCGACCACGACCCAAAGTCGTGCTCCGACTGCCGGGCCATGTCCCCGAAGTCTTTGCTGGAGCTGTCCCGAAAGCGTCTGGAGGCCCGGCAGTCGGCTCTGCGCCGCTCAAGGTCCTGGTCGAGAGGGAGATCGCGGAGCCATCACCACCACTCTTCGTCAAAGTTTTCTTCTTTAGGCAAGTCGAAGCACAAAAAGAAGGTGAAGAAGCACCGTCGCTCTTCTCATTCTCCCCGTCTGTCGGCCGACGTGACGCAGGATGCGGAAGGTAGTCGTCTGGCTCCGTCCCCAACTGAACGCGACCCTAGCCTCCCCCTCGACGTGGACGCGGAGCTGGACCGGAATCAACCGGTACTTTTGTTCCCCTGTTCTCTCCATCGCCCTGAGTGGCTACCAGAGGAGGGTCTGTGGACCCTTTGGCAGACAAGTTGGAAGCACCGGACTGGAGAGAGGCATTGGGTGAGGCCAGTGGTCTGGACACCTCTCCCGACCTTGGCATGCTATCTCCCCCTAACGTGGCTACGGAGGAGGGTGCATCATACGCAGTGGTGTTGCATAGGGCCCCTGTGGAAAGGATGATTGCCTGATGCCCCCGCCCAGCTCTGGGCGACCCCATTTTCCTCTCCCAACATCCTACCCCCGAGAGCTTGGTGGTCCAAGCCTAGACTTCCGAGGGCGCATTCCCTACCACTCCACCTGATGGGGAATCCAAGAAGCTGGACCATCTTGGGCAGAACATGTTTTCTTCCTCCAGCTTAAGACTGAGGTCAGTGAACACCGCATGTCTCTGGGCTGTTATTCCTATTAGGTGTGGGACACAATCGCGCAGGTGCTGCCACAGTGCCCAGAGGAGGCCCGGGCTGTGCTCTCCCGTGCAGTTGCCGAAGGGAGAGACGCAGCAAAGTTTGCCATATGTTGTGGACTGGACACCAACGACTTGCTGGGCAGGACAATTTCAACGTCAGTTGCCCTAAGACGCTATATGCCTGGCTCAGGTCCACTGGCTTTTCGGGTGATGTCCAAGCTATGCTTTTGGACATGTCATTTGATGGCCGCCGCTTGTTTGGCGACAAGGTAGACAACTCGCTCGAGCGCTTTAAGGACTCCAGCGCTACGTCCAGTGCCTTGAGGTTCGCTTCCTCTCGCCCCTTTCATGGCTACGGAAGGGGTGCAATGCCACAATCCGCCCAGAGCCACAGGCCTGCAAAAGCTGTCCAGTCTCTGAGCATCCTGTGATGTGGGGCTCACTGTTGTGGGTCTGGAGGCCAGCGGGCAAGCCAATCCACCAACGCCCCCTCTGAAGCAGCCTCCTAGTCCACTTTCAGGTCCACCATTTGTCAGTGGGTCACAGGATTCGCCATCACCTCCCCCACTGGCTCTACATCACGTTGGACAGGTGGGTTTTGCAGATAGTCCGAAGGGGCTACTTCCTCCCCCTCGAGACTACCCCTCCATCCATGCCACCTCAATTGCATCGCATGTTGGAGGATCACTTGGCCCTTCTCCACCAGGAAGTTACGGCTCCCTTGGCCAAGGGAGCCATCGAGTGAGTTCCTGTCCCAGAAGTAGGTTGTGGTAGTTATTCCCACTACTTTCTGATGCCCAAGAAGGACAAAGGTTTGCGTCCTAATTTGGATCTCAGGGATGTCAACCGCTTCCACCAGGAGAAGTTCAAAATGATGACATTGGCTCGGGTCTTTCTGCCCTCGACCCTGGAGACTGGATGGTAGCGTTGGACTTGTAGGACGCCTATTTTCTCATCCCCGTCCTGCCGGCCCACTGGCGTTACCTACGGTTCACAGTGCGCCATCAGCACTTTTCAGTTTACCGTGTTCCCCTTTGGGTGCCCCTCAGGTGTTCACAAAAGTGATGGCGGTGGTCGCAGCTCATCTGCGCAGGTCAGGGATTCCAGTCTTCCCCTATCTCGATGACTGGCTTTTGTCGTTTCCCACCTCCAGACTACGGCAGACCTCCTGCATTCTCTGGAGTTCAGCATCAACGTGCCGAAGTCTCACCTGATTCCATCCCAGAAGCTTCTTTTCAATCGGAACGGTTCTGGACACAGCGCAGTTTAGGTCTTATCCTCCCGAGCAGCGAGTCCAGGATATTCGGGCTATGATTCTGATCTTTCAGCCTCTATCCCGGGTTTCGGTCAGAATGACCCTGTGGCTACCGGGCCTCATGGCCTCCTTCATCCTGCTGGTGGACTATGCCAGGTGGCATATGCGGGCTCTGTTGTGGGACCTGAAGTTTCAGTGGGCACAGCATCAGGGGAATCTTTCAGATTGCGTCCAGATCTCGGAGGGCTCTGCACACCAATTGCAGTGGTGGCTAGCGAACCAGGGTTGCGTCAACGGCAGGTCCCTCTCCCTTCCCCAACCAGAGTTCACAGTGGTGACAGATGCGTCACTTCTGGGGTGGGGCGGCCACATGGGGGAGGCGGAGATCAGAGGCCTCTGGTCTCCGGCGGAGTCCTGACTCCACATCAAACTTCTGGAGCTCCGGGCGATTCGTCTTGCACAGAAAGCATTCCTTCCTTCTGTCAAAGGGAGAGTAGTGCAGGTGTTCACGGACAACACCACTGCCATGTGGTTCTGCAACAAACTGAGCAGGGTGGGGTCGTGGACCATATGTCAGGAGGCACTTCGTCGCTGGAAGGTCAGGGCATGTCCCTGGTGGTTCAACACCTGGCAGGTTCTCTGAACGCCAGGGCAGACAAACTCAGCTGCCGGTGCATGATGGATCACGAATGACGTCTTCACTCTGAGGTGGTGCAAGGTCTCTTTCAGCAGAGGGGAGAGCCTTGGTTAGATCTATTCACCACCAAAGAGAATGCGCAATGTCAGCAGTTCTGCGCCTTGGAATTTCCAAGGCGGCACTCGCTTTTCGCCACGAGTGGATTTGTGGATTTCTATACGCCTTTCCGCCTATACCACTTCTGCCCCGAGTGCTGAAGAAGATCAAGCGTGACTGGGCCCAAGTCATTCTTGTGGCTACGGACTGGTCACGAAGAGTCTGGTATCCCGAGCTCTTGCACATGGCCATCAATCCTCCGATCAGACTGCCTCTTTGGGAGGATCTTCTGTCGCAGCAGCATGGGACGGTCCTCCACCCGAAACTGTGCAGCCTCCACCTTCTTGCGTGGGGATTGAGCAGCGACAGTTGACAGCTTTCGACCTTCCTCACGAATTCACTAGCGTTATCTTGGCAGCCAGGCGTCCCTCCACCAAAACGGTATACGCCTGTAGATGGAACAAATTTGTGGCATGGTGCACAGCAAAGGCTGTGGATCACCTTCCTGCCCCCCTTTCAGAGGTTCTCCTCTTCATTCTTTCCGTTGCCCAGCAGGGCTCTGCTCTGGGCACTCTCAAGGGCTATCTTTCGGCCATTTCGGCCTTTCTTCGCCTTCCAGACCAACCTTTGCTTTTCAAGTCCCCTATTGTAAATCGTTTCCTTAAGGGCATTACTCACTTGTTTCCTCCTATTCCTTTCGTAATGTCCCAGAGGGACTAAAACCTGGTTCTGACCTACCTTATGTGCGCTCCTTTCAAGCCGCTACATAACTGTCCTCTCAGACCTTTGAAACTCAAAACGGCCTTTTTGGTTGCCAACACCTATGCTCGCAGGGTGAGTGAGCTTCAGGCGCTTTCTTCCAAACCTCCTTTCCTGGCTGTTCATCCAGACAAGGTTGTCCTTCGAGCTAGGCCTTCTTTCCTTCCCAAAGTGGTTACCTTTTCCACATAGGACAGACCATCACTTTGCCCACCTTCTTCCCGCATCCTTCTAAAGAGGAGAGGCTCCACCGTTTGGATCTAAAACTTGCGCTTTCATTCTATCTGGATCGCACAAAACAATTCCGGGTGTATGATCAGCTCTTTGTTGGCTATATGGGCGCCAAGAAACGTCGGGCCGTGCAAAAGCGGACCATCTCTCGATGGGTCATTCTTTGCATCAAAATGTCTTATTCCTTAGCGAAAAAGGAACCTCCAGTTGGGCTGCACGCCCATTCCACCAGGGCGACAGCAGCCACTACTGCTTTGGGATGCAGAGTCCCTCTTCAAGACATCTGCCAGGCAGCCATGTGGGCTTCCTTGGACACGTTCACCAAACATTACTTCCTGGCCAGCCAAGTCTGGAGAGACGGCTTCTTTGGCCGTTCAGTTCTCCAGGACTTTCTGGTGTGAACTTAGTTCGCAGACCCACCTCCGGGGTTGGTATTGCTGGGGTATTTATTCTAAGGTGAGGAATCGATAACTAATAGTCTCTTTCAGATGTACAAGTTACTTACCTTCAGTAACAATATATGTGTAATGGATCCTCATCGCCACACCCATCGTCCCCGTTCTGTGAACTGACTTCTAGGGTAAGGGACTCCCTTTCAGGGCCCTAGTTTTGTGCACCAGCGTGGGAAACCAGTGTGTGCTGCAGTGGAGAAGGGGGGGGGGGGGGGCAGACCACAGGCCTAGGATTCCAAGCGGCAGGGAGCCACCGATGCCAGCAGTCAGCGCCCGGAGGCGGGGGTTAAAATTACACCAGGGGTCCCGGAGCGCAGGCAACCAGTGTGTGCCACAGAGTGGGGGCTGACTACAAGCCCCAAGATTCCAAGCAGCAGGGAGCCGCCGAAGCAAGCTTCAGGGCCCAGTGGCGAAGGATAAAATTAGACCGGGGATTCCGCAGCGCGGGTTGCACCTAGTCATGGCCAGGGAGAAGACCAGGCCAACAGCGGCTCTTTCTGTGCCCGTCCGCAGCCAAAAGAGGCTGGGCAGGGCCCGGTCTCTTGAATCCTGCCCTGGAAATATATTGACCTGCGCGCTCCTCTTCTTTTCTCTGAGCTGGAATAAGAACGATAGGACAAAAGCAAAAATCCTCCCATTAATGGAATCCTCAGGTAATCTGTATTAAAGTTAAACTGGTCTTGTATTGCTTATTTATTATGGATGGGAAAACAAAAGGAGACCCACCAAACTGCGGATAGAAAAAGGAGAGAGATTTTGCCGAATTCAATTAAAAGTTATCTTACATCTGTCATGGGTGCCATTCGGACCGAGATTGATAGGCTTGAGGCAAGGATGGGTTCTGCTATAAAAAATTATGCTCTTTCACGACCCAAATCTACCACTATGGACCAAACAGAACCTATACAGAAACAGTCCACTGGGCGGGCTTCCATGAGCATTCATTTAATATGGATCCTCCTGTCCTCACTAAGGATACTGTCTCTACCTCCACCTCGCTTCCCCTTAACCTGTGCATTGTAGCTATCCTGGAGAATTTGTTTCATAGTGTCTCCATAGGTCAGGAGAAGCTTATGGACAAAGTGGTCTTTTTGGACAAACAAGGGACGGTTCAAAGTGATCAGAAAGCAGAAGAGGGAGCATCAGATCTAATGCAGCTAAACTCTCAAGAAGTGAAAATTACCCCTGTATCTCTTTCAGGTTCCTGTAGCCCATGATTCCTCTAGTAAGCTTTTAGCTTCTCCCAAAATATCTGAATATCTATTTGATCCACTGAAATCTTCCAAACAAGAAGGTTCATTTTCCCCTCTATGACTTAAGGATGTTCCTCTCCGTCTGGTCCCTGATGAAGACCCAGGATGTCAGGATTAGACGTGGTAAATTTACTGTAAGTTCCATTACCCCGGGAAACCAGACCTGAGATTTCCAGAAGGAGTTACCAGAATGATGCTGCATGACTCAGAGATCGCTCATGCCTTCAAGTGTGGGGTGTACAGTATACTTGTTATCGTCTTTTCTTTTATCTGTATAGTCAAAGGTGAAATGCGTATACAGCGATCGCAAGGGTAAGACAAGGAAACTTACCTGGCCTTACCATTAACTGGATGGACTTATGATGTCATGATATGGGAAAAGAAAAGTTAGTTGTTTATGATAATAAGAAATCATTCAAAAAGCTATATGTTAAGTCATTACAAAGACGTTATAAGGTTATAAAGAACAAACAACGAAATATTAAAGAGTTATAAGGTAATTGAGCTACAAGAGCAATGTATACTTATCTTATGTGTCAGGAACAGCCAATAAAAAAGGATGATGAGATTGTGCTGTGGATATTTATAGTATTTTATGATGGATGAGCATTCTTTAAAGGGCTGCATGTTGGAGCAGCTGATAAATGTAATTATATTATGGTAGCCTCCGGTCTTGTAATGAAATTTGTTTTAAAGGGTCTCCATAAGTCAGGATAAGCTTATGGACAAAGTGGTCTTTTTGGACAAACAAGGGAAGGTTCAAAGTAATCAGAAAGCAAGAGGGAGAATCAGATCTAATTCAGCGTTTGCAAGTTCTTCGGTCAGAGAGAGCCACGATAGGCACTCCAGTTTAGGTCAAGGCAGATTGAACCAGGTTCCAGTAGGCTCACGGGTCACCTTTAACATGAGGTGAAGGGCATTCAACCCCATATTCCTCAGGAATGTACACCTTATATAATTGTCCTGGAGAACATACCCAAATAATAACAAGTGCAAAATGAGCCGCATGCATCTTTAGTGAATAAAGTCTCCTAGTTGAGAAAAAATTCTGTCTGGTTAACTGACTTATCTAGCCTCATGGGTTGGCATATTCTCAAAATCATCACGAGGAGACTATATATTTATTAATTTAAAAAATGCAAGCTTAGTTGGTGCCTTATTGAGAAGCTTGATACATCTACCTCCTTTAAGGGTATTAGAACTCGGCCCCTAGGCTTCTTTTCTCATCCAAGATCTTTTGTCTTCAGTCTCTCAGGAATGGCCCATGCAGTTAGGCCCTAGGCTAATTAAAGGAGTACCCCAATGCCAATCAAATCACCTCCCTACGTCCAATAGATTCGCGATATTGTAATCAATGGGAAACCAAGACTGACACCACTGTCACAGTTAGTAGAAGTAATATCCACTCAAAAAGACTCTGTAAGCCTGCACCCGGCCAAAATGCTATCAACTTCGGGTCTACCCAGACAAAGACTTTAAGCGTTATCTCATGGAATGTGGTGAGATTGCACTCGAAGTTAGGAAATCCAGATTGGAGAATGTTGGTAGAAGACCACACTATAATTTGTTGTCAAGCGACTTGTCTCATGGATCCACCCCATATTGATGGGTATGCTTCTTATTTGGTTCTAGCCATTCCCTCAAAGTCAGACCGGGCAAAAGGAGGTCTGCCTACTTTTATTGTGTTAGCACTAGATGACATTATGACATAGGAACTTACTTTAACACCTTATTATCACTTGCTGCTTATAACTCTCCCAAAGCCCTTTGATCTTCAGTTAATTAATTTTTATTATAATATTTTTGATTACACGATAACTAAGGTCGTAGATGGGCTGGAGGATACTAGATGTGATGCACAATATGATGATGGAAAAGAACTTCAAATTATCTGGGTAGAAAATTTTAACATACAAGTATGTGAGCTCAATGTTTTGACGGCATGTTGTATCTGTGATGAAGTGGACCAGTTCCTTATACATTTTAAGCACACCCTTTATGGGGATTCTCTGAATAGAGTTGTTATAGCTAAAGATTTGATATTTGATCAGGAGTAGGATTTGACTAGCGATTCGCAAATTCCAATCTATGTGAGGCCAGGCTCAAATTCGAAAATCAACCACATAATAATTACCAAATATCTTATGTCGCTCTTAAAAGGGTGCAAAGTATTGGTGAGATGTTTAAATGACCATAACTCCATATCACTGTCCCTAGATATAATTTTGGGGAAACAGCTAGGGAAAGAACCACAATATAAGGTTCAGTATAATAAGAATGGGGGTGTTTACATCAAGTGGGACAAAATTGTTATGGAGGTCTTCTTGAAATCTAATGGCAAATAAGTGGGAACAAATTAAGGTAGCTCTAAAAGAGGTTGCCAATCCGATGGAGATCAAACACGCTTTTACCGCTCTAAATAAATGTATAGAAGTTAAACTAACAAGAACCCTCAGGAGAACAACAGATACTCCCAGATGGTTGAATAGTGCTGCCTAGAGATTTCTTGGCTTAGGTATATAAAATCTATTATTTCTCCAACCCACATACCTTTACTAATGTTAATAGAATTAAACACTTTTTTACCCTTATTTTCAGATACATCGCCCTGGGGAAAATCTTCCTGAAAGGATGGAGTTATATCGTCAACCCCAGGCAAAGATTTTTGCTCACCAGGTTACGCTTTCAAGCAATACATTTTCTGGCAGTGTTTCCTAGCCAAGGCACATGGCTCTCCTACTCCCTCCATGCCCTTGAGATGGCTTTAGATATCAAAGCACCAAGCACTTTATTTTATTTTGCACATTCTATAGCAATGTTTCTTACAGATACATCATTACCGAAGGTAAGTAACTTGTTCATCTGAAAGAAACACGTTAGTTAGATTTCTCACCTTAGAATAGATACCCCAGCAATACCAACCCCGGAGGTGGGTCTGCGAACCAAGATCACACCAGAAAGTCCTGGAGAACAGAACGGCCAAAGCGGCCATCTCTCCGGACTTGGCTGTCCAGGCAATAGTGCTTGGCGAACGTGTGCAGTGAAGCCCACGTCGCCGCCTGACAGATGTCCTGCAAGGGGACTCCCCATCCCAGGGCAGTTGTCGCCGCTGTGGCCCGGGTGGAATGGGCTCTCAGCCCAACAGGAGGGACCTTTTTCGCCAAGGAATAGCAGAGTTTAATACACAACACAACCCATCGCGAGATGGTGCGTTTGTGCACAGCTTTACCCTTCTTAGCACCTACATATCCAACAAAAAGTTGGTCGTCCACCCGGAACTGTTTTGTGCGGTCCAAATAAAAGGACAGCGCACGTTTTGGGTCCAGACGGTGGAGCCTCTCTTCATCTTTTGAAGGATGCAGAGGCGGAAAGAAGGTGGGCAGCATGACAGATTGCCCGATGTGAAAGGGAGTCACGACTTTAGGAAGAAAAGAAGGACGTGTCCGGAGGACAACCTTATCCGGATGAACCGAAATGAAGGGAGGCTTAGCTGACAGAGCCTGGAGCTCACTCACCCGCCTAGCGGAGGTGATAGCCACCAGGAAGGCAGTTTTCAGAGTCAGTAGACGAATGGGACAGTTGTGAAGGGGCTTAAAGGGAGCGCACATCAGAAAAGTGAGAACAAGGTGTAGGAAGGTGGATATCTGACTATGGTTACCCCCAACCTTTTGCCTTGTGTCTAGCTGGTTTTTCGACTTAGTTGGCCTGAGATCCTGCCATTAGGGGTCTCAGGCTGTCTGCTCTCTCTTTAAAATGGACTCCATGTACCCTAGGTATATTCCCAATTGGTAAGGATCACCTTATTGGACCCTGTACAGTGTACCCTAGGCCTCCCAGGGGCTGCAGCATGTATTATGCCACCCCTGGTCTGGCTTTCCAATCAGACACAACTGGCTGATCACTCAGCTGGGGCAAGGTCGTGTAATCACCCCTTGCCTAGATATAGTATACCTATATCTACCGTTAAAATAGACACATGTGTACCTATCAGCCACTCCTATGGCAGGCCTTAACAATCCTGGAGGCAGAGTGCTTGGTAACATGTGAGATAGTGCTCTGGCATGAGCTGAGCCTGTCTGCAGCTTTCGGAACCATGTCCTTATAGCTGTTCTATGATATAGCCTACCATATACTCTTAAAGTGCCTTATAATCTTAAACGGTTATGGTAACTATGGTTTGGCTTTATCAAAACATGTCGTGTAAGGTGTCTAACACTTTGGAATAATACCCCCATACCATTTCTGGTGATGAGGATATTATTCCCCCCTTCTAGAGGGAGAGACATGTTAAAATCCTACTTTGCTGTTTAACTCTAACCAAAGCCTCAGCATCACAAAATGGATGCTGCTGCCACAGACACGAGTCTGACCTCCTGCTGCTGGGAGTGATCCCGGCAAGGGAGGCTTGGACAATAGGTTTCCTGCTTGGGGAGGTGCTAGCACCTCCCCAGACAGACTTTAGTGTATTGGGGCAGGGAGGGCTGAAAGGAATGAGACATGCCTGGGGCACACAAGGTGTCCCATGCATAGTCCAGTTCAAACCAGTGCTGGGGCACTCCAGCCCCAGTCCTGGCGCGAAACTGGACAAAGGGAAGGGGGTGTAACCACCCCCCTCCCAGGTCCCACCCATAAGGCGTGACCTAGCAGGCAAGCCAGCCCCCCAGATTAGTATAAGAGTGGTAGCTGGGCCCCAAGAGATTAGATTATCCTGAACCTGCAACTTGAACAGAAACTCTGGACCTTCGACATTCGACGAAAGAAGAAGACTGAAGAATCTCCCTTGTGGCCAAGGAGTGGCTACCCTGTGCAAACAGGCACCATCAAGAGACTTACCCTTTGCTTTGCTGAAGTTCTACGAGGGACCGACTGCAGAGCCCGACCAGAGCCTTGACTTACAGACTTCTCTGACCCTGATCCACATCCACAGCTGAGCTGAGATCCGTGTAGGCGACGAGAGACGTGGGACCGGCTACCTGGGAAAAGTGGCGAGTATTTCCAGCGCAGCTTCTGAGGCACCCTCGAAGTTGTGCACCGGGGATTGAGAAGCCCCAACCCCAAGCACCATCTGCACCGAAGATCAGCCCCCCACACTCCACGAGTCCTGCGTGGGGCCCTTCTGCATTTTCCTGCTTGCCGCGTCTGTCCGGTTGCTTGCCCGTTGGCTAGCGGCCTTTGTGACGACACACCTTTAAATCTTCACTGCTGGTTTGGCTCCTCCAGACTGGCTCCCGCTTCTTTGCAAAAGAGAAGCACCCCAGACCTTCCTGGTCTGCACCAGAAGCAAGTCCACTATTCTTCTTGGGTTCCCCTTGCCAAGGATTGGTGAGTCCTAGTTCGACTTCGACGCCGCCGACTGCAAGAGCCTTCGTGGGACAGCTCGCCTCCTGGTCCTGGTCGTCCTCGACGTCTCCTGGTACCCATGGCTGCTGCGACAAGCTTCACCTTTTCACCTGCAATCTTCACGACATCGCCTGGTTCCTTCCTGGTTCCACGTGGTCACTGGCTAGTGACCTTGACTCTGTCCCTTCTGCTTGCAGGTATCCTTTCTTCTTGATCCCGGCCTTGGGATCCACCAGACATTCTGCACTGACTGCCTGTCAGCAACTTTCCTTCAGGCATCCATAGAAGTCCACGACGAAACCCGATGCAAGTTCACACCTATGCACCCGCAGCCCATGGGCTAGGTAACTTGGGTACTTCGGTGCTCACAAGGGTATTGACTATCCTAGGGTCTAGTTTCCGAGTCTCGACTTTCTAGTTGCTCCAGAATTGTCCTAAAACTGCTTATCTCAGAACTGTACTATTTCTATCGATAATACGCATTACGCGTGAGTGTTTCCACTCTGCACCTGAATCCCGTGGGCCTCCCACTTCCTAACTGTTGGTAGTGTAGTGTAGCCCCAGCGATTCCCTAGGCCTAGGCCTATTCTATTTCCGTGACAGTGGTCCTTATACCACTTCTTTAGTATATGGTTTGCGTGGCCCCTAGGGCCTAACTGTATTACTTACCTGTGTGACTTAATGTATGCTTAATAAGACTGTGTTGTACTTACCTCGAATCTCATAAAGAGTGCTGAGGGTTTGACTAGAATAAATACACTTTATTTTATATATATATCTGTTGTGGTGTCCTTTCATTTGGTATTCAAGGGATTATATATGGTATCACAGCTGGCTTCACATGCCATTCAGAGTTTAGCCTAAGACTGCTCTTGTCCATGCTACCACTAGGATATCTGGTCTATAAGGTTGACTTTACAACCAATCACCATAAGGGTTGTTTGGACTGATATAAGGTGTACACTAGAACTAGCGACATCATACATCAGGCCAACTTCTCACACAAGGTTCAAGTCCCACTGAGGCATTAAGAATGGAACAGGAGGGAACATATGAGTAATGCCCTTGAGAAAACGTGAAACAACAGGGGGCTTGAAAAGAGAAGGCTGATCAGGAAGCCTTAAGAAAGCAGAGATTGCAGCAAGATAACCCTTCAAGGTGCCCAGAGCAGAGCCCTGCTGGGCTAAAGAAAGAAGAAAGAGGAGAACCTCAGAAAGAGGGGCAGAAAGGGGATCCACAGCCTTTGCTGTGCACCATGCCACAAATTTGTTCCACCGGCAGGCGTATACCGTCTTTGTGGAGGGACGCCTGGCTGCCAGAATGATATCGCAGACTTCAGGAGGCAAGTCAAATGGCATCAACTGCCGCCGCTCAATCTCCACGCATGGAGGTGGAGGCTGGACAGGTTCGGGTGGAGGACCGTCCCCTGCTGCTGCGACAGAAGGTCCTCCTGAAGAGGCAGTCGTATCGGGGGATCGATGGACATACTGAGTAGCTCGGGATACCAGTACCTTCGTGCCCAATCCGGAGCCACCAAGATGACTTGGGCCCGGTCGCGCCTGATCTTCTTCAGCACTCTGGGTAGAAGTGGTATAGGTGGAAAGGCGTACAACAGACCGCAACTCCACTCGCGACGAAAAGCGTCTCAGAGCGAGTGCCGCCTTGGAAATTCCAACGCGCAGAACTGCTGACATTGCGCGTTCTCTTCGGTGGCGAATAGATCTAACCAAGGCTCTCCCCACTGCAGAAAGAGACCTTGCGCTACGTCCGAGTTCAGACGCCATTCGTGATCCATCATGCACCGGCGGCTGAGTTCGTCTGCTCTGGCGTTCAGAGAGCCCGCCAGATGTTGAACCACCAAGGTGATGCCCTGATGTTCCAGCCATGTCCAGAGGCGCAGAGCCTCCTGACAAAGGGTCCACGACCCCACCCTGCCCTGTTTGTTGCAATACCACATGGCGGTGGTGTTGTCCGTGAACACCTGCACGACACTCCCCCGGACAGAGGGAAGGAAGGCTTTCAGAGCAAGTCGGATCGCCCTCAGCTTCAATAAGTTGATATGGGGCCGAGTCTACGCCAGAGACCAGAGTCCTCTGATCTCCGCCTCTCCCATATGGCCCCCGCATCCCAGGAGGGACGCATCCGTCACTACGACATGCTCCGGTTGGGGTAGGGAGAGGGATCTGCCGCTGACCCAATCGCGATTCGTGAGCCACCACTGCAGCTGGTTCGCAGTGCCCTCCAAGATCAAGACATGGTCGGACAGGTTGCCTCGATGCTGGGCCCACTGAAACTTCAGGTCCCACTGCAGAGCCCGCATCCGCCACCTGGCGTGAGGTACCAACAGGATGCGGGAGGCCATCAGCCCCAGTAGCCGCAGCACCAACCTGACCGAAACCCAGGACAGAGGCCGGAAGATGGAAATCAGGGCCTGAATGTCCCAGACCCGCTGTTCCGGCGGATAGACCCGGAACTGCGCCGAATCGAGAACCGCCCCAATGAAAAGGAGCTTCTGGGAGGGACTCAGGTGCGACTTCGGCACATTGATGGAGAACCCCAGCGAGTGCAGGAGGTCGGCCGTAGTCTGGAGGTGGGAGACGACTTGCTGGGGCGAGCCCGCCTTCAACAGCCAGTCGTCGAGATAGGGGAAGACTGGAACCCCTGATCTGCGCAGATGAGCTGCGACCACCGCCATCACTTTCGTGAACACCCGAGGGGCACTGGTGAGGCCGAAGGGGAGCACGGTGAACTGAAAGTGCTCCTGACCCACTGTGAACCTCAGGTAACGCCGGTGGGCCGGCAGGATGGGGATGTGGAAATAATCGTCCTGCAAGTCCGACGCTACCATCCAGTCTCCAGGGACTAGGGCAGCCAGAACCTGAGCTAAAGTGAGCATCTTGAACCGGTCCTTCCGGAGGAAGGAGTTCAGGCTCCTGAGGTCCAAGATCAGGTGTAGGCCCCCTTTGCCCTTCTTGGGAACCAGAAAGTAGTGGGAATAACAACCACGACCTACTTCTGGACCAGGAACGCGCTCGACGGCCTCTTTGGCCAAGAGGGCCGAAACTTCCTCTCGTAGAAGATGCAAATGATCCCCCGACATACGGTGGTTCAGCGGTTGCATGGCTGGTGGGGTCGTCTCGAAGGGGAGGGAGTAGCCCCTTCGGACGATTTGCAGCAACCACCTGTCCGACGTGATGGAGCGCCAGTGGAGCAGGTGATGGCGAACTCTGCCGCCCACTGGCGTTGAATGGGCCTGAAAGCTCGGACTAGAAGGGCTTTGAGGCGGATGCTGCCGGGGTGGATGTGGACTGACCTCGTTGACCTCCAGTACCGCCTCGGCGGAATCCACGTCCGCGACCGCGTGCAGGTTGGTTCTGCGGCCGGTGGCTGGGCGGACGTGAGGAGGCGCGCCTTCCTTGGCCACGAAAGGCAGAAGTTTGCGGCCGCGGGGCCGAAAGACCCAAGGACTTGGCTGTGGCCCGGGAGTCCTTGAACCGAGCCAGCGCACTGTCCGCCTTCTCACCAAAAAGGCGAGTGCCATCAAAGGGCATGTCCATGAGGGAACTCTGGACATCCCCCGAAAATGATGTGGACCTCAGCCAGGCGTGACGACCAAGCGCCACCGTGGTGCAAATCGCACGACCCAGCGAGTCCGTGGTGTCAAGTCCACACCGTATGGCGTGCCGGGCTGCATCTCGACCGTCAGCAAGTGCTTGAGCGAGTCGTGCCCGGGCCTCCACTGGGCACAAGGGCAGCACGTCCTCCACCGTATCCCACAGAGAGTGGGAATAACGGTCCAAAAGGCAAGCGGTATTTAAAGACCGCAGCTCCAAACTCAGGGACGAGAACCGTTTCTTGCCAAACTGTTCCAACCTCTTGGATTCCCGATACAGAGGAGCGGACGGGAAGGAGGATTTGGAGGTTGAGGCCTGGATAACCAGACTCTCGGGGGTGGGGTGTTGGGAGAGGAGACTGGGGTCGCCCGGAGCAGGGCGGTGGCGCCAGGCAACGTTCCGGTCCACAGGAGGAACTGTGGAGGGCTTTGACCAAGAGCCCTGTAGAACGTCTATGAGGGCCTCATTAAACTGAAGCAGAGGCTCAGTGGAGTTTGCTGTCGGTTGAAGGACCTCTGTGAGGACGTTAGTCCTCACGGCCACAGCAGGCAACTCCAGCCCTAGGGCTTCGGCCGCCTTGCGCAGCACCACTGAAAAGGCTGCACCCTCCTCCGAGGCCACAGTCAGAGGAGAGATGAAACCAGCGTCTGGGGAGGTATCCAGACCGCTGGCATCCCCCAGTTCGTCTGCCCAGTCCTGTGAAAGTTGACCCTGGAGGGCCATAGGGTCCTCAGACCCCTCCCAGTCGCCCCCGTCATCCGATTCCTGATAAACAGGAGGAACGATCGGAGCCGGATGGTAGATGAAACTGTCATCCATCGACGTCGGGTGCGGCGCCGGACAGTGCCGTGCCGGCGTCGGGTCCGAACAGGGGCTAAACCGGGGAACGGCGTCGTCCGGAGACTGCGCCGGAGGTGGAACCGGTGTCAGCACCGGCAGAGGAGGCGTCGTGAGGTCGACCGGCGCCGACCGAGATCCAGGCCTGGATCCCTCTGGGACCTGCAGCGTCGGGGCTGGAGCCGTCAACGGCGCCAGGGCCGGAGCCGCCGGCACGCGAGGTCGCCCAGTCGAACCTGCGGGGCCCGAAGGCGCACCTACAGGCGTCGACGGTGGAGCCAGGCCCCTCATGGCCGAGAGGAAGGCACTGACCTCCGCCGAAGTCGCGTCAGACCCAGGGACCGGCGGGTATGGGGACGGACGCGGCTCCTGCGGCTCCGACGGAGCCGCGGGGATGGGACCACCCTGACCCTCAGCCGAGTCGCGCGACCGGCGAGGGGAGTCCGAAGAGCGATGTCATCTCTTGGACTTCTTGGAGTGCTTCGACTTACCCGAAGAGCGATGACTGACTGCGGCTCCGCGATCGGTCCTTGGACCTCCTCCTGGACCGGGAACGAGAGCGGCGCGGAGCCGAGTGCCGAAGCTCGAGAAGCTTACGGGACCGCTCCCGCCTAGCTTTCGACGTCAAGGCCTGGCAATCGAGGCCCGACTCCGCATCATGGTCGGCCCCCATGCAATAAAGGCACCGGCGATGGTGACCCGTCACCGACATCAGGCGATGACAGGCGTCACAGGCCTTGAAACCAAGCATCCTACCGGCACCAGAGTCGAGTCGATAGACCAAAAGAAGTCAAAAAAGTTAGTCAAAAAATGACTAGGGGTAAGCTCTTCCCGGTTCGGCGCTTACTGGCGCGGAAAAAGAAAACTGAAGTCAGCACGCGAGGGCGGCATCTAAGTACTCCGACGACGTCATTCCGGCGCACGGCGCACGACGCCGACGACGGACGCGGAGCCGCAGACGACGTCTACCGACGCGCAAGGGGTATTGCTACATAAATCTTTCCGGATCCAGCCTGACGCCTGGGGATATTCTAAGGTGAGGAATCTAACTAACGTGTTTCTTTCAGATCTACAGTTACAGGTAATTTGTTTCCTTACTCCAGTATTGGAGCTTTCATAGATTCACATGCCTGAATCAGAATAGCAAGCAGTAAAACATAGCACATTTGTTGTTACCCAAGACCTGGAACAAGGGAACATATGTAGCTCGATAAAAGCGGTCTTCATATACCAATACACACAGAAAACACTTTCCAAATTGCATATAATACAATATACAATAAAATGTGCATATGTAACCAATAAAAGGAAGGAGGAATGGTAAAGAGGGCTCACCTTCACTGGAAAAGTTTCCTCAGTACTGCTTGTCCTACTGCCACATCTTTCTCTGCAGGTGCATCGAGGCAGTAATGTCTGGTGAAAGTATGCGTACTCTTCCAGGTAGCAGCTCTGCCGGTATCCTGGATAGGTACTCCCGCAAATAAAGCAGTGGAGGTGGACACTGCTCTTGTAGAATGAGCACGGACACGTGTATTCAACAGCTTCCCTGTCGCCTAATGACAAAACTGTATTGCACTTGAAATCCATCGGGAACTTCCCCTCTTTGACAAAGGGAACCCCTTCCTGGGGATACTATAAGCCACAAACAGTTGGGAAGACTTGTGGAAAGGCCTCGTTTGCTGCAAGTAAAACTTCAGACACTGTTGAACATCCAATGAAGAGCTCTCTCCGCTGCTGTTGACAGTTGAGGGAAAAACCTCTTCAGGATCAGCGGTTCGTTAAGATCAAAGTCTGTAGGCACTTTCGGAATGAATTTTGGATTAGTCCTGAGAACAATCCTGTCTTCTTTGAACTGCAAAAATGGTTCTTGTATCGTGAGAGCCTGTATTTCCCCAACTCTTCTGGCTGAAGTGAGAGCTATTAGAAGAGCTACCTTCCAGGATAAGAACTTTAGATGCGCCCTGTGAATTGGTTCAAAGGGCTGCTTCATCAATTGAGATAGAACAATGTTCAACTGCCAGAAAGGTGGAGGAGGTCTTATTAGAAATTTTTATAGAAATTTTTATAGAGCGCGTAGTCACCCTGAGGTATCCCAGCGCTAAGGATCCCTACACCTGTGGGGTCGGGGGTGAGAAAAAAAAAAAAAAAAAAAAAAAAGGGGGGGACAGCGATTTTAAACAGATGTGGTTAAAAAAATTAAGGGAACAAGTGTGTTTTGAGTCGTTTCCTGAATCGCAGGTAGTTAGGTTCTTTCCTCAGGTCTCGGGGGAGAGCGTTCCATAGGCGAGCTGTGTGGATCGAGAAGCGCCTTCCACCCGTGCGGGCTTTCTTGAATCTCGGCAAGATGATGAGGGACTCCTTGTCCGATCGGAGGGATCTAGGGGCTTTATACGGTTGTATAAATTTCCTCAGAATGGGGGGGCCCTGATTCTGCAGTAGTCTATGGGCCAGGCTTAAGGCTTTGAATATTACTCGTTCCCTTACTGGAAGCCAGTGAAGGAGCTTCAGAGCAGGTTTGGCTGAAGCTCTGGCAGGGGTGTGCGTGAGGATCCGGGCGGCAGCATTTTGGATTTTCTGTAGTTTGTTTAGGGTTGCTTCGGGTGCGCCCAGGTATATAGCGTTGCTATAGTCAAGCCTGGACAGTATGAGGCCTTGGATGAGAAGTCTTTGCGATGTGGGTGGAAGAAGGGGCAGGATCTTTCTCATCGATTTGAGTAGCCCGAAGCAGGTGCCTGCTACTTTTTTGGCCTGCGTGGAGAATGAAAGGTCTGTTTCAATCCATACTCCCAGGCTTTTTACTTCCTGTTTGGGGGCAGGGGGGGGTCCCAAACAGGGTGGCCAGATGTTCAAAGGGAAGGTGAGTCCTTTCCGACCCAAAAGGAGAATGTCAGTTTTAGAACCATTCAGCTTTAAGGCTGAGTTATTCATCCACCCTTGGATCTGCGTCAAGCAGTTAAATAGGTCCGCAGGCTGTTGACTAGGGTGGGAAAGGGAGACAACTAGTTGTGTGTCATCCGCATAACTGACAATGCTCACTCCGAACGGGGTGACAACCTCCTCCAATGGGGACATATAGATGTTAAACAATGTGGGGCTCAGGGAGGAGCCCTGAGGCACGCCACATTGGAGGGATGTGTCGGAGAAGCGGGTGTTATTCTCCCATATCTGGAAGGAACGTTGGGCCAGAAAGGAGGAAAGCCAGGATAGAGCGGTGCCTTCTACTCCTACCTTCTTGAGCCGTTTGACCAGGAGTTGGTGGTTGACGGTGTCGAAGGCCGCGCTCAGGTCGAGGAGGATCACTGCCACTGATCCTCCCTCGTCCAAGAGCGCTCTGGCCTCCTCCACTGCTGCCAGGAGGGCGATGTCGGTGCCCTGTCCTGGGCGGAAGCCTGTCTGCGAGTTTTTTAGCAGATTATTGGATTCAAGAAACTGGGAGAGTTTCTTATTCACCAGTTTCTCGGCGACTTTGCTGGTCCCGGGGAGGAGGGATATTGGTCGGTAGTTGGCCAGTTCAGCTGGGTCCAAGGAGGGTTTTTTTAGCAACGCCTTAACGACTGCCGCTTTCCAACTAGGGGGGACGACTCCCTGTTGAAAAGAAGCGTTAATCAGATGGGTGAGGGGGGGAATGATGATGGGAGCGACTTCTTTGAGGGTTTGTAGCGGTGCGGGGTCCCTAGGGGATCCGCTTTTGATGGATTTGAGCGTGTTCTCCACTTCTTCGTTGGTTATTTGTCCCCAGGAGGTTAGGCGCGGACCGATCCCAGTGTCGGGGGGATCATCAGTGTCGCTCGGATTAGTCGGAGGGATGGAGTCAAGAATTTTTTGGATTTTTTCTTGAAAGAAGCTAGCTAGCTGGTGACATTTTTCCTGGTCTGCCTTTGGATCTGGGGGATTTCTAGGTGCGGGGTCGGGGACCTTAAGAAGTTCTTTCAGGATGGTGTAGGTTTCTTTGCTCGAACAGGCTGCTTTTTCGATTCGTTCCTGAAAGAATCGACTTTTTGTCTTGTCGATCAAAGATTTGTAGGCTGATAAGGAGGTGGAGTAAGCGTCCTTATTAGCGTTGGATTTTTCCTTCCTCCATGATCGTTCAGCTCTTTTACAGTCCTGCCGTAGCGACTTGAGCTCTGGAGTATACCATGGGGCTGAGGGTATGCGTTTGTTGTGTCTGAGGGTGGCGGTTTTGGGGATAAGGGTGTCCAGAGAGGAAGTGATCCAGGAGCGAAACTGTTCATCGGCCTTTATGGCGTCGGAGGAAAGCGCCGGGATAGTGTTGGAGAGGATGTCCGACCATTCTGATGGTATGAGTTTATGCCATCGTCTGTCAGTGACATTGATTTTCGTAGGCTGGGTGGTAACAGTGGGGGCCTCCCATGAAATGGGGACTAAAAGGTGATCCGTCCATGGCAGTGGCAAAGGTGGACTGGTGGTGATATTGGCATTAGTGAAGACGGGATCTAGCAGGTGTCCTTTAACGTGGGTGGGCTCGTTATTGACCAGCCTGATATTAAGTGACAAAAGGTCCGCTAGCAGGTCAGAGGCAGACCGGTCAGTGGGATCTGTAAAGTGGAGGTTCAGGTCGCCAACGATGAGAAAGTTGGAAACGGAGGCGGCTAGTTGAGAAGCCGTTTCGGTGAGGAAAAGTCCAAAACAATCCTTTCATGAACTGTTTGATAATCCTTTCAGACCACAGTGATGGACCCAAGGAAGTTCTTCTATATCGAGAAATTGCAGCAAGAGGCACTTTAATAGAAGCATGGGCTAAACCAGATTTTGCTAACATTAAAATATATGGAATAATTTCATGTGCCGCTGAGCTTAGAGGATGAAGATTACATTCTTGGCACAACAAACAGAATCTCTTCCATTTCATCCTATATATCTTGTTTGTACTTTCCGCTCTGGCATTTGCTACTATATCTCTGCATTCTGATGAAATATCTAGGTGTTGAAATTCGCAGTGTTCAGGATCCAGGCCGCTAAGTGTAGCGATTTCGGGTCTGGATGAAGCACTGTCAAGAGTGATGGTATTGGTTGCAGACGAATCGGGTGATCCTCCGACAGCAGGAGCAACTCTGTGAACCAGTGTTGCATGGGCTACCACAGAGCTATCAGTATCATTTTGCACGGTTCTTTATCTTTGTGAGAACGCATGGCAGGAGGGGAATCGGAGGAAAGGCGTAGGCAAAGACGCCTGACCATGCCATCAAAAACGCATTCCCCCAAGATCCCCTTTGGTGATGCCAACTTGCAAAGAACCAGCATTTTTTGTTCTGAGCTGTCGCAAACAGATCCACTGTCGGAACTCCCCATTTGAAGAAGATGCTTTGTAAAATCTCCTGGTTGATTTCCCACTCGTGGCATGTGGACTTCAGACTATCAAAGCGGACACTGTCAGCAGACTGATCTCCTGGCTAGAGACACCTCATGTTGAGCAGCCCACTTCCATATCTTTTGTGCTTCCTGCGACAGGGAGAGTGATCTTGTACCTCCCTGCTTGTTGAGATAGTGCATTGCAGTTGTGTTGTCTGTTCTTATCAGAACAGATGCTCCCTGAATTCTTGGTAGGAAAGCCAGCAATGCCAAACCCATCGCTTTGAGCTCCAGCAAGTTGATGTGGAGCTGCTGTTCCTGCAATCCCCACCGACCGCTGACCTGTGGATCCCAAAGGAACGCCCCCCCATCCTTCCAGGGATGCATCGGTGGTAATTACCAATGGAGCTGGTTCGGTTAGGAAGGAAAGGCCCACCGAAATGTTCCTTTTGTGGGTCCACCATGCTAGTGCTTGCACCATAGCCGTCGTGATCTTCACCTTGTCGTCGAAGGATCCCTCTGCATGGTGCCATTGCCGATCCAGTTCCTCCTGTAATGGACTCATCTTTTGTCGGCATAAAGGAATCAGAGGTATACAAGAGGATATTGTCCCTAGTAGCGACTTGTACGTGCATACTGAAAGACACTTTTCTTGTGAAATTCTTGGCAAGCGTCATGAGACCCAGTTGCCTCTCTGTGGAGGGAAATGCCTTGTTAACAGGTGTCCAGAATCGCTCCCAGGAACGTGATCTTCCTTGAAGGTTGAAGGGATGATTTCTCTATATTCAAAATCGGTCCCAGTTCGGCAAATAATTGTATGCATGCCGTAGTTGACACCTGGGCTGAAGTTTCTGATGGTGCTTTTATCAACCAGTCGTCCAGGTATGGAAACACCTGGTGTCTTAGCTTTCTGAGACAAGCTGCCACTGGCGCCAGACGCTTTGTAAAAAATCTCGGGGCTGATTTGAGGCCAAACGGTAGTACTTTGAACTGGTAATGGTCTCCGGCAAAGATACCGTCTGTGGTAAGGATGAATGGGGATGTGAAAATATGCATCCTTTAAGTCTAGAGTGGCCATATGATCCCCTGGGTTTAAGAGCAGCAGAATGTCTTGGAGGGTCACCATCCGGAGAGACTGCTTCTTGAGATAAGTATTCAGCGACCTCAAGTCTAGAATAGGACACCATTGGAGAGCATTCTTCCGGACTAGGAAGAAACGGGAGTAAAACCCCTTTTCTTTTTGGGAGATCGGCACCAGTTCCATTGCTCCCTTTCGGAGCATTGTCCGAATCTCCAGACGCATCTGAGATAGATGTTTGATCTCTTGACTTGTCGGTGGTGTGCAAGGAGGGAATTGAAGGAATTCTAGAGGATAACCTTTAAGTTCCTCATCCACATACAAGGCACAACACCGGAACAGCGTACCTCAACAGCCGACTCAGCTTCTACACCCCCACCCACCAGCTCCGCTCACCGTGCCCTCGCCTCTGTCCCCCGCATCCAAAGAGTGACCGCCAGCGGCAGATCACTCTCCCACCTCGCCGCCAAGACATGGAACACCCTCCACATCCACCTACGGCAGACCGAAGACCTTCTGACCTTCAGAAGACACCTCAAGCCCTGGCTTTTCGAACAGTAGCAGCATTCCCCACCCCTAACGCCTTGAGACCCTCACGGGTAAGTAGTGTGCTTTACAAATGCTATGATTGATTGTGTCCGAATTGTATTATATTGAGGACCCATCTGTCCGTCGTTATTTTCTGCCAATGATGCAGATGGGAAGCAACTCTTCCACCCAGGGGAACTTGTGGAGGGGAAGAAATACATGTAGCAGCATTCAGGAGGTTTTCATTGTCTTCTGCCATTGTCCTTTCCTTGACGACCCCCTCGTCCTCTAGGAGCAGACTTTGTATAGCTCCGTGATTGTTTTTGACCATATTGCTGACGGTATGGTTGTGATGATGAGGAATAAGAGGGGTATCTCCCCTGTTGGTAACCCCCTCTATAGGATGATTGGCTTCTCCCTCTGGCACCCCGAAAGGGCACTTTACGGTATTATAGTGAACCTAGGGCTTTTGCAGTATCTGTATCTTTCTTGATATCTTGAAGTGAGTCATCCACTTGTTTCCCAAACAAATCTTCTCCGACGAAAGGGAGATCTAGAATCTTATTTTGCACCTCTGGTCTAAAGGCAGTCGCCCTTAACCACCCCTTCAGCCGAAGCCCTTTCTCCTTCCTGAAGGATCTTTTTCGTCTCCTCTCTATTGTCCTCTGGGATGAGGTCCATGTAAGGTGCCATATCGCACCACATCTGCCGGTCGTATCTGCCCAGAATGGCAAGGGCATTTGCTGCTTTAACTAGGAGAGCAGACATGGATCAGAATCTCTTTCCTGCATTGTCTAATCGTCTCCCCTCTCTGTCAGGAGGAGCGGATATAGGCGCAGAGGGATTCTTAGATTTTTGTTGCACCGCTAGCGAAATCACAGAATTAGGTTTTGGATGGCCCAGTAAACACCCTGGTGCGTCCAAAGCTTATATTTTTCTCCAATCTAGCAAGCACAGGTGTAACTGTCGCCGGCGTCTTCATCACTTTTAAACCTTCTTCCCACACATGGCTAACAATTGGGATAGCCCGGACTGACTTGTGGTATGGTTCCTTAAAATTGTATAGGAAGCATTACGTTTGTATTGTAGCCATAGGAACGTCTTCGCAGCTCTTTCCATTAGCTTATGGAATCCGCCGATATACACCGGCAGAGAATCCACAGGTACTGGTGAGGGAGATGCCGGAGATGGAATCTGGTAATCATCCCATTCTTGGTTGTGATCTGTTATCTCTCCCTCTTCCTGGTCATCATCGTCCGTGGTGAGAGGATCCTGGTAGTGTATTGTTTGAGGAGTTGTAGGTGTAACTTCTTGTAGTGGTTCCCTGCTTCCAACTGGAGTAGCAGGGATGGAACGTGGATGCGAGACTGGGATTTCTTCAGAAGCTGGTGTCAGCGGAAATCTCCTTTTATAGTCTAGCATAAACTGCAGATCCATCATCATGGACGATGGCATACCCACCATCTCTTCTTGGTACCCTTGGCGATAATGTTGTTGCGGAGGATATTGGTACTCCCCATATCCCTCCTCATAGTCATCATCCTGACACTTCACATGCAATTGTGAAGGACTACTGGCGTATCCAAAGGGTCCGTCGTCCTCCTCTTCCTCTGAATCCTGCTCCTCTAGCAGGTGTGATGGCAGCAGAGGAGTGATCTTGCTTGGGGAGGTGATTTCTGTTGTAATTCTCCTCTTCCTAACGATTTCCAGTTTATCTGGAATTTCCATTGTCGACGAGATCACCGTCGACACCCCTGTCATTGATGCTGTCGTCGACACCAGGCGTAAAGAGCTATCTGTCGTCGACGACATAGTCGTCGATGTTCCAGTCGACGACGTTGTCGCTGTTGGGGTAGTCATCGATGCCGCTGATGTAACCGGCGCCGACACCACCGTAGACGACGTCCCACCGTCGATGATGATGATGTCGTCGACAGAGAGGCTGTAATAGTCAATGATTGTGTCTTTGATATGCGCTTTACCTCAATCTCAGTCGTCGACGACAATGGTTTCTTAGTCGATGATACACGTTTCTTAGATTTTACCTTAGGAGGCATAGAAGACGGCTTCCTGAAGGGTTCTTTGACCTGAGGAGGTAACTTTCACGGTTCAGAACTCGTCTTTTTCTCCAGAAGCATGTCCCTTACTCTCCTTTTCCATAGATTTAGGAGATTTTGAAGGACTGCGCCCAGAAGACCCACGAGTGGTCTTTTTTAGGGCCTTCTCAGGACGTTCTCCTGAGGAATGAGTTTGAGGAGCTTTTCTTTTCTTTTGAGATCTCCTAGATGTTGAGGAGGAGGACTCCTCACTGTAGATAACCTCCTTTCTGGCCTTTAGCTTTTGAAGCCATATCAAGAGGCGCCCTTCACGATCTCTGAGTTTTACTTGCGAAAGTGCGGCATACCTTACAATCTTTGGCCTGGTGATCCGGGTATAGATAGTAGATGCAGTCAGAATGAGGGTCATCAGTGTAGAGCCTCTTCTTAGAACAAGTTGCACAGGCCCGAAATAAACCTTTCTTCTCCTTTCCAGACATTCTCTAAAGAATGTATTTGAAGACAATCCATAGTAGTACAGAAACCAGGTGAATTTCTAAGAACAATGTTCTTCAAAGAAGTTTGAAAAACAGAATTTGAGCAGAGCTTAAAGGAGACTCCCTAGCACAACGTGAGATAGAAAATCTGAGGGGCAAAAGGTTCTCTCAGGAGGGTTCTAGAGAATGAGGAGCTCTGATTGGTTCAGGGACAAGTTTGGTCTCTTTTACATAAAAAAAGGTTATGAGTTGCAAAAGGGCCTAGGCATCTTTTCAGTTTGCTATCCAACTGAGCATTGCTTTTTATATACCGGAGACTCCGGTCTCGGCGACAGGGAATGATTCAGGCATGTGAATCTATGAAAGCTCCAATACTGGAGTAATTCTTCCTCAATATCTAACTCTAACAAAAAATACCTACCGAAAAAACATCTTGCACAGCGTTACGCTCCTATTTTGAATTCAGCGAGTACCCCATATCCACTACATCTTTACTACCATCACAGATACAGTGGAGCACTAATAATCACCACAGCAGATAATTAAAAGCATAAGATTTAACCGACATTGATTCAACAAACATAGGTTCGCTCTGCCCCACGACAACCGACATCAATGCCTACCCCATCCCTCAAAACAACACTGCTCCCACTGAATCTATCCCCCTCAGACCCACATCAAGAGAGGTGATAACTCGCTCTCCTCTTTCTTCGCCTATTGTCTCACGACCTGAAAGAAGGAACTTCCACTTAAAAAACCAACTAAAAGTACTATCTTGGAACGTCGCGGGCATTGTAAATAAACTTCTCTGCCCCGACTGGAATTCCTTTATTAACCAGCATGACGTTTGTCTCCTGCAGGAGACCTGGGCAAAAGAAGATTTTATAAAAAAGGGCTTTTTTACAGCTAATACTTTAGCCCTTGCGGGTCCTAGAGGAAGACCATCGGGAGGGCTGTCTACGTTTATAGGGTCGCATCTGGGTTGTGTAATTTCTGAAATTGCTACGCAATCACTTGATCTCCAATGTTTACAGCTTATGTTTCCCTCAGGCTCTGTTATTATTTTGGTTAATGTTTACTCCCGCCCTACTAAGTCAGGCAGTGAATCGCCTACACTAGACCTACTGGATAAACTTATTCAATCAGTAAAAGATAAGGGCTGGCGATTTCAATTGCCAATTCGAGCCCCTACCGGGGCTCATTGACCCAATTACTAGGGAGTAAGATGAACAATGGTCCATACCGGCCCTTCAAATTCCACCTGCCAAGGCTTGGACATCACTAGCCCTGCAATTTAACTCCCTAACATTAGCTAACTCACTTAGAGCTTGTAATGGGCGCTCTCTCTCAGATCTTGAGGGCAAACATACTTTTAATCGTCCTGGCCAGACTTCGCGTATTGATTACATTTTGGTTGAGGCCAAGACATGGATGAGGGTTCTGGATTTTACGATCCACCCTCGCCATGACAGTGACCACAATGCGCTGACCCTCGATCTGACTGTAGTGATGGAAAATAGCCCCACGCAAAATAGTTGTAGGCCTCAACCCTTATATCTCTCTGGCGACAGAAGACGCCTTAAGTGGACGCTGATTCTAAAATCTCCTGACAAAATCAGCCTTATCTACTCGGCCACATGTAATGCCCTTGCACAAATGTGTCAAACTTTAGACCAGGACACTGATACCAGGAAAAATCACGTCTCCGAAATTCATACTGGGCTAGTTACCATACTGGGAAACTATCTAAATCCCTTGATTCCTAGAAAAAAGAAAACTGCGATGGTACTCTCCTGGTTTAACTATGAATGCAGGAAGGCAAAATCAGCCCTACTGGCCACACTAAAATCTGGCGATAGGAATGCGGTCGCTATGAGTAGAATCAAATACAAGCAGACTGTAAAAGTGGCTAAGCAGAATTGGAAATACGAAAAATGGGAGGACATCAAAAGAGCTCTTATCAAAAAGGACATGAGAGAATTCTGGGCAATTGTTAGATCAGAATCAAAGGAAGGCTGCATAGTCGATGATCCCAATATTGCATCGAGTCAATGGGTTGACCATTTTCAGAGTTTGTATGCTCCCTCGGCCCCCACCACTGAGGCCCCATCCCCCCCTGATGCGACTAATGAAGTTATTGATAGTATATCCTCCAGGGAGGTAGAAAAGGCTGTAAATAGACTTCCAGTAGGCAAGGCACCAGGCCTTAACAAGATTCCAGGGGACCTATACAGGCATAAACCAGAGGTCTGGATATCATATCTCTGTTTACTCTACAATGCCATCCTCCATGGTGCCCCCATTCCGAATACCTGGGCTGGTGCCGAGATAGTCCCGGTATTCAAAAAGGGCTCCCCTCTCTTGCCTAGTAACTACCGCCCAATTAGCCTAATCGACGTCAGTCAGAAGCTCTTTGCACGTATTATTCTAGATCGAGTGCAAGCCTGGATGGATGAAAAACGAATCCTAACTCCTTACCAGGCTGGCTTTAGAGAGAAGACATCCACGGTGGACCAACTTTTCCGACTACAACTTCTTTATTGGAAAACCGTGAGGGTAGAGGGTGGCAGCCTCTACCTTATCTTCGTCGATCTCAAAGCAGCTTTTGACTTAGTCCCTCGGCAAACTTTGTGGGCGGTTCTGGCTGAGATGGGGATGCCTGCTTGCCTTTTGGGGATTATAAAACGGCTCCATAATGATAATTTTGCCCAAGTTAGGTGCGGTAAGTGGGGCAACCTGACCCCAAAGTTCCCTGTTAACCGTGGAGTTAGACAGGGATGTGTCCTGGCCCCAACCCTATTTTCTCTCTATACCAATGCATTAGTGTCCCACCTGAGGGGAGTCAAGGACATCGATGCCCCCAAACTTAATAACGAGCAGGTGGTCGCACTAATGTTTGCTGATGATACCCTTCTGGTGTCTAAATCCCCTATGGGGATTCAACGTGCCCTCGATAGTTTCTCTGAATTTTGTTCCCAGAGAGGCCTTGAGGTTAATTCCTCAAAAACAAAATTCATGATATGCAACCCGCCCAAAAAAAACGGTCCTAACCCTACTCTAAATGGTGTTACTCTGGATAGGGTTTCAGTCTTTGAATATCTCGGTGTCACCCTTTCGGATAGGATGGAATGGGGTCCCCAGCTAGCAAAAGCTAAATTACGACTCACGCAGACTTGCGGTGGGATCCTTAAACTATACAGAGCTTCCATCTCAAAACCGATAGCCCCCATCATTGAGATATATAAAGTACAAGCTCGGGCTGCATCTCTGTATGGGGTTGAACTATGGGGGCACTGTCTAACCAGAGACATTGGCAGATCTGAGAACCAGTTCCTAAGGTCGCTATTGTCCCTACCATCCAGCACTCCCCTTATACCACTCAGAATGGACCTGGGAGTGAGGTATATTCAAGACGAAATTGCTTTAAGGCCACTATTGTATTGGCGCAGGCTGTGGGCAACTCCAGAGTTAGAGGATTATCAAAATGACTTAAAATCGCTATTGACCCCCCGTGGTATAGACAATATACCGTGGTTACTTTATATAAAGAGAGAGCTTTTCAGATTAGGGTTTCCTGCTCTATGGCACCATCCTGAAATAAACGCCCCTATACTCTCTAGAGCTGAATTGGCAAACGCCTTTTGGTTAAATAACAAAAACATGATGCTAACCAATAACAAGCTAGGCTCACTGACCATGGACTTCCTTAATATTAAAGAAGACTTCAAAATAGAGTCAGTTTTAGATCTGATGGAGCCTAACGCCTCTAGGAAATTATATATGCAATTCAGGTATGGAACATTGCCCCTGAGAGCATTCACAGGAAAATGGTTGATAAATAATCCTTCTGATTGCCCAACCTGTGGAGCTTCTAGTGAAAGTGACCTACATGTCCTCTTTTTTTGCCCCACATATAAACTTATCAGAAAACGTTGGCTTCTTCAACTCTGTAGGAATTTGGGGACTACACATTGTAAAGTTGCCTACAGAATCCTGAAGACAGACACTGCATTACCTATAGTTTTTTCGGTATCAGGTTTCTGGTATGCTGTGTGGCGCAGGAGAAGTTCCCTTTTATTGTCTAATCCCCTGGAATAAATTAACACCCATCGATGCTATTTTTTACCGTTTTTATGACATTTTAATCTTTTAATCTCTTTTCTACTGTTTTAATGAATTAACTGCCAATTAATCTAATCTTTATTGTACTTACTTCTTATGAACTGCAATTCCCATTTCTTTTTTCTGTATAATTGTATGTTGCTGTGGATTGCTCATTTTTTATGGTCTACGACCGAAATAAAGATTATTTTGATTGATTGAAAAGCATGAAGTAAAGTGACACTGCCCCACGGGCCAACACAGGCAGGAAATACTGTGCGTTTCACTAATCTCGCATTTTTGGAGCACCCTTAGGCCCCACACAAGTAATCTTACCTGAATTACCAAGAATTCTATACAACACAGGAGGTGCCATTGCGCAGCACACTTACCATACACACCAAAGTAACCTTCCCCGTGGCAATAAGTATGCTCTATTTGACAATTACGCGCACAATAGCTCAATGAGACTGCTTTGTACCTTTTATGTTGTCTTAATGTCTTTTCTTTCCAGTTGCAGTGACAAAATATGTTCACTTAGAAGGGCGAGTGCACTACTTACCCCAGCACGTACTGTCAACTCAACGTGCATTTCTTGGTCCTGAAGAAATCCCACAGACCTGACCGGGCAGACACAGGCTGAAACATGTCAACCACTCACATACAGGCGCAATAGAACAGTAACTTCTAGCATTGCACCACCATGTTATTTTTTAACCTTTGCCCCATCTACGACAGAATAAACACTAGGTCGATAAATGTAGGCAATTTTAGCTTCACTGTACCTTCTCTCCAACCACTACTGTTAAATACCATTTGGTCTTCCTCCAGGTGGAGGAACGCAGAACTAAGACTCAATGATGATGCTTTTCACGTAACCACTGCAGCGGAGAATCAAAATATACTGCACAAACAGTAAATCCGTCAATGAGTGTTTTTAACAATGCAGAACGCCGCCCCTGGTAGCACACAGGACAAGTGATTCATTCTCCTTTGATTATACTGTACATGGCTTGGAAGCCGAATGAATCAACTTTCTTCCTCCCCGTTGATTTTGAGACTATAGCCCCTTTATCAATAGATGGCAAACTCAACGCTAGTCTGGCTACAGAAACGTAAGGTTACAAGCTGTGTAGAATTTAAAATATTCTCCATAGCCTCCTCCCAAAGGAATCCTTATCATATAACCTGGCCTCAGGCTCACCACCCGAGTTGGCTCCAAAGCAGTTACTGGTTAAGAGATGCAATCCGCTTTCTTCTACAGAACACTTCCACTCTCCAACATCAAACTGTAGGCTTCAGAACAAAGCACAAGAACACATTCTAGCCAAATGGCGAAATAAAATAAATCTAAGGTGCAGTCAGTGTCCTAGAGTATTATGGGTTCTAGAAAGGACATTTTGAAAAGAAAATCCCACCAAGAAAGACAGTAGATAACAGGAGTGCACAAAGCATACAATCTACAGACGAAACATGGACGTAGAGTTTGGGGGTGGGGGGGGAGGGGATCGTATTACAAAAAAAAAAAGTATTTTCTCGTGTTGGCTTGCATTTCTTGAGAAGTCAGTATTGCAATTTTAGTGACGGCATGTGAAACTGATTTTTCCGTCAATTATGCACACCTAGCAACTAAAGTTAACAGCATTCCTGGCACTGAATATGGCTACAGTGTCCCCATTATGACAGCAACAAACTTTAGTGGACCCTCGCACCATAATATTTGGTTTTGCAGCAGAAGTAACATCAGGATATCTTGTATGATACTCCAACTGCTGAATAAGGTGTGAAGTTGACAAATAGAAGGAAGTGAGTGGCTGAATCCAAAGTATTCTGTGTGTGACTAAGAAGGGAAGGAGCAGGCACTCACTCAAATGTATGCAGGCCTCGATATTTGAACTCACCCACTGGCCGAATTTGACAGTAGCAGAAGGATTAGTTACTTACCTGTAATCCTAGTTCTCTTCCAGGGGTATCCTCATCAAAGTCATAAGCACTAGAATATTCCCGCCTTTGCGCGGGACCCCGGAAACACAATCATATATGGGATAAACATATATGTATCCCTCTCTCTATATATATATATATATATAATAAATGACAAAAGTAAATGCAACCTTTCATAACCAGAGCTGAATAATGCTGTAAGAACTCTCCTATATACCACAAATAAATTATGCAATATAGACAATATATCACAAAAAATAGGAAAGAATACAGCAGTAAAGCATGTTTGAAACTGGTTTAATGCTTAGCATTTAGCCCAAAACCTCAGATAGGACTGAAAGCATTAACAGCTCACAAGCTGCATTGTAGAAAGACACAGCCTAGAAAGGCTAGAAAGCTAACTCTTAGCAACACAGAAAAACTGGCACTGTGCCTTTAAGGCAGCCATGACCCCCAGCCTCCCATCATGCCTCAGGGGTGACAGTTGGGTCAGTTGTTCTTTGCGGTGACACAAAGCCATAACACAAAGAGTTGACAATTCCTTTAAAAAAAATCAAGATCCTTTGCCCGGGGAGGTGGGAGGGTTGCTTATGACTTTGATGAGGATACCCCTGGAAGAGAACTAGGATTACAGGTAAGTAACTAATCCTTCTCTTCCAGGGGATCCTCATCAATAGTCATAAGCACTAGAATAGAATAGCGAGCCTCACCTGCTGCGGGCAAAGGAAAAATAATTAACAATCAAGCTCAGACAAGTAAACTTGATAATTCAGACATTTCTGTTATCTGAACAGATTTCTCAAGGAGGCCTGGCCTACTTGAGTATCTGTCCTGGAGTCGGTTTCAAGACAATAATGCCTTGTGAACGTTGTAGGAAAGTAGGGTCTGCTTTCTATGTTCACCCCCACTTTTTGCTTTACTGGTTTTCGACTTAGATGTGGCTGTGGGCCTGCTAATCAGACCCACAGCCCTGCTGTTCTCTCTCTAAATTAATACTATGTACTTTAGGTGCAGAACCTCATTGGATAGGATCACCTTATTGGCCCCTGTACAGTGTACCTTAGGTACCCAGGGCATAGGTGTACCCTAGGCCTACCAGGAGCTGCAGCATGTATTATGCCACCCCTGGCCTGGCCTTCCATTATGACACAACTGGCTGATCACTCAGCTGGGGCAAGGTCGTGTAATCACCCCTTGCTTAGGTGTAGTATTCCTATACCTACCTTATATATAGACACATGTGTACCTATCAGCCACTCCTATGGCAGGCATTAACAATCCTGGAGGCAGAGTGCTTGGTAACATGTGAGATAGTGCTCTAGCATGAGCTGAGCCTGTCTGCAGCTTTCGGAACCATGTCCTTATAGCTGTTCTATGATATAGCCTACCATATACTCTTAAAGTGCCTTATAATCTTAAACGGTTATGGTAACTATGGTTTGTCTTTATCAAAACATGTTGTGTAAGGTGTCTAACACTGTGGAATAATACCCCCATCCCATTTCTGGACATGAGGATATTATCCCTCCCTTCTAGTGGGATAAGACATGTTGAAACCTACTTACCCGGTTAAAGTTAACCAGAGCCCCAGCATCACAAAATGGATGCTGCTGCCACGACCCAAGTCTGACCTCCTGCTGCTGGGAGTGATCCCGGCACGGGAGGCTTGGACAATAGGTTTCCTGCCTTGGGAGCTGCGAGTACCACCCCAGACAGGCCTTAGTGTATTGGGAAAACATGCCACACATAGAACAGTACAGTGCGAGAATAGTGATATTTCTTCGAGGCGGCTGGGATTACTTGGACTTCTGCTCTTCCCTTTCGCATTTCTTTCGCATTTCTCCACGACTCGCGGCCCCCGCTTCGCGGGAGCCGCTCGAGGTACTGGGATTCTGTTGTTTGCTCCCGGGGTGACAGCGGCGATTGGATCCTGCGCTGTCTGCCGTGACTCAATTCACTGAGGGGCTGCTGCTGGACAACTGATTTCTGGGTGTGCTCGGGACTGCGAGGACCAGGGTGCTGAGCGAGACGCAGAACAGCCGCACCTGGTCCTCTTCCCGACTCCTCCCCAATACCTTTACCTGCTGGTGCAGCCTTCGCCCTGCGGGTTCTGCCAGTGATATTTCTTCGAGGCGGCTGGGATTACTTGGACTTCTGCTCTTCCCTTTCGCATTTCTCCACGACTCGCGGCCCCCGCTTTGCGGGGGCCGCTCGAGGTACTGGGATTCTGTTGTTTGCTCCCGGGGTGACAGCGGCGATTGGATCCTGCGCTGTCTGCCGTGACTCAATTCACTGAGGGGCTGCTGCTGGACAACTGATTTCTGGGTGTGCTCGGGACTGCGAGGACCAGGGTGCTGAGCGAGACCCAGAACAGCCGCACCTGGTCCTCTTCCCGACTCCTCCCCCAATCCCACGTTCCCACAACTTAAAACTGGCCCGAAGCCCACACGCGCCAGCGGGAAGCGCGCGGGTCTTAGCACGGGGCTAAGACCGGGCAAAGAGCGGGCCGTTTGAGGCCGTTCGAGGACGGTAGAGGCCGGGTCCGGGCCCCTCTAACTCCATTTTCGATTCGACCAGGTGACCATGGCTGCAAGGGAAACCAGGAGCACCGTTGCCAGGTCTGGAGCACAAACTTTTTCCACACTGGGAACTATGGACAATTTTATTATAAGGGCTAATTCCGTACTTGACAAGGAAATTATTACGCTAGAGAGGAGATTGTCGCAGGGACTGGCTCTATCAAAACGTTCTTCACTTGGGGCCATCGCTAGTGTTGTATCACCTATACAACAGAGCCTACCGGAGAATCCCAGGAACCTGAGTTTAACACCACCTCTAGTAAGGTCACCTAACGAAGCCCATTCTCCATTTAACCTCAATAGCACTGATACCCAAGTAGATTCCCAAAGCCTGCTCCTTGCTTCTCCTAACCAACTCCCTCAGGTCTCCGACATTAGGACTAAGCCCCCGGTGGTTAACCAAGGCAAAGGAAAAAGTGCAACCACGAAAAGGAAACAGTTCACCCAGGGTCCGGGGGGGAAAAAAAGCGAAAATATTAAAACATGACAACCCCCTACCCCCGCGAAGTAAGAGTAAGAAACGAGGGAGGACTCCCCAGGCATTCAATACTAACACAAGGGTAGAAGTTACTTCCCCATTGTCAAGTAGTCTCCTCGCAACTACTGATACTGATGGGGAAGTGCAATTAGGAGATAGAGCATTAAGCTCCATTACTGAACGCCTGATAAATTTCCTGGAAGATAGGTTAACACGGATAGAGGCTAGGCTGAGCGGCATTGAAGAAGGCATAAATGCCAATCAGCAATCCCTTACGGAATCTATTAGGGGGCTAGGGAAACTAGAGGGTAGGCTAATTAGAATGGAGGGCCGAACGAAAGACTTGGCTAAGGGCGTAGGGACGCTGAAGGCATTGTCAAATAGTAGCAGCACATGCACCAAATGTGCAATAAGGGGAGATGCTACCCCTGCAATATCACCACCCCCCCATCAGATGAACCCACCCTACCCAGTCACCAACCAACCCAGTGTAAATCCTATTAATAACCAAGCCCCATGTAGCAGTAATATAGCACGAGACATCTTAAATCCCTCCCTTCCACCCCTCCTACTCCCTCTTAATGGGGTGGACACCGCTAATAAAACCTTGGCAATGTCCGTCCCTGTCCCCCAGATACAGGTACCGGACTTACCTCCACAGCTACCAAAAGAACCCAATCAATACCCTAGGGAGCAGTCTCAACTGAAGATTTTTGATCCAAAACCTGTTAGGAGACCAGCCCATTTACCACCAGGTGCTGCTCCCTAAGTGGTAGTTCTCAGTGGTGTCACGGAGCTTGCTGAAGGCACCAATGAGACTCCCACTTCGATCAAAAATAAGACTATAGACTGGCTCAACAAATTCAGGCCCTTACCCCCGGGTATACACAATGAGGTCATTCTGGCAAGGCGGGTTCCGTGGGTAGGAGAGACACCCAAACGGGGAATAGGGGACTGTGTCCTGGTCAATTTTAGAGACCCAAGAACAGTTGCTTACATCTGCAATTGGGTTGGGGGTTCATCTCACACTACCATTCAGACACTTCCCCTATCGGCCTTCTACCCCGACAAACTAGAGCGGTTTGTTGAGGGAGGCGATGAGGGCTGGTCATGGGTGGACCGTGGAAAGCTCCACCAGGCTAGAAGAGTCTATCCTCAAGGGGATCCTCAAGGCAATAATAGATGGAATCAGCAAGCTTTAGATCTGTATGGGGCCCCATTCGCTCATTACAACAGATTTGGTTGCCTTGATGCCGTGGATTGACGGTGCTCTCCCAAAGGGGACTCCACTGTTCGACCCACATCAGGGGGGGAGAGGAAAAATGAGGTGAGCAGGCCCCCACTAAGAGAGATCCCTCCACCACAGGTCATCACAGATAGTGAACACCTCGATACTGGGGATCGGGCCCCCACCGATATACTACAAAGTACCCCCGAAGCGATCGTTGCAAGTGTAGCTGAGGAACAGAGGTTATTAGAAATTTTATCCTGGAACATCGCTGGGCTACCAAATAAGCTAGATTGTGGTGAATGGGCAACCTTTATAAAGAACTACGACATATGCATGTTCCAGGAGACGTGGGCCAGAGAGAACTACTGCTATCCTGGCTTTGCTACCTTTAATGTCTTAGCCAAATGGGGTGGGAAGGGACGACCGTCCGGTGGTTTGTCAATATGGATTGGTTCCCATCTCGGCTGCAAGGCTGAGATTGTAGAAACTAATTCTGTCGATATTTTGTGTGTGGCCTTATGTTGGCCCACTGGGATGAGTTTAACATTGATAAACGTTTATTCCAGACCGGTTGGAGTAGCGGGTACTTCAGGGACATTGGAGGACCTGGGGATATTCCTTGACTCCCTTTCTAGTTCGGCAACACTTCTGGTCGGAGGTGATTTTAACATTCAATATGAACCACTGCCGAGCTATTTAGACGGGGTTAGCAGTGAGGAGGATGATCTTTGGGACATTCCAAATACAGCGGGCCCCCCGGTTAGGTCATGCTCACCACTTCTATCACAAATAATAACAATGACCCTTGCAAACTCACTCAGAGCTTGCAATGGTAGGTTTAAAGGGGATATACCGCCGCAACCAACCTTTAATAGACCAGGCCAGGAGTCCCGGATAGATTACATATTAATAAAACTCCAGGACTGGAAATTAGTCAAAGAATTTAAAATAGTCCCCAGACTGGACAGCGATCATAATGGCCTGTCTCTCTCCCTGGCTTCAGACGGATTTCTCAACGCTGCTGTTCCAGTAAATAGAGTTTTCACCTCAGGTTTAACTATATCCAGTAACAGGCGAAGAATAAGGTGGGAGAAACTCTTAGAAAAACCTAACCACATCAGGACAATTTACGAGTTAGTGGCATTAGCCCTTGAAGATGTGGAAAGACTTCTCCCACGATTGCCTTCGCCTGATGGCTGCCTCTCCCTTGGGGACATCCACCTAACCCTGTGCAACAACCTTGCAGAGGTATTGAACCCACAGGTCCGGGAGAGGAAAGCGAGGAGAGAAAGAGCCTCCTGGTTTAACGCTACTTGCAGGAGAGCCAAGGTAGACCTCCTCCAGGCATTCAAAAGTAAGGAGCCCCCTTCGATTATCAGGGAAAAACGGGCTGTTTATTAGCTCCTTCTTGAAAAGGCCAAAATAGATTGGGACTGGGAGAACTGGTCAGAAATGACATCTGCACTCAAAATTAGAGACCCTAGGAAATTTTGGCAAATAGTCAAGCATGGATCCTCGGAACCTGCTTCGGCTATAGAGGGAAATGTTGCCCCTGAAGTGTGGGAGCAACATTTCTCATCGCTCTATAGTGCAGCTGGGTCGGATTCCCTAGGAATAGAGGCTGGGGAAATAGCCTCCCTAACCATTAGCAACTCTATTGCGATGCAAGATTTTAACTTGGAGGAATTAGAAATGGCAATCACCCGCCTTTCCTCGGGAAAAGCACCAGGCCTTGACAAGCTTCCGGGTGACCTTTTAAAACACGAGGTTAGAATCTGGGCCCCTTATTTCCTGGTTCTGTTTAATGCTATTGCCAATGGTATGGCGGTTCCCCCAACATGGCTTGGGGCCGAAATCGTCCCCATATTTAAAAGGGGCTCACCTTTACTTCCGGCCAATTACAGACCGATCAGTCTGATAGACGTCCCCCAGAAGCTTTTCGCGAGGCTTCTGCTGGATCGTCTCTTGGACTGGATCGAAGAAAGAGACATTCTGAGCCCCCTACAGGCTGGGTTCCGGCAAAAGACCTCCACTATAGACCAGGTCTTTAGGCTGTCCCTTATATATTAGAAAACAGTGCAGTTGGAGGGTGGCAGCCTCTATACTGTATTTGTGGACCTAAGGGCGGCCTTTGACCTGGTTCCACGTGGTAAGCTGTGGGAAGTGCTAGCTAGAGCCGGGGTGCCAGGTGATCTTCTGACGATGATTATCCGCCTCCATACCAATACCTACGCTCAAGTGAGGTGCGGTGCGGTAGGCAGGGTGCTCTATCTAACAGGTTCCCAGTTGACAGAGGGGTAAGACAGGGCTGTGTACTTGCACCGACCCTGTTCTGCCTCTTTGTCAACGGGGTCATTGAACACCTCAACAAGGTCCCCAATTCCGACGTCCCAAAGTTGGCGGGAGGGAGGGTGCCGGCAATTATGTTTGCGGATGACACCCTCCTTCTCTCCAAGTCACCGATGGGAATACAGCGTGCGTTAGATGGCTTTGGGGACTTCTGTAGAGAGCACGGATTGGAGATTAATACCTTAAAGACCAAATTTATGGTCTTCAATCCGCCACCCAGGTTCCATCGCATCCCACGCATAGGGAACAACATGCTAGAACGAGTTAACACCTTTGAATATCTAGGTGTAACTCTTAATGAGAAAATGGGTTGGGGTCCGCACCAGGAAAAGGCAAGGTTAAAACTAGTGCAGCATGTGGGTGGGATTCTAAAGCTGGTGGGGAAGAACAGGTCAACCCTTAAACCCATAGGTCCCCCGCTCCACATTTATAGGGTGCAAGCCAGAGGAGCTGCAACTTACGGCAGTGAACTTTGGGGTCATAAAGTTTTGATTAGCTTGACAAAAGAGGAGAACAGGTTTCTAAGGTGCCTAGTAGCCCTCCCTCCAAGCACACCCCTAGTGCCATTAAGACTTGACCTAGGCATCAGACCCCTGGAAGAAGAACTGGCGCTCCGCCCTCTGATCTACTGGCGCAGACTCTGGGCGGTGCCAGAGTTAATTCACTATAGACAGGGCTTGGAGGAAGTCCTCAATCTTCCAAATTCGGGGAGTATTGCCTGGCTCAAGTTCGTAAGAAGCAGTTTGGTGGGTTTAGGTCTTGACACCCTCTGGAATGACCCCCTGGATGCTTGCCCCAGGCTCCCAAAAAAGGCCTTAACTAAATTGTACTATAATTCCAAAGCTCCCACCTTAAACTCCTCCACAGCCCTAGGGACATTAACGGAGCAATTTCTCTGTATTAAAAATAACTACAGTTTTGAACTAACTTTGGACAATATTTACCCAGTATTAATCAGGAAGCTTTATCTTCAATGGAGGCACGGGTCCTTGCCAACCCGTGCACTTTCTAGTCATTGGTCCGAGTCTGCACCCAGCACTTGCCCGGCATGTGGAGTAAGTGATGAAACCGAGCTGCACATCATATTTTTTTGTCCGGGCTATAGTGCGGCGCGCAGAAAATGGATCATTCCCATTTGTAGGAACCTGGGTTTCATTAGGTGTCACGAAGCCTTCAGGATTCTCAAGACTGAAATGGCTACTCCTATTGTGTTTGCTGTGGCCAAATTTCTGGGGGCTTTCTGGCACACCAGGAGACGGTATCTGAATATGCTTACCTGAACCAAGTCTTACTGGGTTAAATTGTGTACCATTGATGCAACTTGTGGATATACAGATGTTTTGCTATTCTTCTTTTTTAATGTCTAATTATTTTTAAATCATTTTCTATATGTATGTTCTTAAATGTTTTTAATTACCATTTTATGCATCTTTTATGGAGATTCTCTCCGAAATAAAGTTCTTTTGACTTGACTTGTATTGGGGCAGGGAGGGATGAAAGAAACGAGACACTGCCTGGGGCACACAAGGTGTCCCATGCATAGTCCAGTTCAAACCGGTGCTGGGGCACTCCAGCCCCAGTCCTGGCGCGAAACTGGACAAAGGGAAGGGGGTGTAACTACCCCCCTCCCAGGTCCCACCCATAAGGCGTGACCTAGCAGGCAACCCAGCCCCCCAGATTAGTATAAGTGTGGTAGCTGGGCCCCAGGAGATTAGATTATCCTGAACCTGCAACTTGGAACAGAAACTTTGGACCTTCGACATTTGAAGAAAGAAGAAGGCTGAAGAATCTCCCTTGTGGCCAAGGAGTGGTCACCCTGTGCGAACAGGCACCATCAAGAGACTTACCCTTTGCTGAAGTTCTACGAGGGACCGACTGCAGAGCCCGACCAGAGCCTTGACTTCCAGACTTCTCCGACCCTGATCCACACCCACAGCCGAGCTGAGATCCGTGGAGGCGACGAGAGACGTGGGACCGGCTACCTGGGAAAAGTGGCGAGTATCTTCCAGCGCAGCTTCTGAGGCACCCTCGAAGTTGTGCACCGGGGATTGAGAAGCCCCAACCCCAAGCACCATCAGCACCGAAGATCAGCCCCCCACACTCCACGAGTCCTGCGTGGGGCCCTTCTGCATTTTCCTGCTTGCCGCGTCTGTCCGGTTGCTTGACCGTTGGCTAGTAAACTTTGCGACGACACACCTTCGAATTTCCACTGCTGGTTTGGCTCCTCCAGACTGGCTCCTGCTCCTCTGCAAAAGAGAAGCACCCCAGACCTTCCTGGTCTGCACCAGAAGCAAGTCCTCCATTCTTCGTGGGTTCCGCTTGCCAAGGCTTGGTGAGTCCTAGTTCGACTTAGACGCCGCCGACAGCACGAGCCTTTGTGGGACAGCTCGCCTCCTGGTCCTGGTCGTCCTCGAAGTCTCCTGGTACCCGTGGCTGCTGCGACAAGCTTCACCACTTCACCTGCAATCTCCTGACATCGCCTGGTTCCTTCCTGGTTCCACGTGGTCACTGGCTAGTGACCCAGACTCTGTCCCTTCTGCTTGCAGGTATCCTTCCTTCTTGATCACGGCCTTGGGATCCACCGGACACTCTTCACTGACCGCCTGTCAGCAACTTTCCTTCAGGCATCCATAGAAGTCCACGACGAAACCCGACGCAAGTTCACACCTATGCACCCGCAGCCCGTGGGCTAGGTAACTTGGGTACTCCGGTGCTCACAAGGGTATTGACTATCCTAGGGTCTAGTTTCCGAGTCTCGACTTTCTAGCTATACCAGAAATTTCCTAAAACTGCTTATTTCTGAACTGTACTATTTCTATCGATTATACGCATTACGCGTGAGTGTTTCCACTCTGCACCTGAATCCCGTGGGCCTCCCACTTCCTAACTGTTGGTAGGGTAGTGTAGCCCCAGCGATTCCCTAGGCCTAGGCCTATCTTATTTCCGTGACAGTGGTCCTTATACCACTTACTTAGTATATGGTTTGCGTGGCCCCTAGGGCCTAACTGTATTACTTACCTGTGTGACTTAATGTATGCTTGAATAAGACTGTTTTGTACTTACCTCGAATCTCATAGAGTGCTGAGGGTTTGACTAGAATAAATACACTTTATTTTATATATATATCTGTTGTGGTGTCCTTTCATTTGGTATTCAAGGGGTTACAAATGGTGTAACAGCTGGCTTCACATGCCATTCAGAGTTTAGCCTAAGACTGCTCTTGTCCATGCTACCACTAGGATAGCTGGTCTATAAGGTTGACTTTACAACCAATCACCATAAGGGTTGTTTGGACTGATACAGGGTGTACACTAGAACTAGTGACATCATATATCAGGCCAACTTCTCACAAACATATGCACCGATCTCCAGGTTGCTGCCTTGCAAATTTCTGCCATTGGAACATCATGCAAGAAAGCTACTGTAGCTGCTTTACCCCTAGTGGAGTGTGCTTTAGGTGACAACAATAGGGGCTTATTCGCCAGCTGGTACGCCAATTTTATACAAGACACTATCCATCTGGAAATTGATCTCTTGGTAGCTGGAAAACCTGCTCTCATGGAACCATAATTAAAAAACAATTGGTCTGATTTTCTGATGACCTTAGTTCCCTCTAGGTAGAATTTAAGTACCCTCCTAAGGTCTAATGAATGGAGTGACCTCTCCGCAGGAGTTGCGGGATTGGGAAAAGAGGATGGCAAAGAAATAGTTTGATCAATATGAAAAATCAGATACCACTTTTGGCAGAAAAGCAGGGTGAGTCCTCAATACTACTCTGTTGTGGTGAAAGACAGTTTAGGGCTCTTTGGAAGATAGCGCTTGGATTTGGCTTACTCTACGCGCTGATGTAATCGCGACTAAGAAAGCGGTCTTCCATGTCAAATGTTGCAGCGTGGATTTATGGATGGGCTCTAAAGGAGGACCCATCAACTTAAGAGAGGACCAGATTCAACTCCCAAGGAGGAGAAGGAGGTCGAACAGGGGGATAAACCTTCTTCAACACCTGTAAGAAATCCTTGACCACCTGCAGTTGAAAAAAAAGGAAGGCTGGCTTGGAGACTTTCTATAGGCCGTAATAGCCGCTAAATGTACTCTGATTGATGAATATTTCAACCCTGATTGAGCCAAGTACAGGCGGTAAGGCAGAATAACCTCCTCCTGCAATGTGGTTGGATTAAAGTTATTACGAGTGCACCACAGGTAGAATCGCTTCCACTTAAAGGAATACAAAGCCCTTGTAGAAGGTCTCTTTACTTCCTTTAGTATGCGCATACAGTCCTGCGGCAAGTTCAAATGTCCATATTGCAGGACCTCAGGTGCCAAGCTGCCAAGTTCAGTGAGGGAAGGTTGGGATGTAGGATCTTCCCGTCCATCTTGGTTAGCAGATCCGACCTGCACAGCAGCCTCTTGTGGGGGTGCACCGACAGTTGTAACAGATCCGGGTACCACCATTGTCGAGGCCAGTCCGGTGCTATCAGGATCATTGACATGTTGGACCAGATGAGCTTGGACACCACCTTCGGTATCAGAGGCAGGGGAGGAAAGGCGTAAGAAAATATTCCAGACCAGTCCATCAAAAGAGCATTCCCCTTTGTCCCCGGACGGTGGAACCTGGAGGCGAAGGCGTGGCATTTTTTGTTTTAGATCATCTGCGAACAGGTCTATGGAAGGCTTACCCCCACTGACGGAAAATGCCTGTCACTACCTCGTCGTTTAGCACCCAGTCTGGCTGATCTTCGAAGTGGCGACTGAGCACGTCCGCTCGCACGTTTCGCTCCCCTGGAAGGTGCACTGCTGTGACGGAGAGGCCTCGGGCTAGAAGCCAATCCCATATCTTTTGAGCTTCCAGGGAGAGAGGACGAGAGCGCGTACCACCCTGTTTGTTGAGGTAATACATGGTGGTCATGTTGTCTGTCTGGACGAGGACTGAGTTGGACATGATCGAAGGCCGAAAAGCTTTCAGGGCTAGTTGCACAGCCCGCAGCTCTAACATGTTTATGTGGTAGGATTGCTCCTTGAGAGACCACCAACCTTGCATTTGCAGGCTCTCCATGTGCGCCCCCCCATCCTTGAACCGATGCATCCGTTACCAAGGACTGGGTGGGCACAGGTTGGTGAAAAGGGACTCCCAGTAGGAGGTTCTGTGGACGAGTCCACCACAGAACAGACGTCTTTGCTGTTTGTGAAAGCACAACCAGGTCTTCCCAGAAACCGGTAGTCTGGTCCCACTTGTCCTCCAGATCTTGTTGTAGAGGCCTCATTCTCAGCCTGGCGTTGGGAATGAGGAATATGCAAGATGCCATTGACCCCAATAGGGACGCTACTTGCCAGATCGTCGGGCGAGTGGTCTGGAGAAGAACTTCACACTTCTGCCGAATTGATAAAAGTCTCTGCTCCGAAGGAAACGCTTTTCCTAGGTTTGTGTCTAGGACGGAGCCTAGGTAATGGATCACTTGTGTCGGCTGGTAAACTGATTTTTCCATATTTACATGCAGGCCTAGCTTGCGAAGCAGAGCCAGGCACACTTGGAAGTCGCTCTTTACCTGCTGAGGAGATGGCCCTTTCAAGAGCCAATCGTCCAAGTATGGGTATACGAACAGCCCTCTTCTGTGAAGAGCTGCCGCTACCACCGCCATGCACTTGGTAAAGACTCGTGGGGCAGATTTTAGCCCGAAGGGCAACACTCTGAATTGCTAGTGATTGTTGCCGACCATGAATCGCAGGAATTTGCGATGACGAGGGGTCACAGGAATGTGGAAGTACGCATCCTGGAGGTCCACCGAGCACATCCAGTCCCCTGCTTGCAGATGTGGACATATTTGATGAAGCGCCAGCATGCGAAATTTTTCTTTCAAAATGAGCTTGTTTAGAGACCGCAGGTCCAGGATTGGCCTGAACTTGTGCTCCTGATCTCTTTTTGGCACAAGGAAGTACCTGGAGTATACTCCTTTCCCTCGCTGCAAAATGGGAACTTTTTCTATGGCCTTTTTTCGTAGAAGCGCCACCACTTCCTGACGTAGTAATTTTAGCTGGTGAGGACGAATTTTTTTCGGAGGAATGTCCTTCGGAGACACACGGAAACGTAGTGCATATCCATTGCGCAGTATATTGCGCACCCAACGATATTTCGTTATGTTGCACCACTCTCTCAGATGTTGCGAAACACTTCCTTCCACTGGAGTGGGCAACGGCGTCAGAGGAAGCTCTGGCTCATTGTTTTCCTGTAGGTCGAGTGGTGGAGGAGGATTGTTGTTGGCTACCCACTCTACCTCTGGTAGACTTTCGACTCTGTAATTGCGATCGCCATTGGTTCTTGCCTTGGGACCACTGAGGGATTTGAACCCTCTGTTGGAATCCCTTGCGTTGGGTGGGCCTGTACCTTCTTCGGAACTCCTTTTTCTTTTCTAGCCCCACCGCCTTCAAAGTGTCCAGCTCGGCCTTCATCCGAGCCATTTCTTCATCCGTGTGGGAGCCAAATAATGAAGAACCCGAAAAAAGCAGGTTTAAGGATCCTCTGCTGAGCATCCGGTTTCAGGGCTGTTAGCCTGAGCCAGGCGGACCCTCTCGCACAAATCCCATGTGCATACGAATGTGGTGATAGCGTGGCACCATCAGCTGCAGTGCTAATCATCTGATTAGCTACCAAGGAACCCTCTGTAACGATCTCTTCAAAGTCTTTCTGGTCTTCCTTTGGCAGATTTTCCTTGAATCGATCCAAAGAGTCCCATAAGGATTGGTCGTATCGACCTAATAAGGCTGCTGCACTCAAGACTTTGAGAGAAGAGGCTGCCGAGCCACAAACTTTACGCCGCCAAGAGTCCTGTGACTTACTCTCCTTGTCCGGAGGGACCAACGCATGGGCCGACACCGCGTGTGTCTTAGGTGCTGCTGCAATTATGACAGAATCTGCAGGTGGATCCGCCTTTAAGAACACAGGGTCTGTATCCGCCGGCTTGTATTTCTTCAGAATTCTGGCCAGAGCGGCCTTAATCGTTGAAGGGGTCAGAAAAATGTCCATTACTGGTTCAATAAGGCCAGGAACCAGAGGCAGCAACTGACGCGAGGCAGATCTTTGGTGCAGCGTCTCGAAGATCACTGTAGTTGCGACCTGGGGAGTGGACATTGCAATATTCAGCTTCTGAGCCCCACTCTGCAGCACATCCTGATAGGTGTTAATATCATCTGTCGGGGATACTCGCGACTGAGGGCTGTCCGATAGAGTAGGCGAGTAGTCCCTCTTAGATGAATGGGTGGAGGAAGATGACCATGAGGGAGACCTCCTTCTGTGGTGATGTGACGCAGGAGGCCTACGCTCCTTAGATCTACCTGCACGGTGGTGGCGTACCGGCGAAGGCGATCTATCCACCTCCTGGACTAATCTTTGCAGAGGGGACCTGTGAAACGGGCTTGTGTACTCCTCCTGCCTTCTTGCTGCTCCCGCCGGAGTCTTACTCCAGAGATGCACTGGTAAAATCCATCTGGGAGACAGATGTATCGAAGGAAAGGTGTGATGCGACAGGGATCTCTGTCGTGACCTCCTCTGATGTTCCGGAGACGCAGATGGAGAGTGAGGGCGTCTGGAGGAGTGAGAAGAGGAATGCCTTGACGCTGATTCCGTCACCAAGACTACCGAACCTTCCTTAGATCTATGTGAAGGTGGTCTCGACGTCGAGCGTATATCCCGCTGCGACGGAGGCCCCCTAGACGCCGAACGAGATCTTTTAGTCGTTTGACCAGGTTCAGGGAGTGGTCTCGGCGTCGAATGCGTCAACGGCGCCTTGACGGTGGGTGAATACTTCCTCGTCTCGACGTCAAGCGATGTGGCCTCGACGGCGATGAAGGGCTGACTCTCCTCGACGCCGATGGGCTGACGACGGCGGAGGGCTGGTAGCTCTCGACGCCGAACGACGTTGGAATGACGTCGGCGGAGGGCTTCTTGACTTCGAGGTCGAATGTCATCGGGATGACGTCGGAGGTCTCGATCTCGACGCCGATCGCCGCCTGGTTTGCGACGGCAGAGAACTCTCTCTCCTAGACGTTGAACGTCGTTTATGTGACGGAGACGGAGGGATACCAGCTCTCGACACCAAACGTCCGATCAACGTCGGAGGTCTGCTGGCTCTCGATGCCGATCGTCGCCTGGTCGACGTCGGCGGAGGACTTTGGCTTTTGGAAGCCAATCGACGTCTTGAAGCCGGCGGTGGACTGGAACTCCTCGACGCCGATCGTCGCCGGGTTGACGACGGCGAAGGTTGACGGACTCTCAACGTCGAAGACATACCTTCATGTCTGCGCTCTCTCAACGGCGAGCCTGCCATCAACTGTCTTTTCTTCGCTGCATGCCCCTCCGGTAGCTGCTTTCTCAGCGCCGAGCCCAACGCTGAGGGTCTAGAAGAGGATCTGGGCCTCTTGGAGCCCTTTCTTACCGGAGACCTGCCTCTGGAAGTCCTCTCCACCAATCCATAGAGAAGAATCCTCTCTCTATCTTTTAAAGTTCTTTTAGAGAGGATCTGGCAATGAGGACTAGCCTTTGGGACATGATCCTTAGGTAGGCAAAGAATACAGACCGAATGAGAGTCTGACCTGGCCTTTTTTTTACCACAAGAAGGGCAGGGATCAAAAAGGGATGGCATTTTGTGTGGTAAAAAATGCCACAAATAATCAGAAAAAGACAACACCTTACTTGACTGGATGAAAGACGTCCAAGTAAGTTAAAATGTTTCTGAAAAAGGTGGAAAATTTCTGAATAAAACCAGAAAAGAGTAGAGCTGTGTAACCAGGGTCCTGACTGAAGGAGCCGGAAAGAACAACTGACCCAACTGTCACCCCTGAGGCATGATGGGAGGCTGGGGGTCATGGCTGCCTTAAAGGCACGGTGCCAGTTTCTTCTGTGTTGCTTAGAGTTCGCTTTCTAGCCTTTCTAGGCTGTGTCTTTCTATAATGCAGCCTGTGAACTGTTGATGCTTTCAGTCCTACCTGAGGTTTTGGGCTAAATGCTAAGCATTAAACCAGTTTCAAACATGTTTACTGCAGTTTTCTTTCCTATTTTTTGTGATATATTGTCTATATTGCATAATTTACTTGTGGTATACAGGAGAGTTCTTACAGCATTATTTAGCTCTGGTTATGAAAGGCTGCATTTAATTTTATATTATATATATATATATATATATATATATATATATATAGAGATACATATATGTTTATCACATATATGATTGTGTTTACGGGGTCCCGCGCAAAGGCAGGAATATTCTAGTGCTTATGACTATTGATGAGGATCCCCTGGAAGAGAATAAGGGCCTCCATGGGCACTCACAGAAGCCCCAATAGGTTTAGGTGAAAAAGGAGCATGCATTTCTGAACTAGAGACACTGAAATATGCATTAGAACCATACTTTTCTTTTTTACAAGCAATGGCGGTGGCAGCAGACACTGGAGCAGCTCTTATAGCAAAACAGTCCAGAGGCGGTCTTCAGAGGCAAGGAAGATTTCAGAGGGAGAAGACATTTGTCAAGTGGAAGTGCAGATACATGTGTTCCAACAAATTCAGTGGCTGAATTAGTCCTAGACAACCAGCAAGATTAGAAGTAAATATGCAGGGAGTCAAACAAGAGGCTTAAGAATAGTGTTCCTTTCTATTCATGGACCATGTTTTCTCCATCAAAAGATTCACACTCAAAGTGTCCATGTTGAAAAGGTTCCACCTTCCATAGCCCCCGTTCTCATTTTTTCATTTCCTCCTCCACTCTGAGGTACTCCATTATCCCGAGGCACACACCTTCTCCCCATCAGAGCACTCTAACAAAATTATCTTCAGTAAAATGGGAGGATTGCAAACATCTCACATTGAGGTGGATCAGAGGCTGCCATCACCCTTCTATGGAAGGAGCACTTGAAACAATAAGCATGGCAAGAGTCAACTTCCCTTTCAAAATGTGAAACGTGGTAGAATCACAGAAAAGTGTGCCAAGACCCTGTCAGAGTTGAGAACTACTTTCCAAGTAAGAAAAAAAACAGACTCTACTGGAATACATGATGGCATAGGGAAGCTGCTGGCTCCTTACTGGAGTGGTTCATGTTTTTTCACCTTCAATGCTACATTTCACAGTATTGTACCTTCTATTTATCACACCATATAGGTTTATTTTCTAACAAAGATGTTTTCTGCAATGTTGTGTTGTTCATTCAAGTACTGAAAAAAATTCACATTCAATGCGGTTGATTTTTGTCACACTAATACGGTCATTACGATGAACTTTGAAACAAGTTGATTTTTTCTTAATCACAAACATTATACAACAGGACATACAAAGCATGTGAATCTAGAACAAACTCATGCTGCAAAGACTGCAAGCACATATTGTACGCCAACCACATTCCCAGTCTGCCCTTCAGCAATAGGAAAAAACATGTAATAATAAATATGAAACATTGCAAAGAACTTGCCCCGTTGCAGTCAAAGTAGAAACTGGTTTAACACTGGATTTGTGCACAATGTTTTGCTACAGTTTGGTCAGGACTTTTGGATTAGTACACACACTATGGCTACCAAGCAAAAAACTATGAGAATGCAGCACTTTTTTTTTTTCTTAAACAGACAAAACGCCACCACCCCCTTTACAAAAGTATTACATATGTGCAAAAGCTAAAACTTCTGAATTTTATTTAATTACTTTAACAAAGGATGGCCGATCCTTAAAATAAATAAACATACATCAGACTGTTCCTTTAGGTAACTCTAAACTCAATGCATGCCCATCTCACTATTACAAGGACAAATTATAGCAGGAATGTTTACCCTCAAACATAAGTGGGGAAAAAAAAAACAGACTCCACTCTTACAACAACAAAAAAGCATCCTTATGTGACAGTAGCTAAAAGTAACCCTGTGCAAGCAGCAAAGGAAACGTTTGAATCAAGTCTCCAATTATCAAGCACCAGTAAGGAGTTCAACAAATTGCAGGAAAGCTACTGAATTGCAGTGATCAAACTGAACTGACGTGGATTAGTGTCCATATTAGTTATTATAGCAGTCACCAAGATTATAACAGACATTGCAAGAATCGTTAAGCCACTTTGGGCGTTTCTTAAAGAAATCAATAAAAACGTACATATGCAACCCTCCAGTAAATAACTACATTTGTAACGAGAATGATCTCTCACGTTAAATGGTTTATGATGCACAAACTAGAAGACATGCCAATTCAAAAGTCTAACTACAAACAAGGACACATAGCCAAGAAAATACAGAAGATAATTTCAATATGCAACCAAATATTTAACATTTTAGAATGTAGAAATAAATGGAACAACTTAGCATCAAATATTACGTATGTGGCCAACTTGTTAATTTTGGAAAAAGCAGACCTGCATAAAAAAATAAAAACTAGATTTGAAAGGTCAATAATTCCCCTTGATTTGCACAGCTTAGAGTTATTGTTCTTTAATGGATAATGGTTAAATATTTAAAACGATCACTTCCGAAATTTGACCAAACATTCGCCTTAGAAGCCATGTCAACCACCGACACTCAGATCGCCGCCCCCACAGTTTACGGTTGGTGGGATAGCAGTTTTAGCTTGTACCACAGCCATGAATGACTGTCACAAACCCCTAATGCTTTGAAGCACAGAGCCTGTTCTAGCTCACGACTAGAGCTCGTCATGAAGTCTGGAATTCAACACTAGCATATTGGAGAAACAAGGATTGATTCAAGTTGTGCTTTGCACGCAAGCTCGAGAGGAAACCCCTGTTCGAGCAATGAACTAACCTTACTCACCATAGAGCTGCTCATAAAGCAAAATGGAGCGGTTCGGTCCAGTCCCACTAAGCGAACTGCCCAGCATAAAGATAGAAGACTTGAGCCACTTCTACATAGTAGGAGAGCTACTAACAAGAAGAAATTGGCCCTGCAGTGACCTGGAGAGAGAGATTTAGATGACATTTTAAAACAAAACAGCAGCTTCTGGTCTAATATGTATTGCCAGCTCCACGGAAACACCCCCCCCCCTCCCCCCCAAAATAAAATAGTACAACTACTTGCCATGATTGTCAATGGGATCAGAGAGTTCACAAGGGACCTTCACTAAAGGGTTAAATTCCCAGCTCATTGTGAAACAGGATAAAGATTTACACTTTCAGTTGCTACATGCTCCCACTTCCCAATGTATTCACAGAGTCTGCAAAACACTTACAGTAGACACCAATGATGTGGACTAGCCCTGGTTGCCTGTAGGAGAAGTCTCAGGAAAAAGAACTACAGGAAAGGAATATGCTACTTACCAGTATGCATCTGTTTTTGGCATGTAGAGCTGCAGATCTACACACTTTTGCATAGATCGCCATCTGGTGTTGGGCCCGGATGCTTGCAGTTTGTTTTTCCTCTTGGAAAGTCTTTGGAAGTCACGAGGTCGGTGACTCCTCCTTTGGATCGTATTGCGCATGGGCTTCGGCTCCATCCTCAGATTGTTTTTCGCCAGCAGGGAAAGATGGAGCGTAGTAACAACAGTGAAGAAACCCATGTGTGTTATATCTAAATAAGATAGACTGGAACAGATACAGGTAGCCGGGGAGGCGGGTGGGCGTGTGTAGATCTGCAGCTCAAAAGAGAACACAAAGAGAGCGAGGAAAAACGAGGTAACTTGTCTCCTTCCCCAAAGAACTTTAGAAAAACAAAATGGACAAGTTTTTGGTGATTTCGAGCAGGCGTTGTGCGCTATCACCTTATTGGAAACTTAAAGAATGCACAACTGTTGTAGAAAAAACCCCTCACCCACCTACCTAGTAGGTTGCATGCTTCATCATTGGGGCCCAGCTGGATTGCCTAGTACACTCCAGCTGTGCTACGACGCCTGAGTTACAGCGGAGCAGGATTGGTGAAGTTGAGCAGAGAGTGACATACTATGTGAGGTGTGGCTATAGATTAAAAATGTCTCTGAGAGATACCCTTTTGAGAACATTTTTTATTAGAAGGGTCCCAGGACAAATGATAAAAATTATGCGGGATCACTGGTTAGGAATTTTATTTTCCTTAGTATCCCTCACGAATAAGGTCTACTAGTTTCAGCCTGCTAGTTAGTTCCAGAGGCTTTCTTCAGGACCAAAAAAGAAATTGTGACTGGCCGCAAAAACATGCCAGGTGAAGTGGAAATATCAGCACACACCCTAAAGTGTGCTGTGAGTGTAGTGGCGATTTACTCACAGTATCTCCGTTTGAGAATACCTGAAAACAAAAGGTAAGTTAGTAAGAAAGAGAACATACAACAGTGGTAAACATGCATCTCGATTGAATGCATGCACCTTTGTGCTAGTAGCCGGTGGTCTAATGCCAGTAGCATAGTGGACATGCACGAACACTAGAAAGAACTTGCGTGGCTACAATGTGCCCCAATGTGTAGATATACACGGGGAATCCTTGAGTGGATGGGTGTAAGGTGAGTCAATAGCGTAGTATCTTGGGGCACATGGTGCTCATAATCTCTATTGACTATCAGTAACGTGCGTGTGTTTGGTGCAACAAAATCTTGCATCTCACACACTCTATTGTGTTTGTGAATGGTAACGCTTGTGATGGCTAGTACAAACTCTTAGCGGCATACGCGTGCATATCATTCAGATTGATTGAATTGTGGCGCGTTGCGTCTTAATTGCAAAGTATCGTGAAGATTAACACACGGACAACAACATGAAAGACAAACAACATGTAGGCTGGTAAGGCGATCTCACTTGGATATCGAGGTGGTTATGCCTCTGATGACCGATCGGCGTGGCAAAATCCCCTCAGATGCAAGATTTTGTTGCACCAAACACACGCACGTTACTGATAGTCAATAGAGATTATGAGCACCATGTGCCCCAAGATACTACGCTATTGACTCACCTTACACCCATCCACTCAAGGATTCCCCGTGTATATCTACACATTGGGGCACATTGTAGCCACGCAAGTTCTTTCTAGTGTTCGTGCATGTCCACTATGCTACTGGCATTAGACCACCGGCTACTAGCACAAAGGTGCATGCATTCAATCGAGATGCATGTTTACCACTGTTGTATGTTCTCTTTCTTACTAACTTACCTTTTGTTTTCAGGTATTCTCAAACGGAGATACTGTGAGTAAATCGCCACTACACTCACAGCACACTTTAGGGTGTGTGCTGATATTTCCACTTCACCTGGCATGTTTTTGCGGCCAGTCACAATTTCTTTTTTGGTCCTGAAGAAAGCCTCTGGAACTAACTAGCAGGCTGAAACTAGTAGACCTTATTCGTGAGGGATACTAAGGAAAATAAAATTCCTAACCAGTGATCCCGCATAATTTTTAACATTTGTCCTGGGACCCTTCTAATAAAAAAAATTTCTCAAAAGGGTATCTCTCAGAGACATTTTTAACCTATAGCCACACCTCACATAGTATGTCACTCTCTGCTCAACTTCACCAATCCTGCTCCGCTGTAACTCAGGCGTCGTAGCACAGCTGGAGTGTACTAGGCAATCCAGCTGGGCCCCAATGATGAAGCATGCCACCTACTAGGTAGGTGGGTGAGGGGTTTTTTCTACAACAGTTGTGCATTCTTTAAGTTTCCAATAAGGTGATAGCGCACAACGCCTGCTCGAAATCACCAAAAACTTGTCCAATTTGTTTTTCTATAGATCTGCAGCTCTACATGCCAAGAACAGATGCATACTGGTAAGTAGCATATTCCGTTCGAGGCATATGAGCTGCAGATTACACACTTTTGCATAGACTATATAGCAGTTCCCAACCTTAGCGGCGACCACCGGTATCTGTTGCAGTGGTTTGAAATAGTGTTTTTAGCACAGCCTGGCCCACACTAGCTTGTTGATTGGTTTGCACATCTACACAGTAGTGTTTAGTGAAAGTGTGCGGTGTTGACCATGTAGCTGCTTTGCAGATATCATCTAATGGGATGTTCCCTAGATAAGCCATAGAAGCCCCTATTTTCCGTGTAGAATGGGCTTTAGGGGGGAAACGGATAGCATTCGTTTTGCTTTCTGGTAGCAAATCTGGATGCATTTTACAATCCACCTAGCTATCCCTGATTTTGAGATGGGGTTGCCCTTGTGTGGTGGAGAGAAATACACAAACAGTTGTTTGGTCTTTCTGAAAGGTTGTGTTCTTTGGATATAGTAAAGTAAGGCTCGTTTGACATCTAGCGTGTGTAGAGCCCTTTCTGCAACAGTCTGAGGTTGCGAGAAAAATACCGGTAATTCTACAGATTGGTTTAGGTGAAAAGGGGAAATGACTTTAGGTAGGAATTTTGGGTTGGTACGGAGAACAACCTTGTTCTGCTGCATCTGAAGAAAAGGTTCTTGTATGGTAAGTGCTTGTATCTCACTGACCCTTCTAAGGGAAGTGATGGCTACAAGGAAAGCTGTTTTCCTTGTGAGAAATTGCAGTTCGCAATTATGCAAAGGTTCGAAAGGCGGCCCCATTAGCCTTGTGAGAACGATATTTAAGTTCCACACAGGTGAGGGTGGTACTCTGGGGGGAATTATTCTTTTTAGGCCTTCCATGGAGGCTTTAATGGCAGGTACTCTGAAAAGTGATAGATGCTGCCTGTTTTGTAGGTAAGCAGCAATTGCTGCGAGGTGTAGCTGAATGGAGGTATATGCTAGATTACACCTTTGTAGGTGGAGTAAGTAGCATATGATGTGTTGTATAGACACGTCTAGAGGATGGATTGTGTTGTTATGGCAATAAACAACAAATCTTTTCCACTTGGCAGCGTAGCAGGCTCTAGTGGTAGGGCGTCTAGCTTCTCTGATGACGTTCATACAGTCAGGGGGAAGGTTTAGGTATCCGAATTCTAGGATTTCAGGAGCCAGACCAAAAGGTTGAGCTGAGCTGGGTCCGGGTGCCTGATCTCTCCATGGTTCTGGGTTAGGAGGCATGGTGAGAGGTGTAGCTTTTGGTGTGGTACTATCGAGAGTTCCAGCAGCGTGGTGTACCACGGTTGTCTGGCCCATGTTGGAGCTACTAGGATCAGCGTGAGGGAATGCTGTTGTAGCTTTCGCACCACTAATGGAATTGGTGGGAGAGGTGGAAAAGCGTACGCAAATTTGCCTGACCAGTTCATCCATATCGCATTTCCTTTGGACAATGGGTGTGGGCATTTGGCGGCGAAGCTTGGGCATTTTTTGTTTTCGTGGGTGGCGAATAGGTCTATTTGTGGATGCCCCCACGTTTGAAAGAACAGGTGAAGAACCTGCGGGTGAAGTTCCCACTCGTGGATCTGTTGAGTCTGTCTGCTGAGCAGATCTGCCATGGTGTTTTGGACTCCTGGGACATGTTGGGCGAGGGGAAAGATTGTGTGGAATTGCCCATCTCCATATGCTCTGTGCTAGATGAGAGCGCTGTGGAGAGTGTGTGCCGCCTTGTTTTTTAATGTAATACATGGCCGTCATGTTGTCTGTGCGAATGAGGACTGCTTTGCCAGAAATCTTTGTCTGAAAAGATTTTAGGGCTAGAAAGATTGCTAGTAACTCCAGATGGTTGATGGAGTAACTTTTATTGCGACGTCCATGTGCCCTGCACTGTGAGGTGTAATAGATGAGCTCCCCAGCCGGAGAGCGATGCGTCTGTTAGTATTATTTGTGGACCGGGTCCAGGAACGGTCGACCTTTGGAAAGTTTGTGGTGTTCCACCACTGCAGAGAGAGATGGGTGCGACCGTCTACCAACACAAGATCTGTCAGTTGCCCCTGGGCCTGGTTCCATTGGCGCGCTAAGCACTCTTGGAGTGGACGCATCTAGAGTCTTGCGTGGGGCACTATGAAAATGCAAGAGCCCATCATCCCTATCAGTTGCATAAACACTCTTGCTGGAAGGGAGTGTTGAAGTATGAATCTGTCGCAAAGCCTGAATGCTTGCAATCCTGGCCGGATTGGGGTAGGCTATTGCTTTTGAGGTGTCTAAGGTGGCACCGAGGTATTGTTTTATGTGGGATGGTGTTAGCTGGGACTTTTGGTAGTTCACCGTGAAGCCTAGTTGGTGAAGTAGTTGGATTGTAGTGGCGGTGTGGTGTACACATTTGTTGTAGGACGTGGCTTTTATCAGCCAGTCGTCCAAGCATGGGAAGACGTGAATGTTCGGTCTTCTGAGGTGTGCCGCCACTACCGCTAGGCACTTGGTGAATACCCGTGGTGCTGTTGTGACTCCGAATGGGAGCACCTTGAACTGGTAGTGTTGCCCGTCCACTACAAATCTGAGGTACTTTCTGTGAGCATGGTGTACTGGAATGTGGAAGTATGCGTCTTTCAAGTCCAGTGTGGTGAGGAAGTCGTTCTGGGAGAGGAGGGGAAGCACCTGCTGAAGCGTTACCATGTGAAAATGGTCTGAATGTATGTATGTGTTTAGGGGCCGGAGATCTAGAATAGGTCGTAGAGTCTCGTCCCTTTTTGGTATCAGAAAATATAGGGAGTAGACCCCTAAATGTTGCTGATTGACAGGAACTTGTTCTATTGCATGTTTTTGTAGGAGGGAGATTACCTCCTTCTTTAGTAATGTGGAATGTTCTTGTGACATTGGGCGTTGCCTGGGTGGAATGTTTGGGGGGTAGATGTTAATTCCAGGCAGTATCCTGACCGCAAAATTTGGGTCACCCACTTGTCTGAGGTGATGGTCTCCCAGACACGAAGGAAATTTTGAAGTCTGCCCCCGACCGGAGTGGGATGGTCTGGGGGGAAGTCATTGGGTAGGCGGTGTGGCAGAGCGGACGGTATTTGTTTTGCCTCTGCCTTTATTATTATTGTCCCTATAGCCGCCTCTTTGATAACCCCTTGTGAAGGTGGACTGAGTGGGAGATTTGTAGGAAGTGGATGCGTTATCTGAGGAGTAGCCTCTAGATGTGCTCCAAAAGGAAGAGCGGCAAAAAGAGCACCTAGGAGGGTGTGACTGCAGGGCTCCCATGGACTTCGCTGTATCGGTGTCCTTAATTTTTTCGAGGGCCTCATCTACCTTTGGGCCGAATAGGTGTTCTTGGTCAAAGGGATGATTCAGGATGGAGGCTTGTACCTCTAGTTTAAAACCGGATATTCTTAGCCAAGCATGGCGACGGAGGAGGACGCTAGTATTAATGGCCCGACGCTGTGTCTGCTGCGTCTAAGGCACAGCGTATAGAGGTGTTAGTTATTGTCTTGCCCTCTGGAATTAATTCATTGGCCCTAGTTTTATATCTTTCAGGGAGGTGGTGCATTATGGTTTCTAATTAATCATCATGTGCCCTATCGTATCTGGCCAATAGCGCTTGGGTGTTGGCGATACGCCATATATTGGCTACCTGTGACGCAGTGCGCTTTCCTGATGCGTCCAGTAGCTTTGACTCTGTCAGGTGGTGGTGCTTCGCCTGACGCCTGGGAATTTGATCTCTTTCGTGCAGTGGAAACCACTAGGGAATCTAGTGGCGCTGGCCCTTTGATATAGGCAGGATCTGTGGGGGCAGCTTTGTATTTTTTTTCTATGCGTGGGTTAATGACCCTGGCCCTGACTGGGTCGTTAAAAACCTCTGGCGCATGTTTTACCACCCCCTTGAGCGAAGGTAGTATGGAGGTAGACCTGTGTGGTATCAAATGTGTCGAGGAGGAAATCCTCCTCCACTGGGTCAGTGTGCAACACTACCCCGTGATAGTGTGCCGCCCTTTGAAGTAGGTGGTGGAAACCTAATGAGTCTTCCGGTGGAGATGGCCTGGAAGGGTAAAGGTCATCTTGTGGGACGTCCGGAATATCTAGGTTATTGTAGTCATCCCATGGGTCTGGGGATCCTGTAGGGGTGGGGTCTTGGGGCACATCCCCTGTATCGTGATATGGGTCCCCCTGATCATCATCGTCTGGAGACGGGGTCGGAGAGCGATGGGGTGGAGGAGGCGGAGGTGGGGAAGGCATTCTGAAAGGGGAGGTAGCAGAGTTCTTCCTCTTTGGAGGTAGAGGCTGAGCCGGTTTGTCCAAATGTCTCTTTTTGGAAGAGAGTGCCAAATGTCCAGTTTTTGGATCCCTGGTGAGATTTTTTGTAAGGGATCCGGTGTAAATAGTTCCTGTGACAGTGTTTGGTCCGTCGGTGCCGAAGTTTTCGGGGCCGATGACTTTAGGCTTGTCCGTGCCAGTTTTCTAAGCACTGGGCTTGGGAACCTCCGATTTCTTGGTCGGTGCCAAGGTGGGCTTCGGCTTGGAAGTGTCGGTGCCGAGGGCCTTGGGGGGTTTGGTCGGTACCGAAGACGGCGTTGGTACGGAAGTGCTGGGTTTCGACCCAGAGGGCTTTGGTGCGGAGCTCGGTGTCGAGGTAGAGGCCGGTTTCTTTTTCGGTGCCGAAGTATGTTTCTCGGCACCGCTGGCAGGCTAGCTCGAGCCGCCGGAAGGCTTATTTGGCTTCTTCACCGGAGGTGGGGTGTGTGAAGCAGTGTCTAGGCCCGGAGGCGAAGGCATGACCAAAGCCTTTTTGGGTGTTGGCGCGGGTGTGTGTGTGTGTGGGGGGGGTATATTACTCACGACCCTCAGCGCCGGAGTGATGTCCTCCACATCAGAGTCTGCCTCGGAAGCACTGACTAGGTCCTCTTCGGTGCGCTGCTGTCCCGGATCTTCGATGTCGTCTCTGAAGATATCGACTGGAACGGAGGTCGAGGAGTGTGCCATGTTTCGTTTGGCTCTTCGGTCCCGAATAGTCTTTTTCGATCTGAAAGACTTACAGGCCGGACAGTCTCGAGCCTCGTGTTCAGGGGAGAGGCAGAGGTTGCATACCTCATGAAGATCGGTGTGGGGGAATTTGGACCCACATCGAGGGCACTTCTTAAATGGAGTTCTTTCCATCAGCCGGGACCGGAGCTTGGGTAGGCCCGAAGGCCGCCGTCGACTGGAACCGAAGATTTGTCGATGAGAAGGTGCGTTGATTGAGGAGATCACGATCGAAACAATACCGCAATGTGAGGTGAGGATTCCGCTTCGATCGTTGAACTGTAAATGTTCAGAACCGGAGCGTGAAGATTACGTCCGAGCCCGATGGCGGAAAAAAACCAATCAGAGGATGGAGCCGAAGCTCATGCGCAATACAATCCAAAGGAGGAGTCACCAACCTTGTGACTTCCAAAGACTTTCCAAGAGGGAAAAAAAACTGCAAACATCCGGGCCCAACACCAGATGCCGATCTATGCAAAAGTGTGTAATCTGCAGCTCATATGCCTCGAACAATAAGTCACAAAAGCATGGGCTCTTGGGGACGGTGCACACCCTGAAGCCAAACATCTACACATACCTAAACAAAGGCATCCAAACATGACAAAAAGAGGCTTCACAAAGAGGACATTCATTTGTCAGCATGAACTTTGGAAAAAAATAGGAAGTTAGACCTGCAAAAGGAATTGGCTGAGATTTTAATATTTAGTCCGATACAAAAGGTACACCGATCAGATCAGGTCACTAGAATAGAACCTCAAGTTAAAGAAGGCAGCAAGGATTTACAGAGACAGACCAATACCTTCGAAAAATTCAGGATAATTGAAACCCAATTTGACATGCTGCAAGTGTGAAGACCAGGAGAATAGGGCAATAGAAACTGGAAGTACAGACCTTTGTGAATGCATTAAATACATTTTCACCCAGTTTCTAGCCTCAAAAGAGAGTTTGCAGGAGTGGAGATGGCATACAGAATTGGCCTTAATAGGAGAAGGTACTCAAAAAGCCAAAGTAACATGGCAGACAAATTGCATACTCCCCACTAGGAAACGAATAGTTTACCGGTCGGTGTAGTTTTGCAGCTTGAAGATCTTTCTGGATTCACTGTGCTGTACATTATTCCGCGATCTGGTGGTTGGGTCCAGATTCGTATTCTTTTTTTTTTTTTTTGTAGCCCAGGTGGGCGTCGACGTCCCACCATTTGGTGTACTTCTCGTGACGTCGGCGTGCTTCCTGCGGAAGTCCCACGTTTGGGGCGCCATCTTCGGGTTCTTTTTTTTTTTTTTAACCCTAGGCGTTCTAGTAATTTCCCTTTTATATATCCTTTCAGTATTTTCTTGTTCTTGCATGCTTTGTTTGTCCTTCCACCTCTTTCTTCTGCCTCATCTTCCTGGCAGAGGTGGGTGGGTTCGCTAGTGAATCCAGAAAGATCTTCAAGCTGCAAAACTACACCGACCTGTAAGAAACTATTCGTTTTGCAGCGTGAATCTTTCTGGATTCACTATGCTGTGCATAGATTTTGTAGCGGTTTGTTATCTTTGTGGCAGCTGGGTGGAAGATGAGCGTTGGTCGTTGAATAGATGTTGAAGCACCTTCTGTCCTACTTGTGCTTCCTTGTTCATCTGTATATCCACGCAGTAGTGCTTAGTGAACGTGTACACTGATGCCCATGTTGCCGCCAGGCATATGTCTTGAATGGGTGTGTTTGCCAGAAAGGCAATTGTTGCTCCCTTCTTCCTTGTGGAGTGGGCACATGGCCCCTCTGATAGCTCTTACCCTGCCTGTTTGTGGCAGAATTGTATCGTTAGTGTGATCCATCATGCGATGGTGCCTTTTGTCACTGGTCTACCCAGGAAGCTCGTTGCGAAGGACACAAAAAACTGCTTGGTATTCCTGTGCTCCTTGGTTCTCGCGATGTAGTGCATCACCGCCCTTCTAGCATCTAGAGTGCGCAGTGCCCTTTCTGCGCTTGTTGCTGGGTTCTGAAAGAAACTTGGTATTTGAATTGTCTGGTTCATATGGAATGCCGACACAACCTTTGGCATGAAGTGTGGGTCCGTTCTCATTACGACTCTGTCCTTGTGTATTTGGATGTACGGTTCTTGCAGCGTTAGCGCTTGTAGTTCGCTTACTCTGCGTAGTGATGTTATTGCCACCAGAAAGGCTGTTTTCATTGTCAGCATTTGTAGCGAGGCCTTGTGGATGGCTCAAAGGGTGCCTTCATAAGTTCCGTAAGGACCATGATGAGGTTCCATGCCGGTGGCGGCATCCTCTTTGGTGGCGCTATTCTTCTTGCCCCTTCCAGGAATCTTTACTACTCGTGACGTAAAGAAACGTCCTCCCGTCTCACCTCGTGTGTAAGCTACGATCGCCGCTAGGTGGACCCTTAGCGAGGATGAGCATAGTTTAGCCTTTAGTAGGTGTGTGAGGTATCTAAGCACCGTTGATTCCCTTGTCAATTTATTTTGCAGTTTATTTTTGCTGCACCACATTTTGAACCTTTTCCATTTCTTCCCATAGCATTTCTGTGTTGTTGGTCTCCTTGCCTCCCGCAGCACTCGCATAGTGCTTTGAGGTAGTTGAAGGTGTGCGAACTCTATGTCTTCAGGAGCCAAGCCGCCAGTCCGAGGCTCTCTGGGTGTAGAACCTCTCCGTTCTGCATGGACAGCAAGTCCTTTCTTTTTGCGAATTTGTGTGGAGGACCTTGTGCCATTTCCACTATTTGTGAGTACCATGTTTGTCTTGCCCACTGTGGTGCCACTAGGATCAGTGTCATGTTGCCGGTCTTGCACTTGTTGAGTACCCTGTGTATCAGTGGTATTGGTGGAAAAGCGTAGGCAAATGTCCCTTGACCAACTTATCCATAGGGCATTCCCCTGGGATTGTTTTTCTGGTTGTCTGGATGCGAAGTTTCGGAATTTTGGTGTGTTGCAAACAGGTCTATTGTCGGTGTACCCCACCTTTTGAATAGCCTCTGCGTTTCCTGTCCATGGAGCTCCCACTCGCGGGATGCCGAGGTCTGCCTGCTGAGCCAGTCTGCTTCCACATTGTCCTTCCTTGGTAGGCGTATGGCCAGGTCTATTTTGAGTGGGATGGCCCATCTCCAAATCTCCTGTGCCAGAGTGGAAAGGGGGAACGATTGTGTTCCTCCCTGCTTGTTGATGTAGAACATTGTAGTATTGTCTGTCTGTATCAACACTTTTTGGTTGTATAGCTGCCTCTGGAAGGCCTTCAGGGCTAGCAGTACGGTCTTCAATTCCAGGTAGTTGAAGTGTCTGACCGCATCTGCTGGAGTCCACAGACCTCTCACTCTGAGCTTGTTCATGTGTGCTCCCCATCCTATCTGGGATGCGTCTGTGGTGATGGTCACAGTTGGGCTTGGTGGTGTCAAGGGCTTTCCTATAGTTATGTTCTCCCTGTTCCACCATGCTATCTCCTCTTGCACTGCATGCGTAACAACCACTAGATCCTCCCAACTTCCGCTTGCCTGTGACCATTGATGTTGCAGCCATTCCAGGAATGGTCTCATGTGAAGGCGTACATTGGGGACTAGGTGAATGCATGACGCCATCATCCCCATGATCTTGCTCGCTGTTCTCACTGTCAGAGCTTGCCCCTTCTGGTAGAAGCGCGTCTCCTTCAGCAGGGCTATTGTTCTCTTTTCGCTGGGCATCACTGTTCTGTCTATGGTGTTGATCTGTGCCCCCAGGAATATCTTCACCTGCTCTGGTTTCATTGACGATTTCCCCCAGTGTATTGAGAACCCCAGGTTCGTTAGTGTCTTTGTGACCCGCTGTGCGTGTTCTTCGCATTTTTTGCGTGAACTTGCCTTTATTAGCCAGTCGTCGAGGTAAGGATACACATGAATCCCTTCCCTCCGCAGGTACGCTGCTACTGCTGCAAGGCATTTTGTGAAAACCCTTGGTGCGGACTTCAGGCCGAATGCCAGAGTTGTGAATTGGTAGTGATCTTTGTGGATTGTGAACCTTAACAATGTTTTGTGCTGCCTGTTCATTGGGATGTGCAGGTAGGCGTCTTTGAGATCCACTGTGGACATGAAGTCTCCGTCTCCCATCTGTGGGAGTAGTTCTTGTAGGGATGTCATTTTGAATTTTTGCGCCCTTACGTACTTGTTTAGGAACCGTAGATCCAGGATGGGTCTTAGTGTCTCGTCCACCTTTGGTACCAGGAAGTAGTTTGAGTACACTCCTTTGTTCCTCTCCTTAAATGGTACTGGTTCTACGGCCTCCTTTTGGAGTAGCTGTAGTGCCTCCTCTGAGAGTTGTGCTAGCTCCTGTCCTGAGTGTTCCCTTCTCTTTGGTTTTCTGTTTGGAGGGCTCCTTTCCAACTCTATGCAGTATCTGTACTGTATGATGTGGAGTATCCATTTGTCTGTAGTTATTCTTTGCCATTCCTGAAGAAAAAAACCTGAGTCTTCCGCCTACTGGTGTTGCATGCTCGTAGGCGTTTGGTTCATGTACCCCCCTCATTTTGTTCTTTTTGTGCTCCACCCTGAGGTATCTTGTGGGTGAGCCGTCTTCTCCGTGCGAAGTCACTTTGAGGTGGGTTGGTCTCCCCCTCTTCTTCTTTGTCCTCGTCCGTTCCCCCTACTGCAAAAGGACTGGCCTAGAGGCTGGTACTGCCAGTTTTGTTTCTGCTGCCCCTGTTGGCCGTGGCTCTCGCTTTGCTGGCCTTGCTGGAAAGTTTGGTGTGACGTTTCCGGCTGGTTACCTCCCCTTCCGTAAGGTCTCCCGAGTCGGGGTACCTCTTCGCATCCCCCTGAATTGCAGGGTCCCCATGGACCTTGCTGTCTCATTCTCTTTTTTGAGTTGGATGAGTTTCTCATCCACCGGTGCCCCGAACAGTGTCTCTCCGTTGAAAGGGGTGTTCAGTATATTATTTTGGACCTCTTGTTGAATCCTGAAATTCTGAGCCAGGCCTGCCTCCTTTCAGTGATTCCTATCGCCATCAGTCTGCTTGACGTCTCTGCCCCGTCCAATGCGGTCTTAAGGCATGAGTTTGCTATATTCTTCCCCTCTTCCACTAGATGGGAAGCCCTTTGTTGGTATTGTTCGGGAAGATGCTTGATTAGGTCCACCATCTCGTCCCAATGTTGGTACTGGTGCCTGTTCAGTAGCGCATTTGAGTTCGCCATGCGCCAGTGCATTGCAGCGTTCCTCTCTATTTTCCTTCCAGTGAGGTCCATCTTTCTGCTCTCCTTGTCAGGAGGTGGCCCGAGGTCGCCGGGACATTGGCACTTTTTCTGGCTGTGGATGCAATAATGGAGTCAGCAGTGACCGATCCCTTGATATATGGAGGGTCCTGTGAGGAGTGTTTGTATCGCTTTTCTGTTCTGGGCGTGATGGATCGGCATGTTGCTGGTTCCTTGAACACCTCTTTCCCTTGGTTCATGACACGCTGGAGCATGGGGAGGAACTGGCTCCTAGTTTGGATGGGTAGCAGTGTTGAGTAGAAAATCTGCTTTCTGTTTTTCCTCCTCTAGTTTCACGCCAAAAGCTGCAGCCACGCTTTTGACGACCATGTTGTATGCCCCAATATCATCTGGCGGCGAAGGCCTCGAAGGATAGGTCTCCACAGGCTCTTCTGGATTTTCGGCGTCGAGGTCCTGCCATTCCAGCTCGTGCGTCGTCGACGGTGCCGAGCCGTAGATAGACTCCTCCTCTTCTTCTCCCTCATAGTAGGGATCTTCTTCCCCTTCTTCGGGAGCTTTCGATTGCTCTTCGGCATCGAACTCTTCCTGCTCCTCGACTTCAACGAGGACCGTCGCCGGTTTCGTTGGGATTGTGATTCTCTTCATCTTCTCGTCGAACTCCTTCCTCTGAAGGATGCTCTCCATCTCCGCCTCGAGCCTTCTCTTTTTTTTCTCCATTTCGGAGGCATGTTCGGCGTCGAGCGCTGGTCTTTTTGACGGAGCTTGCGTCGACGCGGCCTTGTCCTTCGTAGTCGAACGCCCCACCTCGTGGGTCTGTTTCGACGAACCTTGTTTTTCAGGGGCCTTCGGCACCTGGGAGTCCTCCTCGAAGGATCCGCTGGGCCTTTCGTCCTTGGATCCACTCGCGGTCGTCGGTAATTTGACGCCAGTGTTCCTTTCGAGGACCTAGACTCTCGTTTGAGAGTCAGGGTCTGGTTTTCGGGGCCCTTTCGGGGGTTTTGTGCTCGACGTCTCTCCTACCTTGTCAGACGTTTTCTTATCGTCTCTGCGACCGTGAAGTCATCAGGTCCCTCGGCAATGTTGTCTTCATCGTCGGTGGAGAAGCCCAGGTCGTACAGAGACGGGGCCTTACCCTTGCCTTCCATGTTGTAGTTGGCTCTCCTCTGCCTCTCTCTCACCCGGAGTGCCTTCGGCGTGAAGGCGGAACAAGCATTGCAGTCCTTGCTCTCGTGGTCGATAGGCAGGCAAAGGTTGCAGACCGGATGTTGGTCCTTCTGCACGTATTTGTGATGGCAGTTACGGCAGAATTTAAAAGATGTTTTGTCCATTCCTGCGCTCAGAGTTCCCGAGTGCGCATTCTTCCTTCTTCGTCGTCCCGGCTCTATGTTCTTCCTCTCTGTAGTCTTTGCTTGATTTTTCGTCGATGAAACTCGTGCTCTTCTTTCTTCGTTCAAACTCTGGAGCTTCTCGTTGACGATCCAGACCCAACAGCGGAAAAAAGAATCTGAAGATGGCGCCCCAAAGGTGGGACTTCAGCAGGAAGCACGCCGACGTCACGAGAAGTACACCAAATGGTGGGACGGCGACACCCACCTGGGCTACAAAACCAAAAAAAAAACAAAAAAAAAATTACGAATCCGGACCCAACCACCAGATCGTGAAATAATGCACAGCATAGTGAATCCATAAAGATTCATGCTGCCAAACCAGTTTAAGGGAACAGAGTCCTGTGACTTTTGACAGTAAGATTTGTCTGCATTAAGGACCCAAAGCAACCTGAATTAAACAGGGAAAAGCTGAAACCAGTGGAGGCTATAAGGTGGTTCTGCAATTTAAATGGACCTTTTTGCTGTCAGCAGTTTCGACTGAGGAAAAGGAGTCACACATCTATGCAGGAAAGCCTGAAGGTATTGGATCAACCTACAAAGGACGGCTGTAGCAGTACACAAAACACCGGATGCAACCAAATGACTGCCCCCCAAATTCACATCCATCAAGGAGGGGGCAATCTAGGGCCAGATTGGTAGTGTAGGGCCCAGCATCCTCATGGACAGGGGTGGGCCCCAATCAACATGCTTCAAGATTCCCATTATGGTCACATAAGCTAGTGCTCTTGGGCTTATAGGGAGATCTAAATTAACACCTTGTGCAGGCTCAAATGTTTTGTATTCTTGGCCAATGGTGTCCGATCAGAAAACAAAATGTTCTGCAGAGCAATTTTACCAGAATTGAGAATGTTGCTATTATATAGTTGCTTGTTTTTTGGTTATCCTACTGCGATGGAGGGTTGGTACTTCGTACAGGCAGGTGTGGGTAAAAGATGCAGCTACTAGACAAACAGATCCACAAGATTAGACAAATGTTCAAAGCACTACTTTAAATGTGAAGGGGTTCAATTCCCCATGTGACTAGGTAAAGGATTCCTAAATATGACAAAAGCAGATATTGTGGGGCATCACAAAACTAATTTGAGGAACTGTGACAATGGCCTGTTCAAAATAAGCATGTATTGCTCCCAAATACTAGATTGAGGTTACTAAAAAAAATTTTTATTGTGAGTTAACCAAAACCAAATTACAATAAAAATATATTTCGCATAAAATAATAAAACATGGAACATAAAAATCAATTAACATATCAGCAAAATCAAATTGCAGTTCCCATTCTAGGGATGTTCTTCAGAAGGGCTTCCACTATGGTATAAAAAGATGGAGGATAAACCTAGTCTTTGGTCTCGGAACATGACCACATTCCTTCAAAATGGTAAAAGGGGATCTATAATAATATGGGTATTAAGGAGGATCTTTGTCTTTTGTGGAATAAGTGCATAGTCCACACAAGGTTGTCTTTTCTCGTGCAAGTCAGTTGTATACAATTTGAATTTTCATAAGATGCCAATTTAGTTCAATCCAAGACAGAAAGTCAATATTTCTTTAGCAAAAGTCTTTATTCAGTAATCACCATATTAGATATAATGGTAATTGAAGGTAATTTATACTCATTTAGTAATGAGCTCTGTCTATACAGGTTAAAAGTTGAAATTTCTCTATAAATATTAGTTGCTTTGGCAGTGATTTCTTTTACTGCATCTTCTTTGGAGTTAGAAGTTACAGAAGTGACTTAGTTATTATTTAAAGCAATAAACTATGGAAGACCCAGTTCTAGTCCAATGTAGTGGTGAGGCATAGAGGCTCTTAAATTCAATATGCATTTAATTTTTTATTTTTAAGTGTTTCTAGTTTAGTTTGCCTATAGTATGTTCTTTTGACACAAGTTCTCCATTAGTTTGCTTTTAGCAGCAGTAAGCGTTGGTCCAATTTAGAAAGGGGGGTCTCTAGTTGGCAGAGGAAGGTACCTTTGTCCAAATAGGGACCCTTGCTTCTAAGGGGGTAACACTTTAAATACCCCTTGCTCACCTCCTGCGTAGCTTGGAACGAGCAGATAGACTTGTCCCAAAGGCAATGTGTAAAGTATTTGTACTCAAAACACACAGTAATACAGTGATAACACCACACAAGTTAAGAAAAATAAAGTATCTATCTAAACTCAACAAGACCAAAACAACAAAAATCCAACATGCATGTAATAAGAATATGACTGTAAAAAGGTTTCAAACTACTTGGCCCATAGAAAACTATGGTTGCGTTAGTTCTCTAAGTACCTGTAGTTGCAACAAAATTCGCAAGGCCAAACAGCCACAGAAATGGGAAGCATTGAAAGAAAAAAAAGTGATGCGTCGAATCCGGTCTGTAGGGAGAGGTGACGCATCGGTAAAACTTGCCGCACACGTACAATGCATGGAAACCTGGGATGAGTTGGCAATCGATGCAGCGGCGGCGAGCAGCACTGCGTCGGTTTCTCCAACCACGATCCCTTGATGCGCTGGTTCTTGCAGTGGAGACAGGTGCTACAGCAGTTTCTGCAGCAGCGAGACGGTGCGTGGAGATTTTTCTCAGAACAGCGGTGCTGCATTGAAAAGACAGCCGCAAGCGCGATGCGTCGATTTTCTTGTAGTTGTGTTGCTTTTCCAGCTCCCAACAGCAGGAACAACCTCCAGAGGCCCAACAGAGTCACAAGCACCTCTTAGCAGGTCAGCACTCCCAGCAGGGGAGTGAAGTATTTGTGTCCCCGAGACTTCAGAACAGGAGGCAAGCTCTACTCTAGCCCTTGGAGATCTTCCTCAAGCAGGGGGACACAGAATAGTCCTTATACTTTCCTTGGCAGAAACAGCTATTGCAGGCCAACCCCAGACAGCACACAGCCAAGGGGTAGTACTCCTCCAGTTTTTCCAGCTCCTCTCATTGGCAAAGGTTCCTCTTGATTCCAGAAGTAGTCTAAAGTTCAGGGGTTTTAGGTCTAATACTTATACCCCAAAAATGTCTTTGTGAAAGGATCTCAAAGCCCAGTCTGAACCAGTTCTGTCCTCACTGGTGCAGTTTAACCACAGGGGGTGGAGACCGCATTATGCAAGGGAGATGGGCCCTATTCAGGTGCAAAGAGATATCCTCCCACTACTCTAAATTCAGCCAAGATCTATTCAGCTCAGATCAGTCTCATCCAGGAGGGGCCAGGCACACCACCACCCCCAGGGGCGGTCTACAGTGAATGCACATCCACAGCCCCTCTCACTCCAAAACCAGACAGTCAATACACAAGCAGGCAGAGGCACAGAGAATGGTTAAACAAGATGTCAGGATCCCTAATGTGAGTTCCAAAACGAAGCGCAAGGAACTAAGTTCAATGGGCGCTTCAGTTTTGAATGGGTTTCAATGGTCGAGTCTGTGGCATGCCCGCATTTCCAAGATGGCCGCGCAGACGCTGGGGTCAGCGGTCTAGTTGTTAACAGATCCAGAGAGACGATGTGACGCGCGCGCCTGAGGTAGTGCGCACTTCACCAAGACATTTCCTCAGAGAAGACGTGCTCGAGAAAGTTCCCAGTTCTGAAGAGAATATCTAGTGTAAGAAGTTTTCCAGAGTAACGCAAGAGAGTAGTGTCGAGTTAGGTAACCGATACTCACCGAAGAGGACAGAAAAAGCCGCAGAGTCCGTAGAGGCAACTTACTGAGAGTCGGAGTTCGGAGTTATTTCCTCGTCGCTCCAGGAAACGAGATACGACTTCTGCAGCACCTCTCCTCTTGGAGTAGTTTGTTCTTGAGCTTAATAGCCATGGATCACTTTAAGACGTTTGGCTTTAGTGATGACCAATACAATAAGATTGTTAACACTAAGAATGGAAACAAAATTACAGTTTTGTCCGGGAGAGGGGAAAACTGGGGCAAACTGGTTAATCTTAAAAAGAAGTTGATCCGCACAGAAGCACATGCCGATTTCCTAATAGAATATGTGAAGTCGGGCACAATCCCCATTGGCCTACAGGTTAGGAATGAACCTGGTCTATTTATAGAAAATAAAAAATTTTTGGAAGTATGGACACAGATCTCAAATAGATGTAGTAGGGATTGGATGCTCCTTATCATTGAGACAGCTCAGGAGTTGATTATTATTGAAAAAGAATCGATAGAAAAACTAGAGCTAGAATTGAGAAATAGTACAGGAATGGAAGATGCCAAACGTAAACTTGAGGAGATCAACAGAGATATTGAAGGATACAGAGATTATCTTATAAATAAAAAGACTAACAAACTCAAAAAAGACATTGAAAGATTCAGTGCTGAAGGAGTCTACCCTTTCCTTAACGAGAAATACTATCAGCAAAAACAAGAGCAAGGGTGGGAAAGACCATATAATAGACCCATTTACAGAAGAGGAGGTAGAAAACAGGTCACCTTTTCAGACACATCAGGGACGAGCAGTGATGATGAGATTGGGCATAAAGAAGATAACAGCAATAGGAATAACTTTGTTGAAACAGGTCCCCAGCCTTTTTTAGATCAAAGACCCAGGCGGGGACAGAGGTTCAATTCGAATCAAGGGAGAGGACAACAATTTCGGGGCCCTCCACCTCCACAACAAGAATATTTGAGAACGAGAAACCAACGCTACTGGCGTCAGACGGAACACCAGTAGTGAATTTATCTAACAGAGACCTCACTGAAACAGAGATTAAGGTACTCAGTAAAGGGTTTAGTTTTGTTCCATCTACAGGGATCAATAGGTATCAATTAGAGAAAGACTTACGAGCCTTTTTTAGAAAAATTAGGCTTAAGAGATTCTTTGAGGATCGCCCGTTAAGGGTTAACAATAATGTCTCTGGTCTCAAACCTAGATCCTCCTTTACCCCCACCCTAGCTATGGTGAGTAAAAATCATGAGATATTTGAAAAAGCGGTAGAGTGGGATACAATCCATTCTCTCCCAAAACCCTAGACAATCTGACTACAATATGACCAGAGAAGTAAAGCAGTCCCTTAAATCTTTGAAAGATGACCTGAGTCTAACCATAAAACCTGCAGATAAAGGTGGTGGAGTAGTGGTGTTTAACACCTTTGATTATGAACGAAGGATGTTAGAGATGCTTGCTGTGAAAGAACATTATGAACCAATCTCTAGAAATCAACTCACTAAGCTTATAAGTGATTGTCATAAACTTTTGACTGTAGCAAAGGATAACCTATGGATTTGTGAAGAGGAATTTAGATTCCTGAATAACGAAGAACCTAGGATTCCAGCTCTGTATGGTCTCCCCAAGATTCACAAAAATCGAGAGAACCCACCCATGAGGCCTATAGTCAGTAGCATCGACTCATTAACTGAGCCCCTCAGTAAATATGTAGACCACTTCCTTAGACCCATAGTAATGGACCTTAAATCATATGTGAGAGATTCCTCCCATATGATATCCCTGCTTGAGGGCCGGTCCTTCTGTCGGGAGACTCAATGTTTAGTGACTCTGGACATTGAGTCTCTCTATACGAACATACCTCAAAATGAAACTGTAGAGGTGGTCCGTAGAGCAATTTCTGGCATTGAACTTGATGGTGTAGAAAAAGGTTTTATTGTAGACTGTGCCAGGATGGTACTCATGAACAATATTTTTTTGTTCAAAGATGAGCTTTTTAAGCAAAAGAAAGGTACGAGCATGGGGGCGACCTGTGCGCCGAGCCTGGCCTGTCTCTATGTCGGCGAATTTGAGAAGAAACATATCTTCAACGAACTCGCTCCATTTTTTGAAAATGTAGTGGGTTGGTACCGCTACATAGATGACATCTTTTTCATCTGGGATGGTACCATGGACCTTCTTGATGAATTTCTACTTTGGATTAACTTGGGCGACCCCAACTTAAAGTTCACATCACAGTCAAGTAAATCGAGGGTTGATTTCCTAGATATCTCTATCAAAGAGGTAGATGGGAGTTTGGCGGTGGAACTATTCACAAAACCAATGGCCAAAAATACTCTGTTGCATTATTCTAGTTTCCACCCCAAATCACAGCGTGACAATATACCCTTCAGTCAGTTTCTCCGCTTGCGGAGGAACTGTTCTGATATCAAGGATTTCTATAGACATGCGGAGACCATGAAACAGAAATTCAAGGAAAGAGGGTACCCTAAAAAACTAATTTCACACTCCTTCAAACGTGCCAGATTTTATGACAGAGAAGCTATGCTTAGCAATACTGTCAAAGAGAAAAAGGAATCTGACAAAGTGGTCTTTGTAAGTAATTTTTCCCACATCAGTAACCGTATCAAGAATGTCATCAATAGCAATTGGCATATTATTAATAATGAGGAAGAACTCAAGTTGGAAAGACCCATTTTTGCTTTCAAAAGAAACAGGAACTTGAGAAACGAACTGGTCCATACGTATAGAGAGAACAGGGGCAAAGTACAAAGCACGTTGGACAGAGCTATTGCCATGGGAAACGCAAAGTGTGGCACATGTAATGTCTGTTCACTATGCATTGAGTCAGGTAGTTTGGAATACAATGGACACAAGGTATCCTCCAGATCCCTTAACAACTGTAGGAGTAAAAATATCGTATATTTCCTTAAATGTCCATGTGAGAAAGGTTACGTAGGGGAGACAGGCAGGGAGCTTAGAACCAGACTCCAAGAACACCGCTCCGCTATTAGAACTAAGAAAGTCAATGCTCCCCTAGTCACCCATTTTATTGAAATGGGCCACAACGAATCTGACTTAAAATGGTTTATCCTCGAGAAGATATGGATGGGGCCTCGCGGAGGCAACATGGAACAAAAAAGAAAAATCAGAGAGCAATGGTATATCTCTCTTTTGAATACAGTGAGAAATGGTCTGAACTCGAGGGAGGAATGGGATCGTTTGATCAGATAACGGTTCCTTCCCTCACGAGTTCTTCTGAATATTAAGGTCCGTCATTGTGCTTAGATTCTGCTCTATAGATGCTGCCCTAAGAGATTCTTTCTGAGATCTCTCTATAGAAAGGAACTCGCCTCGTACTGTTCTCTGACATATACCAGGAATACCCTTAATTGATTTTGGTATATCCTGAACTCTGGCTCTTCGAATATACTGTTGCACTTATTAGGGTTTTTAGGAATTTGATGCTGTTGAAGGGAGTTTGCGTTTACAAACAACGGGTCTTTAATCCTTTTTCTTGCCCTGACTCGTGCGCACAGCATGGAGTGTGAAGGATAGTAATGGTTAGCAATAACGATAATAAAATTGCTTGCCTTTCTTTAAGTAGAGGGGTTTTGCGATTCGTGTTTTACTCCGTTTTGGATTCAGTTTTGAACATTACCTTGTCGCAACCTGTTAAAATCCCTTATTTAGAGTGAGGGTGTCGACTTTGGTACGATTGGACTATGTACCTTTATTGGTCACTCAAAGATGGCCGCCATGTATGCCATTGGAAAACCTCAGTTTAAATAGCTCTCTGTAGGCTGATATCGACCTCGCTTTTGATTTTCTACGAGGCTGCATCGTATCGGCGTTTGTATATATAGGCCAATGGTTCTCTTTGTTTGGTATTTTTGAAGGAGGACGGTAGATGGGTTTTTGTTTTCACTTGGCTCGCCCCGTCCTTACTTTTCTATACACCAATGGCTAACTTTTGGCAGTCAAAGATGGCCGCGTCTTTAGGTCTCTTTTCGCGGTCATTTTTCTAATGTTTCACAGCTGAGGTTGATTGAATGCCCCGCCCCGAGGAGCAGGGGGTATAAGACAGCTCTCTCTTTTGCTCATTTAGATACGCGCTTCACTGGGGACCAGGTCATGGCTTCAAGATTTCCACGTGCTGTAACGGGGTGAGTGTAGTTTATTAGGGCAAAGTTAGCTTTCTGGTGTTACCTCTGGAAATCCACTGACTAGCAGATATTTAAGATGAAGTTTCAGCGTTTTTTGAGTTTGCCAAAAAAATGGTAAAAAGAACCTAACTGTTGGTGGCACAATAGCCAGTGTTTGTTTTAACAGTAATTTTTTGGGACTAAATATAATTAATTTCCACATGCCACCAACAGGTTAGAAGTAGCCATTATAGGATAGAAATAGGTAATATATGTGTATACTACAGCTGAGTCTATCGAAATCTATGGACACAGGATTGGAACAATAAGTGATTTAACTCATACAATCCCCTCGTCTTATTTTTTACCCCTTATAGAAATCTTTGGAATCTCGAGAATACTTGTGTACCGAGATCTAACCAAATACATCAGCCAATGAAGTATGGATATTTAGGACGGATATGTTCTTAAAAGAATAGAGTATTTCCTTACCCCTGAGACAAGCTTTTGGACGGGATTGTTCCCTATTTTCAGTAAGTGGAACCTATAGACTATGCTGTTCTTTGGGGCTGGGGGTTGGTCCTTATGATATTTATGTTTGGACTTCTCTTACAGTTTTAGCCGGTCCCACCTTTCCTATACTATGAGCGCACTTTAAAACGGATACACAGGATGGCAGGTATATATAACAAGACAGACATTAGGGCATTTTATCCTCCTTTAGTAGGCTCAAAGGTGAGGCTATAATTATATCCGATTCTATTTTTTCAGATTAAGAGGTGTGTTCCCCTATATATCCTATGAACCTACCGCACTCCCGTTAAAGAGAAGTAAGGGAAGGAATCCTCTAGTACCTACCGCTTGGATGTACTGGCTAGAATAGAAGGTAATATCCCTCACTTAATAGAAACCTAGCTGTTCTATTCAAATAAGAAGAGCGCATGGATGATGTGTGGTGAATAAGCTATGTTAATGATTGGGAGTACATGTGTGGTTGTGGTTGATGAATCACCAGGAGAACTACACTTCTCTTTCCTATAATGGATTCTGCTGCCCCTGTTAGAGTTTGGAAACTGGTATAGGGATTTTTATTAAATTGTGGACACCCATATAAGGTTTTTATAAAATTGTTGACACCCATGTATGGCGTGTATAGATGTAAATCACAATTGTACAAATTGTATATTAGAGATGGGTATATTAAATGTATGTCTTTTTTGATTTTTAATGCCAACTTTTATGATTTGTCTAGATTCTTTATATTGTGGGAGACCATAATTAACTGTCCTGAAGAAGGTGGTCTTCTATTTTCTGTTTTCCACCGAAACGCGTCGACGCAACTTTAAAGTAAAGGAGACTATAGATCGGAATGACATCTGTTCTCCGGAAAATGCAAACACTAAGTATCTAGTGTAATGAGAATAGTTGATCTAGATCATTTGTCTTCCTTTGTTTTTTGATTAGAAAGCATCTTTCTTACTTGTGTTCTCCCAGTGTTTACAAATGACTCTTAGGATGAAATTGGTTTAATGTATTTTTACTGTATGTTTTTTATTGTAATTTCTTTATTTTCTAACTGTCCAACAACTATTACATTGGGCGCAGATTTTACTGTCTTGTGATTGCTATAAAGAAATGTTTTATTATGTCATTGTTTCTAATAAAATATAGAAATTTTTAATTACGAGTCCACATGTGGTTAAGACAAGGGTGCTTGTTCTGGTGAGTGAATGGTTTGGTGTGGGTAAGAATCTTTTAGTTCACCTGATGATGTGCCAAATAGGGGAATTCTTCTCTTGACTTTTGCACCTGAAAAGAAGACAGAAGAAAGCCAAGTGAATTACTGAAAGATTTTTAAGGTCACATTAAAATGATAAGTAGTGTTGGGTGACGCAATAAGCAAAGACTTACCAGGGTCAGCAGAGATCAGCATACCGAGTCCTGTAAAAGAAAAGAAGTTTATTGTAGTATATACTGAAGAGGTTACTAAGGGAAAAAGTAAAAAGACATATAGAAGAGTTAACTAGGAAAGTAAGGAGAAAGACTTGCCCGAGCTATAACAGTTCGCAGTAACCTAAGGAGAGGAAGCAACTGGAGAAGTTAAAGCACAAAAGAATCATCTAGAAGACAACAGTTGTTAGTATAGCTAGAAGCAAGAAAAGAAAGAAGAGAAACCACGAGAAGAAAGTGAAGGCAACTATCGAAAGATTGATGGTAGGTCAAAAGAGAAAGAGTTAGAAGATATAAAAACTACAAAGATAAATAGGTATAATTTAACGAATATATGTTTTACAGATAATTAGTCAATAACAAGAAAGAAGAAAAAAGGCAGAGTTGAACAAGAAGAGAGGCACAGAGTTCAGGATACTGGGTAGGTAGAAAGCACCATTAGAGAAGAGAAGAAAAGAGACAGAATAGAGTAGAGGAGGAATAATAATTATGTTGTGTGCTTAGTTACCTCAGGAATCTTCAGTAGCAGAGTGATAGCTGAAGAAGAATTCCAGATAGGAAAACCAGGTGGTCCAGAACCAGTCTCTTCTCTCGTTTGTTATTTTATCCAATTTCCCCCTTCCCCCTTGCTGATCAGTTAGAGCCAAAGACATTTCTTGGGGCTGAGTGATTAGTAGTGGGAGTTGGGAAGCTAGCAGCTTCTGTTCCTGTGCAAGACAACGGTAACCAGCGAGAAGCTGAAGGTGAGCTCTGACACAAGAAAATGCCTGCTTTCCAAAAGTTGTAAAAAAACGGAGGGGGGTGGAACCCGACACCTGTTTGACTTCTATGCTATTTCTTTAAAGCAACAAACACCAAAGGATTATAGTTTGCTCTGGCTATTTATCTTTTAATTCAATTATTTTTTTGTGTTTTTTTTCACACTAGTTCATATGCATGAAAAGAACAACACTTTTCATTCCACAAGATAAACCGTTTACAAACTAAACATTCAAAGTTCCGACAAACATTTAAAACGTGTGACATCACTACATAAAACAAATGGCTAACATTACAATGCACCATATCATGTCTTTTAAACAAAACAAACCTAGAGGCTAACAAACAATCATTGAATTAAAAGGTAAATAAATAACCAGAACAAACTAGAATCCTTCGGTGTTCGATCGTTGCTCTAAAGAAATAGCATAACAGTCAAACAGATGTCAGCCCCCCGCCCCCCCCCCCCCTTTCCCGTTTTTTCACAAGTTTTATGGTCCTACCTGACCCTGGTTCTTTGGCCCTAACCCCATTAGTTGTACAACTTTCCAAAAGTAGCATTTTCAAACACACAATTTAAAAAACATATTTACTAGAGGTTATTACATTCGAGTTCAGAGAGCCTAAACTTTATTTCTCGATCTTATCCCAATGGGCCGTTCTACTGTAAGATGTTACAAAGAATTTCCAAATTCTATCCTATGGGGCAAGCTAGCCTTTCAATAGTGAAAAACGTAATTGGCAGTATTTCACTATCAGGACATGCCACACACACACCAGTACATGTCCTACTTTTCACATACACTGCCCAGGGGGATACCTTGGGCCTACCATAGGGGTGCCTTACAACTAAGAAAAAGGAAGGTTAGGGCCTGGTAAGTGGGTGCACTTGCCAAGTCAACATGGCAGTTCAAAACTGTGCGCAGACACCGCAATGGCAGGTTGGAGATACCTTTTCAGGGTTTCTCATGTGGGTGGCACAATCAGCAGTGCAGGTCCACTAGTAGCATTTGATTTACAGGCCCTGGCACACTCACAGCACTTTGCTAGGAACTTACCAGTAAATCAAATCTGCCAATCAGGGAGAACCAATTGTAACAATTTATACAGGGAGCACTTGCACTTTGACACCGATTAGCAGTAACAAAGTACCCAAAGCAGCTCAGCCAGCAAAATAATCCAGCACAGAATCAAAAATACAGGATGTAGATGCAAAAGGTCAGTGGAACCCACGCCAAAGATGTCAAGTCTAACAGTTTCCCTATAGTATGTACTTTTGACGCAAGTGCTCCATTTGTTTGCTTTTGCAGCAGTAAACTTCGGTCCAATTGCCCCATCAAGAATTTCTAGAAAAAAAGTTTCTGCCCCACGTTTCCAAATTTATTAGAGCAACATGCATGTTCCAAGTTAATTTGTTGTCAAACACCATTCAGGGTAATTATATACTTAGACCTGGTCGATTTTATGGTCTCCTATGACCCAGTAAAATCTTGAATTACTGCATTCAGAGAACAGAATTTGTTTTTCCAATTTACCTTTAACTTATTGTAGTCCTGGAGTCAGTTTAGTTTCGTCTCTAAACCAGGATAAGTGGAGGATAGAACAGTTAGGTCGTCTGCATAGAAAAATTAAGCAACAAGTAGGTTTGCATAGGAAAATTGAGCATTAGGAGTTATTGCATGTCTCGTGTGATCGGTCACAATAATTTCACTACTCTGGCAAATCTGTAAAGTAGAATAATAAAAATAAGTGGCGCAAGGACACTTCCTTCACAGTTCTTGAGGTCCTACCACAACCTTCATTAAGTTTCACCTGCACCCGTTTATCAATGTGGAGAGTAATCAGCAGATATATTAGCCTGTAACTGATTCAGAGTTTGGCCTACAGTCTGCTTGTCTCAGTTGAATAAGCAATAAACAGTGTTTAGTTGGTAATGCCTTGCTTGCCTGAAGAGATACCAACACTATAGTCTCCAAGACTGAGCACTGGAGTCTGAATCCTGTTAGATACAACTAGATAATCAATTCTCTGTTGCCCAGTAAGTTAAGCAAGTTATTAAGAATGTTTGGCAGAGATCTTAGTCTTACGGTAGCGGCCTCAATGTTCTTGAGCCAACTTTGTATAGAAGAGTTAAAAATAGATTGTAGCCAGGATGCGGTATTTCACTGTTTAGGAACATGTTAAATAGAGGAGCAAAAATTGAAATCCATTTAGTGGGGTCAATTTGTTAATGCAACAGGTATTCTGTTAGGACTAGACACTACGTTTCTAGATCAGTGTGTAGCAGATTTTAAACGCAGAGCACGATCCATCTCGAGATGGCCTTTTGCTACAAAGCCCTTCTTTTCTTGGCTCCCAAAAACCCTATGAAAAGTATAGTCCACCCGGAACTCTTTGTTACGATCAAAGTAGAACAATTGCTCTTTTCAGGTCCACGATGTGGAGTCTCTCCTCTTTGAAAGGGTAAAGCAAAGGTGGTCAGCAGTGTCATGGTCTGTCCTATGTGAAAGGCACTGAAGAGGCATATGTTCTCAGAATCCTAATATCTGGGAAAACAAGTTGTATAAGGGTAAGAAGAGTGCACATAGAATGCCACCAGTTCACTAACCTTCCGTATCGATGTAGTGGCACTAGAAAGCCTGTTTTGAAGGTCAAGAGACAGAGGGAAACTATGTATCTGTTCAAATGGAGAGCACATAAAAATAAAAGTCATAACAGAAGTTGTAAACCCATTTGGGCGTGAAGGGGTAAAGTGTTGGGAGACCTTTCAGAAAACTGGTTATAACAGGTGACTTGAACAGTGAGGGCTTCTCCAGCAACAAAGACAAAATGGCTGAAAGGTACCCTTTTGGAGTAACCAAAGCAAAGCCATGCAGGGCTAATGAAAGTAGAAGAGAGGTGTAAAAAAGGTGAAATCAACATTTTTGCTAGCAGACCAAGCCACAAATTTTTCCCGACAGCAGGTGTATAGTGTCTTGGTTGAAGGATGCAAGGCTGCCAGAATGATTTTGCAGACTTCTGCAGAAAGGTCAAAAACTGTCAATTGCTGCTGCTCCTTCTGCATGAAGTTGGAGTCTGCGTAGGTTCAGATGCAGGACCCTGCCTTGCTGATGCAACAGTATAGCTTCCGGAAGGAGTAGCCTTATCAGAGGACCAAAGCTCAAGTTCGGGATGCCATAATCTCAGTGCCAAATCCAGAGCCACATGAAGGATTTTGGCCTTGCCATTCCGGATCTGGTTGAAAACTGTATGCACAAGTGGTATCGGCAGAGATGTGTACAGGAGGACTCAGCTCCACTCAAGACAAAATGCACTTCAGAGCAAGAGTCGCCTTGTAAACTCCAGTATGCAGAAGTGCTGCCATTACGCATTCTTGGATGCAGTGAATACCTCTAACCAAGATTCTCTTCAAACTTTGAAGAAACCTTGCACCATCTTTAGATGGAGACGCAATTTGTGATCCACTATGCATCAACAGTGGAGTTCATTCGCTCTGGCGTTCAGAGCAAGCCAGATGTTGATCCACCAGGAATATGTACTGAAGTTCTGGCAAAGTCCAGAGATGCAGGGCCTCTTGCCACAGGATTCATGACCCCCCCCAACCTAACCCGGTTTGTTGCAATACCACATGACTTGTCCATGAACATCTGCACTAGCCTTCACATGAAGGAAGGCAGAAAAGCTTTCAGTGCCAGACAAACCGCTCTAAACGTAAACAAATTTATGTGGAGCCGAGACTCTGCTCATCTTCCCTTCTCCCATACTGCTGTCCCAATCCATGAGTGATGCACCCATCACCACTGTCAGTCTTTGGAGAGAAGAGAGGAAAAGTCTGCCGATAGCCCAGTTGCAGATAGTCCACCACCACTGCAGGCATTTGGCTTTTCCTTATTTGTGAGGAACTTTACCTGGACGCCGCCACTTGCCGACTAAGTGAACTGGGAAACCGCCAACTCATCTTGTAGCCTCCCCGTGTCCCTGGAGGGATTGACCGCCATATCGCCGTTTAACAACTTGCAGCACCCGCTTTGCGGGTGCCGCTGCGCGGCATTTGGCGTGGGGTCGAGGCTGCAGGAGCGCCGGAGAGCACCCGGAAGGAGGAGGGAACAACAGCGTGAGGTAACTGAGGGCGCGTGCTGCAGGGACTCTAGACCAGGAGTCCCTGCGCTGCACAGGTGTGCACGGCCACGCCCCCAGCAAGACACGCCCCCGGCCACAACGCCTCCTTTAAGAACAGCGCTCTTCCGCTCAGCGGGACGCAGAGCGAAGCCCGGGCAAAGGGCGGGCCCTCTGTGGCCCTCAGAGGCCAGAAGAGGCTGGACTGGGCCGCAAACCCTGGTCGGTTACACTTAGCTCCTTTTTGCTACTACTGCTAGGAAATACGGGTTATGAACTGTCGCGAAACTAGAAGTATGGCCGCTGTAGGAGCTAAAAAACTCACTGGAACTCTGGACGATTTTATCACCCGCACTCATGCGTTAATCGACAAGGGAATAATACTAATGGATAGGAGAGTGTCCCAAGACTTGGCCATGGCCAAGCGATCCTCCCTGGGCCTTATTGCACAGGCACAGACACCTAACATTGACTCTCGGACAGATATACAGGCCCTAGTACATAGCACTGGAGAGACTGGGGATCTTGATGCTTCAAACACTTTACAGGATCTTGAGGCTTCTCCTAACCTTCATCTCCTAACAGAGAGTGGAGCGCAACAAAGTGAGTCAAATACCTCTAACACCATATCCGCTACAAAAGAAAGGGGCCGGATAGAAGGGGCAATCCCCAAGCAAAATCGAAAGGCCAATAAACCATCCATTCCTAAAGGAAAGAAGGTTCGAATTCCCCCTAAAATCCCTAACATGGATAAATTGCCAGTAGTTTTACCTAGTCCCACAGGGGGACCGCATTCTATTAAGAGTGGTTTACCCTTGAGCCTTCCAGACGACACTATCATCGACCAAAGTCTGGAGGAAATTCTGGAACTGAGCGGGGAAGTTGGTAATTTAGCAAAATCACCATCACAGGAGGGGAATGGTTCAAGCATAAATAACACCACTATTTTTAATATGTTAAAAGTATTGCTGGAACCCATAGAGGCTAGATTACGCTGCCTGGAAACTGTCCTAAAAAACATACATAAGGATATAAGTGCCCCTAGTTTTACCTTGAACAACAAAACCGCCCAGGTCACCATCCCACCTAAAACGGCCAACAAGCCTTCGGTGGCTGTTAACAGAACGTTGGAGACCAAAAATGTGGCCCCCAAGAAACCTAGTAACACTCCAAACCAGGTTGGCACCAAAACAAAGCCCTCTGTAATTGACCAAACTCAGAAAACAGATCAAACCCAGAAAACAATTAAAATTAATCCAACCCCTCAGGCTACATCAAGTGATTGCTTATCACAGCCTCTAAATCTTGATGCACCCGACAGAGCCAAGGGCATGGCCCGCAGAAATATTCACCTTCCCCCTGATGCCTGTCCCTACGTGATCATTCTCACTGGTGTTACTGAAATCCCTCCATCAGAAGTAGAATCGTACCAGGCTCTTAAAAACAAAGTAGGTCACTGGCTATCCAAAAATTATCCCCTCCCGCCGAACATACAGAGCAATATTCTAATGATAGAGGGAGTTCCGTGGGTGGGAGGCAACAGAAAAAACCTACAAGGGGACTGCGTAGTGGTCACCTTTGAGAATACGGAGGTTGTAGATTTTATTTGTAGTAGTGGATCCCCTAGATATCAGGCGAGCACGGTGACTGCTAGACCTCTTTCCTACTTTTATCTACCACAAAATCAAGCTGATAATCGATGGAGCTGGTTAAAAGGTCCACATGACCGTAAATCCAGACAGAGACTTAAATCCCCCCTGGGAAATACAATCCCTTGGGTGGGAGGAGGGGTGGGATGCTGGATGGAACCTGGCAAGGAGCAGAAGAGGTAGACCGCGCCAAGGCGGTCCTCTTGTTGGTCCACATCACATCCAACCTTATTATTACCACCAGCTTACAAATGGTCTAGACAATCCCTTGCACTTTCCAATAGCCAATCGCTTTGAATGCCTGTCAACCACAGACTGGGTTGACTGACAAACACAGGGCTCATCAATTGGACGGAGTTATCAGATTATTCCTATTCAGCCATGTAAGGATGTTGCTACGGAGGACTTGATTAAATTAAACTTATCTCCTACGCCTGACAAAGGCCCGGCGGAGGGCGAGTGCCGGGGAGCGCTTACCCCTCCTAACGTAGATTCACTATAATGTAAATTTCTCACCTGGAATGTGGCGGGTTTAAATGTAAAGGCTCTAGATCCCATATGGCAAGGGTTCGTAAAACAATACGACATCCTGGCAATCCAAGAAACATGGAACACCACCACAAGTTTTTCATTGGATGGTTTCCGCAGTTTTTCTACTCCAGCAGTTCCAGGAGCAAGAGGGAGAGCAAAGGGTGGCCTACTCACACTGTGTTCTCTGGACTTGGTGGGGGTTTTCAAAAAACTAGATTCCGCACCCATGAACACATTAGTTGTGGAGTGGACTCTACCTGATTCAAAAAAATTCTTATTAATTTCTATAATTCCAAGGAGGTTTCCTACGCGAATGAGCATTTGACCTCCCTGTTAGACTTCCTGTCAGTCTATAGACAAGATTGCATTTCCGTCCCAGAGATGGTAATCCTGGGTGATTTTAACATTCACCCTTGTGAGGGAGATTGCTATAACGATAGATACGGGGGTTTACCGACAGAGGGCATTCCCCATTTCGAACACACGAACAAGGGTGAGTGTCTTGAGACTTTACTTGCGAACTTAAACCTATTTGAATTTGATCGGGGCAAAAATGAACCCAGAGCCCCAACCTTTATTGGGAGAGACGCCAACACCGTCATAGACTATATTTTTGTATCAACCGGGGTCCTGTTAAAGGCATGTGAGTATAGGGTTATTACTGCTAGTTTCAGTGATCATCATCCTGTCCTCCTAATGCTGGACCTAGACTGTTTCCGGACCAGTAGATTGACAGGCGTGGCAGCTTCAAAAGACTTGACGACTAAGGACCAGGGAAGGCGTCTAAAATGGGGGATGATTGTCCCTGATCAATTCTTCCAAACATTAGCCCAAGAGTCGGAGGCTAATATGGCAGTGTGCTTAGATCCAACCGCCCTGGGCTCCGATGTAGTGGCTGCATATGAGGAGATATGTGTAAGGATCTCTAAGAACCTGGAGCCAAGGCCAGGCGCACAAAGGAATAAGAAGATTTACAAATGGTTTAACAAGGAATGCTCGCTAAAACACAGTGCCCTGCTGAAAGCACTAAAATATAAACCCAGAGACAGGCCCTTAGTGGCTAACCTAAGGAAGGAATACAAAATTGCAGTTATTAATCGCAAAACCCAAATTAAGGAGGAAGCTTGGGATAGTTAACTATCCATGGATGTATTGAGAGACAGCAAAATGTTTTGGGCCACTGTGAACCAGACTTTTTTTTCCGAGGATGGGAAAACTGATATGGACTGTGTGATCGAAGACGATAGATGGCTAGGCCACTTCAAACAGATTTATGAATCCACAGCATTAACTTCACCAGTCAGTGCCCATGCTTCATCCCACCTGGTTATGGAGTTTAACACCACCGAGGTTGAAAGGGCGATTAAAGACACGTAAACACAAGGCCCCGGGACCTGATGGGGTCCCCGCAGATCTCTACATCCAGTATCCGCAATTTTGGTCAAAAATATTAACCAATGTTTTCAATGCGATACCTGCAGCTGGTTTTCCTTCCTCCTGGTCTACCTCTATTATTGTGCCCATCTTCAAGAAAGGGAACAGGGGGGACCCTGCCTGCTACAGGCCAATCTCCCTGTTGGACTCTGCCGTTAAGATCCTGGGCAGAGTCATTCTGCAAAGACTGGGGGATTGGCTTGTGGAGAGCGGGATCCTTTCGGAACTACAGTATGGTTTCAGAGCACATAGAGGGACCATGGACCAATGTTTAAACCTTCACCTCATTATTAGCAAATACACAGTGGTGAAGGGGGGGGCTTCTTTATTTGGGATTTATGGACTTATCTTCTGCTTTTGATTTGGTTAACCGTTCAAAATTGTGGATTATTTTGCGTGACTTGGGTTTGGACACTACTTTGGTTAATTTTTTGCACGACCTCCATCAAAACTTGTCCGCCTCTGTTAGGGTAACAAGGGAAGGAAGATGCACGGGGAAGTTTAGGTCAGGGAGAGGGGTCAGACAAGGCTGCATCCTGGCCCCTCTCCTCTTCACACTGTATATTAACTCCTTGGGGAAATCCCTGAACTCAGCTACCTTGGACATGCCGCGTAGGGGGGGGGGGGGGGGGGGGGGGCTACCTATTCCGGTCCTCCTATACGCGGACGACGCTGTCCTTATAGCTCGGACTGGTACGGGCCTGCAAAGACTATAAGATCACTTTGGTGGTTTTATGGAAGCCTTGGACCTAAAGATTAACACTGCTAAATCTCATGTTATGGTTACAGGTTCACAGAAGAAAAATATGAAGGTTAGGTCCTTCAGCTGTAACAGTTCTCCAATTTCGAGGGTACCCTTCTTTTGCTATTTGGGAGTCAACTTTGACGAGAAAGGAACTTGGGGTGCCCAACTGAAACTAAAGGAGAATGGAGTTAGCAGATCCACCACAGCTCTTATGCATTTCTCCAAAAGATTGGGTTCGAGACCCATGGAAGCCATGACTCGTATTTATAGAGCCAAATGTGTGGCAATTGCATCCTATGGGGCAGATATTTGGGTCTACGTTTCAGCCCCAGGCATCCAAATTGCAGAAAACAATTTTATACGAGCCTTGTTATCACTCCCGAAATCATCTCCTACATATTCAATCCATAACAAAATAGGCTTGGGACATGTCACTGATCTCTTAAAAATGGCCCCACTGTTATGTTGGATTAAAACCTGGACAAATGAGGAGATCACATTGAATCATTGCATTCTCAAAGATTGTATGACTCTGGATAAAGCAGACAGCATACCGTGGCTGGCATATGTTAGAGCGGCATGCGCTAGGCTAGGGCGCCCGGATATGTACTCTTTTCCACAGAATCTTAAGAAAGAGGATGTAAGGTGGGTCAAGCAGCACTTTCGAAATATGTTGGAGGCTGAGAGGGAAACGGTTGAGCTTTGTAAACCAATGGTAAGATCATTTTACCAACTTTCGTCGTCCATGGCTATGGAACCTTATTTAAAATATGTAACCAAACCATATCATCGTTTCCTACTTATAAGGTTCAGGTTCAACCTGATACATCTTGTGCTTGGCTCGTACACAAAGTGGGGTACTCCAGAAGATTTCCCACCCTGCACCTGCGATTTTTTTTCCACACAGGACACTCTGCACCTAGTTATGCTTTGTGAACATTATTTGGTGGCCCGTAAAAAAATTATTTTCCCCATCTTGAAAGACTTAAACTTTGCTCAGGTACGGCCGGCTATATTATACCTACAGATGTTGAACTCAGTACAGGTCACATATGGTGTAGCTTGTTTTTTGGTAGCAGCCGTTAGACAAAATAAAACAAGACTTGTCCCAAAAATCAACCACCAAACCTGAAACTTGCAAAAAAAAAAAAAAAAAAATTTGGTCGGAATGTTTAAAATATACTGAAATGGGTACTCCCTATATCTATTTTTTAAACTTGTTCTTGTAAATCCTTTAACATGTTTTTTATCCAGGATTGGCAATCACCTTTAAACTTGTTTAATTGTATTTTAACCTTGTTTTATGTACTATGTATTGCTTTTATGGTTTTAATTAACCGAAAAAAGTTCTTTGACTGACTGACTGGCTTTTCCTGCTAAAATCTGGCCCAGGTCAGTGATATTCCCCCGATGCTGTGCCCACTGGGACTTCAAATCCCACTGCAGCTTATGTTACAAGCAAGATACAGGAAGCCACAAGGCCGCAGAGTTATTTTATAAAAATTCAGGAATAAATCATTAGGAACACCCTTAATATCCTGGACTCTGCTCCAGAGGATAGGAACAAAACAGCACTAGTTTCAGAACGGCTATGATGAAAGGGGGCGTCTTATGGGGAGTCCGGTGTGACTTCTGCACGGTGATGATAAACGTCAGATGCAGGAGCTATTCCATAATCAGTAGGTTCAAAACAGCAGGCTTGCTCCAGGCAGTTAACAGCCAGTCTTCGAAGTAGGAGAAAGAATCTGCAGATGTGCTGCACCCACCACCATTCACCTTTGTGAACACCCAAGGGGCACTCGTTATGCCAAAAGGGAGCACTTCCAACGGAAAGTACCTTTAGCAGACTGTGAACCACAGGTAACCACATGCAACTCCTGTGGGTGGGTAGGATTGGAGTATGAAAACAGGTGCAAGTCCAGAACAACCATCCAGTCTCTGCAGTTGGGGGCACAGAGGCCCGAGCAAACATTAGCATCTGAAGTTAAGGGCGCAGTTCGAAATTAGGGTGGAGGACTCAGCCCATCTTGGGCACCAGAAAGTAAGGGGGAAAATTAATAACAACCTACTCCTAATGTCATTCCTCTTCATGGCTCCTTTGGGTAAAAGAGCCTGCACTTCCTGACGGGGCAGGGAGAGGTGGTCCTCATTCAGCTGGGCTAAGGATGAAGCAGCGTTTCCATGAAAGGGATGAAGTAACTCTGCTGAACCATTTTAAGTACTCACTTGTTATGGACTACCAGGTGGTGTCTAAACTGAAAGTGTTTAGAGTCTGCTCCAAGGGGTTATGGTAGCCATAAGGATCCTCCCCATTACTACCAAAAAAGAAGGCTCTGGCTCAAACTCAGGTGGTGAGTAGGTGTGAGTTGACGTCAGGGAACAGGGGTCTAGAACAAAGTCAGGTGGTATGATGGCAACGGTAGCTGTGGGAATGACTTCACTGGAAGTGGCTCCAGGGAAGGTTGCAGTCTCACAACTTAGGCCACTCCGGAACCAGCACCAGATCAAGGGGGCCCAACTGGCTCCAAGGACAGACACACTGACAGAAATCAAGTGGGGAGACCCACCGAGCTCATGGGGCCCTAAAGGTGCTCCAGAGAGCTCAGCCAACTCAAAATAAGACCATGGTCTTAAACTCTAAGCTGAGCGGGGGTGGGAAGGATTAGCTACTGCTAATTTGTGGAGGCTCCAATTAGACCCAGATACAGAAACCTCAAGCTGACACCATTCCTGTGCCTTGCCCAATGACTATGACCCTCGCAAGGAAGTCAGTGTGGAGACTTTGGATTTTTAACTTTTTTGCATGCCCCAACGACTGAACACTGAGAACAGCTATGCAAACTGGCCTGGGACCTTCCAAACAACCAGGACCTGGAGCATCGGAGTCTAATGGCATCAGGTAACCTAGAACTTTCAGGGATCACTCGTTCAGGGCCTTGAGATTCATGGTGCGACAGTCTTCACAGGCCTGGGAGTGGTGGTCCAATTCCAGGTGCCAGAAACAAACCAGATAAGGGTCTGTCAGACATTTGTCTGTGGCAGGAGCCACATGGTTTAATCCCCACAGTTTTTTTGAGGGGCATCTCAAGCACTCTGGGAGACAAAGCTCAAAAGAATGACAAAATGCCCAAGAGCGGACAGAAGGAAGCCCTCTCTAGATCTACGCATAAAGAAAAGAACCGATGTCAGCATGCTGGGGAGGCACTACATAGGCATTGCACACATCACTTCCAGAACAGACAGCGCTCAAGCAAAAACCAAAGACACCACCTACCCGCGTGCAGATGTATTGTTCAAAAGGTTCCAAAACCAGTCTGACACCTGGGGAATATTCTAAGGTAAAGAATCTGCAGCTAAAAATCATCAATCAAATGATCATTTTCAACTTCTCGGGTCTCCTGTAGGAAGAGAAAGGTGTTTAGGATGTTAATATTTATCTGTGTTTCTAGTCCATCAATGTTGCATGAGCAAAGCATCAACAGTGTTAGTGAATGGTCGATTGTAGTAATTTAAGTGTCAGGAGACCAGCTATCCTCCATGCTTGATGTCATCCTAGCTCTATCTCAGTATATATCCCACATCAATGTGATGTTGGACTTTGTGGGAGGCGCCATCTGGGTTCAGGATGCCTCCAGTTGTGTGGAGTTAATCCAAATTAAAAAAAGTGGACAAAATGAAATAGTATTGTAATGTCCAAAACTAACATAGGAAAGAAAAAAAAATAAACACAGGAAAGGAGGTGGCCCCAAGAGCCCATTTGGGGGTGAAAATGCAATCAAGAGTGACATCAAATAGGGAACCTGGTCCCAATGGCTTCTGTGGACAGTTCCGTATACATTCTCTTCAAGACAGACTTTCTTGCAATGAGTTCCACCACTCTCAAGGTGGCAGAGGATGACCTATGTAAGAAGCAGCCAGTTATACTGAACCATAAAAAGCTACATCTTTGTATTACTCAGAGTCATTAGGTATTTAATGTAAACATGAAGGTGCACATGAAGATACTAGCAAATAGATGTCCATTCGAGTTATCAGAACAGAAGGCCAAGCAGGGTTCAGCACAGACTGAAACTGGACTGTCAGACAATCTTTGTGGAAAAAAATTAGAAACAAGCCACTTTTTTGGCTTTCAACACAGGAAACCCTTGGAATAAGCGAGTGTGCCCTTTGTGCTTACAATCGCGCAAGTCGGACTTTCCACTCATTTGCCTTGGAGAAGTACCAGAGAAGGTTGCTAGATTTTTTTTATGTCTTAGCTGAGACATGGTATGAGCAATACATTTTATTTACTAGATGATTTACGACCCATTGCTGATCAATCATTGGTGTCACTCAGTTGCTGTCTCGTAATTGGCCAGTGCAGGCCAGTCTCCCTTCCTCTTTAGTTACCCCCTTCCATGGAGCCCAGACTAAGCTCTGCTGGCTTAATTTTGAATAGTATCCTTCTGCTGCTCACTGTAATGAGGTGCTATTTATTTTGCTCCATTTGTTCCTCTGCACTTGTTGCCTATAACCCTGTCTCGCATCAGAGTTGCGTTACTTAATATGGTCTGTGTTGCTTCTTTACTTTTTCCACTGTGTGTTGGCCCGCCCCCACCTAGCATAAGGTATGGGGGGGGGGGGGGGGGGGGGGGGGGTAGGGAGGGAGAGGAAATCAACGCTAACTGCACCATAGCGCTTCATTACCCTGCCGTTAATGTTGCTCTCAAATGTTTAGAATTGATTAAGACCCCTCTAAATAACACTATGGAAGAGAACTGGGGAAAAAGGTTTCATTAGTAACCTGGGAAACACCATGTAAAGCCACTGACAAGAAAGATGTCGGAATACAGAGAATGGAATCCTGTATAAACAGCAATACGAGTTGGTAACTAATCCCCAACCAGCTTTATAAAATATTTCCAGGGACCGGTGGGAGAAAGAGAAAATGGCACACCCCTTCCTATAAGGTGGAAATGGTGGGTGCGAGGACAACATTAAAATCCAATATAAGAACAAGGTAAGCGCATAAGCCTGAAGCAAACTTCTAGCCCCATCTGGAATGTGCATTGTTGGAAGAGATGCGAAAAAGGTCATGGAGAAGCTTATACTAAAAAAAAAAAATAGTTTTCTAGCTACCTTTCTCTCGTTGTGGAAATACAGAGAAGGGACATGCCCTCAGAAGCAGGGAGCCAAGTGTCTTGACTGAAAGGAAAGGTCTTCCCATTGAAACAGCCTGAAGTACACAAATACTAAGTCTGCTATTTTTATGGCTAATAAACTGCCTTTGTACAAAACCTATGAGAAACTGGGTGCAGTGACAGGACAATTAGCTCATTGCAACCTATGGAAAAAGGAGCAGGGGGTTCAGGGCAAAAAGATTAGGATTCCCGTTTGATAGCTATATAAACAGAGTGAATTGGGCTGAACAGTAACCTGTCAGTTGTACAAGTGAAATAGGTCAATTATCTGTTTGAAACTTCAATAAAAAGATTAAATTATAGCTTTCAGCACAAAGTCAAAGTCGTTGGGAATCAAAGTGACTCTTTCTATGAATCTGAATGTTTAATCTGTCTTCATTGTAATACTCTGCTCATGAAAATTAGAAAACCTTACAATGATAGTTCTATAAATATCAAGAATCCCAAAAAAAGGTAGATCAATTTAGACTTCTGAACCAACAAATGTCTTAACTGAAATTACACCTTAACAATTCAATCCTAGTAAAATAGTAGCCTTGATTAGGAGGGTGCGTCTACAAAACGACTGAGATATGCCATTTTTAATAACCAATATAGCAACCTAAGCATAAGGGTCTGCTTACCTTGGTGGCAGTATGTGGAAAAGTTAAAAACTTCTTAATACTGATTGTCAAGAGCATTAGTTGATATTACTGTACAGTACCTCAAGTCACAGATGTAGCAGGAAGTTAAGAAAAACGGACGTCAAGTTGCACTTGGATAAGCAAAATTTAAACATTCAAACTGGGATACACTTGGTTTCTAAATTGAAGAAACTAGAGGCATTGCATTAAGCATTTCTTTAAAAAAAAATTGAAAATAATGTCAGTATTTAGAAACAGTGTATTGGACTTGAAGCTAAATGGTCTATGTGAAACATTGTTTTAAACAAAAACACATTTATTTTAACTTGTAATTTAGAAATGCTAATACAGATGAGAAAGCCTGAAGACACCTTTCACAATTATGAATGGATTTAGTTCTGAACAATAAATTGGGGCAAACATTTACCAAGATCAAAAACTAATGCAGAGAGAGGCTGGAAAAATATTTTTCAGCAAAAGGCAATTTAATTCTGGGTAAGGTAGAACCAAAAAAAATACTATTTTCATAATTAGTTTGGTATATGTGATCATCCATACCAAGTGTTATTCTTGTTGGAAGTGAGAGCAAGAATTCAAAGCAGGATCCTACAAAGCCCAAATAACTTAAAACTAAGGTTTCATACAGAGTTTGTAATTTGATAGACCAAATTCACGGTTATAGATGTATCAGCAAGTCACACCAACTAAATCATTTTGCATCTCAGTCAGTTAAATCACATCAATATGGCAATTTTTTAAATCAACATAACTAGTTGTTCACAACTTGGAGATTGGCAACTAACGTATGTACCCAAAGGACATACTTCCCAAATTGGAGCATTTACACCAACATTATCAAACTGTTTCTGCAGTTTACGTTAATGGGATAAAACACATATGTATTCCAATTCCTTTAAAAGTTATGTCAAAAAAGGAAGTTCTTACATCAGCTTTATATGCCTTATAGGAAATAAATTAAAGTAGCTAGCAGACAACTATTTTAGTAGTCCATCCACACTAGCATTCCATTACAAAGTCCAATACATCAGGATATTAACCCTAAAGCTTTAATATTTACAGCTGCATTGTGAGTCAACTCTCAAAAAGAAGAACTGTTCAGAATCCAACTTTGTTTAAATAAGGGCCATTACTCAGCAAAACATGCATTTTTTTCCTTCAACAGCATTGAGTAAAATTTCACTGCAGTGATCACAATCCCTGTCCAAAGAATCCCACAACAGTTCCCTAAAAACAAAAACACTTACATAGCCCAAAAACATGGGCATTACTTACAAATGTACAATGGGATTTTACTGCATATAAAAATACCCATCCTCAAATGGAAAAGAAACAAGAATTAAGCCATACAGTATTTACACTGCAGTCTACCCTCAGATAAAGATAATACCACCATCTAAGTGCAGAAGTTTAAGCTGACATTTTTGAAAGCCCATGGATGTTTAATAAGGAGCAAAATCAGTGGGATTACTTCAGAACATGAACAAACAAACAACGTGAATTCAATAAAGATTTTGTATTGATTCAATAAAGTATTAATTGCATGACCATCATAGCACCTCTTTACATTATCACACGATCACCAGAATGATACTGCTTTTAAAATAAAGGGTACAGTCCAATATTTAAGTTGCACAAAAGTACTACAAACTTAGGTGCATGGTAGTGCTGCAGAAATGGAAGCAGTCAGAGTTGACAAGAGATGCCAAGTTATATTTGAAATAAGACAATCAGTCAAACTGGCAATACTGTTGAAGCAAATACTCACAGATAGAAATAAAATATCTTTCTATAACCATACAACTGTTATTTCCTTTCCCTTTACGAATACAAATAAGGGCACTTTTAGCACTGGAACGTGTACATATTCGCCTATGATGATCTTGCTAAATACTACACAATATCTGCTCTCCTCGGACATGAATATAGTTAAAGAAAGCCAAAGTTACAAGAGGCATCTACTGCAATACCTAAAACTCTCTTTATGGCAATCATTATTGAATTCGTTTGTCTGAAACAGTGAAAAAGGGAAGATGGTCTTGAGTTTCCTTTTCAATTTTATGTTGAGGATCAAGTGGCTTTTAAGCAGCATGGTGGGTTTGAATTATCTGCAGTTTAGATCATTCGGTTGCGTTTATGCGTTGGTGAGTCTGTTATAACATCGCCACACTGGGCTGAGGTACGTTTTCTAGTTCCACCATTGTCCAAGTGGAGTGCCATTTCTTCTGATATGAAAGTGTTCAAATCAACATCATGAAGTCCGTTTCTCCTACGACCAGCATTAGAACCACTGCTAACATGAGTGGGAGATCCAGGTGTACTGGAGCGGACACTTATACTAGCCATTGCACCACTCAATCCTGCATCGGAAAAAGAGAAAAAAAAAAGCATAATGTATTTAATTTTTTTAAGTACACTACATACAGGAAAACAGGTGGTTAAATATAAACAAATACGGACACAGAAGAAGCAAACTTGGAGCATTTTTTAAATGCTGAACACAAAAGCTTATTTTCATCATGGGGAAAAAGATATTCGATAAAGACAAAAAAAAACAAAGACCAAATGCACAATTTTAGATGTCCATGTATAATGCTCGCAATATAATACCCCTTCCTCACAGGTCTGCATAACATCAGTCCTGTCAGGGAAAAAAAATGCAGAGACCATTTAACATGGCACTATCATCTAATCACTGAGGCTTGAATTTCCAATTAAACATAAACCTTTGCAGGAAAAACACTAGGCAACCAAAAGATAAAATCCGTTTAAAAAGTACTAGTCAAATGCCCTACTACCCAAGAGTATACAATGCATGAAATAAAAGATTTGCGTAGAACAAAACGTTTTACAAATGCGGATTTACTAAACTAACCAAAGGAGTGTAGATAAAAAAAAACTTTCAAATACATAAAAGGATATTTTGAGGATAGATCTATTAGCATAATGAAATGTAAAATATCTGGTTGCAGTAATGCTATCCAAAGACACCCACAGGAATGTAATGCAACAATAGTCACCTAGTGGAGGATTACATTAATGTGTGCTAAAACTTTTCTTTGCACCCGCATTAACCCAAGATGGAGATTATACAAGAGCTAAAATGGGAGCACGTCTTTCAAGTTCCATCAGCCTTATCCTGCACTGAACTGCATAAAACATTGGCATGCCAGACTTTAGCCAAATATGCAAAGCGATTTCCTATTTTGTGCAGAATCATCCATGGGTTAAAAATGAAGGAATTAAAAAAGAATTTAAAAAAAAAACAGCCTCAACACTGTTAAGTGCAGCTAAAGCATAACTAGAGATTATCAATTGCCACTGTTTAACACAAATGCGGAGTAATAATTCATTTATCATCAGGTGCGAGGGAGGGTGGTGACTTGCAAGAGGAAATGCCATGGGCATTTCATTACAAATTTTCTCCACTGATAAGGACGTTCATCATATGACATTGTGTATATATGGATTAAGCAGGAAGGTGGTTTATAAAAAAAATGGGATTTAAATAATCTGAGTGCTGAGAATTACATACATATAGCAAGGTAGAACATATACATTGAACGAGCCTCATAACTATAAGCAGAATTATTTCTGTGTAAAGTCGTACATTTAGGGTGACCAACTGGCATGGGTGCAAATTCAGGATGGGGAGTGTAAAAATTCAGGACAAAACGTCAGGACAAAGGATAAGTTTTACAGACACATCAGAGGAGGTCGCGCAATAGTATACAAGTAAGCCCATCCATATCCAACCATTTGCAAACCTATACATCATGTATCCTTCCATCCACCCTTTCACTCATCCTTCCATTATCCATCCACCCTTTCCATGCGTACAGTCATCCATTCACTCTTCCACCCATCTTGCCATCCTCTCACTTACTCATCCATTCACCCAGCCACTAATCCTTCCACCTATCCTCCCTTTCTCTCGTCATCAACCCTTTCACTTAGCCATTCTTCCTTCCTTCCATCCACCAATCCTTCCATCCATCCACCAATCCATCTACTCATCAACTCATGAATCCATCCATTGACCCTATCACTCATCCATCCTTTCTCTCATCCGTCCACCCTTTCACTCCTTCCCTCATCTATCCATCCTTGTGTCCATCTACCTTCCCTTTCACTCATCCACCCTTTCACTCATCCATCCATCCACCTTGGCCGATGTCCGGGGAAGATGTCCTATGCAGCTATAGAGGTGTTTGGCTCGGGCCACCCCTAGGCCGTCACCTACCCAGCCGGACATCGGACATTGTTTTCCTCGTCTCCCCGTTGTGTTTCTTTTCCCTCCCCCACCTCTTCCCTCCGTGAGTCTTTGTCTGCCTCCCCTTTTCCAGCCTGACTTTTCTGTGTCCCCTGAAGTATTTTCCCCCTTCCCGGTTTTATTTTCTAATGTTATGCTATGCTTTTGTACGTACCGCGGTGCCAGAGAAACCTTGGCCATTGCCCCGTGGAGCTGTCACATGCAGCTATAGAGGAGTTTGGATCTGGTTCACCCCTTGGCCGTCACCTACCCAGCCGGACATCGGACATTGTTTTCCTAGTCTCCCCGTTGTGTTTCTCTTCCCTCCCCCGCCTCCTCCCTCCATGATTGTCTGCCTCCCCTTTCCAGCCTGACTTTTCTGATTTCCCCTGAAGTATTTTCTCCCTTGCCGTTTTTTTCTAATGTTATGCTATGCTTTTGTTACTTATGTAACTACGTTATACTGTTTCCCTTTCTATGTTATGCGACGCTCCAGCAACTGATGTAACTGTAACAATGTTCTGAAACCAATTTCTTACCTCATGTAAAGCACTGATACCTCTGGGTCTAGCCAGCACTATATAAAACTTTTCAAATATAAATAAAATAAAAATCCACCCTTTCACCTAATAATTCATCAATCATTTCACTCATCCATTCACCCTTTCACTCATCCATCCATCGACCCTTTCACCCACCCATCTACTCTTCCACCCATAGATCCATCTATTTCCCTTTTCTCTCATCCATCCTTTCTATCACTCATCCATCCTGTCTCTAATCATCCATCCATTCACCCTTTCATTCATCCATCCAGCCATCCACCCATCTCTACACTTACTCACTTGCCCACCTTTTCATATTAATTATGAGCTGAGCCTTTGTCTGCAGAGGTGCAGACAGGAGAGGCCAATCAAGAATTTCACCCTGGCTGTAGTTCCTAAAGCAAGGGGTGGGGTGGGGAGGGTCATGCATGATGCAGTGCCAGGCCATGAGGTGACTGACATGGTGTTGTTTCCAGGGCTTTAAGTGGGATGAAAAAACTGGGGGGGGGGGGGGGGGGGGGGGGGGGCTTCGATGTAATTAAGGGCGTGGCTTAAAACACCTTAGCCCAAAATGTGCGCGCCCCACTGGTATTTTGCCTCTGTCATTGTATCCAGATATATAAAACAAGAAACGTTACGCCTACAACAAGCCAGAACTATTGGCTTTGTCAATAGTGGTTAGTTGCATAAAATAAAAAAGCAGCAATCATGGCTTCCTTGAATACAATATTGCAGCCCAAATTGGCACATTGTAATTCTGTATGTGACAAACCGCTGCATACAGAATGACGAAGGGCAGGGTGTGGCTGCTCTTGTGCTCAAAGGAGTGCTTTGAGGCTGCCCCATCACAAAGTTGAGGCTTCATGCAGGGGAACAGTGTTCCCGCCAAAGCCCAAAATTACGGACAAACGGTGTCCGTAAAAGGGATCATCACGGACAACAGACGTGAGATCCAAATTACAGATGGTCTGTGAAATGTACAGACGGTTGGTCACCCTAAGAGTAGTACTAAACATCCAGAGTTTGTTTCACACATGCCAACAGCCACAACTTAGGCAGGAGACTCCCGATTTTCTCAGAAAAAAAATGGCTTTCTTTTAGCAGTCTCCAGTCTAAATTGCCTTTTCTTCAAGTCAATGGGGGGAAAATGAAAACTCCCGATTTTTTTATTCAAAGTTTCCCTCTTTCTAGTGTCAAAATGCAGACGTGTGTTTGTTATTTGGTGAAAGGGAGGCCATGTGGCAGAGTGAACAAAGCTGCCCTTTGTAACTGGGGACCATGATCCTGGGCAAATTAATTAATTTCCCTGAGCCTAAAAAAAAAAATTGTCCTTGCATAATTAATGTGGTGGTCATGTAAAGTGCTGCCATGCTCTTGGGTCGTGTTTGCACTATATAAAACTGCAAAAGGAAAAAAAGAAATCATTTGTCAAAAGTAACCGTGTTTGTGGTATTTTGCATTATGAGGGCTTCAACAGAATATCACTGCCTAATTCTTAAACCTTCCTTTAGAGTGTTTTTAAAGGCTCACATATGAGAGTTTTTTGAATTGCTGCATATTAGCGTGTTCCAATTAGAGTACATTTGCTGTTAATAATTTACTGAAATGTGACCACACTACATTATATTATTTAAAAAAACATGAAGCTTGTCATGTACGTGCAAAAGGTTCCTGTAATCTTTGTGCCTTAATCTGTAAACCTATTGTCAAGGCATCCCTCCTATTTAGTCATTTATGGGCCATTCAGCCTACCTTGAAAAATACCCCATATTATGAGGGGCACTGTATATATAGAGAGATATATTTCCCAACTACAGTAATGTAACTGCTTTATGGTATTACTCTTGATTTCGTACTACTTTCTGATGAGAGCCTTAGCGTAAGAACGCCTCTCAAATAGAAACTTAATGCATGTGGAGCAATAAGTGTGTGTGTGTGTGTGTGTGTGTGTGTGTGTGTGTGTGTGCGAGAACCACATGTGAAACATTTCTAAGCCATTCTTTGGCTTTGACATTATTACCAAAACGAGCGGTGTCAAAATAGATTTGGCTTTTATGGGCTGCAATGTCTCAGGTACACCACTCATCCTCCTCTCATAAAGAAACATCACCCAATGTTGTTCACCCTACACTAACAGACACTACCTACCGAGAACTCACAAGGGTGCACCATCCCACTGGACTGAAATAACACGCAGTGCACCCTGAACTCACAAGCACTCCTCATCCTGTACTAACAGAGACACCACCTTACCCTGAACCCACACCAGTACAAGCCTCACTCTGCACACCTGGTGCACACCGGTCTCTCTGCATACGTACAAGAAAGGCATGCACCTCAAGCACTTTGCTCACGAGTCACGATGCACTCACTTGTCCACAAGTACAGTTACTGGGTATCCTAAAGCTGTGCCAATGAGCTCTAGGATTGGCTGATGGCTTTCAAGCCAATCCTAGATCGCTTTGTTTGTTCTCCACAGCAAAGATTGGAGCAACGGTTGGTGATAGAAATGCACGATTGGCTGTCACCCAACAGCAGGTAAAATTACGGACAAATGGCGTCCATTAAAGAATCCTTCACGGACAACGGACAGACGGCCGAAATTACGGCCTGTCCGTGAAATTTACGGACGGTTGGTCACCCTACGTACATTGCAATCCAAGTAAAGTGTTTCGCATGTCAATTTTACTGTAGTGAACTGGATTCTGGCCTTTGCACTGTAGCAATAAATGTGTTTGCTAATTTGGTTGCATTATATCTATTGCCCACATTTACTTTCACTGCTTTGGAAAAATAGAAGTGTCTTAATCACACAATGCAGTAGAATAAAATTATGTCAGTGAAATAAGGAAATTTGATGGTTACATGATAGATTTCTCTGTCAAAATGCCTGTCAAACCAAGCAGATCATCAAGAGTACTCTGATTAAGTGAAAGTTAAATATAGTTGATGCTGCAAGGGCAATCTAAATCATGGAGCAAGGTTACCTTAATTATGCAGCACATTCTTTTCATCCATTTGAGTTAGAAACTTAAACCATATTACAAGTTACCCTTTAAGTATTTTTTATATTACAGGTTTATTTTGGGTGTAGTTAGCGGAAGTGCGTTTATCAAATAGGGATGTTTGTTTTAAATGGTAAGCAAAAAGTGGACAATCCCAGTTTAGCTTTCAAAAAAGCTTAAAACTATGGTGATGATCAGAGCTACTAGAGCTGTGTGATGCGGTGGCATGTTTTCATAGTTATAGATTTGAGCACCTGCCACATTTCGCAGCACAATTTGCACTTTATTAATTTGATTTCTCAATACATACAATTCTGGATACATAAAGAACACATTTCACAACGCAGGGGGGCAGAGTAAAATGATCTTCACCATCCATACAATTTACAGACCGAATAGGAGCTAAACAAAAAGGTTTGTGCCGTTTTATAGTCTAGTATGCGATTGGTGTTGTATCAGGTGCAGGTAGATAAACAATGACACCGTAAACTAACCCAACCCTTCTGGCTCTCCCCAAGATTGGCCCACTCGGCCCCATAATAAGACTGTCTGAATGAAATCTTCGTGCTAAGACTTTGGGATGTGTGGGGTTCCCCTGACGAGGCGTATGCCATGTGGGTGCAGGGGAATGCGTGTTCTAATGCTGGAGTCAGTGGCCTCCAGCATCAAGTCCCATTCCATGGATATCAGGGAGGGGGTTATTCGAAGTAGAAAGGGAGCTACCGGCAGAATCCTGCCTTGGTTTAACAGTAGGGCATGGAAAGCCTCGGGCCAAGGATAGTGGTGTATAACCCAGCTCATGTAGGTTAAGCCCTGCCAGCCAGTATGCGAGCCATTGCAGATGACTTGCAAAACAATATGCACGAAAGTCCAGTGCCCCCATGCCCTCAGTCTGTCCCAAGCTGCAGCTTTGTCAGTTCCACCCTTTCCCACAAATCGAGTCAGACAAGAGTGTGTCTAGAGTTCTGAAAAAAAGAGGCAGGGATCAGTACTGGAAAGTTTGTGAAAAGAAACACAGCAAGAGCGGGAGCATAACCATCTTAGAGATGGCCATCCTGCCCGCCACTGAAAGGGACAGTGATATCCAAAATGATATTTGAGTGCGGAGAGCTTGGACTGCCCTCAGCAGGTTGACATGTAGTAAATCTTGAGGCCCTATATTTGGATGCCCAAGTATTTAAAGGTAGTTGGAGCTACTGGGAGAGTAAGCAGCCCAAATCTAACCGCATCCGGGTGCACGTTGGGCAGGAAAAAAAAAAGCACATGGGACTTTATTCTTGGTTTAAAGTAAGTCCCAATAGTTGTTTAAAGATGCGCGGTATAGGTTCCTGGTTGTCCTCTAGGTTGCAGATAAAGGATAAGACCATTTGCGTATGCCGATAATACATGTGCAGCGTTAGACACAAATACCTTTTCCAGCCGCCTCCTTTCTAAGTTTGATTGCTAGTGGTTCAAATGCCAGCATGACTAGAAGGGGCGATAGAAGGCAACCATGTTGTGTGCCTCTGCAGACTGGGTAGGGACGGAATATGTGCACTCCTGTGCGGGCTCTAGCCGCGGTTAACGTGTAGAGTAATTTAACCCAGCACACGAATGCAAGGGGGGAGACCAAATTTACAGAGGACGAGTAGCATGTATTCCCAGCTAAGGGTATCAAAGGCCTGGCACAAATCGAGGGAGACGCACCCGGCTTCCATGTCTTTAGGGGTGTCCTCCATGACGTGGTAGAGATGCCTGATATTCAGGGAGGTACTTTGTGCCGGGACAAAGCTACTTTGATCCGCGTGTATAAATTACAGCAGAAAAGGAAGCAGAAGGGCTAAAATTTTACTTGGGATCTTAGATTCCGTATTTAACAGCGACAGTGTTCGGTATCACGAAGTGTTTGTGGGATCCCTGCCAGGCTTAGGAAGAGAAGTAACTAGGGCCTGCATTGTGGTAGGGGGCAGGCCACCTGATTCTAGAGCTAATCGGTAAAGATGCTCCAAGTGAGGGACTAATTTGTCTGAGGTGGTGTCATAAAATTCTATCGGTAGGCCATCTAGTCCAGGCTTTGTTGCATGAGTGTACCTGGATGGCTTCCTTCTTTTCAGTTTTAGAGATGGGACCAGCTAAGTCATCTTGCTTAGTCTGGGCCAGTGAAGGTCACACAGGAAACCTCACCTATTCCCTCAGGGGCCCTATACTGTGTCTCGTAATATTTGCAAAAGGCTTCATTAATGTCTTTGCATATTCATTGCTGTGCCGTTGGGTGAGACCACCACTATAGGGGTGGTGGATGGCATAATGCGCGGAAGTTGTGAAAGAAGTGCGCCCCATTTGTCTGCATCCGCATTCTTGAGTGGAGTGTAGGATGGATGGTCTATTATGCGTAGGCGCTCCAGTAATTCTGCGTGCTGTATACGTGCCTGTTGAAGCTCCTCCGCTTTAGTAGAATCGGTCAGTTTCCTGCACTAATTTGTTCCGCGTGTTTTCTACTGCCTTAAGGTTGTTAATCCCTTGTCAGGCCCCTACAGTGGCACTAATAGCGGCCCCCCCCTCACGACAGTCTTAAATGCTTTCAATTCTATAAGGCGTCAGGATGCCGAATCGATGTTTTTGGCAAAATTGGTAATGGTTGTGGCAATAGGGTTACGGAAGACAGCGTTTCCCAACATCTGTGGCCGTAACTTCCATGTGGGGACTGGTATAGGGACTCTCCCCCAGGACAGTGTGATCTCTAGAGGGTTGTGATTGGAAAAAGTCTCCCCCAGGTATGTGGCAGGTGTAAACAGGGCAGTAGTAGGCTGGAATCAAAAGGTCAGTAGTGCCCCCCCCCCCCCCCCCCCCCCCCCCCCCCTATAGTAAGTGCTCTGATGTGGCTATGTATCCTCAACACTGGGCGCTCCTGCAGGCTCCCACCTCACCCCTGTGTCATACTGGGCAAACAGTAGAGCTAAACATGGGGCCTTCCCTGCTGTATCGTGGCACAAGGCAGTATTCTTAAACGTGTAGGTGGTGAGGCACACTAACTGGGATCAACCTAAAACAGGGGGTCTGGAGAGCTGGGCTCACCCCAGCAGTCCGCAGACTCTTGTATAGACCAGGAATGTGGAATTCCTATAGCCTGATGCCCAGGACAATTTGTTTGCAGTCAGGGGCAACAAGTGGTCATGTGTATTTTGTCCTTGGGACAAGTAGGCCCAACCCCCTGCGGCACAAACCCTTTGACTGCCAGTTTGCAGTACCACATTATGGATCAGAGAAGGGCACTGTCTGCAGTTAAGGAAATATTTTTGCCCATATGGTAATGACGTTCAAACTTGTTTAGCAATATGAGGCTATGTATAATGCTCCCAGAATGCTCTGATTTGATGCAAATATTGCAGAAGCTTGAAAGCGAATTTGATTCTTTGCTTTCAAAATAAAATTTTCATAAAAAATAAAAAGCAGGAAAAAAAAACATGTTTGCTAAACTACTGTAAATTTCAGGTGCGATCTCTTTTCAGCATGATTTAACATGTGATGCATGCTAGTATTTCCCAAAAATACTCATAATGGAAAATCAGTGTAACCAATTTCAATAAGATTATGGGAAACAAAAATAAGCATTGGCAAAGCCAGTAGGTCTGAAATCGGTGGTCAGCTTTTTAGTTTTGTCAATGTGAGAATTGTTTTGGTCTAAAAAAAAAAAAAAATTAAAAAAAAAAAAAAAACACTGCCACAGTAGTTACGGACACAGAACAAAACTACTTTGTGTGCAAATATGCTCCTTGTGAAAGAGCAGAATGCGTTCCCTCACAGTGAAGCCAGGAGAGAGTGAGCGAGAGGGGGGGGGGGGGGGGGGACATTTTAATTAATACAAAAGGTCACGGTCAATGCCAGAGCAAATTAAGGGTCCAATTATTAAAGAAAGTCGCAAAAGCCAGACAACACCCCAGTCACCGGCCAAAGTACAGGCCATTTGAGTCAACCCAGGGCAGGCTTCAGCACACCACACATTTGATCTGCACCTCTGCCCACAGAAGTGCAGAGCCGATCTGGCGCGACAGTAGATTTTGCTGACACAGGGAGATCCAGCGACCAGGGCCAGGAAGAGAGGGGAGCCACAGACTAGGCCGCACCCCCATGTCACAGCCCTCTCTGCAGATTGTGTGCCTGTCACCAATAATTCACAGTTCCCTCAGCAACCGCAGTCCACAGCAGGACACCACATCCCAACCACAAAAGCGATGATCAGCCCCCCAAACCCCCCCCCCCCACCCCCCGGGGTTTAAGTCTGCCCATGCAGTCCCGGTGGCATAGTCCCTTGGAGCAGAAGAGGGGGGCGCACACACACTGGTACGCTCTTGCCCAGCCCTATCGCATGTTGCACCCTTAGTTTCATTTAAACCCCAGCCTCATACAGTGCCCCACTCTCGGGCAGGCCTCCGGTAGAGCACCTCAGTTCAACCGCCCAGCTCTCACCTCAGGGCAGCCCCGTAGTGTGTCTTCACTTTCAGGGGCACCTCCGTGTCTGCAGGCGGTATTGGGGCTCCTCAGGACAGTGTTTCGCAGGCCTCCCGGGCCACCTTGGGCCACTCCAGCCCGCCAGGCCCAGCGTTCACAGCGTGGCCACCGTCTGCCCTCGCTGCGCGAGTCACCTCAATTTATCGCACGGAGCGGGACGTTCACGCCACAGTCAGCTTGCTACTCGATGCCTGCATACAGTAGGGCAGAGTGTTGCCTCAGATGCCCCCACTTCACCACCGATTGCTGGATTATCTGGTCCGTCTCGGAGCTCTGCTATAGCACGTCTGCCTTGTTCGCCGGTTAGCCACGGCACCCATTAAAATTTTTTAGCTGCACAACTCTATCCTTTGATAAATAATCCTCTTTGACCCGACAATGTGTAGATTGATTTAGGGACCATTATGAAGGTAAAACCTATATTTTTCACAACGCATTAAATATTTTGAATATTTCATTGGTTCTTGGGAAATTTAAGTCTTTCTACCACTCCATTTTGTGCAATTAAAGCATAAAACCAAATGCACGTTTGTTCATTTTATTATTTTCTTCAACAAAAATTTTGCGGGGAGGTGGGAGGGTCACGTAAATTAGGGGTGGGCGGAATCTGCGAATTCCACTTTCGCAAATTATCGCGAAAATGTTAAAAATTATCGCAAACACGCAGAAATATCGCGAAGATGCGGAAGTTCTTTCCCGCATGTTTGCGAGATTTTCTGAATGGTTGCGGCTCGCCAACTTACCCATGCTGTTGCTCGCGGGCGCGGCCATCTTGTTTTCAGTTGTCTCGCAGTGCATGATCGCGAGAAGAAAGACGTAATCGCGCGACGCATGACGTCACTGCGGGCACGAACTGTCGCGAGACAGCGCAAATGGCTAAAAACAATACAACATCTCATGGAGAACGCGACTGGATCAAGAAAACTTGTCGGCGAACGCAGGGATTCAGGTAAGGCGATTGCGCGAGAATGTATTATTTTACAGCGCGAGCAAGAACCAAATTATCGCAAAGCTGCGGAATGCGGAAATTGACATTTTCGCGCTTTTCGCCAGAACGCGAAAATGTCAAATTATCGCAATTTCCACGAACGGAACGAAATTTTAGCCCAGGCCTAACGTAAATGCTAAAGGAGTTTCAACCTGCAAAATTTAGGTCAATGTTTTGCCCCATTAACCTAATCTAAATACTAAATATACTCTGTGCACACATTGTGACAGCTGAAATTCCCCTGTGGAGTAGGGTTGTACTTCTTAGCAGTGCTTAGTTAAATTGTTTATCTGTGGCACATCAGGTTGATACCCAACCACAGTAGGGGCAGAAAATTGCAAGAAAAAGAATACAAACACTGCTACGGTTCAAACTTACAGTGGAGGAGAAAGTAAATCTGCAAAAACTCGTTGAATTTGTATTCATGAGGGAATGGATTTGTTAATTTAAGCCACTCAAACCATAAATTTAATTTACTGTTTGTCTCCTAGCACATAGCGTACCAAAATTACGGTTTAAATGAAAAATAGGCTGTTAACTAAAATATTTTAATCACTTCATAACCCAAGTCTAAAACTGTTCATAGTGACGCAGAGTTCCAAGAGTGAGGTTACCATATTAGTTGTAAGAATGGTTAAGACACTGAGTAGTGAGAACACCTGTCATCCCATTTTTAGTGGGAGGGATAATGTTGCTTGGCTATTAGTCACTTCAGTTACATTATTAAAAATAAAACAAAAATAGGCCCTTGTAGAATTTGTTATACCACCCTAATCCTGTGTAACTGCCAGCATGTCGGGTTACATAATATTCCCAAACTAACACCATGTGGAGTAATTTCAAACCAGTTGGGGTGAAAATATAATCTCAGGAGCATGAAATAATGCAAACATAGTGTCGCGGTTGATCACAGTACTTTTGCTTGTCTGCACCGTTACCAAAAAAAAATGCCAGGGCTAAATGCCGGATTTGTTTTTCATAGAATTTTCCCCAAAATGTCTTAAACACTCAAAAGGAAAGATCAAATTTCACAGAACCCCACTGACAAAGTTCCAATGTACGCTAATGGATGCACCCCTCTACTTTGCCCAATGTGCTCTACACTAAAATTTTACCTGCCAACGACTAACAGAATAATAGCACAATTCTTGAATGGAAACACGTAATATTTTACACTAGTGCTGTAGTAGGTACGACAATTTTTGGGGGTCTTGGTCTCATAATACCAGTATTAGCCAAACATCTACCGTGTGCAATGGCCTTTGTTGGTGTATTAGCATTTTACAAGCAAGATACCATGAAAATGTACAGCCATTTGAATTAATTTGGGGTGGGTGCCAATAATTACTCCATCCTCATGAACTTGCAAATGCAGTTAGAGTAAGGTTTTCTTTACTGTTGTGATCCTGCCATACTAAATGACAGCATAAACAAGCATTGCCATAGCTAATAGGTCTCGCCTTTGGGACCTCATAAGTGTTTAGCCATGCACTAGTTGCATAACTAAATACTTATAAGGTCCCAAAAGCGAGACCTATTGGCTATGCCAAGCGGCAGCGAAAGTGAAAGAGATCGCGATCAAATATCAAAGCGAAGTGAAGGTAATCACAGTAAAGCGCGGCGCGCGCACATGCACTGTAGCTCTAGGATGGCCTGGTAGCACATTTTGGAGCCTTCTCAGTAAGTCGCCAGACCAGCGCATGCGCTGGGTCAGGCGAGACCTAAAAAACAAAGTGGCACTTCAGACCAGATATATGCCTTGGATCAAACCGCAGTTTTGTTAAAGCTATTTAAGTTCCATGTTAATGTTGGACACCACCCGCCCCCACATACAAATCTTTTTATTGACCCGGAATGGAACAGTGGTTTATCTTCTGCACAACTTGCAAATACAGCTACTGTTCATTAGTTTACCCGAAGTTCATACAGACTGGTCTTAAAGTACGAATCCATGTTTGAGTCGTGTCTTTCCCCAACCTGTATTAACACCAACTGAGAAATTAAAGCCATTTAGCAGCATAAGACTTTACTGCTGTTTTTTTTGCCTACAATTACATCCTTTTTTGAATGAAATTTAACAGTGGAATTCGAAGAATTTGGGAGCCATTCTGCCAAGCTTCTATATTTGCTAAATTATTTTTCAATCATCAACATTGGTAGTGTCCAACAGTCGTCAGAAGTGGAGAACCATGGTTGTCTTGAGCAATACGGCGCTATCCTTGGGGTAATTTGGAAAGCATACAATGGTTGAGGAATTAAGATATGAAGGGAGAGATTGGAAACCGATAATCCCATATATGCATTCACCTGGGAAAGAGATGGTTTCCTGGATGCAGAAACTGCATAAGTGGCATTAAACGTCACAGGTTAGCCACGATGCTAAGGAGCACCACTCAAATAGGAGACTTAAAAATTGAAGCAGTCTAAGTTCCGAAATAAACTTTAAAGTAATGCATAGGCCCACTTTGGGCAACATGACAGTCTTCAAATAAATATTCTTCGAAGTAAACAACGTGTCAAATTCACAAACTGAAACCAGTCTTGTGTAGTAGCACAGAAGCTTCCAAACATCTGTTGATGATAATGGAGTAACTGCTCTACTTGCGGCCTTGTCAAACTCTGAAAGAGGGTGGGGCAGTGAGCAGGGCCAAAGATGACATGAGCAAGGAATTCAGTCAACTATTAAAAAATTATTTTACCAAATCCATTTACCTTGGATTAACCTGGACTAAATGTCTTCATGCAGATGACCTCTGGATATTTGCTAGCTATATCAAACCTAAAACCTCAAAAATAAAGACTTCTTGTAGCCACTGGGCCAATCATCCTTGATCTCAGGTGGTGTGACCCCACTCATAGAACTCAACTAAACAGACATATGGGGCAATCACGGACTCTAAATCTTTCTTTATACCACGAGCAAAGTGGATGAACAAGCTTACACATGAATTTACTCTACCTGTACTTCACACAAAAACACTGCTCTAGTACTCCGACCCACTACAGCTAAACTCTGGAATTCAATGCCTGCCAGAATAAGTAGTATAGCAAATCACATTAAATTCCAGAAAGTATTAAAGACTGTGCACTTCCCAACACGATAAACCCAAACAACTGATGCCAAGCCTTACAAATACATTGGTCCCCATGACGGCAACTCCGCTACTTTACACTATCACTCCACCTGCAAGTATTGCAAACTAAGCTCCATCATGTTTGGCGCATATATTCGACCGCATATCCCTTAAACCAACTCCTCCTACGCAAGACTTACTCCATCAAACACTCTTCCAACTACACTTCGGAAGGGTACCCAGGGAGAAATGGCCACTTACTTGGACCTCAGGTTTTGCATCATAAGAACATTTAAGACAAATGTCAAACTCTTGCTGCATGCTGAACACGTGGTTTGAGAGGGTGGAGAGTCAAACAATGAAATGCTGCAAGTCACCCCCAAAAAGCCTATTTGGTGACATTTTCTAACTGTTTAGACTACAAGACATGAAATCAAGAATGGCCTTACAAAAGCTTCACTGCAGCGGAAAGGAAAAGAGCCTGCAACCCAACATGTTTGAATAGAGGAAAGCCTGATTTTTTTTGTATTAGATTAGTCAAACACAGTCCCTTTTAATCCAGCAGTTCCCACATACCATGATGCCTTGTACTGGGAGTTACTTCTGCCATATATAAAAACCTAAATGAGGGAATAGTATACGCCACCAGCCGGGGAGGAAGATGGGTCATTTATGATGCCAATGAAAAATATGCAGAAGCAGGACTAAAAGTACCCACTTCCACTGAATCTGCAGAAACTTCAGAAGTCATTAGACTGCAATGTGACTGTATTACAATTAGAAAATGTTTTTCAAAACTGCTTGGCCAACTTAAGAGACAGCTAATAGAAGTCAAAACAGTGCCTTATAAAAGTGTGGGTGGACTTCCAAGAAACCCTATTACATACATCTGCTGAAAAGACAGTTCTCATCCATAGTGCAGTAGCTAATTTCACAATGGTGGATTGAGCTTTAGACATTCGTGGTTGAGACTTTCCAAACAGATGCATATTGGGCCATAGTCCACAATAACCAATTGGATTTATTCAGATCTTTGGTGCCAGAAGTTACTTTACTAGGACAAAAGCAATCAAATATAAAGAATGCTTGGCAGGGTTAGGTGGATTGCAAAACAAAACTGGGAAAGTTAGTTTGGTTGACATGAACAATTGACACCCCTTTTGGATGATGGGCCCTCATGACTACCCTGTTAGAATGTGGTACAGTTTTAAGGTCTCGCCTGGCGTTTGCAGCGTGCATGCGCTGCTCTCGCAAAGAGAGGGCTTCTTGGAATCGATACAATTGCATAAGTCGTGTCGCTGCTCTGCCTACAACTTTGATTGGTGCGCAACGTTCTGTATCATGGATAATGCAAAACAGTGTAATGAATGCACGGGAGGCTATCATTACACTGAGGGTTACCACCCTGCCTGCTTTTGGCCCCGCCAACCGGGATTCGATCTTTTACTTGCGGCGGGAGACCGTGTCTTAATTAGCCGCTAAGCACTTTTCATATTAACGCGATTGCCTTCAACAATGGCTGACACGCTTTTCATTTCTCTGTTCAGCTTGTTTTTTTTCTTTGTATTGTGCGTCCATTTTTAGTTCTCGCAAGAGCCAGTGCATGCGCTGGTCTGGCGAGACATTTAGTAAGGGGGTTTTTCAAGTGCTACCAGCTTGCGCGCCTCGCTCCGCCTCTCCAATGTTCTGTTGCTGATATCTCACTTCCGCATGCGCACACAACTCCTGTTCACACCCGCACGTTTTGTTCACACAAACATTACCGGCTTGTTTTTAGAGGGCAGCGGTATTTATATTTTGCGTTTTATTCCTCATTAGCACTGCCCACTTTAATCGCCGCACTGTTTTTATGCGGCTTGGAACAGCTGTACCAATTCCAAGCACTGGGCAGGAAGGAATATGCTACTTACCAGTATGCATCTGTTCTTGGCATGTAGAGCTGCAGAGTCACACACTGAGGATAAGATCGCCATCTGGTGTTGGGCTCGGATGATTGCAGGTTGTTGTTGTCTTCGGAGAAGCCTTTGGTCACGAGGTTGGTGACTCCTCCCCTGGACAACAGTGCGCATGGGCATCCACTCCATCGGCAGATTGTTTTTCGCCATGTTGGGAAAAGATGGAGTATATAGAAAAGAAAGAAAGGATGTCCATGTGTAATGTCTAAGTAAGACGGATGCTGGAACAGATACAGGTCCCGGGGAGGCGGGCGGGCGTGTGTGACTCTGCAGCTCTACATGCCAAGAACAGATGCATACTGGTAAGTAGCATATTCCGTTCGAGGCATATGAGCTGCAGATCACACACTGAGGATAGATTATACAGCAGTGCTCCCCTTAGCGGTGGTCGCCTGTATCCGTTGCAGCAGTTTGAAATAAAGTTTTTAGGACAGCCTGGCCCACGGAGGCCTGTTGTTTGGCCTGTACGTCAACACAATAGTGTTTAGTGAAGGTATGCGTGGTAGACCATGTGGCTGCCTTGCAAATGTCTTCTAAGGGAATATTGCCTAAGAAGGCCATAGAAGCCCCTATTTTACGCGTGGAGTGCGCCCTAGGGGGAACTGTGAGTGTACGTTTAGCCTTGAGGTAGCATATTTGGATGCATTTAACTATCCACCTGGCTATTCCTGATTTGGAGATCGGGTTGCCTTTGTGTGGTGGCGCGAAAGCAACAAAGAGTTGTTTTGTCTTTCGAAAAGGTTTTGTTCTGTCGATGTAATAAAGCAAGGCTCTTTTAACATCTAAGGTATGTAGGGCCCTTTCAGCTACCGAGTCTGGATTTGGGAAAAAGACCGGTAGTTCTACTGATTGGTTAAGGTGGAAAGGGGAAATCACTTTTGGAAGAAATTTAGGGTTTGTCCTAAGAACCACTTTGTTACGGTGTAGTTGTAAGAAAGGTTCTTCAAGTGTAAGGGCTTGTATTTCACTTACTCTGCGCAGGGAAGTGATTGCGATAAGGAAGGCTACCTTCCATGTTAGGAATTGCAATTCACATTTGTGCATAGGTTCAAATGGGGGGCCCATGAGTCTTGTTAGAACCACATTGAGATTCCACACTGGGGCAGGTGGCAATCTTGGGGGAAGAATCCTTTTGAGACCTTCCATAAACGCTTTGATGGCTGGTACCTTAAAAAGGGACAGGTGTTGCCTATTTTGCAAGTAGGCTGCCAAGGCTGCTAGGTGTAATCATATAGAGGAATACGCTAGATTGCATCTTTGCAAGTGTAGTAAATAGCAAATGATGTTTTGGATGGAAGCATCCAATGGATGTATGTCATTATTAGCGCAGTAGATGGCAAATCGTTTCCATTTAGCGGCATAACACGCTCTAGTAGTAGGTCGTCTGGCTTCCTTTATGATATTCATACAGTCTGGAGGGAGATTGAGGTAACCGAACTCTAGGACCTCAGGAGCCAGATCGCTAGGTTCAGTGTTTGAGGATCTGGGTGTCTGATTTCTCCATGGTTCTGGGTTAATAGATCCGGGGAGAGGCGTAGCTTTTGATGTGGAACTAAAGATAGTTCCAGAAGTGTGGTGAACCACGGTTGACGTGCCCAAGTGGGAGCCACTAGTATTAGTGTTAGTGACTGTTGTTTCAGTTTGCGTACCACAAATGGAACTAGTGGGAGAGGCGGAAAGGCGTACGCAAATCTGCCTGACCAGTTCATCCATAGGGCATTGCCCTTCGACTGTGGGTGTGGAAACCTGGCGGCGAAGGTTGGGCATTTTGTGTTTTCGGCGGTGGCGAACAGGTCTATGTCTGGTTGTCCCCACTTTTGGAAGAAGGGGAGTAGAACTTTGGGGTGTAGTTCCCATTCGTGGATCTGTTGTGTGTGGCGACTTAGGAGGTCGGCCACTTGATTGTGGATCCCTGGGAGATGTTCTGCTAACAGGTAGATGTTTTGGGGAATTGCCCATCTCCAGATTTGCTGTGCCAGTTGGGACAGTTGGAGAGAGTGTGTCCCTCCCTGTTTCTGTATATAATACATTGTCGTCATGTTGTCTGTGCGTATGAGGACAGTTTTGTTCTTTAGGTGAATTTGAAAGGATTTTAGTGCTAGGAACACTGCTAAGAGTTCCAGGTGGTTGATGTGGAGCAGTTTTTGTTGGCTGGTCCATCTGCCCTGAGTGGTATGGTGGAGGAGGTGGGCTCCCCACCCCGTGAGAGATGCGTCTGTAGTTAGCACAACTTGTGGAAGAGGCTCTAAGAACGGTCTCCCTTTGGACAGGTTGATGGTGTTCCACCATTTCAGTGATCGAAGTGAGCGACTGTCCACCAACACCAGATCGGTAAGTTGTCCGTGAGCTTGGTTCCACTGTTGTGCTAAGCATTCTTGTAAGGGACGCATTTGAAGTCGTGCGTGTGGGACTATGGAGATGCACGACGCCATCATGCCTAGGAGCTGCATGAACACTCTTGCTGGAAGAGATGGATGAGTTTGAAATTGAGAGATGAGATTTTGTATACTGGCTATCCTGGCTGTGCTGGGATAGGCAATGGCTTTGGATGTATCTATGGTTGCTCCTAGATACTGATGTAAGTGGGAAGGTTGTAGGTGGGATTTGGGGTAGTTGATAGTGAATCCCAAATCGTGGAGAGTTTGAATCGTGCGATGTGTGGAGAACGCATTTTTGGTATGTATTGGCTTTTATGAGCCAATCGTCCAGATAGGGGAAGACATGGATCTGTTGTCTTCTGAGATGCGCTGCCACGACTGCTAGGCACTTGGTGAACACTCTGGGTGCTGTTGTTACTCCGAATGGGAGAACTGTAAATTGATAGTGTTGCCCATCTACCACAAATCGTAGATATTTTCTGTGAGCGGGATGCATAGGGATGTGAAAGTATGCGTCCTTGAGGTCCAATGTGGCGAGGAAGTCTCCCTGTTGTAAAAGTGGGAGGACTTGTTGGAGAGTGGTCATGTGAAAATGATCCGAATGTATATACTGGTTTAGTAGTCTGAGATCCAGTATGGGCCTTAGTGTTTTGTCCTTTTTGGGAATGAGGAAGTATAGAGAATATACCCCTTTTCCCTGATGTTGAAGGGGAACTGGTTCTATCGCATGTTTTTGTAACAGGGATTGAACTTCTTGTTTGAGGAGAGAGAGATGATGCGAGGACATTGGACGTTGTTTGGGCGGTATGTTTGGGGGGGATTGTATGAGTTCGAGGCAGTAGCCAGACTGGATAATTTGTCTTACCCACCTGTCTGTGGTGATGGAAGTCCAGACAGGCAGGAATTGTTGGAGTCGTCCCCCGACCGGAGTGGAATGGTCTGGGGGGAGTGGTGGCAAGTCACTGTTTGGTGGCTGGTGAGGTGCGGGTGTTGTTGTTATTGCCCCGTCCTCGACCTTTGTTATTGTTTCCCCTATAACCTCCCCGGAAGTAACCTCTGTTAGGGGATGTTTGTCCAGAATTTTTAAAGGTGGACGTGGTCTCAGTTGATGTGTTTTTGGAGCCTCCTCTATAAAAGGAGCGACGAAAGGAACCCCGGTTCTGGTGAGACTGCAGTGCTCCCATAGACTTGGCAGTTTCATTATCCTTTTTCATTTTTTCTAATGCAGTATCCACTGCAGGGCCAAATAGCTGCTCTTGGTTGAAAGGTTGAGCTAGAATTGCGGTTTGAACCTCCGGTTTAAAACCGGAAATACGGAGCCAGGCATGTCGTCTGAGTAAGACGCCAGTATTGACCGCTCTAGAAGCAGTGTCTGCTGCATCTAAGGCGCATTTAATGGAGGCATTAGATATTAATTTGCCTTCTTGGATGAGGTCAGAGGCCTGGGACTTAAAAGGTTCAGGCAGATGCTGCATAAGGTCCTCAAGTTGGTCATAATGCGCTCTATCATACCTGGCTAACAGGGCCTGGGTATTCGCAATACGCCAATGGTTAGCCGCCTGCGCGGCGACCCGTTTGCCCGAGGCTTCTAAAAGCTTAGACTCCTTGTCTGGGGGAGGCGTTTCTCCAGTTGTCTGAGAGTTAGCGCGCTTTCTGGCATTTGATACGACTAGGGAGTCTAAAGGGAGCTGGGCCTTAATGTATGCAGGGTCTTGCGGGGCTGGTCGGTACTTTTTTTCGATGCGTGGGTTGAGCACCCTAGCTCGAACAGGGTCCTTAAAGACTTCAGTAGCATGCTTTATAACCCCTTTGATCATGGGCAGTATGTGGACAGTCTTTTGTGACTGCTCAAAGGTATCAAGGAGGAAGTCCTCTTCAATGGCGTCTGTGTGCATTGTAACGCCGTGGAATGTTGCTGCCCTATTTATAAGTTGGCCGTACCCTAGGTGGTCATCAGGAGGGGAGGGCTTGGAAGGGTAGGTAGTGGGGTCAGGCATGTCAGGTATAGGATAAGACCAGTCATCCATGGGTGCTGGGTCTGGGAACGTAAAAGGGTCGTTTGGATCAGCAGGATCATGAAATAAATCAGGGTCCGCCCCTCCCCCTAAGTCATCATTATCATCCTGTGGAGGAGGTGAATGATAGGGAGATGGTAAAGGTAAAGGTAAAGGTAAAGGAGAAGCAGGAGGAGGAGGGGGGGACGGGTTAGGAGGTAAAACAGGAGAGGAAGGACGAAGTGGTGAAGTAGCACAGTCCTTTTTCCGTATGGGAGCTGGGGGAGGTGTAGTGTCCAGCTTCCGCTTTTTATATGGGATGGCAGTCACATGTCCCGTTTTAGGATTGATGTAGATCCGCTTCTGAGTAGGATCTGGTCGAAAAAGATCATCTGGCTCCGAAGGTGGTGTCTGTGACGTCCGCTTCGGGTCTTTATGAGCTTGTTTCGGCGGGGACGCAGTTTTCGGCTCCGATGATTTTTTCGGGTCCGATGGATTTTTCGGTGTCGACTGATTTTTCGGTGCCGACTGATTTTTCGGTGCCGACTGAGGTTTCGGTGCCGATTGAGGTTTCGGTGCCGAATGAGTTTTCGGTGCCGATGGACTTTTAGGCATCGATGTTGAAGAACGTTTCGGTGCCGGTGGAGACTTCGGTGCCGAGGAACGTTTCTGTGCCGAAGGAGATTTCGGTCTTGGAGCCTGTTTCGGTGCCAACAATGGGTGTTTGGGTGCCGAGGGTGTTAAAGGCACAATTAGGTGAGGTTTGCTCGAGCCCGAGCCACCCACAGGCTTAGATGTCTTCGGAGCCGGGCCCGAGGGCGGGGCTTCTGAAGAGGATTTCCGGTCGCGACTGGGCCCAACTGGCGGAGTCTTGACCACTGCTTTTTTGGATGGGGCAGGGGCAGGGGGGGTGGTACTCACACGCTGCCCTGGAGTGATGAGGTCATCGGAATCGTCGGCTTCGGACACGATCTCGAGATCTTCGGTGTCGTCTTCGGGAACATCTTGAGCAAAGATGTCCTCCGGTTCTGGAGCTGGTTTGGCCATAATATGGCGTCGAGCTCTTCGGTCCCGGAGGGTCTTCTTCGAACGGAAAGCGGAACAAGCTGGACAGGTGGACTCGTTGTGTTCCGGCGACAGGCAGAGGTTGCAAACCTCGTGGTGGTCACTGTGGGGGAACTTCGCTCCACACTGGGGGCATTTTTTGAAGGGTGTCCTGTCCATCAGCCGCTTCCGGAACCGGTCCGAGTTGATGTCGACGTCGATGGAATACAGATCAAAGAGTTAAATCGATTGCTGGAAGTTTTCTGCTGGAGCGGAAAAAAGTTCATCCGAACCCAATGGCGGAAAAAAACAATCTGCCGATGGAGTGGATGCCCATGCGCACTGTTGTCCAGGGGAGGAGTCACCAACCTCGTGACCAAAGGCTTCTCCGAAGACAACAACAACCTGCAATCATCCGAGCCCAACACCAGATGGCGATCTTATCCTCAGTGTGTGATCTGCAGCTCATATGCCTCGAACAACACGTTCACACCGATGTTCACGAGCTAACACGACTCTAGTCAGCCCTCAAAGTGACCGGGCAAGCCCTATGCACAGCAGTCACCTTTCGCATTGAGGTGCGCGCCATGTTGGTGGCACTACCAGCTCCGCATGCAGTGCTGAGGGGGAAGCGCCAGCGTTACCTTGGAAGCTGAAGACCAGGTTATTTTGGGTCACAGACACAAAATACACTGCTTCCTGATCCCAGTAAAACTGCCACCCCTGCGGCCTCACGCTCTGAACGAGTGGCGATTTGTGTGAGACTGAAAGGGGGCGCAGTGCTCAAGAGGGTCGAGCATCACCGGGGCAGTAAGGAGGAATTTGCCGCAACAAGGGACCACAGGAGCAGTGGGGCATCTGCTGCAGAGACTCCATGCTCATGGGTCGAGAACCTCCTTCTCTGGCTGCACTCAACCACTCCATGTCCCGAATCCCACGCTTCACTGAACACGGCTGAGATACTCCCAATGGGTAGCCACCAGCAGAAGACTGCCACAGCTGGCGACATGACTGGCCGGCGAAGCGTAACCAGCAAAGGCGATCGCCAGAACAGCACGAGCTATAAAGCACCCCCACAGGCAGCGGGAACCAGCACAGCAGTGACCTTCGGTGCCACCCAAGGCAGAGGCAACTCGTCAGGCAACCAGGGATCGAACCTGGGGCGGCTGACTTGCATGTAGAGGGTAAGATCAGTCAAGTATCAGACGGCAACAAATACAGGAGAAGCGCTGTTAAGGTAAGCGCGGGAAGGCTTCACTAATGCTTATAGCGTTAAGGGCCTGGCATATTGATGCGGCAACTGTGGAGAATTTACTTGAATGGCCCAAATGCCTTGCCTATCCCTAGATGCAGAAACACCAATTATAGAGTACCCATGAGTTGGTGTACATAGTGTCCGGGGCCAGGTCTTCTCGGACTATCGGCATCCTTGAAGAAGAGGGCGAAAACCTCCACTGGTACCACAGCCCTTAGATCTAGCGTGTGACAACCCCTTTAATGCGAGTATGAGCTGTTGGCCATGCAGCAGCAGGAGCCTAGTGAGTTGGAGGCTCTTCAGAATGTAGCTCAAAACATAAACAGCGCAATCCATGGTTTAGCAAATAATAAATGCAGCCTGGACCATCTTTTGAAAATGGGATTACAGCAGCATAAACCCAGTCAGTTACTTACCACGCGTAAAACTATCCAGTAGCCATCGGGTGCACATGTTGGCTTCTTTTAAGTTACAAAGAAGAAATGTATTAAAAGTATTCAAATTGAAGGTGATCCCCCGCTCTTTACTTCATAACATCCCGCCCGAACAGCAAAAAAAAACACAAAAAAACAAGCCGTAAAAATGCAGTAGATCGCCTTTTATTAAGTTAAAGCCATGTGCTATACAATACCATTAGCAAAGCAAGTGGCTTTACCTTAATCAAATGCAAGACCTATTGCATTTTCAATGCAAGTTGGACTTTAACAGAGGAGTACTGTAGCCTGGACAGAGCCAAATATAGTAAAAAAGGATAGGATCATTACCTTTCTGCTGAGACCACAAATTAAATAGTTTCTCTGAAGGAATAAGCGGTTCTTATGGGTGGCTTGCCTTCATTAAAATGTCTATATACGCCAGAGGCAAATTCAGGCAGCCATTGGTTAATCTCTGAAAAATTACTGTCAAATTCAATGATAAGTTTGGGTAAGTAGCTGACAGTGCCCTGTTAAGGAATTTATTTGCCTTATTAACTTGCGTGGCACGATCATCATCTGTATACGAGGTCCGGGAACCAACACAACCTAGGCCACTCCGGAGCAAATGGGATCATTGTTACTTGGGAGGCCCAAAGCCTGAAGTAGATCGCAGGGAATCAGTGATATGGGTGGAACAGCATAATGTAATTGGTCAGTTTATCAAGGGATCATTGCACAGAGAACATGGTTCTCACATGCTAGAAATGAATTCTTGGAATTTTCGGTTTAGGGAAGTTGCAGAAGGATCTACAGTTGGCCAAGGCTATTGTGCAAAGATTTTAAGAAACCTTATTTAAATAAATAAACAGTTGGGGTTTTCCAAACACCTGCTGAGGTATACTTGGGAATGTGTCTCCTAGCACATAAATTGCTTTTTATGTAAAGTTGTGTGTAATGCAAATCGGTATAGCCAATAGGTCTCAACCTAGTTCCTCCAGGTCTGCTTAAGTAATGCAGTTATTGTGTTGTATGACTGTGGTATGGCAGGTGCCCCGAGACCTAGATTGACTGCTCAGAGCTCTAAATGATTTATACAATACAAACTCTCAACCACAGAACTTGAACTAATAAAAAGGTAGATCTGGTGTTCTCCCCTGTTGAATAGGAATGGATATTAGACTGCTGTATGCAGAGGAGGATTTTGCCAAAAAGGTTATCCTGGAAGATGATTTTTCTTTTTGCACCACCATAAATGTTAGTGCTTTTTTACCCTCAATGTAGATGCTTAGTCCAACAACTTTTCATTGAGCTAAATCGATACAGACATTGGTGAAAGACACCTCATAAGCAGTCTTGCCTTTGGAACAATAAAAATGATGGATAACATTGAGGCAGCAGAAGACAATATAGTTATCCAATATTGAGGATACGCTCATCCAAAAGAAACATGTTTTGTTTTGTGTCCATTTTCACTTCTAGATAAGATCAGGTCTGCACAGAGGAATTTCACTGGAATGCACAACAGCTCCATTTTTGCCTGCACATTTTGCGTTGCTTTTAGTGGATTGTGGACAGCTTCTGCAAATCGTCCATATATTGATAGATGAAAGCTTTCTGCCAGATAGACTACCACTACTGCCATGTACCTAGAAAATGTGAGACCACGCTTCAGAACGAACATAAAAAGGCACACTGAAAGTGGGAATAACATACCTTGAAGTACAGAGATGTCCTTGTTTTTATTGTAATTCGCATGTGAACATTAGCATCGAGGGCCAAAGCATACATCCAATCTCCTATGTGAACCTTCTTTTGGTGTCCTTGCTTGCATGACACAGATAAGGGGCTTGTTGCCAAATAGAGCATTTTCCTGCATAAATGCCTTTCGCCTTTGAGGATTTAAGACGGTTTTCCCTATTTTACATCCGTGATCGTGTCCCCTCCTTGTGCAACTCTGCTGGACAGAATTTTGTGAGCAGCTTTGGTGGCACAGCTGGTGGAGGAGCTTTTAAACACGAGTAGAACCCTTTAATCGATTTGTGGTCCAATTTTTTGCCAGTTTAATAAATGCTGATGCTGCCCCTGCCCCCAAACACTGCAGTGGAAAAAGGAGAGGGGGAGAAGTTCTTGTTTGAGGGAAGTCGCCCTGGTGAGCCAAAGGGCCGATTAAGAGTATTTGATCCTAGTATCTGGTGACTTGGGTACCTTTGGTCTTGGGGATTCTGCTGGCAGGGCCAACAAGGTAATTAAAGCATCTGACGAGTTGATCTACATTCCTTTAGTCTGAATAGGACATGTAAAATGTGCCTCTCCTCCAGATCAATAGGTTTAGCCTCATTCTTTGCACCACTACCTCAGTGTGATTACTAAAGAATCAGCCTGTGAATTATAGCTTTCTGAAACATGCCCAGAGGATCCTGAATGTAAGGTGTAGGCTGCCACTATAACCAAACTGCACCCTTACTGAAGGAAATCAAATAGGCCAAGATTATTCTGGTGTTGGCTAGGTTCTTGCTTATTAAAGGCCTGCCCGATTTAGGCTGGAATATTAGTACTGTAGCAGGACTAGGGTTGTTTATCATATAGCTGGTTCCCATCTGCAGTGGCATGGTGCCAAAACAACAGACTAGGATGGACCTCAGATTATTAGAGGGAAGAGACTAATTCAAGCATTTTACCGATTATTATTTACATATTCTTAAAGTTGTTCTGAGCAACAGCCGGAAACTGACAACTATCAGTTTGTATGACTTTATATATGCATCCCTTCCAGGAAGACTTAAAGGCGAGTGGTAAGTCTCCAATCTTTTGCAGACCTTCACACAGTTCCGATATATTGGCCCAAAATAGCTGTTGCACTTGCTGTTTTGTGCATCGTGGCAACAGTGTCACTGATCTTTCCAGTCATGAAGAGTGCTTTTCTGGATCTACAGACAATTACTGAAACCAGACTGGGATCGGAGTGCAAAAATGATAGATCTTGTTGAGATGATTTAGGTGTCTATTTATTTAAACAAACATTTTATTCAAAGTAAAAAAGTTTATTCTGCAATCTCTGCTAAGCCAGTAAGAGCAGGCAACAGTTCTGGGTAAAGCCATTGGCTTTAAGGTCTCTATGATTATCCAAGCACACTTGTTTCCACGGGTATTTTTCTGTTACTTCGCCCCCTGAATAAACACGTCATGCAAGGTGTTGCCCGATACAGGTAAAATCTTAAAAGAGGTTGTCGCGGGAGTGTATGTGAAAAAAGAAATTCCACATCAGAATTAGAGAACACAAATTGAAATTTTCTACGAGATCTTCTACACCTACTCTTACGCAAGAGCAGATAAAGCTCTAGTATACCCGATGTAACACATGGACTCTTCCTTACAGGAGATATGTATGCCTCATTACTTATGCAGGCTTCGGTGGCAGATTCAGAAGATAGAGATGTTCCTGCAACGGTCTTCTGCTAGAATGAACTAACACCGAGGCCCAACATTACTCAAGACTGAGCAAGGGACGGAGTCAGAACCCCCGATTAGAGTCAAATCTAATGAAGGACGAAATGCCATGGGCAATTACCTTGTCCTCTATAGTAGACAAATTGGCGCAGTCCTGTTCGCCAACACATTGGACATCAAAGTCAATGGTGGTGATGCAATCAAAGTCAATGGTGGTGATGCAATCAACACTATTGTACCTTAAAAAGGGTCAGGACACAATACTCTCATTTATACCCATGACAGAGACTGTTCATAAATGGCCAAGGAAACTTGACTAATGTAGCCCAGATTTTACTAAGAAGCAGGCCTGTGGGACTGGTATTTGAATCCTGTAGCAAACTTTTAGGGCCAGCCTCTCCCTTGGATCTGTGAGTTGGAACTCACCGAAACACCTGAATGACCACGCTGTGAGAAGCATCCAGGAAGCACTTGTGCATTACGTTGGAACAGGACTTCAGATGGTTGCCCTGAAGTAAGAAATTTGTCCCTCTTCCCCCCTGAACTCACGTTTAAGCCCCACAGAAAATATCCTGAAATTGTGGGAAGCACTTGATGCACCGTCCCCGTGAGGTTACATACTCTGCACTCCATGTGTGAAAGAGTATTAGCTGTTAACTTATTTGTGGTGCAAGAGTGGCCTTAATTTGCTGCCTTTAGAAATGCTCATAGATTGAAACTGATTTGGCTTCCCCCACTGGTTTCCATGGGCAAAAAGAACAATTGATGGACAGAAGAATAAACAAGGTCAAACATGCCATTCCAGTTTAAACCCAGCCATACGCAAATTGATGTCAACAGGTTGATAGTCGGGCAGGGGATGGGTGGGGCAGTGTTTGCTTGGGGGGGGGGGGGGGGGGGGAATGTTGGGAATAGAGAAAGTAATACATATCTAGTGGCTGAACTGCACATGGTGAAACCACAAAACCTGGGATTAACCATCGCTTCCCTCACTATACCAAACTATGTGATCCTAGGCAATTTTGTAACATCCCGCCTTTTTCTTTGATACATATAAGAGAACCTCAAAATACACGACTGCAGGATGTGCGCTATACAAAGCTTTGTGTTTGATTTAACAAGTTGTTGTTCATGTGGACCAAGAGCCTAGGCCACCCAGAGGGTGCACATAACGGACGTGCCTTTTAGTTCATTATCAGAATATTGGTCAGCGGGTAGGGATGAATGTGCTTCTAAATTCATGTTTGAAAACTCTCGTTTAAAATTGTACTTCACAATGTACTGATATAAACTCATGTTATAAGGAGAAATGGTTCTGCATGTTAAATACACCACTTGTTTGGGGCTACCAGATGTTTACAGATGCCTGATCAGTTTGCAGTAAAGGCAAAACATGCCTCATCACATGCCCATGCATCATGCAAGACACCTAAAGGTACTAGGAGACTTGCTAGCATAGCGCATCATGAATCACATTCAAAAAATGCTTAAAAGTAAAATATGTGAATTAGTAAAGCTACAGAAGTACACTACACATGCATCTTTAATATGTTCGTTAAGAAAACCCAACAAAAGCACTGTATTTAGAAAAGAGAAAAAAAAAAAAAAAAGGAAAACGTGAATAGTATCAAAAGTGACTTTTACCGTGGAGCGCTATGGCTTCCCGGAAGGGCTGCAAATCAGTCTCTACAGAGGAACTAGTTTCTGTCGAAGTTGCCCGACTAGGGGCTACAACAGTCAGTCTTGGAGGTGCTCTAGAGTTACGTGGAGGAGGAACTTTTCCACAAAGAAAGCTGATCAAATCCTCTCTACGAATAGTTCTTCTGCGCTTTTTTACCCAGGCTAACACATCCTTATTACGTCGCTGATATCCAATTTGAATTCCTAGATCAAAACTTCGTTGATGGGCATCCACGCTTTCTGCAAGAGGGAGAGAAAACAGTTAGAATGTGTCAAAGCATCTAAATAAAGCCTCTTCAATAGAATTTCCACTTACACCCCCCCCACCCCCTTCCAGCTCTCAGGGAGTGGCAGAACGCTCCAATAAACATGTTTTCCCCATAAACAGCAGTATGTAATAGTCTTTTTTGTACCCTTTTAAACACTTCAGTTTTGTAGTATAATTGTGTGATCAAGACCTTTTTGGGTCGAAAAGAATCCAGATTCACTCACCAGCAAGAAATTTAAAAAAAAAAACAAAAAAAAAAAATCGCTCTTACTGCAGTCTGGTACAGTTAGCAAGCCTAGACCTGTAGCAGGGAGCCCAGTATCTCCAGCTTCAAAAACCCTTTAACGTTTTCAATATAACTTTCATTTTTACACTTCAATATAAAGTAACCTAGCAAAAATGTAAACAAATATTTTGATCTTGGTGTGCATCTTAGGCTAACAAACTACTTGAGGTTCTGACGTCTGTATAGCTATTCATTGAAGACCTTAAGCGCCATTTGCCTAAACTACTGGACATCGAATAAAAAAAATTATCAAATAAATTAATCAGATATAGGAATAAACTGTAAGACTCTTAAAAAAAACCCTAACAGTTTAGAACAAAGAAAAATTTTGTAGCGGTCAAGATAAATTAACACCAGCTCTCAGAAAATTCTTTAACTCCACAAGACAACATCCAACCAAATATTTTCATATCCTTATCAAGAAAAATAATTGTAAATCGCCTACAAACATGACAGCTGGGTTTCATGCAGTTGCTTTCTAAAGAACATATCTGAATCACTAATTAGTATAAACCTGTATCTTGTCAATTATCACCCAATGAGCCAATACTACTAAAACCAAAGTACAGATCTACAGAAAATTCTAAACTGTAGCAATGTATGCTTAAGCAAAAGGAAAAATACATCGAGTTGTGGTTTATTTTGGCCACAAAATAAGATGCAAATTAAAAAAAACTTGTTTAGCCATGCAGGAGAACAGGCAACCAAAGGCAAACAAAAATCCGAATTGACTGTTCTTGGGCACCAAATACAGTGTCAGATTTAAACACGCTGCTAATTAGGACCAAACACAGCTGTATACTTGAGAAGGCAAATGCAAGAAATGGGTCACATCTGAGCTGCTGAAAAGCAGTACTTGTTGCCAAATGACATTTTTGGTAAAAATAAACTGGCTGATATAATGCAATAAATGAGCAAGTTATTACAAAGACTGACGTCACATTAACATTTCAGAGAATGACATCACACTACCCTATTGACTAAAGTAAATACTCAAGTCAGAGGTCGGCTGATTAATAGAATCAGAAATAAATGTATCAAAACTATTAAAAAAAAAACATCAACTTCAATTGCACTACGAGTTCTAGTAGTCATTTAAAGCAAGCAAGGACATCTGGTCGTTTTGCAAGGAAAGACTTTGCAATGACTTTGTGGACGTTTAGTCAATTAAGACTACATCTGCCACAATTAAAAACATTGCGGCATGCTAAAGTTTCATAATAAGAATTCAGTGAAAACTAAAACACTAGAGTTCACCATTCCATCTGGAGGAATATAACTCATCATTGGTTCAGTTATCCCTGTTCCTTAGCTGTACACTTCTCTACCCAGAAAGTTCACATCAACTCTTCTGAGGAAGAGTTAAACAGCCCAGTAGAGAAGCGAAATGAGGTAAGGTGGAAAGGAGACTTCACATTAGCATTGCCGAGGTTATGAGCATGACTAAATATTGCCACAACCTGGGAGAAGGAACTTTCAAGCAAAAGCTGCATTGAATAGTAATGATTCCAGAGGGTGAGAGTCCTTACAGTTCGATTAGGAGGATAGGGTTATTCAGGTGGATAGCTTAATGTGCCAAGCAGCATTTTAGATCCAACCTTTAAGACTTCTTTAGCTGTCACACCAGTTTAATGTAGGTGTATGATTTCCACCAGAAACTAAAGGGCTTCTGATCAGCGGGCTCAATTACTGTACCATTAAATTGTGATTTTGCTTCCACCTACCACTACAAACGAGCCAGAAGTGGGTCTGTCCACTTTATCCACTAGCTCCCTTCGCATGGAAGGGCTGTAGAAAGCATGTGCACTGTTCACATCAATTTAAAAATAAACGGCCTCTTCAGTCTCAAAACTGGTTCATAGTGTGCTTTAATTTATTATTTTCACGTAAATATTCATTTTGCTTTCACTCCTTTTTAGGTCTCGCCTGGCGTTAGAAAGCGCACATGCGCTGCTCTTGCTATGCGAGTGCCTTTTGGAATCTATACGATTACAGAAGTATACTTGAACCCGCCCCTCTTTCCATTGGCTCGCGGCGTAGTTTGTTAAATGATGGCGCGTGATGGGAAAGCAGTCTTCTCGGTTACTGCCTTGTCCACTTGTAGGACGGCCCATGTGGACAGGCAGACGCCATCTTTGTTTCTGGCACAGCGCACACTGCCTTGCACTCGCGAGGCCTGCCCTGACAATGCAACCAGCAAATGTGTCCGGGCATCACGTGATCTCTTGCACAACCAGTTTCTTTATTCCGCTTTCAAACGCCCCGACCAACTCGTCCTAGTGTCAGAACGGTATTGTCCTCCTAGATTTCTATGGACCATGATCGCAATTTAGGCTGGTCAATGCGTTTGTATGTGTCTGCACACCACTCACGGGACAGGCTTGTCACACGCGCACCATTCGCGAACAGTCTCTGGCGCAGCAGGAGACCGCTGTGAGGTCTCTTTGCAAGGCCTGCTCAGTACTCCATTAATGCCCGTCTGTACCGTACCTGCTCAGTACTCAATCGATTCCCAGCTGTACAGTACATACTCGGCATGCCTTCTCCTTACAGTGTCTGTTCATTACTCCATTGATGCCTCTTCTGCACAATGCCTGTCCAGTACTCCAGTGACCGTAAAAAACCCTGATAACCCTTCTTTGCAAGGCCTGCTCAGTACTTCATTTGAATATTCTTTGTACAGTGCCTGCTCGTCTCAGTGCATACCCATTTGCCCAGTACGGTTTCTAATTCTGTCCAATGAAGACAGTGACTGCAAGACTACATAGACTGCCCATGCAGTGCTTTCTCGGTGCCTACTTTAAGCTTGGCTGTGTCTGCTTGTTCCTGCATGGCGCAATGTTTGCTCGACGAGGGCAGTGCGGGATTAAAAGTTCATGAACGCCTCTGGATTGCAGTGCCTGCTGGGTGCAACCCTTGCAACGTGCCTGCTGGGTGCAACCCTTGCAACGTGCCTGCTGGGTGCAACCCTTGCAACGTGCCTGCTGGGTGCAACCCTTGCAACGTGCCTGCTGGGTGCAACCCTTGCAACGTGCCTGCTCAATGGCGTGCTTGATCACTGCCTGCAGTGCCCGATTTGTGAAAGCAGTGCAGAGTGCCTGGTCCGCACACAGCCTGCTCACTCAGGTAAGCCTTACCCAGTGAGTGAACCTCCTCAAAGCAGCCAGTTCTTTGCCAAGCGAATTCAGCACCCGCGAAGCGCAGTGTCTTAGTGAGTGCAGTGCACGCTCAGTGTAGCATCTGTTCACCTAGTGCAGGGTGTGCTTGGCATGCACACTGCAATGTCAGTGACTGACACCAGTTTTTGCTCAGCGCAGTATCTGCTCAGTGATCGCAGTGCCTAGTGGGCAAGGGCAGCGCATGTGCAGTGAGCACAGTGCCTGCTCAGCAAGCACAGCAACTATTCAGCGAGTGTTTAACCTCTGCACAATTCACACAGTGAGTTTTCTGCTCCATGCCTGCACCAGAGGTACGGTGTGTGCTTAGTAGACACAGTGCAGTTACTTCTGTAAGAACAGTGCCTGCCCAGTAAGTGCACTACTTGCACGGTGCAATGCAGGATTAGCAAATAAAATGCACACTTTTTGCAGTGCCATGGCAGAGTGCAGTATCTTGGTAACACCTGCCCTGAGGGTGTTGCTGAGCCTGCTTAGGGACAGTAGTACTGGGCTGGCCCACGGAGTACAGCACCTGCCTTAGAAGCACAGTACAGTGCCAGCCTACAGGTGCAGTGCCGGCAGACTACTCCCGCACAACACCCCCTAAGCGCTCACGCTTCAGTGAGACGTGCTGTTTCTGCACATTCTACTTTGAATGAAAACACGGAATTTCCCAGAGACTTAAGTGGGGCTCGAAATGTTTCCCCCCCCATTACAGATTAAAACAACTCCAACTTCTTAAATAAAGAAAAAAAGACAAGGTCTGCAGCATGATGAAGCTCATTGGGTTTTTGGACAGAATGATGCTCAGCCCGGTAAGTTACTTCAGCATAGGTAAGATCAACCCTATCCCCCACCCTTTTTAACCTCTACCTAGAACCACTTACCGAAATATGTGCAGTCAACCTCCATCATATGTATGCTGATGACACCCAGATCTACATCAAAACCTAATCTCTCGAAGAGACTCTCTCCCTGAACGAAGCCCTGAAACTCACCATCCAATGGCTCGCATCCGATCAACTTGAACTCAATGCAAAGAAATCTGAATTTCTCCTGATCTCCCATCCCAATACTAACCTAGAGTCTCAATCATGGATTAAGGATATCACAGCCTTAAATTGCCAACCAACCATTGTGAACTGTACTAAATCCCTGGGAATTATTCTTGACACAAACATGAACATGCGGGACCACATCAATTCGATGGCCAAAACAGCCAGAATCCACATGAACTACCGTAGAAAATTGAAACCCTTACTCAAAGCTCCCGACCTAAAAATGGTAGTCCAAGCACTAGTCCTCTAGATTGGAATACGGCTGCTCAACCCGCTCTAGTTTCCCGAAGATCTCCCTGGCACCTCTTAAAGCCTGCCTCAATGCGGACGCCAGACTACTTACTGGCTCTAGGAAATACGATCATATTTCCCCACACCAGAAAGCTCTCAACTGGCTTCCCCTGGAGGCAAGAATACAGCTCAAAATGGCATGCATCACGCTCAAAGCTTTCTACTCTAACTCCCCTGCATATCAGACACAGAAACTTGTGATCTCCAGAGGAACCAGAATCTCTCGATCAGCCAGAGACCTCTTGCTCCAACCTGCACGCTTTTGGGAAAGAGAAAAAAAAAAAAGTGCCTTCTCAGGGGCTGCTCCAAGAATATGGAACACTCTCCCACCCAACATTAGAAGAATCCCCTCACTGAATTGCTTGCTTCAAAAAGGATGCCAAAACCTTCCTTATGGGCAAATTTCTCAGCTAAATATTGCCTCAACCACCACCATAGCCCGACCTAGGGCCGTCCACTACCTCCCCTCAGACTACCGTGTCACCCCATCAGAAACCTGGGGCCTGGCTCGAATAATTGTAAACTTATTCTGTATCTCGCCTTGAGTAACTGGCTATGTAAACTGTAAATACGTGCTCTTCTTCCCCCAATGTATGCGACATCCCTCCCCTTACTACTCAAGCCAGTACTGGCTTGATCCTAACGAAGTCTGTCTGTATATTGCTTTGCTCTCCTGTAAAGTGCTCCGATACCCTGACGGGTCAAGTTCACACTCTATAAAACACCTAAATAGGTTGCAAAGAGCAGAGGTCAGGAATTTATGGCTTCAGTAGCACAAATTAACGTGGCCAACATCTGGTGCCTAGTTGGGCCACAGCACCTTTTAATGTTTGGGTTTAGTCATTGGCTCACTTGTGTCACAAATGCGGGAGGCTGTATTTTTGCGAAAGCGAATGCGTGAATTATGATTTCAGAGAGAATTTAGCATACCTTGCAAGGGAAAAATAAGGTAATGTGGTGCCAGCAACTACAGCATGTTTGAGTCATGACTCGCAAGACCTGTGGTAAGGAGGCAATAAGGCCCGTAAACACAATGTAAAACAAGCATTGGCATAGCCAATAGGTCTCGCCTTCAGGAGATTATAAGTGTTTGCCCCTTTATAGGCTTCACGATAAGCATAATGGTAGATTTGCTTTCTACAGCCTCATGGTAAGAGACAAACTCGTGTTAACTGGAGAAACATAATACAATCAAATGTTTGCAAACTCCTTTATGATTGCCATAATTGTCACCCATTTGGAAAAAATAAAGACACTCATTAGAAGGGCTTAAATAGGCACACACATTTTCGCAACACCTCGAAAAGACCACAACACTGAGAAAAAAAATCAAATCACTGCCACATCTAACTAGGATTCGTTGTGATACCCCAGCGGAACTGGGGAATTCGGTTTGAATCTCGGCGCCGGATAGAATCTCGTGATTCTGGCCAAAATCATTTCCCCCTGTGCCTACAGAAAAATGAATGTGTCCTTGTGTAATGTAACGGAAGCGCATGTAAAGCGCTCCACTACCCTCGGGTCGAGTTTGCGCTAAATAAAAACTGTAAAAAAAAAAACACAACTTTAGCGCTATAGAATCCTGCTGCGCGTCACCAAGAGACTAGTTCATGGTTAATGTTAGACGGAACACGCATTGCGTAGGATTACAAAAATGAATCTGTACTCAGACTACACAAGTGCAGGCATTTTTCCGCATGACTCAGAGCTGGGAGAGCGAAGTGTGTGCGAAGTAGAATACATTTGCGCATCTGCTACCACAGTGCATCTCACCACTTGAATTTCACAAGAATCTGGTAAAAATTAGCATAAACTGTTCACGAGCATCGATAGGCAGCTATCACATTATCTGGCCAGGAAACTCACAATTATATTAATGTAGGCATTTAATGCATGCGCTGTTACCGGTATACGTTTCGTCAGCGTTTCGGTGCTTCCAAACGCCAACAACCCAACCAAAAAAATGACCATGCCTTTTATTTAGGTTTAAAAAACAAAAATAAAAAAAGGTATTGTCATTTGCGAGACCTATTGCATTGTAAATGCTGGTTATTTTTACCAACCAACCATTTGCCCACCCCACCACTTCCCATAGATGCCAGCCGTCATTTCCTCTGTGCTCACAAAACTCTTTGGTGACTTATAATGACAACATAACCTATGGTTAGGTATATTTTACACAAAGTAGCATAAATATTACTTGCAATCCAAGTACAATTGTCAACATTAGGTTAATATCTAGCTCTGCCCGTCTCGCAGCATTTGAAGTTGCTGTACCTAGTTTGTTATGTGTTCTCATAGCTCCAAGATTCTCTGTATACGTGCGCTCAATGTGTACAAATAAGATTGTATCGATATTGTTTTTCTTTTTGGTGTTATTATTGTCTGCATTTTCCTGTTGAAGGTGTGAAAGTCCCAGCAGGGTGTGAGCTGGTGATGGGAGAGGAGCCGCAGTGCTGGTCGGGGGGACATTGGATGATTAGTTTCTGAAAATGACATCCCATAACGGTACAGGAGAAGGGCATGCGGAGTACCAGTAAGGAGAGCACGGATTACTGGGAATACATCAGGGAAAGAAGAGATTTTGAAAGAGTGGGCACCGGAAGGGGAAGGGACCACTAAAGGAAGTAGCAGGAGAGTCACGACTGGGACGTCATAACAGGGAGAGCGTGAAACCCAGCAGATGAACAGTGAGCGCAGCAGCTGCTTTTGGAAACTGTAGGGGCGCAGGAACTGCTGTGGGAGTAAGCGAGAGGGGCAGGAATGTAAAAATAAGGAAGAGCTGGAACTGTTGAGGGGTGAGGCGGGACAGAGGGAAAGTGAAAACTACTGATGGAAAGCAATAGAAACTGAAGTAAAAATGCAGCCTTTAATGTTGGTAGGCAGAGACTGCAATGGATGTCTGGTGCCAGATGCAGAGCGCACTGCCACGCCTCTGCTGTGTGAGACTGCACATGTGAATTAGCGGCCACTCTTCAAGTGGTAATGGATGGTCGAGGAAAATACGAAAGTGCTAAAACGCGCGCCTCGCGCTTTAAGTAAACAAGCATTGGCCGCGCAGCAGCAAAAGTAACACCGCGCGGCCATAAAAGCAAAAGTCATAGCGATGACGCGCTAAAGCACGAGTTTCAAAGTGCTGCTGATGGTTAGCGGTTCACGCGCGAACGCAAGCGCTAGGCCAGCCAGCAGCACTTTGGAAACTCGCCTCCAAAAAGTCTGAGCCAGCGCATGCGCTGGGCTCAGCGAAACCTAAAAAACAAAAAATCTCCTTTTATCACAATTCAGTTACATCAAGCAGAACAGAGGACTCTGAAGGCCATGGAGATGGGAGATTATTATAAACCATATTGAGGGGGTGGGGAGTATAAAGTACTGTGAACATAGAAGTGTAAACCATTTTCAATCCATATCGGCTGCATGAGAGTTCAAAGAGGAGCCGATGACCGTGAAACAAGAAACTAGTCAATCTACCCTTGTTTGTATTCGTTTGATTAGAGCCAAGCTAGGTGCACAAACATTACATATACAGCCACATAGCAATAAATAAAACCATTATAATACTTAATCGAACATACCCATCACTCAAATCCATAATTACCCTTAGCTTGCCTAGGCTAAAATAACAATGTATATTAGAAATAAATGGTCAAACTACTGTGGAACTTCATCCAACAAGATCAATAAAACAAGCATTGGCATAGCCAATAGGTCTCGCCTTTGGGACCTTGTAAGTGTTTAGCCATGCAACAGTAGATGTTGCACCAAGGATATTGTGCTAGATAACCAAACACTTAAGATGTCCAAAAAGCAAGACCTATTGGCTATGCCAATACTTGTTCTTCATTACCACACAATCTTGAGATACAAGAGTAAGACCTTTTATCAGTTACCACCGCCCCCCTCTGTGCGAAAAGAGGTTGTTCTAGCTATTGTAGGTGGGTGAACACTGGCTTCTCACACCCCTCATGTGGAGCAGTTTCCTCTCACTTTGGAAGTCATTCTTTGCCAGTTCACACCTTTGAGACGATGCAGTCTGTGCGAGAGACTCCACGTCAGCGGCTACTGCCTCTATTGGTGTGTTTGGGGGTGGAACCCCTTACATGTGGCTCTGGTGTGGCCAGCAGTGCTCCTTCCAAAGCCTGTAGTTGGTTACAAGTTAAGCACACAGCTTTGTATGTGGGAAGGTCACGTGTGAACGTTAAAGGCAGGAGCACTGGATAGTAGGAGCCACTCGCCATTAGTAGTTTTGTATGGTTTTAGGGGGGGGGGGGGGGCGGGTATAGCCTCTTCCCTCATTCCAGGGACTCCGAAGAAGCCCCTAAACAGGTCATACACACATGGTGAAAGCAGGATCCCTCTGGAACTGAAAAAAGGTATGGCTTAAGGCCACTGAGACACTTGCTCGGTTGCTTTAAAAACAAGACGGCCAGAAACCAACTAAACGAGATGAGGAGCCGAAGAGGCAGCCGGGGGAGGGCGAGAGAGGAGGGGGCCTGTACCAGTTTCCCTTGCGGGAGCGAGCTTTGTAATTAACTTTCAAACAGATGGTTTCAAAGCACGCTCCCACAAGGGAATCGCCAGACATGCACGCGTTGCCACTGAAAGCAATGCTATGCATGCACGTTTTTGGCCTAAAAAGGGAATCTATTCCAAGAGGTCTCCTAGGATGTGGAATTCCTATAGCCCGACGCCCGGGACATATTGATTGGGGTCAAGGGCAACAAGTTTGTGTATTTTGTCCTTGGGACAAGTAGGCCCAACCCCCTACAGGATATGTAAACTGCTCCCAGAACGCTCTCCGATTACTTGCAAATATTTGCAGAAGCCTGAAAGCAAGTTTGATGATTCTTTGCATTCAAAATAAAATGTTCACAAAAAAATGCTAAAACATTTGGCTAAACTACTGAAAAAAATGTAGATAACATTTCTTTGCAGCATCGTTTAGTAAAATGTGTTGATGCATGCTAGTATTTCCCAAAAAGATTAATAATGGAAAATAAGTGTAACTAGTTTTAATAAGTTTATGGGAAACAAAAACAAACAAGTATTGGTAAAGCCAGTAGATCTGAAATTGTTGGGCAGCCTTTTGGTTTTGTAAATGCGCGATTTGTTTTGGCATGGTGTTTGTAAAACATTAGTGTGGGAGCTGCTGGGCCCTTGCCATTATAACAAACATTGGTAAAAGCAAAAATTGTTTTGGTCTCTAAAAGCACACATTGCATAGTAGTTCCTGGCACTGAACAAAACGACTATCGATATGCTCCTTGTGAAAGAACAGAATGCCGTCACTCCTAGTGAAGCTAGCCGATAGACAGAAAGAGACAACATTTTAATACACACAAACGGTCATGGTTAACGCCAGACCTATAGGGGCCCAATTATTCAATAAAGTGCACCCATATCTTTGGATTAAGTGCAGATGTACAACTTTCGTGAATTCACAAGACTTTACAGAAGTAGGCCAAGAAATAGTACTCCTAGAAAATATTTGTGAACTGCATTTTAGCATGATGAAATATGCAGGTGTAGATTTGCTCATGCAAAAATCTGAGTGTTTGCAAGTTCATTTTCCCTCTAACCACTTATTTCCCAACCCTTGAAGAAGTTTTAGGGCTGCCATTGTCAGGAGTAAATATCCATCCTCTCTCAGTACTGCAAAAGATTAGAGAAGAGTTGGTAAAAACTCTAAAAACATGCAAGTTAGTAGATTTGCACAGACAATGAAGGGCCTTCCAACCCTGGAACGACTGCTTACATTTACCTTCAGCCCCAGTATGTAGATCTGCAGAAACGTGGCAACATAAGGGAATTGCTGGTATTCAAACCCTACTATGAAGAAGCCCTGGCACAAACAGAGGCTATTTCAGAGCTCTTATATAATGAGATTGCTGTCATAATGTGTCACCACATTGCATTGCACAAAAGGGACAACTGGATTTTGTTACAGGACAAGTAGATTTATGAAGCAACCTGCCCTATGGACAAGTAGATATATTTTATTAAATTCCACACCCCTGAGGAGAGACCTAAAAAGTGATCAATTCTCAAAAGTGGTACCCTTGATAATCCAGATCCTAGGTTCGCACTCAAACAGATGCAAAATCTTAAAATCTTTAAGTCCACACACGCCCACTGAAAACAAAGAAAACTACCTAACAGACCCTCTGGGGTCTCCCTCCAATAAAAGGACAATAACCATGTGGAAACTGCACAGTATGCAAACTGATCAAAATGAGCAAAGAGATCAACCTTGGAGAAAATCGTCCATGGGTTCAGAGAGGACATACAATTGCAATACAAATAATTGTATTTATCCCATTACCTACCCATGCAATCTTTAATATATAGGGATGACAACCAGACCTATCAAAAGAAGAATCACGGAACACCGTAGCAACATCTGTTAGCACATCACAACTAATGTGTCCACACACTTTGTAAACATCAACCATGCTCCAGATGACATCAGATGGGCAATACTAGAGGCAAATGACCACTGGAGCCTGTGGTCGCTGTTCACTAAAGAACAGTGGGTGTTCTGTATGAAAAGCCATATACATGGACTAAATGACGACACACCATGGCTTGACTAACAATTAAAACTACAGTTGACATTCTCTATGAACTCCGAGCCAGACACTGAGGTGGGAGAACATCATGAAGTAAGAGAGTGCTGGAGTCCCCCATTCCACACTTTTCTTGAACAAATCTGAACCATCATGGACTTCCGGAGGCGATCATGAGCATTTTCAATGACTAAATGACATGGCAGCTATTGAAAGGTCACGACCACCTAAGTTCAGATACCATAGCCATTTAAATTTAGGATAGCCTGATAATACCAGAAAATACTGGGGGGCTTACCTCGCATGACTACCAAGGTTCAGGTATCATAGCCATTTCCTTTATTGGGGGTAGTTTGACAATCCAAAAACATCAATATTGAAGGTCACCTCACATGCCTACTATAGACTACAATATAACACTATTCCCCCCCCCCCCCATCAACTAAATACCCTGATCGATTTAAGATTCTCCAGACTACTTCAACATGGCCACCACTATATGCCCGGAGCACCATAGTCCGTTTTATTAGCTTGATTATTTACTTCCCCGGACTATGTGAACCTAGGTTCCAACCACCCCTGTGTAGACATCGCAGCAATTCAGCTTACTGGGATTAGTCAAACCAGTATAACATGGAACACATCTCGATATACACACAATATCAAGAATGTCATATGGTCCTCTATAACAATTGCATCATGGCTACTATTGGAGATACGCCGACCACTGTAGTGAACAAAGATTGTCCTTATACAACATCAGAAATTTCAGAGAGCCCACTGATTAACAGGAGACCCCTCTGACCATCTCAAGATCGCTACTACCAATTCAACTCATCTCCAAAGAACAACTTCTAGAGAAAAGAGCCTCTCCAAGATAGCTGCCACCATACACCCAACCACCTTGGTCACACATGTACCCACAATGCTTTGACGCAGAGTACACTTCTGGGTCTCTGCTGCAGGTGGGCCTCGTTAACCAGGCTCTGTACATAAGCAAGCCCCGTTCACCCATGCAATCCATCTGCAGGCAGGCAGGACGAGGGGTAAGTGGCTGGCTGCTCATGGAACTGCAAGTAGGATATTGATTGCGGAGGAGAGAACGACACTCTAGGACGTAATAGTTGAAACTATGCATTGACCACCTACGCCTTGGATATTCTTTCACAGAAGCGGCAATAATCTTGCGGTCTCCTGTCTTGACTTAGGGAACATTATGACCTATGAGTAGGGGTAACAAGCATTTACAATGCAATGGTCTCGGCATTGGTAAAGTTAGAGCTATTGGCATTGCTCATGACATTTTTGTTTATGTTTTTAAAACATTTAAAGAAACGGTATTGTTATTTACAATGTCAATAGCTTAATCACTCAAATGCGAGACCTATTGCATTTGCACCCACACACAGAGCCACCTACACACACCGATTAAGCTATTGACATTGTAAATAACAATGCCGTTTCTCTACATGTTTTAAAAACAAACAAAAATAATGTCATGAGCAATGCCAATAGCTCTAACTTTAACAATGCCGAGACTGTTGCATTGTAAATGCTTGTTACTTCTGTTCCGACAAACAAAATGCCTCCACTGACTTTAACTGAGTCATCAGCTTTCCAAACATATCACCCACAAAAAAAGTGTTAATTCACTCTTGACCTTTATCGGACCACCCTCAAACACTTGACTTCACCCTCATTTCTGAGGCAAGAGGTTTAAAGGTTTAACAAAGCAAATGTCTCCTATTCCAATATTGGCACCCATACAAACCTCGCCTGATCCAGTAGTTCAATCGGTTAAGCAGTTGATTCTGAGATATGTATTTATCCTGCAAGTCACACGGGCTCTCATTCCTGCCGGGCTAATTGAGCCTTTCACACCCTTCAGCATATACACCATTTGTCATTAATTATAAATATATATCCCAAACGTGTTTCTCCTTTTGGGACTGTAGGACCCGTGGAAAAAAGGCACGCGTGCCGGCAGAGCATACCGGCTTGCCATCATTATTGTAAAAGTTCAGTAAGCACGCTCTCAGAATACAGCGCAACCGAAACGTGTTGTGTGATTAAACAATTTCCTGCAATAACTGGGTCTATTTGTGCTGTATCCTGAGAGCGCGCCTACTGAACTTTTACTATATATTTCCAATGGGATTTAAAGTAAACCATTGTGCACAATTTACACACTAATCCATGGGAAAGACCAGTTTGTTAAAGCGACCTTTATACATCCGTTCAGAGAATTGCGATTGGCCGCCAGTGCTTTAAAATGGACAAATATATAATATTTTCTTGGATAGGACTAACATATGGCGTTTTATTACTGCAAATATGCACACTTTTTTATCACAAACGTTAACAAATATATTAGAATGTATTATTTCAAAATGTTAGAATGCATAAAGTAAAAATACAGATGATTTGCTATGTTATTTTACTGCGTATATTTCATATAAATTGGTAAAAGTGTTTTCACTTTTTTTCCCCTAATCTGCATTGCTTCTTTATTAATGTGACCTACACATTTGCTCTCCCCGATAAAGTGGTACAGTAGTCTCAGAAGTAAAATATTTCATCATAAACCTACTGCTTGTGATGACCCAGAAGTTCGTTATTTGACTTGGTTTAGTCGTTTGATACAATGAAAATTCAATTAACAAAAAAACAGAAATAACCATCATTGTTACCACACAGCTGTGTGTGTGTGTATATATATATATATCTCAGAGGCGCAACTAGAGGCAAAGTGCGGGGGGGGGGGGGGCTGAATCTTTAAGCGAGAGGCAGAGTGGAGCTGCAGGGGTTCTTAGAAGAAGTGAAACAGCAAGGCCTCATTAACATGCAAATGGTCTTTTAAAGACCTGTGAAGTGCTCGGTGCGGCTGTGTGTACCCGGGAAGCTATCTCTACCCGGACTGCCACACACGACGGGGGGGGGGGGGGGGGGGGGAAGCTGAAGCCCTTTGTGTCCATTGGGTGTTGCGCGCCTGATATATATATATATATATATATATATATATATATATATATATATATATATATATATATATATATAGTAGCCTTTTCACACAGTGGCATGCCAGTGTGTCATATTCCCTAGAAGGAAAGCAGCGTGCCCCACTGCACGCTTTGTAAACTCTGAATACAGCGATAACCATCGTTCGGTGACCACCAATACTACTGCACCTGCTCCTCCAAAGGACGGGATGTATTAACGGCAGTGCCACCCAGATACACACTTTATTCAAAATACGAAGTGACCTCTTTCCTTCCCGCCAATTTCAATAGCTCATTAAACTAAGGGACTGTAATTTAAAGTACTCCTTCGCACCTTCAAAATAAGAGGGTCTCGCGCGCTCTCTGGAAGCCTCTGCAGTGGTCTTCGCGAAATAAACACTGTCCGTCGACCCTCTTCCGCCGACGAGCTGAGAGCGGCCGACAGCAGTAGCAAGGTCTTTCCGGAACTAACTTCCCCCAACAAGAGACAGGGTCGGTCCTCCGGAGACGCGCGATGCTGTTGTCCAATAACTCGCCTGAGCAGCCTAGCCATATCCAACCTAGTACGAAACACCGTGACTCACGTTTTACTGAACTAAAATCATTCAGGCGCTACTTTACGCGATTAGTCATGAAAGAGTACATTATTTTATTGCGAAAAGTCTCGAATACGATCCTATACTAAGAGTCCAATCAAAGAAAGCTTTCCTCTTCTACACTTAGCTTTGTAGGCGTCTTCACTTTTACGGACCAATCACGTGAGGCCGCACACAGGCTACTCTTGCAAGACATTGCTGATTGGTACAATTTTCAGTTAGTCCGCCTCTCTGCTATTACAGTATGTTTGTAGTTAATGCAGTAGCCATGTTGGAATGAGAAGCCTCCTGCATTCGATTTCAGGAGTAGGCAGGCTTTTTTATTGATGGAAGCCTTTTCAAATTTTAATTCAATGATGTACATGGTAATCTTGTCGCACATGATAATCTTGTTTCAGCATTTTTCGTACTTCAAAAATAATGACCTAATTGTTGTTAGCTTTTAGTCACATTCTTTTATAGAAAAAAAAAGTATAGCGTCGTTAAGCTTTTTATAAATTACCCAATCTCAATAATGTCTCATGAACGCCTTTTTAAAGCACTAGAACAGATATCTTCTTCAGGCAGGTGAGCGAGCCACTGTGCGGTAACGCTATTATTTTCAGATCAACCCGGAAATACATGTGGTGGAACGATGTACGGTCGGTGCAGCCGGAAGTACAACGGGAAAATCTTGCTGGGTCGGCTGTTGTGATTAGAACCAGAGTTGGGTATAAATGCAAGAAGGGTACAATATACCCGCGGAGTAGTGGCCGGCGTATCTCTAACTGTAAGGGATAACAAGGCAGAGCAGAAGGCACACAACTGCCTTTCTCCGAGGCAGAGCAGAAATGCCTCGGAGAAACGCAGCGTCCTTTACGGATTCGGGGGCGTGCTTTGCTGTTATCTCCTCCAGCCATTGGCTGGAGGAGATAATTAGACTTTCTGCAAAAAACACGCCCCCCGATCCGAAAAGGACGGGGCCTAATCTGAGTGACTGACCTCTTCTCCAGTGGCTGGCCAGCATTCAAGAGGCCAGCCAATGGAGAACAGGGGCGGGTGCAAGCCCCTCTTCGCCAAGTCATTAAATCTCGCGAGCGAGACTGCGCAAGCGCAGCCTTCGCTAGCCGAGACCTAAAAAAAATACAAATGCTTCATGGGAGTCAGTAAAGATAATGCATTTTTATCAGTAAGAACACTGTTTTGAGTTCCTATTTGTGTAGTCTATTTTATATTTAACACTTGCTGTTACAAGATTTCAGGAGTGATTTAGGCACTGCTAGCACTCACCATTCGAAGAGCTAATGTAGAGTTCGGACAACAGCATGGCACTGCATGATACGATGATATGCAGAGACCATACGTGCTGGCCACAATAAAACATTTGGATATTTCAAGTCTTTTCCCTATATCTTTCCTTCAGTTTGATTTATGAATTCGTACTGGGGTAAGCATGATATAGATAACTAGGATCTACCGTATCACTAGCAGGGATTTAGTATTATAAGACTCTAGATACCCACCTTAATTCAGGGGTAGGGAAAATGTTTTGGTCTTGAAGCAACGATAGGGATCCAGTAATGGACCAACATAGCGTGAAATATATCAACCTGAATAGTGAAACCACAATAGTTTACTACAACACACTCACTGAGTAGTGGCGTAACAATCTTGCGCACACTACCTTACCAAAGGGTCTCTGAATAAGATTTGATATCCTTTAGGTAATTTTAAGATCACACTCTCCACCTTACACCGCATACACCTGAATAGTGAAACCACAATAGTTTACTACAACACACTCACTGAGTAGTGGTGTAACAATCTTGCGCACACTACCTTACCAAAGGGTCTCTGAATATGATTTGATATCCTTTAGGTAATTTTAAGATCACACTCTCCACCTTACACCGCATACACCTGCCACGGCTGATACAAGAAAAGATCTCTGACAAAGAGCCCTCCAATGAGGCCTGTGGGGCATTGCAGCGCCAGTCCCATGAGGAGCAAAAGGCTGGATGATGAAGTACGACACCCACAAGGGTGTGTGAGGGCAACACTTCCAAATAAGATGCCCCTGGAACCACATTCCAACCACACCTTTTAACGTTTTCTACGCTCTCTCCACATAGGAATAGTACCCACACCGATTAGACATTGGCCTTCCTTATACATCTGGTTCTCTTTTAGATCAAAGCAATATTTTATTAATTTCAAAAACATCACAAATCAATACGATCTAGGACCATTTCAGCTACTAGTCTCGACTGAAAGCGAATCACTGCAATCTGCCCTTTATAACTGTGTTTAAGCAATGTGATCAGGGCTTTATCTTTAGATGTTAACTTTGATAATTATGGAAGTGGCCAAGCAGGATATTTATTGCCAGGGAGTGGAAGGCGGCACGTGCCCCTTCCACGATGAGATGGAAGAACGGCCTGGACTTTTGTATGGGGCTGGAGCGGCCCGTTTGAGGCCAGGGGGTGCCCACGCAAACACTTTAAGATCTGGAAACGATGGGCAGATTACCGTGGAATTGGGCTGGAGCCCCCCCGTAGAGAGGGAGATCAATCCATAGGGGCAGCTACACACGGACGATGGATGGTCCTGGGGGGCCAGTGCGGGGGTGCGCACACTGCAAGGGGAGAGCGGGATGGACGGAAGGGGGAGAGTAAGGCTAGCAGTAGGAAGTGCGATCTTTGGGAGGTGGGGGGCGGGGGGTTGGGACGGGAGTTGGGGAGTTATTGAATATATAATTGTCTATTGCCTGCATGTACACGTATGAAGGATTTGGCATATGTCTCTGGGTTACAGGGCTCTGCATGGCGATGGCTATATTGACATAATAAAATTTGTTTTTAAAAAAACTTTGATAATTATGGAAGAAAGGAAAAAATTGTCAGAATTCTTGATAGATTTATAAACGATTCCTGACCTCCAGTAGGAGAACTGTCAAACAACAAACTATTTTATAATCTATTGCCTGCTTTTCACGATTTTTTTCGTAAATATTCTGCTGGAACATTCAAGGCAGCTTGCTTTACTGCCTGGGAACCCCTCTTCTGCTGTATTCCAAGTTACAAGTTTACGTAGAGAATTAGTTGAAACCCAAGTGCTAGGATTGTTATTTTTCAATAATCTAGCAGATGCCTCCACTAGTGCATCCCTCTAACATTCTTTCAAATGTTGGTAAAAGTCCCTGGATTTTTGTCACAAGTGCCATGTGATTTATTTTCCTCCTGATAATCCAATAACATTGTCTGAAATATAACCGCCTAATAAGAGGCCGGCTTAACTTCCTTTGGTGTAGCTTCAGCCAGGGAAGGACTATCCTACTTCCTTGGTTAAAATGCTAACCTAATCGTTCTCCTGCCCGTTTGTTATTCTTCGATTCTTTTTTTTGTACATTTGTTAATTATTTTTTTGACCTCACTTCCTACCACTGTTTTGTTGGAAGACTGAAAAGATTCTGCCGGCTCTTCTGTTGCCCAACCGTTACCTCAGTTCAGAGCATCACTGGAACCCTCTGAGATTCAGTATATCCTTATTAGTGAATTCTGTGCGAGGCTCACATCTCTGCCCTGGTCCTCCCACTTGGTATCATTAGGATAATCACAATTGAGAGGGTATTTGGGTGCATCTCCTGCTAGTTCGAGTTGGGGTGATTTGCAAACTTGTTTTGCAGGAATCTTGTACTTGGGTTTTAGGCCCTTGTTGCCACACAAGATTAGAGATTGCAAGTGTACCCGGCTGGACTCTTGTACGTGCACTTCGGACACTCGACTGATGAGCAAGGGTATCAAACCCTTCATTATTTGACCAGTGTTTCATTATTTTACAATTAAACCCTGGCTTCAAAGCTTATAAAGAGTGGCAAATATTAACCAGTTGATAACTCGGCTATGGTCAATATCATTGACATGTCGAGCCCGGAATAGGGCTATAGATTCCAGAGTTATTCATAGACTGCAGCCATTTGAGGTTAATGGCAATTCGTCCCTTAGCGGGTCTTTATCTTGTGGCAAGTAATTTTCCCACTGTTCAGTCTACTGATTTCCCTCCCTTCAAGTTTGTTACCAGCTCAAAGGCCTCTTCATCTTGTCTGGAGGACAAATTGCTCATTGAAGGCAAAGAAAATCTTGGGCTACCATGTCTATCTTCCTCAGTATCGAGGTTGCCACTTTCATGGGGCTTGAGGATCTTTCCCGTTGTTGGATGTTCTCAGATAAAAGAGCACAATGGCATTTCATATTGGCCAGTTATATCCTCATTCTTACCTGTTAAAGACTTGTTTACCACATTATATTAATTGTAGTACTTCTACTTAACCCCTGAATCTTTGTAAAACCGTAGCATCCTGAGACCCTGGCCCTATATTCTTTACAGCATGCTCAGATGGGTCATTTATAGCCCACGACGGGGAACTATTTCTATCACAGTGTACATGTGCCTACACTTCTACTTGCATGCCCACCCTGGGTACCTTCATTGTACTTTCATCTTGTCCGACCTGGTCTAAAACAAATGCTCTCAAATGGGTTTATCCTCATCCAAGGCTTCTGTGGGTTCTATACCGTCTCAAATGTATATGGATACATATTCATCTTCATACACCTCCACTGGACTACTATGAGCCTTGCTGCTTTGAACTCTTATTTACCACCTCATCAGTATTTGCTATTATGTATTTCATGATGGAGTTCTTTGTTAACCTGAAGTGTTCAGGTTAGAGACCTATTTCTTATTTACTACTTTAGAACGCAATGATACCGAACTCTGGGAGATCCAGTCACTTACTTCCCACCAGTGCACTCAATTTTCTGGTGGCCACCATTTAACTCCTTGAAAACTACCTAGATATGGCACTCACACAAATGATTCAATTTATATTAAGCAACACAACAGCGTGCACAGACCACCCCCCCCCCCCCATCTAAAGCTCTTTAACTCAGCAGAAGCAGCAATATGACTTGCGATTGCTATTCAATATAGGAACAGAAACAGCACTTGGGACTCATGAGGAAATTGTCCATAGATTATCAATGGGTTGCTAGACTGTCAATAGACTGACAATTGACAGTCACATCAGTAACACCCTACTCAGACTAATAAGCCCCGAAATTGGTGACTGATGAAGAGGGGGCCGTTTGTCACTCGTACCCCTGTTATTGCTCCCAAGGGCTGGACAACCTCAGCTCTGTGTTCAGAAGAATGTAGTTTCAGATACTGGCAGAAACCAGAATAAGCGCAGGCACCCAGAACCAAATATACAGAGGGCAAAAGAGATTGCAAGCGTACATCTTTGCTTACACTCCCCAGCTATTCAGAAGGCTTGTAATTATCCTCCGAGGCATGGCTTCAAGGCCCATCCCCTGTACGCTATCCTGACCAGAAGATATTGACACTTGTCACTTGCCTCCTACCTCGGACTGTGTGGTTCACCCATGACACCACCTCCACTGCTCTCTTGTTTCCAAGCTCCAGAAATTCCAAATGATCAAAAATCTAAGCCCTCCTCCACCTCTGCTCCTCTCCATCGATGTTCCAGAGCTTACCCCTGTGCCTACTGTGTATACTTCCCCTGTGAACACCAACATAAACCTGAACATTGTGAGCCCCCCTCCCCCCAGAAGTACGCTACCATACGCTCCCCGCTGGGAATAAGTACAGTGGCAATAGGCTACCGTGGGGTGGAAAAGCCTGCCTTGAAAGAAGGCTGAGGCTGGAGAAGAGGGAGTGTAAAGAGGACAATTGCTGCTACCGAAGACGCGTGGTCAGTTGGCCCCAACAGCCTGTGGGTTTTGACTGCTCCCCGCTGCTTCTCCAATTGGCCACCTCAACACCACAAGGTTGCGAACCAGGAAGTAAGATAGCAACCACACGGCTAGAGTTCAGCAAGGTTCAATTGTCAGACAGCAGCGGTTCGGCACTAGTGTTAGACATCTCTCTACTGTGGGAGGAGGCAGCTGTCAGCCTGATGCTGTCATTTTTCTAAGTATGGTCTTAACAAATTACATTCTAACAAGCATGAAAAAAGTAAACAAACATGAACTGCCAAACAAAAATATGGAAACAAATAGCAGTAACACGATTAGAAAAGAAATACCAAATAAAAGAACCTGCAGTTAAACTGCTCAATATTCAGAAAAGGGAATGCAGTCTACAGCAGACAAAAGCGTGTTTCCCCAATATCACAGTCCAAAATAAAACAAGCTTAACAGTCGCAGACTCCTTTCCCACAAGCTAAAATTAAACAAAACAGATAAAAGAGATGACCTGCTATAAAGACAACCACCAATCACTGGTAGTGATCCTTAAAAGTACTAGTCAATTTGTGGAGTAGTTTTAATATGCAAGTGAAATAGACTAGTATAATTACACTAGAAAGTATGTATATTGGCAATGTTTTTTTTAAGTACGTTTATCAAAGGACACGCCCATAAATGCAATTGTGGCCTATTTTGACACAAGCCAACAAATCCCACTGACACTATCCATGCTCGACATAACTCGAACATACCTGTATACACAAAACAAGGCATGTTGCTTACTGACCGCTGTAGATTGGTAACGTGAAGAAAAATTAAACAGATATTAAAGCCATCATGAGCCAGAAATTCATCAATAATGATTACACAATAAATATACAGTGCAACGTTTTATTAACAGACTACAAAACACCATTTCCATCAGAATGGCTAACAAATGTAGTCCCAAAGATAAAACTAACGTTTAATTGTAGGAAATAGGCCCAAGGCCAAAACAACGATAGATATATCTAAATCAACTGTGTCGGGGGACAGAAATACTGTGAAAACCAGCCACCACAGACCAAACGGCACGTCCTCCAATCGGCCGTCCATTCATAATTAACGATACTTTGTTGTATGTACTACACTGGGGGGGGGGGGGGGGGGGGGGATTAGTCAAAACGTAAAAAAAAAAACCTGACGGGTCACTTAAATTGTCACGAACAAGTTCACTTCGGTCTCTGAATGTAGAGCCACTGCCAGTCCTTTAAACAACTTATGTGCTGTTAAGTATTAATGTGATATGCCAAAATAAGTTTTAAACGATGTAATGTCAATGGAAGCTTACTTTGTGCGGCTTATACCAAAAACCAATAATATATTCGGAGAAAAAAAAAAAAGATACTTTAGTGTATTTTGCATTAAGTGTGCGTCTCTTCTATTAATTCTTAACTAGGCAGACAACACCCATACATAACTTTTTGCTCTGTTATACACAAAAACCGATTACTGTCCTGTGCATGGAGCGGTTCTTTTGTAGCACGAGTTAATTCAGTGGCTACAAAATATAGTAGCCATAATTTAACGTTTAAAATTAAGGTAATTTATTGCTCACCCAAGCAATCTGAAAGTAGATTGCCAGAGCTAAAAAATAAAATAAAAAAATAAGTAATGCGCACAAAGCATCAAAGTGTAGTTAATATGTCGAGCCATATGTACATACAAACCATCGAAACTCAAATTACCAACACAGTTATGCCAACTCAAAACACTTTAATAAATCTGATGGGAACCGTTAAGTAAACCTGATCTTTCTACAAATTCAAGAGAGTTCAGACGCACTCACCCAAAGCTGAACGACTATCATCTCCCGGCTGAGGGGTAATTATGAGAACACATCCGTAAATAAAGCTACTCTGATGAGACAGCAGCAGGCCACCTCAGCAAAAGCCTAAACACGGCTGTCCCACTGCACTTAAGCACCGAAGAGAACGAGTCAGAGGCTTAAACATTGGTACCTACCTTTATAAAGATTAGTCACTGCCGTGGCCGCGTTCTGGAAGGGAACCCAGAGAGATAGACCCTGCTGCTGGCATACACGATCTGTAATACACAAAAAGACGCACATGCAATTAAGGATTTAAGCAGAATGTTATAATAACGGCCATGTTTGATTTCGCCATTTTGTCCTCTACAGTTTGACAACACCACCACTGAATGCCCCCACACCCTTAAACACTGCAGAAATCACTTGGCATCCATTTAAACGTCCGCCCCAAAAAATAGTGTACAACGCGGCGATTAAAATTTCAATCGCATACACTTCTTCGCCATGGTTTAAAAATATGACAAGGAATCCAGCCAATCACGAGAAGAAGCGTTGAAGTGTAAATAGAGTGAATGAGGACCTGTCAATTTACAAGCCCGTCGGGCTCTATGGCAGGTAACCAACTACAAAAAACGTTTTTATGTAACCATAAAAGTAAGCAGCACTATTCCCGATCAGCCCAGAAGACATCCGCCCGCAGTTCCCTGCCCCTCACCAAACCAATCGCCATTTTGTTTTTGTGATTTGCATAGAAAGGGCCGGGGGAGGGGCTGCTCCCCTCACGCTCCCCCCCTAAAAAACACTGGTTTCGCGACCGAACTACCAAAGGCAATTGGTGTCAGTCACTCCGATCACCAGCTGGAGATGCACTATTAGCGTCTCTGACTGCTGGAGGCTCCCCCTACGCCATTTTGTTTTCTACTTGCTAGCCCGGGCAGTCCTGCTTTTTCTTCCAGAGAAGCCCCACCCGTCGAGCGCCACCCCGCCCCTCGGGCTTTAATCGCAGACATTCCTGACACCCAACCCCGTTGTGCTGCCCCTGTCAGACTACAGGCCCCTTTCCTGACCTTTGTAGAGTTGCGCTACGGCTGTAGCCGAGTTCTGAAAGAGGTGCCAGAGTTTCTGCGGGCTGCCATCTGCCTCCTCCTCGGGCGGATCATCCTGCTCTGCCTCTGCTAAGCACTGTCGCTCCCACTTTGTAAACCAATGTTCGGGCCCGTGCTCCTGGATCTCAGCTTCGCCCTCTTCCTTTTTCTCCTCCATCCTACCCGACCGCTGGTGCTGCCGCCTTCTCCTCCTCCTCCTCCTAGGAGCGGGTGCCGCGCCCTGCGCTCGGCAGACCCCGCGGGCACCGGACGCTCCTCCGAGGGCCTCCCCGGATTTACACAGGCCCGTCGCGGCCGCCTCTTAAACACACAGCCCGACGGCGCACCTCTACCTCCGAGCCATAGTCCCGCAGAGGCCTTGCCTAATAAACTGAACAGATTACGCCACCGAGCGACTCTAAGAATGTGATTACATGCTGGCCGGGAAGCCCCACCCCCGTGCCCCGCCTCCACGGCCAGCTGTCACTCGCTGACTCTCTGTTTGGAACCGGTTTGAACTGAGGAGAGCTGTGGTTGATTGGTGGAGGTGTGTGTCACTCTGGGAGCGTCACAGATGAGTTGGGTGGGTCAAGTTTGGTTGGTGCGTCGCAAGGGGAAAAGGGAAAAAAACGCGTTTACGCCTGCGTGTTGCCTTGAGGTGTTTGTCTCACGGGACGTTGCGCCTCTCCTGCTGAGTAATCCAGTGTCACTCATTTTAATCGTCAACACAAAGAAAGGACTATGCCTGGCGCAACGTCCTGTAAGCAACAACTTAAAGACCATCTTGGAAATGCTGGTGCTGTGGATGTTGAAGGGAACGTAGAAAAATATAAAACACATCGACGTAAAAATAAATAATTCTCTGATGATGGACTGTGGAAGTCTTTATTTCTAGCTGCGTGTCATATAAGGTTTATACCGAGGAAACAATATTCAGTCATAAACATGTTCTTAAAATTATGTAATATGTGACAAGTATTGTAGATGATGTTATGTTTTTAACCACAAGGGATGTCATTATAAAAAAGACCCCTTCTTCCCAATAACGAGGTCGAAAGAATCAGTTCGGTAGGAAAAGCCCTCACAAGTCCTTCTTCTAACGGAGTCGGCTGTGACTCATCCGGTGAATCTTGCTCGTTGACGTCTTCGCTGCAACGAGACATATGCCCCTCCTCTTATGACTATTGGTGACAAAAAGTCATGTGACGCCTTGTTTTCATTCCTGTCTCATCACAGCTGTGTGTGACTCTTTCTGGCCTTTTGTGTTGCCTCCCGTGACCTGGGTAGTGCGAGGTGTCCGAAGTGTATAATTATTGATGTGCTCACAGTAATCAGTTTTCAAAGCTCCAAGCTGACGTTGTTCTCCAATAGTAACCGGGGACACACCACCATTTTTTTTAAATAAATTAAACCTTTTATTAGATTTTGATAACAAAGACAACGTGTCGCACATTGTGAAATGCAACCAACGACAAAAAAGTATTACATTCAGACGAACGGTTTATTCAACAGCACAGTACCACATGAATCAATGACCAAGTACTGGTTTTCTCTGCCCAGCCCCTCACATTCCATTCTAGAGTTCCTCTACCTCATACAGCCAGGCCTTAATTAATGCATGCTCAAACAACCTCACTCTACATAGGTAATAACATACAGCACACCCTTCACCTATAAATATTACTTAAAACGAATGCATAAAGCTATATAAAAAGAAATGCACATTCAAAAGTTGATGACATCATATTCCAACAAAATAAAGCACTTGTACAACATTTTCAAATTTGGTCGGTGGTCGTCTCCCACGTGCTCCCAGCTTCACACATAAGGCTATGGACTCAAAACCACTTGGTCTCTCACCCTCACCAACATCAATTCTGTTTGCCAGATCGACCACTGACAATTGATACTATCCTCTAGCTAGCCTGTTAAGTAATGGTAAGGCTGCATCACTTCCTAATCCCACTCTTACAAAAGACTCTTCACAATTTCCATCATGAAGTAGTAAATTTTCTTGGTTACATTTTGCCACTGTTCTCACGTTCCAGAATTTGCCATCTTGTGTCACCACACTTTTATGATATACTTTGATCACTGTCATTGCTTTGCTAAATTTAACCATGCCTTTTCCTGCCAAACCAGGCTTCTGCACTCTAACTCTACTACAAATGACGGACTTTTGACCTTTCATTTCTCATCATAAACCTCGACCTTCTCTTGCTTGCTCTGCTCCCTTTCTTTTATTTTCTATAAACTCTCTTCAACTTGAACCGTTCCTTACTTCTTCTTGAACCAACACGGACACAATTTGGACACAGGAAACCTGCCTCTCAACAATCTGAACAGACTAACCTCAGTAGTACTCTGAGGGGTAATGTGATACCACCATAACTTCTCTCTCAACCTATCCTTCCACTGCCCACCAAATCCTCGTGCCCAGCCAATACTCTCTTTGAGAACCCGATTGAATCTCTCAACCTGTCCATCCCCCTGGGATTCACTGAGGGCAGTCGTAACATTCCTTATATTACTGAATGTAAAGAAACTGCATCTCCCTTGTCATAAGCTGAGTACCATTATCAGAATTTCTGGATATACTTCCATGCAAATACCTCTTTAAAAAACTCAATGATGGCTCTGGAAGTAGCCTGGGTACCATAATAATAATAACTCTTTATTGTTTGATTTTAAAAACCACTTACAACTGTACATGCTAATAATTAAATAATCTGGTTTAACTATAGTAAAAATTTAAAACAATTAATCAATAAAATGGAGTTCAGTGAACGTGAATGTCTGGTGATATTCTGATGCAATACGTCACCCTAGGTTTCATGTAGTTTTGGATAAAACATCTTTTAGTTCAGAATCTCAACTCTAACTGAAATGGAGGTTTGGCTTCAAGAAGTCTTGACGCTTTATGAACAAATTTCGCAAGTCCAATATTTAACTTGGTGTTCACAGGGTTAAGGGCAGCCAATATTGCTTGACGGCAGGAACATACACCTAATTTAATACATTGGCCTCTCAATAACTGCCGTCTGGCTTGAAGTAGTACTGGGCATGCACAAACAATATGTTCCATTGATTCAGTATGGTAAACGCACAACCTGCATGTAATGCTACAGCCCGACCGGCGCCATGCCGGAAGATTCTTCAAAAAGGGCCATTCTCCCATCCTCAGGGCTAAAAACTTACGTTTCCAATAAAGTGCATATGTGCTAGACAGATAGGGCAACTGGACACCCACTTCGTAGTTGGCAATTACTGCCCAGGCATGTCCCCTTTTCGATAGTGTTGTCCTGTCTGAATGGAAGGACCACAACCTAACAGATTTCTTTATGACAGATTTTAACACTGATGGGGAGAGATTTAAGTCCCATAGGTCTTTTACGCCTAAAAGCTGTAAGCTGTGATCCAAGTATTGTCGGTGCTTTTGACTGGTAGGCTTTTTCTGTATTTCCTGCCAGAGTCGGGCCTCCAAAGAACCCTCCCGGGCCTGACGCAGTCTATGGCACAGTTTAACAAAGGCACCTGCCTCCACACCGAGGTGATCTTGGAGTCCCAGTTCTAGTCTCACCTGGGCTGGCGATGCAGATTTTGGCAGCCGGAATGCTCGTTTGAAGATTTTTGTAATTAATTTGTTGATTAATTTGCTGGTTGAGCCCTTGGTGATCTCATGACCATATGTTAGAGCGTTGATTACTTTGGCTTTCATTACTTTCAGCATAGATGTAAGACTGGGACCTAGTAGCTGGTTTGACAGTTTTGCAGCGGCCACCTCTAATGAGAGTGCTTTTATTTGGAGTGCTTCCTTGTGCTTGCCAAAGGAGCCACTTGCCTCCAGGAAGATGCCCAAATATTTATAACTGGAAGTTGAGTCCAGCTTTGTTTTATTGAAGAACCACCTTTCTATTGTCCTTTTTTGCTTCCCAAAGGAGGTAGTTTTGGTTTTTGACAGGTTAAGTTCTAGATGATTTTTTGTCGAGTATGGTAACAATTCGTCCAATAACCTCTGTAGACCCACTTTTGTATGGCTTAATAGCACCAGGTCATCGGCATAAAGTAAGTTAGTAATGTGGGTCCCATCAAGTTTTGGGGGATGACAATTTACTCTATCAAGTGCTGGAGAAAGGTCCGATATAAATAGGTTAAACAGGAGTGGAGCCAACACACAACCCTGTTTAACGCCAGTCACTGTTAGGATCTTCCTGGAAACATGGCGACCTTCGCCCAGCTTGATTTTAATCCAAGTTTCAGTATGAAGCTGAATTATTGCCTGTAGAAGAGACTGTGGTAATCCCCATGATTTTAATTTCTGCCATAACAGGCTTCTGGGTACGCGGTCAAAAGCTGCTTTGAAGTCTACAAAGCAGCAATGTAGCTGTGTGTGTTGACATGCTGCTTTATCCATCAAAACTGTTAGTGTTAGCAGATTGGTTATTGTCCCGGTTTTGGCTATGAAGCCTGTCTGATTAAAGGGGAGACGCGCGGTTGTTTCGGCCCAGGCCTGCAGCTCCTCTAGTAAGATGTTTGCAAAATACTTGGACTCCACGTCAAGAAGTGCAATCATTCGATAATTTTTTGGCTCGTTTCGCTTTCCACCTTTATAGATCGGGTGAATGACTGCTCCTCGCCAGGATTCTGGGATCGTGTTGTTTAACCTGCAATAATGGAACAGCGGGGTCAAATAATCTGACCATAAATTAATGTCGGATTTAAACATAGCTTGGGGGAGGCCGTTCGGACCGGGGGCTCCATCCGCTCTTGCTTTCCTTATGTGGTTTGAGATCTTATTTTTTAGTACTGCTGGCAACACCGTAGCCTCTAGTTGAATGTCATTCCATTCCATAGGGTCCTTTTTTACCGAGTCTTCTGAAGGAGTGTTTTCGGGCCAAGCTCTCCCCTGGCTCTCTAGACTCAAGAAAGGGGACTTAAGACAGAATCGAGGCCAACTTTATTGTCGTGTGCGTCTCCAAAATTTTACTTCCGGCCATTTAAAATGGTAATCAATGAGAACCAAAGCATAACAAGAGTCTCCAAGCAAAGCATAAAATGGTCCTGATATGTCGAAATACAACTTTTGTCAGGGTACTGGCTGAAGGGGAGCAGGTATGTGCTGAGCTCAACATCGTCCCACTGTTCACACAAACATTACATTCTCTCAATACACTGTCAGCCATCCTATCTAGCCCTGGCCACCAAAAGTTGGCACATATAAGTGTCTTCATGGGTGACATCCCTGGATGTCCTTCATGTGCCAAGCGTAAAATTTAATCTTGCATCCTTTTAGGAGGAATACATTTCCCATTCTTAAAAACTAAGGGGTCCATTAGGATGGTGGGCGGATTACAGTCTGCATGCCACCCACGCGGTGCTGGGACCGGAAGCCAGTGGTGCGGCGGTCCCGCACCGGCAATTAGGATGCGACCGCCACCCTGGCGGTCGCATCCCGTATATTCAATATTGTGGCGGGCGGTGCTGTAAGCAGCACTTGCCACAATGTTGAATATGCATGTTGTGCATTGGCATGCAAAACGTGACAGGCACTGCGCGGTGCCTGCCACCTTGTGCATGCCATGTAGGGGGGTACCATGGGTACCCCCCAAGTGCAACCCCCCACCCCCAGGGTCCCACAACGGGCCCCCAAAGTAAAAAACGCATGACTTTCCATGGCGGAGTCTCTGCCATGGAAAGGCATTTTACCGCACCGATCATAATATGGATGGCGGTGCCTGCAAGGCACCGCCACCATATTAAGGGCAATTTCTGCCCTGTAGGCAATCGTGATGATTGCCTACTGGTGGAAAAGCGGCGGCCAGTCTTTCTGTCTGCCGCGGTACCCTCCGCCATGCTAATGTGGCGGGGGGTAAAAGGCCGTTCGGCAGGGTGTTTTGGAGGGCTGATCGCCACCGCCGGTTGGGCGGTGGCGAGCCGCCCGCCATGCTAATATGAACCCTAAGTTATTCTCTATCACTAACTCTTCAGCTATCCTCAAGAAAGGAACAATTTCAGCTTGCAACTCTCTCTTATCCGGCATCCTTCCCTTATATAATTTCTGACGTCACCGAGCCCCAAATCTTCTTCATACTTCATCCACCTTTCCTCCTGTATCCCTTTGAACTCATCAGCCACATACTCTGACACTGTAACCACAATATCCTTATCAGTGTCTGCCAGACAAGCTTCCTCATCACTTAGAAGAAGTCGTGTCCTTCCAGGGACATATTCCACAGTAAAACAAAATCTTTGCATGTTGGAAACCAACTTTGCTATACATGCTTTAGCATTACAACCCCTACCCAGGAGAAACAATTCTCACCAAAGGTGTATGGTCCGTCTTAAGTACAAAACGTGAGCCCCATGTATAATTGCAAAAATGCTCAATGGCCCAAACACATGCCAACAGTTCTTTTTTAATGACAGCATGTCCCCTTTCAGTATCAGACCGAGTTTGCGCTGTGAAAGTGACATTCCATGTTTCCTTACCACATCTGTGTGCAGGGCTCGAAAAATCTGAAAAATGGTACTAGTCCTGCAGGTCTAGTACCTTGAAAAATCTCCTCGACCAAACAGTAACCTACTTGACCCCCGTCTCTGAAAGCGGAGCAAATGTGACAAGATAACAAGATTTAAAGGCCTCTTTATTGCTCATTTGCATCTGCAGAATGAAGATATAATAACACCACTGCTGTAACTTCCATAATGTGCATGTATTGTGAATGAAATTTCTAGTATTTCTAATGTTGCAAAAAAAGTGCCCATGGTTTCTTCCGCTGCTGTTGGGTTAGCACTCTTGTACTGGTTTATAGTACACTGTAATTTTAGTCATGTCACAGTGAAACTGCAGATGTCTCTAACTTCCTCTGCAGGATTTGTGTATAAGACCCCCTTTTTTTGGGGATGAGCCAGACACCTTTCCTTTTCTACCACAGATGCTGTCCATTATTTGTATGATTTTGCTCTTCACTTAGGATTTTGAATAATTCAGTTTTTTGATTATGACCTCTGCATTTGAGCCTTTATGACAGTTACCCGTATTTCTGTTCCTCTTGATTTTTAAGATTTTGTAATAAAATTATGTTTGTTCTTTTTGTTCTAGATCAGGGAAAAGTTAGCAATTGATTGGTCCCCGTTAAATAGACTGGTTTGCATATGGGTAGTCCGGGCTGGACTGTTCTCATTGGGCACAGGGTCAAGACTGATTTGCATATGGCTGGGTCCAAACTGGAATGGCATGGTGAGCAAAAAAACGATGGATTTAGGCCCAGATCTCTGTACTGGTGTGAATGTATGACATTGTTTTGCATTCTGTCTATCAATTGTTGTTTTTGCATTTGTCACCCCGAGTGAGACGGATATGCCCAGACGTGGGTTCCGTGCTCTCCATGCCACTGGAGTCAAGCTATCCTGGCTGATGAGGGCTGAAAGGATTAAGGCCCAGATCTCTTTATTGGGGTGAATGTATGACATTGTTCTGCATTCTGTCCATCAATTGTTCTTTTTGCCCTGTTAAATATTTGCCACTCTGCTAAACAAATGTTGGGACTGTTGATGGGGAGGGTGCTTCTTAATGCTAAATTAGTCCGGGGGAAAGGGAACTGGCAGGGGTACATTTTGGGTATTTTTGAATTTTGTGGTGTCTATAATTTTGGCGTTCGGGGTTCCCACACGTGCAATAGTCCTTTGTACCTCCTTTTGTTTTTAACCATTTCAGGCTCTAAAGAACCCAACCACTCTACTCTTTCTCCATGTATATTCCAGTAAGAGAAATGCAGTTGTGCCTTTGACTTGCCAGATATGCTGATTTCTTCATGAGAATGTGTTTGCATCTGGAAGGACCTTAATGTGTTTTTTTTGTCCCGCTATTTCCCACTTGTGCTGTTTTTACTGATGCAGATCCATAAAAAAATAGTGCAAGTGAAAAATTGGGACTAAAGAATTACAGTGCAATATGCTGATCTTGTTTTTACTATCTTTGGTGTATGTTACACTATCTCATCGTATATAAAAATAGTCCCGGTTTAAGGAGCAAGCCATGCCTTTCTGGTGGTGATTCCTCACCACCCCTATACTTTTCCCTCTCTCAAAACACTTCTGCACTCCTAAATAATTTTGCCTAGTAAGCTGGCTATAATGCTTCTGAAATGAAATGAAATGAAATCCGATTTATAATGCGCTACTAAGCCCAATGGGCGTCAAGGCGCCTAACCCAAAAATGCTAGTTAAATCAAATGGACTTGCTTACTGGTAGGCCTTAATGAAACACTACGTTTTGAGCGCTTTTTAAAAAAGGGCTAGTGAAGGTTGGGCCTTAATTTCCGAGGGGAGGGCATTCCATAATCGAGGGGCCATGTTAGAAAAGGCCCTTCTGCCCCATCTGACTTTCTTAAAACGGGGAACTACAAGAAGATTCATCTCAGAGGAGCGGAGACACCTGCTTGGGGTATAGCAGGTTAGCAGGGAACCTAAAGCATCAGAGGACCCAGCCAATAGGGCTCCAAACACCAGGCACAAAAGTTTGAACAAGATCCTATGCTGGATTGGAAGCCAGTGCAGACTCAACCTCCATCCCCTGCGATTTCACAAGCCTAGCAAGTGGGGCCACGTAGATGTTAAACAGGGTCGGACTCAAGACCGACCCCTGTGGAACCCCACATTGCAAGGATTTGGCAGGGGAGAGGAACTCTCCAAGCTTAACCCTCTGCTCTCTTAGATCTAAAAAAGAGGACAAAAGGCTCAGGGCCGGGCCCCCCACTCCTACCTCCCTCAGACGTGATGTTAAAGTCGAGGGAGACAGGGTATCAAATGCTGCCGTTAGATCCAGTAGGACCAAAAGAGTGGTCTGACCTTGATCCACCTTCATTCGAATATTATTCACCACCATAGTGAGTGCAGATTCCATACTATGGAATTTCCTGAATCCATGCTGGGAGTTGCCAAATACCCAGAGGAATCCAGGAAGGCAGACAGATGAAGATTGAGGTGGGATTCAAGCATTTTAGCTGGGGCAGGCAGCAGAGATATAGGACGGAAGTTTTTGAGCATTTCTGGGTCCAGGGTGGACTTTTTAAGCAGGGGATTCACTATCGCCTTTTTCCAGGCTGCCGGGAAAGTACCCTGTGCCATGGCACCATTCATCACCTCCATCAGAGGCGGTAATAGGGTGTCCCGACATGCTTTCAACACTTTCAGGGGACAGGGGTCCAAGGGAGAGGCTGACTTTGTCCTGTCCAACAGAAGATCAAGCTCCTCAAGGGAAAGCGGCGGGAAATGGGTGAGGGTCTTAGAGGGATCTCTGGTCCAAGACTCCAATTTTACAAGGGCCAAGGGGGAGTGAGTCCCCAGTGTACTCCTCTGTGTTTCCAGAGCAAAATAGATATCCACAATTTTATTATGGAAAAACTCTGAGATTTTATTACACAACTCCTGCGAACCTACAACTGGATCAGGTACTTGAAGGGAACAAAGGGAGTCCACAATCTTAAAGAGTTCCTTAGATGAAGTAAGGGATGTGGTAAGGTTGGAGAAAAACTCTTGCTTTTCCTTTATCACCCTGACCTTGTATTCTCGCAACAGACGTTTGTGTACCTCTCCTTCAGTGGGGTGCCAGAATTTTCGCCATCTTCTCTCCTGTCTCCTACAGCTCTGCCTCAGGAGCCTTAACGGCTCGGTGAACCAAGGAGCTGAGGATTTACGCCTTGCTGAGTACTGAAGGGATGCAGGGGCTAGCACATCTACAGCTCTAATGATAGAATTTGCGAGCTCCTGTGCAGCCTCACCAGCTTCCCTGGTAGAAGAGTACAGGATGCCCTCTATAAATGGAGCAAGGGCTTCGTTGGTAATATTCCTATAGCTCCATTTGGGTTCTCTGTTGGTGGAACTCAGCTTAGGCGCACCTACAGGGGAAAATGCTAATTCTAAAGGCACTGCCAAGTGGTCGGACCAGACCAGAGGCAGGGGGGGACCAACCGACAGTCTCAGGTCGTTGGTAAACACCCCGTCTAGTATGTGGCCGGCTCGATGGGTTGGGCTGTTCACCAGTTGGGTGAAGCCACACGCGTCCAGCGAGTCCACCAAGGAAAGCGTATCTTTAGACCCCAGGTCATCCAAATGAAAATTTAGGTCCCCAAGTATGGTAAGATGGAGTTTACCAAAATAGGGTTCCAAAATTCTAAAGAGCTCACAACTAAAGTTGGATCTGGGTCCAGGAGGTCTATAAATAAGGATGCCTGTAAAGGATACCGAAGGGGAACAGGAGATAAAAAAGTACATGGCCTCAAAGGGGTCCGAGGACTCGGACAGGGCTTTAATACTACAGGCAAAGGAAGCTTTATAAAGAATTGCCAGCCCGCCCCCCCCTACATCTAGTTCTGTCAAGTCTATGCAATGCATAGCCTTCAGGAATAGCCATCAATAGATCATGACCAGACGAGTCCGAGGCCCAAGTTTCTGTCACAAACACCCAGGAGGTTTTCCTGGCAGTCACAAAATCGTGAAAAGCGACATTATTTTTAATAAGTGACCTAGCATTGACTAGGAAACCCTTTCTAAATTGGGTATGGTTCAGTGGAACGATAGAAGTATGTGTTGTCCCGTTAATAGAGCAAGAGAGCAGTGGAACACCGTTACAAGTATGGCATACAGAAGAGCGTAGAATGCCCTCAGGCGAAAAGCTGTGGTGACAGGCTAGTAGAGAAGGCTTTAAAGCAATCATCTCCTGAGAGGAGTACGACCATGTTACCTGAGGAGACGAATGCACGTCCTCTGTGCCCAGCCCGTTCCGCAGCACGTCCTCAGCGCGGACGGGCGCAGACGGGCTGAACTCAGGCGTAACTCCGGCGGAAATCCGGCGACCCCGCTGCGCGAATCCGCTGCGCGTCAGCATGACCCCCTTATGTGTACGTCTAGCGTCCTTGTGACGACTAGAACGTCCGACCTCCAAGATGGCGCCGCCAGGCGTCCTAGTGTGCACCTAATATGGCCGCCAAGATATCAGCTTCTCCGGGAAAGGGGCCCGCCCAACAGCGGTGGAATTCAAAATTTTTATCGTGCAGGTAAGAGGGCTCAAGATTAAAATCAAGGGATAATACAAAACAAAAAATAACCAAAATATAAAACGGGATATTTTAAGAAAGCCAAGAGTAAGCGGTAGAGCAAACAACAAATTGCGCAACGCACACTAGACGCTCTCAGCTAGCAAATTACTTCATTTAAAACTTATCAGTATGCTGCTGCTAACTGAAGGCATAAAAAGTAAATCACAATTGATAAGACTGCATATACCACAGTGCTGCTAGGCTTTACTGAAGGCAGACCCCTGTAAAAAGGGTGTTGCCTCTAAACCTAAACAAAAACACATCTAAAAATAATTCTCAATTATTTGTTTTAAAGATAATACTTACACAAGGTGCCCCTTACTAGCATTGTTTTCCCAAGAATGTCAAGAGTTGACATGTCCCGCTATGTGCAAAGCGGAGCAAATGTGACAAGATAACAAGATTTAAAGGCATCTTTATTGCTCATTTGCTTTGTGAGCAATAAAAAGGTCTTTAAATCTTGTTATCTTGTCACATTTTCTCAGTTTTCAAAGACAGAGGACAAAAGTTAGTATGTTTTCCTACTCGCCAGAAAGGGCGAGTAGGACCTAAAAATAGCTCGACCTCATTAAATTTACCTCGCAAATGCGAGCGGTCGAGTGGATTTGTCAAGCCCTGGTGTGACAACACTCTCTCAATTCCATACATACTAGCATCCAGGGCTGGCTTTAACACTGGTGGCGACCTGAGCGACATGTTTGTTGGCGCCCCCAATGGCCATCTCTGCTACGGATTCCCTCACTAGCACCCTTTAACAGTGCCCCTCAAGTCTCCATAACCACTGTCTCTCAGAATCATTTAGTTTTATAGAACCACTCATACCAGTGTAGGGTGTCGGAGCACTTTACATCAACACACATTGCACAGAGACAATCATATGTGTGTTAATCAGTGACTAGGGAATATTACATCAAACAGGACTACAAGGTGTAGTGTAGGAGTGACATGTCATCGATACTGGTAGGCAATATAGTTTAAGAGTCAATATTCTGGAAAAGCACACATTCAGAATTTAAAATGTAATTAGGGGTTCTCTTTAATAATAAGAATTGTTTTCTAGCCAAATGAACCCTTTTGGGAAGATTAGGATAATAAAAAACTGTGCAAAAAAATATGTCACTAACATATTCCTTTCAGTTTGCATGCAGCTCTTTGATGACTGTTGATAGCTCAATGTTGTATATTAGGATTTTTTATTATAAACTACAAGTAACAAAAAGAGCTCTTATACAGAAGCAGAAACCCACTGAGCTATTTTCACTATAGGCACTTTGTGATCTGCATGGTACACGTTCTTAGCAGCAGGCATTTTAACCCTCTGCACTACCTTTGGATGAGTCAAAACTTCCACTAGATAAACCTCCGGTCTCTTTCCAGAAAGACGATTAATCACCGGAGTTATATTGTGTTAGACCTGTCAGCCCTTTGGGTGGTCCCTCCTCATCATTATTTATTTTGTCCCACTTTTGCCTCAAACCCTGTTAGTATTTTTCCTTTTTGGGAACCACCAGACTTTTTAGTATTGATGCAGATTCAGGGAGCCATTTTATCTACCCCTGGAACTTCTGTCTGAGGGCCTGGAGCACAAAATGGTGGCCACCTGTGACATCATCAGAACCCACTAGAACCTTCTGCAACATTCTGGAACCCTGTGACAGTTGGAGGCGGTTTGGAATGTTGAGAAGCTAAGCCAGAGTTGACAGTTGGAGCTGGCAGTTGGCACCTGACTGGTGAAGAGAGAGCAGCAGAAACCTGAAGGAGGAAGGAGTGAGGCAGCAGGGGTGGAAACTTGTGCCTGGAGTGGGGTCCATAAACCCACCCTTGATACTAGTCCCTACTGACTGAGCCCAGCCTGGAGCCCTGTGTGGGAGAAAGCAAGAAAAACCATCTTAAGGACCTGGACAGCAGGAACAGGCCTTAAAAGTAAAGAACAGCAAGTACCTGACCTGGTTACTGGTAACTACCTGAAGTCCGACGTCGAGAAGCCTAGAGACCTGGAGCCCGAGGAGGAGAAGCGGCGCTGACTGGAAAGCAGACGTCGTACCCGGAGCCGCCAGAGGTCGAGAGGGGGCGCCGACGGAGGTCGTGGAGAGTACCAGAGGTCGTGGAGGAAGACACCTGAGGTCGAGTGAGCGGCGTCGACGGGGGAGTGAAGTCCGCCCTCCGGAGTCGCCGGAGACCGAGGTGAAGCGTGCCGGAGGTCGGGAGTGGAGATCGCACTCCGGAGTCGCCGGAACCTGAAGAGAATCGTGCCGGAGGTCGGGAGTGGAGGTCGCACTCCGGAGTCGCCGGAACCTGAAGAAGGGAGCACCGGAGGTCGGGAGTGGAGATCGCACTCCGGAGCCGCCGGAAGTCGACATCGAGCCAAGGCCGCCCGATGTCATCGAACCGGAGCCGCCCGAAGTCGACATCGAGCCAAGACTGCCCGACATCATCGAACCGGAGGTCGACATCGAGCCGAGGCCGCCAACACCGAACCGGAACCGCCTATCGACGTCGTCAAGAACTGTCATTGCACCGAGGCCGCCGACATCGAACCGGAACCGCCTCACGGCGTCGACACGACTCCAGCGGCGTCGGAACTACATAAAAAGGGCAGTAAGTGGAATAGAGGGCGCCTAAGGCCCTGTGAAGCCCTAAGAGACCATCCTAGGGGCTAGAGAGGTGCTGGAACCAGCTTAATTGTGCCAGGGGTGAGCTGAGACTAATACAGAGGGGTTGTGTAGTGTGGGAGAGCCAGATCTCTAGATTCCCCCTTGATCTACCTCAGTTTAGGCCTCAGCCTTGTCCAAGCCAGGGAGTATACCCCTCAGGCCATCCACCTAACCACAAGCTGTGACTGGGCCAAATCAGCCCATAGTATTTTAAATGTGATCTGATTTTACAAATGTCATTGTTGGCTGATATTATTTATTGAGGGTACTGTATTTATTGTATTTATCTAAGTTATTCCTGTGATGTATTTATTGTCCTGAGCTAACTTATTCCTGCACAGTATTTATTGCCTCACAGTATTTATTTGACCTGAACCTATTTATCGCACCTGTAAAGTGTTACTATTTATTTGACCTGCACTTTTTAAGAAGAAGCCTTGTGTACTGTGATTGTATTATTATTTATTTAATCAGCAACTAAGAGAAAAGAAGATAAAGAGATATATTTTCAGTATAATTTTTAAGGTGTAGTGTCGTTTTTGGAACGGATGCACGCATGGTTATTGTGTGGGTATGTCGTATGCTTAACACGGTGCCTGACCCCTGACCACTCGAGCCAAGCTACCACAGTGTATGTCTGGGAAGACCCCATTACCACCACCCTTCCGGTGTGGGAGTGGGTTTTTTTCTAACATAATTGGTGTTCAGCGGCGGGATTGAGCTGTGCCTACGTATACTCGACAATAACTGTGGGTAGTCCATAGGCCTACACCTGGAGTTTTCTCAAAGCGGCCTTCCTAATTGTGAGTTTTTGTTTTTCCAAATTTACTCTGGTGGTGGGAGGAGGTATTATAAAAGGTACCCCCCTGCATTGCTTCTGTAAAAACCTGTCCTCTGACCTGAGTGGGCAAAATGGAGTTTGTTCTAGAAGACCTGGAAACCTATACTGTGGCCCAACTCAGGGAGTTTTGTCAGCGGGAGGGGGTGTATTGTCCCCCAGGAGCAAAGAAGGGTGCACTCCAAACCAGCTTAAGGGCTTGGGGGGAGGCACGACGAGAAAGCAAGGCTGAGGAGGAGGACAGGGATAGAGAGCCCGACAGTGAGGGAGCTGGTTTGTACCAACCTGAGGTGGGGAACCTGTTAGCGGGGCCCAGGACACTTTCTAGGAAGGGCAGCAGTGCCTCTAGCGGTGGCTTGTCTGAAGTGGAGTTAACAGACCGGAGGGAGAAAAGACAGCTCACATGGGACTTAGCAAGGCTGGAGAAAGAGAAGGAGGAACAGAGGATGGCTCACGAGTTAAGGCTGAAAGAGATAGATCTTCAGATCCTAAGAGCTAGGGCACACCCTGTTCCTAATGGTGGCAGCAAAGACCAAGAAATCACCAGGGAACCCAAACCCTACCTGCCAAAGGACATAGTAGCTAGCTATGGAGCGGGTGACGATATCGCCAAGTGGCTAGCGGCCTATGAGGTCTCGTTAAGGGCCCATGGGGTTCCAGAGAAGTACTGGGGAGGGGGATTGTACAGGTACATGCCTCCAGCTGGTAGGGATGCATTATTGGCCCTAGAGGAGGATGAGCAGACCCACTACCCCACCATGAAGGTGGCGCTCATAAGAAAGTTTGGACTAACACCCGAAAAGTACAGACAGAAGTTCCGGGGTAGTCACAAACTGGGCACACAGAATTGGGTGGACTTCCTGGACTATGCAAAGAAGGCACTAGAGGGTTGGATTCAGGGCAGTGAAGTGAGGAACTACGAGGGGTTGTTTGATTTAGTACTGAAGGAACACCTGCTCGAAAAATGTTTCCCTGAACTGCGTCAACACCTGGTGGATAGCAAGCTGACCAATCCCCGGAAGCTTGCTGAGGAGGCGGACATTTGGGCTAGTACCCGGGTGTCCACAAGGGGGACTGGAGGGGATACTCAAAAGGCCGGACAGGGCGCCCCCCAGAAGAAAGAGGGAGGGGAAAAGAAAAAGGAGTTCTCCAAAGGCCCCCAAAATAACTTCCAAGGGAAGGGAACAGGATTCACCCCTAGGGCTAACCCACCCAGAAACCCTAATCCTGGCCAGAGTCAGCAGCCAAGGGTTGTCCATTGCTACGAGTGCGGTGGCATTGGACACTACAAGGGAGATGCGAAGTGCCCGAAACGACCACCCCCTCCCATTGGAGGAAAGACCCCCGGAGTAGCTAGTGCAGTGCTCGGGGAGGAGATGCCCTTAACTAAGGGAAGGGAGTGGGCGGGTGTCACTTTAGTGTCCCTGGGAGAACGGGAGATGGTTCCTAAGATCCAGGTGCCCGCAAATACCGTAAAGTATGGGCAGTGGGTCACCATCAACGGCCAAAGAAGGGAGGCTCTGAGAGACACAGGAGCCAGTATGACTATGGTGCGTAGCCAACTGGTGTCTCCAGAGCAGGTAATTCCCGATGTACTCCACCCAGCCGCGATGGCTGACGGCAGAACAGGCCACTATCCGGTGGCCGAGGTTCCCTTTGAATGGGAGGGGGTTGCAGGTTCACTTCGAGTTGCCGTAAGCCCTGCCGTGCCAGTCGATTGTCTACTGGGGAATGACATGGAGCACAATGCTTGGAAGGAGGTGGACTACCGGACTCATACTGAGATGCTGGGTACACCTGACTGGGCCTGTGTGAGCACAAGGTCCGCGACTACCCGGAGAGGGAGTTCGTTCAGGCTGGAGCCTGGAACAAAGGCCCAGCCAGCTGCCAGTCAAGGGAAGAACCGAGGACAGGAGGAGCCTGCCTCAGCGTCCACACCCCGTAGGACGGATAGGCCACCGGAGGTGGTGGACCAGGAGTCTGCGGTGGGGGATGTCACCGAACTGGAGGACCTACCCATGCCGGCCGAGTGGCACGTGGAGGGAGGCCCGTCCAGGGAGGAATTCTGCCAGGGCCAGAGGGAGTGCCCTACCCTTGAGGGGCTGAGGCGTCAGGCCGCAGCCCAGGCAGCAGGGAACGTTGAAGGGAACTACAGTGTTTACTGGGAGGATGGCCTCCTCTACAGTGAACCCAAGGCACCCCTACATGGATCGTCACGAGCCTTGGTAGTCCCTCAACGTTATCGAGCCTTCCTTCTGGAGTTGGCTCACGAGATCCCATTGGCAGGACACCTGCGGCAAGACAAGACCTTCGCCCGTCTTGTCCCACACTTTTATTGGCCTCAAATGAAAGTGTCGTCCGATACCTACTGCCGGACATGTGTGTCTTGCCAAGCCAGTGGGAAAACAGGGGTGAAGCTGAAAGCTCCCCTGGAACCACTTCCTGTCGTTAGCACCCCCTTTGAAAGGGTGGGCATCGACATTGTGGGTCCGTTAGATCCACCTACTACAGCTGGTCACAGGTTTATCCTGGTTCTGGTGGATCATGCCACACGGTACCCAGAGGCAATACCTCTGAGGACCATAACAGCACCTGTTGTGGCTAGGGCCCTGATGGGAATCTTTACCCGAGTGGGTTTTCCCAAGGAAGTTGTGTCCGACAGGGGGACCAACTTCATGTCAGCGTACATGCGTGCCATGTGGAAGGAGTGTGGAGTGACCTACCGGTTCACAACTCCTTACCACCCCCAGACCAATGATCTGGTGGAGAGGTTTAACAAAACCTTGAAAGGCATGATCAGAAGTCTGCCTGAAAGCCTGCGGAGGAAATGGGACGTCCTCCTACCCTGTCTACTCTTTTCTTACAGGGAAGTGCCACAGAAGGGAGTGGGCTTCAGCCCCTTCGAGCTTTTGTATGGGCACCCTGTACGTGGACCTCTCAACCTGGTGAGAGACGGATGGGAAAGAACTCCCAGAAAGCTTCCCCAGGATGTGGTGAGCTACATGCTGGCCTTCCGGAGCCAAATGGTTAAGTTGTGGAAGCAAGCTTCTGACAACTTGGAGGCCAGCCAAGCAGTAATGAAGGCGTGGTATGACCACAACGCTCATCCGGTGGAGTTGGAGCCTGGCCAGAAGGTGTGGGTGATCGAACCAGGAGAGCTTAGCGCCCTCCAGGATCGCTGGTCAGGACCCTTTGAGGTGTTGGAGAAGAAGGGTAAGGCTACCTACTTGGTGGATCTTAAAACCCCTCGTCAGCCCCTACGGGTGCTGCATGCCAACCGCCTCAAACCCCACCACGAGAGGCCCGAAGTCATTTTGATGATGGTGACTGACGGAGCAGAGGACGCGGAAAGCGAGCCTCTCCCCGATTTGTTTGCGTCTCAAGAGAAGGATGGGTCGGTGGAGGGAGTGATTCTCTCCCCATCTCTAACTCCTGAACAGCAGGAGGACTGCCGCCAGGTCCTGGGACAGTACTCTTCGTTGTTCTCCCTTGTTCCGGGTAGGACTCACCTGTGCGTCCATGATGTGGACACAGGAGACAGCCCACCTGTGAAGTCCAAGATCTACCGGATGTCAGACAAGGTGAAGGCCAGCATCCATAGTGAAGTCACTAAGATGCTGGAGCTAGGAGTGATCGAACCTTCTAGTAGCCCCTGGTCCAGTCCGGTGGTACTAGTACCAAAAGCTGCACCACCGGGTGCCCAACCGGAACTGAGGTTCTGTGTGGACTACCGGGGACTGAATTCAGTAACCAAAACTGATGCTCATCCGATCCCTAGGGCGGATGAATTGATTGACCGGCTGGGAGCTGCCCAATATCTAAGTACCTTTGACCTTACTTCTGGGTACTGGCAGATCTCTTTGACTGATGGAGCAAGGGAAAGGTCAGCCTTCTCCACGCCCAATGGCCACTACCAGTTCTGTGTGATGCCCTTTGGGCTCAAGAACGCACCTGCCACGTTTCAACGCCTGGTAAACCAGATCCTCACCGGAATGGAGAGTTTCTCTGCTGCTTATCTGGATGACATAGCCGTCTTCAGTAACAGCTGGGAGGATCACTTGCGTCACCTGCAAGCTGTTCTCCAGGCCCTGAGACAAGCTGGGTTAACGATCAAGGCCAGCAAGTGCCAGATCGGGCAGGGGTCGGTAGTGTACCTTGGACACTTGGTGGGTAGGGGAGCGGTGCAACCCCTCTAGGCGAAGATCGAGGCCATCATGGCCTGGGAACCCCCCAAGACACAGACTGAGGTCCGAGCTTTTCTGGGCCTCACGGGATACTACCGCCGCTTCGTGAAGGGGTACGGAACCATTGTAGCCCCCCTCACGGAGCTTACGTCCAGGAAACAACCTCGACGGGTAGTCTGGACGGAGGCTTGTCAGCAGGCCTTCGTGAAGCTGAAGCAAGCCATGTGCGAGGCACCGGTCTTAAGGGCCCCAGACTTTTCCAAGAAGTTCATTGTCCAGACAGATGCATCAGAACATGGCATTGGGGCAGTGTTATCGCAACTCAATGAAGAGGGTCTGGATCAACCCGTGGTCTTCCTATCCCGGAGACTACTTCCCAGGGAACAGAAGTGGAGTGCAATAGAGCGTGAAGCCTTTGCAGTGGTATGGGCTCTGAAGAAGTTGCGGCCATACCTGTTTGGCTCGCACTTCCTGGTTCAGACCGACCACAGACCCCTTCGTTGGCTGATGCAGATGAAGGGGGAGAATCCCAAGTTGTTGAGGTGGTCTATCTCCCTACAGGGAATGGACTTTCAGGTGGAACATCGGCCTGGAGTGGACCACGCCAATGCAGACGGTCTCTCAAGGTATTTCCGCCTTAGTGATGAGAACTCCCAAGGGGTTGGGTAGCTCTCCCCACTTTCAGCTGGGGGGACGCGTGTTAGACCTGTCAGCCCGTTGGGTGGTCCCTCCTCATCATTATTTATTTTGTCCCACTTTTGCCTCAAACCCTGTTAGTATTTTTCCTTTTTGGGAACCACCAGACTTTTTAGTATTGATGCAGATTCAGGGAGCCATTTTATCTACCCCTGGAACTTCTGTCTGAGGGCCTGGAGCACAAAATGGTGGCCACCTGTGACATCATCAGAACCCACTAGAACCTTCTGCAACATTCTGGAACCCTGTGACAGTTGGAGGCGGTTTGGAATGTTGAGAAGCTAAGCCAGAGTTGACAGTTGGAGCTGGCAGTTGGCACCTGACTGGTGAAGAGAGAGCAGCAGAAACCTGAAGGAGGAAGGAGTGAGGCAGCAGGGGTGGAAACTTGTGCCTGGAGTGGGGTCCATAAACCCACCCTTGATACTAGTCCCTACTGACTGAGCCCAGCCTGGAGCCCTGTGTGGGAGAAAGCAAGAAAAACCATCTTACGGACCTGGACAGCAGGAACAGGCCTTAAAAGTAAAGAACAGCAAGTACCTGACCTGGTTACTGGTAACTACCTGAAGTCCGACGTCGAGAAGCCTAGAGACCTGGAGCCCGAGGTGGAGAAGCGGCGCTGACTGGAAAGCAGACGTCGTACCCGGAGCCGCCAGAGGTCGAGAGGGGGCGCCGACGGAGGTCGTGGAGAGTACCAGAGGTCGTGGAGGAAGACACCTGAGGTCGAGTGAGCGGCGTCGACGGGGGAGTGAAGTCCGCCCTCCGGAGTCGCCGGAGACCGAGGTGAAGCGTGCCGGAGGTCGGGAGTGGAGATCGCACTCCGGAGTCGCCGGAACCTGAAGAGAATCGTGCCGGAGGTCGGGAGTGGAGGTCGCACTCCGGAGTCGCCGGAACCTGAAGAAGGGAGCACCGGAGGTCGGGAGTGGAGATCGCACTCCGAAGCCGCCGGAAGTCGACATCGAGCCAAGGCCGCCCGACGTCATTGAACCGGAGCCGCCCGAAGTCGACATCGAGCCAAGACTGCCCGACATCATCGAACCGGAGGTCGACATCGAGCCGAGGCCGCCGACACCGAACCGGAACCGCCTATCGACGTCGTCAAGAACTGTCATTGCGCCGAGGCCGCCGACATCGAACCGGAACCACCTCACGGCGTCGACACGACTCCAGCGGCGTCGGAACTACATAAAAAGGGCAGTAAGTGGAATAGAGGGCGCCTAAGGCCCTGTGAAGCCCTAAGAGACCATCCTAGGGGCTAGAGAGGTGCTGGAACCAGCTTGATTGTGCCAGGGGTGAGCTGAGACTAATACAGAGGGGTTGTGTAGTGTGCGAGAGCCAGATCTCTAGATTCCCCCTTGATCTACCTCAGTTTAGGCCTCAGCCTTGTCCAAGCCAGGGAGTATACCCCTCAGGCCATCCACCTAACCACAAGCTGTGACTGGGCCAAATCAGCCCATAGTATTTTAAATGTGATCTGATTTTACAAATGTCATTGTTGGCTGATATTATTTATTGAGGGTACTGTATTTATTGTATTTATCTAAGTTATTCCTGTGATGTATTTATTGTCCTGAGCTAACTTATTCCTGCACAGTATTTATTGCCTCACAGTATTTATTTGACCTGAACCTATTTATCGCACCTGTAAAGTGTTACTATTTATTTGACCTTCACTTTTTAAGAAGAAGCCTTGTGTACTGTGATTGTATTATTATTTATTTAATCAGCAACTAAGAGAAAAGAAGATAAAGAGATATATTTTCAGTATAATTTTTAAGGTGTAGTGTCGTTTTTGGAACGGATGCACGCATGGTTATTGTGTGGGTATGTCATATGCTTAACACGGTGCCTGACCCCTGACCACTCGAGCCAAGCTACCACAGTGTATGTCTGGGAAGACCCCATTACCACCACCCTTCCGGTGTGGGAGTGGGGTTTTTTCTAACATATTGACATTTTAATTGATGCCTGAAAATTACTGGAGGCCAGGAACGCAGCAGCAGGTGCTTCTAAAATGTTAAGGTCCTTGCAAAAATGACGTCTTCACCCCAAGTCAGCACCCGGAGCAGTGGCACCGATCGCACCGGCCTAGAATCGCCCCTGCTAGTATCCACAGTAACAATACATTGCGCACCCATCCCGAATAGTTTCAATGTGGGTGCATTGGCAATTTCATTTTTGATCATATAAAAAGCAGATATTTGCTTATCATTCCACACGTAGCCCACATTTTTCCTCGTAAGTTCTCTAAGCGGCTCCATTTTCGTTACAAAATGCTCAATACATTTACTGTAATACTCACAGAGCCCTACAAATGATAGCAACTTATCTCGATTATTCAGAGTAGGAGCTCCAATGATAGCATCCAGCAGGGAGTTTTTCGGTATTACTCCATCCCTTGATACAGTGTCTTCTAAATATTCGAGAACAACAACAGAGCCCGTGGGTCTATACAGGTCTACCTAACAATGAGCAGAAGATGCCAGTTTACAAACCTAAAACAGGGATCCTATCAAAAAGGACCAAGTCCCATCACCCACCGAAGTGGCATGCTTCATCATCTGGGACCTCCCATTAACCCCACCTGGTGCGGTTAAAGAGCTACTACTCCTTAAATTACTTTAAAAAGGAGAAGCTCAAGGATGTTTTAGTTAATAAACTAGGAGGGAATCACTCCCAAAATGGAAGGAAGCTGCCTATAGTGTAGTGAAATGAGGTGCAGTGTGTGAAAACATGATATTAAAATTGATTAGCACGGGAAAACTACTTTATTAAATATCCAGTGATATCAACAGTAAAAGACGCAGAAATAATAGAGTAAATCGTGTACACCAAACAATAAGGAACACATACTCGAAGTGTAGGTCTACATGTTTCAGCCAACTAGCATCTCAAAGAGATGACCGTGGCTTTCTTCAGGACCATAATGATACACTACTGCAATGTGATAAAGTGTGCATAAGGACATAAAAGGAACGATACAACCAACAGTGGTACCTGCTTATCAATTGATATACGGCACCGTCGGGGAGTATTCAGGTCACCTGTTAAGAAAGACAAAATGATCTCTATTTGGATAAAGTCATTATTGACCTGGGGCAAACATACAAAATGTTGAGAGCTGGATCAAATAGCATTGAAGGTAGATCTATAGCACACGTTCCAAAAGTGAACGTCTGTCTAGAAGGGAATCAAAATGCCTCCTTACCCGTCAAGAGATCGGGGAACGTCCCACACTCCTGGTCACAACTCAGGGCGTGAGGCAGCGCTCTAAAAAACAAAAGGAACAGATACGGCAAAATATAATCTGCTCACTGATGTCGACGTTAACTAGGGTTAGCTGTACGAACTCAAACATTGCGAAACTACTAGTAAAGTGACTGTGAATCAGAGCATCTCAAGGCCCCTAGCAAAAGATCTAACTTTCGGGCCATACTGTGAATAAAAAGTAGAATACCCGGTTCCTCCCTTACGATGCCAATGAGATAAACACGGGTATTAGTGCCTAGCAGTAATGGACACTTTGGCTAGTATTGAATCGCCACAGAAAACACTACATATACAGAATCTTTGCGGATCCAACTTTTTATCTACCCAGCCCTGAAATGATTACCGATCAGGACCTCAGAACCTCTAGACTAAAGCTAGAGTATTGAAAACGGCGCCACGATTCAACGTGTAGCCTGAGTCAGTGACCTATACTCCTAATGTTCTTCTGCTGTCAGACAGGTGGAATAAACAACATAGCTTAACAATAGGTCACTCGGTTTACCCCGAATGCTCCAAACAGATAACCAGCGAGTCTACAATTAAAATCTGAGCGCTCTCTACACTAACTCAGACAGTATACATGCCCATACAACTAATGCAGTTACGGGGCTACGCTAGTGCAGGGTGCTTAATGGTTCGCCTACCTGTCCGTCGCTACCCCGGACCTCCTTCCTGGATGTGCCGAGTGGTAGCCGGAACCGTGTAAACGCGACCCTTGAAGCCTCACAGAGTCACACGAACCAATCGCATATCCGGCCCCCAACACGTGACATGAGAGTTGCAGCATTAGGAGGGACTTGTTAGCGGAAAGCGGAGCGTGTCGGGTAATGTAGTTTGACAAACGCCCGGAGCCGCTCGGAGTAGATCGTTTTTTCTGCCACAAACTCACACAATATAATTACGGTCATACTACCAATGCGATCGGAGTAGATCGTTTTTTCTGCCACAAACTCACACAATATCATTACGGTCATACTACCAATGCGATCGTAACCTAAGCAATAGTCATAAACAAGACAGGGAGGGGAAAATGGAAGTGATCAAGTAACCAAATAGTATCAATTAGTATCCCGCGCCCCCAGTGAGCCCAACTAACAGCCAAGGGGGGGACACAAACCTAACCATATAGTGTCAGACCAAGCCACACAACATACAGGACATTATGCTCTAGTCCTGCAAGTCGGTTATCGTAGCCAAAAATGTTTGATGATGATGTCAGTGAACAGTGGTTATACATCGAGCATGGCAACAAGACCCGCAAGGGTATACCCGCAGAAATAGGACATCACAGTGTGTCAAAATGGCAAAAAACTCCAAAATGGCCAAAAAACTCAACCCAATCACAGTGAGGTCCACGGGATTGCCTCGTTGAGCCCTGACTGGTCACTGTTCAATTTGAAGACCCAGCGTTGTTCAATTCTGAACAAGAATTTGGAAACATCTGTGACATGAGAGGGAATCAAAGGTTGTTCCAATACCGTCCACCTTATGTCATCAGGACATAAGGTGGACAATACCATCCACCTTATGTCATCAGGACATAAGGTGGACATAAGGTTAGCCCCGTAACTGCATTAGTTGTATGGGCATGTATACTGTCTGAGTTAGTGTAGAGAGCGCTCAGATTTTAATTGTAGACTCGCTGGTTATCTGTTTGGAGCATTCGGGGTAAACCGAGTGACCTACTGTTAAGCTATGTTGTTTATTCCACCTGTCTGACAGCAGAAGAACATTAGGAGTATAGGTCACTGACTCAGGCTACACGTTGAATCGTGGCGCCGTTTTCAATACTCTGGCTTTAGTCTAGAGGTTCTGAGGTCCTGATCGGTAATCATTTCAGGGCTGGGTAGATAAACAGTTGGATCCGCAAAGATTCTGTATATGTACTGTTTTCTGTGGCGATTCAATACTAGCCAAAGTGTCCATTGCTGCTAGGCACTAATACCCGTGTTTATCTCATTGGCATCGTAAGGGAGGAACCGGGTATTCTACTTTTTATTCACAGTATGGCCCGAAAGTTAGATCTTTTGCTAGGGGCCTTGAGATGCTCTGATTCACAGTCACTTTACTAGTAGTTTCGCAATGTTTGAGTTCGTACAGCTAACCCTAGTTAACGCCGACATCAGTGAGCAGATTATATTTTGCCGTATCTGTTCCTTTTGTTTTTTAGAGCGCTTCCTCACGCCCTGAGTTGTGACCAGGAGTGTGGGACATTCCCCGATCTCTTGACGGGTAAGGAGGCATTTTGATTCCCTTCTAGACAGACGTTCACTTTTGGAACGTGTGCTATAGATCTACCTTCAATGTTATTTGATCCAGCTCTCAACATTTTGTATGTTTGCCCCAGGTCAATAATGACTTTATCCAAATAGAGATCATTTTGTCTTTCTTAACAGGTGACCTGAATACTCCCCGACGGTGCCGTATATCAATTGATAAGCAGGTACCACTGTTGGTTGTATCGTTCCTTTTATGTCCCTATGCACACTTTATCACATTGCAGTAGTGTATCATTATGGTCCTGAAGAAAGCCACGGTCATCTCTTTGAGACGCTAGTTGGCTGAAACATGTAGACCTACACTTAGAGTACGTGTTCCTTATTGTTTGGTGTACACGATTTACTCTATTATTTCTGCGTCTTTTACTGTTGATATCACTGGATATTTAATAAAGTAGTTTTCCCGTGCTAATCAATTTTAATATCACGTTTTCACACACTGCACCTCATTTCACTACACTATAGGCAGCTTCCTTCCATTTTGGGAGTGATTCCCTCCTAGTTTATTAACTAAAACATCCTTGAGCTCCTCCTTTTTAAAGTAATTTAAGGAGTAGTAGCTCTTTAACCGCACCAGGTGGGGTTAATGGGAGGTCCCAGATGATGAAGCATGCCACTTCGGTGGGTGATGGGACTTGGTCCTTTTTGATAGGATCCCTGATTTAGGTTTGTAAACTGGCATCTTCTGCTCATTGTTAGGTAGACCTGTATAGACCCACGGGCTCTGTTGTTGTTCTAGTCTTGGTATTTGGGGATTTGCCCGTGCTGGTCTTTAAACTCCCTTAGACCCTCCACTCATTTTTCGTTTGTTGGTATCTTGTGCAGCCACGGCTGCGGGTCGTTTGTTATTTGCCACGCAGGAGTTCTGGCGTGTGTTTATTTGTGTACTTGAATCTTTACTGAATTGTTCGTCTTTGGCACTTTAAGGGTGCCAACATGGCTGAGCTTACAGGGTTAGCTTTCGATGATGACATTGCCAGACTTATTCTGACTACCACTCCCAGCATTCTCGAGAATGTGGCGAACCCGGGAGGGGGATCAGGTGATGACTGGGCTCAACTTCTAATTCTGAAAAAATCACATACCCGGACGGGTATCCATGGTGCGATTATGACCGAATATCTACGTAGCAATTGTGCACCAACTGGCCTCATTGTTACAAATACCCCCCGCCTCTTCCTACAAGACAAGATTTTCTTAAAAGACTGGTCGTTGATAGCCTGGCGGTGCACACGCAACTGGCTGATTTTAATCATCAGCACAGCGAAGCGCATCGCCGATGCTATCCTGATTGAGATCCAGGTACTGGAGGGTCAGATTAAAACCACACTGTCCAACTCACTCTCTAAGAAAAATCTAGATGAGAGTAATAAATCCAATAAAGATTTTAGGGATGGCATCCTTTCCTCTAAAATTGATAAGTTCAAAAAAGACCTGGCTAAGTTCTCGATGGAGAAAGTGTACCCTTACACTCAAGAGAACTATGTACTACCAGCTTTCAACAAGAAAGGGAGACGCTATGGCTCCAATTACTCTTCCTCTGGTTCTGAGGATTGGTCTAGTGACTCTGATTCAAATACTCATGAACCCTCCTATTCAAGAGGGAGAGGTAATAAATCCAGACGTAACTGGCGTGGTAGTCAACAACCCCAGTGGTGGCAACCTCCACCGTGGCAATATTCTAATCCCCCTTTCCTTCCTAATATGATGCCCTTCAATCCACCACCACAGTTTTTTCCCAACCAGCCTTTTTTAGGGCAGGGTCGTGGCCGCTCGAGAGGGCGGAGAAGAGGTCAAAACAATCAATCTCAGAACCAGGCACGGGTCCATTGGAGCCCTCCAACATCGCCTCGCAGTCTCCGCAGTGCGACGAGAGCACAGACAGCGGCAGGACCAAGCAGCAGCTAGTGGTCAATTTGAGTTCATACACCTTGACGGCTATGGAAGATAAAGTTCTAAATAGAGGTTTAGGCTTTGTGCCGACCAGTTCAGGAGATCCTTTTACCTTACAATCCGAGTTGGCCAACTTTTTTCGAAAAATTAGGCTACATTTCCTTTTCAAAGAAAAAGTTGATGTCACCATAGATGCAGAACATGGTGAGAGTGACAGTGGCTTGAAGAAAAAATCTACCTTTAATCCACCGGCCCATCTGGTACCTGTGCATCTCTTGGCAGTTGAGACAGCGGTGAATAAAGACACCACAGCTCTCTTGAGCGAACCCACTAGACATTATGTCAACTTACCCAATCCTGAGAAACAGGCTCTCACTGCCCTTTCTACCAATCCTCATATCATCATTAAGCCCGCCGATAAGGGTGGAGCCACTGTGATCCTTAACATTCAGGATTACAGAACAGAATGCTTGAGACAACTCAGCAATGAGAGATTTTACGAGCGCCTGGAGACCGATCCAACACCACGCATCAAAAAAGAAATCTTTGAGCTAGTCACTGAGGCAAAATTGGAGGGTTGGATCTCAGTTCGTGAAGCAGAGTATTTGGTGACTGAACATCCAATCACCCCTTACTTTTACGTCCTTCCCAAGATTCATAAGGAACAGCGTCCCCCGCCGGGTCGACCTATTATCTCTGGTTTGGGCTCACTCCTTGAACCTTTGTCCACCTTTGTTGACATCTTTCTCAGGCCTTTGGTTAGAACCATGCCCACCTATTTGCAAGACACCAAAAGTGTATTGCAGCTACTTCCAGATTTGGATTTCAATACTGACACTGATTTTCTTGTTAGTTTTGACGTCGAATCATTGTATACCTGCATTCCCCAGATTGAGACCCTTGAAGCCATCAGAGGGCTCCTCGAAGCAAACACCACCGGGTTGAGCTCGCCAGTAGCCTTCATTATGAATTGTGCCAGGCTGGCTATGACTGAGAACTTCTTCAAGTTCGAGAATCAGTTTTACCTCCAAACATCGGGTACTTCTATGGGCAGTGTTTTCGCCCCCAGCCTGGCCAATCTCTATGTCCATCTGTTCGAACAAGGTTCTGTCCTCAATGCCACCAATCCCTTTTGCGACAGAATAGTCGTATGGAAGCGCTACATTGACGACATTTTTGTCATTTGGCGAGGTGATTTAGCCACTTTGAATACCTTTCATTCCTGGCTTAATGATCAAAACACTTTTCTTAACTTCACCATGGAAGCCAGCAAACTCAGCCTGCCTTTCCTAGACCTCCGGGTCTTTCCTTCGGATAATGGCCTGGCCAGTGAGTTGTACACTAAGCCGATGGCGAGGAATTCTCTTTTGTCCTTTGACAACTTTCATCCCAAATCTCTTCGTGCAGGTCTACCCTTTGGGCAATTCCTGAGACTGAGGCGTAACTGTTCCACCATTGACAGTTACAAACAGCATGCCGCTGTCCTGTCTCGGAATTTGAAGGCCCGCCAGTATCCTCAGAGTCTGATCCGCCGTTCATCTAAACGGGCATTTAATAACAACCGAGAGGCCTTACATGAACCATCCACACCAAAGCCCCCGATGGACAGACTCACATGTGTACAAACAGTTAGTACCCGGTCGAACCAACTGCAGAAGATCATACGCAAACATTGGCGTATTCTGAATGCTGGGCAGTTACATTTAGCTCCCCCACTGTTTTCATTCAAGAGAAGCGCTAACTTGCGTGATACCTTGGTTCATACACGTCCAAGGGATATGCCGGTTGCCACAGCTAACACACTTTGGAATCTGCCACCAGTCCAGGGCCATTATGCGTGTGGTAACTGCGGTGTTTGTGCTCACACACAACATACCACTGAGATCGATATTGGCAGTAACAAACCCTGGAGACAACTGAAACATACTAATTGTAACAGCGAGAGAGTTATCTACATGATTACCTGTCCCTGTCACAAGAAGTATGTGGGTATGACCATCAGGAAGGTCAAAATACGGATTATGGAGCACAGAAGTACCATAAGATGCCATAGACAGGCGACACGTCTAACTAAACACTTTTTGGATCTGAAACATAGTCCTGATGACATAAGGTGGACGGTATTGGAACAACCTTTGATTCCCTCTCATGTCACAGATGTTTCCAAATTCTTGTTCAGAATTGAACAACGCTGGGTCTTCAAATTGAACAGTGACCAGTCAGGGCAAAACGAGGCAATCCCGTGGACCTCACTGTGATTTGGTTGAGTTTTTTGGCCATTTTGGAGTTTTTTGCCATTTTGACACACTGTGATGTCCTATTTCTGCGTGTATACCCTTGCGGGTCTTGTTGCCATGCTCGATGTATAACCACTGTTCATTGACATCATCATCAAAAACTTTTGGCTACGATAACCTACTTGCAGGACTAGAGCATAATGTCCTGTATGTTGTGTGGCTTGGTCTGACACTATATGGTTAGGTTTGTGTCCCCCCCTTGGCTGTTAGTTGGGCTCACGTGGGGCGCGGGATACTAATTGATACTATTTGGTTACTTGATCACTTCCATTTTCCCCTCCCTGTCTTGTTTATGACTATTGCTTAGGTTACGATCGCATTGGTAGTATGACCGTAATTATATTGTGTGAGTTTGTGGCAGAAAAAACGATCTACTCCGATCGCATTGGTAGTATGACCGTAATTATATTGTGTGAGTTTGTGGCAGAAAAAACGATCTACTCCGAGCGGCTCCGGGCGTTTGTCAAACTACATTACCCGAAACGCTCCGCTTTCCGCTAACAAGTCCCTCCTAATGCTGCAACTCTCATGTCACGTGTTGGGGGCCAGATACGCGATTGGTTCGTGTGACTCTGTGAGGCTTCAAGGGTCGCGTTTACACGGTTCCGGCTACCACTCGGCACATCCAGGAAGGAGGTCCGGGGTAGCGACAGACAGGTAGGCGAACCATTAAGCACCCTGCACTAGCGTAGCCCCGTAACTGCATTAGTTGTATGGGCATGTAAACTGTCTGAGTTAGTGTAGAGAGCGCTCAGATTTTAATTGTAGACTCGCTGGTTATCTGTTTGGAGCATTCGGGGTAAACCGAGTGACCTATTGTTAAGCTATGTTGTTTATTCCACCTGTCTGACAGCAGAAGAACATTAGGAGTATAGGTCACTGACTCAGGCTACACGTTGAATCGTGGCGCCGTTTTCAATACTCTAGCTTTAGTCTAGAGGTTCTGAGGTCCTGATCGGTAATCATTTCAGGGCTGGGTAGATAAACAGTTGGATCCGCAAAGATTCTGTATATGTACTGTTTTCTGTGGTGATTCAATACTAGCCAAAGTGTCCATTGCTGCTAGGCACTAATACCCGTGTTTATCTCATTGGCATCGTAAGGGAGGAACCGGGTATTCTACTTTTTATTCACAGTATGGCCCGAAAGTTAGATCTTTTGCTAGGGGCCTTGAGATGCTCTGATTCACAGTCACTTTACTAGTAGTTTCGCAATGTTTGAGTTCGTACAGCTAACCCTAGTTAACGCCGACATCAGTGAGCAGATTATATTTTGCTGTATCTGTTCCTTTTGTTTTTTAGAGCGCTGCCTCACGCCCTGAGTTGTGACCAGGAGTGTGGGACGTTCCCCGATCTCTTGACGGGTAAGGAGGCATTTTGATTCCCTTCTAGACAGACGTTCACTTTTGGAACGTGTGCTATAGATCTACCTTCAATGTTATTTGATCCAGCTCTCAACATTTTGTATGTTTGCCCCAGGTCAATAATGACTTTATCCAAATAGAGATCATTTTGTCTTTCTTAACAGGTGACCTGAATACTCCCCGACGGTGCCGTATATCAATTGATAAGCAGGTACCACTGTTGGTTGTATCGTTCCTTTTATGTCCCTATGCACACTTTATCACATTGCAGTAGTGTATCATTATGGTCCTGAAGAAAGCCACGGTCATCTCTTTGAGACGCTAGTTGGCTGAAACATGTAGACCTACACTTAGAGTACGTGTTCCTTATTGTTTGGTGTACACGATTTACTCTATTATTTCTGCGTATTTTACTGTTGATATCACTGGATATTTAATAAAGTAGTTTTCCCGTGCTAATCAATTTTAATATCACGTTTTCACACACTGCACCTCATTTCACTACACTATAGGCAGCTTCCTTCCATTTTGGGAGTGATTCCCTCCTAGTTTATTAACTAAAACATCCTTGAGCTCCTCCTTTTTAAAGTAATTTAAGGAGTAGTAGCTCTTTAACCGCACCAGGTGGGGTTAATGGGAGGTCCCAGATGATGAAGCATGCCACTTCGGTGGGTGATGGGACTTGGTCCTTTTTGATAGGATCCCTGATTTAGGTTTGTAAACTGGCATCTTCTGCTCATTGTTAGGTAGACCTGTATAGACCCACGGGCTCTGTTGTTGTTCTAGTCTTGGTATTTGGGGATTTGCCCGTGCTGGTCTTTAAACTCCCTTAGACCCTCCACTCATTTTTCGTTTGTTGGTATCTTGTGCAGCCACGGCTGCGGGTCGTTTGTTATTTGCCACGCAGGAGTTCTGGCGTGTGTTTATTTGTGTACTTGAGTCTTTACTGAATTGTTCGTCTTTGGCACTTTAAGGGTGCCAACATGGCTGAGCTTACAGGGTTAGCTTTCGATGATGACATTGCCAGACTTATTCTGACTACCACTCCCAGCATTCTCGAGAATGTGGCGAACCCGGGAGGGGGATCAGGTGATGACTGGGCTCAACTTCTAATTCTGAAAAAATCACATACCCGGACGGGTATCCATGGTGCGATTATGACCGAATATCTACGTAGCAATTGTGCACCAACTGGCCTCATTGTTACAAATACCCCCCGCCTCTTCCTACAAGACAAGATTTTCTTAAAAGACTGGTCGTTGATAGCCTGGCGGTGCACACGCAACTGGCTGATTTTAATCATCAGCACAGCGAAGCGCATCGCCGATGCTATCCTGATTGAGATCCAGGTACTGGAGGGTCAGATTAAAACCACACTGTCCAACTCACTCTCTAAGAAAAATCTAGATGAGAGTAATAAATCCAATAAAGATTTTAGGGATGGCATCCTTTCCTCTAAAATTGATAAGTTCAAAAAAGACCTGGCTAAGTTCTCGATGGAGAAAGTGTACCCTTACACTCAAGAGAACTATGTACTACCAGCTTTCAACAAGAAAGGGAGACGCTATGGCTCCAATTACTCTTCCTCTGGTTCTGAGGATTGGTCTAGTGACTCTGATTCAAATACTCATGAACCCTCCTATTCAAGAGGGAGAGGTAATAAATCCAGACGTAACTGGCGTGGTAGTCAACAACCCCAGTGGTGGCAACCTCCACCGTGGCAATATTCTAATCCCCCTTTCCTTCCTAATATGATGCCCTTCAATCCACCACCACAGTTTTTCCCCAACCAGCCTTTTTTAGGGCAGGGTCGTGGCCGCTCGAGAGGGCGGAGAAGAGGTCAAAACAATCAATCTCAGAACCAGGCACGGGTCCATTGGAGCCCTCCAACATCGCCTCGCAGTCTCCGCAGTGCGACGAGAGCACAGACAGCGGCAGGACCAAGCAGCAGCTAGTGGTCAATTTGAGTTCATACACCTTGACGGCTATGGAAGATAAAGTTCTAAATAGAGGTTTAGGCTTTGTGCCGACCAGTTCAGGAGATCCTTTTACCTTACAATCCGAGTTGGCCAACTTTTTTCGAAAAATTAGGCTACATTTCCTTTTCAAAGAAAAAGTTGATGTCACCATAGATGCAGAACATGGTGAGAGTGACAGTGGCTTGAAGAAAAAATCTACCTTTAATCCACCGGCCCATCTGGTACCTGTGCATCTCTTGGCAGTTGAGACAGCGGTGAATAAAGACACCACAGCTCTCTTGAGCGAACCCACTAGACATTATGTCAACTTACCCAATCCTGAGAAACAGGCTCTCACTGCCCTTTCTACCAATCCTCATATCATCATTAAGCCCGCCGATAAGGGTGGAGCCACTGTGATCCTTAACATTCAGGATTACAGAACAGAATGCTTGAGACAACTCAGCAATGAGAGATTTTACGAGCGCCTGGAGACCGATCCAACACCACGCATCAAAAAAGAAATCTTTGAGCTAGTCACTGAGGCAAAATTGGAGGGTTGGATCTCAGTTCGTGAAGCAGAGTATTTGGTGACTGAACATCCAATCACCCCTTACTTTTACGTCCTTCCCAAGATTCATAAGGAACAGCGTCCCCCGCCGGGTCGACCTATTATCTCTGGTTTGGGCTCACTCCTTGAACCTTTGTCCACCTTTGTTGACATCTTTCTCAGGCCTTTGGTTAGAACCATGCCCACCTATTTGCAAGACACCAAAAGTGTATTGCAGCTACTTCCAGATTTGGATTTCAATACTGACACTGATTTTCTTGTTAGTTTTGACGTCGAATCATTGTATACCTGCATTCCCCAGATTGAGACCCTTGAAGCCATCAGAGGGCTCCTCGAAGCAAACACCACCGGGTTGAGCTCGCCAGTAGCCTTCATTATGAATTGTGCCAGGCTGGCTATGACTGAGAACTTCTTCAAGTTCGAGAATCAGTTTTACCTCCAAACATCGGGTACTTCTATGGGCAGTGTTTTCGCCCCCAGCCTGGCCAATCTCTATGTCCATCTGTTCGAACAAGGTTCTGTCCTCAATGCCACCAATCCCTTTTGCGACAGAATAGTCGTATGGAAGCGCTACATTGACGACATTTTTGTCATTTGGCGAGGTGATTTAGCCACTTTGAATACCTTTCATTCCTGGCTTAATGATCAAAACACTTTTCTTAACTTCACCATGGAAGCCAGCAAACTCAGCCTGCCTTTCCTAGACCTCCGGGTCTTTCCTTCGGATAATGGCCTGGCCAGTGAGTTGTACACTAAGCCGATGGCGAGGAATTCTCTTTTGTCCTTTGACAACTTTCATCCCAAATCTCTTCGTGCAGGTCTACCCTTTGGGCAATTCCTGAGACTGAGGCGTAACTGTTCCACCATTGACAGTTACAAACAGCATGCCGCTGTCCTGTCTCGGAATTTGAAGGCCCGCCAGTATCCTCAGAGTCTGATCCGCCGTTCATCTAAACGGGCATTTAATAACAACCGAGAGGCCTTACATGAACCATCCACACCAAAGCCCCCGATGGACAGACTCACATGTGTACAAACAGTTAGTACCCGGTCGAACCAACTGCAGAAGATCATACGCAAACATTGGCGTATTCTGAATGCTGGGCAGTTACATTTAGCTCCCCCACTGTTTTCATTCAAGAGAAGCGCTAACTTGCGTGATACCTTGGTTCATACACGTCCAAGGGATATGCCGGTTGCCACAGCTAACACACTTTGGAATCTGCCACCAGTCCAGGGCCATTATGCGTGTGGTAACTGCGGTGTTTGTGCTCACACACAACATACCACTGAGATCGATATTGGCAGTAACAAACCCTGGAGACAACTGAAACATACTAATTGTAACAGCGAGAGAGTTATCTACATGATTACCTGTCCCTGTCACAAGAAGTATGTGGGTATGACCATCAGGAAGGTCAAAATACGGATTATGGAGCACAGAAGTACCATAAGATGCCATAGACAGGCGACACGTCTAACTAAACACTTTTTGGATCTGAAACATAGTCCTGATGACATAAGGTGGACGGTATTGGAACAACCTTTGATTCCCTCTCATGTCACAGATGTTTCCAAATTCTTGTTCAGAATTGAACAACGCTGGGTCTTCAAATTGAACAGTGACCAGTCAGGGCAAAACGAGGCAATCCCGTGGACCTCACTGTGATTTGGTTGAGTTTTTTGGCCATTTTGGAGTTTTTTGCCATTTTGACACACTGTGATGTCCTATTTCTGCGTGTATACCCTTGCGGGTCTTGTTGCCATGCTCGATGTATAACCACTGTTCATTGACATCATCATCAAAAACTTTTGGCTACGATAACCTACTTGCAGGACTAGAGCATAATGTCCTGTATGTTGTGTGGCTTGGTCTGACACTATATGGTTAGGTTTGTGTCCCCCCCTTGGCTGTTAGTTGGGCTCACGTGGGGCGCGGGATACTAATTGATACTATTTGGTTACTTGATCACTTCCATTTTCCCCTCCCTGTCTTGTTTATGACTATTGCTTAGGTTACGATCGCATTGGTAGTATGACCGTAATTATATTGTGTGAGTTTGTGGCAGAAAAAACGATCTACTCCGATCGCATTGGTAGTATGACCGTAATTATATTGTGTGAGTTTGTGGCAGAAAAAACGATCTACTCCGAGCGGCTCCGGGCGTTTGTCAAACTACATTACCCGAAACGCTCCGCTTTCCGCTAACAAGTCCCTCCTAATGCTGCAACTCTCATGTCACGTGTTGGGGGCCAGATACGCGATTGGTTCGTGTGACTCTGTGAGGCTTCAAGGGTCGCGTTTACACGGTTCCGGCTACCACTCGGCACATCCAGGAAGGAGGTCCGGGGTAGCGACAGACAGGTAGGCGAACCATTAAGCACCCTGCACTAGCGTAGCCCCGTAACTGCATTAGTTGTATGGGCATGTAAACTGTCTGAGTTAGTGTAGAGAGCGCTCAGATTTTAATTGTAGACTCGCTGGTTATCTGTTTGGAGCATTCGGGGTAAACCGAGTGACCTATTGTTAAGCTATGTTGTTTATTCCACCTGTCTGACAGCAGAAGAACATTAGGAGTATAGGTCACTGACTCAGGCTACACGTTGAATCGTGGCGCCGTTTTCAATACTCTAGCTTTAGTCTAGAGGTTCTGAGGTCCTGATCGGTAATCATTTCAGGGCTGGGTAGATAAACAGTTGGATCCGCAAAGATTCTGTATATGTACTGTTTTCTGTGGTGATTCAATACTAGCCAAAGTGTCCATTGCTGCTAGGCACTAATACCCGTGTTTATCTCATTGGCATCGTAAGGGAGGAACCGGGTATTCTACTTTTTATTCACAGTATGGCCCGAAAGTTAGATCTTTTGCTAGGGGCCTTGAGATGCTCTGATTCACAGTCACTTTACTAGTAGTTTCGCAATGTTTGAGTTCGTACAGCTAACCCTAGTTAACGCCGACATCAGTGAGCAGATTATATTTTGCTGTATCTGTTCCTTTTGTTTTTTAGAGCGCTGCCTCACGCCCTGAGTTGTGACCAGGAGTGTGGGACGTTCCCCGATCTCTTGACGGGTAAGGAGGCATTTTGATTCCCTTCTAGACAGACGTTCACTTTTGGAACGTGTGCTATAGATCTACCTTCAATGTTATTTGATCCAGCTCTCAACATTTTGTATGTTTGCCCCAGGTCAATAATGACTTTATCCAAATAGAGATCATTTTGTCTTTCTTAACAGGTGACCTGAATACTCCCCGACGGTGCCGTATATCAATTGATAAGCAGGTACCACTGTTGGTTGTATCGTTCCTTTTATGTCCCTATGCACACTTTATCACATTGCAGTAGTGTATCATTATGGTCCTGAAGAAAGCCACGGTCATCTCTTTGAGACGCTAGTTGGCTGAAACATGTAGACCTACACTTAGAGTACGTGTTCCTTATTGTTTGGTGTACACGATTTACTCTATTATTTCTGCGTATTTTACTGTTGATATCACTGGATATTTAATAAAGTAGTTTTCCCGTGCTAATCAATTTTAATATCACGTTTTCACACACTGCACCTCATTTCACTACACTATAGGCAGCTTCCTTCCATTTTGGGAGTGATTCCCTCCTAGTTTATTAACTAAAACATCCTTGAGCTCCTCCTTTTTAAAGTAATTTAAGGAGTAGTAGCTCTTTAACCGCACCAGGTGGGGTTAATGGGAGGTCCCAGATGATGAAGCATGCCACTTCGGTGGGTGATGGGACTTGGTCCTTTTTGATAGGATCCCTGATTTAGGTTTGTAAACTGGCATCTTCTGCTCATTGTTAGGTAGACCTGTATAGACCCACGGGCTCTGTTGTTGTTCTAGTCTTGGTATTTGGGGATTTGCCCGTGCTGGTCTTTAAACTCCCTTAGACCCTCCACTCATTTTTCGTTTGTTGGTATCTTGTGCAGCCACGGCTGCGGGTCGTTTGTTATTTGCCACGCAGGAGTTCTGGCGTGTGTTTATTTGTGTACTTGAGTCTTTACTGAATTGTTCGTCTTTGGCACTTTAAGGGTGCCAACATGGCTGAGCTTACAGGGTTAGCTTTCGATGATGACATTGCCAGACTTATTCTGACTACCACTCCCAGCATTCTCGAGAATGTGGCGAACCCGGGAGGGGGATCAGGTGATGACTGGGCTCAACTTCTAATTCTGAAAAAATCACATACCCGGACGGGTATCCATGGTGCGATTATGACCGAATATCTACGTAGCAATTGTGCACCAACTGGCCTCATTGTTACAAATACCCCCCGCCTCTTCCTACAAGACAAGATTTTCTTAAAAGACTGGTCGTTGATAGCCTGGCGGTGCACACGCAACTGGCTGATTTTAATCATCAGCACAGCGAAGCGCATCGCCGATGCTATCCTGATTGAGATCCAGGTACTGGAGGGTCAGATTAAAACCACACTGTCCAACTCACTCTCTAAGAAAAATCTAGATGAGAGTAATAAATCCAATAAAGATTTTAGGGATGGCATCCTTTCCTCTAAAATTGATAAGTTCAAAAAAGACCTGGCTAAGTTCTCAATGGAGAAAGTGTACCCTTACACTCAAGAGAACTATGTACTACCAGCTTTCAACAAGAAAGGGAGACGCTATGGCTCCAATTACTCTTCCTCTGGTTCTGAGGATTGGTCTAGTGACTCTGATTCAAATACTCATGAACCCTCCTATTCAAGAGGGAGAGGTAATAAATCCAGACGTAACTGGCGTGGTAGTCAACAACCCCAGTGGTGGCAACCTCCACCGTGGCAATATTCTAATCCCCCTTTCCTTCCTAATATGATGCCCTTCAATCCACCACCACAGTTTTTCCCCAACCAGCCTTTTTTAGGGCAGGGTCGTGGCCGCTCGAGAGGGCGGAGAAGAGGTCAAAACAATCAATCTCAGAACCAGGCACGGGTCCATTGGAGCCCTCCAACATCGCCTCGCAGTCTCCGCAGTGCGACGAGAGCACAGACAGCGGCAGGACCAAGCAGCAGCTAGTGGTCAATTTGAGTTCATACACCTTGACGGCTATGGAAGATAAAGTTCTAAATAGAGGTTTAGGCTTTGTGCCGACCAGTTCAGGAGATCCTTTTACCTTACAATCCGAGTTGGCCAACTTTTTTCGAAAAATTAGGCTACATTTCCTTTTCAAAGAAAAAGTTGATGTCACCATAGATGCAGAACATGGTGAGAGTGACAGTGGCTTGAAGAAAAAATCTACCTTTAATCCACCGGCCCATCTGGTACCTGTGCATCTCTTGGCAGTTGAGACAGCGGTGAATAAAGACACCACAGCTCTCTTGAGCGAACCCACTAGACATTATGTCAACTTACCCAATCCTGAGAAACAGGCTCTCACTGCCCTTTCTACCAATCCTCATATCATCATTAAGCCCGCCGATAAGGGTGGAGCCACTGTGATCCTTAACATTCAGGATTACAGAACAGAATGCTTGAGACAACTCAGCAATGAGAGATTTTATGAGCGCCTGGAGACCGATCCAACACCACGCATCAAAAAAGAAATCTTTGAGCTAGTCACTGAGGCAAAATTGGAGGGTTGGATCTCAGTTCGTGAAGCAGAGTATTTGGTGACTGAACATCCAATCACCCCTTACTTTTACGTCCTTCCCAAGATTCATAAGGAACAGCGTCCCCCGCCGGGTCGACCTATTATCTCTGGTTTGGGCTCACTCCTTGAACCTTTGTCCACCTTTGTTGACATCTTTCTCAGGCCTTTGGTTAGAACCATGCCCACCTATTTGCAAGACACCAAAAGTGTATTGCAGCTACTTCCAGATTTGGATTTCAATACTGACACTGATTTTCTTGTTAGTTTTGACGTCGAATCATTGTATACCTGCATTCCCCAGATTGAGACCCTTGAAGCCATCAGAGGGCTCCTCGAAGCAAACACCACCGGGTTGAGCTCGCCAGTAGCCTTCATTATGAATTGTGCCAGGCTGGCTATGACTGAGAACTTCTTCAAGTTCGAGAATCAGTTTTACCTCCAAACATCGGGTACTTCTATGGGCAGTGTTTTCGCCCCCAGCCTGGCCAATCTCTATGTCCATCTGTTCGAACAAGGTTCTGTCCTCAATGCCACCAATCCCTTTTGCGACAGAATAGTCGTATGGAAGCGCTACATTGACGACATTTTTGTCATTTGGCGAGGTGATTTAGCCACTTTGAATACCTTTCATTCCTGGCTTAATGATCAAAACACTTTTCTTAACTTCACCATGGAAGCCAGCAAACTCAGCCTGCCTTTCCTAGACCTCCGGGTCTTTCCTTCGGATAATGGCCTGGCCAGTGAGTTGTACACTAAGCCGATGGCGAGGAATTCTCTTTTGTCCTTTGACAACTTTCATCCCAAATCTCTTCGTGCAGGTCTACCCTTTGGGCAATTCCTGAGACTGAGGCGTAACTGTTCCACCATTGACAGTTACAAACAGCATGCCGCTGTCCTGTCTCGGAATTTGAAGGCCCGCCAGTATCCTCAGAGTCTGATCCGCCGTTCATCTAAACGGGCATTTAATAACAACCGAGAGGCCTTACATGAACCATCCACACCAAAGCCCCCGATGGACAGACTCACATGTGTACAAACAGTTAGTACCCGGTCGAACCAAATGCAGAAGATCATACGCAAACATTGGCGTATTCTGAATGCTGGGCAGTTACATTTAGCTCCCCCACTGTTTTCATTCAAGAGAAGCGCTAACTTGCGTGATACCTTGGTTCATACACGTCCAAGGGATATGCCGGTTGCCACAGCTAACACACTTTGGAATCTGCCACCAGTCCAGGGCCATTATGCGTGTGGTAACTGCGGTGTTTGTGCTCACACACAACATACCACTGAGATCGATATTGGCAGTAACAAACCCTGGAGACAACTGAAACATACTAATTGTAACAGCGAGAGAGTTATCTACATGATTACCTGTCCCTGTCACAAGAAGTATGTGGGTATGACCATCAGGAAGGTCAAAATACGGATTATGGAGCACAGAAGTACCATAAGATGCCATAGACAGGCGACACGTCTAACTAAACACTTTTTGGATCTGAAACATAGTCCTGATGACATAAGGTGGACGGTATTGGAACAACCTTTGATTCCCTCTCATGTCACAGATGTTTCCAAATTCTTGTTCAGAATTGAACAACGCTGGGTCTTCAAATTGAACAGTGACCAGTCAGGGCAAAACGAGGCAACCCCGTGGACCTCACTGTGATTTGGTTGAGTTTTTTGGCCATTTTGGAGTTTTTTGCCATTTTGACACACTGTGATGTCCTATTTCTGCGTGTATACCCTTGCGGGTCTTGTTGCCATGCTCGATGTATAACCACTGTTCATTGACATCATCATCAAAAACTTTTGGCTACGATAACCTACTTGCAGGACTAGAGCATAATGTCCTGTATGTTGTGTGGCTTGGTCTGACACTATATGGTTAGGTTTGTGTCCCCCCCTTGGCTGTTAGTTGGGCTCACGTGGGGCGCGGGATACTAATTGATACTATTTGGTTACTTGATCACTTCCATTTTCCCCTCCCTGTCTTGTTTATGACTATTGCTTAGGTTACGATCGCATTGGTAGTATGACCGTAATTATATTGTGTGAGTTTGTGGCAGAAAAAACGATCTACTCCGATCGCATTGGTAGTATGACCGTAATTATATTGTGTGAGTTTGTGGCAGAAAAAACGATCTACTCCGAGCGGCTCCGGGCGTTTGTCAAACTACATTACCCGAAACGCTCCGCTTTCCGCTAACAAGTCCCTCCTAATGCTGCAACTCTCATGTCACGTGTTGGGGGCCAGATACGCGATTGGTTCGTGTGACTCTGTGAGGCTTCAAGGGTCGCGTTTACACGGTTCCGGCTACCACTCGGCACATCCAGGAAGGAGGTCCGGGGTAGCGACAGACAGGTAGGCGAACCATTAAGCACCCTGCACTAGCGTAGCCCCGTAACTGCATTAGTTGTATGGGCATGTAAACTGTCTGAGTTAGTGTAGAGAGCGCTCAGATTTTAATTGTAGACTCGCTGGTTATCTGTTTGGAGCATTCGGGGTAAACCGAGTGACCTATTGTTAAGCTATGTTGTTTATTCCACCTGTCTGACAGCAGAAGAACATTAGGAGTATAGGTCACTGACTCAGGCTACACGTTGAATCGTGGCGCCGTTTTCAATACTCTAGCTTTAGTCTAGAGGTTCTGAGGTCCTGATCGGTAATCATTTCAGGGCTGGGTAGATAAACAGTTGGATCCGCAAAGATTCTGTATATGTACTGTTTTCTGTGGTGATTCAATACTAGCCAAAGTGTCCATTGCTGCTAGGCACTAATACCCGTGTTTATCTCATTGGCATCGTAAGGGAGGAACCGGGTATTCTACTTTTTATTCACAGTATGGCCCGAAAGTTAGATCTTTTGCTAGGGGCCTTGAGATGCTCTGATTCACAGTCACTTTACTAGTAGTTTCGCAATGTTTGAGTTCGTACAGCTAACCCTAGTTAACGCCGACATCAGTGAGCAGATTATATTTTGCTGTATCTGTTCCTTTTGTTTTTTAGAGCGCTGCCTCACGCCCTGAGTTGTGACCAGGAGTGTGGGACGTTCCCCGATCTCTTGACGGGTAAGGAGGCATTTTGATTCCCTTCTAGACAGACGTTCACTTTTGGAACGTGTGCTATAGATCTACCTTCAATGTTATTTGATCCAGCTCTCAACATTTTGTATGTTTGCCCCAGGTCAATAATGACTTTATCCAAATAGAGATCATTTTGTCTTTCTTAACAGGTGACCTGAATACTCCCCGACGGTGCCGTATATCAATTGATAAGCAGGTACCACTGTTGGTTGTATCGTTCCTTTTATGTCCCTATGCACACTTTATCACATTGCAGTAGTGTATCATTATGGTCCTGAAGAAAGCCACGGTCATCTCTTTGAGACGCTAGTTGGCTGAAACATGTAGACCTACACTTAGAGTACGTGTTCCTTATTGTTTGGTGTACACGATTTACTCTATTATTTCTGCGTATTTTACTGTTGATATCACTGGATATTTAATAAAGTAGTTTTCCCGTGCTAATCAATTTTAATATCACGTTTTCACACACTGTACCTCATTTCACTACACTATAGGCAGCTTCCTTCCATTTTGGGAGTGATTCCCTCCTAGTTTATTAAGTAAAACATCCTTGAGCTCCTCCTTTTTAAAGTAATTTAAGGAGTAGTAGCTCTTTAACCGCACCAGGTGGGATTAATGGGAGGTCCCAGATGATGAAGCATGCCACTTCGGTGTGTGATGGGACTTGGTCCTTTTTGATAGGATCTCTGATTTAGGTTTGTAAACTGGCATCTTCTGCTCATTGTTTTTTTTTGATAAACAAGTTTTATTGTTTTAAACAGCACAATAACAAAAACAGTCTGGTATTCCGAATCAGTACTACACAGCACTACATTAGGAAGCACCCCCCGCTCCCCCCCGCCCCCAGAGTCCTCCCCCCAGCCCCTGAACCGCCCCATTAAGGTATGTTGCCTAGCCATTTCCCCCAAACCTTTCGGTATTTCTTGGGGCATCCTCGTGCCCGATAGAGAGTCCGTTCCTGCGCCGCGCACCAGTCCACCCCAGCGCCCCACTTGTCCACACTTGGCGGCAGCGGCTGCTTCCACGCCGCAGCAATGTCGCGCTTGGCCACCATCAAGGCCGTCATGAGAAACAGCTGCTCTGAGCGCGTGCCATCTAAGCCATCTGTGATGCCCAGCAGCGAGTGTCTCGGATCATGTGGCACCTCCCACCCCAGGACCTCCGTAAGTTCGGTCTCAATACCTCTCCAGAACCCCTCCAGGGACGGGCAGGACCACACCATATGCAGGAAGTCTGCCGGGTCGGAACCACAGCGGGAGCAGGCCGCATCCCCGGAGAGGCCCGCACGGTGAAGGCGAGCCGGTGTGAGGTATGCCGCGTGGAGATAGTAAATTTGGATGAGTCGTAGCTTAGCGGAGGCCGTCACCAAGCGGGGGGCCATAAGGGCGTCCCGCCAGTCGGCCTCGTCCAGGGGACCCACCCATCCCTCCCAGCGCTCCTTAAGACCCGCGAGGGATGTAGGGGTGCAGTTAATGAGGGAGCGGTAGATCCTGGAAATGCCCCCCCTCCCCAGGTTGCCCAGCAGGACCTGAGCCTCCGGAGGGCTGTGATCCGGCAGCCGGACGTCCAATGGTGTGTAGGTGCGTATGGCGTGGCGCAGCTGGAGGTACCGGTAAAATTGGGAGGAGTGAAGGGAAAAACGCGCTTGCAGCTCCGAAAAGGAACACATCCGCCCTCCCCGCCAGACGTCCCCCAGCTGGGAAATGCCGATAAGATCCCATGATTTGAAGCCTTCCAGCTTTGTGACCTCCCGCAGCCACGTCCCGTGCCACAGGGGAGTGACCCGTGTCAACCGTCCCGTCCATCGGGTGAGGCGGAGCGCCGCTCTCCAGGACAGGAACACAGCCCTGGTGATGTCCGGGCAAGAAGCAGGGATGGGGGCGCCGTACAGGCGGTCTTGGATGTCGGAGAAGCCCAAGCCGTTAAGTTCCACCCTGTAGGCCGGATCGGACCAACCCCCTCCAAACCAGTCGTGAATGACCAGGAGGCGGGTGGCCATGTAGTAGAGGTAGAGATCAGACATGCCCAGGCCCCCGTCAAAGGTGGGAATGCGGCACGTCGACAGAGCCAGCCGTCGCCTCCCCTCGCCCCAGAGAAATCTCGTCACCATCCCGTCGAGCTCGCGGAACCACGGGCGCGGAAAGGAGAGGGGGGTGTTTTGCAAAACATACAGAAACCGGGGAAGGATCATCATTTTGTAGAGAGCGACCCTTCCCAGCGGGTTGAGGGGCAGCTGCTGCCACCGCGCCAGATCGACCTTGGCTCTCTTGACCAGGGGGGAGACGTTGAGCGCCCAACTTAGCTCCGGGAGGAGGGAGACCCAGATGCCCAGGTACTGAAATGATAAGCGACGCAGAGGGATGGTCTCCTGCCAGTCAAAGCATTCCCTGGAGGGGTGCAACGGCACCAGAACCGACTTCCGCGGGTTGAGGGAGAGACCCGACGCCTGGCCGAAGCGGCGCAGAATGGATAGTGCGCGTGGTCCGGAGCGCGCCGGGTCCCCCAGGTAGAGTAGGACATCGTCCGCATAGAGGGCGATTTTGTCGGCTGCCAGGCCGGGCCATTCCCACCCCCGAAGGAGGGGATCAGATCTAATCAAGGCAGCCAGAGGTTCCATCGCCAGAGCGAAGAGAAGGGGCGACAATGGGCAACCCTGCCTCGTCCCCCGGCCAATCCGGAAGGGCCTTGACAACGCACCATTGACCAGCACCCTGGCACGGGGCCGGGCATAGAGGACTCGCACCATCCCCATGAACCGGGGGCCAAAGCCCATGTGGGACAGGACGTCGAAGAGATAGGTCCACCCCACCGAATCGAAAGCCTTTTCGAAGTCAACGAGGAGTAGAGCGAGGTACGGGGTCAGTCGATGGTGATGGGCCAGAGCCACATGGAGACGGCGCAGACAGTGGCGCGTGCCCCGAGCGGGCATGAAGCCACATTGATCCGGGTGGACCAAGGTGGACAACATGGGCTTAAGTCGTTGGGCCAGGACCGCCGCGTAGAGTTTCACATCAGTGTTGATGAGTGAAATTGGGCGGTAGGCCGCTCTATCAGTGGGCGGCGGCGTGGATTTGGGCAAAACCACAATCGTGGCCAGGTCGGATTCCAAGGGGAAAGAACCCTTCTCCAGCGCCTCCGCATAGTGAGCTCTCAGCCGCGGGACCAGGGTGTCCCTGTAGGCCGCAAAGAATTCCTGGGGAAAACCGTCCGGTCCCGGCGTCTTCCCCGTTGACGTACGCCCGATAGCCTCCCCGATCTCCTCGACGGAGATGGGCGCCTCCAGGCCCTCCATTTCGTCCGGCCGAAGCCTGGCCAGGCAGGTGCTCCCGGCCGCGAGCAGGGCGTCCAGAGAAAGGTCCGGCGCACGCGCTCGGTAGAGCTGGGAATAGAATTGGGCAAATGCCTCTGACATCGCCACGGCGGAGGACTGGAGCACCCCCGAAGAGTCGGCAATCGCCGGAATGATGCGCGATGCCCTGGGGTAAGTGGCCAGGCGGTGCAACAGTGCGCCGTTCTTGTCACCCCAGCCGTACACCCTCGCCACCGAGGACTGCCAAAGAAGCTTGGCCGCCTCAAGGGACCGCTGACAAATCTCCTGACGAAGGAGCCGCAACTGTCGGTCCACCGCCGGGTCGTCATGCTCGGAGAGCGACCGCTCCAGCCGCAACGCCCGGGCCTCGCAAGCAGTGAGCTGCTGCAGCTGTGTCTGGCGGTGCCGCACCACCTGTGCCTTGGCCGCCCCCCTGATGGTTGCCTTGCAGGCCTCCCAAAGGGTGCCTGCCGACGAGACAGAACCCTCATTGGCACCATAGTAATGAGCGAGTTCAGTGCCAACCGCCTCGCGCACTGTCTTGTCCTGGAGGAACCAGGCGTTGAACCTCCACACCGGCCTGGCCATGTGAGGCGGGGGGCCCAGACCCAGGAGGACTGGTGAGTGGTCCGAGATGCCCCTGGGAAGGATGCGGACATCCTGGACGCTTCCGCACTCGGTGGGGGGGACAAAAATCATATCAATACGAGCGTGAGAGTGGTGAGCGGCTGAAGTGTGGGTGTATTGACGGTCGTGAGGATGCCAAAGCCTCCAGGCGTCGCAAAGGCCCTGGGCCTCCGCCCAACCCGCCAGCTGTCTCGCTCGCGCAGTGCGGGAGTCCGAAATCGGTCCCGACGAATCCAGCTGTGGGGCCAAGACCGCATTGAAGTCGCCCCCAAGCACGACAGCGCCCACGGGGAGAGATTCTAACAACGAGGCGGCGTGGGATAAAGCCTGCGACAGTCCCGAGGGAGGCACATAGAGTGAAAGGAAGCTGACCGGGCGACCCTCCAGCGTACCACAAATGGCAATCCCGATACCCAGGGGCGCGCGGGCCACCCTCTGAAGGACAAAGGGGAAGGAACGGCGCAGCAGGACCGCCACCCCGCGGGAACCACGGGAGAACCCCGAGTGCCACACCCGGTCGTAGCCATAGCGCGCCAAGAAAGGACATTTTTCCCCGAGGAGATGGGTCTCTTGAAGGAGGAGGACGTCGGCCCCAACGCGCTGAGCATACTTAAGGACCGCCGTGCGCTTAAGCCTATCCAGCAGGCCGTTCACATTCCAGGACAGGACGTGCAGCTGTGCCCTAGGGGTTACGTCAGCCATGGATACAACGGGTGCATCGGGACACTGCAGGGACGGAGCCACCCCAGGGGCCTCGGGAGGACATCATGTCGCATTGACGCGCAGGGAGGAAAGGAGGATCGCCCAGGACCCGCGGGGAATCTTCTGCTCATTGTTAGGTAGACCTGTATAGACCCACGGGCTCTGTTGTTGTTCTAGTCTTGGTATTTGGGGATTTGCCCGTGCTGGTCTTTAAACTCCCTTAGACCCTCCACTCATTTTTCGTTTGTTGGTATCTTGTGCAGCCACGGCTGCGGGTCGTTTGTTATTTGCCACGCAGGAGTTCTGGCGTGTGTTTATTTGTGTACTTGAGTCTTTACTGAATTGTTCGTCTTTGGCACTTTCAGGGTGCCAACATGGCTGAGCTTACAGGGTTAGCTTTCGATGATGACATTGCCAGAATTATTCTGACTACCACTCCCAGCATTCTCGAGAATGTGGCGAACCCGGGAGGGGGATCAGGTGATGACTGGGCTCAACTTCTAATTCTGAAAAAATCACATACCCGGACGGGTATCCATGGTGCGATTATGACCGAATATCTACGTAGCAACTGTGCACCAACTGGCCTCATTGTTACAAATACCCCCCGCCTCTTCCTATAAGACAAGATTTTCTTAAAAGACTGGTCGTTGATAGCCTGGCGGTGCACACGCGACTGGCTGATTTTAATCATCAGCACAGCGAAGCTTATCGCCGATGCTATCCTGATTGAGATCCAGGTACTGGAGGGTCAGATTAAAACCACACTGTCCAACTCACTCTATAAGAAAAATCTAGATGAGAGTAATAAATCCAATAAAGATTTTAGGGATGGCATCCTTTCCTCTAAAATTGATAAGTTCAAAAAAGACCTGGCTAAGTTCTCGATGGAGAAAGTGTACCCTTACACTCAAGAGAACTATGTACCACCAGCTTTCAACAGGAAAGGGAGACGCTATGGCTCCAATTACTCTTCCTCTGGTTCTGAGGATTGGTCTAGTGACTCTGATTCAAATACTCATGAACCATCCTATTCAAGAGGGAGAGGTAATAAATCCAGACGTAACTGGCATGGTAGTCAACAACGATTTGCGAAAAAGGGGGTGGTGATGGACAGAGTTTCTGAATGATGCAGAATACTCTTACCAAGTCAAGAGATCATGGTTTTAATCCATCACTGTTTTTTAGCTCACTGCACCATCCCAGCTCAGAACCTGGCTACATGCAAATTAGTCTGTACCTGTCCCAGTGCATGATGGGAACAGGGCAAACCAAACTACCAAGCCAATTCTTATACTGGGAAGGAAACAAGCTTCCGGGGACCGGTTTCTGGCATCACAGCCTTCGTCGGCCCGGCTTGCCTGAATCCTGATGGTGCAATGAGCAAGGGACTCACGTCTGAGCATACCCTCCCACACTGAGTGTGGATAAAATCGATTTGGGAAAAAGGGGGTGGTGATGGACAGAGTTTCTGAATGATGCAGAATACTCTTACCAAGTCAAGAGATCATGGTTTTACTCCATCAATGTTTTTTAGCTCACTGCACCATCCCAGCTCAGAACCTGGCTACATGCAAATTAGTCTGTACCTGTCCCAGTGCATGATGGGAACAGGGCAAACCAAACTACCAAGCCAATTCTTATACTGGGAAGGAAACAAGCTTCCGGGGACCGGTTTCTGGCATCACAGCCTTCGTCGGCCCGGCTTGCCTGAATCCTGATGGTGCAATGAGCAAGGGACTCACGTCTGAGCATACCCTCCCACACTGAGTGTGGATAAAATCGATTTGGGAAAAAGGGGGTGGTGATGGACAGAGTTTCTGAATGATGCAGTATACTCTTACCAAGTCAAGAGATCATGGTTTTAATCCATCACTGTTTTTTAGCTCACTGCACCATCCCAGCTCAGAACCTGGCTACATGCAAATTAATCTGTACCTGTCCCAGTGCATGATGGGAACAGGGCAAACCAAACTACCAAGCCAATTCTTATACTGGGAAGGAAACAAGCTTCCGGGGACCGGTTTCTGGCATCACAGCCTTCGTCGTCCCGGCTTGCCTGAATCCTGATGGTGCAATGAGCAAGGGACTCACGTCTGAGCATACCCTCCCACAATGAGTGTGGATAAAATCAATTTGGGAAAAAGGGGGTGGTGATGGACAGAGTTTCTGAATGATGCAGAATACTCTTACCAAGTCAAGAGATCATGGTTTTAATCCATCACTGTTTTTTAGCTCACTGCACCACCCCAGCTCAGAACCTGGCTACATGCAATTTAGTCTGTACCTGTCCCAGTGCATTATGGGAACAGAGCAAACCAAACTACCAAGCCAATTCTTACACTGGGAAGGAAACAAGATTCTGGGGACCGGTTTCTGGCATCACAGCCTTCGTCGGCCCGGCTTGCCTGAATCCTGATGGTGCAATGAGCAAGGGACTCATGTCTGAGCATACCCTCCCACACTGAGTGTGGATAAAATCCATTTGGGAAAAAGGGGGTGGTGATGGACAGAGTTTCTGAATGATGCAGAATACTCTTACCAAGTCAAGAGATCATGGTTTTAATCCATCACTGTTTTTTAGCTCACTGCACCATCCCAGCTCAGAACCTGGCTACATGCAAATTAGTCTGTACCTGTCCCAGTGCATGATGGGAACAGGGCAAACCAAACTACCAAGCCAATTCTTATACTGGGAAGGAAACAAGCTTCCGGGGACCGGTTTCTGGCATCACAGCCTTCGTCGGCCCGGCTTGCCTGAATCCTGATGGTGCAATGAGCAAGGGACTCACGTCTGAGCATACCCTCCCACACTGAGCGTGGATAAAATCGATTTGGGAAAAAGGGGGTGGTGATGGACAGAGTTTCTGAATGATGCAGAATACTCTTACCAAGTCAAGAGATCATGGTTTTAATCCATCACTGTTTTTTAGCTCACTGCACCATCCCAGCTCAGAACCTGGCTACATGCAAATTAGTCTGTACCTGTCCCAGTGCATGATGGGAACAGGGCAAACCAAACTACCAAGCCAATTCTTATACTGGGAAGGAAACAAGCTTCCGGGGACCGGTTTCTTGCATCACAGCCTTCATCGGCCCGGCTTGCCTGAATCCTGATGGTGCAATGAGGAAGGGACTCACGTCTGAGCATACCCTCCCACACTGAGTGTGGATAAAATCGATTTGGGAAAAAGGGGGTGGTGATGGACAGAGTTTCTGAATGATGCAGAATACTCTTACCAAGTCAAGAGATCATGGTTTTACTCCATCAATGTTTTTTAGCTCACTGCACCATCCCAGCTCAGAACCTGGCTACATGCAAATTAGTCTGTACCTGTCCCAGTGCATGATGGGAACAGGGCAAACCAAACTACTAAGCCAATTCTTATACTGGGAAGGAAACAAGCTGCCGGGGACCGGTTTCTGGCATCACAGCCTTCGTCGGCCCGGCTTGCCTGAATTCTGATGGTGCAATGAGCAAGGGACTCACGTCTGAGCATACCCTCCCACACTGAGTGTGGATAAAATCGATTTGGGAAAAAGGGGGTGGTGATGGACAGAGTTTCTGAATGATGCAGAATACTCTTACCAAGTCAAGAGATCATGGTTTTAATGCATCACTGTTTTTTAGCTCACTGCACCATCCCAGCTCAGAACCTGGCTACATGCAAATTAGTCTGTACCTGTCCCAGTGCATGATGGGAACAGGGCAAACCAAACTACTAAGCCAATTCTTATACTGGGAAGGAAAAGGGCTTCCGGGGACCGGTTTCTGGCATCACAGCCTTCGTCGGCCCGGCTTGCCTGAATCCTGATGGTGCAATGAGCAAGGGACTCACGTCTGAGCATACCCTCCCACACTGAGTGTGGATAAAATCGATTTGGGAAAAAGGGGGTGGTGATGGACAGAGTTTCTGAATGATGCAGAATACTCTTACCAAGTCAAGAGATCATGGTTTTAATCCATCACTGTTTTTTAGCTCACTGCACCATCCCAGCTCAGAACCTGGCTACATGCAAATTAGTCTGTACCTGTCCCAGTGCATGATGGTAACAGGGCAAACCAAACTACCAAGCAAATTCTTATACTGGGAAGGAAACAAGCTTCCGGGGACCGGTTTCTGGCATCACAGCCTTCGTCGGCCCGGCTTGCCTGAATCCTGATGGTGCAATGAGCAAGGGACTCACGTCTGAGCATACCCTCCCACACTGAGTGTGGATAAAATCGATTTGGGAAAAAGGGGGTGGTGATGGACAGAGTTTCTGAATGATGCAGAATGCTCTTACCAAGTCAAGAGATCATGGTTTTAATCCATCACTGTTTTTTAGCTCACTGCACCATCCCAGCTCAGAACCTGGCTACATGCAAATTAGTCTGTACCTGTCCCAGTGCATGATGGGAACAGGGCAAACCAAACTACCAAGCCAATTCTTATACTGGGAAGGAAACAAGCTTCCGGGGACCGGTTTCTGGCATCACAGCCTTCGTCGGCCCGGCTTGCCTGAATCCTGATGGTGCAATGAGCAAGGGACTCACGTCTGAGCATACCCTCCCACACTGAGTGTGGATAAAATCGATTTGGGAAAAAGGGGGTGGTGATGGACAGAGTTTCTGAATGATGCAGAATACTCTTACCAAGTCAAGAGATCATGGTTTTAATCCATCACTGTTTTTTAGCTCACTGCACCATCCCAGCTCAGAACCTGGCTACATGCAAATTAGTCTGTACCTGTCCCAGTGCATGATGGGAACAGGGCAAACCAAACTACCAAGCCAATTCTTATACTGGGATGGAAACAAGCTTCCGGGGACCGGTTTCTGGCATCACAGCCTTCGTCGGCCCGGCTTGCCAGAATCCTGATGGTGCAATGAGCAAGGGACTCACGTCTGAGCATACCCTCCCACACTGAGTGTGGATAAAATCGATTTGGGAAAAAGGGGGTGGTGATGGACAGAGTTTCTGAATGATGCAGAATACTCTTACCAAGTCAAGAGATCATGGTTTTAATCCATCACTGTTTTTTAGCTCACTGCACCATCCCAGCTCAGAACCTGGCTACATGCAAATTAGTCTGTACCTGTCCCAGTGCATGATGGGAACAGGGCAAACCAAACTACCAAGCCAATTCTTATACTGGGAAGGAAACAAGCTTCCGGGGACCGGCTTCTGGCATCACAGCCTTCGTCGGCCCGGCTTGCCTGAATCCTGATGGTGCAATGAGCAAGGGACTCACGTCTGAGCATACCCTCCCACACTGAGCGTGGATAAAATCGATTTGGGAAAAAGGGGGTGGTGATGGACAGAGTTTCTGAATGATGCAGAATACTCTTACCAAGTCAAGAGATCATGGTTTTAATCCATCACTGTTTTTTAGCTCACTGCACCATCCCAGCTCAGAACCTGGCTACATGCAAATTAGTCTGTACCTGTCCCAGTGCATGATGGGAACAGGGCAAACCAAACTACCAAGCCAATTCTTATACTGGGAAGGAAACAAGCTTCCAGGGACCGGTTTCTGGCATCACAGCCTTCGTCGGCCCGGCTTGCCTGAATCCTGATGGTGCAATGAGCAAGGGACTCACGTCTGAGCATACCCTCCCACACTGAATGTGGATAAAATCGATTTGGGAAAAAGGGGGTGGTGATGGACAGAGTTTCTGAATGATGCAGAATACTCTTACCAAGTCAAGAGATCATGGTTTTAATCCATCACTGTTTTTTAGCTCACTGCACCATCCCAGCTCAGAACCTGGCTACATGCAAATTAGTCTGTACCTGTCCAGTGCATGATGGGAACAGGGCAAACCAAACTACCAAGCCAATTCTTATACTGGGAAGGAAACAAGCTTCCGGGGACCGGTTTCTGGCATCACAGCCTTCGTCGGCCCGGCTTGCCTGAATCCTGATGGTGCAATGAGCAAGGGACTCACGTCTGAGCATACCCTCCCACACTGAGTGTGGATAAAATCGATTTGGGAAAAAGGGGGTGGTGATGGACAGAGTTTCTGAATGATGCAGAATACTCTTACCAAGTCAAGAGATCATGGTTTTAATCCATCACTGTTTTTTAACTCACTGCACCATCCCAGCTCAGAACCTAGCTACATGCAAATTAGTCTGTACCTGTCCCAGTGCATGATTGGAACAGGGCAAACCAAACTACCAAGCCAATTCTTATACTGGGAAGGAAACAAGCTTCCAGGGACCGGTTTCTGGCATCACAGCCTTCGTCGGCCCGGCTTGCCTGAATCCTGATGGTGCAATGAGCAAGGGACTCACGTCTGAGCATACCCTCCCACACTGAGTGTGGATAAAATCGATTTGGGAAAAAGGGGGTGGTGATGGACAGAGTTTCTGAATGATGCAGAATACTCTTACCAAGTCAAGAGATCATGGTTTTAATCCATCACTGTTTTTTAACTCACTGCACCATCCCAGCTCAGAACCTAGCTACATGCAAATTAGTCTGTACCTGTCCCAGTGCATGATGGGAACAGGGCAAACCAAACTACCAAGCCAATTCTTATACTGGGAAGGAAACAAGCTTCCAAGGACCGGTTTCTGGCATCACAGCCTTCGTCGGCCCGGCTTGCCTGAATCCTGATGGTGCAATGAGCAAGGGACTCACGTCTGAGCATACCCTCCCACTCTGAGTGTGGATAAAATCGATTTGGGAAAAAAGGGGGTGGTGATGGACAGAGTTTCTGAATGATGCAGAATACTCTTACCAAGTCAAGAGATCATGGTTTTAATCCAGCACTGTTTTTTAGCTCACTGCACCATCCCAGCTCAGAACCTGGCTACATGCAAATTAGTCTGTACCTGTCCCAGTGCATGATGGGAACAGGGCAAACCAAACTACCAAGCCAATTCTTATACTGGGAAGGAAACAAGCTTCCGGGGACCGGTTTCTGGCATCACAGCCTTCATCGGCCCAGCTTGCCTGAATCCTGATGGTGCAATGAGCAAGGGACTCACGTCTGAGCATACCCTCCCACACAAAGTGTGGATAAAATCGATTTGGGAAAAAGGGGGTGGTGATGGACAGAGTTTCTGAATGATGCAGAATACTCTTACCAAGTCAAGAGATCATGGTTTTAATCCATCACCGTTTTTTAGCTCACTGCACCATCCCAGCTCAGAACCTGGCTACATGCAAATTAGTCTGTGCCTGTCCCAGTGCATGATGGGAACAGGGCAAACCAAACTACCAAGCCAATTCTTATACTGGGAAGGAAACAAGCTTCCGGGGACCGGTTTCTGGCATCACAGCCTTCGTCGGCCCGGCTTGCCTGAATCCTGATGGTGCAATGAGCAAGGGACTCACGTCTGAGCATACCCTCCCACACAAAGTGTGGATAAAATCTGCAGTGGACTACAACGTTATTTTCACCGCCCCGACAGTTATTAACTTACCTTCACAGACAGAGGTTGCCACTGATGTTATACAAAGAGGTCCCGAGGTAGTCTCCGCAGTAAAGAGAGGCACAATTCCCACTCTTAGTTTTGAAAACTTGGGTGTCGAATTGCCTTCTCACGGAGTAGAGGTTGTGTCATTACCCCCCTCATGTGAATCGGCCAATTGTTTAGTTAGTGAACAAGCGGGTGTAGTGGAATTTCCAGCAACCGATTCATTTTCAGTTTTATCTTGGAATATTGCTGGTCTTCGCTCTAAACGTGGTGATCAAAACTGGAGGGCTTTCCTCTCTACTCATCATGTAATTGCTTTACAAGAAACATGGGAGGCCACTGATCCTTATTACCTGGATGGGAACCATTCCTTCATCAAATACGCCATGCCCTCTGTCATGGGGAGACCACGAGGGGGTCTTTTGTTATTATTTAGCTTAAAGTTGTTATATAGTACTGAGCTGATAGTAACCAATTCTCCTAATATTTTAGCGGTGAAAATGGAATGTGTTAACTTACCATCATTTTTGGTGGTTAACTTTTATAACTCATTTACAAGGTCGGACGAGTTAGAGCATCTCAAAGCACTGTTCAGTTTTCTGGAGGAGTATGATGCAATTAATGTCAAACCTTATTTTCTTTTACTTTTTGGCGATTTTAACATCCATGTATGTAATCTTAACTGTTTTGTAAATAATTATCATGACCCATGCTTACAAGAGGCTATCCATTTTGAACATTCCAAGGGTGGGAATTTCTTAGAGAACATGGTATCGTCTTTTTACCTTCACATGCCAGTGCAAGATCTGTTGGTCCCGGTTCCCACGTTTTCAGGTCAAGGTCATTGTAGTACAATTGACTATATTTTTGTAGCACGTATTATGGTGAACCTATTGGGTACCCTTCGAGTCACGCATAATGTCTTAAGTGACCACAACCCACTAACGCTGGAGATTAAAGTCAAGGCATTGAGGAAAGACATTCTCCTGCCTTCGATTTCTAACACAAATCTTGAGTCTACCAGTCAAGGAAGACGGCTGAGATGGGAAGTTATTAACCCGGCCGACTTCCTTGTTAAGTTATATGAACGTAAAAAAGAGGACTTTAGCTTGTGTTTTTCGCCATCGGCTCAAGCGTTGGCTATTCTGGACGCTTTTGACAGAATTACTAAATATGTCAGGGGGAATCTTATAATTCATGGGAAACCCAAGCCTAAGAAATTTAAAAACTGGTTTGACCAGGCCTGTGTTAGTGCTCACTCTGCCCTTTTATCGTCTCTTAAAGAACGCGGTAACATCCCAAGTAAGTTAACTGAGGCCAGAAGAAACTACAAAAAAGCGATTAAGGCCAGGAAAAGTGAGCTAAAAAACAAGGCATGGGACGAGTTATCAGACGCAAGTACTCAGAAAAACAGCAGCCAGTTTTGGAAAGTGATAAATAGCCCCCTTTTTAATGAGCAGGAGAACACTATTAAAGAATGTTTTATTCCGCCTGATAAATGGGTGGCCCACTTTAGCGGTTTATATTCGGAGATACAGGACGACAACCCAATAAATTACGCAGATCATACATTAGCCTCAAGTATCCTTTTTAAGGAGGAGGAAGTCCTAGAGGCCATCGAGGCAATGGCATTAGGCAAAGCCCCCGGTCCGGACGGTGTGCCTGCGGACCTTTATAAGGCTGACCCAGGGTTTTGGGCGAAAGTTTTAACTCGCATTTTTAACGCTGCCTCAGAGGCCGGAGCTCCAAGATCATGGGGCAAAGCTGTTATTGTCCCTCTTTTTAAAAAGGGTTCAAGAGAAGACCCGGCTTGCTACCGGCCCATTTCTCTCCTGGACTCCGCCGTGAAAGTTATGGGTAAAGTTGTTCTTGCCCGCTTAACATCGTGGTTGGAGGAGCACTCTATAATTTCTGACCTACAATATGGGTTCAGACAAGGGAGGGGAACAGTTGGCCAATGCCTTAACTTGCATTTGATCATAGGAAAGTACACGGTCGCTAAGCAGGGGGACCTGCATCTAGCCTTTATGGATTTGTCCACCGCTTTCGACCTTGTTAAGCGACAAAAACTATGGGCCTTACTAGCCACCCTGGGGCTTGACACAGTTCTGATTTCTTTCCTGGCTGTTATCCATGAGGACACCACTGCAGTTGTTCGTTACAGTGAAGACGGAAGTCAGACTGATGCCTGGCAGGTAAAGCGTGGTGTAAGACAGGGGTGTATTCTTGCACCCTTACTCTTCTCGCTTTACATCAATAATTTGGGTCCGGTTTTAATTGCAACTAGTAAAGATATTCCGAAAGCCGGCTCAAAAATGATTCCCGCATTGCTATACGCGGATGACACAGTTTTATTGGCCAGAACCGCGAGAGGACTACAAGCGCTTTTAAATGGTTTTTATGATTTTATGGTCTCTTTAGACTTATTAATTAATTTTAAAAAATCCCACTCTATGTCGATTGGCTCGGGGAGAGCAAAAAGGGTGAAATTCTTCTGCAATGGGCAGGAATTAACCAAAGTTCAGTCCTTCCCTTATTTGGGGATTGCATTCGACGACAGATCATCTTGGGTTATACAACGCGCTCAGAAAAAGAACAATTTAGCCAGAGCTACTGGCGCATTGCTGGGCTTTGCAAAACGCATAGGGTGTAAACCGCTTCCTGCTCTATTAAAAATTTATAGCGCAAAGTGTTTGCCCATGGCACTTTATGGAAGCGAGGTCTGGGGTTACAAGGCTGCTCCTAGCATTCAAGTAGTCGAAAATAATTTCTTTCGGAAATTGTTGTCTCTCCCTCCGTCTGCTCCTATTTTTAACATTCATGAGGACTTGGGGATGGGATATGTTGCCGACCAAATCGCTGTTGCACCGCTATTAGGTTGGTTGAGGGTTTGGGCACAACAGCCACCAAACCTAAACCAACAAATTATCGAAGATTGTCTGTCCTTGGAAAAAGCCCTGTCTATCCCGTGGCTACTTTATATTAAAAACAATTTGAAATCACTCGGCTGTCTGGACTTGTTCACCAGCCCTTGTGTTTTAAGTAAAGAACAAATTAAGGCCATTAAGCACCAATTTTTGTCTAGAGCTATGTTGTCAAGGGAAGGTGAGGAACTGGGGAAACCGTTAGTTAGGAGGTTTGTTATGTTAAGTTCAGGGAGTGGGATTCAGCCCTATTTAACCTTCATTAACAAACCTTTCCACATGTTTTTGTTGATAAGATTTAAGTATGGTTTGCTCCCTTGGCTCTTGGCTTACCCAAAAGGATTTTTTAAGGAGGGAACTTTGGGGCCCTGTCCTTGTGACAACATTTCTGAACAAAACTTGTTGCACATGTTATTTTTTTGTAAATTTTACTCTTCTCAGCGCAAAAAATGTATTTTGCCGATCTCGAAGAATTGTCAATTTAAGCAAGCGAGGCCTGCACTGATTTATTTACAAATGTTGGACTCTCCTTTGACTTGTTTCGGGGTTGCTTGTTTCATTGTGGGTGCTTTAAGAGCTAGAAACAGGGCCCTGCTTATATAGTTATCTTCTAATGAGCATTGCTCCAAATATGTTGTTATGGACAGAGCCTTCTCAGAAGACATGATTTTTTAGAATGATTATTATCGAATGAATGAATTAATTGTAAAACATACTTTTATTGTATATTGCGCCAAACAGTATTGTATTTAATTTTTGTGTTAATTATTTTCTGTAATTGCATTTGTCTGTATCATGAATTTCTGTCCTGTGCTTTGATGGTTTTAATATTTTAACCGAATAAAGCAAATTTTGACTTTGACTTTGAGCAAAGGACTCACGTCTGAGCATACCCTCCCACAAAATCGATTTGGGAAAAAGGGGGTGGTGCACCATCAGGATTCAGGCAAGCCGGGCCGACGAAGGCTGTGATGCCAGAAACCGGTCCCCGGAAGCTTGTTTCCTTCCCAGTATAAGAATTGGCTTGGTAGTTTGGTTTGCCCTGTTCCCATAATGCACTGGGACAGGTACAGACTAATTTGCATGTAGCCAGGTTCTGAGCTGGGATGGTGCAGTGAGCTAAAAAACGGTGATGGATTAAAACCATGATCTCTTGACTTGGTAAGAGTACTCTGCATCATTCAGAAACTCTGTCCATCACCACCCCCTTTTTCCCAAATCGATTTTATCCACACTTTGTGTGGGAGGGTATGCTCAGACGTGAGTCCCTTGCTCATTGCACCATCAGGATTCAGGCAAGCCGGGCCGACGAAGGCTGTGATGCCAGAAACCGGTCCCCGGAAGCTTGTTTCCTTCCCAGTATAAGAATTGGCTTGGTAGTTTGGTTTGCCCTGTTCCCATCATGCACTGGGACAGGTACAGACTAATTTGCATGTAGCCAGGTTCTGAGCTGGGATGGTGCAGTGAGCTAAAAAACGGTGATGGATTAAAACCATGATCTCTTGACTTGGTAAGAGTATTCTGCATCATTCAGAAACTCTGTCCATCACCACCCCCTTTTTCCCAAATCGATTTTATCCACACTTTGTGTGGGAGGGTATGCTCAGACGTGAGTCCCTTGCTCATTGCACCATCAGGATTCAGGCAAGCCGGGCCGACGAAGGCTGTGATGCCAGAAACCGGTCCCCGGAAGCTTGTTTCCTTCCCAGTATAAGAATTGGCTTGGTAGTTTGGTTTGCCCTGTTCCCATCATGCACTGGGACAGGTACAGACTAATTTGCATGTAGCCAGGTTCTGAGCTGGGATGGTGCAGTGAGCTAAAAAACGGTGATGGATTAAAACCATGATCTCTTGACTTGGTAAGAGTATTCTGCATCATTCAGAAACTCTGTCCATCACCACCCCCTTTTTCCCAAATCGATTTTATCCACACTTTGTGTGGGAGGGTATGCTCAGACGTGAGTCCCTTGCTCATTGCACCATCAGGATTCAGGCAAGCCGGGCCGACGAAGGCTGTGATGCCAGAAACCGGTCCCCGGAAGCTTGTTTCCTTCCCAGTATAAGAATTGGCTTGGTAGTTTGGTTTGCCCTGTTCCCATCATGCACTGGGACAGGTACAGACTAATATGCATATAGCCAGGTTCTGAGCTGAGATGGTGCAGTGAGCTAAAAAACGGTGATGGATTAAAACCATGATCTCTTGACTTGGTAAGAGTATTCTGCATCATTCAGAAACTCTGTCCATCACCACCCCCTTTTTCCCAAATCGATTTTATCCACACTTTGTGTGGGAGGGTATGCTCAGACGTGAGTCCCTTGCTCATTGCACCATCAGGATTCAGGCAAGCCGGGCCGACGAAGGCTGTGATGCCAGAAACCGGTCCCCGGAAGCTTGTTTCCTTCCCAGTATAAGAATTGGCTTGGTAGTTTGGTTTGCCCTGTTCCCATCATGCACTGGGACAGGTACAGACTAATTTGCATGTAGCCAGGTTCTGAGCTGGGATGGTGCAGTGAGCTAAAAAACGGTGATGGATTAAAACCATGATCTCTTGACTTGGTAAGAGTATTCTGCATCATTCAGAAACTCTGTCCATCACCACCCCCTTTTTCCCAAATCGATTTTATCCACACTTTGTGTGGGAGGGTATGCTCAGACGTGAGTCCCTTGCTCATTGCACCATCAGGATTCAAGCAAGCCGGGCCGACGAAGGCTGTGATGCCAGAAACTGGTCCCCGGAAGCTTGTTTCCTTCCCAGTATAAGAATTGGCTTGGTAGTTTGGTTTGCCCTGTTCCCATCAAGCACTGGGACAGGTACAGACTAATTTGCATGTAGCCAGGTTCTGAGCTGGGATGGTGCAGTGAGTTAAAAAACGGTGATGGATTAAAACCATGATCTCTTGACTTGGTAAGAGTACTCTGCATCATTCAGAAACTCTGTCCATCACCACCCCCTGTTTCCCAAATCGATTTTATCCACACTTTGTGTGGGAGGGTATGCTCAGACGTGAGTCCCTTGCTCATTGCACCATCAGGATTCAGGCAAGCCGGGCCGACGAAGGCTGTGATGCCAGAAACCGGTCCCCGGAAGCTTGTTTCCTTCCCAGTATAAGAATTGGCTTGGTAGTTTGGTTTGCCCTGTTCCCATCATGCACTGGGACAGGTACAGACTAATTTGCATGTTGCCAGATTCTGAGATGGGATGGTGCAGTGAGCTAAAAAACGGTGATGGATTAAAACCATGATCTCTTGACTTGGTAAGAGTATTCTGCATCCTTCAGAAACTCTGTCCATCACCACCCCATTTTTCCCAAATCGATTTTATCCACACTTTGTGTGGGAGGGTATGCTCAGACGTGAGTCCCTTGCTCATTGCACCATCAGGATTCAGGCAAGCCGGGCCGACGAAGGCTGTGATGCCAGAAACCGGTCCCCGGAAGCTTGTTTCCTTCCCAGTATAAGAATTGGCTTGGTAGTTTGGTTTGCCCTGTTCCCATCATGCACTGGGACAGGTACAGACTAATTTGCATGTAGCCAGGTTCTGAGCTGGGATGGTGCAGTGAGCTAAAAAACGGTGATGGATTAAAACCATGATCTCTTGACTTGGTAAGAGTATTCTGCATCATTCAGAAACTCTGTCCATCACCACCCCCTTTTTCCCAAATCGATTTTATCCACACTTTGTGTGGGAGGGTATGCTCAGACGTGAGTCCCTTGCTCATTGCACCATCAGGATTCAGACAAGCCGGGCCGACGAAGGCTGTGATGCCAGAAACCGGTCCCCGGAAGCTTGTTTCCTTCCCAGTATAAGAATTGGCTTGGTAGTTTGGTTTGCCCTGTTCCCATCATGCACTGGGACAGGTACAGACTAATTTGCATGTAGCCAGGTTCTGAGCTGGGATGGTGCAGTGAGCTAAAAAACGGTGATGGATTAAAACCATGATCTCTTGACTTGGTAAAAGTATTCTGCATCATTCAGAAACTCTGTCCATCACCACCCCCTTTTTCCCAAATCGATTTTATCCACACTTTGTGTGGGAGGGTATGCTCAGACGTGAGTCCCTTGCTCATTGCACCATCAGGATTCAGGCAAGCCGGGCCGACGAAGGCTGTGATGCCAGAAACCGGTCCCCGGAAGCTTGTTTCCTTCCCAGTATAAGAATTGGCTTGGTAGTTTGGTTTGCCCTGTTCCCATCATGCACTGGGACAGGTACAGACTAATTTTCATGTAGCCAGGTTCTGAGCTGGGATGGTGCAGTGAGCTAAAAAACGGTGATGGATTAAAACCATGATCTCTTGACTTGGTAAGAGTATTCTGCATCATTCAGAAACTCTGTCCATCACCACCCCCTGTTTCCCAAATCGATTTTATCCACACTTTGTGTGGGAGGGTATGCTCAGACGTGAGTCCCTTGCTCATTGCACCATCAGGATTCAGGCAAGCCGGGCCGACGAAGGCTGTGATGCCAGAAACCGGTCCCCGGAAGCTTGTTTCCTTCCCAGTATAAGAATTGGCTTGGTAGTTTGGTTTGCCCTGTTCCCATCATGCACTGGGACAGGTACAGACTAATTTGCATGTAGCCAGGTTCTGAGCTGGGATGGTGCAGTGAGCTAAAAAACGGTGATGGATTAAAACCATGATCTCTTGACTTGGTAAGAGTACTCTGCATCATTCAGAAACTCTGTCCATCACCACCCCCTTTTTCCCAAATCGATTTTATCCACACTTTGTGTGGGAGGGTATGCTCAGACGTGAGTCCCTTGCTCATTGCACCATCAGGATTCAGGCAAGCCGGGCCGACGAAGGCTGTGATACCAGAAACCCGTCCCTGGAAGCTTGTTTCCTTCCCAGTAGAAGAATTGGCTTGGTAGTTTGGTTTGCCCTGTTCCCATCATGCACTGGGACAGGTACAGACTAATTTGCATGTAGCCAGGTTCTGAGCTGGGATGGTGCAGTGAGCTAAAAAACGGTGATGGATTAAAACCATGATCTCTTGACTTGGTAAGAGTATTCTGCATCATTCAGAAACTCTGTCCATCACCACCCCCTTTTTCCCAAATCGATTTTATCCACACTTTGTGTGGGAGGGTATGCTCAGACGTGAGTCCCTTGCTCATTGCACCATCAGGATTCAGGCAAGCCGGGCCGACGAAGGCTGTGATGTCAGAAACCGGTCCCCGGAAGCTTGTTTCCTTCCCAGTATAAGAATTGGCTTGGTAGTTTGGTTTGCCCTGTTCCCATCATGCACTGGGACAGGTACAGACTAATTTGCATGTAGCCAGGTTCTGAGCTGGGATGGTGCAGTGAGCTAAAAAACGGTGATGGATTAAAACCATGATCTCTTGACTTGGTAAGAGTATTCTGCATCATTCAGAAACTCTGTCCATCACCACCCCCTTTTTCCCAAATCGATTTTATCCACACTTTGTGTGGGAGGGTATGCTCAGACGTGAGTCCCTTGCTCATTGCACCATCAGGATTCAGGCAAGCTGGGCCGACGAAGGCTGTGATGCCAGAAACCGGTCCCCGGAAGCTTGTTTCCTTCCCAGTATAAGAATTGGCTTGGTAGTTTGGTTTGCCCTGTTCCCATCATGCACTGGGACAGGTACAGACTAATATGCATATAGCCAGGTTCTGAGCTGAGATGGTGCAGTGAGCTAAAAAACGGTGATGGATTAAAACCATGATCTCTTGACTTGGTAAGAGTATTCTGCATCATTCAGAAACTCTGTCCATCACCACCCCCTTTTTCCCAAATCGATTTTATCCACACTTTGTGTGGGAGGGTATGCTCAGACGTGAGTCCCTTGCTCATTGCACCATCAGGATTCAGGCAAGCCGGGCCGACGAAGGCTGTGATGCCAGAAACCGGTCCCCGGAAGCTTGTTTCCTTCCCAGTATAAGAATTGGCTTGGTAGTTTGGTTTGCCCTGTTCCCATCATGCACTGGGACAGGTACAGACTAATTTGCATGTAGCCAGGTTCTGAGCTGGGATGGTGCAGTGAGCTAAAAAACGGTGATGGATTAAAACCATGATCTCTTGACTTGGTAAGAGTATTCTGCATCATTCAGAAACTCTGTCCATCACCACCCCCTTTTTCCCAAATCGATTTTATCCACACTTTGTGTGGGAGGGTATGCTCAGACGTGAGTCCCTTGCTCATTGCACCATCAGGATTCAAGCAAGCCGGGCCGACGAAGGCTGTGATGCCAGAAACTGGTCCCCGGAAGCTTGTTTCCTTCCCAGTATAAGAATTGGCTTGGTAGTTTGGTTTGCCCTGTTCCCATCAAGCACTGGGACAGGTACAGACTAATTTGCATGTAGCCAGGTTCTGAGCTGGGATGGTGCAGTGAGCTAAAAAACGGTGATGGATTAAAACCATGATCTCTTGACTTGGTAAGAGTACTCTGCATCATTCAGAAACTCTGTCCATCACCACCCCCTGTTTCCCAAATCGATTTTATCCACACTTTGTGTGGGAGGGTATGCTCAGACGTGAGTCCCTTGCTCATTGCACCATCAGGATTCAGGCAAGCCGGGCCGACGAAGGCTGTGATGCCAGAAACCGGTCCCCGGAAGCTTGTTTCCTTCCCAGTATAAGAATTGGCTTGGTAGTTTGGTTTGCCCTGTTCCCATCATGCACTGGGACAGGTACAGACTAATTTGCATGTAGCCAGATTCTGAGATGGGATGGTGCAGTGAGCTAAAAAACGGTGATGGATTAAAACCATGATCTCTTGACTTGGTAAGAGTATTCTGCATCCTTCAGAAACTCTGTCCATCACCACCCCATTTTTCCCAAATCGATTTTATCCACACTTTGTGTGGGAGGGTATGCTCAGACGTGAGTCCCTTGCTCATTGCACCATCAGGATTCAGGCAAGCCGGGCCGACGAAGGCTGTGATGCCAGAAACCGGTCCCCGGAAGCTTGTTTCCTTCCCAGTATAAGAATTGGCTTGGTAGTTTGGTTTGCCCTGTTCCCATCATGCACTGGGACAGGTACAGACTAATTTGCATGTAGCCAGGTTCTGAGCTGGGATGGTGCAGTGAGCTAAAAAACGGTGATGGATTAAAACCATGATCTCTTGACTTGGTAAGAGTATTCTGCATCATTCAGAAACTCTGTCCATCACCACCCCCTTTTTCCCAAATCGATTTTATCCACACTTTGTGTGGGAGGGTATGCTCAGACGTGAGTCCCTTGCTCATTGCACCATCAGGATTCAGGCAAGCCGGGCCGACGAAGGCTGTGATGCCAGAAACCGGTCCCCGGAAGCTTGTTTCCTTCCCAGTATAAGAATTGGCTTGGTAGTTTGGTTTGCCCTGTTCCCATCATGCACTGGGACAGGTACAGACTAATTTTCATGTAGCCAGGTTCTGAGCTGGGATGGTGCAGTGAGCTAAAAAACGGTGATGGATTAAAACCATGATCTCTTGACTTGGTAAGAGTATTCTGCATCATTCAGAAACTCTGTCCATCACCACCCCCTGTTTCCCAAATCGATTTTATCCACACTTTGTGTGGGAGGGTATGCTCAGACGTGAGTCCCTTGCTCATTGCACCATCAGGATTCAGGCAAGCCGGGCCGACGAAGGCTGTGATGCCAGAAACCGGTCCCCGGAAGCTTGTTTCCTTCCCAGTATAAGAATTGGCTTGGTAGTTTGGTTTGCCCTGTTCCCATCATGCACTGGGACAGGTACAGACTAATTTGCATGTAGCCAGGTTCTGAGCTGGGATGGTGCAGTGAGCTAAAAAACGGTGATGGATTAAAACCATGATCTCTTGACTTGGTAAGAGTACTCTGCATCATTCAGAAACTCTGTCCATCACCACCCCCTTTTTCCCAAATCGATTTTTATCCACACTTTGTGTGGGAGGGTATGCTCAGACGTGAGTCCCTTGCTCATTGCACCATCAGGATTCAGGCAAGCCGGGCCGACGAAGGCTGTGATACCAGAAACCGGTCCCTGGAAGCTTGTTTCCTTCCCAGTAGAAGAATTGGCTTGGTAGTTTGGTTTGCCCTGTTCCCATCATGCACTGGGACAGGTACAGACTAATTTGCATGTAGCCAGGTTCTGAGCTGGGATGGTGCAGTGAGCTAAAAAACGGTGATGGATTAAAACCATGATCTCTTGACTTGGTAAGAGTATTCTGCATCATTCAGAAACTCTGTCCATCACCACCCCCTTTTTCCCAAATCGATTTTATCCACACTTTGTGTGGGAGGGTATGCTCAGACGTGAGTCCCTTGCTCATTGCACCATCAGGATTCAGGCAAGCCGGGCCGACGAAGGCTGTGATGTCAGAAACCGGTCCCCGGAAGCTTGTTTCCTTCCCAGTATAAGAATTGGCTTGGTAGTTTGGTTTGCCCTGTTCCCATCATGCACTGGGACAGGTACAGACTAATTTGCATGTAGCCAGGTTCTGAGCTGGGATGGTGCAGTGAGCTAAAAAACGGTGATGGATTAAAACCATGATCTCTTGACTTGGTAAGAGTATTCTGCATCATTCAGAAACTCTGTCCATCACCACCCCCTTTTTCCCAAATCGATATTATCCACACTTTGTGTGGGAGGGTATGCTCAGACGTGAGTCCCTTGCTCATTGCACCATCAGGATTCAGGCAAGCCGGGCCGACGAAGGCTGTGATGCCAGAAACCGGTCCCCGGAAGCTTGTTTCCTTCCCAGAATAAGAATTGGCTTGGTAGTTTGGTTTGCCCTGTTCCCATCATGCACTGGGACAGGTACAGACTAATTTGCATGTAGCCAGGTTCTGAGCTGGGATGGTGCAGTGAGCTAAAAAACGGTGATGGATTAAAACCATGATCTCTTGACTTGGTAAGAGTATTCTGCATCATTCAGAAACTCTGTCCATCACCACCCCCTTTTTGCCAAATCGATTTTATCCACACTTTGTGTGGGAGGGTATGCTCAGACGTGAGTCCCTTGCTCATTGCACCATCAGGATTCAGGCAAGCCGGGCCGACGAAGGCTGTGATGCCAGAAACCGGTCCCCGGAAGCTTGTTTCCTTCCCAGTATAAGAATTGGCTTGGTAGTTTGGTTTGCCCTGTTCCCATCATGCACTGGGACAGGTACAGACTAATTTGCATGTAGCCAGGTTCTGAGCTGGGATGGTGCAGTGAGCTAAAAAACGGTGATGGATTAAAACCATGATCTCTTGACTTGGTAAGAGTATTCTGCATCATTCAGAAACTCTGTCCATCACCACCCCCTTTTTCCCAAATCGATTTTATCCACACTTTGTGTGGGAGGGTATGCTCAGACGTGAGTCCCTTGCACATTGCACCATCAGGATTCAGGCAAGCCGGGCCGACGAAGGCTGTGGTGCCAGAAACCGGTCCCCGGAAGCTTGTTTCCTTCCCAGTATAAGAATTGGCTTGATAGTTTGGATTTCCCTGTTCCCATCATGCACTGGGACAGGTACAGACTAATTTGCATATAGCCAGGTTCTGAGCTGGGATGGTGCAGTGAGCTAAAAAACGGTGATGGATTAAAACCATGATCTCTTGACTTGGTAAGAGTATTCTGCATCATTCAGAAACTCTGTCCATCACCACCCCCTTTTTCCCAAATCGATTTTATCCACACTTTGTGTGGGAGGGTATGCTCAGACGTGAGTCCCTTGCTCATTGCACCATCAGGATTCAGGCAAGCCGGGCCGACGAAGGCTGTGATACCAGAAACCGGTCCCCGGAAGCTTGTTTCCTTCCCAGTATAAGAATTGGCTTGGTAGTTTGGTTTGCCCTGTTCCCATCATGCACTGGGACAGGTACAGACTAATTTGCATGTAGCCAGGTTCTGAGCTGGGATGGTGCAGTGAGCTAAAAAACGGTGATGGATTAAAACCATGATCTCTTGACTTGGTAAGAGTATTCTGCATCATTCAGAAACTCTGTCCATCACCACCCCCTTTTTCCCAAATCGATTTTATCCACACTTTGTGTGGGAGGGTATGCTCAGACGTGAGTCCCTTGCTCATTGCACCATCAGGATTCAGGCAAGCCGGGCCGACGAAGGCTGTGATGCCAGAAACCGGTCCCCGGAAGCTTGTTTCCTTCCCAGTATAAGAATTGGCTTGGTAGTTTGGTTTGCCCTGTTCCCATCATGCACTGGGACAGGTACAGACTAATTTGCATGTAGCCAGGTTCTGAGCTGGGATGGTGCAGTGAGCTAAAAAACGGTGATGGATTAAAACCATGATCTCTTGACTTGGTAAGAGTATTCTGCATCATTCAGAAACTCTGTCCATCACCACCCCCTTTTTCCCAAATCGATTTTATCCACACTTTGTGTGGGAGGGTATGCTCAGACGTGAGTCCCTTGCACATTGCACCATCAGGATTCAGGCAAGCCGGGCCGACGAAGGCTGTGGTGCCAGAAACCGGTCCCCGGAAGCTTGTTTCCTTCCCAGTATAAGAATTGGCTTGATAGTTTGGATTTCCCTGTTCCCATCATGCACTGGGACAGGTACAGACTAATTTGCATATAGCCAGGTTCTGAGCTGGGATGGTGCAGTGAGCTAAAAAACGGTGATGGATTAAAACCATGATCTCTTGACTTGGTAAGAGTATTCTGCATCATTCAGAAACTCTGTCCATCACCACCCCCTTTTTCCCAAATCGATTTTATCCACACTTTGTGTGGGAGGGTATGCTCAGACGTGAGTCCCTTGCTCATTGCACCATCAGGATTCAGGCAAGCCGGGCCGACGAAGGCTGTGATACCAGAAACCGGTCCCCGGAAGCTTGTTTCCTTCCCAGTATAAGAATTGGCTTGGTAGTTTGGTTTGCCCTGTTCCCATCATGCACTGGGACAGGTACAGACTAATTTGCATGTAGCCAGGTTCTGAGCTGGGATGGTGCAGTGAGCTAAAAAACGGTGATGGATTAAAACCATGATCTCTTGACTTGGTAAGAGTATTCTGCATCATTCAGAAACTCTGTCCATCACCACCCCCTTTTTCCCAAATCGATTTTATCCACACTTTGTGTGGGAGGGTATGCTCAGACGTGAGTCCCTTGCTCATTGCACCATCAGGATTCAGGCAAGCCGGGCCGACGAAGGCTGTGATGCCAGAAACCGGTCCCCGGAAGCTTGTTTCCTTCCCAGTATAAGAATTGGCTTGGTAGTTTGGTTTGCCCTGTTCCCATCATGCACTGGGACAGGTACAGACTAATTTGCATGTAGCCAGGTTCTGAGCTGGGATGGTGCAGTGAGCTAAAAAACGGTGATGGATTAAAACCATGATCTCTTGACTTGGTAAGAGTATTCTGCATCATTCAGAAACTCTGTCCATCACCACCCCCTTTTTCCCAAATCGATTTTATCCACACTTTGTGTGGGAGGGTATGCTCAGACGTGAGTCCCTTGCTCATTGCACCATCAGGATTCAGGCAAGCCGGGCCGACAAAGGCTGTGATGCCAGAAACCGGTCCCCGGAAGCTTGTTTCCTTCCCAGTATAAGAATTGGCTTGGTAGTTTGGTTTGCCCTGTTCCCATCATGCACTGGGACAGGTACAGACTAATTTGCATGTAGCCAGGTTCTGAGCTGGGATGGTGCAGTGAGCTAAAAAACGGTGATGGATTAAAACCATGATCTCTTGACTGGGTAAGAGTATTCTGCATCATTCAGAAACTCTGTCCATCACCACCCCCTTTTTCCCAAATCGATTTTATCCACACTTTGCGTGGGAGGGTATGCTCAGACGTGAGTCCCTTGCTCATTGCACCATCAGGATTCAGGCAAGCCGGGCCGACGAAGGCAGTGATGCCAGAAACCGGTCCCCGGAAGCTTGTTTCCTTCCCAGTATAAGAATTGGCTTGGTAGTTTGGTTTGCCCTGTTCCCATCATGCACTGGGACAGGTACAGACTAATTTGCATGTAGCCAGGTTCTGAGCTGGGATGGTGCAGTGAGCTAAAAAACGGTGATGGATTAAAACCATGATCTCTTGACTTGGTAAGAGTATTCTGCATTATTCAGAAACTCTGTCCATCACCACCCCCTTTTTCCCAAATCGATTTTATCCACACTTTGTGTGGGAGGGTATGCTCATACGTGAGTCCCTTGCTCATTGCACCATCAGGATTCAGGCAAGCTGGGCCGACGAAGGCTGTGATGCCAGAAACCGGTCCCCGGAAGCTTGTTTCCTTCCCAGTATAAGAATTGGCTTGGTAGTTTGGTTTGCCCTGTTCCCATCATGCACTGGGACAGGTACAGACTAATTTGCATGTAGCCAGGTTCTGAGCTGGGATGGTGCAGTGAGCTAAAAAACAGTGATGGATTAAAACCATGATCTCTTGACTTGGTAAGAGTATTCTGCATCATTCAGAAACTCTGTCCATCACCACCCCCTTTTTCCCAAATCGATTTTATCCACACTTTGTGTGGGAGGGTATGCTCAGACGTGAGTCCCTTGCTCATTACACCATCAGGATTCAGACAAGCCGGGCCGACCAAGGCTATGATGCCAGAAACCGGTCCCCGGAAGCTTGTTTCCTTCCCAGTATAAGAATTGGCTTGGTAGTTTGGTTTGCCCTGTTCCCATCATGCACTGGAACAGGTACAGACTAATTTGCATGTAGCCAGGTTCTGAGCTGGGATGGTGCAGTGAGCTAAAAAACGGTGATGGATTAAAACCATGATCTCTTGACTTGGTAAGAGTATTCTGCATCATTCAGAAACTCTGTCCATCACCACCCCCTTTTTCCCAAATCGATTTGATCCACACTTTGTGTGGGAGGGTATGCTCAGACGTGAGTCCCTTGCTCATTGCACCATCAGGATTCAGGCAAGCCGGGCCGACGAAGGCTGTGATGCCAGAAACCGGTCCCCGGAAGCTTGTTTCCTTCCCAGTATAAGAATTGGCTTGGTAGTTTGGTTTGCCCTGTTCCCATCATGCACTGGGACAGGTACAGACTAATTTGCATGTAGCCAGGTTCTGAGCTGGGATGGTGCAGTGAGCTAAAAAACGGTGATGGATTAAAACCATGATCTCTTGACTTGGTAAGAGTACTCTGCATCATTCAGAAACTCTGTCCATCACCACCCCCTTTTTCCCAAATCGATTTTATCCACACTTTGTGTGGGAGGGTATGCTCAGACGTGAGTCCCTTGCTCATTGCACCATCAGGATTCAGGCAAGCCGGGCCGACGAAGGCTGTGATGCCAGAAACCGGTCCCCGGAAGCTTGTTTCCTTCCCAGTATAAGAATTGGCTTGGTAGTTTGGTTTGCCCTGTTCCCATCATGCACTGGGACAGGTACAGACTAATTTGCATGTAGCCAGGTTCTGAGCTGGGATGGTGTAGTGAGCTAAAAAACGGTGATGGATTAAAACCATGATCTCTTGACTTGGTAAGAGTATTCTGCATCATTCAGAAACTCTGTCCATCACCACCCCCTTTTTCCCAAATCGATTTTATCCACACTTTGTGTGGGAGGGTATGCTCAGACGTGAGTCCCTTGCTCATTGCACCATCAGGATTCAGGCAAGCCGGGCCGACGAAGGCTGTGATGCCAGAAACCGGTCCCCGGAAGCTTGTTTCCTTCCCAGTATAAGAATTGGCTTGGTAGTTTGGTTTGCCCTGTTCCCATCATGCACTGGGACAGGTACAGACTAATTTGCATGTAGCCAGGTTCTGAGCTGGGATGGTGCAGTGAGCTAAAAAACGGTGATGGATTAAAACCATGATCTCTTGACTTGGTAAGAGTATTCTGCATCATTCAGAAACTCTGTCCATCACCACCCCCTTTTTCCCAAATCGATTTTATCCACACTTTGTGTGGGAGGGTATGCTCAGACGTGAGTCCCTTGCTCATTGCACCATCAGGATTCAGGCAAGCCGGGCCGACGAAGGCTGTGATGCCAGAAACCGGTCCCCGGAAGCTTGTTTCCTTCCCAGTATAAGAATTGGCTTGGTAGTTTGGTTTGCCCTGTTCCCATCATGCACTGGGACAGGTACAGACTAATATGCATATAGCCAGGTTCTGAGCTGGGATGGTGCAGTGAGCTAAAAAACGGTGATGGATTAAAACCATGATCTCTTGACTTGGTAAGAGTATTCTGCATCATTCAGAAACTCTGTCCATCACCACCCCCTTTTTCCCAAATCGATTTTATCCACACTTTGTGTGGGAGGGTATGCTCAGACGTGAGTCCCTTGCTCATTGCACCATCAGGATTCAGGCAAGCCGGTCCGACGAAGGCTGTGATGCCAGAAACCGGTCCCCGGAAGCTTGTTTCCTTCCCAGTATAAGAATTGGCTTGGTAGTTTGGTTTGCCCTGTTCCCATCATGCACTGGGACAGGTACAGACTAATTTGCATGTAGCCAGGTTCTGAGCTGGGATGGTGCAGTGAGCTAAAAAACGGTGATGGATTAAAACCATGATCTCTTGACTTGGTAAGAGTATTCTGCATCATTCAGAAACTCTGTCCATCACCACCCCCTTTTTCCCAAATCGATTTTATCCACACTTTGTGTGGGAGGGTATGCTCAGACGTGAGTCCCTTGCTCATTGCACCATCAGGATTCAGGCAAGCCGGGCCGACGAAGGCTGTGATGCCAGAAACCGGTCCCCGGAAGCTTGTTTCCTTCCCAGTATAAGAATTGGCTTGGTAGTTTGGTTTGCCCTGTTCCCATCAAGCACTGGGACAGGTACAGACTAATTTGCATGTAGCCAGGTTCTGAGCTGGGATGGTGCAGTGAGCTAAAAAACGGTGATGGATTAAAACCATGATCTCTTGACTTGGTAAGAGTACTCTGCATCATTCAGAAACTCTGTCCATCACCACCCCCTTTTTCCCAAATCGATTTTATCCACACTTTGTGTGGGAGGGTATGCTCAGACGTGAGTCCCTTGCTCATTGCACCATCAGGATTCAGGCAAGCCGGGCCGACGAAGGCTGTGATGCCAGAAACCGGTCCCCGGAAGCTTGTTTCCTTCCCAGTATAAGAATTGGCTTGATAGTTTGGTTTGCCCTGTTCCCATCATGCACTGGGACAGGTACAGACTAATTTGCATGTAGCCAGGTTCTGAGATGGGATGGTGCAGTGAGCTAAAAAATGGTGATGGATTAAAACCATGATCTCTTGACTTGGTAAGAGTATTCTGCATCATTCAGAAACTCTGTCCATCACCACCCCATTTTTCCCAAATCGATTTTATCCACACTTTGTGCGGGAGGGTATGCTCAGACGTGAGTCCCTTGCTCATTGCACCATCAGGATTCAGGCAAGCCGGGCCGACGAAGGCTGTGATGCCAGAAACCGGTCCCCGGAAGCTTGTTTCCTTCCCAGTATAAGAATTGGCTTGGTAGTTTGGTTTGCCCTGTTCCCATCATGCACTGGGACAGGTACAGACTAATTTGCATGTAGCCAGGTTCTGAGCTGGGATGGTGCAGTGAGCTAAAAAACGGTGATGGATTAAAACCATAATCTCTTGACTTGGTAAGAGTATTCTGCATCATTCAGAAACTCTGTCCATCACCACCCCCTTTTTCCCAAATCGATTTTATCCACACTTTGTGTGGGAGGGTATGCTCAGACGTGAGTCCCTTGCTCATTGCACCATCAGGATTCAGGCAAGCCGGGCCGACGAAGGCTGTGATGCCAGAAACCGGTCCCCGGAAGCTTGTTTCCTTCCCAGTATAAGAATTGGCTTGGTAGTTTGGTTTGCCCTGTTCCCATCATGCACTGGGACAGGTACAGACTAATTTGCATGTAGCCAGGTTCTGAGCTGGGATGGTGCAGTGAGCTAAAAAACGGTGATGGATTAAAACCATGATCTCTTGACTTGGTAAGAGTATTCTGCATCATTCAGAAACTCTGTCCATCACCACCCCCTTTTTCCCAAATCGATTTTATCCACACTTTGTGTGGGAGGGTATGCTCAGACGTGAGTCCCTTGCTCATTGCACCATCAGGATTCAGGCAAGCCGGGCCGACGAAGGCTGTGATGCCAGAAACCGGTCCCCGGAAGCTTGTTTCCTTCCCAGTATAAGAATTGGCTTGGTAGTTTGGTTTGCCCTGTTCCCATCATGCACTGGGACAGGTACAGACTAATTTGCATGTAGCCATGTTCTGAGCTGGGATGGTGCAGTGAGCTAAAAAACGGTGATGGATTAAAACCATGATCTCTTGACTTGGTAAGAGTATTCTGCAGCATTCAGAAACTCTGTCCATCACCACCCCCTTTTTCCCAAATCGATTTTATCCACACTTTGTGTGGGAGGGTATGCTCAGACGTGAGTCCCTTGCTCATTGCACCATCAGGATTCAGGCAAGCCGGGCCGACGAAGGCTGTGATGCCAGAAACCGGTCCCCGGAAGCTTGTTTCCTTCCCAGTATAAGAATTGGCTTGGTAGTTTGGTTTGCCCTGTTCCCATCATGCACTGGGACAGGTACAGACTAATTTGCATGTAGCCAGGTTCTGAGCTGGGATGGTGCAGTGAGCTAAAAAACGGCGATGGATTAAAACCATGATCTCTTGACTTGGTAAGAGTACTCTGCATCATTCAGAAACTCTGTCCATCACCACCCCCTTTTTCCCAAATCGATTTTATCCACACTTTGTGTGGGAGGGTATGCTCAGACGTGAGTCCCTTGCTCATTGCACCATCAGGATTCAGGCAAGCCGGGCCGACGAAGGCTGTGATGCCAGAAACCGGTCCCCGGAAGCTTGTTTCCTTCCCAGTAGAAGAATTGGCTTGGTAGTTTGGTTTGCCCTGTTCCCATCATGCACTGGGACAGGTACAGACTAATTTGCATGTAGCCAGGTTCTGAGCTGGGAGGGTGCAGTGAGCTAAAAAACGGTGATGGATTAAAACCATGATCTCTTGACTTGGTAAGAGTATTCTGCATCATTCAGAAACTCTGTCCATCACCACCCCCTTTTTCCCAAATCGATTTTATCCACACTTTGTGTGGGAGGGTATGCTCAGACGTGAGTCCCTTGCTCATTGCACCATCAGGATTCAGGCAAGCCGGGCCGACGAAGGCTGTGATGTCAGAAACCGGTCCCCGGAAGCTTGTTTCCTTCCCAGTATAAGAATTGGCTTGGTAGTTTGGTTTGCCCTGTTCCCATCATGCACTGGGACAGGTACAGACTAATTTGCATGTAGCCAGGTTCTGAGCTGGGATGGTGCAGTGAGCTAAAAAACGGTGATGGATTAAAACCATGATCTCTTGACTTGGTAAGAGTATTCTGCATCATTCAGAAACTCTGTCCATCACCACCCCCTTTTTCCCAAATCGATTTTATCCACACTTTGTGTGGGAGGGTATGCTCAGACGTGAGTCCCTTGCTCATTGCACCATCAGGATTCAGGCAAGCCGGGCCGACGAAGGCTGTGATGCCAGAAACCGGTCCCCGGAAGCTTGTTTCCTTCCCAGTATAAGAATTGGCTTGGTAGTTTGGTTTGCCCTGTTCCCATCAAGCACTGGGACAGGTACAGACTAATTTGCATGTAGCCAGGTTCTGAGCTGGGATGGTGCAGTGAGCTAAAAAACGGTGATGGATTAAAACCATGATCTCTTGACTTGGTAAGAGTACTCTGCATCATTCAGAAACTCTGTCCATCACCACCCCCTTTTTCCCAAATCGATTTTATCCACACTTTGTGTGGGAGGGTATGCTCAGACGTGAGTCCCTTGCTCATTGCACCATCAGGATTCAGGCAAGCCGGGCCGACGAAGGCTGTGATGCCAGAAACCGGTCCCCGGAAGCTTGTTTCCTTCCCAGTATAAGAATTGGCTTGGTAGTTTGGTTTGCCCTGTTCCCATCATGCACTGGGACAGGTACAGACTAATTTGCATGTAGCCAGGTTCTGAGATGGGATGGTGCAGTGAGCTAAAAAATGGTGATGGATTAAAACCATGATCTCTTGACTTGGAAAGAGTATTCTGCATCATTCAGAAACTCTGTCCATCACCACCCCATTTTTCCCAAATCGATTTTATCCACACTTTGTGTGGGAGGGTATGCTCAGACGTGAGTCCCTTGCTCATTGCACCATCAGGATTCAGGCAAGCTGGGCCGACGAAGGCTGTGATGCCAGAAACCGGTCCCCGGAAGCTTGTTTTCTTCCCAGTATAAGAATTGGCTTGGTAGTTTGGTTTGCCCTGTTCCCATCATGCACTGGGACAGGTACAGACTAATTTGCATGTAGCCAGGTTCTGAGCTGGGATGGTGCAGTGAGCTAAAAAACGGTGATGGATTAAAACCATGATCTCTTGACTTGGTAAGAGTATTCTGCATCATTCAGAAACTCTGTCCATCACCACCCCCTTTTTCCCAAATCGATTTTATCCACACTTTGTGTGGGAGGGTATGCTCAGACGTGAGTCCCTTGCTCATTGCACCATCAGGATTCAGGCAAGCCGGGCCGACGAAGGCTGTGATGCCAGAAACCGGTCCCCGGAAGCTTGTTTCCTTCCCAGTATAAGAATTGGCTTGGTAGTTTGGTTTGCCCTGTTCCCATCATGCACTGGGACAGGTACAGACTAATTTGCATGTAGCCAGGTTCTGAGCTGGGATGGTGCAGTGAGCTAAAAAACGGTGATGGATTAAAACCATGATCTCTTGACTTGGTAAGAGTATTCTGCATCATTCAGAAACTCTGTCCATCACCACCCCCTTTTTCCCAAATCGATTTTATCCACACTTTGTGTGGGAGGGTATGCTCAGACGTGAGTCCCTTGCTCATTGCACCATCAGGATTCAGGCAAGCCGGGCCGACGAAGGCTGTGATGCCAGAAACCGGTCCCCGGAAGCTTGTTTCCTTCCCAGTATAAGAATTGGCTTGGTAGTTTGGTTTGCCCTGTTCCCATCATGCACTGGGACAGGTACAGACTAATTTGCATGTAGCCAGGTTCTGAGCTGGGATGGTGCAGTGAGCTAAAAAACGGTGATGGATTAAAACCATGATCTCTTGACTTGGTAAGAGTATTCTGCATCATTCAGAAACTCTGTCCATCACCACCCCCTTTTTCCCAAATCGATTTTATCCACACTTTGTGTGGGAGGGTATGCTCAGACGTGAGTCCCTTGCTCATTGCACCATCAGGATTCAGGCAAGCCGGGCCGACGAAGGCTGTGATGCCAGAAACCGGTCCCCGGAAGCTTGTTTCCTTCCCAGTATAAGAATTGGCTTGGTAGTTTGGTTTGCCCTGTTCTCATCATGCACTGGGACAGGTACAGACTAATTTGCATGTAGCCAGGTTCTGAGCTGGGATGGTGCAGTGAGCTAAAAAACGGCGATGGATTAAAACCATGATCTCTTGACTTGGTAAGAGTACTCTGCACCATTCAGAAACTCTGTCCATCACCACCCCCTTTTTCCCAAATCGATTTTATCCACACTTTGTGTGGGAGGGTATGCTCAGACGTGAGTCCCTTGCTCATTGCACCATCAGGATTCAGGCAAGCCGGGCCGACGAAGGCTGTGATGCCAGAAACCGGTCCCCGGAAGCTTGTTTCCTTCCCAGTAGAAGAATTGGCTTGGTAGTTTGGTTTGCCCTGTTCCCATCATATACTGGGACAGGTACAGACTAATTTGCATGTAGCCAGGTTCTGAGCTGGGATGGTGCAGTGAGCTAAAAAACGGTGATGGATTAAAACCATGATCTCTTGACTTGGTAAGAGTATTCTGCATCATTCAGAAACTCTGTCCATCACCACCCCCTTTTTCCCAAATCGATTTTATCCACACTTTGTGTGGGAGGGTATGCTCAGACGTGAGTCCCTTGCTCATTGCACCATCAGGATTCAGGCAAGCCGGGCCGACGAAGGCTGTGATGTCAGAAACCGGTCCCCGGAAGCTTGTTTCCTTCCCAGTATAAGAATTGGCTTGGTAGTTTGGTTTGCCCTGTTCCCATCATGCACTGGGACAGGTACAGACTAATTTGCATGTAGCCAGGTTCTGAGCTGGGATGGTGCAGTGAGCTAAAAAACGGTGATGGATTAAAACCATGATCTCTTGACTTGGTAAGAGTATTCTGCATCATTCAGAAACTCTGTCCATCACCACCCCCTTTTTCCCAAATCGATTTTATCCACACTTTGTGTGGGAGGGTATGCTCAGACGTGAGTCCCTTGCTCATTGCACCATCAGGATTCAGGCAAGCTGGGCCGACGAAGGCTGTGATGCCAGAAACCGGTCCCCGGAAGCTTGTTTCCTTCCCAGTATAAGAATTGGCTTGGTAGTTTGGCTTGCCCTGTTCCCATCATGCACTGGGACAGGTACAGACTAATTTGCATGTAGCCAGGTTCTGAGCTGGGATGGTGCAGTGAGCTAAAAAACGGTGATGGATTAAAACCATGATCTCTTGACTTGGTAAGAGTATTCTGCATCATTCAGAAACTCTGTCCATCACCACCCCCTTTTTCCCAAATCGATTTTATCCACACTTTGTGTGGGAAGGTATGCTCAGACGTGAGTCCCTTGCTCATTGCACCATCAGGATTCAGGCAAGCCGGGCCGACGAAGGCTGTGATGCCAGAAACCGGTCCCCGGAAGCTTGTTTCCTTCCCAGTATAAGAATTGGCTTGGTAGTTTGGTTTGCTCTGTTCCCATCATGCACTGGGACAGGTACAGACTAATTTGCATGTAGCCAGGTTCTGAGCTGGGATGGTGCAGTGAGCTAACAAACGGTGATGGATTAAAACCATGATCTCTTGACTTGGTAAGAATATTCTGCATCATTCAGAAACTCTGTCCATCACCACCCCCTTTTTCCCAAATCGATTTTATCCACACTTTGTGTGGGAGGGTATGCTCAGACGTGAGTCCCTTGCTCATTGCACCATCAGGATTCAGGCAAGCCGGGCCGACGAAGGCTGTGATGCCAGAAACCGGTCCCCGGAAGCTTGTTTCCTTCCCAGTATAAGAATTGGCTTGGTAGTTTGGTTTGCCCTGTTCCCATCATGCACTGGGACATGTACAGACTAATTTGCATGTAGCCAGGTTCTGAGCTGGGATGGTGCAGTGAGCTAAAAAACGGTGATGGATTAAAACCATGATCTCTTGACTTGGTAAGAGTATTCTGCATCATTCAGAAACACTGTCCATCACCACCCCCTTTTTCCCAAATCGATTTTATCCACACTTTGTGTGGGAGGGTATGCTCAGACGTGAGTCCCTTGCTCATTGCAGCATCAGGATTCAGGCAAGCCGGGCCGACGAAGGCTGTGGTGCCAGAAACCGGTCCCCGGAAGCTTGTTTCCTTCCCAGTATAAGAATTGGCTTGGTAGTTTGGATTTCCCTGTTCCCATCATGCACTGGGACAGGTACAGACTAATTTGCATATAGCCAGGTTCTGAGCTGGGATAGTGCAGTGAGCTAAAAAACGGTGATGGATTAAAACCATGATCTCTTGACTTGGTAAGAGTATTCTGCATCATTCAGAAACTCTGTCCATCACCACCCCCTTTTTCCCAAATCGATTTTATCCACACTTTGAGTGGGAGGGTATGCTCAGACGTGAGTCCCTTGCTCATTGCACCATCAGGATTCAGGCAAGCCGGGCCGACGAAGGCTGTGATGCCAGAAACCGGTCCCCGGAAGCTTGTTTCCTTCCCAGTATAAGAATTGGCTTGGTAGTTTGGTTTGCCCTGTTTCCATCATGCACTGGGACAGGTACAGACTAATTTGCATGTAGCCAGGTTCTGAGCTGGGATGGTGCAGTGAGCTAAAAAACGGTGATGGATTAAAACCATGATCTCTTGACTTGGTAAGAGTATTCTGCATCATTCAGAAACTCTGTCCATCACCACCCCCTTTTTCCCAAATCGATTTTATCCACACTTTGTGTGGGAGGGTATGCTCAGACGTTAGTCCCTTGCTCATTGCACCATCAGGATTCAGGCAAGCCCGGCCGACGAAGGCTGTGATGCCAGAAACCGGTCCCCGGAAGCTTGTTTCCTTCCCAGTATAAGAATTGGCTTGGTAGTTTGGTTTGCCCTGTTCCCATCATGCACTGGGACAGGTACAGACTAATTTGCATGTAGCCAGGTTCTGAGCTGGGATGGTGCAGTGAGCTAAAAAACGGTGATGGATTAAAACCATGATCTCTTGACTTGGTAAGAGTATTCTGCATCATTCAGAAACTCTGTCCATCACCACCCCCTTTTTCCCAAATCGATTTTATCCACACTTTGTGTGGGAGGGTATGCTCAGACGTGAGTCCCTTGCTCATTGCACCATCAGGATTCAGGCAAGCCGGGCCGACGAAGGCTGTGATACCAGAAACCGGTCCCCGGAAGCTTGTTTCCTTCCCAGTATAAGAATTGGCTTGGTAGTTTGGTTTGCCCTGTTCCCATCATGCACTGGGACAGGTACAGACTAATTTGCATGTAGCCAGGTTCTGAGCTGGGATGGTGCAGTGAGCTAAAAAACGGTGATGGATTAAAACCATGATCTCTTGACTTGGTAAGAGTATTCTGCATCATTCAGAAACTCTGTCCATCACCACCCCCTTTTTCCCAAATCGATTTTATCCACACTTTGTGTGGGAGGGTATGCTCAGACGTGAGTCCCTTGCTCATTGCACCATCAGGATTCAGGCAAGCCGGGCCGACGAAGGCTGTGATGCCAGAAACCGGTCCCCGGAAGCTTGTTTCCTTCCCAGTATAAGAATTGGCTTGGTAGTTTGGTTTGCCCTGTTCCCATCATGCACTGGGACAGGTACAGACTAATTTGCATGTAGCCAGGTTCTGAGCTGGGATGGTGCAGTGAGCTAAAAAACGGTGATGGATTAAAACCATGATCTCTTGACTTGGTAAGAGTATTCTGCATCATTCAGAAACTCTGTCCATCACCACCCCCTTTTTCCCAAATCGATTTTATCCACACTTTGTGTGGGAGGGTATGCTCAGACGTGAGTCCCTTGCTCATTGCACCATCAGGATTCAGGCAAGCCGGGCTGACAAAGGCTGTGATGCCAGAAACCGGTCCCCGGAAGCTTGTTTCCTTCCCAGTATAAGAATTGGCTTGGTAGTTTGGTTTGCCCTGTTCCCATCATGCACTGGGACAGGTACAGACTAATTTGCATGTAGCCAGGTTCTGAGCTGGGATGGTGCAGTGAGCTAAAAAACGGTGATGGATTAAAACCATGATCTCTTGACTTGGTAAGAGTATTCTGCATCATTCAGAAACTCTGTCCATCACCACCCCCTTTTTCCCAAATCGATTTTATCCACACTTTGTGTGGGAGGGTATGCTCAGACGTGAGTCCCTTGCTCATTGCACCATCAGGATTCAGGCAAGCCGGGCCGACGAAGGCTGTGATGCCAGAAACCGGTCCCCGGAAGCTTGTTTCCTTCCCAGTATAAGAATTGGCTTGGTAGTTTGGTTTGCCCTGTTCCCATCATGCACTGGGACAGGTACAGACTAATTTGCATGTAGCCAGGTTCTGAGCTGGGATGGTGCAGTGAGCTAAAAAACGGCGATGGATTAAAACCATGATCTCTTGACTTGGTAAGAGTACTCTGCATCATTCAGAAACTCTGTCCATCACCACCCCCTTTTTCCCAAATCGATTTTATCCACACTTTGTGTGGGAGGGTATGCTCAGACGTGAGTCCCTTGCTCATTGCACCATCAGGATTCAGGCAAGCCGGGCCGACGAAGGCTGTGATGCCAGAAACCGGTCCCCGGAAGCTTGTTTCCTTCCCAGTAGAAGAATTGGCTTGGTAGTTTGGTTTGCCCTGTTCCCATCATGCACTGGGACAGGTACAGACTAATTTGCATGTAGCCAGGTTCTGAGCTGGGATGGTGCAGTGAGCTAAAAAACGGTGATGGATTAAAACCATGATCTCTTGACTTGGTAAGAGTATTCTGCATCATTCAGAAACTCTGTCCATCACCACCCCCTTTTTCCCAAATCGATTTTATCCACACTTTGTGTGGGAGGGTATGCTCAGACGTGAGTCCCTTGCTCATTGCACCATCAGGATTCAGGCAAGCCGGGCCGACGAAGGCTGTGATGTCAGAAACCGGTCCCCGGAAGCTTGTTTCCTTCCCAGTATAAGAATTGGCTTGGTAGTTTGGTTTGCCCTGTTCCCATCAAGCACTGGGACAGGTACAGACTAATTTGCATGTAGCCAGGTTCTGAGCTGGGATGGTGCAGTGAGCTAAAAAACGGTGATGGATTAAAACCATGATCTCTTGACTTGGTAAGAGTACTCTGCATCATTCAGAAACTCTGTCCATCACCACCCCCTGTTTCCCAAATCGATTTTATCCACACTTTGTGTGGGAGGGTATGCTCAGACGTGAGTCCCTTGCTCATTGCACCATCAGGATTCAGGCAAGCCGGGCCGACGAAGGCTGTGATGCCAGAAACCGGTCCCCGGAAGCTTGTTTCCTTCCCAGTATAAGAATTGGCTTGGTAGTTTGGTTTGCCCTGTTCCCATCATGCACTGGGACAGGTACAGACTAATTTGCATGTAGCCAGATTCTGAGATGGGATGGTGCAGTGAGCTAAAAAACGGTGATGGATTAAAACCATGATCTCTTGACTTGGTAAGAGTATTCTGCATCCTTCAGAAACTCTGTCCATCACCACCCCATTTTTCCCAAATCGATTTTATCCACACTTTGTGTGGGAGGGTATGCTCAGACGTGAGTCCCTTGCTCATTGCACCATCAGGATTCAGGCAAGCCGGGCCGACGAAGGCTGTGATGCCAGAAACCGGTCCCCAGAAGCTTGTTTCCTTCCCAGTATAAGAATTGGCTTGGTAGTTTGGTTTGCCCTGTTCCCATCATGCACTGGGACAGGTACAGACTAATTTGCATGTAGCCAGGTTCTGAGCTGGGATGGTGCAGTGAGCTAAAAAACGGTGATGGATTAAAACCATGATCTCTTGACTTGGTAAGAGTATTCTGCATCATTCAGAAACTCTGTCCATCACCACCCCCTTTTTCCCAAATCGATTTTATCCACACTTTGTGTGGGAGGGTATGCTCAGACGTGAGTCCCTTGATCATTGCACCATCAGGATTCAGACAAGCCGGGCCGACGAAGGCTGTGATGCCAGAAACCGGTCCCCGGAAGCTTGTTTCCTTCCCAGTATAAGAATTGGCTTGGTAGTTTGGTTTGCCCTGTTCCCATCATGCACTGGGACAGGTACAGACTAATTTGCATGTAGCCAGGTTCTGAGCTGGGATGGTGCAGTGAGCTAAAAAACGGTGATGGATTAAAACCATGATCTCTTGACTTGGTAAGAGTATTCTGCATCATTCAGAAACTCTGTCCATCACCACCCCCTTTTTCCCAAATCGATTTTATCCACACTTTGTGTGGGAGGGTATGCTCAGACGTGAGTCCCTTGCTCATTGCACCATCAGGATTCAGGCAAGCCGGGCCGACGAAGGCTGTGATGCCAGAAACCGGTCCCCGGAAGCTTGTTTCCTTCCCAGTATAAGAATTGGCTTGGTAGTTTGGTTTGCCCTGTTCCCATCATGCACTGGGACAGGTACAGACTAATTTTCATGTAGCCAGGTTCTGAGCTGGGATGGTGCAGTGAGCTAAAAAACGGTGATGGATTAAAACCATGATCTCTTGACTTGGTAAGAGTATTCTGCATCATTCAGAAACTCTGTCCATCACCACCCCCTGTTTCCCAAATAGATTTTATCCACACTTTGTGTGGGAGGGTATGCTCAGACGTGAGTCCCTTGCTCATTGCACCATCAGGATTCAGGCAAGCCGGGCCGACGAAGGCTGTGATGCCAGAAACCGGTCCCCGGAAGCTTGTTTCCTTCCCAGTATAAGAATTGGCTTGGTAGTTTGGTTTGCCCTGTTCCCATCATGCACTGGGACAGGTACAGACTAATTTGCATGTAGCCAGGTTCTGAGCTGGGATGGTGCAGTGAGCTAAAAAACGGTGATGGATTAAAACCATGATCTCTTGACTTGGTAAGAGTACTCTGCATCATTCAGAAACTCTGTCCATCACCACCCCCTTTTTCCCAAATCGATTTTATCCACACTTTGTGTGGGAGGGTATGCTCAGACGTGAGTCCCTTGCTCATTGCACCATCAGGATTCAGGCAAGCCGGGCCGACGAAGGCTGTGATACCAGAAACCGGTCCCTGGAAGCTTGTTTCCTTCCCAGTAGAAGAATTGGCTTGGTAGTTTGGTTTGCCCTGTTCCCATCATGCACTGGGACAGGTACAGACTAATTTGCATGTAGCCAGGTTCTGAGCTGGGATGGTGCAGTGAGCTAAAAAACGGTGATGGATTAAAACCATGATCTCTTGACTTGGTAAGAGTATTCTGCATCATTCAGAAACTCTGTCCATCACCACCCCCTTTTTCCCAAATCGATTTTATCCACACTTTGTGTGGGAGGGTATGCTCAGACGTGAGTCCCTTGCTCATTGCACCATCAGGATTCAGGCAAGCCGGGCCGACGAAGGCTGTGATGTCAGAAACCGGTCCCCGGAAGCTTGTTTCCTTCCCAGTATAAGAATTGGCTTGGTAGTTTGGTTTGCCCTGTTCCCATCATGCACTGGGACAGGTACAGACTAATTTGCATGTAGCCAGGTTCTGAGCTGGGATGGTGCAGTGAGCTAAAAAACGGTGATGGATTAAAACCATGATCTCTTGACTTGGTAAGAGTATTCTGCATCATTCAGAAACTCTGTCCATCACCACCCCCTTTTTCCCAAATCGATATTATCCACACTTTGTGTGGGAGGGTATGCTCAGACGTGAGTCCCTTGCTCATTGCACCATCAGGATTCAGGCAAGCCGGGCCGACGAAGGCTGTGATGCCAGAAACCGGTCCCCGGAAGCTTGTTTCCTTCCCAGTATAAGAATTGGCTTGGTAGTTTGGTTTGCCCTGTTCCCATCATGCACTGGGACAGGTACAGACTAATTTGCATGTAGCCAGGTTCTGAGCTGGGATGGTGCAGTGAGCTAAAAAACGGTGATGGATTAAAACCATGATCTCTTGACTTGGTAAGAGTATTCTGCATCATTCAGAAACTCTGTCCATCACCACCCCCTTTTTCCCAAATCGATTTTATCCACACTTTGTGTGGGAGGGTATGCTCAGACGTGAGTCCCTTGCTCATTGCACCATCAGGATTCAGGCAAGCCGGGCCGACGAAGGCTGTGATGCCAGAAACCGGTCCCCGGAAGCTTGTTTCCTTCCCAGTATAAGAATTGGCTTGGTAGTTTGGTTTGCCCTGTTCCCATCATGCACTGGGACAGGTACAGACTAATTTGCATGTAGCCAGGTTCTGAGCTGGGATGGTGCAGTGAGCTAAAAAACGGTGATGGATTAAAACCATGATCTCTTGACTTGGTAAGAGTATTCTGCATCATTCAGAAACTCTGTCCATCACCACCCCCTTTTTCCCAAATCGATTTTATCCACACTTTGTGTGGGAGGGTATGCTCAGACGTGAGTCCCTTGCACATTGCACCATCAGGATTCAGGCAAGCCGGGCCGACGAAGGCTGTGGTGCCAGAAACCGGTCCCCGGAAGCTTGTTTCCTTCCCAGTATAAGAATTGGCTTGATAGTTTGGATTTCCCTGTTCCCATCATGCACTGGGACAGGTACAGACTAATTTGCATATAGCCAGGTTCTGAGCTGGGATGGTGCAGTGAGCTAAAAAACGGTGATGGATTAAAACCATGATCTCTTGACTTGGTAAGAGTATTCTGCATCATTCAGAAACTCTGTCCATCACCACCCCCTTTTTCCCAAATCGATTTTATCCACACTTTGTGTGGGAGGGTATGCTCAGACGTGAGTCCCTTGCTCATTGCACCATCAGGATTCAGGCAAGCCGGGCCGACGAAGGCTGTGATACCAGAAACCGGTCCCCGGAAGCTTGTTTCCTTCCCAGTATAAGAATTGGCTTGGTAGTTTGGTTTGCTCTGTTCCCATCATGCACTGGGACAGGTACAGACTAATTTGCATGTAGCCAGGTTCTGAGCTGGGATGGTGCAGTGAGCTAAAAAACGGTGATGGATTAAAACCATGATCTCTTGACTTGGTAAGAGTATTCTGCATCATTCAGAAACTCTGTCCATCACCACCCCCTTTTTCCCAAATCGATTTTATCCACACTTTGTGTGGGAGGGTATGCTCAGACGTGAGTCCCTTGCTCATTGCACCATCAGGATTCAGGCAAGCCGGGCCGACGAAGGCTGTGATGCCAGAAACCGGTCCCCGGAAGCTTGTTTCCTTCCCAGTATAAGAATTGGCTTGGTAGTTTGGTTTGCCCTGTTCCCATCATGCACTGGGACAGGTACAGACTAATTTGCATGTAGCCAGGTTCTGAGCTGGGATGGTGCAGTGAGCTAAAAAACGGTGATGGATTAAAACCATGATCTCTTGACTTGGTAAGAGTATTCTGCATCATTCAGAAACTCTGTCCATCACCACCCCCTTTTTCCCAAATCGATTTTATCCACACTTTGTGTGGGAGGGTATGCTCAGACGTGAGTCCCTTGCTCATTGCACCATCAGGATTCAGGCAAGCCGGGCCGACAAAGGCTGTGATGCCAGAAACCGGTCCCCGGAAGCTTGTTTCCTTCCCAGTATAAGAATTGGCTTGGTAGTTTGGTTTGCCCTGTTCCCATCATGCACTGGGACAGGTACAGACTAATTTGCATGTAGCCAGGTTCTGAGCTGGGATGGTGCAGTGAGCTAAAAAACGGTGATGGATTAAAACCATGATCTCTTGACTGGGTAAGAGTATTCTGCATCATTCAGAAACTCTGTCCATCACCACCCCCTTTTTCCCAAATCGATTTTATCCACACTTTGCGTGGGAGGGTATGCTCAGACGTGAGTCCCTTGCTCATTGCACCATCAGGATTCAGGCAAGCCGGGCCGACGAAGGCAGTGATGCCAGAAACCGGTCCCCGGAAGCTTGTTTCCTTCCCAGTATAAGAATTGGCTTGGTAGTTTGGTTTGCCCTGTTCCCATCATGCACTGGGACAGGTACAGACTAATTTGCATGTAGCCAGGTTCTGAGCTGGGATGGTGCAGTGAGCTAAAAAACGGTGATGGATTAAAACCATGATCTCTTGACTTGGTAAGAGTATTCTGCATTATTCAGAAACTCTGTCCATCACCACCCCCTTTTTCCCAAATCGATTTTATCCACACTTTGTGTGGGAGGGTATGCTCATACGTGAGTCCCTTGCTCATTGCACCATCAGGATTCAGGCAAGCTGGGCTGACGAAGGCTGTGATGCCAGAAACCGGTCCCCGGAAGCTTGTTTCCTTCCCAGTATAAGAATTGGCTTGGTAGTTTGGTTTGCCCTGTTCCCATCATGCACTGGGACAGGTACAGACTAATTTGCATGTAGCCAGGTTCTGAGCTGGGATGGTGCAGTGAGCTAAAAAACAGTGATGGATTAAAACCATGATCTCTTGACTTGGTAAGAGTATTCTGCATCATTCAGAAACTCTGTCCATCACCACCCCCTTTTTCCCAAATCGATTTTATCCACACTTTGTGTGGGAGGGTATGCTCAGACGTGAGTCCCTTGCTCATTACACCATCAGGATTCAGGCAAGCCGGGCCGACCAAGGCTATGATGCCAGAAACCGGTCCCCGGAAGCTTGTTTCCTTCCCAGTATAAGAATTGGCTTGGTAGTTTGGTTTGCCCTGTTCCCATCATGCACTGGAACAGGTACAGACTAATTTGCATGTAGCCAGGTTCTGAGCTGGGATGGTGCAGTGAGCTAAAAAACGGTGATGGATTAAAACCATGATCTCTTGACTTGGTAAGAGTATTCTGCATCATTCAGAAACTCTGTCCATCACCACCCCCTTTTTCCCAAATCGATTTGATCCACACTTTGTGTGGGAGGGTATGCTCAGACGTGAGTCCCTTGCTCATTGCACCATCAGGATTCAGGCAAGCCGGGCCGACGAAGGCTGTGATGCCAGAAACCGGTCCCCGGAAGCTTGTTTCCTTCCCAGTATAAGAATTGGCTTGGTAGTTTGGTTTGCCCTGTTCCCATCATGCACTGGGACAGGTACAGACTAATTTGCATGTAGCCAGGTTCTGAGCTGGGATGGTGCAGTGAGCTAAAAAACGGTGATGGATTAAAACCATGATCTCTTGACTTGGTAAGAGTACTCTGCATCATTCAGAAACTCTGTCCATCACCACCCCCTGTTTCCCAAATCGATTTTATCCACACTTTGTGTGGGAGGGTATGCTCAGACGTGAGTCCCTTGCTCATTGCACCATCAGGATTCAGGCAAGCCGGGCCGACGAAGGCTGTGATGCCAGAAACCGGTCCCCGGAAGCTTGTTTCCTTCCCAGTATAAGAATTGGCTTGGTAGTTTGGTTTGCCCTGTTCCCATCATGCACTGGGACAGGTACAGACTAATTTGCATGTAGCCAGGTTCTGAGCTGGGATGGTGTAGTGAGCTAAAAAACGGTGATGGATTAAAACCATGATCTCTTGACTTGGTAAGAGTATTCTGCATCATTCAGAAACTCTGTCCATCACCACCCCCTTTTTCCCAAATCGATTTTATCCACACTTTGTGTGGGAGGGTATGCTCAGACGTGAGTCCCTTGCTCATTGCACCATCAGGATTCAGGCAAGCCGGGCCGACGAAGGCTGTGATGCCAGAAACCGGTCCCCGGAAGCTTGTTTCCTTCCCAGTATAAGAATTGGCTTGGTAGTTTGGTTTGCCCTGTTCCCATCATGCACTGGGACAGGTACAGACTAATTTGCATGTAGCCAGGTTCTGAGCTGGGATGGTGCAGTGAGCTAAAAAACGGTGATGGATTAAAACCATGATCTCTTGACTTGGTAAGAGTATTCTGCATCATTCAGAAACTCTGTCCATCACCACCCCCTTTTTCCCAAATCGATTTTATCCACACTTTGTGTGGGAGGGTATGCTCAGACGTGAGTCCCTTGCTCATTGCACCATCAGGATTCAGGCAAGCCGGGCCGACGAAGGCTGTGATGCCAGAAACCGGTCCCCGGAAGCTTGTTTCCTTCCCAGTATAAGAATTGGCTTGGTAGTTTGGTTTGCCCTGTTCCCATCATGCACTGGGACAGGTACAGACTAATATGCATATAGCCAGGTTCTGAGCTGGGATGGTGCAGTGAGCTAAAAAACGGTGATGGATTAAAACCATGATCTCTTGACTTGGTAAGAGTATTCTGCATCATTCAGAAACTCTGTCCATCACCACCCCCTTTTTCCCAAATCGATTTTATCCACACTTTGTGTGGGAGGGTATGCTCAGACGTGAGTCCCTTGCTCATTGCACCATCAGGATTCAGGCAAGCCGGGCCGACGAAGGCTGTGATGCCAGAAACCGGTCCCCGGAAGCTTGTTTCCTTCCCAGTATAAGAATTGGCTTGGTAGTTTGGTTTGCCCTGTTCCCATCATGCACTGGGACAGGTACAGACTAATTTGCATGTAGCCAGGTTCTGAGCTGGGATGGTGCAGTGAGCTAAAAAACGGTGATGGATTAAAACCATGATCTCTTGACTTGGTAAGAGTATTCTGCATCATTCAGAAACTCTGTCCATCACCACCCCCTTTTTCCCAAATCGATTTTATCCACACTTTGTGTGGGAGGGTATGCTCAGACGTGAGTCCCTTGCTCATTGCACCATCAGGATTCAGGCAAGCCGGGCCGACGAAGGCTGTGATGCCAGAAACCGGTCCCCGGAAGCTTGTTTCCTTCCCAGTATAAGAATTGGCTTGGTAGTTTGGTTTGCCCTGTTCCCATCAAGCACTGGGACAGGTACAGACTAATTTGCATGTAGCCAGGTTCTGAGCTGGGATGGTGCAGTGAGCTAAAAAACGGTGATGGATTAAAACCATGATCTCTTGACTTGGTAAGAGTACTCTGCATCATTCAGAAACTCTGTCCATCACCACCCCCTTTTTCCCAAATCGATTTTATCCACACTTTGTGTGGGAGGGTATGCTCAGACGTGAGTCCCTTGCTCATTGCACCATCAGGATTCAGGCAAGCCGGGCCGACGAAGGCTGTGATGCCAGAAACCGGTCCCCGGAAGCTTGTTTCCTTCCCAGTATAAGAATTGGCTTGGTAGTTTGGTTTGCCCTGTTCCCATCATGCACTGGGACAGGTACAGACTAATTTGCATGTAGCCAGGTTCTGAGATGGGATGGTGCAGTGAGCTAAAAAATGGTGATGGATTAAAACCATGATCTCTTGACTTGGTAAGAGTATTCTGCATCATTCAGAAACTCTGTCCATCACCACCCCATTTTTCCCAAATCGATTTTATCCACACTTTGTGTGGGAGGGTATGCTCAGACGTGAGTCCCTTGCTCATTGCACCATCAGGATTCAGGCAAGCCGGGCCGACGAAGGCTGTGATGCCAGAAACCGGTCCCCGGAAGCTTGTTTCCTTCCCAGTATAAGAATTGGCTTGGTAGTTTGGTTTGCCCTGTTCCCATCATGCACTGGGACAGGTACAGACTAATTTGCATGTAGCCAGGTTCTGAGCTGGGATGGTGCAGTGAGCTAAAAAACGGTGATGGATTAAAACCATAATCTCTTGACTTGGTAAGAGTATTCTGCATCATTCAGAAACTCTGTCCATCACCACCCCCTTTTTCCCAAATCGATTTTATCCACACTTTGTGTGGGAGGGTATGCTCAGACGTGAGTCCCTTGCTCATTGCACCATCAGGATTCAGGCAAGCCGGGCCGACGAAGGCTGTGATGCCAGAAACCGGTCCCTGGAAGCTTGTTTCCTTCCCAGTATAAGAATTGGCTTGGTAGTTTGGTTTGCCCTGTTCCCATCATGCACTGGGACAGGTACAGACTAATTTGCATGTAGCCAGGTTCTGAGCTGGGATGGTGCAGTGAGCTAAAAAACGGTGATGGATTAAAACCATGATCTCTTGACTTGGTAAGAGTATTCTGCATCATTCAGAAACTCTGTCCATCACCACCCCCTTTTTCCCAAATCGATTTTATCCACACTTTGTGTGGGAGGGTATGCTCAGACGTGAGTCCCTTGCTCATTGCACCATCAGGATTCAGGCAAGCCGGGCCGACGAAGGCTGTGATGCCAGAAACCGGTCCCCGGAAGCTTGTTTCCTTCCCAGTATAAGAATTGGCTTGGTAGTTTGGTTTGCCCTGTTCCCATCATGCACTGGGACAGGTACAGACTAATTTGCATGTAGCCATGTTCTGAGCTGGGATGGTGCAGTGAGCTAAAAAACGGTGATGGATTAAAACCATGATCTCTTGACTTGGTAAGAGTATTCTGCATCATTCAGAAACTCTGTCCATCACCACCCCCTTTTTCCCAAATCGATTTTATCCACACTTTGTGTGGGAGGGTATGCTCAGACGTGAGTCCCTTGCTCATTGCACCATCAGGATTCAGGCAAGCCGGGCCGACGAAGGCTGTGATGCCAGAAACCGGTCCCCGGAAGCTTGTTTCCTTCCCAGTATAAGAATTGGCTTGGTAGTTTGGTTTGCCCTGTTCCCATCATGCACTGGGACAGGTACAGACTAATTTGCATGTAGCCAGGTTCTGAGCTGGGATGGTGCAGTGAGCTAAAAAACGGCGATGGATTAAAACCATGATCTCTTGACTTGGTAAGAGTACTCTGCATCATTCAGAAACTCTGTCCATCACCACCCCCTTTTTCCCAAATCGATTTTATCCACACTTTGTGTGGGAGGGTATGCTCAGACGTGAGTCCCTTGCTCATTGCACCATCAGGATTCAGGCAAGCCGGGCCGACGAAGGCTGTGATGCCAGAAACCGGTCCCCGGAAGCTTGTTTCCTTCCCAGTAGAAGAATTGGCTTGGTAGTTTGGTTTGCCCTGTTCCCATCATGCACTGGGACAGGTACAGACTAATTTGCATGTAGCCAGGTTCTGAGCTGGGATGGTGCAGTGAGCTAAAAAACGGTGATGGATTAAAACCATGATCTCTTGACTTGGTAAGAGTATTCTGCATCATTCAGAAACTCTGTCCATCACCACCCCCTTTTTCCCAAATCGATTTTATCCACACTTTGTGTGGGAGGGTATGCTCAGACGTGAGTCCCTTGCTCATTGCACCATCAGGATTCAGGCAAGCCGGGCCGACGAAGGCTGTGATGTCAGAAACCGGTCCCCGGAAGCTTGTTTCCTTCCCAGTATAAGAATTGGCTTGGTAGTTTGGTTTGCCCTGTTCCCATCATGCACTGGGACAGGTACAGACTAATTTGCATGTAGCCAGGTTCTGAGCTGGGATGGTGCAGTGAGCTAAAAAACGGTGATGGATTAAAACCATGATCTCTTGACTTGGTAAGAGTATTCTGCATCATTCAGAAACTCTGTCCATCACCACCCCCTTTTTCCCAAATCGATTTTATCCACACTTTGTGTGGGAGGGTATGCTCAGACGTGAGTCCCTTGCTCATTGCACCATCAGGATTCAGGCAAGCCGGGCCGACGAAGGCTGTGATGCCAGAAACCGGTCCCCGGAAGCTTGTTTCCTTCCCAGTATAAGAATTGGCTTGGTAGTTTGGTTTGCCCTGTTCCCATCAAGCACTGGGACAGGTACAGACTAATTTGCATGTAGCCAGGTTCTGAGCTGGGATGGTGCAGTGAGCTAAAAAACGGTGATGGATTAAAACCATGATCTCTTGACTTGGTAAGAGTACTCTGCATCATTCAGAAACTCTGTCCATCACCACCCCCTTTTTCCCAAATCGATTTTATCCACACTTTGTGTGGGAGGGTATGCTCAGACGTGAGTCCCTTGCTCATTGCACCATCAGGATTCAGGCAAGCCGGGCCGACGAAGGCTGTGATGCCAGAAACCGGTCCCCGGAAGCTTGTTTCCTTCCCAGTATAAGAATTGGCTTGGTAGTTTGGTTTGCCCTGTTCCCATCATGCACTGGGACAGGTACAGACTAATTTGCATGTAGCCAGGTTCTGAGATGGGATGGTGCAGTGAGCTAAAAAATGGTGATGGATTAAAACCATGATCTCTTGACTTGGAAAGAGTATTCTGCATCATTCAGAAACTCTGTCCATCACCACCCCATTTTTCCCAAATCGATTTTATCCACACTTTGTGTGGGAGGGTATGCTCAGACGTGAGTCCCTTGCTCATTGCACCATCAGGATTCAGGCAAGCCGGGCCGACGAAGGCTGTGATGCCAGAAACCGGTCCCCGGAAGCTTGTTTTCTTCCCAGTATAAGAATTGGCTTGGTAGTTTGGTTTGCCCTGTTCCCATCATGCACTGGGACAGGTACAGACTAATTTGCATGTAGCCAGGTTCTGAGCTGGGATGGTGCAGTGAGCTAAAAAACGGTGATGGATTAAAACCATGATCTCTTGACTTGGTAAGAGTATTCTGCATCATTCAGAAACTCTGTCCATCACCACCCCCTTTTTCCCAAATCGATTTTATCCACACTTTGTGTGGGAGGGTATGCTCAGACGTGAGTCCCTTGCTCATTGCACCATCAGGATTCAGGCAAGCCGGGCCGACGAAGGCTGTGATGCCAGAAACCGGTCCCCGGAAGCTTGTTTCCTTCCCAGTATAAGAATTGGCTTGGTAGTTTGGTTTGCCCTGTTCCCATCATGCACTGGGACAGGTACAGACTAATTTGCATGTAGCCAGGTTCTGAGCTGGGATGGTGCAGTGAGCTAAAAAACGGTGATGGATTAAAACCATGATCTCTTGACTTGGTAAGAGTATTCTGCATCATTCAGAAACTCTGTCCATCACCACCCCCTTTTTCCCAAATCGATTTTATCCACACTTTGTGTGGGAGGGTATGCTCAGACGTGAGTCCCTTGCTCATTGCACCATCAGGATTCAGGCAAGCCGGGCCGACGAAGGCTGTGATGCCAGAAACCGGTCCCCGGAAGCTTGTTTCCTTCCCAGTATAAGAATTGGCTTGGTAGTTTGGTTTGCCCTGTTCCCATCATGCACTGGGACAGGTACAGACTAATTTGCATGTAGCCAGGTTCTGAGCTGGGATGGTGCAGTGAGCTAAAAAACGGTGATGGATTAAAACCATGATCTCTTGACTTGGTAAGAGTATTCTGCATCATTCAGAAACTCTGTCCATCACCACCCCCTTTTTCCCAAATCGATTTTATCCACACTTTGTGTGGGAGGGTATGCTCAGACGTGAGTCCCTTGCTCATTGCACCATCAGGATTCAGGCAAGCCGGGCCGACGAAGGCTGTGATGCCAGAAACCGGTCCCCGGAAGCTTGTTTCCTTCCCAGTATAAGAATTGGCTTGGTAGTTTGGTTTGCCCTGTTCTCATCATGCACTGGGACAGGTACAGACTAATTTGCATGTAGCCAGGTTCTGAGCTGGGATGGTGCAGTGAGCTAAAAAACGGCGATGGATTAAAACCATGATCTCTTGACTTAATAAGAGTACTCTGCACCATTCAGAAACTCTGTCCATCACCACCCCCTTTTTCCCAAATCGATTTTATCCACACTTTGTGTGGGAGGGTATGCTCAGACGTGAGTCCCTTGCTCATTGCACCATCAGGATTCAGGCAAGCCGGGCAGACGAAGGCTGTGATGCCAGAAACCGGTCCCCGGAAGCTTGTTTCCTTCCCAGTAGAAGAATTGGCTTGGTAGTTTGGTTTGCCCTGTTCCCATCATGCACTGGGACAGGTACAGACTAATTTGCATGTAGCCAGGTTCTGAGCTGGGATGGTGCAGTGAGCTAAAAAACGGTGATGGATTAAAACCATGATCTCTTGACTTGGTAAGAGTATTCTGCATCATTCAGAAACTCTGTCCATCACCACCCCCTTTTTCCCAAATCGATTTTATCCACACTTTGTGTGGGAGGGTATGCTCAGACGTGAGTCCCTTGCTCATTGCACCATCAGGATTCAGGCAAGCCGGGCCGACGAAGGCTGTGATGTCAGAAACCGGTCCCCGGAAGCTTGTTTCCTTCCCAGTATAAGAATTGGCTTGGTAGTTTGGTTTGCCCTGTTCCCATCATGCACTGGGACAGGTACAGACTAATTTGCATGTAGCCAGGTTCTGAGCTGGGATGGTGCAGTGAGCTAAAAAACGGTGATGGATTAAAACCATGATCTCTTGACTTGGTAAGAGTATTCTGCATCATTCAGAAACTCTGTCCATCACCACCCCCTTTTTCCCAAATCGATTTTATCCACACTTTGTGTGGGAGGGTATGCTCAGACGTGAGTCCCTTGCTCATTGCACCATCAGGATTCAGGCAAGCTGGGCCGACGAAGGCTGTGATGCCAGAAACCGGTCCCCGGAAGCTTGTTTCCTTCCCAGTATAAGAATTGGCTTGGTAGTTTGGCTTGCCCTGTTCCCATCATGCACTGGGACAGGTACAGACTAATTTGCATGTAGCCAGGTTCTGAGCTGGGATGGTGCAGTGAGCTAAAAAACGGTGATGGATTAAAACCATGATCTCTTGACTTGGTAAGAGTATTCTGCATCATTCAGAAACTCTGTCCATCACCACCCCCTTTTTCCCAAATCGATTTTATCCACACTTTGTGTGGGAAGGTATGCTCAGACGTGAGTCCCTTGCTCATTGCACCATCAGGATTCAGGCAAGCCGGGCCGACGAAGGCTGTGATGCCAGAAACCGGTCCCCGGAAGCTTGTTTCCTTCCCAGTATAAGAATTGGCTTGGTAGTTTGGTTTGCTCTGTTCCCATCATGCACTGGGACAGGTACAGACTAATTTGCATGTAGCCAGGTTCTGAGCTGGGATGGTGCAGTGAGCTAAAAAACGGTGATGGATTAAAACCATGATCTCTTGACTTGGTAAGAGTATTCTGCATCATTCAGAAACTCTGTCCATCACCACCCCCTTTTTCCCAAATCGATTTTATCCACACTTTGTGTGGGAGGGTATGCTCAGACGTGAGTCCCTTGCTCATTGCACCATCAGGATTCAGGCAAGCCGGGCCGACGAAGGCTGTGATGCCAGAAACCGGTCCCCGGAAGCTTGTTTCCTTCCCAGTATAAGAATTGGCTTGGTAGTTTGGTTTGCCCTGTTCCCATCATGCACTGGGACATGTACAGACTAATTTGCATGTAGCCAGGTTCTGAGCTGGGATGGTGCAGTGAGCTAAAAAACGGTGATGGATTAAAACCATGATCTCTTGACTTGGTAAGAGTATTCTGCATCATTCAGAAACACTGTCCATCACCACCCCCTTTTTCCCAAATCGATTTTATCCACACTTTGTGTGGGAGGGTATGCTCAGACGTGAGTCCCTTGCTCATTGCAGCATCAGGATTCAGGCAAGCCGGGCCGACGAAGGCTGTGGTGCCAGAAACCGGTCCCCGGAAGCTTGTTTCCTTCCCAGTATAAGAATTGGCTTGGTAGTTTGGATTTCCCTGTTCCCATCATGCACTGGGACAGGTACAGACTAATTTGCATATAGCCAGGTTCTGAGCTGGGATGGTGCAGTGAGCTAAAAAACGGTGATGGATTAAAACCATGATCTCTTGACTTGGTAAGAGTATTCTGCATCATTCAGAAACTCTGTCCATCACCACCCCCTTTTTCCCAAATCGATTTTATCCACACTTTGAGTGGGAGGGTATGCTCAGACGTGAGTCCCTTGCTCATTGCACCATCAGGATTCAGGCAAGCCGGGCCGACGAAGGCTGTGATGCCAGAAACCGGTCCCCGGAAGCTTGTTTCCTTCCCAGTATAAGAATTGGCTTGGTAGTTTGGTTTGCCCTGTTTCCATCATGCACTGGGACAGGTACAGACTAATTTGCATGTAGCCAGGTTCTGAGCTGGGATGGTGCAGTGAGCTAAAAAACGGTGATGGATTAAAACCATGATCTCTTGACTTGGTAAGAGTATTCTGCATCATTCAGAAACTCTGTCCATCACCACCCCCTTTTTCCCAAATCGATTTTATCCACACTTTGTGTGGGAGGGTATGCTCAGACGTTAGTCCCTTGCTCATTGCACCATCAGGATTCAGGCAAGCCCGGCCGACGAAGGCTGTGATGCCAGAAACCGGTCCCCGGAAGCTTGTTTCCTTCCCAGTATAAGAATTGGCTTGGTAGTTTGGTTTGCCCTGTTCCCATCATGCACTGGGACAGGTACAGACTAATTTGCATGTAGCCAGGTTCTGAGCTGGGATGGTGCAGTGAGCTAAAAAACGGTGATGGATTAAAACCATGATCTCTTGACTTGGTAAGAGTATTCTGCATCATTCAGAAACTCTGTCCATCACCACCCCCTTTTTCCCAAATCGATTTTATCCACACTTTGTGTGGGAGGGTATGCTCAGACGTGAGTCCCTTGCTCATTGCACCATCAGGATTCAGGCAAGCCGGGCCGACGAAGGCTGTGATACCAGAAACCGGTCCCCGGAAGCTTGTTTCCTTCCCAGTATAAGAATTGGCTTGGTAGTTTGGTTTGCCCTGTTCCCATCATGCACTGGGACAGGTACAGACTAATTTGCATGTAGCCAGGTTCTGAGCTGGGATGGTGCAGTGAGCTAAAAAACGGTGATGGATTAAAACCATGATCTCTTGACTTGGTAAGAGTATTCTGCATCATTCAGAAACTCTGTCCATCACCACCCCCTTTTTCCCAAATCGATTTTATCCACACTTTGTGTGGGAGGGTATGCTCAGACGTGAGTCCCTTGGTCATTGCACCATCAGGATTCAGGCAAGCCGGGCCGACGAAGGCTGTGATGCCAGAAACCGGTCCCCGGAAGCTTGTTTCCTTCCCAGTATAAGAATTGGCTTGGTAGTTTGGTTTGCCCTGTTCCCATCATGCACTGGGACAGGTACAGACTAATTTGCATGTAGCCAGGTTCTGAGCTGGGATGGTGCAGTGAGCTAAAAAACGGTGATGGATTAAAACCATGATCTCTTGACTTGGTAAGAGTATTCTGCATCATTCAGAAACTCTGTCCATCACCACCCCCTTTTTCCCAAATCGATTTTATCCACACTTTGTGTGGGAGGGTATGCTCAGACGTGAGTCCCTTGCTCATTGCACCATCAGGATTCAGGCAAGCCGGGCTGACAAAGGCTGTGATGCCAGAAACCGGTCCCCGGAAGCTTGTTTCCTTCCCAGTATAAGAATTGGCTTGGTAGTTTGGTTTGCCCTGTTCCCATCATGCACTGGGACAGGTACAGACTAATTTGCATGTAGCCAGGTTCTGAGCTGGGATGGTGCAGTGAGCTAAAAAACGGTGATGGATTAAAACCATGATCTCTTGACTTGGTAAGAGTATTCTGCATCATTCAGAAACTCTGTCCATCACCACCCCCTTTTTCCCAAATCGATTTTATCCACACTTTGTGTGGGAGGGTATGCTCAGACGTGAGTCCCTTGCTCATTGCACCATCAGGATTCAGGCAAGCCGGGCCGACGAAGGCTGTGATGCCAGAAACCGTTCCCCGGAAGCTTGTTTCCTTCCCAGTATAAGAATTGGCTTGGTAGTTTGGTTTGCCCTGTTCCCATCATGCACTGGGACAGGTACAGACTAATTTGCATGTAGCCAGGTTCTGAGCTGGGATGGTGCAGTGAGCTAAAAAACGGCGATGGATTAAAACCATGATCTCTTGACTTGGTAAGAGTACTCTGCATCATTCAGAAACTCTGTCCATCACCACCCCCTTTTTCCCAAATCGATTTTATCCACACTTTGTGTGGGAGGGTATGCTCAGACGTGAGTCCCTTGCTCATTGCACCATCAGGATTCAGGCAAGCCGGGCCGACGAAGGCTGTGATGCCAGAAACCGGTCCCCGGAAGCTTGTTTCCTTCCCAGTAGAAGAATTGGCTTGGTAGTTTGGTTTGCCCTGTTCCCATCATGCACTGGGACAGGTACAGACTAATTTGCATGTAGCCAGGTTCTGAGCTGGGATGGTGCAGTGAGCTAAAAAACGGTGATGGATTAAAACCATGATCTCTTGACTTGGTAAGAGTATTCTGCATCATTCAGAAACTCTGTCCATCACCACCCCCTTTTTCCCAAATCGATTTTATCCACACTTTGTGTGGGAGGGTATGCTCAGACGTGAGTCCCTTGCTCATTGCACCATCAGGATTCAGGCAAGCCGGGCCGACGAAGGCTGTGATGTCAGAAACCGGTCCCCGGAAGCTTGTTTCCTTCCCAGTATAAGAATTGGCTTGGTAGTTTGGTTTGCCCTGTTCCCATCATGCACTGGGACAGGTACAGACTAATTTGCATGTAGCCAGGTTCTGAGCTGGGATGGTGCAGTGAGCTAAAAAACGGTGATGGATTAAAACCATGATCTCTTGACTTGGTAAGAGTATTCTGCATCATTCAGAAACTCTGTCCATCACCACCCCCTTTTTCCCAAATCGATTTTATCCACACTTTGTGTGGGAGGGTATGCTCAGACGTGAGTCCCTTGCTCATTGCACCATCAGGATTCAGGCAAGCCGGGCCGACGAAGGCTGTGATGCCAGAAACCGGTCCCCGGAAGCTTGTTTCCTTCCCAGTATAAGAATTGGCTTGGTAGTTTGGTTTGCCCTGTTCCCATCAAGCACTGGGACAGGTACAGACTAATTTGCATGTAGCCAGGTTCTGAGCTGGGATGGTGCAGTGAGCTAAAAAACGGTGATGGATTAAAACCATGATCTCTTGACTTGGTAAGAGTACTCTGCATCATTCAGAAACTCTGTCCATCACCACCCCCTTTTTCCCAAATCGATTTTATCCACACTTTGTGTGGGAGGGTATGCTCAGACGTGAGTCCCTTGCTCATTGCACCATCAGGATTCAGGCAAGCCGGGCCGACGAAGGCTGTGATGCCAGAAACCGGTCCCCGGAAGCTTGTTTCCTTCCCAGTATAAGAATTGGCTTGGTAGTTTGGTTTGCCTTGTTCCCATCATGCACTGGGACAGGTACAGACTAATTTGCATGTAGCCAGGTTCTGAGATGGGATGGTGCAGTGAGCTAAAAAATGGTGATGGATTAAAACCATGATCTCTTGACTTGGTAAGAGTATTCTGCATCATTCAGAAACTCTGTCCATCACCACCCCATTTTTCCCAAATCGATTTTATCCACACTTTGTGTGGGAGGGTATGCTCAGACGTGAGTCCCTTGCTCATTGCACCATCAGGATTCAGGCAAGCCGGGCCGACGAAGGCTGTGATGCCTGAAACCGGTCCCCGGAAGCTTGTTTCCTTCCCAGTATAAGAATTGGCTTGGTAGTTTGGTTTGCCCTGTTCCCATCATGCACTGGGACAGGTACAGACTAATTTGCATGTAGCCAGGTTCTGAGCTGGGATGGTGCAGTGAGCTAAAAAACGGTGATGGATTAAAACCATGATCTCTTGACTTGGTAAGAGTATTCTGCATCATTCAGAAACTCTGTCCATCACCACCCCCTTTTTCCCAAATCGATTTTATCCACACTTTGTGTGGGAGGGTATGCTCAGACGTGAGTCCCTTGCTCATTGCACCATCAGGATTCAGGCAAGCCGGGCCGACGAAGGCTGTGATGTCAGAAACCGGTCCCCGGAAGCTTGTTTCCTTCCCAGTATAAGAATTGGCTTGGTAGTTTGGTTTGCCCTGTTCCCATCATGCACTGGGACAGGTACAGACTAATTTGCATGTAGCCAGGTTCTGAGCTGGGATGGTGCAGTGAGCTAAAAAACGGTGATGGATTAAAACCATGATCTCTTGACTTGGTAAGAGTATTCTGCATCATTCAGAAACTCTGTCCATCACCACCCCCTTTTTCCCAAATCGATTTTATCCACACTTTGTGTGGGAGGGTATGCTCAGACGTGAGTCCCTTGCTCATTGCACCATCAGGATTCAGGCAAGCCGGGCCGACGAAGGCTGTGATGCCAGAAACCGGTCCCCGGAAGCTTGTTTCCTTCCCAGTATAAGAATTGGCTTGGTAGTTTGGTTTGCCCTGTTCCCATCATGCACTGGGACAGGTACAGACTAATTTGCATGTAGCCAGGTTCTGAGCTGGGATGGTGCAGTGAGCTAAAAAACGGCGATGGATTAAAACCATGATCTCTTGACTTGGTAAGAGTACTCTGCATCATTCAGAAACTCTGTCCATCACCACCCCCTTTTTCCCAAATCGATTTTATCCACACTTTGTGTGGGAGGGTATGCTCAGACGTGAGTCCCTTGCTCATTGCACCATCAGGATTCAGGCAAGCCGGGCCGACGAAGGCTGTGATGCCAGAAACCGGTCCCCGGAAGCTTGTTTCCTTCCCAGTAGAAGAATTGGCTTGGTAGTTTGGTTTGCCCTGTTCCCATCATGCACTGGGACAGGTACAGACTAATTTGCATGTAGCCAGGTTCTGAGCTGGGATGGTGCAGTGAGCTAAAAAACGGTGATGGATTAAAACCATGATCTCTTGACTTGGTAAGAGTATTCTGCATCATTCAGAAACTCTGTCCATCACCACCCCCTTTTTCCCAAATCGATTTTATCCACACTTTGTGTGGGAGGGTATGCTCAGACGTGAGTCCCTTGCTCATTGCACCATCAGGATTCAGGCAAGCCGGGCCGACGAAGGCTGTGATGTCAGAAACCGGTCCCCGGAAGCTTGTTTCCTTCCCAGTATAAGAATTGGCTTGGTAGTTTGGTTTGCCCTGTTCCCATCATGCACTGGGACAGGTACAGACTAATTTGCATGTAGCCAGGTTCTGAGCTGGGATGGTGCAGTGAGCTAAAAAACGGTGATGGATTAAAACCATGATCTCTTGACTTGGTAAGAGTATTCTGCATCATTCAGAAACTCTGTCCATCACCACCCCCTTTTTCCCAAATCGATTTTATCCACACTTTGTGTGGGAGGGTATGCTCAGACGTGAGTCCCTTGCTCATTGCACCATCAGGATTCAGGCAAGCTGGGCCGACGAAGGCTGTGATGCCAGAAACCGGTCCCCGGAAGCTTGTTTCCTTCCCAGTATAAGAATTGGCTTGGTAGTTTGGCTTGCCCTGTTCCCATCATGCACTGGGACAGGTACAGACTAATTTGCATGTAGCCAGGTTCTGAGCTGGGATGGTGCAGTGAGCTAAAAAACGGTGATGGATTAAAACCATGATCTCTTGACTTGGTAAGAGTATTCTGCATCATTCAGAAACTCTGTCCATCACCACCCCCTTTTTCCCAAATCGATTTTATCCACACTTTGTGTGGGAGGGTATGCTCAGACGTGAGTCCCTTGCTCATTGCACCATCAGGATTCAGGCAAGCCGGGCCGACGAAGGCTGTGATGCCAGAAACCGGTCCCCGGAAGCTTGTTTCCTTCCCAGTATAAGAATTGGCTTGGTAGTTTGGTTTGCTCTGTTCCCATCATGCACTGGGACAGGTACAGACTAATTTGCATGTAGCCAGGTTCTGAGCTGGGATGGTGCAGTGAGCTAAAAAACGGTGATGGATTAAAACCATGATCTCTTGACTTGGTAAGAGTATTCTGCATCATTCAGAAACTCTGTCCATCACCACCCCCTTTTTCCCAAATCGATTTTATCCACACTTTGTGTGGGAGGGTATGCTCAGACGTGAGTCCCTTGCTCATTGCACCATCAGGATTCAGGCAAGCCGGGCCGACGAAGGCTGTGATGCCAGAAACCGGTCCCCGGAAGCTTGTTTCCTTCCCAGTATAAGAATTGGCTTGGTAGTTTGGTTTGCCCTGTTCCCATCATGCACTGGGACAGGTACAGACTAATTTGCATGTAGCCAGGTTCTGAGCTGGGATGGTGCAGTGAGCTAAAAAACGGTGATGGATTAAAACCATGATCTCTTGACTTGGTAAGAGTATTCTGCATCATTCAGAAACTCTGTCCATCACCACCCCCTTTTTCCCAAAACGATTTTATCCACACTTTGAGTGGGAGGGTATGCTCAGACGTGAGTCCCTTGCTCATTGCACCATCAGGATTCAGGCAAGCCGGGGCCGACGAAGGCTGTGATGCCAGAAACCGGTCCCCGGAAGCTTGTTTCCTTCCCAGTATAAGAATTGGCTTGGTAGTTTGGTTTGCCCTGTTTCCATCATGCACTGGGACAGGTACAGACTAATTTGCATGTAGCCAGGTTCTGAGCTGGGATGGTGCAGTGAGCTAAAAAACGGTGATGGATTAAAACCATGATCTCTTGACTTGGTAAGAGTATTCTGCATCATTCAGAAACTCTGTCCATCACCACCCCCTTTTTCCCAAATCGATTTTATCCACACTTTGTGTGGGAGGGTATGCTCAGACGTGAGTCCCTTGCTCATTGCACCATCAGGATTCAGGCAAGCCCGGCCGACGAAGGCTGTGATGCCAGAAACCGGTCCCCGGAAGCTTGTTTCCTTCCCAGTATAAGAATTGGCTTGGTAGTTTGGTTTGCCCTGTTCCCATCATGCACTGGGACAGGTACAGACTAATTTGCATGTAGCCAGGTTCTGAGCTGGGATGGTGCAGTGAGCTAAAAAACGGTGATGGATTAAAACCATGATCTCTTGACTTGGTAAGAGTATTCTGCATCATTCAGAAACTCTGTCCATCACCACCCCCTTTTTCCCAAATCGATTTTATCCACACTTTGTGTGGGAGGGTATGCTCAGACGTGAGTCCCTTGCTCATTGCACCATCAGGATTCAGGCAAGCCGGGCCGACGAAGGCTGTGATACCAGAAACCGGTCCCCGGAAGCTTGTTTCCTTCCCAGTATAAGAATTGGCTTGGTAGTTTGGTTTGCCCTGTTCCCATCATGCACTGGGACAGGTACAGACTAATTTGCATGTAGCCAGGTTCTGAGCTGGGATGGTGCAGTGAGCTAAAAAACGGTGATGGATTAAAACCATGATCTCTTGACTTGGTAAGAGTATTCTGCATCATTCAGAAACTCTGTCCATCACCACCCCCTTTTTCCCAAATCGATTTTATCCACACTTTGTGTGGGAGGGTATGCTCAGACGTGAGTCCCTTGCTCATTGCACCATCAGGATTCAGGCAAGCCGGGCCGACGAAGGCTGTGATGCCAGAAACCGGTCCCCGGAAGCTTGTTTCCTTCCCAGTATAAGAATTGGCTTGGTAGTTTGGTTTGCCCTGTTCCCATCATGCACTGGGACAGGTACAGACTAATTTGCATGTAGCCAGGTTCTGAGCTGGGATGGTGCAGTGAGCTAAAAAACGGTGATGGATTAAAACCATGATCTCTTGACTTGGTAAGAGTATTCTGCATCATTCAGAAACTCTGTCCATCACCACCCCCTTTTTCCCAAATCGATTTTATCCACACTTTGTGTGGGAGGGTATGCTCAGACGTGAGTCCCTTGCTCATTGCACCATCAGGATTCAGGCAAGCCGGGCTGACAAAGGCTGTGATGCCAGAAACCGGTCCCCGGAAGCTTGTTTCCTTCCCAGTATAAGAATTGGCTTGGTAGTTTGGTTTGCCCTGTTCCCATCATGCACTGGGACAGGTACAGACTAATTTGCATGTAGCCAGGTTCTGAGCTGGGATGGTGCAGTGAGCTAAAAAACGGTGATGGATTAAAACCATGATCTCTTGACTTGGTAAGAGTATTCTGCATCATTCAGAAACTCTGTCCATCACCACCCCCTTTTTCCCAAATCGATTTTATCCACACTTTGTGTGGGAGGGTATGCTCAGACGTGAGTCCCTTGCTCATTGCACCATCAGGATTCAGGCAAGCCGGGCCGACGAAGGCTGTGATGCCAGAAACCGGTCCCCAGAAGCTTGTTTCCTTCCCAGTATAAGTATTGGCTTGGTAGTTTGGTTTGCCCTGTTCCCATCATGCACTGGGACAGGTACAGACTAATTTGCATGTAGCCAGGTTCTGAGCTGGGATGGTGCAGTGAGCTAAAAAACGGCGATGGATTAAAACCATGATCTCTTGACTTGGTAAGAGTATTCTGCATCATTCAGAAACTCTGTCCATCACCACCCCCTTTTTCCCAAATCGATTTTATCCACACTTTGTGTGGGAGGGTATGCTCAGACGTGAGTCCCTTGCTCATTGCACCATCAGGATTCAGGCAAGTCGGGCCGACGAAGGCTGTGATGCCAGAAACCGGTCCCCGGAAGCTTGTTTCCTTCCCAGTATAAGAATTGGCTTAGTAGTTTGGTTTGCCCTGTTCCCATCATGCACTGGGACAGGTACAGACTAATTTGCATGTAGCCAGGTTCTGAGCTGGGATGGTGCAGTGAGCTAAAAAACGGTGATGGATTAAAACCATGATCTCTTGACTTGGTAAGAGTATTCTGCATCATTCAGAAACTCTGTCCATCACCACCTCCTTTTTCCCAAATCGATTTTATCCACACTTTGTGTGGGAGGGTATGCTCAGACGTGAGTCCCTTGCTCATTGCACCATCAGGATTCAGGCAAGCCGGGCCGACGAAGGCTGTGATGCCAGAAACCGGTCCCCGGAAGCTTGTTTCCTTCCCAGTATAAGAATTGGCTTGGTAGTTTGGTTTGCCCTGTTCCCATCATGCACTGGGACAGGTACAGACTAATTTGCATGTAGCCAGGTTCTGAGCTGGGATGGTGCAGTGAGCTAAAAAACGGTGATGGATTAAAACCATGATCTCTTGACTTGGTAAGAGTATTCTGCATCATTCAGAAACTCTGTCCATCACCACCCCCTTTTTCCCAAATCGATTTTATCCACACTTTGTGTGGTAGGGTATGCTCAGACGTGAGTCCCTTGCTCATTGCACCATCAGGATTCAGGCAAGCCGGGCCGACGAAGGCTGTGATGCCAGAAACCGGTCCCCGGAAGCTTGTTTCCTTCCCAGTATAAGAATTGGTTTGGTAGTTTGGTTTGCCCTGTTCCCATCATGCACTGGGACAGGTACAGACTAATTTGCATGTAGCCAGGTTCTGAGCTGGGATGGTGCAGTGAGCTAAAAAACGGTGATGGATTAAAACCATGATCTCTTGACTTGGTAAGAGTATTCTGCATCATTCAGAAACTCTGTCCATCACCACCCCCTTTTTCCCAAATCGATTTTATCCACACTTTGTGTGGGAGGGTATGCTCAGACGTGAGTCCCTTGCTCATTGCACCATCAGGATTCAGGCAAGCCGGGCCGACGAAGGCTGTGATGCCAGAAACCGGTCCCCGGAAGCTTGTTTCCTTCCCAGTATAAGAATTGGCTTGGTAGTTTGGTTTGCCCTGTTCCCATCATGCACTGGGACAGGTACAGACTAATTTGCATGTAGCCAGGTTCTGAGCTGGGATGGTGCAGTGAGCTAAAAAACGGTGATGGATTAAAACCATGATCTCTTGACTTGGTAAGAGTATTCTGCATCATTCAGAAACTCTGTCCATCACCACCCCCTTTTTCCCAAATCGATTTTATCCACACTTTGTGTGGGAGGGTATGCTCAGACGTGAGTCCCTTGCTCATTGCACCATCAGGATTCAGGCAAGCCGGGCCGACGAAGGCTGTGATGCCAGAAACCGGTCCCCGGAAGCTTGTTTCCTCCCCAGTATAAGAATTGGCTTGGTAGTTTGGTTTGCCCTGTTCCCATCATGCACTGGGACAGGTACAGACTAATTTGCATGTAGCCAGGTTCTGAGCTGGGATGGTGCAGTGAGCTAAAAAACGGTGATGGATTAAAACCATGATCTCTTGACTTGGTAAGAGTATTCTGCATCATTCAGAAACTCTGTCCATCACCACCCCCTTTTTCCCAAATCGATTGTATCCACACTTTGTGTGGGAGGGTATGCTCAGACGTGAGTCCCTTGCTCATTGCACCATCAGGATTCAGGCAAGCCGGGCCGACGAAGGCTGTGATGCCAGAAACCGGTCCCCGGAAGCTTGTTTCCTTCCCAGTATAAGAATTGGCTTGGTAGTTTGGTTTGCCCTGTTCCCATCATGCACTGGGACAGGTACAGACTAATTTGCATGTAGCCAGGTTCTGAGCTGGGATGGTGCAGTGAGCTAAAAAACGGTGATGGATTAAAACCATGATCTCTTGACTTGGTAAGAGTATTCTGCATCATTGAGAAACTCTGTCCATCACCACCCCCTTTCTCCCAAATCGATTTTATCCACACTTTGTGTGGGAGGGTATGCTCAGACGTGAGTCCCTTGCTCATTGCACCATCAGGATTCAGGCAAGCCGGGCCGACGAAGGCTGTGATGCCAGAAACCGGTCCCCGGAAGCTTGTTTCCTTTCCAGTATAAGAATTGGCTTGGTAGTTTGGTTTGCCCTGTTCCCATCATGCACTGGGACAGGCACAGACTAATTTGCATGTAGCCAGGTTCTGAGCTGGGATGGTGCAGTGAGCTAAAAAACGGTGATGGATTAAAACCATGATCTCTTGACTTGGTAAGAGTATTCTGCATCATTCAGAAACTCTGTCCATCACCACCCCCTTTTTCCCAAATCGATTTTATCCACACTTTGTGTGGGAGGGTATGCTCAGACGTGAGTCCCTTGCTCATTGCACCATCAGGATTCAGGCAAGCCGGGCCGACGAAGGCTGTGATGCCAGAAACCGGTCCCCGGAAGCTTGTTTCCTTCCCAGTATAAGAATTGGCTTGGTAGTTTGGTTTGCCCTGTTCCCATCATGCACTGGGACAGGTACAGACTAATTTGCATGTAGCCAGGTTCTGAGCTGGGATGGTGCAGTGAGCTAAAAAACGGTGATGGATTAAAACCATGATCTCTTGACTTGGTAAGAGTATTCTGCATCGTTCAGAAACTCTGTCCATCACCACCCCCTTTTTCCCAAATCGATTTTATCCACACTTTGTGTGGGAGGGTATGCTCAGACGTGAGTCCCTTGCTCATTGCACCATCAGGATTCAGGCAAGCCGGGCCGACGAAGGCTGTGATGCCAGAAACCGGTCCCCGGAAGCTTGTTTCCTTCCCAGTATAAGAATTGGCTTGGTAGTTTGGTTTGCCTTGTTCCCATCATGCACTGGGACAGGTACAGACTAATTTGCATGTAGCCAGGTTCTGAGCTGGGATGGTGCAGTGAGCTAAAAAACGGTGATGGATTAAAACCATGATCTCTTGACTTGGTAAGAGTATTCTGCATCATTCAGAAACTCTGTCCATCACCACCCCCTTTTTCCCAAATCGATTTTATCCACACTTTGTGTGGGAGGGTATGCTCAGACGTGAGTCCCTTGCTCATTGCACCATCAGGATTCAGGCAAGTCGGGCCGACGAAGGCTGTGATGCCAGAAACCGGTCCCCGGAAGCTTGTTTCCTTCCCAGTATAAGAATTGGCTTAGTAGTTTGGTTTGCCCTGTTCCCATCATGCACTGGGACAGGTACAGACTAATTTGCATGTAGCCAGGTTCTGAGCTGGGATGGTGCAGTGAGCTAAAAAACGGTGATGGATTAAAACCATGATCTCTTGACTTGGTAAGAGTATTCTGCATCATTCAGAAACTCTGTCCATCACCACCTCCTTTTTCCCAAATCGATTTTATCCACACTTTGTGTGGGAGGGTATGCTCAGACGTGAGTCCCTTGCTCATTGCACCATCAGGATTCAGGCAAGCCGGGCCGACGAAGGCTGTGATGCCAGAAACCGGTCCCCGGAAGCTTGTTTCCTTCCCAGTATAAGAATTGGCTTGGTAGTTTGGTTTGCCCTGTTCCCATCATGCACTGGGACAGGTACAGACTAATTTGCATGTAGCCAGGTTCTGAGCTGGGATGGTGCAGTGAGCTAAAAAACGGTGATGGATTAAAACCATGATCTCTTGACTTGGTAAGAGTATTCTGCATCATTCAGAAACTCTGTCCATCACCACCCCCTTTTTCCCAAATCGATTTTATCCACACTTTGTGTGGTAGGGTATGCTCAGACGTGAGTCCCTTGCTCATTGCACCATCAGGATTCAGGCAAGCCGGGCCGACGAAGGCTGTGATGCCAGAAACCGGTCCCCGGAAGCTTGTTTCCTTCCCAGTATAAGAATTGGTTTGGTAGTTTGGTTTGCCCTGTTCCCATCATGCACTGGGACAGGTACAGACTAATTTGCATGTAGCCAGGTTCTGAGCTGGGATGGTGCAGTGAGCTAAAAAACGGTGATGGATTAAAACCATGATCTCTTGACTTGGTAAGAGTATTCTGCATCATTCAGAAACTCTGTCCATCACCACCCCCTTTTTCCCAAATCGATTTTATCCACACTTTGTGTGGGAGGGTATGCTCAGACGTGAGTCCCTTGCTCATTGCACCATCAGGATTCAGGCAAGCCGGGCCGACGAAGGCTGTGATGCCAGAAACCGGTCCCCGGAAGCTTGTTTCCTTCCCAGTATAAGAATTGGCTTGGTAGTTTGGTTTGCCCTGTTCCCATCATGCACTGGGACAGGTACAGACTAATTTGCATGTAGCCAGGTTCTGAGCTGGGATGGTGCAGTGAGCTAAAAAACGGTGATGGATTAAAACCATGATCTCTTGACTTGGTAAGAGTATTCTGCATCATTCAGAAACTCTGTCCATCACCACCCCCTTTTTCCCAAATCGATTTTATCCACACTTTGTGTGGGAGGGTATGCTCAGACGTGAGTCCCTTGCTCATTGCACCATCAGGATTCAGGCAAGCCGGGCCGACGAAGGCTGTGATGCCAGAAACCGGTCCCCGGAAGCTTGTTTCCTTCCCAGTATAAGAATTGGCTTGGTAGTTTGGTTTGCCCTGTTCCCATCATGCACTGGGACAGGTACAGACTAATTTGCATGTAGCCAGGTTCTGAGCTGGGATGGTGCAGTGAGCTAAAAAACGGTGATGGATTAAAACCATGATCTCTTGACTTGGTAAGAGTATTCTGCATCATTCAGAAACTCTGTCCATCACCACCCCCTTTTTCCCAAATCGATTGTATCCACACTTTGTGTGGGAGGGTATGCTCAGACGTGAGTCCCTTGCTCATTGCACCATCAGGATTCAGGCAAGCCGGGCCGACGAAGGCTGTGATGCCAGAAACCGGTCCCCGGAAGCTTGTTTCCTTCCCAGTATAAGAATTGGCTTGGTAGTTTGGTTTGCCCTGTTCCCATCATGCACTGGGACAGGTACAGACTAATTTGCATGTAGCCAGGTTCTGAGCTGGGATGGTGCAGTGAGCTAAAAAACGGTGATGGATTAAAACCATGATCTCTTGACTTGGTAAGAGTATTCTGCATCATTGAGAAACTCTGTCCATCACCACCCCCTTTCTCCCAAATCGATTTTATCCACACTTTGTGTGGGAGGGTATGCTCAGACGTGAGTCCCTTGCTCATTGCACCATCAGGATTCAGGCAAGCCGGGCCGACGAAGGCTGTGATGCCAGAAACCGGTCCCCGGAAGCTTGTTTCCTTTCCAGTATAAGAATTGGCTTGGTAGTTTGGTTTGCCCTGTTCCCATCATGCACTGGGACAGGCACAGACTAATTTGCATGTAGCCAGGTTCTGAGCTGGGATGGTGCAGTGAGCTAAAAAACGGTGATGGATTAAAACCATGATCTCTTGACTTGGTAAGAGTATTCTGCATCATTCAGAAACTCTGTCCATCACCACCCCCTTTTTCCCAAATCGATTTTATCCACACTTTGTGTGGGAGGGTATGCTCAGACGTGAGTCCCTTGCTCATTGCACCATCAGGATTCAGGCAAGCCGGGCCGACGAAGGCTGTGATGCCAGAAACCGGTCCCCGGAAGCTTGTTTCCTTCCCAGTATAAGAATTGGCTTGGTAGTTTGGTTTGCCCTGTTCCCATCATGCACTGGGACAGGTACAGACTAATTTGCATGTAGCCAGGTTCTGAGCTGGGATGGTGCAGTGAGCTAAAAAACGGTGATGGATTAAAACCATGATCTCTTGACTTGGTAAGAGTATTCTGCATCGTTCAGAAACTCTGTCCATCACCACCCCCTTTTTCCCAAATCGATTTTATCCACACTTTGTGTGGGAGGGTATGCTCAGACGTGAGTCCCTTGCTCATTGCACCATCAGGATTCAGGCAAGCCGGGCCGACGAAGGCTGTGATGCCAGAAACCGGTCCCCGGAAGCTTGTTTCCTTCCCAGTATAAGAATTGGCTTGGTAGTTTGGTTTGCCTTGTTCCCATCATGCACTGGGACAGGTACAGACTAATTTGCATGTAGCCAGGTTCTGAGCTGGGATGGTGCAGTGAGCTAAAAAACGGTGATGGATTAAAACCATGATCTCTTGACTTGGTAAGAGTATTCTGCATCATTCAGAAACTCTGTCCATCACCACCCCCTTTTTCCCAAATCGATTTTATCCACACTTTGTGTGGGAGGGTATGCTCAGACGTGAGTCCCTTGCTCATTGCACCATCAGGATTCAGGCAAGCCGGGCCGACGAAGGCTGTGATGCCAGAAACCGGTCCCCGGAAGCTTGTTTCCTTCCCAGTATAAGAATTGGCTTGGTAGTTTGGTTTGCCCTGTTCCCATTATGCACTGGGACAGGTACAGACTAATTTGCATGTAGCCAGGTTCTGAGCTGGGATGGTGCAGTGAGCTAAAAAACGGTGATGGATTAAAACCATGATCTCTTGACTTGGTAAGAGTATTCTGCATCATTCAGAAACTCTGTCCATCACCACCCCCTTTTTCCCAAATCGATTTTATCCACACTTTGTGTGGGAGGGTATGCTCAGACGTGAGTCCCTTGCTCATTGCACCATCAGGATTCAGGCAAGCCCGGCCGACGAAGGCTGTGATGCCAGAAACCGGTCCCCGGAAGCTTGTTTCCTTCCCAGTATAAGAATTGGCTCGGTAGTTTGGTTTGCCCTGTTCCCATCATGCACTGGGACAGGTACAGACTAATTTGCATGTAGCCAGGTTCTGAGCTGGGATGGTGCAGTGAGCTAAAAAACGGTGATGGATTAAAACCATGATCTCTTGACTTGGTAAGAGTATTCTGCATCATTCAGAAACTCTGTCCATCACCACCCCCTTTTTCCCAAATCGATTTTATCCACACTTTGTGTGGGAGGGTATGCTCAGACGTGAGTCCCTTGCTCATTGCACCATCAGGATTCAGGCAAGCCGGGCCGACGAAGGCTGTGATACCAGAAACCGGTCCCCGGAAGCTTGTTTCCTTCCCAGTATAAGAATTCGCTTGGTAGTTTGGTTTGCCCTGTTCCCATCATGCACTGGGACAGGTACAGACTAATTTGCATGTAGCCAGGTTCTGAGCTGGGATGGTGCAGTGAGCTAAAAAACGGTGATGGATTAAAACCATGATCTCTTGACTTGGTAAGAGTATTCTGCATCATTCAGAAACTCTGTCCATCACCACCCCCTTTTTCCCAAATCGATTTTATCCACACTTTGTGTGGGAGGGTATGCTCAGACGTGAGTCCCTTGCTCATTGCACCATCAGGATTCAGGCAAGCCGGGCCGACGAAGGCTGTGATGCCAGAAACCGGTCCCCGGAAGCTTGTTTCCTTCCCAGTATAAGAATTGGCTTGGTAGTTTGGTTTGCCCTGTTCCCATCATGCACTGGGACAGGTACAGACTAATTTGCATGTAGCCAGGTTCTGAGCTGGGATGGTGCAGTGAGCTAAAAAACGGTGATGGATTAAAACCATGATCTCTTGACTTGGTAAGAGTATTCTGCATCATTCAGAAACTCTGTCCATCACCACCCCCTTTTTCCCAAATCGATTTTATCCACACTTTGTGTGGGAGGGTATGCTCAGACGTGAGTCCCTTGCTCATTGCACCATCAGGATTCAGGCAAGCCGGGCCGACGAAGGCTGTGATGCCAGAAACCGGTCCCCGGAAGCTTGTTTCCTTCCCAGTATAAGAATTGGCTTGGTAGTTTGGTTTGCCCTGTTCCCATCATGCACTGGGACAGGTACAGACTAATTTGCATGTAGCCAGGTTCTGAGCTGGGATGGTGCAGTGAGCTAAAAAACGGTGATGGATTAAAACCATGATCTCTTGACTTGGTAAGAGTATTCTGCATCATTCAGAAACTCTGTCCATCACCATCCCCTTTTTCCCAAATCGATTTTATCCACACTTTGTGTGGGAGGGTATGCTCAGACGTGAGTCCCTTGCTCATTGCACCATCAGGATTCAGGCAAGCCGGGCCGACGAAGGCTGTGATGCCAGAAACCGGTCCCCGGAAGCTTGTTTCCTTCCCAGTATAAGAATTGGCTTAGTAGTTTGGTTTGCCCTGTTCCCATCATGCACTGGGACAGGTACAGACTAATTTGCATGTAGCCAGGTTCCTAGCTGGGATGGTGCAGTGAGCTAAAAAACGGTGATGGATTAAAACCATGATCTCTTGACTTGGTAAGAGTATTCTGCATCATTCAGAAACTCTGTCCATCACCACCCCCTTTTTCCCAAATCGATTTTATCCACACTTTGTGTGGGAGGGTATGCTCAGACGTGAGTCCCTTGCTCATTGCACCATCAGGATTCAGGCAAGCCGGGCCGACGAAGGCTGTGATGCCAGAAACCGGTCCCCGGAAGCTTGTTTCCTTCCCAGTATAAGAATTGGCTTGGTAGTTTGGTTTGCCCTGTTCCCATCATGCACTGGGACAGGTACAGACTAATTTGCATGTAGCCAGGTTCTGAGCTGGGATGGTGCAGTGAGCTAAAAAACGGTGATGGATTAAAACCATGATCTCTTGACTTGGTAAGAGTATTCTGCATCATTCAGAAACTCTGTCCATCACCACCCCCTTTTTCCCAAATCGATTTTATCCACACTTTGTGTGGGAGGGTACGCTCAGACGTGAGTCCCTTGCTCATTGCACCATCAGGATTCAGGCAAGCCGGGCCGACGAAGGCTGTGATGCCAGAAACCGGTCCCCGGAAGCTTGTTTCCTTCCCAGTATAAGAATTGGCTTGGTAGTTTGGTTTGCCCTGTTCCCATCATGCACTGGGACAGGTACAGACTAATTTGCATGTAGCCAGGTTCTGAGCTGGGATGGTGCAGTGAGCTAAAAAACGGTGATGGATTAAAACCATGATCTCTTGACTTGGTAAGAGTATTCTGCATCATTCAGAAACTCTGTCCATCACCACCCCCTTTTTCCCAAATCGATTTTATCCACACTTTTTGTGGGAGGGTATGCTCAGACGTGAGTCCCTTGCTCATTGCACCATCAGGATTCAGGCAAGCCGGGCCGACGAAGGCTGTGATGCCAGAAACCGGTCCCCGGAAGCTTGTTTCCTTCCCAGTATAAGAATTGGCTTGGTAGTTTGGTTTGCCCTGTTCCCATCATGCACTGGGACAGGTACAGACTAATTTGCATGTAGCCAGGTTCTGAGCTGGGATGGTGCAGTGAGCTAAAAAACGGTGATGGATTAAAACCATGATCTCTTGACTTGGTAAGAGTATTCTGCATCATTCAGAAACTCTGTCCATCACCACCCCCTTTTTCCCAAATCGATTTTATCCACACTTTGTGTGGGAGGGTATGCTCAGACGTGAGTCCCTTGCTCATTGCACCATCAGGATTCAGGCAAGCCGGGCCGACGAAGGCTGTGATGCCAGAAACCGGTCCCCGGAAGCTTGTTTCCTTCCCAGTATAAGAATTGGCTTGGTAGTTTGGTTTGCCCTGTTCCCATCATGCACTGGGACAGGTACAGACTAATTTGCATGTAGCCAGGTTCTGAGCTGGGATGGTGCAGTGAGCTAAAAAACGGTGATGGATTAAAACCATGATCTCTTGACTTGGTAAGAGTATTCTGCATCATTCAGAAACTCTGTCCATCACCACCCCCTTTCTCCCAAATCGATTTTATCCACACTTTGTTTGGGAGGGTATGCTCAGACGTGAGTCCCTTGCTCATTGCACCATCAGGATTCAGGCAAGCCGGGCCGACGAAGGCTGTGATGCCAGAAACCGGTCCCCGGAAGCTTGTTTCCTTTCCAGTATAAGAATTGGCTTGGTAGTTTGGTTTGCCCTGTTCCCATCATGCACTGGGACAGGCACAGACTAATTTGCATGTAGCCAGGTTCTGAGCTGGGATGGTGCAGTGAGCTAAAAAACGGTGATGGATTAAAACCATGATCTCTTGACTTGGTAAGAGTATTCTGCATCATTCAGAAACTCTGTCCATCACCACCCCCTTTTTCCCAAATCGATTTTATCCACACTTTGTGTGGGAGGGTATGCTCAGACGTGAGTCCCTTGCTCATTGCACCATCAGGATTCAGGCAAGCCGGGCCGACGAAGGCTGTGATGCCAGAAACCGGTCCCCGGAAGCTTGTTTCCTTCCCAGTATAAGAATTGGCTTGGTAGTTTGGTTTGCCCTGTTCCCATCATGCACTGGGACAGGTACAGACTAATTTGCATGTAGCCAGGTTCTGAGCTGGGATGGTGCAGTGAGCTAAAAAACGGTGATGGATTAAAACCATGATCTCTTGACTTGGTAAGAGTATTCTGCATCATTCAGAAACTCTGTCCATCACCACCCCCTTTTTCCCAAATCGATTTTATCCACACTTTGTGTGGGAGGGTATGCTCAGACGTGAGTCCCTTGCTCATTGCACCATCAGGATTCAGGCAAGCCGGGCCGACGAAGGCTGTGATGCCAGAAACCGGTCCCCGGAAGCTTGTTTCCTTCCCAGTATAAGAATTGGCTTAGTAGTTTGGTTTGCCCTGTTCCCATCATGCACTGGGACAGGTACAGACTAATTTGCATGTAGCCAGGTTCCTAGCTGGGATGGTGCAGTGAGCTAAAAAACGGTGATGGATTAAAACCATGATCTCTTGACTTGGTAAGAGTATTCTGCATCATTCAGAAACTCTGTCCATCACCACCCCCTTTTTCCCAAATCGATTTTATCCACACTTTGTGTGGGAGGGTATGCTCAGACGTGAGTCCCTTGCTCATTGCACCATCAGGATTCAGGCAAGCCGGGCCGACGAAGGCTGTGATGCCAGAAACCGGTCCCCGGAAGCTTGTTTCCTTCCCAGTATAAGAATTGGCTTGGTAGTTTGGTTTGCCCTGTTCCCATCATGCACTGGGACAGGTACAGACTAATTTGCATGTAGCCAGGTTCTGAGCTGGGATGGTGCAGTGAGCTAAAAAACGGTGATGGATTAAAACCATGATCTCTTGACTTGGTAAGAGTATTCTGCATCATTCAGAAACTCTGTCCATCACCACCCCCTTTTTCCCAAATCGATTTTATCCACACTTTGTGTGGGAGGGTATGCTCAGACGTGAGTCCCTTGCTCATTGCACCATCAGGATTCAGGGAAGCCGGGCCGACGAAGGCTGTGATGCCAGAAACCGGTCCCCGGAAGCTTGTTTCCTTCCCAGTATAAGAATTGGCTTGGTAGTTTGGTTTGCCCTGTTCCCATCATGCACTGGGACAGGTACAGACTAATTTGCATGTAGCCAGGTTCTGAGCTGGGATGGTGCAGTGAGCTAAAAAACGGTGATGGATTAAAACCATGATCTCTTGACTTGGTAAGAGTATTCTGCATCATTCAGAAACTCTGTCCATCACCACCCCCTTTTTCCCAAATCGATTTTATCCACACTTTGTGTGGGAGGGTACGCTCAGACGTGAGTCCCTTGCTCATTGCACCATCAGGATTCAGGCAAGCCGGGCCGACGAAGGCTGTGATGCCAGAAACCGGTCCCCGGAAGCTTGTTTCCTTCCCAGTATAAGAATTGGCTTGGTAGTTTGGTTTGCCCTGTTCCCATCATGCACTGGGACAGGTACAGACTAATTTGCATGTAGCCAGGTTCTGAGCTGGGATGGTGCAGTGAGCTAAAAAACGGTGATGGATTAAAACCATGATCTCTTGACTTGGTAAGAGTATTCTGCATCATTCAGAAACTCTGTCCATCACCACCCCCTTTTTCCCAAATCGATTTTATCCACACTTTTTGTGGGAGGGTATGCTCAGACGTGAGTCCCTTGCTCATTGCACCATCAGGATTCAGGCAAGCCGGGCCGACGAAGGCTGTGATGCCAGAAACCGGTCCCCGGAAGCTTGTTTCCTTCCCAGTATAAGAATTGGCTTGGTAGTTTGGTTTGCCCTGTTCCCATCATGCACTGGGACAGGTACAGACTAATTTGCATGTAGCCAGGTTCTGAGCTGGGATGGTGCAGTGAGCTAAAAAACGGTGATGGATTAAAACCATGATCTCTTGACTTGGTAAGAGTATTCTGCATCATTCAGAAACTCTGTCCATCACCACCCCCTTTTTCCCAAATCGATTTTATCCACACTTTGTGTGGGAGGGTATGCTCAGACGTGAGTCCCTTGCTCATTGCACCATCAGGATTCAGGCAAGCCGGGCCGACGAAGGCTGTGATGCCAGAAACCGGTCCCCGGAAGCTTGTTTCCTTCCCAGTATAAGAATTGGCTTGGTAGTTTGGTTTGCCCTGTTCCCATCATGCACTGGGACAGGTACAGACTAATTTGCATGTAGCCAGGTTCTGAGCTGGGATGGTGCAGTGAGCTAAAAAACGGTGATGGATTAAAACCATGATCTCTTGACTTGGTAAGAGTATTCTGCATCATTCAGAAACTCTGTCCATCACCACCCCCTTTCTCCCAAATCGATTTTATCCACACTTTGTTTGGGAGGGTATGCTCAGACGTGAGTCCCTTGCTCATTGCACCATCAGGATTCAGGCAAGCCGGGCCGACGAAGGCTGTGATGCCAGAAACCGGTCCCCGGAAGCTTGTTTCCTTTCCAGTATAATAATTGGCTTGGTAGTTTGGTTTGCCCTGTTCCCATCATGCACTGGGACAGGCACAGACTAATTTGCATGTAGCCAGGTTCTGAGCTGGGATGGTGCAGTGAGCTAAAAAACGGTGATGGATTAAAACCATGATCTCTTGACTTGGTAAGAGTATTCTGCATCATTCAGAAACTCTGTCCATCACCACCCCCTTTTTCCCAAATCGATTTTATCCACACTTTGTGTGGGAGGGTATGCTCAGACGTGAGTCCCTTGCTCATTGCACCATCAGGATTCAGGCAAGCCGGGCCGACGAAGGCTGTGATGCCAGAAACCGGTCCCCGGAAGCTTGTTTCCTTCCCAGTATAAGAATTGGCTTGGTAGTTTGGTTTGCCCTGTTCCCATCATGCACTGGGACAGGTACAGACTAATTTGCATGTAGCCAGGTTCTGAGCTGGGATGGTGCAGTGAGCTAAAAAACGGTGATGGGTTAAAACCATGATCTCTTGACTTGGTAAGAGTATTCTGCATCATTCAGAAACTCTGTCCATCACCACCCCCTTTTTCCCAAATCGATTTTATCCACACATTGTGTGGGAGGGTATGCTCAGACGTGAGTCCCTTGCTCATTGCACCATCAGGATTCAGGCAAGCCGGGCCGACGAAGGCTGTGATGCCAGAAACCGGTCCCCGGAAGCTTGTTTCCTTCCCAGTATAAGAATTGGCTTGGTAGTTTGGTTTGCCCTGTTCCCATCATGCACTGGGACAGGTACAGACTAATTTGCATGTAGCCAGGTTCTGAGCTGGGATGGTGCAGTGAGCTAAAAAACGGTGATGGATTAAAACCATGATCTCTTGACTTGGTAAGAGTATTCTGCATCATTCAGAAACTCTGTCCATCACCACCCCCTTTTTCCCAAATCGATTTTATCCACACTTTGTGTGGGAGGGTATGCTCAGACGTGAGTCCCTTGCTCATTGCACCATCAGGATTCAGGCAAGCCGGGCCGACGAAGGCTGTGATACCAGAAACCGGTCCCCGGAAGCTTGTTTCCTTCCCAGTATAAGAATTCGCTTGGTAGTTTGGTTTGCCCTGTTCCCATCATGCACTGGGACAGGTACAGACTAATTTGCATGTAGCCAGGTTCTGAGCTGGGATGGTGCAGTGAGCTAAAAAACGGTGATGGATTAAAACCATGATCTCTTGACTTGGTAAGAGTATTCTGCATCATTCAGAAACTCTGTCCATCACCACCCCCTTTTTCCCAAATCGATTTTATCCACACTTTGTGTGGGAGGGTATGCTCAGACGTGAGTCCCTTGCTCATTGCACCATCAGGATTCAGGCAAGCCGGGCCGACGAAGGCTGTGATGCCAGAAACCGGTCCCCGGAAGCTTGTTTCCTTCCCAGTATAAGAATTGGCTTGGTAGTTTGGTTTGCCCTGTTCCCATCATGCACTGGGACAGGTACAGACTAATTTGCATGTAGCCAGGTTCTGAGCTGGGATGGTGCAGTGAGCTAAAAAACGGTGATGGATTAAAACCATGATCTCTTGACTTGGTAAGAGTATTCTGCATCATTCAGAAACTCTGTCCATCACCACCCCCTTTTTCCCAAATCGATTTTATCCACACTTTGTGTGGGAGGGTATGCTCAGACGTGAGTCCCTTGCTCATTGCACCATCAGGATTCAGGCAAGCCGGGCCGACAAAGGCTGTGATGCCAGAAACCGGTCCCCGGAAGCTTGTTTCCTTCCCAGTATAAGAATTGGCTTGGTAGTTTGGTTTGCCCTGTTCCCATCATGCAGTGGGACAGGTACAGACTAATTTGCATGTAGCCAGGTTCTGAGCTGGGATGGTGCAGTGAGCTAAAAAACGGTGATGGATTAAAACCATGATCTCTTGACTTGGTAAGAGTATTCTGCATCATTCAGAAACTCTGTCCATCACCACCCCCTTTTTCCCAAATCGATTTTATCCACACTTTGTGTGGGAGGGTATGCTCAGACGTGAGTCCCTTGCTCATTGCACCATCAGGATTCAGGCAAGCCGGGCCGACGAAGGCTGTGATGCCAGAAACCGGTCCCCGGAAGCTTGTTTCCTTCCCAGTATAAGAATTGGCTTGGTAGTTTGGTTTGCCCTGTTCCCATCATGCACTGGGACAGGTACAGACTAATTTGCATGTAGCCAGGTTCTGAGCTGGGATGGTGCAGTGAGCTAAAAAACGGTGATGGATTAAAACCATGATCTCTTGACTTGGTAAGAGTATTCTGCATCATTCAGAAACTCTGTCCATCACCATCCCCTTTTTCCCAAATCGATTTTATCCACACTTTGTGTGGGAGGGTATGCTCAGACGTGAGTCCCTTGCTCATTGCACCATCAGGATTCAGGCAAGCCGGGCCGACGAAGGCTGTGATGCCAGAAACCGGTCCCCGGAAGCTTGTTTCCTTCCCAGTATAAGAATTGGCTTAGTAGTTTGGTTTGACCTGTTCCCATCATGCACTGGGACAGGTACAGACTAATTTGCATGTAGCCAGGTTCCTAGCTGGGATGGTGCAGTGAGCTAAAAAACGGTGATGGATTAAAACCATGATCTCTTGACTTGGTAAGAGTATTCTGCATCATTCAGAAACTCTGTCCATCACCACCCCCTTTTTCCCAAATCGATTTTATCCACACTTTGTGTGGGAGGGTATGCTCAGACGTGAGTCCCTTGCTCATTGCACCATCAGGATTCAGGCAAGCCGGGCCGACGAAGGCTGTGATGCCAGAAACCGGTCCCCGGAAGCTTGTTTCCTTCCCAGTATAAGAATTGGCTTGGTAGTTTGGTTTGCCCTGTTCCCATCATGCACTGGGACAGGTACAGACTAATTTGCATGTAGCCAGGTTCTGAGCTGGGATGGTGCAGTGAGCTAAAAAACGGTGATGGATTAAAACCATGATCTCTTGACTTGGTAAGAGTATTCTGCATCATTCAGAAACTCTGTCCATCACCACCCCCTTTTTCCCAAATCGATTTTATCCACACTTTGTGTGGGAGGGTATGCTCAGACGTGAGTCCCTTGCTCATTGCACCATCAGGATTCAGGCAAGCCGGGCCGACGAAGGCTGTGATGCCAGAAACCGGTCCCCGGAAGCTTGTTTCCTTCCCAGAATAAGAATTGGCTTGGTAGTTTGGTTTGCCCTGTTCCCATCATGCACTGGGACAGGTACAGACTAATTTGCATGTAGCCAGGTTCTGAGCTGGGATGGTGCAGTGAGCTAAAAAACGGTGATGGATTAAAACCATGATCTCTTGACTTGGTAAGAGTATTCTGCATCATTCAGAAACTCTGTCCATCACCACCCCCTTTCTCCCAAATCGATTTTATCCACACTTTGTTTGGGAGGGTATGCTCAGACGTGAGTCCCTTGCTCATTGCACCATCAGGATTCAGGCAAGCCGGGCCGACGAAGGCTGTGATGCCAGAAACCGGTCCCCGGAAGCTTGTTTCCTTTCCAGTATAATAATTGGCTTGGTAGTTTGGTTTGCCCTGTTCCCATCATGCACTGGGACAGGCACAGACTAATTTGCATGTAGCCAGGTTCTGAGCTGGGATGGTGCAGTGAGCTAAAAAACGGTGATGGATTAAAACCATGATCTCTTGACTTGGTAAGAGTATTCTGCATCATTCAGAAACTCTGTCCATCACCACCCCCTTTTTCCCAAATCGATTTTATCCACACTTTGTGTGGGAGGGTATGCTCAGACGTGAGTCCCTTGCTCATTGCACCATCAGGATTCAGGCAAGCCGGGCCGACGAAGGCTGTGATGCCAGAAACCGGTCCCCGGAAGCTTGTTTCCTTCCCAGTATAAGAATTGGCTTGGTAGTTTGGTTTGCCCTGTTCCCATCATGCACTGGGACAGGTACAGACTAATTTGCATGTAGCCAGGTTCTGAGCTGGGATGGTGCAGTGAGCTAAAAAACGGTGATGGGTTAAAACCATGATCTCTTGACTTGGTAAGAGTATTCTGCATCATTCAGAAACTCTGTCCATCACCACCCCCTTTTTCCCAAATCGATTTTATCCACACATTGTGTGGGAGGGTATGCTCAGACGTGAGTCCCTTGCTCATTGCACCATCAGGATTCAGGCAAGCCGGGCCGACGAAGGCTGTGATGCCAGAAACCGGTCCCCGGAAGCTTGTTTCCTTCCCAGTATAAGAATTGGCTTGGTAGTTTGGTTTGCCCTGTTCCCATCATGCACTGGGACAGGTACAGACTAATTTGCATGTAGCCAGGTTCTGAGCTGGGATGGTGCAGTGAGCTAAAAAACGGTGATGGATTAAAACCATGATCTCTTGACTTGGTAAGAGTATTCTGCATCATTCAGAAACTCTGTCCATCACCACCCCCTTTTTCCCAAATCGATTTTATCCACACTTTGTGTGGGAGGGTATGCTCAGACGTGAGTCCCTTGCTCATTGCACCATCAGGATTCAGGCAAGCCGGGCCGACGAAGGCTGTGATACCAGAAACCGGTCCCCGGAAGCTTGTTTCCTTCCCAGTATAAGAATTGGCTTGGTAGTTTGGTTTGCCCTGTTCCCATCATGCACTGGGACAGGTACAGACTAATTTGCATGTAGCCAGGTTCTGAGCTGGGATGGTGCAGTGAGCTAAAAAACGGTGATGGATTAAAACCATGATCTCTTGACTTGGTAAGAGTATTCTGCATCATTCAGAAACTCTGTCCATCACCACCCCCTTTTTCCCAAATCGATTTTATCCACACTTTGTGTGGGAGGGTATGCTCAGACGTGAGTCCCTTGCTCATTGCACCATCAGGATTCAGGCAAGCCGGGCCGACGAAGGCTGTGATGCCAGAAACCGGTCCCCGGAAGCTTGTTTCCTTCCCAGTATAAGAATTGGCTTGGTAGTTTGGTTTGCCCTGTTCCCATCATGCACTGGGACAGGTACAGACTAATTTGCATGTAGCCAGGTTCTGAGCTGGGATGGTGCAGTGAGCTAAAAAACGGTGATGGATTAAAACCATGATCTCTTGACTTGGTAAGAGTATTCTGCATCATTCAGAAACTCTGTCCATCACCACCCCCTTTTTCCCAAATCGATTTTATCCACACTTTGTGTGGGAGGGTATGCTCAGACGTGAGTCCCTTGCTCATTGCACCATCAGGATTCAGGCAAGCCGGGCCGACAAAGGCTGTGATGCCAGAAACCGGTCCCCGGAAGCTTGTTTCCTTCCCAGTATAAGAATTGGCTTGGTAGTTTGGTTTGCCCTGTTCACATCATGCAGTGGGACAGGTACAGACTAATTTGCATGTAGCCAGGTTCTGAGCTGGGATGGTGCAGTGAGCTAAAAAACGGTGATGGATTAAAACCATGATCTCTTGACTTGGTAAGAGTATTCTGCATCATTCAGAAACTCTGTCCATCACCACCCCCTTTTTCCCAAATCGATTTTATCCACACTTTGTGTGGGAGGGTATGCTCAGACGTGAGTCCCTTGCTCATTGCACCATCAGGATTCAGGCAAGCCGGGCCGACGAAGGCTGTGATGCCAGAAACCGGTCCCCGGAAGCTTGTTTCCTTCCCAGTATAAGAATTGGCTTGGTAGTTTGGTTTGCCCTGTTCCCATCATGCACTGGGACAGGTACAGACTAATTTGCATGTAGCCAGGTTCTGAGCTGGGATGGTGCAGTGAGCTAAAAAACGGTGATGGATTAAAACCATGATCTCTTGACTTGGTAAGAGTATTCTGCATCATTCAGAAACTCTGTCCATCACCATCCCCTTTTTCCCAAATCGATTTTATCCACACTTTGTGTGGGAGGGTATGCTCAGACGTGAGTCCCTTGCTCATTGCACCATCAGGATTCAGGCAAGCCGGGCCGACGAAGGCTGTGATGCCAGAAACCGGTCCCCGGAAGCTTGTTTCCTTCCCAGTATAAGAATTGGCTTAGTAGTTTGGTTTGCCCTGTTCCCATCATGCACTGGGACAGGTACAGACTAATTTGCATGTAGCCAGGTTCCTAGCTGGGATGGTGCAGTGAGCTAAAAAACGGTGATGGATTAAAACCATGATCTCTTGACTTGGTAAGAGTATTCTGCATCATTCAGAAACTCTGTCCATCACCACCCCCTTTTTCCCAAATCGATTTTATCCACACTTTGTGTGGGAGGGTATGCTCAGACGTGAGTCCCTTGCTCATTGCACCATCAGGATTCAGGCAAGCTGGGCCGACGAAGGCTGTGATGCCAGAAACCGGTCCCCGGAAGCTTGTTTCCTTCCCAGTATAAGAATTGGCTTGGTAGTTTGGTTTGCCCTGTTCCCATCATGCACTGGGACAGGTACAGACTAATTTGCATGTAGCCAGGTTCTGAGCTGGGATGGTGCAGTGAGCTAAAAAACGGTGATGGATTAAAACCATGATCTCTTGACTTGGTAAGAGTATTCTGCATCATTCAGAAACTCTGTCCATCACCACCCCCTTTTTCCCAAATCGATTTTATCCACACTTTGTGTGGGAGGGTACGCTCAGACGTGAGTCCCTTGCTCATTGCACCATCAGGATTCAGGCAAGCCGGGCCGACGAAGGCTGTGATGCCAGAAACCGGTCCCCGGAAGCTTGTTTCCTTCCCAGTATAAGAATTGGCTTGGTAGTTTGGTTTGCCCTGTTCCCATCATGCACTGGGACAGGTACAGACTAATTTGCATGTAGCCAGGTTCTGAGCTGGGATGGTGCAGTGAGCTAAAAAACGGTGATGGATTAAAACCATGATCTCTTGACTTGGTAAGAGTATTCTGCATCATTCAGAAACTCTGTCCATCACCACCCCCTTTTTCCCAAATCGATTTTATCCACACTTTTTGTGGGAGGGTATGCTCAGACGTGAGTCCCTTGCTCATTGCACCATCAGGATTCAGGCAAGCCGGGCCGACGAAGGCTGTGATGCCAGAAACCGGTCCCCGGAAGCTTGTTTCCTTCCCAGTATAAGAATTGGCTTGGTAGTTTGGTTTGCCCTGTTCCCATCATGCACTGGGACAGGTACAGACTAATTTGCATGTAGCCAGGTTCTGAGCTGGGATGGTGCAGTGAGCTAAAAAACGGTGATGGATTAAAACCATGATCTCTTGACTTGGTAAGAGTATTCTGCATCATTCAGAAACTCTGTCCATCACCACCCCCTTTTTCCCAAATCGATTTTATCCACACTTTGTGTGGGAGGGTATGCTCAGACGTGAGTCCCTTGCTCATTGCACCATCAGGATTCAGGCAAGCCGGGCCGACGAAGGCTGTGATGCCAGAAACCGGTCCCCGGAAGCTTGTTTCCTTCCCAGTATAAGAATTGGCTTGGTAGTTTGGTTTGCCCTGTTCCCATCATGCACTGGGACAGGTACAGACTAATTTGCATGTAGCCAGGTTCTGAGCTGGGATGGTGCAGTGAGCTAAAAAACGGTGATGGATTAAAACCATGATCTCTTGACTTGGTAAGAGTATTCTGCATCATTCAGAAACTCTGTCCATCACCACCCCCTTTCTCCCAAATCGATTTTATCCACACTTTGTTTGGGAGGGTATGCTCAGACGTGAGTCCCTTGCTCATTGCACCATCAGGATTCAGGCAAGCCGGGCCGACGAAGGCTGTGATGCCAGAAACCGGTCCCCGGAAGCTTGTTTCCTTTCCAGTATAAGAATTGGCTTGGTAGTTTGGTTTGCCCTGTTCCCATCATGCACTGGGACAGGCACAGACTAATTTGCATGTAGCCAGGTTCTGAGCTGGGATGGTGCAGTGAGCTACAAAACGGTGATGGATTAAAACCATGATCTCTTGACTTGGTAAGAGTATTCTGCATCATTCAGAAACTCTGTCCATCACCACCCCCTTTTTCCCAAATCGATTTTATCCACACTTTGTGTGGGAGGGTATGCTCAGACGTGAGTCCCTTGCTCATTGCACCATCAGGATTCAGGCAAGCCGGGCCGACGAAGGCTGTGATGCCAGAAACCGGTCCCCGGAAGCTTGTTTCCTTCCCAGTATAAGAATTGGCTTGGTAGTTTGGTTTGCCCTGTTCCCATCATGCACTGGGACAGGTACAGACTAATTTGCATGTAGCCAGGTTCTGAGCTGGGATGGTGCAGTGAGCTAAAAAACGGTGATGGATTAAAACCATGATCTCTTGACTTGGTAAGAGTATTCTGCATCATTCAGAAACTCTGTCCATCACCACCCCCTTTTTCCCAAATCGATTTTATCCACACTTTGTGTGGGAGGGTATGCTCAGACGTGAGTCCCTTGCTCATTGCACCATCAGGATTCAGGCAAGCCGGGCCGACGAAGGCTGTGATGCCAGAAACCGGTCCCCGGAAGCTTGTTTCCTTCCCAGTATAAGAATTGGCTTAGTAGTTTGGTTTGCCCTGTTCCCATCATGCACTGGGACAGGTACAGACTAATTTGCATGTAGCCAGGTTCCTAGCTGGGATGGTGCAGTGAGCTAAAAAACGGTGATGGATTAAAACCATGATCTCTTGACTTGGTAAGAGTATTCTGCATCATTCAGAAACTCTGTCCATCACCACCCCCTTTTTCCCAAATCGATTTTATCCACACTTTGTGTGGGAGGGTATGCTCAGACGTGAGTCCCTTGCTCATTGCACCATCAGGATTCAGGCAAGCCGGGCCGACGAAGGCTGTGATGCCAGAAACCGGTCCCCGGAAGCTTGTTTCCTTCCCAGTATAAGAATTGGCTTGGTAGTTTGGTTTGCCCTGTTCCCATCATGCACTGGGACAGGTACAGACTAATTTGCATGTAGCCAGGTTCTGAGCTGGGATGGTGCAGTGAGCTAAAAAACGGTGATGGATTAAAACCATGATCTCTTGACTTGGTAAGAGTATTCTGCATCATTCAGAAACTCTGTCCATCACCACCCCCTTTTTCCCAAATCGATTTTATCCACACTTTGTGTGGGAGGGTATGCTCAGACGTGAATCCCTTGCTCATTGCACCATCAGGATTCAGGCAAGCCGGGCCGACGAAGGCTGTGATGCCAGAAACCGGTCCCCGGAAGCTTGTTTCCTTCCCAGTATAAGAATTGGCTTGGTAGTTTGGTTTGCCCTGTTCCCATCATGCACTGGGACAGGTACAGACTAATTTGCATGTAGCCAGGTTCTGAGCTGGGATGGTGCAGTGAGCTAAAAAACGGTGATGGATTAAAACCATGATCTCTTGACTTGGTAAGAGTATTCTGCATCATTCAGAAACTCTGTCCATCACCACCCCCTTTTTCCCAAATCGATTTTATCCACACTTTGTGTGGGAGGGTACGCTCAGACGTGAGTCCCTTGCTCATTGCACCATCAGGATTCAGGCAAGCCGGGCCGACGAAGGCTGTGATGCCAGAAACCGGTCCCCGGAAGCTTGTTTCCTTCCCAGTATAAGAATTGGCTTGGTAGTTTGGTTTGCCCTGTTCCCATCAAGCACTGGGACAGGTACAGACTAATTTGCATGTAGCCAGGTTCTGAGCTGGGATGGTGCAGTGAGCTAAAAAACGGTAATGGATTAAAACCATGATCTCTTGACTTGGTAAGAGTATTCTGCATCATTCAGAAACTCTGTCCATCACCACCCCCTTTTTCCCAAATCGATTTTATCCACACTTTTTGTGGGAGGGTATGCTCAGACGTGAGTCCCTTGCTCATTGCACCATCAGGATTCAGGCAAGCCGGGCCGACGAAGGCTGTGATGCCAGAAACCGGTCCCCGGAAGCTTGTTTCCTTCCCAGTATAAGAATTGGCTTGGTAGTTTGGTTTGCCCTGTTCCCATCATGCACTGGGACAGGTACAGACTAATTTGCATGTAGCCAGGTTCTGAGCTGGGATGGTGCAGTGAGCTAAAAAACGGTGATGGATTAAAACCATGATCTCTTGACTTGGTAAGAGTATTCTGCATCATTCAGAAACTCTGTCCATCACCACCCCCTTTTTCCCAAATCGATTTTATCCACACTTTGTGTGGGAGGGTATGCTCAGACGTGAGTCCCTTGCTCATTGCACCATCAGGATTCAGGCAAGCCGGGCCGACGAAGGCTGTGATGCCAGAAACCGGTCCCCGGAAGCTTGTTTCCTTCCCAGTATAAGAATTGGCTTGGTAGTTTGGTTTGCCCTGTTCCCATCATGCACTGGGACAGGTACAGACTAATTTGCATGTAGCCAGGTTCTGAGCTGGGATGGTGCAGTGAGCTAAAAAACGGTGATGGATTAAAACCATGATCTCTTGACTTGGTAAGAGTATTCTGCATCATTCAGAAACTCTGTCCATCACCACCCCCTTTCTCCCAAATCGATTTTATCCACACTTTGTTTGGGAGGGTATGCTCAGACGTGAGTCCCTTGCTCATTGCACCATCAGGATTCAGGCAAGCCGGGCCGACGAAGGCTGTGATGCCAGAAACCGGTCCCCGGAAGCTTGTTTCCTTTCCAGTATAATAATTGGCTTGGTAGTTTGGTTTGCCCTGTTCCCATCATGCACTGGGACAGGCACAGACTAATTTGCATGTAGCCAGGTTCTGAGCTGGGATGGTGCGGTGAGCTAAAAAACGGTGATGGATTAAAACCATGATCTCTTGACTTGGTAAGAGTATTCTGCATCATTCAGAAACTCTGTCCATCACCACCCCCTTTTTCCCAAATCGATTTTATCCACACTTTGTGTGGGAGGGTATGCTCAGACGTGAGTCCCTTGCTCATTGCACCATCAGGATTCAGGCAAGCCGGGCCGACGAAGGCTGTGATGCCAGAAACCGGTCCCCGGAAGCTTGTTTCCTTCCCAGTATAAGAATTGGCTTGGTAGTTTGGTTTGCCCTGTTCCCATCATGCACTGGGACAGGTACAGACTAATTTGCATGTAGCCAGGTTCTGAGCTGGGATGGTGCAGTGAGCTAAAAAACGGTGATGGGTTAAAACCATGATCTCTTGACTTGGTAAGAGTATTCTGCATCATTCAGAAACTCTGTCCATCACCACCCCCTTTTTCCCAAATCGATTTTATCCACACATTGTGTGGGAGGGTATGCTCAGACGTGAGTCCCTTGCTCATTGCACCATCAGGATTCAGGCAAGCCGGGCCGACGAAGGCTGTGATGCCAGAAACCGGTCCCCGGAAGCTTGTTTCCTTCCCAGTATAAGAATTGGCTTGGTAGTTTGGTTTGCCCTGTTCCCATCATGCACTGGGACAGGTACAGACTAATTTGCATGTAGCCAGGTTCTGAGCTGGGATGGTGCAGTGAGCTAAAAAACGGTGATGGATTAAAACCATGATCTCTTGACTTGGTAAGAGTATTCTGCATCATTCAGAAACTCTGTCCATCACCACCCCCTTTTTCCCAAATCGATTTTATCCACACTTTGTGTGGGAGGGTATGCTCAGACATGAGTCCCTTGCTCATTGCACCATCAGGATTCAGGCAAGCCGGGCCGACGAAGGCTGTGATGCCAGAAACCGGTCCCCGGAAGCTTGTTTCCTTCCCAGTATAAGAATTGGCTTGGTAGTTTGGTTTGCCCTGTTCCCATCATGCACTGGGACAGGTACAGACTAATTTGCATGTAGCCAGGTTCTGAGCTGGGATGGTGCAGTGAGCTAAAAAACGGTGATGGATTAAAACCATGATCTCTTGACTTGGTAAGAGTATTCTGCATCATTCAGAAACTCTGTCCATCACCACCCCCTTTTTCCCAAATCGATTTTATCCACACTTTGTGTGGGAGGGTATGCTCAGACGTGAGTCCCTTGCTCATTGCACCATCAGGATTCAGGCAAGCCGGGCCGACGAAGGCTGTGATGCCAGAAACCGGTCCCCGGAAGCTTGTTTCCTTCCCAGTATAAGAATTGGCTTGGTAGTTTGGTTTGCCCTGTTCCCATCATGCACTGGGATAGGTACAGACTAATTTGCATGTAGCCAGGTTCTGAGCTGGGATGGTGCAGTGAGCTAAAAAACGGTGATGGATTAAAACCATGATCTCTTGACTTGGTAAGAGTATTCTGCATCATTCAGAAACTCTGTCCATCACCACCCCCTTTTTCCCAAATCGATTTTATCCACACTTTGTGTGGGAGGGTATGCTCAGACGTGAGTCCCTTGCTCATTGCACCATCAGGATTCAGGCAAGCCGGGCCGACGAAGGCTGTGATGCCAGAAACCGGTCCCCGGAAGCTTGTTTCCTTCCCAGTATAAGAATTGGCTTGGTAGTTTGGTTTGCCCTGTTCCCATCATGCACTGGGACAGGTACAGACTAATTTGCATGTAGCCAGGTTCTGAGCTGGGATGGTGCAGTGAGCTACAAAACGGTGATGGATTAAAACCATGATCTCTTGACTTGGTAAGAGTATTCTGCATCATTCAGAAACTCTGTCCATCACCACCCCCTTTTTCCCAAATCGATTTTATCCACACTTTGTGTGGGAGGGTATGCTCAGACGTGAGTCCCTTGCTCATTGCACCATCAGGATTCAGGCAAGCCGGGCCGACGAAGGCTGTGATGCCAGAAACCGGTCCCCGGAAGCTTGTTTCCTTTCCAGTATAAGAATTGGCTTGGTAGTTTGGTTTGCCCTGTTCCCATCATGCACTGGGACAGGTACAGACTAATTTGCATGTAGCCAGGTTCTGAGCTGGGATGGTGCAGTGAGCTAAAAAAAGGTGATGGATTAAAACCATGATCTCTTGATTTGGTAAGAGTATTCTGCATCATTCAGAAACTCTGTCCATCACCACCCCCTTTTTCCCAAATCGATTTTATCCACACTTTGTGTGGGAGGGTATGCTCAGACGTGAGTCCCTTGCTCATTGCACCATCAGGATTCAGGCAAGCCGGGCCGACGAAGGCTGTGATGCCAGAAACCGGTCCCCGGAAGCTTGTTTCCTTCCCAGTATAAGAATTGGCTTGGTAGTTTGGTTTGCCCTGTTCCCATCATGCACTGGGACAGGTACAGACTAATTTGCATGTAGCCAGGTTCTGAGCTGGGATGGTGCAGTGAGCTAAAAAACGGTGATGGATTAAAACCATGATCTCTTGACTTGGTAAGAGTATTCTGCATCATTCAGAAACTCTGTCCATCACCACCCCCTTTTTCCCAAATCGATTTTATCCACACTTTGTGTGGGAGGGTATGCTCAGACGTGAGTCCCTTGCTCATTGCACCATCAGGATTCAGGCAAGCCGGGCCGACGAAGGCTGTGATGCCAGAAACCGGTCCCCGGAAGCTTGTTTCCTTCCCAGTATAAGAATTGGCTTGGTAGTTTGGTTTGCCCTGTTCCCATCATGCACTGGGACAGGTACAGACTAATTTGCATGTAGCCAGGTTCTGAGCTGGGATGGTGCAGTGAGCTAAAAAACGGCGATGGATTAAAACCATGATCTCTTGACTTGGTAAGAGTATTCTGCATCATTCAGAAACTCTGTCCATTACCACCCCCTTTTTCCCAAATCGATTTTATCCACACTTTGTGTGGGCGGGTTTGCTCAGACGTGAGTCCCTTGCTCATTGCACCATCAGGATTCAGGCAAGCTGGGCTGACGAAGGCTGTGGTGCCAGAAACCGGTCCCCGGAAGCTTGTTTCCTTCCCAGTATAAGAATTGGCTTGGTAGTTTGGATTTCCCTGTTCCCATCATGCACTGGGACAGGTACAGACTAATTTGCATATAGCCAGGTTCTGAGCTGGGATGGTGCAGTGAGCTAAAAAACGGTGATGGATTAAAACCATGATCTCTTGACTTGGTAAGAGTATTCTGCATCATTCAGAAACTCTGTCCATCACCACCCCCTTTTTCCCAAATCGATTTTATCCACACTTTGTGTGGGAGGGTATGCTCAGACGTGAGTCCCTTGCTCATTGCACCATCAGGATTCAGGCAAGCCGGGCCGACGAAGGCTGTGATGCCAGAAACCGGTCCCCGGAAGCTTGTTTCCTTCCCAGTATAAGAATTGGCTTGGTAGTTTGGTTTGCCCTGTTCCCATCATGCACTGGGACAGGTACAGACTAATTTGCATGTAGCCAGGTTCTGAGCTGGGATGGTGCAGTGAGCTACAAAACGGTGATGGATTAAAACCATGATCTCTTGACTTGGTAAGAGTATTCTGCATCATTCAGAAACTCTGTCCATCACCACCCCCTTTTTCCCAAATCGATTTTATCCACACTTTGTGTGGGAGGGTATGCTCAGACGTGAGTCCCTTGCTCATTGCACCATCAGGATTCAGGCAAGCCGGGCCGACGAAGGCTGTGATGCCAGAAACCGGTCCCCGGAAGCTTGTTTCCTTTCCAGTATAAGAATTGGCTTGGTAGTTTGGTTTGCCCTGTTCCCATCATGCACTGGGACAGGTACAGACTAATTTGCATGTAGCCAGGTTCTGAGCTGGGATGGTGCAGTGAGCTAAAAAACGGTGATGGATTAAAACCATGATCTCTTGACTTGGTAAGAGTATTCTGCATCATTCAGAAACTCTGTCCATCACCACCCCCTTTTTCCCAAATCGATTTTATCCACACTTTGTGTGGGAGGGTATGCTCAGACGTGAGTCCCTTGCTCATTGCACCATCAGGATTCAGGCAAGCCGGGCCGACGAAGGCTGTGATGCCAGAAACCGGTCCCCGGAAGCTTGTTTCCTTCCCAGTATAAGAATAGGCTTGGTAGTTTGGTTTGCCCTGTTCCCATCATGCACTGGGACAGGTACAGACTAATTTGCATGTAGCCAGGTTCTGAGCTGGGATGGTGCAGTGAGCTAAAAAACGGTGATGGATTAAAACCATGATCTCTTGACTTGGTAAGAGTATTCTGCATCATTCAGAAACTCTGTCCATCACCACCCCCTTTTTCCCAAATCGATTTTATCCACACTTTGTGTGGGAGGGTACGCTCAGACGTGAGTCCCTTGCTCATTGCACCATCAGGATTCAGGCAAGCCGGGCCGACGAAGGCTGTGATGCCAGAAACCGGTCCCCGGAAGCTTGTTTCCTTCCCAGTATAAGAATTGGCTTGGTAGTTTGGTTTGCCCTGTTCCCATCATGCACTGGGACAGGTACAGACTAATTTGCATGTAGCCAGGTTCTGAGCTGGGATGGTGCAGTGAGCTAAAAAACGGTGATGGATTAAAACCATGATCTCTTGACTTGGTAAGAGTATTCTGCATCATTCAGAAACTCTGTCCATCACCACCCCCTTTTTCCCAAATCGATTTTATCCACACTTTGTGTGGGAGGGTATGCTCAGACGTGAGTCCCTTGCTCATTGCACCATCAGGATTCAGGCAAGCCGGGCCGACGAAGGCTGTGATGCCAGAAACCGGTCCCCGGAAGCTTGTTTCCTTCCCAGTATACGAATTGGCTTAGTAGTTTGGTTTGCCCTGTTCCCATCATGCACTGGGACAGGTACAGACTAATTTGCATGTAGCCAGGTTCCTAGCTGGGATGGTGCAGTGAGCTAAAAAACGGTGATGGATTAAAACCATGATCTCTTGACTTGGTAAGAGTATTCTGCATCATTCAGAAACTCTGTCCATCACCACCCCCTTTTTCCCAAATCGATTTTATCCACACTTTGTGTGGGAGGGTATGCTCAGACGTGAGTCCCTTGCTCATTGCACCATCAGGATTCAGGCAAGCCGGGCCGACGAAGGCTGTGATGCCAGAAACCGGTCCCCGGAAGCTTGTTTCCTTCCCAGTATAAGAATTGGCTTGGTAGTTTGGTTTGCCCTGTTCCCATCATGCACTGGGACAGGTACAGACTAATTTGCATGTAGCCAGGTTCTGAGCTGGGATGGTGCAGTGAGCTAAAAAACGGTGATGGATTAAAACCATGATCTCTTGACTTGGTAAGAGTATTCTGCATCATTCAGAAACTCTGTCCATCACCACCCCCTTTTTCCCAAATCGATTTTATCCACACTTTGTGTGGGAGGGTACGCTCAGACGTGAGTCCCTTGCTCATTGCACCATCAGGATTCAGGCAAGCCGGGCCGACGAAGGCTGTGATGCCAGAAACCGGTCCCCGGAAGCTTGTTTCCTTCCCAGTATAAGAATTGGCTTGGTAGTTTGGTTTGCCCTGTTCCCATCATGCACTGGGACAGGTACAGACTAATTTGCATGTAGCCAGGTTCTGAGCTGGGATGGTGCAGTGAGCTAAAAAACGGTGATGGATTAAAACCATGATCTCTTGACTTGGTAAGAGTATTCTGCATCATTCAGAAACTCTGTCCATCACCACCCCCTTTTTCCCAAATCGATTTTATCCACACTTTGTGTGGGAGGGTATGCTCAGACGTGAGTCCCTTGCTCATTGCACCATCAGGATTCAGGCAAGCCGGGCCGACGAAGGCTGTGATGCCAGAAACCGGTCCCCGGAAGCTTGTTTCCTTCCCAGTATACGAATTGGCTTAGTAGTTTGGTTTGCCCTGTTCCCATCATGCACTGGGACAGGTACAGACTAATTTGCATGTAGCCAGGTTCCTAGCTGGGATGGTGCAGTGAGCTAAAAAACGGTGATGGATTAAAACCATGATCTCTTGACTTGGTAAGAGTATTCTGCATCATTCAGAAACTCTGTCCATCACCACCCCCTTTTTCCCAAATCGATTTTATCCACACTTTGTGTGGGAGGGTATGCTCAGACGTGAGTCCCTTGCTCATTGCACCATCAGGATTCAGGCAAGCCGGGCCGACGAAGGCTGTGATGCCAGAAACCGGTCCCCGGAAGCTTGTTTCCTTCCCAGTATAAGAATTGGCTTGGTAGTTTGGTTTGCCCTGTTCCCATCATGCACTGGGACAGGTACAGACTAATTTGCATGTAGCCAGGTTCTGAGCTGGGATGGTGCAGTGAGCTAAAAAACGGTGATGGATTAAAACCATGATCTCTTGACTTGGTAAGAGTATTCTGCATCATTCAGAAACTCTGTCCATCACCACCCCCTTTTTCCCAAATCGATTTTATCCACACTTTGTGTGGGAGGGTATGCTCAGACGTGAGTCCCTTGCTCATTGCACCATCAGGATTCAGGCAAGCCGGGCCGACGAAGGCTGTGATGCCAGAAACCGGTCCCCGGAAGCTTGTTTTCTTCCCAGTATAAGAATTGGCTTGGTAGTTTGGTTTGCCCTGTTCCCATCATGCACTGGGACAGGTACAGACTAATTTGCATGTAGCCAGGTTCTGAGCTGGGATGGTGCAGTGAGCTAAAAAACGGTGATGGATTAAAACCATGATCTCTTGACTTGGTAAGAGTATTCTGCATCATTCAGAAACTCTGTCCATCACCACCCCCTTTTTCCCAAATCGATTTTATCCACACTTTTTGTGGGAGGGTATGCTCAGACGTGAGTCCCTTGCTCATTGCACCATCAGGATTCAGGCAAGCCGGGCCGACGAAGGCTGTGATGCCAGAAACCGGTCCCCGGAAGCTTGTTTCCTTCCCAGTATAAGAATTGGTTTGGTAGTTTGGTTTGCCCTGTTCCCATCATGCACTGGGACAGGTACAGACTAATTTGCATGTAGCCAGGTTCTGAGCTGGGATGGTGCAGTGAGCTAAAAAACGGTGATGGATTAAAACCATGATCTCTTGACTTGGTAAGAGTATTCTACATCATTCAGAAACTCTGTCCATCACCACCCCCTTTTTCCCAAATCGATTTTATCCACACTTTGTGTGGGAGGGTATGCTCAGACGTGAGTCCCTTGCTCATTGCACCATCAGGATTCAGGCAAGCCGGGCCGACGAAGGCTGTGATGCCAGAAACCGGTCCCCGGAAGCTTGTTTCCTTCCCAGTATAAGAATTGGCTTGGTAGTTTGGTTTGCCCTGTTCCCATCATGCACTGGGACAGGTACAGACTAATTTGCATGTAGCCAGGTTCTGAGCTGGGATGGTGCAGTGAGCTAAAAAACGGTGATGGATTAAAACCATGATCTCTTGACTTGGTAAGAGTATTCTGCATCATTCAGAAACTCTGTCCATCACCACCCCCTTTCTCCCAAATCGATTTTATCCACACTTTGTTTGGGAGGGTATGCTCAGACGTGAGTCCCTTGCTCATTGCACCATCAGGATTCAGGCAAGCCGGGCCGACGAAGGCTGTGATGCCAGAAACCGGTCCCCGGAAGCTTGTTTCCTTTCCAGTATAATAATTGGCTTGGTAGTTTGGTTTGCCCTGTTCCCATCATGCACTGGGACAGGCACAGACTAATTTGCATGTAGCCAGGTTCTGAGCTGGGATGGTGCAGTGAGCTAAAAAACGGTGATGGATTAAAACCATGATCTCTTGACTTGGTAAGAGTATTCTGCATCATTCAGAAACTCTGTCCATCACCACCCCCTTTTTCCCAAATCGATTTTATCCACACTTTGTGTGGGAGGGTATGCTCAGACGTGAGTCCCTTGCTCATTGCACCATCAGGATTCAGGCAAGCCGGGCCGACGAAGGCTGTGATGCCAGAAACCGGTCCCCGGAAGCTTGTTTCCTTCCCAGTATAAGAATTGGCTTGGTAGTTTGGTTTGCCCTGTTCCCATCATGCACTGGGACAGGTACAGACTAATTTGCATGTAGCCAGGTTCTGAGCTGGGATGGTGCAGTGAGCTAAAAAACGGTGATGGGTTAAAACCATGATCTCTTGACTTGGTAAGAGTATTCTGCATCATTCAGAAACTCTGTCCATCACCACCCCCTTTTTCCCAAATCGATTTTATCCACACATTGTGTGGGAGGGTATGCTCAGACGTGAGTCCCTTGCTCATTGCACCATCAGGATTCAGGCAAGCCGGGCCGACGAAGGCTGTGATGCCAGAAACCGGTCCCCGGAAGCTTGTTTCCTTCCCAGTATAAGAATTGGCTTGGTAGTTTGGTTTGCCCTGTTCCCATCATGCACTGGGACAGGTACAGACTAATTTGCATGTAGCCAGGTTCTGAGCTGGGATGGTGCAGTGAGCTAAAAAACGGTGATGGATTAAAACCATGATCTCTTGACTTGGTAAGAGTATTCTGCATCATTCAGAAACTCTGTCCATCACCACCCCCTTTTTCCCAAATCGATTTTATCCACACTTTGTGTGGGAGGGTATGCTCAGACGTGAGTCCCTTGCTCATTGCACCATCAGGATTCAGGCAAGCCGGGCCGACGAAGGCTGTGATGCCAGAAACCGGTCCCCGGAAGCTTGTTTCCTTCCCAGTATAAGAATTGGCTTGGTAGTTTGGTTTGCCCTGTTCCCATCATGCACTGGGACAGGTACAGACTAATTTGCATGTAGCCAGGTTCTGAGCTTGGATGGTGCAGTGAGCTAAAAAACGGTGATGGATTAAAACCATGATCTCTTGACTTGGTAAGAGTATTCTGCATCATTCAGAAACTCTGTCCATCACCACCCCCTTTTTCCCAAATCGATTTTATCCACACTTTGTGTGGGAGGGTATGCTCAGACATGAGTCCCTTGCTCATTGCACCATCAGGATTCAGGCAAGCCGGGCCGACGAAGGCTGTGATGCCAGAAACCGGTCCCCGGAAGCTTGTTTCCTTCCCAGTATAAGAATTGGCTTGGTAGTTTGGTTTGCCCTGTTCCCATCATGCACTGGGACAGGTACAGACTAATTTGCATGTAGCCAGGTTCTGAGCTGGGATGGTGCAGTGAGCTAAAAAACGGTGATGGATTAAAACCATGATCTCTTGACTTGGTAAGAGTATTCTGCATCATTCAGAAACTCTGTCCATCACCACCCCCTTTTTCCCAAATCGATTTTATCCACACTTTGTGTGGGAGGGTATGCTCAGACGTGAGTCCCTTGCTCATTGCACCATCAGGATTCAGGCAAGCCGGGCCGACGAAGGCTGTGATGCCAGAAACCGGTCCCCGGAAGCTTGTTTCCTTCCCAGTATAAGAATTGGCTTGGTAGTTTGGTTTGCCCTGTTCCCATCATGCACTGGGATAGGTACAGACTAATTTGCATGTAGCCAGGTTCTGAGCTGGGATGGTGCAGTGAGCTAAAAAACGGTGATGGATTAAAACCATGATCTCTTGACTTGGTAAGAGTATTCTGCATCATTCTGAAACTCTGTCCATCACCACCCCCTTTTTCCCAAATCGATTTTATCCACACTTTGTGTGGGAGGGTATGCTCAGACGTGAGTCCCTTGCTCATTGCACCATCAGGATTCAGGCAAGCCGGGCCGACGAAGGCTGTGATGCCAGAAACCGGTCCCCGGAAGCTTGTTTCCTTCCCAGTATAAGAATTGGCTTGGTAGTTTGGTTTGCCCTGTTCCCATCATGCACTGGGATAGGTACAGACTAATTTGCATGTAGCCAGGTTCTGAGCTGGGATGGTGCAGTGAGCTAAAAAACGGTGATGGATTAAAACCATGATCTCTTGACTTGGTAAGAGTATTCTGCATCATTCTGAAACTCTGTCCATCACCACCCCCTTTTTCCCAAATCGATTTTATCCACACTTTGTGTGGGAGGGTATGCTCAGACGTGAGTCCCTTGCTCATTGCACCATCAGGATTCAGGCAAGCCGGGCCGACGAAGGCTGTGATGCCAGAAACCGGTCCCCGGAAGCTTGTTTCCTTCCCAGTATAAGAATTGGCTTGGTAGTTTGGTTTGCCCTGTTCCCATCATGCACTGGGACAGGTACAGACTAATTTGCATGTAGCCAGGTTCTGAGCTGGGATGGTGCAGTGAGCTAAAAAACGGTGATGGATTAAAACCATGATCTCTTGACTTGGTAAGAGTATTCTGCATCATTCAGAAACTCTGTCCATCACCACCCCCTTTTTCCCAAATCGATTTTATCCACACTTTGTGTGGGAGGGTATGCTCAGACGTGAGTCCCTTGCTCATTGCACCATCAGGATTCAGGCAAGCCGGGCCGACGAAGGCTGTGATGCCAGAAACCGGTCCCCGGAAGCTTGTTTCCTTCCCAGTATAAGAATTGGCTTGGTAGTTTGGTTTGCCCTGTTCCCATTATGCACTGGGACAGGTACAGACTAATTTGCATGTAGCCAGGTTCTGAGCTGGGATGGTGCAGTGAGCTAAAAAACGGTGATGGATTAAAACCATGATCTCTTGACTTGGTAAGAGTTTTCTGCATCATTCAGAAACTCTGTCCATCACCACCCCCTTTTTCCCAAATCGATTTTATCCACACTTTGTGTGGGAGGGTATGCTCAGACGTGAGTCCCTTGCTCATTGCACCATCAGGATTCAGGCAAGCCGGGCCGACGAAGGCTGTGATGCCAGAAACCGGTCCCCGGAAGCTTGTTTCCTTCCCAGTATAAGAATTGGCTTGGTAGTTTGGTTTGCCCTGTTCCCATCATGCACTGGGATAGGTACAGACTAATTTGCATGTAGCCAGGTTCTGAGCTGGGATGGTGCAGTGAGCTAAAAAACGGTGATGGATTAAAACCATGATCTCTTGACTTGGTAAGAGTATTCTGCATCATTCAGAAACTCTGTCCATCACCACCCCCTTTTTCCCAAATCAATTTTATCCACACTTTGTGTGGGAGGGTATGCTCAGACGTGAGTCCCTTGCTCATTGCACCATCAGGATTCAGGCAAGCCGGGCCGACGAAGGCTGTGATGCCAGAAACCGGTCCCCGGAAGCTTGTTTCCTTCCCAGTATAAGAATTGGCTTGGTAGTTTGGTTTGCCCTGTTCCCATCATGCACTGGGACAGGTACAGACTAATTTGCATGTAGCCAGGTTCTGAGCTGGGATGGTGCAGTGAGCTAAAAAACGGTGATGGATTAAAACCATGATCTCTTGACTTGGTAAGAATATTCTGCATCATTCAGAAACTCTGTCCATCACCACCCCCTTTTTCCCAAATCGATTTTATCCACACTTTGTGTGGGAGGGTATGCTCAGACGTGAGTCCCTTGCTCATTGCACCATCAGGATTCAGGCAAGCCGGGCCGACGAAGGCTGTGATGCCAGAAACCGGTCCCCGGAAGCTTGTTTCCTTCCCAGTATAAGAATTGGCTTGGTAGTTTGGTTTGCCCTGTTCCCATCATGCACTGGGACAGGTACAGACTAATTTGCATGTAGCCAGGTTCTGAGCTGGGATGGTGCAGTGAGCTACAAAACGGTGATGGATTAAAACCATGATCTCTTGACTTGGTAAGAGTATTCTGCATCATTCAGAAACTCTGTCCATCACCACCCCCTTTTTCCCAAATCGATTTTATCCACACTTTGTGTGGGAGGGTATGCTCAGACGTGAGTCCCTTGCTCATTGCACCATCAGGATTCAGGCAAGCCGGGCCGACGAAGGCTGTGATGCCAGAAACCGGTCCCCGGAAGCTTGTTTCCTTTCCAGTATAAGAATTGGCTTGGTAGTTTGGTTTGCCCTGTTCCCATCATGCACTGGGACAGGTACAGACTAATTTGCATGTAGCCAGGTTCTGAGCTGGGATGGTGCAGTGAGCTAAAAAACGGTGATGGATTAAAACCATGATCTCTTGACTTGGTAAGAGTATTCTGCATCATTCAGAAACTCTGTCCATCACCACCCCCTTTTTCCCAAATCGATTTTATCCACACTTTGTGTGGGAGGGTATGCTCAGACGTGAGTCCCTTGCTCATTGCACCATCAGGATTCAGGCAAGCCGGGCCGACGAAGGCTGTGATGCCAGAAACCGGTCCCCGGAAGCTTGTTTCCTTCCCAGTATAAGAATTGGCTTGGTAGTTTGGTTTGCCCTGTTCCCATCATGCACTGGGACAGGTACAGACTAATTTGCATGTAGCCAGGTTCTGAGCTGGGATGGTGCAGTGAGCTAAAAAACGGTGATGGATTAAAACCATGATCTCTTGACTTGGTAAGAGTATTCTGCATCATTCAGAAACTCTGTCCATCACCACCCCCTTTTTCCCAAATCGATTTTATCCACACTTTGTGTGGGAGGGTATGCTCAGACGTGAGTCCCTTGCTCATTGCACCATCAGGATTCAGGCAAGCCGGGCCGACGAAGGCTGTGATGCCAGAAACCGGTCCCCGGAAGCTTGTTTCCTTCCCAGTATAAGAATTGGCTTGGTAGTTTGGTTTGCCCTGTTCCCATCATGCACTGGGACAGGTACAGACTAATTTGCATGTAGCCAGGTTCTGAGCTGGGATGGTGCAGTGAGCTAAAAAACGGTGATGGATTAAAACCATGATCTCTTGACTTGGTAAGAGTATTCTGCATCATTCAGAAACTCTGTCCATCACCACCCCCTTTTTCCCAAAAAAAAAAAAAAAGTGGTAGTCAACAACCCCAGTGGTGGCAACCTCCACCTTGGCAATATTCTAATCCCCCTTTCCTTCCTAATATGATGCCCTTCAATCCGCCACCACAGTTTTTCCCCAACCAGCCTTTTTTAGGGCAGGGTCGTGGCCGCTCGAGAGGGCGGAGAAGAGGTCAAAACAATCAATCTCAGAACCAGGCACGGGTCCATTGGAGCCCTCCAATATCGCCTCGCAGTCTCCGCAGTGCGACGAGAGCACAGACAGCGGCAGGACCAAGCAGCAGCTAGTGGTCAATTTGAGTTCATACACCTTGACGGCTATGGAAGATAAAGTTCTAAATAGAGGTTTAGGCTTTGTGCCGACCAGTTCAGGAGATCCTTTTACCTTACAATCCGAGTTGGCCAACTTTTTTCGAAAAATTAGGCTACATTTCTTTTTCAAAGAAAAAGTTGATGTCACCATAGATGCAGAACATGGTGAGAGTGACAGTGCTTTGAAGAAAAAATCTACCTTTAATCCACCGGCCCATCTGGTACCTGCGCATGTCTTGGCATTATAGACAGCGGTGAATAAAGACACCACAGCTCTCTTGAGCGAACCCACTAGACATTATGTCAACTTACCCAATCTTGAGAAACAGGCTCTCACTGCCCTTTCTACCAATCCTCATATCATCATTAAGCCCGCCGATAAGGGCGGAGCCACTGTGATCCTTAACATTCAGGATTACAGAACAGAATGCTTGAGACAACTCAGCAATGAGAGATTTTACGAGCGCCTGGAGACCGATCCAACACCACGCATCAAAAAAGAAATCTTTGAGCTAGTCACTGAGGCAAAATTGGAGGGTTGGATCTCAGTTCGTGAAGCAGAGTATTTGGTGACTGAACATCCAATCACCCCTTACTTTTACGTCCTTCCCAAGATTCATAAGGAACAGCGTCCCCCGCCGGGTCGACCTATTATCTCTGGTTTGGGCTCACTCCTTGAACCTTTGTCCACCTTTGTTGACATCTTTCTCAGGCCTTTGGTTAGAACCATGCCCACTTATTTGCAAGACACCAAAAGTGTATTGCAGCTACTTCCAGATTTGGATTTCAATACTGACACTGATTTTCTTGTTAGTTTTGACGTCGAAACATTGTATACCTGCATTCCCCAGATTGAGACCCTTGTAGCCATCAGAGGGCTCCTCGAAGCAAACACCACCGGGTTGAGCTCGCTAGTAGCCTTCATTATGAATTGTGCCAGGCTGGCTATGACTGAGAACTTCTTCAAGTTCGAGAATCAGTTTTACCTCCAAACATCGGGTACTTCTATGGGCAGTGTTTTCGCCCCCAGCCTGGCCAATCTCTATGTCCATCTGTTCGAACAAGGTTCTGTCCTCAATGCCACCAATCCCTTTTGCGACAGAATAGTCGTATGGAAGCGCTACATTGACGACATTTTTGTCATTTGGCGAGGTGATTTAGCCACTTTGAATACCTTTTATTCCTGGCTTAATGATCAAAACACTTTTCTTAACTTCACCATGGAAGCCAGCAAACTCAGCCTGCCTTTCCTAGACCTCCGGGTCTTTCCTTCGGATAATGGCCTGGCCAGTGAGTTGTACACCAAGCCGATGGCGAGGAATTCTCTTTTGTCCTTTGACAGCTTTCATCCCAAATCTCTTCGTGCAGGTCTACCCATTGGGCAATTCCTGAGACTGAGGCGTAACTGTTCCACCATTGACAGTTACAAACAGCATGCCGCTGTCCTGTCTCGGAATTTGAAGGCCCGCCAGTATCCTCAGAGTCTGATCCGCCGTTCATCTAAACGGGCATTTAATAACAACCGAGAGGCCTTACTTGAACCATCCACACCAAAGCCCCCGATGGACAGACTCACATGTGTACAAACATTTAGTACCCGGTCGAACCAACTGCAGAAGATCATACGCAAACATTGGCGTATTCTGAATGCTGGGCAGTTACATTTAGCTCCCCCACTGTTTTCATTCAAGAGAAGCGCTAACTTGCGTGATACCTTGGTTCATACACGTCCAAGGGATATGCCGGTTGCCACAGCTAACACACTTTGGAATCTGCCACCAGTCCAGGGCCATTATGCGTGTGGTAACTGCGGTGTTTGTGCTCACACACAACATACCACTGAGATCGATATTGGCAGTAACAAACCCTGGAGACAACTGAAACATACTAATTGTAACAGCGAGAGAGTTATCTACATGATTACCTGTCCCTGTCACAAGAAGTATGTGGGTATGACCATCAGGAAGGTCAAAATACGGATTATGGAGCACAGAAGCACCATAAGATGCCATAGACAGGCGACACGTCTAACTAAACACTTTTTGGATCTGAAACATAGTCCTGATGACATAAGGTGGACGGTATTGGAACAACCTTTGATTCCCTCTCATGTCACAGATGTTTCCAAATTCTTGTTCAGAATTGAACAACGCTGGGTCTTCAAATTGAACAGTGCAGTCAGGGCTCAACGAGGCAATCCCGTGGACCTCACTGTGATTGGGTTGAGTTTTTTGGCCATTTTGGAGTTTTTTGCCATTTTGACACACTGTGATGTCCTATTTGTGCGTGTATACCCTTGCGGGTCTTGTTGCCATGCTCGATGTATAACCACTGTTCATTGACATCATCATCAAAAAATTTTGGCTGCGATAACCTACTTGCAGGACTAGAGCATAATGTCCTGTATGTTGTGTGGCTTGGTCTGACACTATATGGTTAGGTTTGTGTCCCCCCCTTGGCTGTTAGTTGGGCTCACTGGGGGCGCGGGATACTAATTGATACTATTTGGTTACTTGATCACTTCCATTTTCCCCTCCCTGTCTTGTTTATGACTATTGCTTAGGTTACGATCGCATTGGTAGTATGACCGTAATTATATTGTGTGAGTTTGTGGCAGAAAAAACGATCTACTCCGATCGCATTGGTAGTATGACCGTAATTATATTGTGTGAGTTTGTGGCAGAAAAAAAGATCTACTCCGAGCGGCTCCGGGCGTTTGTCAAACTACATTACCCGACACGCTCTGCTTTCCGCTAACAAGTCCCTCCTAATGCTGCAACTCTCATGTCACGTGTTGGGGGCCGGATACGCGATTGGTTCGTGTGACTCTGTGAGGCTTCAATGGTCGCGTTTACACGGTTCCGGCTACCACTCGGCACATCCAGGAAGGAGGTCCGGGGTAGCGACGGACAGGTAGGCGAACCATTAAGCACCCTGCACTAGCGTAGCCCCGTAACTGCATTAGTTGTATGGGCATGTATACTGTCTGAGTTAGTGTAGAGAGCGCTCAGATTTTAATTGTAGACTCGCTGGTTATCTGTTTGGAGCATTCGGGGTAAACCGAGTGACCTATTGTTAAGCTATGTTGTTTATTCCACCTGTCTGACAGCAGGAGAACATTAGGAGTATAGGCCACTGACTCAGGCTACACGTTGATTCGTGGCGCCGTTTTCAATACTCTAGCTTTAGTCTAGAGGTTCTGAGGTCCTGATCGGTAATCATTTCAGGGCTGGGTAGATAAACAGTTGGATCCGCAAAGATTCTGTATATGTCCTGTTTTCTGTGGCGAGTCAATACTAGCCAAAGTGTCCATTGCTGCTAGGCACTAATACCCGTGTTTATCTCATTGGCATCGTAAGGGAGGAACCGGGTATTCTACTTTTTATTCACAGTATGGCCCGAAAGTTAGATCTTTTGCTAGGGGCCTTGAGATGCTCTGATTCACAGTCACTTTACTAGTAGTTTCGCAATGGTTGAGTTCGTACAGCTAACCCTAGTTAACGCCGACATCAGTGAGCAGATTATATTTTGCCGTATCTGTTCCTTTTGTTTTTTAGAGCGCTGCCTCACGCCCTGAGTTGTGACCAGGAGTGTGGGACATTCCCCGATCTCTTGACGGGTAAGGAGGCATTTTGATTCCCTTCTAGACAGACGTTCACTTTTGGAACGTGTGCTATAGATCTACTTCAATGTTATTTGATCCAGCTCTCAACATTTTGTATGTTTGCCCCAGGTCAATAATGACTTTATCCAAATAGAGATCATTTTGTCTTTCTTAACAGGTGACCTGAATACTCCCCGACGGTGCCGTATATCAATTGATAAGCAGGTACCACTGTTGGTTGTATCGTTCCTTTTATGTCCCTATGCACACTTTATCACATTGCAGTAGTGTATCATTATGGTCCTGAAGAAAGCCACGGTCATCTCTTTGACACGCTAGTTGGCTGAAACATGTAGACCTACACTTAGAGTACGTGTTCCTTATTGTTTGGTGTACACGATTCACTCTATTATTTCTGCGTCTTTTACTGTTGATATCACTGGATATTTAATAAAGTAGTTTTCCCGTGCTAATCAATTTTAATATCACGTTTTCACACACTGCACCTCATTTCACTACACTATAGGCAGCTTCCTTCCATTTTGGGAGTGATTCCCTCCTAGTTTATTAACTAAAACATCCTTGAGCTCCTCCTTTTTAAAGTAATTTAAGGAGTAGTAGCTCTTTAACCGCACCAGGTGTGGTTAATGGGAGGTCCCAGATGATGAAGCATGCCACTTCGGTGGGTGATGGGACTTGGTCCTTTTTGATAGGATACCTGATTTAGGTTTGTAAACTGGCATCTTCTGCTCATTGTTAGGTAGACCTGTATAGACCCACGGGCTCTGTTGTTGTTCTAGTCTTGGTATTTGGGGATTTGCCCGTGCTGGTCTTTAAACTCCCTTAGACCCTCCACTCATTTTTCGTTTGTTGGTATCTTGTGCAGCCACGGCTGCGGGTCGTTTGTTATTTGCCACGCAGGAGTTCTGGCGTGTGTTTATTTGTGTACTTGAGTCTTTACTCAATTGTTCGTCTTTGGCACTTTCAGGGTGCCAACATGGCTGAGCTTACAGGGTTAGCTTTCGATGATGACATTGCCAGACTTATTCTGACTACCACTCCCAGCATTCTCGAGAATGTGTCGAACCCGGGAGGGGGATCAGGTGATGACTGGGCTCAACTTCTAATTCTGAAAAAATCACATACCCGGACGGGTATCCATGGTGCGATTATGACCGAATATCTACGTAGCAATTGTGCACCAACTGGCCTCATTGTTACAAATACCCCCGCCTCTTCCTACAAGACAAGATTTTCTTAAAAGACTGGTCGTTGATAGCCTGGCGGTGCACACGCGACTGGCTGATTTTAATCATCAGCACAGCGAAGCGCATCGCCGATGCTATCCTGATTGAGATCCAGGTACTGGAGGGTCAGATTAAAACCACACTGTCCAACTCACTCTATAAGAAAAATCTAGATGAGAGTAATAAATCCAATAAAGATTTTAGGGATGGCATCCTTTCCTCTAAAATTGATAAGTTCAAAAAAGACCTGGCTAAGTTCTCGATGGAGAAAGTGTACCCTTACACTCAAGAGAACTATGTACTACCAGCTTTCAACAAGAAAGGGAGACGCTATGGCTCCAATTACTCTTCCTCTGGTTCTGAGGATTGGTCTAGTGACTCTGATTCAAATACTCATGAACCATCCTATTCAAGAGGGAGAGGTAATAAATCCAGATGTAACTGGCGTGGTAGTCAACAACCCCAGTGGTGGCAACCTCCACCGTGGCAATATTCTAATCCCCCTTTCCTTCCTAATATGATGCCCTTCAATCCGCCACCACAGTTTTTCCCCAACCAGCCTTTTTTAGGGCAGGGTCGTGTCCGCTCGAGAGGGCGGAGAAGAGGTCAAAACAATCAATCTCAGAACCAGGCACGGGTCCATTGGAGCCCTCCAACATCGCCTCGCAGTCTCCGCAGTGCGACGAGAGCACAGACAGCGGCAGGACCAAGCAGCAGCTAGTGGTCAATTTGAGTTCATACACCTTGACGGCTATGGAAGATAAAGTTCTAAATAGAGGTTTAGGCTTTGTGCCGACCAGTTCAGGAGATCCTTTTACCTCACAATCCGAGTTGGCCAACTTTTTTCGAAAAATTAGGCTACATTTCTTTTTCAAAGAAAAAGTTGATGTCACCATAGATGCAGAACATGGTGAGAGTGACAGTGGTTTGAAGAAAAAATCTACCTTTAATCCACCGGCCCATCTGGTACCTGTGCATGTCTTGGCATTTGAGACAGCGGTGAATAAAGACACCACAGCTCTCTTGAGCGAACCCACTAGACATTATGTCAACTTACCCAATCCTGAGAAACAGGCTCTCACTGCCCTTTCTACCAATCCTCATATCATCATTAAGCCTGCCGATAAGGGTGGAGCCACTGTGATCCTTAACATTCAGGATTACAGAACAGAATGCTTGAGACAACTCAGCAATGAGAGATTTTACGAGCACCTGGAGACCGATCCAACACCACGCATCAAAAAAGAAATCTTTGAGCTAGTCACTGAGGCAAAATTGGAGGGTTGGATCTCAGTTCGTGAAGCAGAGTATTTGGTGACTGAACATCCAATCACCCCTTACTTTTACGTCCTTCCCAAGATTCATAAGGAACAGCGTCCCCCGCCGGGTCGACCTATTATCTCTGGTTTGGGCTCACTCCTTGAACCTTTGTCCACCTTTGTTGACATCTTTCTCAGGCCTTTGGTTAGAACCATGCCCACTTATTTGCAAGACACCAAAAGTGTATTGCAGCTACTTCCAGATTTGGATTTCAATACTGACACTGATTTTCTTGTTAGTTTTGACGTCGAATCATTGTATACCTGCATTCCCCAGATTGAGACCCTTGAAGCCATCAGAGGGCTCCTCGAAGCAAACACCACCGGGTTGAGCTCGCCAGTAGCCTTCATTATGAATTGTGCCAGGCTGGCTATGACTGAGAACTTCTTCAAGTTCGAGAATCAGTTTTACCTCCAAACATCGGGTACTTCTATGGGCAGTGTTTTCGCCCCCAGCCTGGCCAATCTCTATGTCCATCTGTTCGAACAAGGTTCTGTCCTCAATGCCACCAATCCCTTTTGCGACAGAATAGTCGTATGGAAGTGCTACATTGACGACATTTTTGTCATTTGGCGAGGTGATTTAGCCACTTTGAATACCTTTCATTCCTGGCTTAATGATCAAAACACTTTTCTTCCCTGGGCACATCTCTACACGGCCCGGAGCGGCGCGGCTGGACCCTTGTTTCCCCTCCCTCCTTGCCCACGGCGCGAGCGGCGGCCGCGCCTGAACTTGTGACAGAGGCCCACCCAGGAGCACGGCGCAGACGGGGTGGAGTGGACGTTGCGGCGGAATCCTGCGGGGGTAGAGGAGGAGGACGCGGCCCCCCCCCCCCCCCAAGAGGCCACGAGGCAAATTACTGACCGGGGGCCCGTTGGAGACTGGAGCCCGAGGTCGGGGATGGGGAAAAAGGCCCCGCCTGAGAAGCCTGCCCGGCGGGGGCCGATGGACGACTTTACCCGCACCCGGACGCAAACAGGGGCACCGCCTCCCCCCCCGGCGGCGCGTTCGGACACGGAGCTGCTGATGGCGGCCATACAAGCCTCCAGGACGGACATTCAGGAATCCAGGGCGGCGCTGGAGGTTAAGATCAGTGAGGTGGGCTCCGAAGTCACGCTACTGAGACAGGACTTCCGCAACCTGTCGGAGAGGGTGCAGACGGCCGAAACCCGGATCAGTGAGGCTGAGGACACCATCACCATCTCCGATGTGGCGGAACTGCAGGCATCGCACCGACAACTACTGTGGAAAGTGGACGACGCGGAAAACAGGGCGAGACGCAATAACCTTCGCTTTGTGGGCTTTAGGGAAGGCATTGAAGGATCGGACATGGCGATGTTTCTCCGCACCTGGCTGAAAGACACGTTCCCGCAGGCCCCATTCTCGAACTGCTTTATCATCGAAAGGGCCCATAGGGCGCTCCTGGTGAAGCCGCCGGTGGGGGCGCGACCGCGTCCTGTCATTGCCCGGTTCCTCAATTTTGCAGACAGGGATCTGATCTTACGGGAAGCCCGGAAGAAGGGGCGCCCGGATGGAAAACACGAACATTATGATCTTCCCAGACTACAGCCAGGAGGTGCAAAAACAGAGGAGGGCCTTTGACGCGGTCAAAGCGAAGCTCAGAGACCGCTGCCTTACCTACATGCTGCTTTTCCCGGCAAAGCTAAAGGTGATCTATGATGGTGGTACGCATTTCTTCACTCACCCGGAAGAGGCTTGGCAATGGCTGGAGACACGACCGACGACGGACGGCCGCCCCGCCGACAGGGAGGAGGGCCGGGAGCGGCCGAGTGGCAGTGGAACACGCCCCAAGGAGCTGACACTCCGGCGATCCCGGGGACAGTCGGGGCGGAGAACTGGGAAGAGGTTGCGTAAAACGCCCTGCTCGGAAGATGGCTCGCCACGACACCGAGGGAAGGACTCCCCGCCATCCGGAGGGGCTGGAGTGCCGGGATCTCGCTTTAGTTGCCTGGCGGACAGTGGTAGCTCGGAGGAAGACGTCGAGGATACGACCCATGGGCCAGGACGAGTAGGGACGGCGCAGAGCTCCATACACCCGCTGGAAGTAGCGATCCGAGATCTAGAGCGGGATGTACACGATCCTACGGAGGAGCGGAGGCCTGACACCCAAGACTCCCACTCCTGAGAGAGACTGGACCGGACAATCTTGACTGCAGCTCTGGCCAGATGGAGCACGCAAGTGGTCACACACCCCCTTCCTCTTTGTTTTTTGGTTGTTATTTCTTGTTTGGGTATATCTTTTGGTAGTCTTCGCATCTGGTCGTTGATGTATGGTGCTCTTGGGTCGGGCAGACTGAGACGGTTCTAGTGCTGTTCCCATAGAGGGCACGAGATAGGTTAACGACGGGTGGGATAGTGAGGGAGGGCGACAGGCCTACTCCGCCAGCAGTCCTGTGCTTGCGGGCAATGGGACTGATGGGGGGGGGAGGTGGGGAGGGGGTGGGAGTGGGAGAGTGTTGGGGATTTCCAGTTGGGGTTTGTTTTGGGACGGGAGGGGGGAGGGGCGGGACAGTTAGGGACGGTTGGGCAAAGAGGGGTTGGAGACAGGTCATTTCAGGCACACACGCAGCACCACTGGGCTTGCCCGCCAGCGAGGTACCCCCGAGACAGCACACACGGATGGAATTGCAATGCCTACCACGACGGTAACACAAGGTGTAGCGGAGGGAGGGCTCTCAGTCCTAACGTGGAATGTTAATGGGCTTGGTAGCAAAATTAAGAGAGGACTGATAAACGCATACATTAGGAGGGCCGGCCCAGACGTAGCGTTATTACAGGAAACGCACCTTCTGTGGACTAAATGTGGATTCCTAGCCCGGGGTCACTACATGGTTGTAGCACATGCGGGCTTTACCCAGGGTTCAAGAGGGGTGGCGATACTGGTCCGGAAAACTAACCCGTTTCGAGTGACACAGACATGGACAGACTCGCTGGGAACTTACGTCGGGGTCCGGGGAGTGTGGCGCCGAAGGGAGTACACGTTAGTGTCGGTCTATGCCCCACCTAAACTGCAGGCGTCCACATTAAAAGGCGTGGCGGAAATACTGCTTGCCACATCCGACACGGTGCAAGTGCTCGGGGGCGACTTCAATGATGTATTGGCACCGGCATTGGACAGGGCGGGGGATAGGAGAAGGGACAGGCCTCGGACGGCCCTTGCCACCACGATGGAGACCCTAGGTCTGACGGACGTATGGCGATGGTTATACCCTACACGGCGGGAGTATTCCTTTTTCTCAGGGGCCCACAGGGTGTATTCCCGGTTGGACTATATCTTCATGGCGCGTCACATGTTGCATGAGGGGGTGCGAGCTGAATATAAAGCACGGGGCCTCTCGGATCATTCTCCCCTTCTGGTGACAGTGGCCCCCCGGGTACCGGGGAGGGGGCAGTGGCGAGTCTCAGCATGGGACCTCCAGAATTCGAAGGTGCTGAAGGGTATTCGGGCAGATGTTAGAGTCTGCCTAGCTGACAATGTGGGCTCGGTGTCGTCGCCGGTGACCCTCTGGGAATCTATGAAGGCGGTCATGCGGGGTAGAGTCCAGGATAGGATTGCAGAGGAAAATAGGGAACGGCAAAGGGAGTTACAGGCGCTAGAGAGCCAGGTCCTTCAGTTGGACAGGGAGTACCTTGCGGACCCGGCGCGGGAGACACTGCGCCGGTTGCTTGACGCTCAGCGGCAGTACCGGGATCTGGCTACGGGAGCAGCCAGACAACAGGCGTTGGCGACACTCCACCGTTTATATGACGTCGGTGATAAGTCAGGCAAGCTTCTGGCGTGGCTCAGTAGAAAAGAGAGAGATGCAAGGTGGGTAGAACGGGTGCGAGATGATAGGGGGAATTTAGTGAATTCAGACGCGCAGATCGCGGAAGCCTTTGCAGAGCACTTCCGGGCATTCTATGCTGCTCGAGACCTGGGCTCGCAAGAGGACGCGCTACAGTACATGACAGATCTCGATCTACCGGCGCTCGCAGATGGTGACATCAAGGAGCTGGAGGCCCCCCCTTACGCTAGACGAAGTTACAAAGGCGTTGGCCAAGCTGCGGGTGGGGAAGGCGCCGGGCCCGAATGGGTTCCCCGCGGAATTCTTTAAAAAAACGGCGGATCTTCTGGCCCGCCATATGCTGGCGTTATTTGAGGGGGCGCGGGAAGAGGGGTGTCTCCCCCCGGATCTTAGATTGGCCACGATTGTCCCGATTTTCAAGGAGGGGAAACCGCCGGAGGAGTGCACGTCGTACCGCCCGATCTCGCTGCTTAACACTGAGGTGAAGTTGCTGGCGACGGTGCTGGCCCTCCGGTTGCGGCGGGTGATCCCAGACTTGGTCCACCTGGATCAGACGGGCTTCCTCCCCAGTAGGGCGACGAGATTGAATCTGACGCGCTCGCACAATTGGCTACAGGTGGTAAGGGGCCGGCGGGACCCTCATTGGTTTCTCTCCTTAGACGCGGAAAAGGCGTTCGATGCGGTGCATTGGCCCTTCCTGGAGGGCGTTCTGGGACGTCTGGGATTCGGACCTGTCTTCCGCCAATGGGTGAGATTACTGTATACGGGCCCGAGGGCGCGGGTGAGGGTCAATGGGGTTACATCGGGGGAATTCCCTATTTTCAGGGGTACGCGGCAGGGATGTCCGCTGTCCCCCCTGCTCTTCACGTTGACGATAGAAGTGCTGGCGGCGCGGGTCAGACAACACCCAGAGATTCGTGGTTTTCGGAAGGGTCCGTTGGATGACCTGGAGGAAAAAATATCTCTCTATGCGGACGATGTCCTTCTATATGTTACGCACCCCGATACGACAATCCCGGTAATTTTCTCCGAGCTGGAGCGCTATGGTGCCCGCTCGGGTTACAGGGTGAACTGGCATAAGTCGGTGCTATATGCCCCGGAGGGGCGGGGGGACTGGCCGAGTCTCCCAGACAGGCTCCAGGCGACGACGGAGGGGTTTCAATATCTAGGAGTATATATAACACTAGACCGGACTGTCTCCTATGACAGGAATGTTGGGAGGGTTCTGTCCAATTTCGTGGAGGATGCGCAGAGATGGCGTCGGCTGCCGCTTACGCTGCTGGGGCGTGCAGCCATGTTTAAGATGATAACGCTGCCCAGGTTCCTGTATGCGTTACAGAACGAATATTATCCGGTCCTTCGGCGGGTCTTTCGAGAAATTGACTCGGAACTCCGTAGCTTTCTCTGGCTTGGTAGACAACCCAGGGTAGCGATAAAGACCCTGCAGAGGCATCAGTATAGCGGAGGGATCTCGCTTCCCAACATTGAGGCCTACTACTGGGCGGAACACCTGGTCTACATTAATGATTGGCTTCACGCCCCGGCAATGCACCCGACGTTTGCTTTGGAAAGACATGTCATGGGCGCCCACTCGTGTCATTATTACCTATATGGTGGCAAGGGTACGGGACGGCTACTGCTGGCCACTAAAATCACCCTGGCGATTTGGAAAAGGGCGACCCGGGAGATTGGCTGGGACAGGAAACTAAGTAGACAGACGCCCTTATGGCACTGCGCGTGGCTACCAGAACTAAACAAGTTGAGGGGGTTCACGCAATGGGATAACATCGGGGTGTCGACATTGGGAGACTTGCTAGTGAGGGGGGAGTTGAAATCCTTCTCGGTGCTCCGCAGGGAATTTGGATTGCTCCCCAAGCAGTACTATAAGTACGCGCAACTGAAACATGCTTGGCAGGCAGAAGGGATACAGACGGCTTCTCTTCCTGAATATGCACCTCTAGAGGGAAGATTGCTGCAGGAACACATGGTGGAAAGGGCGGTGTCCCTCACATATCGGACCCTCATGAACAATATGCCTGATAATCTGGGGGCGCTTAGGGTGACCTGGGAGGCGGACGTGGGTGAGATGGACGAGGTGGACTGGGATACAGTTCTCATGCACCCACGAGAGGTGGCGATTAAGTCCCGGCTACGGTTGATCCAATTCAATATTCTGCATAGAACGTACTCCGATAGACGACGACTGTTCAAAATGGGACGGGTAGGGGACACGTCGTGTCTGAGATGCGGGCGGGAGGGAGGGACTTTCTTCCATATACTTTGGCTCTGCCCGCAGATTCAGGGGTACTGGCGGGGGATCCTAGGGGAACTGAGTAAGGTACTGGAGGTGCCACTACAGGAGGACCCCAAGTTAGTGTTACTGGGTATGACACATGATGTGGACCTTCCCCGCCCGCTGCTGATTTTCCTAGTGCTGGCCCTGGTGGTGGCGAAGAGAGACGTAGCAAAATACTGGGGGGCGCCCTCGCCTCCCCGCTTGGAGGAGTGGAGGAGGGGTCTTGACATCTACATGGCGGCAGAAAGGGTCACGTACAAGGCGAGAGGCTGCCCCAAAAAATTCACCAGGGTGTGGTCCAGATGGCGGAGGTATCACGGCCTGGAGGGGGGACTCTAGTGGGGTGGTGAAATGGAGGGGGCCGGCATGGTTCATGGATGACGTCCACAGCCCTAGGGCACAGACAATGGTATATATTGAAGACGCTGATGTCAGCCGCGGCATAGGTCCGAAACAGACTTCCAGTGTGATGAGAGAGGGGTGGGGGTGGAGGGCGGGCGAGGTGGGGGTGGTGCTCAATACTGACCTGACTGTTCGGTTGTTTTACTTTGTGTATAGCTGTACACCAAAAATGCCAATAAACATATTTTAAAAAAAACAAAAAAACACTTTTCTTAACTTCACCATGGAAGCCAGCAAACTCAGCCTGCCTTTCCTAGACCTCCGGGTCTTTCCTTCGGATAATGGCCTGGCCAGTGAGTTGTACACCAAGCCGATGGCGAGGAATTCTCTTTTGTCCTTTGACAGCTTTCATCCCAAATCTCTTCGTGCAGGTCTACCCTTTGGGCAATTCCTGAGACTGAGGTGTAACTGTTCCACCATTGACAGTTACAAACAGCATGCCGCTGTCCTGTCTCGGAATTTGAAGGCCCGCCAGTATCCTCAGAGTCTGATCCGCCGTTCATCTAAACGGGCATTTAATAACAACCGAGAGGCCTTACTTGAACCATCCACACCAAAGCCCCCGATAGACAGACTCACATGTGTACAAACATTTAGTACCCAGTCGAACCAACTGCAGAAGATCATACGCAAACATTGGCGTATTCTGAATGCTGGGCAGTTACATTTAGCTCCCCCACTGTTTTCATTCAAGAGAAGCGCTAACTTGCGTGATACCTTGGTTCATACACGTCCAAGGGATATGCCGGTTGCCACAGCTAACACACTTTGTAATCTGCCACCAGTCCAGGGCCATTATGCATGTGGTAACTGCGGTGTTTGTGCTCACACACAACATACCACTGAGATCGATATTGGCAGTAACAAACCCTGGAGACAACTGAAACATACTAATTGTAACAGCGAGAGAGTTATCTACATGATTACCTGTCCCTGTCACAAGACGTATGTGGGTATGACCATCAGGAAGGTCAAAATACGGATTATGGAGCACAGAAGTACCATAAGATGCCATAGACAGGCGACACGTCTAACTAAACACTTTTTGGATCTGAAACATAGTCCTGATGACATAAGGTGGACGGTATTGGAACAACCTTTGATTTCCTCTCATGTCACAGATGTTTCCAAATTCTTGTTCAGAATTGAACAACGCTGGGTCTTCAAATTGAACAGTGACCAGTCAGGGCAAAACGAGGCAATCCCATGGACCTCACTGTGATTGGGTTGAGTTTTTTGGCCATTTTGGAGTTTTTTGCCATTTTGACACACTGTGATGTCCTATTTCTGCGTGTATACCCTTGCGGGTCTTGTTGCCATGCTCGATGTATAACCACTGTTCATTGACATCATCATCAAAATCTTTTGGCTACGATAACCTACTTGCAGGACTAGAGCATAATGTCCTGTATGTTGTGTGGCTTGGTCTGACACTATATGGTTAGGTTTGTGTCCCCCCCTTGGCTGTTAGTTGAGCTCACTGGGGGCGCGGGATACTAATTGATACTATTTGGTTACTTGATCACTTCCATTTTCCCCTCCCTGTCTTATTTATGACTATTGCTTAGGTTACGATCGCATTGGTAGTATGACCGTAATTATATTGTGTGAGTTTGTGGCAGAAAAAACGATCTACTCCGATCGCATTGGTAGTATGACCGTAATTATATTGTGTGAGTTTGTGGCAGAAAAAACGATTTACTCCGAGCGGCTCCGGGCGTTTGTCAAACTACATTACCCGAAACGCTCCGCTTTCCGCTAACCGAGTGACCTATTGTTAAGCCATGTTGTTTATTCCACCTGTCTGACAGCAGAAGAACATTAGGAGTATAGGTCACTGACTCAGGCTACACGTTGAATCGTGGCGCCGTTTTCAATACTCTAGCTTTAGTCTAGAGGTTCTGAGGTCCTGATCGGTAATCATTTCAGGGCTGGGTAGATAAACAGTTGGATCCGCAAAGATTCTGTATATGTACTGTATTCTGTGGCGATTCAATACTAGCCAAAGTGTCCATTGCTGCTAGGCACTAATACCCGTGTTTATCTCATTGGCATCGTAAGGGAGGAACCGGGTATTCTACTTTTTATTCACAGTATGGCCCGAAAGTTAGATCTTTTGCTAGGGGCCTTGAGATGCTCTGATTCAAGGTCACTTTACTAGTAGTTTCGCAATGTTTGAGTTCGTACAGCTAACCCTAGTTAACGCCGACATCAGTGAGCAGATTATATTTTGCCGTATCTGTTCCTTTTGTTTTTTAGAGCGCTGCCTCACGCCCTGAGTTGTGACCAGGAGTGTGGGACGTTCCCCGATCTCTTGACGGGTAAGGAGTCATTTTGATTCCCTTCTAGACAGACGTTCACTTTTGGAACGTGTGCTATAGACCTACCTTCAATGTTATTTGATCCAGCTCTCAACATTTTTTATGTTTGCCCCAGGTCAATAATGACTTTATCCAAATAGAGATCATTTTGTCTTTCTTAACAGGTGACCTGAATACCCCCCGACGGTGCCGTATATCAATTGATAAGCAGGTACCACTGTTGGTTGTATCGTTCCTTTTATGTCCCTATGCACACTTTATCACATTGCAGTAGTGTATCATTATGGTCCTGAAGAAAGCCACGGTCATCTCTTTGAGACGCTAGTTGGCTGAAACATGTAGACCTACACTTAGAGTACGTGTTCCTTATTGTTTGGTGTACACGATTTACTCTATTATTTCTGCGTCTTTTACTGTTGATATCACTGGATATTTAATAAAGTAGTTTTCCCGTGCTAATCAATTTTAATATCACGTTTTCACACACTGCACCTCATTTCACTACACTATAGGCAGCTTCCTTCCATTTTGGGAGTGATTCCCTCCTAGTTTATTAACTAAAACATCCTTGAGCTCCTCCTTTTTAAAGTAATTTAAGGAGTAGTAGCTCTTTAACCGCACCAGGTGGGGTTAATGGGAGGTCCCAGATGATGAAGCATGCCACTTCGGTGGGTGATGGGACTTGGTCCTTTTTGATAGGATCCCTGATTTAGGTTTGTAAACTGGCATCTTCTGCTCATTGTTAGGTAGACCTGTATAGACCCACGGGCTCTGTTGTTGTTCTAGTCTTGGCATTTGGGGATTTGCCCGTGCTGGTCTTTAAACTCCCTTAGACCCTCCACTCATTTTTCGTTTGTTGGTATCTTGTGCAGCCACGGCTGCGGGTCGTTTGTTATTTGCCACGCAGGAGTTCTGGCGTGTGTTTATTTGTGTACTTGAGTCTTTACTGAATTGTTCGGCTTCGGCACTTTCAGGGTGCCAACATGGCTGAGCTTACAGGGTTAACTTTCGATGATGACATTGCCAGACTTATTCTGACTACCACTCCCAGCAGAATGTGGCGAACCCGGGAGGGGGATCAGGTGATGACTGGGCTCAACTTCTAATTCTGAAAAAATCACATACCCGGACGGGTATCCATGGTGCGATTATGACCGAATATCTACGTAGCAATTGTGCACCAACTGGCCTCATTGTTACAAATACCCCCCGCCTCTTCCTACAAGACAAGATTTTCTTAAAAGACTGGTCGTTGATAGCCTGGCGGTGCACACGCGACTGGCTGATTTTAATCATCAGCACAGCGAAGCGCATCGCCGATGCTATCCTGATTGAGATCCAGGTACTGGAGGGTCAGATTAAAACCACACTGTCCAACTCACTCTATAAGAAAAATCTAGATGAGAGTAATAAATCCAATAAAGATTTTAGGGATGGCATCCTTTCCTCTAAAATTGATAAGTTCAAAAAAGACCTGGCTAAGTTCTCGATGGAGAAAGTGTACCCTTACACTCAAGAGAACTATGTACCACCAGCTTTCAACAAGAAAGGGAGACGCTATGGCTCCAATTACTCTTCCTCTGGTTCTGAGGATTGGTCTAGTGACTCTGATTCAAATACTCATGAACCATCCTATTCAAGAGGGAGAGGTAATAAATCCAGACGTAACTGGCGTGGTAGTCAACAACCCCAGTGGTGGCAACCTCCACCTTGGCAATATTCTAATCCCCCTTTCCTTCCTAATATGATGCCCTTCAATCCGCCACCACAGTTTTTCCCCAACCAGCCTTTTTTAGGGCAGGGTCGTGGCCGCTCGAGAGGGCGGAGAAGAGGTCAAAACAATCAATCTCAGAACCAGGCACGGGTCCATTGGAGCCCTCCAACATCGCCTCGCAGTCTCCGCAGTGCGACGAGAGCACAGACAGCGGCAGGACCAAGCAGCAGCTAGTGGTCAATTTGAGTTCATACACCTTGACGGCTATGGAAGATAAAGTTCTAAATAGAGGTTTAGGCTTTGTGCCGACCAGTTCAGGAGATCCTTTTACCTTACAATCCGAGTTGGCCAACTTTTTTCGAAAAATTAGGCTACATTTCTTTTTCGAAGAAAAAGTTGATGTCACCATAGATGCAGAACATGGTGAGAGTGACAGTGGTTTGAAGAAAAAATCTACCTTTAATCCACCGGCCCATCTGGTACCTGTGCATGTCTTGGCATTTGAGACAGCGGTGAATAAAGACACCACAGCTCTCTTGAGCGAACCCACTAGAAATTATGTCAACTTACCCAATCCTGAGAAACAGGCTCTCACTGCCCTTTCTACCAATCCTCATATCATCATTAAGCCCGCCGATAAGGGTGGAGCCACTGTGATCCTTAACATTCAGGATTACAGAACAGAATGCTTGAGACAACTCAGCAATGAGAGATTTTACGAGCGCCTGGAGACCGATCCAACACCACGCATCAAAAAAGAAATCTTTGAGCTAGTCACTGAGGCAAAATTGGAGGGTTGGATCTCAGTTCGTGAAGCAGAGTATTTGGTGACTGAACATCCAATCACCCCTTACTTTTACGTCCTTCCCAAGATTCATAAGGAACAGCGTCCCCCGCCGGGTCGACCTATTATCTCTGGTTTGGGCTCACTCCTTGAACCTTTGTCCACCTTTGTTGACATCTTTCTCAGGCCTTTGGTTAGAACCATGCCCACTTATTTGCAAGACACCAAAAGTGTATTGCAGCTACTTCCAGATTTGGATTTCAATACTGACACTGATTTTCTTGTTAGTTTTGACGTCGAATCATTGTATACCTGCATTCCCCAGATTGAGACCCTTGAAGCCATCAGAGGGCTCCTCGAAGCAAACACCACCGGGTTGAGCTCGCCAGTAGCCTTCATTATGAATTGTGCCAGGCTGGCTATGACTGAGAACTTCTTCAAGTTCGAGAATCACTTTTACCTCCAAACATCGGGTACTTCTATGGGCAGTGTTTTCACCCCAGCCTGGCCAATCTCTATGTCCATCTGTTCGAACAAGGTTCTGTCCTCAATGCCACCAATCCCTTTTGCGACAGAATAGTCGTATGGAAGCGCTACATTGACGACATTTTTGTCATTTGGCGAGGTGATTTAGCCACTTTGAATACCTTTCATTCCTGGCTTAGTGATCAAAACACTTTTCTTAACTTCACCATGGAAGCCAGCAAACTCAGCCTGCCTTTCCTAGACCTCCGGGTCTTTCCTTCGGATAATGGCCTGGCCAGTGAGTTGTACACCAAGCCGATGGCGAGGAATTCTCTTTTGTCCTTTGACAGCTTTCATCCCAAATCTCTTTGTGCAGGTCTACCCTTCGGGCAATTCCTGAGACTGAGGCGTAACTGTTCCACCATTGACAGTTACAAACAGCATGCCGCTGTCCTGTCTCGGAATTTGAAGGCCCGCCAGTATCCTCCGAGTCTGATCCGCCGTTCATCTAAACGGGCATTTAACAACAACCGAGAGGCCTTACTTGAACCATCCACACCAAAGCCCCCGATGGACAGACTCACATGTGTACAAACATTTAGTACCCGGTCGAACCAACTGCAGAAGATCATACGCAAACATTGGCGTATTCTGAATGCTGGGCAGTTACATTTAGCTCCCCCACTGTTTTCATTCAAGAGAAGCGCTAACTTGCGTGATACCTTGGTTCATACACGTCCAAGGGATATGCCGGTTGCCACAGCTAACACACTTTGGAATCTGCCACCAGTCCAGGGCCATTATGCGTGTGGTAACTGCGGTGTTTGTGCTCACACACAACATACCACTGAGATCGATATTGGCAGTAACAAACCCTGGAGACAACTGAAACATACTAATTGTAACAGCGAGAGAGTTATCTACATGATTACCTGTCCCTGTCACAAGAAGTATGTGGGTATGACCATCAGGAAGGTCAAAATACGGATTATGGAGCACAGAAGTACCACAAGATGCCATAGACAGGCGACACGTCTAACTAAACACTTTTTGGATCTGAAACATAGTCCTGATGACATAAGGTGGACGGTATTGGAACAACCTTTGATTCCCTCTCATGTCACAGATGTTTCCAAATTCTTGTTCAGAATTGAACAACGCTGGGTCTTCAAATTGAACAGTGACCAGTCAGGGCAAAACGAGGCAATCCCGTGGACCTCACTTTGATTGGGTTGAGTTTTTTGGCCATTTTGGTGTTTTTTGCCATTTTGACACACTGTGATGTCCTATTTCTGCGTGTATACCCTTGCGGGTCTTGTTGCCATGCTCGATGTATAACCACTGTTCATTGACATCATCATCAAAAAATGTTGGCTACGATAACCTACTTGCAGGACTAGAGCATAATGTCCTGTATGTTGTGTGGCTTGGTCTGACACTATATGGTTAGGTTTGTGTCCCCCCCTTGGCTGTTAGTTGGGCTCACTGGGGGCGCGGGATACTAATTGATACTATTTGGTTACTTGATCACTTCCATTTTCCCCTCCCTGTCTTTGTTTATGACTATTGCTTAGGTTACGATCGCATTGGTAGTATGACCGTAATTATATTGTGTGAGTTTGTGGCAGAAAAAACGATCTACTCCGATCGCATTGGTAGTATGACCGTAATTATATTGTTTGAGTTTGTGGCAGAAAAAACGATCTACTCCGAGCGGCTCCGGGCGTTTGTCAAACTACATTACCCGAAACGCTCCGCTTTCCGCTAACAAGTCCCTCCTAATGCTGCAACTCTCATGTCACGTGTTGGGGGCCGGATACGCGATTGGTTCGTGTGACTCTGTGAGGCTTCAAGGGTCGCGTTTACACGGTTCCGGCTATCACTCGGCACGTCCAGGAAGGAGGTCCGGGGTAGCGACGGACAGGTAGGCGAAACATTAAGCACCCTGCACTAGCGTAGCCCCGTAACTGCATTAGTTGTATGGGCATGTATACTGTCTGAGTTAGTGTAGAGAGCGCTCAGATTTTAATTGTAGACTCGCTGGTTATCTGTTTGGAGCAATCGGGGTAAACCAAGTGACCTATTGTTAAGCTATGTTGTTTATTTCACCTATCTGACAGCAGAAGAACATTAGGAGTATAGGTCACTGACTCAGGCTACACGTTGAATCGTGGCGCCGTTTTCAATACTCTAGCTTTAGTCTAGAGGTTCTGAGGTCCTGATCGGTAATCATTTCAGGGCTGGGTAGATAAACAGTTGGATCCGCAAAGATTCTGTATATGTACTGTATTCTGTGGCGATTCAATACTAGCCAAAGTGTCCATTGCTGCTAGGCACTAATACCCGTGTTTATCTCATTGGCATCGTAAGGGAGGAACCGGGTATTCTACTTTTTATTCACAGTATGGCCCGAAAGTTAGATCTTTTGCTAGGGGCCTTGAGATGCTCTGATTCAAGGTCACTTTACTAGTAGTTTCGCAATGTTTGAGTTCGTACAGCTAACCCTAGTTAACGCCGACATCAGTGAGCAGATTATATTTTGCCGTATCTGTTCCTTTTGTTTTTTAGAGCGCTGCCTCACGCCCTGAGTTGTGACCAGGAGTGTGGGACGTTCCCCGATCTCTTGACGGGTAAGGAGTCATTTTGATTCCCTTCTAGACAGAAGTTCACTTTTAGAACGTGTGCTATAGACCTACCTTCAATATTATTTGATCCAGCTCTCAACATTTTGTATGTTTGCCCCAGGTCAATAATGACTTTATCCAAATAGAGATCATTTTGTCTTTCTTAACAGGTGACCTGAATACCCCCCGACGGTGCCGTATATCAATTGATAAGCAGGTACCACTGTTGGTTGTATCGTTCCTTTTATGTCCCTATGCACACTTTATCACATTGCAGTAGTGTATCATTATGGTCCTGAAGAAAGCCACGGTCATCTCTTTGAGACGCTAGTTGGCTGAAACATGTAGACCTACACTTAGAGTACGTGTTCCTTATTGTTTGGTGTACACGATTTACTCTATTATTTCTGCGTCTTTTACTGTTGATATCACTGGATATTTAATAAAGTAGTTTTCCCGTGCTAATCAATTTTAATATCACGTTTTCACACACTGCACCTCATTTCACTACACTATAGGCAGCTTCCTTCCATTTTGGGAGTGATTCCCTCCTAGTTTATTAACTAAAACATCCTTGAGCTCCTCCTTTTTAAAGTAATTTAAGGAGTAGTAGCTCTTTAACCGCACCAGGTGGGGTTAATGGGAGGTCCCAGATGATGAAGCATGCCACTTCGGTGGGTGATGGGACTTGGTCCTTTTTGATAGGATCCCTGATTTAGGTTTGTAAACTGGCATCTTCTGCTCATTGTTAGGTAGACCTGTATAGACCCACGGGCTCTGTTGTTGTTCTAGTCTTGGCATTTGGGGATTTGCCCGTGCTGGTCTTTAAACTCCCTTAGACCCTCCACTCATTTTTCGTTTGTTGGTATCTTGTGCAGCCACGGCTGCGGGTCGTTTGTTATTTGCCACGCAGGAGTTCTGGCGTGTGTTTATTTGTGTACTTGAGTCTTTACTGAATTGTTCGGCTTTGGCACTTTCAGGGTGCCAACATGGATGAGCTTACAGGGTTAACTTTCGATGATGACATTGCCAGACTTATTCTGACTACCACTCCCAGCAGAATGTGGCGAACCCGGGAGGGGGATCAGGTGATGACTGGGCTCAACTTCTAATTCTGAAAAAATCACATACCCGGACGGGTATCCATGGTGCGATTATGACCGAATATCTACGTAGCAATTGTGCACCAACTGGCCTCATTGTTACAAATACCCCCCACCTCTTCCTACAAGACAAGATTTTCTTAAAAGACTGGTCGTTGATAGCCTGGCGGTGCACACGCGACTGGCTGATTTTAATCATCAGCACAGCGAAGCGCATCGCCGATGCTATCCTGATTGAGATCCAGGTACTGGAGGGTCAGATTAAAACCACACTGTCCAACTCACTCTATAAGAAAAATCTAGATGAGAGTAATAAATCCAATAAAGATTTTAGGGATGGCATCCTTTCCTCTAAAATTGATAAGTTCAAAAAAGACCTGGCTAAGTTCTCGATGGAGAAAGTGTACCCTTACACTCAAGAGAACTATGTACCACCAGCTTTCAACAAGAAAGGGAGACGCTATGGCTCCAATTACTCTTCCTCTGGTTCTGAGGATTGGTCTAGTGACTCTGATTCAAATACTCATGAACCATCCTATTCAAGAGGGAGAGGTAATAAATCCAGACGTAACTGGCGTGGTAGTCAACAACCCCAGTGGTGGCAACCTCCACCTTGGCAATATTCTAATCCCCCTTTCCTTCCTAATATGATGCCCTTCAATCCGCCACCACAGTTTTTCCCCAACCAGCCTTTTTTAGGGCAGGGTCGTGGCCGCTCGAGAGGGCGGAGAAGAGGTCAAAACAATCAATCTCAGAACCAGGCACGGGTCCATTGGAGCCCTCCAACATCGCCTCGCAGTCTCCGCAGTGCGACGAGAGCACAGACAGCGGCAGGACCAAGCAGCAGCTAGTGGTCAATTTGAGTTCATACACCTTGACGGCTATGGAAGATAAAGTTCTAAATAGAGGTTTAGGCTTTGTGCCGACCAGTTCAGGAGATCCTTTTACCTTACAATCCGAGTTGGCCAACTTTTTTCGAAAAATTAGGCTACATTTCTTTTTCGAAGAAAAAGTTGATGTCACCATAGATGCAGAACATGGTGAGAGTGACAGTGGTTTGAAGAAAAAATCTACCTTTAATCCACCGGCCCATCTGGTACCTGTGCATGTCTTGGCATTTGAGACAGCGGTGAATAAAGACACCACAGCTCTCTCGAGCGAACCCACTAGAAATTATGTCAACTTACCCAATCCTGAGAAACAGGCTCTCACTGCCCTTTCTACCAATCCTCATATCATCATTAAGCCCGCCGATAAGGGTGGAGCCACTGTGATCCTTAACATTCAGGATTACAGAACAGAATGCTTGAGACAACTCAGCAATGAGAGATTTTACGAGCGCCTGGAGACCGATCCAACACCACGCATCAAAAAAGAAATCTTTGAGCTAGTCACTGAGGCAAAATTGGAGGGTTGGATCTCAGTTCGTGAAGCAGAGTATTTGGTGACTGAACATCCAATCACCCCTTACTTTTACGTCCTTCCCAAGATTCATAAGGAACAGCGTCCCCCGCCGGGTCGACCTATTATCTCTGGTTTGGGCTCACTCCTTGAACCTTTGTCCACCTTTGTTGACATCTTTCTCAGGCCTTTGGTTAGAACCATGCCCACTTATTTGCAAGACACCAAAAGTGTATTGCAGCTACTTCCAGATTTGGATTTCAATACTGACACTGATTTTCTTGTTAGTTTTGACGTCGAATCATTGTATACCTGCATTCCCCAGATTGAGACCCTTGAAGCCATCAGAGGGCTCCTCGAAGCAAACACCACCGGGTTGAGCTCGCCAGTAGCCTTCATTATGAATTGTGCCAGGCTGGCTATGACTGAGAACTTCTTCAAGTTCGAGAATCACTTTTACCTCCAAACATCGGGTACTTCTATGGGCAGTGTTTTCACCCCAGCCTGGCCAATCTCTATGTCCATCTGTTCGAACAAGGTTCTGTCCTCAATGCCACCAATCCCTTTTGCGACAGAATAGTCGTATGGAAGCGCTACATTGATGACATTTTTGTCATTTGGCGAGGTGATTTAGCCACTTTGAATACCTTTCATTCCTGGCTTAGTGATCAAAACACTTTTCTTAACTTCACCATGGAAGCCAGCAAACTCAGCCTGCCTTTCCTAGACCTCCGGGTCTTTCCTTCGGATAATGGCCTGGCCAGTGAGTTGTACACCAAGCCGATGGCGAGGAATTCTCTTTTGTCCTTTGACAGCTTTCATCCCAAATCTCTTTGTGCAGGTCTACCCTTCGGGCAATTCCTGAGACTGAGGCGTAACTGTTCCACCATTGACAGTTACAAACAGCATGCCGCTGTCCTGTCTCGGAATTTGAAGGCCCGCCAGTATCCTCAGAGTCTGATCCGCCGTTCATCTAAACGGGCATTTAACAACAACCGAGAGGCCTTACTTGAACCATCCACACCAAAGCCCCCGATGGACAGACTCACATGTGTACAAACATTTAGTACCCGGTCGAACCAACTGCAGAAGATCATACGCAAACATTGGCGTATTCTGAATGCTGGGCAGTTACATTTAGCTCCCCCACTGTTTTCATTCAAGAGAAGCGCTAACTTGCGTGATACCTTGGTTCATACACGTCCAAGGGATATGCCGGTTGCCACAGCTAACACACTTTGGAATCTGCCACCAGTCCAGGGCCATTATGCGTGTGGTAACTGCGGTGTTTGTGCTCACACACAACATACCACTGAGATCGATATTGGCAGTAACAAACCCTGGAGACAACTGAAACATACTAATTGTAACAGCGAGAGAGTTATCTACATGATTACCTGTCCCTGTCACAAGAAGTATGTGGGTATGACCATCAGGAAGGTCAAAATACGGATTATGGAGCACAGAAGTACCATAAGATGCCATAGACAGGCGACACGTCTAACTAAACACTTTTTGGATCTGAAACATAGTCCTGATGACATAAGGTGGACGGTATTGGAACAACCTTTGATTCCCTCTCATGTCACAGATGTTTCCAAATTCTTGTTCAGAATTGAACAACGCTGGGTCTTCAAATTGAACAGTGACCAGTCAGGGCAAAACGAGGCAATCCCGTGGACCTCACTTTGATTGGGTTGAGCTTTTTGGCCATTTTGGTGTTTTTTGCCATTTTGACACACTGTGATGTCCTATTTCTGCGTGTATACCCTTGCGGGTCTTGTTGCCATGCTCGATGTATAACCACTGTTCATTGACATCATCATCAAAAAATGTTGGCTACGATAACCTACTTGCAGGACTAGAGCATAATGTCCTGTATGTTGTGTGGCTTGGTCTGACACTATATGGTTAGGTTTGTGTCCCCCCCTTGGCTGTTAGTTGGGCTCACTGGGGGCGCGGGATACTAATTGATACTATTTGGTTACTTGATCACTTCCATTTTCCCCTCCCTGTCTTTGTTTATGACTATTGCTTAGGTTACGATCGCATTGGTAGTATGACCGTAATTATATTGTGTGAGTTTGTGGCAGAAAAAACGATCTACTCCGATCGCATTGGTAGTATGACCGTAATTATATTGTTTGAGTTTGTGGCAGAAAAAACGATCTACTCCGAGCGGCTCCGGGCGTTTGTCAAACTACATTACCCGAAACGCTCCGCTTTCCGCTAACAAGTCCCTCCTAATGCTGCAACTCTCATGTCACGTGTTGGGGGCCGGATATGCGATTGGTTCGTGTGACTCTGTGAGGCTTCAAGGGTCGCGTTTACACGGTTCCGGCTATCACTCGGCACGTCCAGGAAGGAGGTCCGGGGTAGCGACGGACAGGTAGGCGAACCATTAAGCACCCTGCACTAGCGTAGCCCCGTAACTGCATTAGTTGTATGGGCATGTATACTGTCTGAGTTAGTGTAGAGAGCGCTCAGATTTTAATTGTAGACTCGCTGGTTATCTGTTTGGAGCATTCGGGGTAAACCGAGTGACCTATTGTTAAGCTATGTTGTTTATTCCACCTATCTGACAGCAGAAGAACATTAGGAGTATAGGTCACTGACTCAGGCTACACGTTGAATCGTGGCGCCGTTTTCAATACTCTAGCTTTAGTCTAGAGGTTCTGAGGTCCTGATCGGTAATCATTTCAGGGCTGGGTAGATAAACAGTTGGATCCGCAAAGATTCTGTATATGTACTGTTTTCTGTGGCGATTCAATACTAGCCAAAGTGTCCATTGCTGCTAGGCACTAATACCCGTGTTTATCTCATTGGCATCGTAAGGGAGGAACCGGGTATTCTACTTTTTATTCACAGTATGGCCCGAAAGTTAGATCTTTTGCTAGGGGCCTTGAGATGCTCTGATTCACAGTCACTTTACTAGTTGTTTCGCAATGTTTGAGTTCGTACAGCTAACCCTAGTTAACGCCGACATCAGTGAGCAGATTATATTTTGCCGTATCTGTTCCTTTTGTTTTTTAGAGCGCTGCCTCACGCCCTGAGTTGTGACCAGGAGTGTTGGACGTTCCCCGATCTCTTGACGGGTAAGGAGGCATTTTGATTCCCTTCTAGACAGACGTTCACTTTTGGAACGTGTGCTATAGATATACCTTCAATGTTATTTGATCCAGCTCTCAACATTTTGTATGTTTGCCCCAGGTCAATAATGACTTTATCCAAATAGAGATCATTTTGTCTTTCTTAACAGGTGACCTGAATACTCCCCGACGGTGCCGTATATCAATTGATAAGCAGGTACCACTGTTGGTTGTATCGTTCCTTTTATGTCCCTATGCACACTTTATCACATTGCAGTAGTGTATCATTATGGTCCTGAAGAAAGCCACGGTCATCTCTTTGAGACGCTAGTTGGCTGAAACATGTAGACCTACACTTAGAGTACGTGTTCCTTATTGTTTGGTGTACACGATTTACTCTATTATTTCTGCGTCTTTTACTGTTGATATCACTGGATATTTAATAAAGTAGTTTTCCCGTGCTAATCAATTTTAATATCACGTTTTCACACACTGCACCTCATTTCACTACACTATAGGCAGCTTCCTTCCATTTTGGGAGTGATTCCCTCCTAGTTTATTAACTAAAACATCCTTGAGCTCCTCCTTTTTAAAGTAATTTAAGGAGTAGTAGCTCTTTAACCGCACCAGGTGGGGTTAATGGGAGGTCCCAGATGATGAAGCATGCCACTTCGGTGGGTGATGGGACTTGGTCCTTTTTGATAGGATCCCTGATTTAGGTTTGTAAACTGGCATCTTCTGCTCATTGTTAGGTAGACCTGTATAGACCCACGGGCTCTGTTGTTGTTCTAGTCTTGGTATTTGGGGATTTGCCCATGCTGGTCTTTAAACTCCCTTAGACCCTCCACTCATTTTTCGTTTGTTGGTATCTTGTGCAGCCACGGCTGCGGGTCGTTTGTTATTTGCCACGCAGGAGTTCTGGCGTGTGTTTATTTGTGTAGTTGAGTCTTTACTGAATTGTTCGGCTTTGGCACTTTCAGGGTGCCAACATGGCTGAGCTTACAGGGTTAGCTTTCGATGATGACATTGCCAGACTTATTCTGACTACCACTCACAGCATTCTCGAGAATTTGGCGAACCCGGGAGGGGGATCAGGGGATGACTGGGCTCAACTTCTAATTCTGAAAAAATCACATACCCGGACGTGTATCCATGGTGCGATTATGACCGAATATCTACGTAGCAATTGTGCACCAACTGGCCTCATTGTTACAAATACCCCCCGCCTCTTCCTACAAGACAAGATTTTCTTAAAAGACTGGTCGTTGATAGCCTGGCGGTGCACACGCGACTGGCTGATTTTAATCATCAGCACAGCGAAGCGCATCGCCGATGCTATCCTGATTGAGATCCAGGTACTGGAGGGTCAGATTAAAACCAAACTGTCCAACTCACTCTATAAGAAAAATCTAGATGAGAGTAATACATCCAATAAAGATTTTAGGGATGGCATCCTTTCCTCTAAAATTGATAAGTTCAAAAAAGAGCTGGCTAAGTTCTCGATGGAGAAAGTGTACCCTTACACTCAAGAGAACTATGTACCACCAGCTTTCAACAAGAAAGGGAGACGCTATGGCTCCAATTACTCTTCCTCTGGTTCTGAGGATTGGTCTAGTGACTCTGATTCAAATACTCATGAACCATCCTATTCAAGAGGGAGAGGTAATAAATCCAGACGTAACTGGCGTGGTAGTCAACAACCCCAGTGGTGGCAACCTCCACCTTGGCAATATTCTAATCCCCCTTTCCTTCCTAATATGATGCCCTTCAATCCGCCACCACAGTTTTTCCACAACCAGCCTTTTTTAGGGCAGGGTCATGGCCGCTCGAGAGGGCGGAGAAGAGGTCAAAACAATCAATCTCAGAACCAGGCACGGGTCCATTGGAGCCCTCCAACATCGCCTCGCAGTCTCCGCAGTGCGACGAGAGCACAGACAGCGGCAGGACCAAGCAGCAGCTAGTGGTCAATTTGAGTTCATACACCTTGACTGCTATGGAAGATAAAGTTCTAAATAGAGGTTTAGGCTTTGTGCAGACCAGTTCAGGAGATCCTTTTACCTTACAATCCGAGTTGGCCAACTTTTTTCGAAAAATTAGGCTACATTTCTTTTTCAAAGAAAAAGTTGATATCACCATAGATGCAGAACATGGTGAGAGTGACAGTGGTTTGAAGAAAAAAATCTACCTTTAATCCACCGGCCCATCTGGTACCTGCGCATGTCTTGGCATTTGAGACAGCGGTGAATAAAGACACCACAGCTCTCTTGAGCGAACCCACTAGACATTATGTCAACTTACCCAATCCTGAGAAACAGGCTCTCACTGCCCTTTCTACCAATCCTCATATCATCATTAAGCCCGCCGATAAGGGCGGAGCCACTGTGATCCTTAACATTCAGGATTACAGAACAGAATGCTTGAGACAACTCAGCAATGAGAGATTTTACGAGCGCCTGGAGACCGATCCAACACCACGCATCAAAAAAGAAATCTTTGAGCTAGTCACTGAGGCAAAATTGGAGGGTTGGATCTCAGTTCGTGAAGCAGAGTATTTGGTGACTGAACATCCAATCACCCCTTACTTTTACGTCCTTCCCAAGATTCATAAGGAACAGCGTCCCCCGCCGGGTCGACCTATTATCTCTGGTTTGGGCTCACTCCTTGAACCTTTGTCCACCTTTGTTGACATCTTTCTCAGGCCTTTGGTTAGAACCATGCCCACTTATTTGCAAGACACCAAAAGTGTATTGCAGCTACTTCCAGATTTGGATTTCAATACTGACACTGATTTTCTTGTTAGTTTTGACGTCGAATCATTGTATACCTGCATTCCCCAGATTGAGACCCTTGAAGCCATCAGAGGGCTCCTCGAAGCAAACACCACCGGGTTGAGCTCGCCAGTAGCCTTCATTATGAATTGTGCCAGGCTGGCTATGACTGAGAACTTCTTCAAGTTCGAGAATCAGTTTTACCTCCAAACATCGGGTACTTCTATGGGCAGTGTTTTTGCCCCCAGCCTGGCCAATCTCTATGTCCATCTGTTCGAACAAGGTTCTGTCCTCAATGCCACCAATCCCTTTTGCGACAGAATAGTCGCATGGAAGCGCTACATTGACGACATTTTTGTCATTTGGCGAGGTGATTTAGCCACTTTGAATACCTTTCATTCCTGGCTTAATGATCAAAACACTTTTCTTAACTTCACCATGGAAGCCAGCAAACTCAGCCTGCCTTTCCTAGACCTCCGGGTCTTTCCTTCGGATAATGGCCTGGCCAGTGAGTTGTACACCAAGCCGATGGCGAGGAATTCTCTTTTGTCCTTTGACAGCTTTCATCCCAAATCTCTTCGTGCAGGTCTACCCTTTGGGCAATTCCTGAGACTGAGGCGTAACTGTTCCACCATTGACAGTTACAAACAGCATGCCGCTGTCCTGTCTCGGAATTTGAAGGCCCGTCAGTATCCTCAGAGTCTGATCCGCCGTTCATCTAAACGGGCATTTAATAACAACCGAGAGGCCTTACTTGAACCATCCACACCAAAGCCCCCGATGGACAGACTCACATGTGTACAAACATTCAGTACCCGGTCGAACCAACTGCAGAAGATCATACGCAAACATTGGCGTATTCTGAATGCTGGGCAGTTACATTTAGCTCCCCCACTGTTTTCATTCAAGAGAAGCGCTAACTTGCGTGATACCTTGGTTCATACACGTCCAAGGGATATGCCGGTTGCCACAGCTAACACACTTTGGAATCTGCCACCAGTCCAGGGCCATTATGCGTGTGGTAACTGCGGTGTTTGTGCTCACACACAACATACCACTGAGATCGATATTGGCAGTAACAAACCCTGGAGACAACTGAAACATACTAATTGTAACAGCGAGAGAGTTATCTACATGATTACCTGTCCCTGTCACAAGAAGTATGTGGGTATGACCATCAGGAAGGTCAAAATACGGATTATGGAGCACAGAAGTACCATAAGATGCCATAGACAGGCGACACGTCTAACTAAACACTTTTTGGATCTGAAACATAATCCTGATGACATAAGGTGGACGGTATTGGAACAACCTTTGATTCCCTCTCATGTCACAGATGTTTCCAAATTCTTGTTCAGAATTGAACAACGCTGGGTCTTCAAATTGAACAGTGACCAGTCAGGGCTCAACGAGGCAATCCCGTGGACCTCACTGTGATTGGGTTGAGTTTTTTGGCCATTTTGGAGTTTTTTGCCATTTTGACACACTGTGATGTCCTATTTCTGCGTGTATACCCTTGCGGGTCTTGTTGCCATGCTCGATGTATAACCACTGTTCATTGACATCATCATCAAAACAAAATACCTGTCCGTCGCTACCCCGGACCTCCTTCCTGGATGTGCCGAGTGGTAGCCGGAACCGTGTAAATGCGACCCTTGAAGCCTCACAGAGTCACACAAACCAATCGCGTATCCGCCCCCCAACACATGACATGAGAGTTGCAGCATTAGGAGGGACTTGTTAGCGGAAAGCGGAGCGTGTCAGGTAATGTAGTTTGACAAACGCCCGGAGCCGCTCGGAGTAGATCGTTTTTTCTGCCACAAACTCACACAATATAATTACGGTCATACTACCAATGCGATCGGGGTAGATCGTTTTTTCTGCCACAAACTCACACAATATAATTACGGTCATACTACCAATGCGATCGTCACCTAAGCAATAGTCATGAACAAGACAGGGAGGGGAAAATGGAAGTGATCAAGTAACCAAATAGTATCAATTAGTATCCCGCGCCCCCAGTGAGCCCAACTAACAGCCAAGGGGGGGACACAAACCTAACCATATAGTGTCAGACCAAGCCACACAACATACAGGACATTATGCTCTAGTCCTGCAAGTAGGTTATCGTACCCTCCTCTCATTTTTCGTTTGTTGGTATCTTGTGCAGCCACGGCTGCGGGTCGTTTGTTATTTGCCACGCAGGAGTTCTGGCGTGTGTTTATTTGTGTACTTGAGTCTTTACTGAATTGTTCGGCTTTGGCACTTTCAGGGTGCCAACATGGCTGAGCTTACAGGGTTAGCTTTCGATGATGACATTGCCAGACTTATTCTGACTACCACTCACAGCATTCTCGAGAATTTGGCGAACCCGGGAGGGGGATCAGGGGATGACTGGGCTCAACTTCTAATTCTGAAAAAATCACATACCCGGACGTGTATCCATGGTGCGATTATGACCGAATATCTACGTAGCAATTGTGCACCAACTGGCCTCATTGTTACAAATACCCCCCGCCTCTTCCTACAAGACAAGATTTTCTTAAAAGACTGGTCGTTGATAGCCTGGCGGTGCACACGCGACTGGCTGATTTTAATCATCAGCACAGCGAAGCGCATCGCCGATGCTATCCTGATTGAGATCCAGGTACTGGAGGGTCAGATTAAAACCAAACTGTCCAACTCACTCTATAAGAAAAATCTAGATGAGAGTAATACATCCAATAAAGATTTTAGGGATGGCATCCTTTCCTCTAAAATTGATAAGTTCAAAAAAGAGCTGGCTAAGTTCTCGATGGAGAAAGTGTACCCTTACACTCAAGAGAACTATGTACCACCAGCTTTCAACAGGAAAGGGAGACGCTATGGCTCCAATTACTCTTCCTCTGGTTCTGAGGATTGGTCTAGTGATTCTGATTCAAATACTCATGAACCATCCTATTCAAGAGGGACAGGTTATAAATCCAGACGTAACTGGCGTGGTAGTCAACAACCCCAGTGGTGGCAACCTCCACCTTGGCAATATTCTAATCCCCCTTTCCTTCCTAATATGATGCCCTTCAATCCGCCACCACAGTTTTTCCCCAACCAGCCTTTTTTAGGGCAGGGTCGTGGCCGCTCGAGAGGGCGGAGAAGAGGTCAAAACAATCAATCTCAGAACCAGGCATGGGTCCATTGGAGCCCTCCAACATCGCCTCGCAGTCTCCGAAGTGCGACGAGAGCACAGACAGCGGCAGGACCAAGCAGCAGCTAGTGGTCAATTTGAATTCATACACCTTGAAGGCTATGGAAGATAAAGTTCTAAATAGAGGTTTAGGCTTTGTGCCGACCAGTTCAGGAGATCCTTTCAGGGCTCAACGAGGCAATCCCGTGGACCTCACTGTGATTGGGTTGAGTTTTTTGGCCATTTTGGAGTTTTTTGCCATTTTGACACACTGTGATGTCCTATTTCTGCGTGTATACCCTTGCGGGTCTTGTTGCCATGCTCGATGTATAACCACTGTTCATTGACATCATCATCAAAAAATTTTGGCTACGATAACCTACTTGCAGGACTAGAGCATAATGTCCTGTATGTTGTGTGGCTTGGTCTGACACTATATGGTTAGGTTTGTGTCCCCCCCTTGGCTGTTAGTTGGGCTCACTGGGGGCGCGGGATACTAATTGATACTATTTGGTTACTTGATCACTTCCATTTTCCCCTCCCTGTCTTGTTTATGACTATTGCTTAGGTTACGATCGCATTGGTAGTATGACCGTAATTATATTGTGTGAGTTTGTGGCAGAAAAAACGATCTACTCCGATGGCATTGGTAGTATGACCGTAATTATATTGTGTGAGTTTGTGGCAGAAAAAACGATCTACTCCGAGTGGCTCCGGGCGTTTGTCAAACTACATTACCCGACACGCTCCGCTTTCCGCTAACAAGTCCCTCCTAATGCTGCAACTCTCATGTCATGTGTTGGGGGCCGGATACGCGATTGGTTTGTGTGACTCTGTGAGGCTTCAAGGGTCGCATTTACACGGTTCCGGCTACCACTCGGCACATCCAGGAAGGAGGTCCGGGGTAGCGACGGACAGGTAGGCGAACCATTAAGCACCCTGCACTAGCGTAGCCCCGTAACTGCATTAGTTGTATGGGCATGTATACTGTCTGAGTTAGTGTGGAGAGCGCTCAGATTTTAATTGTAGACTCGCTGGTTATCTGTTTGGAGCATTTGGGGTAAACCGAGTGACCTATTGTTAAGCTATGTTGTTTATTCCACCTGTCTGACAGCAGAAGAACATTAGGAGTATAGGTCACTGACTCAGGCTACACGTTGAATCGTGGCGCCGTTTTCAATACTCTAGCTTTAGTCTAGAGGTTCTGAGGTCCTGATCGGTAATCATTTCAGGGCTGGGTAGATAAACAGTTGGATCCGCAAAGATTCTGTATATGTACTGTTTTCTGTGGCAATTCAATACTAGCCAAAGTGTCCATTGCTGCTAGGCACTAATACCCGTGTTTATCTCATTGGCATCGTAAGGGAGGAACCGGGTATTCTACTTTTTATTCACAGTATGGCCCGAAAGTTAGATCTTTTGCTAGGGGCCTTGAGATGCTCTGATTCACAGTCACTTTACTAGTAGTTTCGCAATGTTTGAGTTCGTACAGCTAACCCTAGTTAACGCCGACATCAGTGAGCAGATTATATTTTGCCGTATCTGTTCCTTTTGTTTTTTAGAGCGCTGCCTCACGCCCTGAGTTGGGACCAGGAGTGTGGGACGTTCCCCGATCTCTTGACGGGTAAGGAGGCATTTTGATTCCCTTCTAGACAGACGTTCACTTTTGGAACGTGTGCTATAGATCTACCTTCAATGTTATTTGATCCAGCTCTCAACATTTTGTATGTTTGCCCCAGGTCAATAATGACTTTATCCAAATAGAGATCATTTTGTCTTTCTTAACAGGTGACCTGAATACTCCCCGACGGTGCCGTATATCAATTGATAAGCAGGTACCACTGTTGGTTGTATCGTTCCTTTTATGTCCCTATGCACACTTTATCACATTGCAGTAGTGTATCATTATGGTTCTGAAGAAAGCCACGGTCATCTCTTTGAGACGCTAGTTGGCTGAAACATGTAGACCTACACTTAGAGTACGTGTTCCTTATTGTTTGGTGTACACGATTTACTCTATTATTTCTGCGTCTTTTACTGTTGATATCACTGGATATTTAATAAAGTAGTTTTCCCGTGCTAATCAATTTTAATATCACGTTTTCACACACTGCACCTCATTTCACTACACTATAGGCAGCTTCCTTCCATTGTGGGAGTGATTCCCTCCTAGTTTATTAACTAAAACATCCTTGAGCTCCTCCTTTTTAAAGTAATTTAAGGAGTAGTAGCTCTTTAACCGCACCATTTGGGGTTAATGGGAGGTCCCAGATGATGAAGCATGCCACTTCGGTGGGTGATGGGACTTGGTCCTTTTTGATAGGATCCCTGATTTAGGTTTGTAAACTGGCATCTTCTGCTCATTGTTAGGTAGACCTGTATAGACCCACGGGCTCTGTTGTTGTTCTAGTCTTGGTATTTGGGGATTTGCCCGTGCTGGTCTTTCAACTCCCTTAGACCCTCCACTCATTTTTCGTTTGTTGGTCTTCTAAATATTCTACAGATCAACAAAAACAACTGTCACTTCTTCCCTTTGAGAGTTAGTCCACTCACCCTCAACACCTCACACACCCTCTTAATATGTTCACCATGCTCCCTCTCATTTTTTAGAAAATAAATATCAATATATAATCCTGGAAACATCGGACATATTTTTTCATGTCCTTAAACAAATGAAACATGGCCCTTTGAACCACTGATGCTGCAGAGGCTAAACCGAAAGGCATTATTTTCAATTGGAATAGCCCATGAATGCTGTAAAATGGCGAGAATCCTCTGTCCGCTCAATCTGATGATACGCTGACCTATCTAACGTTAAGAACACTCTCGTCCCCTCCAATATGCAAATCACTTCATGTATATTTGGCAGCTGGTGGCAATTGACCACACAAAGCCTCAAATAATTGTCTGTCATATTGGCCAAAACTATGGGAGACACCCACTCCGAAGACTCTATCACTCTCCAGTCCACCATTTCTATCAGCATGCACTTCATCTCTTCTCTGAGACTGATGGGTATATGCTTAAGTTTTTGTACCACTGGCTTGGCACCTATCTATAGCTTGATTTCATGAGAATAGCCTTCCAGTTTCCTAAGCTTTTCCTTAAAAAGGTTTGGGAATCTAGACACAATCCCTTCTCCATCCTCACAGTTCCCCACTACCAAAACTGGTTCATGGCTTCTAGGATTTAGTATTATTCCTATATTTCACTGCTTCTTCCAGCCTAAACATTCACTCCTTTAGGTGCCACGTACAGCTTTATAGATGCCTTCCTTCCCTCAAACTGTATTTCAGTCTCCACATAACCTACAATGTCAATAACAGTGCCATCAAAACTTTCCGCTATGATGTCTGATGGTTTTATCTCATCCACACCCCATAATTTCGTCAAAGTTCTGTATAAACATTCTTTTATAACAATCATCCATGGAGATCCAGGATTAGCCATTAATATTTCTGTCACTGACTACCCCAGAATTCTTAACTTCTCCTTCTCTGCTTCCATAACACCATCAGTAACAGACAAAACCACCCCTCTCTCATCTTCACTTGCCCCATCAAAATCCCTCTCACTTTCATATCTTCCTCCATCAACCAACCACCCACTACCCAGGTAAGACACTTTATTTATGTTGCCAACATTCAAATCCTTGAACACCCAGGCAAAATGTCCAATCCTGCCACACTTCACAAACGTTTTACAAATTGCGGGGCACAGAGGTGACAATACAATTTGACCAGTGCTTCCTCAATGATAGCACTTGAACTTATCACTTTTTACATATCTATCACTGTCAGACTTGTTATAACTGTCTGTAGGAAAGTGGGTTTCTGTTGCAGTAACCCCCCACCTTTTGCCAAATTTCTGATAGCCTTTGACTGAGTATGCACCGGGTCCCTGCCAATCAGGTTCCCAGTGCATGTTTTCTTTTCCTAAACTGTACCATTGTTTCCACCATTGGCACACCTACGGCCCACATGTAATTCCCTTGTAAAAGGTGCCACTGGTACCAAAGGCCTTGTGACCAGAGAGGGTCTCTAAGGGCTGCAGCATGTATTGTCCCCCATCAGAGACCCCTCACCAAATACATGCACACTGCGATTGCAGTCTGTGCGTTTTGGTGCTGACAAAACTTAAGAGTCGTCATGACACACATCCGTGTGTGCCATGCCTACCAACCACTGCCTATGCATAGGTAAGTCACCCCTCTAGCAGGCCTCATAGCCCTAAGGCAGGGTGCACTATACCACAGGTGAGGGCACAGCTCCATGAGCAATGTGCCCCTACAGTGTCTGTGCCATTCACAGACATTGTAAGTGCAGTGTAGCCATATTGAGTAAATGGGCTGGGAGTTTGTCATTACAAACTCCACAGCTCCATGATGGCTTTACTGAATGCTAAGGAGTTTGGTATCAAATTCCTCAGCATAATAAACCCAGACTGATGTCAATGTAAGTTTTATCATAAAATGCACTCAGAGGGCATCTTAGAGATGCCCCCTGAAAAACGACCAGCTTCTAGTGTATGTTTAAATTTTTTTTTTTATTGTTTTATACAACGCAAATTAGACCAGAGACATTAGGTATCAGAGCTCTTTACATGAGCACCAGTTTCGATACAGATGGACACATTCATTTCTTTTTTGCTAGGCACAAGGAGATTAAGTGATTTGTCCAGAATCACAGGATGTTGAGCGTCGGTGCCGAGACTCGAACCTCGTTCCCCAGCTTTGAGGTCGACCACTCTAGCCGTAAGGATACATCCTCTCGTATTGACTGACTGGTTTCTTCCAGCCAGCATCAGACAGGTTTCTGACCTCATGAGGTGAGAGCATTTTTGCTCTCTGAGGTCAGAAAAAAAGCCTGCTCAGGGTGGAGGTGCTTCACACCTCCCCCTTGCAGGAACAGCAGTACTTGGCGGTGAGCTTTTAAGGTTCCCACCTTGTATTATGCTAATTTGGCAGCTCCAACTCGTGGAGATGCCCACCACCCTGTCCTAGCCCCACCTTTTGGCAGGAGGAAAGGCAGGAACATTAGTAAGTAGAGTAGGGTGTGAGATCTCAATTGCCGGGCGCCCACCGCCCCTCCCACTCAAGAAGACACAAAAAGGTTAACGGGTATGGGAGAGGGTTTTTTCTTTATTGTTAGACCTCAATTGTTGGTATTCCCAATACTTCCGGGGTATATCCTTTCTTTTCAGGTTGGGAGGGCAGGGTCTTTTATGGAACGAGAAAGGCAATAAAGGGGTAAAGAAAGAAAAATAACAAGGCTTCGGTAAGTAAGGCAGTCAGCATCCTAGGGTTGTCCTTGCTTGGCGTATACCAGGTCTGGGTCGGCTTGCAGCAGGGCTTTGTCCATCTCCGCAGAATGGGAACCGGAAAGAAGAAAAAAAAAAAGGAGAAAACACAAAAAATACAAGTCAGGCTGCCGTCCTGGCATTATATGTAAGGGAATAGTGCTCCCATCGCCTGTTCTCTACTCCTGTGAGGTGCCTAAGTTGTGAGGTTTTGGTCCACGTTGCGCCTACATGAACTACAAATCCCAGGAATCCACAGGAGAGAAGGTGGAGCCAAAGCCATATCAGGAAGCGACGCGCACAGGAAGACGTGGGTAATTCTGGATTCGGACCTGTGGAGTCGGATTCATGGCGTTTCCAGTCGGATTTGCTCTTGAACGCGCCAAGTTCCTGGGATAAGTGGAATCATTTCGAGGATTCCCTTGTAGAGACTCCTTGACGGAGAGGCTGGTCCCGCCTAACGCCGCAAGAACAGAGGCGGTAAGCGTGACGACCGGCCCTTCTTAGCCGTGGACGGATCCTCAGAACGGGCGCTCCCCGCGGCATATCCCTGTCCGCGAGTGTGGGGAGGATACCATGTTCTCTTCTTCAATAGCTCCAAGGTAGGGGCAGTACTTAGTTTATTTGCAGCTGTTCCGAGGTAGGAGCAGTACTTCATTTGTTGGCAGCCACTCCGAGGTAGGAGCAGTACTCTGTTTGTTGGCAACCGCTCCGCGGCAGGAGCTGTAATTTGTTTTGACTGATCTTATCCAGTTCCACGTTCATGATTAGTGAGACAACAGTTCCCCCATTCCTTAACGTGACATTAACGCCAGCAGGATGAGAGGGACAGGGTAGAGGAATTCGTTTCGACTGGTTGCCTTGCTTAGGTTCATCACACGGAGTCGGATTACTTTAAGGCTCAACTGATCGTTTATCTTTAGTTACTTTCCGGAACAGCAGTGCTACTTACTTTCATTTTACTAAACCTTTGGGAATCTTCTTCAGCGGACCTTTGCTTTTCTGCACATAAGTATATAGGCTGCTGACAGATGTGTAGGGACATTAGGGTCTAGGGTCAGCCTTAGTCTTAGGTGCACTACTCCGCTTAATGTTGATACATTTGTTTTATCTTCCTTGGTATCAGGTATGATGCAATACAGTGTGGTCAGAAGGAATACAGAGTCTGCATGTGTAGCATAGCCGCCCAGGTAATTGTAATCCTTAGTGAGAATTACATGACAGTAGTGTTGCATGTTTTTGTATTTAATGGTGTGTATTTGTGTTTCAGGTTCTAATCCCTGCTGTTCCCTTCCTACTCTTCCCTCACTTGATCGTTCCAATACTCCGTGCATTTATTGTAGGAGTTGGGGAGATCAAGGGGTGGACCCCTTATTGCATCGCTCGAACCCTGAGGAGCACTCGTCTTTGGACAGGAACGTCACATAAGTGTGGGAAGGGTTGAGGTGCTTTAAAGTGTGGTGCACCGTAATCCCAACCACCAGCCCCGAAATGAAAATAAACCAGGCACTTGCCTGAACTCACGGCCCTCCTGGACCGCAGGGAGGGGAGTCACAGCCTCCGCTTCCCTTGCTGGAGTACCGGACTTGGGGGTACTGCTCCAAGAGCGGACAACGTTGCTGTCTTCCTTCTCGCTTCGAGACGGGTTCCTGGTCTGCGGTGTCTCCGGGGCTCTTCTCTACTGGATGCAGGGCTCGTTCTCGTCTTCGTCTGGATCCGCGTTCTGGGGTCTCCCTTGCTCTGTGCCGCCGGTGATAGCAGTCCCCAGTTTTAAACAGGTCGTTACAGCCCCACCTCCGTGGCTTGCTTCTACCGGCATGTGGATTCCGGTGTTGCGGTGTAGACTGCCGAGTCTGCTTCCGGTCTGGACCACTTCGTCCGCCATGTTGAAGAGGTCGGGCTAGCCGGTGCGGAAGGGAAACCACCACATTGCCTTCCATCCATGAATGGACGAGTGGGCCATTTGGACACTGGATACCGGAAGAGGAAGTCTACGTAGGCCTGCTGTTTCCCCGGAACATGTAAAGTACGAAAGGAAAAAGGCTGTAAGGCAAGGAACCAACGGAGCCCTTTTGGGTTTGAGTCTTTGTGAAGGGAAAGCCAGTGTAAGATCCTAGAAGCAGCTGAAAGGATCACGCAAAGGCAGGTTGTAGAGGAGAACTTCAGGTTTATTTCTCAGTAAGAAGAAACCCATCCAGGTCCCAGCCAGTCAATGCCAACAGTTCCTCTTGACATTTGAACAACACATTCTATAACCTAGGATACCAACACCCAGTGTAGATTGTTGGGTTACCATGACATCATAACATCAGGAACAAGGTAAGCTTCAGATGCCACACACCTTCCCCCGGAACAGAGTGAAAGAAGAAAGGGTATGAAAACGAGGGGAAAGTGAGAGGGAGCTGGAGATGGGAAAGCAGGCACAAAAGAAAAACATTGACCTTCACAAGCAAATTTTATGGCCTATAGTCCTTTAAATAGTTTGGCGTCTTGACAACCCTAGAGGACGAGCGTGAAGAAACAATTGGGAGTAGAATTAGCGTTTTCTTTAATAGAGGAACCATCAAGGCACACAGGCCCCTTGTTCAGTGCAACCCTGCCCAAATTCCAAATTCGGTGATCTTGGCTTCTAACAGCGTTCTTGAACACCTTGATAACACAAATAGGTTTAGAAACTTAACCTTGGAACCAAGTTGCCTGATGACAACCATGTCTCCTACCATCACTACAGTATCCTTGGTTGATTTCTTTGAGTCGAAGTAGAACTTCTTATCTAAGCTTTTAGCCTCTTCCTTGCTGCACCAGTCAGCAGGGACTCCTCTAAATTTCTCACCCAAGAGGGTTCAACCAAAGTACAAGGGGATCTACCGCTGAAAAGAACAAAAGGTGACTTCCCCGTTGTACTATGTGGGGTCACCCTGTAGGTCTCTACTTTCTTCAGGATCTCCTTCTTCCAATTGAGACCAGAACTTTTGGCCAAAGAGCTGGTTTCCTTCAACACCCTATTGAACCTCTCTACCATCCCATTGGTTTCTGGGTGATAAAGGGAGCGTCTCTTGTGCCTGATTCCATGATCTTTCAAGAAGGTATCCATTTCATGTGAGACTAATTGGACCCCGTTATCCGTGAGAATGGTGTCAGAGTAGCCCTCCTTAGCCATGAGATCCTCCAAAAACCTTATTACATTTACAGTCTCTATCCCAGTCATAAAATGGATTTCAGCCCACCTAGAAAACACATCTATGAGCACTAAGACGAACACCTGTTGACTATAGGAGTGGATAGGCCCAAGTATATCCAAGGCCACTTCATTCCATGGTCCAGGGGGCAGTTCTCTGACTACCATGGGCTGCACTCTCACCAGTTTAGACTTCTCACACGCCACACACACCAGGCAGTCTCTCACGACTCTCTCAACATGTAAATCCATGCCTGGCCACCAATAGGAGGAGCAAAGTCTCTCTGTGGTTTTCGACATCCCAGAATGGGAGTTGTGAGCCAGATCAATCAAGAGTTTGCGAGGTTTGAGCGGGGGAACCAACCTTGTTCCCCAAAGTAAGAAGTCCTCACAAACAGCCAACTCATACTTGGAAGCCTCCTCAGATGCCTGTTTTTTCATGTGCCACCCTTTGTGAATGAGATAGAACTTCATTAAGTACAGGATCAGAGGACAATTCAAGTTGCCACTGATCTTCAGCAATGATTTCCTCTCCAACTATACAAACATGAACATTACTTTCCTCGTAATCTTCATCGGAGACACTCTCTTCCGCCTTCCCAACTAGCCTTGACAGGGTGTCTGTTATACCGTTTTCAACGTCAGGAATGTACCTAATGTCAAAATCATACTCCTATAGAGCGATGACCGATTTTGTTATCCTGCATGAGACCAGGTCTATGCCGTTCTTGGTAAAGATTTCACAGAGAGGCTCATGGTCGGTCTTTACTAAGAACGTGTTACCCCAAAGCAACTTTTTAAGCTTCTTGATAGCCCAAAACACTGCCAAGGCCTTCCGATCAATAACAGAGTAACATGACTCGGCGTCCTTGAGCCCACGAGAGACAAACATGATTGTTTTCATTCCTTCTTCCCCTTCTTGTTGGAGGACAGCGCCTAGACCTTTGACACTTGCATCAGTCGTAGTGATCGAAGTCTTGGAGGGGTCAAAGCTTTTAAGCCTGGGTGCACCACTAAGTTTCTGCTTGAGAGCAACAAACTCTTGATCACACTCCTCATTCCATTTAAACTCAACACCTTTCCTTAAGAGTGACCTCATGTTGGCACTGAGTTCAGCAAAATTTTCAACAAACTTATTGTAATATTCCACCATCCCAAAGAATTTAATGAGTTCCTCTCTACAAGTGCGGGCACACATGCGGGAAATTGTATCTACGAAATTGGACTTGGGTGTGATTCCCTCACCAGAGACAGTGTTGCCTAAGTAGTCAATGGTGGTTGTACCAAACCGACATTTTTCAGACTTAATAGTGAGGTTCGCCTCATCAAGTCTACCTAGGACAACATTAAGACACTTTTCGTGCTCCCTATCATTTCTCCCAAACACAAGGATGTCGTTCTGGTAGACACAGACCCCTTCACAGCCCTTGAGTGTCCTTTCCATGGCACGCTGTAAGACGGACGCTGCAGACACAAGGCCAAACGGCATCCTTACAAACCTAAATGTGCCAAACGGAGTGATGAAGGCCGTGTAGTCTCTTGATGCTTCAGCTAGTTCAATCTGATGATACGCTTAGGCTAAGTCAATAGTGTTGAAAACCTTCACTCCCCCAAGCAAGACCAACAATTCAGAAATGTTAGGGAGTGGATATCGATCAACTGTGACACACTTGTTTAATTGTCTTAAGTCCACATATAGACAAAGGGACCCCTTTGGCCTTGCGAGCTGCAACCACTGGGGCCAACCATTCAGTCCCTTCGACTTCTTCAATTATCCCGCATTTGAGCTTCTTCAACTCTCTTTTCATCTTATCCCTAACGGCCAAGGGTACATTCCTGACCTTGCAACTCGAGGGTCGAGAATCAGGACGTAGACGTATCTCGAGTTTGCACCTTTTAAGACAACCAAGTTCATCCCTGAGTACGTTTGGGAATTTCTGCTTGATCCGGGTTCCAATGGCACCATCAAGATTTCCCTGAACAACATTGACTTCCCCTTTTAATTTGATAGATAGGAGAAGTGCTACCCGGGTCAAGCATAACAACCAAATCCCCTTGGTGGAACCAGCTGATAATATTGTCCCCATTCTCTGACACATAGACCTTGCCAGAGGTATAATTTTCTTTATATTCGATGAGGCCTGTGAAATAGTCACGTAGGGGTATGAGTTCTCCACCATAGGCTAAGGGATGTATGTCCGGTTTAAGTACGGAGATCTTGTGAGCCAGTTTGTTTTGGAAGAACACTTTAGAGATGATAGTAATCTTGGCACCCGTGTCAAAATGAACTTTTGTAGGTTCACCTTCCGCATAAATGGTATCAATGGGGTATGATTTATTTTGGACACCAGTATCTACTTGAACTACTATCTGGCCACAGACAAAATCTTCCTCGGATATTTCTGTTTCTATACATTTGACATTAGTGGTGATCGCCTTTGTCTTGCAAACAATGGCAAGATGACCTTTCTTTTTGCATTTTTGACAAATCATTTTCAAGGCAAGGCATCTCTTATCATTCGCCATGTGGCCAGGTTTGCCACACATGTAACACTTTCGAATGAAGGATTTAGTTTTACTCGTACTCACACTTTCAGGTTTAGACACAGTTTTTGAATCTTCTCTCACAACTTGGACAGCTGCTTGCTTGTCCCTTTTAATGGTGTCAACACACTTTAACAAGTGTTCTACTCTCTTTGCTACTTGAATTACTTCATCTAAGGAGGGTTCATCCCTCAACCAAAGCTGCTCACGCATTCTTTCTATGTTGCATCCCAACATGAACTGGTCTCTGATCCTTTCATCCAACAAATCAGCAAACTTACAGGATGAAGCGAGCTTCCTTAGTTGAGTTATGTATCCCTCAACAGTTTCACCTTTATTTTGCAATCTTTTAGCAAATTGGTATCTCTCTAAAATAGTGCTAACCTTGGGTAGGTAATGCTTGTCGAGCTTCTTCATGCAAATTTCTAATTCATTTAGATCTCTAGCTTCTGCATCACTGAGTTCGGGAAGGTGATCAAAAACATCTTCCCCCTCCGAACCTAAACAGTAAAACAAGAGCGAAGACCTACGCGCCACACTCAAACTCACTTCACAAACTCTGGCATAGCGCTCAAAAACTTTTATCCATTTTTGCCATTTGATGGAAGGTTGCCCGGGTGACATCAGGAACAAGCATTGGCATAGCCAATAGGTCTCACCCTTGGGACCTTATAACTGCTTAGCCATGCAAGGGTTGATGTTGCACCAAGGATATTGTGCTGCATAACTAAATACTTATAAGGTCCCAAAAGCGAGAACTATTGCCTATTCCAATGCGTGTTGATGGTTTTCTGCCGAGTTCTTAACAATCTGTAAACTGAATTGTTAATTACTTTATTCATCTGATACAACGAGTTTGTGAAGAGAAATGACGTGGCAAACTGGAGAGAGCGAAGTGAGAGACGATGAGGTAGCGCAGAAGTATTTATTAACTAGAAAGTGGAAACGTCGCGAGAGCCTGCTGAGGAGAGCAATTGCCTTAACCGTCACAGACCGAAGTGTTATATATCAGATGTCCGCGCGCAGTGCCAACATTCGACCCGCGCGCGCACAATGTCAACATTCCTTCCGCGCGCACAGCCTCAACATTCGTTCTGTGCGCGAGCGCCAGCTGACATTGCAGCAGAAAGGCAATGAAAGAGGTAAATCTGGAGAGTGTACATGCCCTCGGCTCATGGAGACCTGTTGGGGTGCCTGGGTAATGAGATTCATTATCAAACGTCAGACTCTCTCATCAGTCATCAACATCTGCCAATCAGCAGTAAGAGGTGCTCTGCCTCCGGTGCAGGGAATGCGATCTACCCCAGCTTTAAGGGCTGACAAATATAGATTCAATTATAATACAAAGTCTAAAAAAACACACACAGTGAAAGCAGCTGGAGGGCCGCGCTCGCTCCGCCTCGTACACAACCTGCGTGTCTAGACAGAGGTACAGTAAGGATGACTTGGAGAGCTGTGCACAGAGCCGTCTCTGTGCCAGCAGAAGGATGGGGCACACAGACAACCCAGCATAAACAACACACACTCTTCTCAGACAGCCATAGCAAAGCCCCAGGCTTAGAACACGGCAGATGGTGCCTCCATGCATTGCAAAGGGAGGAGGCCAACACACAACTGCAGGTGAGACCCGAGCTTTGTGGCCACACATGCCAGAGGCCTGAACCCCCATACAATGGCCGTGGTGATATTAAGCGAGGGGAGCACCCCACGCCACAGCGCCAGCCAGAGGAGAACAAAAGCTGCAATTGCTGCCAACATAAGTGAAGATGTAGACAAAGGCAACGAGATGTGGGACCGATCCACACTGTCAGCTAAAATATGAGGGTTATAGACACTTGAGAGGAATTTTGAGGCTTAGATGCACTGTTAGAAGCGAACAGAAGCAAACAGGCAAATCTGCACTACCATATATGTAAATATGTAATGTAAATACGGTGCTCATGTACATGTACAGCGCTCCAATACCTTCGGGTCGAGTTCCCGCTATATAAAAGATGCAAAAAAAAAAAAAAAACCAAAAAAAAACAAGTCACGAAAGCGAGCGCACACGAACCATGTTCCGAAAAGGGGGGAGGGCGATGCGAGCAGAGCATATGGTGAGCACTTTCGCGAGGGAGGAGGGAGATGCGAGCAGAGCATTTGGTGATCACTTTCGCGGGCCCTTTGATGTTCTCAGTGGCCGGGTGGCTCACTGAGAACATCAAAGCGTCCGCGAAAGTGATCACGCAGGCGGACAAATGGTGCGCGCGCCCGGCGGCGCACATGCACTGTAGCTAGAGGCCTGCAAAAGCCACTAGTTTGCACTTCCAAATCCTGCTTACTAAAACTCTCGCCAGAGCAGCGTTAAAGCGCTAGCTCAGGCGAGACCTAAAAAGAGGGGAGCAGTTACATTCTGCATACTTAATTACAAAGCAAGATAAACTATCAATAGAAAGTTTTTCCAGTGTGGATGGTGTTCAAAGTTGAGAGATATAAATTCTGGATTCTGCACGTAATGTTCAAAATTGTGTATGTCAAGACACACTGGTATCAACCAATATTCACTCAGAGAATGACAAACTGTGTGCGTGCCACAGAAGCTGTACAGAAAGCACACACAAGACAAGGAATGTGAGCGCACACAGACGTAGCTTGTAAAGTTTTGAAAAGGAGTTGAACGGTGTGTGTGCGTCTCACAGATGCGGCACGCTGAGCTGAAGCACAATGTGATAAACCAGCTGAAGCACAAATGTGTGCATGTCACAGATGCGGCACGCTGAGCTGAAGCACAATGAGATAAATCAGCTGAAGCACAAGTGAAGAAGAGATTTCCTTCCTTTCGCTTTTTTTTTAAAAAAATTTGTGCGTGTCACAGATGTGGCATGCTGAACTGAAGCACAAATGCGGTAAACACAAGATGGCAGCTATGTCGGGTCACGCACGTAAAAGAAACATGACACCGCAGGTCGTAAGAAATGGACGAGGTGCTCGAACAGTGATGAGGGTGTTCGAAGCAGCGCCAAGAGCTAGAGGCAGCTTTTGTAGGTTCGAGAGCTAAGGATTTTTTTTTTTTTTTAAAGTAAGAAGTAACGAAGAAGTGCAGAGCTCAGACACGCCAATGTAAATTAATGAAAGAAGTGCAAGGCTCACACACCAATAAGTAAAGTGCCCGCACACCAAACTGTAGGCTTGAAGAGTCAATAGTGATAAGGGGATCACTTTACCAACGGCAAAAGTACCCACAAAAGACGAGCCCTCGCCAAAGTCTACAAACCCAAAGACCAGTCGAAAGGTAGATGATGGAAAGGGGCGAGTTGCGCGGCGAAAGCTCCCAGTCTCAGGGTCACAAAAACGGTGTCCGTCAGTTAAGCGGAGCTTAAGATAAAGTACCTGAGGGACTTGCATTGGGCAGAACGCAAAACGATCCCAAATGAGGTTAATTAAATTTGAAAAGCACAGTACCTTTAGGAAGGAGTGGTCAAGTTGTAGTTGAGGCTTGTTGGGTTCTTCTTGTCTGTCTTCTTCCCTTGCAGCTGCCGACCACGCCAGTGTAAGATCCTAGAAGCAGCTGAAAGGATCACGCAAAGGCAGTTTGTAGAGGAGAACTTCAGGTTTATTTCTCAGTAAGAAGAAACCCATCCAGTTCCCAGCCAGTCAATGCCAACAGTTCCTCTTAACATTTGAACAACACATTCTATAACCCGGGATACCAACACCCAGTGTAGATTCTTGGGTTACCATGACATCATAACATCAGAAGCAAGGTAAGCTTCAGATGCCACAGCCAGGTTAAGGGGGCATGGTCTGTCAAAGAAGGAACTGCCATCCCAGGAGGTAGTATTGCAGAGCCTCTACTGCCTACTTGATGGCCAAACATTCTTTTTCTACTGTGGTATACTTTGTCTCCCTGGGGAACAGTTTCCTACTCAAGAAAAGGAAGAGGCATGGATCGCCTCTGTCATCGGGTTGGGAAAGAACAGCCACAAGCCCTCTACCAGAGGCGTCCATTTGGAGAACAAAGATCTTATAGTGGTCAGGACAAGTAAGGACAGGGGCATTGCATAGGGTTTTCTTCAGGAGGGAAAAACTGCGTTCTTGGGGAGAAGACCATTGGAGGGGCTTCCCTGATGTGGATTTACTCAGGAGGTCGGTGAGAGGACTAGCAATGTCAGAGAAGTGGAGTATAAACCTCCGATAATACCCAACCAAACCCAAAAAGGAGCGGCCATCTTTCCTGGTGAGGGGACCTGGAATGTTTGTAATGGCCTCTAGTTTGTTTAGCTGGGGTCAGATTTGTCCCACCTGGATGTCATACCTGAGATATTCGATATGATTCATACCGAAAGTGGTCTTTTTGGGGTTGATTGTTAGTCCTTCCCTCTTGAGAGTGTCTAGAATTGCCTCTAGATGTGTGAGGTGGGTTTCCCAGTCTGGGCTATGAACGACTATGTCATCCAGGTAAGCTATAGCATATGTGTGGTGATCCCGCAAGAGGACATCCATCAGCCTTTGGAATGTGGCCGGGGCGCCATGAAGGCTGAATGGAAGGACTTTGAAGTGGAAGAGGCCTGATGGGGTAGAGAAGGCATTTTTTTCTTTGGCCTCCTCAGCAAGGGGAATTTGCCAGTAGCCTTTTGTGAGGTCGATTGTGTACATGATTCTAGCGTCCCCCAGTCATTCTATAATTTCATTGACGCGGGGCATGGGTATGCATCGAACTTGGATATGGCATTAAGCTGTCGGAAGTCGATGCTAAATCTTATGCTCCCATCCGGTTTGGGAACAAGGACCACCGGAGAGGACCAGGCACTATGGGAGGGTTCGATAATATCTGCCTCCAACATAATGGTTATCTCCTGGTCTATGGCCTGTCTCCATGCGGCTGGTGTACAATATGGTTTCAGTTTTATAGGTCAGGCCCCTGCTGTGTCATTCGTGTGTTCTACCAAGGAGGTTTGCCGGGTGCTCCTGACAAGACGTCCGAATAGGCACTGCATAAGGCAAGTAGTCGGTGTGTTTGTGACTCTGACAGCAGTTCTCCTAAGTGCACAGACTCGTCCCCTATAAAAGAGGGAGCAACTAGAGGAATGTCAAGGGTTTGTTAAGGGATACATGTAATACCGGTTTGTCTTTTTTTGGAGAAGCTGGTATAGGGCCCTCCCAGGCTTTCAAGAGGTTCTCGTGGTAAGTCTGGCGTGTTTGTTGTTTGTGGGGGACTGCTATGCGATAGGAGACTGGGGTGATCCTATTTAGCACCTTATATGGGCCCTGCCATGTGACTAATTTTTCTTTATCTGTGCTGGGAAGAAGGATCAGGAAGTAGTCTCCTGCTTTGAATTCCCTGAGTTTGGTGTGCTTATCATACTGAGCTTTCTGCATGGTCTGTGCTTTTTCCATGTTCGTATGGACCTCCTCCCAGAGTGACGCCAGAGTGTCTCGTGGTGTTTGGCTGTATTGTAGGAGGGGCTTGCTTTCATCCTCTTCCTTCACCCACTGTTCAATCGGCATGTCAAGAAGTGCACGAGGTTTCATCCCGAACAGCAGTTCAAATGGGCAAAAACCTGTGGATTTTTGTGCATGGGTTCGTATAGCAAATAATACCAGAGGAATTTGCCGGTCCCAGTCCCTTCCTGCTTTGTCTATTACTTTCTTTAGCATAGTTTTGATTGTTCGGTTCTACATCTCAACTAGGCCATCTGTTTGGGGGTGGTACACGGCGGAGCATATTTGTTTGATACCTATCAGATCGCATGTTTGTTTCATAAGGTGAGATACAAACAAGGTACCCAGGTCGGTTAGCAGTTCCCGTGGGGGTCCCACCCTAGAAAAGAAGGAGACCATCGCCTGGGTTACAACTGTGGTGGACATGCTGGTCAGGGGTATAGCCTCCGGGTAGCGGGTGGCGTAATCCACCAGCACAAGCAGATATTGGTGCCCACGAGAGGAGGGGATAAGGGTTCCAACTAGATCCATTCCCACCCTCTGAAAGGGAATGTCTATACTTGGGAGTGGTTGTAACAGGGCTTTGGGAAGTTAGGGGCTGTTGACCAGCTGACACTTGATACAGGAGGCACAGTATCGGGCTACTTCGTGATAAACTCCAGGCCAATAAAACTTCTCTAAGAGGTATCTCAGCGTATGCTCCTTCCCATAGTGGCCATCTCCTATTTGGCTATGGGCTAAGTCCAACACCTGGTCTCGGAACGGTTTTGGGACCAAGAGTTGTTCCTTTACCCGTCCTGCATCCCGGGTTAACATATACAACAAACCCTGTTTTACACAGAACAGTGGGCCTACTTTTTCAGGGTGATCTTCTTAGGCTTGGTCCCAGGCGTGCTTCAGTGTACGGTCATCTCTCTGAGCGTCACAGAAGTTCTGACCTGGCGTCTGGGACATATCTGGGGAAAGAAGGTCAGGAGACGGTAGGGGACAATGGTTCTTAAGGTATAAAGCCCGTTCTTTTCTTCTTTCTTTCCGGGATTTTGTTCTTTTGGGGTTGGGGCCTTCTATCCTTTCTTGGGAGAATGGGGCATGATCCAACCACCCCAACACAGAAGATGGAGAGGTAAGGGATGAAAGGTGCTACTGGACCCAGGAAAGATCAGTGCCTAGGAGGAAGGATTCAAGGAGAGAGGGCATTACGCCTACTTTACTTAACAGGGACTTTCCGTCTATCTCTAACAACACTTCAGCAAGGGGGTACATCTTTTTTTCCTCATGTACACATGTGACCTGTAAGAAGTCTCTCCCGATGAGCTGGGAATCGGGGATAAGGTCCTTGCTGATGACGGTGTGATGACACCAGGTGTCTAATAAGGCCATTACCGGTTTCCCGTTTATGCGCATGTTCTTTTTATAGAGTTGGGGAGTTTCCTCTGCTATTAGGATGCGACCTCGGGTGTACCCGACCTCCATGGGCTCTTGGGGAGGGTTGCGTGTAGGACACTGTTGGGCTATGTGCCCCCATTCGGCACAGTGGAAACACTGAGGACCCTGTATGGCTGGTATACCCTGAGTGGTCCGGGGTGTAGATCTCGCTGGGTTTGGAGTTCTACCTTCTGGGATCCTGACTAGGGGTCTGGGCATGTGTAAGGGTTGACTTTGGGGCTGGGCCTTAAATTCGGGGATCTGTGAAAGACGCATGCCCGGTCCACAGCTAAAGTAACAGTTAAGTGGGGATGCTGTTTAACCCAAGTCCTGGTGTTGAGGGGGAGGGCTTAACGGTATTGTTCCAGGTATATCTTTTCCGTGACGTCGTCCATGGTGGAGGAGGCGGGTTGTAACCACCGGTTCCCTAGGTCACGTATCCGGTAGTACAGGGCTCTAGGGTTGTTCCCTGCTGACCACTTTTCCTTGCGAAACCGGCTGCCATAATACTCCTGGTCGCAGCCTAGCCTCTCCAGTGTGGGCTTTTTTATGTCACTGTAGGGGGTGGTTCCGGCTGGGTTGGCGGCTTGAAAAGCTGCTTGCAGCTCTCCGGATAACAAGGGGGCTATGTATTGTCCCCACCTTTCCTGGGGCCAAGCAGCAGTGGAGGCGACCCGTTCGAATTTGATAAAAAAAGAAATCGGGGTCGTCTCCCTCCTGTAAGTTTTGTAAAATGGTGCCGGGCACATTGGGATGTACCCGTGCACTGGCAAGGGCATCGGCCAAATGCAGGATGGCTGTATCCTGGACTTGCTGGTTCGAGGCCTTAAGGGATGCCTGGTCCTTCAAGGCCAGGTGTAGGGCTTCCCGTTTGCGTTGGACCAGTTTAGTCTGTTCGTCAAAGACAAGCTGAAGGTGGCGTCGACCTTCCGCCAGTTGAGATATGACGGACTCCATGGTGAGGGGTTGTGTCATATTGGGATAGACACAAATCCCACTTCTGACACCTCTGTGAGATCCCAGTCTATGCCGGGCGACCACGGTCCCTCCCACTCAAGAAGACACAAAAAGGTTGACGGGTATGGGAGAGGGTTTTTTCTTTATTGTTAGTCCTCAATTGTTGGCATTCCCAATTCTTCCGGGGTATATCCTTTCTTTTCAGGTTGGGACGGCAGGGCCTTTTATGGAACGGGAAAGGCAATAAAGGGGTAAAGAAAACAAAAAAAAACAAGGCTTTGGTAAGTAAGGCAGACAGCGTCCTAGGATTGTCCTTGCTTGGCGTTTCCCAGGTCTGGGTCGGCTTGCAACAGGGCTTTGTGTGGGAAGGGTTGAGGTGCTTTACAGTGTGGTGCCCCGTAATCCCACCCATCAGCCCCAAAATGAAAATAAACCAGGCACTTGCCTGAACCCACGGCCCTCCTGGACAGCGGGAAGGGGAGTCACAGCCTCCGCTTCCCTGGCTGGAGTACCGGACTCGGGGGGCACTGCTCCAAGAGCGGACAACGTTGCTGTATTCCTTCTCGCTGCGAGACGGGTTCCTGGTCTGCGGTGTGTTCCGGGCTCTTCTCCACTGGATGCAGGGCTCGTTCTCTTCGTCTGGATCCACGTTCTGGGGTCTCCCTTGCTCCGCGCTGCCGGTGATAGAAGTCCCCAGTTTTAAATAGGCCTTTTTGGCCCCACCTTCGTGGCTTGCTGCTGCCGGCATGTGGATTTCGGTGTTGCGGTCTAGACTGCCAGGTCCGCTTCTGGTCTGGATCACCTCGTCTGCCATGTTGGAGAGGTCGGGCCGTTCCGGTGCGGAAGGGAAACCACCACAAGGGGTCTCCACCATGGCTTGGTACACCCATAGGGTGGCCAGGAGCTGAGGTGAACTCCTCTATTCAGAGTTCTCCATCTTGGTTTGGGGAATTAGGACAAATAGGAATAGGGATGTGCCCCTCTCCCCAAAGGGAGGGGGCACCTAAAAGGTGTCGACACCCTAGGGGGCAGTAGCCATTTACTACTGCCACCCAACCATGTAATGCCCTTACATTTAGTATTTAAGGGTTTCCCTGAACCTTTTTCCTAAGAGTGGATGACCAACAAAGAAGAAGGACCAGGCGGAGTGTTGATCCTAAATACAAAGTATCTTTTTCTACATTGAAAAATATGACATTCATATGTAAAGTATTGTATTGATTCTATATAAACCTTTTGCCGGTAATAATTCGAAAGTATTACATAATTGAAAAGTCTATTTTCCTGTAACTGAGTTCAACCTGGTTCCTAAAATTAAAGTAACTAAAGTAATATTTTTACAACACATTGGCCTGGAGTTAGTCATTGAGTATGTGTTTCTGCCTTATATGAGTATGTACACCAAATGCATTCACACTACCCTCTGATAAGCCTAACTGCTCCACCCAGCTACCACTAAGTTGAGAGTAAGGTATTATCTACTATATCCTCTACTATACCTTTGGGGACTCACTGGACTCTGTGCACACTATACCTCTTCTTGTTATAGTATAACAGAGTCAGCTTTCTACACTGTATTACCTCCTTTGTTGTACTCTTCATACCTCGTTGGTGGAACTACTATTCTCACTAATAGCACAATCAACCTCATTGTCATCCCTGTTGACCTTTTCAGATTCATGTCCTGATGTCATCCATTTCTCTGATTGTTCCAACGCTTTGGCTGTGGTAATTACATCTTGCAGCTTAAGATCCCCCATCACCCACAGTTGTTCCTGCACCTTTTTACTTTTTGCATGAACAGTTACTTGACCTCCGATCATTTAATAAGTTGTCGCTCCAAATTTAAAATGTAGAGATAACGAAGCAAAGCAGTTAGAAATTCATCAAAAGTTTCTTCAATTCTCTGTGCCCTGGTGTAGAATTTAAATCTATTCAAAGCCACACAGGTATTAGGTTTGAACATATTTTCCAACCTTATCAATGCCTCCTGTAATACATTGACTTCCTCCGCATCGTCCTCTCACACAAGAGGAACCTGTGGCAAAGTATAAAAAAAACAATATGCCCTTCTGAGCCCAGGCAAGGGAAAAGAATATTTTTCTTTTGCTCATTGGACATATCGTCATCATCAATAGGTTTCTTCTAGGTTATGAATTCTTCCTTCCATCACATCCAGGGAATGGGCGGATCGCCTTTGTAAATATATACATTTGCTGGTAAAATAAAAAAATATGTATAATCACTGAAATATAAAAAAGGATACAAATCTGCACCAGATGAGCGTGCACATCGCTTTTAACCCGTTGCATACTCATGACGAGCTCAGCTCGTCATGAGTGACAGTGGAGCTGTGCTCATGACGAGCTGAGCTAGTCATAACGGCCGCTGCCCGTCCACGTGCAATTAATTCCCCGCCTGTGCGGGAGAATTAATCAGTGGGCGGGGTTGTGACGAGCTCAGCTCGTCATGAGCACAGCTCCACTGTGAGTCATGACGAGCTGAGCTTGTCATGAGCACAGCGGCGCCGCAGCCCCCCCCCCCCACACCGCGGGGGAATTACCCCCGCAGGGAAGTGGTTAAAATAGTGTGCAGATCACCGAAATAACACTAGAGAGAAACCTAAATTCAGTACGCAAATCACTGTTGTGAAGATAGTGATACTTCAATTAAACAACTCCAAACACAATATGCACCAGATGTATTCAGTGTAAAAATCGCTATTGAAAACAATAATGCTCCAAACATTTTCAAGTAATCCTTACAAAGCCATCTTTATCCCCTGGTTTACCTCTTCATTGTTATGCTGTGTTTTTATTATTATTATTATTTTATCATGCAGAAAACACTATAGTAAACCACATTATTCTTGCCCTTCCATCAGAATGCTAAAATAGCGGTCTAACATGAGATGATAAAATGGTGGCAAGAAACAAAAAAGCTGCTTTCAATAGTCTATAAGACTTGTATAGCGCACACTCGTAAACGCACAGCACTCATGCTAACGGTCTCTCACTGATGAAGGAATGGACAAATCCAACGTTCGTGCAGTGAAGCGAGAGACAGTATTCAGCTGACGAGCAGTCAACACCAAGCTGACTGTGTCGCTCTGAATGTCCATGACAGCCAACAATGGAGGAATAAAACATTTTCCAGCATATGCAACAAGAATTTTAGATTCGATTAAGGACACGGAGGCAAGGATTATGCTTCACAATCTTTACTGCATAATTAAACAGCAGCCAATGAAAACACAGTAACATAAAAACACAACAAATCCCATGAGGCTTTGAACCACGCCTTCTTCAAACACCAATCCTATTAGTTAAATGTCTACAAAATAGCGAGGCACCATCTTACTGCCTCTTTCTTTGCACAAGCAATGTTTCCCTATTGTGAATCAAAAACAGAATACAGTTGAGCTCTCAATGGAGAGTAACTTCAAAATAACAGGTCCCAGAAGAGAAAACTTATCCACAGGGGTGCGGAACGCCATCTGACCAAGAAATTCCATATTAAACTCTGTTTGGAATCCGTTCCTGAAATCAAAAAGAAGTTTTAGTATCATAGAACCCAAGAACCGTCTCTTCTCAAGTGAGGAAAAAACAACATGTCAAGTATATCATATGACATCATGGCAGTTAAGAAATCATTCTTACCTGTCCCACCGGGTGGGATAATCCTCGCCTCCGTGTCCTTAATAGAATCTAAAATTCTTGTTGCATATGCTGGAAAATGTTCTATTCTATGGCAGGATCGGAGGCTCAGATTATGCTGGTTCAAAGCTGACCTACAACAACAGAAGAAACATGTACAATTGGTTTGTAATAAAAAAAATTAAACATTGAGTCAGATGACCAATCAGCTACCTTAAGAATATCTTCTAATCTGGATCCCATGGCAAAGGCTTTGGACGCCATTGCACCCCTTGTCGAGTGAGCACCATTTACAGAAACATCTATACCAGCTTCAGCCATGACCCATTGAACCCAGCGTGCTAACGTCGCTGCTGAAACAGGACAAAAATGTTTTTGAATAGATAAAAGCAAAGGCCCTAAAGGATCTGTTCTGAGAGACAAAATACGCTTTTCATATGATTTTAAGCATTTCACCACACATAGTTTGCCATTATGAGGAAAAGCAGGATAATCACTTGAACGTGACATAGTCTTAGTTCTCCTGATAATAATAAATGATACACCATGATGACAAAATAACCTACCTGCTAGATCTAGTGCACGTACGTCTGACACTCTCCAACAGGATATGAGACACAAAAGCATGGTATGTTTCGCAGAAAGTTGTTTTAATGATAAATATTTTTTTTCAGGCCAAGATTTTAATAAAGACAACCCAACAGAAATATCCTATAGAGTGCTGTATCTTGGTTTCGGGGGTCGTGCGACCCTAATGCCTTTCAATAATTTGCAAACAACCGGATGAACTCCTACCGGTTTTCCATCTTTGTGATTATGCCCGGCAGACAAAGCAGATCTAAAATTGTTTACTGACCTGTAACAAAGCCCGGACTCTGCATATTCTGAGAGAAAATTCAAGACATCTTTCAAATCGCATCCCACAGGATTCACCTCCCGTTGAAGGCACCACCCCACCCATCGTTTCCATGCAGCAGAATATTGTTTACGGGTGATAGGAGCCCAAGCTTGTTGTATAAATCCGGCAGCTGCCGATGAAAGGCCCTCAATTTGTTTGTGTCTCCTGAGATTGTCTACACCAAGAGTACCAGTTGGTATTGAAGAATCAACAGGTGTGGGGACCCGACTGGGTCCAGGCGTAACTGTGGAAATACAGAAATTTGTAATGGTAGATTTACCAGAAAAAGTGCTCCTTGGAACCGATTTACCATGGTTTGATGAATACTTGGCAAGTATAGCTAAGAAAGGCCACAAAACAGTGTGATTACGGGAAGCCCCCTACTCCAACACTGAAATAACACCGACTGAGACAAAAATCCCAAAGAGAAGATCAGAAAAGAGGAAAGAACGCAAAGCATATGCGTCAACCTTGTCCTCCCCTGTCACTTGTCTTCTTTCTTCCCCATAGGATAGCAGCTGGCCAGCCCGAAGCTTTAGAACAGCACAACGGGATGACAGCACCCTGAGATATGCGTAGGACCAGGCACTAGAAGAGGACCCCCACAAGGTAGGCCCATATGTTTGTATGAAAAATGATCTCCTATATAGAATTAGTAGGGATCCGATCATAAGAAGATACAACTCCTTGTACCCCTGGCGTTTCGTCAACAAGCTTTACATCTGGCCCATAGTCAGGCTGGGGGGGGGGGTCACTACGGACAGGAACACACCCCTCTGTACATATTAGAGACATTTTATTGGCCAGGAATATACAAGGAAGTAGCCCGGTTTTGTACTTCCTGCAGTAGGTGTCAGTTGGTCAACCCCCCTACAGATAAAAAAGCACCCTTACACCCTTTACCGATATACCGGTCTGGCGGGTGGGGATGGACCTTGTGGGACCCCTTGTGCCTTCAGCTAGGGGCCACCAGTACATACTGGTTCTGATGGACTATGCCACCCGTTATCCCGAAGCAATACCACTAACAAGCATGACCACCCTTTCGGTTGCCCAAGCTATGGTCTTTTTCTTTTCAAGGGTTGGGTTTCCCTCAGAAATCCTAACCGACCAGGGTACTCCCTTCATGTCATGATTGATGAAAGAGATCTGCTCTCTTCTTGGGGTTTGTCAGATACGAACGGCGGTATATCACCCCAAGACTGACGGTTTAGTGGAAAGATATAACCGAACGTATAAAAACCCCGTTAAGGAAGTGTATCACCGACACTGAGAAAGACTGGGACCACAAATTCCCCCTGGTATTGTTTGCAGTTAGAACCCATGAGCAGAAGTCCATGGGATTTAGCCTGTTTGAGCTTTTGTTCGGGCGACGCCCTCGCACTCTTTTAGAAATGGCCGCTGAACAATGGACTGAGGAGGAGGATGAGGGAAGACCTTTGTTGACGTATTCAGCAACGATGAAGTCAACGCTGGCTACTTTGTGGGAAGAGGTACATCAAAAACTGAAAAGGGCACAACAGAGACAGAAAACAAATTATGACAAAAACACCCGACTTAGAATACTAACAGTAGGGGATAAGGTACTGATACTCCTACCCTCCTCTGACAAGAAACTCCTAGTGACCTGGTAAGGACCGTACACAGTGTTAGAACAAGTAACCCCTGTTACCTATAGTGTAGCTGTTCCCCATACCGGACTCCGCGGACAGTTGTACCACATAAATCTACTGAAGAAGTGGGAGGACACACCCCCGCACACCGGGAACACCGTGGTTTCTATTAACCACATTACCCACACCAATCACATAGAGATACCCCTCCAACCGTCCTGTAAGAATCACCTAGAAAGACCTAACACAGGGGAAGCACTTAACCTGACACAGAAACAGCAGCTACACAAATTGTTGGATGGCTTCTCAGGGCTATGTTCTAGCAACCCAGGACGGACTCCCTTGGCACAACATAACATCCAAACAGAGTCAGGAAAAGTGGTAAAACTACAGCCTTATCGCATTCCCGAGGCCAGGCGACAAGCCGTACAACGGAAAGTAAAGGCTATGCTAGAGGCAGACATTATAGAACCCTCTCACAGCAATTGGTGTTCACCGGTGGTGCTAGTCCCGAAGCCAGACAGCAGTTTAAGTTTCTGCATAGACTTCCGCCAGTTGAACGCCCACTCCAAGTATGACAGCTATCCTATGCCCAGGGTTGATGAACTAGTAGAAAGACTGGGGGGGGGGGCGGGTAATGTCTATTATCGACCTAACAAAAGGCTACTGGCAGATACCCCTCAGTCAGACGGCCAGAGAGAAAACAGCCTTTTCCACCCCCTCAGGTCTGTACCACTTCAAAGTTATGCTGTTTGGCCTACACGGGCCGCCACTACCTTTCAAAGGTTGATCGATGTAATCTTACAGGGCCATCAGGAATATGCGGTGGCATACCTTGATGATATTGTGGTGTACAGTCCTAATTGGGAAGCACACCTACAGCACTTGCGAAACGTCTTCCACTCTCTACACCAATCGGAATTGACACTAAACCCCAAAACGAGCACTCTAGGAACTGAACACAGAGTATCTGGGATATACCATACATGCAGGAACACTACAGCCCCAACACAACAAGCTAGAAGCAATACAAGGGATCCCAAGACCGACCACAAAGAAAGATGTACGTGCTTTCCTTGGGCTGGTAGGATATTACAGGCAGTTTATTCCTAACTATTTCACCATTGCTTGTCCGCTCACTGACCTATTATTGCTTAGACACCCAAACAAACCCATAGAATGGACCGCCAGTCAGGAAGAGAGCTTCAAAACCCTTAAAAAATAACTATGTCAAGCACCTGTGCTGATGTGTCCTGACTTTAACAAACCGTTCATCCTGCAAACAGATGCCTCTGATCGAGGCTTGGGGGCCTTTTTATCACAACCCGATCAATACGGGGACCTTAGACCCATACTGTACCTCAGCCGAAAACTCTTTCCTCGTGAAACACATTTCGCCACCATGGAGAAGGAGTGCTTAGCCATTAAGTGGGCCATGGAGGCCTTACAGTACTATTTACTAGGGAGAACCTTTTTTCTAATTATGGACCATGCTCCTCTCACATGGCTAGCTACTCATAAAGACACGAGCCCCAAGGTCCTCCGTTGGTTTTTGTCCTTACAACCTTTTTCTTTCCAGGCCCTCCATGCACCAGGCCGAACCCAAGGAAATGTTGATTTCTTGTCACAGTACCCTACAACTGTATGGCCCGATCGTCCATACTGGGAGGGAAGGCAGTGTAATGCCGCGCTGTTCCCGAGCGGGGATTCCAACATGGCGCCCATGTTAAACCCCCTGGAGTGCCAGGTGAGCGTTCTAGACGCCTCCCCCAACGCAACGTGCGGTTATGAGGAGGAGCAAGGCGAAGCAGAAAAGAACGCTCGTTGTACCGGAAAAGGAACTGGAGCAAGGAGGACTGCTACAGACACCTGGAGAACGAAAAGCCTGCAGAGGAAAAGAAGACCCAACGCGACCACAGGAACCACCTAGAGGCAACGCTCTCAAGTCCAGCTGACCCGGAGAAGAGGAGGGCGGAGAGACTTCCCCTGCCACGACCCAGGAGGGCCGTGGCTCCAGTCAAGTGACTTTGATTTCCTATCTTACTGCGGGGTGGTGGAGACAGGGATTGTAACCTCACCGCATGTGGACTGTGCACTGAGACCCTTCACCCCTAGCCTCTACAATAACACTGCACTAGCACTTCCCCGGGTGTAGGTGATGGTAAATCCGCCCCAGAGTTGCAGTACTGACTTTTGTTTGTTCCTTTCCTCCGAGGGCTTTACAACCCCAGTTCCCTTCCTCCAACGGTCCTGGCTGAGACCACAGGAAACAACTGCATCATCATCCCAGATCCCAGCAGCTGACAAGGACCCTGCAGACACAGTGACTGCACTGTATCCGAAGGGAGCCTCCCGCCTTTTGTTTGTTTGCCCATACCCTCTATCTTGTCCTACCCTTTAATCCCTTTTGGACGCACTTCTGTTTAATTGACCATTAAAATCTATATCGCCTCCGACTCCTGCCTAAGCATTCTGCATCACTAGGTGACCACAGTCTCATCATGAACTTTTTGCGATTTATCACAAAGCCTAGGTTTTGTAATAGAGACACTGTCCATTGTAGGTGTGTCATTAGCAATGATCGATTCTGTGCTAATAGAAGCATGTCGTCTAGATAGACAATGATGCGAACGCCCATTTCTCTTAATCTTGTCACAACAGGTTTCAGGAGTTTGGTGAAAACCCAAGGGGAGGATGAGAGGCCAAAGGGGAGGGATTGATATCGGAACGGCTGGTCCTTCCATTGAATCTGGAGATAACGTTGATGAGAGGGGGGGATCGGGACTGTCAGATAAGCATCCTTTAGATCTAACTGGATCATCCAATATTTTCCCAATAACAGGTCTCTCAGCAGATGGATGCCTTCCATCATGAAGTGACGATAGGTCACAAAGGGATTGAAAGCTCGGAGGTTTAAAATCAATCCCTGACCACCTCCTTTCTTTTGAACTAAAAAGACATTGCTGCAAAAACCTCCTGTATGGAGGGTTCCCGCAGCAATGACCTGTCTTCTCAAAAGATCTCTCAGCTCGAAGTCTATAAAAGACTCTTCTTGTTGGGAAAAATGGAGAGGTGGAGGGGGGTTTAGTTAGGTCGGAGGGAAGGTCAATTCTATCTGGTACCCTTGAACTGTGTTCAGGACCCAAGTATCTGCAGTTATCTTTAACCAATAGTGTATGAAATGCATTAGTCTGCCCCCCCAAGGGAATAAAAGGAAGGAAAGGTTGAATCAGTACCTGAGGACTGGGCATTGTTGTTACGGAAGCCTCTGTTGACGCTCTCTTGAAGCGGCCCCTGAAACTTCGGGATCTGGTTGGGTAGAAACCAGCTTGGGCCAGGTCCTGTGCTTATCCCCTGCATCTGGGGTTGTAGCAGCGGTGAGGACCTTGCTGATTGAAGCGGCCGGTCGAGTGTCCTCTGCCACGACTGGTCCTATCAGAGAGGGGATGGAAAACTCTCTTAAGAGATGACTGAGATTCGTGTAATGATGTGAATGTATTGATACATTTTGCAATGTCTTTCACAAAGTGGTCTCCGAACAGTTGACTCTCTGCCAAGGGGCCGGGTACTGCAGATGCCAACTCGCCTAGTTGGGGGTCAATCTGTAGGAGAACAGATTTGCTCCTCTCAGAGGAGAGTGTGCAGTTTGCGTTGCCAAGGAGGCAAATCGCTCTTTGAGTCCATCCCGCGCGGATGTCAGGGTGGATTGCGGGATCCGTCTACTGGGCCTGGAGGGCCAGTTCTAGAATTTTGGCCAGAGGGCCGGACACATCATGAAGTTTGTCCTGGCATACTCTCAGGGCTCTATCGATTCCCTTTTTGAGATCTTTGTGAAATGTTTTGAGAAAGGTTTGCATGGACATGTCTATGTCAGGAGTGAGAGCAATTTTGTTAGGAAGGTCTGGACAGGGACATTCAGACCTTTAGCGGGATCTGACTTCTTTGACGAAACTTTTCCGTAGATTGATCTGCATATATTCTGCCGGGGCTGGGGACCACTCTGAAGATCTAGGGTGAACAATGCTAGCTGGATCAAAAGGGAAAGGGGACTGAGCCGAGGGGGAAGAGGGACGCTTGCGTTTCTTAGAATACTTATTGGCTCGTGACTCCTGGGAGGAGGAGGCATCAGTATCTGCGCCCATGCTAGGGGAAGGAAGGGGAGAGACGGTGGCGGTAAGGACAACGGGTCCGTGTTATAGTCATGATCCCTTGCTTTCTCTGTGACTTTAGTGTAGATTTTCACATGAGGCCAGGAGTGACCGGAGGGCTTTGAAGCGGGGCGAGGATTAGAGGGAGGGGTGGAAGGTGACGTGGAGGGCTTGCTACCTACAAGTTTGTCAAGGCATTGTGATATAGGTAAAAGGGCAGAGGACAAACCTTTGTCAAGTTTCTTGTCAAGGGTTTTGTCAATAAAAATGTCCATGTTTTCGTCATAATAAAACTCCTTTGGACCTGCTCACACACACCTCGTAATCAGACATGGTGTAGGGAATAGTGTTCTTCCTAGCTCAAATTTCCCCAGAGAGTAGCCAAATTATTACAGCCCTTAGCAGCTGCCTATGCAACCTCGCTTCACGGAGGGGCCACTCGCAAGGAAAGAGCGCAGGGCGTGCCTGCCACAGCCCGGCCGCTCGGACCACAGTCGTAAAACTGCTGAAATAAGAACGGGGGGGAAGGAAAGCGCAACAAGCACAGAGGGAATAAAATGAACGCAGGGAACACAGAATCTGTAATGGAAAAGAAGAACATTTCTACTACATTTCTCACAAATATCTAAATCGGGCAACGTGCGTTAACTAGGCTAATCGTGAGCATCAACAGTATGTAACATTAATATACAAGGAAAAATAAGCCCTATATAAGCAGTTAATGCGTAACCAATGTATAAAAAAGAGGCGCTTATCTTGCCTGCGGAGCAGCAAAGGAAGCGTCAGTAAGATGGTGACTCGATATTTTGTAGATAATGGACTAATATGATTGGTGTTTGAAGGAGGCGTGGTTCAAAGCCTCATGGGATTTGTAGTGTTTTTATATGTTACAGTTTTTTCATTGGCTGCTGTTTAATTATGCAGTAAAGATTGAGAAGCATACTCCTAGCCTCCGGTCCTGCCATAGAATCCAGCACTCACACACATGTGGCACAGGTATTCTATCAGTGCCATGCTCACTCACTGTATAAGCAGTTAAGGAGCTTGAAATACGGATGGCACTGCGCAATGCTAACATGTCCAAAGTCAAATTTTTTTGTCTTAAAATCATCACTTGGGCATATACTTGCATTTGAGCACCAATAAAAAGTCTGACTTGGATGAAAAAAAAAATCCTTAGCCATATTACACATAGGAGTTCAGCCAAACCTTCCCTTCCCTTGCCACTGCAGTCAATCCACTGCAGAGCTGAACAGTAACAGTACATTAACCAGCTACATGTGCTGGTATCGAGTTCCAGAGTGCTCAGAAGTAAGGTTACTCACATATTCTAAACCATCCATATAAGCAGACAATAGATCCTGATGGAGACAACACTGTGCTTGTGCTGTAGGAGGGTAACAAGTGTTTATCCAGCTCGTCGCTACTTGTTAAATTCAATCAAATGAAAAAAGGGTATTAAATCCAAACGAAAGGTTTATTCAACAGCACAACACCCTTCACAAGTAATCAATGACTAAGTACCAGTTTTCTCTGCCCGGCCCCTCACATTCCATTCTAGAATGCCTCTATCTCATACTGCCAGACCCTTAGTTAATGCATGCACACACAAACATCCCCAACCTACATAGGTACTAAATTCATAAACAATCCCCAGCCTTCCCCATCTCCGTCCATGTGTTAACATAACCATATCTCTCCATACAGTCCCCAACCCAGAATATTATACAAATACATTAAGTTTGGGCTGTGTATGTTACTATTTGGAAAACGCTCCTATTGTCAGTTGGACAGACGAGTTGCTCTTAAGATGGTGGTGCTCCCTAGACTATTATACTTCTTTGCGGTTCTGCCCATATGGATACCATGTGCTATGTAAAGGAACTTGATTCACTGCTTATCGCCTTTATCTGGGTTACGAGCCGCCAAAGAGTAGAACTAGCAACACTGCAATACCCTGTACGGGAGTGTTACATACTAGGGTTACTTACTGTGACTATGCTGTGCGGTGTTATGATTTTCTGTTAGGGTTATATGTTTAGGGTATAGTGATTCACTGTTCCTTACCTGATTTGCTGTGGTTCCGAATGTTCATTGTTATAGAACTCTAGAATTATCCTGCAGGAAAGAATCCAAGCAACGGCTCCTTGTGGCAGTTGCGTTGGGACTCTCATGCGGATGGTTGCGCTCCAGTGGACTCCTCATTTATGCATGAATAAACCTCTGTTTAACTACTTCTTGGTCCTGACCTTTATTGGCTCAACATATTGGCAACGAGTTGTGTCTGAGGAGCCCACCGCACATTCCGACTGTCTGCCTTCATCGTTGTGGTTCCTGTCTGTTGGTGGTCAGCTGTTTTTGCCCATCCGAGTGGTGAGGCGTGTCGGGCAGTTTGTAGATTTCCTGATGTTCTAGACAGTCTTGGATGGTTTCTGAAGCCGACAGGCATTTTAGATTGAAATCTCTTTATTGATTTTGACACAATACATTACAGACCGCCTACATCCGCAGGCCGGCGGTGATGGAACTTCTAGCAAGCAGGGAGTGTCATTTAATAACAATGAAAAGAAAACTAAAAGTGTGAAAAGGTCAGACTCAAGAAGAGAGAAGGGGGGTGGGGAAGGGGGTGGACGCGGGAGTGGAGTTGTCGGGGGGTGTGTGGGCCGTGTAGGTTAAGTAGAGACGAGAGACTGTGGGATTGTCGTTTAACCGGTTTATTCCTCAACACAAGGTAAGTTTGTTTAGTGTCCTGAAAGTGAGGAGCGCTGGGGTAATAGAACTGGAGTTGTCTCCGCTCCTCGTCTCCGTCTTCTAGGGTCCCGAGGGGTCTCCAGGTTGCTTCACCGGAAGGGACTCAGGCGGTTATACATAAAAAAAAAAAGAAAAGAAATCCGCCATAGTCTCAGGCACAGTTCAAAGGTCGTAGGGTAGGGGTGTGTGGGGTCACCGTAGTAAGGAAGGTGTGCACGTTTAAGGAGCTAAGCCACCACCGTTACGAATACAGCAGGGTATCAGCAGCAGATGAACCGTCTGCTCGCTTCAGGAGGCGTCCCCGTATTTTTACAACACCCGCCGCCCTGAGCCCAGGAGACGTTCTCGTACCTGCTGAAGCCAGGAACCTCCGGGTCACTGGCCGGGCGCTGCGTGGTTCCAGCCTCCTGGCTCGTCCGCCGATCGTCCTCCGCCTGCACTGGTCACCGCTCTCTTCTCCTCGTCCTTCTGCTCGTCTCCGCCTCGGTGGTCCCGCTCTCCTCGCTCCTCCGATTCTCCTTCCAGTTCCGTGTCCGCTCCTCTTTCCGTCTGACTCGTCCAATCCGGAGCATCGGTGTCATCGGGGGCGTGTCCTTCCCACGACGAGGAGGCTGTGTCCTGAAAGGGCCAGCGCTCCAAAAAGCCTTCCGTCGGTAATTGAGGTGATCTGGTCCTGGCCTCCAGGGGCTGTGGGGCATAAGAGGGGGGCGACAAGGGTGAGTCCGGGGTCAGTTGCAGAGGGATAGGGAGCACATCCCGACAGGAGTCAACATTCATGGCTTCCCTTTTGACTCTGGTACTTTATAAAGCCACAATTGGTGTCGGTGTCGTTAAGCGTAGGATCCTCAAATATTGAGGGCAGGACAATTATCGGAATTCGTCTGACAAATACTGTATGCAGGGGTGCCACGGTTTATCAAAGAGAGGCAATTGCTGTGCGGCTATAGCCATCAACTTTTCCATGCCCAAAACGTCCCAGACCTTATGTAGCCAATCAAGGTGTGTTGGCACCGCATCTGTTGCCCACCTTGCAAGTAGGGTGATCGCTCTGCTCGATCACAGCGGGTACATCAGGGGATTGGGAAGGCCTAATAGTATGTGGCTCAGGAATTTGGGTATATCTGGGAAATATGGTGTTGACGGATTCCAAGACTTTGGAACAGAGCGGTTCCAACTTGGGACATTGCCAAAGTGTGTGCATAAGTGTGCCTTGTTGTTCACATTAGCGCTAACATCTCCCATCTCCGGACTGGTTCCACGCAGCCACTCTGTTAGGAGTGTAATACCAGTAGTGGGCAATCTTGAGGAGTTTCTCTTTGCTACTAGTGTTTAGTGCTGAGTAGCGTGCCCGGTGGAGTATATCATTCCATTCCTTATCCGTAAAAGTACGCTCACATTCTCTCTCACAACGGGCGCGGGCCGGTGAGGCTACAGGATGGATCGGTTTTACCAAGAAGGCGTAGATGTCTGAGAGTAGCTTGGCATCCGAGGTTCTGGTGAGGATCCACTTCTTGAATGCCGTCAAGGGTCTGCTGGCATGGGGGCGGATCCAGGTCTGAGTGACCCAGTAGGCCACCATGAGGTATTGCCACTGTGTAGAGTTCAGTAGGTTGAAGTGGGTTTACAATGTGCGGAACTCCATAAGTCCATCAGCCTCAAACATGTTGCCTATTCGCTTACAGTTGGCCTCCTGCCAGGGCTTAAACCCTGCCCCTGTGAGTGCTGGTGGAAAGTCTGGGTTGCAAATCACAGGTGTTTGCAGCGATATTGGAGTGGAGAGCCCATGTCGTTGCTGTACCCTATCCCACACCCCGACTATGGTCCGAATGACTAGGAAGACATACACACCCATCTGCCTGTAAGCTTTCGGCAACCTTGTTATCTTTCAAATATGGGTGGCTGCAATGACCTGGTCGATGAAACACCAATGTTTTTCAGTGAGTGCACAGGACCATTCCACCATGTAGCGGAGCTGCGCTACCTGGTAATAACACCGCAGGTTCAGGACACCCAAGCCCCCAGCGACCAGGGGAGGTAAGCTCGAGCCTTAAATATTCACGCTCGCTTGCCCTCCCAGATGAAATCCCAAACAGAGATTGTATCCTACCAAGGACACATGGGGGAGGCTGAAGGGGCAGTGTTTGCATAGTGTAGAGGACCTTAGGAAGAGTGTCATTTTAATTGCTGCAAGGCATACCAGCCATGAGAGCTTATGCGTCTTCCATTTGGTGAGATTGTGCCTCACAAGTGCTTGGAGGGCCCCATAGTTGTGGGCGGCAGTGGCTGTGGAGTGCACCCGTGGACTGAGGTACGGTATGCTGTCCTCTGCCCATTGGTATGGATATTTGCCCTGCAGCTGAGTGTGCTCTATCTCTGGGATGGTCAGTCCAAGGAGCAGGGACTTCTGGGGTTGATCTTAAATCCTGAGGCAGCTCAAAACGCATCCATCTCAACGGAGACAGCATCCAACGAGGTGTCTGGGTCAGTGAGCGTGAGAAGCACGTCATATACATATAGCATTATCTTATGCTCCCTGCCTCCCATTCTAACCCCGGAGATAAGTCGATTAAACCTTTTTTTGGCAACTGGCTCCATGTAGGAAAGTAGGATCTGCTTCTTATAGTTATTTTCACATTTAGCTAAATGTGATACTGTTTTTGACTAGTCTGACTGGGATCCTACTAATCAGGACCCCAGTGTATCTGCTTTCTCCTTAAACTGTTATGCTATATACTTAGGTACACTCCAGATTGGATAAAGGGGTACCCTTGTTAGTCCCTAGTATATGGTACCCATGTACCCAGGGCATAGGTACCCCAGAGGCCTCCCATGGACAGAGGCATGTATTATTCCACTCATGAGAGGTCATGCAAAATGGAACTACAGGTCCGCCACTGCAGCCTGTGTAAGATGGTGCATGCACCACTTAGTTAAGATATAGGTTTACTATATCTAAGGGTCAATGCACTTAAAACCTATACGTCACCCCTCTAGTAGGCCTTTACAATCATGAGGGCAGGGTGCTTGGTTGAGTGAGAGGGTGCCGCTGAATGAGCAGAAAACCCTGCAGCCTACGGAGTCCATTCTCCCGGGTTGTCAGTGAAGCAGCCATTTACGACATATAGAGTGACATTATGCGACCGCGTGATGACCAACTCTAAAATGGCTGAAAGTAACCCAATTGTGTTTGGTGTCAAACATGTTGGAATCATACCCCCACACTGGTAACCGGTGTGGGAGGTATGATTCCACCCCTCAGAAGCAAACTTCGTTGGGTCCCTGGTGTTCCCGATACCAGCCTTCTAGTCCCGGACAGCACAAAATGGTTTCTGCCGGCCAGAGACAGATTTCTGCCCTCCTGCTGCTGAGCCAAGCTCGAGCAGGGGAAGGCAGAACAAAAGGCATCCTGTCACAGGGAGGTGTGACCACCTCTCAAGCAGGATTTAGTGTATTAGGCCTGGGTAGGTGTGCTTGCAAGCGACCGAAAATTAGGACCTTAGATTCAACGTGGACAATATTCTGAACCAGAAACCACTGAGCTTCGACCGCCTGGACACTCTGGACTTCGCTGGACTTCGTTTGGGCCTGACTTCATCTCCCACTCAGGCTCCTGCATCGTCTGCGCCCGTGCACCATACAGGATCCGTGCAGGACCTGTGGAGCATCAAAAACAACCGAAGATATGTCCCTTGGAGTGAAGGAGTCACTCCCCTGCATTCGCAGGCACCGCAACACTGCGGTGCTGTCTGCTGACCCTGAGCTCCTATGGACTCTGAAGGCTTCAGCAACACAGGAGGTGGGTTTCTACGTTCCTCAAGGTCCGAGCTGCCCTCTCACCGAGTTTGAGATCAGAATCCCTCATGGGGGCTGCAATACTCGAACCCCTGTGCACCGTGTACATTTGCAAGTGCATATGCTTGTTGACATTTCCCGAACAAGTGCATTGGGCTCCGAGTAGTCCCAACCTCTGGCACCATTTCCTACCAAGTGCTCCGTGGGCTGTTTGGTGAAATTGCTCGAGGTCCTCTCGCGACTGCTGTGACTACTGCCTGTGGGTTCAATTGAGGGTCAACTGTGCTTTACTTGGTCTTTCTGGCTTGCCCTGACTCCCCTGCATTTTGTGAGTCTCCTGGACCTTGCTGGTCAGAATCGTACACATCCTTGACCTTATGAGTGGGTTGCCGTTGCAAAGGCTTGTTGGTGCTCCCACCAGACACAGACTCCTCAGCACTCGACATCCTTCGTGGGACAGCTCGTATCCGGCTTCTGGTCATCCTCGATGTCTCCTGGTCCCCGTAGCTGCAGAGTCAAGAACTCCATCAACCAACCAGAAGCAACCAACATCGGTGGGCATTTGCCTACCGAGCCCCTGGTCACTCTCAAGTGGCCCAGACTCTGGCCCCTCTTATTTCAGGGACTCTTCGACAAGAATCCACTTTTAGATTCCAATGGACACTTTTCTTCCTTCCAGCAGCGGCTCTTCTTCAAAGTCCTCCATTGAGTTTGACAGCGGTTTCCGACGCCACTTGAGACCTATGCACCCGGCTTCCTGGGATAGGTAACTTGGGTACCTAGGTATCCATGGGTGGGGTGGCTCTCCAACCTTCTGTCTTCCACGGGGTTTCATCTAAGTCCACTGGGTAGGGTCCTTAAACTCTAAAACTTCAACCGCGACTTTCCCATAGAATTGTACAGAGCACGTGGTTGTGCTCCCACACTGCACCCGTCCTCCATGGGGTTCCTACTTACTCACCTGGGGTGGTTCCTTGGGGTTCCAGTGATTCTACGTCCTCTCGACACTGTCTTGAGTCGAGTCGTGGTTCTTATACCACTACTTTAGTATATGGTTTGGTCCCCCCCCCCCGGGCCCACTGTGTATTAGTGCTATTTACTGTAATTTCTGTGTTTAAGTATTCTGTGCTTTGTGATTATCTCCGTCTAGGAGATACTGTGTCATACTAAGTACTATTATAGTACTAAATACATATTTTTATAACTACGGTGTGGTTCTCCTTTCATTTATCCAATACTATAAGATTACATTCTGGTAAAACAAGCTGCTTAACATTCCTTCAAGACTAAGCTAGAAGGCTGCTCTCCACAGCTACCACTTGGAGACCTTCCTAAGGTTATCTTAGATATCTTAAATCACCATAAGGGTTGTTTGGACTGGTTCAAGGGGCCCACTTTAATTAGTGGACAGCATATACCAGGTCACCTTCACACATTGGTGTGCAGCAGTTGGGATTCAAGCCTTCATTGTTTTACCAGATACATCTTTGTATTGATTAACTGAAAAACCACTAGTACTAGGTACATATAATACTAGCTTAGAATAAGTAAGTTCTACTGAAATTAGGTTTGGGTAAGTCAAGGGTCTAGTACACCCTTACTCCAACCTCAGAGAGTTTACAAGAACATGCATCAACCACAAAACCGGTCACAAACGGGCAGAATCTCAGAATCTGCCCCTTTGCGACCAATATTTTTGCATTTGGGATGCAGCATCCCAAATGCAAAAATCGCTATTGAAGGAATCTCAAAATAGCGATTCCTTAAATAGCGATTGCATTTAAGGAATCCCTAATTGAGATTCCTTAAATGCAATGCATGAAAGTTTAAAACATAGCGATTTCGCTACTAGCGGGAGCAAATTACCATGAAGCTGGACTTCATGGTAATTTGCTAAAACTTAGAAAAATGCACTTATTTGCATTTTTCTAAGTTTCACGTTGCGCACACACATGCCCTTAGAGCATGTGTGTATGCAACATGTGTGCAGAGTTCAAATACATGGGTGCAATAGGGTGTCATTTTGACACCCTTGCACCCTAGCAATTGCGGGAGCCAGTGGCTCTCTGCCTTCTAGATACAGGGAGCTTTCTTTCCAAGAACTGAAAGCCCTGTGTGCCTCTAGAAAGTTGAAGACAGGGAGAAGTGCCAACACTCAACGCCTGGTAGAGGTGTTACTGTTAGATGACCTGAGAAAGGCTCCTGTGTCAGATGAACAGGACAGAGTAGGTGGGACAGGGTATGAGAACGGGTCAGGAGGTGACACCTTTTATGACCTAGACACTTGGCAGGGGCATTAAGGCCATTGACATTGAGGCTAATCAGGGACACTACCATGAGGAGATATTCGGGGAAGTTTTTTTACCTTCCGCTGCTACCCGCAAGCATCAGGCCTCCCCCATACAAGGATTAGGGCCAAGGAATAACCTCCAAGTATGGAAAAAGTGGGGTAAGAAAAGAGAGATATAGAGTTGAAACAGTGATAACAACACAAAGAACGTCCTCCTCCGGGGGGCACTCGAAGAACCGTGATGAGTTGGTCCATGTCTCCAGCGAGCACGACCCCTAGTGGATGTCCAGCAGGTTGGAGCTCTGCCAGCCGCATCCCTCATTGCCTGGCGGGGTAGGCATGCGCTAAAGCCAGACAGGGGCCATATCCGCTGAGCCAGTGGAGCGAGCCTCATCAACTTTGCTTCTGCTGAAGATGATGGAGTAGCTTCGTATGCTCCTTTCTTCTATCCACTTCTGTAGGTTTGGCCATGATCTTCTTCCCACATCTTGTGCAGTGACGGGAGCCCTGTTTACCCCACTCAGCACCCCACACAGGCAATCCAGACAGCCCGTGTCACCCAGCTTCGGGATGTCTGTCAGCTTACAGGCCTCGTCCAAAGTGCAGATCACCCGGACCTCATTTCACCAGACAAACTGGAGGCAGAAGGGATGGTCCCATTTGTATATGATCTTCTGAAGCTGCAGGAAGTCCGTGAGGGGTTTGAGGGACCTGCGTAACTGGAGTGTGTTTGAGGAAAGATCCTGATACAGCCAGATCCGGAGGCCCTCGAATTCAATAGCTCTCAAATCTCATCCAGCCGTCATTATGGCCTCCTTCTGTCGGTAGTAATGGAGACAGGTAAGTATGTCTTGTGGCTGGCCCGGTCCGAGTAGCTGGGTTTCCCGCACGATGACTGCGGTCAAGGATAATGTCCTGCTCCTGCAGTGATGGTGCGACATGTTTGAAGAGGCAAACCACAAAGTCCTCCAGGTTGCCTGTGACTGCCTGCTGAGGAACTCCCTTAATACGAATATTGGAGCGCCGAGATCTGTTCTCCAAATCTTCCAGCTAATACCAGAGCTCCATATTCTGATCAAGCAGCTTCAACAGTTCCTGGTAGTGTGTGAAGTCCTCGGATCCTCTGAGACATACCATGCTCTAGGGGGTCCACCTCCTGATAGCCCCAAGGTCTGAGTAATTCAACAGACTCAATAGAGTGATCAGGTGAGGGAAGGAAAGGAGGGGATCAGCAGGGAGGGAGATCTAAAAAGAGAAGCACACAATAATAAATACACCTTACTGTATACTCTATGACAGAAAACCTTATGTAATAATGGTACCTGGCCCCCTCCCCAAATACCTGTAAAGAATAATAACTGTTCGCTTGTCCTAGGTAGATAATTCTAAAGTGCCACTGCCACTAATTGATCTATGGATAAAATAATGGCATTACTACACAAATTGTTAGTACCATGTCTAGTTGGAGAGTTAGAAATACCAGTCGCTATGATAACATACCTAGAGGCGCTTTAGTGGCATGTAACAGGGGAATTGGAGCTGTCTTCGGAGGAGTTCAACAAGCCCCTGCTATAAAGGATAAAGATAAACAAGCAAATGGTATCACAGTTACTGACTGCCCGTAGAATCACACAAGTCTCAGATAGAACTTAGCAGTCTCTTAACATTGGCATTTTAAGGTAGGGCCTTGAGTACTGGAATCAACAAATAAGCACTTAACTCCTATGATGTTGAAGGTCAGAAGAACGGTACCAAAGTCACATCATATCTACCAAGTATGCTTTGGTTCATGGGTTGGCTGCGTGCATATATTCACTCCCAATGCCCTGGCTGTATTACTCTCATATCGGCTGAGCTGGACACATGCAACCAGAGAAGAATGCACAGTCAAAAATGAAATGTTTGGGCAGCCGCGCAGCCGCGCGAGCTGTCTGCTACTGGAAATACTCCCTCTGTTCCTGAAGGGAAAAGGAAAGCCAGAGGTGAATTACGAGCAACCCCACAAGAGCCAAGAACCGGCTCGTCCAACGGGGCTACTCGAACTAAGGATCTTGCTTCCGCTCGTAGGAAGAGCGAAGCACGAGTTACCGTTTCAGAATAAGGAAAAGTTGGTGCGGCAAGCACCCCTACCGGAATCCTTTGACGTCTCTGTTCCGCGGTGAGTTTGGGAATTAACGGCACCAGTCCGGTGATCAGGAAGAGCATAAAACTGCTTCCAGTAAACGTCGTGACGTCATTGGCGGCACGTTGCCCTTGGCATCACGGGAACTGTAGTTCTTCGAACTACCGCTTCCTGCTTCACAGAGCTGCCTGTCGTGTCAGTGTTCTCTTTCGGCACCCAGAGTGCGCCGTGACATAGTGACCCTCCAGCTCCTCCTCTCTGGCATCTTGATTCTACTCCAGTGAGGTCACCCACTGATCCAGCACCTCGACATCTTGACGGATCCCTTTAATATCAGAGGCTATGTCCTGTTTAAGTTCATCAAAGTCTCTGCAGAGGGATTCGAAGAACCACTCAAGGAATGATTTAGTGATAGGGGAGTCATCTCCCCAGGATGCCTCGCCCCTGGCTGCTTCCCCTGTTGTCTCCAGGTAGCCCATCTCCAGGGCTGTCTCTGATTGCTTTGTGGAAGACTTGCCGAACATCTCCTTGACCAACATGTCCCTCCTAGTGGTCCGGTGGGTCACCATGTCTGCTCACCGGTCAAAAATAGTTTCACTCAGGGCCACCGGGCACTATCACCGGGGTCCCGCACTCCACTGCGTTGGTTGGTGATGGGTTCTCTCCGTGGGGAGGATGCCAGGCAAAGCAACAGCATAGATCTCTTCCACTGCACTGCCTTGCAACGCAACCGTGCGTGGCGCCTCCACCTAGATTTTTACAGAAAGGGTAACCCACAATACGTCACTGGGACCTGGGTATAGGACAGTACATTTGGAAAAGGTCCCAATAGACGATGCATCAACAAAAAGCATACATTGAGTCAAAGTAAATACTAGGAAAGACAAAATAAAATATTCAGATATCAGTGTTGTTTAATCACACCGAACCGACTTCAATTTGTAAAGTTATTTTGAACAATGACAAAAAGTAGTACCCACAGGAGGGAAGAAAGGGAAGAAGGGGGTAATATGATGAGAATTGTATTGTGATTGAAGTGAGGATAGAAAGATAAGTATAAAGAGTATAGTGAAAATCACATGGTTCATTAAATAAATATAGAACAAATGGCTCCACATGGAGCCTCAAAACTCGAAGTTATTTTTCAAAAGATGAGTAGCCATACTGGACAAACAATAGCAGTGATAAATCGCTGTTGCTTGAGCTGGCAATTATTACAAAAGTCGATGTTTCGACCCCTAGGGTATGGTAGGTGGTTGGTCCTTTATGGTGTGGTCTTCCTCAGGACAGCGGGGAAAGTCAGGAAGGCCAATAGATTTTTGATAACTGACCAGAATTGGATGCTCCACAGGATTAATTTGGCCAGTGGGATGAGGACACAGAAACGGTGGCAAGGCTATCAAAAGAATTCTCTGAAGAATCCAGTGTTCTTTTAGAAAAGTTTAATTTCTTCAAAAGAAAAAAAACAGCTGGTGATAGAATAGAAGAATTTGTGTCTGCCCTGAGGCTGTTAGCTTCAACATGTAATTTTGGAGACACATTGGATATGTCAAGTCAAGTCAATCAAGCTTTATTGCGGTTAGATTTACCATAAAAGCACATAAAAGTAAGACAACAGTACAATAAGTCAAGCAATTCAATTCATACATGTAATCTCAATTATATAGATGATTGTTAAACATATCCTTAACATTTTTTAAAATTTAAATACTACCCAGAATTTTAAAATTGTTAAACAATGATCATTATAAAAGGAATAAAATACGATCTTTTCTCTCGATATCCGTAAAACTTAATGCTAATGTATAGCAGCATTGTTTATCAGGTTCCTTCGAATTATCCACATTGAATGCAAGTATTTAGCTACTGCAGAAACAATCACTGCGTTAGTATCAGTTTTTAATATCCTAAAAAAGGCCAAATATTGCTTTATACCCAGGTTTTTGCACAGCTGAATTATCCATTTCTTCCTGATGCAAGCATATACTGGACAGAAAAGGATAACATGTACGGGAGTTTCTTCCTCAGTTCGACAACCTGGGCAAGGACGCGCCGGACCCCCTTTCCACCTGTCAATATTATGATAAAAAGGCAAAGTGCCATATCTAAATTGCAAATAGAGCTTCTTTGCTAAAGTGGGTTGTATTGCATCAATCTCAGGCTCAAAGCTATAAAAGGACTTAACGTCCAAAAAAATATCAGTTAAGCTTGAAGTTTTTACTGAGCGAAAGAGATGCCTTAAATTAAATTCTTTTACAATACTTGTCATGGTTTTCTTGGAAATAGCTGGACAGGAAGCCTCGGGATTTAACCAGAGTTCCTCAAGCCCGCTCGATGTAAGTAACTGTCTTACAAAAGTTAACCAAGGGATCCTACCAGATCCTAATGTAGCCATGACTACTTTGAGCTCCTCCTTGTAATTGACCAACTCAGGAATGCTCCACAGGCGCTTCCAATAAAGTAAAGGCTGGACAGTAATAGCGTCTGCAATTGGGCAGATATTCAAATCTAATCTGAGCGGAGCCAAGGGAGTACTTTTTGGCAAATCCAATAATTGCCTTATAAAATTATTTTCAGTTATTGATAGGTTACTTACTGATGTGTGTCCCCAAAGTTCCGCCCCGTAAAGGGATGATGCCCTTGCTTGAACTTTAAAGATTTCAAGGGGGGCACTTATTATTTTGTGGGTACAATTCTTCTGTACTTTTAGGATGCCCCCAGCTGCTTGGGATAGTCTTAGGTTGGCCTTGGCCACTTGTGGACCCCACCCCATTTTATCATTCAAAGTCAGACCCAGGTATTCGAATGTTGGGACCCTTTCAAGGGGTCTGCCTTCCATCATTGGATGGGGGTAGTTAACAGTATTGGCGTTAAAAACCATATACTTAGTCTTATTTATATTGACCACCAGGTTCCTTTTAATGCAGAATTTAGATATGTATATAAGAGATCAATTGGTGAATGGTCGTTTTGCGAGAAAGATCCGAGAACGGCTCTTGAGCTGCAGAGACCCCACCTTAGTGGAGGTTGTTGATATTGCAAAAGGAATTGCGTGATCATTAGTTTCTAGGAAACTCATATCTCAAGACCAAACTATTGTGGGAGTTAAAAGAATGGAGGAATCTGACACCTCAGGGTTTTGTATCAGTAAAAGAGAAAAACCAGGGTCTTAGCACAAGAAAAGTAAATTATCTTGTTTTCGTTGTGGGTCAAGATCCCATTTGGGCAAAAATTAAAACTGTCCAGCTGTTGGAAAACGATACAATAAATGCAAAGAAATTGGACATTATCAAGGAGTTGCAAAGGTGAAAGGAAACAATATATATATATATATATATATATATATATATATATATATATATATATATATATATATATATATATATATATATATATATATATATGATATGGAAGATACTGTGCAAGATATGTCAACTGATTTGTTCAAAGTTGTGCTTTCAGTGGAATTGCAAACTGGGAACGTTTCCAAGGTCAAGGCACCATTATGCAATGTCTTAGTGGGCGACATTCCACTGAAAATGATGGCTGACACTGTGTTCTTCAATTTATGTGGCCATAGTAAGACATTGCTACCTCCTGATGTGACCCCCAAGGCATTTGGGGAACAGGAAATTAATATTCTGGGTTATTTTGTGGATATCTTGACATGTCTTGGTCGGAAAAATACTGCCAAGATTTATGAAGCAATGAAAGGAAGAAATCTTGTGGCTTAGCAAGATTTAGCTAAGCTTGGGTTAATGATGGTTTCAGGATCTGATACACCTGTTATTGTTGCGCCGATTCAAATTTCTTTATTAGAACATGTTTCAGAAAATGGTAAAAATCCATTTTTGAAAGATTTTCCAGAAGTGTTTACTGAAAAAGTCGGTAATATCACTAAGTTTGAGCACCACATCAGACTGAAACATGACACAGTTCCCGTTGCACACAAGGTGAGGCCTAATCTATTAAGTGTAAGAGATGAACTTAAAGTTGTGCTACAGAAGTTAGTGGATGAAGGTATAATTATGGAAACCAACACTTCTGAATGGCTTAGTCCCATTGTTATTCTTAGGAAGAAATCAGGAGAAATTTGCTTGTGTGCGGATTTGCGCACCCTAAATACAAATATTAAAATTGACTATTATCCACTACCTAAGATTCATAAATTGTTAGCAAATTTGGGACAAGCTAAATTTGTTACCATCCTTGACTTTCGGTCCAGGTATCATCAAATCCCAGTCGATACAGCTCCACAAGAGTTAGCTACTTTCATCACACAATTTGGTTCCTTTAAGTTTCTGAGAATGCTGTTTGGTCTGCCTTCAGATGCAAGTGTATTCCAGAAACTTATGGACACCATTTTGAGCAGCATTAATGGAGTGCAAGCAATCCAATATGCTGTTTTGATTTTTGCAGATAACAGGCATGAACACAACAGTATCATGGCCATATTTAGGAAGCATGGTATTACTTTAAGGTTCGATAAGTGTAATGTTTAATAAAATAATTGACTATTTGGGCCATAGAATAACATCTGAAGGAATCAAACCCCAAATTTATCTAATTAAAGCCATCATTGAGGCACCTTTTCCAAAAAACAAAGATTCTCTCAGGTCCTTTTTGGGACTGAGTAAAAATTACGCAAGATTTGTCAAGGGTTATATGCCTTTGCAATTCAACTACTTAAATCCTTGCTCACTTCAGGTGTGAAGTTTATTTGTGGTGCTGAAGAGACGGAAACTTTTGAGAAGGTTAAGGAATTAATTGTGTCGGCCCCAGCAATAACTCCATTTACTTCTGGTAAGAAATGTATGTTGATTGTGGATGATACAATAAAAAAAAGGGGAGAAAGAGGATTTCTGGGTTCATCCTCCTCAATGCTACACCTATTAATACAAAAAAGAGAGAATCCAGCGGGGAGATACTTAAAAAAACTCCCATGGAAAAGAAAAACCTTGTTTTTCTTATAAGACACTCACCCACCAGGGTTGCCCCTTGGTGCCATGCCTCATCATTTGGGTCCTACGATTACGTAGGAGCACTTAATGGTAATATATAAAATGATAAAGAAGATGTTATAGGAGGGGGAGTGGAGGAAAAGTACTAAACTAAATAAAAAATACCTGACTAGTAGGTCTATCTACTTTATTCCTGCCTCTAGCGGTGTGGTTAAAAATCAGGGGTTGGTTTGAAAAAAGTAGGTTAGATTCTGCTTACGTTTTTCAGGGTCAACATGTTTCGAGCCTTGCCCCCTTTGGCTCTTCATCAGGACTATAGGAACTTAGTTCACTTGGCGCCTTAATGGGAACCCATTAAGTTGCATGCCATGCGATTAACAAAACATACATACATATATCACCAAATGGTGTTCTTTTACTGCTTGTATATATGACGTTGTAATATTATGTCATGTTCATAGTCTCTCCGAGGGGTAGGGTGGCCTGTAGTCACACCGTCGTCAAGGCCGACCCTCGGCCGGTGTACCTGTGCTGCTCTCCCGGGGAGCTCATCTTGTGGATGATAGGTTGGCCTAGGTGCTGTATTATCACAATGGGTAAAGGGCAAGGAAGTCACAATTGCCTTTGCCTCACGGTGCTTGAAAATACCTGAAATGAATTACAGTACCATTGAAAGGGAGGCATTAGCTTGCACATGGGCTGTGAAAATGTAAATATCACAACTTCAGGAATATGCATTTGACATCAAGTACATTTCAGGAGGAGAAAAATCTGAGAGCTGACTGTTTGTCTAGAATGCCACTTGTCTCTGGTGATGATGAGAGTTGTCAGGAGGATATGGTGTGTGCAGTTGCAATGGTGGAAGTTTTGGTGAAAAGGAAGACTAGTGTCACATACCAGGAATGTTGGTAAGTGTTGCAGAAAGTTATACAGTTTTGATGATGCAGTTAAAACATTTGCTTAAGTTTCACAGAAGCCTTCAGTTCGTAAAGGGGTACTAGGGCGTAATTATAGGTGTGTTCCACCTACTGAGTTCAGAAAAATACTTATCAAATTAGCTCATGAGGGTAATTTAGGTGTGAACGGCACAGTCAAATGTTTATTGGTGGCCGTCTATGGACTCTCAAGTTGTTGACTGGGTTAATAATTGTACTACCTGCAAACAAACATTGAAAACTTTCTGAGAACTCTTTGCACACAGTTCCTATGCCTGAAAATGTTTGGGATAAAGTTGCTCTAGATTTTGCAGGTCCCTTTGAGCTTTTACTAGTAGAGAAAAGATGCATGGTAGCTTTAGTAGACAATTTTTGAAGTGGGTGTATATGGACTTCGCACCATCTCCAAGTACTGAATATGTGATCAAGTTTTTGGAAATAATTTTTTCTATTGAGGGAACTCCCAAAAATGTGGTCACTGACAACGAAAAGCACTTCACATCGAATCACATGGCACATTTATTTACATCAACCATCTACTGGTAGCGTTGTATTCCCTTACTTCGAATGATTTGGTGGAAAGAATCAACAGATTTCTGAAAGGAGAGGGACAAACTGCTATTGTTGCTGAAGTAGATGTGGAAACATTTTTGAGGCAGAGATGTTTTAAGGCATGGGCAAAGTGGGCTCTGGCCCAGTACCCCAGCCTTTTCTAGGGGGCCCCTGATGGAGACAGCTCTGTTCTGCAGAGAGTCTTGTGCTAATTGTGACCTTGCATAGTTCTTAAAATGATTGTTTTAAATTCCATTTTCAATTAACTTATTTTTAATGTGGGTGTTATGTGAAAATCTATTACAACATTTTTGCAGAGAAATGTTGTGCTTATGTTTCATGCAACATCTATTAAAATGGTTTCTTTTAGATTAAGACAGAACCTGCTACATGAGAAGTGGGAGAGTGTCACAGTGATTATTTTCAGTAATATCAGTGAGCTGCTGCTGTATTACAATTTTGAAAACACACATCACTATCCCTGAATATTAGATGTGAACACATTTAGAATTTGGACGAGTGTGTTTTTGCACTGTCAATGACCTGGCCAAAGTGAGCATGAACGAGCTGGAACTAGATCACAAATTCAAAGATGTTCCAAACAGTGGCCCCCAAAATCCTTAAAATGTCCCTGTTTTGCAGCAGAAACTGTAGGCTCACCTCATTACTCCACATACCACTAAAGGTGTTTCTCCTTTTGAACTTACAACGTAGAAGAGTACCAACTTCTTTGGTGAGTCCAGATTGAGTGATGGCATTAAAATTCCACAAGGACAAATCTGGGAAGAGTCTTGAGGAATGCTGAATAGAGTTTCGAGAAACCAGGCTTTAACAAAAGAAAGATTTGATAAAAATCACAATGTAAAAAAAAATTGCATTTTCAGTAGGTGATTGGATTTTAGCTAGAAAACCATTTCGAATCAGAAAAGGGGAATTTAAAAGTTTTTTACAGCCTGGTGGGCAGATAATCTGGATTCTATGAAAGACAAAAAGGCTAGGATTATGCAAATCTCCTTTATTGCCAGCTCACAGCAGCAACAACTGAAGAACATAGAAGTCTGATAACATTCTAGTAGGCTATAATATCCCCCCCACACGTAGTATTCTTCCTTCTTTATATTGCAAACAAGATAACCTCTCTCATTGTTAACTTTCAAATGATAACTTTATTTCCACCGATAGAGTAAAGGTTTCTTACTCTGAAAGAGAGAAAACAGAAGTCAATACATTTATATGATCATCTCCACTTTCGTTAGACCAATCTGCGGCTCTAAGGATATCCTGTAAACCTCCTCCCAAGAAAAAGGCTTTTGAGGCTGAAGCACTCCTCAGGGAATGGGCCCCAAAGATAGAGATATCTACACCTGCTTCTTTCATCACTTCTTTCACCCATCTTCCTAAGGTGGGAGAAGAGACTGCGTTATAAGGGGCTCTATGAGACATTAGCACTTGTTCAGTGTTTCCTCTCAGGTTTGCAGTTCTCCTTTCATACTCCATCAGGCATCTCACCACAAACAGTCTTTCATTATGTGAAAAAAGGGTAGAAAATGGAGCTTGACATGGTTTTGGTGCGTCTTTTAAGGTAGGAGCAAAACCCTTCAGGCTGGTAGGCTCTGTTGGTGATGTCTAGTACTCTCACATCTGAGGTCCTTCTAAGTGAAACTAGAGCAAAGCAGGACAGTTAACTTATAGGTGATAAGTTTAAGTGATAATCCAACATTCTCTCCCCAAGTTAATATGACCTGTAGGATGTCCCATAAGGCTGCATATTTCACCGAAGGTGGGTTTAGTACCCACATGCTTCGCATGATTGCTTTAGTCAGTAAATTTTGTCCTACGGATAATTCGTCTAGGAGGTCGTGACCTGCTGCAAATGCTGATCTGTAAACAGTAACAGTTTTATAGGATAGTCCTGAGGTGAATAGTTCGGATAAGTAGTTAATTACATTTACTAAACCAGTTGTAACAGGATTGTAATCCTGTTTAAGACACCAGCGAACCCATTTCTCCCAGGCAGTCTATATGCTTTCCTTGTGCCAGGTGCCCATGGCTCTGATACGAGTCTGAAAGCGTCTGCCGTAAGGCCTGGGATTTGCCATTGTTGAATGAAATCTTCCAGGCCATCAGTGGCAGGAGGCGCTGCTCTACAAGAGGATGTGATTCTCCTTCTGGGTCTGTAAGAATTTCCCTGAAGGTTGGGATTAGTATTGGTAGATCTATGCTAATTTCCAGAAGGACTGGGAACCATGCATGTGACCTCCAGAGGGGGGTTATTACCACCAAGTTCTCTTTGCTCCTGTGTGCATGGAGGAGGAGCTCAAATATTTTGGTAATTGGGTGTTCAGTCTGTCTGCGAAGAGGGCCCCCCCACCGAAGGCACCCCATATCATTTGATTCTCCTATTCAATCTCCAATTGCTGGAGTCTTTGAAGTTTCGGGAGAACTAATCCGCAACACCATTGTTTAATCCCGAGATATATTATGCCACTACAGAGATCCCCTTTCTTAGGCAGTATTCCCAAAAGTTCTTGGCTAGGTCTGTTAGTCCCTTGGAGTGTGGGCCTCCCATTTTGTTCACATCTGACCGCAGAGACGTTGTCCAGCGTAGCATCACAGAACACTTCATAGTATTCTTGGTAAAACACCAAATTGCTAAAGACCCCACTAGTAATTCTAAAGCAATTGATGTGTAGTTCCTTCTCCTGATCTGTCCAGGGTCCTCCTGTTGAGGAGTCGCCACACCTTGCACCCCATCTTTCTAAACCTGCGTCCGGTCACCATCTCTGGCTCTTCCCCAAAAATTGCTCTCCCATTCCATGCTTCTGCATTCTTTAGCCACCATATCAGTTCCCTCTTTGAGTCTAAACACACTGTTTGAGAGTAGGATTGCTTCGTTCTCAATGCTTTTGCTTTGAGTCTTTGTAGTGCTCGGTAGTATAGGGGAACTGGGTAGATAGCTTGTACTGTTGAGGATAGTAGACCTAGGATCCTTGCTAGGGCCCTTAGGGGGATTCCTTTCTTGTTAACATTTTTCTCACTCAATTCTTTGCGGAGTTTTCTCAATTTTTCCCCAGGTAATTTTTAATTATGTCTGTATGGTGTTTACCATGAATCCCAACAATTGCATTTTCTGACATGGAATTATACAGTATTTCTCTTGATTTTGACAAAACCCAGGAGTTCTAAGATGTTTATGGTAAGTTCTGTGTGACATGAAACCATCTCCTTTTTTTGGGCCATAATCAGAATGTCATCTAAATAAAAGATGTCTTACCCCTCTTGCTCTTAGCCATCCTGCTACGGATCGTAGCACCTTTGTAAAGCACCATGGGGCTGAGGAGAGACCGAAGGGGAGGCTGCAGAATTGCCACAGTTTGCCCTTCCAAGTGAATTGGATGTATTTTAGATGGAGGTTGCCGGATTGGTATAGGTAAGTGTCAGGATCCCGATCGCCGCTCCGAACCGAAGGACGGTGAGTTGGCGGTCTAGACGCCAAGGTGCGGAAGCGGAAGTCAGACTGACTCACTTCCGGGCGAACGCGCCTAACAGCCGGGGACTCCGGCAGCATCAGCGCTTTGGATTCTCACCATCGCCGCCGACGAGGAGACTCTGCTCCGGACACCAGCCTTGCAGGTATCGTTCCAGCACTTGTTCGCAGGGCCATTGCTACGGCCACCTGCGTCCCCGCCTCGCACCAGCGGTGCTCCCGTACTTTGTTGTTCCACCTTCCAGCCATTACGCACCAGAGTGTGTGTGGTGGGCTGGGTTCCCCTTTGTTGCCTCTGTTATTATTTGCGCAGGAGCGCTGGTTTTCCGTGGATGATTTTGTGAGCTCTCCCTGAACTGAACGGAGTCACATGACTGTGCAGGCATTTGGAGAGCCTGCATTTCTTTGGGGGTAGTGTTCCTTCTTGCCCTTAGCTGGAATCCCTCAGGAGAGGGAGAGGAACGGCACAGAGCTTCTTCTGTATTATTTGCGCAGGAGCGCTGGTTTTTCTGTTTTTTGTTGGTGTTCAAACACTGGGGTGCTTCCGATTCGCCACCTTGGGACCGCTCTTCAAGCACCAGAAACGAGGTGCGGAGGCCACGGACGCTAATCACACCGTTCCCCACAAGGTACTTCCTTGGTCCGTGGGCTGGTGCTACGTAGAGGGGTGGAGAGGTCGGAACTACGGTGAGCTAATCGTGTCCCCCTTCTTCTCTCACACAGCCGGTGTTAAGGAAGCCCTCTTGACCCCATCCTATCTGGCTTCTACCCCTGATACCCCCTCCGTCCTAGTCGGTATACACTCCCTACTAGGGGAAGGCGGGAGACAAGGGTGGTAGTCCTTGTCGCCTCTGCAGGAACGCCTCGCAAGTGGAAGGTAAGACTTGGGGGGCTCTGACTGTAAGTATGCATATTTTAGGTCTTGGCGGGTTAGCCAGTCCCCCTTCCGTAATATATCTCTTAGGAGGTGTATTCCTTCCATTTTGAAGTGGTGGTAAATCGCCCATTCATTCAGATTTGTAACTGGTCTCATACCTTTCCTTTTTTCCACTAAAAAGATGTTGCTGATGAAACCTAGTTCAGTCCCCTCTCAAATTGCCCCTTTGGTCAATAAATCCTCTACTTCTTGTGAAACTAGGGCTGCGTCTTTCTGAGAGAAAATTATTTCTGAAGGGACTTTCCTTTGTATTGGTATACCTATAAATTCTATCTTGTACCCCTTCACTGTCTCCATAACCCATGGATCTTGACTCACCAAGTTCTAATTCCCAGAGAATTGAGCTAGTCAGCCTCCCAACTGTATAGGGGTATCTAAAGGGTCTTTCATAACTCCTACCTGTTGCACAGGTTCTTTGTCTCTGCTCTCCTCTGAAGCCTCTCCCACGGAACCTCTGTTTCTGAGGGTAGAATGTTGGAGCAAAGTTAAGGTTTGAGAATCTTGCTCCTGGTCCCGGTTAGGGTCTTGAATAGCTTTGGCCATGGCAGAGGTACCAACCCGCGTTCTCCTGGCCCTGCCAAAAACTCTATCATAGAAAACCTTTTAAATGTCTTTCTGCGACTTCATGATGGAGCTGAATGCTCCCACGTATTTTTCCATGTCTCTGAAGAAGTCGCCCCGAAGAGGAGCCCCTGGTAGGTAGCTTCTCCTTCTTTAGTGGCCAGTTCCCCTACCTTGGGGTCCATTTTGAGAAGTATGGTTTTCCTTCTCTCGTTGGACAATGCTGTGTTAGCGTTTCCTAAGAGGCAAATTGCTCTATGTGCTCATTGGCATAATTCGTTGGGGTCTATAAGTTTATCTTCCAGGTAGGCTGCCATCTCAAACATTTTGGTTAATGGTCCAGTAATATCCAGTAGCCGGTCCTGGCTGGACTTTAGTTCTTTGTCCAAACCCTCTCTGGTGTCTTTCACTCCTTTGAAATGCCATTACTTTAGCGTCTAGGTCTGATGTTGGAGCAACTTTATCTGGGAGTGAGGGGCGTGGGAATTCAGATCTCAGGCAGGATCTGACTACTTTGGGTATTTCTTTTCTCAGGCAAAAGGATAGGTATTCTCCAATATCTTGAGAAGGGGTCCACTCTGGGGATGTTTGATAAGAAGTGGGTCAAACATGCTTTCTCCGAATGGGTCAGTGATACCCATTTTTGACCAAGAGGCCTTGGATGCCTCATCAGTTGTACCCATGTTTCTTGCCTTTATCTGTTAAACATCAGTAACGAAATCGTAGGAGTAGGAGAGGTTTATTTAATCCTCTAGGTCATCATCACTAGCAATGGGAATGGGTAATTCTGGGCCTCCCTCTTGCCCACGTGGGGTGCCTGAGGCACCATCCGTGTCACCTCGAGAGCATGAAGCCCCTTTTGGCTCATTATCTCCTCCGCTCGTTTCCTCTGGGCCTTGACTGCCCTGTCTCCCCCCTCAGGGTTTCTGGTGCCAGCAACTGGCCAACTTTGCTTGGAGAGTATCTCCAATTTTTTATTAATCGTATTGTCTAGTGACCTCCTTACCTTGTCCAGGGCTTTATTAATGAGGCCCTCCAGTTTGTCTTCCATGGTGTCACCAGTGGGCTCAATTGACATGATGAGGGGTAAATATATTGAAGCTCCTTAGGCAGATGAGCAGTTGCTCTCTCAGTCAGTCAAACTACAACTGCCAGAATGTACTGACAAAGCTCAGTAGCATAAGATGGCCGCTCTAGTCAGGGAGTGTTCTTTCCCAAACTATTAAAATGACTGCCAGCTTAGAGGTAGTGTTGTGGCCCATTCCTAAGGGTCTTTCCTCAAATGGTGTTGTCCTTTCTTGTTTTCATATGCCTGGGATAGGGCATACAGTCCTGTATTTTTTGTTAATAGTTATTCTTATGCCTCTTTGGGCTGAAGTTTAGTTTCCTTCCCATGTATTTATTTATTTATTTGCGTGCACTCCGGCAGCCACTGTGGAGGCAGAGGGTTGCCGAAGTTTCTGGTATCGCTTGTTATTCCTCTGAAGCCGTGCGCAACGTAAGTCGGCCTCGCGGAGAAGGGGAGAGGTTCGGAAGCGTGTGTATTGCTGATCTGCGCTGTTAGTTGGCACAGCGTGGCTCCGGTTACCTTGCGAGGGTGAATGCAAGCGTAATGTCTGGCCGCGCTGCTAAGTCAGTACAGTGCGGCTCCGGTTACCTGGCTCCCGGCTTGCCATTGTTATGATGTTGCCATGAGAGCCAGTGCACTTCACCCTCTGCTTAGGTTTCAAACAATGCCGACCTCAAACTGCGGCAACAAGCACGCGGGGATCGCGATTCGGAAAAAAGCAGAACACTTGTATTTATCTGCCTTATGAAGCCGAGGGTGGCATTAACAGTGTGTAATGTGTGGCGGGAAGAGACCTCCGGCCCGACAAAACCTTAAAAAATCGTTAAAACCTACAACAACCACCCTACATTCCCCAATAAAAATATTCTTTAGAACTATGGTAGATAATTGTTAATAATTAAAGGGTGACAAATTATCTAGGGGGGTGAACAGTATAGTAAAAGGTTAAATAAGTCATAATGAATAGAGACTGTACTTATCTTGTGAGCAGCAGCAACAAAGAAGGAAGAATACTACGTGTGGGTAATCTTATAGCCTACTAGAATGTTATCAAAGTTCTATGTTCTTCAATTGTTGCTGCTGTGAGCTGGCAATAAAGGAGATTTGAATAATGTCAACCTCCGTGTCAAGCCATAAAATCAAAATACATGTCCCGTGTAAAAATCTTGAAACTCTCAAAAGGTTTGGCTTTTGTTCTGGAAAAGGTTGGTGGAGTAAGAGATGTTCAATAAGGTTAACGGAACTACGAGCAATGAAAATTCTTAATGTAAAAGAAAGTGTTAAGAATGATGATTGGTTAGATTTTCAAGAAATACATGTTAACAATGACTTGTCCAGTATTTAGTTAAAAAAATGTCATCTGAGTTTTCTCTTCAAGGGTCACCAGTAATTGTTGGATCTTCAACAAATAATCCAGTTGTTACTGATTGTGAAACTCATTCCAACTCTGCTCCTAATACTTGTGGAAATGTAGTCACTTTTGAAAATCACAGACCAGTTTGTAACGCCTCTGTAACTATAAAATGTAAAGATTTTTATTTATACTAATGCTTGCCATTAACTTTGTGCATATTTATCAATTGTATTTATATTATTATTATTTTATTTTTTAAGGGGGAAGGTGTGTTACATACTAAGGTTACTTAGTATGACTATGTTGTACAGTGTTATCATTTGCAGTTAGAGTTATATGTTTAGGGTATAGTGATTCACTGTTCCTTACCTGATTTGCTGTGGCTCTGAATGCTCATTGTTATAGCACATTGGAATTCTTCTGTAGGAAAGAATCCCAACAACGGCTCCTTGTTGCGCTCCATTGGGTGCCTCATTTATGTATGAATAAATCTCTGTTTAACTACTTCTTGGTCCTGGCCTTTATTGGCTTAACAAGGATGGAGGTCTAGCAATCCCAGATTTCAAATCATTTTATAAAGCGGCGCAGCTACAGTGGTTTACTCAATTGCTGCACAAGAGGATGACTGCAGGGCTGGAGGTTGAACTGTTCATGCCAGACCTTCTTCAGCTATTCTGGGTGATCTTGGCTACTCAATGTCCTGTCCGAGAAGACATGAGAGAGTTCCAAGTAATGAAGTGCTGTTGGCTAAGCTGCTTACAAAAAACATGGACACGATTCCCATACTCGCCTGACATGCCTCTACACATTTTAGAAGTACTACCACATGGGGTAGACTGGCGTGGGTTATCAGATAGGACGGCTGTGGGCATAGCTTGAGTAGGAGATCTATTTAGAGCAGAAGAGCTACTCCCATTCGAGGACTTCAGACTATAATTCAACCTCCCACAAAGACATTTCTTGCCCCATTGGGCAGTGTCGGCGGCGATCAGGAAGCACTGGGGACCGGGTATGTCAGATCCACCTACTAATAAGGGTTGCCACTTAGTGACCATGAGTTCTGGCACCTTAAAGGTGGTCCTGCTTAAAAATGGCAATCAGAGCAGATATAGTGAAACCCCTTGATGGCCCTCAGGAACAGTGGGAGGGGGACTTGGGGGTACTGATTCCTGAGGGCAATTGGGCAAAAATAATGGAGCAGACCTCCAATGTGTCTAGAAATGCCCAATTTAAGTTGATAAACTTCAATGTCCTACACAGAGCATACCTTACCTCAGGCAGGGTGAATCGATTCTGTGAAACAGCAGGGGTCGCATGTCTGAGATTTGGAGCAGTGGAAGCAGAGATATTCCTTATGCTGCAGTCATGCTCTGTCAATGCCCTCATATCCTCAGGGTCGGGATGATGCTAGTAATGGTCCACCTCTCAATAGCTTCAAGTCTGAATTGCTTTTCCAGTACAGATTTTTGAAGTGATTAAGCAGGGGAAGAAAAGGTAGGGATCAGCAGTGAGGGAGACCTGTAGGAAGAAAGCAAGTACTTTAGTACACTAAACTATTTTTTTCTCTTAGGAATTACTACATGACATATCAATTCAATTCAATTCAATACTCTTTATTCGGATACAAATATCCATAAAAGCACAGTTCAGATACACCAGCAACAGTACAATTTCTTATTTAAAAAGCGCCATATAAAAAGCAATAGTTAAAAAGAACTTTCGGGATAAAAAAGGCTACAATTGTGTAAAAATGTTAAAAGGGACATAATATACAAACAGCAATATCATGATTAAGATTTTCAAATGGACGGGTGGATGGCGACGTTAAAATGTCAGCACATTAAAAGGTTGGACAAACATATAGCAGCATATTGGGGTAAAGTGCAATCAGTTGTAAACAATTTTAGCAGCATAATGTAAGTGCGATTACATTTTAAACTTATAAGATGTTCCAGACCGCAGGTAGCACTTTAGTTAGTGGTCCAACTATAAGGTAAAGGTGAGTGCATACAATAGAGCAGTATTATGTTTTCAGGTGCACTTAACACATTAAAAATTGCTCATGGAAATACGTGAGCGGACTGCCGCTCTCAGGAAAGAGCTGACACGAAAAATCAGGTCATCACTCGCAAGTCTAATAATCTCCCGGTATGCTGTTCTATAATCGATGTTAGTGAATGCCTTAAAATACGGGATCAGGTGTTGTTTTGTGAATTTTTCCTAAAAATTGCAAAAGAGTAAAAAATGTACCATTGTTTGATTACTGCCGGTGCCACATGGGCACGGCATTTGCTCAAGATTACTATTAAATCCCAAAGGGAAGCAGAGTGAGTATTTTAAGGTGCCATCCCCAAGACGAAAAAGCAAGCTTCTCCCCCAACGTCCAGTATTCTTCAGGAGATATTTGGATGGCATATGCGTTTGAAGGCTGTTTGACTCCAATAGTGACATGTACCTAACGACTGATGATTTTGAGCGCTCTGTAACGTGTCTTGCGTTGTTATAAGACTCGTACAATGCACCCATGAGTACTCTTTTGTTCATACCCTCTAGGTCCGATGGATTTAAAAAGATATGCTCTAGGTTCACACTAGTTAGGTTTTTTCTGACAGTGGAAAGCCAGGGTATGCACCCTCCCTTGTCGCAGTTAAGGCAGTCTACAATAATCTCCCTTGTCAGGGTCGCTGCAGGGTTTTGCCAAATTTTTTGCCAAAATATAGCTGGACGTGACCTGATAAAATCTTCTATGTAGTACAAGTTTAATTCCTTGTGACACACAAAGTTTGGGGAGGAGATTTGAGCCCCTAAAAGTTTCCTACAAAATCTGTTATCCTCTATTTGGATTCCACTACAGTTCATAAAACCCCAGACTTCAGCGCCATATGTGGCGGTGGGAATGCACTGCGATTTATAGATCTTGATAATGGGTAGGACTACCTCTGCTTGTTTTGGTTGAGGAAGGCTCAGGATCGAGTTAGTCGCTTTTAGGAACTTACTTCTACTATGGGCAGCATGAGCTGCCCAGGATCCAGTATCAGAAAATACTAAACCCAGGTATGGGAAAGTGCTAGTGCGTAATAAGCGTTCAGAAGCTGAGGTTATTGAGTTGATACAGTGTTTTTTTGGCTTTTGGGCCACAGGTCATTATGAGAGATTTCTTAAAATTAGTGCAAAGGTCTAGGTCTGCCATGAAGGCTACAAAACCCCCAACTAAAGTGCGTTATGCATTCGGAGTGCGGCCCATTAGGACCGCATCATCTGCATATAAAAGGGTGCGGAGTACATTACCATTGATTCTTGGTACATCATTAGTGAGTTCTGAAAGAACATTATGTAATTCGTTTTTATAATGAATAAATAAGAGCGGGGCAAGTACACAGCCCTGTCTGACCCCTCTACCAATAATGATGTCCCCTGAGACCTCCCCGTCATTACTGATCCTTACCCGTGCCTTCAGGTCCCTATGCAAGTATGCCAAAAAATAAACTAAGGCCTTGTCCAACCCATAGTTTAAAAGGACCGACCACAAGCGTGACCTGTTGATAAAATCAAAAGCTGAGGTGAGGTCCATAAAGGCCAAATAAATAGGTGACTTCTGTGCTATCGTATACTTGCCAACGATCAGATTTAAGTTAAGTCACTGTTCCACTGTTCCCAATTTGCTTCTAAAACCCAGCTGGCACCGATTTAAAATTTGTTCCCTTTCGGCCCAAGTCCTTATTTTGTTAAACACAACCCTCTCGAGGATCTTCAGAGTGTTATCGTCCAGGGAGATAGGTCTGTAGCAGCTAGGGTTGGATCGGTCTCCCTTTTTAAAAATAGGCACGATGATACTAGTAGACCAGGTGCTTGGGATAAAAGTGCTTGTTAGATTGTTAAAAACATTAAGTAGAAGAGGTGCCCAGAAGTCCGGTTCATGTTTAATAAGATCAATAGAAAGCCCATCCGGCCCTGGGGCTTTGTTGCCTACGCTTTGGTGTATGGCATCTTCAACTTCTAATACCGACATAAAAACCCTAGTGGTAGGAAGACTGTTTAACATGTCCTCAGTCTGAGGCGTGGCTGTGTAGATCCTAGAAAAATGTATGATTCACTGGTTATGTTGCAGCTTAGGGGAGTAAGAGTGAGGCCCATAGATCTCATGGCTTTGACTGCTGCCCAGAAACCGTTCCCATCGTTAAGTGTAGCACCACAGGCAAGATTGTACCAGCGTTCTTTTAGAAGTTCGTCTTTTCTTTGCCTGGCTGCTTCTTTATAACGGGATCGTAATAATTTAACAAGAGTTGCATCCCTGGGTGTAGCCGCCAATGCTACACGTAGTTCTCTGTTTGCTCGTGAGCAGGTGCCATTGAACCATCTAGGTTTCCCACTGGTGTCTAACGCTGGTCTAGAGATTATTTGTTTAATACCAGCGCATAGGCTACTAAATGCCTCAATAATCTCTGGGTTACAATCACTAATCGACAGGCTAGTTTCAATGAGCAGTGGGTGTAGTTTTATCATATTGGCAAATAAAGCTTTGTTTTCAATGCCTTTCCAAATTACTCTTAGTTTGTCAGCCGAGCCACTAAATTGCTTGCCACAGGGTCTAGAGGAAAATCTAATGTTGCTAAAAGTGGGTTATGGTTGCCCTGCGTAGTGCACAAGACCTCTGCCTTTACTAAAAGATCCTCCAATGAGGCAGATATAAAAACATAATCAATAATAGAGGCACTGCCACGACCCCTATAAGTGGGTATTAGACGATTTTTGTGTTGATGTACATTTGCTACTTCCATCACATTAAGTAAATTACAGATGGACAGATGGTCTGATAGTTCCATCCCTCTTTTACATGAAGGTTCGAAATCCATAGAGATAGTAGTAGGGCCATTTGCTTTAGGAAGTCTGGCATTAAAATCACCGCCCAGGCAGATTCCGGCCAGTTTATCATACACATCCTGGATTTGTAAATTAACAATAAACTCGAACAAAATAATAAAATTTGTGTTAGGTAATGTTGTGAAATCATTCTTGTAAAAGTTAATAAAACAAATTGACGCCCCTCGTGGATAGATCATTGCTTGAAAGTTATCATTATTTGTCACAAGAGACTTTATGCTCCCACCTGCTGAGATGTTAATCCAGGTTGAGAGTCCACCTGATGGCGGCCTGCTTTAGGGCTCAGTACAATACTATTTAAACATACAAAACCTTCTAAGAATGGTTCCTTTGTGCACCATGTTTCCCGGAACATTATGATATCATATTTTTGGACTATGTTAACCCAGTCTGTGGAGCATAGCTTGGAAGCTAGGCCTGCAACATTCCAGCTAAGCACCTGCAGATTTGAATCGTCTCGTTCAGGCGTAGCAACGACAAGAGGGTCTAACAAGGGTCCAGTAGTAGCAGGTGCAACTGGTGTTGGGAGGGAGACAGTCAATCCAGGCTGTCTAAACCATACAAAGCAGAGTACCTGTTATGCATGGTGTGGGGGGGGGGTAACAAAGGCCCGGGGTTGGTTTATAGAAAAAACCTAGGGGCAACAACCAAATAAGGGTTGGGAAGTTATTATTAGATTCCTGTACTGACAGTAACGATTTTACCAGTAACGGTCGTCTAAAATTAATAACAACACAGTCCCCTTTGATGTTCTTTTGTGAGGGTCCTACCCAACCCACCCTACACACCATTAATATCTCACTGACATTTGCCACCCTAAAGCCTTTGTGTTTAGCTAACCAATCAGCGCTTTTATTCCGCAGTTGGTCCCAATCTCAGTTTGTTTTTATCTTAAAGGAGGAACACCTGCTAAGACTAGGACATAGGGACATGCTGCAGGTGGTAAGTTAAGAACATCACTCCTAAGCTCTAAGGACGGCCCCATTTCATAGCTATCTGCAATGGAGGTGGCGCTCAAGGTGTTGGGCCGTAAGGGGGCCAGAATTGTGGGGTTGTTAGTGACAGGAGGATTGACTAGAGGAATATTACAATGAGAGCTGTTGCAGTTGTTAGTGTGCACTGTGCATAATAAAGTGTTCTCACTAGGGATAGATTTAGGGGGTAGAATTTCTTTGGTTTTACCACACATAACACTGGCATTTTTGAAAGGGGAGGGTATAGAATTCGCAATTTGCTGTTGCGTATTTGAGTTCACTGCGCCAGAAGGCTTTGGATTCTGAACCCCCCCTGATGTGGTTGTAACTTTAGGTATACGTGTATGTGTATTTGATTTATTTATCAAAGTCTCCAAACGATCTAGATGTTTCAAAAGAGCGTTAACATTTTTATCCACCAAGTTTTTCATACGTTCATATACCATGTCCACTATGGTGTCAGTTAAAATGTCACCAGGTCTGATGCGAATTGTCGGGGCTATTGTATGCTCAGCTTGCATGTAAATAGAGTGAGTTGGAGCTTCTGGTGGAGTTACATCAACAGTGGTGTCAATTGTGGCATTAATGGGCTCCGTATTTACTGTGATCGCCGGGGCAGCCGTGCCTTATATCCATGAGCTCAGGGCTGCGTGTTGTGGTTTGGATCGTGATGGTTGTTTCCTCTGGGAACTAATTGGTTTGGCCAAAGTTCTTTTTCTTTTAGCCCCTGTAGTTGTTGGATCTGGGGAGACATCTTTATTTGGAACAATGTCTTTTGCGGGGATCATAGTTTGATTTTCCATAAAGACTTCATTGTCCTTATTGCCCTCATTATTTACCAACTCACAACCACCTCTCTGAATTGGTGAGTGTCTGATGGTGTTGACAATTACATTTGGCGTTAGAAGAGGACCAGTACAGTCCTCCTGCTCCTCCCCTTCCATCATAGTGGGTCGAGGTACTAACAGTCCGAAAGATAGTCTCCTTTCTGTTAACTCAATTTCTGTACGATGTTGACTGCTCTTTCTAACATGCTGTCTATAGTGGTGGTGATGGTGGGACGAGAGCTTGGTGTGGTGGTGCGTTTCCCCATGTCACAATATCTATTTAGCACTCACCTAAATCCGGCAGCACAGCTACTTCGGCAGCACCTCTCAGGTGGGAGCCCTGGCCCCTTCTTAAGTGCCTCCTTGCACTTCAAACGCAGTGCGCGGCGTGCGCACCGCGAAGGATGATGGGGGATGTATTCCGGCATGAGGTTCCCGGCAGCAGCGGTGTCGTGGCCCAACCGTGATGAAAGTAATGGGCTTCCGCGCTGCGGGAGCCCTGGCCGCTTATTAAACGCCTCCTGGCGCTTCAAACGCGGTGCGCGGCGTGCGCACCGCGAAGGATGATGGGGGATGTAGCCCGGCGTGAGGTCCCCGGCAGCAGCGGTGTCGTGGCCCAACCGCGATGAAAATAACATGACATATATGCACTGTAAAGTAAATAAAAAAAGAGTCCACCTTCTAGGCGGAAACACACTGAGGACCTTTTAAGCTTTGATGTCATAATAGTCTAAGCTGCAAGGAGGAAAAAACAATTGTCAAATTGGTTTTAACTTTATACTCATTATCTAAAATCATTCTGTTCTGTTCTTCCTACATATCCTAATTCTGATATGCCAGGAATCACAGGGCAGGTGAAGAAACGTTCATCAAGTTATTCTTACACAATCCCCTGCTAATAGGCAAAAACAGACAAGAAAAAAACACAAAAGATAGTAGCTTATTGTATTGTCTCCTTTGTCAATACCAGTTCCTTAATTATTCTCCATTTTAATTAATAAATCGAACAGCCATCAATTCTTTGAATCAGAATGTTTAGCCACACGAATATATTGACAAAGAACCGCTTTGCAGAGAGTTGGAAAGTTTCCAGTCACTCCTGTTAATCACTGCTTGTCATTTTCTCAAGTTCGAAGAAAAAACAGCTCATCAAGAAACATCACACGGAACAAAGATATGCTTCTCAATCTTTAACGACTCAACAACGAAGGAAATCGGAAACAACCTCGTCTCCGATACTCTCCCCCCCATGAGCTTCAAATGTGAAACTCTCCAACAGGAAAGAGAGGTTCGGAGCAAAAACGAACCAAAGTTTATGTTAATAACAAACAGCCTTGCCAACAGATTACGAGCAAAGACCAAACAAGACAGTGCTGTTGGGTGGCGAGCCCTGTGACACACGTGCTAGGGGTCGAGGCCTATGGTGGACACAATCAGGGGACAACACACTCTTGGCTTGGGTGTCGGCCGGAAGACCACGAGCGGTCTCGGCCCCTTTATTTATCCCCACAGACTGCGCCCGGTCACGAGGGGTGAGGTGCTGCAACAATGTATGGTAGAGGCCGGACGTCTCTCTACACCCCTCCTCTCTTTTAGACAGTAAATAACACCAAACATGAAAATGCAACTAAGCAGGAACTGGAGTGAGTGTTCGAAAATTGCCACCGCTGGGGCTTCTGTTTGCATCTGGCGGCTCAGCAAACATAGTCCTTCAGCCTCTTGCTTGGTGTAGGGTTGGATCTCAATAGATATCGCTGGCTCCTGGTGGGTACCGTTTCCGGGTCAGCGTCCGGGCAGATAGGGGACCCTCACCTCTTTTCCAGTGTCAGAGAAATCTTGAGAATGGCTTCGCCTCGGGATACTGTCGCCTCAAGCAGGTGTCGGGTCTAAGCTTGGCTGGGGACTTGCGGCAACTCCACACGGCAGACTTCCGGGATCCTCTTCCACCTCTTCTGCGGACGTCCGGCCGGCATGTGGGGACCTCTGCACCTCCTTAAACCACGACACGCTTCTCACCACCACATGCTGACCCCTCTGGGCGGTGACCATTGTGCCATCTATCCTGGTGACGATCCACACCTCAGGTTCGTAAGGTGTGCGGAACTTCCACCTGGGATGGCGGTCTTTGAGGACCACTCAGGATCCCACACGCACTGTTGGAGGCCGGGCACCTTGGTTAGCCGATTCTTTATCATTGGTTTGCCGGCGTCTCTGTTGGGTGCGTTCCACGTCCAGGCATGGCGGGGTCCAATCTGGGTCTTCAGGGACAAAGTATCTCGGTGGGTGCCTCAGCAGGAGGGTGGCAGGGGCGCACCCGGTAGTTGAGTGAGATGTCTGCCTGTATGCCAGTAGAAAGCGAAACAGACACGTCTCCGGGTCTTGGTGTTGTTCTACCCCTATCCTCAGGGCCCTGTTGAGGGTCCTCATGAACTGTTCCACCTGCCATTGGCCTGCAGCCATTGGGGTGTGATCCGACAATGGCGAATTGCTCTTTGTTCCAGGAAATCGTGGCATTCTTGACCCTGGAAGGGAGGCCCATTGTCCGACTTCAACTCCTCCTGGAAGCTGAATATTGCAAATATCTTCTTCAGAACTGGCTGGACATGTATGAACGCCGTGGATTGAACTACTTCCACTATGGGGAATTTGGAGAATGAGTCCATGATGACCATCGTATGTCTTCCATCTGGGAAACTTCCAAAGTCAACGCTTATTTTGGTCCATGGTGACAGGCACGCTTATTCCGTGATCACAGGAGCGGGAGTGAAGTCAGCGCCGGTGATGGCGCATGAGCGGCAGTTCCGTACCTCCTCCTCCACCAACGGGTCCATGCAAGGCTAGCACACCTTTGCTCAGAGCCGTGCTTTCGTCTTCGCCGCACCTTGATGGGCTTGATGAGCCAGGTGGACCATCCGCAAATGCAGGCAGTGTGGTATCACTATGCGCTGTCCTCTGAGGATCAAACCTAATCTTCCAATGCTGAGCTCATGCCGTATTCTCCACATCTGACGCCTTGAGTTCTGGTCATCGGGGTTCAGCAGCGACAAACTATCCAGGAAACGATGCCAGCGACCTTTTGTTAAGGCCTCTTGGACTTTTCCCAAGGTGACGTCGGCTTTGGTTGCTGTGCAGAGTTCGCCTTGGTAACTGCGATGGGACAAGCGCCATCCTCCACCATGCAGATGAACGCCTCTGTGCTTTCGGCATCATTGGGGTCCTGACGATCCTTCAGTGACATGGGATGTCTGGATAGGAAGTTGGCGGGATTACCTGCTCCTGGCCGATACAGAAGTTGGAAGGAGTACGCCTGTAGTTGGCCTGCCCACCTCTCGATCCGCGGTGGTGCGAGTCTGGTGGACCCATTGAAGAGCAGCAGCAGGGGTTTGTGATCTGTGAAGACTTGGAAGGAGTGACCACACAGATACAGATGGAAACGCTGGCAAGCCCATCGTAAGGCGAGGGCCTCTCTTCAATCTGTGCGTACCTCGTTTCTGTTGCTGTCAAAACTCGACTGGCATACGCCACGGGGGGAATGTTCCTTTTGAGTTATCCTGGAGGAGGACCGCTCCCAGTCCCACTGGGCTGTCATCAACTACAAGTTTGGTCTTCCGCTTGGGGTGAAAATACGGCATTATTGTTTGGTCCGATAGGGCCTTCTGGATTCCCTGAAATGCAGACTCTTCACGAGACGTCCACTCCCACAGCGTGTCAGTCTTGGTCAGCTATCTGAGTGGTTCTGACAGCGTCACCAGGTTCAGGAGGAATCTTCCACAGTATGTGGCCATCCCCAGGAAGCTTTGGACCTCCGTGGGATTTTGTGGTAATAGCGCACTTCTGATGGCTTCAGCCTTGCGGGGGTCTACGCGAAGGCCATACCTCGAGAACACATAGCCGAAGAAATCCACCGACCCCCGGTAGAACTCGCACTTCTTCTTGTGGAGGGTGAGGCTCATAGCCTGGCATGGTGCTCCTCCAAGCTTTGTGAGTAGATCAAAATATCGTCGCTGAGGTTGATCACCCCAACGAGGCCTGAGAGGGTTTCCCTGATGGCGTCCTGGAACATCTCCGCCGCCGATGACACCCCAAAGCTGAGCCTGGTATACCTTCGGAGCCCTACATGTGTTGAGAATGTCGTTATGTAGCGGCTCTCGGGGGCCAGCTCTAACTGGTGATAGCCAGAGTTTAGATCCAGTTTCGAGAACCACTGCGCTCCATTGAGATCAGCCATTATGTCGTCCATCGTTGGAGTGACGTGTCGTTCCCGGTGAATGGCTTGATTGGGAAGCCTCATGTGCACGCATAAGCGGATCGCCCTGGGTTGCTTCGGCGCCACCACCAGCGGAGATACCCATGGGGTGGGTCCCGATACTTTCATCGATCACCCCCGGATCTTCTAGGTTTTAAAGCTCCTGCTCCACCAGCGGATGGAGATGGAATGGTATGCGCCTGTGGCAAAGGGCACGCTGCTGTCTACTCTGATCGATGTGTAGCTTTACTTGGCGGCCTCTGAGCTTGCCGAGCCCTCGGAACAGTTGTGGGATCTCTCTTAGCATATCCTCCGCATGGTGCTCGTGTACCTGTTTAGCGAAGAATACCAATTCCAGATCTTCAGCGGTATGGCAGCTCAGCAACGTGCCTTTTTTGCCTTCAGTGATGTGAAAGGTGGTCTTCACGGAGTACTTTTCATTTGAGACTTCAACTTCCATCATTCCCCGAAGGGGAGTCGGTTCAGTGCCGCCATAGGTGTATATCTTTGCCATGCTGGTACTCAATTTCGGTCTGGGAGACAGCTTCTCATACTGTACCGAGTCCATTACATTGATGGACGCTCCTGTGTTGATCAGGGCTTAAATCGAAGTTCCATTGATCTTGACGTGGCACATAGGAGGAGGGCGCCCTCTTCGGCCTGGTCGGTCAGCAAACGAGATGACAAACGTGTTGTCTTCATCCTCAAAATGGGCGGTGGCTCCTTGTTCCTGCCTGGTGTCCGAATCTTCGCGCTTTTCAAGCGTGAGATGCCTGATGTTTGCTGACCGCTTCTTGGCGGTGCCTCTGCGGGATTTCCCCCCTCTGCTGTGGCAGACGCTGGAGTAGTGATTGATCTTTCTGCACTTCGAGCACGTCTGACCTTTGGCGGGACACCTATCTTGCTCCCTGTGGTCTAAGCCACATTGCCCACACTTGCCAGTGGGTCGGCCTCCTGTACCTCACCTGTGAGAGGTGGCTGGTCTTCTCTGCACAACATCTACAGCTTCTTCCTTTACGTGCGCCGGTCTTGGCGTCGACGCCGAAGATGTGTTTCTCACCCGTGCTGCTTCCATCTTTTCCGCCCTCTTGTCCGACAACTCGTGGGAGCGGGCCAGGATCAGGATGTCATCGAGTGAGATCCCTGGTTGCCTAAGGATCTGGCGCTGTAGGTTCAAAGACTTGCACCATTGTATGAGTTGGGCTCTAATCTCTTCGTTTTGATCAATGCCTGTGCATGATGTTGCCAATTTCCTGAGGCAGGGGTAATACATGTTGATGGTCTCCGTTACACTCTGCCGGGCCTGGCGTAGCTTGAACCTCTCGTAGTCTGGGTTCAACTGCGGGTCGAAATACTTATTTAGCGCCACGATCGCTGCATCATACTCGTGATCAGCTCCAGTGTCCGGCAGCGTCTCAAAGAGCTCGTATAGTTCATCGCCACCAAAATGCATCAGCAGGGAGCGTTTTACTGTGCCATCTGTCTCCCGCGTCCCTGTGAAATAATGGTTGAGGAGGCCTACCCAACGTCACCATTGTGGCACCGCCATGGCCAGGTCTGCCAACTGGCTGAAGGGGGGGATGGGAGTGACGGATGCATGGGTGTATGGCATCGCAGGCGCCTGTGCCTGTGGCGGGCTGGTTGCGGATCTCCCATATTCTCCTGCACGCACTCCTCCCTCACACTGTTGTGCTCCCCTCTCAGAGCTTCCTTTGGGCCTTCGTGCGCGGTGGTCTATAGTGTCCTCCACTTCGCAGTGTGCTCGTGGCAGCCTCACAGCTTGCAGCCCTGGCTCTCATGACCTGTGTAGCCTCCCCTCTCGTAGTGATTTATATTTGCCTTTGTGGTCCCTGGCCTGTGTGAACAGTGCAACCTTTCACTTCTTTGTTTTCCTGTGTGTTTATTCTGTCTTGTTCTTTTTTTTCCTTTAGTGGCACAGCGAAATCAAACCACGCTGCCAGATTCCTGTCATCGCACCTTCTGCCGTCTACTCCCAGCCGCATGTGGGGAAACGGGCACCTCCCACTGAGCCTGGTGACGCGCGGCGAATCTCACCGTCTTCAGTGCACACCAGGAGGGCCAGATCAGCTTCTCTGCGTGGCGCAACCAGCGCACAGCAGGCAGTGTGGTGTCCTGAGGCGCGGGACAGGCAGCGCCGACACCCTCTGTTCGCGGCCGCAGGCATGCGCATCTCACCGTTCAGGTACAGCTCCTTCAGGCAGCAGAGAGACGACCGTGCTCACGATGATGATGCGGGGGCCACAGGGATCCACTGGACACCCGCCGCTCCGGCCTCGGCCGCAGGTAAGGGGCGGGAGGCCAGGAGCGTCAGCAGCAGGGCGCAGTAGGGGCACTCTCGCCGCACAGCAAGCAGGCGGGGCAGGTGCTCGGTGGGCTTGTTTCACCTCCTCGTCAACCAGTGTAGAGGGGCGAGCCGTGTGACACACGTGCCAGGGGTCGAGGCCTATGAGGGACACAATCAGGGGATAACACACTCTTGGCTTGGGTGTCGGCCGGAAGACCACGAGCGGTCTCGGCCCGTTTATTTATCCCCTCGGACCGCGCCCAGTCACGAGGGGTGAGGTGCTGCAACAATTAATGGTAGAGGCCGGACGGCTCTCTACAGGTGCCATGTGCACCCTTACCAGACTGGAACCAGAGTTCTCAAGCAACGCAGGGAGAAGTTCAGAAGAATTGGCCACATCTGCTAACGCGGAAACAATTATGTTGGCAAACTGGTTGACACTCGTGTGTGTGCACGTCACTTCCAGTTGCAAGTCATTATCGGATTTGTTGTCCACTTCTATCTCTTGTTCAGCAAAGCATGTTGATATTACCTCTTTCATCTATTGAATGTGTTTCTACTGCGAATTGTCAGTGTTCAGAACTTTTTAGGGTGCAACCTCCGATGGGTTTTTAGGACTTGCCTGGCGTTAGCGACGCGCATGCGCTGCTTTTGCCTTGCGAGGGCCTTTTGGAATCAATTCGGATTCCAGATGTGCACGCGGACAGACAGAAGATGTGCACGCGGGGACTGGATGCTTTACTCGCGGCGTGAGACGGACGCACTATATTTTTCACACTGGCGACAGCTTGTCTCCTCTTCTCTTCGCTCGTCCTCTTCTTCTTTCTCAGGTCGCTGCCATGTTATTGTTACATTTTCGCGGCGTCCACTTCAGGGACACCGCGCTCTGTTTGTGTTTGTTTTTTTAACTTTGAAACTGAGTGCGGCGCCGCTTCACGGACAACGCGCTCGGTTTATTTATTTATTTCTTAACTTTAGCACTGAGTGCAGAGCCCGCTTCAAGGACACCGCGCTCAGTGTTAAAGTTAAGAAATATATAAAGAAACCGAGCGCGGTGTCCGTGAAGCTCAGTTTTTAAACTTAAGCATTTGCAATGCAATCGGACCGTTTGCATTGCAAGTGCTTGTTTTAACTCGTGATTATCACGGGGCCGCATTCCCAAAAGCCTTTGATTCGCTCCACTGAGCGTGAAGGCATCAGTGACACCTCCCTGGCCGGCCTCCTCCCGCTCTTCGCTCGGGACCACAGCACCCCACAGGACCCCTGAGGGTCTCAGTACATTCATCACTGATGACCAATTATATTTCAAAGAGAAGAGAAACTTTTCTTGAGATGTGTTACCTGAATTGGGCCGACTGAATTGAACCAGGACTACAATTACCAGAAAGCACTTGGTTACGAATGGGCGAGGACGTGGCGTAACAGCCGGAGCTGCTGACTTTAGAACTGGGTTCCAGTCTCGGCGTCGGCTCAACATCCTGTAATTCTGGGCAAATCACTTAAGCTCTCCGTGCCTACCAAAAATGAATGCGTCCCTGTGTATTGTAACTGGTGTGAGTTCCCGCTATATAGAAGTGCCAAAAAAAGGAAAACTCAGAACCTGAGCACTAACTCTCTATAAACATTGCCTCATCCAGTAACTGTAGATGAGATGCGGACTCTTTTATGTAATTTGCGGTCAGTATAAATTGAATGCAAATAGATCACAGACCCAAACTTTTGCACTCTGTTACCACCGATGATGTGCTGATGCTAGAGAAGTGCAAACATCTCGTAAGGATAGAAGACCTTTAAATGAGGCCTGTGATGTGGAGAGTAGTGCCTTATTCCGAGTGCGACCTAGATTGGCACTACTTCAGCATGCATTTAGTCAAAGTGTGACAGCAAGACATTCCTGAAAATATAGGCTCATTGATTCGTCTGTATCTGCTCTACTACTTGTTTCTGCTACTTTTCACCCCACCTTTATGCTCGTGGTAATATTGAGGGAGTCACCAGGAAGCACCGTGCTAATGCGCTGTCAAAAATCTGAGGTAATGGTATAGATGTGCGGTAACCCGATTACCGCATATTTTTACCTCTGCATTCCATTTCTGCTGCCCTCTAAATGAGAGGCGTTCTCAAACAGTAAACCTTAAAATATACAAAAGCCAAACCTGGTGGCTTTGTCAATGCTTGTTTAAGGAGGGGCGTTAATCTTTCTGCTGTTCCAATGAGACGCAAAACTTCCAACAGACAACATTTAAAGTGCAGGTACAACTGTCAGAAGATCTAAATGTACATCATTTATTTGAAAAAGACATATATTTGCAATAAGGACAGAAGTGTGTTCTTTAGGGGGGAATACAAAAACGGTTTAAGCAAGGTGGAGGCCGATGTAATTAAGGGCGTGGATTAAAAAAGGAAAGCCAAGAATCTGTGTTTAGCGTAGTGTGCCAACTGGTATTTTACTGTTTCTGTCACTGCATCCAGATATATAATGCAACAAGTAGCATCATACCTACAACATGCCAGGACTATTAGCTTTGTCAATGGTTGTTAGTTGCATGAGATAAATAAGCCAGAATACAACACCATTAGCAAAGTAAATGGCTTTAACTTAATCAAAGGCGAGACCTATTGCATTTTCAATGCTTGTTTGACATGCTTGTCACAAACTGAATACTGCGAGGCGGTCATATCTACGGTGGCTGACATTACACAGAGAGAGAGGTCCCTTGCTCACCGGGACACTACTTGCTGAGCTAGTTCCCACATACCTCTAAAACTAAGCTCACAAGTAGGTTCCAAGATATGGCCCTAAAAGCAAAGCAGAAAATCACACAGAACTGGAAAGCAGCCAGGGAACCTAGGGTGACACCTTGGCATAGAGAGCTTGAGAGGTGAGCAGGACAGGAGAGTGGAGTGTTTCTCCAGGAGGCGAGGTGAGGCCATGGCTCTCTGGAAGTGGCGAGAGCCTGAAAGGCATTGGTGGATTGTATTAAAGAACCAGTCCCTCTGTCGCCAATGGCATCCCCCGGATGCCTGATCACACAGGGATGAGATCAGCACTAAATGAGAGACACTGCTTACTATTGCTTGTATGAGAAGTTAGAGTTATATGCCTCAAGCTGTGAGATAACAATTGTTGATAACACAAGTTTCCTGGGCTGGGACTGTCCTGCTGTGGCCAGTGTGATATGGATGCTTCATGGTGCAACTCGGGGAGGTGGGGAGAATTGTTCAGGGAGGGAAGATAGGGGCTAGGTAGCTGATTGATATGATCGCAAGGAAATCCAATGTTATAGCATGACCTGTCTATTGACAATGTTATGAAAACTCAATAAAATTCTGTTTAAAAAAAAATGTTTAGACTGTGTAAGAATGAACTTCGGCAGCTAAGGACCTATGGCTCAATTTATAGTTTGGGGAGAGGGTACTCAATCGCAACAGTGGCGGATTATCCTCTCTACCAAAATGAATCTCACTTAGAGGAGAACCTTTATTATATTGATGGTGGGCACTCCTTCATCTTGCCCCGACATAATCCTCCGATGGCCCCACAAAGTAAGGGCCATTGGAGGGTTGGCCATGTGTCCTTCTATCCGATTTAGTGTGGGTGAACACATAACCAGTTTTCACTGGCTGTAAGGTAAGGGGCAGTGAAAACTGCAAAATGCCGCCTCACCATGGGAGAAAACTCCCATGGCAAATGAGCCATTGTTTTTTATTTTCCAAAACAAAATCCCACTCTGGGTGTTTGTTTTGGAAAATGAAAAAAAAAAACATTGAAAGTTTGCTGTGCGGCTCCGTCATGTTGACGGAGCCTTCTGTCAAAATTACAATGCACAGACAAAAGAAGAGATGTCTACTGGGCCAGCAGACATCTCAGAATTTGACAGGCAGGACCTTTGTCAAAGCGACCAAGTACTTTACTCTCTAGCCCTGATGGAGTTAACACCTGGCGGCAAAACTCTAAATCAAGTCACAAGGGGCGTGGCCAAGATGGCGGCTAGATAGGACGTGAGTCTCTATCCCTCCGGCGCCGCCGTTCCTTAGCCTTGCGGTATCTCCCCTTCTGGCGCCCATCCAAGCTTACCGGTGGGTCCCTTGCTGACCGGTATATGCTGCGGACCTGGTGGCGGCGTTTGTCCTGAGCCGCGGTGCTGAGGACTGCTCTCACGTGGCGTATCCTTCCCGGCCCCGGCATCGCTGCGGCCCGGTGGGAGGTCAGCGGTGAGCCTAGCGTCGGAGGTGTGTGGTGGCGGAACACCTCTCTGGCTGTTTGGAGATCGCTCAGTGTGGCAGCGGTACCGGGGAGAGCTTGGTGCGACGACGCTTGGGAGTGCCTTGTGGCGGACGCCATTCTGGGAGCCATTCTGTGTGTGGCAGTGACGGCTTGACCGGGGCCGCGAGTTGGCGGCTGAAGTCCTGGCAGCCTGACGGGGCTTGGAGTTTGCAGCGGAGCTACGCCCTGAGTCTCGCGAGCAGCCTGCGGGTGACGGCGGCCCCCTTGGGAAGTGCAAGGTGAGGAGGATCAGGTGCCGCGTGTCGGTGGACGGAGCTACGCCTTTTGGGAGAGCCCGCGGCAGTGAGGAGCAGAGCGCGCCCTAGCAGTGGGGCCTGGCATGTGGCTGTGGGAGAGCGGCTGATTAAGCGCTGGGCCCCGTGACAGAGGAGAAGCGCGCAAAGGCCCGGTCTGTGGACAGTAAGCTGGGCCTCCCTGGCACGGACTGTAAGATCTGCTCTGCTGTGGCCTGGTCCCGCTGTCCTGTGTGCTGCAGCTGGAGTGGCTGAAGGCTCCTATCTGGCTGGTGCTGCCCTGAAGGACAGAGTCTTGACGCCTGTTGGGTCTGCAAGCAGCGTCTCTACATCAACCAAGTGCCTATGAAATAGCCTGTGGAGAAGGGCGGTTGGGTCTGCTGTGTCCTGTGCCCGCCCGGGTCTGGTTTCATCCATGCGTTCGGGGGGGGTGATCGGGCTTGGCCGTCCTGGCTCTATAGATCTTTGTGTGCCTTGGCCTTGACTGCCCTACGAGTGGCGTTTGGACTCGGAGGTGAGCCTTGCTTGGCCCATAGGCGCATACCCAGCTGCAGAGGTGCGACGACAGGAGAAGTGCGGTGTTCTCGTCGCCCTGGAGGAGTCTTGGCCTGTGCGCTCTGTTCTAGCTGGCTGGTGTAGGTGCAGTTGGGAGCTCAGGTGCTTGGCATCGGCTGGGTGGCAGTTGTGGAAGCGGAGAAGCACGTGGGAGCTGCAATGGCAACGTCTCGTGGACGGAGGGAGAAGTCGTTGAAGGACCTTATACAGAAGCCGGGGGGCTCGTCGGCCCTACAGCCTGCAGTCGGGGCTCCAGCGGTGGATGAGGAGGATGCGCCAGCGACCAAGGCCTTTATGCTCGAACTCTTCTCTGCTATCAAGGAGGACATTCAGGACCTTCGGTTGTCACTCTCTGCTGACTTGCGCGAGGTGCGGCAGGACGTTAATGACATTGGTGAGCGGGTTGTGACACTGGAGGAACACGATCTCAGCAGGGAGGACGATCTGCATCAGCAGGAAATGTTGCGTCTGAGAGACCAGAACGGGGAGCTCCAGGCGCACGTGGAAGATTTGGAGAACCGCCCCAGACGTAACAACATTCGGATTCGGGCGGTTCCTTGGAAGGGTGAGGGCGACGACCTGCGGGCCTACGTTAGTGCTTTGTTTCTGCAGATTCTCGGGAATGAGGAGTCAATGGAGATCCAGTTGGACCGGGTTCATCGGGTATGCCTGCCGCGGGGGGTCAACGCTCCCCCTCCCGATATCCTTCTTTGCGTTCATAACTTTCAGCTGAAGGAACGTATCCTGCGTAGGGCGCGGGATCTAAACCCGGTGCAGTTTCGAGGTCATCAACCCATGCTTTTCCAGGATCTGGCCACCTTCACGAACAACAAATCGCTTACTCCTGGGGCCACCCGTTTAGACTCATATTCAAGTACAAAGGCACATTGCACCAGATTCGTTCTCTAGAGATGAGGTTCTGGACTTTTAAGAGTCCAGAGGTGTCAGGGAAACAACACCCGAAGACCCCTGAGTTCCTCCTGTCTCGGTGCACAAATAAACAGAGACACGGGCTTCTCGATGGCGGCGTCAAAGACCAAGGTTTATTTACTGCAGGGATACAGAAATCATAGGAACCACACAGAGGCAGAATCTACGAGGCTGTTCAAATTGCATTAAGTGGGTTGCTTCTTAAATACAAGAAAAATTTCTTGGGGCAACATTACACGAATATTTCTCATGCCTAACCCGGTATCCCAAACAGACAATAAATAAATATCAAACAATGATTAGTTGTGGGTTTTCGGTATTCAATCAGGTCCTCTCGACAGTTTTTCATTCTCTACTTGATCCTCCCCATCATAAAAATCGTAACCTCCCCATTGTAAAAGCCCAGAAAGAAAGGAGCAGAGCCAGGTGCAAAGGACTGAAATGTAGGATAAGAGGTGTTTATGGATCATAAACGGGCATGGCTACCGTCTTCGGCCTTTCAGTCAGGACAACGGACACGAGAACCAGTATAGCAGGACTGGCCTCAGGCAAGGGAGGCAGCTTGATTCTGCCTAGTCATGTAGCGTCAGCCTTTCTCGGGGCTCGAGCTTACGTGTCCTTAACAAGGTGACTCTGCCGGGGTCATCGTCCGTTCATTGACTATGTGAGGGCAAGAAACAAGATGGATGCCGTAACTAAAATGGATGCCGTGACTTTTAGAGAGAATGCCCTAGTTTCCAGTGAATTCGTGCTAGTTGCACAGCGAAAACACTGTCACGTATACAATGGATCGTTTGCGGTTCATTGGTACCAAAATCGTGTCAGTACTATGATACTGAATTCACAGGTTCGGATCGCTACAGAACCTCAGACCGTCCCTTTGCCCTTACATAGGCAACAACTCACTCTATGTCAGAGTCCAGTTCTATGTTCATCAGGTCACTGATATGTTGTTGTAGCATTACTCTATCCCGTGGCGTATCACTGGAAACAGGTGGTCTTCTTACGCATGATGAAACACAAACGCTACATAAGGCAGGGCCACACTGAATAATGAGACAGCACGAGAATAAAAATACTAACGTAACACCAATGACCATTAGAACCTTCCACCCCCATGCAGATAACAGGTTCCAGAACCATCCCATTAGTGACCAGTCACCTTCCTCTACGTGAATGGAGTCGGAGATTTTGTGTAACTTAGAGATGGCCTTGTATACTGTTGGCGCATTATCTGGGATAAAAACGCAGCAACTTGATTGGATCATTTTGCATACCCCACCTCGATCTGCAAGTAACACGTCAAGAACCATACGGTTCTGTAACGTCATGAGGCGATCCGCTTGAAGCTCAGCTGTCAGGTTACTAAGGGCACCTGTAGTTTCAATAATGGTGGATTCAACTACTCGTGTTAGTTGACGCAGGTTTCTACTGTTGACCATAGGCCCCCAGAACGGGAGGAAACCTTTGAAAAAGTCTCCTGCTTCTTGGCCAGCAGTATCCTCTTTACTGAATACACCTCTCACAACTCTCGTTTTGTGATAATCCGGTGCAGCAGTGTATGTCGGAGGTAACAGTTGAGCGATATAACATGAGCCTGAGAAGTCAGCGGGCAGCCATGTATATGCTCTGTCTTGACAAACAAAATAGGTACCCTTAGCGGCTAAGAATGCAGGGGAAGATTGTGACGGGAAGACGTATGTTTCAATGCAGTCACTCTTCCCCAGTCGAGCCTTCGGATTCCTCCCATTCCCTTGCAAACAGACCTGACCTTGGTGGGGTACGACCCAGATCGGAGTTGAGCTCTTACGTTTGTTCTCACCCAGAGTAATGCCATATTCTGTAATGTTCCACCCCATGTAAACTCGCAACTCATCCTTGGGAATGTACGGAGTATTAGTGACATCTCTCACCATATCAGTGATTCCTTTTACCAAGGCTCTATTAGCAGAGTTATACCGGGTGGAACGCGGAGGTCGTGGAGGGTAGGTCTCTAGAGCATAGGCGAACATGGTCTGAAATGCCCAGAATGATCCATTATAACTGAAAGGCAGAACCAAATAAGGGATGCCCTTGTCCATGGTATGTGGTATCAGGCCACATACCCAGCAGTTTGTTGTGTTAACCACTAGTTGATGTTGATGCAACAGCTGAATGAAAGTGTTATTTATAAACTCAGAGCGTCGAGCTTGCTCGTGAGCAGGAAAAGGGTGGAAAGAGTGAATAGTACCAATAGTTGGGGAAACAGAAATATGGGGAGATACTGTGGACGTAACAGGTGCAAAGATCAATTGAATACCAAAGATAATTCCGCCTACTAGAGTTATAAAAACAATCAGAAGTGTTAGGGCACATTGCATTAGGAAACATTTACTATACAATATGTCATATAATTTTGTCTTGTGCACATTTATGACTTTAACCTGTCGTAATTCAGGAAGCTCCATCTTCTACAACCGTTCGCAACGGATGGTTTGTACCTGTTAGAAACGTACCTCTGTTTATCCTGGGAGTTCCCAAGACAAACAGAAGAAACCGACCTAATGTCTGATTCCCTGTAAATTAAAACAAGGCACACGTTACGACCCTACGGTAACCCAGATGGCAAGGTGAAAGAAACAAAAATAAAAAAATAAAAATTCTAACAAACTTCCTGATTGACTGGAATGTAGTATGATCAAAACAGTTTTACAGTCTTTAAACAGAAGGGCAATAATGCAATGTCATTAGTTCATAACATGAGAACGTAGATTATATCTGTACTTTCCGGGTCTTGTTTGGTCTTGAAATAGCTGGTCCACAGGTGCAGAAATGTTCGATTCCACAGGAGACAAGTGTTCACTTTGTGCAATATTTGGTTCAGGATTCAAAGGAGCGGTTTCTGCTGAGGTGCCAAAGTTCTGCGTTTCGGTTCGTGGATGGTCCGTTAGGTACTCTGCATCACTGAAAGGGATGTGCCTAGGAACAGGTTCTGTTTCGGACACACCAATTCCTCGTCTAACCCAGTTGTCATAGGGGAGTGGAAGAGGGACACGCTTTGTGTGGCTGGCGTGCACCCAATTCTTCCTTCCAGCTAGCCGTACTGCAGTTCTGGTTACGAGGAGGACCTGAAACGGGCCCACGAATCTTGGCTGAAGGTTTCGGGTGCGTTCAAAGTTCCGCACCACAACCTGGTCGCCGGGTTTCAACGTATGACCTGGACTCTCCGGCAGTTTAGGCAAGGATTCGAATACCTGTTGATGAATAAGGCTTAGTTTAGCAGTCAAGTCATAAAGGTAATCAATCAACATTGGGTATTCGATCTGTTTGAATTCCTTTGGCCTAGGGACTCCCCAAACATTAGCAGGACGACCAAACACAATCTCATATGGGCTAAGCCCTACTCGAGAGTGTACAGTCGCTCTGGTGGACAGTAAAGCTAGAGGCAGTGCGTCTGGCCAAGAGAGACCAGTGGAAGCTTGAATTTTCGCAAGTTTCAACTTCAGGGTGCCATTGTACCCTTCCACCAAACCTGCTGACTGTGGATGATTCGCACTGTGGAATTTTTGTACAATTCCTAGACCTGCACACACACTCTTCATAACTTTCCCTACAAACTCACTTCCGTTGTCTGACCAAACAATCCGTGGCATACCATACCTAGGGAAGTACTCTTTGAGGAGGATTTTGGCAGTGGACATGGCAGTGTTATCCTTTAATGGGTATGCCTCAATCCATCTTGAAAAGGCACATACTACCACTAGGACATACTTAAGATTGTTACACCTGTCCATGTGGATATAGTCTAATTGAATCACTTCAAAGGGACAAGAAGGGGGAGCAAAATGACCAGTTGGGGTTCCCTTACCAGGATTATGCATCAGGCATACCATGCAGTTTTTCACCACTCTTTCCGCACACTTAGTAATTCCATCGTTCTTCCATACTGGAGCTAACATTTTACAGATCCCTTTCGAACTGATGTGCGCCGCTCCATGTGCCATCGTGACTACCGCAAGTACATACGCGTCAGGTAACATCCAACGTTGCTGCTCAGACAGATCAATCCAACATCCACTTGGATCCATTTTACCCGTTTTCTCCTTCCATTCATTCTTCTCATTTTCAGTTGCCTCATTTTGGATTGCTTTCACACTGTCAATCGTATTCTCACACATTCCTGATTCAGCAATCCATCTTGCAGACGTTGCAACATACATTCGGCTCGCCATGTTCTTGGCCGTCTCTTTGGCAACCTCATCGGCAAATGCATTCCCTCGGCCAACATCATCCGTAATCTTTCGATGTGCACTGCACTTCACAATCGCAACTTCATTCGGTAGGGTCAGGGATTCCAATAGATCGCTGACTAGCTGTCCATATTGGATCTTAGTTCCATGAGACGTGAGAAAACCTCTTTCTTTCCAGAGACGCCCAAAACTATGTGCAACGCCGAAGGCGTACTGGCTGTCAGTAAACACATTCACTCTCTTTCCCTCAGCTAAAACACACGCTCTCGTCAATGCAATTAATTCTGCTGCTTGGGCAGAATTCTGACTCACTCTTGCAGCCTCAACAATCGTGCTCAAAGTCGTAACTGCATACGCGGCCGTCACGTCACCATTCTGGAGTTTAAAGCAGGACCCATCGACATATAACGTGCCGTCTGGGTCTGATAACGGAGTATCTTTCAAATCAATTCTACCTTTTGTCTCTTCCTCAGTTCTGAAACAACAATCATGGGGCTCTGAATCACTCGACTCCTGAGTAGTCGGCAACAGTGTTGCTGGATTCAATATGTTGCATCGCTTGATCTGAATATGACTTGCCAATAGTGTCAGCTCGTAGCCTGATAATCTAGCACTGGTGAGGTGCTGAGTTTTTGTTCGATTCATGAGTGTATCCACAGCATGTGGAACCATGACTACTAGCATGTTGTTCATGACTAATCCGGCAGACTGTCGAATAGACACTGCGGCTGCTGCCGTGGCTCTCAAACAACTTGGCAATGCTCTGGCTACCGGATCTAACGTGGATGAAAAATATGCACAGGGCCGCTGCTTGTCGCCAAATTGTTGCGTTAATACGCTCAATGCACAACCTTCTCTTTCGTGGACATATAGAGTAAACGGCTTACTGTAGTCAGGAGTACCCAACACAGGAGCTGAACACAGCGCATTACGCAAGTCGGAGAAGCTCTGTTGACATTCATCAGACCATGGCAAAGGGCTTGGAACACCTTTTCCAGTCAGGGCTACCAATGGTTTCGCCATGAGAGAAAAATTTGGGATCCATTGCCTACAGTATGACGTAATACCCAAAAACACACGCACTTCTCTTTGTGTGCTTGGTACAGTCATCTGTGAAATTGCTTTGATTCTCTCTGGGGTCAACCTTCTTCCCTCTTTTGACAAAAGATGACCTAAGTAGGTCACTTCTTGGCAACAATATTGCAGTTTAGAAGGTGACACCTTGTGATGTAAGTCTGACAAGTGATGCAATAAAGAAATTGTAGCTGCTTTGCAAGTTTCCTTGTCGTCAGCGGCTAATAAAAGATCGTCTACGTATTGGATCAGAGCAACACCATGAGGAAGTACAAGAGCGTCTAATTGACTTTTTAATGCTTGGCTATAAATTGAAGGGCTTTCACAATAACCTTGTGGAGCGCGTTTGAATCTGAAACTGCGTCCTCCTAAGGAGAAACCAAAAATGTCTCTACTTTCTTCTGCTATGGGAATGCTGAAAAATGCATTTTTCAAGTCGATCACCGTAAACCATGATGCCGATGCAGGAATCAACGTCAACAATGCGGTGATATCTGGTACCACTGGGAACTGTGGAATCACAATTTTATTTACCTCTCTGAGGTCAATCACAAATCTGTAGATTGGAGGTTTGGAAGGGTCAGTGCGTTTCAAAATTGGCAGGACAGGACTATTGCAGACGTTTCCTCTAGTTTCCTCAATCACGTCTTTCTGTATCAAGTCTTTCACAATCAGCAAGAGTGCTTGTTCACCTTCATTTGAAATCCGATACTGTGGGATTCGTGGAAATTTAACATTAGCTTTCAGACTTACCACGTAAGGGGGAATTTCCAAGAGGCCTACATCGTTTGGACCAGTTGCCCAAAGAGTATCAGGGAGAGAACGTAGCTCCGGTGGGAGCTTGTCCATCGACATGTACATCGGAGAGATTACTCTTTTTCCTAATGTGAGCTGTACTCCCGAAGGAGAACAGTACAGTGTCGCATGCAGGCGTTTCAACAGGTCTAAACCAAGGAGATTCTCATTACAACCAGTAGTTAGGATAAGGGGTGCTTCTAACTTGCATGGCCCAACAGAGATAGATAAAGGATTGGACACAGGATTGTGAACAGGGGCGCCTGAGAAACCTACTGAAGTGTTCGTTAAGCCGGACAAAGGTGCGCCAGGGAGTTTCGCATGCATGATTGAGCTTTTTGCCGCACCAGTATCCAACAGAAACGGTTCGAACACGCCTGAGGTAGCTACTGCGACATAAGGTCCACTCTGATCAACTGGAACTGATACTACTCCCTCTCTCTGCCTGTGGCTGTCCTATTGCTCGCTTCTATGAATCTCTTCATTATGGTCGTAGTAATCTTCAACATGGTACTGCGGAGATCTACCTGGCTGCGTAGGTTGTACATTTCGCTGGTCGAAATAATTCGATTGGCGATCAGCCTGTGGTGTCATCGTACCACGTCCTCTACCTCTAGGAGCTTGCATAAACCCAACATGACCTCTCTGTGCTGGGACACCACTAGTTTGTGGGTGTAGTACTGGACACTCATTCTTATAATGACCCTCCTTTTTACAATAGGCACACTGATTCCATGCTAACTGTTGTCGGGGAAAACTATAATTAAATCTCTGGGCCGTCCCTTGCTGGAATTGTGGCTGCTGTTGAAACTGGGGTCGCTGCTGTGAATCTGACTGATTTGAACGAGGCGGATATGCCTGTTGCAAAAGGACTTTGGTTTTTAAATCTTTCATTTTCTTTTCTGACTTTTCCTTTTCTTCTTTCTCTCTATTCTCATAATACTGTGCAGTTGCAAGTATCTGTGCTGTCGTCGACACTGCCCATGCACTTTCTGAATCCTTTAACTTGTTACTAAGCTCAGGTAGTAAATTAAACACGAACTTGTCAACAAACAATCTCTGACCTCCCTCGGTACTCATATCTTGCCCACTGTGGTCTACGAAAGTCTCTTCAAATCTAGTGAAGAAGTCAGAGACGCTTTCGTCCTTCTTTTGCTTGCATGCTGATAGTTTATCCCAATTTACTCGTAACGCTGGCATCAGCGTTTTCATCAGGTTAATTATTCTGCCAGGTAAGTCAGCAATCAGAGGTTCGGGTTTAGCTCCGCCAACCTGCTGTGCGTCTGCCGCTACGATAGCTGCCCAATCACCTCCTAAGGCGACTGGGTGGTTCTCTTGTCGAATCTTAGCCCATATAGGCTGTGGTACTACATTACCAAATAGCGTTTCAATGTCTGCCAAATTCATGATACACGCTTGGACTGTCTGCGTTAATTCTTTGTAATAACCAGCAGGATTCTTACGAGGGTCTGGTAATGCTTGTTTTACTGCTAATACTTCAGCCCGTTTCCAAGGAATGTGTATCCACACTCTCTGGAATTGTGCCGGAGCAGCCAAAATACCCAGAGCCGCATCAGCTTGAACTGCATCACGCCATATCGGTGGAACTTCCCTCATCGGATATTGACCTCGTCTTTTCCTAGTTATCGGTGTACCATCAGGGTCTCTTGTCGCCCTAAAAGGGGACTCATCCCGATAGGCTAAAATCAATTCTATCGCTCTCCCTACTTCTGAACCTATCACCATTCCTGCGGCGAATTTCTGCTGAATATTTATTAAATCCGAGGGGACGGAATCTAATTCATCATCTTCCCATTCTTCACGCACAAGAGAACACATCACGTCAAAAACATAACGTTGAGTCGGTTCATTCCATTGCATAAATGTGTCTAACACTCTTCGTGCATCATACTTCGCAGCTTTCGACATCCACCTAAGAGCTGTCGAATCTAACGTGTCTCGTTCCTCGGGACCAGGAAGCTGGCTACGTCTCTGTATAGAGTCAGAAACGGGGGTCCCAATTAAAGACCTGTAGAGAGGAGTTAAGATATTAGTTACAGAGTCGGTTATCTTCCGACGAACGGAAAGCGGAGTCAGAATGACAGGGCTTGGGGACAGGGCAGCTGAAGCAGATGAAGTAGTAAGGGTAGGAGTAGTAGGTAAAGCAGTTTGCGAAACGATAGGCAAAGGCGGAATAGGCGACCCAGGAAGAGGAGGTGCCGTAGGATCATTGATCACGGGAAAGACAGGAGCTGGATTAAGAGGAAGTGGAGCACCTATCCCATGCTGACCAGCAGCTGGCTGTACAACAGGTAGTAACTGTGGTGCTGTAATACCCTGTGCATACGGTGGAGGTGAACTCAACAGATAAGATAACAGAGGGTCCTTTTCAGGGCCCTCTATCGGCTTAGCAGGACAAGATGGCAATACAGGGTAACATTTATCAATTGCCAAATTGTGTTTTCTATTTTCTATCTCTATTGCTTTCTCGGTCTCGTTGACATGCAGCTGCCTAGCAGACTCCATCAAGGTCAACCCTTTCTTTTTCTGTTCTTTCTTCGTTTTCCTAATTTCTCTCTGTTTGGCTTCTTTGCGCCATACGCGAAAAGAATCAAACATTGCCGGCCGGGCTTTTCTCTTAAACAACTTCGTTTCTAAATTATCTAGAATTTCTGTTTCGAAACTACCATGCGGTGGCCAACTAAGGACACCATCTTTCTTGGTATAACGGACCCATACTTCATTATACGTAATAGGACCCACACCATGTTTACAATAGAGCTCATATGTAGGAGTCCCAATCGGAGGAACCAAACACGAGTCCTCCAACCGTGAATCTCCGTTGCAACGTAACCAGGACAAAAAACAATTGTTACCCTTAGTCATGACTACAAGGACAAATTCCAACCAAAAATGCGCAGAGAACTTAGGCCTACCAAAATGAACCAATACCAAATACAAAGATTATCTTACCAAGAGCAACCAATGATAATCTACAAATCCAAAACAAACGTATCCAAATAACCAAACTGAGCACAACCCACTTAATACTTAACTGAAATGTGGAAGACGTCACCAAGGAGAACCCGTCTACGTCTCGCCGTACTAAGGTCTGCACCTCGGGTCCAAGACAGGGCGGCAGTCAAGGCAGCGGTCCTCTGTAGCCGTCTGGGAACGGGAACCCTCGTGGAAGAGATCGTCGGGCCACTTTTACGACATGCAGGGATCGATGAAGCGGGGTACCTCCCTCCGGAATCTTCACACGAAACTTCTCGAACTTTTCAGGCTTTGGACCGGTACCGGATGACGTCGCCCCACGTTGGGCGCCAATTTGAGGTTCTGGACTTTTAAGAGTCCAGAGGTGTCAGGGAAACAACACCCGAAGACCCCTGAGTTCCTCCTGTCTCGGTGCACAAATAAACAGAGACACGGGCTTCTCGATGGCGGCGTCAAAGACCAAGGTTTATTTACTGCAGGGATACAGAAATCATAGGAACCACACAGAGGCAGAATCTACGAGGCTGTTCAAATTGCATTAAGTGGGTTGCTTCTTAAATACAAGAAAAATGTCTTGGGGCAACATTACACGAATATTTCTCATGCCTAACCCGGTATCCCAAACAGACAATAAATAAATATCAAACAATGATTAGTTGTGGGTTTTCGGTATTCAATCAGGTCCTCTCGACAGTTTTTCATTCTCTACTTGATCCTCCCCATCATAAAAATCGTAACCTCCCCATTGTAAAAGCCCAGAAAGAAAGGAGCAGAGCCAGGTGCAAAGGATTGAAATGTAGGATAAGAGGTGTTTATGGATCATAAACGGGCATGGCTACCGTCTTCGGCCTTTCAGTCAGGACAACGGACACGAGAACCAGTATAGCAGGACTGGCCTCAGGCAAGGGAGGCAGCTTGATTCTGCCTAGTCATGTAGCGTCAGCCTTTCTCGGGGCTCGAGCTTACGTGTCCTTAACAAGGTGACTCTGCCGGGGTCATCGTCCGTTCATTGACTATGTGAGGGCAAGAAACAAGATGGATGCCGTAACTAAAATGGATGCCGTGACTTTTAGAGAGAATGCCCTAGTTTCCAGTGAATTCGTGCTAGTTGCACAGCGAAAACACTGTCACGTATACAATGGATCGTTTGCGGTTCATTGGTACCAAAATCGTGTCAGTACTATGATACTGAATTCACAGGTTCGGATCGCTACAGAACCTCAGAGGAAGCGTGTTTCCTGCTGCACATTGAGAAGCCTGCTGAGGGAGCGGGAGCCAGGGGATCACCCCCCCGCAGACGCCGTCGCTCCTCCGGGTGGGGCGTGTAGGAGCACCGCATGTGTGTCCTGCTCCTGACATGGCAGCTAGCAGGCTGTGGAACGTGAGGCTGTCCTCTCCTCCGTATCGCAGGCCACGGACAAGCCGGTGACACCTTGAGTTACTCATTATGGCGACCACTTGGGTGCTTTAGCTGGTGCCGGAGGGAGGAGATGTTTGCCAGTGAGTGATTTTTTCTGTGACTGAGTTGCTGAGTTAGCAACTGCGGATGACCAGTGGCGGTTTGGGCTTGCGCCACGTTTCCCCATACTCTGAACTTTGAGACAAACTTTTGTCATGTTTTTGTTTTGCTCCATGTTTTGTATTTTGCAGGGGTTTTGTTTACTTGTTGTACAGGGGTTGCTTGGGTTTTATTTTGGGGCTCCGCATCAGTTTACTGGTTGCCACGGCAGTTCACTGGTTTGAGTCCGCTGGCCCGCGTGGCCTCTGGGGGGGAGATCTAGAGCGGATAGCTAGCCCGGCGTCTCCCGATTACTGTGTTGGGTAAGGACTTGAAAGTTGTTAGTTTAAATGTAAGGGGGCTGAATAATCCTGTCAAACGGGCCGCTATCCTCTCCCTCTTAGAGAGTGCTGAGGGTGATGTATGTTTACTCCAGGAAACCCACCTGCTGGACTCGGATACTAAGCGCATGAGGGATAGACGGTTTCCGCAGCAGTTCTGGTCCTCGGGCCGTCTAAGAAAAGTGGGGTGGCGATTCTTCTTAGTGCAAAATCGCAATGCAAAGTTGTTTCCACGGTGGCAGACATAAGGGGGAGGCTGTTGGCTGTCAGGATACAATGGGGGGACGCTTGTTTGACAGTTGGGTCGATATATGCCCTGAATGAGCGTCAGGAGCCATTTTTGCACCGGGCCCTGTCTGAGGTGCTTGCCTCCCCTGATTCGGCACTCTTGATTGGAGGGGATCTCAATGTGGTGATGGACCCTATCTTAGATAGGTCAGAGCAGCGATCTACTCAGGCTGGTGTGCTGTCGCAGGCTGGGAAGCAGTGGTTGACTGGCTGCAGGCTGTGTGATGTGTGGAGAGTTCAGCATCCGAAAGCGCGTGATTACACTTACTTCTCAGCGGCACACAAAACATATGCGCGCCTTGACCACTTTTTAGCCTCTTCGTCCTTTCTCCCTTTGTTGCACACAGCGGATATCACTCCCCGCTCCCTTTCGGATCATGCTCTTATTTCGGTGCTCCTTCCTGTGCGACGCGTGCGGTCAACACCCCCGGGCTGGCGTCTTCGCGATTCCCTTCTTCATTCCAAGCTGTCACCAAGCACGTCCGAGATATTATTGTACACTATATCTTGGAGAACGAGCAGGAGGGTACGGCCCTGGCTCCGGTGTGGGAAGCGTTGAAACTAGTAGCGCATGGTGAGTTCATAGCAATTGCTGCATCTTACGCGAAGCTCCGCAGAGAGAAGCGTGCGTAGCTAGAGCGGGAAGTGGGCGAATTGGAGGCTGTCCATAAGCGGACCGGTGCGCCGAGGGTATGGAGAGAGTTAGAGAAGCATCGGTGTATGCTAAAGCATTTAGATCTAGATAGGGCAGAGCATACTCTTCTGCGTCTGCGACACAAATTCTACCTCAGTGGAGATCGGTGTGGGAGGATGCTGGCTCATAGGCTGCGGACGTAAACGCAGGCATCTGCAATCCACTCTATTCGGGACCAGAATGCGGTTGAGCATACCATGGATGCCCTCATTGTTGAGACCTTTCGCCGGTTTTATCAGTGCCTTTAAGCGAAAGATGATGCTCCCATGCAGGACGCACAGGACTACTTACGGGCTTGCGATATCACTCCTTTAATTGCATCATCGGCAGCCACGCTTGATTCCGCCATCCGTGTTGAAGAAGTGGTCTCGGCGATCTCACGCCTCAAAGTTGCTAAGTCCTCGGGCCCGGATGGCTTCCCGGCCTTGTTTTATAAAATGTTCTGCAGGGAGCTGGCTGCCCTTTTAACAAGGCTTCTTAACTCCTTTCTCATATCTGGAGCGGTGACGCCCTCCATGTCTGAGGCGGCTGTATCTGTGATTCTTAAACCTGGAAAGGATCCTGCGGAGTGTGGGTCATACAGACCAATCTCCCTCCTTAATATTGACGCGGGTGTTTTGGCTGCTCGACTTAGCCCCCTTATGGATGATATTATTGATCCGGACCAATCCGGTTTCATTCCGACACGTCACTCGAAGCGTATTCTGCACCTTCTGGATCTTGTTCACCGATCGCGCACGCAGGCCTTTCTCTCGATTGACGCGGAGAAGGCATTTGACCGCGTGGATTGGAAGTACCTATTTGCTGTGCTGCGCGGCTTTGGGTTCGGGGCCAACTTTATTCGGTGGGTCAGCTGCTTGTATGCCTCCCCCACGGCGGCGGTGAGAGTGAATGGGTGTAAGTCGGCGCTTTTCCCCATCGCCCGGGGCACGAGGCAAGGCTGTCCCTTGTCCCCACTCTTGTATGCGCTCTACATGGAGCCTTTTGCCCAGCGTATTCGGTCAAACCCTGACGTTGTGGGCCTTAAGTTTGGGGCTGATATGCACAAAATCACCATGTATGCCGATGATGTCATTCTTTCACTTACGCAGCCCCGGTCCATGCTTCGGTACCTGACCAAGGAGTTAACTGCCTTTGGGGCGGTGGCGGGGTTCAAAGTCAACTTTACAAAGTCACAGATTCTGAATCTTTCCATACCGGCGGCTGAGGTGTCGGACCTGCAGCAAGATTTTCCTTTCCAGTGGTTGCACTCGGATGTTATGTACCTGGGCATTCGGCTGGCGGCGTCCACAGCCAGAACTGCCGCTCTTAACTATGCCTCGTTAATGGAGCAGACGGCCAAGACGTTGATGGCTTGGACGCGGCTCAAGTTGTCGTGGTACGGACGGATGGCGGCGGTCAAGATGGCGGTGCTTCCTCGTATTTTGTATATCTTTCAAATGCTCCCCTTGAGCCCTCCGCTGGGAATGCTACAAAAACTACAAGGACTTCTGAATAGGTTTTTGTGGGATAATAAGAAGCCACGACTTGCGCTGGCGCTTGTATCTTCACCTAAGGCGCAGGGAGGGTTGGGCTTCCCTTTAGTGAGCGCTTATTACCAGGCGGCGTGCCTCCACTACATTGTAGAATGGAACCGACCTCTTTCCAGTAAGCACTGGAATTTTATGGATCAAACAGTGGCCGGGCGAAATACATGGCGTGAGCTGTGGCTTCCGCGCAAAAATAGAGCATGGGGGCTGTATTCCTTGCTGGTTACCTCCCCGACCCTCAGAGTGTGGGATCGGCTTGCAGGTCCGAGGGGTTGGACCACATTTCCTTCCCCGATGTCCCCCATGGTCGATAATCCTGATTTTCGGCCAGGATGTGCGTCCCCGACTTTTCAGCGTTGGAGGGAGGAGGGTTGTAAACGTGTAGGCTCTCTTGTTGATCTTGAGGGAGTGATTCCCTTTCCCCAGCTACACAAATATTTTGATCTTCCAGCTTCCGATGCCTTCCATTACTCGCAGGTTGTTCATTGGGTTACGCGCGCGGAGAGCCTGGCGCTTATGTCTCGACCCCTCACGGCCTTTGAGAAGTGGCTGGTGTGTAAAAAAGGGGACGCAAGCTCATATCTGAACTTTATTCCATGATTACCTTGCACTCACGGACACGTCGCACGAGGGCACAAATCAGGTGGGAAATGGAGCTGGGGAGGCCCTTAACGCACAAGGAGTGGGAGCACATCTTTTATCGGGCGCATCAAACTGCTTTTAACATTGCAGGGGCGGAATCTGCATACAAAGTGGTTGCTTATTGGTATCATACCCCGGTGCGCATTAAGACTTGGGATAGATCCAGATCGCACCGGGGGTGTGGTCTGCCTGGCACCCTGGTGCATTTGCTATGGCACTGCCCGAAGCTGGTGCGTTATTGGACAGCAATCCTAGATGATGTAGACGCGGCCTTTCAGATCACCTTGCCACGCGCTCCTGAATACACACTGTTGGGTCTTTCCCATCCTAAGTTTTTCCCACTGAAATCACTGTGGGGTAAACAGATTGCCATGGCCCTGTTGGCGGCCCATCAGGTACTTTTAGCGAATTGGGGGTCAATGGTATCCCCGGATTCCCGTGATTGGATCCTTCGACTTTGGCAGCAGCTGGCTATGGGGCGTTTGTCGCTTGGTGCCGATGGGAAAGGCAGGGAATTTGCCAAACTGTGGGCGCCGTTTTTGCAGATTCTCACTAGAGACATGAGGGAGGTTACTTGCCCGAAATATTTGCAGATCCTGCAGCTCATACCTTTAGAGCCACCTGGAATAGCCAGCACTAGAATAGCTAGATGATGGTCCATTTCTTGGGGGCTGTAGTGTGTAATTGGTGGTTGTGCTCGAACTGATGCGGAGGGGGGGGGTGGTTTTTGTTGTTTATGTGTTTTAAAAGTGGTTTCTTCGCTGGAGGCCTCTGCATCTTACATTATCTTGAATTAAACGCGGGGTCATCCTCCGGGATGTAGACCTTCACGCTGTGTCATTCCCCTTGCTTTGCGCTCTGCCGGCAGTCTGATGTAGGCAGTTAAGCTGTGTACACTTGCTCTCGCAACCACGCAATAAAAACTTGAATTCTAAATCAAGTCACAAGTCTTTTGGACATAGGGCTTCAGCTAAATGCCTCTATATTGCGCCAAATCTCTCAGAATTTTCCACAAATACAGGCCTCCTTAGACTTATGAATTGATCCAGCCCAGGAGGGCCAGGTATGGATCATTCCAGAGTTGGATAATGTCTTGTTTGGTGAACAAGAGGCCGATCCCCAAAAACACTAGTTTATACCAATTGATGTCTAAATCAATGGTGATATGCAGTAGGGATACATTTTGGGGTCTCACATTATCTGCCAACCCATCACTTCCCCCATCATGGAAAACACTCCTTTAAAAAAATTAGCAACCATGTCAAAACACCAAATTGTGTGGAAAATGTCTGCATCATGTCTCCCACATCTTAGACAGAGCAGAGAGATTAATCCACCAACCCCATCCTCCACAGTCTATATTGTGTTCAGTATGTGCAATGTAAATATTTCCCTTGAATCAGACTACATTGCGAGGCAATAACTGCTTCTTGGGAGGAAGCTTGTGCCTTTCACCAGTCATCTTCTGTCATGGCCCCTAGCTCCCTCTCCCACACCTCACACAGACGGGAAAAGGAGTCTGGAGAAGTATGCACTAGTACTTAGATCCTTGAGATTTTGTGCTCCTTCAACTCCTCTGTTAGGATCTTGGCCTCTAGCGAGCTATAGTCTATGCATTCATCAATCCCACTAATATAATGCTCAAGGCATGATGGAGCTGTCCATATCTATAAAATTTACTTTTGATGTAATATGTGAGGTCATAAGCAGTGCATTGCGGTGGCGCAAGTTATAGTTAGCCCCTGGGGGGATGGAAAAGACTTCATCAACACAACAAGCAGTTTAAAGTATTAGAGAATGTGCAGGGCAAAATTCTGTGTTGTAGTGGGCTGTAGGGAGTTCTCCTCTATTTTTAGAGAAGGGGACTTTTTTCTAGTCCCAGGCCACCGAAGAATGATAAGGAGCTTTTGGTAGTGTCACTTTGCACCAACACTTTCTAAGCTCATCTGCTCTCGGTTTCGAACACTGAATGGCACCACATAGACTTGTAATGTGTCCCCATGATGATTTCAGTTCTTAACAAATCTGTAAATGACAGAACTGAGAACCTAACCAAAGGGAAGGGCTTCCGCTAAATGTGCGATACAACGCCCCGAATCTAAGAAGAGAAAATTATTTTCTTGAGTCCCCTCACTCACCAAGGGTTGCCCCTAGGTGACATGCTTCATAATTGGGGCCATCCCAGACAGCTACTGTCTGGGGTGTGCTGCAACTTGCGGAACTACGTAGGAGCACTTTTTGTGAGAAAATGTGTAGTGCAGTGTTCGGCGGAGTGGTGATATTGATGCTAAAAATACCTAGCTAGTGAGCGATTCATTTATTCCTGCTCCTAGTTGGTATGGATAAAAAGGGGTTAATAGTAGGGAGGAAGTGTACCTGTTATGTGTATACTATCCTTTTTATTTGGTCGACATGTTTCGAGGTGTCCCCTAAACCTCTTCTTTAGGACCACATGGGGACCAGCCCCATGCGTACCACTCCGTGAGAAAAACAATCCTATACTAAAGAAATAATAGAATAAAGAACAGATGCACACATAATGTGTGAGCACCAAAATTAAATACATACGGTTGAAATCAGACTCGTAGTGTCTGTTCAAGGAGATAAAGTGACAAAGAGATTAGTACATATTGCCTGCCCACCTCTCACGTGGGCAGGTCCAAACCATACGCAGTGCTTGTCTATAGTTTGTGTTGGTGCCCTTAGTAGTAAAAAATATTTAATTAGTGCTTGTATCCAATGTGACACCTTGGAACACATCGGACTACTCTATTGTGAGAAAGCATGGTTAATCGTTAAAAACATTGGTAAAAAGAGAAAGAAACACTCTTGAGCAAACATTACAAGACAAAACAAACATATAAATTTACTGTTCACAATTTGTAAGAACATACTTCTGTTTTGGCAAGGCTGTGCCTCATGGACTGCCAGGGTGGAGGGGCTTGTACTAACCCTAGAATAATGTATATAAAGTATTTGAGTCAATGGAAGGGCCATGGGTAAATGCGAAATACTGGTTAGTTATTCCTCCAGGCCAATCATTTTTCAGGGATCCTGGGTTTCTGTTAGGGAAGAAAAGATCTTACTTGGCTCAGCACTCCTCCAACAATGACACCTACTCGTACCCGGGCGGACCGCATATTAGCGTGTCTTCAGCCCGATGTGGTTTAAATACTGGCAGGAAAAGACCAGTCATGCTCCTATCCGAGTAAAGACTAGACCGCGGTTGTAAGAAAATGGCCGCCTAGTTTTGGAACTTTGTCCGCACCATTTTGGGAGGATCATTTTCAGAGTTGACATTTTTTTTTATTTAAATTAGTGGCATTGTAAAATTGGGGGATGAGTAAATAATAATTTGTCAGCATTTGTTGAGGTGATTACCGCAACTGACAAAAGACTATGACAAAAAAGAAAACATGAAAAAAAGATAATGAACCAAGGTTAATGCCCATTTTTAGTATTGGCAAGGTTCGAGCGCCATATTGGAAGTAGAGACCTGAATTGGTCCACCTCCAATATTTAGTTAAAAGATTATCAATTGAGGTGTTGTTAGTGTGGTGTCAACCTGAGAGGAGAAACTACTCTAAAGCCTATGTTTGATAGGGAGGTAGTAGGATTTAGACTGTTGCTTTTGTGTGGATGTGGATGCGGTTGTTCAGTAATTGCAAGTTCCTTGCATCATGCCAGGGAAGTTACAAAAGCAATGTGGGGTCTCACGTGGGAGTCTGTTTGTGGGACCTTTTCTTGGAGGTATCTGTGATGTAAATAAAAAAGTCCCAGAGTGGTATTGGGATTATTATATCTGTATCTTCAAAGTACTCAGGGTGTAATTCATCTTGTGAACTGTCCCCATGGGATATCATCATTCAGACCTGTCGTATCTGTGTGCAATTTGAACACCCGTCTTTGTTCTTTTTCCATCAGCTTCTGTTCTAAATTGTCACAGTGTGTCATATGTTCTAACACTACCCACTGTATGTCATTTGGGGTGTGTTTCTTTTCATAAAAGTGCGCCATCATCCTTATGCTTGCCCTGTGGCACCTGATGTTGCTACGGTGTTCGCATATTCTTGTGCTGACCTTTCTAGTAGTCATGCCTACATAGTGTAGGTTACAGCTACATGTGATCATGTATATCACCCCTGAGCTGTTGCATGTGGTGAACTTTCTTAATTCTCAAGTTGTTCCTGTGTTGAAAGTCACCTTCTTCGTGGTAGCAGTTAGGTGGCACACACTGCAGTTGCCACATGGGTGATGGCCTGTGGGTAACGTACTGACTACTTGTTGGTTGTTCTTGAGTTGGGATTTTGGGCGAATGTGTACTAGGATGTCCCTGAGGTTCTTGCCTCTTCTATGTGAGAACGTGGGTAGTGGGATATTTAGTTTCCCACTGTTGAGGATGTTCCAGTGCTTTCTTACTATCTTAGAGACTTTGTCCGATGCTATGTTAAATGTTGTTATACAGATGGGTCTTTTGTCTTTTTCTCTGTCCTCTTTTTTATATGTTTCCAGAAGAACGTCCCTCTGATTATTGGCTGCTTTTTTCTTTGCTTTATTGATGGTCTTAGCAGGGTATTTTCTCTTCCGGAGTTTTTCGGACAGGTCTTTTGCCTGCATTTCATAATCCCTTATTTCTGAGCAATTCCTCCTGAGCAGGAGAAATTGGCCAAAAGGGAGGCTTACTTTCAGGTGGCGAGGGTGAAAACTGTCATAAAGTAGTAGGCAGTTCTTGGCAGTGGGTTTAAAGTGAGTGGTAGTCTTAAGAGTCCCTTCTGCCGCATAGATGTTGAGATCTAGGAACACTAATTCTGATCTGCTCATGGTGTGTGTGAATTTTAGTAATGGGTCCTGTAGATTGAGCGATTGGAAGAACTCGTTTGCTTCAGATTCGTCACCTTTCCATACCATAAGGACATCGTCAATGTACCTCTTCCATTCCAGTATTTTTTCTCGGTGTGGGTTGTTGTCTGACAAAATCTTGTATTCTTCTAAGTGGTAAACGTACAATCCCGCCACACTTGGAGCAAAGGTACTCCACTCCCCATGCTGGTCCCATGTCATTGTGGGAACAGGATGTCCTCAAAACTGAAAAAATTCTCAGTCAAAGCCCATTTACAGCAATCAAGGACTATATGTTGTGGTGTGTGGTAGGGCCATTCTGCTCCATATAGGGTTTCCTCTAGGATATCTAGGGTTTCTTTGTATGGTAAGCTTGTGTATAGGCTCTCTACATCTAAGCCAACGAGGACGTTGTGTGCAGGGTCAAAGTTGAGATCCTTGAGTAGGCAAAGTACTGCTTTCGTATCCTTTAAATATGTATTGGTTTTTTGAATCAGGGGGCGTAGAAAGGCATCTACAAATTTTTGAAAGTGGTTCTAGGATGGATCCGATACCAGAGATAATGAGACGTCCTGGAGGGTTTTCCAGTGACTTATGAATTTTTGGCGTAGTGTAGCAATAGGGCACGACTGGTTAGGTATTGGTCATGAATTCTCCTTCTTTCTTAGTAACCCAATCATGTGTTAATGCTTCTTCAATCAAGCTGGTAATCCCAATTCGTAATCGTTCTTTTGGGTCTTTTTTGATTCGTTCATAATTTTGTCCATCTGACAGGAGCCTCAGGCATTCACTTCGGTATGCCTCTGTGCTTTGTAGGATGATGCCACCGCCTTTATCAGCAGGTTTTATTGTGATGTCCCTGTTGTTGGACAATTCCCTGGGAAGGGGAGCAGGAGCTTTGCTGTCACACGTCCAAAATTCAAGAAGTAGGGGACGCGGGGGTGGGAGCGACGGTTCTTGCGGGGGAGGGGCTTAATTTTCCATATGTCATGTTAGTACTAGCACTGTTTGTCAAGCACTCAAATGTAACTTCTACACCATGTACCCTCTTGTCTCCAAGTCTCCCCACCCACACAATCATGCACATTGTTGAAACGAAAGCAGCATGGGTAAAAGTGGATATATTCACAGGGAGAGACCTGAGTCAGGGACAACACCCATGAAACACTAAGAACCAACGTGAGTACTATCATAACGAAAGGGGGCAGGGCCCGATCTTTACAACCACAGCTTAGCACCACATAATGACCCCCAAACAAAATAAGGCACTATCTCTCTCATCCAACCTGAAGATAGTATCATTGAATGTCAAAGGCCTTAACCACCCAGTCAAAAGGAGGAAAGTACTTGACTACTTAGCTAAAACAAAAGCGGACGCATTTCTCCTCCAAGAAACCAGGCTATCACAGGATGACGCAGAACGGATTAGGGCAAGATGGATAGGGCAAATGGTGTGCTCTCAGGCCGTAGGGAAAAAGCGGGGAGTGATCACATTGATAAATAGGAACTCCAAGATAAGCATAGAAGACCACAAATCAGATATAGAGGGAAGAATCCTACTGACACACCTGAAAAGGGGAGACGAAAAATTTCATGTACTTATTATATATATGGTCCCAACACGAACTATACCAACTTCTGGGATAACGTGTCAGAGAGGATGGATGTGCTCCCACAAAATGAGCTAACAGTGCTGGCAGGAGATTTTAATATGGCATTAGACTACACCTTAGACAGACAGTCACATTGCCACACACTAACTTCGGGGGGGCATAAAGTTCTTAAAAATGTATGTACCAAGTACAACTTGAAAGACACCTGGAGACTTCAACACCCGGACACGAGAGATTACACCTTCTACTCAAACCCCCACAACTCATATAACAGAATTGACAACATACTGATCTCTGGCTCACACACCCACCTAATAGAGCATACGGACATAGCCACGATAACAATCTCAGTCCATTCCTGTATCAGCCTACTACTAAACGGCCGCCATAATGAAGACCACCACCGTAGATGGAGATTTAACAGCGATGTTTTAAAAGAACAAAGTAATAGAACCAGAATAGAACAGGCCATAAAGGAATACATTAACTTTAACGACACAGCTGATTCGGACCCCAAAATCATTTGGGACGCCCTAAAAACCACAATTAGGGGAACGATCATGGACATCAAAGGCAGGATGAACAAGAATCCCAAGGCCCAGTTAAACCAGCTAGATATTCAAGAACTAGAATCATCCCACATTTCAGACACAAAGAACGTGGGGGTCCTGACAGATCTTGCAAGAAAGAAATACGAATACAACAGAATTCTAAGCGAGAGAGCAGGCCTGTTGGTAAACAAATACAAGGCAATTAACCTGTGCGAAGCCAACAAAGCGGGGAAAATTCTGGCATCCTACTTAAAACACAAACAAAGACAACACACCATCTCCGCGATCACAGACCCCCATAACATCACACACACACAACATAAAGAAATTCTACGCACATTTAGTGATTTCTCCCAGGAGCTCTATAATAAGGACCAACATTAGATGAAAAGAGCAGCTTAGAATAACTTAACAGCTTAAACCTCCCAAAAATAGCACCGGAAGACGCACTCAGTTTGGAGAAAGAGATTAGCACAACCGAAATAGAAATGGCAGTTAAGTCTCTTAAAACTAATAAGGCTCCCGGACCAGATGGTTATACAGCCACCTCTATAAAACATTTATCACGTTACTATAGCCAATGTTAAAAAAAGTTTTCAACCATTGCGAAGGGACAGGGTCGACCTCTCAAACAATGTCCGAGGCGAACATCATAGTCATACCCAAGGAGGGCGAAAACACTCAGTTCCCACAAAATTATAGGCCGATATCCCTGATTAACGTGGACTGCAAGATATATGCAAAAATCCTAGCAGTGAGGCTTAATAGGTTACTCCCAAACCTTATAAGGAACACACAAGTGGGCTTCCTCAAATCACGCATGTCACACGACAACACCAGACTCCTGTGCCACATTATCGACAGAGCAGCCAAGCAAGTCAACCCAGCAGTGGCTATCACACTTGACGCAGAGAAAGCTTTCGACAGAGTATCATGGCATTTCCTAGAACATTGCATGCGGAGTTTCAACCGAGGAAGTGCGTTCATAAAGAAAGTTATGGCACTATATGACAAACCAACTGCCTGTATAGTGGTAAACAGGGCCATCTCTGAACCTTTTAGTCTTCACAGAGGCACAAGACAAGTTTGCCCACTATACCCCTCACTATTCCTACTTGCACTAGAACCACTAATCAAGGGCATTGAGTCCAACAAGCGGGTGAAGGGTTTTGCCATTAAGGATAATACAACGAAACTAGCAGCATATGCGGATGATATTCTTGTCGTTACTGATAGCCCTGAAACCTCCATCATGGCCCTTATGGACTCCATAAATAGATATTCGGCTTACTCCGGCTATAAACTCAACAGAGATAAGTCGGAATGTAAACCTCTCAACATACATACCACTAGAGACATATTGGGAGACTCAGGCATCACTTGGCAAACGGGGTTCATCAAATACCTTGGCGACCATTTTGACAAAGATCTTAAAAACACGCTAGAACACAATGAGAAAATGATTTTGAACAAGATAAAAATGCTGCTTGAGGGATGGTCACTGAAATTTATCACATGGTGGGGGAGGATTGAAACAATTAAAATGATGGTCACACCCATGATCAATTACCTCACTAACATGCTCCCTCTAACCCTCACTGTAGATTTCCACCGCAAAATAGACAAGATGTTAAATAATTTTATCTGGCAAGACAAAAAACCAAGGATGAGTCTTAAAAAACTAAGACTGACGAAAACTCTGGGGGGCTTAAACCTAGCAGACTTCAAGACTTTCCAAATGGCCTTTCTAGCAAAACAGGGCAGTTACTGGATTCTACCAGACCAGGAATACACACCGGCGTGGCTGAAAGTAGAAAGAGCCATGCTAAACAATCTGGAGCCAATAGCACTGCTAACAACCAACAGACACAACACTCTAATGAACACTATACTTACAAACACCAGAAACGCTCTACTGAAGGTTGATCAGAAGTTAGAACATAGATTAACAAACTCGAGATGGGAATCAATATGGTCAAATAACAAAATAAAATACAAATGCAAAACACTTTATATGAAGACATGGGTGGAAGCAGGAATATCCCTCCCCATCCAGCTAGAAGATGAAGGGAGACCCATCACTTTCAGCTCGCTTAAAAACAAACACACCCTACCGGATATCGAACTATATAACTTCCTAAAGATCAAGGCGGCATTGACCAGAGCGAGACTGTCCAATGCCATACCCTCAATCTTCCAATATATGTCCAGCATTAACAAAACGGGCCACCAAGTGTCACACATCTATAGACTACTGCGCCCAAACACTTCAAGACTCAACGTTAAACCACAAACTTACTGGGAGTCACAGCAAGGTAACACTCTAAGCGAGAAGGAAAGCCAAATATTATGGTCCTCCCCCACACACAGTAAAGTAACCCCGGTACTAGCTCAGACAAAATTCTGGATCTTACACAAACTACACTGGACCCCTGCTCGCCTGGCGAAACTGGGCATAAACACAAATGACCTATGCTGGAACTGTAATAGCGGGAAGGGAGATCTGGCACACTTCATCTTCTACTGCCCTAAAGTTAAAGCCTACTGGGAAAAAATCTTTGCCTTTCTAACTGACATGCTAGGGTGTTCCCTTAAGTCAGATTTTGCAACCCTGGTAACTACCCCTATCACGACAGAACCACTATCACAAAGAGACAACGATCTACTCGATCTTTTGCTTACTGCAGTGTTTAAAATGATTCTAAATTAGTGGAAGGACACATCCAAGGCATTGGTCAAAGGGTGGCTTAACTGGGTAACATACCTTAGAGGTGCTGATGCGTTGTCCCTACGAGAATTACCGTGGAGACAACCCAACAGAGGGATGTGGACATCTATGGACAAGTACCTAGGCCCATATGAACCTCCATGAAGAAAGTGGGTGCGACTTCGGTCTACTAGCTTTTAGAACAAAACTACCAAGCTCTCTCTTTCTATCTATGCTCCTACACACGTACCGCAGCTCAGGCCCCTATCTCCGCTGTACACACCCTAGACCCATTACTAGAACAGAGGGGAAGGGCAGACTATAAAAGAAACAGAAGGCAGCGGAGGGTACCGTAGATTATAGAATTGACAGAACGTGTGCATGTTCTATGTTTTTGTATGACTAAATGTTTAGCTTTGTATGTGCTGTTTTTGTTTTCATTTTTATGCCAAAAATCTCAATAAAAATCAGTGAAAAAAAATGTATGTCAGTGTGAGAAAGTTGAGGCCTACTAATGCTAACTTGAGACCTAGTTGGATGTTGATCTCAACACATTGAAATAAACATTATTTTCTAATCATTTAAAAACGCTTCTTGATTTTGAATCATCATAAACTACCTACAATACACTATAACACTTCTTCAACCATTCTTGGTTTCTTCAACCACTTCTATCAGGTTTTCAGCTCATTCAAACACCTTCAATTTGAGGTTGTCAAGTTCAATCTTATCTCTTTTTCTTTTCTGGTAGTTCATCTTCTGTCTTTCACATCTATATTTCAGATCTCTTTTTAAAACAATTAGCTTCTAAACATTTAAAAAAATTAATTAAACTGTGTTTTATTCGTTTCTGAAAATAAACACAAAGACATTTATAGTGCAAGAGTACAGCTTCACAAATAATATCCAAGCGAGTACAGGAGAAGATGGTTACAGACATGGAATCACATAACCCACAGGAGCCACAACTGTAACGAATTACATTCAAGATATAGAGCAAAATGTGAAATAAACCAAGCTATTGAGCAAACACATACAAGAGGAAATACCATCATTTCTCACTCGGTTGTCATAAACTCAGCAAAGGGAACATCGATCAGTACATTTATCCCTTAGTGTCAGGGCTGTTATAAGTGCTTGAGTACCCATCCTCATTGAATCTCCAAGCAATTGGGCCCAGATCATTACCTTCTCCTTTGCCCTCTTGTCACTGCGTGACTGTCTCATATGTTGTTCCTCCTCCACCCCTTATTCCAACTGGTCCCTTAGCCACTGAGCTACCAGCTGAACGTTAATGCTCAGCCACCCGATGGCCACTGTTGTGTAGTTCCTACAAATCAATAGGATCTGTGTGTTTGCTGGACAACATAAGCTTTGGGTGAGGTGCCTAGACTGATTCTGGGCACCCCCGCAGGATAAGTTGGCCTAGAGATCAACTATATCACAGTGCCATCATAAGCCCCCAGCCCCAACCTTACCAGGCAACAAATAGTTTCTGGCAACCACTGAACATGGCAACCCTGACCCTACAGGGATCATAGAAACAGAACAGAACCTTTCGCTCAGTCACTTGTGCTTACTTGCGCTCAGAGAAATATACAAAGAATACACACTGGGACACTTTCAATATATTTATTGAAACAACATTATTCTTGTATAGAATACAGGTGCTGTGATGAACAATAGATAGAAGCAGATGAAAGTGATTACAAGCACCAAAAGAGTAAATAGTAGATACAGTTCTACCATGGTGCTAAAACGATGTATATATGCTAGCATATAAATAAAGCAGTAATCAAGTGTACTTTTACTATGCAAGCCCTAATCTGTGTGTACCAAGAGTGTGTGTAGATGTGAAGCCAAGAATCCCCCCAAGGGACGATTCGACCCCATTACCTGGGTGGAGAGAATGTATGACCCTGTCTTGGTCAAAACCTCACATGAGATGTCAGACTGCTGCGTGGTGAAGCCTCAGTACACAGGGACCCTCAGTGTCAGCTGAAGTGCCTCCTCTGCTCATCTTTTGGGCTGCTCATTATTTATAATAGAAAGCATCCTTGTGATGTGCATATAGATTAGCGATGTTATGGATATGTAGATAGCCCTTTTGCCTGTGGATGAAAATAGAATGACTTTTGTGCATAGCACGTCAAGAGGCCTTGTACATGGTGCTCAAGGCATCGTGATAATGTTATGGAAAGCTAGATGTGAAAACAAAATAGTTTCAGAGAAACTAATCCAACATCGTCACACACTCAAATATGTGCTAAAAGACACACAGCAGAAATGTTATTGTGCAAAATTAGAACATTGTAAGAAAACATGTAGCTCTGCTACTTGGGTCTAACCTGGGCAAATAACACCCACTCCTCATACTAAGGGTCCATATATAAAAGCTATCTAAAAGCCAGTAGGCCATAATTAAACCAAAAAGGTCTACAACCACTTTTAAAATCATCTAAAAGCAAGATTCCCTTTAAAATATTCATGAAAGACTTTAAAAGTCATTATACTGCTTAAAACTCCAAGCACTCAGAAAGTCATGGTGCCTAGAAAAGTAGAAAAAAATAGTTTTTAATCATGTTGCTTAAGAATGGGCCACATTGGTCCCATCACACGGGCAAGCCAATTGTTTCTGTGTTCCGAGTAGTAGACGCAACATTGCTGTTGCCCACAGACGATGTTCCCAGAGCACACCTCGAAGCAGGTTTATGGAGCAAAAGGGATTCCATCCAGTTCCCACAGAAGCCGCTGAGGAAGGGACTGCATCCTCTAAGCGTATTGCACAGTGAGTATCCATTTCACTAGGAGCCAAAGCATCCCAGGGTGTCTCGAAGAATGCATTAATCAGCAATGGAATACACTGGGGACACCAATACCCATGGGCCTTAAAGGGGTCCATCAGTACTACAGTGTCCAGTGGCGTAACTGATTGTGATCCGAGGCATAGATCCAATTCACATTCATGTTACAAAGAAGGCTATGGAATACAGGTTGTATGCAGTGAAGCCAAACAGGCCTGAAGGACAAGAACCAGTGCTCGTTCAGTTCTCGAAGCCGAGGTGTGCCGAAGCAGTGTATCATGCGCGCATGGCATCGTAGCACATTCTGGGCTGAACTTGGACGTCCAAAATTTAAATCAGGATGCCCTCCACAAATAGCAGGACAGGAAGGAGCCCTCCAAAAACACTTCTCAACACAGAGTGTATGAAAGTGGGTTAACTCCGAAAATCGTCTGAAAAGTGCTAACCAGTCCAGAGCCAATGCATTTTAAAAAGTACACTATTCCCTTTGTTTCAGACATATTAAAGATACGGTGAACGAGCTCCCCAATATGCAACGGGAAGTTAGTACAGAGTAGTGTCCATATCTCGGACAAGGACCTTGCAACCAGGAGATCAAACGTCTCTCTGACTGATATTAAGGCTACATCTTTTTGAAAAAGCATGGCTTTTAGTTTGCTCAGAGAATCAAAGCGTATGTTAGAAACATTTATTGAAGGCCATAGAGTTGCCTACCTAACTATGCAGGCAGGTGGAAACAGTACTTGTGTGCAACAAGTGACTATGGAATTAACCGTTACCAGATAAGCGATGCCCTATTAGAGAGCAGCTTGAAAACTGGATGAATAATGGCAGCCGGAGAACCCTTCAGATAACAGGACAAGTTTGCAACTGAAGCATTGCATGTCCCATGAAGTGAAATGTCCTTGCATGTTAAGTATCCGCTCAAAGTATCCTCACATTTGGAACCGCTAAGGAAAACATCCGTGTCCACATTCCTGCACCTAAACCTGAATGGTAATTCCCAGTATTCATGCACATGACCTTCTCATAAGCACTTCATATCTGCCTACTTGGTGGTATTGCAGGCAATATTGGAATTGGAAAGTTGTGACCAATAGACTGATGTAACCATTGATTATCCAGTCAGTCTGTGGATGGTGTCTCAGCCACGGTGAAAGGTAATTGGTCTAACTTTCAGTGTGCAACATGGTATAGTTTGTATCCCTTCGTGCCATCAATACCTGTCTTTCAGTCAGCTCGTAAGCTGAAAACAAACTTGTGCTGTTGATGTAACGCCACGGCACGTGGCCAGAGCGTAATGTTTGAAGCGTCCAGCTTAATAACACAATGGACTGTAGTTGTGATGGTCCATGTTGTAAAATAGACATATCTTGCTGTATTAGGTCAATTGCAGAAGATACTATGTGGCCCAGTGAATAGAATCTGGGTGATAATGTGGTCAGACCGTTGTCAACCATATCCAAAGCCTTTTCTAAGTTAACCCTATCAATCTTGAGCAGTCTCTCAGCCGCGTTCCTGTTGACAAACTTTCCAGAGCTCGTTGTATATTGCATACAAGAAGCGCTTTTGACATGGGTTCCGGGGACCTAACAAAAAAATCCCTAAGATCCACGTTATCAGAAATAAGGGACAAATGTTTCTTTCCCTGAGAAACTGCTGAGGTTTTTAGCCAATCAGGGCACAGCTTCCCAACACTGTATATTGTCACCACCTAAGTGTTCTGAATGTACAAATCACTAATCAGGCCTATTGATCCTAAATACTTCTGTGTTGCCCAGGAATCTAGATTAACAACCATTTGTGTCCATAGTCCAAACCAACCATCTCTTCCAGTTGGGGTCTGATGAATTGTAAGAACCATTTCGTATCACAGTATCTAGTGTATCCTCAGTGTATTGTGTGAAATGCTGCCAGTTCTCAAACCATGAGAACGCAGTAATACGAGGTGTGTTCAAATCCTTTATCTTGGTGATTCCAAGACAGGATTTATTCAGGAAAATTATTTGATGTAGTGCGAGGCACAGTGGAGGCTGCCACCAAGTAGCATGAATGGGGGGCGGGGGAGGGAGATTAAAAAATAAATTAAATTGTGACTTACATTGCTGCCAGATTGCAGGACCACCGCCACGTGTCGTCCGCTGAAGCAGGAAGCACCTGGGCACACAGACTCACCTGAGCCATTCACAATGCTGCAAAGAAGCGTTGTGATTGGCCTGAGTGCCGTGGGTGAGCCCTTAGATGGGGACAGGGAGCCTGTGCATGTTCCTCACCAGGCTGCGTAATGCATCCTGGTGGGGAACATGCAACGTGCACAAGACTGTTTGCCCGGCCCAAGAGGGCTGGCCAATCCATCATAGCCACTTAAGTGCCCACCAGTCTTCCCTTTGCTGGCTGTGATAACAGTCAAGCCCTGCTCTGTCCCGCAAAGCTGCATGACAAAAGGAAAATAAAATTATAATAAGGTAGTGTTATCATTTTATTTTTTATTTTTTGACTGCAAAAATGCAGTGGGGTGGCGCTCCTCTGCCTTAGTGGAGGAGCCACCACTGATGAGGCATGCTCGTAATAAGGCCTCAGTTCCCTGAACCTACCAATCTGTTTTCCCCAGACAGATTTTGTGTCTATAGTGTCTTTCCACATGTCAAAACCCTGTACAGACAGTTGGTAAATAAAGGAAGCAGAGTATATCAGCCTGGTGCTTGTTAGCATATTTTTCTTTGCAGGTGTAGGTGCAAGCCTATAGTAGTAAGAAGCTGGGTCTGACGTGCGAATGTTTTTGAACTGTATTTTGGTGGTGTTGGACAGTGTTCCTATTGGGTGTAATTAAAAACAACACATGGGATACTTGCTTTGTGTAAAAAATTGTGACCATAGTGTTAATAGCAAAACATATCGCCAAAATTAGATATATCATCATACAATTAATCCCGAAGAAAATGCAGCTGATTGTTCTAAATCTGCAAGCAAATTGTGCACAGTTTCAATGTCCTTACCAGTAGAGAAAGTACTAGAGGTGATCATATCATTTAAGGAAATTTGAAACAAATATGGTATTTGTAAAAGTTCAGCACATACACAGCATACAATACCCTGCCCCATACTATTTCTGTTGGAACTGGAACTGCTGTAATGTTCACCAGACACAGGTCCCTTAGTTCACAGTGCAATGATGCATGTGGTATCAAAACCAAGTTCACAAGTTGAGCTGCAGAGCGTTCTGGAAGATAGTGTCCATTCAGAAGTAGAAAAAAGACAGTCATCATACCAATCCAAAGGACCAGGAATAGTTATCCGAGTGTAATCTGGATATATAACCAAGGAGTAACAAAGTATGTATTTTTCCGCCAAAGATAGAGAGCACACATTTGTAGCTTGAAAGGAAGAGAGGGTGGTATCTCAGGTTCACTTGAATCCGATGAGAAGTCGTCAGAATGCTCCAAGTATTCAGACGCCGTCCGGTCTATTTTTGACAACTCAGCAGGCTTTGTAGAACTAGAAGAGGACTCGATCTGTGGCATATACATATATATGTAAGATTTGAAGTTTCATCTCTGTGTTGCTTAGGCCCGAAATGCTCCTCCCTTGCATTTATAAGCCGTGTACTTTCTTAGGTTAGCATTGATGGCACCATTTTTATTCGTGCCATACCGTACTATGACTGAAGATCGAGCTTTCTGTCTCATTGTGCTTGCTTCAGCGGAGCCGCTGCTCCTGCGCCCCTCCAACTCCTGTTCCCAAGGCTGAAATCTTGCTGCCTTAGTGAATGTATTATCTATTTTGCATACCTTTGCCGTTGGACATGTTCGTTCCTACATCTTAGAATGGTAGGCCCCAGTCGAGTCGCCTTGGGGTTGAGATAGCCTGTACCCGGCTCTGTAACATGTCTCATCCTTGTGTGCCTCCTTTGTTCATCCTAGTCTGAACTGGAATTTTCCTTCCTGGGCGGACCCTTGAAGGTGCAAGTTTGGTATAGTTGTTATCCCGTAGTTGGAGGGAGTCAGTCCCTCGGCTGTCCTCCCAGGAGACAGGTCAGACTGGGCTCCGTTGCAATGGAAATACTAATAAATATATGGTTTGTATTCTCCTCTGTCTAACCGACTCTTCATTATTGGGAAGGCATAGAGGTGGTCCTGAGTGACCCGAATGACCAGTTTTTCGTGTCATTTCCTTCATTTGGCTCCCGAACAGGCCCTCCATCATTCGGGTGTCCCATCTTCACCCGTAATCGGGTGTGGCGGGCGAGGGGTGCGTTGGGTCGTATAGGCGGATCGGGCATCTCCACATGATCAAGCTTAGTTCTTGCAGCTGCCCCGCCTGTCTGATCGGGCTGTTCCTCGTCCAGTTGGCACCCTGATGAGTCCTGAAAGGCAAACCCCTTGGAGCTGACCGTTTGGTCCGGAGAGTCAGCAGTGGAGAATAGCTTTGTTCGACCTGTGTGCACCAGGTGAGTTTGTCTTGGTCCTTGGAAATATGGTGCGTCTGGACTAATTCGAATAAGGTCAAGAGGCCATTTCTTAGTCTGTTTGTGAATTTGGTGGGTCTGCGGACCGCTTTTGGGAATACAGGGTGTCTGTCGGCACTCTGCCAGGCAACTTGGTAGTTCGATTTGTTGCTCTTTGAAAAAGCCTGGAGCTTGGTTGGTGTTTGGGACTTGTGGCGCCTAGGCTGATTTGAAGAATTGGGGTGGTCTGTGGACCGATCGTTCTTTGTTCCTTTTCCCGTTGGAGGGGGAAGGAGTAGGTGACTTGTTGAATAGGAAAAAAATAATTTGTCTCGTTGTGTCTGCTTGCAGAAGGAAAATGCCGTGCGTTAGTAAATTCTGCTGTGTTGGGTGCCGGTGTTGTTCTGCTGATGCTCGTCTAGAGGAGAGATAGCCTGCACCTCCAGAAGGCACTACTAATTTTGATATGTATGTTAAGCACGGCCTTGGCCCTATTATGTTTAGTACATTGGGGCACAAGTATACGAGGGACAACGCCGAGCTGCAGTGGCTCTTGATGGGCACTTTTGATGAACAGAAATTGAACTTCCTGCAGGACAAATTGTTTGCGAAAGGAAGTCGAAAGTCGATGTTTGATAATCTCAAATTTTGGCAGAAAGAAAGTAAGCAAAGGCAGATCAGAGCGGAGAAAGAGGCAAGGAGAGGGAAGACGCAAACAGTCACACAAAAGGCTATAGCTTATGAGAGAGAGAAAAGGTATAGAAGGGCATTGAATGTGCTGATCGAAGGTTCAGGTTGCAATGTGATAAATCTTATGTCACTTGTTTGTGGAGGATTTGTTAGATGTACGACCACCACCTCCTTACGCCCCGTAAGGTGCATATGGGGTGGTTCCCCCCGTCCTGCCTCCTCTGTTTTCCCCACCCCTGATTCTGTCGCTCCGGATGGAGCAGTTTCGTTTTCCTCTCCGCCCACACCGGCAGCGATTGTCGGAAAAATAGGCCAACATGACGATCTGTTGCCCCTGGTTCTTCCCTGTCTCTCCCTGCCACCCCTACCTCCCAGTCGGTATTTTCCCCATTCCCCAGCCCCTGGGCATCTCTGAGCGCACCCCCACTCAACTTCTTCCCTCACAACTGTCATACGATGGGACACCGGCGAGGGGCCCGGTAGGGGGAGATCGGGAGGCGGCTAAGGACATAATGGGGAGAGTGTTGATGCGATCTGATGTGAGGGATGTGGAGAAGAAGATGGTGGCTGATCAGGCCTCTCAGTGGGCCCGGAACACAATTTATAGCGTGGAAGATGTGTGGAGTGTACTGAAGGACTATGAGCCGTTTGTGCAGCAGCATGCCCTTAAACACATGTCGGCCACTCTGATTGGATTATGGGAGCAGTGTTTCAATGGTGTGGCCCCGCAAATTATTTACGACATTTGAGACAAAGTGTATGCAGCTGAAATGGCACTCAATGAGGTTTTCAGTAATGTTGCTACCCTGATTGGATACTGAGGTAGGTTAGTCCAACGAAGCCCGATTGCTATTTCCCAATTCCCCATGAGGAAGGTGCATCCCATTTACCACCCTGAAATACCGGAGCTCCGGGACGGGAATAATGTTATTAGGCAGAGAGTGGAGGCCCATTTCCAGGAGCAATGGGTTTATACTCTTTGGAAAAGAAGTGAGGTTTTGACCCTTAAGACTCAGTTACCCGATCCTAGGAAGAATCCGACGGCATACTATAAGGAGTTGACCGAGGGAGTGCCTTTGAGTGTGATGACCCTGGCTGACATTGAAATGTTTTTTGGATTACTAGTCTCGGTTGATATCTGGCGGCAGGTGCATATGCAGGACCATGCAGGAGAGCTAGGGGTACATGGATCAGATTAGATTCTGTTGGGCTACTCAGGGCTATACTACAGTCAAGCTCTAAAGGCACAGCTGGACTCCCTGGTCCTTCCCTCTGGGAATGTCCGATTGCAATATGTGGACGATCTACTCATTGCTTCTGATACAAAAGAAGGCTGTAAAGATGCAATGTTTAAATTATTGCTACATTTGGCAAACAACGGACATAAAGTGTCCCTTTTGAAATGTCAATAATGTCGACAGGAGGTCACCTATTTAGGTCATCTACTGTCGAAGGAGGGAAGGAGACTAACACCTGAACACATTTCTACCATTACTAAGATGCCCATCCCCAACACGCAGAGGGATGTGCGGGCTTTCATAGGCATTACCTCATACTGTCGTCACTAGATCCTCAACTTTACTTTACTAACAAAACCCCTGCTGTTCCTAACTACTAAAGATGTGCATGAGCCCCTCCCTTGGACGCATGATTGCCAGCTTGCTTTTGAACAGCAAAAGGCAGTTCTTTGTTCTGCACCTGTGCTAAGTACTCCTGATTACCAGAAGCTGTTCCTGCTGTATGTACACGAGACGGCTGGTCACGGGCTTTCAGTCTTAACACAGGCTTTTGGTGGTAAGCAATGACCATGTGCGTATTTCTCTGCTTTGCTTGAAAACATCGCCAGAGCTCTCCCGAGCTGCCTGAGAGCCGTCGCGACTGTGGCCGTCTCTATCAGGCAATCGGCAGGGCTCGTCCTTGATACTGATCTCCATGTTATGGTTCTGCATGTTGTGGACACACTTCTGAATAGAACTAAGACACATCACCTTACTAGTGCACGTCTGACTGGCTATGAATTGACCCTGTTTGCACCACACGTCACCATCAACAGATGTACCACTCTGAACCCAGCCACGTTACTACCCCTCCCTTCAGAGAGTGAAGATACGAATGTGCACGATTGCATTTTCCATATGGAGGAAGAGATGAAGGGGCGGGTAGACTTGACTGATGTTACCTTATCTGAACCCCAAAGAGAACTATATGCCGATGGCTCTTGTTTTAAATTACCAGATGGTACCACAACTGTTGCTTATGCCATCACCACCCTGACATCACAGGTTCCCTACACGTCAGCGCAAGCAGCAGAGTTAGTGGCCCTTATCCGGGCCTGTGAGCTGAGTGAGGGACTGGCTTTGAATATCTACACTGACAGCCAGTATGCCTTTAGAGTCGCTCATCATTTCAGGCAGCTCTGGGCGGAGAGGAGGTTTTTGACATCCCACAGTTCCAAGATACAGAATGGCCCCTTGATCCATAGACTCTTGTAGTCTCTGGCACTCCCTGGGAAATTGGCAGTGATAAAGTGTAGCGCACACAAGGCGATAACAGATTATGTTGGGAGGGGGAATGCATTTGCAGATCAGACAGCCAAGGAGACAGCGTGGTCTAAAATGAAGAGAATGTTTGTGGCAGGGCCAGCGAGGTGGGTGCCTGCCAATGGAATGTTTGAGAACACACTGGACAATGTGAAAGAGATTCAGAGTGAGGCCACAATGGAGGAATTGGCAATATGGCAGGAGAGTACGGCTGAGTTGGATGAGGATGGGTACTGGACGGATTTGTCTGGAAAAAAGAGATGGATGCTGCCCAATGCGTATGTTCTCCCTGTGGTTAATATGGCACATGGACCTGCACACATTAGTGCGAAGGTAATCTGTAAGTTACTAGATCCCGTGTGGCAGAACGACAATATTCCCAAAGTTGCAGCGCACTTAGTAAAATATTGCATGGTTTGTTTGATGTACAATCCGGGAAAAGGTACCCCCACTTCCGTTGGCAGTTTTGCACCGCCTTCCTTCTCTTTCGAGGTTCTCCAGAGGGATTACCTCGAAATGGAACGAGTCAACAACTTGGAATGTGTGCTGTTGGTCATCTGTGCATTGAGCAAATGGGTTGAGGCTTATCCCACTAAAGAGAATACCGACCTTGTGACAGCGAAGGTGCTCTTGAAAGAGTTCTTCCCGCGGTTTGGTTTGCCCCGTTTGATCTGGAGTGACAACGGCAGTCACTTCAATGCCAAGGTCATCCACTTGGTCTGTGAGGGGCTGCATATTCGACAGAAGTTCCATGCAGTGAACCACCCCCAGTCTGCTGGGCTCGTGGAGAAATGCAAAGGGATCCTCAAGTTTAGGATTGCCAAGATTAAAGAGAGCACAGGATTGCAATGGCTAGATGCCTCACCCCTAGCATTGATGTCTGCGAGGGTCACAGCCCACACTAGGACAGGAATATCCCCTTATGAGGTCGTGTTTGGCCGCCCTGCAAATGTTTGAGGTGTCCCGCGGCCTCGCACCTTCACTGACATCGAATACCCTCTGTTGATAGATTACCTTTACGAGTTGACTAAAAGTCTTCACTCTATTCATCAACAGGTTGCAGAGGTCTTACAGCCCTATCCGGTGGGACTGGGCCATCAGATATAGCCAAGCGATTGGGTCATCGTCAGGAACTTCTCACGGAAAACCAGCTTGGCGCCACGCTGGAAGGGACCTCTCCAGGTCTTTCTGGCCACCAGGACAGTGGTGAAAGTCGATGGTCGGAAGAACTGGATTCACAGCAGCCATACAAAAAGGGTTCCTCTCCCGCTGCCCTATGACCAATGGGTTGCAGACGGGATAGGGTATTGTGAAGGAGAGCAAGTACCTCGGTTCATCCCTTTCTCTGACGCCCATCTCACCTTTGCACCCATGGAAGAAGAAAGTCAGGCTGTGCTGAAGGAGGCAGTGCCACCCACAATAAATGCCATCCAGGAGACTCCATCTGTTGCTCCACCTGTGGTTTAGCCACGTCCCTTTGAGTCTCAACCCATTGATCAGTCTGAATTTGACCCCTTGCCTCTTGATCCCCTTGAGCCCGACCTTTTGTTTCCCGACCCTGCTGTACCTGGAGCACTGAGGTACAATTTACGCCCCAGCCACTAGCTAATGCACCAGTAGGGACAGTTTAATGAGCAACGATTGATTGTCTTTACTAAAGGCTAGGGATGGACTGCATTGCTGAAGACTAGGATGTGCGTATCCTGCCCGTGGTGCGTGAAATAGGTTAGGGAACAGGAGGCTGGTGCAGTTCTCTTTTCTTTTCCTCTCCGATGGTCACCGATCGGGGCAAAAGAACTGTGTTTTCAAGTAGAAGATTTCTACCCTGCTACGTGGGATCAGGATCCGAGCTGGACGAACAGCTCCAATGCCGGTGCTCAACTGTCAGACCATGGACAGGAAACCACTAACCTGTCAAGCCGGATACAGCAGGAGTGATGGGTGCTGCTAGATTACCCGTCCCCACCACGGGGCAGCCCAAGAGTGTACGTGTATCACTCAATTGTCTACTCCATAACAGGGGAAAGGGAAAAAAGGGACAAAGGAAACAAAAAAGGTGTAGCTGCGAAATCACGCCCTGGGAGACGAGATGTAAGCGTGGACCTCAGATCACCTGGGTGGCTCCGTCTGTCTAACTCCGCGTTCCCTGCAGTGAGACAGAAGCACAACACACATGTATACCCACATCTATCATTGGCTATGGGGGCAAATAAAGGCTTCATATGAAGGCACTTACGGCAAAACGTGGCTACATTCTGGCAAAAAGAATAAAACAAAAAACACCCATGTGTTTTCTGGGCAGCAAATAACCAATAAAGGAAGGTCACCAAGACTCCCCTTCTAATTCAGTATGTCTGAAGCTTCCTTAAGGAGCAATAATACACAAGTACTTAGCTGTGGTTAGCGGCTGTAAGCGCGCTCCTGCGCAATGTCCTACCGCCCTCTGCAAGAGGATGACCAAGCCTTATCGGAAGAAGAGAGGGACGAGTGGCGCGTCTCTGTACAGCAACGTTCCTCCTTCAGTATGCGAATTCCCCACGCTTACAACACAAAAAGAAAGGAACCGAAAAGGCTAATGCGGGATCCGATCCTTTCAGGCGGCTCGCCGACAAGCGTCCGCTCGTGTAAGAAGTTTCCAATGTAAACAATAATCCTCACAGGCACGGCGGGTTCACAGTCCGACGTACCAGCTGGTTAGCGCGTTACGAAACTCGCTTTCTCACGTCCGACATCCGCCGCCGTGATTGCAGTCTCGTTCTTGCTATGAGCGAAGCGCTGTTCTCGCTGTGTGCGAAGCGTTGTTCTCGCTGTGTGGCTGGAGCACATAGAAGGAGAACATCCAGGGATCTGTACAGGAGAAAATAGAACGCAGACTCGGCGTTCTCGAACCTTACTTGATTGACAAGCACCGGCCCATGTGTGGGCGGTGCCTAAATATGCTTCCGTTTCATAGGCCACGTGATTGGGCCCTCAGGATTCTGGGCATTGTAGTGCCAATTACCATGAAGCGTTAAATTCTGCTCACACTTGCTCCTGCCATACATGTCTCTGCCCGCTATCTGCGCTTGTACGTGACAGTACCCCCTCTCCTTGACCGGCGTCTCGACGGACCTCCAGGCTTGGACGGGAACCGTGCGTGAAAACGCTTTAGAATATCTGGGCAGTGTAGGTTACTTTTTGGTTCCCAGGAGCGGTCCTCGGGACCATATCCTTTCCAATCGATGAGGTAATGGACCCTCCCTCGAACAAGCTTGGAGTTGAGGATACACCTTACTTCATATTCCTCTTCACCATCGATTTCCACCGGCTGAGGCCTTGGAGGCAGTCTGGTCTGGGGAAGGCAAGGCTTTAACAGGGACACATGGAAAACCGGGTGTATGTGCCAGGAAGATGGGAGCTTCAATCTCATGGCTACAGGGTTGATTACTCGATCTACAGGATACGGGCCTATGAATTTAGGTTTCAACCGGGTATTGCCTTTAAATTTCAAATGTCTAGTAGCTAGCCACACTCTATCTCCCACCTTATAAGACGGTTCTGGGGAACGCTTTTGATCCGCATAGGTCTTGTCGCGGGTCTGAGCTAAGCCTAACTACGCCTTAGCGTTGTGCAAGACTTTGCGGAGGTGTGCGTGATGGGCATGAGTGGTAGGGTGTGTGGAATGTGCTAGCCACTCAAAGGGTAACATGTTCGGGTGATGGCCTGTTAGACAAAAGACCGGGGAGCATCCTAGGGAGGAATGTTCTGCGTTATTATATGCAAATTCAACGGTCCAGAGAAGAGTGCTCCATTCCTCTTCGTGTTGTAGGGTAAAGCAGAAAAGGTATTGCTCCAGCGTTTGGTTCAATCTCTCAGTTTTTCCATCTGTCTGCGGATGGTAGCTAGTTGAAAGGCGGGCATCAATTTTCATGGTATCACATAAGGCCTTCCAGAAACGCGAAGTAAACTGGGTTCCTCTATCTGTGATGAGCACTGCTGGGATACCGTGAGAACGTAAAATGTGCTGCAAAAACACTTGGGCCAATTCCACCGCCGAGGGTAGTTTGGTGAGAGCGATGAAGTGGCCCATCTTGGTCAAGTGGTCCACGACGACCAATATGGTGTTATGACCCATGCTCGGGGGCATGTCCACAATGAAGTCTAGGGACAGCGTATGCCATGGTGTTGGAGGTATGGGTATGGGTCTCAGCAACCCGCTTGGTTTTTATGTGATATCTTCCCTTGAGTACAGATGGCGCACACAGACACGTACGTAGCCGTGTCAGCCGGTAAGGTCGACCACCAAAAATGCCTTTTCATTGCTTGTACGGTCTTCTGTATGCCGAGATGTCCACCCAATGGTGAGTCGTGAACCCATCGCGGGGCGTGTTGTTGTAAAGGGCCATTTGGTATATATAATTTATTGTCCTGAGACAGCAGTCCCTTACAAGTCGTGCGTTTCTCGGGTTCCTCGTCTATCCAGGCCTGGACATTGGTTTCTCCGATTTGGCTTTTCACCATGGTCAAAAAGTCGTGGTTAGTCGTTGAGGCCAGGATCGTTGCAGGAAAAGAGGCATTGGACAGTATCACAGGTGGTTCGTCTTGTAGCACTTGGTTAGGTTCAGGTGTGGGAGTTGGTCTTGATAATGCATCCGCCTTCCCGTTTTGGGGTCCGTGCCGATATTTAATTACGAAATTGAAGTCCGAGAAGAACAACGACCATCGGAGTTGTCTGGGTGTCAGGGCTCTTGCGGTTTTCAGGAACAGCAGATTCCGGTGGTCCGTGTAAATCTCCACTGTGTGCTTGGCCCCTAGTAGATAGTGTCTCCACTCTTCGCAGGCTCTTTTTATAGCCAGCAGTTCCTTGTCTGTGATGCTGTAATTTACCTCACAAGACGAGAGCTTCTTCGAAAAATAGGCAACTGGATGAAGTTGGCCTGTGTTGGGGTGCCTTTGAGAGAGAATACCTCCTATGGCGTAATGGGATGCGTCTGTCTCTACCACAAAAGGAAGATCGGTATATGGATGCCTCAAGACTGGGGCTTGGGTGAAGCATTTTTTGAGGCTCTGGAAGGCTTGTTCTGCTGATTCAGTCCAAAGGAACTTGGCTCCTTTCCTTAGTAGATGCGTTAAGGGTTGTATGATACGGGAGAACCCCTTTATGAACCTCTGGTAGAAATTTTCGAAACCCAAAAAACTCTGGAGTGTTTTTACAGTGGAGGGCGATTGCCACTGTACTATGGCTTGAATCTTTTTGTTATCAATACATAGCACGTTTGGTCCTATGATATATCCAAGGAATTCCACTTCTGTGGCGTGAAAAAGACAGTTCTCTAATTTGGCATACAGAGCGTATCGTTGTAGTCGTTCCAGCACTGCCGCCACATGACGAACGTGTTCTTCCACGGAAGAGGAGTAAACAAGGATGTCGTCGATGTAGACAATACACAACACGTCCAATAGGCCTCGCAACACCTCATCCATGAAGTACTGGAAGGCGGCGGGTGCGTTGCAAAGCCCGAAGGGCATGACTTGGTATTCGTAGAGCCCAAACTTCGTCCGAAATGCGGTTTTCCATTCGTCCCTAATGGCGCACCCGCACTAGATGGTAGGCTCCTCTCAAGTCTAGTTTAGTGAAGATCTTGGCTCCTTTCAATTGGTCCAAGAGAACGGAAATCAAGGGTAAGGGGTATCTGTTTTTTATAGTTACCCTATTGAGGGCGCGGTAGTCTATGCAAGCCCTTAAGCCGCCTTCTTTCTTTGGTATGAAGAAGAGTGGTGAGGAGGCAGGGGAGGATGAGGGACGAATGAATCCGGTGGACAACAAGTTAGCAAGGTATTGTTGCAAGCAGGTAGTTTCAGCTGCCGTGAGAGCATACACTCGACTGCACGGTATAAGGGCTCCAGGTTTTAGGTCGATCACACAGTCGTAGCTCCTATGCGGGGGCAACCGTCCTGCCTCTTGTTCGCTGAAAACGGAGTGGAACTGTTGATACTCCTTAGGCAAGGTGGAGGTACAACAGAGGGCCTCGTTGCTGACTCCCAGGGGGAGCAATCCTGCGGGGCTTTCGACGTTTTTCACGAGTCCAACCTTCTCTTTAGTGCAGTGCTCCCTACAAACGGCGTAGTTCATGGAGACGGAACGTGCCGCCCATTGCACCAAGGGATCATGGTACGTCAGCCAGGGCATTCCCAGTATTAGTTTAAAATGGGGAGCATCAATTAAGTCGAACTGAATATACTCGAAGTGGTGCGCCCCTACTTGCATCAGGACCTGTTGCGTATGCAAGCGTATCAATCCCGAGGTCAGGGCTGACCCATCCACTGCCTTCACTGGCTCAGGATGTTCTTTCTTTATGCAGGGAACGCCTATTTCTTGGGCGTATTGTTGATCGATAAAATTGCCCGTGGCCCCAGAATCTAACAGGGCATGGACCATGATATGTTCTCCAGATGGCAGATCCAGAGTAACACATAAGTTCAAGTGGGCCACAGCCGCTTGAACGTTGTTAGCCACGGCTGGAGAGACCTCTTCCTCCCAAGGCCTCAAACAAGGGGTCTCGGTCTTGTTTGAGAGCGTCAGTTTCCCAGGTCTCCTGAAGCACAATCAACCGCTGTTAGGTTCTGGACTGCAGGGCTAGCCTTTTTTATGAGTCGAGATCGTGTCTTACATTCCTTGATAAAATGTCCTGGTTTTCCACAGTACAGGCACAATCTCTGTTTTCGTCTTTGGTCTTTCTTCTCTTGGCCTAAGGGTACTCATATTCCGCTGATCTGCATGGGTTCGGATCCATCGGCGGTGAGGTTGCGTTCTTCAGTAACTGGCTTGGTGCGCGGAAGGTAGATCCTGGCTTCTGCTCGGTACTTATTCCCTTTCCGCTCCTGGAGCCTGTGATCCAACTGAACTGTGAGGTCAATCAGTTCCTCACATGAGTCAGGCATGTGCACTACCTGTGCTAATACATCCTTCAGCTCTCCTTTCAGCCCTTGGTAAAACATAGAGGCTCGTTTCTCTACCGGCCAATTGGTTTCAACAAGGAGACGATTAAAATTTGAGATATACGAGAGAAGGTCTTGAGAGCCCTGTTTAAGGGTGAGAAATTTGCGGTCCAAAGACAGATGGTGCGCCTTTCTGTCAAACAGTTTGCGCATCTCGTTGCAGAATTCTGGTAAATTATACAAAACCGGGTCATCTCTTTCTATCAAAGAGACCAGCTAGCCTTGCGTAGCCCCACCCTGGGCTTGAATAGTGGGTCTAGAGTCAGTTGAACGGGCTGTTACGGGGGGCGGTAATGTCCAATCCCTTATGTAGGAGCCATTCCCCCCACCACTCATAGGACTAGTTCTAGATAAGCCAGCCACCTCCCGCATCATAGAGCCCATCTTATTCCGTAACTCCAAATTGTCGCCTCTGAAGGCATCTACCTCCATTCGTAAGGCGGTTAAGGTTTCTAATACTGACGTAAGGGTCGTAGTGTTATCCATCGCTCAGGCTGTAAGTTTCCGTGGGCTTGTCAATCTGTCAGACTGTGGACAGGAAACCACTAACCTGTCAAGCCAGATACAGCAGGAGCGATGGGTGCTGCTAGATTACCCCGTCCCCACCACGGGGCAGCCCAAGAGTGTACGTGTATCACTCAACGGTCTACTCCATAACAGGGGAAAGGGAAAAAAGGGACAAAGGAAACAAAAAAGGTGTAGCTGCGAAATCACGCCCTGGGAGACGACATGTAAGCGTGGACCTCAGATCACCTGGGTGGCTCTGTCTGTCTAACTCCGCATTCCCTGCAGTGAGACAGAAGCACAACACACATGTATACCCACATCTATCATTGGCTATGGGGGCAAATAAAGGCTTCATATGAAGGCACTTACGGCATAACGTGGCTACATTCTGGCAAAAAGAATAAAACAAAAAACACCCATGTATTTTCTGGGCAGCAAATAACTAATAAAGGAAGGCCACCAAGACTCCCCTTCTAATTCAGTATGTCTGAAGCTTCCTTAAGGAGCAATAATACACAAGTACTTAGCTGTGGTTAGCGGCTGTAAGCGCGCTCCTGCGCAATGTCCTACCGCCCTCTGCAAGAGGATGACCAAGCCTTATCGGAAGAAGAGAGAGACGAGTGGCGCGTCTCTGTACAGCAACGTTCCCCCTTCAGTATGCGAATTCCCCATGCTTACAACACAAAAAGAAAGGAATCGAAAAGGCTAATGCGGGATCCGAGCCTTTCAGGCGGCTCGCCGACAAGCGTCCGCTCGTGTAAGAAGTTTCCAATGTAAACAATAATCCTCACAGGCACGGCGGGTTCACAGTCCGACGTACCAGCTGGTTAGCGCGTTACGAAACTCGCTTCCTCACGTCCGACATCCGCCACCATGATTGCAGTCTCGTTCTTGCTATGAGCGAAGCGCTGTTCTCGCTGTGTGCGAAGCATTGTTCTCGCTGTGTGGATGGAGCACAAAGAAGGAGAACATCCAGGGATCTCTACGGGAGAAAATAGAACGCAGACTCGGCATCCTCAAACCTTACTTGATTGACAAACACCGGCCCATGTGTGGGCGGTGCTTAAATATGCTTCCGTTTCATACGCCACGTGATTGGGCCCTCAGGATTCTGGGCATTGTAGTGCCAATTACCATGAAGCGTTAAATCCTCCTCACACTTGCTCCTGTCCTACATGTCTCTGCCCGCTATCTGCGCTTGTACGTGACATCAACAGTGCCAACGCCCGATGAACGTTAGATAGATTTTTTTTTTTGTGGCTATTCCAACTTGGTTTCAAGTGCAAGACTTTTCCATTGTATAATAAAATGTATCCCTTTGGTTGCCCTATCCATGAAGAGGAGGAGCCTTTGCGGCTCCACATCCAGGTCCAGATGGGTCTGTTTGGTCCTCTTGGTCTACGTAGAGTAAGATAGTGTTTGTAGTAATAATTTTGCCTTCCCTGATATTGGTACTTGGGGTGATGTTTTTCCTTGAAGAGAAATACCCTGTACATGCTTGGATAAGTACTACGCCTGCCCCCCCGAGCATATTTTTGTCACCTTAGCACCCCACAAGGAAGAACACCGGAAGTCTTATAAGGACAATGTTTTAATCCAAACTTTGCACCAAGCCCATGCTGCCTATAATACGACAAAATGTTGAGTGTGTGGTTTGTTGCCCTCTGTAACGCACCAAAGTGAGAATTTGTTGCCTATGCCTCTGTCCTATGTTAATAGTTGTGAGGGGTGGTTCACTTTGCTTAGTATGGTCTGCTCGTTCCCTCAAGCTGACACCCTGGAATGTAAAAGTACTCGTTTTCACACCTTGACAATGAATGTGCGTTTTCAGCATAGAGTCCCATCTGGCATTACCCCTGGCAGTGAGCAGTCTAGTCCTGTGTTCTTGAGTTACTGTCACTGGGCATCAGACCAGGGAAAGAAGGGGAACTGGACACAGGTGAAATAGGAAAAATTCTCACAGTTTAATGCATCAGAGTATTACCAGTCCTTCCAAGCCCGTAACGTCACAGAAGATAAGCCCATACCTCTGGCAGTAGTGGATGTAATGGCCCCTTTTTGTGTTCAGGGGACAGGAGACATAGAGGTGGGGGAGAGCCGATGCAACACCACTTATGCATTAAGGGTATCCAAAAGTCCGCCCTTGATTCCGCCGCCTAATGTTTATTTTGTCTGTAGAGCCCGTGGCTATGTGTGGCTCCCTGAGGGCTGGTCTGGGCGATGTTACCTTTCCTACCTCCTGCCCGCAGTATATATAGCCCCTCCCAACTACCACAAGTATCATCGCCTACAGCGTAGAGGTGTTCCAGCCCCCAAGTTAAGAGGATAATTAACACAAAAGACAAAGATCAGACAGACACGACCCTGCAGCAGTTTACTGACGCGGTGAAAGGCATTTTACCCTTCTGGGGCCCTATGGCCAACAGCCTCAATATTAAACGACTCACCCATGTAGTTAAAGGGGTTATCAATAGAACAGCAGGAATATTGATGAATATTACAGTAGAAGTCCAGACCACAAGACTTGTTTCCCTTCAAAACCGGATGGTTCTGGACGTTATCTTAGCTGATCGGGGTGGGGCCTTTCGTGTCACTGGTAGTAGCTGCTGCGTTTACATCCCAGATCACGCCCCCACTGTGTATGCTGCCATACAGAAATTGCACAAGATAGCTTCAGAGATGCATCAGGAAAATGGTACCTGGTCACTTATGGGCTGGTTCTGGGGCTTGTTCGCTACATGTGGTTGGAAGATTCTCATTTTCCTGATAGCTATAGCTGGCATTATCCTGATTTGCTGTTTATGTATCCATTGTCTTCCAGCTTGCTGTACCTCTTGTGTTTCAATGCTAAAAGTATGTCCCAGGGCATGGGGACCTGACCCAAATGCAAAGGCCATGATGATGCAGGGTATTCAGGACTTGCTCAACATTGATGAAGGCATTTACGAGTATTTAATTCAGGATGTTGACATTTTATAGTACTGGCCTTGGTAAATAGTTTCTCTTTATTAATTGGTGATATATATATGTGTTTAGTTCTGAGGTTTTAGAATTGTAAAGACCCTACCTGATGGCGCCATTTTTATCCGTGTCATACTGTACTATGACTGAAGATTGAGCTTTCTGTCTCATGGTGCTTGCCTCAGCGGAGCAGCTGCTCCTGCACCCCCTCTCCACCTCCTGTTCCCAAGGCTGAAATCTTGCTGCCCTAGTGAATGTATTATCTGTTTTTGCATAACTTTGCCGTTGGATATGTTTGTTCCCACATCTTAGAATGGTAGGCTCCAGACGAGCGGCTTTGGGGTCGAGATAGCCTGTACCTGGCTCTGTAACATGACTCATCCTTGAGTGCCTCCTTTGTTCATCCTGGTCTGAACTGGAATTTTCCTGCCTGGGCGGACCCTTGAAGGTGCAAGTTTGGTATAATTGTTATCCCCGAGTTGGAGGGAGTCAGTCCCTCGGCTGTCCTCCCAGGAGACAGGTCAGACTGGGCTCCGTTGCAACGCAAATACTAATAAATATATAGTTTGTATTCTCCTCTATCTGACCGACTCTTCAATACTAGGAAGGCATAGAGGTGGTCCTGAGTGACCCGAATGACCCGTTTTTTGGGTAATTTCCTTCATATACATCGTCAATTTTCATATTTTTGTTTCTGCACTCACTGACTGTTCAGTTGTAGTTGTTTCATTAGCAAGAAGAAATACTTAATTGTTCTTTGCTGTTTCTCTTTGGAGAGGGGAATCTTCTTTAGTTATTAAACCTTCCATTTGAACTTCCTGAACAGTAGCAAGAGGAGTGCGGCGGCTACCCAGGAGCTCACATGACCCACTGTTGAGAATCGGGCACATAGTGTGGTTTGATCAAATCTTTTGTCTAGGCGGCTGGCAAGAGGAGAAAGAAGTCAGTTTTGGTACATTCAACAGCCAGGCCAGGTACGGGCTCTCTGTAAGATGGCCCAAATTCTTTCTTGCCCACAATTCTTTCTCTGACCAATTCCCCAATCTTCGGGACCCCTGCTGGTCTCGCCGGTATGACCTTCACTTCTCCAGTGGCAATGCATATTACTTGGACATTGTTTTGTGCACCCAGGAATTCATTGAGTTTCTGTAAAAACAGTCAAACGTTAATTGATGTCAAATGGTGTTTCCGCCACCACTGTGCTGACATTATCGAGGTCTGGAATCCACATTCTCACAACAAACAGGATTTCGTATGGAGCACCCCCCCAGGGATTTTCTTGGCATGTTATTGAGTTCCCTCTGTACCCCATATAGGTGATTGACCCAACTGTGACCCAAGTCTAATACTCTTGCTGTTAAGGACTGCTTTCAGTCATGGTTTTTCCTCTCAACTATCAAATTTCCCTCTGGATGATGGGGGAGGAGTACCGCAAGGCCACACCCAAACTTCCCATGGCTTATTTGTAAGCCTGAGAGCTGAACATTGAGCACTAGTTGGAATGTAGTGTGCCAATTGCTCATGTCCCGATGAAGGCTAGCAAATCCTTTATAACAGTTTGAGCGTCAACCAAGCGCTGCGGACAAACCCAAAGGAATCTGGAGGATGAATCCACTGCCACCAAGAGGTAGTTGTAAGCTCTATCTGACTGTAAGGAATCGCAGTGATCTACATAAACATAGGCTGAGGCTTGTCCGAGATCAAAAGAAGTGCCTGGGGTGGACGTGCTACGGTTGAGCCCTTCATCTGCTGGCAGGTGTCACATTTGAGGAAAACGTCCTTGGTCTGTTTAGTAGGACATGGCCACCAATAGTGTTGCTTCTGTAGCGAGACTTTAGCAGTAACCCTTGCGTGTGCTGAATCAAGACCTTCATGTGCTGTCATGAGCACCCAAATCCCCGTCTATGCTAGAGTTTCCTAGAAGACAACCTGTTTAAGTTATGGGTGATCTCCTATAATGCTAAGGATGGCAAACATTGTAAACTGCACTTCATGTTGTATGGGTCGTCCTAGAATATTATTGTTAGCCCTTATTCCACTTAATCCAGGCTAGGGTATGCATGTGTACTTGTTGTTTGATGAAAGCTATACATGGTGTTATCCTAGAGGTGTTTAAATTCATGGATCTTCACTTGCACATGAACCTGTTCTGATTTGGCAGCAAGTTTCCCTCACATGTCTGAATACAAGCAGACAACGGGGAAAAAAACATGTGAACTGAACTTCGGAGCAGTTGCTCATAAATATTCCACGCGGTTACCTGAACCACGTGAAGCACAAGTCCTTGGAAGCCGGCACGAGCGGTGGAAGAGTATTTAAACTGCCCACACCATCAAAACGCATTTAGTGTCATCGGTGGCAGCATCAGCACTTATCTGATTCTCCTTCTCTGATCGGCGGTTTCCAGTGCTCCACTCCGGCTCCGTGCTGAGAGCTCCGGTGACCTTGTGCTCCCTTCCCGAGCCTTCTGTCATCTCCGAGGACATCTTCATCCTTCCGGCAGTCGTCTGAGATTATTTCCGGCACTGTCTTTATTCTTCCACGAATCAGATCTCCTTCCTCCTTTGAATGCTTCCGGTGACACAAACCTAAGGCAATAGAGAAAATAAGCAGATAAGTGGAACTTAGCAATTACCATCAAACATCGGTGAGTTTATTTTGAAAGTACTTTAACTGTGTGACAAGAAACACTTGGTAAAGCTCTAAATACCATTATTCTTGGAGAATCTATCCAAGACGAAGACTATTTTTAAGAAGGCGCTGGAACACTAAATTGTAGCTAACTTAGATTTAGGAAAAGAGCCACGACAAAGAGACAATTACTCGAACAAACAATTGAAAGGACACTTGTGGACTCAGCACTTATTACAAGGACTTTATTTTCTGATATGTTAATGCTTTGAAAGGTATAACAAGTTATACAAATTGCAGAATCCTTCTTAACAGTGTTATTTCAGGACTATTTGTTTATAGTTGTTTTTTCTTTCTACAGACAAAAGCAACTGAAGAAGCAATACAGTTGTTCAAGTTACCAAATACAAACCAGAGAGAGTATTCTAGAGAGCAAGTGTTTTTAGGTATTACGATTTAGACTTATCTTGTAAAGATTACTTATATATCTGCCAATATTATTGTATGTTCCAAACACATCGAGACCTTTGTACTTACCTGTTGATATTTGTGCATCCTTTTAGAACATTAAGAAAACTATCGGAGGTCAGGAGAATTATCCTTCTAATCCAGCCCCTGCTAGAAGAAAGTGTTTCAGAATTCAAGAGGTACCCTGCACTCCAGGAAGAGTCTCTCTCTCTCTTTTACTTCCATTCCCCCTTTCCCCTCAGGGGCTTTCTGAGCGACAGAGTGTTAACTTACTTCTGGCACTTGTTGAGCTCCTGGGAGGACTGGGGTTCGGTCGTAATCATCAAGAGCAAGGAGAACAGATGAGTGTCTTCCTTGACAGAAGACCAAGCCAAAAAACTTTTACACTGTTTTTGACGACGATCAAACATGGAATTTTCTGGGGAGAGATGCAACAATTAAAACATGAAAATCCAGCTCTCAAAGAGGAACTAGCTAAGAGTAGAGCAGGCTTCACGCAATGGAGAGAGCTTAAGGGTCCAGACATATGTCCAATGTTGGCCCCCTCCAAGTTTAGTCCACAATCCTTGAATATGAGTTCACAACAGCCTGAGCAAAATATACAAGTAACAGTTGTCTCCCCTACTCCAGTTCCTTTAGCAAATCCTGAACGTTTTAATGGAGATAGCTCCCGGTTCGTGGCTTTCATGAGCCAATGTCAACTACACTTTCTCTGTAAACCTCAAGTCTTTAATTCAGATTCTGCAAAAACAGCATTCGTGAATTCCTACCTAGGTGGAGTAGCAGCCAATTGGGCTTTTCCTTTGATAGACACTAATGATTCCCTTTTACAAGATTTTGATAACTTTAAAGAAACTATGACACATTTGTTTTCCCGTCACGTTTTTGTGCAGTCCAGCGACAATGAGCTTTTAAACCTCTGTCAAGGCACAAAAGATCTTCTTACATATATCACTTCGTCACCGACTCCTTGCTGAAACACGTTGGCCAGAGGAGAAACGTACATCTTTGTTTTACAGAGGTCTCAAAGATGATCTTAAAGATTCTCTGGCACACATAGTTGAACAACCTGACGATTATGGGGAATTTGTTGATCTGGTTGTTAAGCTTGATCATCGGCTAAGTGAGAGAAAAGGTGAAAGAACCAAAACTGACTTTCGTCCCTTAGTATTAAAAGCAGAAAGAAAAGATAAAGAACCTAAGGGTGGCGAACCAGAACCTATGCAAATCGAGGGCGTGAGAGGTCCATTGTCTCTTGAAGAGAAGGAAAGAAGACATAAAGAAAAATTATGTCTTTATTGCGGTAAAGCAGGGCATTTTGCCAAGGAATGCACAGCCAAACCGCAAAATAAGAAAAACGTAGCATTATTACTACCAGAACACCTTGAATCGGGAAATTAATTGTCTTGAAGAAAGCAGAGGCCGTCTCTTTGAGAAAAGGAATAAAAAAGATCTCAAAACATATAATAAACATTAATAAAAGCATACCTAGACACATGATGCTTTTAATGACAATCATTATCACGGTTCAACAAAGACACATCTTGACAATTTTATTAGACTGCGGTGCAACTGGAAATTTCTTTGATATCCAGTTAGCGCAAAAATTAGGAATTTCACAAGTACCAGAATCTAAACCAGAGCCCGTGAGAGCTGTAGATGGCTCTGCGCTACCTTCAGGATTGATTCGATTTCATACTACCCCTTTGACCATAGTGAGTGAGAATGGTCATACGGAACAGATAATGTTTGACTTGATTGATACGCCAACATTCAGAATAATCTTAGGGATACCTTGGCTAGAATAGCATAACCCTAACATTGATTGAGTCCAAAGAACTGTGAGACTTGATTCAACCTTTTGTCGAAACAATTGTTACCAAGAAGCTCAAGATCCTATATATCCCTTACATTGTGCTTGCACTCAAGCTGAACTAGACATTTTACCCAATGACTATAGAGACTATGCTGATGTCTTTGATCCAGTCCAGGCTATTAAACTCCCACCCCCATAGAGTTTACGACTGCGGGATTGACTTAATACCTGGGGCCCCTTTACCTTGTAGTCGCATATATCCCCTTACAGAACGTGAAACAGAGTACTTGCGAAGTTACCTTGATGAGCTCCTTGAAAAGGGGTTTATGCATCATTCCAGTTCACCTGTGTCATCGCCACTCTTCTTTGTAGCCAAAAAATCTGGAAATCTAAGGGCTAGCATAGACTATCGCGCAGTTAACAAAGCCACTATCAAGAATCGTTACCCTCTTCCTTTGATTCCTGTCCTCTTAGATCAAGTGAAGGGTTCAACAATATACACGAAGTTGGATCTTCGGGGCGCGTATCATTTGATATGCCTCAAAGAGGATGACGAATGGAAAACTGCGTTTCTCACAAAATTTGTATTATTCGAATATACTGTTATGCCGTTCGGGTTATATAACGCCCCGGAGGCATTTCAGTATTTCATAAACAAAAATTTTCATGATCTCCTCGACGCCTGTGTAATAGTCTACATAGAGGATATCCTTATTTTTTCAAAGAGCCAAGAAGAACATGTGGTCCATGTAAAAACGGTATTACAGAGACTAAGAGAAAACTCTCTTTATGCTAAACCCGAAAAATGTGTCTTTCATGCCCATTCGGTGGAGTTCTTGGGATACATCCTAACGCCTAACAGCGTGACTATGGATCCCAAAAAGGTTGACGCCATTCTTAATTGGCCCATCCCTACCTCAGTAAAGGATATTCAAAGGGTTTTAGGTTTTGCCAATTTCTACCGACGATTTATTGCCAACTTTTCCAGGATTGTAGCTCCTATTACACAACTATTAAAAAAGGGGCAACTCTTTTGTTGGACTGATGAAGCTAATACAGCATTTCTAACTCTCAAAAAGGCTTTCACTACAGCTCCAGTACTATCTCATCCCAATCCTGACCAACCATTCTTTGTTGAGGCGGATACTTCTCAAACAGCTGTAGGGGGAGTTTTGATGCAAAAAGACCCAAAGACAGGTCATCTCCACCCATTGGCATATTACTCACGAAAACTCCTACCGGCAGAGCAAAACTATACCATAGCTGAGAGAGAACTACTGGCTATTAAGGATGTCTTTTCTGAATGGAGACATCATCTGCTAGGGGCCAAACATACAATAATCTTCTTCTCTGATCATAAAAATCTACAATGTTTTACCTCTCCCAAGGCATTAATACCAAGACAGATGATGTGGTTACACTTTTTAGTGAATTCGATTTCCTTATTACTTATCAACCTGGTCAGAAACAATTATTATCAGACACCTTATCTCGATTAAATGAGAAAGATTCAAAAGATCCAAAAGGCCAAATTCTAAATGTCATTCCAGCTGAACGCATTGTAGCAGCTATTCACTCCGACACCTTCTTAACTGAGGTGAAAATTGAATCTCAAAAGATCAATCCGAATGATTGGAACCGAAAGACACACAATTCAATACAGGATGGATTCTTGTTAAACAAAAATAGATTATTCATCCCGTCAAAAGAAAAAAGGGAACAAATCATAATATGGCATCATGATTCCGGTCTAGCAGGCCATCCTGGCATCCAAAAAACTCTGGAACCATGTGAAAAACATTTATGGTGGGATACTATGAGAAAGGATATTCAGGAATACATAAAAAAGTCCCATTTGTGCCCGTCATAAGTCCATGAACATAGCACCGGCTGGACTCTTGCAACCATTACCTATTCCATTGAATGCCTGGCACACTATCAGTGTAGACTTTATAACCGAGCTTCCCGTCTCTAATAATTCTACTACTATAGTAGTTTTTGTTGATTTACTATCTAAAATGTGCCATTTCATTCCCTAAAAAAGATACCAACATCAAACGAATTCTGTGACATATTTATTCAACAAATTGTTAGGTTACACGGCTTGCCTAGTAAAATTGTTTCAGACAGAGGCCCTCAATTAATTTCAAAATCTTGGAGAAACGTTTGTGAGCAATTGGGAATAGAAGTGCCCTTATCATCTGCCTTCCATCCCCTGACGGATGGGCAAACCGAAAAAGTTAACCAATATGTAGAACAAACCTTACAATGTTTCACAACAACCTTAACCTCTCAATGGGACAAAGCTCTTGCCCTAGCTGAATTTTCCTATAATAACAGTATTCATTCAGCCTTGGGATGTTCTCCTTTCTATTTCTCTACTGGTTACCATCCCCGCTGCATTCCTACACAAAAACCAATCACTCAGACTTTAGTACCATCTGTATCCGAAAAGATAAAAGAATTACAATTGATACAGGATAAAGCTAGAAAATGTTTGGTTCAAAACAAAATGAGAACTAAGGTACAGGCTGACAAACATCGCTCTCCCGAACCTTCTTACCAAATTGGGGACTTAGTTTGGTTGTCTACTCGCAACATTCGCCTAGACGGTCCAAGAAAATTACAACTGCGACTTAGAAGGCCATTTCGAATTCAAAAAATTATAAATCCCGTAACTATGCAATTAGACCTACCTGCTGAATATACAATTCATCCCGTATTCCATGTTTCACTGTTGAAACCCCACTATCCTGGAACCAGGAAGGATAATCCTCCCCCTCCAATCATCATTGACAATCATCTAGAATACAAAGTTAATCGAATTGTTGATTCCAAAAGAATAGATAAAAAATTATATTATCTCATAGATTGGAAGGGGTACGATATAACAGAACGGTCCTGGGAACCAGCTTCTCATGTGAATGCTCCCAGATTGATTAGACGTTTTCACTCCCTTCATCCCACTAAACCAAGGCCTGTGGGACGACCTTTGCGGGGGAGAACTGTCATGAGCACCCAAATCCCCGTCCATGCTAGAGTTTCCTAGAAGACAACCTGTTTAAGTTATGGGTAATCTCCTATAATGCTAATGATGGCAAACATTGTAAACTGTACTTCATGTTGTATGGGTCGTACTAGAATATTATTGTTAGCCCATATTCCACTTTATCCCGGCCAGGGTATGCATCTGTACTTGTTGTTTGATGAAAGCTATACATGGTGTTATCCTAGAGGTGTTTAAATTCATGGATCTTCACTTGCACATGAACCTGTTCTGATTTGGCAGCAAGTTTCCCTCACATGTCTGAATACAAGCTGACAACGGGGAAAAGAACATGTGAACTGAACTTCGGAGCAGTTGCTCATCAATATTCCACGTGTTTACCTGAACCACGTGAAGCACGAGTCCATGGAAGCCGGCACGAGCGGTAGAAGAGTATTTAAACCGCCCGCACCATCAAAACGCGCTTGGTCTCGTCGGTGGCAGCGTCAGCACTTATCTGATTCTCCTTCCCTGATCGGCGGTTTCCTGTGCTACCCTCCGGCTCCGTGCTGAGAGCTCTGGTGACCTTGTGCTCTCTTCCCGAGTCTCCTGTCATCTCCGAGGACATCTTCATCCTTCCGGTAGTCATCTGAGATTATTTCCAGCACTGTCTTCATTCTTCTATGAATCAGATCTCCTTTCTCCTTCGAATACTTCTGGTGATACAAACCTAAGGCAATAGAGAAAATAAGCAGATAAGTGGAACTTAGAAACCATCAAACATCGGTGAGTTTATTTTGCAAGTACTTTAACTGTGTGACAAGAAACACTTGGTAAAGCGCTAAATACCATTATTCTTGCAGAATCTATCCAAGAGGAAGACTATTTTTAAGAAGGCACTGGAACACTAAATTGTAGCTAATTTAGATTTTGAAAAAGAGCCACGATAAAGAGACAATTACTCGCACAAACAATTGAAAGGACATTTGTGGACTCAGCACTTATTGCAAGGACTTTATTTTCTGATATGTTAATAGTTTGAAAGGTATAACAAGTTATACAACTTGCAGAATCCTTCTTAATAGTGTTATTTCAGGACTATTTGTTTATAGTTGTTTTTTCTTTCTACAGACAAAAGAAACTGAAGAAGCAATACAGTTATTCAAGTTACCACATACAAACCAGAGAGAGTAATCTAGAGAGCAAATGTTTTTAGGTATTACGGTTTAGACTTATCTTGTAAAGATTACTTATTTACCTGCCAATATTACTGTATGTTCCGAACACATCGAGACCTATGTACTTACCTGTTGATATTTGTGCATCTTTTTAGAACGTTAAGAAAACTATAGGAGGTCAGGAGAATTATCCTTCTAATCCAGCCCCTGCTAGAAGAAAGTATTCCAGAATTCAAGATGTACCCTGCACTCCTGGAAGAGTCTCTCACTCTCTCTTTTACTCCCATTCCCCCTTTCCCCTCGGGGGCTTTCTGAGATACAGTGTGTTAACTTACTTCTGGCGCTTGTGGAGCTGCTAGGAGGACTGGGGATCGGTCGTCATCATCAAGAGCAAGGAGAACAGGTGAGTGTCTTCCTTGACATGTGTAGCTAGTATTAATTCCAGTCTGCAATCAGTGTTTGGTATTACTCTATCCCCCACTCCAGGAATCTGAGCATACAGAATATTTTGTGCATCTAACTTGTAGAAGTACTTGAGTGGAAAGCCTATCGGCAGGTGTGTGTAATTGCGCATGGCATTGACAGCCACCATGATGTTTCTGTCTGATCTTGTGCTAGAACGAGTGATTGCATTAACAGTAGCAGTGCAAACTGTTGCCTTAGCGGCTTCCTCAGACACTGAATTTCCTGCAACGTGAACGCCAACACATTGATGACTCAATGAGAGGATAACATGAGCCAGTGACAAACATTCTTTTAGTATTTCTAACGCTAGCTTTGTTGTGTAGGTTCTGCGTGTTTTGGATGACCTAAACTGAGGGCTTGGTGTCCCAACCGCTTCCGGACACCCCCACAGGATATGTCAGCCGTTAGACCAGCTAGCTCTACAGTGCCACTACCAACCCCCAGTGGAGTAGGTAGTTTCTGGCAACCACTGAGTATGACAACCCTGATTCTTCAGGGATCGTGAAAAACAGTACAGTAAGTCTCGCTCAGACACTCGTGCTTGCTTTCTCTCAGAAAATACACAGGATGGCAATTAGGACGTTTCAATAAGTATTTATTGGTCCAGCGGCAGCCTTGCGTAAAACATATCTGCTGTGACAATCAGGAGACAGAAACATACAAAAGACGTTGCTAGTACCAATATAGTGAATAGCAGATACATTTCTACCATAGTGCTAATAGGATGAACATAAGCAGTTCAGATAAAAACAGTAGCACTTACACATTCCTAAAATGCACACCCTAGGTAATTTGCCTAAATGAACCTAGTGTACCATTGACCAGTCCTCGGGATCGGTTTGATGACTGAGAGGTCCACCTCTTGATCTAACCAAGCCTACAAGCCGTGATGGCACAGGTCATCGGAAGGATCAAGTGGGGGAAGGAAAGGAAGGGAACAGCGGGGAGGGAGATCTGAAACAAGAAGAAATAGAACATACAATGGTAAACAGTGCTTTCATAAAAACACATTATACGAAAGCCAGGTCTCTAAGCCAAGCCAGGTAACTTAACCCCCAGTACCTGCAAAGAAAAAGAATCATCCATGTAGAGATTGTAATAGAAACACAAGTAGAGGGGGTGCCTTCTGTGTGGGCGAGCTTGTTTTGGGTATGTCTGCAGGAACGAGAGAAAAAACACTCAATATGCATGCACGATTCCACCCTCTTTCTTTTTCTTTGCCCTTTATCCTCAGGCACGGAATTCTTGCCGAGCACCTACCCTTCTCTAGACTGCACCGTTCCTCACAGGGATAGAGCGTAGACCTCTACCACTCATACCAACCCCTGTTAAAGATAGAGCCAGAGAGAATACCATTAAACAAGACTGTGGATATGTTACGTCACATAACACAGCAAGCCACATTAATTCAGTCACATCAGCTCATCCCCTTAATTGCTGCTTTACTCTGTAGCGTAACTGTCTGTGATCCATACGACCTTGGCTGTGTATGGTTCCAGTCTAATGACTCTTACACGGCCTTCTGCGGGACCACAGTAACTAGTAAAACTCGGTGAAGGTGAGACACCCTTAGGACATATAGTAGCAACACACCCCCGCCGGCCGACAATGCAGGCCGATCATATCCGAAGCGCAAGCAGCGCTGCCAACCAGGGAACGCCAGCCTCCGCACGAGCAGCAGCTCACCAACGGAGGATGGCACAGGGACAAGAATAATAGTAGCAACACACCCCCGCCGGCCGACAATGCTGGCCGATCAAATCCGAAGCGCAAACAGCGCTGGCAACCAGGGAACGCCAGCCTCCGCACGAGCAGCAGCTCACCAACGGAGGATGGCAGAGGGACAAGAATAAGCAGCGGTGCAAGGCATCCTTACCGGACCAAGACTGCCACGACGGGAACTGTAGTGGACGAACGTACCCCAATGCTGTGAATTTCTGACAGCGTCCCGGGACTCAACTTCCTGTTTTATGCGTCTTCTCACGACGTCGAGCGTGACGCGCTAGGAATTCTGGCTGTGTAGTTCACGTCAGCGCGGCGGACGGCTGGTGACGTGTTCCGTCTCTCATGTCGTGCGCTCGCAGGAATGGGGCTATGACAGTACATCCCTCCCCACACAAGAGCGCACCAAAGGACCAGGTTTCAACGGATTGGCACGGTGAAAGGCTGCCACCAATCGGGGTGCATGAACGCCCAATGCAGGCTCCCACGAATTTTCTTCAGGGCCGTACCCTTTCCATGCTACCAAATACCACAATTTCCGGCGTCGTAACTTGGAGTCCAACACCCCCTGCACTTCGTATTCAATGTCGCTATCCACCATTACCGGTGGAGGCGGCTTCTGGACTTGGGCAGCGGGTGGTTTTAATAAAGACACGTGGAATACCGGATGGATGCGCAGGTGCGACGGGAGTTTCAATTTCACCGCCACCGGACTTATGCGTTTCACAATCCGGTAAGGCCCAATGAATCGGAGGTTAAACACGCTGTGTTTCCTAAAGCGTATATTCCTGGTGGATAACCAAACCGCATCCCCTTTACCATACAATGGCCCCTGTCGTCGGTGTTTGTCCGTCGCTGCCTTATACCGCAACTTAACCGCCCGGAGATGCTCCTGCGCCTTGGTTAGAGTCTCCCGTATATGGGCCACCCTCTTGGACACCTACGGGAGGGCGTGATCAGTCGTTGGATGAACGAAAGGGAGAAAACGAGGATGGTGCCCATAGTTGCAATAGAAAGGGGAAGAGTTAGTAGAACTATGCGTGGCGTTATTATAGGCGATCTCGGCAAGCCACAGATAATCCACCCAGTTATTCCGACTAACGTCTACATAACAGCGGAGATACTGCTTGAGCGTTTGGTTGAGGCGCTCCCTTTGGTTGTCAGTTTGGGGGTGGAAGCTGGTGCACAGAGCAGTGCTGATATGCAGGGAGGAGCACCATTTCCTCCAAAACTGGGCCGTAAATTGCGAGCCCCTGTCGGACACGATCATACTTGGCACTCCGTGCAACCGCACTACATTCACCATCAGTAACCCCGCCAATTGGCCAGCAGAAGGCACCTGTTTGCAGGCAATGAAGTGCCCCATCTTTGTCAAGTAGTCAATAACCACCAGAATGGTTGTGCACCCCTGATCCCTAGGCAAACCGACTATAAAATCCAAGGAAATGTTGTCCCATGGCTTGGTGGGGGTTGGAAGGGGTTGAAGCAAACCCTGTGGACGTCTATGGTCCGATTTCATCGTGGCACACTGGGCACAGGAGGAAACCCAGTCCTTAACATCCGCCCTCAATGACGGCCACCAGAACTGACGGGCAATGTGTTCTCGAGTTTTCTCCACCCCAAGATGGCCAGCGCTCAGGGATATGTGACACCAAACGAACACTTGTTTTCTCAATCGTACCGTGGGGATCAACAGACGATTATTACGCATGGGGAACCCTCCATGGAGTCGCCATTCTGGGTGATAGCTAAGCCAGGTTTTCCAGCCGAATGTCGCCATCCCTCTCTGAATGTCTTTGAGGAAGGCGTCAGGTTGTATGGCGCCTATCACTTGTCCCTTATCTATGATGCTGTTCACCGGAGACCCTCCGGTTTCTTGGCAGAGGACCGGAGCGTGAGAGCGTCAGCCTTCCTGTTCTCCGCTCCGGGCCAGTGTGTGATGATGAAATGGAAGCCGGAGAAAAACAACATCCAACGAAGCTGTCGGGGAGTGAGATGTCTGGCTGCGGTCATGAATTGTAAATTCCTGTGGTCGGTATATACCGTTACCACATGTCTGGCTCCCATAAGGAAATGTCTCCGTTCCACAAAAGCCGCTTTAATGGCCAGGAGCTCCTTTTCGGCTATCGGGTAGTTCTTTTCAGCCGCATTAAGTTTCCTGGACATGTATGCCACTGGGTGGAGCTGACCTGTGGTGGTATGTCTCTGTGATAAAACGGCTCCTATGGCTACGTCTGAGGCATCAGCCTCTACGATATAGGGTTTCTCAGGATCCGGGTGTGAGAGAATGGGCGCGGTAATGAAAGCCATTTTCAAAGCCACAAAGGCCTTGTGAGTGGCCTCGTCCCAAGTAAACTTCTGCGATTTCCTCAACAACTGGGTTAGTGGGGCGACCAATTTGGAGAAACGATGGATGAACCTCCGATAAAAGTTGGCAAAGCCGATGAAACACTGTACGTCACGAACGTTTTGGGGAGGAGGCCAGTTCTTCAGTGCTGTGACCTTTCGTTCCGCCATCTCCTGGCCCGCTGGGCTTAGTATAACCCCCAGGAATTCTACAGTGTGGACGTGGAAGTCGCACTTGCTCAACTTGCAGAAGAGGTTGTGCTCCTGTAATATTCCGAGCACCGTATTCACATGTTGTACGTGTGATTCCTCGTCTTCGGAATATACCAGAATGTTATCTATGTAAACCACTAAATAGTGGTCCAAGATGTGCCGTAGGACGTCATTTAGGAAATATTGTAAGGCCGCGGGGGCATTACATAGCCCGAACGGCATCACTAAATATTCAAACAACCCATAGCGGGTCTTGAATGCGGTCTTCCATTCGTCGCCGTGTCTCATGCGAACCAGATGGTATGCTCCCTTAAGGTCAAGCTTGGTAAAGATAGTCGCCTTTTTGACTTGTTCCAATAACACACTGATCAGAGGCAAAGGGTACCGATTTTTCACAGTGATGGCGTTCAATGCCCTATAGTCCACACAAGCACGCAACTCACCATTGGCCTTAGGAATAAAGAACAGAGGGGAAGCGGCAGGGGATTTGGACGGGCGGATGAAGCCCAATCCTAGGAGTTTATCCAAATACTCCCTGAGATACTGTGTTTCGGGTTCCGTCAGGGCGTAAATCCGACCATTCGGAACCACTGCCCCTGGAACAAGGTCTATCTGACAATCATATTGTCGGTGGGGTGGCAACTCTTATGCTTGGACTTCACTGAACACCTGTTCGTACTGTTGATAGACCTCTGGAAGCTGGACGTTCTTTTCTGCAGCCGTGGCGATTATTGAGCCCTGAGCCAAGGCTAGGGCGGGTTCCTCAGGGATGTTGTGGCAGTGTTTAAGGCAGTACAAGGAGGACATGTGCACTGTTTTTGTTACCCAATCGATCTCAGGGTTGTGTCGTTGCAACCAGGGCAACCCAAATATAATCCCGTACTGTGGAGCATGGATGATACTGAAAGTGACCTGCTCTCTATGTGATTCCTCATAGAAGACCTCTATGCTTTCAGTGTTAAACCCAATAGGACCGGTACACAGTCTTCTGCCATCCACTGAGTATACTTCTTCGGGAGTGTCCTTGGGCACCAGACGTATACCCCTACGTTGCGCTTCACCCATGTCCATGAACATGCCCGTGGCCCCAGAGTCCACCATAGCAGACATCTGTATCCTATCAGATGCTACCCTCAACTCCACCGGAATCACTAAATGGCCTCGAGATATCGTGTCTCCTCCAGCCACAGAAGGGATGTAAGCCCGACTCCAAGAAACCCCTTTGTCTTTCTTCGAGTCACCTAGTTTTCCGATGCCGCCTCCACTGTAACTGTGGCTACTCGGGGGTTACAAAAGCGGCTGCTCTTAGGCTTCACAGGACACTCCCTAACAAAGTGTCCTCGTTTGCCGCAATATAGACAAAGACCCTGCTTGCGGCGGGCTTCTTTTTCTGTGGAGGTTAATGCTGCTCTTACAGCCCCTACGTCCATGGGTTCGGCGGCTGAGGGAGGGTTCATATGGGTAGCCTTCTGTCTTTCATACGTCTGCGGGTATCTCTCTTTATCTTTACGCACCCCCTTTCTTTCACTTAGCCGATGGTCTAAACGTAGCGCCAAGTTCATCAAATCCTCACATGAGGAAGGCTGTGGATCTATCTGCGCTATGATATCTTTATGGTCTTCCCTTAGCCCCTGGTGAAACAGGGCGGCCTGCTTGCTCTCAGGCCACTTGGTCTCGGCCACCAGTCTTCGAAAAGCATTTAGATAGGCTACTAATTCTTTATCGCCCTGTCTTAGTTCTAGCAATTCTCTATCTGCCGTATAGGAATCTGCTCGTCTATCGAATACCCTGAGGAATTCTACTCTGAATGCTTCCCAGTCGTGTAAGAGAGGGTCATCACGGTTCACTAATGGCACCGCCCATTGAGCTGCGTCCCCGGCGAGGTAGGAGATGAGAAATGCGACCTTCGCCTGATTCGTAGGCATCGATTTGGGTTTTCATGAAAAGTGAAGCATCACCTGTGTGAGAAACACCTGTACTGTACCAGAACCCCCATGGTACCTTTCTGGCGAGGCTAAAGGTATGGATACAGGCATCTCCACCACCACCGATGAGGCAGGGCCTGCCACCGGGCCTACATTAAACAGGTTCCTCTGTATACTGTCCAGCCTTGCTCTTAAATCAGCTGCCTCCTGTCTCGAGGCAGCTAATTCTCCCTGTATGGTCGCCAAGACTGCTATCACATCTTCAAGAGTGGCCATGCTCAACACAACCCGACCGGGAGGACCGAATTTCGTGGGTCGGAAATTCTGTAACATTGACCAGTCCTCGGGATCGGTTTGATGACTGAGAGGTCCACCTCTTGATCTAACCAAGCCTACAAGCCGTGATGGCAAAGGTCATCGGAAGGATCAAGTGGGGGAAGGAAAGGAAGGGAACAGCGGGGAGGGAGATCTGAAACGAGAAGAAATAGAACATACAATGGTAAACAGTGCTTTCATAAAAACACATTATACGAAAGCCAGGTCTCTAAGCTAAGCCAGGTAACTTAACCCCCTGTACCTGCAAAGAAAAAGAATCATCCATGTAGAGATTGTAATAGAAACACAGGTAGAGGGGGTGCCTTCTGTGTGGGCGAGCTTGTTTTGGGTATGTCTGCAGGAACGAGAGAAAAAACACTCAATATGCATGCACGATTCCACCCTCTTTCTTTTTCTTTGCCCTTTATCCTCAGGCACGGTATTCTTGCCGAGCACCTACCCTTCTCTAGACTGCACCGTTCCTCACAGGGATAGAGCGTAGACCTCTACCACTCATACCAACCCCTGTTAAAGATAGAGCCAGAGAGAATACCATTAAACAAGACTGTGGATATGTTAAGTCACATAACACAGCAAGCCACATTCATTCAGTCACATCAGCCCATTCCCTTAATTGCTGCTTTACTCTGTAGCGTAACTGTCTGTGATCCATACGACCTTGGCTGTGTATGGTTCCAGTGTAATGACTCTTACACGGCCTTCTGCGGGACCACAGTAACTAGTAAAACTCGGTGGAGGTGAGACACCCTTAGGACATATAGTAGCAACACACCCCCACCGGCCGACAATGCAGGCGATCATATCCGAAGCGCAAGCAGCGCTGCCAACCAGGGAACGCCAGCCTCCGCACGAGCAGCAGCTCACCAACGGAGGATGGCACAGGGACAAGAATAATAGTAGCAACACACCCCCGCCGGCCGACAATGCTGGCCGATCAAATGCGAAGCGCAAACAGCGCTGGCAACCAGGGAACGCCAGCCTCCGCACGAGCAGCAGCTCACCAACGGAGGATGGCACAGGGACAAGAATAAGCAGCGGTGCAAGGCACCCTTACCGGACCAAGACTGTCACGACGGGAACTGTAGTGGACGAAAGTACCCCAATGCTGTGAATTTCCGACAGCGTCACGGGACTCAACTTCCTGTTTTATGCGTCTTCTCGCGACGTCGAGCGTGACGCGCTAGGAATTCTGAGTAGTGTAGTTCACGTCAGCGCGGCGGACGGCCGGTGACGTGTTCCATCTCTCATGTCGTGCGCTCGCAGGAATGGGGCTATGACACCTAGCCTAGATCTGTAGCATGTATATGTATATATGTGTGTAGCCAAGAAACCCCTAGGGATGAACCAGCCCACTCACCTGATGGTTGAGAATAAAGGACCCTGTCTCTGCTTCGAGGATGTCAGCCCGCAAGGGATATCAGACTGCTGCGTGTCGAAGATTCAGCATGCAGGACTCCGTGTCAGCTTGGAAGGAATTTTCCTCTAATTTGTAGGGGCAAGTGAGAATCTTTTATATTAAAGTGGTCACTCCAGTGTTTTTTCTATTATCAATATGCTTTTAAAACAATCATGGATGTTTTGAAAACCACAATAAATGTTTTGAAAACGATCACCAATGCTTTTCTAAACAAGTGCGATTATGCACAGCTGGCTGTTGGCCAAGGATGAAAAAAGTGGTGACCCTTATACAGAATAATTCTGCCATGCCGGAGGACATGTTTATGTATGTCAGGTACAGGGATTTTGATAGAGTACAGAGAGCCGGGTGTCGAAGAGACAGGAGCACGCTACTAGGTAAAAGGTCACCTGTTTAGAATAGTAATTGTGGTGTGGATGGGACAAATGTATGTAATAGGGGTATACATGATAGGGCTAGCCTAAATGACAAGACAGCCTATGTAATGTCTTCTAAAGTCAGTACCGGGGTAAAGACAATTATGTGTTTTCCCTGATAGAGTGCTAGATCTCTCACTACAGCAGTCTGAACCGCTGTGAGAATTTTTTCAGTGGGTGCAAAACGCATTTCAGCATTTGTGTACAAATGTGATTTCTTTGCAATCAGTACTGTATCACCCTCATTGAAAGTGATATAGGTGTACCCGGTTGGTCCAGAGACTACGCGGCTCACCAGGTCAGTTGTGTTTACATCTTTGTGTAAATGCTTGGAAGCTATCATATCAGCTTGTACGGAACGTAAAATGTTTGTATGTTTCTTTGTCCAGTGGTTGATTGAAAAATCAGATCTAATTAAATGGTAGAACAGTTTTACTCGTAATCCAAAAATGTATGTTCTGCCAAAATTAAAAAATCCTAAAGTAAATTGTAGTCTTTTCAAAGTCGTCGGAGGTTGGAGCAACGCACATTTTTCTAAAAAATGTGCTGCCAGGCTTTTGCCTTCACTTAACAACTGGTATCCCAGAAACAGGACAATGAGATGAGCAATTTTCGATTTTTTTTAAATTAAATTTGTAGCCCAAGTGAGCGCACACTAGAATTTTGCAGTCTACTCTGGCCAAGTGTTCCATTAATTCATCATCCGTCAGATAGATATCATCTACATAGGACAATGCCTCCTCATCAAAATTTCAAAGTAACTCTGTCACTGTGTCTGAAAACAGCCCACGGCTAAACTTATACCCTTGAGGTAAACGGCAAAAATTGCCATTCTGAGCTTAGCGCTGAAAATGCTGTCAAATACCTGCTTTCAGGCAAATATTTTGGCAGAAAATCAATTTGAGATATCTAGTGTTGTTTTGTATTTGCTCTGCACGATGTTATTCATTAGGCGGCACTGTGTGCATTTTGTACTGCAAATCTGCGAGTGCATGTGTATAAATGTCTGTAGTCTAAGACTAGACGGTATGAATTATCCAGGTTCATTACAGGAAACAAGGGATTATTCATTGATGAGGTGCAATTTTCTATTTTACCCTGGTATTCAAGTTGTTTGAGGAGTTCCCTAACTTGATTTTTAGCTTAATTCTTTATTGGGTACTGTCTCTGGGGTTGAAGAACTGATTTTAATGGGATTTTGTGATGAGGTGACTCATCATCCCACCCAACGTGATTAAGGTATAGTTTTAGGAGATAGCGCTAATTCCCACTCCTTGGCATATGAATGTTTAATAGATTCTGGAACCAGGCCAGAAAAAGCAGGTAAAATTACTGTTTCTCCCACTGGGCATTCTATTATGAACTCAGGTGGCCACCCTTTTTCAGCCAAAACAATGTCGTAACCATATGTCCAGTTCTCCCAGAAGATAGCCTTGATATTCTTGGGTATGTCCCCCTCCAATTGGAGTGTTATTTCGTATAAACAATGGGTGACATTCACCCTTGTATCAGGTGTTTCCACGGTGATATGCTCACTCAGCGCTACTACCAGCAGATAATCCATCAGGTTCCTGCAAGCTATTGTGACTTCTGCTGCACTGTCCATCAGCATCACTGCCCATTCCCCGTTCAGAAGATGAGTCCTCAGTAGCCTGGGCATGTCTTATTTTAATCCCAGCTATCTTCTTCCTTTTGAATTAAAGTTTAGGAGTCTTTAGTTTGTCCTCTTTTTAACCCCTTCGGTGCTCATGACGGAATGGTTCCGTCATGACCCACGGTTGAGCTGTGCTCATGACGGAACCATTCCGTCATGACCACGCCCGCGCAAGATTCCGTCAGCACAGCGGCGGAATCTGCGCAGCATCGAAGGGGTTAAAGGATGTTGTCTGAAGTGCACTGTGTTTCCCTTTTTGCCTTCACACGCTATTTGGATCTGTACTCTGACCATCCACCTCTCTCTGAGCGTGTTTCGGATGAATCCTGAAAGGAACGAGAGGAACGTGTATCAGTATCCTGATCCTGTCAGGATTTCTAATATTATCCCGATTTCTCCGGTTATATTTCTGTTCAGTGGTTTCCTGTGGAGGAAAACAACCCATGATTATTTTTGTATTGTTTATTTTTTGTTTATTTTCCCATATCTTCTTGGAAGAATCGAGTGCTTGGTTAGAGTTATCCTTTTCAGGATTACTCTTAACCTATGGTTTCCCAGGTCTGGTTCCAAATTCTCTCTACCTGGCGTAGCATACGTTTCTCTCTCCTGCTGGGCAGGAGTGAACTCCCTCAAGCGTTGGCATATAGCTAACCCTACTGCCTCTCCTTTTATGTTACTTAACATAACGGTGGATACTCCAGCAAAATTGCCCATCAAATTCATCCCTAAGTCAAGGGCAGGTGCTGCTCGTACTCATTCATCAGCTATTTCAATACATCAGGTAAGACAGCCAGTGAAGGGGTACCATGAGTTCTGCTATATTAGGCAGCAAAGACTGTACCCTAAGTGGCACAATCTTCCACCAGGGGAGCCATCGTCCTTGGTAAGCAAATAGCCAGTATTCTGTGTTTTCCCGGTGGGCCCGTATGAGGACATACTGCTTTAAGCTGGCTTGTTTTTTTTGTTGTCCAGAATGGAATTTGCTCCAGAATTGTGGGAATCTTTCCCATTACGGCATTCAGTGTTTGTTGGCTGATACCCGTGGTAGCCAACTGTGGTTGTGCAGCCTAAGTAGTCTGCACAGGGTTAATGGTGAGTGTTCGCATTATGAACCATGTAAGATTTCTATAAATCTTTACTAGGTCTACGTATAGTATTGTTAATTCTGCAGCATCTAAATCAGCGAAATTAGGATGCGGTGTATAAGCAGCTAAGACTTGCCATGTCACTCCTTCTTTACTGAGCAGATAGAGCCTCACCTTTTCTGTGGTGTGGGGTAGGGCACCTTTAAACCAATTTGTTTGTTCTTGGTAAGTTAATGGGACTTCTATGTCCACATATGAAAACAGAGGCTTTAGATCACGTGGAACCTCCAGCAACAACAGGCCCCAAAGTGAGTACTCTACCTCTTCCTCCTCCTTCCTTACCCAAAAAGTGGGAGGCAGATTCAAATGCTTCTACCAGAATTGGAAATTAATTACTCAAGACCCATGGGTACTAAACACTGTCAAGGGCTTAATGATAGACTTTATAGAAACTCCTACTCAAACTTCTTTCCCAAGAGACATCCCGCTCACTCTAGACCAACAGAAGATAATAGAGGAGGAAATATCCTCTATGCTTCAGAAAGGCGCAATAATAGAAGTCCCACTGGAAGCGATGAGATTTATAAGTGCACTTTTTCTCGTAGAGAAAAAGGACAAGGGGTGGAGACCCGTTATAAACTTGAAGGAACTAAACAAATATCTGGTTTACAGGCACTTCAAGATGGAAGGCATCCATCTCCTGGGGGATTTGTTACTAGAAGGGGACTGGCTAGTCAAACTAGACCTAAAAGATGCATACTTTACCATCCCAATGGCCAAAATCCACCAACCCTTCCTTCAGTCCATGTGGAAAAACCACCTGTTCCAGTTTCAAGCCCTTCCTTTCCGCCTATCTTCTGCCCCATGGTGCTTCACCAAGGTCATGAGAACAATCGCCTCTTTCTTAAGAGAAAGAGTTATTCGACTAATCATATACCTAGATGTTAGAAATGGGGGTTTCTAGTTGGCAGAGGTAGGTACCTTTGACTAAGTAGGGGCCATTGCTTCTAGTCAGGGAAAGGGGGAAACACTCCTGAATAACCCCTGCTCACCCCCTTGGTAGCTTGGCATGAGCAGAAAGGCTTATGTCAGAGGCACTGTGTAAAGCATTTGTGAACACATACAGTAATACAGTGAAAACACTACAAATGGACACCACACGAGTTGAGAAAAATAATTAATCTTTACTAGACTTTACACAAGACCAAACAACAAAAATCCACAATACTGTTAAGAAAAATTAGTCTTTAAAATGGTAGAAATAGCTTAGTTCAATGTAGATGGTAAAAGCAGCACTTTACTCTCAAAGTACCTTGGATGCGTCACGCAAAGCAAACAAAAGTGTTGCAGCGAAGGTAATGCGTCGGTTCCTAGCTTCGGGGGAGGTGATGCGTCAGTTCCTTACTGCAGCGCAGGTGTTATGTCCCGGGGTCCGACCGCTGCGCACTCCATGGCCCTATCAGCGAAGGTCGACTTCTGGAAACGGACCGTCGTCCTTTTCCGCGAGATGCGTGTAAAATGGAACGCGGCCGCGGGAGCTAAGAAACTACAGCTCCCAGCGGCCTGTGCACATGAAGATGCGCGCGCACAGGAAGTGACGCGGCGCGAGGTCCGGGCGGCTACGTAAGCCGGAGAGGAAATGCCCGCAGATTATTCAGGATCGCAGGAGAAACTCGTGTGGGGGAATCCAACTGCCGGATATCCAGGGCGGGGTAAGGGTGTCAGTGACACCGCCAAGACTCAATTGTATATCCGCTAGCATTCCATCGTTAGTGGCCTCTTACACAGGAATTCAGTATCTTTGACTCCCCACGCCTAACTGCTGAGTGTGTTTCCTATGGATTGTTTTCGACCTTGCTGATTTTTGGTGCGTTGTGCACACGTAAAGACTGGTGACCATACCAGGTGGTATAGTGTTCATACCGCAATTTGATTTCTTGAGACAGGACTGTTTCTTCAGTTTAAGTTCGCTACCAATGCAATGCCAGCTGCTTCATATGATGCTAAAATAATCATGTATTGATAAGTGTGTGTTTGGCTCGTCTTCTAGCAGGGGTTGTTAGAGTGGTCACTGAGGTACAGCATAAAACCATCTTACCTTGTGAAGTCTACGCACACACCCTTTCGGGTGGGTAACTGTGACACATCACAAGCAGAGTGTATGTTATCATACTGTGTGGACTGGTGTTTACATGTTTGTTCGTTTGTCTAAAATTCTGCAGGCTGAGCATTACGTATAGACTTCTACAACGTAGAAAAACTAGGTAGCCCAGAAAAGGCCTTGACGAATGTATAATCGCCCTTCTTCTGGTAGCTGCCAGAACTGGTTCTTTTGCTTTACAGGTAGACCTGATAGTTTAAGGAGGAACAAAGCGTGTCACGAGGTGTTGTGCATTAGTGTAGTGTGTTCTAACCAACCTTTCTCTTCACAGGTCTCCCTCCCCGCTGTTCCCTTCCTTTCCTTCCCCCGATTGACCCCCTTAAGCTTCCGTGCCTTTACGGCAATTCAGAATTGAGGTTGTCAATAGGTGGATCCCATTGAGCAACGAACTGATCCTGAGAGGCCTCCGAGGGACCATGACAGAATAATCTGCCTAAAAATAATACCTCTCCCGGTCAGTTCATTGTTAATATGGCCACCCTGGAGGACGTGTTAGCCACCTTAGTGACCCTACAGCAAGAGATAACAGATTCCAGAGCAGAGATCGTGGCTTCTAGGGCTGAAACAGCCGCCTTGCAGGACACGGTTAACAAGTTACAGAGGAACCCTTTTGACGCTCAGTTTGGGCGAGGCACTAGCGGGAGCCCATTTCAGTTTGGGACTCCCTCTGTTCCTACACCATTAACGGTAGAAATGCCCACACCCATCCCGTTGGCAGCCCCTGAACTTTTCCATGGAGAGGCGTCCAAGGTCCAAGTCTTCATGACTCAGGTGCTGTTACATTTTTCATGTAAACCTAAAGCCTTCCCTACAAATCAGGCTAGAGTAGCCTTTATGATATCTTACTTAACTTGAGAGGCAGGTCAGTGGGCGGTACCTTACGTACGTCGCGACGACCCATTATTGTATGATTGGGATGAGTTTAGGAAGGAGTTCGAGACAGTGTTTGACCGCAGGGCTGCCTCTTTTACGGCCGATAGAGAGCTCCTGGAACTTAAACAGGGTAACTAGGATTTGGTTGTGTACATCAATACCTTCCAGAGGATAGTGGCTGAAACTCAGTGGCCCGAAGAAAAAAGGGCCGCCCTGTTCTATCAAGGGTTGAAGGACGACATGAAAGACGTGCTAGCCCAGATAGATCCTCAACCCTCAACCTGTATCGATCTAATTAACCTAGCGCTACGACTAGATTATCACATAGGAGAACGCCGGGGGGATAGGAAAAAGGCAGAGAGACAACCAATGCGGTTTGATAAGGGCAGAAGCTTAGGAGGGGGTTTGGGGTCTTCCATAGAACCTATGGATATAGGTGCCGTGCGAGCCCCGCTAACCCAAGCAGAGAGAGACTAGAAGAAAAACTGGCCTCTGCATGTATTGTGGAAAAAAGGGTCATTTTGTAATGTAATGTTTAGCCAAAACCCAAATCGGGATTTGGGGTGAAAGGATCCCCAGGAATTACCGCTGAGAACCCCCAGGGAAACTAGTACACTCAAGGAAGGTAGAAGGGGAATCCTTGGGTGGTGTATGTATCCCTTCCATAATGAATAAGACAGAGTTGTCCTCCCACCACTTCTTTCTCCCAGTTAAAATAAGGACCCACAAAGGGGGGCAGCAAACAGATGCCATGATTGATTCAGGAGCCACAGGGCTGTTCATGGACCTTAGTGTGGCCAGGAGTTTATGCCTCGGGCTGCTTGCCAAAGACAATTCAGAGGATGTTTTGGCGGTTGATGGAGAAAAACTGAGTACAGGCCCTATTAGATTCCACACAGACAACTTAGAAATGAGATGTGGGAAAGAACATACAGAAATGTTGCAATTCAACGTCATTCAGGCTCCTCAATATGGGGTAATACTGGGACTTCCGTGGCTAAGGTTACATAACCCTGTTATTGACTGGAGGAAAAAACAAGTGGAATTCGGAGGGTCATGGTGTAAAGCCCATTGTGTGGGAGAACCCCCGAAAGATGAGCCTAGGGTACTCACATCGTATAATGTAGGGACCGCTGCTGAAACTGATGTTCAACTCCCCTTATGGTACGCAGACTACCAGGACGTTTTATGTGAGAAGCTAGCTGATACATTACCTCCTCATAGGAATTACGATTGCCGGATAGACCTGATGCCTTGAGCACTAATACCTTGTGGAAGGTTATACGCTTTAACTGAGGCAGAGAACACCCATCTAAGGGAATACTTAGATAAATACCTAGAGAATGGGTTCATACGCCCCTCAAGATCGCCAGCGGCCTCTCCTCTTTTTTTCATTCCTAAGGCTAATGGTGAAAAGAGAGCATGCATAGATTACAGAGCCTTGAACAACATAACGATAAAAAATAGATATCCCTTGCCATTGATACCGGTCCTCTTGGAACAGGTTAAAACAGCCATCATTTACATTCGTCTAGACCTTAAAGGGGCTTATCACCTGATAAGAGTAAGAGAGGGAGATGAGTGGAAGACGGCCTTCCGCACACGGTATGGACTATATGAGTATACGGTGATGCCCTTCGGCCTGTGCGACGCCCCCGCAGCATTTCAATATTTCGTAAGCACGGTGCTGCGGAAGTTTTTGGACAGGTTCGTGGTGGCATACATCGATGACATTCTCATTTACTCACCATCGATAGAGGAACATCGTTCTCATGTATGTCAAGTGTTTGAGGCACTAAGGCGAAACAGACTGTACTGCAAGCTCAGTAAATGTGTGTTTCACGTTGAAAAAGTGGAGTTCTTGGGGGTTATGCTGACACCCACCGGACAAGAGATGTCCGATAGAAAGATTTTAGCTGTGAAAGAGTGGCCACAACCTACCGACGTTAGAGACATCCAATGTTTCCTTGGTTTTGCGAATATTTATCGCAGATTTATTAATCAGTTTTCTACGGTAGTGGCTCCCATCATCAGACTATTGAGGAAAAACGAACCGTTCCTCTGGACTAATGAAGCGGATTGCTCCTTCCAATGTTTGAAGAAGGCCTTTGTTACAGCTCCCATTCTGGCTCACCCTGACCCGTAAAGTCCCTACATCATAGAGGCGGACGCCTCTGATGTAGCTATAGGAGCTATACTGTTGCAACGACATAAAACCACCAGCCAACTCCATCCTATCGCCTATATGTCACGAAAAATGAACCAGGCCGAAACTAGGTATACCTTAGTAGAAAAGGAGCTGTTAGCCATAAAGGATGCCTTCAGTGACTGGAGACATTTGTTGTTAGGAGCTAAACATGTGGTTACGGTATATACAGACCACCGCAACCTACAATTCATGCGGTCCACCCGAATGCTGTCTCCCAGACAGTTACGCTGGATGTTATTCTTTTCAGAGTTCCACTTCATCGTTACCTATCGTCCTGGGGCAGAAGACCGAAAAGCAGATGCGCTGTCCAGACAGGAAACCCCCGCGGGAATCAAAACAGAACAGCATTATTCTATTCTAGACCCTAAGAAGGTCATAGGAACACTTCATACGGATACATTCCTGCAGAAGGTAGCCCTAGGAGAAAAGAACCGTTACTGGAAGAAATGGTTAAAAGAACATACCCAGTGGAAAGTACTCAAAGGCCTCCCGATGAAATGCAAACAATTGCTTGTGCCAAATCAGGCCTTGCGTAAAGAGGTGTGGCAATGGTGTCATTATACTCCCAGCGCTGGCCACAACGGCATTAGAAAAACCCTCGACAGAATCTTTCGACAGTTTTGGTGGCCTACTGTAGTAGAATACACCACGAACATGGTTCACCACTGTGAAACATGTGTAAAGGCCAAAACAGACCATGGAAAACCCCAAGGGCTGTTACAACCCCTTCCAACACCGTTGATACCATGGGATACCATTTCCTTAGACTTTGTAGTAGGTCTACCAAAGGATCAGGGCTGTACCACCATTGTAGTGGTGGTGGACAATCTCATCAAGATGGGGCATTTTATTGCATGTGCTAAAGAACCCACTGCTGGGCAACTGGCTAGATTGCTCCTATTACACGTGATCAGGCTACATGGACTTCCAGCCAATATCATTTCAAATAGGGGCCCTCAATTTACTGCTAGATTCTGGAAGGCGTGGTGTAGTGCTTTACATAGGAAAACATCCAAATCCACCAGCTTCCATCCGCAGTCAGACGGACAGACCGAGAGACTGAACCAAACCCTCAAGCAGTATTTGAGGTGTTACGTTGAAGACAATTCAGACGCCTGGGTGGAATTGCTATGTCTGGCTGAAGTGGCCTACAACAGTGCCAAGCATCAATCCACGCAATACACACACTTTTACAGCAACTATGGGTTCCATCCCCGTTTCATATCATTGATCCACCCGGCAGTCACTCAAGAAGTACCGGAAGTACAAGCTAGAACCAAGCACATACAACAAACCCTAAAAACACTTACAGGAACTTGAACAAGGCCAAAAGGACATATAAAGCCATAGCTGATAAGCACCGATCACCAAATCCTATGTATAAAAAAGGAGATGTAGTATGGCTATCCACCAAGAACATCCGATTCCATAAACACAGCGTCTACAACCCCAAATACATTGGGCCTTACAAAATAAAAAAAGTGGTCTCACCCCTGGCCATGTTACTGGCTCTTCCAAAGACGCTGAAAATTCATCCTGTGTTTCACGTATCTCTTCTGAAACCGTCGTACACGCCAATAAAAAAGAAAGCATCTCTTATCTGGGTTAACAACGAACCAGAGTATGAAGTCCGGGCCATCCTCGACTCCAAGATGAGGGGGTCCAAACTTTAGTACCTAGTGTCATGGAAAGGTTACGGAATGGAGGACAACTCGTGGGAGCCAGCCACGGGAATGCATGCTCCCAGGTGTGTTAGGGCATTCCATGCCCGGTTTCCCAACAAACCTGGTTCGTGTCAGCGGTCTTCGGGAGAGGGATGTGCTGTTATGTCCCGGGGTCCGACCGCTGCGCACTCCATGGCCCCATCAGCGAAGGTCGACTTCTGGAAACGGACCGTCGTCCTTTTCCGCGAGATGCGTGTAAAATGGAATGCGGCTGCGGGAGCTAGGAAACTACAGCTTCCAGTGGCCTGTGCACACAAAGACACGCGCGCACAGGAAGTGACGTGGCGCAAGGTCTGGGTGGCTACGTAAGCCGGAGCCAGAGATGAAATGCCCGCAGATTATTCCGGATCGCAGGAGAAACTCGTGTGGAGGAATCCAACTGCCGAGAATCCAGGGTGGGGTAAGGGTGTCGGTGACACCGCCAAGACTCAATTGTATATACGCTAGCGTTCCATCGTTAGTGGCCTCTTACACAGGAATTCAGTATCTTTGACTCCCCACGCCTAACTGCTGAGTGTGTTTCCTATGGATTGTTCTCAACCTTGCTGATTTTTGGTGCTTTGCGCACACATAAAGACTGGTGACCATACCAGGTGGCATAGTGTTCATACCGCAATTTGATTTTTTGAGACAGGACTGTTTCTTCAGTTTAAGTTTGCTACCAATGCAATGCCAGCTGCTTCATATGATGCTAAAATAATCATGTATTGATAAGTGTGTGTTTGTCTCGTCTTCTAGAAGGGGTTGTTAGAGTGGTCGCTGAGGTACAGCATAAAACCATCTTCCCTTGTGAAGTCTACGCACACACCCTTTCGGGTGGGTAACTGTGACAAGTCACAAGCAGAGTGAATGTTATCGTACTGTGTGGACTGGTGTTTACATTTTGTTCGTTTGTCTACAATTCTGCAGGCTGAGCATTACGTACAGACTTCTACAATGTAGAAAAACTAGGTAGCCGAGAAAAGGCCTTGACGAATGTATGATCGCCCTTCTTCTGGTAGCTGCCAGAACTGGTTCTTTTGCTTTACAGGTAGACCTGATAGTTTAAGGAGGTACAAAGCGTGTCACGAGGTGTTGTGCATTAGTGTCTGGACTAATGAAGCGGAATGCTCCTTCCAGTGTTTGAAGAAGGCCTTTGTTACAGCTCCCATTCTGGCTCACCCTGACCCGGAAAGTCCCTACATAATAGAGGTGGACGCCTCTGATGTAGCTATAGGAGCTATACTGTCGCAATGACATAAAACCACCGGCCAACTCCATCCTATCGCCTATATGTCACGAAAAATGAACCAGGCCGAAACGAGGTATACCATAGCAGAAAAGGAGCTGTTAGCCATAAAGGATGCCTTCAGTGACTGGAGACATTTGTTGTTAGGAGCCAATCATGTGGTTACGGTATATACAGACCACCGCAACCTACAATTCATGCGGTCCACCTGAATGCTGTCTCCCAGACAGTTACGCTGGATGTTATTCTTTTCAGAGTTCCATTTCATCATGACCTATCGTTCTGGGGCAGAAAACCGAAAAGCAGATGCGCTGTCCAGACAGGAAACCCCCACGGGAATCAAAACAGAACAGCATCATTCTATTCTAGACCCTAAGAAGGTCATAGGAAGACTTCATACGGATACATTCCTGCTGAAGGTAGCCCCAGGAGAAAAGAACCGTTACTGGAAGAAATGGTTAAAAGAACATACCCAGTGGAAAGTACTCAAAGGCCTCCCGATGAAATGCAAACAATTGCTTGTGCCAAATCAGGCCTTGCGTAAAGAGGTGTGGCAATGGTGTCATTATACTCCCAGCGCTGGCCATAACGGCATTAGAAAAACCCTCAACAGAATCTATCGGCAGTTTTGGTGGCCTAATGTAGTAGAAGACACCACGAACATGGTTCACCACTGTGAAACATGTGTAAAGGCCAAAACAGACCATGGAAAACCCCAAGGGCTGTTACAACCCCTTCCAATACCGTTGATACCATGGGATACCATTTCCTTAGACATTGTAGTAGGTCTACCAAAGGATCAGGGCTGTACCGCCATTGTAGTGGTGGTGGACAGTCTCACCAAGATGGGGCATTTTTTTGCATGTGCTAAAGAACCCACTGCTGGGCAACTGGCTAGATTGCTCCTATTACACGTGATCAGGCTACATGGACTTCCAGCCAATATCATTTCAGATAGGGGCCCTCAATTTACTGCTAGATTCTGGAAGGCGTGGTGTAGTGCTTTACATATGAAAACATCCAAATCCACCAGCTTCCATCCGCAGTCAGATGGACAGACCGAGAAACTGAACCAAACCCTCAAGCAGTATTTGAGGTGTTATGTTGAAGACAATTCAGATGCCTGGGTGGAATTGCTATGTCTGGCAGAAGTGGCCTACAACAGTGCCAAGCATCAATCCACGCAATACACACACTTTTACAGCAACTATGGGTTCCCTCCCCGTTTCATATCATTGATCCACCCGGCAGTCACTCAAGAAGTACCTGAAGTACAAGCTAGAACCAAGCACATACAACAAACCCAAAAAAACACTTACAGGAACTTGAACAAGGCTAAAAGGACATATAAAGCCATGGCTGATAAGCACCGATCACCAAATCCTATGTATAAAAAAGGAGATGTAGTATGGCTATCCACCAAGAACATCCGATTCCGTAAACACAGCGTCTTCAACCCCAAATACATTGGGCCTTACAAAATTAAGAAAGTGGTCTCACCCCTGGCCATGTTACTGGCTCTTCCAAAGACGCTGAAAATTAATCCTGTGTTTCACGTATCTCTTCTGAAACCGTCGTACACACCAATAAAAAAGAAAGCATCTCTTATCTGGGTTAACAACGAACCAGAGTATGAAATCCGGGCCATCCTTGACTCCAAGATGAGGGGGTCCAAACTTTGGTACCTAGTGTCATGGAAAGGTTACGGAATGGAGGACAACTCGTGGGAGCCAGCCACGGGAATGCATGCTCCCAGGTGTATTAGGGCGTTCCATGCCCGATTTCCAAACAAACCTGGTTCGTGTCAGCGGTCTTCGGGAGAGGGATGTGCTGTTATGTTCCGGGGTCCGACCGCTGCGCACTCCATGGCCCCATCAGCGAAGGTCGACTTCTGGAAACGGACCGTCGTCCTTTTCCGCGAGATGCGTGTAAAATGGAATGCAGCCGTGGGAGCTAGGAAACTACAGCTCCCAGCGGCCTGTGCACACGAAGATGCGCGCGCACAGGAAGTGACGCGGCGCAAGGTCCGGGCGGCTACGTAAGCCGGAGCCAGAGAGGAAATGCCCGCAGATTATTCCGGATCGCAGGAGAAACTCGTGTGGGGGAATCCAACTGCCGAGTATCCAGGGTGGGGTAAGGGTGTCGGTGACACCGCCAAGACTCAATTGAATATACACTAGCGTTCCATCGTTAGTGGCCTCTTACACAGGAATTCAGTATCTTTGACTCCCCACGCCTAACTGCTGAGTGTGTTTCCTATGGATTGTTTTCGACCTTGCTGATTTTTGGTGCGTTGCGCACACGTAAAGACTGGTGACCATACCAGGTGGTATAGTGTTCATACCGCAATTTGATTTCTTGAGACAGGACTATTTCTTCAGTTTAAGTTCGCTACCAATGCAATGCCAGCTGCTTCATATGATGCTAAAATAATCATGTATTGATATGCGTGTGTTTGTCTCGTCTTCTAGCAGGGGTTGTTAGAGTGGTCGCTGAGGTACAGCATAAAACCATCTTCCCTTGTGAAGTCTACGCACACACCCTTACGGGTGGGTAACTGTGACACGTCACAAGCAGAGTGTATGTTATCGTACTTTGTGGACTGGTGTTTACATGTTTGTTCGTTTGTCTACAATTCTGCAGGCTGAGCATTATGTACAGACTTCTACAACGTAGAAAAACTAGGTAGCCCAGAAAAGGCCTTGACGAATGTATTATCGCCCTTCTTCTGTTCCCTTCCTTTCCTTCCCCCGATTGACCCCCTTAAGCTTCCGTGCCTTTACGGCAAATCGGAATTGAGGTTGTCAATAGGTGGACCCCATTGAGCAACGAACCTATCCTGAGAGGCCTCCGAGGGACCATGACAGCAGGGGAGGTGATGCGTCGGTTCCTTACAGGTGAGGAGGTGATGCATCGGTTTCTTACTGAGTTCCGGTTACAATGCAAGAAGATGGCGCCTCAATGCGACAAAATGGCGTCTTTGATGCAATGCGACATCGTGGATACAATGCGTGCATGCCCGACTGCCGTGCGGCGACTCAGTAGACTTTTGAGCCGTGACAGTCCCTGCGACTAACGTTTTTCCGGTGATGCGATGGCAACGGCTGCGGTGGCGACGCGCTTCTCCGGTGATGCGACGCACTTCGTCGTGATGCGACGGTGAACAGCTGCGGCGGCATCAAGCTTCTTCGGCGATGCGACGGCAACTGGTGCGGCGGCAACGCGCTTCCTCCTCGTTGCGTCGCGCTTCCTGCTCCCAGCGACACGCAGTCTTCTCAGAGGGCCCAAAAAACAGCAGGCACCTTTCTGCAGGTGGAATTCCCAGCAAGGGAATTGAGGGGGAGCTGGTGGTGAAGTCAGAACAGGAGGCAAGCTCATTCACAAGCACGTGGAGATCTTCCTCAAGACGATAAAAGTTCACGCAAAGTTCCTTTTCTCCTTTCCTTGGCAATAAAGTAACCACTGCAGGCCATCCCCAAACAGCAACAGCACAGGGGCAGTAATCTTCCTTCAGCTTCTCCAGTTCTTCTCCTTGGCAAAGGGTTCGTCTTGATTCCCAGAAGTGATCTAAAGTTCTGGGGTCTGGGCCCCAATGTTTATACTGCAAAATCCTTAGTCCTCTGAAGGCAGAGGGTGCCTGTGCCCAGCCAAAACCAGTTCTGTCCTCCCTGGTGCAGCTTCCTGGCAGGAGGTGGAGACAGCATTGTTGAAATCAGACCTGGCCCAGGTAGCTGAAAGGAAAACTCCTCCCCCCTATTTTATGAGTGCTCAGGTCAGTGAAAGGAAATCTCCTCCCCCTACTCTCTATTCAATGCAGGTCCTATTCAGCCCAGCCCTGAACCATCAGACTGCTGAAGCCAAGGCCCTCTCCAGCCCCCTGTCACTCACAAACCAGATATGGAATACGCAAACCTAGCAGAGGCATGCTGGATGGTCAGGCAAGTAAAATACCTACTTTCTAAGAGTGGTATTTTCAAACACAGAATGTAACAATCACCCACACCAAAAGATGTATTTTAACATTGTGAGTTCAGGCATACTAAACTTTATTTTCGTATCTTGTTCCTAGGGTCAGTTAGGATTATAAAATGTTATAATCAAACTGCCTATTCTGGCCTATGGGAACAGATAGCCTTGCAATAGTGAGAAACAAAATTGGCTGTAATTCACTATCAGGACATGCAACACACATCAGGGCATGTCCTACCTTTTACATACAATGCACCATGCCCTTGAGCCTATCTTAGGGGTGACTAACAGATAGAAAAGGGAAGCTTTAGGGACTGGCAAGTATGTTCACTTGCCAAGTCGACATGGTAGTCCCAGACTGCACACAGACTCTGCAATGGCACACCTGAGACACATTTTACAAGCTGCTTCTGTGGGTGGCATAACCAGTGCTACAAGACCACCAGCAGCATTTGATTTACAGGCCCTGGGCACACACGACGCACTATACTAGGGTCTGATAAGTAAATCAAATAAGCCAACCATGGAGTCACTAAACCATTACCACAACAAGGGAACACTTGCACTTTGGCACTGAGTAGCAGTGGCAAAGTGGCCAAAGCAGGGGTCTCCAACCTTTTCTGTAGTGAGAGCTACTTCTGCTCAAGGAAAGTCTTCCCGAGCTACAAGCAAATTTATACCTGTAAAATAGTGACTACACTATGACCACCCAAAGCAAGATTTTCAGTAGTTACCACCCAAGTATACCAAGTGCGGTTACCAGCAGAAATGCTGGGAAAAAGTTCTTCAATATTAAATGCCTCCCCTTGACTTATGAAGTAACATTCAAATCTTGACATGCCCAATGGCACAAAGGACATAACCACAGCAGTACGTCTTCCCAGCTCAGCTTGAATTATCATTCACCAGTTTCTGAAAATGCACATTTTTCTATCTAATACTACTTTCCACTGTGGGCAAACAAACTCAATTTTCCAGAAGAAACCCCATTTTTGAAAACTAAAACTGCCTTTAAAATATCAGTTTTCAGTTTTTGAGAAATGTCTCAAAACATCAGCTTGTCATTATCATAATATACTCCCAAATGCCTCATATGGACAGACTACTTTGAATTCCCAGGTATTACAGTAATATGCCATGGATGCTTACCATTGGTATAGGAAACAATGGTCCTAGACTTCTTTAAAGCTACAATTCAGTTATGAAAAACATTCATTAGTCAAAGGGCATCCAGTACATATAGATATTCTAGTATCATTAGTAAAACTTTTGAGGATATACTTGTGTGCATTGTAAAGAAAATGGTGGTACATTAATGATACAATGCTAATTCTATATGTACCGGTTGCCCTTTGACTAATGAATATTTTTCATAACTGAATTGTAGCTTTAAAGAAGTCTAGGACCGTTGTTTCCTACACCAATCATTACCCAGGTCCGTGGACAATTGTGGGTTACCCATTTATATCATAATGGATGCTCACCATAGCACCACGGATGCCTGGATCATGCTAGTAATGCCCACCATTATACGAGGGCCACAGTTGTGCCAAGACTGGAAACCAGAAGGATCAGGGATAAGACCACATATCAGTCATGACCATTATTATGCCAGGAATAGGTACATATAGGCCAGTCATGCTCAGAGTAGGTCTATGATGGCTGCCAGCATACCACACAGAGACCAAAAATACTAAAATAGTCACGGATGACCATTATTATGCCACTGGCACTATTATGTCAGGAATGGACACAATAATGCCAAATATAACACTCTTATGATGGGGCTAGCATATATATTTGGTGGTTCTTGGCACCAGGCATAGTTTCAGGAAGCAATAGTGTTTATTATGGGCACACACATAAATGTTGATGAATCTCTTAATTTTCTCTGGTCTGGATCATACCCTGTTCTCCTCAGGTCTTGAGCTGATCATGCATCTAACTGACACATTTTCACTCTGACTCCTTCAGTCCTGCACTTTGGTGGGTCAGCACTGATTACAGCTCAGGCTACAGCTGCCATACTTTGTTGATAGTGCACCGTTCACACACATGTTGTGATTGATAATGGACGGACTACAACATGGTCAATCTCATTGTGGCTTAATTATATTGAGATTGGATACAGACTGTCAGGTAGCAGGTCCTATAAGCTGGCACAGTGTGTGTTTGAGTGTTAGTATGAGTTACTGTGATAAGTTTGGCTGACTTTCACTCTTAGTGTCTTGAGATGATCAGTGCTGCCTTCTTTAATAGGCACCTACTCTCTGAAATTGATACTGGGCTTGACTTCACCTCAGAGAGCTACTTTGAAGGTACTGGCAAGCTATCAGTCGCTCCCGAGCTACTCGTTGGAGACCCCTGGGCCAAAGCATCTAGACCAGCAGAAATATATCAAAAACACAGGCGGTAACAGTGAAAAAATGGAAGGGAGACCCTTGCCAATGGTGCCAGGTCTAACACTAGACGACATCCTTATTCTGTTCCAAGACCATTCACAGATAATCCAAGATCTGAAGACCGTAATGGATCTATTAGAAAGTCTGGGGTTCATTATAAACAAAGAAAAATCGATATTGTTTCCATCCAGAACCCTGGAATTCTTAGATTTCACCGTAGATACAACAAAATGTCTCCTTTTACTCTCATCAAAGAAGATAACCAAGATCAGGAAAGAAATAAGACATGTCCTGAAACAAGAAAACCTGACTCTGAGAGAACTAGCCAGACTGCTTGGTCTCCTCTCTTCCTCCATCCAAGCCATTTTCCCGGGTCCCCTGAACTATCAAGCTCTTCAAAGGGTAAAAGCGAGAGCTCTGAGATCTGGCCTTTGGTACGGAGATCGCATTTCCCTAGATCAGGAGGCCACATCAGAACTGACCTGGTGGCTAGAGAATTTAGATGCCTGGAATGGCAAAGAAATATTTGGTTCAATACCAGAATTTGTTTTGGAATCAGATGCGAGCCTTCATGGCTGGGGAGCTTGCCTCCTCGATCAATACAAGGGCGGTGTCTGGTCGCAAGAGGAGTCCTCTCACCACATAAACTACCTAGAACTGACAGCCAGGCTTTATGTATTGATGAGCTTCAGGCATTCTCTCCAGGGAAGATCAGTCATTTTAAAGATGGACAACATGTCCGCGGTAGCCTATATAAATCGTCTGGGGGGGGGTACAAAATCTGCGGACCTCTCGAATTCAGCCCATTGACTTTGGATGTTTTGTCTGGAACACAAGATCGCCCTAAGAGTGGAATACCTCCCAGGGAAAACGTAAATTTCTGCGGATTGGAACTCAAGTTTCCTTTTAGAACACAGCGATTGGAAGCTCAATGTTTCCGTGTTCAGGTCTCTCAACCAAATATGGGGTCCTCTAGAAATAGATTTCTTTGCGAGCAGACTAACCTTCCAATTGGAGAAATACTTCCGCTATATGCCCGACCCTGGTGCTCTTGAAGTGAACGCCTTTCTCCAGTGTTGGAAAGGAGTCAAAGCATGCACATTTCCCCCCTTTGCCATGATCCAGAGAGTTCTACAGAAAGTGAGACAAGACCAATGCTCCCTTGTTCTAATAACTCCCTTCTGGCCATCCCAGGCCTGGTTCCCCACTACTCTGGAACTAGTTTGCAACATTCCCTTTTTAATTCCAACCCTAGAGAATCTTCTAACAGACGTAGACGGAGGAGGTCACCCCCTAGTACAGGCCGGGAATTTGAACCTTCTTGCTTGGAGAGTGTCAGGAGATCCAATGAAGTCTCAGGACTTTCGTCGACAGCTGCAACTCTCCTCGGAGAGTCCTGGACCCCAGGCACTCACTACAGGTATAACAACAAACGGAGAAGCTGGGTACGTTGGTGCCTGGAAAGGAACCTGGATTCCGTGGAGGCACCTATTGTTGACATAGTAAACTTCCTTGTAGAACAGTTCAAAAGGGGTCTCAGCTATAGAACAATCAATTGCTCTAGATCGTCTATCTCCGCAGGCCATACATCATCAACGGTAAAACGGTAGGTAAGAACGTCATTGTTTGTAGAGTGCTCGAAAGTATTAGACTAAGGAGACCTCCTAAACCCAAATACGAGTCTCTTTGGGACGTTAGGTTAATTCTAGACCTTTTCACAAATTTGCCGGATAACACTCACTTGAATAGGAAAAGTCTATCCATCAAGCTCGCAACACTGCTATGGTTAATATCTTGTCGAAGGGGTTTTGATGTCAAAGCTCTTGAAATCACAAATAGATCCTATAATATGTTTGGTGTCAAATTTGAGCTAATTAGAAGAACCAAGACTATGTCTGATTCAATCTTTTATCCACGTTTTGATTTATGCAAAAAACTTTGTGTGGTAGATTGCATGAGAGAGTACGATTGCAGAATGATTGGACTTCGTGCTCAGGGTGTGAATCAGTTACTTATATCCTTTGTTAAACCTCATAGAGCTATAACTTCGGCCTCTATTGCCAGGTGGGTTAAAACTGTTATGAATTTAGCAGGTTTTGATTTTAAGAAATTCCAAGCTCACTCACTTAGGGGTGCTATGGCCAGTAAATCCTTCTGGTCTGGTGGTAAGTTGGACGATATTCTTAAAGCGGCCGACTGGTCTAATGCTAGCACTTTCGCTCAGCATTACTGCAAACCAATCGAACACCTGTCTGATGTAGTCTTACAAAGCTACCAACATGCATAATGGTAGCCTCCGGTCTTGTAATGAAATTGCGATTCTCCTCTTACCATGACTAGAGAATCTGGATTTCATTAAAGACATGGAGGCTAACATTATCCCATCCATCCCTTCCCTTGGAAGGCTAAAGCTTACATTATATTTTTTCTCATGTCTAATACCTTTTAAAGAAAATATTTTTTCTATGACTTGGAGATTATATAATAATTAGTTGATTTAATAATAACATCTTATTGTTTGTTTACATTGCTTGTCTTTCTGTCCATTACTTGAAGTACTTACATCTCTCTCTTTTTCAGGTAACCTCTCATAATTTCCAGAAGTTTGTCCTTTGCACCCTTCCTCGTTCTTCATTGTCCTTCGTCTTGTGATGGGTTTAAAAGAAGCGTTTCGGAGATTAAAATTTTGGACTTATTTTCTTCTCCACCACATTTAAAAGAGCAGATTGTTGTGGGCTCATGCCTTTTGTATGTTCCTAATGTTCTGTTCTGGAAACTTTTTACTTTATGATGTATGCGGCTGCTTGTACTGCATTAAAAGAAATATGCAGGGCGTAGTCAAGATGGCGGCGGAGTAGGACGTTCTCCTCGGTCCCTCCGGCGCCAGGCCTGCACAGCGTTGTTTTAGCGGCCTCCCGAGGACCTCTGAGACCTGCCTGGTGTTGAGCCTGGTTCCCTGACGCAGCGGAAGAAGTTTGGGATCGCTGGCGGCCCCTCCCGTAGTGCTGGCTGTCCCGTCCTGACTGCGGCCTGCGGCGCGGCTGACGGAGGAGCCGGGACCTTGCCTGAGAGTCGGGGCTGGCGCTGTGGAGCCCGGCCTCCCATCCGGGGCGGAGCTGGCTGCCGGTGGTGGCGCCGTTGCGGAATCGTCCGGAGAGCGGGGGCCTGCCTGGCTGGTGGCCTCAGTGGTGGATGCCTGGGAGCATTGGCCCCTGCTCCGGCAGTGGGGGCGAGGCCTGAGGGAGTCCCCGGATCAGAGCGCTGCAGCGCCGGAGACCGAGCCTGCCGGGCCGCCCTGGTGACGCGGCGTGCGGGGTGATGTCCAGACCCCTCCGGGCTCCTGAGAAGCGGTGAGCGGCGGGGGCGGTGGAAGTGCTGCGGCCATTGGGGGACACGACAGGACGGCGCTCGTGGGGGACTGGGGCGTGGGAGCATGGAGCGTGCTCCGCCCGTGGTGGTGCTGAAGGGCCTGCAATCTCGCTGGGCGTGTGGAGTCTGCTTTGGCCCGCTAGGACTGCTGGGGGAGCCGAGGATCGGAGGGCTCCCCCCCGGACACAGGAGATACCCGTGTGGGCCCGGTGAGCTCAGTTTGGGGTCCGACGTGTGGCTAGTCCCCCTGGGAGAGCTCCCGTTGGCGATCACATGCGGGAACCATAGCCCCACTGCCCCTCCTGTTGGCTGTGTGTCCCTGGCTGTGGAGAGTGCTCGGAGGCCTGAGGAAGCTGGGGCGTGTGGGGGGGTCGCCCTGCAGCCGGGTGTGCGGCCCCAAAGCTGGACTCTCTGACCTGCTAAGCGTCTGCCTGTGCCTGCCTATCCTCCACGCTTGGCAGGGACTGGGAAGTGGGGCCTGCCAGGAGACTGGCTACTCCCGATTGTAGGGACACGTGGTGGGGCAGCGCCGGAGGCGGTGCCGTGTGGCCGAGCAGCGTGTTGCCCGAATTATCCTTGACCAGGGCGCAATGTCTGGAAAGACCCGGGGGGGGCAAACCCGGACGGGACGGTCCGCAGCGGGGTGCCACCCCTTCGACGCCTCCTGGCGCTAGTGCCTCTGCCAAGCCTTCGGATGATGATGCGCCTGTCACCAAGGCCTTTATGCTGGACCTGTTCAACGCCATTAAGGAAGATATCACTAGCCTCCGCTCCCAGCTGGCTTCTGACCTCCGGGAGGTGCGTCGGGATGTGGACGGTATTGGGGAGCGGGTGGCCACCCTGGAAGAGCATGACTTGGGGCTCGCCGGCGACGTCCATCAGCTCCAACAGGACGTTCTTCGGCTCACGGAGCAGAACTTGGACCTCCAAGCCCATGCGGAGGACTTAGAAAATCGGTCCCGACGGAACAACATCCGCATTCGCGCGGTGCCATGGGATGGAGAGGCTGGGGACCTGCGGGATTACATGGAGGGCCTGTTCTTGCAGATCCTGGGAGAGGACGATCACCGCAAGGTCCGGATGGACAGGGTGCATCGCGTGGGGTTGCCAAGAGGGACGGGGGCTCCCCCCCCGACATCCTGGTTTGTGTCCACGACTACCAACTTAAGGAGCGTATTCTTCGAAAGGCGAGAGGGCTTCCATCGCTTCTGTACCGGGACCACCGCCCCCAGTTGTTTCAGGATCTGGCGGCGTCGACGCTGCAGAAGCGCCGTGAGTTTCGCCCCGTGACGTCCTTCTTGCAGGACCAGAATGTCTCCTACTCCTGGGGCCACCCGTTCCAGCTTATTTTCCGGTGGCGGAACAGGCTGGTTCAGGTCCGCTCTCTACAGGCTGCCAAAGATCTCCTTGGTTTGGACGACGGTTCCCCCCGTTGGGGGCTGGGGACTCGCCGGTGAGGCAACGTCGACGCTCCTTCCCCTGGCAGCGAGTGGGGCGCCCTCTCGCCCCGGGTCGGCCGGACCCTGAGACCAGCGTACAGGAACGAGGTGCCGCGGTTGTCTCGGTGGCGACTGTGACGGAGGCTGCCTTGCAGGACTCTTCTTCGGCTGCCTAGCCTTTCGGGAGGCCTCTGCTTGCTTGCCGCCGGAGGGCCACCCTCCCTTCAGGTACCACGGGGTATTGATGTACTTTGTGAGGAGGCCTGTTCATTGGAGGGGTGCGGGCGGGGATCCCGCTTCATGGACTTGGGGGATAACCACAGTGGTCCCGGATTTGGGGATGTGTTTTTTTTCTTGTTCCAGTTTATTCTTTGGTGGGATCCTGGTTGGGGTGGTCCCTGGGGAGGGTGGGGGGGTTGGGGGGGGGATCGGTTGAGATTGGGGAGGGGAGGGACCAGTGGTGGCGGCTGGGGGTGGCGTGTGCGAGCTGTACAGGGGTTGTTTGGTGTGTGGGGTATCGAGGGAGGACCTGGGATGAATGATTGTATGCGGCCTGGCTCCGGGCAGAGGGGTGGGGGGCGGAATTGGCTGAGATCCTTTACTTGTTCGCTGTGGTGGGGTGCGAGGCGCCATCTGGTTGGTGGATCTGTTGAGACACATGTCAACCTAGGGAATGGCTTGGAGTCCCCCTGTGCTGTGCTTCGGGGGCGATGGTGCCGGGGTGCGCTGCTGGTCCTAGTTTGGAGAGGGAGTTTGGCTCGCGCTGGACAAAGGGTGATGGTGCTGTGGTGTGAGTGGGGCGGTCTGGCGGAGCAGAGAGAGGGGAGCGCTATAGGATGCCTGTTACCTTAGGTACTTGGAATGTGAAGGGGCTGAACTCTCCCCAGAAACGCCAGAAGGTCTGGAAATACATCCTGGATCATCACCTGGATGTGGTATGGCTACAGGAGACACACCTGACCCGGAGAGACGAGTCCCGCCTCAAACATAGGCAATTCCCTCTTATCTATAGGTCTTCGGCGACGTCGAAGCACAGGGGAGTGGCCCTGATGTTTCGTTCGACCCTTCAGTTTCAGCCTCTGGGGGTGCGTGGCGATAAGGAGGGCAGATGGCTCATTGTCAAGGGAGTGCTTCTTGGCAGGGCTTGCACGTTTCTAGTGCTGTATGCTCCCAACGCTGGGCAAAATAGGTTCCTCCTGGAATTGTTGTGCTCCGTGGAAGACTTTATGGAGGGCGACCTCTTTATAATGGGCGACTTCAATCTGGTCTGGGACAGGGAATTGGACTGTTCTCACCGGCGGAGAGCCGAGGCCGGCCTCTTCTCTGAGGAGACACGTCAGCGGTTTGAGGAGCTCGGCTTATTGGACGGGTGGCGCTCTCTGCACTACTTCTCTCGTGATTACACCTTCTTTTCTCACGTGCACAACTCTTACTCCCGCCTTGACCATGTTTTTTATAGCCAGTCCCTCCGGGTGTCCTTGGGGGAAGCCAAGATTTTCCCCCTCTCCGTCTCAGATCATAGCTTGCTGGCGCTGGGCCTCCGGTGGGCCCCAGAGGGGACGGCACCGCGAAGATGGTATTTTCCGGCGTCATTGGTGCGGGACGAGTCTTCTTGCAATGCTCTTCATAAGGCGATTCGGGAATTCTTTCAGCTCATCCCGGTGCGGGACACCTCAATTTTCACTACCTGGGACGCCTTTAAGGCATCGGTCCGGGGTAGCTACTTGGCCCTCAATGCGGCGCTTAATCGGCTGCGGAGGGTGGAGCGGGAAGCGCTGGAGAGGGAGCTCTCAACATTGGAGCAGGCGCATAAGGCCAAGCCGTCCAGGAAAACGTTGCGCTCCCTTACGGCTCTCAGGGGCAAGCTTCGGGCCCACTATAACAACAGAGCTGAGTTCACTCTCCTGAAGCTCCGCCATCTCTCTTACTCCCAGGGAAATAAGGTGGGGAGGCACCTAGCCCGTCAACTACGCCATAAGCGGGAGAGGGAGTACATAGGGGCATGAGGGATGCCGCGGGCTTGCTGCAGCACAATGATGCGACCAAGGCAGAACTCTTCGGGGACTTCTATGCGAACTTGTACTCGGGGGACGCCCTGGACCCCACTGCTCAGGAGGATTATCTGCGCACTCTTCCGCTCCCTCGCGTATCTCCCGCATGGAATGACCTGCTCTCTGCCCCGATCACTAGGGAGGAAGTGTTGGGCGCCATTAAATCTTTGAAGCACCGCAAGGCACCTGGCGCGGACGGGTTCATGGCCCTTTTCTACCAGACCTTTGCGGTGGAGGTCTGTGAGTTCCTGGTTCGCCTGTTTAATTAAATGGCCGACTCGTGGGTGTCCTCAGCCTCCATGGCGGAGGCGGTCATCTCGGTGATCCCCAAGCCTGGCAAGGATCCATCTGCTTGTTCGTCATTCAGGCCGATAGCCCTTCTCAATCTAGACGCTAAACTCTATTCTTCTATTCTGGCGTCGCGCTTACAGGACTTGATGCCGGCATTGATTCACCCTGACCAGTCGGGTTTCATCAAGGGGCGGCAAACCCATGATAACACCAGACGGATGATCCATCTTATTGAGAAGGCCACCCGGTTTAACATCCCGGCGGTGTTGGTTGGGCTGGATGCCGAGAAGGCATTTGACCGGGTGGACTGGCAGTTCCTGTTCCGCACTCTTCGGGCCTTTGGATTCTCGGACAGGTTCGTGACCATGCTTAAAGCCAACTATAGCGGCCCCCGATCCAGAGTCGCGGTAAATGGGTACTTATCCCCCTTCTTCTCGCATTCGCGGGGTACGCGGCAGGGTTGCCCTCTCTCCCCTTTGCTCTTTGCCCTGAGTATCGAACCTCTAGCAATGGCGATCCGGGAACACCCGGACATCCGGGGACTTCCCTTCACGGGGGAGCAACATAAGATTTCTTTGTTTGCGGACGATGTCCTCCTCTCCCTTGCGGATCCGGCGCATTCCCTCCCCCATGTGCAGACGGCCCTGGCGCACTTTGAGGCGGTTGCGGGGTTTCGGGTCAATTACGGCAAATCTTATATCCTCAATCTCACGCTCTCATCGGCGGAGGTGGACCGGCTCCGACCGCTCTCGCCCCTATCGTGGTCCCACTACTCTCTAGTGTATCTAGGGGTCCGCTTGACCCCCACAGTGGGCAAGCTGTACTCGGCCAATTTCCCTCCGCTCTTGGCGACTATCCAGACTGAATTGCAGCCGTTGTTTATCTCCTGGCTGGGCAGGATCCATGCGATCAAGATGACGCTCCTACCGAAGCTCTTATATCTATTCCAGGCTCTTCCTATTGCTCTCGATGGGGACTTTTTTTGCCGCGTAGGGACTCTCATGCTTCGCTTCGTGTGGCAGGGGGGCAGGGCTCGTTTTTCCTTTACCACTCTTCGGCGGCCACGGACGGCCGGAGGGGTGGGCCTCCCAGACATGCATCTTTACTATAAAGCAGCGCAGCTGCGGGTCTTGGTGGAGTGGACCCAACCCCTTTCGGAGAAGCACTGGCTCCACATGGATAGGAGTGTGGCGGGTCGCACGATCTGGGACCTAGTGTGGAAGCCTAAGGGGGACAGGCCCAAGAATGCTTACCTTAGCACCCCTACCGGCACCACCCTTAAGGTCTGGGATACGGTTTCAGGAGACGAGCAATGGACTACTTTTCCATCGCCCTTCACTCCCATTCATTTCAATCCGGCCTTTCCGCCTGCGCTTCGAGAGGGTCCCTTTGATGCCTGGCGGGAGGGAGGCTGCCTAGCCCTCACGCATTTGTTCCACGACTCTGCCCCGCTGACTTTCCCGAATTGTGGGCGGGACTATGGGATTGCTGAGACGGAGAGGTTCCGCCATGGCCAGTTGCTACATTGGGCCCTATCTCCATCGGTTCGGGAGGCGGCGACGCGGCCGCCTACCCCCTTTGAAGCCTTTCTTTCCCGCGCTTCGACTATGCGTGGGGCTATCTCTTTCATCTATAGCCACCTCCTGACCACAGCTGTCTCGCCTAGGCCACGGTATATGGGTCAGTGGGAGGGCCTGGTTGGGCGTGACATCACGGATGAGGAATGGTCCCAGCTGTGGCGGGACCTGGCCAGACATAATCACTCGATGGAACTTCGGGAGGCGCATATTAAAACTATGATGGATTGGTACCTCCCCCCTGCCAAGCTCCATCGCATTTTCCCTGGCTCCTCCGACAGATGTTGGAGGGGCTGTGGTTTGTTGGGGGACTTCCGCCACATTTGGTGGGACTGCCCGGTTATCCGCCCCTATTGGGAAGAGATCTTGTCCCATGTTAAGGATATCCTGGGGTATCCGATTATGGATTCCCTGGAGCATGTGCTGTTGGGCCTTAGAGACGCGCGTTTAGAACACCAGACGCGAGCGGACAAAAAGATATTTTGGCTCTGCATAGGGGCGGCTAAAATCACCTTGGCGGCGGCTTGGAAAAAGAGGGAGGCCCCGGCGATTTCTCTGTGGCATGCGCGGTTGTGGAAGTTGTTGAGCATGGAGCGCATGGTGGACATATTTTTTGGGAGACTTCAAAAATTTCGTTTTCCGCTGGGGGCCTTTGGTGCGCTTCCTTTCTCGGGGGCTACCAGCTGCTGTGTGCCAGCCGTCGATCTGAGCCCTACATCTGTTTCAAGTGTTGGAAGCTTGCTGTAGTATGGTTGTGTGCTGCCACCACTGGAGGGTTGGGGGGTGTTTGTGGATGTTGGGGATGGGGGGGGGGTTCTCCCAGTTTTATTATTAGTTTTGTTGGATATTGCGACAGTCCTAACCGACGAGAGGGGAGAGCCTGCAGTAACGGGATTGGCTAGTCCGACCCCGGTAATTTGCATGTTGTTGTTCGTGCTGGATGGGTGGCCTTCACAAGCCTGTCTAGCTTCTGTACTGGCGGCCTGGACTTGGTCCCTCTTCATCTCCTTTAGATTGCGGCTCAGCTGGGCCGGACAACGGGACTATTGCTGGTCATAACGGCACCCCTCATCTAGTGCATCTCCCCTGCGTGGGAATTGTGGCGGGATTGCCGCGTGTTTTTCTCTGGGTTTTTTTGTGTTTTTTACCTTACTAAAAATAAAAACACCTTTGACAAAAAAAAGAAATATGCAGAATGTTAACCTCCGTGTCTTTAATGAAATCCATATTCTCTAGTCATGGTAATAAGAGAATCAAAATTTCATAGTAACTGTATGTCTGAAATTTAGTAACTACTTGTTCTCGATTGTTATCCCTGTTTTCTCCATTTATGGACATTTTTTTGGGGAAAAAAAGAAATTAAGTAAATTAAGTTATGAAGCTAAGTTAAGCACAATGTGGGAATTTTTTTATCCTACAAGCCTGAATAACCTACAGCCAATACATAGGGTATACCTACTCAGCTGAGGGGGACTTCCCTTCCCACCACGGACGTCTCCGGTTTGGAGGTGAGTACTGGAAATCCGTCACCACCAGGGGCCCTGGATCTGTCGAGTGCCTTTAGTGTAGTACTCAACTCTTCAATAGAAAGGTCCTCCTCCAAGTCCTGCGCAAGTTCCTGCCTCACTAAGGAAGCCCCACCCTGACCAGGAACTAATCTATTGCCCTCTCCTGTCCAGGTGGACCAGCCTGTACACCAATTTGAAATGTTCCAGAAAGGCTGACAAGATATCTTGCCGCTTGGTCTGCAACACCCCTAGCCTATTCCGAATATGCAAGATGGGAGGATGTCTCCTGTTCGCCCCTGAGAATCCAGGCTCGGAGCTTGCGTGATTTATTGCCCTCCCTGTGCAAAAGTTGTTGGTGTGACTTAAGGGTAGTCTTGTCTAGAGTGCCCCAGAGTTTGTGTATTTCTCTATGCACCCCTAGTATCATTGTGCGTCCACAGAAGATGCTTCTTGTTCCTGCAGGTTGGCCAACTGACCCTCCTGCACCTTAAGTTCCACCACCAATCGCCTCCGCACCCCACAGACAGACTCTATACACTTTTCTCTAACTACCACCTTGAGCACCTACTGCTCAACAGCTTTGGAGTCTTTGATACCCCAATTAGCTTCTAGATAAATCTCCAAGGATGTTACCAGGGCATTCGCTAGGTTCTACGCCCACGCAATTTGTCTCCCCAAGCCAGAGTCAGAAGTACAAGAGCATGATCCAAGAGAAACCAAATCAGATGCTTCACCGCTGTTAATCATGAATGATCCAAGCCTCCCACCAAAAAGCAATGCAAGCAACTATAGGTATTGTGGGTAGGGTCGCGGTAGATATATTCGCGACTCCTGGGTATAGCGCACGCAAGCCATCCAATAGACACAGTTTATGCATCAGACTCCAGAGGGAGCCCACCATGAGCGGTTTTGTGCCCATCTTGGCTGAATATCGGTCCACCACCCCCTCCAATATACAGCTTAAATCACCAGCCCAGAGTATGGGCGAGCCGACACTTCCCTCCAACGTGTCCTGTAGCCCGTCATAGAAATGCCAGTCGTCCACATTAGAGGCATATGAGTTTAGTATTGTGAGCTTCCTGCTGCTATAAGTGTGCCAAAAGGGCACCCCGGTGACACGCATATGGCCACCCTTGGGCATACAAGGAGTAAGCTGTAGAAAACTGTCCCGTCGGTTTTTACCAAATTTCTGCAATTCACCCCCTCCATGAGGTGTGTCTCCTGGAGACAAGCAATTTGCACTTTGTGGCACCGGAGGAACAAGTGAACTCTGTAGTGCTTGGAGTTGTTCCTGAGCCCTCTGACATTCCATGTGATAATATTAATCCAATCAACCATGCAGGTAGCGTGTTCCGCGTTGTAGCCCCAGCCACAGCCCCACCCTCATGGACATCCACGTCAAATACTACCAGGCAGGAAAATACGTACACTGCCTACATTTCGGCACTGAATGAAGAACGAACAACACCCAACATGTAGTGAGGTTATGGATTCACTGCATACGTTGCTAAGTTAGCATCAGTTAGTATAAGCTTGGCTGCCATTTTGCCGCTTTTGCACACGTTTCTACAGGCATTTGTTTTGCACGACTCCTCTACCTGTGCTGGATCACGTGAGAACCGTCTACCTTTGACTTCTCTTGCTGTACTCTGAGGCTCTGTCTGCACATCGTGTTCAAGGTAAAAAAACAATGTGCTCCATTAATCTGCTGTTGGTCAGTCCCACGCATGTTAGACATAATACTGACACAGATGCACTACCAAAAATCTGGTGCTTTTAATATTGCATTGTAGGCATGTTAAGGCACTCGAAGAACACCTTTCGAGGAGAAGTGCTGTGTTTGTCCAGAGATGTAAACCTTTGCATATAAACCTGGAGGTATGGGGTCCCCTTGACAAAGCCCAGAGGTCTTCTATAATTATCATAAACTAGTTCTTAGCACGGGGAGTGTGGAAAGGCCCTTTTCTTCACTAACTTTATAAAATGATCTCCCCGTTCATATTTTATGGAATTATAACAATGCTCACTTTATTGAGTTTATGCATTTTGCTGCTAGTATTGGCTTGTGTACTGCATCATAGAGCACGTTAGTTTAAATAAACATTTTAAATTATACTGTGTTTCTGATTACTTATATTGTGGACAAGAATGAGTGAGCTGGCGAAGGAGTGTTCTTGCTCCCGCAATTACTGAGAGAGTCTGAGTCACTTGTTCTAGGATGTCTAATCATTGGTAGCTTTGCTGTAGTACGGAGAACGAATGAGACACTATAGCTAGTCGGATAGGGGTTCTGGGCACTAAAGTGGGTTGTTGGTACACCACTATACAACGGGGTCCTGGTTTCCTGCGCGTAGTGCTGTATATGTGCAGAATCCCTGCAACATGGCGCAACCAATGTTTGGTTTGGCTCTTATCTGCGAGACTCTTTTTTTTTTTTTTTTTTTAAACCGTTTATTACAGAATCCAAAAAATATACAAAGATGGGCCTACAACCTTCAGGCCGGCCGCTAGCAAACAGAAGGAGCATGTAATACAGACAATAGAACGCACGCTGCGGCAAAAGGGACTTCACAGGAGTTAAAAGAGGCGTTGGCAGCCACACCATCCGGACCCCACACGACGGTTTCATTTTTATATAAATAACAACAAAAAAAAGCAATTCCACAAGGCAACCCACAGTCGGAAACAACAGCATGTGCTCCCCTAGGGGGGGGACCCCACTGGTTCATAGGAATATCGAGGGGGGGAATAGGTCAGGACGGGGACTAAGTAAACTCATTGCCCAGAACCGGGAAGACAAACAGGCTAAGGAGACGGGGCCGGTGACGGATCAGGCAGTAGCGGCGGGGTACAGATTCCCCCACGGTAAGCGTTCCAGGGGCCCCATACTTTCACCCATGTCCCAGGCTTACCTCTCGCAACATACACCACCTTTTCCCGAAACATACACCAATCCATGTTGTCCTTCCACGCCGAGACAGTAGGCGACCTCTGGGAACCCCACAGTTGCGCAATGTCACGTTTGGCCACCATATATCCCAGAGTCGCCCACCACGTCTGCGGCACTGAGTAGTCGGTTGGCTCCCATACATTCAAAAGACATCTCCTCGCCTCAGGCAACAGCGGCACATGCATAACTACCTGCAAAACCTCATGCACACCACGCCAGAATCACACCACCTCCGGGCATTCCCACAGAATATGGAGAAAGGTCCCCAAAGAACCACACCCACGCTTACACAACCCATCCACAGCATAGCCCATACGCATCAGACTCGGCCCCGTAACATAGACCTTATGGAGTATCTTGAGCTGGACGAAGCGAAGGCGAGCCGGTATGGCCACCTCTTTCGGGGAGGCCACCGCAGACACCCAGTCCTCGTCATCCAGCTCCAATCCATCAGCCCCCCACGCCTCACGAAGGCCGGTCAGCAGTCCCGAACGGTCATTGATGAGCTTTTTGTAAATTAATGAAATCGTGCCGTACGGGACATGACCATCTAGCACTCTATCCTCCAGAGGGGAGTACTCCGGGATGGAGGCAACGTCCGGAAATACGGAGCACAATGCATGACGGATCTGCATATAACGAAAGTACTCCCTGTCCTGCAGCTGGAATTCTGTCTGCAGCACATCGAACGTTTTGAATCCCCCCCTCGTCCAGAGATCGCCCACCCTGCTAATGCCTATCATGTCCCACTTCTCAAAGCCCTTCGAGGTCCACAGGGAGCCCAGCCGCTCAGATGCGTATAGTGGCGTCGCCCGGGTCAAGCGATCCTTCCACCCCATCGCCACGTTAGCCGTATGCCACACCCGTACCATGACCCTCGTGGGGCCCGTCAGCCGCGCGTCATGCGAGCTAGAATAAAGCGCCCGATTATAGTCACCGCCCGGCAGTAACATTTTATCCATCTCAAAGGCCGGGTTTAGGGCGGGCCTGTAAAGGCCGTGATTGATCGCAGCCAGCTGGGAGGCCCAGTAATATCGCTTGATATCTGGGAGGGCAACCCCCCGTCGTACCACGGGAGCGTCAGCTTCGCCAGGGCGATACGCGGCCTACCCTCCCAGAGCAGTCGGCGCTGCAAACTCTCCACCTCGCGAAAGTAGCACGCCGGGACAACGTCCATTGTATTCTGCAAAGCATACAGGAAACGCGGCAGCGACATCATCTTAAACAATGCCGCCCGGCCGAGCGGCGAGAGCGGCAAGCGCTTCCAACGCGCGACGTCCTCCTTCAGGCGCTGGAGGGGGGGAAGCAAGTTCTGGCTATATCGGGCCTCCGCGTCCAGGGTAATGAAGACACCCAGGTACCTAAATCCCCGCGGGGCGATCTGGATAGGACAACCCCGCGGAAGGATAGGATCCTCCCCAGAGAGGACATACACACACGATTTAGCCCAGTTGATGACCAGGCCGGAGTTGAGGCCAAATGAGTGCAATACATCAACCAGTACTATCAGTGATTTACGTGGGGAAGCCAGGTACAGAAGAATATCATCAGCGTAAAGAGATACGCGGTCCTCATACTCGGGGGTCCATCGGAGACCACGAATAGAAGGTTCCCACCGCAGCCACTCCTCCAGGGGCTCCAGGGCAAGCGCGAAGAGGAGCGGTGATAATGGGCAGCCCTGCCGCGTGCCCCTGCCCAGCTCAAACGGAGCCGACACTCTACCGTTCACAACCACCTGCGCCAGCGGTCCCGAGTACAACAATTTCACCCAACCGATGAATCCCGGGCCAAACCCAAACTTCGCCAGTGTCGCCCAAATATATGGCCACTCAAGTGTGTCAAACGCCATAGTGGCGTCCAGGGATGCCAAAATGGCCGGTTCCCGTATAAACGGGACACGCGCGAGCACCCCATGCAAGCGCCGCAGGTTAAGCGCAGTGTTGCGATGGGGGATAAAGCCGGACTGATCCTGGTGAATCAAATCACACACCACGCCAACCAGCCGATTGGCCAACACCTTGGCGAGAATTTTGGGCTCCGCATTCAGCAGCGAAATAGGCCGGTAGGACGTGACCCGGTCCCGCGGCCTCCCCTCCTTGTGAATGACCACGATAGTAGCCAGACGCTGGTCTAGCGGGAGGGAACCCGCCGAACGGGCCGCGAGGAACATCGCACGGAGATGCGGCGCCAGCGTATCCGGTCGCAGCTTGTACAATTCGATGGGAAGACCATTAGGACCCATGGCCTTGCCGGAAGCGACCGAGCGTATGGCGAGAGCAATTTCTTCAGAGGTTGGGGCGGCGTCCAACGACACTCTGTCCTCCTCCGAAAGGGAAGGCAGCGCGATATCCCTAAGCAGGGCATGGGAATCCTCTTCCGAGCGGGAGGACACCGGGGAATACACCCCACGGAAATATTCTGCAAAGCAATCGACTATTTCTTCCGGTTCCGTGACACACACACCATCCAGTTTCTCAATCGACGGGACAACTCGACTCGCCCTCTCCTTTTTATCCAGCCACGCAATCATTTTCCCAGCCTTATCACCCACATCATACAGTCTCCCCTGTTGCTCTCTACTGAGGCCCCTGGCCGCCTCCGTGACGAGGGCCTTATAGGCCGCCTGCTTGAGTCGGAGGACATGTAATTTGTCATCCGTCACCCCACATTCGAGGTCGCCCTCCAACTCAGTTATTTCAGTTGCAACACGGGTCACCTCCTCCCGCTCGCGCCTCCGGGAATGGGAAATAAGGGACAGGGCATCCCCCCGAATCACCGTCTTAAATGCCTCCCATAGCGAGACCGCAGATGACACCGACCCCACATTATCATCAAAATATCGCTTAAGGGACTTAACCAACTCTGCGCGAATGGTGGGGTCACGCAGGTACCAGGGATTAATCGGGGCCACCCTACCCTCTCCCCTCGGGAGAATATCGAAGTGCAATAAGAGCGGGGAGTGGTCTGAAATACCCCGCGCCAAATGGCGCACCTCCCCGATCCTCCCCGCATGCGCCGCCGGCACCAGGACATAGTCTAGTCTTGATAGACTGCCATGGGCCCCGGAATGAAAAGTGTACTGTTTCTGCGTAGGATGTTTCAAACGCCAACAATCCACCAGCCCCAAGGCATCCAATAGGCCAGACAACCACGCTTGGGCACGGGGGAGATCCCTAGGGGGGGTGACGGTCCTCAATTCCAGAAACCACAGCGTTAAAATCCCCCCCAACCACCAGAATCCCCTCCGGAAGGCCAAGGAGGAGGCTCCCCAGATCCGCAAAGGTGGTCGTCTGCAACCCTGGCGGGACATAGACAGAAACAAAAATAATCACTCTGCCCTCCATTCTACCCACCAGAACCGTGTAACGTCCCCTGTCATCATGGAGTACCTCATCAACTTCCAACGGGAGCGAGGTCTTGGCCATGATGCCCACACCCCTTGAACCCGACGTGAAGCCCGAATGGGCCAGAAGGTGGTAGCCCCGCCGGTTCATAGCACGAAAGGAGTTGCCAATGAGGTGCGTCTCCTGCAGAAAAACTATGTCAGGTGAAATTCGTTTCAGGAACTGCAGGACCACACCTCGTTTTATCCTGTCCCCCAGTCCATTAACGTTCCAGGACAAAAGACTCAGTCCCCTACCCCCCATCATAAACGAAAGCAATCACTCGTCCCTCCGAGAGCACTTTGGGAATAGCACGACAATACTTTTGCCTTGTGGTACAAATGAACAACACCCCACCCCAACCCAACCGCCCCAACAAAACTCCCCCCTCCCTGCACCCCTGCATGAGCCCAAACAGCCCCCCCAACTTGCAGTGTGCCTGCCGCCCCTATATAGTTGAAACTAGGTAAACCCCCTAGAGGAGGAAAGAGTACCCCTTCGAGACCCCGCACCACCTACAAAGGAGGGAGAACGAGTACAAAAAACGAGAGACCCTAAGCTTGGCCGAAAGCGGCAGCATCTTCGTCCAGAGTGAGTCCCAGTATCAGCACCTCAGTCCCGGTCCAGTGGGCCTTCTCCTCCCGCAGCCCCCCCCCCGCCATCCCGATCCCGACCCCCAGACAAAGTGTCCAGCCATTCCCCGGCCGCTTCAGGACGGTCAAAAAAGTGAGTGCGACCATCCACCTCCACCCGCAGCCTGGCCGGGAAGAGCATGGCGTATTTTAAGTTCATGTCCCGAAGCCGCCGCTTGACGCCCAAGAAGCTCAGTCTCTGCTTCTGGACCGCTTGGGTGAAGTCAGGATAAAAGTTCACCTCCATGTTCTCCAACTTAATCGGCCCTTGCAGTCTGGAGGCTTGCAGAATTGCATCCCTGTCCCGAAAATTAAAGATACGGGCAATAAGAGGCCGCGGAGGGGCTCCGACCTTCGGCCTTCCCCCGGGAACTCTATGAGCCCTCTCCACCGCAAAAAATTTACTCAGTCCCCGAGGCTGGAGATGGGTAGTGATCAGGTCCTCCACAAAAAGATCCGCCGCCGACTCCTCCCGTCCCTTAGGTACTCCGATGATGCGGATATTATTCCTCCGGGCCCGGCTCTCGGAATCCTCCAGGCGCCGATCCATGAGCGCACTCGCCTGACGAAGCCGGTGTACCTCCGTCTGAAGGGCCGCCACCTCAGTCGTGAGGCCCGACGCGGTGTGGGCCAAAGAATCGACCTGGTCGTTGGTCTTCGAGAGATCAGCTCTCACCAGGTTGACATCAACGAGGACCGCGTCGATTTTATACGCTAACGTGTCAAACCTCTGGCCCACCGAGGCCTTCATCTCAGCAATGGCGCCCATGACGTCTTGCAGAGTCAGATCTGTGGGCAAATCCGGGGCATCCGGGGGGCACTCAGAGGACTTGTGCGGTCCACCGGGAGATCCCTTCGGGAGGGTGTAGCGGTCCATGATGTTGGCCTGATGTGCAGCGCCACGCCGGGTCGACTTGGCCTTCAACCGATCTCCATCTTGTTTAGTGGCCATCGTCGCGGGTCTCACACCCTCACCAGCCACGCAGTAAAAAGCGAGCAATCAAGGCCACGAGCTCCGGGGGGCCACCCCAGGACGGCGGAGCGGGCCACAGCAGGCAGGCAGGCAGGGTCTCCCAGCGAGGCCACCCCAACACCAAGAGCGCCGCGATCCCACTTGCAAAGACAGCAAGGGGGCGCGAAAGTGAAAGTGAAAGTGCGGGGTACGCGACTCGCCAGGCCCAGCCCGCCGTTGTTGTTCACTTTGCCACCGGGTCGCCCCCAAACGCGAATCCGGGGTCAGGAGAGAAGTAGGCCGCAAACTTCAATCGGTGCTCACTCCGGCACCCGAGGTCCGATTCAAAAACGGGAAACGGGTACCACCTCGGCTCAGGCTCACCGACACAGTTCCCTCAACCGATGCAGGATGAAGTCAGGATAAACGGAGGTTGCGGAGGTCCTCGGGAGCCTCGCACCTACGCGGCCATCTTGGTTGCGTGCTAGGCTCCTCCCCCATCTGCGAGACTCTTGAGTAGTACTTGTGCTTGTCCACAAAAGCCTCGCTTCTGTTTCCAGAAACAGATGTGACAGTGATACCTCCTATATTGATGTTTTTATAGGTTTCTTCAAGCTTGATTTTCTTAACAGGTATTTTCTTTTCATAGATACCCTCTATTGTGCTGCCGCGTATTAGGTTGTTAGACTTTCTTTGTCTTCATGGCCGAAGTAGATATTCCGGCGCATAGTCGAGCGGCATTTGACAGCGTATGGGGTGCCTGACATGGGGGTCGATCTTGTCTTTGTGGTGGAAGCTGATCCAACACAACACTTTAAAGTGTTTTATTCATGGGTCACTTTTCCGGCGGTAAATGGGGACGATGACTTGTTCCATACTTATACTCCGTCGGATCTTCCTCACAATTATCGGCCCTATACACGTCTTGAAGTTCCGCTATCGGCATGGCAACACCATATTTGGTTTAATGGTGCCCTCCCACACCCAGTGACTCCGATCCATTTGGGCCCTTTAACTATCGATGGGGCCACATGGCGGGTTTTGGCTGGGTACAGCCCACACCCACGTTATCTGACAGTTCGGGTGGATGAGTTCCGCGTGATGCACACCTCTCTGATATGGGTGCATAGAGCTGTTGTACGATATGATATGCGCAACATCCAGGTGGGACCACCTGGGGTTGCTGCGCAACCAGCTGGACCTGGTGGTGTGACAATCAGTCCCGTTATGGTTAATACGGTAATGGGCAAGCGTCCTCAAAATAAAGATGATTTACCTTACTGGCTTGCCGAAAAATCTGACCAACTGGAAGCTGTATTTCCGAATACCTCTCCTGTGGAGAAACACAGGATTTTGACAATTAGTTTGCAGAAAGACTTAATACCCGAAGTAGCCGATTGTAACAATTGGGGTAGGGTATTTGCAGCAGTGTATGCAAAATATTTCGGCACTCCCTCAATGACCGTACTCCCCTCCGTGATTAAGCGTGTTCATGATGAGCACGGCCCAGAAGCAGCTGTTGAATTGGGGATGAGACTGGTCGGGGTGTTCTACGTAGTTGCTGATCTGATCCTTGCTAATGTTAAGGGAGATGCAGTGAACTTTAAAGTAGCTAATGCTTTGGCTCTAGTCCCAGAACCAGACAGGCCACGCGAACTACCGAAAATTATTGCACAGGCTTATAAGACCATTGGCTACAATAGTTCAGGTGTTTAGCCTTTTGCTAAGATATCAGCTCAACCGCAAACACAACAAAAAGCTCAGTATGAGAAAGACGAGCGTCCAGTCTTTAATAAAAAGAATTGGAGAACAAAAAAACAGGGAAAGCAACAACAGAAACAGGGGTCGCGTGCGACGTCGCCGACACCCGAGTCTTCTGAGCGCACTTATGATTTGTGCAACCGCGCGAGAATTAGGTCTCCAGACAGGTTTCAGGTTCCTGATCAGCATTCTCCTCGTTCATTACAGGAAACATCAGGCTCACAAGCCGGTGGCGGAGAACGTGAGGAGCGCGGCAGAAGTTGAGGCGCCCCACAAGGACGCGAGCAGCCTCGTCAGACTGACGGAAAGGGAAAGCAAGACGATTTTCCACGTCGGCGCCCACAGTTTCTGAAAAAGAAAGTTGCGACTTTAACAGCCAGATAGATATGTCACAGACGGTGAGAACCCGCCTCCTGAATTTAACATGGGCAGTAATGCTGCTAGACAGCGCAGCGGAACTTACAATAGTGCGGCAAGCACTGCGTCCATTACTGGAGGCGACAGCACCTGACACTTTCATTACATTTGAGACCGCTGACACTCGAGTTGCTCCCCCTGAAAGACTATATGACGTAGTTCTTTTAATTGAAGGTGACGTACAGCGTATCATTAAAGGTATTTTTGGGGAAAATCTGACCTCTTCTTACGACATTTTATTAGCAGAGACGGACTGGCCACCACCATTTGTTCTTGCTGCTCCTAAGGGGGAGGAGGTGATACTTTCGAATTTTTCATGTAATGTCTCCAAGGAGCATGCACAGTCTTTTGCTGAAGAGTGGGCTTTGGTGCTTGCACCGGCTCTGTACCGTGCACATGTGGGATGGGATAAGGACTCACCACCCTATGAGATACCCTTGTGGTCTATGCCTCAGCCGCAACCCCAATATCGCCTCCGGCGAGAAGACAAAAGGTCCAGTTTCTGAGATTCTGACACAGTTAGAGTATCAAGGAGTGATTGAGACATGTGTGTCACCAATGAATAACCCTCTTTTTACCGTTACCAAACCCAATGGGTCGTACTGCATTGTTTTGGATTATCGGCATTTGAACTCTCATTGTCGTACTTTTGCAGTGCAGAATACCCATAGTTCTGCTCTTGTAGATAGTCTTGTTAGTAAAAAATATAAAAGTAGACTCGACATTTCCAATGGCTTTTTTAGTTACAATCTGCCGCCGGCATGCAGTCAATGGACCGCCTTTACAGCCGGTGGTAAACAAAAACAATTTTGGCGTTTAGCTATGGGCTATAAAAACAGTCCCAGTGTTTTCGCCGCACGTGTTGTCTCTTTGTTAGACAGCATAGACCCAGATGCGTACTCATATGTTGATGATATTTATCTCACGGACGACGAATTATGGCCGCATCTCTGCTGAGTCGACCGCATCATTGTTTTGTTTGCGGACTACGGTTATAAATTCAACTTTGCAAAATCACACATTGCAGAGTACCCAGTGTTGTTCTTGGGCTATGAACTCAATAACGAGGGTAGAGGCTTGGCGCCTCACTTTCTGCAGAAATGCGCACGTTTGCGACCACCAACAACACTGAAAAAACTACTATCATTGCTGGGATTTCTAAACTTCGGACGTACTTACATTCCAGAATATGCCCAGTGTATCAAGCCTCTTTATGCCTTGATACAACCAACATTTTCAAAAGCCTGCTGCCTCATGGAACATTCAGCTATCCTGCAAACTTTGCAGTCTGATCTTCTAGAATCTAAATACTTGTTAACACGTGATAACCACACAAACCTGGTGAGAAGAATAGTACCAGGGGCAGTGGGTTTCACTTACTTGACGTTTAATGAAGGCGACACAGTACCTATTGCTTACAAATCACATTTATACACTTCTACTGAGATGCGATTTTCCATTGTTAAAAAAGTCTTAACAGCTGTGCAGATGGCGATCCTGAAGGAACGCGCACTGGCACAGGGTAAACGCATTTTAGTCGTAACACCGTACCCTGCACTTGAAGCAGTGACAAAGGCAAGCGTACCAAACTCAAAGGCTTTACATCCTCGTTGGATACAGTGGGCTAGTTCTTTGACGTCTCCGGATGTTACCTTTATCTTTGACTCCTCGCTCCAGACACAGGAGTTCTTGCAGTATGAATTTGTTCATCCTCCTCCTCTGTCTATGCGCCCACTTGAGAGTACGATTGTATCATTTATACCGATGGTTCAGCGCAAACGGCTACAGATTCTAAGCATGCATATTCGGCGGCCTGTGCAATTGTGGCAGGTACCATGAGGAACGGTGAGTTCAAGTCCAGTGTTGTACATACACAGGCACTAGGTGACTGTACCGCCCGATTGGCCGAGCTGCACGCTTTGGTGCTTGCACTAGAGTTTGCCGATCCTAATGTAAATACTCTAACTGTGAGTGATTCTTATTACTGTGTTCAATCTTTCAATGAAACTTATTCTTTTGGTCACAAAATGACAGTCGGGATTCCAAAGGCAGCACAATTAAGCATAAGATGCTTTGAGTTTGAGTGGCAGATCTTAAACAACATCTGCCACTCACACATGTTATACATACTCTTGGCCATCAATGTGTGGGTACACAAGCTGTTGGTAATAGCTTGGCTGATGAATCAGCCAAGTCTGCAGTAGCCACGTGTCTATATGCAGCTGTTACAAGATCCATGACTCAGATTGATAATGACATCTTGGCAGCAATTGCCGCTACTGAGAAGGGTGGTAATTCCCCTCAAGGGTTCCCTTCAAAGTACTCTTATCATTTAAGTCCCGACAAGGTTCCATAGGTCAGAATTTATGACGTTGGTGACAGGTTAATTCCCAACACTGACCGCAGACTTTCATTGATAACAGCCGCACACGAAGGCATGGCTTCGGCGCATGCTGGAGTGTCTGCGACGGTCTCTATTTTGCAGCAACGTTACTGGTGACGTGGTTTATATGAACAAACCCGTAATTATGTGCTTTCTTGTGATATTTGTCAACAGATTATACCCTCTACTGTCACACGACCGCCACTGACACAACTCTGCATCTCTAATAAGCCTTTCTGCTGTGTATATCTTGATCACTGTGGTCCGTTTTCTTCAGATACTGCCTATAAATACATCTTAGTTGCAGTTGATTCGTGCACACGTTTCGTGTGGGTTTGGCCACAACGCAGTGCTGATGCTCGAAATGTCATCAGGGATTTGCGTGTCTTTGTGAGAATTTTTGCATGTAGCACCTTCCACTCTGACCAGGGTCCAGCGTTCGCCTCTAAAGGCGTACAAGGATACAATGCAGTCTTTGGGGGTGCAGGTGAAATTTTTGTCTCCATACAGGCCTGAGGGCAATTCAGTTGTGGAACGAATGAACAGTGACTTAAAGCAATCCTTGACAGCTAGAGTCTTAGGTACTGGCAGGAACTGGCTAGCCCACTTGTATGACGTACAACATGCACTTAATAATCTCCCTAGAAGACCTCTGGGTGGGCGGACCCCGTACGAAATGCTCTTTGGCATACAAATGTTTGTCCCGGACCTTGATGGTCTAGACATGGCGGCGGCAGATGCACCCTTTGACGTAGATAATCATTCTACTATGTCACAGGACTTACAAGAAACCCGTGACAGTCTAGCAAAAGACCATTTACCCTCTGCCACTGATACTGCACTACAGATTCCGGTAGCAGGCTGGCTACCCAGAATTGGAGATCTGGTCCGAGAGAAGGTGGAGAACAAAAAATGATTTGGCCCCTCTTATCGTGCACCAGTTCCGGTGCTTGGTGTGGAGGGAACTCGTACAGTCTTACCACCACTTCCTGGTCGTAAAGAAAATAGATACATCTCAGTGGACAATGTCAAGCTACAACATCTGTCCTATCCTGAATAGTATAACACCAACTGCATCATGTCCAGCAATATCCAGGTATTCTGTGTTTGGCGCATCGGACGACACTCAGCATGACACTGCCATCGAGATGAACTCTACCACTGATCCCTTGCTTGCCCAACCAGCCTCCACTTGTACTGAGGAAACTGAATATGCTTATCTCATAAGCGAGTCGTTGCCTGGTTTGCAATCAACTGTCCTTAGCCAGTCACGTTTTTCTTTTGACTCGACTTCCGACTCATCATTTTGCCCTACAAAATTCAGTGTTTTTGTCTCTTGGTTTAAACAAATGTATTTGGTCCCTCCTTGGACATTCATCTGGTTGGTGCTAATCATAATTTTTTCTATTCATGTTCATTGGCTTTGTGACAGTTTTTTTCCTTCTGATCAATGGTCACTACCTACCAGAACGCACTGCTGTGCAGTTGGTAACTGGAACTTTGGCTCCCCAGTCGTCTTCTCACATCATGAAACGAGACCAGACTTTTGTTAACATCTCCGCCTTTCCAGTCGCTGATGGCATAGTCTGGGATGCTGTGGATTTCCAAATTCATGGTCCGACAGAGGTTATTTATGTACCAAATGTACTTAGTGTTTCAATGGGTGATGTAGTGAAACAGAACATTCATTCAGATGATTGGGACATGCAAGCTGTGCAATCCTTATTTTCAGATTTGAAGTTTTATGCTGCCTTTGATTCTGAAGATTTGTATTTGAATACTGCAAATTATGCCGATTTATATTGTTACCAGCATTTAAGACATCACTATCTGCATAAAGCTAATACATTTAGAAATGTTTTTAATTACACACAGTGGGAACATTGCCCCTCTCCATTAACTGGTAGCTCCAAATCCCTCTTGAAAAAGTTCACTTATTTTACAGATTTTGACAGGTCCAATCCAGAGTCCTTTTATTTTAAGTTAAATATGTCATCTACTTTCAAAGTGATGTTAACTCACACAAAATTGTTGTATTCCAATTCTTTTAAACATAACTTATCACTAGGTGGCTATGAACATTGGAAGGCTACCGTTGATTTGAAATCTGTCTGGGATTCTAGGTCCTGGCAGGTTCACGGCACTGAAGCTTTACATCGCGCGTGCCTCATCCCAACACAAAGTCTATTTTTAAATGATTCAATTTATCAAACCACCTGTTTTGGTTTAACCACTACAAAACAGATGAATGCCCCTACCATTCCTATGTTGGCCCTATATCAGAACTGGAGCATGCATACTGATTAATCCGTTGAGGAACTGCAAGCTTTAGTCCAGAATGTTACGTTTAATGTCTCTAGTTTAGACCCCCTGGGATGGTTATTTTGGCAGACGGCTGCTGATGCTTGCCAATTACGTTTTCATAACAGGGTCCCTGGTTACAAACACGATAGATTAGATCCGCGTTTTGCTCATGCACATTCGGATACCACTTATTCTGTGGAAAGATTTTGTCAAAATTGGTTACAACACTCGTCCCTATCGTCAGTTAAACAACACCTATCGCTGTTGTCCAGTAACATTGACTTAGCCGATTTTATTAAAGGCCCTTCTGGTCCCAGAACAAAGAGATTTCTTTACGCAGCTTACAATGAAATCTGGAAGCTTCCTCAAATTGAAGCTGCGTCATGTTTGAGAGAAATAGATCAAGCTAATCTAGAAAAGGTTCTTGCCGTTGTTGACAATAGTATTAACACACTGTCTTCTCGCATTTACACATTAGATAATATTGTTTCATCTGTTGTTGATATTGTACAAGAGGATGTATCTGTGTTGTATCATGGTCAAACTCAGTTACGTTCTGTGATGCAGTTTGCATGGACTTTGCAAACTTTGAAGCTGGGGAAGGTTCCATTGAATTTTTTGAACGTAACTGCCTTATTTTGACCTTTTAGTTTAACTGACAAACAACAGTTCGTGTCCATGAAGGATGCAACATACACGCTTTTACATTTTGAGTAGATTGACCCTTTACCATTCTCCATGGCTGAAACTGACTCTGCTGTTTGGCTCATCCACGGTGTTATCTCTTTACCGTTTTCTTTGTTTAAATTTACCTTGTGCATGAAGCATTACCCCATAGGTTGTTATGAACCCCTGGGTAGCGCTTTCCTCCATGAAGTGTGGTCCTTGCCTTTTACATACAGATGTTTGCGTGATGACAGAGAAGTATACCTTACAGGGGAATCGTGTGACTCTGCGATAGGCCGTTCCCTTGTCTGCAAAACATACAGATACACGGGCCTTGCAATGTTACCGCCCCGAATCTTCCCTGTGTTTTTAAAGGTATTCCAGTACCATCTATGTAGCCCACCTTCACCCTACTTTCTAATGGTAGCAATCTTCTTTCGAATAATGAAGAATGTTGTGGTTTGCTTGCCGGCATACCGTACATTGTAACAGTTTCACACCGCGTGGTTTGATGTAAAACTTTGCTTTTCCCACCCCCGCATGGGAACCTTGATACCTCAATTTGGCCTTGCATTGCAACTTTAAAAACAGACTTCAATAAGTTGAGCAGAATAAAAGCGTTATTGTTCCAAAAGGAGGTGCTGCTCACTTCTACGCGCAAGACATTTGTCCTGCATATAGCGAGTACGAATTCTGAGATTCAAGCCCTTTTAAATACAAACCTCCCACAACATTTCGGTTAACAATTCATTGTATCTTCAATGTGTCTGATACGCATGGCCTAGTGCATTTTTTTTAAAATATGTGGGCTCTGGCCTTGTGACTTCTTTTCAGACTATATTTGGTGTAATATCAGCCTTTATTCATTCTATTTTTTCCAGCGTCTTTGGGGGATTACCACTATTGCTTACCATAGCTGCTGGTGTCCTTCTATTGATTTGTCTACTACGCAATGGATGCACCGCTTGTGGTCCTACATCACCAAGACCGGTTACAATTGCTGCGCGACCGGATGCTTGAATGCTATGGCACGCTGCCACTGGCTACATTCAGCGTGGCTTATAGACTGTCTTTCCGCTTTGCTTACTACACTTGCGTGCAAACCGTCTTTTCATGCTTGGAATGCTCCTTTGAATGGGTGTTGAATCTCTGCCTCTCCAATACGTCATCACCCGACCCAGATTACGACCTGTCGATTTTAGAAAGCTTGTTTATTAAGTTTGGTCATTTATATTGAGGCGATACACCCACGTACCCAATATCTTGAAATATGTCTCATGGGCTCTATGGGAATGAGTAGCAATTTGTGTGATGTACCCCTGGATTAGTATATCTAATTGGTTACAAAGTGACAGTTACTCTTCCCTTTCTGCTTTCTGAATCTGAGATTACAAGGACAGTGTGATGCCTATAATATACGCTTTTATTGTGTCCCAGATTATGGATGCTCGGACTGACCCTTAGTTAATTTGATAAGTTCTACAATTTGAGTTTGCAAATATCAGAATATATTAGGTAAGCAGAAATGGCATTGATTGTTATCTGAATGCTTAGAATCCCATAAAAGTGAAACAACTGAATGGTCAGAGTATAGAAAGTGAATTTCCACTGTGCATGTAGGGATAGGCAGAGTACTAATTAGACATATAGCAATCTAGGACTGCTGCCTATGTGGTATAGAATAGAAAGAATACCCCTTTGATTTTGTGTTGGTATATTTCCATGCATCCACTAGATCCAAAGTTTCCATCATATTAATGATACTGGCTCTCGTCTTTTCCCTCTTCCTGATAAAGAAGCATTCATAGCATCCATTGCTGGATTTAAAATGCAATTAAAGTGCCCCCTGTTAATGATAGGGATGTTATAGCTGCTTAGTTCCAACATAATTTAAACAAAAATGTGGGGGCTCTCGTAACCGGGCACATACAGGTTATGAATAGCAAGTCGATCATTATTATCCGTGTTAGCTCTCTTTGCAATTATTCATCTGCCAGGAGGATCTGATTTTCTATTTAGTCTTTTTAGTGCTTTGTTACATATTATTATGGAGACCCCCCTTTGCTCCAATATATATGAAGCACTGGCTGCACCGAACATTCTCAATGTGCTGAATCCCTGGCTAGTTTTAGACAGTTTATTGATTATAGCTTCTGATTTTGTGAGGTGTGTTTCTTGAAAAGCTAATATATCCAACATTAACCTCCAGGCTTCAGAGAACACATTGATTTTCCCCCTGCCTTTCTTGATGCCATTCACATTCCATGACACAATTTTAACCATTGTCCGTTCTACTCCCTGTACTATTGGCTATCGTGGCTCCTATGTTCAGGATTTTACCACCCTGAACCACAGCTCTCTCCTTGCCCCTTCTTGGCATCTCCCATCTTCTCTACCACTCCGGTCCTCTCCAACACCCTGGTGCGGCTCCACTAGGGGGTAGGGAGCCTTAATTCTATTTGGATGGTAAACTTGATATCTGTGCAGCACCTACGAGTGAGGAGTGCCCTTCTGCCCTGCGTAATTCATCTATAAATTTATTAGTCTTTCCCTCAGGTACAATTTTAGAATTTCATATCTCATTTAATTCCCTCAGTACATCATTCATGAATCTTTCAATTTAACATTGAGAGATTCCCAGATTAACACTTTATATCACGTCTCATAAGATTAATGTTTGTCATCCAAAAATTGTAGCATTAGTAAAGGTTATGAAAGTTAAAAAGGAAGCCCGACAAATTATTTTAAGCGAGGCTCCCCCATCAAGGATACTTGGATTAATAATGCCTTAAATTTTGGTATAAGGGGGCTCATTTCCTTAGATTTGATGGCGGTTTCCCAGGCTTGATCTTGAAAAATCAAAAATGAATAGCCTGCCTTAGCTGTAAACTCCCCTGCTCTCTAGCATAGCTGAGGACGTTTTCCTTAATGTTGAAGTCCTGAAAGTAAGCAATGATGGTGCAAGGCTTTGCTCTTGGCTCCAGGGGACCTGCAGTCACTCAGTGTGCTTGGGCAATGAAAAGTTATGACGAGGACCCTTGGCTAACTTCTGTTTGATCTCCAAGAAGTTAACAAGAAATTATGTTAGGGACCCAATCAATTATGGCACTGTTGCACCGTTGCACCTTTCAGTGCTTTAAGGTACCCCAACTATTTGTGAATTGGATCTATGTGAGAGATTTTCTAAATCTTCGCATTTCTCTAACATTCCAAATCACACGTCGGAAGACAACACAATCCACATGAGACAACTCATCATGGAACACAACTCATTACACAAAGCCCTATTGATACTCACATTATTCAACGCCTGGGAACACCCACTGGAACTCCAGCATTAATCCAAACAATCCAAGGACAATGGAATTTGAATTTTATTTTAATCATATCACTCTTATCATTGCCTGTAATTCTCCACTTCAATTTCTGTAAATGCTGCAACTAAAAAGCTAAAATGTTTGATAAGCAGGAGCGGGTCGTGTGAGTCCTACAGGCCGGTGGCCCTAAAATTAAAATAGAAGCCTTCCATTGAGATCATTTAAACTGAAAACCTTAAATGTTTATTAAAAATTAGGAATCATTACAGAAAGCAAAAATCTTAGTTAGTAAAATTCATAATCTGCATCAATAAGCAATCAAATAATATACATTTGAGAGGATTAACATAAGGTCTACCTCCAATCAAATGAATAGTCAACTCAATTCTAGAGCAAAGAAAAGTCTCAGTATGGAGTAAAATAGCAGTCCAGCATAGAGATTGTTAGGTTTGCATTGCAAGAAAAGTCTAAGTACAGAGTCAATAAACAGACTAGCGTGAAGTCTGCCTTCAAGAAAGTAGGCAAAATGTCTGGCATGCATCCCAAAAAGGGCACATTTTATGGGTTTTCAGACAGAGAAATTCATGCTCCCAACATGGTGTGAAGTGCGATCATAGGGCCACTAACAAATCATCATTTATATACACTTTATACAAGAAATATGAAACTTTTAGGAATACCTACTGTTCATGCATAATTAAACATAAAAACATAAGGAAATAACTTTGCAACAACAAACAATAAGAGATCCACAAAACAAAGAAGCCACTTAACAGCCCTGAGCATACGTACTGACATGGCTTCTTTCTAAGGTACACAATGTAAATTCCTAGGGCAACTCAAGCTTAATACAATACGTGACTATAGTAGTTCTCTGGCATAAGGAAAGACAAGAACAAAATGTGTATATTTCAAAAATACAAAAATGACTTTTATTAAAGACTTAACAATAAATATATGTACAAAACAAATCTAAAATAATCTGCAAACACACCACAGCCATGTCATCATTCATACTCAACAATCATAATATATACATCAAAGGCAAAAAAGCACATAGAACAGATATCTATAGATCTTTTATATTCATATTCATATTCAAAGATGTATTGCTATTATGATGATTTATGATTTAGACATTCATTGCAAAAGAAGCAATGGATTCAGGCTTATTAAATCGATGTTAAATTGGTGGCACATATGTGAGAATTGCAATTACCATTTTATATGAAAGCATGTAAAGGAGGTACATATCTGACGAAAATAAAATAGTGTTTACAGGTATGGAAAGAGAGACAGTTTCAAGCTGGTGTGGTGAAAGGGGGTAACAGAAGAAAGTACATGCAGAAGGATAGAGTGAAAAGAGGAAGGAGATGACGTGTGAGATATGCAGATGGATGATTTCAGAAAGATGCAGAGAGAAAGAGGGCATACATGACAAACAACTAGAGACTGCGGAGGAAGCTGGTGAGGTTGGGATACTATGAGTTATCAAGACATTTTGAAGACCACTACCTATTCCACAGCCGTTAGTAACTCACATAGCGGCACCTAAATAGTGACATTTGCTTTAATATTCTCCCAAGAAAGTGTAATTCAAAATGTCAAACATTTGGCAGTGGAATTCACTCATGCTGACACAGAAACCATAGAAATGTCACATATAAGCAATCTGAAAACTTGGCAGATATGTCAACCCTCCGTCCTTCTGGCTGCGCTGTCTACGTGTGACAATGGCCTAGCAGGAGGTTATGTTTGGATTTCCTAACCACCCACCATTGACCCTTCTTACATGGCTTATCAAGGTGCAAGTGCAGGAAAGAAACTCATAAACAACAAGCGGGTAACTATTCAAACAAACTTTGCCAAACCCAATCAGTCTGCCATGGAAAGCCTGCAATGTGTTATATTATTGTATTTCTTTCTTTTTGCAAACAGTCAATAGGCAGTAAAAGTGCAAAAGTATAAAAACTAAAAATGAAACCGACTGAAATTGACATACATATATTATACATATGTTATAACAAAAACGCAGAAAGTAGATTGACCTATCAGCCCTGGCACTGAAATGAAGTGCCTCTTAGGAAGATGTGCATAAGCAAACTGGGAAGACAGAAAGTGTCTAAACATGGGCTGATCCATGGGCCCATGCTGTATGGCGTGGTAGACTGAAGCAAAGTGTGAATGACACTTGAACAGACCAATGGATAAAAAGAGCTGACTCAAATTTACTGCTCAACTACAGATTGATTATGATTTTGGGGGGAAATATGAGGCAGGTAAAACGTCTAAAGCAGTCTTTAAACCAAACTTCAAAATACACCCTGTATATTTTGTTTTGTTGTATGTTGAGCCTAGAGGCCTGTTGGAAAAATAAAGGACTAACCAAAACAGTTTGGCTGCCTAGGCAGGATTATCCCTACAGCTTTCTCTGGGATTCTTGCAGCTGTTTGGGATGAAGTTAACACTGGCCACCTGTTGCATTTTACTTCGCCCACATTTATCAGTGTGTATAAGTAACCAGGTGCAAAAGCACACCGGTGAAGATAACATTTGCGCCAGACATTCTCTCACCTTTTTTATATGATATTAACGTTAGTTTTTAAAGTGGGAACTAATGCCTATCAATGTATTTAAGGTCTCACTTAGGGAAAGCTACAGCCATATTTTCATAATTTGGTCAGTAGCAGCAAGTGCAGCATTCGGGATAATGCTTAAATGGGCACAAAACAAGTTTATGTAATTTTTTTTGTTCAGCACAGACCTCTAAATGAGGAAACAGGAGAGGAATGTCCAGGGAAAGCCCAAGTGTGGCCCTTAAGAGGCCAAACCGGCTCTGCTGGTCCTTGAATTTATTAAGCTCTGGGTATTCGTCTCTTTCGAATATTTTGCGACTATAGGAAAACAGAAATCTTTTCCACTCCCAAAGGAAAGCGCAACTCAAATGTGCGAATCCTCTATAACTATCGATAATTTCTTGGAAAAGGCAGTGAGGGTTATCAATAAAGAGCCTACGCAAGCTGAACTGCACATATGTGCTGTGCAGGAGGTTGGCAGATCAATAGGACCTAGTGATGCCTTCTGCTATCTAATGAATGCTCTTATTGCCCTATTCATTTTGGCGGTGATTCTAAGAGAACTTTTGTTGTGGAAGCTGGTGTGTAGAGATGTAACAGTGGCAATGTGAAGAACTCTTGCCCGCTAAGGCCCTCTTAGCACTGCAGGCCGAAGAGGGACAACGTCCCCAAACCAAGGTTGATTTCTAACGAGTCTGTCACTGTCTCTTAATGTTAAAAATGTCTTGGAATTGTTGTTAGGGAAACTAACTCGTTCGTTTTCGACAATGTTGAAGGATATAGAAGACAGACTATCTAAAATTTAATGTTTAAAATCTCACATGGGGAAAGAGCGTTTACCCCGCTGTCTCCACAACGCGATACCTTTACAACGCGGTCATTACAACAACCATGTTGCTACCACGCATACCATTACATTGCAAGTCGTTTCAACGACTTGCTGTAGGGGGCGTGCTGGTGTTGGATTTATAATCCAACACCTTCCCTGCTGTTGCATAAACTGGTGTAGGAATAGTAAATAATACTATGCCTAAGTCCAGCGTGCTCCCTACAGGAAGTCGTTGTAACGATTTGCAATGTACTGGTTCACGTTGTAACAACGTGATCATTGTAACGACCGCGTTGTTATGGCATGCGATGCATTTGCATGCGTTGTAAGGACACATATTCCTCACATGTTGCCTCATTATCACCAAGAAAAGGGTACTCTAACTATGGAGGTGCCGCCTCACAAGCATGTCCATCACATGTACTTTAGCGCAAACCCCCAATACTCCTGCACTCTGGGCCTTATTTATGAAGCCATTACCCCACCGTTCCGTCACTTTTTGTGACGCGGCGTAAACAAGGCGCTACAATGAGCAAATTTACAAAGTGACGCATCTAGGCAGATGCATCACTTTGTAAACCCCTGCGCTAAATTATACCTGCGTCAGGTATAATGCATACAGGGTGGTGGTTCCCCGTAAAAAAGGCTCGTAGAAGTGGCGCAGTGAAATCTGTGAGATCTCACTGTGCCACTTCTACGAGTTTACTGTGCCAAATCCCTTTTACATGGGACTCCCCCTTGTGTAGTGACACATTGCTTAAGTTGCGTCTGTTTTGCGACACACTCCAGCAATGCGTCATTACTGCGCCACCAGATATGTCAGGATTCCTGATGTAACTGGTCAATCCTTGCAACATGGAGTGCCGTACTGTAACTACAGCGCATTTAGGTGCGCAAGGAGAGCGCAATGAAACGTGTTGCATCGCTGTTTTCAACCAGCGATGCAACACTTTTCATTAATGAGGCCCTTAATGTCTCTCTTACTGGGGCAGGGGCTGTACATTTAACCTTAACAAAATACATTATTAATGATCAATACTCAAAAGGAAGCACTGCAATGATTGCACATCTAGGAATCAACCCTTTTGACCTACAGCAGCCAGGACAGATGGCAGCGTTTATTATGGTGTTAGTGGACGGTTCTTCTTTGATCAGTTTGAGAATGGGTGCACCGGTAATTCACACACAGATGTGACTGGGGATTGTGTGGTTGTTTACTATAGAGAGCCCTGGTTTGCTGTGTGAACTGTTTGAATCTGTTAATCGAGTTACTTGTTCTACTTCCATGATTAAAGAAGTTAATTTATGTTTTTTTGGAGACTTTTGTTATCACCAACTACTGTGTCGAATGCAGCTGCCAGAAGACAGATTTTAACCATTCATTCCTCTACCTCAGGTCCTCGTTTTACTATATTTTCACTACTTCAATCCTTGGAGGACATTAAAACTTTTGGTATTATTTTTTTGGGAGAAATATTGCTGATCTCTCCAAAAAGTTAGACAATAGTGATTAGCTAATTTTATGAATCAATATTATATTATAGGTCATTTTGATTATACATCGACCACTGCAAATCTGCTTATTCATTTCAAAGTAGCATTGAGCACCACCGGGTCTTATTTACTCAATATAAATGCTAAATGTTGTTTGTGTAATGGCAACCACGCATTTTTTTGTACTGCGGACCTGGTCTTCCAATATTTTGTGCAAGAGGCTGGTCAAATATTATACATTATATTGTTGTGTCTAGTCGTGCTGGCAAGGACCATCCATTATCAGGTGATGTTAAGCTTGTTCAATTACTGTAAACCTTTAATTTTTATGTTTGAGCTACATTACTCTATCATACATCCATTTAACTTATTACATACATTGGATCCATTAAAGATGAAGGAAGATGAATGATCTTACATTGGCTTTGCAGCAGGTGATCGCCACTTTTTACATGATATTTGTTTATGTTTGCTGGAAATTTCTGAGGATGATGATATGTTGGTATTCCTAATTTGATGTCAACCATCATTTTCAATAAATTAATATTACTCTCCAATTAGTGGTCTGGACACAATGTTGGCATATTAATTGATATGTGATGTAGTTTTGCCAGTGAAGATCTACATTAGGAGGCCGATTATGAGTCTGGTGGTCCGTGGACCGACAGACTCATGGTGTCGTGATGGCGGCAGTCACCCGACCACGCTATTATGATTAGGGTGGCGAAACCGCCATTTCCCGCAGCAGCCAGGCGGTAACTGCCATTCCCTGGCGGTGTTGCGGCAGTCAGGAGCCATCAATATGCTTTGCGGGACTGCCACGGTCCTGCCAAGCATATTAGGAGTTTCCTCTCTGTCATGGTTTTCATGGCGGTTCCTCCTCAATGAAAACCATGGCAGAGAGGAAATAAAGGGGGTCCTACAGAGCCCCCTCGTGCCTCTGCGCCCCGGCGTGCATGCAGCAGATCCAATGTGTGCCCCCCTGTGTGCATGCACTTGAGTTCCTGCACGGCAAGTACTTTTCAGTCCCTCCCGTGCTGGAACTGTTTTTGGTGTTCCCATTGCGGTCCCATTTTTAGAGGCACTGCTGTAGGAACGTCAAAAAAAGCCCTCCAGACAGGAGGAAACTCCTAATCTGGGAGCCCGACCACATCTTTGGCGGTGCGACAGCGGGGCAGACCCAGCGCCGCACCGCCAAACTCGTAATCAGGCCCTTAGCGCTGAAACATTTCTATGTAATCAGGTGGACCTATCTATTTGTAAAGTTGCACAAAGTTGTTAATCAGAAACAAAGCATGGGAGGATCTAAACAATGCTTTTGCCTTTAACAATTTGGCAGTTTTCTGGAATGTGGTCAATATCTCTCTATTTTGGCAGGACGCTCTTCAATCTAAGTTAGAGGTACGTCTTAGGGCAAAATCTTTGGTTATTCATTATACTAATACTTATAGGTCAAATAATTCCATTCAGGCAACAACTGTGTCTTATGTATCAGGGGGTTATTGTGACTTTGAGTTTTTCATATGTGATAGATGCTGTTAAGGATAGCTTTTTGGTGAAACCCCTTGACGCGATCTGCTGCCCATGGCTCTTTTTAAAAACAACATTGAATTGGGGGCTTCCTTGATAACCAATGTGTTAATTACAGGTAGTATTCTACATTTCTGGTTTTTGGGAAAACCAAATCTATTATTCTTCCTGTTTTTCAAAAAAGGAATAAAGAAGCCTCAAGGTGTTATTGTATAATCTTTTTAATAGATTCCTTGTCAGTGTGATGGGAAGAATTTTGTTGATCAATTAACCAAATATAGCCACAAACAGTGGGATTTTAGCTGAAACTCAGTGTGGCTTTGTATCAGGTCCAGGGACAGCTGAAGGATGCCTTAATTGACATTTGTTTTCTTGTTAACATGTGGTGGTCCTAAAAGGTGTTAGGACTCAGGGTAGGAAGCACGCAACACAAGAGAAGAAGCAGACTTAGTTGTCCTTCCCTTATAGATCCACACACATTCTTAGGGCAAAGACCTGGAGACATCGGAGGACTAGGCAGTGGAGGTATGGATTATTAACTAGACCTCTAACTAGTTTAGAGATACTTACTTCTGTATTGGGCATTCAATTCTGGGTTGACCCAGGCAGTAGAAGTATTTAAACCATTCAGTTCTGTAGAATGGTGCCTGACAACTATTTGGTGGGTTGTTTGACTTCTCTGCTTGCAGTTTAGTCATCACAAAGTCTCCCCTTCACTTTTTGATTTTGCCTCCCTTTTTGGTTCCTTTGGGCCTTTGAGTTAGAAAACTGCCTGTTTGTATATGTGTTTGTTAGTTCAGCTGTTGCATGTTGCTTTAACCCTGCCTCTGCTTGCCGTTCAGGGGTCCTCCGCCAGTTCCTGGTTGGTGCAAGTAATCATGAAAGTTACATCCGCCTTGTGGTTTGATAATGAAAGTTTATTGTTTAGTTAGTTAAAACCCCAACAATTTATCACACATATAAAAGTCATCAGTAAAATTTCATCATTTTAAAATTAAAAAGCTTTACATACTCAGGTAATGTCAGTGTGATGTGTGACGTACAATTATCACTTACTAGGTAACAAAACATCACCATTTTGCAGCTCAATTAACAGTAGGTTTTCTGGTCTTGTTATAAGGTTACAGACATTCTCCACTTGAATATCATAAATAATAACATTTCTTAACATATCATAGATTACTCAGCCTGCTTTGTTGCTAGAGTTTCTGTTTTCAGTGCAAAACATGACAGTCAAGACATTTTATCAGTTGACAGTTCATTTGAGGATCAGACGGATCCAGCCCTGCTATTATGGCCGCTCTGCATGTTCGTATTCTTCTGGTGTTAAAAGCTTTTCTTAATAAAGTGACTCGCGCTGTGCTAAGTTTGGAGCATGTGCAAATTGGGTGAATAAAATCCTCCTTGTTACTGCCGCAGAGTCGGCATAGTGTCGGCCCTTTGTGGACCCAAGCTGGCTGGTCTGCGATTGAAGGTAATTTCCCGATATGTCAAAAACGTGATGCTTAGATAGGGTGCCGGGGCAAGGATCTTATAGTTTTTAATCCCCATCCAAGCATGTGTTCTCTCACTGAAGGTGTTTTTATCCATTAGCAAGGAATGAAGTTTTGTAGTTTTATTTATGACTTGCTTGCGGGTAAAATAAGTATAGGTCTAGAAATCACCCGTTATTAGTTCTTTTTGAAGGTATTGATGGTATGGTGATTTTTATCGTTGTCTAATTCCACCCAGAGAGCTTTGTTCAGTGTAGAGTTAGCTATATTTAGTTTCAGGCGATACCGAAGCTTAATAGTTGCATACATCCTCCCTATTGTTTCATTTATTAAGCCAAATTCAAGTCTCACTTGTGCTGGGGAAGCAGACTGATGTATCTGGAAGACCTTTTTGTATGTAGAGACTTGTATTTTGTTCAGTAGGTCGGAGTCTTTGACATGTAGCGCAATACTGCCGTATGTTATTGTTGGGAGTATTTTAGCTGATATCACCGCAAGTAAAGGTTTGTACAATGGTCCCTTCAGTTTACTTGCCAGGGTTCTGAAAGCGAACGTTAATGCGCTAGTTCTCTGTAACATATAGGCTTTCTGCTCTCTGCGGTTTAGTCTGTTGTGCATATAAAACCCCAAGTATTTATATTTTGTTACTTCCTCTAGCAAGATGCCCCCCAGCCATATGTTCTGCTTGGCTGTTGGGAAGTTACTGATAAGCATTGTTTTGCTTTTTTCTATGGAGGCCGGTCTTAGTTAGGCTCATTAGGACTACGTTGTCTGCATATGAGAGATGTGATAGTGATAATGTTCCCAGTTGCGGAGGGTGAGAGTTGATCTTATCAAGTTGATTGGCCAGGCCTGACAATAACAAATTAAAAAGGTGCGGAGCCAACACGCATCCTTGTTGTAATCCTTTGTTTGTAGTCACCTTTCTGGATAGTCTTGAGCCATCTCCCAGCTTTGCTCTCATCCATGTTTGGGAATAAAGAAGAAGTATTCCTCTTACTATTCTCTCGGGGATACTCCAAGCTTTCAGCTTATCCCATAAGAGGTGACGATCCACACTGTCAAATGCAGCCTTTAGATCTATAAAGCAGAGGTGCAATTGTTGTTTTCTCCGTCCCGATCCCTTTTCTGAAACCTGTCTGGTTGACAGAGATCAAGTTGAACTAGTTTGACCAGTCAGTTAGGTCTTCCAGGATCAGAGAGGCAAAATACTTTGCTTCTACGTCCAGTAATGCAATTAGCCTGTAATTTGCTGGACATGTTCTGTCGCCTCCTTTGTAGATTGGTGCAATTATTGAGCCTTGCCAGCTAGGTGGGATTTAATTTAGTTGCTCGGTTTCATGGAATAGACCCATTAGACTGGTACTCCAGAAGGAAGGGTCGTTTTTAAAGATTGCTTGAGGAATGCTGTTGGGTCCTGGTGCTCCATTCCTTCTACCTTTCCGTATTGTTCTGGTTACATCTTCCGCTTCGTAGGTGGGAATGTCTGGTTTTGCTTTTAGGAAACGGGTGCCATCTTTGTCGTGAATATTTATTGTTTCTTCCGCTGGCATCACAATGGTTGCGTTTCGAAGGTAACTGCTGTCTTTTTCTTGTATGGAATTGTTGACATTTTCCTTTTCCACCTCCAAATATTGGTGATTTACGTGTTCTTATTGCTTACCAGCAGGGTTTCCAGGAATTGTAGCATCTCAGAATGTTTTTGTTAAAAACATTGCCCAGTCATGTTCTTGTATGTTTGGGGTTAGAGAGTTAACAGGTCTGAACAAATTGCTAATTGTTTCCTAAAATGTACTTGAGTTTGTTTTTTGGGGTCATATAATAGTTTTCTACAGAATTCATCTTCACTTCTTCTTTTATACTTCCATAACTTCTTTTTGTACAGTTTCCTCAGGTTGCGTACAATATACCATCCTATATAGTCCTGGCCCGTTCTTTTAGGTTTCCTGACAGCTTTTTTAGATCTCGTTTCAGTGAGAGGACCTCTCCTGTTGGTGCCCTGTTGTTTTTATGTTTGGGTGCCTGATTTAATTTCCCTGTCATTAGTGTAGATAATTTCGCTGTGAAATTGACCCAGGCTTGCGTCTTTGTTGGGCCCTCGCTTTCACTTGCTGTTGCGAGCCCTTGTAATTTGTCTTGGAGCTCCTCAATGGTTTCATTCGTCCATTTGAGCCGTTTTAGATGGGAAACAGCGTCTACAACGCTGTCTCCACAATGTGGTACCTTTACAACGCGGTCGTTACAACGACCTCGTTACCATGTATACCATTACATCGCAAGTCGTTTTAACGACTTGCTGTAGGGGGCTGTGCTGGTGTTGGATTTACAATCCAACACCTTCCCTGCTGTAGCACAAACTGGAGTAGGAATAGTAATGACTTGTGACGTACTGGTTTGCGTTGTAAGGAGTCATATTCGTTTTAGATCTATTGAGTGGATGCTTCACTCAGTTGCCTGGTTATTCCGGTGTTTGCTTAAGTTTAAATTGAAGTAAGTGTGTTGATATGGGAAACAACCTTTACAACCCAGTCATTACATCGGACTTCATTTACAACGCAGTCATTACATCGCAACATCCTTTACAACGCATGTCACTACAACGCAGACATTACATTGCATTTCACTACAACACATGTCATTACAACGCATGTCACTACAACACAGGCATTACATTGCATGTCAGTACAACACATACCATTACAGCACATAGTACCCCTACACTATCCAACACTTACCCTTCTGTTGCACCCACTGGAGTTAGAATAGTAATTTTTACCCCTACACTAGCCAACACTTACCCTACTGTTGCACCCACTGGAGAGAGAATAGTAATTTTTACCCCTACACTATCCAACACTTACCCTATTGTTGCACCCACTGGAGTTAGAATAGTAATTTTTATCCCTTCACTCCCCAACACTTACCTTACATGCAATGTAATGGTAAGCGTTGTAATCATATGCATCGTAAAGGTATAATGCGATGTAATCGAATGCGTTGTAAAGGTAGTTTCTAAAAATGCGATGTAGTGGCATGCAATGTAAATTAATGTGTTGTAAAGGATGTTGCGATGTAAAAACTGCATTGTAAAGGCATGTGTTGTAAATGTATGCGTTGTAACATCATACATTCGTTGATATGAGTGATGGTGGTGAATTCAATTACAAATTGAAGGAGAAGAGGCATCAATGGTAATGAGATTACAGTGTAGTCGAGTCTGGATCGAGATGTCCCGCCCAAAAAAAAGGTATATTTGGGCAGAGTGTCTTCCATTGTCCTGCCGTTTATGACTCTCCAGCCTAGATATTCTAATGATTTCACCAAGTGTCGCCCTGTGTGGTCATGAAATGCTGTTTTTTAGTTGATATTGAGGTTGTATATTCCAGCATTTGTTATCAGCGGCTAATTTCTCGTCTTCATTCGAGGTGTAGATTAGATTGTAGTTGAAGTCTCCTGTTAACACTATGTCCCAGGAAGGGTTGATGTTTCTTACGTCCGCGATTGTGGCTATTAACAGGGTGTTGTGAGTTGTGTGTTTTTTCTTTTGAAGGTTAGGATGTGCGTAAGTGATAATCAATAGTACTGTTCTTGATTTCCTGATAGCTTGTACAATGAGTTTGATTAATTGCACATTTGATCTGGAAGGGGCTATCTGTTCTGACTTGATGTTGAGGGCTGTGGAGACGTAAACTGCCAGGTCGCCTTCGTGCGGGCGTGTTTCCTGTGTTTCTCTGCTGGGATGTTGAAATGTGTGATACCTGCAAGTGGCAAGTCTTCCAGTACCCATGTCTCCTGAAGGGCAATTATATCACAAGTTGCCCAGGCTTGAGGGGGACTAACTTCTTCCAGCCATTTTTTTGTGCCGGCTATATTCCAAGAGAGAAGGTGGAAGTGACCATTGTTGGGTTTTGCAGACTGTCTGTCCAAAGGTCAATTACCCTTTGCTTTATTCAAAATTCCCAGAAGCCAGCTCCATTGATCATTATCAAGTTCTGTTTCCACCTTTTTATCTTTAGGAGCCCCGTTCCGCAATGTGGTTGATGGGCTTCTTCCTTTCGCTTTCTGCAGGACTGAATACACCTGCAAATTTAGTTTTATTTAACCTGGTCCAAAGTTTGCCTTGAGAGTGGGATTTTCGATAAGTGGATCAGGATAAGTTATGAAACTTTTTTGCATAATGTATATATAAACCCATACTTCGGCTTCATGGAAATTGTTGCCTCTGTCATGCATATGGCCCTTTTTCTCATATCATTAAAATGCTGTGTCTGTAATGGGCCTGGAGTGGGATAGGTATTGTTTAAAGCAGCTGTGTAGCCATCAGATCCAGTCACTTTGCCCAGTTTTAACCTTTTGATGCTACAGATGACCTCCTTTATGGAGATGTATTTTTCTTATTCCTCTGCAGCCTGCTCTAAAACTTTAATGGGAGAGAGTTCACTCATATAGCATTTTGTTCCCTCCCCGCTAACCCTTTTCCCCTCATACAGCTTCTGGTAAAAACAATTGAACTGTTCTACAATGGCTTTGTTATTGTAAATCTCCTCAATCTTTTCATGTTAGCCTCATCGCTTTCAACATCAACTGAGCTGCCAAGTGTTTCACTACAGTGTAATATTTTTGTTTGATACAGCAAATAGTATTTTCGGCTCGGTTCATCTGTAACGTTCTAACATGTTGATGCAGAACCATTACTTTAATTCAAACTTTGGTAGATTGTGTGTGTTTGTGTTGTTATTCTAACTTTTGCAGATGCTGCTTTAAATGTGCTCTTTTTTTCTTCTCTCATTTCCTTAAATCTAGATGCTGTTTCTATATTCTCCTGAAGACAACTTTGAGGATGAGTCACAGTGTGTTGATGGACGTTTCTACAACATTATTGACAGCCATGACATTCCAAGAAGTTTCAATGATACCCTCCCTTTGCACTCTATTCCTGAGTAGGGTATTGTTTAATCCAATTCCCCGGCTTATGATTAGAGTTCCTGCGGGAGAGGTCTCCTAGAACCAGCTTGGGATCTGAAAATGAAATTCTTTATATATTGGACTGTTTTACATAATCTTTTATACTATCCACCAGCAATATGTAGTCTATCCAAGCATAGGATAAGTGTACCACAGATAAAAAGCAGAAATCAGTTTTGTCAGGGTGTCTGCTTCTCCATGAATTAATTAGTTCCAATTGGGACAACCACTTCTGCTAAGTGTCAAGTGTCTGTAATTGTCTTCCTTAGAAATTGTGCCTGATTTTAATTGGGGGAGTAGAGCAATGCTGGTGTCATCTTGCATGCCTCAATTTCCATCAATAGATATAATAACCTACCTTGTGAATCTCTTCTCACATTTTAATGGAATGTTGTAGGTTTGCCACACTTCAGACAGCAACCCCAGCTTTTTTGGACTGGTTGGATATAAATGTATTGTTTGGAGAGCCATTGTGATTTTATTTTGTGCCAGTCCTGCTTGAGTATATGTGTTACTTGGAGAAGGCATACGTCCCCATGACTGGATTGCAGGTTATTTGGGACCACTAGTCGCTTAGCTAGAGCATTGAGGCTGATTATCGAAACTACTTTATTTAAGTGTCTTTTGCTATGTATCCATGGTTGGTTTTTTGTGGCATGTGTTGTCAGAGAAGAACTCTTAGAATGCAATTCTAGATCCTGTTTTGGTTTTCCCCCGGTCCCTGGATATTCAAACCCAGAGAATCAAACCTGTTAAAACAGTAAAGGAAAACAAGTCCCTAAGAAATGTCACATGCCTTTTTAATGTAGCTAGTAAGTAGTCGTCCCATCACCTCCTACGCCTATTCATTAAAATGGCCCATCTGGCTCCTATAGCTATGGATGTGACCTGGTGCAAATCATAATTTCAGATTCTGACACCTCGCTAACAGTTTCTTGAAGGCAAATCCTCTGTAGCTCCCGTTTAGGTGTCTGTGCCCCATTTCCAGCTATTTTTGGACAATTAATTCCAGAGTTTGCTAAAGTGTTGGGGAGGATACTTTTATTCTGTTTCAAAAATGTACTCTACACCACCTAGGGAGTCAAGTTTCCTGAGGTCACATTCTGAGGCTTGCTTTTATAGGGCTATTGTCTTTACTTTTTCCAGCATGGAAGCCATGTCCTTCATCAATTCCTAATAAAATATTAGACAAAAGGGATGGCCTAATTTATACTTTGTCCCTTGAGAGCCCAAAAACGTTGTAACAGGGCCTATGTATCTCCTTCTTTTGAGTTTTGTCCCGGCGAAGTCTTTGAAGAACAGCAGTTCATGGCCTTTCATACAGAACTTTGCCTGGTTGCCTCAATAGTGAGACTTTTTCCTCCTTCTTTGTAAAATTGTGGACCTAAGTGAGAATATTATCATAGTACACTCCCTACACATAGCCATTATTTACAGGCCCAGTTTAGTGTGGCCTAAGACATTTACTATAGGGTTAGGTACGCAGATAAGGCTGACACCAAGACCTTTTAGACTTTTGGTTAGGGAGTGACCAAGAGTCCTTCCACTCACTAGCTAGTGCCAGACATGAATGTGGTACCCACTTCAGAATGCTTTTGAGACCTATGGATGATTAGAAGAGGACTGGACCTGCTCTCTGTGACCTGAGAGAACCCCTGAAGGACTGAACCTCGTCACTTTTGTACCCTAGATAAAGAAGTGGCTTCTTATGGTCAAGGCTAATCTGTTCAAGCTACATGGATAAAAAAGCCACAAGAGGCAGTTTCCTGGAAGTATCCAGCTGACCATTGGTAACTTGACCTGGACTGGACTCAGCTGTTAGCCTCTGTCTGGCATCCTGTGAGCCTCAAAGTGCTTCTTCTGAGGTCCTGGATGGCTTTATAAGTATACTCTTGTGGAAGATTGGAACTTAAAGGACTAAGGGCCTGATTTAGATCTTGGTGGTGATGATTCCACCGTCGCTTTTCAGTGGGATTCCCCGTCCACCTACTTGGCGGTCTGCCTGCTCTATTTAGATGATCCAACAACAACATCAATGCCAAAACTGACTCTCCTTTGAAATCTACAATTAATCCAGACATGCTATATTCAATAAAAGCGATCACCTGCCAACACATGCTTTCTTTCTCCAGGTTCGTATCTTTTACTACCCCACTAAGTAAATCCCTGGGATACGAAGTCACTCGATATTTTAAAGCAATTTCAGATTAACGCAGTAGGTCCACTAGAGATGGTTAACACGTTTCAAACCCCCTACACCATCCTTTGTGTGGTTCTCCTCAGGATGCAGAACTGATATCCACTCTCATGTGGCTTGGAGCAAAGGTACTAATGCACTGTTTGAAGTCCTACACTGAAACACAGAACAAACCTTTCTAATTCAACAGACGCAGTATCTGGATGACCCTCCATTCGACATAAGATCAAAATTAGAAATTTATAAAGAGGCCACGTCATTTTTTTACACTTTTGGCGTTTACTCGCTCTCCGGGAGCCAGCGAAGTAGTAAAAGATACGAACCTGGGGAAATAAGTTACGTATTGGCAGGGGCCCATGTCCATAAAATTGGGGAGCTTTAGAACTTTCTGAGAATTGTTTGTTTAGGGTAAAACGTATTCCCCTTCTGATTATGCTACGGACATTTTGAAATTTGATTTTGTTTGTATCCACTATTATGTATGCAATGTTCTTGGTGGGAGGATTAAATATTGTTGACTATTTTTGTATGGTTTTCTCTGTGTGACAAACAAATAACAACAATTGAAGACTGTGGTAAAAAGATTAAACAGTGATCGCTTTTATTGAATATAGGATGTCTGGATTAATTGTAGATTTCAAAGGAGAGTCAGTTTTGGCGTTGTTAGATTTTGAGGTGGCTCAGCCATTCTGACGTTAAAGGCCCAACCCTGTATTGTGTACTATTTGGATGATGGTGGGTCAAAGGATGGAAGACCGTCGGAGTGCCGCCGACTTCGCCAGGTATGTTCACCCATGTCGAAGACGCCATAGGCAAAAGCGGCTGTAGGAGGGAGTACAGCCAGTTTGTCTGCAGGCCAATCACGAAATGCCTTCCCGCTGACATGATTGTAGCTGGGAAAACTGCACACCCGAGTAGGCGGGTTGGAAAAGATATAGGATTGAAACTTACCTTCTTTCTTATTCACACTTTCTTTACCATCATGGAGAAGAGCGCACAAGGCCTGCCTTTGCTGCTGCTACTTGAGCATGAGGCAAATCCACACCACAGTCACTGGAATCGAAGGTAAGCTTCTCTTATAACTTATTCACCTTTTGACTTTACAATTGATCAGGACTTGTGCGTGTTGAAATCCCTCTTACAAGCAATAACATACCAATGTGTAATACATTTGTGTGCAATGTTACTATTTAAGAAATTTAAAGAAAAACACCAGTATAATGTTATTGTCATTTTAAATTTCGTGAAAGTTGCCTTCATGATAATGGACACTTACACAAAAATGGACATGAATCCAAAAAGTGACCATACACATGTGTTAACTTAATGTTCTGAAACTATAAAAATCATAAACATATGCATTACACATTATTGGGATAATTCAATGCAATATAAAGTAGAAATTGAACTTGACAAGGTGAAACGTTTGTTTTAATATAACTGTATAATTTTTGCTTCTATTGATAGTGAGTTGTGCCTCCTCCTCTGGCATGGAGCTCATCCACGAATAGCTCTGAGGACTCTGCAACGGAATCCTTATAACGGGGGCTTGGCCCGTGCCAGATATCAGAGCCTAAGACAGGGCGGCCCACCTTATCGTTATTAATGAGTGGATTCATGCACCAGGAGACCATTCCGGCATATCGACTGGAACGGCTTCAATTCCAGGAACGCTCCCACCTACACTACCTATATGGGGGTGCGGGCACGGCACGGCTCCTTCCTGCTACCCAACGGGTGATAGAGGCCTGGAAACTTGCTGGGAAGTTGATGAGATGGGAAGGGAAACCTACACGGGAGACCCCATTATGGGAGGGAGCTCATCTGCGTGAGATCAGAAAGCTGAAGGGTTTCAAACAATGGGACCTCATTGGCATTTCCAAAATAGGAGACCTCCTGGAGCGAGGCTCTCTGGCCTCCTTCTCATTCCTTCAATCCAAATACCAAATGCATAAATCCCAAGCCTATGCGTACCTTAGGCTTCGCCATGTGTGGTGAGCGGAGAGGCTGGACAACGGGGCACTTCCGGAATATGCTCCTCTTGAGGGCAGCCTGCTTCAGGAGGAGATCCAGGCGCAGGCGATTTTGCTGACATACAAAACATGGCTCAACAATATGCCAGATAATCTCGGCCCACTTCGTGCGAAGTGGGAACTCACCACAGGACCCCTTGAGGATATAGACTGGGAAGCGGACCTCATGCATCCACGTGAGGTGGCGATCAGATTAAGGTTGCAGCTCATCCAATATAAGATCCTTCATAAGGTCTATTATTATAGGGAACGATTGCACAGGATGGGGAGGGTGGAAGACCCTGCATGCCTCAGATGCCACAAGGAACATGGTACATACATTCACACCCTTTGGGAATGTGCCCACATCCAGCCCTACTGGCATAAAATAGTGGGCAAACTAAATAAAATACTTGGGGCAACAATTGGGATGGATGTGCAATTCCTGCTATTGGGCATTCCAGCTGATGTCGATCTACCACGATATAGGCTTTTACTTGTAAATCTGGGGTTGGTGGTGGCGAAACGGGACATAGCCAGGTACTGGGGTGCACAACACCTTCCTACACTTACAGAATGGAAATCCAATATGGATTTATACATGGCTGCGAAAAAGGTAGTTTATAAGGCGAGGGGCTGCCCACGTAAATTCAGGAAAATTTGGTCCCCGTGGCTAAAGTACTATAAGATCGATTTAGATGTGGAGTAGGGAGCCCTTGTATTATCTCATGCGACGGCTGGCTCTGGCTCATAAGAATTGCCTTCCCGCCCTGTGTTAGCAAACAGACCTTTTGGCAGAATGGTCCTATGTCTTAGTCGGATTGTCACTGCTGATATTTATGAACGATTTCTCTTGAGTAACCCTGCTGCGGGATTCGCCAATCAATGTATTACCTCCATGGTTAAGGTTGACCATGCACCTTGTACTGATTACTTCTTATCCCATCTGTCAGTAATATTGTTATTAAATTGTATAAAACTAAAAATAAAGTTATTTAAAAAATATATATATAACTGTACATGCAATATCGGCTCCAAAGTTTTATCAATTAAAATATGTATCAATTTTCCCTTTTGTAGTGCATTTTCTATATTCAATTAAATTTCATTTGTGCCATTATTATTTTAAGAGGCAAGCATATGTGTTTATCTTCATCACTTATCAAGTAAAAATCAGCACATCTATATTGTCACTTAAAATTTAAATATGAGTAATCCATTTGCTGGTGTAAGTGTCAATCATCATGGTGAATGCTTGCACCAAATTATAAATGTCCATCACATACTTTTATTACTAGTGTATGGAGTTTACAAATTAGACAATTTAAAAAACTTGCATTTTCTCTCATACTATTAGGTTAACATATGTAAATCACATTTTAATCATTAACAGTTCTAGGAATCAAAGAACAGTAAATAAAAAAAAATCTCAGGACAAACTTGGTGAAATTAAAATATTTTTTATTAATAAATGAGATACTTCTCTCAAATCAAGATATATTTTATCAACAACCATAAAAAAAATCAAATGTCCCAAAGACGTGGGAGTATTGCCCCAAACCTGCCTCTGAAACAGACTGCCAAAGGGGAACTTCCCCAGGAGGGGGCATCAGGTGAGGACAGGGCAGGCACCTCAAGGATCTTCCTTGGAAGGGGTGGGTTTGTGTTTTGGAGGGGTGCGTTTGTGTGGGATGGTTTTGGTTTTAGTAGGGGTGAAGGTCAGAGCAGAAATAAAAGCAAAACTAGGATAAAGGGTGGGAAGGGTGGCAGAGGACTGAGTTTCGGGGGTAGAGGGAGTTGGAGTGTGTAATGTGCTTGTGTCTGTCTGTTGTGCAGTTGCATGTGGATCTCGTATATGTTTTGTACATTTGGGTGGGTGTTTTTGGTAGGTGTGTGGTGCTCAGGTGAGTCTGTGCATTTGTTTTGTGTTGCTGTTGATTTGGGTTTGGTTTTGTGTGGGTGTATTTATTTAGATGAGTGTGCTTTTGAGGTGGTTGGTCTAGTTGTGGTGCTTGTTGGTGTACTTATGGGTGTGGGTGTGCTGGTGGGTGTGCTGGTGGGTGGGTGTGCTGGTGGGTGTGCTGGTGCATGTGGGTTTGCTGGTGGTCTTAGGGGTGGTGATGGTTGTGGTAAAGGTGGGGGTGCTAATTGTTGTGGGGGTGGTTGTGGTGGGGGTGGGTGTGGTCGTGGGTGGGGTGGTGATTGTGGGTGTAGTGGAGGTTGTGGTGGTGGTGGTGGTGGGTGTCGTGGTTGGTGTGGTGGTTGTGGGTGGGGTAGTGGTTGGGGTGGGGGTGAAACCTCTGTTCTTAGGTAGCGTGCTTGTGTTTCTTGGTGTGTTTGTGTTTCTGAGTAGGTGTGCTGCTTGTGTGTGTTGGAGTGGGTGAATGCAAAGAAGTGTATCTGCTTGGGGACAGGGCTGGGAACTGGGAATTGGGATGACGAAGGGGCCTGAGTTGGGGCACAAGGTTGGGGCTGGTTGGGAGACTGCATTCAGTGAGGAAGTTAGACTCTCTGGGTGGCAGACCAGGATGCAGGTGGAACAGTTGTTGTAGGGTCCACCACCACTAGAAATTAGTTGGTCGCTTGTGAAGGCCTCTGAAGATTATGTAGAGCTCATGGCCTCTGTGCCAGTCCCTTCACCCTTGGTGCCACTGTGCCCATCTGTGTCAGTGGTCTTGCCAGTTGAAACACAGTAGCCGGCTGCTTTTCTGCCTTCGTGGCCAATTTCTCCTTCGCCTGCCCTTGATGATGCTGAAAATACACATACAATAGTTTTATTGTATCTGTGTAAATAGAACTGATCATGAACTATTATCTCAAAACCTTTTCCAAGTTTTCAAATTTCACCGGCTTCAAGGCTCAGAACCTTTGGTTCTTTATAATCAATATATCATGTATGTAGGGAAGATGTTCAGAAACCATTTGGTCATAGTTTTGTAATTTCTCATGATAGCTTCTACATCATTTGTTATCCATTTTTAATTCTCTCCAGGAACTCTTTAACTCCTCTGAATGGTTGGGCTACGCTGTTTAGAATAGTGAACTTATATCACCGAAAAGGATATAAACTAAAAATAACTTTGTACAGTGTGTGTGCAAGGCCTAAGAAGCTGCATTATTTTAATTGACAAAAAGTATAATATGAATCAACGTGTGTCAACAAGTACAGCAATGTTGTACCAATATTTGTATAAACTGAAACCCTTTTCCTTTGTTTGAGCATTTCACAATGGTCACATTTACTTCAAGTAACTAAAGTATATTTCAAGTGTAAAACATATTTTATGGATTCAGTACTGAAGTAGCTTATCAATGTATCAGACACTATTTATATACCTATGCTGTTGAAGAAAGTAAGAAATGTTTTTTTTTTTGTGGATTGACAAATGGCTCATACAGCGCAAGTAAATACATAGGGCTTGATAGATTTCTAATCCACTTTAGTACAGAGCAAAAACATTTTCCCATTTGACTCCTAAATATCTCAAGTAATTTCAAGTTTGTTTACCATTGTGAAAATGTTGTACAAAATACGCTGCCTTTCACTTTAGGCAAAAATTGGTACAGCATCACAGTAAATATTACCTACACTTATTGATATATATTTTTATATCAAAGATTCAAAAGCAATTCACACTATGCAACAGATTACACCTTGATGCATTTCTACATTTTCCTAGTGAGTCATGAGTTGGGCCTGATTTTCAATTTTCCAGATGGGATACTCAAACATATATGTGTTGGAACATTCCATCTGCAAAAGTTCTTTTATGTATCCAGTTTTTCTCCAGTATTGATTTGTCATGTGGACATAAAAAGGACATTGAAAAATGGTTTTCAGTATGTGTTACTCTGTCACCAATGTGTACACATTCCTGTCTGTGTTTTTTCAAAAACTGAATACCTCTCACAATTACTTTGCAAAAACAGACCGGCTTACATGCACATTCATGAAGGAGTAGGACATCATGTAAATCTGTTAACATGAATTAAACAGTATTTTGTAATAAAAAACATTTGGGATGTGTTTTGAATCTAAAATGTAGCCATGTGTTACTAGACATTTTGGCTTACTTGTTCACTCTTGTTTGTGTATAAAACCAACTTACCAATGTGACGTTTGGCACATCCACTTGTGAGGGAGGGACGGGGACCCTTTTCCGGGGTTAACCAGACACCTCCTGGGCGGACGCCGTGGTCTCAGGGATATCAGGATACGGGCACCTGAAGGATAACCCTCCCACCTTTCCTACACAGGCTGAGGAAAATCACACCCACCGAAAGGACCAATCGCCGTTGCGGACCGGCCCTGAAAAGGAGGGCCCACAGGAAGCACCAGGTAACCGGAAGGAGGAAGACGGGGAAAATAAATGCTTCACCAAGAAGGAAGACCAACAAAAAGGTGCGTTCCAGACTTCGGGAACCGGAGCAGAGGAGCTGAGCACCGGAGAGGCAGAGATGACAAGACTCGACCCTGCGAAGCGGTATCCCGAAGACGATGACCCTGACGTGTGGACGGAGGACTGGTGGAGGACTGGTGGATGTGCAGGAATCCCGCCGTAACTCCGAGGAGAGTTACGGCTACTGCGGTGAGTGACTAAGGGGGAGTTTGAAAGTAGTATATTGACGCGCAGAGTTGTTGTGCTTCACTCTCCTACAGCTTTTACTGAAGAAAAGGGGGGAAGGGGCTGGCAACTCTATCAGCACTATACCAATATCTTTTTTCTTTTTTCTTTTTTTTGTGTTTGTTCGTGATTCTTGATCCTCTCGTTTCCCATTTCTACTGCAATACCACAGTAAAGCAAAGTGTAGTAAAGGAGTCCTTGAGGCCACTTTTGAATAAAAGTGGACTAGATAGAAAATCTCATCAGGCCTCCTTGATTTTGTTTCCGCCCATCCCTCCGACACCACTGTATTACAAGTGCATTTTATGCTATGTCACCTGTGATAGGGCTAACCGTACATCATTCACAATAGTGGAGGAGCATCACACCTGACACAATAAAGACTAGTTGCCGGTTTGGTACAACTGACCCTTATAACATCAAACAACCTGATGTATATTTGTTGTTTAGGCTGGCAAATGTCTGCTGAAATCAGTTCTTTGGTAGTGAACAGAAATCAGGTGATAACCTTTTTCAGAAATTCATCTACAAAACACATCATCATACACTTTGTGCAAAACATACAACTTCTTGTGTGTTGGACATGTGTCAACCTTAATGTTACCCCCTTGATGCTGCTGTGGGGCACTCAACTGCCCATCAAGCTCTAGATAGGCCAAAACAAGTATGCGAGCCATTAAGGGGGTCAGGGTGCGGAGCACACTCTTCCCATGTTGGGAGGACTTGCCGAGCTGGACTTCTGATGACGCCTTGGTCCAGAGTCATAGGTTCTCCCACTTCTTTCAACAATGAAAGCTGCGCTGCTTGTAGACCTCCAAGGTCTGCATCTTTTTTGCAATGGCCTTCGAAACTTTTTTCTGATGGGCATTGACCTGTACGGGTACAAGAAATGAAAGAAAAAAGAATTGTTTTGTGATTTGTTGTTTGTCTGTATTGATGTAACACAATTTTACTACATCAATCACAAGCATTAGTCAAGAGTTACTACTCAATATATATTTTTGTAATTTTGCCAACAAAAAAAACAAAAATAATACTTTTGCTGTAAACGGTTGACTACCCTAATCCCTTGTCATTTCCTAAATTCAATAATCCAGGCCAGTGACATCATCAAGGCCAGGGGGATCCAACATTGTCTGTAATGAGGGCTACTTCTCATCAGTAAATATTATTGTGAAATACTGAAGGCTGAACAACTTGCGCATTGTAACCAGACACCCCCACCCCAGCTACACTGACTTGAAGCCTAATGTCCATACAGCCAGACACTATGGTTTGAACTGACTATGACTAAGGGCACCACGAAGGGGCTGCTATGTGTGTCAGTGAGCGCATGGTCTTTGGAGATGTATGAAGATGTCTGAGTATGAAGGGGATATATTTGTACGGGTGACTGAGAGCCTGTGAAATTTAAACTGTTTGTGTAATTACTAACTCTCCATTTCATTTTTCTTCCACTTAAAAGCTTTCAGAAGCATCATTGTGTCCACAGCTCCAATTTTGAGTTCACAAGGAATTTTTACCAAGAGTCAAAACCATCAGTGCTTCAGTTGTTCACTTCTGTGACTCGCCAGCCAAGCTCACAAATCTGACTGAGCACTGCTCATTGTCAGGCCCTGCTATCTGCAGCCTGATGATCATGATGTCACATGAACACAGCCTTCCCTTAACTTTGATATGAAAATATGACCTTGTGCTCATTTGAAAAACAACTCAAGGCTGTAAGCTACACTAAAGGTGACTGGGAGCTACCGGTAGCTCCCAAACAACTGATTGGAGATACCTGATCTAGACTAGTGATTTGTGGGATAATACACATAGTAAACATCATTTGTATTTGGTATGTAGAAAATTACATATATATGTACAGTTGTAAAGAATATATGATGTGTTTTTTTAATTTACATGATGTGAAATTTCTACATTCCACATAAAATTCATACATATACATAGATATATCTCAAAATACATACCAAAACAATGTAGGGCTTAACATACACCACATACTAATGTTTTTGTTTTCTCTAATCATAAAGTACTTAAAAATGTACACCATTATAGTTCTATGTAATGTAAAAAATAAATGACACCACTTCAATCTCTACACTTCGCTTGCCCCTGTATATCGGTATATCGGTATATAGCAGTTTTACCCAACCGATAAATTTGGGGCCTAATCCCACCCTGTTTAGAACCTCAAATAAGTATGTCTATTCTATAGAGTCGAATGCCATAGAGGCATCCAACGACAGCACCACTGCATTTTCCTCCAGGAATTCTCTGCACGCTAGCACGTTGTGGAGACGACGAATATTAAGTGCTGTATTTCTCCCAGGCATAAAGCCAGATTGATCCTGGTGTATTAGGGAGGAAATAACTGCTACGAGCCGTATGGCAAGGACCTTCGCTAGGATTTTAGCCTCTACATTGATCCATGAGATAGGCCTATAAGAGCCACAACTGTCCTCAGGCTTTCCTGGCTTACGGATGACAGCTATGGTAGCCAGACGTTGGTCTGCAGGCAATTGTCCCTTCTCGTAGCTTTCGTTGTACATAGCTCGTAAATGCAGGGCTACTTGAGAGGCCGTCACTTTTAGAAACTCGATGGGAGTGCCATTCGGCCCCATTGCTTTTACCGAGTTAATTTGACCAATGGCCCTTTGGAACTCTTCATCCGTCAGGTCCTCATCAAGGGTGTCTCTGTCTGATTCCAAGAGGGTCGGCAAATCGCTGTCCGAGACGAGTTGACGCGAGTCTTCTGCCGTGTATGTGGTAGAAGGAGAGTATATCTTTTCTAAGTGATCCGCGAATGCCTCCACTATGTCCTTGGGATGGGTAAGTGCCTCGCCACCTGGGAGTGTCAACCTGAGCACCCATCTCGTACCTTGTTCTCGCTTCTCCAACCACGCTAGGGTTTTGCCAGCCCTATCCCCTGATTCATACAGTCTGTGTTGGATACTGCAGTGCTTGGCCAACATGTGTTCTCTAGTCTTAATTCTGTACTCGTCTTGTTTAAGTGTAAAGCGATGATGAGTGTCGTCTGATGGGCTATTCGCGTGGTCAGACTCCAGTTGTTGGAGTTCTTCTTCCACCTGAACTAATAACCAGCGCTTCTTTTGGATATACCCAGTTTTTAAGGACAAGGCTTGCCCCTTCAAGACCACTTTATATGCTTCCCATATGGTTTGCGCTGAGTCAACCGAGCCCAAATTTTCTTCGAAGTATTTACCCGTTTGTGTGCACAGTTCCTCTTTTATGTCAGGAATTTTCAGCAGCCACGGGTTGAGGACGATAGTGGTACGTGGCTGTCGTTCCCAGTGTGTGAGTTCAATCCTGACTGGGGAGTGGTCCGAAATGCCTCTTGGTAGGACTTGGGGGTGCCTAAAACTACCCAACGATGCTGTGTATGTCAAAAAGTAGTCAATACAGGATAGACTTTTGTGTACGTTAGAGAAATACGTGTATAGTGTGTCCGTCGGCTGTAGTGCTCGCCCCACGTCGGTCAGTCCCATTGCTGTGGTGAATTCTGCCATGAGCCCGTTTGGCCTAGCTCCTGGCCGCTGTGGGTGCCTGTCAGTTGTGTCGTCCATTGTCATGTTATAGTCGCCACCCAGAATTAAGGTGCCCATGGGAAGTCTGGTCAGTATGTTGCCAAGGTCCACCAAGGCTGTTTTACCTAAGACTGGCAGCAGGTATAGTGAAATCACGTTAAGTGCTCTCCCCTCCCACTGGGCCTCTAAAACAGCAAATCGTCCCCCAGGGTCTGCCCACATCTGGTGCACATTAAGAGGTGTAATCATTTTAACCAGGATACCCGTTCCCCTGGAGCCAGTGGTGTAGTCTGCATGTACTAGGAGTTTGTACTCCCACCTATTGAGGGCTTTGTTTTTTTGCCCAACCAAGTGCGTCTCTTGCAATAGTACAAGGTCTGGAGAGTGTCTCTTCAAGTATTGTTGGACAATTCCCCTTTTAATTTTATCTCCCATCCCGTTCACATTCCAGGTTAGGACAGAGAGTGTACCATCTCTTTCATCCCCCATCATGTACCATGGTGAAATTCGCAATACAGTAGATCAATGCTAATGGACAAGTGTCATGTGATACTCGCTGAATCCTAGTAACTCTCCTCTGCGTACTTCCCCCGCTTCTGAAACCAGCTTGAACATCAGTACATAGCAATATACGATAGTCACGTTGCAAAGAAACCAAACATTGAAAAAGGTTTTGGCCTACCTCCTGTCACCCTATGTGCCCTCTCTATTGAGAAATATCGTAACAGGGTCTTGGGTTGTAGGTGCGTGGTTATCAATTCCTCCACATACAGGTCGGCCACCGGCCCCTCGGCCCGCTCCGGGACGCCTAAAATACGTATGTTATTGCGACGGGCCAGTCCTTCATAGTCATCGAGTTGTTGCTCCATTTGCCCTTGTTTATTCTGTAGCTCAGCCACCTGCGTTTGGAGCTGGGAAGTATCAGTCTGTAGCGCTGTTGTAACGATTTTGAGTTCCTTCACCGTCTCGTCCATTTTACGAAAATCCGCTCTGATGAGAGAAACCTCTACGTTGACTGAGTCCAGCGAGGTGCGCACTCCGTTTATGGCCGCCATGATGTCGTGGAGCGTTGGTTCCGACCCTGGTTTAGGGGCATTCTGTGCCTCGGTTTTGTCCATTTGGTGTGCTTCTCGGTTGTACCCTGTTTTATTCCAAGCAAATTTGGTTTCCCTAGGGTCCCTTCTCTCTATCTCTCCGAGTTCAGGTCTCTTCTCTGCCCGAGGGCTCTCGCTGTGTATAGACACTCTGCGACAATGGGAGCTCAGCAAGCTGCGCCTTACTTGCCTACTCTCCCCACTGATCTTTGGTTAGGCAGGGTGGTATTTTCGACTAATCGCTCCTGCAACTTCAGCTTCATTTGAACCTGTGTTGTCTCTAGGTGGTCTCCTTTTCTTTTTAGGATGTTACAGGCACCCCTCACTAGATTGAGGGGGGGGGGGAGAACCACGCACGCTGCTCAAGGAGTGCGCCCCCCCAGGTGGTGGTGTTCACTCGTATCCTCCTTCCCAAATCATGGCCTCTTTCTTCTCAGTGTGGTCTGGCTGCTTTTGGGACCCCCTCTGTCTCTGGGATCTCACCGCTGGTTAGTTAGTCTCAGCTTCTCTGCCTTGTGGTGCACTCGTGTAGGCCAAGGCTCGGCAGGATTTATCGCCCTTCACTATATAGCCCTAGTAAATGCCCGACTATCCGTGAAGTTGGGGTTGCACTTGAACAGGACGTTTGGAGCTCAGTTAGTAATTACCCGCCTTTTGCGGCGCGAGGGTCAGGTCTCCGATTCAATCTGTGCAAGGAGGGAGGGTGAGGCGCAGGGGGGAGGCTGGCCGCTATCCCTGGACAACCTCGCCTTTGTCCGCCAGTTTGTACTTATGCCCCCAAGTAGTTTCAAGCTCCCCCTCCGCTGTCTACCCCTCCACAGAGATTTCGTTGCCACCTGGGTCCGGTCAGGGCCTAGCCAACCTTCAAATCTTGGTCCTCCATTTGTTGTACCAGCCCCTGGACGCCTGCCTCGCTACCTCCAGGTTGTCGCTGCTACTATCTGGACCCACACACCTCTGCCGCCGGGTCAGACGCTCTCACAGGCCGTGCAATGTTTTGCAGCTCGTCTCGACGGGTGGCGGTGTGTAAGCGTTACAGGATGCCAAACTCCACCATCGGGCGCTTGGGTGCCGCCATGTTGGAGCTTCCGTCGTTTTTCATTTGGCTCACACGGTCACGTCAGAGAAGGCTCTGTTCACGCTCATTCACCTACCATGGGTCCCTCAGGTCGTGACTCACTCTCAGAGCGGGTTTGCAGTTCCATACGGCACAGGATTAGTCAGGATAGCCGGCAGGGATGCGGGAGCTCAATTAGTTAGCAGTCATACTCGCCGGCTGCTCTGGTATTTGTAATTTGAGGTCATGGTCAAAAATTGTTAAAAGAATTACTTACTTGAAATTCATTCATAAATAAACAAACATTTGATTGATTACATTTTAAAATGTATGATGGAAGGAAAAACAAATAAAAAAATAAAAAAAACTACAACACCAGTCTTTGACTTTGTTAGTTTTGCTTTAATGAAAAAAAAAGCACTTAACTAAAACAGGATGAAAACCAAAAGGCAAACAAAAAATGAAAAAGTTGGTCATGGTGAATGAAATGATTATTGAAGAGCCAAAATCTTTTGAAGTCCAATTTCTAAAATACAACTGGCATCAGAAAGATAAATGTGCACATAAAATAGTCCATAGCGTGAATGGTAGTCACACTCTGGAGGAAACTAGGTTCTGTGTATCTTGTGGTGGTAATTGTCTTGCCATCCTCTGCTGGTGGTCCGGATGACCATGTGCTCCTGCAATGGGCTGGCGGGTCCACAGTTGCAGATACTGAGGTGGTTGCAGTCTTGCTTATTGTGGCAGGGCTTCCCTTTCTGTTCTGTGGCTGAAGCAGATGTAGTTGGCCCAGATGTTGTTGGACCATAGAAAGGGAAAGATGGTACTGGAAAAGTCTTGCCCATATGGGTGTAAATGTCATTCAGCACCCCAGTCAGGGGGCCCAAATTGGAGTTCACTTTCTCCATCTGTATATTGTGCTCCCTCTGCAACTGCTTCATCTCCCGGAGCTCTGTCAGGGCCTGGCCCATCATGTCTTGGGACTGATGGAGGTATCCCAAGACTTGGTTCATGGTGTCCTGGATGACAGTGAACTCAGTAGCCTCACTATGCTGACCCACAGATTCCCTCCTACGACCCCTACCCCCACTACTATGAGCCCCATCACACTGGGTCTTTGCTGAACTGGAGGTGGGGGTGGAGGTGTTGTCTCAACAGCAACTAGGACTGTAGGGCACAAGATCGGTGTGATGTTGGTTTGGACATAGAAAGTGGAGGTATCTGAAAGCTGAAGTTTTGTAACAGCTGGGGTAAGAGGGGTAGGTGTGGGTCGAGTGAGACTGGCGCCATCTGCCCAGGCAGACCAGATGGACCAGGCCGCTCCCCTTCATCTGGACTTTCAGGAATGAAGTCCTCCCTGTAGGCCTGATCCTGGGCTGGTGCCATGTACTCTGGCTGTTGGACCTATGCATGTCAAAAAATGAATAAATTGTGAAAGTGTGGATAACACATCCAATAAGTTTTAAACTAAACATGTAGCAACCTATCAGGGAAAAGGAATTCAATATCATGATTATACCTTACAGTGGTATTGTAATTAATTACACAAACAGTTTAAATTTCAGACAAAACTACTTCAAATATACAGGTAAGATGTCCTAAAATGACAAGCATTGGCATGGCCAATAGGTCTCGCCTTTGACACCTTATAAGTGTTTAGCCATGCAACCGTTAATGTTGTTGTTTTGAGGACATTGTGTTGTATAACTAAATACTTATAAGGTCCGAAAGGCGAGACCTATTGGCTATGCCAATGCTTGTTTCTACTTTATTGGCTAGCGTGGTGCCCGTTTCATGGACACTGCGCTGTACAATACATTAAGTCTTGCTTTTGCTACAGTTTGACTTATTGGTATTGCAAATGACAATGCCTTTTAATATTATAAAAAGCATTGCCATTTTCAATGCCAATAGGTCAAAATCTCACTATTGCAAGACCTATTGCATTGTAAATGCTTGTTTTTTTTACAGTCTTGTTCTCCACTCCCACGAGATTGCCACAGCCCATAAGCGAAACTTATTAGTTTTGCTAATGATTGTATCAAACTACATTGGTGAAAGGCTGTGTTCCACGATTTGGCAGTATTGATTTTAAAGCACCCAATGATGAGGTGTTAAGAGAAAATCCTGAACTGGATTCTAGACTTAAATCAACACAGATAATCATTTCATGATAAAACATGGACATATATAAGGAAAATTGGAGAACAAGTAAAATGAAACTATGGGGTCATTTCTGTTGATTTTCATGTATTGAGAAGCATCTGTTACCTATTAGATTGCTGTTATTTGGAGCAGCCTATCCACTTGACAGGGACACAATTGGCAACCTCTTCTAATATAAAATGCTTTGACGCCTCTTCAGGTGTAATAAGCGCTATAAAAATACAAAATATGTCTCAAGTGCGTGCTCACAAACCGCCGTGCCTTCTAAACCTCCAGTTCCAAATGTTGCAGACCGCTAGCGAGTACTGAACAGTCCTGGTTCGAGACCGCGCTGAGAAAGAGTGACCAGGCACAATCTTCGCTCTCTCTGACCACCGCGGATCAGACTAGTTTAAACGGCTACCAACAACCACTCCCCCTACTTTAAGATCCAGAATACCGTCCAGTACGCTAATAACTCGTATCATAGGCGCCCCCCGACAAAAAAAGGCACAGACCACAACAAAATTGGACAGCATCAAGCAACTGTTGGAGGAGAATGGGATCCACAACCAATCACCGCTTTCGTCATTCTATGAAGAGCAATGTGATTGGCTTAGCTGAGGTGACAAATATGCTCCAATCCTAGGTCACGTTACGCCTCAGTAGTACCTCCCCACACACAGACTGCTCACAGAGAAAGTTCATAGACAGTATTGGTTGTTTTGTGATCCAGAAGTTCTAACATTGGGGGTTAATGTCACTAGTTAAACGACCAACAACGGACACTAGAGACTGATTCACGAACGAACCGTGTAAGTTACAGTTGATGGGTTGTCGTGTTAGTTAATACGCTGTAGGTTAAACGTCAAGCTTTGCGTGACAGACGAGTGGGGAGGAATTTTTCGTGCCGGATTATTTTCGTTTTATCAGTATTATTGTTATGCCGTCTAAATTTGAGGAAGTTGAGAGGCTGTCTATTTGGCACAGGTATTTTGAAGGACATTGTTTATTTTAATAGTGTTTCTGCTTGACAGTGTAAATGCGAGGCAGTCGAGAAGCTGCATACGACTTCACTAGTTCCAGGACTGGGCATTCTGCTCGTCTCTGCACATCAGGACATTTATTTATGCGTTTTTATGTAGCGCGAACTCTACCCGAAGGTGTCAGAGCGCTTTACAATAGAACGAGTTACATAACATAAGGACTTAAGAGTACATGAATAATATAAATTATATGAAACAAGTACACTCTAAACCCGCATAAGAATAGTAGTAAGCAGAGCACAAGTCCTAAATCAAGAGGAATTAAATGAAAGGAAAGCGGGAGAGTGGACAAAAAGAAAACAAGCATGCGAGTGGTGCGTGCGTGCGCGGGCTTCGTGCTAAAAGTAAAAAAAAAAAAAAGGAGGCACGTCTGGCGAGCGATGAGCATAATGAGCCATGACGAGATAGGAAAGCCAGATGGCGCCTCTGCGCATAACTGTGCGCGTAATCGCAAGCTTTAGGCCACAAGCAAAAGCGTGTGGTGAGCTTTTTAAAGCCCACTTACTAAAAGTCTCGCCAGAGCAGCGCATGCGCTGGCTCAGGCGAGATCTAAAAAACAAATTGGTCACTATACATGAAACATACCAACCATTAAACACAACAAAGAGGAACAATGTGGAATTAACCTTTCCAAGGCATAGAAGGATAAACAACAGACATGTACACAACTAAGAAGAATGTTTAGCATCAGTCATCATATAAACAGCGCAGAGTACATTTTTCACATATACCATTATATTCAGCATACACATATAAATACCTTAACATTTTTAAGTCAACAAACTTTTATTTGTGAAACTGATGACATCAATTCAATTATATAAAAAGAAAAGGACAACATACACAATTCAACACAATTTTCAAAACAGAATGTTAAATAGAGATTGATCAATAAATGACACTTTACCATATGTGAAAATATGATAGAAAAGGGAGAATGAACAAAATTACATTGCAATATTATTTTAAAAAACCAGAAACAAGGCATCATGGTAGTTGCAGTTATTTAAATGAAACATTCACAACACATGCAAAATTATAACGTGAACAAAGCTAGTCAAAATCTGCAGTAAAAATACAACTGACATTTACTATATGAAACACCTATATGGTTTTTGGTGTACACACACTTACAAGCACCATAACATCATGTGAAATGTAATGGAGATTGAAACCTGTTATCTTAAATACAACACAATATATCCAAACAAGCCAAACAAGATGTTACTGATATATTTAGGTTTCAATGTAAAAACATATCCTGAACACATTAGCAACAGCCAAGTTCAAAGCAAACAGGACATTTAGGTTAAGTGACACATTGAAAAGTATAACTTATCAGTCTCCACTCCACTAGGGATTCCTGTCAAGCCTTCAGGATGTAGGATCTGCAAGACTTTCTCCTCATACGGAAAGATTGTAATGGCGGACAGAGATTCAGCCTGCATACATCTAAATAGGGCGGACGGGATTCCATCACCTTGATGGAGTACTTGAAAACTCTGCCACGGAGTGACGACAGTAGTCCCGCCAAGTTCTAAATCAGGCCCTAAGTCAGAAGGTAAAACTTTGTACAGGGCAGACCTGGTTGGTGTAACCGATCTGCGCTCCATTGCACTCAGCATCAAATTGTGGCTAGGTCTTGGTCTACCACGACCAAAGGCTTTCACTGGTGCTTTGTGCTTTTTGGTGCTATTTCTACTTAAAACTTTAAAAATGTGCATGTCCGGTTCCCCTTATAGGATTTTGTAATTTTGGTGTCCATTTAGTTTATTAAAAGTTACTCTATTTTTCTCATTATTATTTACCATTTTGACTTTATTACTATTTTAGTACTGCTTAAGTACTTTAAGTGAAGCTTGTTTACTGTTCGAGTATCTACCAGGGGGTTGAGCTCAGGTTAATTGACTTTAAGGCAGGGGCGGTTTCTGTCTTAGGGCGTTGGTGCCTTGCTCCATTGATATTTTGGCCCCCGGGCCCCTATTACATGTGAATACAATAGTCACTTATAATATAACTTAACTGGCACGCCAGTTACTTTTATTCAATTAGCGCGAGTGCACCCCAAGTCAGCCTTCAGCCGCAGGGGCGGTGGCTCTGAAGGGGTTGGGGGCTTCTTCAATTTGATAGGCACATGGGTAGCACTGGCAGCAAACACACAGCACCTAGGCCACAAAGTGTGCATGTCGGGTTGGATGGCTGCCTTTCTCCGGCTAGCCAGACATGCCCAATTTAGTAGAATAATACACCAAATAATGAACCAATTTCTTGAAGCAGAAAAAACTGATATAATTTAATGAAAGATATAAAAGGCTAAAAGCAAAGGCTAGACGTGGGAGTAACGAAGTACATATTATGCTATCTGCCTCACCGCATGAACATAGTCAGCATGTTTCAACCCTCACAAGTGTGCAGAAACATCAATGGGCTTTCATCAGGGGTAGTGGGACCCTAATCACTTGCACTGTCACCACTAGTGGATTTGAGAAAAAGGAATACCACCTGAATTGTTGACAACTTGACGGATAATATCTAACTTTTGTAATTGGAACAAAAAACACAAAACGATCACATATTATGGTAAATCTCTATAATAATGTAACTCAACCACCAACAATATCACCCAACAAGTGACCACTACAAACCACATTTGTATAACACTGTGAATGAAGCTTACCTGTTCTATAACTCTAAGCTCATCCGAGGATGGATCAAAGGTCACAGCACCAACCCTGTATCATATGGTGCTAGCACTATGGGTGAAAACAAGTAGGGGCATCAACGGGTTGTAATTTTGTTCACACTTTCTATATGTTTTTACAATGCTTGTCTGCCTGCTTTTTTAAAAAAAAATCTTTTTATTAAACATTGTTAGTTGCAACGTACAGTGCTTCAGTCACAGGAGCATTGATATTATACAAAACAAGATTACTTTTCAAATCTACTTTCAAATATTTCAACGTGCATTCCAAATCCAGCCCTGGGAAGGGCTTATTAGGTGGTATTCAACTCACTTCACCTGTTGCCATTGGTTCCCTCCTCCCCCACCATGTTCCCGAGGTCTCTGTTTTCCACCCAGCGGTTCCATATTTTCCCCCCATTTCCGTGGGAAGCCTCTACTTTCGTAGACAACCTTTTGGGTAGCACTACACTAGTCTAAGTCGGACTTCCATTGCCCTATCCTCGAGGGAAGGCTTGCCCCCCACGCTCTGGTAATATTTCTTTTGGCTACCATTGCTGCCACCATTAACCAAAGGTTTTGATATTTTTGCCAGGCCTGGTCGTCTACCACACACAGGATGTGCCATCTGGCCTCTGTAGGAATTTCTTGCCCCAGGACATCTGACACAACTCGTGTCACCTTTCCCCAGTATTGCTGTATGACCGGGCATCCCCAAATGATATGGAAGAATGTGCTCCTTTGGTTGCAGCCTCTTGCGCACAAGTCTTTGGGGGTACTTCCTAACTTATACATCAGCACTCCTGTAGAGTAAGATCTGTGCAGGATCCATAATTGGACCAGTCGAAATCTCACTCTGATCGCTACCTTCCTCGGGCTTTGTAGTGCTTCGGACCAATCCTCATCTTCCAACAACCCGATATCTGTTTCCCAGGCTTCTCGCAAAGCCCTCAGTGGATCTGGTGCATTCTTGATTATCTTTCTAAATATTGTGGATGTAGCCTTTGCCAGAATTGGGTCCAGCTCCAGGGGGTTAGACTGTGAGAGCTGTTCCCCTACTCTAATGTGTTGTCTGAGTGCGTGCCCCAACTGCAAGTACCTATGTCTTTCAGAGTCTGCGAACTGGTATTCCGTCAGTAGGTCTTCAAATGCGATTAATGCCGAGCTTCTCCATACATCTCCCAGATGGGCTGTATCTATCAATTTTCATTTGTGGAATCCCTGTTGTTTACCTACTTCTTGTAGCATGTCACTGTCCCACAGTGGGGTTCTTTGTGTTAATCTGGTTACCACCCAAGGAAGTTAGTGGCTCTCCGCCAAACGTTAAGCACTGATTGTGTGTCTAGGGGCATGTGCTTGTTTGCAGCTTTACAGTACAACGACCCGGGTAGCCTGTTTGGGGTTCCGGGTAAAGCTACAGGAGTAACCTCTCTGCCCCATCCCTAGATGGTCAACTCTATACGCCGGGTCATCCCTGTCTGCATAGATCCACTCATTGATTGGTACCAACTGAGACGCCCAATAGTATTTTTTAATATCTGGAATGGCGAGGCATCCCTCATAGATACCTCTCTGGAGTTTGGATAGTGCTATCCTAGTGCCACACCCGTCCCATAGGAGTATCCTCAGTTCGCTAGCTAAATCTCTAAAGAACTTGTCTGATATCTTGTATGGGGTATTTAGTAGGAAATACAGCATGAGCGGCAGTGTCATTATTTTGAATAGAACCGCTCTCCCCATCAGGGAGATTGGCTGGGCCCTCCAGTGCGCCAAGTCTCTTTTCCGATGTTCCAGTTGAGGTGTTAGATTATCTTCCAGGAACTCTGATTCCGATTTCCTAATCATAATGGCTAAATACTTGAATTTGTCTTTAAACTGAAGTTTGACATTCCCAGTCAGTGAGAGCATTGGCCCTCCCTTAAGCATGAACAGGAGAGACTTGTCCCAATTAATTTGATACCCTGAATAGCCCCCAAATAGTCGGAATATTTGCAGCTGTCTGCTTACCGTGAAATGGGGCCTGGTGGTGTACAGCAAACTATCATCAGCGTATAACGATATACGCTCTTCCCAGTTCCCATCTCCCGTTATCACTGGGTCTTCTCTTACCCAAGCCACAAGTGGCTCCAATGCCAGAGCAAACAGGATAGGGGACAGCGGGCACCCCTGCCTCGTCCCTCTATGCAGGGCAAAAGAGCAGGAGACCGAGCCATTTACCCAGACCATTGGTTTTGTGTAGAGTACTTTGATCCATGATTGATATCGGGGGCCAAATCCGAATCTCTCCAAGACTGCAAATAAATAGTACCACTCGATGCAGTCAAACCCCATAAGTGCATCTAGTGAAAGCAGTACTGCTTCGTCTTACGGTTGGGATTTGGTCAGGTGCATTACCCCAAACAGATGCCTAAGGTTTAGTCTAGTACTCTGATGCGGCATAAAGTCCAACTGATCCAGATGTACCAGAGTTGTGACGACTCCTAAGATGCGATTCACCAAGACCCTGGCCAAGATTTTAGCCTCCGATGGGCCTGTACGAGCTGCACTCTTCCGGGGGTTTGCCCGTCTTTGGGATCACCACTATCGTGGCTGTTTGCTGGACTGCTGGTAGGCATTCCCTTTCCCTTGCTTCTTTAAACATCTTCAATGTGTATGGAGCCATCACTCCTGCTGTACCCTTATACAATTCGGTAGGCAGACCGTTAGGCCCCGATGCCTTTCCGACCTGTAAATCTTGTATGGCTCCTTCAATTTCCTCAAATTTTAATCAAGAACAAGTCAAGGATTAAGAAAAAGGGAACTACATAATCCTGTCCCCCAGAGGCAAAAAATACAGTGTGCAGCAACAAAGGCAATAAGACGCTATACAGCTAATACTAAGAGACCATAGTTATTAGGGCATATATCTCAAATTTATAGTACCCATTCTCAAATTATCAACACTATCAAATAGACAATTAATAGACTTATAACTAATACTCCAAAATTACTTTCAGGCAGTGGGTCTGTTCTTGATTGATATTCATGGATTTCCCCTGTTCCCCTGCCTAGACATCTTTTTAACCAATCGACTATTAGAGATGGGGGATCAAGGGACTTCAAATACTCATGGAACATGGGAAGATCAGTTCCTAAGAGAACGGTTTCAGGGAGAGAAGGTACTACCCTGACCTTTCTCAATTGGGGTTCTCCATAAATTTCTAGCAAGACTTCCGCTAACGGGTACAACTTCTTCTCGCCGTGTACACATGTGACCTGTATATATTCTCCTTCTATAACCTGGGACTCGGGTATGAGTTCTTTAGCGAGAACAGTGTGGTGACATCCGGTATCTAATAGGGCTACCACGGTCTTCCCATTCACATATATCTTTTTCTTGTATCTCTCAGGGAGTTCTCCTGACAATAATACCCGAACACGGGTATACCTACTTCGATGGGTTCTGGGGGAGGGTTGCGGACAAGGCAGTGACGGGCTATGTGTCCCCACTCTGCACAGTGAAAACACTGTGGGCCTTGTACAGGACTTGGGTGGGTGTTTTGGGAAAAAGGAATCCTTATTTTCTACTGGGGTTGTGGGTAGCCTGTTTTGGGTTCCGGGTGAAGCTACAGGAGTTTGGTGACATGGTGTCTTGAGCTCAGAGGATCGGTGATAGGCACAAGCTAGATCTACCGCCATCATGACTGTGAGATTGGGGTGTTGTTTGATCCATGACCTAGTATTAAAAGGGAGAGCTTCCAGATATTGTTCTAGGTAGATCTTTTCAGTAATTTCATCAAGGGAAGACAAGGAGGGCTGTAGCCAATGGTTCCCCAGATCCTGTATGCTGTATTATAAAGCGCGAGGGTGGCCCCCTATTGTTCATTTCTCTTTCCTGAAGTGATTGTGGTAGTATTACTGGTCGCAGCGCAAACATTCGAGAATCGCTTTCTTTATCTTGGTGTAGCTAGTTACACCAGCGGGGTTGGCTGCCTGATAGGCGGCTTGTAATTCTCTTAATAACAAGGGGGCTATATATCGTCCCCATCTTTCCTGTGGCCAGGAAGCGGTGGAGGCAACCTATTCAAAATTTACAAAAAAAAGTCTGGATCATCTCCGCTCTGAAATTTCTGAAGTACCAACACAGGTACATTGGGATGGACATGGGCAGGCAAAGTGGCATCAGTCAGGCATAAAATAGCAGTGTCCTGTACTTGCTGATTCGTAGTCAGGAGGGAGGCATGGCCTTTTATGGCTGAGTGTAGAGCTTCCCGTTCTTTTTGCGCTTGTTTGGTCTGTTGTTCTAGGACTAGTTGTAAGTGGAGCTGGCCCTCTGCTAATTGGGTCATACTGGTCTCCATCGTGATGGGTTGGGTCATTATGTCTAGACCAGTATTCCACTTCTGAGCCTGTGTGGGTGTCCCTGAACCCTCCCTTGAACACAAATGCCACTTTAAGGATTCTTTTGTCTTTTATTTGGGCGTTATTTATCACCAACATAGGAAAACAGCTTCTTTTTCAACTATATAACAGTTTTTCATGAATTTAAGGCAGTCTGTAAATGATATAGGTGGCGTATCATCTCCTCTTGCTGCTTTTGCCTCCTTCTTGAGTGCGGTCCTCAGCAAAGATGACACAAACCAGGGCAAACAAACTAAGGAAACAAAACAAGTTCAGGCTATAGCCTTTTTTTTAGTCATAGGGGTTGGGGTTTTGTGCACCACCACCAGTGCCCTATCTGTGAATGGCCAGGTGAGTGATTTTGTGAGTTGAAGTTGGTGTGGCTCATATACCTGCCCACCAACCCTTTAAAGAAAATAACCATGCAGCTGGCACTTGCCTGAGTCCACGACTCTCCTGGGCTGTGGTGAGGGGAGACCCAGCCTCCTTGTTCCCCTTTGGAGTACCGGTCTCGAGGGCAGGGAGCGTCTCACGTCTTCCGGGGTCGCTTCCTGCTCTTGTGAACCCTCCAAGGGCCCTGGGGGTTTGTCCTCTCCAACTCGAGTCCTCGATCCTCCTCTGCTCCTCTGTTGCTCTCTCGCCGTGATTCCTCGACTTCTCCGCTCTCCGTCTGCCAAAGAACCAGCACGCTCTTCTCGCTGCTCCCTCTTGTTTCTCGTTGCTTGTGGTCACGAGCTCATGCCATGACTGGTGGTCTGGACCACCTCCTTCACTTCCTGGTTGGCACATATCCTCCGCCATTTTGGATACGCTATGCTCGCATTCATCAGCGGGGAGCTCCTCACAAGGTCTCAATTTCATTTAGCAGGGGAGGTAAGGAGGTTACCGGCTGCGTAAGGAAAAGCACCACATTGTCCACGTAGAGCGAAATTTTGTGTTCCCTGTCTCCCATCCTGACCCTGGAACTATCGGGGTGTTGGCGGATCCTCTTGGCAAACTGCTCAATCTAAAGGACAAAGAGAAGTGGTGAGGGAAGAGGTGTGGCGCCGTGACTCCGGAATCTGGGGATCACGGTTAGATCACCGGCGCCGGCGGCAGATTAGCCCAGCACCATGTGACTCTGGGCAATAGCTTGCTTAATCTTCCCAACGACCCCCAGCACCTAGAGACCCTTACGGGTGATTGTTCGGGCTTTGTAAATGTGTATTATATTATTATTATTATACAGCGGGCAACCCCGTTCACCCTGATGTGCGCTTTTGGGCCATTGTATATGCAGTCCACCCATTTCAGAAATCGTTTGCCGACCCCAAACCTACAGAGCACCTGCTTCCGGTATGGCCAGTGGACCCGATCAAATGCCTTCTCGACATCCACCGACAGAAGGACGGCGGGCTGCTGAGTGAGCTGGATCTTATCCAGGAGATGACACAGTCGCCGAGTCCCATCGCTGCAACTACGTTCGAGGATAAAACCTGATTGGTCCGGGTCCATAAGTCCCTTAATGTAGGGGGCCAGACGAGCTGCAAGTATGCTGGTAAAGATTTTCAAGTCAACATTTAGCAAGGATATGAGACGGTAAGAGGCACAATCTAGTGGATCTTTGCCTGGTTTCGGTATTACAACCACTTCCACCATGGACATCATTGGAATCAGGGCTCCAGTAGCGCTAAATGAATTAAAAAGACAGGCGTGGAGCAGTGTAAGGTTGGTAGCAAAGGTTTTATAGAAGTCAGCCGAAAATTCGTCCTCTCCCAGAGCCTTCCTGGAGGTAAGTCCCTGGATGGCCCGTAGGACCTCACCTGGCTGGATATTCGCATCTAGTTTGGTTGCGTCTGGGGGTGGGAGAGATGCCACTGGTGAACCACGCACATAGGCCCCGGCTTCCGCCGGATCTAAGCAATCCGCAGTGTATAGGTCGGTATAAAAGGACTCAAATGTGGCCACAATGGCACAATTTGATCAGAGGATCTCACCTAGGGGGCTTTTGATCCCTACAATGCATCGAGCATTTGTCTGAGGGTGAAGCAGGCAAGCCTAGAGTTTCCCAGCCTTGTTTCCCCCCTTGTAGTAGCAATGCTTAGTGCGCAAGAGGGCATTCTCCGTCCGGTCGCAGTCCAAGAACCTCAGTTGCTGCCGTGCCTGTCTTTGTTCAGGCCTGTAGCAATGGCCAGAAATCATCCCCGTATGATGGCCTTTAGTGCATCCCAAATCAGGGAAACAGAGGCCAGCCCATCGTCATTGGTCGCTAAATAAGCTTGTATGGCTGCCAATATGTCAGTGATATTTGGATCATATGTGAGCAATTTGTGGTTTAATCTCAACGATCTCAGACATGGGGCACAAGGAAGATTAGTGAGTGACCTGAGAGAGCGACCGTCCCTATCCTGACCTCTCCTGTGTCGCTGGTGACTTGTGTAGATGTCAGAAACAGGCTTATGCACGCATAGATTTGATGGGCGGCCAAGAAGAATGTGTACTCCCGAGTGGTAGGAAAGCGGTGTCTCCATGCGTCCGTCAGTCCAACCTCCCCCAACTTCAATATCATAGAGTCCGAGAGTGACCCAGAGTGTTGCATACTTTGCACAGACCTATCATTTGTGGGTCAGGTACTATATTAAAGTCTCCCCCCAATATTAAGTCCTCATCCAGGGATTCTAGGATGGTGTTCAGTGTTTCTCGGAGGAATATTTCTTGATGCTTGTTTGGACTATAGATAGATGCAATAGTATGTGTGTGAGTCCCCAAGCTACCCGCATTGCCAACATACTACCCGGCGTTTCTGCATGTATGCCCGGGACTGTTCCTGGAAAGTGTGTTGCCAAAAGGATGGAATGAGCAGTTCCTGGGGGTACTGTCTAAGACAGGGGAATGGGGGGGGGAGGGGAAGCACAGGTGTTTCTTCGAAATGCCCTCACACACCCCAAGGGATGTCATGCTTCATCATATGGGCATTTGCCCCTCGTCTGGCCGGCGCTGCAATGCCTGACGGGCTCCCGAAACCGGGGCTCTTTGTCGGGGATCTTTTGAAGAAGCCGTATGGGTGCGTGTGGGTGTGAGGGCGGATTGGTGCACTAGGGGTGAGGTGGATAAAAAAGGTTTAAAGAGCCATCCTGCTAAATACAGTTTTTATTCATGAGGTAGCTCCAACCTTATTAAAAGTGTGAAGAAGCCCTGTATAGGAAATAATGTTCCCTAAGGGCTAAACTTAAGTGAGTGTGGTCAACATGTTTCGTGCCCCATCTGCCCCAGAAGGGGTCAATGGCACTTCGTCAGGACCGATTAAATGAGAAGTGAGTGCACCGCCGTATCGCAGTGTTTGCTGATTACGGCAGGAGAAGGTAGATGGAGAAATGGTACTTGGAATGTACCACAACCTGTGGGAGAAAAGGACAAGATAAAAAGGGGAGGGGGAGGAAAATAAAATAAAATAAAACCAGCAATTAGACCTGCCAACAACCACATAGATTACAGGTGCTGTGCAGAACACATTGTGAACTACAAGTGGCTAAAGGACTCAAACCCAGCTAGGTAGTGATGGTAGACTAGGTGGATGAGTCGTGAGGAAACCAGTGTTCGGTTATCCGAGGTGGTATATTGGTTTAAAAACAGTGTAAAAGGCGAGTGACCAGCATGGTATGCGAACTTATGTGGTTCAGTGAAACAAGATAAACTAGACTAGTCATGACGTTATGAGCATTTTCGTTTAGGAAACATCTAAATAGACCATTTCAATTAGCATTTTATCATTACAATAGACCGGGACCTGTAGGACGGTTAGGTAAAACAGTTTATTGATCTAGTAGCTCGAGTAATAGTGGCAAAAACCGGACTGAATTGCAAAGACATGCGTGATGGGAAAACTGCTGTCAAACCGGTGACGGACATAAAAACTCACCCCCAAAAGCCTAATTCGTGCTGACGGGGAAGTACAGAGCACTACAGTTGCTCCGGAGTCTAAAAGGAAGGTAAAACAAAACCATGACAGGTCCTGTTACAGCAGTCTATTGAAAAACGGCGTAATGGCCAGGCTTACCGTGTTCGAAGAAAGACCTAGAGTAGTACTCACAGCGGTAGACAAGCAACTTCGCCGGTGTCCTACCCTCGCTCTGGGCCCCGTGAAGAGACGCTGACGTGGGCGTGCTTAAGTAGCGCTTTGTGATGAGCGTACCTGAACGTGGCGGCCATCTTAGAATGGGCTCTCAAAGCAATACCAACGGGAATCATTTTCGAGAGTTGTTTCGCCGTAGTATCGCGGCGGCCATATTGGAGTGTTAAAAGTGTTCAAGGAAAAAGGTGTGATCTATCTGATCGGGCGCTGATACTTATTCCTATACCTTTCTGTATGTCAATCATACCCAGACTTAATACGGTGTAGTGCATTAAGTAATTAACGGGGATCATTTTCGAGAGTTGTTTCGCCGTAGTATCGCGGCGGCCATATTGGAGTGTTAAAAGTATACAAGGAAAAAGGTGTGATCTATCTGATTGGGCGTTGATCCTTATTCATATACCTTTCTGTATGTCAATCATACCCAGACTTAATACGATGTGGTGCATTAAGTAATTAACGGAAAGGTTAATAAAACGTGTGCCTTGAATGCGGTGATGGTTATGTTGGCCTTCATAGTACCTTCTGCTATGGTTATCTTTTGGATGAGGTCGTCAGCTAACCTTTTGGCGGTTTTTATCATAAGTACCAGAAGATCCCTGGTGCATTTCCATGACACCTGGGACCATTCCACTTTTTTTTTTTTTTTGAAACCGTTTATTACAAAATTAAAAAATATACAAATATGGGCCTCCAACCTTCCGGCCGGCCGCTAGCAATGAAAGGAGCATACGATATACATTTATAAAACACATGGTGCTGCGGCCGAGCATGGATAGGAGTTAATAGCTTTACAAGCCATGCCATCCAGACCCCACTATACGGTTCCATTTTAAACTGAAAGAACAACAAATACAAACAAACCCACAAGGCAATCCTCAATCGGAAATAGCAACACGTGCTCCCCTAAAGGGGAAATACTAGCCATCCATAGAAGTCTCAAGAGGGGGGAGAGATCAGAACTAGGGCTGGGTAAACCCACTGCCCAGGTGCCGGGGGGATGAATTGGCTAAGGGGACGGGGCCGGCGACGGACCAGGCAATAACGGTGGAGCACAGATTCCCCCGCGGTAGGCGCTCCAGGGGCCCCACACTTTCACCCATGTCCCAGGCTTACCTCTCGCCACATACACCACCTTTTCCCGAAACATGCACCAATCCATATGTTCCTTCCAAGCTGAGACAGTCGGGGGCCTCTGGGATCCCCACAATTGGGCAATATCACGCTTGGCAACCATATATCCCAGAGTCACCCACCACGTCTGCGACACCGAATAGTCGGTAGGCTCCCACACATTCAACAAGCATCTCCTCGCTTCGGGCAACAGCGCCACATGCGTAACCACTCGCAGCACCTCATGCACACCACGCCAGAATCCCTCCACCTCCGGGCACTCCCACAGGATATGCAGAAAAGTTCCCAACGCACCACACCCACGCTTACACAGACCGTCCTCAGCATAGCCCATACGCAGGAGCTTTGGCCCCGTCATGTAGACCCTGTGGAGTATCTTGAGCTGGACGAAACGAAGGCGAGCCGGTATGGCCACCTCTTTCGGGGAGGCCACCGCGGAGGTCCAGTCCTCGTCGTCCAGCTCCAGCCCATCGGCTACCCAAGCCCCACGAAGGGCAGTCAACAAGTCTGAGCGGTCGTTGATCAGTTTTTTGTAGATCAGTGAGATCGTGCTATCCGGGATGTGTCCATCCAGCACTCTATCCTCCAGGGGGGAACACTTCGGGATGGAGGCAACGTCCGGAAAGACGGAGCCCAGCGCATGACGGACCTGCAAATACCGAAAGTACTTGCTGCCCTGCAACTGAAATTCCGTCTGCAGCATCTCGAACGTTTTAAATCCTCCCCTCGTCCAGGGATCCCCCACTTTGCTAATGCCTATTATGTCCCACTTCTCAAAGCCCTTCGAGGTCCACAAGGAGCCCAACCGCTCAGACGCGTATAGTGGTGACGCCCGGGTCAAACGATCCTTCCACCCCATCGCTGCATTGGCCGCATGCCACACTCGCACCATGACACGCGTGGGGCCCGTTAGGCGAGCATCAGGCGCGCTAGAATAGAGCGCTCGATTATGGTCACCACCTGGAAGGAGCATCCTATCCATTTCAAATGCCGGGTTTAAGGCGGGCCCGTATAGGCCCTGGTTAATCGCGGCTAGCTGGGAGGCCCAATAGTACCGTTTGATATCCGGAAGGGCAATCCCCCCATCATACCATGGGAGCGTCAGCTTCGCCAGGGCAATACGTGGCCTCTCGTCCCAGAGCAGGCGGCGCTGCAAACTCTCCACTTCGCGGAAGTAGCGCGCTGGGACGAGGTCCATAGTGTTCTGCAACGCGTACAGGAAACGCGGCAGCGACATCATTTTAAACAATGCCGCCCGGCCGAGCGGCGAAAGCGGCAAACGCCGCCAGCGCACGACATCCTCCTTCAGGCGCTGGAGTGGGGGAAGCAAGTTCCGATCATACCGAGCCTCCGGGTCCAGCGTAATGAAGATACCCAGGTACCTAAATCCCTGCGGGGCGACCTGGATCGGACAGCCCCGCGGGAGGATAGGAGCCTCCCCGGAGAGAACGTACACACACGATTTAGCCCAGTTGATGACAAGACCGGAGTTACGACCGAATGAATGCAAAACATCAAGCAGTACTATGAGTGATTTACGTGGGGAAGCTAGGTACAAAAGGATGTCATCAGCGTATAGGGATACGCGGTCCTCATACTCGGGGGTCCAGCGGAGACCACGGATGGAAGGCTCCCACCGCAGCCACTCCGCCAGGGGCTCCAAGGCAAGTGCAAAGAGGAGCGGCGATAAGGGGCAGCCCTGCCGCGTGCCCCGGCCCAGCTCGAACGGAGCCGATACTCTTCCGTTCACCACCACCTGCGCCAATGGGCCCGAATACAGCAATTTGACCCAACTGATGAACCCTGGGCCAAATCTGAACTTCGCAAGCATCGCCCAGATGTATGGCCACTCAAGCGTGTCGAACGCCATGGTGGCGTCCAAGGACGCCAAAATGGCCGGCTCCCGTATAAACGGGACACGTGCAAGCACACCGTGCAAGCGCCGCAGATTAAGAGCTGTGTTGCGATGAGGAATAAAGCCGGACTGGTCCTGATGGACCAAATCGCCCACCACGCCGACCAGCCGATTGGCCAGTACCTTAGCGAGAATCTTGGGCTCCGCATCCAGTAGTGAAATGGGCCGATAGGATGTAACCCGGTCCCGAGGTCTCCCCTCCTTGTGAATGACCACGATTGTAGCCAGACGCTGGTCCAGCGGGAGGGAGCCCACCGAGTGTGCCGCCAGGAACATAGCCCGGAGGTGGGGTGCCAGCGTATCCGGTCGCAACTTGTACAATTCGATAGGGAGACCATTCGGACCCATGGCCTTGCCGGACGCGACCGAGCGTATGGCGAGGGCGATTTCGTCGGAGGTGGGAGCGGCATCCAGCAAAACCCTGTCATCCCCGGAAAGGGACGGCAGCGCGATATCCCTGAGCAGGGCACGGGAATCCTCTTCCGAGCAGGGAGACACCGGGGAATACACCCCACGGAAATAATCCGCGAAACAGGAGACGATTTCTTCTGGCTCAGTTACACACACACCATCCATTTTCTCAATCAGCGGGACCACACGATTCGCTCTCTCTTTTTTGTCCAACCACGCTATCAGTTTACCAGCCTTATCACCCACATCATACAGTCGCCCCTGTTGCTCTCTACTGAGGCCCCTGGCCGCCTCCGTGACGAGGGCCCTATAGGCCGCTTGCTTGAGTTGGAGGACATGTAATGCGGCATCCGTCACCCCACCTTCTAAATTACCCTCCAACTCGGCTATTTCAGCCTCCATCCGGGTCACCTCCTCCCGCTCGCGCCTCCGGGCGTGGGAAATAAGGGACAGGGCTTCCCCTCGGAGTACTGCCTTGAAGGCCTCCCACAGCGGTACAGCCGAATGCACGGACCCCACGTTCTCATCAAAATATCGCTGAAGGGATTTAATCAATTCAGCACGAATGGTGGGGTCGCGCAGGTACCAAGGATTGATTGGGACAACCCTACCCTCACCCCTCGGAAAGACATCAAAGTGCAGTAAAAGCGGGGAGTGGTCCGAAATACCCCGTGGCAAATGGTGCACCTCTCCCACCCTCCCAACATAGGCCGCCGGGACAAGGACATAGTCTAGTCGTGAGAGACTACCATGGGCTCCCGAGTGGAAAGTGTACTGCAGCTGCGTGGGGTGTTTTAAACGCCAGCAGTCCACTAACCCAAATGTATCCAAGAGGCCAGGTAGCCACGCCTGTGCCCGGGGGAGGTCCCTAGGGGGGTGACGATCCAAAGTCCCAGATACCACCGCATTGAAATCCCCCCCCACAACTAAAAGCCCCCCCGGAAGGCCAAGGAGAAGCCGCCCCAGGTCTGTAAAGGTGGTCGACTGCAGCCCCGGTGGGATGTACACTGACACAAAGACAACCACTTTGCCCTCCAATCTTCCCACCAAGACCGTGTAACGTCCCCTGTCATCGTGGAGCACCTCATCAATCTCCAACGGGAGCGAGTTCCTCACCATGATGCCCACACCCCTTGAGCCAGACGTAAAGCCCGAGTGAGCCACTAGGCGATAGCCACGCCGATTCATGGCGCAGAAGGAGTTGCCAATGAGGTGTGTCTCCTGCAGAAAGACTACATCGGGCGAGATTCTCTTCAAAAACTGCAGGACCACACCTCGTTTGATCCTGTCCCCCAGCCCATTCACATTCCAAGACAACAAAGTTAAGTCCCTACCCCCCATCATACACAAAAGCCATCATTCGTCCCCCGGAGAGCACTTTAGAACTAACACAAAAGTACGTTTGCCTTGTGATAAAAACGAACAACACCCCATCCCTACCCACCCACCCCAACAGAACTCCCCCCTCCCTGCACCCCTGCCTGAGCCCGAACAGCCCCCCCAACGTGCAGTGTGCCTGTCGCCCCATATATGGTTGAACTAACTAGACCCCCTAGAGGAGGAGGGAGAACCCCCAACAGACCCAACACAACCTCCATAGGAGGGGAACTTACGAAAACTGACGCAGAATCGAAAGTGGCATCATTTCCGTCCAGAGTGAGGCCCAATATTAAACCCTCAGTCCCGATCCAGCGTGCCGTCTCCCCCCGCCGCCCCCCCCCGCCCCCCCGATCACGATCCCCGGGCAGAGTATCCAGCCAGTCCCCGGCCGCTTCGGGACGATCAAAGAAGTGCGTGCGACCATCTACCTCCACTCGCAGCTTGGCTGGGAAGAGCATGGCGTATTTGAGGTTTAGGTCCCGAAGACGGCGCTTGACGCCTAGGAAGCTCAGTCTCTGCTTCTGGACCGCTGGGGTGAAATCAGGGTAAAAATTTACCTCCATATTGTCAAACTTGACCGGTCCATGCAGTCTGGAGGTTTGCAGGATAGCGTCTCTGTCCCGAAAATTGAAAATCCGGGCAATGAGAGGTCTCGGAGGGGCTCCGACCTTCGGCCTTCCTCCGGGAACCCTGTGGGCCCTCTCCACAGCGAAGAATTTACTCAGCCCCCGTGGCTGGAGATGGGTGGCAATCAGGTCCTCCACAAAGAGATCCGCCGCCGCCTCCTCGCGTCCCTCGGGCACCCCAATGATGCGGATGTTGTTCCTCCGTGCCCGACTCTCCGAGTCCTCCAGGCGTCGGTCCATAAGCGCACTCGCCTGACTAAGCCGGCGCACCTCTGTTTGTAAGGCCGCCACATCTGTCGTTAGGCCCGATGCGGTATGGGCCAAAGAATCTACTCGGTCGTTGGTTTTGGAAAGATCGGCCCTCACCAGGCCAACATCCACGAGGACCGAGTCGATCTTCTGCGCCAGTGTATCAAACCGCTGGCCCACCGAGGCCTTCATCTCGGCAATGGCGCCCATGATATCTCGCAGAGTCAGATCTGCGGGCAGGTCTGGGGCATCAGGAGGGCTCTCAGGGGACTTACGCGGTCCATCGGGAGATCCCTTCTGGAGGGTATAGCGGTCCATACTATTGGCCTGATGGACGGCGCCACGCCGGGTCGATTTGGTCTTTGCCCGGTCTCCATCTTGTTTCGTGGCCATGGCCTCCAGCCTCCCAGTCGCACCAGCCACGTCGTGTAAGCCAGGAAAGCAGGGCCACGAACTCTGGGGGGGGCCACCTCAGAGCAGCGGGGTGGATCACAGCCCGCAGGCAGGCAGGGCCTCCCAGCAAGGCCACACCAACACCAAGGGCTCCGCAACCCAACCTCGCAGAGATGGCAAGGAGGTGCGAAAGCGAAAGTGAAAGTGCGGGGTACGCGAGTCCCCAGGCCCTGCCTGCCGCTGTTGTTCACTTTGTCACTGGACCACCCCACAGCGCAAATCCGGGGTCCGGCGAGGGGAAGGCCGCAAACCTCAATCGGTGCTCACTCCGGTGTCCGAGGTCCGATTCGGAAGCGGGAAACGGGTGCCACCTCAGCTCAGGTTCACCAACATAGTCCCCTCATCCAGGGCAGGATAATTTCAGGATAATCGTAGGAGGTTGCGGAGGTCCTCGGGAGCCTCGCACCTACGCGGCCATTTTGGTTGCGCGCTAGGCTCCTCCCCCCACCATTCCACTTTAAAGAGCTTGTCCTCTAGGAAAATCCTTGGGGTATTGGTGACGATCAAACCATTGGGTGCTATATTCGCACGCAGGTATTCCGTCATGATGGCACCGTGCATGATAATTTTCATGAGTTGCCTTTTCATGTTCAAAATAGTAGTCCAGTCTCCAGCTGAGTTGCTGGTTGATGCCCCTCCATCTGGATCCAGTATGGAGGGTCCACTCAGAATTTCTGAGACGTAATCCTCGCCAAAGGATAGGCCTTGGATGTTGTCCATGGCGGATATGAGGTGACTAGCAATAGCTAGTAGAAGGAACAAAGGTCCCACGGCTGAACCGCCGCGCGTTTACTTGTGGTCAAAAGGAGGGACGTGGAGCCAAGTTTGTGAGGTCCTGCTCATAGGCCCCAATGGAACAGTAGAAAAGGAATGAGCAGTTCCTGGGGGTACTGTCTAAGACAGGGGAATGGAGGGGCTTCCCCCCTCCATTCCCCTGTCTTAGACAGTACCCCCAGGAACTGCTCATTCCTTTTCTACTGTTCCATTGGGGCCTATGACCCCCCTCCATTCCCCTGTCTTAGACAGTACCCCCAGGAACTGCTCATTCCTTTTCTACTGTTCCATTGGGGCCTATGAGCAGGACCTCACAAACTTGGCTCCACGTCCCTCCTTTTGACCACAAGTAAACGCGCGGCGGTTCAGCCGTGGGACCTTTGTTCCTTCTACTAGCTATTGCTAGTCGCCTCATATCCGCCATGGACAACATCCAAGGCCTATCCTTTGGCGAGGATTACGTCTCAGAAATTCTGAGTGGACCCTCCATACTGGATCCAGATGGAGGGGCATCAACCAGCAACTCAGCTGGAGACTGGACTACTATTTTGAACATGAAAAGGCAACTCATGAAAATTATCATGCACGGTGCCATCATGACGGAATACCTGCGTGCAAATTTAGCACCCAATGGTTTGATCGTCACCAATACCCCAAGGATTTTCCTAGAGGACAAGCTCTTTAAAGTGGAATGGTCCCAGGTGTCATGGAAATGCACCAGGGATCTTCTGGTACTTATTATAAAAACCGCCAAAAGGTTAGCTGACGACCTCATCCAAAAGATAACCATAGCAGAAGGTACTATGAAGGCCAACATAACCATCACCGCAAACCATCACCGCATTCAAGGCAAAACTGGCGGAAATAACAAAAGAGATCAATGACAACAAAGATTACTTGATGCAACAAAAAGTAACCAAGCTCCAGAAGGACATCACACGGTTCAGCAAGGAAAAGGTGTACCCCTACCTTAAAGATGATTTTGTACCTTCTGGAGATGACTACTTATCCGACGACAGTACTAACCCTCGCCGTCGCACCAATTCCTCAAGCAGCAACTCTAGTACTGAGTCACAAGGTACCTACTACCACAACTAGCAATCTCGTAGACCTACCAACACCATGTACGGGTATGGAAATTCGCCATACCAAGGACCTCTCCAAGGGCCACCTCCCTTTCAAGGCTCTTATCCATTCCAAGGACCACCTATGTGGCAATATCCACAAGGACCACCACCTCTCTTTCCACCCTTCCAACCACAACCTTTTTTAGGCAGAGGCTGGGGCAAGGGGCGAGGCAGAAGAAGAAGAGGCGCCCAGAACCAACAAAAACAAGTACAATGGCAGGATCAGGCGCCGCAACCACCACCACACATGGAATTACGGAGCCATCAGGAGAAGAGAAATTAATCGTAAACCTATCAGATCGCCCTCTTACCAACACAGAAACAAATGTCCTTAAAAGAGGCTTAGGATTTGTACCTACACCTAAAGTAGATGCCTTCCGCACTAACTTGGAAATCCATAATCTGTTTAGAAAAATCCGCCTCAAGGCCTATTTTGGCGATCAACCGAATCCACAATCTTCGGACACCGGTCTACGAAAACCTTCCACTTTCACTCCTACCACCAGCATGGTCCCATCAGAAATTCTCACTTTTGAGAAAGCAGTACTTAAAGAAATTTCCAACAAACGCCACACTTCGAATTTTTCAAACATGACCAATGAGGAGGCCCTGGCTATAAAAACACTAGCCAACGATGCCTCCATAACGATCAAGGAAGCAGACAAAGGTGGTGCAATAGTGATTATGGCTAGTACAGACTACCGAATGGAATGTCTACGCCAATTACAAAACACTAACTACTACACACCACTTACTACTGACGCCACGCCCCGCCTGTCTACCAAAATAAACTCCATGGTCACAGCGGCAAGGAACCAAGGATGGATCTCTAAAAATGAAGCCGAATTTTTAGTGAACACCAAACCAAAAATACCCTATTTTTACACACTGCCAAAAATCCACAAAGGGGTTTCTCCCCCCCCTGGAAGACCAATTGTGTCTGGCATAGGGTCCCTTTTGGAACCACTTTCTAAATTCTGTGACCATTTCTTACGACCATTAGTGCGAACCACCCCCACTTTCTTACAAGACACCAGAGACGTCCTCAAATTGATTGAACTTACCAACTTGGAGGGCCCACATCCAGATGTACTGCTTACGCTGGATGTAGAGGCCCTCTACACCAACATCCCTCAACTCAACACTCTTGAGGTGGTTGAGACGATCTTGCTCAACACGACCTGGGACTCACCCACCCCCGTGAGTTTCGTCATGGAATGTGCAAGCATCGCTCTTACCGAAAACTTTTTTCAATTCGAGGAACTTATGTTCCACCAAACCCAAGGTACTTCGATGGGCAGTACCTTTGCCCCAAGTCTGGCATGTCTCTATATGTCGGACTTTGAGGCAAGGTATGTGCTCACGGACACCAACCCTTTTTCGAGTAACGTTCTCCAATGGAAGCGTTACATCGATGACATTCTAATCTTCTGGAAGGGTCACATGGAAGATATTCCAAATTTCATGTCATGGATCAATGATCTCAACCCCTTTTTAAAATTCACTGCCAACTGTTCCACTCAGGAACTCCAGTTCCTTGACCTTACCATTATCAACCAGATGGGCTTTTTGGAAACAATCACATACAAAAAGCCCACCGACAGCCACTGTCCTTTACTATACAATAGTTTCCATCCAAAAGCACTTAAGGATAACCTTCCGTACGGGCAGTTCTTGCGCATCCGCAGGAACTGTAGTCAAATGGAAAACTATAAAAAACAAGCTTCTGAACTCAGTATGAATCTAGCTCAGAGACAATATCCTACCCGCATCATTGACAATGCACAAAAACGAGCACGCAACACTCACAGATCTACCCTTTTGGAATCAAAAACCAAATCTGAATCAGATCTGATCACATGTGTTACGACGTTTACCACAGAATCCAACATGTTAAAAAGGGTCATTAATAAACATTGGCGTATCCTGGACTCAGGTGAATTGTCCATACCAAAACCGAGATTTGCCTTTAAACGCACGTCAAACCTTAAGGATCTCCTTATTAACACCAGACCAAAAAAGACAGACCCTCCAGTTCCCACCACCTTATGGAACCTACCTCCAGTCTGTGGTCATTACCCTTGCGGTCAATGTGTGGCATGTCCTTTAACTCGAGCTTCCAAAACAGTTCAACTGACTAACAACTGGAGTTGGACCCAAAAAAGACACACTAATTGCAACACCCGTAACTGTATCTATCTGATCACGTGTCCCTGCCCCCTACAATACATTGGGATGACCACCCGTCAAGTCAAAACTAGACTAATTGAACACAGAAGCAACGTACGTTGCAAAAAGACAAATACCAAAATGTGTTCACATTTTGCAGAAAACAACCACACGCCCAATGATCTAAATTTGACTATTCTAGAGGCTTTCCCCAACATCACAAAAGAAGCCCTGTTTAGGAAAGAACAATGCTGGGTTTTTAAGTTGGGCTCTCATCTCAGGGGTTTAAATGACTACATACCCTGGGCAGAATTAAACAACAATTAGAGACTCCAGGGTTCAACTGGTTTTACGTTATCTCTAATTATTTAATGGTACAACTTCATTTAACTGGTATGATACCACCCCTCTGGTTTTTATCACCACACGTTTTATTACCACATATTTTAACCTTTCCGTTAATTACTTAATGCACCACATCGTATTAATTCTGGGTATGATTGACATACAGAAAGGTATATGAATAAGGATCAACGCCCAATCAGATAGATCACACCTTTTTCCTTGTATACTTTTAACACTCCAATATGGCCGCCGCGATACTACGGCGAAACAACTCTCGAAAATGATCCCCGTTAATTACTTAATGCACTACACCGTATTAAGTCTGGGTATGATTGACATACAGAAAGGTATAGGAATAAGTATCAGCGCCCGATCAGATAGATCACACCTTTTTCCTTGAACACTTTTAACACTCCAATATGGCCGCCGCGATACTACGGCGAAACAACTCTCGAAAATGATTCCCGTTGGTATTGCTTTGAGAGCCCATTCTAAGATGGCCGCCACGTTCAGGTACGCTCATCACAAAGCGCTACTTAAGCACGCCCACGTCAGCGTCTCTTCACGGGGCCCAGAGCGAGGGTAGGACACCGGCGAAGTTGCTTGTCTACCGCTGTGAGTACTACTCTAGGTCTTTCTTCGAACACGGTAAGCCTGGCCATTACGCCGTTTTTCAATAGACTGCTGTAACAGGACCTGTCATTGTTTTGTTTTACCTTCCTTTTAGACTCCGGAGCAACTGAAGTGCTCTGTACTTCCCCGTCAGCACGAATTAGGCTTTTGGGGGTGAGTTTTTATGTCCGTCACCGGTTTGACAGCAGTTTTCCCATCACGCATGTCTTTGCAATACAGTCCGGTTTTTGCCACTATTACTCGAGCTACTAGATCGATAAACTGTTTTACCTAACCGTCCTACAGGTCCCGGTCTATTGTAATGATAAAATGCTAATTGAAATGGTCTATTTAGATGTTTCCTAAACGAAAATGCTCATAACGTCATGACTAGTCTAGTTTATCTTGTTTCACTGAACCACATAAGTTCGCATACCATGCTGGTCACTCGCCTTTTACACTGTTTTTAAACCAATATACCACCTCGGATAACCGAACACTGGTTTCCTCACGACTCATCCACCTAGTCTACCATCACTACCTAGCTGGGTTTGAGTCCTTTAGCCACTTGTAGTTCACAATGTGTTCTGCACAGCACCTGTAATCTATGTGGTTGTTGGCAGGTCTAATTGCTGGTTTTATTTTATTTTATTTTCCTCCCCCCCCCCTTTTTATCTTGTCCTTTTCTCCCACAGGTTTTGGTACATTCCAAGTACCATTTCTGCATCTACCTTCTCCTGCCGTAATCAGCAAACACTGCGATACGGCGGTGCACTCACTTCTCATTTAATCGGTCCTGACGAAGTGCCATTGACCCCTTCTGGGGCAGATGGGGCACGAAACATGTTGACCACACTCACTTAAGTTTAGCCCTTAGGGAACATTATTTCCTATACAGGGCTTCTTCACACTTTTAATAAGGTTGGAGCTACCTCATGAATAAAAACTGTATTTAGCAGGATGGCTCTTTAAACCTTTTTTATCCACCTCACCCCTAGTGCACCAATCCGCCCTCACACCCACACGCACCCATACGGCTTCTTCAAAAGATCCCCGACAAAGAGCCCCGGTTTCGGGAGCCCGTCAGGCATTGCAGCGCCGGCCAGACGAGGGGCAAATGCCCATATGATGAAGCATGACATCCCTTGGGGTGTGTGAGGGCATTTCGAAGAAACACCTGTGCTTCCCCTCCCCCCCCCCATTCCCCTGTCTTAGACAGTACCCCCAGGAACTGCTCATTCCTTTTCTACTGTTCCATTGGGGCCTATGAGCAGGACCTCACAAACTTGGCTCCACGTCCCTCCTTTTGACCACAAATTGCCAAAAGGATGGCCACCCCTGCCCTTTTCCCTGTTGTAGAAGAGAAATATTTTCGGTGAAACCATCTGGACCGAAGGCATTTCCAATCAGTACGCAGTAAGTGAGTCTCTTGTAATAAGCATTGTGTGTCTCTCAGGAGAGCAAGAAACACCCGCCTTTTAATAGGTGAATGGAAGCTCCTGACATTAAAGCTCAACATCGAAACCTTAAGTGTTGTCATGGGGAAATATTAAGGGGACGCCGTGGGGCCCATCGGGTATGTTCTCAGGGGGCCTATTATATCCCCCCTCCATCCCAAACCCATCCTAGGGTATGGTAGGCGACCGTGGTCCAGCAGCGGCAGTCCCCTCCAACTCCAACCATGTGCATTGCCAAAGAGGTGGCATGACACCCCACCCGGTGCCAGCACCCCACCTGAAGACCCAGCCACCCAAGCCTTGTCTGATTATGTATCCACTGGGGTCCAAGTTGAACCTTCCCATACGGGCCCTCCCCCCCATCTGCCAGTGTCTATCCCTGCATATCTGTGATTAGTCCCAATCTGGCACAGCCTTTAACTCCAACTCACCTAGCTGAGACCTTGTCCCTATCAGTAGCGAGGATGCCTCCGTATAACAGAGGGAAAGTGAGAAGGGGAAATAAGTAAAGGGAAAGCAAGACAAGGAAAACAAATATAACAAGAAGATCGCCCTCCGTTGGGCGATGGTCACACTGTCGTGCATGGGTCCAAATAAGCAGCGGTCGGTCATTATTTCAGGAGGAGTGAGTTTCCTCCTCCAGGAAGATTTCGATCTCTACAGGGAATCATCAACTGCTTGTAGTGGCCTGGGTACAAACGCCGTGTGTATAGCTGTCAAATCAGTCCTTAGTGACTTCTTCTGTATCGTCTCTACTCTGTAACTGCCGAAGTAAGGCTTCTCTTTCTTTCTGACATTCCAGTTCTGAGGGCTTTGTGTGTTTCTCCCTCCAGGTTCCCCCGTCGCCGTGTCGGTGGTCCATGGGATGATGTGTCGTCTCTCTGTCACTCCGTGGCCCCCTCATCTGCCAAGTTGATTCCAAGTACATCCTGTGCTTCCTTCAGTGACTGAACCACCTGCAACTCCTTGTTCCATAAGAAGGTTAGCTTTAAAGGATGCCCCCAGTGATAGAGGATTCCCTTGTCTCACAGGTAATTGGTAGCTAGTTTCAGGGTTTTACGCAGCTGGAGAGCAAGGGGTGAGAGGTCTTGATAGATTCCAACCTGAAGACCCTTGAAAGCAATGGTTGCTTTGTATTGGGTTGCGCTCATTATGACTTCCTTCTGCTTGTATGATTGAAGGCAGGTAAGGATATCATGTTGTTGACCTGGGCTGGCGGCCGGCCTACTGGCATGGTGAGTGCGATCCAGATTGATCTCTTTGTCCCCAAGCACCGGCGCGGCATGGCAGAAAAAGCAGCTCACCCACTCCTCCAGTTTCCCGCCATCCATCTGAAGTGGCACTCCTTTGATGCGGATATTGGACCGTCTCGAGCGATTTTTGAGGTCCTCCAGGCAGAGGCATAGCTCCTCGTTACAGTCTCTGAGTTCCAACAGTTCCCGGGCCTGTTCAGTGAGCTCTTCATCCCTGCGGTCACCAGATCTCTCCAGTGAATCCAAATGGTTGCCTATTTCTTGGATTTCCGTTCTTATCTGATTGATATCAGAGGCGACATCCTGCCTGAGGACCACAAAGTCTTCCCTAAGCATGCCAAAGAGTTCCTCTAGGAAGCTGCGTGTAATCGGTTCCTCCGTTTGCTTCCCTGCGAGGTCCAAGTCCTTCTCTTGAGGTTGAGTCAGTGGATGCTTGGGACCATGTCTGTCTGCCCTCTTAGAGCCTGGTTTCGCCAGGAGGTCCTTGATTGTGGGCTCTTTTCTTGCACGGTGGGTAGACATCTCGGTGGGGTCACCTGCACAGTAGCCCTGGGGTCCTCTTTCCGCAGACTGGGCTAGGTCAGGCCACTGTCAATCAGCAGGGGACTCCCATATTCCTTCTCTTTTGCCCCGCCGCTATGTTGGTCTCGGGCCCCTGATCCCCCCCTATGTAAGGGCAAGAAGTGTGCTTGGGGGTAGGCCGATCTAGTGGGGACCTTCCACTCTCCCCTTTCGCTGATAAGGGAACTAGAAATCCAAATAAGGTGGGCGGGGTGTCCAGGGGTACAAGCCTCAGTCCCCTCAGTGGGCAGCTGCTCCTACCTTCTCCCCTTTTGGCTGTGGCCTGACCGCTTCGTCTCGGTCTCCACCTCTCAGCCTGGGGCCTGGTCTACCCGTGGACCAGGCCTCGATCGAGCCACCGGCGTCTTCCTTCGTAAGCCTCACTAGGGGGTGCCAGGCTGATCCTCCTGTACCAGGCCACCCCAAGGATGCCTCATGCCCGACTGTTTCCATGTCAGGGGAGACAAATCCTAGTCCCAGGACCTAGCTCTGTTCTCCCCTATGAAATGGCCGCGGTGAATCTCAATTTGACACTGCGGTCCTTCTCTGTAACTAGACATCCACCGCCACCGTCGGTTGCCGCCTGGCGCTCCGCCCGTCTTCCTTGTACTGCCAGCAAGTCTTAAGCCAGGCGGGGGCTCGGGCTTCAGTCCCTCGGTTGTCCCTTTGAGGGGGGACGCTCCCACCGCCCCTCCATTCGGTTATAGCCATGCTACCCCACCTCACGTCTCCAGCCTCACAGCAGAGAGATCAGCCTACCTGTGGGGCGGCCCTCGTGGAATCTGTTGGAGCCTTCTTTCTTCAGGGCCTTCCGGGGATTCCGTATTGCCACCTCTGCCTCCGGCGGTCTCGGTTAACCCTCGTTCCAATCCCGCCTCAGTCAAGATGGCAGCGCCGTGGCCTCCAGTCCCGTCTTTAGTCTACTAACACGGCCACCAGAGGCCTCCTGCTGCTTCCGCCCGTGTCTGTGCTACACGGCTGTGCTCGGTCTCTCTCTTTTCAGGCATACCGATGGGCTCCCTCACAGGCGGGGTTAGCAGCCTTGAGCGGGGCCCGCGGTCTCCGTCTGCTTAACGGCGCTCCGGCTAAGCATCGGGTGCTCGCTCACTTCGCCTCGTCGCTAGCTCCGACGTCACTCAGACTACTCATCCCCGGATCATCACCTGCCGCTGGTGATCCGGGTCACGGACTTCCCTTCTGTCATGTATGGGGTCCCGGATTAGCGAAATAGATGCTTTTATCGGCCGTGGCGAGCGGGGCTCCCCAAAGCTGCTGCTACTCCACCCTCATCTTGGCCACACTTCCCCTGCATTAATTTAAACAGTTCGGGGCACGGGGGCTGCAAGACCTCCCAATTACTTATATATAAACGCCTGGGAGGTGGTGGTCCCCAGGACATGGGGGGTTTGCAGGACCCCCATTTCATAAAAATAACAATGACCTCATGCTACCAGGACCTGGCCCACTAAGGACTAAACAATAGAAAAGCGCGGGAGCCTGAGATTCTCTATTTTTATTTTTTGGTGGGAGCCACTGCTCCAGCACAACTCCCGATAAAATATTGTTTTAAAAAAAAAGTTTTTGAGCCCTGGCAGGGTCCATCTGGGACCCCCCCCCCCGCCCCCCCAAGAGGTCTAGGGTTCAGGGTATTCATACTCAGCTCCGTTCCTTTTTTTTTAATTTACATTTTATTTTGAGGCTAGGCCCAAGCCGAGTCCCAAGATGGCTGCCAACACTTCCTGGTTTGAAGTGTTGGCAGCCAATCATACTGTTGGATCCTCAGAGGATCCGCGTCCCTATATATACAAATTGGGATTTTCCTTATAATTTTCAAAACTACTAAATGGATTTACGACAATTTACAAAAAGGGTGCTTTCTGGATCAACAGCTACATTTTCTGCCACATTTAGTGTAATTCCGTTCAGTAGCTTGCAGTGGCGGCCACCACAAACAAAGGGTGGTGAGGCGGGTGAAAGGAACGCGGGAGGGGGAGCACAGGAAGGGGAGTGCAGGGGGACTGTGCGTGGGGAGGATTGAATGTGGGGGGCTGTTAGTAAAATATATATTAAAAAAGAACTTACCTGAAGCAGCCAGCCGCATTCTGCGTAGCGCCTCCTGGCCTCTACCTGGTCTCAGAAGCCCCTGGGACAGACTCCCATCCAATCCTGTGCTGCTCTTATGCGATGATAGCAGTGCAGGGATTGGCCTGAGCGGGCAGGACCTGGGATTCCGCTCAGACCTTGGAGTCTGTGGGGTTTCTCCAGCCTGCCTGTTCAATGCAGCTGGGCTCGAGAAACCGAAGTGTGCATGTGCGTCTGTTCGGCTTGAGACGGCCAGCCGAACACATATGCGCACTTAAGGAGTGCACATAGCACTCCTCCTTCCTCCTCCCTCCTCCCATGCCTCAGCCCCACCCCTCCCTACAGCGCTAGCTCAGAGCCGGCAAGTGAAAAATAAGACGATGCTGGAACTTCATTTTACTTTTCATTTGCTGGCTCTGAGCAGGCAGTGGGGCGACGCTCCTCGGCAATTGCGAGGGAGCCACCGCTGCAGCTTGGGCTGTAGCCGTGTCTAACATTCCTATGGGAATTAACATGGGAAATGCACCCTCATCCCTCCTTTTTTCTTAACAGATCACCCTGAAACTTTCCATGCGCAACAAGACACACGTCACACTTTTTGGGGGAAATTTCGTGAAGATTCGTCAAACGGCGCCAAAGATAGAAGCAAGTCAAAAAACACTTTTCCTATGGAAAAAAATAACTTTTTTATATATATATATATATATATTCACGCTCCATGACTCCTTCAGGTTTGCAAGAAAGGATCGAGCACTCACGGGTAAGTAGTATGGCAGCTTCGTTTAATTCGGAGGAGTAAACAACAGACGCGTTTCGGAGCTAGTCCTTCCTCAGTGTTGTTACTAAGTTCATTACAAGCTACTTCTTATATATCATTCAAAATTAAACATAGAGGAGGTCGGGGGGAACAGCGGTCCGGGATTTTTGGGCGCCATCTTTGAAGGGTCAAAAATTAATTGTTCAGATACAAAGGTATATGGATGCATGATTTACGGATTAACTGTGAAATTTAACAATTAATGTTTTTCTAAACACATAGACATTTCATCGGTTTAAATGCAAAACAAAATTATCACATTGGATATATTTCACAGTACAATCTCTTAATTATGAAGCCGTGGATCGGCGATCCGCCTATATTAGGCGATTTGTGACCCCGTAAACGGTGCCGGCCAAAATTATCCATTTGACCATAGTCATGCAATTATCTGTATTTTGCCGTGTATCGGCTTAATGCTGACTAATAAATCAAATGGTAGAGGACAATCAATTTAAAGAAAGAAGGAAAGGTGCAAGGAAAGAAAAAAGGGTAAGGGAAAGGGAAAATTAGGAACAGAAGAAAGATAATGTGACACATATTTCGAGAGTCAATGCTAGACAGCATATTCAAATGATACACATTGGGTCACAATCCAAATTACAGTTGATGATTGGTAGGTCAAGTATTTCTGAGTGGCAATGACTCCTGGAGTGTCTACTATCTAGGTCCCTAGATGTACTATCAGCTCTTCTCCTGAGTTCAACCCATATGGGGTCTTAGTTTGGAGATCGATTATATATCTTGACTCCAGTCGTCTTAGTCTTGCTACTCTGTCACCTCCTCTGGCATGTGCCAAGACACAGTCAATCGCAAAAAACTGCAACTGATCCCTGTCGCTGTTATGTTTTATAGCGAAGTGTCTAGCTACGGGATAGGTAAAATCTTTTTTTGCTATCGCCCGCATGTGTTCTAGGATTCTGAATTTGACACTGTTCACTGTACTTCCCACATACATGAGTCCGCATGGGCATTTTAGACAATATACCACATATGGTGTTTGGCAGGTCAGAAATTTTGAAATGACTCTTCCTTTTGGTAGGCCCTTAACATTGTAATTAAAAACTCTTTTGCTAAAGGCGCAGGCTTTGCACTTCCCACAGGGAAAAAAGCCCTTCATTTCTTTTAAAGCGCCCTGTTTGCGGGGAATGGGGTCTAGATGGCTGTGTACCAGGTTATCTTTCAACGATCGAGCTTTTCTGTATGTGATTTGGGGGGTCAGTGAGACATCAGACCCAATAATGGGATCAGTTTTTAGTACATGCCAGTGTTTTCTGAGGATAGACCTCAGCCTCAATGTGTCGCTGGAGTAAGTTGTAATAAGCCGAAATTGGCCCTCCGTAGTTCTTTCAGATTGTTTAGGTTGTAAGATTTGTTCCCTAGGTATTTTTCTGACTCGTTCAAGAGTGTTCTCTAGAAGATTCGTATTGTAGCCTCTCATCTCGAATCGTCTGAGACTGCTCTCTGCTGCTGATTCAAAGTCGCACTGTCTTGAGCAATTTCGTTTCAATCTAAGGAGCTCGCCGTATGGAATGCTATTTTTTAGTTTTTCAGGATGAGCACTAGAGGCATGAAGGATACTATTCCCTGCTGTGGGTTTGCGATAAAGGTCAGTTGTTAGTTTCCCTTCTTTAACTTCCACCTTCAAATCTAGATAGTTTACTGCCACTAAACTAATCTCCCCTGAAAAGTGTAGATTCACGGTATTCTCATTAAGGTGTTGGATGAAATCATTTGCTTTACCCATGGAACCTCTCCAGATTATAAAAAGGTCATCGATGTATCGATGCCAGGATACTATCTCCTTTGTCCATTCCGAATTTTCCGCGCTCCAGACCACCTGCTCCTCCCACCAGCCTACGAACAGATTCGCATAGCTGGGGGCGAAGCAGGTGCCCATCGCGGTTCCGGAGATCTGTCTAAAATATTCTCCTTGAAATAGAAAAATATTATTGTGAAGACAGAATTCAATGAGTTCCAATAACATTTTGTTATGGGTTGCAAATTTCAAAGCTCTTTTCCTGAGAAAATGTTCAATAGCCTTTAGCCCTTGGTTATGGTTAATGCATGTATAAAGACTGGTGATGTCTAATACAATCATACAAAATGACGAGTCCCACTCGATTTTTGCAAGTTGGTGAATGAAATCAGTCGTGTCTTTTATATAAGATGGCAGTCTCAGTACAAATTCGAAGAGAAAGTGATCTAAAAATCTAGACAAATTTTCCGTTAGGCTTCCCATGGACGAAACAATAGGTCTTCCTGGTGGTAGTGTTGCGTTCTTATGGATTTTGGGTAGATGGTAAAAAGTGGGCGTGACAGGATTAGTTGTTCTCAGGAACAGATATTCTTCCAAGTCCAACATTGTTGTGTCGTGCCATTTCTTGATGATGGAATGCAGTTTCTTAATGCTCTCTAGGTAGTTTTCCTTAGTGGTGAATAAATGCCTGCCCCTCCAGTATTGGGCCTCTTTGTGGTGTGATGTTGGATTTTGACGGGCTGCTCCGTGCCCGTTGTCAGAGGCCGCCCTGTAGGGTCGGGGGCTCCATGGCTCGGAGGCTTGTTTGGAATTAAATTACTGGAGCATGACCCACTCGCCACTGTAAGCCCATTGAGGAAATGCTATTTTAGTGAAAGTACAATGGCTGAAGGAAGGGATTCGTAGTGAGGGAATCTTCACTACGATCGTGCTGGAGCCCGGGCATTCTCACCAGACGCACATGGAATATCAGCACCATGCTAAGATTGTTCAACACATGCCAGCGTGAGTAAAGAACATTAATGAAACATGGATGCATGCAAAACTGTACTTTTAAAATCTTTAACTAAAAAACGAAAATGGATTTATTAAGATCCTGAACAGTACTTTGAATACCAGTGCAGTGCACCATGGGGATTGTATTTTTGCAACAGCAAGTCATGTGACCTTACGACTTTAAAGCACGCACGTATGCATTTTGCAAGCTAATGAACCCCACCTGTGATCAAGGCAGAAGTTATGCCGAAACGCGTAAGGAAATGGGGGAATCCTTTGCGCTGCTATGCTGGTGAATAAATGCCTGCCCCTCCAGTATTGGGCCTCTTTGTGGTGTGATGTTGGATTTTGACGGGCTGCTCCGTGCCCGTTGTCAGAGGCCGCCCTGTAGGGTCGGGGGCTCCATGGCTCGGAGGCTTGTTTGGAATTAAATTACTGGAGCATGACCCACTCGCCACTGTAAGCCCATTGAGGAAATGCTATTTTAGTGAAAGTACAATGGCTGAAGGAAGGGATTCGTAGTGAGGGAATCTTCACTACGATCGTGCTGGAGCCCGGGCATTCTCACCAGACGCACATGGAATATCAGCACCATGCTAAGATTGTTCAACACATGCCAGCGTGAGTAAAGAACATTAATGAAACATGGATGCATGCAAAACTGTACTTTTAAAATCTTTAACTAAAAAACGAAAATGGATTTATTAAGATCCTGAACAGTACTTTGAATACCAGTGCAGTGCACCATGGGGATTGTATTTTTGCAACAGCAAGTCATGTGACCTTACGACTTTAAAGCACGCACGTATGCATTTTGCAAGCTAATGAACCCCACCTGTGATCAAGGCAGAAGTTATGCCGAAACGCGTAAGGAAATGGGGGAATCCTTTGCGCTGCTATGCTGGTGAATAAATGCCTGCCCCTCCAGTATTGGGCCTCTTTGTGGTGTGATATATATATATATATATATATATATACACATATATCATTATGTGTAATTTATTTAGAATATTGAAGTACAAAGAATATAATTAAAAATAAATAGCTTCCATTATATAATATATTTATATTATTTAAACAATTTAATAACAGATACATTCAGATCATTAACAATAATATGCATGTTAAAATTAACAAACATATATATGACAGAAACATATATCACTTTTAATTAAGAAATAACATTATTACAAAACCAACAAAAAATCATTTTAAATACAAAAATACAATTTATTTTTATATATAAATTAAATATATTATAAAAACTACATTAATCTAATTACACTCCAAAATAAACAATAGTAGAGAAAGTGTTGGATATTAAAGGAGTCAGATTTTCTATTCTCACTCCAGCATAAGCAAGAACAGTGGAAGTGTTGGACTTTGGAAAGATTAGATTGACTTTTCTGGCCTCTAATTTAAGCAGCCGTAGGGAAAGGAGGGGTTAAATTTACTATTCCCACGCAATGTAAGCAAAAGCAGGGAAAATGCTGATCTTTGGAGGGGTTAGATTTACTATTTTTGCTCCAAATCTGTAAAACAGCAGGAAAAGTGTTGGACTTTGTAGGGGTTAGATTTACTATTCCACTTCAATTTTAGCATAGAAAGTGTTGAACTGAGGAAGGGTGAAATGTAATATTCCCACTCCAACATAAACAAAAAGAGGGAAGGCAATGAACTTTTGAGAAGTCAAATGTATCATTCCTACTCTAATCTAAGCAACAGTAGGTAAAGTGTTGGACTTTGGAAGGGTTAGATTTACTATTCCCACTCCAATATAAGCATCAGCATGGAAAGTGTTGGATGTAGGAGGGGTAAAATGTAATATTCCTACTCCCATGTAAACAAAAGCAGAGAAAGCATTGGACTTTTGATGGGTTAGATTTACTATTTTCACTCCAACATACAAACTATACATAAATAAAAAACTAACATTGTCATAATACGAATGCCTAATAATATTAATAATATGCATAACATTAATTAAAAAACAATATTTAATGCAACTAACTTAATGAAAAATATATCACAGCACAGACATCAATATTTACAGATACTATATTTTAAACAAAAAAAACGATATTCTTAACTTCTATTTTCTAGTCTTGAGTTGACAATATTTTGGAAACAATATTCTTGTCTCATGATATTTTTACTTCGATATTCTGGCGGAATATCTCACTTTCCACCAACAGAATTGAACAGGTGGCACAAATAAAATAGAGAGCATGCCACTTTATTGTGAAAAGCTGTGGGTCTACAAACTGAAGTTGCCACTGATTCATAATTATGTTATACTTGAAACTATCTCAATTAAATCTCTTGGGGACAAGAGGTATAGGACTGGGAGTAATAATAGTCACATTTACCAGAAAGTTCCCAGCTGAACCCATGGGTGGACTAGGGGAGCAGAACTCTGGACTCAAGAATCAAGTACATTGCAGGACAGGATATGAAGGGTTGTGGACTGCACCAAGTCTCCCAGCATCAGAGTAGGGACTAGTTCTAGAGTGCTATTTTAATATCCTAGTTTTAATTACTGCATTATTTGGACATAGGACCTGTAACTTGGATTGAATCTCTGGCAAAACGTGAGGCATGTCTACCCCACTAGTGGTGTCTTCCAACAAAGCTTGTTCTAAATTTTGGGTAGTGAATTCACTGCTCAACCTAGATTCATGTTGCTCAGGCAAATAAAATTGTGTGGGCTTGACTTTCTGTTAAGGGGCACTCACTCGAAAACAAGGACCTCTGCAGGGGTAACATGAAACCTCGCAAACGCCACTGAGCTGTCCTCGTCGTTCACCTCACACTGAGCGCTGGCAACAGTTCAGCAGGGAGCATGGTGGTTGGGAAGAGAGGAACACTAATGAGTTGCAAGGCTTTCTGGGTATTCTTTCTCTCAGGACCTTGTTTTAGACTTCTCCAGAGGATTGGGATAGGTTTATTCATGTTCCCTTGAGGTTTTTCCTTTTATCCTATAAAGGCAAGCCACACATTAGAATTTCAGTTTTACCAGTTTACACACATTCATCAACATCAACATTTGTCTTTCCCTTCATTATCACTGCTTAGCTAATACCCCATAAACTCTAACTTCTTCCTTCTGAAAATAGGTGTTCAGAAAAGTAAGGTACTAGCCATTAGAGGAAAAAATAGGAAGGAACAAACACTTCCCGAAATTGAAGAAGTAAAGGAAATTGAACAAGTAAATCCTTACTTAGAAAGATCCTTTCCTCTGGCCTTAGCACTGCACAATATACATAACACATGTCAGGAAAAGCACTTGGGGAAGCCTAAGCTCCTTCTACAGGTCTCCAGGGTGGCAAAAATTCAAACACCTAATTTCAACCTATGAAGCCATACTCCTGTTTGTGATTGAATAAAAACTGTACACATCTTGGATGTATTTAGACTACAGGTAGGGGAAAATCCTATATAGGTTATATGGCGTGAATATATCCATCCCAGTCAAAGCCCTTTGTCTGGAGTTGAGTTTGATTAGCTTTTATCCTCTGCCTTAGCTGCAGTGTTTTGATGGAGCTTTAGAGTTCTCACTGTTCCAGAGAACTCTCCTTGAGAATTTTTATGGCACAAATTAGTTGTGTGGAATGAAACTCAAAGTTCCTTCCACACAAACCTTGCTCACGCAGTTCAACTCAGCGGCCTTTCTAATTCATACTGTTGAACTTATCATTTCATCAGTTAAAGGTGGCCCTGAAAATATAATGCTGTGAATGAGTTTTGACTTAGGGGCCGATTTCTGGACAGACCTGAGGTCCGTCCGACATTGATCTGGAAATGGGACCGACCGACCGACCTCTTGTCAGCAGTCCCTAACCAGCAATTAGGATGCGACTGAACACTGTTAGGTCACAATCCTATTCTTTACAATGGGAGCATGCATTCCGACCGGAATGCATGCTCTTATTGTAAAGAGCTGAGGTGCAGTTTATCCCTGCACCCAGTGGCAGGCACCTCAAGGTGCTTGACATCGGGTGCAGGGATCTACAGGGGCCACCATAGGTGCCCCCTAGGCCGCCATCCGGAGGCCGTGCTCCCATGGGGGCCCTGCTGGGGGCCCCCAAAGTCGGATTCCCACAGCCTTTCTGTGTCAGAAATGCCAGCACAGAAAGGTTGTAGTATCTGCCATCGTAATACCTTGGGGGAAAAGAGCTGCCCTTGGGATTACAGGCCCCTTTCTGAATGGCAGACGGGCTCTCCGAGCCCATGGTAAGCCGTTCTGGAATCATGTTTGGATTAATTTCTGACTGACTCCATTAAAATGGGTCGGTCAGAAATTAATCCAAACAAGTGATTACGATGCCGTAGGAACGGCTTCGACCGAGGGTCGGAGTCGTTTCCTACGGCATTGTTATAGGCTCCTTAGAAATGCATCTTTGTCTTAAAGAAAACAGTTATTGTAGAACGGCTAAAGTGGTATAAATCAGTCAGATGCACTGCTAGTCAGTATAGGAACTGGAACATAAGCTCCTAAGATTAATCATGTTTATGATATTTAATGACTTCTCAATAGTTGCAAATTCAGGTGTATTTCTTTATCTGAACGAATCTGTCCCCTCTGGAAAATACGGTATTCAGGAACTTAGTCATGTCATATTTGCATCTATGGTGTTAAATATACAATGTAGAATTTTTCTCCATCTCTTGTTTCTAGAACACAATGTAACTTGGGAGGGTTGATGATCCCTGCAGCATAGGTGACCTCTGTGTCCTCCAGGCGTGTCGGCAGGCGAGAGAGACACCGCTCCATGGGAGTTACATCCTCTATGGGATCGAGTACATCCCCTGCGGGAGCCTGCGGGTTTGGTTGTGTGTGATGCTGTCAGAGGATTCAGTGGAGGAGCAGTTCCCCTTGGGCAGAGTGGACATTCCTCAGTTACCCAGGTCCATGCCGTCTCCGTACTTTCAAAGAAAAGGGTTTTGCTTTGGAAGACCACCCTGAGTCAGGCTAGAAAGAGGAGTTTGATGAGAGATTAAGGGCTCGTAGTTTCTGCTTTACCAAATAGTATGATCTTCGTTGCACCTGCACTTTCTTAGTGTAGTAGGGGAAAATCATTACTTTGGGGCCTTGATAAGACAAGGTTGGACGGGTGCGAGCTTCTTGCAGGATGGTGTACCTATCTTTGAAGTTTAGGATCTTGGCAATGATTTGCAGGTGTGGGGCTCCCTGTGGCAGCTTGGGTGTGAGGGCATGGTGGGCGTGTTCCACGACAAACCACGTGGAGAGTTTGCCCCATGGCATCCAGGATTTGAGACAGTCTTCGACATAGGTGGCCACTTGTGCTGGTTCTGCCCCTTCAGAGACTCCCACCAGGCGGAGATTATTTCGGCGCGATCGATTTTCGGCATCTTCTGCCCACCTATGGAGCTCGTTCGTGTGGGATAGTAGCTGCTTGACCTGTTCTTCCAGATGTGATACATCATCTTCCACCTCAGACAATCGAGATTTGGCTTCTGTTATCCAGGTGGTGGCATTACAAAGATCTTGGCGGATGAGGGCCATGTCTGCTCGCACTTTCCCTACTTTGGTTTCTAATGAGTACTGGGAAGTCTTTATGGCTTGCAGCATCATGACGAGTTCACCTTCCGGGTGAGGGGTCTTGGTCGGTGCGATCTCATTGTGGCTGGGGCCACCTGTGTTGTATTGTTTCATGTGGGTTTGGGAAGGTGGTGGCTTTGCCCCTTTATCTTTCCCCATGGCCAAATTGTATTGTGAGGGGCGGAGCAGATCTACATTGCGTGTTCACTGCCAAGGCACCACTTTTGAAGTTACTTGCGTTGTTGTGCCTAATTTGGCAGCACCCGCTCCTTGCTCTCTGATATCAGACCTGCTTCAGGGTTATGTAGACATGACATCATCAGAGTGGGATCCAGGGGATTGTCTTTCTTGATCTTGGGGTGGTCGGGAGGGTTCAGTCACTTCTATCCCTCACCAGGTTCTCAAGGTGTCTCGCGAGAGCACTCCGCCTCTTCCCTTGACCTCTCCTTCAGGGCTCCGTGTTCCAGACACTGAGGTAGCCTAAGGCGCGCTGGGTGGCCTCTGACCGTCAATCTAGCCTCTTCATAGTACAGTCTGCGAGACTATCCCCCAAGGATCACCCAGAGGATCGCATAGCAATGGAGGCCAGAAGGCAGGGTTCGTCGAAACAGTTATGCCCCCTCACAGGGCCCCAGAGGCCTTTGGCAGACCCTCACTAGGGGTATAGTATTCTTACTCAGGAGTCAGCAAAGGTTATGCAGGAACTGCTATTCACCCTTCCCCTTGGTGGTTGGCTTGCAGGACCGCAGAAATGACGCATCGACCTCATGATGCCGGGGAGGGGGAACAGGGGCGCTGACTCCGGTGTGGATGAGGTGGCCTCAGGCCCCAAGTAGCCTTTGCTCGGGGGTGTCTAGCAGGCGTCTTGAATGCTGCTGTTCGCACCTCAGGTTGATTTGGAGTACATTAAGGGGGTGGCCCGCATTCACCTCTGTTTTGGCCTGAGGTCTGAGGTCTGCCGCCCTTGTAGGCAAGTCCTGCACCCCCACCAACTTTGCACGCCCGCAGTGCTCTGGCACCAGTACCTTCTGTTCAGCTCGTGCAGGAGGTCTCCTGGGCCCTCACTGGGCTCCATTGTGTTAAGGCCTTCAGTGTAGGCAGGACCAGTATGGCAGAGAGAGGGGGCGCCCAGCCATGCCATAGATGTCCCCCCGGAGGGAACGCCCGCCTCCAGGTGCAGCAGGCCTCAGTTTCTTACGAGGGCTCAGATTTGGTCGGAGTTCAGTCTCCCTTACTCGCCACCCCCAAGGCACATTGCGCTGTGGGGGGCAGGTGACAACTCGGTGTCCTGTCGACCGCAGGCCGTTCTCGGCCACCGAGTCTCTCTGCAGGAGGATGGGAGGGAGATGGAGGATTGTAGGCACGGTGCTGATAGGCTTGGTCGCCCCGCAGGCCCTATGTGGCAACTCTCTCTGCCCGAGTGTCCCCTCAGAGCGGACTCACTGGCAACCAAGCACCAGACGCAATCCTGCTGATCCGCAGGCCACATCTTTCCCCCTCTGCACCGTGCAAAGCTTGATGTGCTGCCCTGACAGCAGGGGGGCCCGACCAGCCGCAAGTGTAGCACAGCTGCACACAGTGGCTAGCAATCAGCAGGCCTACCGGGCTGTGTAAGGTGGCCGCCATTTTGCCTCCTCACTGGTGCCGCCAAGGGTTGCTGTTTCAAGCCTTCACTGCACCGCTCGACACGCCCCTCAGATCGGATTTACTGGTTCTTCGGACACTGTTCTTTACATGGTATGTTGGAGAAGTGTTGCTCCTGGAGGAGTACAGGGATGCGAGCGGATGACGGAGGGGTCTGGAGCACTATTAGAGTGCGACCGCCATGTTGACGCTCAAAGCCAACACAGTTAAGCTTATTAATAACAGTAATACATTCTAAAAGATGCATCGGCCAGCACAATATGAGGGCCTAGAGGAGCTAAATAAATAGAGAAACACGACAGGGTCTCCCATGGAGTATGGTGTTTAAACTTTGATCTATAGCGCTACTACTCCTCTGATAACATGTACAGTAGCATAGCCAAGGCGCATTTGAAGACCTGTGTTGCCTCTGCTGGGATTTTAGTTGCACCTTCAGCATCTCTGCTGTAGTTGCCCATTGCACTATATGAACCACTAGTGAAAAGGATACTTCTGCATTTCCCTTGGCCTCATGCTAAATGTGCGAGCCTTCCCTCTCAAAAGTTAGGGGTGACCTCCATTCACCCCCCTTTAACCTGACTTGTGCCCTCAGCTGAAATATGGCTGGGCTTTAGCCCCAGTGCACAAAAGATGTTGGCACCCATGTGCATCATGATAAAAGGCCATCAGTATAATTTCCAGTAAATTTTAGGTCTGGCTTGGCAGTGCAATTGCTGCTATGCCTATGCGATCAACAGTAAAAGAGCTTTCATACCTACTACTGAGAGAACTATTGGATCAAAAAACTGTGTACCTTACTGTCATATGGATTGAATGATCGTATTGGATACAGTTGTTTTCTTTAAATATACAAACGTTCATTGCCTTGTGCTAACATACTCTTACCATTAAGAAGAAAAGTAGCATCATTTCAGTCCGGTATAATTTTCACAGCTGCATTTCTACAATTTGCTATTTCTCTTGTCACATCTGTGTATCATTTACTGCTTGACATTCACATTTCAAACATGGTGGGTTCACACCACATGTATATGCATGTCCTTCTTTAGTGTTCACGCACGCTCTTAACATCCAAAAGTACATGCCTAACACGGGCAAAGAAGCAGGAGAAGAGTTGGTGATCACACGTGTTAGGCATGTTGTAGTGTCCTGGAAGTGGACACTAGGACCTGGGGACGGGTGATGGCCAAGAAGGTCACCGGACACCACATCCGGTCAGGGTGTGGGGGGACACAGAACACAGGAAGTGGGCAAGGCGAGTGGACCAACTGTCGCACGAGATCTGTACCACGAACAAAATAAAAGAATAACCCAACCTTACCTTCGTGTCGTGGTCCTTGCGTAGGGAATGACACGACAACTGGCGTACGAAGGCAGGATCGGCATTGCGGCGACTGACGGAGCCCACCCGGTCGCGACGATTAATTCGGAGCCAGGAGCCCACCTCGGGTCCGGAGTGCCCAGCTGAAAGAAAGCATCGGTGCGGGAGCCCACCCCGGCGCTGCAAACAAGAAGTGAGCACAGCGCGCGAAAGACGAGGCTGTTGAAGAGCGAGCCGAGGGAGATAAGAATCTCGCGCGTGTGAGTTCAACGAACTCTCGCGAGAAGAGGCGGGCGTCTTGGAGTCAGGCAAAAAGAAACAATAGGCTTTCAAGAAATACGGCGGCCATTTTAAAGTCAGGCAATAGTTAAAAAAAGGCCTAAAAACAAAGGAAAAAGAGGAAACAAAGGTCAAAGAACGTGTAACAAGGGAGATAATAAAAGAAACAGCACACAAAGCACCATTTCATTGAAGGGCACATAAGAAAATAAGCAAAGAAAGAAAAGGAAAGAATACAGAAAGAAGATGAGTGACGAAGACACAAAGAGCACACAAGCTGTGTTCCGCAGGCCGCTACCATTCCGCACATCGGAACCTCAAGCAGGCATCAGATGGGAGAGATGGATACGGAAACTGGAACGCTACATGCGCGCAACAGACGTCGTGGAGAGAAAACTGCTAGATCTGCTTGTAAACCTTGCGGGGGACGAAATAGAGGACCTGCTCCTGACATTCCCTAGTGACAGGACGACAGACTACAAAGGCGCAAAAGCATGCCTCACAGAGAAATTCGACCCCCAACGCAATATCGACTTTGAGAGGTACACGTTCAACATGGCGTGCCAACAAACAGAAGAAAGCATGGATGATTTTGCGAGAAGACTGTGGAAATTGGTGACGTATTGCGAATTCGAAAAGTTCGACAACGAAGAAGCAATACGTCTACGCCTCATCGAAGGGTGTCAGTCGGTAGATTTCAGAGCACGTATTCCAAAGGAACCGACAACACTTGAGAAAATATTGACGATGGCTCGCACAAAAGCACGGGCCACGGAACATGCCAAGCAAATACAGATAGGCAAAGAGAAAGGAATGGCAATGGCGCATCGTGTCATGGAAAACTCCAAAAGAAATGATCACTGTGAGCCGCTACCTCCCAGGAAAACTAACAACACGTGCTACAGGTGTGGCCTTGAGTTTCCACACGTTGGTACCTGCCCAGCAATGGGCCAGAAGTGCAGAAAATGCACTAGAGACAACCATTTTGCAAGCACATGCATGAGCCGGCAGTCCAGGAGTGAGAGGGGACGAACAGCCAGACCAAGGATGACAAGCACAAGACACGCCCGACACATGGAGATGGCGGAGAGAGGCTCGTCCAAGGAGTCGGACGGAATGACAGCATCAGGGAGGGAAGCGCGGCTATACCTCATGTCCGACGCGCCCAAAGAAGGAAGACAACAAGAACACATCCAGCTGGTGGAGAAGCAGCAAATAAAAAAGACAGCCACAGTAGATATCGAGGTCGGACGCCACAGAGTGAAGTTCGTGCTCGACAGCGGAGCAACATGCAACATAATGTGCATGTCAGAATACATGAAAATGAGAGTCAAGCCAACACTATCACCATCGACTGTAGATGTGTTCACGTGGGGATCAAAGAAACCGGTGGAAAACATGGGAAAATTCACCGAGATTCTCACATATCAAGATACGGCATGCCAAGAAGAGATACACGTGCTGAAAGGGGACATTCCAGCACCTTGCTTGCTGAGCAACATCACAGCACAGGTCATGGGGCTACTGGCCATGACTTATCACATGGCTGAAAAAGGCAACATACTACAAGAATATCAGGGAATACTTAAAGGTCTGGGAAAACTAAAAGGCAAGCAGATCACGCTACACATAAATGAAGCAGTCACACCAGTGGCACAGCACCACAGGAGAGTGCCAATTCATCTGCAGCCGCAAGTGGAGGAAGAGATAAACAACTTATTGCAGCAAGATATAATAGAGCCTGCAGACGGTCCGACACCGTGGGTGTCACCGATAGTGGCGGTTCCGAAGAAGAACACTTCCAAAATACGGATTTGTGTGGACATGAGAATACCGAACACAGCCATCTCGAAAGAACGTCACCAGTCGAGATACATAACAACTTTCTCCACACGCCTAGAACTGTTCAGGTTCAAAAGACTAAGTTTTGGTATCTCGTCAGCCGCTTGAATATTCCAGGAGACAATAAGGCAGGTGATACGGCCAGTACACAACAGCTTTAACTACAGCGATGACATCCTAGTATTCGGAAAGTCAGACGAAGAACATGATGGTGCCCTACGGCAAGTGTGCAAACAGCTGGAGCAGGCAGGGCTGACACTGAAAGGAGAAAAGTGCGAATTAGGGAGAAAAGAACTTGTATTCTTCGGACACATATTTTCGAAAAAAGGGATGGGGCCAGATCCCAGCAAAGTAGAGGCATTAAAGAACACAAAGCCACCGACAGATGTAGCAGAAATAAGATCATTCCTGGGCCTGGCAAGCTACTGTGCCAGATACATACAAGACTTTGCCACGGTGAGCACACTGCTAAGAGAACTAACAAAACAAGGCCAGAAGTTCATCTGGTCTCAACAATGCAATGAAGCGTTCGAGGAAATCAGGAATGCAGTGATGACTGTGGAGCACCTCGCATACTTCGACCCTCTGCTCTGCACCGAGCTGACGGTTGATGCAAGCCCAGTAGGGCTAGGAGCGATACTAGCACAGCACCTGCCAGGAAAAGAGTCACCAAGGAAAATTGTTGCCTACGACAGCAAAAGCCTGACAGACATTGAGAAGGCGTACTCACAGCCAGAGAAAGAAAGCTTAGCGTTGGTATGGGCATGTGAGCACTACCACATGTTCGTGTACGGGAAGCATCATCACGGACCACCAAGCGCTGGTAACAATATATGGCAACCCAGCGGCAAAGATGCTGCCACGGATCGAGCGCTGGGGCATCAGACTAATGGACCACGATTTCACGATTGTCCACAAACCAGGGAAAGAGCATAATCCGGCAGACTACATGTCGAGGCATCCACTACCGCATGTAGAGGAAAAGGCCTCAGTGGCAGAGGAATACCTAAACTTTGTGCTCAAGCAAAACACACCGGCACCAATAATACTAGCAGAGATAGAGAGAGGAACTGAGGAAGATGCCACTCTCCAAGTGGCCAGAGAAACAATGAGACAACAAAGGTGGAGACATGTCAACAACAACTGCACGTGGAGGGGAGGAGTGAACAAAGAAGAGATGCTGGCCCTGCAGAAGATAAGCGGGGAACTGTCAGAGACAAATAATGGAATAATAATGCGAGGAACCAGGATAGTGATGCCAAGTTCACTACGGTGCAAAGTGGTTAGCATTGCGCATTAATCGCACAGGGGCATCATTGCAACAAAGAAGTAGCTGAGAGAGAAGGTGTGGTTCCCTGGATTAGATTGTCTAGTAAGAAACACGATTGCAGGCTGTCACCTCTGTCAAACAACAGGCCAGCCAGCAAGACAGGAACCTCTGCACATGTCGGAGCTGCCAAGGGGTGTATGGACAACATTAGCAGCTGACTTCTTCGGACCGCTAGAAACAGGAACCTACTTACTGGTGATAATTGACGAGTACTCCAGATTCCCCATCGTGAGGCCAGTCTCATCAACGTCAGCAGCAGCAACTCTACCAATCATGGATGACATATTTGCGGCGTGGGGCTCACCAGAAACGTTGAAAACAGACAATGGTCCTCCGTTTTCAGGAGACGAATTCCGCAAATTCATGGCCTGCCTTGCAATACAACACAGGAAAATAACACCGCTGTGGCCACAGGCAATTGGCATGGTCGAACGGTTCATGGGAAACATCAAAATGGCGGTTCAGAGAGCGAAGCTGTCACAGATCTCCCTGGGCCAAGCACTATGCCAAATACTGAGAGACTACAGAAACACGCCACATGGGTCCACAGGGAAATGTCCGGCGGAGCTGGTACTGGGGAGGACAAGCAGAACGAAGCTGCCGCAAGTAGAAGGACAGACAGCGTCAGGGCACGAGAACATAGCAGACAAAGATAAGGAGGCAAAGAAAAAATGAAAGAATATGCGGACAGCCGACGACACGCCACAAGGTCACAACTACAAGAAGGAGACACTGTAGTAGTGCGACAGAGACAGCAACGGAAATCTGACAGCCTGTTCGCACAAGACCCATTGACGATAACAAAGAAAAAAGGAACAATGATCACAGCAGAATCAGAACGCCAACGAATAACGAGAAACAGTTCACACTTCAAAGGTCTAAAAGAAGAAATGGACGAAGAGCAAGCATCAGGCACCCAAGAGACCACGAAACTGGAGCGATGTGGAACGGGTGCAGCAGGCACCACAGGGCCAAAAGAAGATCAAGAACTGGAGAAAAGGCCGAGAAGAGACACAACGAGACCAAAGAGACTAATAGAAGAAATGTGATACACCTCTCCGGGTATCATTCCATGTTTCACATCTGTCCATATCACCATATCTCACTAATACTATACCTCACCAAACTGTTGCATGTCTGATCTTTGGCTAGTAATTTGTCGTCACATCTTTGTGATGTAGTGTCCTGGAAGTGGACACTAGGACCTGGGGACGGGCGATGGCCAAGAAGGTCACCGGACACCACATCCGGTCAGGGTGTGGGGGGACACAGAGCACAGGAAGTGGGCAAGGCGAGCGGACCAACTGTCGCACGAGATCTGTACCACGAACGAAATAAAAGAATAACCCAACCTTACCTTCGTGTCCTGGTCCTTGCGAAGGGAACGACACAACACATGTGTGTCAATAATGTCTGCACAGGCATGGTTTTAGTTATGGGGTCATATGGCGGTAATTACCGGCATACACCGGTGCAAAGTTTTTTGTATCACTCGGGTTCACGATGAATTAGAGATCGTAATTTACTCAAGCACGCTACTAAGTTGAGCCACTGAGTACATTCACAGCAGGAGCACCTGAGGTGGTTTATATTTGGCATCATCTTACTAATGTACAAAAGAAGAGCTCTTGGTTACCGATCCCATTGGTGCTTTTGTTTATTTTAATCGCAGTGTCAGCAGGACTGATGCAGGGTGTACTGACGCCCAACAAGGGTTAAATGAGTTTATCGACACACCACATTAATATACCAACACTTGTACACACATTGAGCTCTGATTATACAGTGGTGGACCCCTCAGTGCCTCAAAAGTTAATTTCTCATTTTTGCCCTACTTCTCCTTTCAGAAACATATCCCCTGATGAAGGGCTAACGTAGGGCTAACGTAGGCTCAAATGCATTGGGACAAACAATACATTTCCTTTGTTACATGTTATGAATGTAAGCATGGAAACATGATCCACAATGGGAAATCCAACATTTGAAATTAATGAAACTCCTATCTGAATGATGAAATTCATATGGAATGAACCACGAAAATTGAGTACAGTTGGTAATTATAAAGTACGAGTAAAGAGATTGCTGTCCCCCATTTGGAAGCCAGCAGTGCATTAAACTGATGCTACCCCATGGGGGAAGCGCATTTCTTCGGTATTATCATAATAAAAGGTCATCAGTATAATTTCCAGTAAAGCTTTAGGTCTGGCTTGGCAGTGCAATTGCTGCTATGCCTATGTGATCAACACAAAAAGAGTTTTTATACATACTACTAAGAGAAGAGGCTGAGGCTCTGCCCACATTTTGGTTCCTTAAGTACAGCTTCTACTGAAAAGGAATGCTTTTTGCCTTGTGTGAAAGCTTATGCTCAATAAAGCAGTATTATGTTGGTTGTGTTGGTAATCCAATAATCAAGGCTATTTGCCTGATCGGTTTATTATGAAAAGTTACAATAAGGCAGCAGGCCTGACATATTTATTCTGAAAAGTATATGTTAAAGTCAATAGGCATTTAAAGGTGGGCTATTATTTCTCTCTATTAATGCCAGCAGAGAAGTAGTTTCTTACATGAAGGCTTAAAGATTATCACAGTAAGCAACAGTTTTGGTTACCTCTGCTGAGAAACCAGGGGGATAGAAGGTCTGCACAGTGATAATCCTTTTTAGACCCTCGTAGGAGATATTGCATCTGATTACGATGGTGGTTTGACCGACCTTCAGACTGCCATTGCTGCATTCAATTCCGATCGCCGTATTACAATGCATGCATGCCGAACCACGGCGGTCGGAGTGTTCTCCGTATGGGCAGAAGCAGTCGGAGTAGCCTTCACGTGGGCTGCGGCAGTTGGACATTTTGCCGTTAGAGACTCTGATGCCATCAGGGTTGTGGTACCATCGCCGAGCAGATTACGATGAAACCCTTCCACTGGTGGTCCCTTGTCGCCGGTTTCACTACGGCACTAAACTGCAGAGAAGCACCACTGTTATCATTGGATGCAGAAAAAACCCATCACAGCTGATGTGATGTGGACACACCGACAAATCCCACTATAAAACATACCCCATCCCAGACCATGATCCTTTGCTTCTATACTGCAGCACAGCAACTCACAGCAGCATTATTGGTCACATAAGGCACCCCTTTTCACACAATTCCATCACACACGCCACACAGGTTTTTTTCACTTTTTCTACATATTTCCTTGGTGTCAAGGCATTTATTGTTTTCTTCACTTTCACATACTTTATTTAATTAACATATCACTGACCAAAATTCCACGTTTTTCTGACACCAAGTTGTCAGTGATGATGAATGAAATCCTTAGAGTGGAGCCACACATTTTTGGAGCCCAAGTCCAACAAACTTATCTTGCTAGGAAGAATAAAATGTGAGACAGGATAGTCAACAAAGTGAATTCTGCAGATATCACCCTGCACAAAAGGGAGGACATCAAGAAGAGGTGACATGACCTGAGGAGGAGGCCCAGAAGACTGGCGGTGGTCTTCTCGGCCCACCATTATAACTCACACCCTGGGAGAAGAAGGTGCACGCCATCCTGCATTCTGAGGGCTTGACAGGAATACCTGGGGAATCAAGACTGGTAAGTAAAACCACACCAACTATCACAACATATCAATGTTCTTTTTGCAAACATCTCAGCTCTTGCTATCGTGTTTCTCATCTACTTTTCCTATATGCAGTATCCAATGTATCAGAGATGTGTGACTGCCAGTAACAATCGGTAGCCCTGCAAATAAGTTCACATTTATTAACCTCCATTACATCCCACGTGTGGTTATGCTGTCTGTAAGTGCATTACCATCAAATTATCATCCCAGGACCCATTATATGTGCAAATGGCTAATAGTATGGCCCACCACAATTGCATTTTTGCAAACAGGTATGTAACACAAACCAGTTTTGCTAGCGTTGGCAAGTTGAACTTGAAACAAATACAACTACCATGAGGCCCTGTTGCTTGAACACTTAACAGGAGGCCCCAGTATTGTTTCTCCTTACTCACTTGTCAGCCATGTGACTACTGAGGTTCACCTCACAGGCAGTTACTATTGGTCAAGTGTGGGGTAGCAGTGATTGAAATGACTACGGCTATCACGAGGCTCGCCAACTCTAATTCTGAACAGGAGGCACCAGTGTTGTTTGTCCTACCTCACTTGTCAGCCATGTCAACACTGAACCCCAGGTCATATGGACTGAGCAACTTACACACACTGCTCTGCTCAGGCACACGTCTGCCTACTCAGGCCGAACTTACCCTGGTCTCCATAAATGAAAAGAATGAGGCCACGAGTGACACCATATCAAGTGTGTACCTGATATATCAGTAACGTATGAAGGTAGCCCAGTTGATTTTAAATGGCTGGTGATCCATTGACACTGAATAACACACATGATTACCAATTCTAAATCTACTACCAAGTAGTGTGTATATACCTTACTGTGTTGGATTCAAGTTATTGGGAGATGCCATGTTCATCCCTCATGTCAACATGAAGCATATCAGTCAAGCAAATGATCAGGCCAATACCACTTCATGTAATGGATATCTCCCAATGTCTTACAAATGCATAAACACAACTGGGATGGTTAAAAATGTCAACATCCACCCCTTTTGTTCCTCTCAGGCCTGAACTAATTGTGTAGCAAATGATCTGGATGTACATACCACAATTAGAACAAACACTATTTACTCTACGTCTTAACAGGTCGATATGGCATAACATCTGGCCGGACACAGGACACCGTCCACTCCCCCCCCCTCCCCCGGATCAAGCTTCCAGTGATGCAGAATCTCCTGGACCCATGGATGAGGAGAACCTACCTGGCCAGCCTCGGCAGATGGGAACAGTGAGTCTCATTGTGCCCACAACCACACCTCCCACCCCAGCTGCAATATCTCAGATGACCTCTGCCCCACCAACTGGTGGACCTAGCACAGGCAGCAACATCTCCTGCACCCCAGTCCCACTTCCGGAGGTGAGGATTGACAAGGCTCTCACTAAGGATGGAGGAGGGGGCTGGCCCAAAGTCATTGGCTGGAGGAGGCAGGGGTGGTGGGAGGATAACTGTGGGTATACAAAGTGAGGCACTGGAGCCATTGACGCCTTGGCCAACATGGCCCAAGTCCTGGAAGCCTATGAGGACTCCCAAGGAGTGATGGGCCAGGTGCTTGAGGAACTCCAGGAGATGAAGCAACTGTAGCGGTCCAGAGAACAGAGGCTGGACACCTACAATGACAACATGGGCCTGCTTATAGGGGTGCTGAGGGACATTTACATCACACTCTGCAGGGCTTTTCCCCCAACACCAACCCCGTCCTGTGGTCCCTCTACATTTGGCCCTTCTACATCTATGGCAGCCACAGGAAGGGAGGTCCTGGCAGAGGACGACTACTCGGACACTCCTGACCCTGCAGCAGTGAATCCTTCCTCTCATAGGAGGGGGTGTCCAAGAAAAGATCCAGGTGGTTTGGTTGGCAAGGTACCCACCACCACCAGGAAGAAACGTTGCACCTAATATCCTCCTTTATGTGCTACACGTTCGCTTAGTTGACTATTGCTGTACACTTTTCCATTTCTGATGGGAGGAGTATGTTGGACTTTTACTTGAAACAATGTGGCTCCTAAAAAATTGTTTCATTCACCAACACTGACTATTACACTCCTGTTTTGTCACTGTTAGCCTGTATATTTTTTGTTTATTTTCTTCACGTTGTACACTGCAATAAATTAATTTGTCATAAAATCATAAGCTCTTGTAGTAGCATTCATATCTAGCGATTTATGAAGTTATCCTCTTGTGAATTACCAAATGTAAGTAGAACCTACTTGTATAAGCATGGACATGTGGAATGTCAACAATGGTAAACTGAGTATCACAACCATGTCACCTCAACACAGACATACACGTGTACAGTCTCATGACACCTTTATTCTATAGTTTCAACCTTAGGCTGGCATAATGTCAAAATCAGAGCTAAATAAATGATCTGTGTCAGTGACCACAAATTTCATGTGCATCCCTCAACAACATGGTTGGTGGAGATACATCTGACAATGTCAAATAGAACTGGCAAATAACAATTGGTTCATGGAATCAGCTGGAGCCATATCAACAACCTCACAAAAGGAATCTCACTTCATTGAAGACAAGAAACAAAAACATGGCAGTACAACTATTTCTGAGCACAGGTTCATTCCAATCCAGTGTTGCTGCATCTGTTGGAATGTCACAAACATAGGTCAGTGGTGTGCCACAATCACTGTGGCATATAATGATGAGACACATCAACAGTTACATCCAGTTCATACACATTGACGACGTAGCCATGGCATGATTTGGCAAAACAACAACATTGTGTTGGAGAACATGATGGCATACATAATACAAAAGGACCACCACACGACAGGGAACAAGTCCAGTGGAGTCTTAGCAACTTCCATCCCATTGATGTGCAAGCTGGCTTGGTACCGTAGGTGTACACCCAAAGTCTATGCCAGACATTTCCAGGAACAATCCATGTCCACTTTGTACTTCAAAACAGCATCACATACCTGCTAATGCCACAACTCTGAAATGTCCAAATGAAGATGACATGGTGAAGGTACCTACAACAGACTAATACAAAGAGATTAGCTAGGGAAGCCATATATACGACACCAATCACAATCCACTTCTGGAGCACACAGTACATGGGCAAATGTTACTTACACAAAGCAAAATCAACAACATGTGCATGTGTCAAGACCTTCCTCCACAAACAGCCATGAACAGAGTTCCACACAGCTTTACATACCTAACATGTAACCATGAACGTCCTTGTTGTATATGTATGTTATTATGATATTGTTATATATTTAGATCGGTTCCTTTAATTCTGTGTATGTGGAGCGTGGCATAGAATACTCTTTGTCTTTATCACGAGTTCCAATCCAGGGCGTCAGTTGCCACTGGTGTCCTGGAGATGAAGTCGTACCGCCTGGCGCTCACCTGTTTCTTCTTCCTGAATAAATATATCTTTAAGTTCCATCTCGTTATATCATCATTACAGTCCTCCTCTGTAACAGTCAAAGTCATGACATCTCACAGCATACTTACGCTCATGAGAAGAAATTGCTTATGAGGTCTTAATGCATGTCATCTCCTTCCTCTTTGCCACTAACATCATCATTTGGCATTTCATGATCCTCACCTGGTGGCTCCTGCTCGTCTCCATCCTCTGCGATGAGAGGCATGTTCTGTCGCAGTGCGAGGTTGTAGAGCATGCAGCAGTCTATAGTAAGCTGACACACCTTCCTGGGTTAGGTAGAGGAGGGTTTCCCCAGTCCTTTCCAGGCATATGAATCTGGCCTTGAGGAGCCCAAAAGCCCACTCCGCTGACCGCCGTGTTCTTCCATGGGCCTTAATGAAGCCGACTCTCCCCGGCATTGTTGGATTCCTCAGCGCTGTCAACAACCATGGGTGGCTGGAATACACTGAGTCTCCTAGTTGGAAGACACACTGTGGTAAGTTGTGAAATCCTATCTCCTCTAAATAATGTTGTCTTACTTTGTATTATGATGTATTCAGTATTCTGTAATCACCACCTAAAATGAAGAAATCATCCCAAAATTGAATACATTTTTGTGTAATCAAAGGCCAAAAGGAACAATCAGGCTGTGTAGGACCGTAAATATTGAAAACAGTTAAGGGAACAGAATTAATTAACAATATTGCTAAAACCCATCTACCTTCCGTATCATTTTCTTGTGACAAGATTTTACATTGCAATTTTGTATGACATAGAATGACAACACCATTTTTTTATTAGTAGATGGAGAGAATAAGACCGTACCCCCCCAGCTTCTTTTTAACTTAAGTGATTCATTTTCTGTGAGATGAGTCTCTTGCAGGAGAACCAAATCGGGGTTATATGAAGCAATGTGGGAAATAATTCTCTGTCTTTTAATAGGATTAATGAAACCTTTTGCATTCCAGGAGATAACTCTGAACGTAAAAACATTAAAAGTGGAGAAGACTTATGCGAAACCAAATATATGATAACATGTAGATAAAGAGAAAAAACCCGTGCAGGAATAAGAAAAAGAATTAAAAAAGGGAAAAGAAAAGGCTGAAGGGAATAGAGAAATATACCGAGAGATAGTACACGCCCAAAAGAAAACTGCCATGGGTCCATGTCCTCTCCCTGGCAAATGAGTATAATGGTGAGATTCGTAATGTTCTACTTTGTTCCAGCTGCAAGGTATTTCACTGCCTGCAGGAATCTAAATTCTTGTTCTTGCCTATGTCATATTTTAGCAGTTCTTTTGTTGGAGCTGTCGTGGGTCACTAACTCCTGAATATATCTCTTTTCATATTTTTATGCTTAGACTCTCGCTTTTTACTTTTTTCTGACCTTCTTACATTTATTGGAGACGATTCTTTTGGTCCAGTGAACCCACCGACCTTCGATTATCTACCGGTTTGCACGTTGGATCTTTTTATGGAATAACACAGCATTATGGGCTTTACGGATTTTTCGTACTTCATAGCTTCTCTTTTCTCTTCCTAAAATTGATTTTGTGCCTATTTTATAGAGAAGCTCTGGATTATATTCATACACTTGGACTTGGCTTTCGAGAGACTGTACCATTGTTTGGATCCTATACTACGAGCCAACTTGTTTGAATTTAAGGAATCAGCTGTTTTCACGTTGGGAATGCGTTTATCAGATTATCAAATCTGTAACTTTAATTTGGCGTAATGTTATTTGGCATCTATACTTCAAACTGTAAGTTACCTCTACGTCAGTTTGTTGTCTCAGCCGTTGCCTTCCTGTATTCCCTTGAATCCAGCCTCAGATTCTCTTCCGCAAGACTTTGCATCTTTCAATTTACATTCTACAGCGCATGACTTCATTCTGCCTTTGTCCTTGGAATTTCCACACTGATTCGTTGATATGCTCCTACGACTCTAGAAACAAGGCGCATAGAACGTACTACATCCACGTTCTTTCGTCACCATGTCTCTCACGTTGACTGCCATCTTGAATTCTTTGTTGTTATAACATCCTGGCATTTGTAATCTGGCGATTTTCACCGAAATGAAGTTTGATTTTTTAAAATTTATTTATTTAAAAAAAGAGAGAAACTTATATTTAAACATATTATACGGCGCTACACACACCATCTGTGTATCAATTGTTTCATTGCAGCCTATATAACAAACATTTTTAGGTATCACTCGGTTATACACACGCATATTGTGTATCCAGCAATTTTCTCTTCAGGCAACCCAAAACGACTTAAATATTGCACATTGACCCCTTCAGTGCCACGCCCTTTCCCCCTCCTGTGCCGGGCGTTGCATTAGTGGGTGGGGTTCATGACAAGATAGTCTCGTCATGGGCACAGCGCAACCGTGCTCCATGATGAGACTATCTCGTCATGGGCACAGAAGAGGTTATTAACAGTACTTATTTATTATTATTGTATTTTATTGCTAAAGTTTATATTCTATTTTGTGATGGCTTCCTCATCCAACAATGTAATGCAAACGCCCCCATTTTTGGAAAAACCTGGTAAACCGATCACTCCCTGACATAAATGGTACCGAAACTTTGATAATTACTTGGAAGCTATTGATGCTTCAAAATATTCTGCTTCGAGAAAAAGAGCCCTTTGTCAAGATCTTACCGGATAAGGTTCTGCAGGGGCACCACCGAGTTCCCACGATGCTGTTGCTAATTCCCAACTTTCCACTCTCCCGCTGTGTATCTATCAATCCCTATAATACACAGGTAAGAAGGGAAAGAGGGGAGACAAAACAAGGAAAGAGGGGTAGCATCCAGCGAACTGCAGTCTTCACCTCATCTGTGGTCTGGGGAATGTGGAAATCTAGAAAAGCACAAAGAATCAATGAATAAGGAAGATAACTAATGGCAATGTACCCTGATCCCCCCTCCCAACTGTCATGAGGGACATAATCGTAGCATGCCTACCTAGCGGAGAAACAGTGATGGTTTCAAAGGGTATCTCAAGGAGTCTAGCAGGAAAGGCACTGGTACGATGCAAGACAAACCACTTTGTTGTACAGCGTCTTTATCTAAGGTATCATTAAAGACAAACAATACAGAGATAAGCATTACTTCCTACATGTTACGCTAAACCCTCTGACTACCCTGCACAGTACCTTTGTTTTGAAGGAACAGGACCTTGAACTGAGTCGGGAACACCACTGTCAGCCGCTACGGAGGATCCTTTCCAATCCAGAACTCTACCTATAAGCGATGAATACTGCTGGTCTCTGCAGGACTGGTGAAGACTTGGCTGAAACGAAGGGTTCAAGTGAGGTAAAGGTGGATTTGAGGGGGAATTGGAAACAGGGGGAGCGGGAGCGGGAGCGGTTAAACCCGGCCGGCCCACGAGACAAAATCCGGTAAGGTGGGCGGAGCACACCGCTACCCGCTACAGTCTGTCAAGACCGGGAGCAAGGAGACAAAAAGCACCAGCGGCGCGTAAGGAAAAAATGCCCCGAGCGAGAGGAGCAAGGCCCGGGTGTCAGAGCTCTGACGAAGAGGCTGGAGGTGACCGGAGGTAACAACTGAAGCCTCTTAAGAGAAACGGGTCACAAACTGGAAACGAGAAAGGACAAAGAAAGGCTACGGATTAGTCCAGGAAGAGTCAGAACATTGGGAAGATACCGCAACAGCCTGAGGAGCAATACCTGAACGCGAAGCTCCGAGCTCACCGGAAGTCAGGCTTTTCAACTTGCCTGACCACTTTGCACCTGCGCAGTAGGGGGCGGCCATCTTGGTAGGGAGCGCGCTCGTCCGTGGACGGCCATCTTGGTAGGGAGCGCGCTCGTCCGTGGACTGTAATCGGCAAGCATGACAGTATACTCCCCCCAGAACCCCTCCCACAGGTTTGGGCTTGTGAGGATGGCGTCTATGAAACAGACGGATCAATCGAGGAGCATGTACATGACTAGCTGGTTCCCATGTACGCTCCTCTATTCCGTAACCTTTCCAGTGTATCAAGTACTGCAATCGATGTCTGTTTCTTCTTGAGTCAATAATGGCTTCTACTTCGAATTCTTCATCTCCAACCACTAACACCGGTGCAGGTTTCGGAGGAAGACGAGTCTCAGGTTCCATAGGCTTTAACAACGAAACATGAAAGACAGGGTGTACCCTGAATGACCCTGGCAGGTTCCGTTCCATAGCTACTGGGTTAATCACTTTTTTGATCTTGTAAGGCCCAAGAAACTTAGGTTTAAACTTACAGGGACCCCTTAGAGGGATATATTTTGATGATAACCATACCTCATCCCCTGGTTGATACAAAGGTTCTGCCTGTCTATGAGTATCAGCTCCTCTCTTATACTGTGCTTTAGCCTGGTCTAAATTAACCTGAGTGATCTTGTGTATGTCTTAAATATTCTGAATGAATTCACTGACTGCTGGAACAGTACAGTCTGAGGTGGTTACAGAGGGTAAGGTTTTAGGATGGAAGCCGTAAGAACAGAAGAAAGGCGTGTGTTTAGTGGATGCATGTTGACTGTTATTATAAGCATATTCAGCTATCCATACCATCTTGTCCCTTTCTGTCCTGGAGTGTAACGATTGGCTTCTTATGTACTGTTCAAAACACTGGTTTACCCTCTCGGTTTGGCCATCGGTTTGTGGATGGTGACTGGAGGACAGTCTGACATCCATCTGCAGCAGAGAGCATAGTTTCCTCCAAAAACGGGAAACAAACTGAGTACCCCTGTCCGACACGACCACAGAGGGAAAACCATGTAACCTGACTACCTGATGGAGGAATACCGTAGCTAGTTCAGCAGCCGTAGGGAGACCCTGTAGAGGAACAAAATGTGCTGTCTTAGTAAACAGATCTACAACTACCAACAAGGTGGTGTGTCCCCTAGAAGTGAGTGGTAATTCTACTATAAAGTCCATAGACACTGTGTGCCATGGCAGAGGGGGTGTAGGCAGGGGTTGAAGTAATCCCATAGGACTCTGTCGGGACGTCTTACTTTGGGCACACACGTGACAGGTTTTCACAAACTGTTCCACATCTTTTCCAAGAGTGGGCCACCAAAACCATCTTCTAACAGAGGCAATGGTCTTCTTTATTCCAGGGTGTCCGGCCAAAGGGTGTGGATGACACCATTCCAGAGCCTGTTTTTGTAAGTCCAAAGTAGGAAGAACCAGGCCATCTTGCACGTAAATGAACCCTTCTTTTGTAACATGCTCAACAGAGTCCACCATCTCTTGTCCACTCGCTGTCTGTTGATCTGTCTTTACTTTAGTGCGGAAGTCCTCTTCTGAAATCCCTCCCACTATTCTATTCTGAGGTATGATGTGGGGTGGATCTGCCTGTTCTTCCGGTAAATCAAACCCTAACCGAGATAAGGCATCGGCTTTACCGTTCTGTCTACCTGCTCGATATTGAATAGTGAAATCATACTCACTAAAAAATTGAGCCCACCGTAACTGCCTCATGGACAAGGCCTTGGCTGATTTTAAAAATTGCAAGTTACGGTGATCCGTGAACACCATAACTGTATGTCTAGCCCCCAAAAGGTACTGACGCCACTCTTCAAAAGCTTTTTCAATGGCTAAAAGTTCCTTGTCGCCAACAGCATAGTTTGATTCTGCAGGTGTGAACTTATGGGAAAAGAATGCTACTGGATGTAATTCCGCCGTAGTGTGGTCCGCCTGGGATAGCACCCCACCCACCGCGACTTGTGAAGCATCCGCCTCTACTATGAATGGGTACCTGGGATCTGGGTGTTGGAGCACCGGAGCTTGTGTGAAGGCTGTCTTTAATGTTTGAAACGCCTTCTCGGATTCTGTTGTCCATAAAAAGGGAACCCCTTTCTTCAATAGTTTCGTGATAGGCGCTATCATTCCTGAAAACCCATTAATAAAACGCCTATAAAAATTGGCGAAGCCAAGGAAACTTTGAATGTCCTTTACCTTCTGAGGAGCAGGCCAACGATGAATGGCTTCAACTTTTTGGGGGTCCATACTCAACCCCTGTGGTGATATGATGAAACCCAAAAAAGGTACGGTGTCTACATGAAACATACATTTCTCGAGTTTGCAATATAAATGATTGTCCCGCAGTCGCTGTAAAACGTTTCTTACGTGGTGTATGTGTTCTTGCAGTGAAGGAGAGTAAATTAGTAAATCGTCAATATATGCAATGACATAGACATCCAACATCTCCTTGAGCACCTCATTTATGAAGAATTGAAATGCTGAGGGGGCATTACACAGCTCAAAGGGCATTACAAGATACTCATAAAGGCCGTATTTAGTACAAAAAGCAGTCTTCCACTCATCTCCTTCTACTACCCTGACCAAATGATACGCACCCCGTAGGTCTTGTTTGGTAAATACTTGGACACTTCTTACTCGATCAAGGAGAGAAGAGATGAGTGGGAGAGGGTACCTGTTCTTAATCGTGATTTTATTCAAGGCCCTATAGTCTATGCAGCAGCGTAGACCCCCCTCCCGCTTAGGTATAAAAAACAGAGAGGAGGATGCAGGAGATCTGGATGGACGTATAAATCCCATGGCTAACATGGAATCCAGATATTCTCTCAGGTAAAGATTTTCTTTCTCCGTAAGAGAGTAAACCCTGCTACAGGGTATTTTAGCTCCTGTTTGCAGATCTATTCGACAATCATATGGTCGATGAGGGGGAAGACTAGTGGCCTCTTCTTCATTGAAGATGGCCTTCAAATCTTGATAGTCCTGGGGTAACGTGTTCCCCTCCTCAACCCCTTTCACATTAATGGTCTGACTAGACGTTACAGTAGGTGCTGGACAGCACTCAGGTCGGAACTGGATTGTTGCTTTCTTCCAATCTATCAAAGGGTTATGCAACCTCAACCAAGGGAGACCCAACAATACCGGGAACTGAGGAGATTGAATTAAATCGAATTCTATTTTTTCTGCATGATTAGGTTCCAAAAGAACTTGTATGGCCTCGGTCTTGTGTGTGATGGGACCTGATTTTAATACGCTTCCATCAATCGTGGTTACTGTTTCCACATAACATTTGTCTTGAGCCTGAATAAGTTGTTCTTGGGCCCAAACCTTATCCACAAAGATCCCTGAAGCTCCTGAATCTATCATGATTTGGATCTTTGTCTTTCCCTGTTCCCAGATTAGTTCAGCGGGGATAAAAAAATGACTGGAGGGAGCCATAAGAGGGTCAGCAGAAGAGACGCTTAAACCTGAATAACCCGGAGTCCTGGTCTCACAAGGCCCCGGGCTTTCTAGTTTTCCGACTTCTTGGTCTGCACGGGTTTGGTAGGACAGTTTCTAAGAAAGTGACCCGCTTTTCCGCAATAAAGACATAGCTGATTGTCACGCCTTCGGCGCCTTTCTTCAGGGGTCAAAGGACCACGTATTGTCCCTATCTGCATGGGTTCACCTTCATCTACCGCGGAAGCGGTGTCTGATTTTTTCTCACGGAAAGTCACTGTCCTACTTTCCGGTTTCCCTCTTTCTCTCTTCCGTTCCTGAAGACGATGATCAATTTTGACCACCAAGTCAATAAGTTCTTTACAATTACTAGGAAGATTAACTATCTGTGATAGGGCGTCTTTTATGTCGTCTCTAAGGCCTCGATAAAACAAAGTACTGCGCTTTTCTTCTGGCCATTCCGCTTCCACCACTAACCTCTGAAACGATGTGATATAGGAAATCAGATCAGTTGTCCCTTGTTGGAGGGCCAGTAATTCGGTATCTGCGACTGAGTATAAGTATGTTTACCGAAGAGTTTTTTTAATTCACCCTTGAAGGCCCCATAATCCTGTAATAAAGGGTCGTCCCGTTCTATCAACGGAATTGGCCATTTAGCGGCCGATCCCCCTAAATAAGAGATCATGAAAGCCACCTTTGCCTGGTCTGTGGGAAAACAGTGCGCTTTACATGTGAAATGCAGCTGACACTGACTTATAAAGGTGGCACATTTGGTAGACTCACCCGAAAATCTTTCAGGCGGAGCGAGAGGAATGGACGGAGGAGTGGTTACTTGTATCACCTGTGCTGCATCCCTAGAACCACCCTCCCCAAGCCTCTCTCTTTGTAATGTATTAACCCGAGTGGCCAATGCTTGTGTCTCTAGCTGTAAATTCCCTATCATATTGGCTAAATCCGCCAATGTTACCTGGGGTAAATCCATGGCGCCCGGGCAGAACAAACCACTTGGGCTTCGCGTTCTGTCAAGTTCTTACCGGATAAGGTTCTGCAGGGGCGCCACCGAGTTCCCACGATGCTGTTGCTAATTCCCAACTTTCCACTCTCACGCTGTGTATCTATCAAACCCTAGAATACACAGGTAAGAAGAGAAAGAGGGGAGACAAAACAAGGAAAGAGGGGTAGCATCCAGCGAACTGCAGTCTTCACCTCATCTGTGGTCTGGGGAATGTGGAAATCTAGAAAAGCACAAAGAATCAATGAATAAGGAAGATAACTAATGGCAATGTACCCGGATCCCCCCTCCCAACTGTCATGAGGGACATAATCGTAGCATGCCTACCTAGCGGAGGAACAGTGATGGTTTCAAAGGGTATCTCAAGGAGTCTAGCAGGAAAGGCACTGGTACGATGCAAGACAAACCACTTTGTTGTACAGCGTCTTTATCTAAGGTATCATTAAAGACAAACAATACAGGGATAAGCATTACTTCCTACATGTTACGCTAAACTCTCTGACTACCCCTGCACATACCTTTGTTTCGAAGGAACAGGACCTTGAACTGAGTCGGGAACACCACTGTCAGCCGCTACGGAGGATCCTTTCCAATCCAGAACTCTACCTATAAGCGATGAATACTGCTGGTCTCTGCAGGACTGGTGAAGACTCGGCTGAAACGAAGGGTTCAAGTGAGGTAAAGGTGGATTTGAGGGGGAACGGGAGCGGTTAAACCCGGCCGGCCCACGAGACAAAATCCGGTAAGGTGAGCGGAGCACACCGCTACCCGCTACAGTCTGTCAAGACCGGGAGCAAGGAGACAAAAAGCGCCAGCGGCGCGTAAGGAAAAAATGCCCCGAGCGAGAGGAGCAAGGCTCAGGTGTCAGAGCTCTGACGAAGAGGCTGGAGGTGACCGGAGGTAACAACTGAAGCCTCTTAAGAGAAACGGGTCACAAACTGGAAACGAGCAAGGACAAAGAAAGGCTACGGATTAGTCCAGGATGAGTCAGAACATTGGGAAGATACCGCAACAGCCTGAGGAGCAACACCTGAACGCGAAGCTCCGAGCTCACCGGAAGTCAGGCTTTTCAACTTGCCTGACCACGTTGCACCTGCGCAGTAGGGGGCGGCCATCTTGGTAGGGAGCGCGCTCGTCCGTGGACTGTAATCGGCAAGCATGACACCCTTTTATTCAATCATTTAGGTAATGCTGCCAGGAAGTATTTGATAATTTACCTGTGGTACCTGCTCCCTCTGGAGATGAAACTTGGAATGTATTTACTGAGGCTTTGGCTAGAATGGGTAAACAATATGTCGATGAACCATCTGGTTGAGCGACATATGTTTTTTAAACGAAAGCAAGACCAAGATGAGTCTATTGAGGACTATTTGGCTGTTTTGTGTGTTCTTGCTTCAAAGTGCCAGTTTGGTAATTACCTAGACACTGCTTTGCGCGATCAGCTTGTATTTAATAGTTTTAACAAAAAGAGTCAAGAAAGGATCTTAACATGTAAAAATCCTTCACTAGATGAAGTAATGGGTTTAGCACGAAGCATTGAGCGTTCTGTTGTGTCGTCTAAGATTATCACTCAAGATACTCACAAACATTCTGAAGATTCTAAAGTGATAGCACACACAACCGACAATACTGATGTAAATGCCATTACCAACAAACCTGAGGTAAACCGACCTTTTGAAAAAAAAGGTACTTGTTTCCGTTGTGGATCTAAATTTCATTTAGGAAATTACGTGAATTGTCCTGCACAGGGCAAAAGATGCAATACATGTAAGAAAATAGGACATTTTTATACAGTATGCAAAACTTTTAAGCTAAAAAGTAAGATTAATCTTCTCAATGTAGATGAGGATACTCTGAGTCACGACATGAGTAATCTTCTATCTTCCATTGAAATTATGGCAGATTCTGGATCTCCAATAACAATCTTAGATGAAAAACACGTTTGCTAAATTCTGGTGTAAATCTATTCTTAAAACAACTGATGTAAATCCCAAAGCATTTGGTGAGTATTGTATTGTACTGTTTGGTTATTTTTGTGATTCCATCAAATTTAAAAACTGTAGCATTTACACTAAAATGAATCTAGCTCTCAACAGACGTGATATTCTTGGCTGGCAAGATCAAGCAAAGTTTGGTATGATTCTTAGACCAGGTCATGCCGAACCAATTGTTTTGGGTGATCTTCCAATTGTAGCTACTGTACAAGAACTTTTAAATCCCGTACAATTAGTGTCTCATACGGACTCTGTTTTAGTGGATCTTTGTTCTAAATACCCAAATGTATTTTCAGATAAGGTAGGGTTATGCAAGGGTTTCAAACACACTATTAGACTTAAAAAAAATGTTGTTCCAGTGAATCAAAAGTGTAGACCAATTCCCCTGTCAGCTCGAGATGATTTACAGAAACTTCTTCATGAGATGTGTTTACAAGATATTATTACACCTATAGAATCTTCGGAATGCGTTTCTGCGGCAGTAGTTGCACGCAAGAGTTCAGGTGACATTCGTCTGTGCGCTGATTTAAGAGTTTTGAACCGCAACATTATTGTTGATCGCCATCTCTTGCCGAGAATCCAAGAAATGCTTGCCAAGTTGGGTGTTAGTACATTTTTCACTACAATTGATTTGCGTTCAGCTTATCATCAAATTCCCTTAACGGAAGAGTCACAGCATCTCACCACTTTTGTTACCCCATTTGGGGTTTACATGTACAAACGCTTGCCTTTTGGATTGGCATCCGCGGCAAGCGTGTTTCAGCGATTAATGGATCAGATGTTTACTGGCTGTAGTGGAATCCAGGCATTCCAAGATGACCTCTTAATTCATTCTAAAACATTAGAAGACCATCACATCCTTCTAGAAGAAGTACTACAGAAACTGGAAAAGTACGGTATGACTGTATGACTGTGAATTGAAACAAATGCAAATTCATAAATCAGCAGCTAGACTATTTAGGTCACAACATATCTAAGGAGGGCATAAAACCTAAATTATCTCTTCTTAATGCTATAAAAGATGTGCCTAAGCCTCTTGATAAAGATTCCTTACGGGCATTTTTAGGTTTGAGTGAGTATTATGCACGTTTTGTGCAAGGTTATGCCATTATTGTACAACCTTTGAGGAATTTATTAAGAAAGAATGCAAAGTAGGTTTGGACTGATGAGACTCAATGCTCTTTTGACTCTGTCAAGAAATTAATTCTTGATGCCCCAACTATCAGACCCTTCACACATGGATGTATGAGTATAATAACTGTGGATGCCAGTTCTAAGGGTTTAGGAGCTGTTCTCAGTCAAATGGTAGATGAGCAAGAATTTACAGTTGCGTTTGCTGCCCGGACCTTAAGCGGGACTGAGCTCAATTATAGTACCATCGAGCGTGAAGCCCTAGCATGCTCCTAGGCGGTGGAAAAATTTAGGATGTATATTTGGGGATCCAAATTTCAATTATATACCGATCACAAACCACTCATGTATATGTTAGGCGACAGTTCATCTAATAAAGCTTCATCCAGATTAATTAGACTTCTTGCAAGGTTACAGGAATTCAATTTCGAAATTAAGAATATTCCTGGAGGTAAAAATATTAGAGCGGACTGTCTTACACGTTTGCCTGTTGAGAATGATACGTTTGCTAATGATCAGTCTGTCAATGATGATTTCGATTGTGTTTTTTCTGTGACTGATGTGATACAAGAGTTGAACCTTTCTGAAGAGGAATGGATCAAATGCTATAATGAAGACTTATGCTTAAAAAGAGTCAAAAAGTTCTTGGTTAATGGATGGCTGTGTGACCGTAGTATGTCCATACAAGATAGATCATTCTCTCAAGTGGCTCATGAATTATCTCGTCAATTATATACTGGTCAGATAAGACAAGTTTATTCCACCAGAAGGTATAAGGGACAAAATAATTGCTCTTACCCACCAAGGCCACTTAGATATTTTCTGTACAGTTCGTAAAATCAAAGAAACTTACTGGTGGCCTGGTATTGACACTCAGGTAAAATTATTTATTGATAAATGTCCAGAGTGTTTATGTTCTGATAAACATTGGCGTTCCTCCACTTCACCACTATGTCCTGTTGATTGGCCAAAAGGTCCTTGGCAAAAGATGGGCTTGGATTTCTCAGGTCCATTCAATTTATTAGGATGTGACTCAAAATGTTTAGTTGTTGTAATTGATTATTTCTCAAAATGGCTTTACTTTGCGTTTGTGAAAAATTTGGATTCTTGTTCTGTTATTGCTTTTTTGCAACGTGTATTTTTGATACAGGGGTTGCTGAAGCAAATTGTCACCGACAATGGCACCCATTTTGTTTCTAATGAGTTTGAGAATTTTCTTGGTGAAAATATGATTAATCACACGCTTGCACTTTTATACAGTCCAGCATCCAATGGTTTAGTTGAGCGTGCAAACAAAATGTTAAAGGAGGGTGTACAAACTGCTATTGCCAACAAGTTAGACGTTTCAAAATATATCAGTCAGAAAGTGTGGAGTTACAACACTACCCCTCACTCGACTACTGATGTTTCACCTTACGTGTTACTCAGAGGAAGAAAACCAATTTCTTCTCTTAATCCTTCCTGGTCGATTGATAAAATTGATTATACATCCAGTTTAGATTTACATAAAGTCAGAAACCATGTTGAACACAAACAAGCGTGTTATAAAAGAAACTATGATGAAAGAAAACATGTAAAAGAGGTCCCTTCGTCTCCCGGGGAGTGGGTTCTTATAAAGAAATCTACTAAATTCACAAAAGGTCTAAATTCACGGAACCTGCTAAAATTCTAAAGGTGGCTCGTATGGCTGTTCTTTTGGAAGATCGTGGATGGTGGAACCGTAATGCTTTGATCAAATTAACCAATGAACAGGCTAAAATCATACTCAACAAGTTTAAAACTCAACCAGATAAAGATTGGTTTGATTTAGGCGATTTGACAGCTGTTTGTAACAGTAATGAAAATTATGTTGCTTCCTCTTCACCTCCTTTATGGGATAGAGGGGACTATGTCACAAGCTGTTCTGATAGCTCTGTTTGTATTGATTGCAATGTTCCTTCAAATAATTGTAATCTTTCCAATACTTCTGGTGAACATATGCAACTGAGAAGTAGTTCTCGCATTAGAACGTCTCCTTTTCGTTCTGAAGATTTTATTTATTACTAAATGCTCATTCTTTTGGTTCTCTGTGTTATAGGATGTGGGGTGTGTGTGGTAAGTTGTGAAATCCTATCTCCTGTAAATAAAGTTGTCTTACTTTGTATTATGATGTATTCAGTATTCTAGGGTTCTCTGCCGGCAGGAATCTAAATTCTTGTTCTTGCCAATGTCATATTTTACCAGTTCTTTTGTTGGAGCTGTCGTGGGTCACTAGCTCCTGAATACATTTATTTTCATATTTTTATGCTTTGACTCTCGCTTTTTACTTTGTTCGGACCTTCTTACACAGACAGAAGTGCAATATTGAGCCAGACACTGCCAGAAGATACGACCTGACATCACACACACAAAGGTTGGCCACATCATACTCACCAATAAGCCAGGCCCTCTCCGGTAGTAGTTGTGACATCAGCTAGGGTATGGTGCTGTTCAGCAGTATGCATGAGTCATTTGCAGATCCTAGGAATCTGCCACAGATGTGTGTGATGTATAAATCCGATGAACAAACCACTTACACATTGATAGAATGGAAGTGCTTCCTGTTTCTTTAAACCTGTTTTCTGACTTGCGGTGGCACTAAGGCAATTTGTGTGCCATCAATACCTTCAACCACATGTAGGATGCAACCAAATCCATAGGATTACTTCCACTAGATTTTAGAACACGTATGGAGTACTCTCCACATATTAGACCCTTTACTGCTTCACCTACTTCACTTGCTGACCGGGATATACTCCTCCGAGTCATCCTCGAGATATTTGCTTTTAATATATTACCCTTGAGGCAAATCAACCGAAGTATTTGCCTTATTTGGGATGGATGCTACTTGTAATTCACGCTATTAAGCAGAGCACGGATTCTTTATGCCCTGAGGAAGTCGTTTGGGCATTTACCCTAAGACGAAACACGTGTTGGCTGCAAACATCTTGGTCTTCTTGGAAACATGATCTACTATGTCAAATCCATGAGGGGAGATCCTGACAACTGAGACAATAAAGAAGAACATTTTCTTATACATATGGATTGGACTTTGTCTTTGAAATACTGATATCTTTATTTTGAATACTGACTTGTTCTTGCTCTGAACCGATTTATTGTTTTTGCATTTATCTTTTGTTACCTACTGTAACGGAGGATTATTGGGACATTGGTGGCTGTTTCCCTTTCTGTTCCCTGGAGCACTTCCTTGTTTTGCCTTCTATACACACAAATATTGATTTTGCGTGAATGTAACCTAGCCACGGTTCGAGGTCTTATTCAAATCTTTAGGAGTCACCCTTCACATTGGCCAAAACTTCACATCTGGGGAACTGGATATAGTTGTCCATGTGTCTCATCATTGCTGAAAGCACATCACATAGTACGCCACTAAACATAAGTTGTGACATTCCACCAGATATAGCCACAGTGTACTGAAAGGAACCTGTGGCTAGGAAATGCAGTGCAGCTATGAGTTTTACCAATGGTGTTGGAGATGTGGGATAGTTTCTTTGAGGGCATAAATGAGGCTCCAACTGGTCACATAAATCTTGTATTGACTGCCTATTAAGACAAAACTTCCTGATTACGTCTCTTTCTACCCTAGTTTGAAGGTCTGGAAATGGCCAGTATACTGGATGCTGTTGTCTCCTCCCTCTGCCAGGGTACCTGTGTGTGGAGTGTACAGACATATGGATATTGGTCACAGTATCCACAATAATAATTTTCCTGGGAGACTTCAATCTCCACTGGAACAATTCAAATGATCATGGTGTAAGCTGTCTTAAATCTTTTCTGTCAGATCAGAATCTGTACCAAATCTGTGACAGTCCAACTCACAACAAGGGAGAGACATTAGACCATATCATAGCTAAAACGAGCACTGTATCACTAGAATCCATCACCCCATGTGACTGGACAGACCATTACAGCATTGTATTCACTATCAATATCGAGATAGCTACAAAATCGGGCCAACCCACAAAAACAAAACAATGGAAAAGGAATATACAAAATATTAACCCCAACGACCTGGTAACCGTTGCAACTCCGCCCTAATCCCTACGACAGACATGAGTGACGTCCATGACCTCACGGTCTCTTACAATTCCACTATGCTTGAAATTCTTGATTCCACAGCGCCCCTACAAGAAAAAAAAGTTTCCTCCAAAATCTCCAAACCATGGTTCAACGAGAACCTGAATTCTGATAGGCGCAAGCTAAGATCAGCTGACTGTCTATAGAAATAAGCATCCTCCACTGATCGCCTACAACCCCTCAGAGTGCTGAGGAACTCATACAACAGAAAGATCCTAAAGGCCAAGGCAGACTTTTTCAAAACCCAGCTAAACCAAGCCATTAACCGCCCCAAAAAACTATTTGAAATCATCAGACAACATGCGTGCAACAAGCCTATATCTTTGTAACTAAACGATTCGGCTACACTTAACTGCAATGAGCTGGCCAAGTTCTTCCTAGAAAGGACAAAAGCCATTGCATTCGACATCCAATCTAAAAAGGTCATTCCACAACCTATTGCTCATGATACTAAATTTTACTCTCAGAAAAAGGTCCATTTTAGTACTCCGACGGAAACCCCAAAAAACAATGCCTCTTGGCACTCCTTCTCGCCCATCCCTGAACAAGAAATCTATAACACTCTTCTAGTGATTAACCCCTCCAATAACTTCTCTAACCCCTAACTCCTTCTTTATTCAAAATGATAAAAACATCCATTCTACCCCTATGGTCAAAGATTGTAAACGCCTCTCTGAGACAAGGCTCCATACCAGACTGTCTTAAAGTAGGACAGGTCACACCCATACTAAAGAAATCCAAATCTCTACCCTCAGAACTCAACAACTCCCGCCCTATATCCAACATCTCCACCCTGTCGAAACTGCTGGAAAAATGTGTACAAATACAATTATGTAATCCAAATCGAGAATTTCAACCTCCTAGACAAACACCAATCCGGCTTCCGTCAAGGTCACAGCACGAAATCTGCACTCACCCACATAATGGATGACATACTAAAAATGCTAGACCGCTATGAATCATGCCTATTGATACTTCTGGACTTATCATCCGCTTTCGATACGGTCGAGCATGACAACCTATTATCCCTACTGGAACAAAGGATGGGCCTTACTGGCCCAGTGTTACAATGGTTCACCTCCTTCCTAAATAACAGAATACAAAGAATCAAGATGAAGCAAGATAAAGCATTCACTCTCTTAACCCTCCATGGTCACCATATGGGTTCCACAGGGATCAGCACTCTCACCCATTCTTTTTAATTTACTCATGGAGCCCCTGGCAAACGCATTGAACTCTGCAAGCATTCCATATCACCTGTACGCGGACGACATCCAACTGTGTATGAAAATCTCCTCACCAGATGACTTCATCACCCTCAACGCTATTCTACAGAATACTCAAACTGGCTCACTGGCAACCACCTCATGCTCAACACCAAAAAAACTGAATTCCTGCTCATCTCCCCACCCAACCACACACCCAAGATAGACGTATGTTTGAAACATCTAACTTCCTTTGATTGTGCTCCCCACATCGACTCCGTGAAATCTTTGGGAGTCACCATAGACAAACACCTCAACATGCAGGCGCAAATCACTAATGCCACCAAGTGAGCCAATCACCAGATGAGTATACTAAGGAAACTTAAACCCTTTTTAGCGCAGACCGACTTGTTACCAAGATTGGGTTATAGAAGCACCACTCTATGCGGTCTCCCCAAATACAAAGTGGCCCCACCGAGGGCATCGCTTAACGCTGCGGCCAGACTGGTCTCAGGATCTAACAGAAATAACCACATTTCTCTGACCTTGAAAGCTCTGAACTGGCTGACCTACGAGGCAAGAATACACCTAAAGATTGCCTGCATGACCCACAAAGCCCTGCGTAGCAATACCCCCAGTTACTTAGCACTAAAGCTAGAGCGTTCTGGAGAATGCAGGCAATTGCGAAGTGTGAGTTCACTACTACTGAAACCACAACCCCTCCATAAAAAGAGAACTGGTTGCAGAGCTTTCTCAGGGATCGCACCGAAGATTTGGAACTCTCTACCGCCAGTGATACGTGGAATCCCCTCATTTATCACCTTCAAAAAAGAAGTAAAAATGCTTCTAATGAACAAACTCACCTCCTAAGACTTTAATGCTAAGTCGACTACTAGTCACCTATGCTACCCAGCTATTACTGCCTACCTCTTTTGTATTGATTGACGAATACCAAATGTACATATACTACCTCAACCTCCTAATGTTTAATAGCGGTGTGTGGATCATTCTTTATTGATTACCAGTCACCTATGCTATCCATATATTACTATCTATCTCTATTGTACGGAATGGCTAATACCGAATGTATGTATACTACCTAAACCATCTAACGTTTAATATTTGTATAGTGTAAAGCGCTCCGATAATCACGTGGGTCGTGTTCAGGCTATATAAAACTTTATGAATAAAAAATAAATAAATAAATAATAAAATTTACCAAGAAACACCCAAAGGTCATGTGACCACACATACCAGCATATGTTAGCACTACACAGCAATTCCCATCACGCTTGCATAAGATACAAGTGCATACATATCAACATTTGGGGTGAGGAAAGTCGGACAGATACCGGACAATGATCTGGAGGAGGAGATTCACCCACTGACCACTATTGTGGGAGAGGCCAAGCCAAGCAGAAGACAGCCTCAAATAAGATATTGATTGTCTTGAGAAATACGTGAGTCACCTGCATGAATTGGATCGATTGCCAGTACTACAGGTTCCACCTATCATCCCCGATCTGGACTTCACACGTGTCTGTAACAGCACTGTGAACATCATTCAAACTTCTATTGTATAATGGACATCGTCATGTTGTGGAGTCTGCACTGCACACATAACTACTGTCACGGTCGGTGTACAGTGCACCGCCATAAGCGTGTGTTCATGCACAGTAATGTACTGAAGTTTGATTATTTGTATAGGCAGTGAAATGGTATCATACATCAGGTGACATGTTCCATCATAGTTGCACTGGTGAAGAGGCACTTAGAAGATCGTTTTCTATGTGATTTTCAACACTGATATGGCAGATTCCTGACCTCACTAATGGGACATGCCAAAACGCCAACCCCGGCGAATTTAATCTGTGGGGTAGGCGGCTTCCTCCACGGCAGTCATAGCCATAGGCTAACGTTGGATAATGTGACAGCAGCGGCCCAAGGGTTGTATCTCTCTACATAGAAGAACAACTATGGGGATGCCTGAGCTTGCAAATTGGGACATGCTGATTCGCTAACCGCCGGCTGATTTAAACTACGTGGTAGGCGGCATTCTCCACAGCGGTTACAGCCATAGGCTAACGCTGGATGTGAAAGCAGGGGTCCATTGGCTGTGGCCGTCTACACAGAAGACCGACAATGTGGGGCGTATGTTTTCATTGCAGTTTGAAAATCAAATCACTTGCCTCCAGACACTGCTGCTTACACCTCCTCCTCAAGGTCAGCTGCTGTTTGCCATTCTCGGGAGCTGTCATGGCACGCTGTACAGGGGCAGGGCCCCTGCCTTCACTTCAGAGGAGCTGGAAACACTGGTGAAGGAGGTCTATGGCTCACCAGAGGAGCAGGTGAGTACTGCTAATACAGTCTGTACTCTGCACCAAATATCCTATCCTATCCCATAGGCCACAATTGTCAGACATACCTTCGTTGCGCCTTCCTAAAAGCTAAAGAACTACCTTTCCCAGAAGGCCGAGTCCCGAGGAGAGGGATTTAAGCGTCAGCGGCGCACAGGAAGCCGCGCGTAATTGAAGATACCAGGAACTCTCGCAGCTGCGAGAGCAAGAAGACCGAAGGAGTCCGAGGTCGCCGGACTTGGCAGAGACTCCAGAGGATCCGTATCTCGAACCCTGAAGGACCGTAAGCCCGGAGAGAGATGCCATAGTGGGACTCGGTGGAGAGTGTAACCACGTGTCCCCGTTTCCTTGGTGCGGACGGCGAGTCCGCAAGACATTCGGTGGCGGTGTCCACAGAAGGTGAATCCTTTTTCTCCCTGCACTTCCCAAGGGGCTGCTCAGCCCGCTCACCCTGCGCTGGGCTACTGTTCACGGCGGCGGTCTCAACCGCGTGTTCCGTAGCTCAGCAACGCTCCGCTCTTGTGCTCTCCAACAAGGTACTGATTTGTGGATAGAAGGAGGCGGCGGAATACAGCGGTGGTCACAACCACGTATTACCGAACGCGCTCGCAAACTACTTATGCTTTTTTCTCGTCTTCCCTTATTTTGAATTTGCACCTTATAACTGAACCCTGTCAGGTGCGTGGTGACCCTGGATTATTAAACCATTTTGCATGGCTACCCTGTGATAACTGTTGAACACTGCCATGTGACACTGGTGACTTGTTTCCCCTGGAATTGGTAGCTACTGAAAAGGGCGACTGGCCTTTGGAGCCTCTGGGTTGAGGTGGAGATAACCCGACCAGAGAAAAAGGCGCAGCTGCCGTTCTATGCCAGCCCGTCAATCCATGCTCCTTCTCCGGGAAGGGTAATCTTGATATGTTGGGGGTGAACGGGAAGGTCTTTTGTATGGTTAAGAAGGAGGGTTGATCAGGTGTTGATGCTTGTGTATTTGTATCGTTCCAGGTGTATGCTTACAGGGCGCGTTCATGCATAGCCATCCGGACCCCTGCTACCCTTTTCCAGGTAGAGGCGCATTGTAGCATTAGCGAGAAGGGTTGAGAGTAGTTAGAATTCATGTATTGACCCTGTTGTCTTTGTCGTTTCAAGTTTCCTTTCCCTCGCAGTCCTTCCCTTTCCCTTCCCTCGCCTGATAATTCGAATGCCCTGTACATATGATTATTCTGGGGACTTGGTAATATCAGGAGGTGGACACTTTAATCTACAGCGACTGAATCCTGCGGAGCCGGGCCTGACAACAATGTGGCTCAGAGTCCCAGACTGACATCAGAGTTTAGTAAGTCAGATAGTGTGCCCTCTACATTGGACAATCATGTCATGGTTAATGTGGCACTGTACTTCATGGACTTCACGCCACCATATTGATGTGTAATCAGTTCTAAATCCTACACAGGTTGCATGCACATATCTATGCATGTATAATTGTTAAGTTGCCTATGATTCATTTGCTAATCAGTACATTCCAGGTGTGTTTTCAAATGTATAGGCTTTACAGCCTAACTTGTGTATGTTTCCTGCAACTAGCATGTGATATATGTGAATAGTCCCACATATCACTCAACACACAAGGGGCCTCACCAAACTGTTGTCTGCGAGATACCAGCACCTCAACGACCAATTCAGAGTGACCCACAACAGTTATGTCACATATAGGATGGCCACAAGATGTACTGTTAGGTATGGAAAAAATGGAGATATGACAGTTAGGTCACATATAGGATGGCCACAAGATGTACTGTTAGGTATGGAAAATGTGGACATATGATGGTCATGTGGGAACAGTATGCTCAGGCTGCAGAGAGCAAACCCTGACAATGAGTTGTGCCCTGTATGGTCCATGGCCCAGGCTGTAGCAGAGATATTGTGACTATGGAACTGATGCACAGAGTAATCTGCTGTTTCTCATTTGTGGCCTACATTAGTGTAACTATATCATGAGTAGGCCTAAATTCATTTAGTATTACTACAGTTGGTATGGTGCATGATGAGGTACTCTGACCCGAGACTACTGTCCATGGACCCATATTGTAACTGTGTCATTGCCTTAGGATAGGGATCTTACTCTCACATGTCTGAGATTTTACTGTCCTACGAGTGACGCTAGCAATGTTACAGGAAATTTGCTTATATGAAACATGTTCACTGTAGATAGTTGGTTACATCTGCAGTGAAGTTTAGAAGTGCATTACCAGCTGTGTTAGAATGAGCAATATTGTAGTATGTACAATGGTGTGTTGATGTTGTCCCATACATACTGCCACATATGACATACGGTATGTCTCGTGATGACAGGACTTCCCACACATGCAGATGTAGTATGATGTCCAAATGAGTAAATCACAAGCCCACTGATCATCAGAGTGGGAGGTCTCAGTGACACACGAGCCAGCCCTTTCTTTGTGACCCAAATCTTGGAATGTAGTCAATGCAATGGTAGCACTGATGTATTGGACTGTTTGAATATAGTCATTTGTTCAGACTGTTCAAGTGTCTGTTCAGTGATGCACTAGTACTGTACCCTTCAGGAGGACACAATGGTGTGCTGTGTTACATGGTAACTCGTTTCAGAGCACATGTGTGGGCCAGGGCTACGTGATGTCAGTGGGCTGGCCGTGTCAATATAGGCCTTATCAGGATTGAGGATAAACCTCAGATGACGTAAATAGTGTGCAGTAATGCTTTTTGTGGTGCTCAGCATGTGCGCCTTATACATGTAGTGTGTGCAATATAGATCGATGGTTATGCTAGCTGTCTACAACCTCTGTGTCACCCTAGCAGATAACTTATATCTTGCATGTCTACTCAGTCTCTTCATATATTGCATCCATACATGTTAAAGCCCCTCAGAAGTTGTCCATGTGGAAGGCCATCACCCAGAAGGTGCAGACTCTGAGGGTCGCTTATCCGAGAAGTGTTCACAGCAGAAATAGGTGAGAGGATCTGAGACACTGGACCCATAAAATCGTGGAGGTCCATCTGGGGCTGTCCTCCCAAGGCAAAAGGGGTGTGCACTGTACCCTGAACCCTCCCTAAGGGCCCGCATACTGGTGGTGGGATATCCGGACCTTGATGGGCAATTAAGAGCCTAAAAGCAGCTAGGAGGGTCTGAGTATTGGCCTGAGTGAAGAATTCTGCATGACCACCTATCTTTTGTTACAGGCAGCTATTTCCCCATCGAGCTTGAAAGTGACACATGTTCCACGCAATGGGAGTGTTGTTGCATATGTAGGTCTGGTAAGGTGCATGGTGATAACCGTAGACTATTTCCATGTGACCAAGAACTAAGCAGGGTCCAGTCAAATGTCAGTTTCCAGAGTTGTCACTGTGAGAAGTTGGCCTGGTATATGCTGTCCACTAGTTATAGTGGGCACCTTGCACCAGTCCAAACAACCCTTATTGATGATTAGGTTAAAGACAACCTTTATTGAAAGCTATCCTAGTGGTAGCTATGGAGAGCAGCCTTCAGGCTAAGTCTCGAAGGAATGTAATGCAGGTTGGTTTACCAGATTATAACCTCCTGAATGACCAAATAAAAGGAGAACCACACAAGGTATATATAAAATATATGTATTTATTTCTAGACACTCTCTACTAACCTCTTTATGGGATTAGAGAACATGATACACAATATTAAAGCACTAGAACGACAGTAAATAGCGCAATACACATTGGGCTCCAGGGGGAGACCAAACCATATACTAAGAAAGTGGTATAACAACCACGACTTGACTAGACACAGTGCCTAGAGCACGTAGAATCGCTGGGACCCCAAGGAACTACCCAAGGTAGTGACAAAGGGGACCCACGGGGGACGCGTCCAGTGTGAGAACACAGGCGCAAGCTCCGTACAATCCTATGGGAAAGTCGCAGTTGGAATTTTAAAGCTTAAGGACACTTAGGAGGGGACTTTGAGCAAACCCTTTCAAACATAGAAGGTGCTAAGGCCAGCACCCATGTGAGCACCAGAGTACTCATGTTACCTACCCAGGGAAGCCGGGTGCATAGGTGTCAAGTGATGTCGGGAATCTCCGTTGTTTTCAATGGCGTTATGCTGCAAAGTGCTGCTGCCAGGAAGATGAAAAGTGTCCGGTGTGATCCAAGCCTGGATCAGAGCTGAGAAGAACCTGAAAGCAGAGGGGACAGAATCTGTGTCCCTTCAGGGTGACCAGGGGCTCGGTAGACGAATGCCCACCGATGTCGGGTGTTTCAGGTGAGATGAGGTGAAGCTTGACTCTACAGCCACAGGGACCAGGAGATGTCGACGATGACCAAAGTTTGCAGGCGAGCTGTCCCACGAAGGATGTCGAGTGCTGGGCGGTCAGTGTCCGAATTGGAGAACAGCAATCCTTGGCAACTGCAACCCAAGCGGTCAGAGAAGAGATGCTTCGGTGTGGACTAGCAAGGTCCTGGGGACTCCCCAAGCGATGGAGAGTCAGGGCACATCTGGAGCAACCAGGAAAGCTCACTTAAAGTTACAGTTCCCTCCTCAGTGACCCACAGGTGGAGGGACCAGGGATCGCGTACGGACCCCGAGAGGAATAACGAAATACCAGTCCACAGAACACTCGTGGAGTGTAGGTCAGTAATCTTCAGTGAAATCACTGCTTGGGGTCTGGCCTATAAGTAGCCCAAAGCACAGCCTCAGGGATAGCCAAACAGCATATGCTGCTGAAAATGTGCATGGTGTCCAGGGGTATGGGTTGCACGGTCCCCACGAGGGCTGCGGGTCTCAGGTTTGCTGAGAGCACTAGTCAACCTCAGGGAAGCTTGGGAACCCACCTACTGTGTTGCAAAATCTTCGGAGTCCTTCAGGAGCTGCGTAGATGCAAAATGGTCAGATGCATTTCGGGTGCCTGCCTTGCAGGGGAGTAACCCCTTTACACCAAGATTCTTCGGTCATCCAACGTAGTGTAGATAGTTGAAGTACTTGCTTTCAGTAGCAGTTTTGTCCAGGTAAAACTAAAGTTCTGTAGCCAGGGGTTCCTACTTTATACCCAAGGAAGGGGTGGGACAAACTCTGGGGACCCACCTATGGGACGGTCAGGACAGAGGGGTGGCTACACCTATGTCCTTTGTTCAGTTTCGCGCCAGAGCAGGGGCTGATAGCCTCTGCAACCGGTTTGAGCTGGACTATGCACAGGGACACCAAATGTGCCCCCAGTGCAGACATCAAAGTACTCCCAGAGTGCACCCACCCAGCCCCTATACACTAAAGCCTGTCTGGGAGGTGGTCACACCTCTTTGTGAAACCTATTGTCCAGCCATTCCCTGCCGGAGTTTCGTCCAGCAGCAGGAGGGCAGACTCATGTCTGTGGCTGGCAGCATCCATTTTGTGATGCCAGGGTTTGTAAAGCTGGTACCGGGTGTACCGGTGTTGTCATATTTCTCCCTCTAGTAGGGTGGAATCATACCTCCAACACCAGTTACTGGTGTGGAGGTATGATTCCAAGGTGTTTGACACCAAACGCAACATGTTTCCATGCAGCCGTTTTAAAGTTAGCATTTACTGCGAGGTTATAATGCACTTTAAATATATATGGTTGGCTGCAGCACAAACAACCCAGAATATAGGTTCCGAAGGCTGCAGAGGGGCTTTTCTCATGCATGGGCACCCTCTCACATTAAACTCAGCATCCTGCCTTCAGGATTGATGAGGCATGCCATAGGGTTGACTGATAGGTTTATATGTGCAGTGATTTAGAATAGAACCTATACCTAAGTAAGGGGTGCATGCACCACCTTACACAGGCTGCAGTAGCAGACCCATGGTGTCAGTTTGAATGGTCTCTCAGGGGTGGCATAATACATGCTGCAGCCCCTAGGAGGCCTCTGGGGTACCTATGCCCTAGGTACATAGTATACCATATACTAGGGACCGATAAGGGTACCCCAGATTCCAATATGGAGAGTACCTAAAGTACATGCAATCAATTTAGAGGAGAAAGCAGCTAGACTGGGGTCCTGGATAGCAGGATGCCAGTCAGACTAAGTCAAAAACAGGGATACATCAGCAAAACGTGGGGGTAACCAGAAGAAGCAGATCCTACTCTCCTACTGCCACTACACACATACAGGCAGACACCACACCAGTAGACACAGTCACTACACACATACAAGCAGATACCACACCAGCAGACAGAGCCATTACACACATACAGGCAACATCACACCAACAGACACAGCCACTACCGACATCACACACCCTTGTACTACACCCACATCACCAGTCACAGACACATCACACATTGGCAAGGGACAGGAACATTCATCACCCAAACACACACAGAGACATTCACAAACAGCACACGCATTCACACCGTGATGGTCCGACCGCCTCCGACAGGACACTGGAAGCCAGTCTGACCGGCCTTGTAGTGAGGCCCATAGTCTTTCACTTTGCCAAAGCAATTTTGTATACATTTGTAATTTTGCGACTGTGTACCTGATGGATGCCTTGTGGAGAAGTGTATGATCAATACAGTAAGCCTGAGGTGGTTATGGTGACAAGCCAAAGGCAGTAGGCCTGACTGGTTCACTGGGAAAAATCATGCAGGGTGTCAAAGTTTTGATCTGTTTCTTCTGAAAAATGATGACAAAGCAGTAGCCCTGACTTATTTATTTTGAAAAGCATTTGTTAAATCAAATGCGCCTTTCACAGGCTCCAGTCTAGACAGGTATTTTGTTACCTGAAATTCCCCAGATTACAGTAATATGCAAGGGTTTTGGTGTTGGTCTACCCTTCTCACAAACCCTAAGGGTACAACATTTTGCACTGTGATAACGTTTATCAGATCTTAAGAAAGAGGCTGTATATTGTTTTGACAACTATAATTTTGTACATATTTGTAATTTTATAACCGTATGCATGATGATTGCCAACTGATGTGCACTTAAGAAGGCCTGTGCTGGGGGAGGAGCCTAGCGCGCAACCAAGATGGCCGCGTAGGCTTGTGGCTCCCGAGGGCCTCCGCAACCTCCCACGTCTATCCTGTCATAATCCTGATTTTTTCGACGGGCTTTTGTTTATGATCTTGAGCTAAGGTGCCACTCGTTTTCCGAATCGAAATTGGACTCCGGGAACGGGTTTTTTGGCGATCTGAAGTTTGCGGCCTTCTCCGGCCTTGGTCCCGGACTCGGGTGGGTGAGGTGCCCGGCTGTGAAGTGAACAACAGCGGCATGCCAGGCTGGGCCTGCCCCGGACCCCGCACTTTCACTTTCGGTTTCGAGTTGGTCTACTGACACTGATGAGGAGACATTGGGAGAGCTGCGCCGAGTACGGAGTGCAAAGCCTAGTCTTGACCTGTAAACGGGCCTACTTCAGCTAACGGCCCGGATCTCCTAGCCTTCCTCCGGGTGCTGGAGGGTGCTGACCTTGCTGATCGCTGACGATGACGACAAGAGTGGATGGCGACAAACTGAAACCCAAATCTACCCGGAGGGGAGCCTATTCCCAGGCCAACAATATGGACCGCTATGCGCAGCCAAAGGGATCCCCTAGTGGATCACGTAAATCGCCTGAGCCGCCCAAGGAGGCCTCGGGCGCATCACCCGAATTGACTCTGCTGGATGTCATGGGGGCCATTGAGGAGATGAAGGTGACTGTGAACCAACAACTGGATACTCTGGCCAACAAATTGGACTCGGTGCTGATTGATGTCACCTTGGTCAGAGCGGACCTGTCGAAAACCAATGACCGGGTCGACTCGTTGGCCCAAGCGTCGTCGAGCCTAACGGTTGATGTGGCCGCTTTGCAGACGACGGTGCGGAGGTTACAGCTCACTAGTGACCTGACTGAGCGTCGCCTCGAGGACTCTGAAGGCAGGGCCAGGCGGAACAACGTCCGCATTATTGGCGTGCCCGAACGATCGGAGGAGTCTGCTGTGGATCTCTTTGTGGAGGATCTAGTGGTGACTCATCTAGCACCCAAAGGGCTGAGCAAGTTCTTCGCTGTTGAACGGGCCCACAGGGTTCCAGGGGGTGCGCCTAAGGTGGGGGCCCCCCCGCGGCCGATCATTGCCCGACTTTTTAATTTTCGGGATAGAGACGCTATCCTGCAGGCGTCGAGGGTGGCTGGGCCATTACGATTTGAGAACTCTAATGTTAGCTTTTACCCAGACTTTACGCAAGCGGTTCAAAAGCAACGGATGGGTTTCTCGGCCATCAAACGGCGCTTGAGAGACATGGACTTCAAGTATGCAATGCTATTCCCGGCTAGGCTGCGGGTCGAGCTAGATGGTCGCTCACACTTCTTCGACCGGCCGGAGGCGGTGGGAGAGTGGCTGGATGCCCTGCCCAAGAGTCAGGAGCCGGAGGGTCGGATGACGGAGAGCGGAGAGGGTCTGACGGAGTAGGAATGGAACAGTGATTTTGGCGCTGGACTGCACTGGTAACGATTTGCACCTGTGGCTGCACTGGACTCCAGTTTGTGACACTTTGCCCCGTGGTGTTTGGAGGTTGCGGGGGGCTTGCTGGGGCCCTTTCCTCCTTCTGGGGGTTCTTTTTTGTCCTTTTTGTAGTGAACTTTATATTGGGGCGACAGGCACACTGCAGGTTGGGGGGGCTGTTCGGGCTTACGCAGGGGTGCAGGGAGGGGGGAGTTTTGTTGGGGTTGATGGGGTGGGGTTGGGGGTTGTTTGTTTGTTTCACAAGGCGGGGTAATATTTCATGTTGTGCTACTATGATTGTGCTCCCCGGGAGAGGGATGTTTTGTGTTGGGAGGGATGGGGGGTAGGGGGCTGAAACTTCTTTCCTGGAATGTGAATGGGCTGGGGGACAGGATAAAGCGGGGGGTAGTCCTGCAGTTCTTGAAACGTATTTCGCCTGACATTGTGTTCCTGCAGGAAACGCACCTCATAGGGAACTCTTTCCATGCCATGAACAGACGAGGGTATCGCCTTCTGGCCCATTCTGGTTTCACCTCTGGCTCGAGGGGAGTGGGCATTTTAGTCAGGACCTCTCTCCCGTTGGTGGTGGATGAGGTGCTCCACGACGACAGAGGGCGCTACACTGCGCTGGTGGGGAGGTGGGAGGGTAGGTTGATTACGCTGGTCACGGTCTATGTGCCGCCGGGCCTGCAGACGGCCACCTATGCCGATTTGGGACGCCTGCTGCTTGGGCTTCCGGGGGGGTGTTGGTCCTGGGGGGGGACTTTAACGCTGTGGTTTCCGGAGTTGAGGATCGATACCCCCCTAGGGACCTCCCTCGGGCCCAGAACTGGCTGGGGGGCTTTCTGGATACCCTGGGACTGATAGATTGCTGGCGGTTGAAACACCCTGGACAGGCGCAGTATACCTTCCATTCCGGGGCCCATGGTAGTCTTTCGAGGCTTGACTATATGCTAGTGCCTGCGGCCCAAGCTGGGATGATCGGGGAGGTGCGACATTTGGCACGCGGTATATCAGATCACTCCCCCCTCTTGTTACACCTAGATATCGCCCTGGGGGCGGAGGGGAGGGTGGCGCCGATCAACCCCTGGTACCTACGAAACCCCATGATTCGTGCAGACCTGGTTAAGTCTCTGGAGCACTACTTTAATGACAACGTGGGGTCGGTGTCTTCCGCCATCTCCCTTTGGGAGGCCTTTAAGACGGTGCTCCGGGGCCAGGCCCTATCTCTCATTTCCTACACCAAAAAATGCGCTGCGCAGGAGGTTGTTCGGCTAGAAGATGAGATCACTGAGTTGGAGAGTGATTTGGAGCAAGGTGTTACGGATGATAGATTGCATGTGTTGGAGCTTAAGCAGGCCGACTATAAGGCGCTGGTTACTGAATCTGCTAGGAGTATGAGCAGGGAGCAACAGGGGCGTTTGTATGATATGGGTGATAAGGCCGGGAAGTTGATTGCTTGGTTAGATTAGAAGGAGAGAGCGAGTCGAGTGGTACCGGAGGTTGAGAGGGTGGACGGTGTGTGTGTGACGGACCCCGGTGATATAGTTGATTGCTTCGCGGAGAATTTTCACGGGGTCTACTCTCCGGTCTCAGAGCGCTCGGAGGAAGACTCTCGACTGCTGCTTCGAGACATCGCTCTGCCTTCCCTATCTGATGAGGATAAAGTATTGATGGATGCGGCCCTGTCGCCAGATGAGATTGCTTTGGCCATTCGCTCTATTGCCTCGGGTAAGGCCATGGGTCCTAACGGACTTCCCATCGAATTATACAAGTTGCGCCCAGATGTGATTGCGCCTTATCTCCGAGACATGTTCCTTGAGGCTAAGGCAGCGGGCTCCCTCCCCCCTGACCAACGTCTTGCTACTATTGTGGTTATCCATAAGGAGGGGAAGCCGCGGGATCGGTGTACTTCTTACAGGCCCATCTCCTTGTTAAACGCGGAGCCCAAAATCCTCGCCAAGGTACTGGCCAATCGTCTGATCCGGGTTGTGGGCGACCTGATTCATCAGGATCAATCCGACTTTATACCCCACCGCAATACCGCTTTGAACCTGCGGCGATTGCATGGCGTCCTTGCTCGCGCTCCATTCATTCGTGAGCCGGCCATTTTGGCGTCCTTGGACGCTACCATGGCGTTTGATACCTTGGAATGGCCGTACATCTGGGCAGCATTGGCGAAGTTTGGTTTTGGCCCGGGTTTTATCGGTTGGGTGAAATTGCTTTATGACAATCCACTGGCACAGGTGGTGGTCAACGGACGTGTGTCGGCTCCCTTTGTTTTGGGTAGGGGCACCCGACAGGGATGTCCACTGTCGCCTCTTCTTTTTGCGCTTTGTCTGGAGCCCCTTGCGGAGTGGTTGCGGTGGGAACCCTCGATTCGTGGCCTTAGATGGACGCCTGAATACGAGGATCGGGTCTCCCTATACGCGGACGATATCCTTTTGTATCTTGCATCACCGCGCAAATCGCTCATTGTGTTGGTGGATGTTTTGAGCTCCTTTGGTCGCAATTCCGGATTGGTCATCAACTGGGCTAAGTCCTGTGTATACGTTCTTTCCGGGGAGGCCCCCCCCTTCCGCGGGGGTGCCCTATCCAGATTGCGCCGTCGGGATTTACGTATTTGGGAATTTTTATAACACTGGACCCGGTGGCCCGCTACGAACGGAATCTTCTCCCCCCCCTTCAGCGCCTAAGGGCGGATGTGGAGGGTTGGCGGCGGTTGCCGCTCTCGCCACTTGGCCGGACAGCACTGTTCAAAATGATGTCGCTGCCACGCTTTTTGTACGCCCTGCAGAACACCATGGACGTAGTGCCGGCCCGTTATTTTCGGGAGGTGGAGTGTCTCCAGCGTCGATTGTTTTGGGATGGGCGGCCGCGGATTGCTCTTGCCAAACTAACTCTACCGTGGTATGATGGGGGGGTCGCCCTCCCTGACATTAAGCGATATTACTGGGCCTCCCAGTTGGCTGCCGTCAATCACGGGATGTATGGCCCTGCTTTGAACCCGGCTTTTGAGATGGACAAATTGCTATTGCCGGGCGGAGACTATAATCGAGCGCTATACTCGGGGTCCCTTGATGCGCGGTTGACGGGCCCGACGCGGGTCGCGGTACAGGTGTGGCATGCAGCAAATGCGGCGATGGGGTGGAGGGATCGTTTGACTCGGGCTACGCCATTGTATGCGTCCCAGCGTTTGGGTTATCTGTATACTACGAAAGGCTTTGATAAGTGGGATACGATTGGTATCAGCACGGTAGGGGATCTCTGGGCGAAAGGGAAATTTAAGACGTTCGACATGCTGAAAACTGAATACCAGTTGAATGATAGGGAATACTATCGGTATGCTCAGGTCCATCATGCCTTGTGTTCCGTGTTTTCGGACGTGGCGGCTATTCCGGAGCATTCCCCGTTGGAGGACAGGATATTGGACGGCTATGTGCCGGATAGCACCATTTCGCTGATTTATAAGAAGCTTATTAATGATCGGATGGGTTTGCTGGCTTCATTGCGGGAGACATGGATTGCCGACGGCTTAGAACTGGACGACGAGGATTGGGTATCGGCGGTGGCCTCCCCGAAAGAGGTGGCTATCCCGGCCCGGTTGCGGTTCGTCCAGCTTAAAATACTCCATAGAGTGTACGTCACGGGGCCTGCTCTGATGCGTATGGGGTATTCGGTGGATGGTTTGTGTAAGCGAGGCTGTGGACTCCTGGGGAGTTTCCTCCATATCCTGTGGGAGTGTCCGGAGGTGACTCGGTTTTGGTGCAGAGTGCATGCGGTGTTAGAAGAAGTCACGCATGTTGCCTTGTTGCCGGAGGCACGAAGATGTTTGCTGAATGTCTGGGAGCCGACTGATTACAATGTGACGCAGACGCAATGGGTGACTCTGGGCTATATGGTAGCGAAGCGTGACATTGCACAATTGTGGGGCTCCCAGAGGCCACCCACGGTCTCCGAGTGGAAAGAACACATGGACTGGTGTATGTTCAGAGAGAAAACGGTGTATGTGGCGAGAGGCAAGCCTGGGAAGTGGATTAAGGTGTGGGGTCCCTGGAACTCCTATCGTGGAGGTATATGCGCCCCGCCTCAGATGCGTGAGATAGATGCCGCTCTGTCTCCCTAGCCCGCGCATTCCTGTATGCTCCTGCGACATGCGAATTTGGTTTCTTCGGCCTTGCCCCCCCCCCTCTGTTTACCCGGGTTGGATTACTCCCTCGATACGAGGGGCACATGCTACTGCTATTAATTTCCTCTGCCTTGTGTGTTTGCTGTTTTTCGTTTCCTAAAAATATGAAACCTTTTTTGTTTGTTTATGGACTGTGGCTGCGGCCGACTGCGATGATTAACTCTCCAGTGACTCCCCTTTTTTGTTGCTTCATCGATCTGAATGTTCAGCTGTGCCTAGGGCTACACTGCATTTTAGCGGCCGGCCTGTTGGTTGTAGGCCCATACTTGTATTTCTCTGAAATTGTAATAAAGGTTTAAAAAAAAAAAAAAAAAAAAAAAAAAAGAAGGCCTGTGCTATTTAGGCTGTCAAGTCAATGATTAAGGCTATGGACCTTACTGGTTCATTGGGAAAAGGTTTTTGGGATTCTATAGGTTTGATCTGTTCAATACGCATAGGTATGGCAAAGAGAGTAGGCCCAACCTACTTATTGTGAAAAATATGTGTTACAGCCAATGGGCTGTTAAAGCTTGTATGCATGTATTTGGTAGCATGGTATCTCACAGATTACAGGAGTAGGTTTTGGCAGTGACAACCCCCTCAAATAAATGGCGGCAATAAAATATTTGCAGTATCATAATCCTTATTAGACCCTCTTATGCGTAATTTACACTGTTTTGACAACTGTAATTGGGTACATATTTGTAAATTCATTACTGTTTACCTGATAGTTGCCTTGTGGAAAAGCCTATACTAAATACAGTAGGTCTGAGTTGGTTAAGGCGACAAGCCAATAATGAAGGCTATAGGCCTGATTGGTTCATTGGGAAATGTTATTTCAGATGCCATTGGTCTGATCTGTGTATTAAGAAAAATGAAGACAAAAACAGCAGGCATGATATATAATCATTATGATACACATATGTTAAAGCCAATAGACCTTTAATGTTTGGATTACTATTCCACTGTTAAAGCTTCCAGAAATGTATTCTGTTACATGAAATCTCACAGATTACCTTTGTAGGCAATGTTTATGGTGCTGCTTACACTCTTTGAAAAACCCTAGGTGTAGAAGATTTTTGATGCTAGAATCTCTCTCTCTCTCTCTCTCTCTCTCTCTCTCTCTCTCTCTCTCTCTGCTCTTTTCTGCTATTGTTCTGTATGTGTATTATTTAAACTCTGCTTCTATCCATTTCATTTTTAGAGCATACTACCACTCCAATCACAGTGTTTACGGACCACTTTTTTCCTGCACATTTTACCTTCAGAGCGCCACATCTTGCGTGGCCACCAGCTTTAAACCAAGCGAATCTCATGGAAATGTATTGTCCAAAGTGTATCCTTGTTTTAGGATTCCAAGATGGCAACACGTTGGTTCTAAACTTGATGGCCATAGTATAATATTATGGCAATGACAGCTTATGTACAATACTATTGCAGTACAGCCACCTACTGCAATGTCTAATTGTATTTGTTAATGCAAGCATATGCTGGCTGTGTTTAGAAAGCCGTGTGTTTTTTCTACTTTTGTCTATTAATTCCTCTTGCATAGCTAGTTGAAATTAAATGTGTATTTTATTGTGGTTGAAGAAGTGGGTGAATTCAAGAATGCATCAGTGGGTGGATAAACGGATGCATACGTGCAACTATGAGTAACAAAGTGCATTTATGATGACTTCCTAACCCCATCAATGACTAAAACAGCACTTTTATTTATGAGCCAGACCTGTAGCCAGTGCTAATGCTTGTTTAAGTTCTTGACATATCTAAGACAGCAACATACCTCAGTGATCTCTACTTAACTTAAATATCCAACACAGCTTGGAAATCAGTGCTCCAACTGGATCAGATTCCAAGTTCAAGGCAGAATACCTCAATTGAGGTGGCAGATCTCAGTGGCTACAGCTTCCACCGTGCTCTGACCTCAGACTTGTCTAATACGTGAGGTTACAACAAATCTTGGACATGAAAATCAACAAGAGGATTGCCTTAGCTTTGTAAGGTTTCATTTACATTTTAGACTGATCTCTTTGGATCATTATATATCTTGCTTCTATATGTATATATACATATGACAGTGGACATGTACACATGCTTATAAACTGTTTTTTCCAAAAGGGAAGTTTTAAAATGTTGTTACAAATATTTATATTTTTTAAATTTGATACTCTTATCGAGAATATGTCAGTCTACTTTTAAGGTTGCCAATAGGATTTTGGCCACGCTATTCATGATTATAACTCTAACCTGGGCCTTAGCAGGTCTCTTATTATAATTAATCCTTCATTTGTGGAAACTACATCAAAAATTGCGTATTATGAGTTTCGCTAATAGGCACTAGATAGCTAGTATATACCAGGGCGTCACCAATGGTAACACATAGATATATACATTATATCCTTTCAGAAATTTCTACCACGCCAAGTAAATACGCACTTCATTTCGATATTCTGTCGCCAATATAGGGTAAGTGTCCCCATATCTCTATTTTCATGCCCGTATTTAACGCATAATTCACATGACATATGTAAGATTTTGTAGCAGACCGTCTTTTCTAAATCAGATTTGTTTTCGGTCTTGCTTCACATTCAGATTATATTGACTCTGCATCGCTCCGATTCCACGAGCAACTTTAGAATTTTCATTCCCTATTACAGCTAGATGTGTGGTTGTTTATGACAAGGTAAATGGCTCTCCGCAAACTAACTATGCACCATGTATTTTAAATTGATCCCCATGATAAGCAACACTGTTTGTACGTTTTATAAACAGTCGATACAGGTGGCTATCTGTGATACTTACTTGGGTTTATAACTGAAAACTATCTTCCATCTTTCCCCCAAAAATTGGTTGGTTTTTGTAAGGGTGAAACTGTTGAGAATGATCTGCCCATAGCTTACTGTGACATCACAACTCATGTAGAGATGAAATATGTATATTTGTAAATATTGTATATAGAGTAGGTGTATATACATGTGACTTGTAGTCAGTTGACCTTTTGAGTGTTTATGGATACTGTAGGTCATTTGTGTTTGTCTCTTATTATTTTTTAGGAATTGTGAAAACATGGCTACCTGATGAAGGCAGAACGCCGAAACGCGCGTAGACTATGTCTAGCCATGCCATATAATTAGATTGAGTATCTGCTGTTTAACCTTTCTTTTTGTTTTCCTTTATGTCGGTCATTAATTTGAGCACATTTATACATCATATGTAATGAATTACAAATGTATGAATGCATGTACAATTGAATATGCATAAAACTGAATTAATAGGACATGTATCCTTATATGCAGAAAAAGGAAAATAGATACATTATAAATATGTGCACGATTTTGTAGATTTATATAATAAATGAAAAAATCACTACTGCACTCTTAAGTTGTTTTTGGTCTTTTGACTGTCACATGTATTTTTATTAATCAGCCTACCAAAGAGAAAGTTTCCTATATATTTTTCGCACATAGATTTTGTAGACCCTGATATAGGAAACTACATTAGGGGTACCCCTGTTATAATGCACAGTGCCAATAGGATCTTATCTTGATTTTATAGGTTGATGGTGCTACAATGTATATAGTTATTTTATAGTATTTAACTAATAATTCCCTATCTTTTTAGATATTTATCTGAGGAAGATGGTTTTTATAATTTTATTACATTGGCAACCACACAGATGCAAATGCATGAAGGAACCAATGAACGTAGTGGCACATCACTATCTAGCTTTAATAGTTAAATTGTCCAACAGGCATTTATGCCAATATTTTTGTACAGTTTGATGCATACACAAATTTTATATTCAATACGTTTTATTCAATATTGATGCATTCTGTACCAATCTAAATATTAATTTTTGATATTTTGGACAGCAGCCACAATTGCCCTTAAAGCTTGACATACAACACAACGAAAAAACAGATAACAGTAAACAAAGTTGTAATTATGTATTTATGAGTAAAATTGACAAAAAACTTTTGAAATTCCCATAAAGAAACCATGTTATTTTTATGCATAAGTAATAGATGTCCAATTGTAGGCATTGGGGCTCCAATACCACAACAGCGCAACAAATCTATGAGATGTAACAATATAGAAATAATGGATGAATAACATAGAACTCCGTGACTTTGGTGAATTTTTCTGCACACTTATTGGAAATCAATTCTTAGAGAACTTATTGCACTGATGATTTAATTTATTAGCACTTTTTGCACATTATTAACACACATACTCATACGCCTGGCATTAGAGATTTATACAACAAAATTAAGAGACATGAAAAATAAGGGGTTCGGGTGTAAATAGATCAAATCGACATCTATTTTAGTAAATTGGTTTTATCTCTGATTCTATTTGTTTTGAACTGATCTATTTATTTAATCACCCACTCATCGAAATGTGAACTCTCTGTACAATTGTTGCATAAAAAGGAAACCATATCTGTATAAACACAGGAAGACTACCAATGTAACTTCTTTATGTCTATGGCGTAAAAATGCACAGGTGATATATATATATATACATATATATATTATCTACTGGCGGTCGCCAGTAGATAGTTATAGTTAGGACCGTGTTTCCATAGGAAATCTGAAAATTCTATTTTGTATAACTTTGGCGCCGGTTGACGAATCCTCGCAAATTTGTCAAAATAGGTGGGGCGCTCCGCTCCGCTCCTACCCTGAAACTCCATTTTTCCATAGGGACCTTTAGTCCAAGGTACAGCCCGAACGGCTGAACAGAATTACTTGACATTTGGCAGAGAGGTAGTCCTCCGGTTAGGGATGTGCCTTTTGCAGGTCTGGTGTAAATCTGTTCAGTATTTCCTGAGAAAATAGCATTTAAATCAATATATATATCTATAGGCGCGCTCCGAGCGCGTACGGTAAGCTTACCGTACGCGCACGCTGCCGTGCGTGAGCTTAATTCTGATTGGTGGTTACATGACTGTAAACATTCGAATCGGTCGAAATCAGGAAGTGTCGGCCGCCATTTTGTGTGTCTCACACTGATAAACAAAGGTGGAGAACGTGAAAAGGGGGCAACGAAGAGAGTTGCAGACCCCCTGGCATTTGTCAGGGGGTCCAAGAAGGTCCCAAAAGTATGAAAAATACATTTTAATTTGTTTTTTTAAATCGCGGGATGCGCGTACGGTAAGCTTACCGTACGCGCACGGCAGAAAAAAAACAATAAAAACTATAGAAGTAAATTCAAATTTAACTGTTTAGATATTAGGGGGCTCTAAAAAGAGCCGTTGTGTTTATGAAGTGTTTTTTTTGTGGTACCTACAAGTAAGTACCGATGCAGAGTCTAAAGTTCAAGAGGAAGACTCTGTTGCCTTCATCAGTGAAATGTACACCATCTCCTCTATAAATGCCTTGCATGTTGTAACGCAAGTTGTTGTGGTATATAGAACCCATACCATAGTCTCTGAGGAAAGCAGAAATAGATTTGTTGACGTGCTTTCTTGCTTTGTCAATCTGTGGACAAAATTGGTTGGACCAGTTCCACTTTTGCCTTTGGCATATATTAGAATATACAAAGGCAGATTGAGGAAAAAGCGACATTAATTGCACAAAGGTGTCCTTAACAAGCATTTCCAGACCTAACCCAGTTAAAGTGCCTAGGTCATTTCCACCACAGTGCACAATAATAAGGTTAGGCTGTTGGAGGTGTAGAAAAGATTTCACCAAAGGCATTAATTGGTGCCACTTTAACCCTCTCTGACCAATCCATTTAATGTCTACATTTGGCAAAGCAAGGTCTCTCACCATACCTCTTTTTTCTGCATACTTTTCACTCCAGAAGACATAGCTGTGACCTACAATCCACACTGTGAACATCTTTCAAGGAGATCTGGATGCACTCAGGAGGTGTCTTTCAGTAGAATGGCAATATGAAATGAAAGACAGTTGTAAAATGGAGGCATACATATTAATTTTTTTATTAAAAGAACTCATTGGCTGATTCAAACCATTTTACAGTTAAAACTAGGCTGTATGTGTACATTTTTAGAAGCATGTTTTGTATTGGTTCAGAAAATTGTGTTCCCACAGAAGATTAATTTGGATTTGCTGTTAGGTTTGACAGGTGAAGCACTCTTGCTCTTTGGAATAGAAACATTGTGTGCTGAACTTCTGACCTCTCTGCTCACACCAGTGTTCCATGAGCTGTTGCTATGGTAGCAGGCAGAAGTCAAGTTGGGGAAGGGTTCATTTGGAAAAGAGTTGAAGTTTTCAACCAATAGAAATGTGTGATTTCATTTGAAAAAATGTAGGAAGCACTGAGATTTGTAATTAACATGTATATGTGTGAAAAAAGAGAGGGAAACATTGCCATTTACTGGTTCTGGTGAGAGGAGAGTGGTGTACAGCTCTGAGATTCTGACTCTGATAATCTGCTGTGTTCTCCTCTCTCTGCTTTTCTCATTTCCGTTGTACTCCCTCAAGGACCTTGTAGGGTGAATTTAAAAAAAAAAAAAAAAAAAAAATGCGCACGGTAAAAAAAAAAATTAAAAAAATTAATTAAAAAAATTTAAAAAAGTTTGTGAAGTAAGGTTGGCTCTTAAAAGAGCCGTTGTGTTAATACAGGGACAGAGGAAAGAAAGAATGGGAATATTAACAAGGACCACAGATGTGCTGGTCTATCTTATTGTTTATTAGGGAAATACTGGTCTCCCCATGAACAATTAGACCATAACATCTGGTGCACCTCATTTGTACCCTCTGAAATCGAGGGTTCCTTTCCACAGGAGCAGAAGAGGGTGATGCTCCCACCGCAGAGGAAGTGCTCGGCTGAGCTGCCGAAGATGTACTCGGCTGAGCTTCTGCGGATGTGCTCGGGTGACTTACTGAAGGGTTTGCTTCAGTATGTCGAGCAAAAGTCCTTGGATGAACATCCCTAAGGTGTCTCAACATAGTGTGATTACCAAAGGAATACTTCTTCCTTGGATTACCTCTAGATAACACACGCTCACAAAGTGAGCAGGTAATTAAAGGAGCATTTACCTTTTTCTGCCCCTCAGGAAATGTAAAATACTCCCAAATAAAAGAACTCTTCTGTTTCCTCCTTCTCTGTCTGATGATGCTGCTGCCCTGCTCACTCTCAGAAGAGGACAGCTGCTCTGCCATTGTATCCCAAAGACAATTCAGCTCCTTCTCCTAAGAAATCACAAGCAGTAATGAGGGGAATGGGTGTGGTGTAGGAAGATTCTGGAACTGAAAGTAGTTTAAACCAATCAAAAGTGTTGTTTCTTGATCACATGACCAACCGTACGCGCACGTTAAGCTTACCGAGCGCGTATGGTAAAAGTACGCATGCGCGTACGAGAGACACACGCACGCGCGCATGCACATTACAGGCACACTCGTACACTTCCGCGTAACGTGCGCGCGCGCGCGTATAAAGCATGCGCTTACGCGTCGCGTAGGAAGTACGGACGCGTCCGCAAATTGCGTAAGCATGCACACACGGAGTATAAATATTACGTACGCTCACCGTACATAAAGCGAAGCGTGCGCTTACGGTAAGCTTACCGTACGCGCACGGTAAAAAATTTTAACAATTTAAAAAAAATTTAAAAAAAAGGTTTGTTGAAGATATTAACTATGTTATACAACTATATCTAACCATTTATTTAAAAAAGGTGAATCATACTATATTGAAGAATGCATTAAATCCATGAATATATACATAGGTAGCATAGTGTTTAAAGGAAAAAAAGAAAAAGAAAAAAAATGATGTAAAAAACCAAGCAAATTCAATGAAAAAAACGTAGGTTTCACACACATTATAGTTAGGAATTAGAATTTTAAAAAACATGGAAATTCACAGAAAAAAACATAGGTTTCACACACATTATATTTAGGAATTAGCATTTAAAAAACCTTGCAAATTCACTGAAAAAACCATAGGTTTCACACACGTTATAGTTAGGAATTAGAATTTAAAAAACCATGGAAATTCACAGAAAAAACCATAGGTTTCACACACATTATATTTAGGAATTAGCATTTAAAAAACCTTGCAAATTCACTGAAAAAACCATAGGTTTCATACACGTTATAGTTAGGAATTAGCATTTAAAAAACCTTGCAAATTCACTGAAAAAACCATAGGTTTCACACACGTTATAGTTAGCTGGACATTTCTCTCGTAAAAAAACATTGAAATTCCCCCGTTATAGTTAGTTCAGCTAACTATAACTCGCGCACCCGCAATCCACTGCTGATGACGTCACATATTACATCACTCATGACATGGTCAGTGACATCACTCATGACATCACTGATGACATCTCAAATGACATCACTGATGACATCACTGATGACGTCATCGATACTGATACGATCTACAAAAAAACACTATTTTCAGACTGCTCCATTGAAGACATCTTTGACTTCCAACAAACTGAGTTTCATAAGATCAGATGCCAAAATTGAATAACATGCTCTATATATTTCTTGGCCTAGCTCCTTATGACAAATACGGGCAGGGCAACTATGTGATGCTTCTAAAAGGCACTGAAAAAACGATTGTCTTCAGATTGCAAATTATAGACATTCATGCATCCCCATACACTTCCCCCATAACTAGCGATAGCAATACATTTCGCTCTATAAATTCCTAAAGTGGTTGTAGGTGGTTTGAAGCATATTTTAGTGGCAAAATCAACCCCCCTATAATTGACCTCACAGATTGTTGACTTTCAACTTATAAAAGATGATGTCACTTTATGTGGAAGTCAAAAGGGATTCCTAAGTATGAGAATAGTGTGATTCTAGTAAGGACTTGGCTTTTAACACTATAAGATACTATAAGATCTAGTTTTGGTAGAATTAAGTTCATAGCCCATGATAAATGTCTTGGTGAAATTGGTGGAAAGCTCAAGACTCTTGGTAAAGATCACGAAAGAGTCCAAGAGATACTTAAGACCATTGGCTGTTCTTGAAATAAGAATGGCACCATCTGCATAGGGTAACACATGGGAGAGGAGAGTTCCTACTAAATGCAATTCTTTACAGTGCTTAATCAAAAAATGCTCCAATTTTGATGAAAAGAAATGGGGCAAGTATGCAACCATGTGTGACGCCCTTGCTTAAACTGAATAAATCAGAACATTCTCCCTGACATCATACCGCACTAAGGCCAAAAGGTTAACATGAAGTAGGTGTAAAAAATATACAATAGCGTTGTTAACTCTCTTGGAAATAATAATCGACCAGAGCTTAAATCTATTTACTCTGTTGAAGCTAAAGCGTAGCTCCATACATGCTATGTGAATAGATACTTGTTTGGTTGCTGTGTGTTTATCAGCTACAAATTGAGGAATTGGCCTATAGTACCTTGGCCTGGAAGATACCCATACTGAAAGTCAGATATTATATTCTTATCATTGACCCAGAAGGACAGCCTGTCCATCAGGACTTCTCCTGCAACTATAACAATTGAGTCGATAAAAGAGATAGATTGATAACAGGAGTGTTCTGAAGTGAGAACCTGGATGTGCACAGATTTATGTTTGGCTCACGTAGTGGGTAGGAATGACTCCTGGGCATGCCCGAACCAATGGAGTATAAGTTTACAGGACCAAATCTACCTGCTTTGGGCATTTTCAGGATGGCGGAAGTCTTCGGCCACAGTAAATTTGGTATGGGTAGTGTACTATGATAATCTTAGTGTCTGACCACATCTAACACTAAAATCCAGTTTGGGATAGTCACTGTACCCCCCGTTAAACTCAGACACAGATGTCTGACAAAACAAAGCACAGTTTTCCTGTAAGCAGACAGTGGATATGGAAGAATTGTTTTTCATCCTATTTTCGTCCTTTGAAGTACGCTCCAGGTATTATATGTAAAACCCCAGCAGACCTGTCAAGAAGGATTTGACAAATTAATTGCTAAAAAGATGCTAACAATCCCACCCTGCATATTCTGTCATCTCTGCCATTCAGGCCAGCCTATAGTTTAATCCTGGGAGACACTTCACACATTTACACCTATTTAGATGCTAATTACTGGCTAGCAGATATGTAAGAGCAAATGGGCCTTCGGAGCCTTTAGACAGGGAAACGGTATTGTTTTAAAAGTACCTATTCCTTCATCTTTATTAAAATCTGACTTCACCATTTAATTGGCTTTTTAATAACTATGAAAATAATAATACTTTATTGTTTATGGTTAATAAAAAACCTTTAAAACCTAAACAGCAGTTGAGTTTCTTATAACTCAAATATTTTAAGCTGAGAAAAGTTCATACATGTTACAACAACGTTATATGACCTTGGTCGGTTGCGTATAAATAACAGCTAATTATTCCTCGGTTCGAGCAGCACAATTTTGATTAAAGTACAAATGCAATTGGAGGGGCATTTTTACATAAGTAATGTGAAGGTGCGATGGGTAGGATCATGTTAAATGCTCAATCAATTTGGTAAGTTGTCCACTGTCTTCTTTTGGGGAGTGGCTACCTATGTTTTACTGAAAAAAACAGTGAGTCTTTTAGTGGGTGTTCGCACCATGTGAGGTTGGCCTCAGCTGCATATGTTCCGTGCAATGCCAAATGCATGAGTGCTAAATGCACTATTTAAAAGAGACTTACCACAATTGTGTGCATGTTTGTAAAAAACCTCTCAAACATACTGTGTTTGAGTCCTTTTTTAAAGTGATACTACAGTCAGTGGTGCCATGCTAGAATATATTAGTTCGGGCGAGGTGCTATTCCATCAAAGCGTAAAATGCTGTGGTGATCAGTTTGCCTTGTATACCAGAAAATATGACAAAAAGATCTTATAGGGTTCTCTTCGGTACAGAGCATCTTAAACAAATGTCAAGCCTTCTTGGCTACTAGGGACAAACAATTCACAGCTTTGCATGCTAACTGAACCAGGGACCCTCCTAATAGCTTAATCACCGCCGGCCAACATGATGGTAATTGCAACTGTCTTAGAGATGGGAGTAGTAGTTTCTTCCTGAGTGGCAATAGTGCAGGGCAAGGCAGCGCTAGGTGGTGCCGGTCCAACATGGCCGCTCGGTGGTGAGGCTCCGGACGCCTGACCCCGCAAATCCTTCCCTAATCCGTGGCGAGCTTCCCTGGCTGACTCATTTGGGGCGCATCGGAGCGCGGACCTGTCCCGCAGCCCAGGGCCTGAGGTTGACGGGATTCGGCCCGGCCCTAGCAAAGATTGGCGGCCTGGAGGCGGGCCGGCGGCTGTAGGTGGCGATCCTGGTTCTGGGACCCGGGCGGGCTGCTAATCGAGCCCGCGGCTCCCGCGTGGTGTCTAGGCCCGGCCTCCCTGAGACATTGGCGGCCTCGCGGGGGCGCTTCAGCTGCCGCTGCCGGCCCACCCTCCCCCCCCCGCGAGAAGAGAGGTGTTCCCACCTAAGGACTGCTGGCGGTGAGTGTGGGTGTGCGGAGCGGGCCCCGGGGGGCCGTACTGTGGTGGAAGGCGGCCGGTGAGTGCGGCGCTGAGGAAGGCGTGTAATTGGGGCTGCCTTGGCTGTTGAGGTGGCCGGGGAGTGGTGGGGGGCCCCCCCCCTTCGTGCCGGGTGTCGACGGTCGGGGACCAGCTCCCTCTTCCCCCCCTGCGTCCGCCGCTGCATTTGGACCTGGTCCCACGCGGTCTGCTGGGGGCTGTTGAGTGGCGCCTTTGCTAATCGGGCCGCAGGCCAGCGGTCGATGTGTGCGGCATCTTCCCCCCCCTCCCCCTCCTTGGCTGCAGGTCCTACGTTGTCAGCTGTGAATGGCATCAAGATCCGGGGGGGCGACCTGAACTGAATCTGGCGCCCGCGGTCATGGGCTGAGTGCTGGCATCGGTGGCTGGGGACCCACCGCGAGGTGCTTGGAACGGGGGCAGTGCTTCCCACCTGTGCACCGGGGACCACCCTGAAGTGCTTGAACGTCTATACAGACTGCTCGGGTCCTGTGACTTCGCTAGTGGCAGCGTGGATTTGGCCTTGGCTGTGTTGTCCGGTAGGAGGCGGCTCACCGCCCTGGGTACCGGCGAGCCACGTGTCTGGAGTTTCTAGTCGGTGGCGGGCCTTGAGGGATATTCGGCTGCCTTCTCGGGCAGCGCGCAAGGACGTGATCGGCATTGCTTGTGGCAATCGGCCTTCCGGACGGGCGGGGTGCCCCGGCCGTGCATCCTCCTCCCCCCTGCCATCCGCCGCCCTGGTCCCTGTGGGGTCTCCGGAGGGTACCCGCGTTGCTCACTGTCCGGCCTTGACGTCCCCTGTTGACCTTGGGGCGGCCATCATGGGTAAGGACAGGGCTTCCAGGCCGCCACCCGCAGCCACCCAAACCAGGATGAATCAGTACACGACCTCCGAGAGGGGGGCAGGCTCGACCGAGGAGGCGGCTTCGGCCCCCAACACGGACCTAGCAGCCATTTTGCAGGCCATCAACGCCTCCCGCTCCTCCCTAGAGGGTATGGTCGGGGAGATCAAGGTCGACGTTGCCCTCCTCCGGCAGGACCTGTGTAACGCCACCGCCCGCATCTCCGAAACCGAATCAAGAATATCGACAGCCGAGGACGACATCCGTCAGTTACAGGACCAAGTGCGAGAACTGACCACCCACTCTAAGGAACTGCACCGCCGGGCTGAGGATGCAGAAAACCGAGCCCGGCGTAGTAACCTCCGCCTGGTGGGATTTCCAGAGGGGGCAGAATCGGGCCGTGCAGAGAACTTCCTGGAACGCTGGTTTAAGTCCTGGATGCCGGCGGACAGCCTGTCAACCTGGTTTGTGGTGGAGAGGGCCCACCGCTCGCTGGCTCCCAGGCCTCCGGGAGCGCCCCCTCGCCCTTTAATCTTAAAGATCCTCAATTTCAGAGACAGGGACGCGATTCTACGTGAGGCCAGGCGCAAAGAGACTCTCACATACCAAAACCACACTATAATGATCTTCCCGGACTACACCCGGGAGGTCCAGGAGCTAAGGCGATCCTACACGGAGGTGAAGCAGAAGATGCGGGCCATGGGCCTCCAGTACCAGCTTCAGTTCCCGGCCCGCCTCCGGGTCATTTTTCAACACAAAGCAATATTTTTTGACACGCCGCGAGCAGCCTGGACCTGGCAGACGGAGGAGCGTCCTTTGCATTGATCTGGACAGGGATCACCGGCGGCGGGGACAGGAAGTGCCACGGCCATCAAGAACCCGTCGAAGGCGACGCACACTGCCCCGGAGGCGCACAGAAGGAGAGGCGGTCGTCACGCGCTCCATGGGCCGGCCACGCCGGGCGTCTGGGGCCTCTTCTGGCTCTTCGGCTGCACCTACAAGTCCCGCTGTTACTGGACGACACACTGAGTCCCCCTTGCGGGTGAGCTCTACAGCCCAGCCAGACGCACAAATGGACCTTACGGTTCTCTCCCGCAGTCCGGTCATTTGATTTTCCCTTTAATGTATGTGGATTTGTGGGGGGGGAGGGGATTTGTTTTTCCAGGCTGACGATGCGAGGGACTGGGCTTCAGTGTTTCACTACAATCGCAGCTCACGGCCAGGGCAGGAGTCTTGTTCCGATCTACTGAGGGGTCCACTAGGTGCTCAAGCCCGAGCGTTTTAGCTTGGTTGTTGTTACATACCGTTAGGGCGACAGATGCTTCTGTTTTTGAAGTATAGGGTGGGGGTGGGGGGTTGGGGTTGGTTTGGGGTTGTTTCTTCCTCCTAGGGGGGATTTCGTTGGTGGGGGTGAATTCCTCATTGTTGTTGTTCTATGGCATCAAGACACTGTTGACCTGGTCTCCTGTCCGCTCTCCCGATGTCTCTCCCTTCGGGGAGACCATGTGCCTGCGCCCCCTTCAGTTTTGGTGTGGGTGCCATGCGCTACGGGTGGCCCCTTTCTGCGCGCTCCCCAGCCCTCCTTGCAATCGACTCCGGGGTCACCCGTTCCCCACAAGGGATGTTCCCACCTCACGCAGGGGTGGTGTCGTATTCTGCTCCCTGCTCCAGGCTCGCTCCCCTTAGCTCATGGAGTTCCCCACGGTCTGAGGGATGCGTTCCCTCTATTCCGGAAGACGAGAACTCTTGTTAGGCATGCGCCCGACTATACTTATGGCTGACACACCCATTCCTAGGGCCGCCATGTGCATACTGTCCTGGAATGTAAATGGTCTTTTGGACCGTTTCAAACACATGGCTGTCCTCAAATATGCACAGCGTATGGAGATCGACGTGCTCCTCCTTCAGGAGACCCACCTTCTCGGCAATAAATGTCCCTTTCTCGCCCGCTACGGGTATGTCAGGGTTTGGCACTCCGTCTTTGCTAGGGGATCCCGGGGGGTGGCTATCCTGATCAGACGGTCCTTTCCCTTCGTACTGGCCCAGGTGCATTTAGATCCCCAGGGTATGGCGGTTGCAGTTTGTGGCACTCTCGAGGGGCGACCACTCACCTTGATGTCCCTGTACGCGGCGCCGTCCCTGTTGCAGGCTGCCCTTTCCTACACTGCAGAATTGCTGCCAGCGCTTTCGGCGGGCTCGCTCGTTTTAGGGGGGGACTTCAATGCTGTCTACACGCCCCGTATGGACTCGACGGGCCCGATCTCCTTCGCCAGAGCCGCTCGCGCGAGGCAGTTGTCGAGTTGGGCTGAAGCCCAGGGCCTATGCGACGTCTGGAGGGTTTGGCACCCACACGCTCGTCAATACACTCACACCTCGGCGGCGCACCATTCACACCCCCGGATTGACTTAATTTTTGTTCCGTCTACGGAATGTGCGGGTGTGCAGGACGCCCGCATTCTTCCAAGGGGCCTTTCAGACCACTCGCCACTGCTTCTCGCTCTCGGCCCGCCTCCCTTTTCCGCCCGCCCGATGTGGCGCCTGAATGCCTGGTTCCTTCAGGACAGAATTTCGGAAGACAGTGGGAGATGAGCTTACCAATTATTATCGTCATAATGTTGGCTCTGTCTCTTCCTCGGCCATCCTTTGGGAGGCCGGCAAGTCGACTATTAGGGGGGCTGCCCGGGGGCACGTGCAGCAGCAACGACGGACACAGCTCCAGCGACTCACGGCCTGCGAAGCACAGGCCTTGGAACTTGAACGGGACCAGGAGGCACTGAGTGATGCCGCACGGGCGCGGCGGCTGGCCTTTCTGCGGGAAGAGATACGTATGCACTCTATGGAGGCGGCTAAGACTCTTTGGCGCTCTTCGGTGGCCCGGGTGTACGGATGGGGGATGGGGGGATAAGAACGGTATGCTCCTCCATCGGCTGGCCACTTACCCTCGGGAAACCGGATTATTCCTGCCATTGTGGATTCCACTGGCGTGACTCACACAATCTCCGTCGCAGTGGCACAGACCTTTGCAGATTATTACTCCCAACTATACCGGGCTCGGGCGCCGTGATCTCTCTTGCGGAGATGATGGGGATGAGCGGGCGGATCTTGGACAATTGGGAGGGGAGGCTGGTGAGACTTTAGATCTGCCCATCACGTTGCAGGAAATCGATGAAGCAATCAGTCACTTGGCTTCCGGGAAGACCCCAGGGCCGGACGGCTTCCCGCAGGAATATTATGCCCATTACCGTGAAACCCTTGCCCCGAGGCTTCTGGATCTCTATGCTGAAGTGGTGGAGAAGGGCTCGTTCCTACCCGAAACGGACATGGCCACGATAGTAGTCCTTCCAAAAACACAACCCCCATCACAGCCTTGTTCGGACTATCTGCCTATATCTCTCATTAACACCGAGCTTAAGATATACGCTACCATCCTGGCGCAACGGCTTCGCCCGCATCTTGTCTCACTGGTCCATCCGGACCAGTGTGGATTTATGCCGGCTCGAGGGACTAGGCACTGCTTGCGGCGCCTACATCTGGCCCTGGCCCACCGGGAGCGCCTATCTCCTTATCTGGCCCTACTACTGGTTGACTTTGAAAAGGCCTTTGACTCGGTGGGGTGGGTCTACCTCGGAGAGGTCTTGGAGCGCATGGGTTTTGGCCCCCAGTTTCGTGCCATGGTCCGGGTCCTGTACGCGACTCCACGAGCCCGAGTGCTGGTAAACGGAGCTCTCTCTCACACGTTTTCCATAGGGCGGGGAACGCGGCAGGGCTGCCCGGTCTCGCCCCTCCTCTTCGCCCTGGCGATGGAGCCCCTGGCCGCTCTGGTCCGATCGGACCCGGTTCTCCGCTGGTGGGACTGGCCAGGTATGGTCCCTGATAAGATTGCCCTGTACGTGGACGACTTCCTTCTCTATCTCTCAGACCCGGCTGTTTCGGGCCCTCGTGTTCGCCAGATTCTTCACCGTTTCGGTCAGGCATCGGGTCTCCGCCTAAACCCCAAAAAGTCTGTCCTGGTCCCGTTGCACCAGTCTAGGGAGTGTTTCGATTGGCAGTCGGATATTCCCCTCCGGAGACTCTCCTTTAAATATTTGGGGATCTGGATCACCCTTCTTCCGGAGCTCTGCTGGGCCCTCAACGTGGCCCCTGTGGTTAACAAGACCAGATCTGACATAGTGAAGTGGCAGTCGCTCCCACTGAACCCATTGGGGAGGATCGCACTCTATAAGATGATGATCCTCCCTAAGTTCCTATACATGCTACAGAACACGCCCTGCTCCTTCTCCCACTCCTGGTTCCGGGAGATGGACAAGATTGCGACTAAGTTTCTCTGGAGTGGCAGTAGGCCCCGTCTGGCCCTGGACCGTTGTCGGATTCCTTCATACGACAGAGGCCTGAGCATGACTAACCTCTATTTGTACTATCTTGCAACTCGGCTTCTGGTGGTTCATGATTGGTTCTCGGGCGGGTGGGACGATCCGGCCTATAGGCTAGAGGTACAGCTCGTGGGGTTCTCCTCCATTCAAAACATGCTCTACGGGGCGGTGATCCCCCTGTCGCTCTCGGACGTTACGCGGGCCCCCTTCTTGGCATGGCGTGCTGCTCTACGGCATACCCGCTGGTCAAGGACACTGACCCTAGTCACACCACTTTGGCATGGGACTTGGCTGCGAGAGGTAGCGGGGTTAGAGGGGTTTCGAGCATGGGACCTTCTGGGGATCTCTCGCTTGGGTGACCTGTGGCGGGGGGGCCGCATGTGTTCTTTTCAGGAGCTTCAGGGCCGATTTTCGTTGCACCCTTCGCAATTCTATAAATACCTCCAGCTACGCCATGCGGTCCAAACTCACGTCTCTCTGGAATCACGGATTCCCGACCACAGCCCGCCTGAGGCCCAGGTGATGCTGGGGTGCCTTGGAAGGGGAGGAATTTCCAGTATTTATCGTTCCCTGGTTAATAACACCCCAGTAGACTGGGATGGGCTGAAGCAGCGCTGGGAGACCTGGGTGGGTCCATTGGATGAAGCTGATTGGAGAGACGCCCTTATGGTCCCCAGGACGATTACCACTTCGGCTAGATTGAGGCTCATCTAGTTTTATTAACTGCATGCCGCATATCTAACCCCGGAGCGCCTCTATCGTGCAGGCCTTTCCCCGGATGCTTCATGCGCCCGCTGTGGGGTAGGCCCGGCGGACTTCTTCCATATGGTTTGGAATTGCCCGCGCTTGGGGAGCTACTGGGGTGAGATTGAACTTGAATTAACGGAGGTCCTGGGGTGGGAGGTCCCCCATGACCCCAAAATGGCTTTGCTGGGGATAACGGATGGATTGGATGGATCCCGCAATGAAAAATATTTCCTAACTACTGCTCTGGTAGTGGCTAAAAGAGATATCGCAGCCGCCTGGAAGCAGATCGATCCACCCAAATGTGCTAAATGGAGGAGGGGCGTGGACTGGTGTGCCGCACAAGAACGGACATTATTTGCTGCACGGGGATGACCCAAAAAGTTTTGCAGAGTGTGGGGGAAATGGTTAGGGGGCTTATTCTAGGGGGGGAGCACGGGTGAGGGGTGCGGGAGGCCAAGGGAGGGGATGGAGGATTTTGCAACTGCTTGTCATTGATTCCATGATATGTCATTTTGATGCCAGTTCAATTGGACTGTTGTATGTGTTTTTTGAGTTTGTTCTTCCACAAGAAAATAAAAATTTGATTATCAAAAAAAATAGTGCAGGGCAAAAGCACAGCAAGTGGAGCACTGTTTCACTGCTGTATCCGAAGAGATGACCCTCTGTGGTGGGCCAGGACTGTTTCCATGTCGGGCTTAAGTCTTTTGATGAAACAATTCTTAGCCTAGTTAGCATCAAGTTGTGCTTCTTTGACTCAGAGAAGTGTGACGACAGGTATGGTTGGGGTTTTAAAACTTTGTATCTAGGCAAGACCACCCACGCTTGGCTTTTGTTCGCCACGGCTGCCTTGTCCATTAAAAATGATTGACGTCTGGCCGCCTTTTTTTTTTTTTTTTGAAAAACCTTTATTCAAAGAGTCAAGGTACACAGCAGATAGCCTACAACCCTTATGGGCCGGCCGCGGTAAATATCTCGCATATGTCTCGAATCACACAGCCCTATGCCGTCAACCCGGAGGTACGGTGGCGTTGAAGGATGCAGGTGTACCAAGGTGAAACCAGAATGTGGCAGGTCTAGTGTCCTTCAGAACATCCACAGAGATATGGGCAGAGCGCCCCAATTTGCATGAATGTGCCAAACAATCAAACTCCCCCTCCCTCCCACCCCTTAACTACCGGTCAACACTACGCTCATCTCACGTGTCCGAGGCTGGGGGCTGCAGCCGCCGCCCCCTTCCCTGCACCCTAACCTCATCAGCAGGATACTAGACATCTCCAGGGTCTTCCTGCGCGATAGCAGGAGGTTCGCAAATGCCGCCCCTGAAATCGTTCCACTTGGTCCATACCTCAACCCATTTGCGAGGGCACCCTCTCGCCACATACACAGTTCTTTCTTGCAGCATGCACCAGTCCATATCGTTGTTCTCTGGCCGCTTTATTGGTCGCTCATTTGAACACAGTGTATTCTGTTATGGTGTACCAAACCTCTTCTAATTTTAGGGTTGCAATTGACTAGTAATGAAATTAAGACGGATTTCTTGGCACTGGCCTGTTTTTCTATTTCAAGCCAACATTGTTGAGCCTGTGAGTATCTGTCTGCTGCCCTCATTCTCCAGTTATATTCAATTAGGGCACCCTGTCTAACGGGGATCTGACTACATAGCCTGAACTCCAGCCTAATGTGTGCTTGTGATGTATGTCATGGGATCTCAAACAGTTTTTTAAAGAGGCTGGATTGTAGAGTGTTCAAACTCTTGGCATCTTTGCTCTTGAATAATTCTGAGCCGTACGCTATGGAGGGGATGAATTTTGCTCCTACGACCTACAAAAGATGGTTTGTTGAACAATCTTTTCACTTTTGTTGCAAGGTTTGGAATGTGAACAACAATTTATTTGCCTTTACTTGCCTAGATTGTGCTTGCTGTTTTTTATTCAGATTGTGATCTACATGCACTCCAAGATATTTGTAAATTGTGACCTGTTCCAAAACGTTGCTGTTTGTCTTCCCGGTAAATCTGGGTTGTCTGTTGTGCGCTCTCGAAAAGCAAAGGACCTTTGTTTTGGTGTAATTAAGGTTCAATTTGAGATGTAGTCCAGTAATTGTGCAAACAACCTCTGCAGGCCTATTGTGGTTTTACTAAGCAGAACAATGTCATAAGCATATTGCAAGCTTCTTATTGGTTTGTTGCCGAACCTGGGGGATGGAGGGGGATGGGGGTTATCCCTGTACTTGGCATAGATGGTTCTCTAGGTCAGCTGTATAGATGTTGAACAGGCAGGGTGCCAAGACGTATCCCTACTTTAGACCATTATTAGTGAAGACTTAATTGGTTATGTTTCGGCCGTCTTCTAGCTTTATTTGGACCCATGTGTTTGAGTAGAGATTTATGACTGCCACCAGCAATTTCGCAGGCACTCCCAATCGAGACATCTTTTTTCATAACATGGTCCTTGGGACCTTTTCGAAGGCTGCTTTGAGGTTGATAAAACAAGCATAGAGTTTGCTAGTTTTGATGATAGCTTGCTTAGCCAAAAGAGTGACAGCTGATAGGTTGGTTAAGGTGCTCATTCCTACTTGGAAGCCAGTTTGCATTTAGGGGAGTAGGTTTGTACTGGTCACCCAGTTCTCTAATTCGGACAACAGATTCAAGGCGTATATCTTAGCCTCCATATCTATTAGAGCAATTAGTCTGTGATTGTTTGGATTTGAGCGCTACCCCGATTTATATATTGGCTGAAATATTCTGCCTCACCATGAGTTTGGGATGATACGTGTTTTCAGCGCATAGGTGAACAGGGGGGTTAGATGTGTTGACCAGAAGCTAGGGTCTTTTTTAAATAAAGCATTTGAGAGGCCATTTGGCACTGGCGTCTCCTTAGACCTGAGTTTTTTAATGGCGTGAAAAACCTGCGTTTGATCAATCTGTAGTTGGTAAACCTTGGACATTTTCAGAGTAGTTTGGACCCTGCAGGGCTCTGTGTCTCTTGGTGGAGAACCGGCATGAATCACTAGATTTTTGTTGGTAGTGATGTAGTTTGCCCAAACAGCTTTTGTGGACTCTGGGTAGTTATACACTGGCTGCTTTTTTTCTATCTGTAATTGGTCTGCCTTTTGTGTTTTCAGAGTTGGTTGGACCCTGCAAGGCTCTGCATGTCTTGATGGTGAACTGGCCTGAGCAGCTTGGTAGTAAACAGTGGCTATGTGGTTTGCCCAAATGGCTTCCGTGATATCAGAGTTGTAATGCCGGTTGCGGCCATTTGCCAAGTTGTTTATTTCGGCCCAAAAGTGTTTCGAATTTCTTTGCTGGTTTGAGTGTAGCAGTTTCATCCAGATTCCCTCATTGTGTTTATGTTTTACCACCCTGATTGCTATTTTGTAGGTTTGTTTCATTTTAGCGATTGAATCTTAGCTTGGTTGATGTCCTTGTAAGAGAGCACTTCTGAGTTCTTTCTTAAGTTATTTCCTATTATTTTTTTGGTAGGTGGCTTGATCAAATGTTTTAAGGTTAGTGTTTCGACGAGTGCTACCCAAACCTGTGCCAGAGTCAACTTGTCTTTAGGGCCTGTCAAGCAGATGGTACTGGCCTCCATTATTGCCTTTATCGTCTCTCACTTTCATTTGAGGTGCCTTAGATTGAATGGCTATGCAACTAAAAGACCCCCTTGCTTCTTGAGCCCAGGAAAAAATAAAGCCAGGGTAAAGATTTGGGCAAAACAGTCGCTGTCTGATCTTCCTTTCATATTGAAGATTGAGAAGCTCTTGAACAAGTACAGATCTACCAGAGTAAAGTCTATGGTTGAACAAGCCCTGTCAGTTACTCTTATGAAGGCTTCTGGGAGGTCCAATAGAATATGTCCATTAAGTGTGAAAAAGCTCAGGTTTCAAGTGCAGATATGCATTTTTTGCCAGACGGATCACATCTTGTTCGGTTGCCCAGCATTTCCTGTGTTTGGCCTGGTAGTTTACTTTCAGAGCCCTGTAGTAAGTTCATATTGAAGTCCCCTGACAATATTATGCTTGTTTGTGGATATGTGGACTTCAGGGCTTTGAGTGTTCCTCTCAAGGACTAAATTGTTTCCGCATTGTGCTTAAGTGCTGGATGTATGTATAAATCCAAGATTATCAATGTGAGAGGAGGTGCTACTTCAAACTTGACACACTGCATCCATGTTGTGTCCATATCCACCTCTTCGTGGGCCCAAAGTATGTCAGTTGAAATGTAGATCGATAGACCGCCCTTTGCTCTGCCAGTCCTCGCTTCATTAATGGCTGTGTTGTGGTATTCCTTGAACACCACTATTGATTGGTGTGTTCATAAGCTGCTAGGTTTCTTGCAATAGCAGAACCTTGTGTTTTTTGAAAAAATTTCAAAAATTGTCCTTGCCTGCTTTGCTGCTTAAGCCATTCATGTTCCAAGAGCAGATTTTTGCAGAGGCGAGCTGGAGGAGTAGAGCCTGAAGGCCTCACTCATGCGTTTTTGTTGTACCTGCCACTGCTGGGCCCAGCTGAATGATAATCATCGGGGTTGGCTGTTACCTGTATTGAGCTTACGGCAGAAATGTGCCTCATTATTTGTGTTCCTTATTTGATTATTATCGGGTAAGCAGGGCCTATCGCCCCCTTCAGCATGCTTTGTGTTGATTTGGGGTAGCGTATTGGCTCGGCCTTCGTTATCTCAATGCCCCATGATGCAAAGGTTTTCCTATACTGCCATACTTGAGCTGCTTTGGTTTTATTTAAACAAGTAGTGATTGTGACGTTGTTCCCTGGATGCTCGGGATTTGGTTTAAACTCAAATTTTTCTATGTTTTTAGATCTGATGTGGTTGAAGTCTGCCAGTGCTTCTAGTAGTCTTAGTACTGCACTTCAATTTAAAATGTCTTGAGCGCTCCTCGATTTGTAATGTGGAATCAGCTCAATCTTGGCCTCATCCTGGCTTGGGAAGTCCCAGACCTGTCTCCAATTGCCGTGTGTGGGCGTCACTACTGGTATCTCTGTTGGCCCTAGGTATATTTTTGTGGTGTGTGGTTGACTCCATTGGATACTGAGAGGTTCTTTGAAACTCTGTTTGGAGGCTTTCCTCAGTGATTCTTCTTAATGGTCTACTTGTTTCTGGCCATACGGCCTGCCCATGCAATGATTCAGGCCTTTCGATTGAGAAAGTCCTCCTGCCGTTCTGGGCGTCTCATTATTGGTTCTGTAATTAATTAAGATCTTGCCAATGAGACTTCGCTTCTCCAGATCATTGCTGAGTTCTTTGTTTTGGTAACAGAGATCACCTGTGAGGGTTGGAAATGTGCTTATGTTCTGCAAGCAAGGTGGTTGACTTGACCTTTTTTCCTCAAGACCTAGGTAGTTTTGGACACTCAAATATTAGATACAGAGTAGTAGCAGAAGGTGTATGTTTGGCCAGTTCTAAGACTGGGTCTGTGACTGGCTGCTTGTCATTATTTCAGCTAATTGCTTGGGTGTCTGCAGGTATGGTATCTTCTACCAATTCTGTGGCAGTCTTCTCGTTGCTGTTACTAGCAAGGGCTTGCATTTGTATAGGTGGCGTATAAGTGCTCTGTTTTTTTGCATTTACTTTCCTGGCTTTTCTCAAGCGTTTGTGTTCCCTCTTCGTGAGGGTGGTATGTGAGCTAGTATTTGAAGAAACTTCTGCCAGTTCTTCTGTTAGAAATTGCTGTGTTGAGGAGATGTTTAATGCTCCCTTATTTTGTGTCAACTCTGTCTGTTAGGTTACTTCTGTTCCGGAATCCATCTGTGTGGAAGTTGTAGTATTATCTCGTGTTAACTGATTATTGCAACTGCGTTGAATATTGTTGAGCCGCTGGTTGGCCGTGGGGGATCTGTTGAAAGTCTCCTTCACTTCCCCCAATAATTCTGTCATTATGATGCAAACCGTGGCAGGTTTCTCTATTATAGAGAAGCAGTGGCATGCATGGTAGATGGTTGCTAGATCCTATTGCACTTTTATTATCATGGTGTTCAATGCCTGCAGTTTTTGTTTGATTCCCTATGCGTGGATTGCTAGTGCATTTAGTAAGTCTACTTGCATATCCATTTTGTCTGCATTGTATATTATTGCCATTCCAATTACTTCCATGGTGTAAGACGCTGGCTCTGTATATATTATACCAAAGTAAGGTATAGTGTGCACAGAGTCCAGTGGATCCCCAAAGGCTTACAGAGGTAAAAGTAGATAATACCTTACTCTCTATTTGTGGTAGTGTGGGCAACGAGTAAGGCTTTATCAGAGGGCATTGTTAAGCATTTATTGTACACACTCAGGCAAGAAATTATTTCACATTCTTAAAGACTGAACTCTGACTAACTGTTTTGTATAAAAATATTTCTTTGTTGTACTTTATTTTTTAGAACCAAGCAAGACTTGGTGAAGGTAAGTAAAATAGTAATTTTCTAATATAATACAGTTGAATGCAGTTACAGCTAGATCAAATGTTCAGAAACAGTCGAAAGTACTTTCCAGTTACTTAATGATTACTTTTTAGATTACTTTTCAGATTACTCTTTCTACTCAGTGTGATATGCCTATATATCACTCTGGGACATTTCCTACATAGAAGGTACTTAAGTCAGATTTTGTAAACACACAGTTTCTTGTGTTTTCACAGAAAAGTAGTCAATGCAATCCTATAAGAGGACATTAAGTTATCAGTTTAAAGGTAAGTACTTGTTTGTGGGAGTTGGGTTTCTGGGGTTAGAACCAGGGTTGAGGATGCACTCAAAGACCACCCTCAATAGCACTAGGGCGGCCGGGTGCAGAGTGCTGAGGCCCAATGTTATCCAATGGGGGATAGGAGGCCTAGGGTTGGTGGCTGCTCATGGGCAAGCCACTTAATTGTGGGAGCAATGCTCCTGGGGTTTAGCTCAAGGCAAAGGGGGATCTAAAATAGCACACAAAGCGTACCCACAGCAGACTTGGGCGGCTGGGTGCAGGGTGCTGGATCGGCATTGGGAGCCCTGTTGTTTTCAATGGGGAAACTCCAGTCAGAACAAAAGTCTGCAGGCTAGTGCACAAAGATCTTCTGGAGGCGACCATCGGTTGGAGCGGTAAGCTGGGATGGTGGGGGATGAAGGGACACTGTCGGTTGTGCCACCCAAGGCCGTGGGGCGATGGGTGCAGGGGTGTCTTTTGGAGTCGGATTTCACTTACCGGCTCCGGTAATGGTCTGGGGGATCCTCCAGAAAGGGGCTGCAGGCGTTGTAGGGAGACTTGAGGTAGGTCAGGGATCACCAGATCCCAGGTCAGGATTGCCGGGGAGACCTCCTCATGGTGTTGGGCCAATCGAAATCAGGCCGTGGGCATCGGGTGCAGAGTGGTGCAGAGTCTGTTGGTGAGCAAATACGGTGCTCATGGGAGACAAGTCTTGGTAAGGAAGGCATGGCAGGTCCTCCAGGTTCTTGGGGGCTGATGGCTACAGAAGCAGGTCGAGGTCAGGACAGGCTGGTAGGGCTGGGGAAAAGTCAGTGGGTGTCCTCCTTTTCTTCCTTCAGCACGGCTCTTCGTCCTACTTCTTTTTCTTTCTTCTTGTCTGAGGAGGCAATGTTCAGGGTTGCCGCTAAATACTAAATTTAGGGTTGTTTCAAGTAGGTAATGGTTGGAACCAAGGGGTCCCTTCCTTGGGGTAGGCGCACCCCCTTATATGCCCTCCTCCATTGGGAGGGGTGCATAAGCCTCACTCTGGTTGGCTGGGTCTCCCCATCTGCATGATGGTGGGGACTGAGAGTTGTGCTTTACCTCGCCTCCCCCACCTGAGGGGTGGGGTTGGCAAAGGTGGGAACACCTCTCTTCCTCACTTGGCTTCCCCGCTGATTCTCCCAGCCAAAGTGGGGGTCAGAACCGGTGGTGGCCAGTTTCTGTGAGCAACAAATGGCTGGGTCAGCTCATAAAAGGGGCAAGCCTTTGAAGCTTCTTCTTCGTGGACCCTGCCCATCCTGGGGGAGGAGGCTTGGCACCTCTGCCCAGGATGTGCTTTATTTCAGGAACCTGAGAGTGGGAGGCTCTCGACCCAGAGGTCCAGAAACATGTCTGGGGATGCCGGCTGATGAGCAGCCAGTCAGCCAGGATGCTAGAGTCAGGTCGCTTTCAAGGGGCATCTCTTAGATGCCCTCTGAGTGCATTTTGCATTAATTCCCACACTGGTGTGGGTTTAATATGCTGAGAAGTATGATATCAAACTTCCCAGTTTTCAGTAAAGCCTTGATGGTGCTGTGGAGTTCGTAATGACAAACTCCCAGACCATAAACACTTTATGGCTTTACTGCACTCACAATGTATAAGAATGGACAAAGACACTGTAGGGGTACAGCGCTCACGCCACTGTACCCTCACCTGTGGCATAGTGCACCCAGAGGGGTGGCTGACCTATGCCATAGGCACAGATATGTGTGCCATGTTGACTCTTCACTTTGTTCTGCACCAAAACATGCAGCCTGCAGTGTGTGTGTGTGTCAGGGTACAGGGCGTCTAAGGGTGGCACAATATGTGCTGCAGCCCTTAGAGGCCTTCCCTGGTCACAGGTTCCTTGGTATCCATGGTACCTTTTACAAGGGTCTTACATGTGGCCAGAGAGTTGCCAATCAAGTGTGCAACAGTACCGTTTTAGGTCCTGGGTACCTGGTTGGCAGGAACCCAGGGCACACTTAGTCAAACACCATCAACATCAGGCAAAACGTGGGGGCAACCATGCAAAAAGGGTGCTTAGCAGCTGTTGCCAGATGAAAGAATCTGGTGATTCATTGGCTCTGCGAAGGGCCTTTCTGTCTGGGCCTCTTGCCTTTTGTTTGATTCCTCCTGTAACCCTTGTGCCCTGTGCGCTCCATTTGCTCAATTTATTTCTAATATGGGTGATTCCTTGATGTACTCCTTAATATTTGTCTTGAGGTGACTCCCTTCTTCATGAGTAATGTAGCCTCTCTGAGATAGTTTAATTGGGGTGTTTGGTTCTTCCTGTAACCCTTGTGCCCCATTTGCTACATGTGTTTCTGATGTGGGTGATTCCTTAACGTACTCCATGTTATTTGTCTTGCGGTAACTCCCTTCTTCACGAGTAATGTAGCCTCCCTGAGATAGTTTGATTGGGGCAAGCAAAATGTTGTAGTCGTCTCTACAAGCTAGTGAGGTGGGAACTCTTGGTTGGTCAGGAGGTGATGCATGCGGCTGTTCAAACTAGCATAAGAGAATCTCTCGCCAAACCTCTGAATCATCTGGCTCTTCCTCTAGCACTGCTTTATCAAGCTGATTTGGTGACTGCATGACTGTGTGGAGAGGCTGTAGTAGCATGGGCTGGAGCTGCTCTGAGTTTTCTAGCGCATGGATTAAAGCCTCTACCAACAGCTGTGGGTGGTCTGGTGATTTTGCCTGTGGATTACTGAAGAGAGTCAGTGTCTAATGGGGTTTGAAACTCTGGGCTCATATCCAGCCCACTTGTGCTGTTTATCCAGGATAAACTCTTACTGCGATTGTTGTGAATGCTGTTTGTGCTCAGTTTTGTTGATGGGAGGTCTCTCCTAAAGGGATAGATTGATGTTACCTAGCTCGTAGGCCTCTTGAAGTGGGGAGATGGGCCTTCTACGGTGCACTTTTTAAAAGTCTTTTGTTTTTGCATTTTTTTGGGCCTTAATTTTGAGGCTTGTCACAATTTCCTCTGTGTTTGTAGGAAGGCAGGATCCTTCTAGCATGGTTACCCTCACTTTTTGCCTGGGTCTGCAAGCAAGCTAGTGCTGCTGCCGACCACAGATACAATTCTGCCCTTCTGCTGCTTACCAAGCTCGAGCAGGGGAAGGTAGAACAATTGGTTCCCTGTCACAGAGCAGTGTGACCGCCTCCCAGACAGGACTTACTGTATTGGCTGGAGTGGGGCGCTTGCTAGCGCCACCAGACTGCTTTGAAGAGCACATTTGGTGCCCTCCTTGCATACCCCAGTTTAAACCAGTTCAGGAATCCTTGGTTCCCTCTCTGGCGCGAAACTGGACAAAAGACATGGGAGTATCCTCCCCTCTGTCCAGCCCCTCCTCTGGGTGGGACCCCCGAGTCGTTGCACCCCTTTCCTTAGGGTACTTGAGGGCTCCCCTGTGGGTGGGGCCTCAGATTCATCTTGGACCAAGACTAAACCCTGAAACTACGTCGCTCTTCAATCGTCTGGACACTTGGACTTCGTTAGACTTCGTCTGGAACCGAGACTGCACCAAAGACTCCTGATGCTCCTGGTTTTGCTTTTCTTCAATTCTTCTTCGTCGTCTGTGCTTCATCCAGGTTCTTCAACAGATCTGTTGGCATCAAGAACACCCAAAGAAATCTTCCTTGGAGTAAAAGAGTCATTCCCCTGCATCTGCAGCCACTGCAGCAAAGCTGACCGGTCTGCTGATCCTGACCTCCTATGGACTTCCTGAGGCCCAGCAAACAGGTGGTATTTCTGCAGCTTCCTAGAGGCCTGATGAGTCTTCTCAGTAATTTTGAGGACAGTATCCCTCGTCAGGGCCCTCTGCATCGCGTTGACTTGCTGTTGCCAAGGCTTGTGGCTCTGACCTCCAGAGATCTTCAGGCTACAAGAAGTTCCAGCCTTCAGCACCTCTTTCCTCGAAGATCAGCATCCTCACTGCATCTCTACACCGTGGTCCTCCATCTTTGGTGAGCTGCTCGGGGTCCTATTGCAACTCCTGTGCCTTCGCCCTATGTGTCCTACTGATGGTTTTCTATTGATTCAGTGGGCTTCCCTGCTTGCTAGGGGCCTGCTCTGACTCTCCTGCTGTTGGTGAGTCCCTTGGACCTTGGTGGTCCCAGCATTTGCTTCTTCTCATCTTCCACACCAGTTGCGGCTATCAAGGCTTGTTGGTCCTCCCTTCGGACACCGACCGGCTAGACATCGACATCCAACATGGGGGAGCTCGCGAACGGCTTCTGGTCTTCCTCAGCATCACCTGGTCCTCACAGCTGCAGCAACAAGGTCACAGTCGATGCTTCAGAAGCTATCGACATTGGTGGGGATTGTGCTTCCATGCCTCCTAGTCACCTCCGAGTGGCATAGACTCTGTCCCCTCTGCTTGCATGCAGAGTCTTCACTTTCAGAATCCACCTTTGGATTCCACCGGACTCCTTCACAGTCTTCTCCTGAGGCATCTTCTTTGAAGTCTCCCTTTGCTATCTACGACAAGTTCTGATGTCATTTCACCCCTATGCTCCCGGCTTCCCTGGAGCAGGTAACCTGGTTCCTGGGGCATCCATGGGAGGGTGGTTCTCCAACCTTCTGTCTTCCAAAGGGTTTCTTCATGGCCCTCAGGGAAGGGGCCTTCTTCTTTTAAACTGCAACCGCACCTTCTCCATTGACTTCCATTGGACATGCTGCTGTGTTTCCACTCTGCAGACAGCCTCCATGGGGTTCCAGGGTACTCACCTTGCATGCTTCCTTGTATCCTCGGCTCCTCTGGGTCTTCTGGTCAAAATCCGGTTCTCCTTTGCAGTTCGCATCCCACTTTCTTAATATATGGTTTGGTCATCCCCTTTAGACCAGTGTATATTTGTACTACTTACCTAAATCTTGCAAAGTATTCTTGTGTATTTAGTTGATATCTCCGTGTAGGAGATATACCAATCTGTTAGTGAGTGTAGTGTAATAAATAGAATTATTTGTATATAAAGACTGTGTGTTTTTTTTTCATTTAACTTGCACTTTTGATTAAGGTTAAAACAAGCTGCTTTACACTCCTTCAAGATAAGCCTTGTTGGACTTGGCCCTTTTTGGCAGGTTAACCCCTAAACTTTTTGCCTTTTTTGTGACCTGGTGTTAGATGCGCTGCACGCTTTGCCACTGCCATTCAGTGCCACAGCGCAAATGCTCCCTATTATCAAATGACTGTATGGCCCCCAGAGGGAGAGACTGCAGCGAGATGGTAATGGCGAAGCACGCTGAGAGCGCGAACACGAACACTAAGCTAAACAAAACCTGGAGCTAAAGGTGTTCGTTCGTTTCATTCGTAGCGACTAGTGCCCAGTTTGGGGAGCTCTCGGCGTACGGACGGTGGAGGGCCATAATTGCTGCCTGAATAAGTAAACAAACGTGTTGATCGGCAGAGCAGAGCTGCAGGAGTGGATTAGTGGCAGACAGATATTTTGCACAGCCAGGTACCGGGCCGGAGGGCTGGAGGGCAATTCTGTATTTTTAAACTTACTCTAAAGGCTGTGGAGAGATTGATGGGAATAATAGCAGAAACCAGAAGCTATTTCGGAGTATCGGCTTAAGTCTTTCTCTCCTTTGATATTTAAACTCTCTGAACTGAACTGGATTGTTGTTGCTTTCCTGCCCCATTTCTCACGCCGGTCCCAAAGCACATTACCTTCAGCGGGAGCCGGAATACGGAGGCGTTGTGATCTGTGATCTGTGATCTGTAGGAGGACCTGGGGTGTGTCGTGTGGAAGCTGGGCTGCGAGCGTGGAAGCAGGGACTCCATCTCCCAGGAGTCCCTGTGAGCCCAATCTGTTCCACCTGGGCCGCTCTCCCTGCTTGCCTTGCCCACCCGTCCATTTTCCTTCCTACTTTAACAAGCCATTACCCCGCTGTGCACGCGGGAGAAGCGCGAAGCCCGGGCCAAGGGCAGGCCCATCCCTCGATCAAGACCGGGCCGGGCCGGGCCATTCCTCCTTGCCTCTGGGCTCCAGGCCCCTCATTCCATCTGAACTATGTCTGGCCGGGAACTTAGAAGTAAGTCCTCGATTGTTTGGGGCTCCATTGCGGAAGGCATGGAAAAATTCCTGACTAGAGCAAATTCAATAGTGTCCAAAGAAATCTTAGTACTAGAAAAACACATGTCGCAAGAACTTACTGCAACTAAAAGATCTTCACTGGGACCAATCGCTAATGCTATAACGCCGGATAAACACTTGCCTACGACGGATAATGTACCCTGTATAACCGAGCAAAATAGCACCCCTGGAGGGGAGGAGAATAACTCTCAGGATCTGGACCTTTTGGTTAACGAAATATTGCCAGAAATTGATTTAATCCTCGACAATGATGTGAACTCACCCATTACCCCAGGGGTTGCCCCTAATAATATTATGCATCTAGGGCCTAGAGAAGGGACTATCCCAAAAAGGAAAAGAGTCTATAATAAGAAAGGAGGAAGTCTAGCGAAGGTTGCCAGGCAAAATAGTAGTAATATCAAATCAGGCGGGCCTGCTGCAGGGTTAAAAGATTTGGGTAGTGGATTGGTAGACTTGACTTTGCCCCCTCCCGTTACCCATATCCCAGGCCAGCATGGTACTGCATTGACCCTTGAAAACCTGGGAGCACTATTTAAATCTATATTATACCCCCTAGAGGTCAAAAATGGAACAGATTGAAACTAGATTGGCTAACATTGAGAGAGCAACGTCCACTTTAGTAGCAAGACCTATTCCTGCCAATATTTCCAGTACAATTATTCCTGATGATGCTCTCCCCCCCTCAGCTAGTAGTTTGCCTATCCCCAGCTGTAGATTGCCTGGATTACCGGGCGCTAACCCTCTTCCCTTGGTACCTCCTAGGCAGTCGCCGGCCTGCTCCCCGGCAGATGACAGAGGTAATGATAACCCGGGGGTTACAGTTACAGACAGGGGTAAAAGTGTACCTCTAACGTCAGTGAAAGATATCAGGGCTGCTAAACCCCGATCCCCGGACTTTCCCCCTGAAGCTAATCGCTTTATGGTGGTCTTGGCGGGTGTCCCATCCCTAGAAGAAGGGGAAGATTAATCATTTACCTCACTTAAAAGCAAGGTTGTCAAATGGCTTAATTGGAACAGACCCCTGCCACCCCAGCTGTCTAGCGAGATCATAATGCTAAGAAGGGTACCTTGGGTGGGAAAGCTGGCAAAAACTATAAATGGGGATTGTATAACAATTAATTTTAGGGACCCCAGAACAGTTCACCATATTTGTGCCGGTTTTAATAGGTCTTTTGACTCCACTATTCAGACCCTGCCGCTTTCTTTCTTTTACCCCCCCATCCCCGATGCCCTATGGGAGTGGCAGTAATGAGTGGATTAGGGTCAACTATAGGGGCAGAAATAGGAGATATCATGGCTTTTCAGGCCCTATGCCACCTTTTTGTGATTATAACCATTTTAGCTGCCTTGATGCAGTTGACTGACTACCCCAGGTAATACAGCCATCTCCTGGGGAGGGGAGTACTCCCCTGAGTGTAGAAGCTTTAATAGGAAGTATTGATCAGTCAGAATTGGCCCGTGCGGAGTATCTGCCAACGGCTGGTGCTCGGCTATGGCCAAACAACCGGCCCCAATCTCCCTCCGTGTGCGCCAGCCAACTTAATAGCTTGGCGGCCACTAAGGATTTGACACTCCTCAGTAGTCCCGTGGGGGATATCCTTGGATCTGATGCTGTGGATTATGGTGCAGGGTTTAAAATCTTGAGTTGGAATATTGCAGGCTGGCGTAAAAAGGAGGAGGCCTTAGGGTGGAGGGAGATTGTTAACGGCCAGGATATACTCTGCCTCCAAGAGACCTGGTCCATAGAAGAGATTTTCTTTGATGGTTTTGTCTCTTTTTACTGCCCGGCGCAGGCATCAACCATGGGTAGGGCCAAAGGCGGTCTTGTGATCCTTTTGTCTGTAAGCTTCCCGGTTCAAGTTAAATCTCACACCATTGTAGGATCCCATTCACAGGTCCTTTGGCTGCAGCAAAGTGGGGGCCGTGATGTCCTGCTGATTAACCACTATAACAACATGTTTGATTCCTCGAGATCATCTGTAGTTAATGAACTTGCAACTGAAGTTGATAATCTATGTAGGGCTAACCCGGTTCCATTTGTATTATCTGGGGGGTGATTTTAATATTCCCACATGTACTTTCTCTTTCTCTAACGCCTGCGGATTTGATGGGGACCAAGGGGCCGACCGGGCACATTTCGTACATACACCTTACAGAGAATCACTAAATGCCTTACTGTTAAGATTGGACCTACTTGTCCATGTGCCCGCTAATGATAGGGAGGGCAACCCGATTCCAACTTTTGTAGGGAGGAACTCTGTTATTGACCACTTGTTGGTTTCGGAGAACATCATCTCTCTCTGTTCTGTCCCGCAAATTGTAGACCTATCCCTCAGTGATCATAACGGAATTACTTTTACCACTTTGATTTGGGGGAGGAAGGTCCAAGTTGCCCGTAGGACAGTTGCTGAATTAACCCCTCATAGGCCTAATGGATGTAGAATAAAATGGCGCAGTGAGAATTCTGAGAAATTGATGTAAAAAATTGTGGCTGTAAGTCTCCCTGAGCTGCAGCGCTGTTTAGATGATAATACAAGTGCGGCAAACATTATTGTTGACTTCGAGGAAATCAATGCCATAACTAAAAAAATACTTACTGCACCCAACAGGCCCAGGGCTAACGTGGGATGGTTTGACAGGGCCTGTACGAAGTCTTTGCAGGAACTAAAGAAAGCCCTATGCAATCACCCCAGGGACAAGTGTGTTGTTAAATCCCTCAGAGCAAACTATAAGGACCAATTGTCCCGTAGGAAGCACGAATTACGGGAGGAAGCCTGGGATAATTTCTCCAAAGCAGCCGAATTGCGGAACAGCAAACTCTTCTGGAGCACTGTGAATAGTCCTTTTCTGCATCAGAAGGAGGCTTACCCAGTATTGTCAGCCCAGGTTAGTGAAGAAAACTGGGTTGTGTTTTACAATAGCATTTTTAATCCAGGGGGGGAATTTAGTACGTGTCCTAGAGCAGCAGCCCTTGGTCCAAACCTTCCTCTAAATATTACAACTGATGAGGTAGTTACTGCCATCCAAAACAGCAAGGGAGGAAAGGCCCCAGGGCCTGATGGGGTGCCGATAGACCTCTACAAGGCTGACATTTTTTTTTTGTGGGGCCCCCTTCTGACCAAAGTTTTTAACGCGGCAGTTATGGTAAGCACCCCTCTTACATGGGGTGAGTCAATCATTATACCAATCTACAAGAAGGGCGTTAGGAGCGAGGCAAAGAACTACCGCCCTATCTCCCTTCTGGACTCCTCCCTAAAAATAATGAGTAGGGTGCTCTTACAGCGTCTGGAGGAATGGGCAGAGGTCAATGGTATCCTGGCTGACTCCCAATTTGGGTTCTGTAGGGGCCTTGGTACCGTTGAGCAGTGTGTTAATTTGGATCTTATTATAGGTAAATACACCCGAGCCAAACAGGGCTCCTTATTCCTCTGCTTTGCTGATTTGTCCAGCGCTTTTGATTTGGTGAACCATGCCCTTCTGTGGACCACGTTATTAAACATGGGCGCCCCACCCGCAATTATTTATTTTCTGGCCAGATTATATAGTAAACTATCGGCCAGGATTCGTTATGGCCAAGCGGATGAATGCACTGATGATATCGAGGTCAAATCTGGTATCAGACAAGGCTGCGTCCTTGCCCCACTGCTCTTTTCTCTTTTTATTAATGACATGGATTCAGAATTGAGATTGGTCTCCGCTGATGCACCTCAAGCCGAGGGCCAAGCCATTCCTGTATTGCTCTACGCAGACGATACTGTTTTATTATCTAGAACTCCAGTGGGTCTGCAGAGATTAATGGATAGTTTTTTCAGTTTTATCCAGGGGAGGAAATTAAAAATCAACAACTCCAAGATTATGGCTTGTGGCAAGAAAATAAAAAATCTGAGATCTTTCCAGTTTGTGGACCAAAAGATACAAGTGGTGGATACATTTTGCTATTTAGGCATCACTTTTAGTAGTAATGGCATGTGGGCACAGGAGATTCGTAACGTTAAGGCCAAGATGGGCAAAGCCATTTCTGGTGTTTTTAAATTCGCCTCAAAATTAGGAAGCCGGCGTCCTTGTGATAGGGTGCACATTTACCGCCTTAGATGTGTTTCTGTGGCCCTCTATGGATCAGGGGTTTGGCGTCATTGTCGCCATGGAGACCTCCAGGTGGAGGAAAATAGCTTTTTAAAGAGGCTTCTTTGTCTCCCAACGTCAGCCTCTACTGGACTGTCCCACCTTGAGGTCGGGCTGGAATATCTGACTGACCTTACGGGGTTAGGCCCACTAATGACCTGGAGATCGATTTGGGCTAAGGAGGAAACTGGCTTCACTAGGAAAATTATCCAAGATTGTCTCCGTTTGGATAAATATAACCAGATTCCATGGCTTAATTACGTGATCTTATCCTATAGAGAGATATTCAATATAAATGTTTTGGTGGACCCTGCCAGGGCTGTAGATTCCTCAAAAAAGGAGCTAAAACGTATTTACTTGGGGATCAAATCCAAAGTGCGCAGAGATATAACTTGCACGTTGGCTACTCACCAATTTTATTATTCCCTTAACCAGGCAAGTTTAGGTTTCGCCAAGTACCTAAAAGTGGTCACCAAACAATCTCATCAGTTTGTCCTCTCCAGACTACGTCTAGGTATTGCCCACATTTTAGTGGCGTTTCCATTGATTAATAATTATACGGTAATGCCCTGTCCTTGTGATGGGACATCGAAGCAGAACACTGAGCACTTTCTGCTTCTTTGCCCCCTGTATTTATATCTCTGAATTGCCTATCTTAAACCCCTTTTTAAAAAATATTCAGTGTCTAATGTCAGATCTGCGATGAGCCTTCTTTTTGCACTTGACGAACCGGATGTATGCTTTTTTACAGCTACCTTTATTTTGCAATCTGTGTCCGTCAGGAAAAGTATGATTTACTGAAATTACATGTGAAATAATACTTGTCCATTTGGCTCACCCCCCCTTTTTTGCCCCATTTTCTTATTGTTAACTGAATGTATTGTTATTTTATCATTTTATGTATTGTATTGTATTATTGATGCCATGTGCTTTTATGACTGTTTTTAAACAATCGAATAAAGTTTAAAGAAGAAGAAGACTGTATGACTTGGTATTCCCAATAATCCTAGCTGATCCAAGGAACATGTTGTCACGGCTGTCCAAGCTCCTCAGGATCAGGGTGTTGCTCATATGGGTCCACCTCCTGATTTCCCCAATCAATCAATCAATCAGTGACACTTATATAGCGCGCTACATACCCGTAGGGTCTCAAGGCGCTGGGGGGGGGGGGGGGGGGGGGGGTGCCGCTACTGCTCGAACAGCCAGGTCTTCAGCTTCTTCCTGAAGGAGAGGTGGTCTTGGGTCAGGCGCAGGTCGGGAGGGAGGGAGTTCCAGGTCTTGGCGGCCAGGTAGGAGAAGGCCCTTCCTCCTGTAGTCGCTCTTCGGATGCGGGGGACGGCGGCGAGGGCGTGGTTGGCTGATCGGAGGTGGCGTTTGGGAGCGTAGAAGTTGATCCGGCTGTTGAGGTAGCTCGAGCCTTGGTCGTGTAGGGCTTTGTGTGCGTGGGTGAGGAGGCGGAAGGTGATTCTTTTGTTGACGGGGAGCCAGTGAAGGTCTCTCAGATGTCCGGTGATGTGGCTGGTTCGTGGGATGTCGAGGATGAGTCTGGCTGAGGCGTTCTGGATCCGCTGGAGTCTCTTCTGGAGCTTGGCGGTGGTACCGGCGTAGAGGGCGTTGCCGTAGTCCAGTCGGCTGGTGACGAGGGCCTGGGTGACGGTCTTCCTGGTCTCGGTGGGGATCCACCAGAAGATCTTCCGTAGCATGCGTAGGATGTTGAAGCACGCCGAGGAGACGTTGTTGACTTGCCTGGTCATGGAGAGGGAGGAGTCCAGGATGAAGCCCAGGTTGCGTGCATGGTCTGTCGGTTTGGGTGCGGTGCCCAGGGCGGGAGGCCACCAGGAGTCGTCCCAGGCGGAGGGTGAAGAGCCCAGGATGAGGACCTCCGTCTTGTCAGAGTTCAGTTTCAGGCGGCTGGTCGTCATCCACTCGGCTACCTCTTTCATCCCTTCGTGCAGGTTGGCTCTGGCGGAGGTGGGGTCGTTGGTCAGGGAGAGGATCAGCTGGGTGTCGTCGGCGTAGGAGATTATGCTGAGGTTGTGTTTGCGTACGATGGCCGCGAGGGGGCTCATGTAGACGTTGAAGAGGGTGGGGCTCAGAGATGAACCTTGAGGGACGCCGCAGATGATTTCGGAGGCCTCTGACTTGTACGGTGGTAGGCGGACTCTCTGTGTTCTTCCGTCGAGGAAGGAGATGATCCATTCCAGCGCCTTGTCCTGGATCCCGATGTTGCTGAGGCGCTGTACTAGGGTGCGGTGGCAGACCGTGTCGAAAGCCGCGGAGAGGTCTAGGAGGATGAGGGCCGCTGTTTCTCCATTGTCCATCAGGGCTCGGATGTCATCGGTGGCGGCGATGAGGGCGGTCTCGGTGCTGTGATTGGCTCGGAAGCCGGACTGTGAGGGGTCGAGGGATCCGTTCGTCTCGAGGAAGGCGGCCATCTGCTTGTTGACGGTCTTCTCGATGACTTTGGCTGGAAACGGGAGGAGCGAGATGGGGCGGTAGTTCTTGAGTTCGGTGGGGTCCGCTGTTGGTTTCTTGAGTAGAGCGCTGAGTTCTGCGTGTTTCCAGCTCTCAGGGAAGGTGGCGGTGTCGAAGGATGTGTTGATGATGTCTCGTAGGTGGGGTGCGATGACAGCGTCGGCCTTGTTGAAGACGTGGTGAGGGCAGGGGTCGGTCGGTGATCCGGAGTGGATGGAGTTCATCGTGCGGATGGTGTCTTCGGTGCTGATCGGGGTCCAGGCGAGGAGGGTGGTGGTGGGGGGTGATTGTTCGGTCATGGTGTGCGTTGGTTGGGTGTTGAAGCTGTTGTGTATGTCCGCGATCTTGTTGTGGAAGTGTGAAGCGAGGGAGTTGCAGAGGTCTTGCGATGGGGTAATGTCGTTGTTTCCTGCGCTGGGGTTGGAAAGCTCTTTCACGATGTTGAAGAGTTCCTTGCAGTTGTGTGCGTTGTTGTCCAGCCGGTCCTTGAATGCTGTTTTCTTGGCGGCGCGGATCAGCTGGTGGTGCTTCCGGGTGGCAAGCTTGAAGGAGGTCCTGTTGTCCGGTGTAGGTTCCCTTCTCCAGACTTTCTCGAGGGCTCGGCAGTTCTTCTTGGAGCTCTTGAGTTCGTCGGTGAACCACGGGGCTTTCTTGCTGCCGGGTCTGCTGGGCGGGGTCCTCAGCGGGGCGAGCTCGTCCGCGCAGATGCTGATCCACTTCGTGAGGTTGTCGGCGGCCTGGCTGGGGTTCGCTGAGCTGGCAGGAGGGTGCTGGCTCAGGGAGGTGGCGAGCTGGTCTGCTGTGATCTTGTTCCAGCTTCTGCGGGCGGCCTGTTGCTGGTGGTGGTGGGTCGTCGTTCTCTTGAAGGTGAAGTGGACGCAGCTGTGGTCCGTCCATTGAAGCTCTGTGGCGTGGCTGAAGTTGATGTCTGTGCTGGAAGAGAAGACTGCGTCGAGAGTGTGTCCGGCGAGGTGGGTGGGGGTGGACACCAGTTGCTTGAGTCCAAGATTGGCGAGGTTGTCGAGCAGGGTGCTGGTGTTGCGGTCGTTGTTGTTCTCCAGATGGAAGTTGAGGTCCCCCAGGAGGATGTAGTCAGCGGAGGGGAGGGCATGCGGGCTGACGAAGTCGGCGATGTCCTCGCTGAATTGTGTGCGTGGTCCAGGGGGTCGGTAGATCAGGGTGCCTCTGAGGGTGGTGTTCGGGTTGGTGTGGATCTGGAAATGCAGGTGTTCGGCGGTGGTCAGGGTGTTGTCGGTGCTGGTCGTGAGACGGATGGTGTTCCTGTGGATGATGGCGATGCCTCCTCCCATCTGGTTGGCGTTGCGGTCCCTCCGGACGATCTTGTAGCCCTCTGGGATAGCGATGGCGATGTCGGGAGCTGAAGAGGCGTTCATCCAGGTCTCCGTGAGGAAGGCAACGTCCGGGGCTGTGGCGTCTAGAAGGTTCCAGAGTTCGATGGCGTGTCTGTGGACGGAGCGGGTGTTGAGCAGGATGCACTTGAGGTGGGTCCTGCTGGTGTTCGACTTTGCGGGTGCTGGTGCGAGGCAGGTCCGGATGCAGGTGAATTTGCAGGCGTGGCAGCTGAAGGGTCCGTGGGTACGACGTGGAGTGGCTTGATGGCATTCTGGGAGTCGGCCGGTGTTGAGTGCGATGAGGGTGGCGGCGGAGTACGTCAGGCGGGTCGGTCGGGGTCCTCGAGGGCCAGGGGTCCTGGCACTGGGCGCGGTCCAGGCGCGGACGGGCGCAGACGGGCTTACCTTTGGCGCGCCTTCGGCGCACAATCGGCGCACCCGCTGCGCGTGACCGCTGCGCGTGACCGCTGCGCGTTCGCACGGTCGCCATTTAAGGCGAAGTGCGCGGGTGGGCGGAGCAGCTGGGAGGCGGGAGCGGGGAGGGAACAGAAGAGAAAAGGGGCGGGGCAAATGGCGGTGGCGGGAAGCGGGAAGCGGGGAGGGGGAGCGGAGGGCGGCGAGGTAGGCGGGCAAACAGGAAGGAAACTGACCCACGGCACAGAGGTTACATTAAATTAAACAGGCACAAATGGAGGGCAAAAATAAAGGCAAAACAGGAAGGAAAACGAAAACGATGTCACACACTCTGACTATACAACTGTACACAGAGCATAGAGGTAATCAAGTGAGGGATAGGGTAGGGAAGGTACTGCAAGGGAAGGGATACCTGAAACGAGAGAAACACACAGGTTAGCACAAAATCATTCCCTGACTACTCTCATTTCATTCTCGCTAAGACCTGTCCGTACCATGAGCCTTCTCTCTTTCTTGGGGTGGCTGATCGTGAGATGCGTCTCTCACTTATGGAAAGCACCTTCCTAATCCCTTATAAAATCATAGAAGAAATAGATCAACTCCAAACATACAGAAACTGAGAGAACAAAAACCCCCTCCCAGGGGGTGTGGAAACAAGATGCTGCAAAGTTTTAGAGCTGGTTGGAAAAATGAACACAACTGAAGAATGATAGAGTCCGTAGGCAATGTTCTACCTCTACTGACCCCTACAATTGTCCCGGATACAGGTCTCGTAAGTCATTGAACAAATGGCATCTCAGCCCGTTCCAAAGTTAACAAGAAAAAGAAACAAGCCTCTTTACCCCCTCTCCGGAAGCTGAGAGGCGGGAACCCCAGTAGCACTGAAAGGAGAAATATGTTCTCTCCACCTCCGATCCGGATGGCAAGAGTCTTACCCCTCGGTTCACGACCTGCTCACAAGTCTCGAGGTCCTACCGTTTTTTCTCTTCCACGGAATTGGGTCCCTACTCGGGAAGTGCTTGGGTGACGCCGCGAGTCCTCCCGTTTCCTGGGAAGGTCCGCTGCAGGTTCGCATCCGGTCCGCAGCTGCGGCAAACAAAAGGCCCCGATAGTCTCCCACCGCTCAGCCGAGCGACGGGGAGTCAAGATGGGTATCTCCGACCTGAGCCCAGGTACGATACCGTCTAGGAAAGTTGGCGTTCTCCACTGGAACGCGGGTTCTCCACGCCAACGCGACCCGTTGGCAAACGAATCAGTATCACGTACGACGCTCCCAGCGTCGTACGCGATTAAAAAGGCGTGACTCCTCCTCCCAGAGAGGAAGCCGGGAACGGTAGTTCCACCGGAACTTCGGGGGTAGGCGCGGCTCGTAGCTCACGGCCTGACACATGTTTGAAAAGTCGAATTTAGTATGCCTGAGCTCAGAATATTAGAGTACATCTTGTAGTGAGGATTATTTCTATATCCTGTGTTTGAAAATACCACTTTTAGAAAGCAGGTATTTTCTTGCCTAAGTCTTCCAGTGTGCTCTGCTGTTATGTGTATTGGCTGTCTGGTTTTGGAGGGACAGGGCAGGCTGAGCCCGACCTGGATTGAACAGAGAGATCTGCAGTTGGAGTATGGGGAGGGGTGACCCTTTGATCTGAGCAGGGCTGTGCCTGGCAAGGTGAATGATGGCTCCACCTCCCACTGTGCGTCTGATGGCAGACCCCCTCTTCCTGAAAGGCAGGATGCCGCCTTATAAACAAAGTGCCTCTCTGAGTCCTGCATTGCCCCTTCATCTCTGAGGACTTTTTGGGACTCTTCTGCTTTGCCTTGATTCTTCCAGGACTGTGTGTTACTTCTGGACGTCAAGACGAACCTCTCTCTGTGTAACTAGAGGGAAAGGACTTTGAAACTTCTATCCATCTTGCTAAAGCAACTACCAAAGGGCCTGATTTGAGCTTGCCTCCTGCTGAAGTCTCAGGGACATTAGACTTCACCCACCAGCCTTCTCAATTCCTATTGAGGGGGATTCTACTTGCAGGTAAGGCTTCTGTTGAGAATTCCAGAGCCTCTGGGTCTAATGCGGGGACCGCGGGCTGAAAATCATCGCTATCGCTATTGTGGGCCGCTGCAGCTGAGGAGCTGTTGTCACTGAGAGACCGCATTTGTCCGTGCTACGAGAATTATCGCTATTGTGGGCCGCCGCAGCTGAGGAGCTGTTGCCCCCGAGAGCCCGCATCTGTCAGTGCTACGAGAATTATCGCTATCGCTATTGTGGGCCGCTGCAGCTGAGGAGCTGTTGCTGCTGAGAGCCCGCATATGCCTGTGCCACGAGAATCATCGCTATCGCTATTGTGGGCCGCTGCAGCTGAGGAGCTGTTGCCGCTGAGAGCCCGCATTTGCCTGTGCTACGAGAATCATCGCTATTGCTATTGTGGGCCGCTGCAGCTGAGGAGCTGTTGCCGCTGAGAGCCCGTATTTGCCTGTGCTACGAGAATCATCGCTATCGCTACTGTGGGCAGCTGCAGCTGAGGAGCTGTGCCGATGAGTGCCCACTTTTAATCACGGTCTCAGGATCATCGTGAGTGCATGACGTGGACCGCTGCAGCTGGGAGCTCTCGCTGTGCGAGTCCGCCTGTCATCATCGCGGCTTCCTCGCGAAGCTGCGTGCCGTGCCCCTTTAAACTTCAGGTACATTTTGCATCACCGGGTCGCATAGACCCCGGCCTCGAGCTAAGTTCGTTTCACACGCTTTTGAGTGCTTTTAGTGCTTTTTAAGTGAATCTATATTTACGTGCATTGTGGCTTCCTGATTTGGTTGTAGATGGCCCAGAGGGGCCCGTGCCTATGGCTGAGCAATCTCAGCTGCCCTGCGTGACAGTGGGCAGCTGCAACGTTTTGGGCAGAGTTAATTCAGGAGCCCCAGAGCAGGGCCTCTGTGGTCATTTCTCAGTTGCGCCGCCCTAGCAGGCAGCTACAACGTTTCTGCCTACTTGGTCAGAGGGCACATTGGGTGCCCAGGCCTTCCTTTCCTTCACAGCTGCGCAGCACTTAGTGCCAGCTGCCATGTTTAGGCCATCATTCCTCTGGGGGCATTGTGAGAGATAGGAGTGAGATGCACTCCTCTGCCCCAGCGCAATTGCACACATGGATCCTGCTGCATTGGCAGTGCGCCCTGACATTTTTGACACAGGGCATTTGAGCCCCTTTGAGAAGGCCAGTTGGCCAGGGGGACTGTTAGGTTTGTAATGCGCCAGGCCCTAATGTGATTTATGTGGTGCTAGGAAATGTGATTTATCTGCTATAATTTACGCACCCTGTTTTATGCCTCTAATGTGGTTTTATGATTATGAGGTTGTGCATCCTGTGATTACGTTTGAGTTATTCTATACTGTGATATATGCCTCTAAATATGGTGTAGGTATGACATTTTTTGCATACTGTGGTTTATGCTAGTGAGATTATTCCCTACTGTGAGGTATACCCCTAATGTGAATTATGCTTAGGAGGTTATGGTCTAATGCGTTTAGACTTATGGGAAGATTGCATAATGTGTTTATGCTGGTGAGTTTGGTGCAGAATGTATTTCATGCCTAAATGTGATACTGTGCATAATATGGTTTGTGTTACAGGATGATGCTGAGTACAGTGTTTGCCAGTAATTACTGGTTGTGTTCTATGTTTATTATATGTCTACATTTACTATGTTTACTAAGTGATGGTTCTGACAGTGGCCCAAGTGGCCCTATCATGTGTATATAATCCCCTGTAAATATTGCCCAGTGCCAGGTGGCACAGTGTATATTGTGTGATTACTATTCTAATGTGTTTTATGATAATACAAAGGCAATTTTTGATATAACCTTGTGTGGAGTTCCTTTTATGGTGTGCCTAGTATGTTGTTGCTGTGTGTGTGTGTTGCGCAAACGCTTTACACATTGCCTCCGGGATAAGCCTGACTGCTCATGCCAAGCTACCAAAGGGGTGAGCAGGGGTTATCTTTGGCGTGTAAGTCCCTCGCCCTGACTAGAGTGGTGGTTTCTGCCTGGCTTTGGTGCAAGCCTTAGCCAACCAGAAATCCTATTTCTAACAAGCCTGAAAGCTGCTTTCCACAGATACCACTTTGTGAGCTTCCAAAGGTTATCAAAGACCACTAAAATCATCATGAGGGTTGTCTGGATTAGTGCAAGGCGCATCCCTCAATAAGTGTGCACCATATACTAAGCCAGCCTCCTACAGTATCTGACACTGGAGCTTTAATTCCTTCATTTTTGGTAGTCAGTTTCATGTGTTCTAGCTTCTCATTCTTGACTCCGCCTTGTTTTTTTGCTGGTTTTGTGGCATCTCGAATTTTTCCCTACCTCATTAGAAGTAATTGGTTGTTGTATTGTCGAAGCAAATTCAGACAGGTAGCCGGAGTTGATGATTGCCGGACAACACTAAACAACTGAGGTCATCGTTGTGGGGGAGCTTTTGCAGGGAGTACAGGCCGCACCCAGGCCTGGCTGGACCGCCTCCGCACCGACCCTGGCTTGACCCTTGGCAACAGTTCCTAATGCTGTGTCATGCCCGCTGTGTCAATGTCTGCCTCCAGACTCCTGATTCAGTTTCCAGATCTCCCAATCTCTGGTTGTCTCTTATACAGCACAGCGCTGTCTCACCTTCCCCTGCTAGGTCTCTAGGTCAATGCTGTAACTGTAGGGGCACGAGCATGCTCTTTCTTTTGGACGTAAACAGGCTGCTAAGGCAATAAAACTCCAGAGGTCAGGTGTCTGTGGTGCCCATCCCGCCCCCAAGCTCTGGGGCCACTCAGGGGACACGGATGCCCAGGAGCAACCTGCCTGCAATAATCCCGGGCAGGCAGGTGGCGGCAAGGTGCAGCATGCGTGTCGCGGGTGCCTAGAAGCAGCCCGCAACCAGTAAAGAAAAGTACATTGTGGGAGTGGGCGGGGGAGTGGGCTGGGGAAACCACCAGCTGACGCTGACGCTCGTTGCTCCCAAATGAGGCTGGACCCTGCCTGCGGCAAGTGCCTGGTGCCACTGCCTGTGCCAGGAGCTGACACCGGGCTGAGAGTCGAGGTTGGCTCAATCTGAGTGCCTCACCAGAGTAAGGGGGGGCCGAGGGTCTGTGCCCTGGGGCTCCCAGCGTCTGCATCCTTGCCTCAGTTCAGCACGATGTCTGACTTTCACTTCCGGTGTCAGCTGGGGAGTGGCTGTCTAAAAATTATTTTTCTAGCTGTTCAATATGCAAAATGCCCATATGAAATGTAATAATGTAGCCCAGTGTTTCCTATGGTACACAAGCCTGGCTACAATGAAAGTAGCTTTCAGGGCTTTTTCACTGTAAGCACGTTTAAAATTAAATTCCTACATGTTCCACTTATCAAAATACCAGGCACCGTGCCTTTTTGGTAATAAAGCCTACATAGTCGTGACTTGTGAATATTTAAAATGAAGGTTTTGACTTTCCAAAAGGGTTATTTTGATATGTCGAGTTTGCAGCTAAAAGCTGTAACAGCCAGGCCTGCAGTCATGTTTTTCCTGTCACTGTAGTGTGAGGCACAACCGGTGCTGCAGTCTACAAGTGACATTTAACTTACAGGACCGGAGTACACTTTGTACCCTTTATTAGGGACTTATAGGTAAGTTAAATATGCAAATTAGGGTATCCCATTGCACCCAGTTGAAAGGGGAAACACAGGCACTTTATCAACCGTTATCAGGGGTAAAGTACAAACAGTTCTACACCCTACAAAAATATAGGATCCAGAAAAAGTTAAAATGCAAGATGACCAGTAATAAAGGGCACATTTTCTACACCAGAGTCCCACAATCGGACTTGAGCCTCAAAAAAATTACATATGCTTGGACGTCAATCCATGGTAGATACTCGAAAAAACATTTTTTACGTATGTATAACCAATGTTTTTTTAATTAATTATGGTCTTGAGAAAGACCTGTGGCCATGCGCAAAATATGTGTTGACTGTCAGACAAGAAAAATAACGTTTTTGGCTATCACAGTAAATCGTTTCAACCAAGAAAAGTGCACGAAGGCCTCATACGTTTATAAAATTAGATTATTTCTGACCATGATGTAGAGAGCCACTCGGGCTCTTCACTACAATGTTGCGCTAATACACGCATCCACACACCCCTGGGGGCGGGCTCGCCCCGAGGGGATAAATAAAGGTGGGCGAGACCGCACGTGGTCTCTATGGTGTAGCCCAGTAACCGAGAACAGCGTTGTGTCCTTTACTGTCACCCTTACCGTAACTGTGACCCTGGGCCCGCACCTCTACACTGGCGACGAGGCCGGTTGTGCCCGTGCGTGCGACGCTGTTGGAGAAGCGAGAGGAGCAGGCGGAGCCCACCCGCGCTGGTCGCGCTCCCTCCTCGCAATCGTCTCTGCCGCTGCCTGCGGTGCCCACCCGCGTGGTGGAGGAGGCGGCCTGCCTCCGGCGGAAACCTGCTGTCGGCGGAGCCCACCCGCATGCTGGAGCGCTCGCCTGGAGCTGCTGGTGCCGTTTTGATGCTTGGCCGGGTGAGTGGCAGCACACGCGCGCTCCCCGGCGCTCTGCAACGCCTCAGTTCCGGCAAGGGGGCCTAGGCAGGCTGCCCTTCGCGCTGCCTGTGGGGAAATCCCCGATTGTGCCGCTCTCGGCTGCCGGCTGCAGCGTGAGGACTCCCTGGTGGGCGGAACTCGACGGCCCAAGGCAGGGAAGCCTGGTCAACGGTCACTAAGCATTGGCACATCCAAGTCAAGGCGCATGAGGACACTGTCTAACCACACAGATACAAAAGCATAAGGAAAGGGGGAAACACATAACCCCATCAGGGCAACACTCCAGCACTAGTAATATAAAGGCAGCCCCAAGCCACAAGATGACCACAAGGCCGGCAACTGGCGCAGGGACGTCGCAAGGGAGCGGACCTGCCGCGGTGGCTGGCAACAATCCCCCGCCGCCTTCGGTGGTCACCCACACAGCAGTAGCACCTTTACCCCCCTTCAGCGAAGCATCGGACCCAGCTACCGCCGCCCCAAGATGGAAAGCATGGGTAGGTCGCTTGAATCACTACTTCAGAGGGACCCGAGAGACTGACGGACGGTGAAGAGATCGTTACTGATCTACTATGGAGGGGCTGAAATATACGAACTGTTCGACACGCTTCCCGACACCGGGGACGAGGATGATTATGACGCCGCAGTCGCGGAGCTGAACAAGCATTTTGATCCCCAACTGAACCCGGACTTCGAAAAATTTAAATTCAGGAGGGCGTGTCAAACTGACGCGGAGTCGGTGGACATGTTCTATGCGCGGCTGCCTGTTCACCGATCAAAGGGCTGAGATAAGGGATCAAATTATTTTAGGATGTCGCTCCAAGCTCCTCCGGAAGCTGATCCTTCGGCAGCCAGGGATCTCGCTAGATGACATCCTAATACTGGCCCGGTCCCACGAACTCTCCGATGCCAGGGCGGAAGAAATGGAAGCCGCCCTCCACAGGCCCGTGGCGGCAGGACCGGGGCTCAAGTGCGTGCCCATCAAGGAAGAGAGGGTAGAGGCAATACAAAGGCGGCCACCCGCGCCTCGCTCGGCGCCCAAGCCCACGACGTCGGCCCTGTGTGGATACTGTGGGGAGGATCACCCGGCGACGGCAGTCTGCGGAGCAAAAGGCAAGACGTGCTCCCGCTGCGGGAGAATGAACCACTACGCCCGGGTGTGCAGAGGCGGACGTTTCAGGCAGCAGTCCGCGAGGCCGAAGTCTGGACAAAAACAGGTGCGTCAGATCGAACACGAGGATCCTCTGCCGAGTGGAAGACCTCAACACCAGGCGCACGACCCGGTGTACGAGGACGAAGACGACGAGGTATTCGTGGTGTCGTTCGTCAGCAGGACAAGCTCCCGGCGGAGGCCACCGCCCATGTGCTCAGTCTCCGTGGGAAGTGCAGAGATCCAGGCCCTCATCGACACCGGCGCGTCGGTCAACGTCATGGACTCAGACCAGTATGACCGACTATCTCCAAGACCCCCGTTGGCGTCGTCGAAGGGGCGAATATACACATACGGAGGGACGGACCCCCTTCCGCTCCGTGGTGTCATTACCACCACCATCGCCAGCGGAGGGTATTCCACGCAGACGCAATTCTATGTCACGGAGGGCAAGAAGGGTACGCTGCTCAGCTGTCACACTGCCGAGGACCTTGGCCTGGTCTTCTTTGCGAATCAAGTTCACGACTCCCACGCGGAGGACATACTTCAGAATTCCCAGCTCTCTTCACCGGCCTGGGCAAACTGAAGGGCAAGAGGTTCAAACTGCACATAGACCCCACCGTGAGGCCGGTAGCACTTAGACACAGGAGGGTACCGTTCAACTTGCGCCCACAAGTGGAAGAGGAGCTGAGGAAACTCGAGAAACTGGACGTAATTGAGAAGGTATCCGGCCCCACGCCCTGGGTGTCCCCGCTGGTCGTGGCGCCCAAGCCCAAACAGCCCGGAGCCATTCGACTCTGTGTCGACATGCGGTTGCCCAACACCGCGGTAAAAAGGGAAAGGCACATCACCCCCACGATGGACGACATAGTGGCAGATCTCAACGGGGACAAGTGGTTCTCGAAGCTGGATCTAAATGCGGGATACCACCAGCTGGAACTGGATCCCAGCAGCCGATACATAACAACCTTTTCAACACATGTAGGTCTCCGCAGATACAAGAGGCTAAGCTTTGGCGTCTCCTCTGCGGCAGAAGTATTCCAGAACGCCATTCGAGAGACGTTGTCGGGACTGCAAGGGGTGATCAACCTCAGTGATGACATCCTGGTCTATTCCAACACCCTGGAGGAGCACCATGCTCACCTGAGAGCCACGCTCAGGAGGCTGGAGGAGTGCGGGTTGACCCTGCACAAGGCGAAATGTTTGTTTTATCAAGACAGGGTGGACTTCTTCGGATATACGTTCACGCGCGACGGACTGCTGGTAGATCCGAAGAAAGCGGAGGCCATCAGAGCGGCACCCACCCCTCGGAGCCCTACCGAAGTGCGAAGCTTCCTCGGAATGGCCACATACTGTGGGCGGTTCATTCCCCGGCTGGCCGCGATGTCTGAACCGCTGCGTGCCCTCACGAGCCAAGATCGACCATGGGAATGGACCCCTGAGGCCCATAAAGCGTTCCAAGAGATAAAGGAAGGGCTCCTCGACAAGACAATCATGGCATACTTCCACGCGCGACGGAAAACGGAACTGGTGGTGGACGCCAGCCCGGTGGGCCTGGGGGCCGTCCTCCTGCAGGAGCACAGCTCCGAAGTATGGAAGCCGGTGGCATATGCCAGCAAGGCACTGACAGACACTGAAACGAGGTACGCCCAAATTGAGAGAGAGGCGCTGGCAATCAAATGCGCGTGCCAGCACTTCCATTTGTATCTCTGCGGACAAGACTTCACAGTGGTCACCGATCACGAGCCTCTGCTCCCCCTGTTCACGGGATCGGCGAGGCTAGCCCCGCCCAGAATCGAAAAGTGGGCCGTCCAACTGCAGGGGTACCAGTTCAAGGTGGTCTACCAGCCAGGGGCCCACAACCCTGCGGACTACCTGTCCAGACATCCAAAGTCCAGCCCCGATGCACGAGTGCAGGAAGACACATGCAACACGGAGGCGTTCGTGAGTATGGTGTCGCAAGGAGCCTGTCCTAAAGCGATGACTCTAGAAGAAATCGGCATAGCCACACGGGAAGACCCCACTCTTACCCGAGTCCGGAAAGCTCTAGATCGTGAAGGATGGACCCATTTCCTCGATTTGGCTCGGGCTCTGCGGCCAGAGGTCAGTCATGCTCGCCAGCAACTGTGGCACATCCGGAGTGAGCTCAGTGTGGGGGACAAAGACGTCATCCTGAGGGGACGGCTGATAGTGGTCCCAGAGAGCCTCCAGCAGAAGGTCTTAGCACTTGCGCATGTGGGCCACCAATGCACGGCCAAGACCAAAGCACGACTCCGAGACAAGGTGTGGTTCCCGGCGATGGACACCAAGGTCGATTAAATGGTCAGGCAGTGCCATGCCTGCACCATCACTGGAGGGGATCCAGCCCCCGCCCGGGTGATCACTGAAGAGGCAAGCACGTCGCCATGGACGCATCTCAGCATAGACTTTGGAAGATTTCCGGATGGATGGCAGATGATGGTTTTGATTGACTCCTTTTCAAAGTTCCCGATAGTGGAAGTCATTGCGTCCACCGCATTTCCCCAAGTCAAGAGAGCTCTGGACCGCGTGTTTGCAACGATGGGACTGCCTGAAGAGATAAAGTCGGACAACGGGCCCCCATTTCAGGGGCGGGAGTTTCATGAGTACCTGACGAGTCAAGCCATCCGCCACCGGAAAATCACGCCCCTGTGGCCGCAAGCTAATGGGGAGGTGGAACGGCTGATGAGGACACTCAACCGGGCACTGCGGATCGCCGTGGAGGCCGGGGAGGATCCGGAAGCAGCCTTAAGTCAGTTCTTGGGAGTGTACCGTCAGACACCCCATAGCACCACGAATTTTGCACCCGCGCACCTCCTGTTCAAAAGAGCCCCGAGGGACAGCATCCCGACGGATCCCGCCTGGACTCCCGCAGAGCGAGACGGAGCTGCCATTCAGGCCAGGCGAGAGGTGACGAACCGGAAGGCGAGTGAAGCGCGCCGAGCCCAGGACATGGTGCTCAAGGTTGGAGACTGTGTGGTCATTAAGGACCGGCACCCCGGCTGGAAGTTCCGAACCCCCTATGAACCCGAGAAGTGGACAGTGACTGGGGTGCAAGGAACCATGATCACGGCACGTCGGGCCCGCAGGCCATCACAAGGAATGTGTCGAGCTTCAAGGTGGTGCCGGAGACGGGCCTGGAGGTCGAAGATCCTGATCTGGCCCGGGGTGGGGCCATGGACGGGGCTCCAGCGTCTCCCACCCGAACAGCTTCCCCTCTGGCCGGTGGACGATCGTCCGAGTCAGGTGAGGAGGTCAACCAGGGGTCCGGGAGTCAAGACATCGGGGCGGGTGATTCTGGGACTCTCCTGCAGGACAGGTCACTCGACTCTTACTCCAGGTGCCCGAGGTATGGGCTGCGCCCCAATCCAGCACCTAGCCAGAGACTAAGAGACTATGTATATACTTTTTACATGAGTGTGGATTTTGTGTGGACTATATAGCTAAAACAAAGGAGGGATGTAGAGAGCCACTCGGGCTCTTCACTACAATGTTGCGCTAATACACGCATCCACACACCCCTGGGGGCGGGCTCGCCCCGAGGGGATAAATAAAGGTGGGCGAGACCGCACGTGGTCTCTATGGTGTAGCCCAGTAACCGAGAACTGCGTTGTGTCCTTTACTGTCACCCTTACCGTAACTGCGACCCTGGGCCCGCACCTCTACACATGTGATGATTAATCACTGGGAAAGAGGGCCATACCTAAGTATCAACAATGGTTCTTAAATACACAATCAATCCCATTTGCTTACAAACTTAGCAAATAAGTGGGGAGTGCAAAACTTTGGGACTTAATTTATTTTTCAATTGGTAATGTGCCTTTTCTTATTCCTCAAGTTAGTCTCCTTGCCATGTCTGCACGTCTAGAGGTAGACAGAAAAAAATCAAAGAGTATGTAGTAACACCTTCTGTGACAGGAGAGGATGGAAGGCTACCTCTATGCACCTAGCTTCTCTGATCGCTTGCCCTCCCTCGCTCACTCTCTTTCTAGGTGGAACCCTAGTAGCCCCTTCCTCATCCCTCATCCCATCCCATTTCTCACCTCCTGCCTCTCACCCAAATCCTGCCTCTTCGAGTGGCTCCTCCCGTGAGCTCCTAGGCCTCCTCCTCCTCGTCGCTCCCAGCTAGCTCCTCCCTTCCTGCCTCCTTGGCGCTGCGATGATGCCCATGCGGATGTGACATTTCACTGAACCGCCATTTTGAGAGCCTGGCGTCTGCAGCTAGAGGGAGCAGCGGGATCAGTGCCGGGCGGGAGGTGAACTCACCCTGAGCTAAGCATTGCGGGCCTGACAGAGAGCGGTGGAGCCGGCTACGGTGCTAGACATGCGCCAGGGCTCCCCCGCGCTGCGGCCGCGAGCCCTGGACCACTGACAGTTGGCGGTGCCCCGCGCTGCCAGTCCCTCACCTCCTGCAGGCGAGTCTCGCCCACCAGGTAGCCGCGCAGGGGAAGCGGCCGAGCGCCTCGCCGGCCCCCACCCTCGGCGCCGAAATTGGGCGAATAGCGAGCAAATACGTGCGCGTGTCCCTGCCGCCGGCCGCCACAACACCCGCACTGCCCCCGCCACCTGCCCAGCCAGCTGGCAAGCCCGAGGCTTTGGTTCAGGCCGCGCCGCCCAGGCCGCTGTCTAGTCCTCTCGGCCAGCCCGGGGCGCCGCGAGCAGCGCAGGTAGGGGAGGCCGGAGACATGAACCACCACCAACCTCAGCCGCCGCAGCACCCCGGGGAACAGCAGCTCAGCGAACCGGAGGATATGGAGATGGAAGGTGAGTGTCCTACGAGTGCACAGTACAATTTTAACATGCAACGACTCGCACAGAACTCCATGCTGTCTCAATAATGCAGTCCTCTACCACCCGATACAAACGTTTATATGTTTCATACAATAGGCCTTCCTCACGAGGTTATATTTGCCTATTCCTAAGAAGAGGCATGCGCTGGTTTTTAGATTTCACGAGGTACGATTTACTTCCTGGTGATTAAAACACCGCCATAACATACAGTCCCACTCAGTGACAGGTCTGCTTCCTCGTGGTGCAAGTCTTCATGCTGTTCATTAAATCTGTACTTCCGCGCCTCTTGCCAAAACCTGCCCCCCCGACCCCGTATCAGTATGTGCCCCATATTCTATAAAATATGAGCATTTTAGGCAACTCCTACTTTTCTCACACCGGCAGTTCCAAACTTCCAGCACTTGTTAGATCCTTCTCTATTAGCCGGCAGAGTTTGCGACATGATAGTCGTACCCCAAGTTAGACTGGTAACGTATCTTGGATGCCTATTCAGACCTGCACTTTCCTATTTACACAACTGCATTTTAAGTTGGGTCCAAAGACGTTCATGCAACTGAAGCGGACCTGGATAGCTAACATTTAGAAAATGTATTAGTTTGGCTCTCTTGTTTGAAAAATGTGTTTCTACTTATTGGTTTTGGTGATGTGCCAGCACACCCCATTAACTCTACTTATTTGAAGTTTTGTTAAGTGCTACCTGTCTTTTTGTTACCGAGTCGACATCAGGGGTGTGGAATTTAATAAAATATCTACTCGTCCATTGGGCAGGTTGCTTCATAAATCTACTTGTCATGTAACAAAATCCACATGCCCCTTTGATGCGATGTAGTGCAGCCCCAAATTATGGCAGCAATCTAATTTAAGAGCTCTGATATAGCCTCAATGATTATGCCAGGGCTCATACCATAGTAGTGTTTAAATACTTGCACTCCACTTATGTTGCCACGTTTCCGCAAATCTACATACTGGGGATGAAGGTTCCAGGTTAGAATGCCCTTTTGAGTCCACGCAAACCTACTAATTTGCATATTTTAAGTGTTTTTGCATATTTTAAGTGTTTTCAACAACTCTTCTCTAATCTTTTCTCATACTGAGAGATGTTGTAAATTTACTCCTGACAATGGCAGGCGCAAACCTTCTTCCAGAGTTTGGGGGGGGGGGGGGTGGGGGGGAGTGGTTAGAGAGAAAGTGAACTTGTCAGCACTCAGATTTTCGCATGAGCAAATCTACACATGCAAATTTGCTCATGCTAAAATGCAGTTCACAAATATTTTCTAGTACTATTTATTGTCCTACTTCTGTAAGTTATTGGGAATTCACGAAAGCCGAATAGCTGCACTTAATGCAGGGACATATACAATGTGTGCACTTTTGATACTTTCTTTAATAATTGGGCCTCTAGTTTGATTTGGCGTTGACCTTTACCTTCTGTGTCTCTTAAAATTCTCCCTTTCCCTCTGTTTTGGCTGGCTTCACTGTGAGTGACAGTATTCTGCTCTTTCACAAGGAGCATATCTGCAAACAAAGTAGTTTCGTTCATTGCCTGTGACTACTGTGAGCTTTTTGAGACCGAAGAACAATTTTTGCTTTTGCCAATGTTTGTTATGATAGTGAGGTCCTGACAGCTCCCACACCAATAAGGTTTTACAAAAACCATGCCAACTAAATAGCTGACCACCAATTTCAGACCTACTGGCTTTGCCAATGCTTGTTTATTTTTGACAAATACTAGCATGCATTAACACGTTACTAAATGATGCTGCAAAGAAACAGTACCTGATATTTTACTGTAGTTTTGCAAAATGTATTTTTTTTCCTGTTCGATTTTTTTTTTTTGTATGAACATTTTATTTTGAAAAAGGAATCATCAATCTTGCTTTCAAGTTTCTGCAAATATTTGCATCAAATCGGAGCGCATTCTCGGCTATATATAACATATTGCTAAACTTTGTAAATGTGTGTACACTTTCTTACACTTGAACTATCAGTAGTGCTGTTAGAGCTTACAACATTTACTTAGAGCGCTCACCCTAATAATAAAGGCTTTCAATAAATAATCCATAAATACAAGTTTGAACAGCATTGACATATGGGCAAAAATACAGACAGTGCCCTTCCCTGATCCAGAATGTGGTACTGCAAACTAGCAGCTAAAGGATTTGTGCTGGAGGGGGTTGGGCCTACTTGTCCCAATAACAAAATTCAAATTAAAACTTGTTGCCCTTGACCCAATACAATATGTCCCGCGTGTCAGGCTATGGGAATACCCCATCCCTGCGACATAATAAACAGATGTATTGATAAGCTAAATAAACTCGCCTCCTGGCTACTTTTATTGAGCGGTCTCTCGCCACATGTGACATATAAGTTACTTAACCAGCCTGTTGATCAGTGGTTATGTAAGAGCTGTTGTCAGTGGGCATTTCTTGACTGTCTTGCTTGCAGTGCCTGCTTTCCTCCTACAGCAAGAGTTGTCAGTCTCCCAAAAATGTACTATAATGGCCTTGGGAAAGCCCCTTCCGCCTAAACATTTCTTTTGAAATCCCCATTGCTTACCTTGCTGTGCCTGTAATTAATCTGACGATTTTCCGTATAGGCCTGCAAGCCACACCGTTGTATGTAGAACATAACCCGGCTCATGTTCTTTCAAAGGCTTGAATTTTTTCCTATATGTGGCATGGATTTTTCCCCTTGGTCTCGACCTTGCAAGACCAGATAATTTAATTAATTTGTAGGTAATGCTGCCTCGTCTTAATGAGAACTTTGCTTTTGAGTGAGACTCCTGAACCTTGATTGGGTTTTCTGTTCTGTAAAGATTCTGCACGCATTTCTCATGCCAGTTGTCACAGGCTTTATGTCCATGGCCTACAGGTTAGCAGTCTTCACCTACCTTCAAGCTGAACCTTGTTCTGATATTGATTAATACCTAGTGTATCTGAAGGATCCTCTTCTTAACTTAGGGTGGTCCCACTCCACTTGATCTTTCCCACCTCATTGTTTCGGACATGCTTTGCCAATTATAAAGGATCTCGGTTTCAGATATTAAGAGATTGTTGATGGTCTTACTATCTTTGTTTAAATCCTCTTCCCTTACCACGTATGTCATGGTAGAAAATAAAGATATCAATTTGTCACTTAGTCCAAATCTGTCCGGTCTGAAGGTTGATCTTTGTCAATCGTGATCCCCCCCCCCCCCCCATCTCTTCGTTATGGTTTTAGTTAGGCTGTGTGCCACTTCTGAATCTCAGTTGTCATGTTCTTGAGTCCTAAAAATTAACCCTCTCTTTTTTCCATTGGTTTGTATACCAGTTAAGTTTCTCAAATACTAGTGTGTGTGATAGTTTTATCTTCCAGCTTCTTTCCTTCTGTTGTGACTCCCTGGATATACACTCCCTTCTTAAACCAATGATGGATCTGAAGGTCTCTCCCATATCCCCCACACTCCCTTCTTAAACCAATGATGGATCTGAAGGTCTCTCCCATATCCCCTCCCCAAGTTCTTTTTAATCTTCCTGCCTAATATCTAATGTTCACACCACTAGTTTGTAGAATCTCTACTACGGTCAAAACCAATCAACATCGGTGTGAGAACATCACCCTACAGTATGTGGTGCACTATCCATTGCAGTGTATGAAATCATTACGCTTATTTGTGTTATATCTCAGCACTCCATATTAAAACACTTTACGTAGAACTGTAGTTGAGTTTACAAACTCATCAAACCGAGAGGACATCAGAGGGAACAGGATAAAGAAATATGTTTGTGGAGTTAAGGTAATGTAGTTTAGTGAATAGATGGAATTGAGATTACCCCCAATTGGAGGTAATTAGTTAAAGGAGATATGATGATCTATACCTGGTTTAAATAGCGACCACTTGTTTAATTGAAAGTGACAAGGGCAAAGAGTCCGTGAAGGTGGGCTGATCAACATGTGTCTGGGGTACTTGGGGCATGACTTCTTATTAGACAAATTGAGCTTTCTAGGTTGTCATTCACATAAGTGCCTTATAAAGTAGTGTCTTAAGCTGTTGATGTTGGGGGCGTTCTTAATTGGGTTTATAGTGTTTAATGTGACAGGTGCAGATATGCAAATGTTGGATTTTTGTTTGTGTTCTGAATTTCGGAGATTTGAGACAGAAAATCTAATGCAGGATTTTTTTTTGAGCAAACTGAAATATTCAGTAGGTATAAGTTGGGTCTCCAAACTTTTCTGTAATAAGAGCTACTTCTGTTCAATTACAATCAGCCTGAGCTACTAATAGTGGTGATGTAATAGTGACTACCCATCCAAGATAGTCAGCAGTGATCGCAACAGTGCATCTGACAGGGTTGTCAACAGTTAAGTAAAAAGAAGAAAGATCAAAATGAAATGCCTCTTCGTGGGTAACACAACAGCCATAGCTGCAATCAGAGTAACACCCTAAGGTAATTATATGAGTAATATGTATCTCAAACACCCTAAGATTAATCACTCAAATAATGGCTTTAAATACATTTTGAACAATAAACTCTGAAAAGACACACTTTCGTACGAAATGTAGGCTTTTAAAATTGTGCTATACATATATTAAATCAACTATGCAAATGCTTCTTTATTAGTGGGCTGATCACTGGTAGTTCACCAGCTACTCATTGGAGATGCCTGGTCTAAGTAACCCGGGCTATCTGATGGATGAGCTTTGTAAGTGATGCAGCAAATTTTGCTTTATATCTGCCCATCTAATCGTAGCAGGTATAGGATGTGTAGCTGAAATCTGTTTTGCAGTTTGGTCAGAGCCCATCTTTATACTGGATTTGCTGTATAATGGTGAGATGTCTGTCTCCTGAATGATTTGCTTTTAAGCACTTATTTTTTTTTCTCAATTATTTTTATTGGGTTTTCAAGGAAAAGAACAATATAAATGATAATTACACTGCCTATTATAATATAGGAAGCAAGGAGGAACTACAAAAGAAGAGGATAGCACTTAAGTAGCAGTTAGAATTGCAGTTATGTTAGAGATACAGGTGGTCAATATGTTTCACATTCTTCAGTCGGTCTATGATAAGATTACGACGCAGGTGTACAATTGAGGACATAAGCTTTTATACAATGCATCAAAAGGATATCATGTTAGAGCATCAAATACAGTAGTATAGTAATCACATTACATTTCCTAAGTGCAAAACTAGTATCGAAACTTCAAGTAACAAACTCGCACACGTCTGCCCAAATCGAATCAGACTGTGTACTATAAAGACGTAATGGGACAGCGTGAGGGAATTCCTATGTGGAACAATCCTTGTGTGGAAGGACCGGCGAGAGGACTCGGCGTACGTGGTCGAAATCCATAGGGAGGGTGTTAGCGCAATGGTAGTCGTAGAGAGGTTCAGTAGTGTATGTGTTAGTTTGGTGGGACTTATGAGTTTCACGGAGGGTCATATTTAAAGGAAAAGCCATCAAGGGACCTCCATAACTTCCTATGTGGGGGGCGCTAGGGCGAATGTAGGGAGATATCTGCCCCTCTAAGAAAGGACAACCATTCTTGCCACATTCTGAAGGAGACTTCTTTGGAGTTCCTCCATTTATTAAGTACTATTTTGCAGGCAAGTGTAAGCATTAGATCGAACAGAATGTTTTGTTTATACTCTTGTATGTTTTGTTCCAATATGGAAACAAATGTGGGATCACACTGCTTCACCTCCCAGCAGGTTTGCCCCTAAGCATTCTGGTGAGTGCAGTTCGCCAAGCGAGTGTACTTGCAAAAAAGTTCTTTCGAGTATTTCACCAGGTTGATGCAGATTGGTGCTGGCCATCTCTATACACATGTTTCTGGATTATTATCCGTCAACAGTAGAGATTAGGCATTTCACATATTTGGGGTTGCTGAGAAGGCTGCCAAAGTTTTCTCGGGTCACAGTACCTCTCAAGGCTCGCAGGTGCCTCTCCACGAGCTCGGCAGCTCAAATGGCTCGAGGGAGCCTTTTAAACTGGAAACGAATGTGGGATCACACTGCTTTACCTCCCAGCAGGTTCGCCCCAAAGCATTATGGTGAATGCAGTTCGCCAAGCGGGTGTACTTGCAAAAAATTTCTTTCGAGTATTTCACCAGGTTGGTGTTGGCCATCTCTATACACGTGTTTCTGGATTGAAGCCTGTAATCTTTACTGATGGTTAAAGAGCCAGAAACACGTGTCTATAGATCAGCACCATCTGATCCAACTCTGGCGAAACACTCGTAAATATATTAGCAAAGCAAGCAACTTGAGACTGCATTTACCATAATGCCAGGGGCTAACCTTGCTGGGAGGTTAAGCGGTGTGCTCCTACACCTGTTCCTATATTGTCCCAATATTTTTGCAGGATGTTGCAAAGGCAAATACACTTTCCATGCCTCTTTGAAGCATGTCAATGTGACTCAGTGAAGAGTGTTTTAAGTATAGGTGAATATCTTCTTGGTATTTAACAATTGAGTTTCAATTAAGAGGCCTAAAAGGTTCTACATACAGATAGAAAAGAACTGGCAGTAATGAATATCCTTGTGGCAAAACACAATTTACCTGTTTGTCTTGATTTAAAGTTTCCTAGTTTAACTGTATGCAAGCGTTGGGTGAAAAATGAAGGATCTGCCACCTGAGAAATTATACTTTTAGGCCTGTTTTGCGCTTGTGAATGCCTCTGAGGAATTAGGTAGACCTAAGAGGCATTCATCTCCATCAGGTATGAGGGGAATTTTGTCTAGAATGTGTTGCAATTTTTGCGCTGTAACATTTAGTTGAATAAAACTAATGGATGGCAAAATTCATATGTGTTTTGTGATGTGTTTTTGTGCTTGATTATTTACCCAGTGACATAAGTGAAGGAAGGTCACAATATTAAGTTAATGTATTTGCAAAGACCACACTTAACAGTTATGATAAAATGCCCTGGGTGCCTGATTAGTGTACAGGACAGTTCATATGGTACATACTGAATTAAATAGCTGTCTTCCACAATTCACTTTGATCTGTTTTGTTGACGTGGCAGGCCATTTACATGTTTATCTAATTTGAGCACGATCATATCATCCATATATATATATATATATATATATATATATATATATATATATATATATATATATATATATATATATATATATATATATATATATATATATATATTTTTTTTAGGGCGAGGCTTGCAACTCCCAGTTGATGATACTGACCTCTAAACCATAAGCATCGCCTACCCTTCCATCTTTCTCTCCATCTCATTTTCTTTACAGTAGCTCATAAAACCTAATTGCTGAACGTAATATATATTGCAATTGCTGATAGTTTTGGATCTAAGCCCCTAATGAAGCCCACCAACCACAGGTGTGTGAAATTTTATAAAACATCTCACTGTCCATGAAGCAGGAAACTTCATAAATCTTCTTGTCATGAATTTGGTGCTGTATATTGAGGTGACAAATTATGGCTTTGTTCTCATCGTATCAGAGCTCTGATAATAGCCTCTACGGTTATGCCAGGATTATTATCCAGCAGCGTTTGGATTCTAGCAACGCCTTTGTTAGCACCTTTCCGCAGATCTATATACTGAGGCAGGAAGCACCGTGTTGGAAATCCCTCCTAAATCTGTGCACACCTATACACTTGCATGTTAAGGGTTTTCGCCAACTCTAATATGATCTTTCCCACTCTTGGAAAGGTAGAAAATGTTACTTCTGACAAGGGCATGGGTAAAAAAAAAGTGTTGAAAAGGGTTGTAGGGAAAGTGAATTTGCAAACGCTCAGCGGATCTTCATATGAGCAAATATACACGTTCTAAAAGGCAGTAAAAACGTTTTCGAGGACTGCGGTTTCCAGGCCTACTAATTGTAAATTAGTGAAAGTCGTACATCTGCTCTATTGCAAGAACCTGTACCATGAGTACAATTTGATGAATTTCTTTAAGAATTGAGCCCCTAGGTCTGGTGTTAGCCAACACATTCTTTTTAAAATTACACCTAATTTAAGTATGGATTACGTCACTGTGGGTGACAGCATTTTGCGGTTTCATAAGGGGGTGCATCAGCACACAAAGTAGATTGCTTCATTACCAGGGACTACTATAGTACTATGTGCTTTTTGGTGACTGCCTGGCTGCTCACACAACAAAGCTTTACAAGAACCATGTCAAAACACACAATAACAAAGCTGTCAAACACCAGACTATTAGCTTTGCCTGGGCTTGTTTATTTTTGTTCACCGCAATCTTGCCAAAACTGGCTTTACACAGACTTTCCATTTCTAGTTTTTTTTTTGTGGGCAATATTTGCATATATCAAAAACGCTTTACTAAATGACACTTCACCTAAGTGATATGTAAAAATAGCACAGTAACTTATTGCATATTTATCTACATTTTATTTTGAAAACAAAGAGTCCTCAATCTTCTTCCCCAAACTTCTACAAGTATTTGCATTTCATCAGAGCATTCTGAGTATTTTAGCATCGTAATGCTAAATTTTTGTAAACATGTCTCCACATTTTTATACTGAAACCACTGTCAGTAGTGCAAGCAGAGCATGTACCACTTCTTAGAGGTTTTACCTTAATGAACCATAAATACACATTCGAATAGGATGGACATGTGGAAACAAATCTTACCTTACCTGCAGACAATGCTTTTTCACAGATCCATATTACGGTACTGTGAACTGGCAGCCAAAGGGTTTGTGCTGCATGGTTGTGGGCCTGCTTGTCCCAAGGACAAAATATGAAAAGCTGTTGCTCTTGACCGCAAACAATGCGTCTTGGGGGTTGTGCTTTATAAATTCCACACCCCTTGATCATATATTAAATTAGTCTGTTTTTCGATCTCTACTCAAAAGATTTATGCTCAGATTTCAAACTCTGTCTGTGTTGGTGCTTCTGGATCCCAACTTACGTTGAGACCATACCTTTTCTTTTTTACTCTTATTCTGTTATTTTTAGCACTTGGACTTTGATTCCAGATACTCGTGCCTTTCAGAATATTCATCATTCAGGCCATTGCCCATGCTCTTTGGGTGTAGTGGCCTTCAGAATCCTGCTTCTTCTCTGTAGTATTTTTTATTAGTAAATTCTCTATTGTGTGGTATGCTGACCATAAAGCACAGAAATGCTGCGGAACACAGATAAGTGGCGTGGCTGTTAACTTACAAATTCTTGAAGTCTGTTGTAGTGTTTCTTTGATGCAAGTGTTGATTTTGTAGTTTTTATATAGGTTCCTGCTCCCCTGAAGAAACCCAGAAGAATTGTGACTACACGAATAAGTGATTGCTTCGTTCATTGTGCTTGGCTAATGCAGAGTGAGTCTATAGAATGGCATAAGGAGGGTAGAGCCTTAGTGTCCTATGATTGAAGAGATGCTCCAGAACATTACAGTAAACTCGTCGCTGCGCTTAAACATCGATAATAGAATTGGTGTATGGGACAATGCTGTAATTTTTAGACATTAGCCTCATTATGATTGAAATGGGAGTTTAGAGTACCTTTCTATTACTCATTCAGGATGGGGCGGCAATGAGATTGCCCTTGCATTTGGGGTTGGCTTGTGATGTGAGGAGAATGCCCGCTTCATTTGAGCTGTGCACTTACCTAAAGTGTTTTTGGTTCCTTTCCTGACTGGCCTTAACTGATTTTTGGTGTGATGCATGCTTTTACTTCTAGGCTCTGCACTTGTTGACCACCATGCTTCTGTTTTCCAGCTATTGCTATTTGAAATCGGAGGCTTCTGGACAATGAGTGAATTCGTTTACATTTATGCTTTTCCTCACCAGGTAGTCCTCGTTTGCATTTTCAAACTAGTCTGTTGCTTTCTGTATAGTACCCTTTTGGAATATTTCTTCTTAACAGATCATGCTGCCCTGCAGGTGTCTTTGCTGTGCTAGCTGCTTCTCTACATGATCTGTTTTTTATTTTCCCATTTGTGCTTTGTGACTGGTGCCCTTTGCAGCTCCTCGTCGTTGCGCTTTATGCATGAGCATGCCAGCTCATCCTCCTTTGGGATTTGTGCCTTCACTTCCAAAATGATCTATTTTGAGGTTGTTCTTCAGATAGCGGAAACTGAAGGCCGTGTTAGGGTAGAGATTTCATTTCGAGGGAGGCATTAACTTAACAGGGCACTTCAAGTAGAGACTTAATTTTTTTTTCTTCATATGGCAACTACTTGGGTATACTAGTGCATACCTATTATTAGAGTGAAATTAAGTTTGAATGGACTGCTGTGACATAGCCAAATGATCTACCAGTGTCCGGTTAGTCTGACAGACTTCTCATTTCCACATTTTCCTTGAGATTGTTTTGCTAACTCACATGTTCAGATTCAAAAGTGTTTTACTTTAAGTAAGGACATGGCCTTAAATTCAAGGGGGTAAATAACCATTCTCCAAAGGGTTTTGGCCCCACCTACCCCCCCAAACATTGTCATCCGTTTCTGGCATTTGTACTACAGGAGACCTTGCCCCACTAGTTGATTTCTCCTCTGAGCTCTTACTTCAAAAATACTTGCTCCCTTAACTGCCAGATCTGTCTTTGACCTTTACTTAACAGTGAGAAAGGGTAGTACTTCTGTCCACCCACCAGGTTGCACATGTTGTGGGTCACTACCTTTACTGAGACCAGAGCTGTTACTTTTGGGGGGTGTTCCTCTGCAGCAGGGGCTGGAGGCTTCTGCCTGTAGTGCTTTTACTCACCTCTGATAATGGCACTCCACTGAGGCAGTGATCCAACCATTTTCCCGCAAAGTAAATATATCCTCTTGTGACACAGGATTATTCTTACCTTTATATACATCACATGTTTCAACCACTGAGAACCCTAGGTTGAGAGCATAAGGCTTCTGTAAATCATGCTTGCGACCAGACTAGGAGATTTCACTGTAGATCAAGGGTCAATTCTGTGGACGTTAACTTGCCCAGCGGCTGGTCACGCTGCCCAACACTGTGTAATGTTGGGTGCCTTAAAAATTCTTAACCAGTTAAGTTGAAGGGGCTTTATCCCTTTATGTTGAAGGGATGTAATATTTTCATTCATGTGAAAACCTGGAAAAGTCAGAAAGGATTTCAATAATAACTTGGCTTAAAGTATCAATTGGTGCTGTAATGGATTTCGAATGCGCTTTGGTTATATGCTCTTCGACAAACACCCACTTGATTTTGGGCAATGCTGTGGACTTGATACTATTTCACCTCTGCAATTCAGTTGGACTATTTGCATTGTAGAATAAAAATGACAGGGCTAAGTGATTTTGTTACTGAATACATTTAGTAAGTAGTTTCAAATTTTTTTGCAGAATACTTTTGATGCCCTGATTACCGTAATACTTTAACTCCACAAAGCTGAACAGAGATTGATACCATTGATGTATGCAAAGAAGATCCAGCATCTGTGTATTACTTCAGTACAGCTTATCGCATTCCTTAGTTTATTCTAGAGCTATTAGTTTAGTGCGATTTGTTCTACCTCCTTCTGCTTGACTAGCAATGGGAAATGTAAGTTTGTTTTTGTATCTTTAGATTTTATAACACAAAGCCAAGCTTATTTCACTGTTCTGCCAATGTTGCCTAGATATTCTTCTCGGTGTTTACCACCCTTGTTTGGTACTCATTGGAAGGAGGTGTGTGATGTAAACATTTCAACTAAGCAAACTTAAGCTTCTGGAGATTTCAGACTCCCTAAAAAGCCCTTGTTTCATGTATACTTACATAACCATAAGGTCACTAAAGAATATTAAAAAAAAAAAAAAGTAAATCCCAGCATATTCAGCCCTGATATTCCGTAATAAAGCCTTTTTTCCCTAAAATATCTAATTGCCTTGTCCCAGCTGAACTGACACACATCAATGTTCTCACCAAGTTACACTCTGTGCAGCAGATTTCCATGTTGTAGATTTCTCTGCTGTTTTCTTAGATGTGTTGCTTAAAAAAATGGCATTGATGTTGGCTATATCAATACAAGTGAGACAAGTGGGGGTGTGGAATGTAATAAAATATCTAGTTGTCCATGGGACACGTTATTTCTTAAATCTACTTGTCCTGTAAATAACAAATCTACTTAAGTACCATGTAGAGCAACGACCAATTATGGCAGCAAATTCATTATAGTTTATCTGATAATAGCCTCCCTGATTATGGCTGATCAATACAATAGCAGGGCTTGAATACTAGCAATTTCCTTATTTTGCCACTTTCTCGCAGATCTACATACTGGGACTAGAGGTAGAAGCCAGCAGTTGCAGAGTTGGAATGCCCTTTTGAGTCTATGCAACCCTACAAACTTGCATGTTTTCATGAGTTATTACAGTCTCTGGTAAGGAATATGGAATACATCAGATAATTCTCTAATTGTACACTTAAGTCTTCAACCTTGGTCCGAAACCCTCGATGCTCAAATTTATCTGGCGGATTACCCACACCTTCAATTATATTACAATCCCTCTTTGACTTGTTTTATGGGCACAATTCTCAATAATTGATTGTTGGAACCCCCAAAAGATAAGGGGGATAAATCCAATCTAATTGCTGTGATAATAATTTGGCTTCTTTGCACCCTCATGTAGCAAAAGTTTTTAAAAAAAAGTGTATCCATAGATCTTTTCGGGATGAATGCTAAGTTTAAAAAAAAATTTAAACTACACAAAGCAATATTAACTTTCAATAATGAAGAAATGCATCAAAACACACTTTTCATTTTTAAAAGGCGTGGGTCATAATAAAATGCGCTTTAAAATTGACTCCAAGTCAAAATGTATCAAATTCAAAATAGCCCAGAACTACCTGTGTTTTGTTCAGTTTCAAAGGTTTTGATTATTTGCTTTAAAATCTTGCAGTTTTCAGGGCTGAAATGCTATATGGGGAAAAAGTACCTTTTCAAGCCTAAACGCTTCTTCAAATTTTGACATCTTTAAAACTACATAGTCTGCTACATTGGTACTATTGAGTTTCTATATCAACTTAATGAGAACTCTTGGATATTTCACCTATATGAATATTTGATAAGTCTTGGAGCTTGTCAATTACGTTGTCACTGCCATAGTAGCATTCATGAGAAGAATCGCTTTCTATTTTCCCTACCGAGACAGCCATGTAAAGACAGGAGAGTGCACAAGGCGTATTTGCTGTGGCGAACAACCATGACTTAGGGACGAGTACGCTTGTGCTGTTCAGGAAGCTGCCTATGCCCTCCTGCCAGCCGTATGTGCGCCATAAAGAGGCGTGGTTGCAGCTCAGACTCTTCCACGATACACCTTCTGAGCTCGAAACTCGGATGCCAACCAATGGGATTGCTTAACTTCAAGGTGACGAAGGTGCCAGGGCGACCATTGGCAAAATATTTTACTCCCTCCATCCCAACACCAGGGTTGCGTCATGAACATGCACTGATGATATAGTATTGTTATATAATAATAAAAAAGAACCATAATTTGTAAAACATGAATACGATACTGTAAACAAAAAAGTGCTCCAATAACGTGTAAAGAATCTTACCAAGTTCCCTTATGCTGTTGAATTGACATTTGCAAGGTCATATCAGTTTCAATAAGAGAAAGTTCTGCCACAGCACAGTGCCAATTGAGACGTAAACTTTTTTTTTTTTGGTTAGCAAAAAGTAACATTTCAAGAACATGTTAGTCAAAGTGATATCATGTTTCCGTCGCCTTTTCGTGGCTTATCAATGAGTAAAAAAAAAAAAAAAAGTATTAAAATGTATGCTATTGCCCAACAAAAACAAAGGAAATCTTAAAGGCAGAGGAACAAACTAATGGTATGCGCTGGGCATGTTTAAAAGCCCATTTCCAGATACCGCATGCCTCGCAGCAGCCCATGCGCTGCTTAGTTAGGATCGACCTAAAGGCAAATTCAGTAGCTTTCAGACGCTGAGTGGCACAATCTCAAAAAGAAAATGTGCTGCATAACCTTTAGGAACACCCACTTCATGCACAGTTAATCATAGGAAATTGAAAAACGGGAGTTTCATGTTGCAAGTGAAAATGCACAGTGCAGCTGCTTAGAGCAGACCTGAGCATGGCCTTGAATATGAAACATCTACAGCAACATTCCGCTCATGGCTTCCTTCTCAAGAAATGCAGATTAATGTATTTCAACACCTTACAGTTCCCCACACTGATAATTTCTTGCTAAAACTACTCTATGACACTTCATCGCCCATTCTCAACTTCTTCGATTTTGGTTTTCTCCAAGGCTTTCATTTCATCAGCCTCTGGCTCTGACTTTAAGTTCAATATCTTTTTACTATTTCTGTCTCTTCTCACAATCGCATTTCAACCCCCCTTTAAAACAAACTAAAAAAAGTTAATATTAAAATTTGAGCTAGAATATTTGAATTAGACCTGTTGTCCTCTGCGTTAATGTTAATATATAATTTTTATGTCTATTGAATTTTGTTACAATCATTGTATACAGTTTGCACATTTGTTATCCTATTTTACATAATATACATTGGTCTAACCTTACAGGACTTGAGTTTCTGGTACATAGTGCTTGGAACTGAGCAGTTAATTGTATCAAGAGACGTAAAAGTAAGAGTGCTTATGAGTATTACCAATTGCAGTTAGCTGGTTCGGATAATCTGTGTACTATGTCCTATATAACAAGGTGATCAGGCCATTTATATACACTTCAATAAACACGTGAACTCAGTTAAATGAACGCGATACCTGAACATAAGTTAAATAGACCCTTCTTAGACTTTGACCCACCCCACAACATTTCTTTTTCTCCTTTGTTTACAACAGTTTGTGTTATTACACATCCACATGCAAGCTTTTGAGAAAATGAGCAGGCACAAACACAATGAATGCGTGTTCCAATGCAAGCATAATTGCCATACATATGACTGACAACAAGTTGTATACAGTTTCTCTATTAGTGTAATGAGCATTCTGATGCTGACTTGGGTCCATAGAAGGGATGGCTTATCACATCTTTGTGCATGCATAGGTTAGGGGAGTACCTTCACAGCCGTCATTAGTGAAGCCAGTGGTCTCTTTACATGGCTTTGGGGGAAAAAAGAATAAGAAGTGGACAAATAAAAAGAACCAGGAAGAGCTTGGCCCATTTGGAATGACTGGCCCCAGCTTGTGGTAGTAGCAAATATATCCTGTGTGCTTCCAGCTCTGAGCATTAAGGAGAGGCGGTGGTATGTTGTGGCAAGGATTTCAGTCACTCCTGGCTCGCCTGCCTCAGTTGCACAATAGCAGATAAGGAATTTACAATATATGGGTGTGCCGGGGAGGCAGGGACAGAGACTTGTGCATCACCTGGCTGTGTGCCCTGAAAGTCATGCAGGGTGGCATCCTAGCTTGCCGCTATAGGGTTTTTGCAGAGGCCTAAAGTATCCTCAGTGCGCAATGCCACACTTTCCGCCCTGGCCCACACCAGCAGTGACCGTCTCCAGGGTGTTACCGTTAATATTACCCATTCCTAATCTTTCCAATTTCTTTCTAGCTTACAAAACAATTAATCAAACTCTTTTCCACATAACAGTTGCTCCCAAAGTTTTAGCCTTACTCATATTAGTTTTATTGCTAATATATTTAAAGTTCCTTGCTGTTATCAGACACAAACTTATAACACTGCTAGACCTTATTTACACTGCTAGACCTTATTTACACGGAACACTCCAATTTCATTTAACAAAAAAATTTCCATAGCCAATGCTAATCTCACTTTTTTGCACGAATAGATGGCATTTCCTAATGAATATTCCTTATTGCACCCGTAGTATTAGCCAGACCCCAGGATGTTGCGATTTGCAAAACAAAAATCAGAAAATCAGTAAAAATACTCCTATTTGTTTTTGTTTTAGTGTCTGCAAAATGTTTGTTTTAAATGTTTGTCAATGTTGTCTGGCCATAAGTTAGTCCTCATTAGTACCAGTTTAACACCCAAATATAATACTAAGCAACAGAAAAGCCACTAGTCAACCTTTGTAAAGTGCCTTTAACTGCATGGCAACACACGCTGCTGCTTTTGAACCGTTTGAGCTAGAATTTTTTTTCATCTGCAGTTTATGGAGTAGATGATGGAATATGTGGCAAACACGGCACATAAAAAATTTTGCGAAAAACGCTGCAGCTGCTCCATTGCATTATTCCATTGGCCCAGAGTATTAGCAGCTAAGCAATCTATTTTCTAATCTCACATCATTCAAAAACACACTTATAGGAGGAGTAAACGCACCAAACACATCAATAAGCACATGACCAAATCCACGCTTCTCTCTTAACTCACTTCAGTCATTCCACTCAACTCGTTAATGTGATAATTTGAGGGACCACTAATGCTAGATAAGAACCTACCCAGTTAGCAGAAATACTAAGGTAATTTTACCACAGATGTGATAAATGCCTCATTATGGGATCATAACCCAATATAGAATCTCTAACAACAATGATTATAACTGCACTCACTAATTTCAATCATAACTGAAGATCTGTTCTGCCAAGTTTCTCTAAACACAACTTTTCACATGTGAAATCTTAAGCTGCACCTCTGAATTTCAAAAATTAGCAGCAGCCTATTGCAACTATATCGCCATTGATTCATTGGCATTCATAGCAATTCTCTCTTCTCATTATAGTCTTTAATAAAGTTATACTGTAAATCGGCCCTGCCGTTGGGGTTGAGGGCCATGCCACCTCACCTTTTACCCCTCACCAACAGCGTCTGTCGGACTGAGAAAAGTTTGGCCTGACACACTGTTTATTTTTGGGTCAGGTAGCCAGGAGCTACACATGCGCTAAATGCGCAGGCTCCTGGCTGCCTGAGATGCACTATGCTCGGCTGAGTGTCCCCGTTCCTGTGGGCGTGACCTCTGTTCTGCAAAGCCCATTGAGTCCTCCTCCCTCAGTTATGAGGGGTAGCGTCACTCATTGCCTCACACCAGGGTGCCTCAGTTTTAAACCCTGAAGCGCCCAGGGTCGAGTGTTAATCAGTGACACTTGGTCACAGAGGGGTGGGGTCAGTAGTCTCACTGACCCTATCCCACTCTGTGTCCTTAGGTCAGCCATTGAGGGAAGGCAGCAGTCCCAAGCCTCCTAATGTTTGGTGCATGCGTTTGTTTGAATATCTAATAATTGGTGTTCTGAACGGATGTGTAGGTGCGCCCATGTGTGAATGCTTGCTTACGAGTGTGCATGTGTGTCCAGTCCGCCCCTCTCCCTCCTAAGATTACTACCTGCAACTGCTCTAAATCAGTTTACATCTTGGAGTAAGAGAACATAATGGCAATGGGTCTTATGTTGATTTAGTAAGATACAGAAGTTTGATTTTCTTGTTACTTAGTTTGTGCTTGTATTTCTTTGTCGTGAACTCCATTCATTTTTCATTTCAAAACCTTTATTCGGCATCTAAAAAACACCATAAAAGCACATAACAATAAAAAGATAAAAAATTTCATTAAAATCCATGCCGGTATACATCAAATACAGTACTAATTTTTGATTCAACAAACCCCTCTTGTTTTCCTTATTGTTAAGGCATCTTCAAAAAATTCCCCACACAAAACAGAGTCCGAGAGTCATTTACCATTTGTAGGTGTAGCAAGGCGACCCTGGCCTGCTTGAATTTAGCCTGTTTTAAAATACCAACTAAAAATCGACGTCTCGGCACTGAATAAAATGGGCATAACAGTACAAAATGAAGGGTGTCCTGAGGAGATCGTAGATCGCAGCCACAGGGACCCTGCTGCTCAACCTATCCTGAGCATTACATAAGAGTCAAATATGGTTCCATCCCCACCACAGTTTTCAACATATTGTAAGCTATAACAGAGTTCTTACCCCCTTCTTTTGTTTCTCTCTGCAATTGGACATAGTTAAAATATCTTTTCATCACCAATTTCCTGTCCAAACGAGTAATTACCATGGGGGTACTAAAAAGGTTTTTACATCCAATGGACTCAAGAGAGGACTTTACATGTCTCAGCCAAGGAATGGACAACCCTTTATCCCTACTGATGCTGTCTATAATTATTTGCCTGTTTAGTTAAGCCTCTGGGTTCGCCCAAATCCTAATCCAGGCCATAATCTGCTTCAAATGAACCACATCCTCTATATAAGCCAATCCTAGTTCCTCATGAGTAACATAAGACGAGGTACTTTGGGGAATGTTAAGTAGGGATCTCGGGTATTTATTCTCCTCTATCTGAAGCTGATGGGCTTCTCTACAGCCCCAGTTCAGCTCCATATAACACCTTTGCGCAGCAAATTGAGGTGTACAATCTTATCTGCTCTGGGGACCACCGTCCCAGCCTACGTCCATAATTCATAATAGAGCCTGTGGCCGAGACTAGCTTTGTGCATCGTTCCTCCAGTAAAATTTTAAAATGTAATCTCCCATCAAAGAAAATGCCTAAATATGAAAAATGTTGTACTTTCCCTATGCTATTATCACCCATTTTATAACTGAATTTCTTGATGGGTTTGCGTCCGACCTCCATGACATAGTATTTAGAGAGATTGCCCGACAGATCGAGCGTGTCCATGAAATTAACAAAACAGTCTATCAGACGCTGCAAGCCCCTGGGTGTGCGCGCTAGAAGTACCGCGTCATCTGCGTAAGGCAGAACCGGACTTGGCCTACATCCTACCCTTGGGGAGTCCACCTTAAGATCAAGTAATGCTTGCTCCAGTCCATTGATATATAGGGAGAACAAAAAGGGGGCCAAAATGCACCCTTGTCTAACCCCACTAGTGCAAGAGAACGATGCTGATAAGTTCCCCTCACGGTTATATCGGACTCTAGCAGATGTATTACAGTGTAGGTCCCTAAGTATATTTATAAGTCCCCCATCCACCCCCAACCTTTTTTAAAGGGCCCATCATTTCTCCCTGTTTACATGGTCGAATGCGGCCGTTGGGTCCATAAAGCCTAAATAAATCGTTCCCTCACTTGCCAATGTATATTTAGCCACTAGCCACTAGTAAATATAAATTTATACACTGGTCGGATGTAGATTTCCCCAGTGTAAAACCATATTGAACATCAGTAATGACCCGATTTTTCTCCGACCAATCTCATCAATCGTGCTAAAATTACACGTCTCATAACTTTCGCTGTGACGTCGATCAAAGAGATCAGGCGATAACATTGAGGAGTGTCCCTATTCCCTTTTTTGAATATAGGGACCATTATCGCTGTGGACCACGAACTGGGACAACCAAACGTTACCGCAGCATTGATCACTCTTGTCAGTATGGGCGCCCACAACTCCATACTACTTAGAAAGAGATCCGGGGGAATGCCATCCGGTCCTGGCGCTTTATTAGGGGATAGACCCTGTATTCCCCCAATGATCTCCTCCAACGTAAACATAATTGCAGGTACCTCCCCTGCCTCCACCTCAGAGGGAAATGTACTTTCCGCTACATAATTATAAAGGCCTTTGAAATGAGCTACCCAATCTTCTGGCAAGATATTGGTGCCGAGTGCGGGAACACTGGCATCCTGGAAACATGGATTATTAATTGTTTTCCAGAAAGCGGATGTGTCACTCCTTAAGGCAGCCTCCCTTAGGTCTGCCCAGGCCTGTGTTGGAATGGCTCTTTTCCTGCATTTAGCGGCCTGATTGTATATCAGCCTTGACTTTTACTTTCAACTTGTCCCTTGGTAAGATTTTTAAACAACGTTTTAAGTTTTTGAGGGCTGAGGTGCAGGATTTGTCAAACTATCTTGGATTTTCCATAACTGGACCATGGTGGGTGGAGCACAACAACTTGTCAACTAAATGGGCAACTGCCTCAAAGCATTTAACTACTTCTGGTCCCTCAGCCACGGGGTCCAGGCACCTCTCTAGTTCTCTCTTGCCTTCTCTTCTGAGGTTTTTTTTAATAAAATGTACATCCATCCACTTTGGCCCATATGAATCTTCTCCCCTGGTCTGTTGTTATCTCTGTGCTACCACCCCTTCCCTGCCTCTTAGATTTTTTGGTGACCACACCTTCAACCACCAATGTTAGAGGGTTGTGGTCACTAAAAGCACTTAGGTCAATATCAGCCCCACTTACCCGGTCTTTTAAAAATTTAGAGACTACTATAAAGTCAATGAAAGAGGAGCACCCCCTCCCCTTAAAAGTGGGATTAATCTCTCTCGTACTTTTCTTTGGTTATCAAATCCACAGTATGCTCAAGGGCGTGTTTGCTTAACACTCTTCCCAACTCATTGCCCTCAATTGAGTGCTCTAAGTGTGGTCCGTTCCTAACCGGGCACGAAGACCAATTTCCTTGGGCCGGTCTCAGGTCAGGGCAAAGATGACAATTAAAATCACCCACAACGGCTACCAACGGGGCCACCGCCCCCTTGTGAGCCCAATTCCCTGCAGTGAGCCTAGCATCTAACTCTTCCACACCAGACCCTGTCTTGTTTTGTGACGTTGGGTTATAAAAATTAATCAAGACAATACGATCCCCATAATTAGAAAACCTAAGGGCCTGCATACAAGCAGAGGACAAATTTAGATCGGTCCAGGTGCCCCCCAATTGTAGGTCCACAAAAATACACAATCCCCCATGGCTCTCCCTGAGCAGGACTTTCGGGCCGGGACAGCAAAGCGCTTGTACCCTACTAAGTGAATATTGCTACAATCTATTATCCAGGTTTCCTGTAAACCTATAATCTGGAAACCCTGAATATATTGCAGCCAATCAGGGTCCTCTATTTTGGACGCAAGCCCTGCAACATTCCAAGATGTTGTTTTTATTATATCAGAATTTTTAACCTTCTATACTTCCAACTGTGACGAGTTTACGGGGTCCTGTACTATTTCTAGTGTGATGCCCTCTTCCAGTGCTACCATAGTGGCATTCTTCCCTGCCATCCCTACATTTTCTGTTAACAGGTCCATTTTATCCCCGCACCACGCATCAACACCCTGTAAGACCCTACCTGGTTCCTTTGTTTGGTCTAACTGCTGTGCTCTTCTATTTTTCGCCCACCATCAATCCACCTCACTTAAAACTCTCCCTCTAAGCAGTGGGTTGAACCTGTTGCGTAAAGGGATATCTCTCACTCCCCCTGCTCCATGTGCACATTCTGATAATCCCTCTTCATAATTACTAACCTCAAATGCTGATCTTACCGGCTTTCTATAAAAAAAATTCCAAGGGCAACAAGCCTATTGCCAATCGTTCCTCCCACGCTCGGTCTCTGAAGCAGCGAAGTGCTTTGTCCACCAAGTTTGGGTGCCTAAGGGTTACTACAACACAATCCCCTGGGTATACTCCATGCTACTCGCCTCGCCATTAAAATATGCCTAAGGTCTGTACCATTAAACCTCGCATTCTGACTTAGCCAGTGTGCCAACTTGTTTATTAATATTTCTGTCGTTTCCCGGGTGTTCCTTTTGGGTGCCGGCACGCCCACGAGACCCAATGTGTATGGGCTGTATGCAGGAGGGAGATCTAGATATATCAACCCCTTTGATCCCTGCACACAGCCTTCGCCCTCCGAGTCCCTACTATTTTCCTTACTCAAGATCCCCCTAGTAGCCTGATCCGGAGGAGGTCCCTGCCTCTGTCTCGCCCTCATTTATCACTTGTCCTTGATCCTGGTTTTTTCTAATACCGGGCACTTGTTTGACCCTCTGTGCTCCTTGTTCATTCTTCCCATCAGGAGGCCTTGTCTCTGTCGCCACATGATCACTAACGGTCCTCCCTATAATATCCACACCTTCCCCACCCATCAGACTCTCCTGGTGCAACTCGGGACCCTTTCTCCAATTTCCCAGCTCCATCAAGTGAGTCTCAATCCGGTCTAATTTAGATAATAAGGGTTTTAAGGCAAGGGTAAGGAGATGCTAAATTTTAGCCCAAAGTACGCTATTCCTAACCAATTCTAAATCAATCTCCTCGTGCACCACATTGGGACATGAAGCTACTTTGTTTGAATCATCTGCCTCCTCCTCCCTCGCCCCAGCTGCGCCAGTCGAGTGCTTACTTATATTTCTTGGGGAGCCCCCTTTGTTTTTTTGCCTGGGCTGTTTGGTTATTTTCGAATTTATTCCACCCCCACCCCCTTTCACCACCGGTTCACAAACTGCTGAACTCACTTTTTTCCGGGACCGTGTCGTAACTGACCTATTTCCCCTGACTAAAATCGGGTCCTTGGCATTTTCATTAACACCCTCATTCATACTCTCCCCCATTTCCTCGTGGATCTCTACAATCACACTCTTGCCCGCCTTAACTGAATTCTGGGCCTCTTTACCCTCCTCCCCCTTTGACCCTTGATTACGGCTAATACTAGTACCATCCTTGGCCCCCCCCTGAACACTGGCGGGATTAAAGGGCGTAACTGATTTTGTAATACAACACGGATCCCCCTCTGGAATCACAGACTGGCTCAACCTACTCATGGTTGGTGATTTTGACAGGGCAATATGCCCGAGCGATGAGTTTGTGCCTGCGCCAGTTCAGTTGACACCCTTCTCTGTCAGCTGGATTTGATGTGACACCAGGGATTCTGCTCTTATGATGAAAGCGTCCAGAGTCCCTACAATGCTGCATTTCCAGCAGCGGGAGGCGCGAGAAGTATTAGAAGTCCCCACTCGCTGGGGGGGGGGGGGGGGGGTGTCGGCGCCGCCTCCAATGCGCCCGCTGCTCCCTCGGGCTTGTCGTCCTCTCTGCCCCGCTGCCTCAGTCACCACAAGCGAACTCTATTCATTCTCACTTTGTATCTATGTAGTGAACTGCAGTTTGACCTTCTGAATTGGTGGTTTGTGTTACCACCTTCATCTGTAGCATTTTCCTCGTTTGTGTGACATGTCGATCCAATGTGGCAAAACTCCACTTTACAGCAGTGGTTGTCTCCAAGATCACTTGATATAAGGATTTCAACTGAGGTTCCATAATGTCTTCTAATGTGCTTTTTCGCCATGTTCTGTTTCCTTGATTTGTAGAGCGCATGGCTACTGAAACACTGGCTTCCCAGAGCTACCAGACATGGTAGTGACTAACTGAAAAGATTTCTTCAATTGCTTTCTAAAACTCATAAGATTGTAGTTGGCTCTCAGATGTATGGGGAGGGTATTCCAGAGCTTCAGTTCCTAAGTATGTAAAGCATTGTCCTCCATCTCTGGCTCTTATAAGGTTAGGCATAGCCAGGAGGGAGCGCTTGTTTGATGTCAAATCTTGTGAGCTGCTGTGTGAGACAATTAGCTGGTTTAGAATGGGTGGGCCCTGAGCATATTTGATCTTGTGTACAATGCACAGGGCTTTAAACGCTATCCTTGCCTTAAATGGGAGCCAGTGGACACTTACCAGTGTAGTGAGTGAAATGTAGGAACATTTAGTAAGACGACAGCCACAGCGTTTTGTATGATCTGTTGTGTTTTTACAACATAGGCTGGCATGCCCAAGTAGAGCGAGTTGCATTAGTCAAGTTGCGAAAGTATAAGGCCCTTTGCCACAGTTTTTCTTGTTTCGTCCGTGAGCCATTTCAGAAACGTACTCAGTGCTCTTAGAAGGCCAAAGCATGTCCCCGCCACTTTCTTTGCCTGGGAGGCCAGGGTGGGACCAGTGGCCAGACAGACCATTTAACTTAAAGCGACTGGAGGTCATCCAGTTAATGACTTGTTCCAAGCAGGTAGATTCGCTGCAGCTTGATGTTAGTTGTCGGAGAAGACGATTTGGGTGTCATCAGTATAGGACACCATGGTAGAGCCAGAAGAGAAGTTAATGTATGCAAGAGTCCAACCAGGTTAAAAGAATGGGGCTTGGGGAGGAGCACTGAGGCACACCACGCTTAAGCTGCTGAACATCTGACAGATGTGGGCCTTCCCTGAACTGAAAACATCTGTTTTCTAGGAAGGAGGACAACCATTCACAGGTGTGTGGAATTGTTTAAAAACTACCTGGCTAAGAGAAAATCTGAACGAAATCTACTTGCCCTGCAAATAAATCTACTTGCCTTACCCCTTCACTAAATCTTTAAGATGGGCAGGCAAAAGTGTAAATTAAGTTTTAGACAATGCATTTTAGACATTCAAGCGCTTGATACATTAAAGCTGCCGTTTGGGAGAACTATGTCAACAAAAAGTTTGTATATACGAACCAGAAATTACACATTACCACAGTGTCTTTCTACTGGTAAGTCAGTATTGCATATTTACAGGATAACATTTTTGCATAAGGTATTTGCAAAGAATATAAAAGGCAGTCACATCTGCTCGAAATAAGCTGCTACCTGCAAAGCATCTGAGATCCAAGCAATAGGGATGGATATGAATGTGATTTGTGATTATGCCTAGATTAGTGTCCTGCTCAGGAAAGCACGAGTTTTCTAGCGGTCTTTGGAAGGGTAGGATACAATTCCTTTTTTCATTTGGGACTGGTCTGCAGATTTCAGCACAACTTAGATCAAAGCATCATCTCTGAAAGTGTGTAAGGTTTTCATTTGGATGACTCAGTCTGACATTGTGATGCATAATGGCTAGATTGGGAACTCCTGCAGCCCATTTGGGGTGGGAGGCACACTTAGGCCTATGCTGTAGAAGTCTTACCAACATTACAAGGCATTACTAGGGAAAGGAGTTCCCTTTTGAGCAAGTGGAAAAATCACTAATCCTGAATCCTTACTGCACCAGAGACTTCTATCTAAGCCTCTCAAAGAGAGTCTGCAGCAGCTTCAAAAAAGAGCCACCATGAGAGTCCACTGCATAACTGGTTGGCTGGTCAGTATATATATTCAACCAAGCCTGGGACTCAATTTGTTATACAGACTCATAAAACGGTGCCAGACACGCCTGAAGGAGACCATAAACTGACATTCGAGGCCAGTGGCGAATTACTTTGCCCATGCTTGCTATATGGAACTGATACAAGGACAGTTCATGTACTGAATTGCACATGATCTAAAATAACATGTCGGTGGATGATATTGTCGCCAGGGAAGTACTATTGCTTCTCCTATGGATATTGTTAGTTTCCACAGGCTCCCGACCTATCAAGGTACAAACTGCAGGAATTTGTCTGAAGGTTAGTTACTACAGGTCTGCTGTGCCAGTAATTGACCCCTGTAATTGAAACCTGAATGCTACCATTTGATCGTGGCAGGCTTTTGCATCAGATTTAAGGCAAATGTCGCCTCGGGACGAGGTGTGGTGTTAGGCTTCATGGACAACTCCGGGTTGCTTTCAGCAGGCCAGTTATGTAAGTGATCAACACTTGTTGCAACAGTCCTTCTCCAGTCAGGACAGTCTGTCCCGAAATAAATTGTTGGTGTCAGAGTATCATTGATAAAAACATTGTGTTATAATGAATATTTATTATAAAAATATTGCTACACTGGGTCCACAGAATTTTGGTATTATAATTAAAACCTACAGATCACTCTGGGTCCAGAGAGCAAAAGTTTGTTTACATTTTGCTTCTGTGTGGCGAAGAGCTGGAACTCCAACTTCAGTAATGTTTGTCCTTCAAAGTTGATCATAGTTTGATCTACTTGTAAAGGTTATGTAAAGGGAACCCAAAAACACACACGAGGAACGGAGCTCACAGACACATCTAACAAAAAGAACCAGGAAACTGAAGTAAAAATGGTTTTGTTTTCAAAACCCTCCTCATCTCAGCTGGTGACTAAAAACTAATCTAGCAAACTGTGGGGGCTTTTTAAGAGGACATGGGTGCAGACATCCGAGAGTTGACCATCCACAATAGGTTGTGTATCGCTTTTTAGTGTTCTCCTCCGCAGCGTGCAAGCGCTGCTTTGGAGTGTCCTCTTGGAATCACTATGGGCTTTTGTTGAAACTAATGTATCAAATTCAAAATAGCCCAGAACTACCTGTGTTTTGTTCAGTTTCAAAAGGTTTGATTATTTGCTTTAATATCTTGCAGTTTTTAGGGCTGAAATGCTATATGGGTAAAGAGTACCTTTTCAAGCCTAAACGCTTCTTCAAATTTTGACATCTTTAAAACTACATAGTCTGCTACATTGGTACTATTGAGTTACTATATCAACTTAATGAGAACTCTTGGATATTTCACCTATATGAATATTTGATAAGTCTTTGGGCTTGTCAATTACGTTGTCACTTCCATAGTAGCATTCATGAGAAGATTCACTTTCTATTTTCTCTACTGTGGCAGCCATGTAAAGACAGGAGAGCGCACATGTTGTATTTGCTGTGGCGAACAACCATGACTCGGGGGCGAGCACGCTTGTGCTGTTCAGGAAGCTACCTATGCCCTCCTGTCAGCCGTATGTGCGCCCTAAAGAGGCGTGGTTGTAGCTCAGACTCTTCCACGACATACCTTCTGAGCTCGAGACTCGAATGCCAACCAATGGGATTGCTTAACTTCAAGGTGACGAAGGTGCCAGGGCGACCATTTGCAAAATATTTTACTCCCTGCATCCCAACACCAGGGTTGCGTCGTGAACACGCAATGATGATATATTATTGTTGCATAATAATAAAGAAGCATAATTTGTAAAACATGAATAAGATACTGTAAACAAAGTGCGCCAATAACATGTAAAGAATCTTACCAAGTCCCCTTATGCTTTTGAATTATCATTTGCAAGGTCATATAAGTTTCAATAAGACATTTCTGCCACAGCACAGTGCCAATTGAGACGTAAACTTTTTTTGTTAGCAAAAAGTAACATTTCAAGAACATGTTAGTCAAAGTGATACAATGCATCTCCTTTTCGTGGCTTATCAAGACTGCCGGGTTACCTACTACTGCTTGACCGAGCATTAGCGCGGCGACTTCGAAAGTGTCCACCCGCAGCTCTGCAGCCTACTCGTGCAGCTGCATGCTCCGAAGCCCGCGCTCTGCTGCAAGACAGAGCGGCAGCGTAGCGCCGAGAAGAGCTTGCAGATGAGGCGGCACCTGCTGAACATCTAGCAGCAAGCGGCAGAGCAGTTGTTTGTTTCCGACGGTACAGTCAGGCTCTGCCTGCTGCTATGCACGCCCTGCGCTTCAGTATCTCAGTCCACGGCCTGCTTTACCTGCAGCTGGTGCCCACCTACCTGCTGCTCGCCGAGACCAGCATCAGGATGGGCCACTTCTCGCAGGCCGAGGAATACCTCTCGCACGCAGACTGGACCGTACTCAAGAACCCCGACTGCAGTCCTACACTGCTGACCAAGCTGCACCGCATTCACGGCATGCTACTCTTGTTCTCCATGGGAAATATGGCGGAGGCCCTTCGACACTTGGCCAACGACATCTATTACAGCAGCTGAGCCTATGGCGCAGGTGACACCTGCACTGCTCCCGGCTACTTCCACATGGCTAACATCTTCCTGCGACAGAGGAAGGACGACATTGCTGATTCGTTTTATGCTGAGGTCAGAGTTCTAGCATGCGCACCTCAGCAAGCTGCTCCAGGGCCGCTTGCAGAATTCCCGCGAGACGGAGGGTGCAGAGGAGGAGTGTAACGAGGAGGCTCAGGCGGCTGAAGCCCTAAAGATAACGGAGATCTGAGATGTCAGAGCGGGTTTTGAAGCAAGACAGTGTCAAGTTGGCACGCAACCTGCAACCACTGGCAAAGCTCCACTTTCTGCTCAGTGATGTGTCCAAAGCTTTTGAAGTGGCCCTTAAAGCTCTTCACATCGCGAAATAGATGCCAAACCAAGACGAAGCAATTGCTACGTTCTTGACACTGGCTGAGTCTAAACTCCCGGTCTGCAAATGAAGCAATGCATTATCTACTGATGTATCAGTCTGACACGCGTCCGCCATACCACAGAAGGCGTAAGCAGCCCTGTGCCCGCCACTCAACATCCCGCTCTGCTTTTTAGAACAACATAGTTAAACTGTGCCAATGCTAGACTTGCCAAGTACCCAACACGTTGGCATGTGTAAATCCAGTTTCCGAAATGTTGAACTAGCAAGAACAAACACATTAAAGCTTGACTATTTTGTCCATTTTGTTCTCCTGTACTCACTCGTATTTCCACCTACATTAGTGCAGGCTCAGTTGTTTTGATGCTTTTGCACATTATTTCTTTATTCTAAGTTAGTGGAATGCATAGCCAATAGGTCTCGCCTTTGGGACCTGCTGCATAACTAAATACTTATAAGGTCCCAAAGGCGAGACCTATTGGCTATGCCAATGCTTGTTTACTTTGTGGTCTATAGATGTGCTTGCGCCTCATTTTGTTCAAGAAAGACATCTCGCAATGCCACAGGTAGACAGACTAGTAGCGGTTATGGAATAGGATAAGAAATCGGGGAGAACTTGATGGAAGAGTAACATATCTGAGGGTTTGGAAGACCACAGAGAGATCTGAAGAGTAGAGATTTTAGGATATTACAAGAGATGAAAAAGCGCATGGGATGAGAAATTACAGTAAGCGCCAGTCGCCTTTGCCTGGAGGAAATGTGGTGGTTGTACTGGTCTTCAACCTTCAAAAAACAATAATATCCAAATGATGCGATTAGTGATTTCACAAACCCGATAGGGGTCTCCCTAAGCAGAGCAGGCAGAGTAAAAGTCCATGAGACAACTGAGGCAAATGTTGTGATTGTTCACCAAACACAGCAAGGTTAAAAGGAAGCAACAGTCAGTATCTTCCAGTGCATAACAGGATCCAAGTATGTCCTGATACATGAACATGGAACACCCCTGTCCAGCACTATCACTTGTATGACAGAGGTGACCACACTTGGTGACTTTCGCAGTAGCAATAGTATATTCAGGGAGGGGGCAGGGGTGAGTTACAGAGGGAGGTAGCGTTGGGGACCGTTACACAGGGATCCAGTTGCAGGAGAGGTGTTACAGTGAGAGCTGGTGTTGGCTTATTAATTCACAAGAGGAGAGATGGGTTGAAGAAACCACTGATGGCTTGAGGGGAGGGGATAGAATAAAGTTGGAGATGAGCTGATTTTTTTTTTTACAGTAGTAAAGGGGAGGAGTTTGGAGCTAAAGAGTTAAAAAAAAAGATGAGTAAGATGGGGCACTAAATGGCTGTTGGAGAGCAGCACAAGAATGGAGGGCAGTAGCGGGTGAGAAATGGGGTGGGGGTGGTTTTACATCAGGCGTTTGAGAGGAGACAGGTGAGCGTCCAACTTGGAGCAAAAGAGAAGTGTAAAAGTTGGCTAGATATGTTTGAGGATGTTGATCCAAAGGAAGGTGACTTAGATGTGGAAAGTGATCTAACATGAGGGTTAGACTAGACACAAGACTAGAACTAAACCTATGGCAGAAGGTTGAGATGGCAAGAACAAGCATCTGCAATGCAATAGGTCTCGCATTTACGTGAGTTTGATCTATTGGCATCGTAAATGACGATGCCTTTTATGCTTTGTTTTTTAAACATAATTAAAAGGCTTTGTCATTTACAATGCCAATAGCTTAAAGCCTTGCAAATGCAAGACCTATTGCATTCCAAAATGCTTTAATGCATCGCTGAGTTGCCCCATTCTGCCTCCCATGGCCCCTGAAGAGCCCCCCCCCGTTTGCTACTAGTTAAATAAACCAGCCAGTGGTAACCACTGTGCACGAGAGACCCTCCTCCAGTAAGAGAAACGCCTTAAAGAAAATAATGCTTGCAGTCTAAAGAAGACCTATGTAACAACGGAAGTAAAAGGGCTGATCCTCATGGGAGGTTACAGATGAAGACAAGGCGGTACTAAGGGACTAAAAAGCCCAATAACAAGCCTAATAACGAATCAGAAGCCAGCATTTACGAAGGACAATGACACAAGCCAATGACAAATATGGGCGGAGAGTGGGATGTCTTCATTTACATATTCCATTACTGCATGGCTCTCAGAGCAGCACATGCTTGCCCAGGCTCGACCTAAAAAGGAGACCAGTTGAACAGGGAATTCGAAAAATGAGTGTTGAGATGGCAAACAGGAGAAGGAAGGGTCTTAGACACAGGTTGATGTGGTTGTATTAAGTAGGAGAGGTTCTGTAGTGGGTACGTTTGTGAGGGATTTCTGCTATAAAGCACAAAGCATAATACCACTTTCACTTTGTTCTGCTGCATTTTTGGAGAGGTTTGTAATGTTGGCTCTTTCTGAGTTTCACAGCTTCTAATGGGACTTTCTACATGTCGTCTATTCCCTTGCTTTGCATGTGATTACTTTCCAACAGCGGGAAAAAAAAAATCCTTCCTGACTGCCTGTGGGTACAGCCTTCCGCTCTAAGGTGCCATTTCAAGCCCTTCTTTTTTGCAAGATGTATCTGTGATATAGAATCTAGGGCACTGGGAAGAGAAGGCCAGCAAAGCACACAGGGACAGGCTTCAAGTCTCAGGGAGGCATTTACAGACTGAAAGGTACAAGTCTTGCTGTTGTGAAGCAACAGAGGACCTCACCAACCTATCTACTCTAAGCAGGATTTATTTGGACACATTTACATTACTATGTTCGTTTTCCTCTGTACACTTTTAAGAAGCCTCTTTCTGTGCTCTGCATAATCGCACTATCCAGCCATATATGCTCCTTTTATTTACTTCTCCCGGTACATTTGAGGTACCAATTTCACATATCTTTCATATTTTGCCGTGCAGTGCACCAGGCTGTTGTAGAAATATGTGTTGTCTTAGTTTCCAAATGAGGGTGCTGAGCCTCTAACCTCGACTCACCACCACTCAGCCACTTTGTGTGATCCTGAGCAAGTGTTTTATTTTTCTGGTCCTCCATTTCCTAATCTTACAAGATTACTAGTGCTCAAATAAAGGCTCACTCATTTTAATAAGTACTACCTAAAACAACCGTAAGTTGCTAAACAGCCCAGGAGCATTGTTGAACCTGAGCTTTATTAGTGGTTGCAGGGGGTAGTAGGGACAAAAAGAGCTTCCAGAAATTTCCTTGTTGTAAATTGGATAACGTGGAATATCGTAACACCTGCGGGCACGTCTGTTTTCATTGAGACCAAAGTTATTGTCCATGCCACTGGAATTGTACAGCAGGAGAGGGCCAAATTATGTTGCAGTGTTGAGTAAATTATGCAGCTAGAAGGCAAATTATGCGACACATTTTGTTATAGCATTCATTATTTAATCATTTTTAGGTCTTGCGACCTGCGTTGCACTGCAAGCAGTGCCCGCGCAGGTGAGTCCTTTTGTCCGTGGTTCAGAAATGGACCCTGGAATCGCACACGCTCGTGTGTGTGTTCTGTTGTGGGGTCTGTAATTGGGCTTTGAGTGCGTGTTTTGTTTCAACAGAGCACGCAGTAGGCCAAAGATGGGCGCATTGCTCGGCCCACGGCCTATTGGTGTCTGTTACGCGCAACAAAGCCCATATGTTTTCAATTATCGTGCCCCAGACACATATGGCTCTCAGTGGCGCGCGCGCACCACTCGCAGGTGTGTTTTTTTACAAGAGCGAGAGCGATCGCTCAGTGCTGCTTGTTTAAATGCTCATGCTGTCACTCTTCATGGTCACTGATCTGGTAGTCATAGATGACATCATTCAGTGTCTCTGAAAAGAACAACTTCATTTCTTCTTTCTCCCGGGAAAGATTCAAAAGTAGTTGTGTTTTTCCGCAGTTGTAAATTAGGAGTTCGGACCAGAGCCAGTGTGGGGGCGGTGACATTTTGAGCATTCTGAAATTAGTAAAAGCCCCTAAAATATTTGAATGTGGATCTTCCCAGACGGTTTCGCTCGGGTTTCACACTCAGTTTCCGCCCCAAGTGCAAAAAGCCTGGCGTGGGAGTGCCCAATGGTGAGACAGACTGCCCCAGAGACTCCGTTTTATGAGTCTTTGGATGGAACAGTTCCCCATTTTGAAAAAATAGATTCCAGCTAGAGATTAGAATTTGAGAAAGAAGTTCCATTCGGCATTCGTGGCTCGTGCACCCTGCTGACAATGTGAAGTGGATTCAGCCCATCACCCTTCTGCGAGCCCCTGAAAGTGGCAAAAATGCACACATTACTGGAGGAAGCCCATTATTCTTAAAGTTTTTGACTTTTTCAAGAATATGTGCGAATCGGTTCCTACTGAAGGCCCTCGAGAGATTAAATCATTTTCCACACACCCAAAAATTATAGCGTCCAGTTTGCACACTTTTGCACTTTCCCGCCAGCCTTTGGCAGCCCGTGTAGGCGGTAATTGGAAAAGACAGTGCGTGACCACCCCGCCCCCCCCTCCACCCCCCCCCCCCCCCCCCAACCATTGTGCACGCCCCAGCTATACATTTGCGTCTAGATTCTGTTTGCAACGTTTGCGGATTCTCAACAGTCGCAAGGTGAACTGTTGTTGGAATAACCCAGAAATGAACCAGTATTCCTGCTTTCCGTTCGGTACTTCGGGTTTCATGCGGTGAGTGACCTTAGGTGGGCAGAAAGTTTAGTGAAAGAGGCCCATATTTCTAAAGTGCGAACATCACCAGAAACCAGTGAACACACGCGTGTTTCCGCGATGCTCTCATTTCTCAGCGCTTGTTTTATCTAAAAAAACTTTAATGCCCACCAAACGAGGGGAGCTTATTTGTAAAATCATCTACTATTAAAACATGTTTCTTCGGGGGGGATGTGGCGGGGGCAGCCGAATATAATTAGGAAAAGAAAGGAAGAGGAGCTGAATCCGCTTTTATCCCACAGTATTATGTCATGAGGTGCTTTTACAGCGCTGCGCGTGAGATCAGACCGCTTCAAGGCACGTGTTTCTTTATTTTAATTTCGGGGCAGGCGAGAGCCCTTTGTCTGGTGTTTGAAAACAGACCCTGGAATCGTACACGCGATTTCCAGGCTCCGTTTCTAAAACCCCGTTTAGATGTGGTATTTACCTGGTACGGTATTTCTGCATAGTTCGAGTTTCACGCCTCGGTTTGTAGAATAACTCACTAACCAAGCCTGTTTTTCGCTAAACCAAGCTGCAGATTTGGAACTGGGAGTGTGTGGGTTTTTCTTAACACATTTCTGCCTGGTTTATTATAAGTGTACGTTCCGCTAAAGAGAAGAAGCGGACTTAAGTCACTAGGAACTAAACGTCTCACTCTCTAACATCTTAGAACGGTGCCGGTTCTTGTCATATTACACAGGTTAAACGTCCTCTTAGACAATGTACAAGGTGTTCAAATGCTTATTCAGCTGAATGGAAGCAAAATTCTTCTACATCTTTTACACAATGCTTTGGTATATATTTGCAAATTTCTTTATGATTTAGGATAATGCGTAACAACTTACAGTAATTTAAATTTTCTGTGCCTCTGAGGTTTGTCACCTGGCTGTTTTTATTAGCGGCATGACCACCATTTTATTAAACCAAGCGTTTTAAAAGACTAGCAAAATCACCTAAAGCTGGTATTTTCTCTTCCTATCAGAACATACTTAAAGCAGTAAAAAAAACAATCATTTGCAATGGAATAGGTTTCGCATTTACGCGAGTTTGAGCTATTGACATTGCAAATAATGCCTTTTTATTTTTGTTTTCAAAACATAAATAAAAGGCATTATTTACAATGCCAATAGCTGAAGCTCTCGTAACTGCGAGACCTATTGCATTGCAAATGCTTGTTAAACTTAGGATCACTCTGCATTTGTTTAAACTCAATAGTACCAGTTTAACATCAAAATACAGCAATAAGCAACAGAAGGGTGACAAGTCCAGCTTTGCCAAGAGGCTCCCATAGCGCTGCAAAACGTAAACACATTTTTAGTAACTTTTGAAAAGTTTGAGCTAGAATTTTTTATTTTTTGGGTTAATCTGTAGGTTATGCGGCAGATGATGGATTATTCAGCAAATCTATAATTGGGTGAAAATCACCCTGGCTGCTGAGTCACATAATTTAAGTGGCCTTGGCTATAGTCCATTAACATCTGTCATCACGTAGCAGATGTTAATGGATGGCATTTGTCCTGACTAATAAGGAAATGACCCTCAGTCTAGCGCCCCAGGGCTTCTTTAAAACCATACTTGACGTTGCACAGGACTGCATAAAAAGCCCCTCATAGTTTCAAGTGCAAGGTTTTGGTTTCAACGTATCACTGACAGTAAGGCATAGGCTTTTAGTCTCTGGTAAATATCATTGCAAACCTACCTGGAGAGTCAGACTCTGCCTTGCCCCTTCTGTTTTATTTTTCTGGCTTCTGACTCCTGGGTGATGCTGAAAGAATATATGCTGAGCTACAGGGGGAAGAAAAGAGCATAGTGCAGGCGCTGCTTTAGAATTTAGGGGCTTATGGGAAGGAACGTAACGATATTGGGCTTGTAGGCTGCATGAGAGCCACACAGGGAAAGTAAGGCACATTAATGTAGACTTGGTCGCGACTTTAGAGGTCGAGGGTAGCGGTGCAGAGGCAGCGGATGAGACCTTGGGCACAAACTGAAAGCTACGTGTGCAGGGAGACACGTGAAATCAAGACTCTTTACTGCAAATCTCAGAGGCAGCTGAGGAGAGCGACCTGGGTTCAGCACAAGGGACCCCAACACCCCGGGGCATTGCTTTTTTTTTTTTTTTTATTCTTTCGGTGGGGGGCTGCGTTGCCCCCCTCCTCAGGCCACTTATGGCCCCGGGCACCCCATCCCCCGAGGCTGGCCTTTTTGTTTTTAAATATGTATTTTTTAAATTTATTTATAGAAACACCTAGGACATGCTGGACAATCCGTACGTACCTATCACCATGACGATTTGCGTGATATTCATTAAAAGGAGACTATGCATACAATGAATCCACGTGGAATGTATTTACACCGCTAGTGAAACTGACGTGTCTGAAGCCCTACCGTGCCTAATACCGGCGCCCCCGCCGGTGGCTACTCTCCAAGTAGACACCCTTGTTGTTTATACAAACCTGGGTAGCTATTGACTGGCACATTTAATACACACGCACACAAAGACATTCAAAGGGGATTCGACAAAAATTCGACAAACTATGCAAGAAACCCCCCTCATGGTTAATAAAACACATCCACCGCCGGATGTGTAATACTGTTTATTTTACTCTCTGGAAAGGAGACCAACCTCACTTGAGTCACAGCGCGCTCCTGGCTGAGCCCAATGCTGTGTTACACCCACCAGTGCCCGCCGAGTGCCACACACCTCTGTGTTGTATTCCACCAGCTAGTGCGTATGCTATGACACTCTAGCCCATGTGCACTTCAGCACCACCCCGTGAATGTCATGCCACACTTGCCTTCGCACGGGTTATATTGCCCCATCTAACGTGCCTTCCTCGTTGCCTATGTTATAATGCACAGCGCTATGCCATACATATTACAATCTGGGATCCATATCTTTGTCACAGTGCATATGCAACGTTACACTCCTCAGCACATATTTTATATTACAACTTTAGAGACTAGTTAGGTTACACAACACTGCCCTGTGCATATTACACTCCAAGGTGCATATCACATAGCACGCGCTAGTGCCTGTGCTATCTTGCGCTAGCCAATGAATCTGTCATTGCGCACAATGTATTGCATATTATATTTCAATCCCCGGTTCATCTTGTATCACACTGTTTGGTGCATAGTTTATACCATACACTATATCCATTTCATTTTCAATCGTGCTCTCGGGACTATATTCTATATAACACTGCGTTCACCTACCCTTTCCACGGGCATTACATTTTGCGATTGGGGGTGAAGGGTCAGGGGATGTTTCTGCCAAGTGAGCCCAGAGTCAGTCACAAACGTCCTCTTCCTGAATAAAAGTGAGATTATGCTGTATTCATGTTTTAAGTAGTTCGCACAGACACAGATTTTAAAAACAAAGTTCCTCATACCTGCCTTCTCTGACCAGTTAGCTTGCTGCCCCATCCACCTCCCCCCTATCCTCTGTTGTCTGAATCCATTGACTAGCCTCCTCCCTCCTGCCATGCATGGTCTGATGTGCTGCCACTGCCCTCCATTTAGCATGATGTACCGGTCCACTCCTCCTGCCCTCCATTGCCCAATTCTATGCCCCATCATTGACCTCCTGCTAAGCCTCTGTGCTTAGCTTGCTGCTCCTATTCTCCTTCTCCCTGCCCTCCGATGTCTTTGTGCATGCCCCTGCTCCATCCTTTTTGCCCGCCATGTTCCATGGACCTGCCACTCCTATTTTCAAAACTGGTGGGGCGCTCCGGTCCGATAACATCTTTCCCCACGCTATTTTCCATAGGAACCTTTCATCGCAGCTACAGGCCGAACTGCTAAACGGAATTACACCAAATTTGGCAAAAAGGTAGCACTTGGTGCAGAGTCGTGCCTTTTGGTTAAATTGTGTGAATCCGTTCAGTAGCTCCTGAGCAAATCAAAAGTAAAAATCACATATCTGGGTGGAGCCTAACCACACATCTCATCGTGAGATCTGATTGGCTGTCAACACTTCATCCAAGAAGTGTTCGCAGCCATCTTGGGACCAATATACATGATAGCACCTCATTAAAAAGCATTGCAGTTAATAGGTTTTAAGACTTTAGTTACATTATAAATCATTTGTTGATGGTACCATACTCATTTTAGGAATAGTGGTGTGTTCTAAGGTGATTTTACCATGTGAAAAAGCCTTCTGCTGTGATATCATGAATAATGTTTGAGAGAACTATTTTCTCATGCTTTTCCCACAGAGGTTTGGAAGGTGATCTATAAGCTAAACTGAGCATATTTTCTGTAAATTCACATTATCTTTCTCAGTCATGTGAGAATGAAGTCTGACATTCTCAGTAAAACATGTACATCCAACAAGGGCAGAGACTGTCAGTTGATTCCTTTGTGTTCTACTGCAGCTTCCCAGAGTGTTCTAAAGAACAACTAGAGCGCTAACAGTCCTACTTATGACAAACAGATTGCACACCTGAAGCCATCTTGCTTGGATTAAAGTGGTAATGCTTAAAACATTTAATTTAAAAAGGAACAAAATGAGGGGGTTCATTTTTCCATAGAAAGTATGATTAGTGCTGCAGAAAGAAAAATTGGGGCACATTTTGAGTGACTTCACAAATCCTCTTATATTTCATTAGAAATTCTGACATGCAGACTGAAACATGCAGCAGACTTCCCTGGTGAGCTTTACTACATTGATCTAATCAGCAACTAGAGTGCTAACATTCAAAATTTATGGCAAATGTGTGACGCATCTGAATGAATGCCTTCTTGTAAAGTAAAAAAACAAAGTATTTCCTACTGAGGAGACTGTAGTAAATGAGCAAATTAGGAAACTTCATAACAAATAAGTCTCCCAACATGGCCACCAGAGACAAAAGAGCCCAAATGTAGCCCAAATATCACCCAGATGTAGCCCAATGACAGAAGTGTGCAAAACACTAATTTTTTGTGTATTAGCAGTTTTATATAGTGCAGACTTGTCAGGTATTGGAGTGCTTTACATGAGCATTGGTTACATACATCACACAAGATCAAATTCATTTTGGTTGTAGACCTGGGGAGATTAAGTGATTTGACCAGAATCGCAGAATGTTGTGCTGAAGCAGAAACTCCAACCTGGTTCCCCAGTTGCAAAGTCTGCAGCTCTGGAAGTAACATCACATCCTCTCCCCTAGGTGCAACATTTAATCAAGTGGTCAACTGGATAAAAAAACAAAAATATTACAAATGATTTAAAAGTTCTTTGTTGCTATTTGAAAACTCAGAAAATATGCCCTCATTTAGTTTTTTAGAGCACTAACCATAATTTTGATGCAAATAAGACCCTCTCATATATGTAATTTCTAAAGGAAATGCTCTAGGTATTACAGTTTTGATTACATCAAGATGACGTCAGGCGTTCCACACTTTTGTAATAAATATAGAATGTTAGCAATCTAGTTGTTCATTAGGATACTGTTGAGAGGCAGAGGCCAGGGGCACGGACTCTGAAAATTGAAGGCAGGTAGGAGAGTGCAGAGGCAACAATTTGACCACACTGGGCGGGCAGGAAGGGCAGTGGCAGCACAACAGACTACGGAGGGCAGTGGAAAGGGGGGCAGGGGCAACAACCAACAATACAGGACTGGCAAGAGAGGCTGTGGCAATATAATTGACCATTGTGGGTAGAAGGAAGAGGCAGTGGTAGTACAACCATTCATGCCAACAGACCTGTTTCAGCCAGGAAACGACCAATGTTTTTAAGCTCAAATGGGCTTTATTTGATCTGTCTCCTGTCTACAATCTCGTCTTTTTCAATGTAACTCAAAGGGGAAAATCAATACCCCAGTTTTTTTTCAAAATCTCCCTCTTACAAAGTTCAAAATGTTCGCAAGTATGGTACATTGGACCATGGTAGGCAGGAGGAATTGGGGTAGGGACATGGACTCGGATAACAGGACAGGAGGGACATGGAGAGGTGCACCAAACTGACCCTACAGGGCAGGCATCAGGGTTTGCAGCAGCACAATACACCACACGGCATGCAGGACGGGAGTGCAGCACAACAATCCATAGAAAGCAATAGGGAGGGGACAGGACCATGCACATGGACAACAGAGAACAGAGGGGAAAGAGGCAATGGTAGCTAGCTGACCATAATGGCCACTCTATCACAAGGATGATGTCATCAGTGATGTGATTTGAGATTTCATGAGTGATGTCACAGACCATGTCATGAGTGATGTAATATGTGACGTCGTCAGCAGTGCATTGCGGGCGCGCGAGTTATAGTTAGCTGAACTAACTATAACGGGGGAATTTCAATGGTTTAGTACGAGTGAAACGTCCAGCTAACTAGAATGCCCCTGAAACCTATGGTTTTTCAGTGAAAAAAAAAAAAAAAAATATATATATATATATATATATATATATATATATATATATATATATATATATATATATATATATATATATATATAGATATATATATATATATATACACACGAAAATAATGGCGCGGCACTCCTCTTGATGGTACAATGTTATTTATTTAAATAGTGTCTTTCTCCTACGCGTTTCGAACCGTAGATCCTGATCAGGAACTACGGTTCGAAAGGCGTAGGAGAAAGACACGATTTAAATAAATAACATCGTGCCGCGCCATTATTTTTGTGAGAATAAATATTGCGAGACCCTGTCCTCGTCTCGACGCGGCACCAACTGAAAAGTGCTCCCACTGCCAATTGGACGTTTTGAGGAAATATAAATATATATATATATATTTTAGACACAAACACTTCTGAGATCAATGCAAGTCAAATATTCAAAAAGGACAGATGATTAGTCTTCTTGTTCGTTCATTTTTATACTTGTTCCTTCAGAAGTCAAAGTTCACAAATAGTAACACACAAAGTGCCAACACGTGTTTCGCGCCAACTGCGCTTCTTCAGGGCTGTCACATAAACAGAAAATAGTATACTTTAGAGTTCATGTAAACATTTATTTCATTATAAAGTACACACATTTTGAATTTCTTTTTTTTAATTCAAATAAAAGAACTCCATCATTGTACTTTTCCAACAGTACCTAGCAACTCGATAAAAGGAGTGAAAAAAGGGGGGGGGGGGGTTCATATAGGACTAGCATGTTATTAATCAATCCTAACCCTAAGGTTTGTCAAAAATGCATATTTAATAGCCATACGGTTTAGTAATAGGTTAAACGTACGAGAAGAGTGTACCTTTTTATCCTTGTGTGATCACTCTTAAAGGCTTGAATATTACTCCAAAATAATTGAGGCTCCCTATTTTTGAACCGATTCCTAAGATATAAAATGTATTGTTATTAGAATGTTGGATAACTTATCGTTTTATTTTAAAATTAATCAGCTCAACTAGTATTGCCATGCTTCAACCAAAATTAATCTCACCTTATTTGTGTTCAAATTCCACTATGAAGTCTTTTTCAGTTCATATCTTGTGATTTAAGAGATTTTTTATATATATTTAGCGTTCCATGATAAGATCTAAAAAATGATGAGCAATTTATTAGATCCCACTAAACTTTCAAATATAATTTCTGTTTTCTATACTATACTCCAGTATTAATGACAAGCAGTTTGAACACAAATATGGTGAGATTAATTTTGGTTGAAGCATGGCAATACTAGTTGAGATGATTAATTTTAAAATAAACGATAAGTTATCCAACATTCTAATAACAATACATTTTATATCTTAGGAATCGGTTCAAAAATAGGGAGCCTCAATTATTTTGGAGTAATATTCAAGCCTTTCTTAAGAGTGATCACACAAGGATAAAAAGGTACACTTCTCGTACGTTTAACCTATTAAACCGTATGGCTATTAAATATGCATTTTTGACAAACATTAGGGTTAGGATTGATTAATAACATGCTAGTCCTATATGAACTCCCCCCCCCCCCCCCCCCCCCTCTTTTTTTCACTCCATCTTTTATCGAGTTGCTAGGTACTGTTGGAAAAGTACAATGATGGAGTTCTTTTTTTATTTGAATAAAAAAAAAAAATTCAAAATGTGTACTTTATAATGAAATATGTTTATATGAGCTCTAAAGTATACTATTTTCTGTTTATGTGACAGCCCTGAAGAAGCGCAGTTGGCGCGAAACACGTGTTGGCACTTTGTGTGTTACTATTTGTGAACTTTGACTTCTGAAGGAACAAGAATAAAAATGAATGAACAAGAAGACTAATCATCTGTCCTTTTTGAATATTTGACTTGCATTGATCTCAGAAGTGTTTGTGTCTAATATACTGTACCACACTGGTGGGGACCAGTGTCTGAGACTGCTTTGAGCACCGGGCAATTTACCTGTAACCCACAACATTTTTCTACTTATAATGTATCTTGTATCTTGTATCTTGTATCTCCATACAAGAACTGAGGAGGTACCATAGCTGTAAGCTTTCAGAACTGGTCTAGCCGTCATTTTTCCATAGCTGTTATTACATTTTCTCAGGCCACTAACGGAGGTTAGGGCCTGAATTCTCAGTGCATCCAGGTGTATTTTCCGCTTCAAAGATCTCTCAAACTAGATTTCTAAGTATTTGTACTCCTTAAAAATCTCCAATTTTATCGAGCCTAGGGCACCGCTAAAATCCTTCCTCTTTTTGCCAAAACACAGAATAATCTTAGTTTTTTTCAAGTTTACTGTTAATTGCTTACGGTATTCACCAAAGGCCTTGTACTTTCTTTGCAGACCTATCTGTTTGGTTCAAAATCGAATTGTCTGCATAAGGAAGCATGCAATAGGTTTCCCATGTATTTTTGGGCTGGCACCCTGCAACTTTCTGGTAAATCTGCTATGAACAAGGAGGAAAGCAGCTGGGCCAAGACACACACCGGTCTTAAGCCTTTTACAATTGATATCTTCTGTGACAGTGTTCCCTCAGTGTCCAGAATGGCCTGACCCAATTCTGGCTGTGTAACCCTTGTATTATGGGCAGGAGACCCTTAGGGAAATACAGGTCAATTAGCATCTCCCACCACAGCCTGTCACGTCCTACCAAGTCAAAGGCATCCATCCCGGAAGTCTACGAAACAGCAGAACAAACTATGCCCCACCCCCGGTCCGCCGACATCTGCGCCATAGCCCATAACTCAAAGCAATGATCAATTGTGGAGTGGCCCTTCAGAAAGCCACCCTGTTCTGGAGGCACAATTTGATTGTCCTCAGCCCACTCCTTGAGTTTTCCCAAAATTATTTTCGCATACACTTTCTCTGATATCCAGAAGATTGATTAACCTGTAATTTTTGAGTATGGTTATCTCCTCTTTAATGGATAGATCTAATAATTGCTCCTCTAAAAAAAATTCCGGCTTTCTCCCAGAGTCAAGGATGCTATTAAACATTTTGGTGAAGAAATCTGCCCGCCAATCTGATTTAGTTCTTATAATTACTGCCGGAACATTATCCTGGCCAGCTGTCTGGGTTAATGTTAACTTTGATATAATTCATCTTACGTTACAGGCTAAGAGACCTGATATCTTGTCCCACCTCTATTCATGATGGATCTTTCTGTCTTTCTTGATAAACCCCTTTCCTATATAGTTCTCCCAGTTGACCCTCCTAGCCATCTTCTGTCCCCACACAGTTCATAGTCCCCTATTTCTTACCAGATCCATCTTGGACTAGCTTCCGGACCATTTTTAGATTTCTTGTTTCTATATCTTCCAGTATTCTTCCCCAGCACTTCTGGAGATCTTACTCAACGCTGCCTTAAAAGTGAGGATAAATGAATCGTCTAGCTTGGAAGTTATTTAAATTCCTAAATAGCTTGTAGGCGAAGTTGCTACCGGCAGTACCTCTGAAGAGCAAATAAATAAAATAGCCTCTAATTTCCTATGGTTTACCTTAAAGCCACCTATTTTTGTATACTAGTATATTTTACAGAAGGCACATGCTATATTATCCTGTTTTGCTGCTAAAGAGAATTTTGAAACCATTAAGGGAGATAAGGAACACTCGCGATAAAACTCACTCAGAAGTACAGACGCAGTTGAGCAACATTAATAACTTGCTCCAACTTAATTATCTTCGCTTAAGCAGAGCAATGCATCGCCGATCTGGAAGACCTCGGAAACTTTCGCAGTTAAACAGAAATGAGAGAGCTTTGGGATTCAGATGAAGCTCGATGAGATGAAAAATAGAGCCGCCTGCTCTAATTTGTGATTTGTAAGCATCCCAGAAGGGCGAGAACTGGTCAAGAGCACAATGCAGCTTGAATACATTTGTATTCATCGAATTGACTATTGCCCCCATAAACGCAGCTGAGAATCGCTGAGCTGGTCAGAAATGGAGACAATCTGGGTGCTAGCATGAGACATTCTGTAAAAGCCGAAGGATCTAATCAAAGTGGTAAATCATTATTTAAACACCTTTCTCGATCTCATTTGATTTTGGTGTCTCAAATGACACCTTTTTGGACAGTATTAATACTTAGCTGGCATACTTTAGGCCCATTTGAGCTAAATGATTAAAAAAAGCAATTGTATAATAAGTACACAATTCTGGTTGCTTTCCTCTGCTCATCTATATATTGGATCAGCACAGAATCACTGGAGAATTTTAACTTTCCAAATCCTCCTTCAGGAATTTGGAAAGATTGAAGGATTCTCTGCCTACCTTTGTGGAATCTTCCACTAAACGAGGGATCTATTTCTACATCTGAATACAAAAAGCTACTGACTACCCTCCTGAAGAGTAATCGAGATAAGTGCTTAACACAGTGGTGGACCACTCCTTTTTTGTTGGAATCGGAAATGAAATTACTGCAGGCTTTGATATCATGGGACCACATGGATCTTTCATTAATTTTGGACAGGTCTTGTTCTAAGCTTTTCTGCTTTAATAAAAAAAAAAAAAATGATATTCCCATGATCAGGGAGTTCCTTGGACTACCTTACACCTGCTTTAAAATGAACTGTTCATTTTGTCAATAACCAGTCCCCTCTGCTTCACGATTGAGCCTGTATTTAGAAGTATGGAAATGCGCTGCTTTCGGTTTTATAGAAATCTGTACTTTCTCCTTATTTTTAATCAACCCATTTTCTTTTCCTGTAAAATCCCAAACCACTTTCACAGTACGTCTTCAGTTTGGAGCTATGGTGTTCTATGTCCTCATCTTGTTTGAATGTAGCAACTTTCAGATGTTTAGTAAATTATATAGGTAGTGATCTTGTTTAAATTGTACTTTCAAATTAACTGGACTTGTCTCACCAACTATAAATTTGATTTTTAATAGTTGAACCAATTTTAATTGGGAAATAACTGACAATTATTTCTCACCTGTTAATTTGAAATGCCTACTATTTGGACTCCCTTTTCTCAAGATGTGTAGGTTAGGAACCTCCACCGTCTGAATTGTGGAGTGGGTAGCACCTGGATCTTTTAAATAATACTGCATGACCGTTTAGTTCTACTTCCACAAAAGGAAAATATTGATCCACCTCTAGGACTCTGCACCAAGCATGCAATCTTCCTTTCCCCTCCCAGGCACCATCATTGTGTTTGACTCTGTCCTGTAGAAATCCTAAGCGTAGCTGAACATTTTCATTCATTTCTAAATGGCTTGTGCTAAAAATTGTCTGAAATCCCTGCATTATACTTTCCATAAACTAATAAATGTCTTGGGCTGAAAGCATATTTCCATTGAATTGCCTTGGATTCTGCCTATTATGCACAGATGTAGGTAGTCCTGGAACCTTTGACTCTGCCAGCCCATTATGTTTCCAATGTTATGTTCTGATGCATTTAGGAAACCATTTGGAACTCAATTTGAAATCTATTTCTATTGAGCCTACCTTCCTGTTTCCAGGGCCCCTTTTTCCCCACATATGTAGGTGGCACAAATGATTCCTTGTGTGCATTAATACCAATGCTTGCATTGGCAATGCTATGGAATCCTCTACCCTTACCAGTAAGACCCCATTTCCATCTTGCACAATTGCACACCATCACCTTGCTTAACCACTCCATCGCCAGCCCCAAATGCAGGTACCTTAAAGCACATTGACTCCCCTTATGAAAGAACTTTGTTTCAGCCACCATCAGTCTCACAATACTTAACATAGGCAAGGATTTAGTCTAACAGTTTCTCTTGCGAGCACATCCCACTTTGCATATGAGCACTGTTATGTTAAAATATTTGTAGAGCACATGGCTGCCCCAGCAATGGGACGTCCCAGCGCTGGCTGTCTAGCAGAGTTGGAGGAGAAGGCACTAATCTCCAAATGTAAACTCTACACAAATGTAGACACCGATCCTTCCCCTTCTTTTCGCAAGCTTTCAACTCCACTAAACTGGAAATATGTGTCAATCTCTTATTTCGCTCATTTTCTACCAATCAACCTGTTTCTGGGGAACCTTTGTTTTCAAATGCTCAATAATGCAATTAGATTTCTACATTGCGATTGGGGAATACTTAAGAGGAACTTTCCTCTAGTTCTTATGGCCACTTTGTGGCCTTGCACTCAGCTCAAATCTCAAGGCACAGCAATTAAAAATAATGCATCAAATTTGCTGACAGAACCTTTGAAATAGTCCGTTATTTTCACCTCTGTAGAACATTTCTTAGGCTCCTCTGAGCTTTGGGAAATGCTTTGAATTGTGTAAAGTTAACTTTTTGACCAATGTACATGCACATAGACTCCTGCATGCAGCCCGAAGCAATTGTATTCCATTCTTTAGGCCACAGGCAAGTGTGTAATCCTGCAATTAACCAACATCTCATGGGTGAGTACCAACAGAGGGTGGAGGTTCTCCCTGCCGGTAGATATCATGAGCTTGTTCAAAAGTGAACCCATTGCAGTCTCAAACTATTGTCGCAATACATGTAATACTAATGCTGCCAAACAAGATTTTAAAGCAAGACCTGAACAGCAATATATATTTTTAATAAACTCAAATTAAAGCTTTGTCTACCTACTGGGCTATGGGATGTAAAATTAAACGTGTCACTGAATGGGAATAGCAATAACAGAGCTTCCATTCACAGCAAGATTGGCTCTGGACCTGTGGCAACCTACCCTTCAAGTCGGTGTGTCTGTACTCGTTCACAGAATAGACTCCACTAAACAGGATTCGTTCTAAAAACAGCTAGGCATGGGTACTTGCAAACATTTTCCAAGGGGTCATAATATGGTACGTGGTGTCCCCGAGAGCTGCATTGATGCTAGCACAGTTAGGAAGGGAAGGGGGAGATGTAAGGTGGATGTAGGAGTAACAAAGCTTGTATATGGTATGGACAGTGAGTCACAAGTTATTTTTAGAATTTCATTTCATACTGCCCTCTAAATTAAGCCCCTAGTAACTAGAAGTGTCCTAGTTTGAAGAATGCTGTTATGTTGTATCCAAATCCCTTTTGCTCAACAGTGCCTAAGTGTAAGCTTTCTCTGATTTGTTATTGCTATCTTGGGAGAGCATAGAGTAACAAGCGTTGGCAAAGCCAATAGGTCTCGCCTTTGGGACCTTATAAGTGTTTAGTTATCCAGCACAATATCCTTGGTGCAACATCAACTGTTGCATGGCTAAACACTTATAAGGTCCCAAATGCGAGGCCTATTGGCTATGTCAATGCTTGTCAAATTTCTCCCGACCATCCACCCAATTTATGCCATGTCGTTTTGACCATGTTCGTATTGTAATTTTATTATTTAACTATACAGGACCAGTGCATCAAACACGAACACCGATCATACATGCCATACAAAACTGCCCTGGGTCTTCAGCAGCACTCAAAACGACCACAGCCCTTTATGGCATGAAACAGTTACAGAACTCTGTAGAGGCAAACGACGCATGCAGACATGCCACACGGATGGGTGTCAACCTGGTCGCAACAGCACTTCCAATAACCTGCATAAATTTACAACACAACTTATCAAAGGAAGCACCATACACAGTACACAATACGCAGTCAATATACTACTTGGGTATCTGTATACTGACAACAGAATTCACCCATACAATCACCACATATCACTAACACAACCGTCCATATCTAACCAGAATTCATACCCATTTGCAATGACTTCACACACATACAAAATCACTGGTCAGTGCATGAGTCATAGATGGCTAAAATACACTCTGCCAGACTTGCAGCAAAATCTCTCCAGGCAGTAGAACATCTAATTATCAACATCAAATATTCCCACGATAACAATTACTGCATTTCACAACGGATTCAGGTCTTTGATGGAATTTTCAAAACCTGGGCATGAATTCACCAAAAGCAATGCCATCGCACGGTTATACGACTAGCAGCACGAGTGCCTTATAGATGGATATAACATGTATGGAAACCTTAAAATCATCAGCGGCTCTACCAGACCACTGTACCCTGATCAAACGGCCACTGCCCAACTAAACACTAGGGTTAGTCGGAATCTATCAAGCAGATAAAAACAGAATCCTGGCACACTGGGCGCTATACACAGGCTTCTAGCATATTTACTTCAATGTCTTCACAATCCTACTCGCAGTACACGTCCACGTCTGTTTTGGTTTGGCACCTCTCCGACCCACATGAGGCGAGGCATATGTACATCTGAGCATCATCAAAGCCAACAGGGGCCACGGTGAGGTTGAACTGGTGCTCCACTGTGCTGGTGGCCCCACCGAGTGACGAGTCTCCGGTGCCCCTCCAGACGAAGAATATGGGCTTGTCGGGCTCGCAGCCGGTTACGGTGCAGACCAGCACCAGGGTGACTCCATAAGGGACAGCAACCCAGCTCTTCGGCTGTTACGTGGCCTTAAAACCTTCCGCTAAAAGCACAAAAAAGTACCAAAGATTGAATGCACACGGCATTTTGTCTTGCACGTTTTTTTTATCTTTGTTTAGAATAAATACTAACTGGAAAACAAAGGGAAAGGGTGATGCAATCTAAGAAACTAAAGCCAATACAAAACGCGCCTCGCGCTCAAAGTAAAAAAAAAAAAAAAAGGGGAATGCAGTGCCCCGCAAGTGGTGCTTGTGAAAGCGGGCACCAGGCCATGTGTTTTGCTTTTTCGCGCACGCGTCTGGGCACGATAATTCAAAACAGATGGTGCCTGTGTGGGTAACTGCAAACAATAGTCCACACGCACGAGCGTGTGGTGAGCTTTTTGAAGCCCCCTTACTGTAAGTCTCACCAGATCAGCGCATGCGCGCTGCGCTATGCTCGACCTAAAAAGGAAGTTACTTGATTAATAGAATTGCACAATGTGAAACAGAAAAACCTAGGATCAATCCTGGCTGCCCACTTGACCAAATTGTGTGATCCTAGTCAATTTATTTTTCAGTTTTTCCTATTCATTATAATGTAGAACACCACCTTGATATACATGAGTTCAGGATAGGTGCAATAACAAAACCTTGTTTGATTTAATAAATTCTAATTAGGGCTCCTGGTTTTATGGTACTTATTTTGTGGCTATTTCTGTCTGTATTTATCCAAATTTATTTTGTGGCCATTTTTTCTGTATTTATCCTTATTTATTTTGTTTTGCGTATAAATGAAGTTGTAAATCTGTACATTTCCATATCTATTTAATGGATAGACGCACACTCATACTTTGGATGTCTGTCGTGTTATAGCTAATTAAGCTGCCAAATATTGCATAACAATACATCCACTGGTAAATACTAGCATTACCCCATAAATGTAAGTTGACATATGCCGTTTAATGAAATATATTATAACATAATGGGTAACCCAAATACTGTCCACGGACCTGGGTATCAATTGATAGACATTCCGTGAGCTGCACTGAGAGAGCAACCAAACAGTGCCGTTACCGTCCCCTGATGTGATTCATTCCCGTCAATAACCAGAATTCAATCTACGGTTGATCAATCTTTGAATACTTCCTTGGTATCCATTACTTTCCCTCTGGTCGTCTCCCTTTCCCTTTGTCCCGAGGAAGACCCTTGAGCTGAGGATATAACTTACCCTCCACACGCCAGGGTCGAAACGTCAACATTCTTTCCCAAGTGGGCCTGTACCCGGTTCTACCCATACCCTGCCCAACCTACAGATGATCTCCCTGTTTATTCTTTGAAGAATCATAAATGACAACCAGAATGATCCATGAGGGGCAGACCCTGATTAACTGGTCTTGCTGCTAACTAGAACCAGTTTTTCGTTGTGTATAATAATTGCAATCAGTTCTCTTGAATGTATTTATTTATTTTGATTCCCTTCTTCAATTCATCTGATTTGTTTCACATGAGCACTCTTCTTTTCACTTCCCTTTAAAGCAACCTCTCATCTTGCTATAGAATATGGTAATTTGTTTACCGAAAAGTCTGTGAAATAAAGTGAACTTTCCAAAAATAATGGGTGCCATCTTTATTTGAGGGTGCGCACATTGGAAAACTTTGTATGTACCTGTGACCTTATGCTAATCATATGCATATGTAATATGTATTTCGTACCATAAACGTCACTACAACTCGACTGTATGATAAATGAGTCTAGGACCAACTGTTATTTAAAGAAATGTCATCCTGTTTTATATCCCATGCTGTCCATCTGCTAAGCTGCTGGCCTATAATTCATGAAACAGTACAAAAGAGGGTGGTGATGGACGGAGCATCAGAACCAATCAAACACTCACACCCAGTCAACAGATCCGGGCTTGATCCATCACCGTTCTTTAGCCCACTCTGCCACCCCAGTTCAGACATGGCCATATGCAAATCAGTCTGACCCTGTGCCTCATGGGAACAGTCCAGCCCGAACTGCCAAGCCATGCCTTCCCTGGACCGGAAACAAGCTTCCTAGGACCGGTTTCTGGCATTTCAGCCGTCTTCAGCCAGGCTTGCTTGAATCCAGTGGCAAAGTGAGCAAGGGACTCACGTCTGAGCATACCCTGCCAACTTATGGCAAAAAAAGGGGGTGGTGATGGACGGAGCATCAGAACCAATCAGGGTATGCTCAGACGTGAGTCCCTTCCTCACTTTGCCACTGGATTCAAGCAAGCCTGGCTGAAGACTGCTGAAATGCCAGAAACCGGTCCTAGGAAGCTTGTTTCCGGTCCAGGGAAGGCATGGCTTGGCAGTTCGGGCTGGACTGTTCCCATGAGGCACAGGGTCAGACTGATTTGCATATGGCCATATCTGAACTGGGGTGGCAGAGTGGGCTAAAGAACGGTGATGGATCAAACCCGGATCTGTTGACTGGGTGTGAGTGTTTGATTGGTTCTGATGCTCCGTCCATCACCACCCCCTTTTGTACCGCATAATTCATGAAAGACAGCATGGAGAGTCACTTAAAGTACAATTTTCTTTATTTATCCACTATTAAAAATAAATGCAGACAGAAAATTGATTTTCTGTCTGTATTTGTGTAATAATTCGTAAAAACGGGAGCCTGGATTATGTTGTCCATGTATAATAACTAGGGCTCCTGGGTTTATGCTTTTTATTTTTTTGACATTTCCGTCTGTATTTATCCATATTTTTTTGTGATAATTTTATCTGCATTTTTATCCATATTTATTTTGGGTTTTGTGTAAAAACGAAGCTGAAATTATTTCCACATTTATCAACCGGTAAATTTGCATGCTTGAATGCCTACTAGGTTTCAATGTTGTAAACACCCACAGAAGATAAATCAATGCACTGATAAGAAAATATGCATATTTCAGTATCCACTTTGTGCATATCTACTGCTGCTGTTAAAGCCTCTGTACTAAAATTCCTTTCTTTTCTAGCCCCATTACCTATCAATCCACACAGCAATTGGCCTGGCTGTCATGGTAGACAGTATTTAGAATTACTCCAAAAGCAACCCAATTTCCGTTTTTATCCACATTTAAAAATAAATACAGACACGAAAGTTAATGTTTTCTGTCTGTATTTAGCGGTAAAACTGAAAACAGGGAGCCTTAATAATAACCCAGGCCACCCAGAGGGATTTTGTGACCACTTACTTGCCCCTTTGTTCACTATTGGCTTTGTTGTAGGTGTGAGAGGAGACCGATGTTTCTACATTCATTTTTGAAAGTTCTCCCTGTAAATGCACTAATATGAGCCTAGACGTTGCTTGCGCTGTCGGGTGATCTGTTGTATGTATGTTTTTAAGATTGAAACCTACCAGACAGCACAGCTGTCTGGTTTGCTAAAGACGTTTTGGGAACTTTCAGAAATATTCCCTGGGTAGGCCATTAACCTGTTGCTTACCAGTGGCTGTGTGGTTTGTAACCACTGCTCCTGGTTTTATGGTATTCATATTTTCGACATTTCAGTCTATTGATCCATACTCATTTTTTTGCTCTTCTGTTTATCCATCTTTATTTTGTTTTCTTTGTAAATGAAGCTGCATCAGAAAGAGCCCATTAGTTAATGATTCCTTACCTTAGAATTCCCCCCGGGCATCAGACTGGATCCGGAGACATTTTTTTCTCAGCAGTACCCCCTGCGCTGCCCATGCGCGTTGACTCCTGTTCTTCTTTTTCTGCGCCAGCTAGCGCATACCCGGAGAAAGCGTGCCCCTTAGTCACTTTTTGATTCTCTTTTTCGACTTTTGTCAAAAATTGAGCCATCATCTTCATTTTTTTTTTTCTTCTTCTTTTCCTTTCTTCAGGCTGACTCCTCCTGGTGCATGAGGGATGTCCAGCCATGCCCTTTGGAGGTTCCCTGAATGTTAGGGTGGATGAACTCAGCTGCCGGTGCATGATGGATCATGAATGGAGTCTTCACTCGGAGGTGGTATAAAGTCTCTTTCAGCAGAGGGAGAGCATTGGTTAGATCTAATCGCCACTGAAGAGAACGCGCAAAGTCAGCAGTTCTGACTGGATCTCAGGACAATCCAGGAACATATGCGCGTCATCTTCTTTCAAACCCCCACACTTAGGGCATGCCCCGTCACCTCTTCCTATCCTTGACAGCCTCTGGGGTGTCCCATAGGCTCTGTTAATGAAGAAAAGGTGATTTCTTCTTAAGTGCGCAGATTTGACTATTTTAAAAAGCATAGACATAGATACTTGCCACTTATTTTCCAGCGAGGACCCCGGCAAGCATTTTCCCCATAACTCGGTTGGCACAGTAAAAGTTCCATCCTCCAACTCAACCATCAGCCAATAGATCATTGCCAGCTCTTTTTTGATGGTTGCCTCTTCCATAAGTATCTTCCAGATCATTTTGATTCCCTATGACCGTAGTAGGGTCTTGAAACCAGCTTTGTATTTGGATAAACTGCGATTCGTACCGGCCAATTTCCTTATTGAACTGCGATTACAAGATTTTTGCTAAGATACTGGCCGATAGGTTGAATGGCCCCATGACAGAGCTGATCCATACAGACCAAAAAGGTTTTATTCATGGAAGGTATCTAAAAGAATTAACTTACTCATTGATCGGCTCAATAGACCTTGCATCCACCTATGCGATTCCACTAGCGGTAATTGCTTTAGACGCCACCAAAGCTTTCGACCGAGTTAACTGGGTCTTTCTACAGGCGGTGGCAAAATCTGTAAATCTTGGTAGAAATTTCTGTAGAATATTGGAAGCTATATGTAGATTGCCAAAAGCCAGATTATTGATCAATGGCTCTTTGACGGACCAGGTTTTTATTAGCAGAGGCACGAGGCAGGGGTGCCCTTTATCGCCGCTCTTGTTTAATTTGTATATAGAGCCCCTGGCTAGAAGAATTAGGGAAGACTCTGAGATTATACCTTTCCAATTTCAGGGCTGGAATAAGAAACTGGGCCTTTATGCAGATGATATTCTCATTTATACAACCAATCTGCATAATACCATAGGTCGTATTAATGCATTAACAATGGATTTTGGGAAGATATCGGGATATGATGTAAACAGAAGCAAGACCGAAATTATGTCCTGGAATCTAGAAGTGGGGGGAAGGTGCTCAGAAGGAGGTAATGAGATATTTGGGAGTCTTGATTCCACAAGATATCTCTAGACTAACAAAAATAAACTTTGAGAAGGTAAAAGAGATTAGTGGGCTCCTAAAAATCTGGGCACATCTTCAGCTTACTCTGCTAGGCCGAGTTAATTTAATAAAAATGATGATGCTCCCAAAATTAACTTTCCTCTTTGATACCATCCCCCTCTCCCTCCCCTTTGAAAGTGAAGCACTAAAAAAACTGCAAGGCCAAATAAGTAGTTTTATTTGGTCAAGCAGAGGTCCAAGAATAGCCTGGAAGAAATTAAGACGGAGGGTGGATAAAGGTGGCCTAGCTCTGCCGGATTTATTATTTTACTCATGGCCATTCTTATTGAAAAATGCTGTTCAATAACCCCACAACATCGGAACTTGGGAGATTGCTAGATGCTATGTCAAGACAGGACCCTGGAGCCAGTCAGGGTTTTTTGTTTAAATACGCAGACCCCAAATTCTTTTAGTCAGGCTGAAGATTTTGAAAGGCCTGGCAGAGACCTGGTACAGGGTCAGAAAGGCTCTAAAGATACCATATTACAGCTCCATGGCTCCTATCTGGGACTCACCAGGCTCACCGGGTTGGACAAAAGATGCCTTAGCTAGACCATTGAGAGAGGCAGGTCTAACTAGATGGAACCATATTTTACTGGAAGCCCAATTAATAAGCTGGGAAATATGAAATCAGCTGTTGAACCAACAAGCATCCAGATTCAAGTATATCCAAATACAAAGCGGGTTTCAAGTCCAGCCTCCATCTTGTTGCGTGGGGATTAAGCGGCGACAGTTGACAGCTTCTGACCTTCCTCCCGAAATCTGTAATGTCATCTTAACAGCCAGAGGTCCCTCCACTAAAACAGTGTAAGCCTGTAGTTGGAACTAATTTGTGGCATAGTGCACAGCAAAGGCCGTGGATCCCCTTTCTGCCTCTTACAGATGTTCTCCTCTTCATTCTTTGCTCTGCTCCGGGCACTCTTAAAGGCTATCTTTCAGCCATTTCGGCCTTTCATTGCCTTCCTGATCGGCCTTCTCTTTTCAAGTTCTCTTAACTTATTCCTGAAGGGCATTACTCATCTTTTTCCTCCTTCTCCTTTCGTAATGCCCCAGTGGGACTTTAATCTTGTCCATACTTATCCTTTGTGTGCTCCCTTTGAGCCACTCCATAATTGTCCTCTTTGTCTCCTTACGTCGAAGACTGCTTTCTTGCTTGCCATCTCTGCTTGCAGGGTGAATGAGCTTCAGGCTTTATCTTCCAAACCTCACTTTCTTGCTGTCCATCCGGGCAAAGTAGTCCTCCGTAATAGACCCTCTTTTCTGCCCAAAGTGGTTACCTCTTTCCACAGAAGACAGACCATCACATTGCCTACCTTCTTCCCGCCTCCGCACCCTCCCAAAGAGGAGGAGAGACTCCACTGTCTGGACCCAAAACGTGCACGGTCTTTCTACCTTGACTGCACTAAAGATTTCCGGGTGGACGATCAACTCTTTGTGTGTTATTTGGGTGCCAAGAAAGGTCTGGCAGTGCACAAACTCGCATTCCGGTGCACAAAGCTCACCGCAAGTACCTCAGATTTGTAGTGGACGGACAACACTTCCATCAAGGTGCTCCTGTTCGGAGTCACAACAGCGCCAAGGGTATTCACCAAGTGCCTAGCAGTGGTAGCAGCACATTAACGAAGACAACACATCCATGTCTTCCCATACTTAGACGACTGGCTAATAAAAACTGGGTCGTACAATCAGTGTGTTCAACACACATCTACCACCATTCAATTACTCCACCAGCTGGGCTTCACAGTAAACCACCAGAAGTCCCATCTCCAACCATCCCACATAAAACAATACCTCGGTGCCACAATAGACACCAAGAGTACTAGCCTATACCAATCCGGCCAGGATTGCAAGCATTCAAGCTCTACGTGCAAAATTCGCACTGCAACACTCCCTTCCAGCTCGAGTGTTTATGCAACTAATAGGGATGATGGCCTCTTTTTCATAGTGCCTCACCCAAGACTCCAGATGCGTCCTCTCCAAGAGTGTTTAGCGCGCCAATGGAACCAGGCGCAGGTTCAATTAACAGATCTGGTGTTGGTAGACTGTCACACCCATCGCTCTCTGCAGTGGTGGAACACCACAAACCTTTCCAAAGGTCGACCGTTCCTGGACCCGGTTCCTCAAATAGTACTGACAACGGACGCATCGCTCTCTGGCTGGGGAGCTACTCTACTACATCTCACCACACAGGGCAAGTGGACACCTCAACAAAAGTTACTCCATATCAACCATCTGGAGTTACTAGCAATCTTCTTGGCCCTAAAATCTTTTCAAACTCAAATTTCAGGCAAGGCAGTCCTGATCCGAACAGACATGACAGCCATGTATTATATTAAAAAACAAGGCGGCACACTCTCCACAGCTCTCACCTAGCACAGATCATATGGAGATGGGCAATACCCCAGAAAATCTTTCTCCTAGCCCAGCATGTCCCAGGAGTCCAAAACACCGTGGCAGATCTGCTCAGCAGGGAGACACAACAGATCCACGAGTGGGAGCTTCACCCGCAAGTTCTTCACCCGTACTTTCAAATGTGGGGGCATCCACAGATGGACCTCTTCGCCACCCACAAAAACACCAAATGCCCAAGCTTTGCCGCCAGATACTCACACCCATTGTCCAAAGGAAATGCGATATGGATGAACTGGTCAGGCAGATTTGCGTACGCTTTTCCGCCTATTCCACTAGTGGTGCGCAAACTACAACAACACTCCCTCACACTAATCCTAGTAGCTCCAATGTGGGCCAGACAACCGTGGTATACCACACTGCTGGAACTATCTGTAGTGCCGCACCAAAAACTACACCTCTCTCCACACCTCTTAACCCAGAACCATGGAGAGATCCAACACCTGGACCCAGCGCAGCTCAACCTTGCGATCTGGCTCCTGAAATCCTAGAATTCGGGTACCTAAATCTTCCCCCCTGCCTGTATGAACGTCATCCGAGAAGCTAGAAGACCTACCACTAGAGCGTGCTACCAGACTGTTGCAGAAAGGGCTCTTCTCACACTGGATGTCAAACAAGCCTTACTCTACTACATTCAGAGAACACAACCTTTCCGTAACACCAAACAATTGTTTTTCTTTCTCTCCACCACACAAAGGTAACCCCATCTCAAAATCGGGGATAGCCAGGTGGATTGTAAAATGCATTCAAATCTGCTACCATATAGCAAAGCGAACGCTAGCCATTCTACACGAAAAATAGGGACTTCCATGGCATTCTTAGGGAACATCCCATTAGATGATATCTGCAAAGCAGCTACATGGTCAACACCGCACACTTTCACCAAACAATATTGTGTAGATGTGCAAACTAAGCAACAAGCTAGTGTGGGCCTGGCTGTACTCAAAACGTTATTTCAAACCACTACAACAGATACGGGTGGTCGCCGCTAACGGTGGGTACTGCTATATAATCTATGCACAAGTGTGTAATCTGCAGCTCATATGCCTCGAACGGAATATGCTACCAGTTGCATCTGTTCTTGGCATGTAGAGCTGCAGATCTACACACGCCCACCCAGCTACCTTTATCTGTTCCAGTTTCTTATTTAGATAGTACACAATGGGCATCTTCACTGTTACTACTACGCTCCATCTTTCCCTGCTTGCGAAAAACAATCTGAGGATGGAGCCGAATTCCATGCGCAATACGATCCACAGGAGTAGTCACCGACCTTGTGACTTCCAAAGACTTTCCAAGAGGAAAAAACAAACTGCAAACATCCGGGCCCAACACCAGATGGTGATCTATGCACAAGTGTGTAGATCTGCAGCTCTACATGCCAAGAACAGATGCATACTGGTAAGTAGCGCATTCCTTTCAGCCGTTCTGTTCTCAAGGACTTCCTGATGTGAACTTAGTTTACAGACCCACCTCCGGGCTTGGTATTGTGGGGTATCTCTTCTAAGGTAAGGAATCTATAACTAATGGTATCTTTCAGATGAACAAGTCACTTACCTTCGGGAACACTGTATCTGTAAGAGACCAACATTATAGATTCCTTACTGCCCCACCCATCATCTCCATTCTGCGAACTGACATCTAGGGATAGGGACTCTCTTACAGGGCACTAGTTTTGTGCATCAGTGGTCAGTGTCTTGCATGGCTGCGCTTCTGGTGTTGAACGTTGTGTCAGAACTGACGTCCGCGCGCATGGGCGGCCTCTAAGTAGATATCGCTACGTCATCCTGGCGACCACAACGCCACCAACCGACACGCAAGGGTACCGCTGAGAGAATTTTTCCGGGTCCAGTCTCATCCCTGGAGATCATTCCAAGGTAAGGAATCTATTACTAATGTATGTCTCTTACAGATACATTGTTACCCATTGAACAAGTGACTTACCTTCGGTATTTTTCCCCCTTTGGCTATTGTATACTCATTTATATGTTCAAAAGGTTTCAGCAGTATACTTTGCAATTGTGTTAACAAAGTGCTTTATAGTATAGCGTAAACTGTAGATCTGCACTTAAGATTAATTATAAAAAACTTTTGTAATTTTTCTTCTTCCCACCTCTCAATCTGTACATCTACTGACCCGGCACTCATGATTAACAATAGAAAAAAATCATCCAAAGAAGGCGTATTTTCTGTATTTAAAAATAAATGCATGTATTTAAAAATAGGAAAATAGTTTTGCCTATATTTGTAAAACGGAAAACTGGGAGCCCTATTTGCAACTTGCATTATCTGGCTTTTTTTGTTTAGCTGTCCAGTGAGAGTTCGTCCCTCTTAAGAGCCTTTTCACACCAACTATCCTTGTTTTCTTCAATGAGTGCTCCTTTCTGTACATCTTGCTATTAAGTTGGCTGTGCATTCCTAGACAGAGGTCAAATGTCCGGCTCTGTTTTTCGAGGTACTTTGATGTTTTTTTTGTAACACATTTTTATTGGTTTTCGGAAGCATCCATATGGACAGCCCCATGGGCAGTACAGAGAAGCAGTTGAGAAGGCAATATGCATTACAATTGGACATTAGCATTCCTGAGGTCCTCCCAGAACTGGCTGCAATCAGAGAGAGTCCCATCAAGGAGCCCCCCAGGAACATTATACTGGCCCCCTCACTTCCCCTCCAGTAGTCGATATAGCACACAGCTTCCCCACACATATTACAGTCCAATAGACCGTCTCAATTCGAAAACTCCCAATATCCATCCCCCCCCCGGTCTTCAAACATCCAAACAAGTCCACCCCCCAGGCATGCTGTTGGTTATTGGAGTACTCAGGCAGTCGCCTAGAACACTTGCATCGCCCATTTGAGGGACCTTGGTGTTTACTTTTCTTTCTCTGACTTGAAAGTGAGAAGATTTATATTAACATCTTGCTGAATACTGGGGATAGGAAAGGTTGTGTTCCTAGCTCACAGCATTTAAATGAACTGTGCAAGTATTTCAGATTTAGAAGAGCACATACGAAGCACATTTTCTGTTAATTGTGAAGTGTTAAAAAAACTACTTTAATCAAAACAAATCAATCCGCTAGGTGATTCCATTTCCACACATTACCTTTTTTGTGCTGTATAGTTTTATTAGTAAAACTGTATGCCTGGGCAAATGTAAATTTCAGTTGAAAATGTGTTCTCTGCAATGGCAGTGTACTACCACACCATGCATACTGCGCTATCCTGCTCTTTGTCCGTGCTGCTCGAAGATACTAACTTTTAGCCATGCTGGTGTATAACTTCTCATGAAAGACATTGGGAAAACCAATAGCTGTTGCATATGCCAGACCTGTTGGCTTTACCAGTGCTTGTTTATATAGTTGTTGCAAGGTTGCTTTAAAAATGAATCTTGTAGTTAAGTTGTGCAGGATGCCCGATTTGCAATTTCTTTTATTTTTTTTAATTTTACTTCAGTTAATGTCCAAATGCTTACCTGTTAATTTTTACATACTTCTGAATGTTACTGCTCTGTCAAAGTAAACCACATCCTTCTACTGCTGTTAACCAAATTGCTATACTTTGAGTATCAGTGAGCTAAACTATTAAGGGTTTCATAGGACTTGTATAACCTGTTGTGACGCCACACCTTTATTCAGCAGACCACCTTATAGTATCTGAATCTTAGGTTTCTGTAAATCTGTAACCCTTGTACATACATCTAAATATGCTTGCATATAGAGTACATAAAATCACGATCTCTATAAAAAACACATTTGAAGCTGCTTTAGCAATTTGCACAACAAATTGCAATTCAGTTTGCAAAGCATTTGCAAAACACGCAAATTGCCATAATACACTGACATGTGGTAAACACATGATTTCACTCCAAATCACGACAGCACACAAACACTCCTATCTTCTTTGGAGTGTGCTAAACAACTCTTCACTCAAGGCCCTAGCGATACTCCTTACCTCACCAACAGATACAACTGCATTAATCCACCTTATTCCAAGGTTCCCTAACTTGTGACAGTTTTTGAGACAAGTTATTTTTTACTGATGTATGTGAATGATTTATGCAAGCTAATATCCCATGTCTTCTTCACAAACTCTAGTCAAATTTTGACCTAATATGCCTAGTGTTCTCTTAAACATTCTGACACGACTTAACTAATAAATTAGAAGGGTTGCTACACAGGAACCGGGCCATATCCGTCTCAAAAGACTGGCCTTTGCCATTAAAGAAAATAGTCTCAGGATATAATTTTATGTCACAACCATGTAAAGGTTTAGTCCAATTTAAGCATCATTACAGACTGCAAAAAGTAATTGGTCAAATTCAAATCTGTATAAATTGTTCAAATACCAAACGCAAGAGGTTATATAACAGGTCGATCTCCAAAGCAAGTAAATATACAAAACAAACAAATACATTTCAGAAAGAGGACTAGCGTAAATAGGCTCAGTTCAAGAGGCAAGGGAATTCGAAGTATAAATCGAATAGAGACTAACAGTCTACACGATTTAAAAACCAAGAAAAGGCTTGGTATAAATCATTGGGCAATGCGTAGAGACTAAGTGAGCAAAAGATCTGGCACATCTCTCAAAGGGCACAATTTGTAGGTTTCAGACATTGAAAGGCATGATGAGGTTTTACGTTACAGGGCTGTACTAATAAAGCAACTTAAACATAAGCCAATGAAGAATTAAGAAAAAGTGATACTTCCCATTGGACCCAATAGAGCGGCTAATCAGAGCCCCGGTGGCTTCCCCTCCGGGGCCCCGGGCCCTAGGAATTGAGGGAGAGTAATCAGAATATGGAGCACATGCTGTTAGGAAATGTTGCATATTTGTGTTGGACTCTGGACTGGTGTGATGTGCGGGCGGGGGGGGAGGGTTTGGGGGTCTGATGTTTTGCAGACCGGGGGGGGTTGAACAAGGATGCCAATTCTCACTGTTCTTCTATCCATATTGGTACCGTGTATGGGGACGAGCTCCCCGGTGTCCTTATAAATGCCAATAAAGTTTGTTGTAAAAAAAAAAGAAAGTGATACTTCAAATAAGAAACAGTTGGGAATGCCCACTCTAATGGACAATAAAAAATTGGAAATTAGAAACATGCCATTCATTCAGTAGGTGAAAACACTACATAGAACATCTGCTTAGATCAGACCCGAGCATAGGCCTTTAACATGGTGCAACTTCAGCAACATTCGGTACAATGCTTCTTTTTGAGTCAATCAAATTAATACATTTCAGTGTAGCTAACAAACCACCACAAAACAAGCTCTACTCCATTAGTTTTCTAGAAAGGAAGACAGAAGAAAAACATTCACAAGTAAACTCGTTGCTGTAATTTTAAAAGCCTCATTTTTTCTACTTCTGGAAAATAAATGTCCCTGACTGACTTTGGGTCAGTCTCTGACTGAGGCCTAGTCAGTTTAACCAACATAAAACCAGAATTATTTTCTATTGTTTAAAAACGCTCTTAACAATAGTGTGCATCCTTTTCTTGTAGTCTATATCCTGTGTTTTTTAACTGTGTTCATGGACCAGAGTGTGAAACCCTGGCTGGGCATTCTTTCCCTCTTTGAATCTAAAGCTTGGTTTTGCTAGTAGAGGACTTCTCAGTTTGATAAGGGCAAAGAAGTGACAGAGTTGATCAGGAGCTTTAGAACTCCAACATTTGATGGAGTTGACCATTTCAACTTGATCCACTTACCAGTTACGGAGTCAGTTATTTTACCATAGAGACGTTCTTTTTCCTTTTTTTAAATAACCACAGTTTAGCTTACCATTTTTGGCTGTTTGGTGGCAATGGAGAATACGGTCTAGGAAGCCAGAGTCTAGATCTACTCATTTAGCTCAGTTGCTAGGGTGTCACTTAATTGCACTTAAAACAAACATTGTCAGGCGTCCAAAAGGAGGCACAGCCCTTTACAGTGAGTTGTAAGAAAAAGTTGAACTACTGTGACACATCCACAGACAGAATGCAATATGGACCTCTATCTTTATTCCTAAATTCTTTCCTGTAACTTTTACTTTACGATCAGCTCCCCATCTCCTCTCAAAATGATGTAGAGTGGTTTCGTAAATCTAAATTTGTAACACTGTCTCCCACTCAGCGTATTGTTAGTGTCAGAATGGACCTAAAATTCATTGTTGTCCCCTTAGAATGGATAGCCCATAGAAAGTTTTTCCTAACCAGGCAGAAGTTGTGACGTGATATAGGATATGCTGCAAAACAAATGTTTAAATAGTCCTGCTGTTGATAAAGGCCACTAGCCCCTTAATAACTTTGAACAGTAGTAAGACCTGTGTAATGGTCCAGCTCATTTTGTTAAAATTTGTATGGTTTGTTTGGTGATCAGTTTCCCCAGACATGCAGAGCTCTACCAGCATGCTAAATTTGCTAATTCAGAATGAAAAACCCTACACCCAAGCAGATGAGCAATGTTGCTTTGGCCTCTTGTTTTCATGAGTCAGTAGCTGGGAACCAGACCCACTTTGGTAGAGCTGCCCAGCTTGCTTTTCACTGCCACTGGCCACCCCTTTGAAAGATGTGTGTGTCTGTGTATGTAGATAGGCGTGTGGTTGGAGGTAGGCATGTGATCGGAGGTAGGCGCGTGGGTGGAGATAAATTTATATAATCAGTCCTTCGCCACTGGGTTAGGTCTGCGTTAACATAGGTTTTGTTTTTTGGTTTACTAATAACTTTGTTGCTTGACAAATCTTCACAAATTCTTTCCAAAAGGTCTTATTGACTTTAGTCTTCATTTAAAGATTGGGGGGGGGGCTGATCCATCAAGCAGGGACAGATAGAAAGGCGGGGACCCAAAATGCAAAATCCCCATGCATTTTCCATTGACTTGTTTGAACAGTGCTACCACAAAAATTACTAAACGAAATGACACCAGATTTGGCATGAAGATAGATTTTAATACAGAAAGCATCTTTTTTGTCAATAGCTGTAAATCTGGTCAGCAGTTCTGGAGAAATTAGGGATAAAAAAATATTTGGCTATCTAGAGGGTTGGGTTTGAGCATCTCGTGCAGGAGTCTCTCAAACCCACAATAAAAAAAAAAATTCTCCTGTTTGTCATCAGGGGCTTTTTTTTAACCTTGTGCCAACTTTCTCCTGCAAGAGCAAATGCTCCGATCAGCTGGCAGCAACATGAGAAATGTTGCAGCCAGCCATTAGATGACTCATGCATGTAGTCCCATGACCTGAGATTATTCAGTAAAAAAGATATGCGGGTAGAGAGATCCTAGCCCTTGTGGGAGCAGATCTCCTATTTTGCAACCTTTCCGCAAATCTGCATCCTGGGGCTGGAGATGGGGGGAAAGCAATAGTTCCCCATGGTATGACTTCCCATTTGAGTATGTGCAAACCTACTAACTTAACTGTTTTATGGGTTTTCATCTGCTAGCCTCTAATATTTCCCCATACAGAGCAAGGTTGGAAATGTACTTCTTACCAGGGCCGGTGGGGTGGGGGGGGGGGGGGGGGGGGGCAGTGGAAGTGTGAAGTGGTTGGTGTGAAACTTTACTTGTTACCACTTTTTTGCATTAGCAAATCTACACATGCACATTTGCTCGTGCTAAAATGCAGTTCACTAATTTTCTCTACGATTATGATTTTCTGACCTACTTCTGTAAATTCTTGTGTATTCATGAAAGCCTTAAAATATGCACTAATGCAAGGAGATATACCATGGGTGAATATAAGTGACTTTCTTTAAGAATTGGGCCCCTAGTTAGATCTGACCTTAACCGTGACCTTTTTGTTTTTATTAAACTTGTATCTGCTGGCTGAGCGACTGAATTCAGCTCTTTCACAAGGAACACATCGTCACTCAAAGTAGTTTTGTTCAGTACCAGAAACTACTGGTGCAGTGTGGTTTTTGAGGCCAAAAATATTTTTACTTTGTCCAAGGGTTGTAATGAGGGCCTGGCAACTTCTACAATAATAAAGTTTTACAAAAACCACATAAAAACAAAACATGCATTGACCAAACCAAAAGGCTGACTACCAATATCCTACTAATTGGCTTTGCCAGTGCTTGTTTATTTCCATGTTTCCTATAATTTCGTTGAAACTGGTTAGTTATATTCCGTTTTGATTTTTGTTGGAAATAATAGCATGCATTAACACATTTCACTAAATACTTCAAAGAAATGGTGCCTAATATTTCATAGTAGTTTAGGAACATTTATTTTGAAATACTGGAAGCATTATACATAGCCTCATATTTTTATTTTGCAGACATGTACAGATGTTATACTGGAACCTCTGTATTATATGTGAAACTTCTATAGCGCACTGACACCCCCATGGGTATCCTGGCGCTTCAGATTACTCGACGCTGTGTGGTTCATTGTCATACAGCCAGATGGTCATAGTTGCATCATGGTTTCTGAAGTTTAGTAGATTCTCCGTTTGTCTAAGATCAAACGGTAGGCTATTCCATAGGCATGAGGCTGCCGAGCTAAGTGACCTACAATCCATTCATGTTTTCTTGAAGCTAGCTGCGCAGACTAGTTTTGCTGCTGTAGAGTGAAGGTTTATAGCTGGGGCATACCAGAGGAATTTTTTTTGCAGTGGCTTAGGGTCCATTTTATTTACTGCTTTATGGACGATGCACAGTGATTTAATGTGTATCCTTTGCTTGATTGGCATCCAGTGCAGATCTTTCGAGGCTGAGCATGTGTAGGAACTAAACTGTCTTTTGAGGGCTAGTTCGGCTGCAATTGTCTGAACTCTGCTACTTTTTAATCCGGGTTGCTGGTGCCTCCTATAGCAAGGCGTTGCAGTAGTCTACTCAGTATTACACTTCTAACCACCTGTGCTCTTGTAGAAGGTGGCAGCAGAGGTATGATTTTACGTAGGGCTCTTATAAGACCCATACAGGTACTGACAGTTCTGTTCACCTGTGAGTCCAACTGTAAACTGCTATTGAATAGCACCCCCAGGTTGCACACTGTATTAGATGGGGTCAGTTGATAGCAGGGGTAGGCCAGAAATTGCCATAAAGGGGACGCAGAATTTTATTCGCTGAGCAGTGTAGTATTTCAGTTCATTCCCCATTAAATTGTAGTGAGTAATTCTTCAGCTATTTCGATGTTTTATCCATAGTCATGGAAACTAAGGAAATTGCTTTGGATCCTTCTAAGGAGAAGACAAGCGGAGTATCCGCATAGTTAACTACCTTGATTCCAAATGATTTTATTAGAGGGATCAGTGGGCATAGGTATATGTTGAATAAAATTGGGCTGATTGCAGAGCCGTGTGGTACTCCATATCTGGGTATATTTTTGGATACAAAAGGAGGAATAGTCACTGCTTGCGGTCTATCCTGTAGCTAGGATTGGAACCAGTTAAGAGCCATGCCTGTGATTTCACATTCCTCAAGCCTGTTAAGTAATATCCGATGATTGACCGTGTCGAACGCGGCTGACATGTCCAATAGTACTAATAGAACTTCATGGCTAGTGTCAGCACGCATTCTCAACTCGTCCAGGACTGTTACCAATGCTGTTTGTGCCGTGTGACGGCCGGAATCCAAATTGGTTTTCGTCTCATAATAAATTTTCCTCTAGAAACTTAGCTAGCATTTTGCTAACCAGCCGTTTTAAAATCTTTACTGGGTATGGCAACAGGGACGTAGGTCTATAGTTTGTTGGACAAAGAGGATCAAGTGTAGATTTTTTTAATAATGGGGTCACCATCGCTCTTTTCCAACAGCTTGGGACCGAGCCGCTGCCCAGTGACTGGCCGCAGAGTTGTTAGAGTAATGGAAATAGTTCAGCATTGAACTCCTTCAATAACCGATGTGGGAGGAGGTCTAGTGGAGAGCCACAAGAGAGGCTGAGAGCTATGTTATTGAACTCTTCCTGTTTGGGGATCTGAAACTGTTTTAAGGTAATCTGTTCCCCTTTGAATTCACCATCAGTCTGTTTATTACCTTTAGCTACCTCTGGTACATTACTCATGGTATCCCTCTCAGCGTTTTGGTCTAGTTCTAGGCCACCAATAATTTTATCGATTATTTTCTTCAAAAAAAGTTGCGAGGCTATCGCAGGGCTCTTGAGTAGCTATAATGTTGTTCTGTGTACTATCAGGTTTAGATAGCTGTTTTACTAATCTGAAGACCGTTTTTGTTCTGTCGGTGGCCTGCAAGATCATTTTCTCTTAATCTGCTTTTGCCTTTGCTATTGTTTTATACGTATTTAATTCCGTTTTCAGGGCTCTTTTATCTTCATCCTCATACTGTTTCCTCTCTGCCTGTTTGCATTCCTTCCTTAGTATTTTTAGTTCCTCATTGTATCAAGGACGGTTTATCCCGGTTTTAAAAAAATGTCAATGGTACCTGCTGGTCAAGAGTATGAGTAATCCGCCCGCAGAAATAGATATAATTCTCCTCAACCGTTTTTGTACGGTCAAAGGCATTTTCTCCAGGTCATAGTTGTTTTTACTTTTAGCAACTTAGCCCAATCTTTACCCTGTCAATATTTCCTTGATTTGTTTAGTTTTATTATTTTCCTTAGGAAGTAGTAGTCTAAAGAGGACTAGGGAGTGGTCCGTCCAACACATGGGCAGTATTTCCTCCACTGATGCCTGTGATGTTTGCAAATAGTAGATCCAAGATATGGCCTCCTCTGTGGGTTGGTTGTTGTGCCAGTTGTGGAAGGTTTTATGGTTTCGCATGCTTGCAGCAGTTTTCAGGGCAGAATCCAGGTTCCCGTTTTCCCACATATTAAAATCTCCCAAAATTATCATTCTGGAGTGAGTGACTGACAGGTTAAAAATAGTGTCAATTAGCGCTTGATATTGTGTACCTGTGCTCCCTGGTGGTCTATAACACACTGCCTGAGAGTAACTGTTCTCTGGTGTCTTTCAGGGAGAAGCCGAATAGTTCAATGCCTTCTACTTCATTGATGTTTAAGGGGGTGAATTTCCAGGTCTCCTTATGTATCCCTCCCACACCTCTCCCTCTCCCATTTAGCCTGGGTTTATGAAAGGATTTAAAACCAGGTGGGCATGCTAGCGCTAGTTCGACTTCCCCATCAGGTCGAGTCCATGTTTCAGACTGTAATAGGGCGTTCAAGTCATGGTCTTCTGTCAGTAGTCGCGTCTGAACTTAAAACCTTTCCCTAGAGCGTTCACCCTAATAATGAATGCTGTGTTTTAATGAACCATAAATACAAGCCCGTACAGCGTTAACACATGGATCTAAATATTACCTTAATTGCATGCAATGCTCTTCCCTGATCCATAATGTGGTGGTTCTGTAATCTTACAGCCCAAAGGGCTTGTGCAGCAGGGGGTTGGGCCTACTTGTCCCATGAACAAAAAAAAATAAACTACTTGTCCTTGACCCCAAACAATATGTCCTGGTAGCGGGTATAGAAGTTCCACACCCTTGCGATGTAAGCGTGTTACTTTAAATGTGGCTGCATAGTCCGTCCTTGCAGCAGAATTGAATTAGTTGGGCTTAGAGTGCACTTTTTCCGGTCGATGCTGAATTGGAGCATTTTGTGCATTAGTAACCATTATGGTGCATCTTTGGCTTATTTTCCAATGCATTTTCCTTACTAGCTATCAACTTGTTATGTAAACCCTTCACACTTGCCCCACATGTGGTGACCTGGCTTTTCAAGAAGTAGACAAAACTTTTTAGCATCCTGGACAGTCGCTTTTGTGTGAATGTGGTATGGTACTTTGTAAACAGATCATAGTTCATTTATTTCAGCTGGTTAAAATTGAGTTTCATTGTTTATCATTTTGAAATGGTTTAGTACTAAATGCCTTTTGGGGAAAAAGTTGGCGTGACCCCACTGTAGTAATTTCTTCATGCTTCCTCATTTCTATTAATTTAATGCTTTTGCATCCATTGTAGGAGAGGAAAAGGGATATTGTGTTAGACAGATATCCTGCTGTCTAACACAAGCAAAATTAAGACTGATTGCTCAGATTTACCTTTCATGTACTCTCGTTTGGCATTGCATACAGGTAAAAGCAATGAGGATAAACCAATGAACTAGATGTACTCCAAGATTTAGGTAGTTGCTCGTTGGGCCCAACTTTATCTTACATTTTATCATTTGCTATGGGAAGTATGAGGAAAGAGGAAGTGGCCGCCTTTTCCCTCTACACATTTTTTCCATCCGTAGTTTGTTAATCAGATAAACACCTCACAGTAATCCTATGTTTTTTTATGTCTGGCTTTATAGGGGTATGGTTTTCCCCAAATTATTAAAAAGTATATCTGAGTGAGCTTTGGTAGATGAGCTCTTCTCAGTGGCATGCTTTCAATGTATGCACAAGGGCTTTTCTAAATTTCAAAATTACTAATGAATGACCTCTAGCAACTAATAGAGAACTAATAACAGGATAATTCAGTAAAGATTTTGTCCGCTAAGTATCCCAGTCTTGAAACAACTTTGACAATTGCCAGGAGTATTGAAGCCTCTGTACATTTCATGAAGGAAATGAGTGGGAAAGCTATAGCACAGGAAGTGAATCAAAATGTCAAACGAGATGAGGGAGAATTTAAGATTTGGTTCTGACAAGTTTAGGTCAAATGACGATTTTATCGGCAGTAAGAGCATGCGAGAGAGGGATAACGTGTTTTAGATGTGGTAGCATGTTGCAAATAAGTAATGCAAGAAACTATTCTGCCATGAACCAAGCATGTTTTAAGTGCAATAAGAAAGGGCATTTTGCCATGAAATGTAAGACTGGTAAGAACAATCTAAAAATGACTCCTCCACATCCAGGTATCCCTTTATTAGCGGGGTGGATGGGCAGAAAAAAAATAGTAATTATGAGGAGCACTCAAGAAATGCAATTAGCCTATGACCCTCAGTTTGTCAACCTGTTTCTGCCCTTCTCTGATTGACAAATGTGGCCTATGGTATTGGTCAGCATGGAAAAAACAATCACTGCCCCGGTGATAATCTATGGGTGACTAATCACTTGTAAAATGCATATATCGACTTGCGAGGTGAGTGTCTACTCGCCTGGCACTAGAACACTTTAATGAGAGCTACTTGCACGGCTGTAATTAATAAAGTCCCACCGTAGATATTTCTGCAGTGTATCACCAAGTAGAATTATGTGAAGAGTTGAGGCATCTTATTTCATTGGTACTACCGGATAGAGCATATCTTTATAAACTCATGCCTTTTGATTTGGCCTCTACCTCTTTGGTGTTCCAAAGGTTTATGCACAACTTTTCTGGAAATATTCCTGGAGTGGTATGTTTCCAGGACAACATTTTGATCTATGGAATTGATGAAAGATCGGAGAAAGGTTTTGAGAGTTCTGAAAATATCTGGTTTGACCTTGGAAAAAATACGTGTATATTTCGTCAAGATGGTGTATACCATTTGGGATGTGTCTAGACGAGGGATTGAGCCTGAAATGAAGATCTTAAGTGTGATTGAGGAAGCCCCTGCACCGAAAGACCAAGATCAGTTGAGGTATTTTCTGGGTTTAGTTGAGGTCATTTGTGGGTTTAGTTGAATGCTACGCCAAACTGGTTGAACCTTTCGCTTCTAAAACAAATGCTTACTAGATTTGTTAAAAGGTAGTGCAAAATTTGTGTTTGGTGATAAGTGTCAGGAGGTTTTTAACGTTTAAAAAAATTGTCACTTGTCCTTTGATACTGTTTGATACTCATGCTGTGTATTACCGTAACTGCAAGTTATTTGGGGTTAGCAGTATTGATGCAGAGGAGGAGTGATGGTAGAGAGGAGACAATTGCGTTTACGTCAAGGGCATTATTTGGTGCTGAACCCACGTATTCCACCATAGAAAAGGAAACTGGGTTTATGGTGGGTTCTGCCTTATTTCAGAATTTTTGTTTGAGGTCTCAATTTGTTTGGCATACAAATCACAAACCACTTGTGGATCCATTTAACACCAGTAAAGGTGGAAGGGCAGCTCCACGCATTGCCAAGTGGAAATACAATCTACAAGAATATCGATACAGTTTGCAATATATTCCTGGAACACAATGTTATTGCTGACTGTTCATCACGGTTGCCTAATAGGGTTGTAGTACAGTAGCCCGAGTGTTGAGAAGAGGTTTTGGAGTTTGTGTGTCTGGTAAAGGTGGTCACTCGCAGATCTTTGCCAGAAGATGAGTGTAGATCTGCGGTCGAGAAGGATGGGGTCTTGCAGGAGGTTAATAGATACCCTTGCTGGCTCAAATCCAGAAGTTTGGATGAAATCCTAATTCTGTGTTCAAGATCTGCTGATGACTTGTCTATTGATAGTAGTGTTCAGAGGTGTGAACTGTTAGTAGTTCCCCAAGGATTTAGGTCCAATATTCCTTATCTTGCGCATGAACATCATATAGGGATGTGTGCCATGAAAGAGGGTTGGATTAAATCTTTGGTGGCCTGGTGTTGACCATGCTGTAGAGCAGTGTAAGGGAATGTTGTGCATGTGTGTTGAGTGACACATTGAGGTACCTTCCCCCATTACTCCAGTGACTAATGATGGAATTTCTTGGTGCAAATTAGCATTTGATGTCTGGTGCATTTGGGGTGTTCGAATGTTTACCCAAATATGACCTTGTGTTGGTCACATGTCCTGACCCATGTCAAGGCTAAGATGAAGCCATTGATCAGGTGAAGCTCTGCTGTAGAACTTCTTGTCTGTATATCTGATGAGACCTACAGTTGTTAGATTGTCTGTGATTTGCCTATTCGCCTCCTTTCTTCCCAAACCAGTGTATTTCTAAGTGTAACAGTGCAGCTCTTGTCCTTATGATCTGAAAGTTTTACGTAGTAGTACTGAGAAGAGGTGTTGATCACCCACATGTTGATTTTCACTGAGAGAATGTGATTGGCAAAAAGTTTATATGCATCTGCCAGAGGTGTGGAATTTAATAAAATATCTACTTGTCTCTGCAAGTTGCTTCATAAACCTAATTGTCCTGTAAAAAAAAAAAAAATCTACATGTTCCTTTGACAATTAGTGCGACTCCTAATTATGGCAGAAATCTAATTCTGTAAGAGCGCTTATAATAGCTTTGCTGATTATGCTAAAGTAAATTCTATAGCAGTGCTTGAATACTAGCAATTTCCTTATTTTGCCACCTTTTTACAGATCTACATGCTGGTACTGGAGGTAGCGGTAAGCACTAGCTCCAGGGTTGGAATGCCTTTTTGAGCCTTCATATCTACTAACTTGCATTTTTTAAGGGTTTTCACCAGCTCTTCTCTATTCTTTCTATACTGAGAGGTTTGAAATTTGCTCCTGCCAAGTGCTGAAGTAAAACTTCTTCCAGTGTTGATAAAGTGGCTGTAGGTAAAGTGAACTTGTAAACGCTCAACATGTAAATTTGCTCATGCTGAAATAGAGTTCGCAAATATTGTCTAGGAGTAAAATTTCCCTGTCTACTTCTGTAAATTCTTGTGAATTCATGAAATACGTAAATCTGCAATAATGCAAAGGCATCATGGGTGCCCGTTTTGATTATTTTTAAAATGTTTTTTTAAAGCATTGTGCGGTTAATCAGGTATTACTTTAACCAAGACCTTTTTGAAAAAAAAAAATTGTATCCTCTATCCATCCGCTGCCTTTTCTGCTCTTTCACGAGGAGCATATCTGCACAGTTTTGTTCAGTGCCAGGAACTATTGTGGCAATGTGTACTTAACAACAAAACATATTTTTGCTAATGTTACAATGGTGAGGGGCCTGGCAGCTCTCACAATGAAGTTTTACTAAATATAAGTAAAACCGAGAACGCATTGACAAAACCAAATGACTGACCACCAATGTCAGACCTAGTGGCTTTGCCAATACTATTTTTGTTTTCCATAATTTTGTTAAACGTAATTACACTGATTTACCATTATGAATATTTTTTGGGGACATATTAGCAGGCATCACCACATTTTACTAAATGATGCGTCACAAATGCTGCCTAAAAATTCAGATTAGCAAAAGGTTATTTTCATAGTTTAATTTTAACATTTAATTTTGAAAGCAGAGAATCGTCAATCTTGCTTTCAAGCTTCTGCAATTATTTTCATCTAATCAGAGAACAGCACTCTGAGTGCATTATGTTTCCTTATATTGTTAAACCTTGCAAACATGTGCACACTTTTTTACTGGAACCACTGTCAGCAGTGCAGTACGAGCTTACATTTATTTAAAGTGCTCACCCTAACAATAAAGACTTTGCATTAATGAACCATTATTAAAAGTTGGAACTGCATTAAAATATGCACCCAAATATTACCTGAACTGCAGACTATTCTGCTCCATAATGTAATCCTGTACACTGAAAACCATGGTTTGTGCTGGTTGGGCCTACTTGTGCAAAGGACAAAATAAACATGTAAACCTGTTGTCCTTGACCCCAAACAATGGCCTGGGCGCCTGGCTTTAGGAATTCCACACCCCTAATTTGCTGAGCTTATATTACACTTTGTGTCATACTGGGGAAGCTTGTGTTCATACAATGGACCGGAGTTGGTTATGGTGACAAAGCCAATGATGATGAATCAAAAACCTGATTGGCAAAAAGTGATTTCAGGTGAATTGGGTCTGATCTGTATATTTTGGATAATTATGTTGGAAGCAGGTAGCCTGTCTTTATTGTGTGCGCCATATTTAAAAGCCAATCTGCCTTAAGCATATGTTTGGAAAAAATGATGTAAAGTTTGTTAAAGGAAATCTCTCGGGTTATAGAAGTAGGAAAGGGTCTTGATACTGGTTAACCTCCATCACAAACGCTCAATGTAGATTTGAACTGCGAGAATCCTGATGTCCTTAGAGGATGAAATGTATGTTTAACTGTAAATATGTACATATTTCTAATTTTGTTGAGTAATCAACTGTGTATGAAATGAGTACTTTTTAGGTAAAGTAGGTCCTGCACAGGATTCAAGCTAAATTTCAAAGACAAGGCTAAGTTTCTGAAACTGGTCTTGTGTTGCTTGTGTTCTATTCAGATTCAGAGAGTACCTTGCCTGGCAGTTCAGGCTTGACGGTGCAACTGGAGAAAGAACCAGACAAGTTTGCATAAGGCTGGTCTGTCAATTCATAGTAGATGAACAGTGGACTGGAATACAACCATGAGCAATTTCCAGTGGTATAGACTTATAACGAGCAACTGCCAGATTTGTTTTTAGCACGCGTTCTACTAATCAGCTTTGTTGTACTCCTGCCTGGCTATTAATCAAAATAGTTAAAATGCCTCTGTAGAGACACTATGGAAAACAGTCTTCAGTCATCATTAAATCAAACTTTAATTATTATTTTCAGATAAAACCTTAAGCGTCATACAAACCTCAATACTCCACGTATGTACAGAATAACCAAACAATGTGGCCAATGTGATCTAATTATAGTCTAAAAATAAGTCCCACTATCAAAGTTAATCACAGCTTGACCGAAGTGAGATGGTGGCCCTTAAAAAGCTGAGCATATACAGTACGGTATAGTTTGAAAGAAGTTGTTAAAAGATATGAACAGGCCTCTCTCCTAAAACAAGCCTTTTTAAGAGGAATGATCAGACCATCTAGGAATCTAGGAACCTCATAAAAACTACAAAACATTAAAAAGTGCATCATGTCCTGAGGTGACCGACCGTCACTGCCACATGGCATGAGGCACTGACATCAGAGTGCTATATGGTTGGGCCAGGAGTTATTGTAAGAAGTTAAGCCTAAATCTGGTCAGTAGGAAGCGCTCATGGATGCTTTTGATCCCTAAAAGATATGGTTCAGTGGTTGCCACAGTTTTTAATCCAATGTTCCTGTGCACACTAGGCTTGCTTAGCACTTTTGCTTCTCTATCACAACGCCTTGTAAGAAAACACTCTTTTATGCAAGTAAAATCCCTCTTGCATATGCCATCTGGGTTGTCAAATAGATCCGCTCTTTCCAAGCTGTCGGGCGCCGCTTACATACTTTAGTCAATGGATGTGATGGTCTTCAGTCGGTCTGTGAAGTACATTTGTTGTGCCACTCCAAGATGGCTGGCTCATTGCTTTTAAATGTTGCATTTGTTTTGTAACTTGAAAGCAATGCCACACGGTGCCGTTCGTAAGTGAAACACCCCCCCCCCCCCCCCATATTGCGCAGCATTATTTCTACTTCCTGTCTTTTAATTCATCTTGTATATACCTATTGACTTTTTTTGTGGATGCATGATTGGTTAAATGAAAGTATGATTCAGACAGATGAATGTATGAATAATTGTGTTGATGATTGAAAAACGTGCACAGCGGAACGGAGTGCCTAAGCTCACTATTTGCTTCTTAGTTATTAGCTGGACGTTTTTTTTTAATAATGCTAGTTGTCTCTTGTTTCATCGTAAATGGTGCTGCGCAATTTAATGACTACATTGACTAATCAAAACTCCATGAATTTGTACCCATTAGATGTTATGGGCATTGAAGTAGCTAACGAGTTAATGACCTCTGCATGGAGTTCTTTTGTTTGGGATCCATGTGCAGTTCTCGTTTACGGAGGTCAAATTGGTTTATTAAAATTGTTTTTTCTTAATCCATTTTTGGGGTGAGCCATAGTTCGTAGTATCTAATGATTGTCGATTAGGGGATAGTTTAGCATGTATTATATTGCAAGTAACCACTATATCCAATTAGGACTGTGTGGCACATCCTGTGAATAAATACATTTGCCAGTGCACAGTGCTGTTTCTGTGTTGTACTGGGGTCTGCAGTTGTCACTTGCTCTGCTTCAGGTGGTTGTGAAATTTCAATTTCTTTTCCCCAACATGTCTTTCGTTACTATTGATGTTATTGCATTTGTATGGGATTAATTTTAGAAGCTGTTTTTAGTAGTACTCTCGATGGGATGTATATTTTGCTCTGGAGCCCAGTGGGTGGAAGGTACCCCTGTGGTAGAGGACCACAAAGAGGAGGCATTTGTATTAACTGTATATATGCAGGTGACACAGCAGTTTTTTGGAAATTATCAAAATGATAATGACTAATGTGTTTCAGCTCATTTTGTTATCAGTTAGGATGTTCAGCGGTAGCAATAGTCTAAACAGTGTTTATTGAAACAGGATTGTTTTATTTTGATGTCTGCGTAATCCATGTCAGTTAAATTCTCATCAGTTGATGATAATTTTTTTGTGTTCTAGCTGGCGATGCAGATGATCCTCCGAGAATTACTCCAAATCCAGTTATCAATGGTAATGTAGCCATGGCTGATGGTCACAATAATACGGAAGAAGACATGGAAGATGGTAAGTCAAATTGACCTACTGAACCATTTAGATTCTGTGCCTGGCAAGGGAAAAATAGGCTGGTGCGTGCATCTTTTCATAGTGGGGAGTTGGATGGGTGTTGTATTTTTTGGTGACCATGTACAGTTGGTGTGCAGAAAGACTAGCCTTATATCTGCTGCCATGGCTCTGAAGTAAGTTATTCTGCTTGGAGGAGAGCAGTGCTTTTCTTTTGAGCCTTCGTCTTATTTTAAGCTAAACCAATACTTGGTACTTTTGTCCCCATGTATATTTTAATCAATATGAATGTCCCCCTCTGTCCCAACTTCTTGCTGCCATTCACCTTCCAACATTAACAAATCGTTTCTTTTAAGCAACTCCAAAATACCACTTTCTTTTTATTACATTACTTCCTCTGATTCATGTGGATAAAAAATGTTTGGTGGTAATGATTGAATTGGTTACAGCAATCCTTCACTTAAGCTTAAAATACTGCAGTCCAGTGCTCTACATAAGATTTTGACATGGACTGCTCTATTAAGTTTTTAAAACTGAAGAAATTTCAAGATTAAATTATTTTCTCCTTAGCAGGGGAATAAAAAAAAGGTTTTATATTGGATGTTTAGTGCATTTGCAGTTGGTTTCTGAATACTTTATAACTTTTGGTAAAAGTCTATTGCACAAAATTATCAACTTGAAGCCATCATTTACTGAAAGAACAGAATTCCAAGCTGAATAAAACTCAGGGTCTGGGTCAGTTTCATTAAAGTGCATATTAACAGTACTTGCATGCCAACGCTTGCATGCCCACCAAATCATATGACCCGTTATCTGTGTAACGTTCTTGACAAGGTAGTGATCTGATTAAGCACCGTCTAAACACTGATATGTTGCAGTTAACTTAGTTGTTTATCTTTATTAACAGGTCATGACACACAGACTTCTCCAACATTCTGTCCTATTTTGTTTATTGTAGGCATATATGTTTAAATCTAACGAGTCAAACGTCTTCTTTGCTGATTTCTTGCATGTGTTTGTAGGTGGGTACTTAACTCTGTCCTATGTGACCATACTCAACGTGCTCTTTTGGCAAACACATTAACCCACTGAGATTTGTTTTTCTAGTTGCCTTAACATGAAATGTAAACTTTATCTGTTGAATTTTTGTAGTGTTACAGTGAAAAGGATAGTCAAGAGCAACTTGGCAGTACTAGCTAGCTCGGTAGCTTTCTCTACCATTTTCGGTGAGGAAGGGTTAAAGACCAGTGATGTGAAGTTGGTCAAGCCATGACTGTCAGCCTACTTCTAATACTCTAATACCGTTGGTGTGAAAGCAATGTTTGATCGTGGTGTAGCTAGCTGTCTGATCAATTTCTGGCACCGATTTTGTAGAGTAATTAAGGGTGAACCCGAGGCATCCAAGACTCCCACCAAGCCTCTCCAAATGCAGGCAGTTGTGGTTGCACTAAGCTGGTCATTTCACTATGGTAAGCTGATCCTGCACAAAAGCGAGCACTCTAGGCGCTTTCTGGCTGAGGAAGTGCTGGCACTAGGGCTGGGTGTGACGGGTTCCCGTTTCTTGATTACAGCAGGTGGTTTTCTCCGCGGGGATGTCCGAGTGAGAGGCGTTCGCTGACTCTGACCCCTGCGAGCATGATGGGAGAGATCGGCCCTTACATTGGAAAGGATAGACTGGACCCCTCACGTGTGCTGGCTGCACTATAGGTGCGCACGAGCTGTTGCAAGGCTGGAATGCCTGGCATTCCGAGGTCAGGGGGCCTTCGAGTGTGTTCCATTGTCCGGTCTCTGGGAGCGTGTTGTGTGGTCTGGAAACATGTAGGCTGGCCCCTGGGAGCCCAGCCCATAGCCCACCACGTAGGAGCACGTTCCATGCTCTGCTCAGGTTGTTGAGGGCACAGCCTGTTACCTAGGGGCATACTCCATAGTCTGCCCCTGTGATTGCGTCGCCCAGAGTTGCCCCCGTATCGTGTTACATAGTCCGGTCCCTGAGAACACAGTCCCCATTGTGTGTCCCCCAGGAGCACATTGGGTAGTGTGCCCCCTGATAGGAAAGCTCTACAGTCTGTCACATAGGGCACGACTCATCGGGTGTTGTCTGGGAGCGTGCCCCATAGGGTGGTCCCCGTCCTGGTAGTCCCCTGGGAGCGTGCTCCGTGGTTTGGGCCCTGGGTTCGTGTCCCAGAGTGCACAGTTCACGGTCTGTCCCCCAGGGTCGTAGTGTGGTCCTCCTGGTAGGCATGTTCCGCGGTCTGCTCTCTGGATTGGGTCGCATAGTGTTGCTTTGATGTCCGTGTTACTTAGTCCAGCCCCGTGGAGCGCCCCCCATAGCACAGTCTGCGGTCCGTCCCCTAGGGGCCCGCTCTATAGTCTGACCCCTGGGAGCTCCACACAGTGTCTGCCCCTTGGAGCACGTTTCATGCTCTGCTCAATGAAAGTGTTGTCCCCTGGTTCGTATTGCGTATTTGGGTGCTTGGGAGAGTCCTGTATTGGGGCACGAAGAGCACAGCTCAGTATGTCACCGAGTGCATGTTTCACGGTCTGCTGCCGGGGAGCACAACCCACAGCCGGTAGCCCGGGGTCATTTTACATAATCTGGTCCCTGGGAGCACATCCCACAGTGTGGACCCTGGAAGCACACCCCCGAGTGTGTGCCCCAGGGAACTTGGTCCACATCCGGCTTTTCGTGGTGCATTGTCGGCTCCTGATGGTGTTGCCCAGTCCCTGCAAGCACGTTCCACAGTGTGGTGTCTCGGAGCACCGGCTCCCTTCAGCACGTTCCGCCTTCACGTCCACTGGGGCGTGTTGACCAGCAAGTGTCCTGCGAGCCAGTGCTATACGCCAGGTCCCTGCAGTGATTTGTGCACCAGGGTTCTTCACCGCACGGCCCAGGATCCAGCGAGCACCACAGCAGGGACTGATAAGGGCAGTTTACAGGCCGGCGCTGTCCTCTGTCACTAGGGCCCTTCCCAGCCCTCTGCACGTGTGCCTGTATCAGTCTGATCTATGGTTGGGTCATATAAGCCATTTGTGTTTCGGTGCCTGTATGAGCGTGCTCTGATTTTTGGGGTCTGTATAAGAGTGAATGAAGGCGCTGGGTATCCGCTGCTTGAATACAGGTTTGCTCTGTAGCTGGTGACAGGCCTGTGTGGAATGTTCTGGGGTCACTGTAACCAGTGCCTTAGTCTGGGTCCATGTAATCCTGCACTGTGCTTGGGTTCTGTTTAACACTGCTCTCTAGTGCATCTGTATGAGTGGGTCACTGACTGGGCCCCTTACGCGCGTGCTCTGTAATGGGGAACACTGTCTCGAATGGCCTTCTGGGACATGGGAATCCCTGCCGGACTAAGGGTTGCTTTTCGTATGTGTGAGATAGTCTACACAGCCTGGCACATAGCCCAGTGCAACACACGCCATGTATACGTAGTGACTTAAATACCCCCCGAAAATCCTCCTGGAGATGGTAGGGACCATTGCTCGGGACAATATTGGGCTGCTTCCGGTCCACCACTGCCGGGTACCCAAGAAACTGGTTCTGTAGTCCAGTTAATTTTAAAAATGCTTGGTCTTCGGGTTCCTTACAAGCATCTTCTGTGATCGCTTTTCTTACAAGTGTGCTCTTTAATGGGGGTTCCTCATAAACTTGACCTGTAATTGGGTTCCTAAAAGTGTGCCCTGTAGTCGGTTACTTGCACGCAAGCGCACTCGTCGAGCTCTCCTATAAAAGTGTTCTGTGAGGAACTTAGCTCCATTTTAAATGATCGCTGCAGTCTGGTTCTCTAAGCATGCTGTCTTCTCTAGTTCATCTCTGTCCACGTTCCTTCAGTGTGTCTTCCCACCATGCTCTGTAGTCTAGCTCGCCTAAGCATGCACTGGGGTCGGGTTCGTCTAAATGCGTTCTAATGCCAAGTTCCTTCATGCAGTGCGGTCGCGTTCCCTACGTGTGCTTTTTAGGTGGGTGCCCTAGAAGCTTGCTCTAGGGCGAGATTCTAATACGCATGCTCTCTGGTCGGGGTCCTTATAAAAGTGTTGTGTATTCGGGTTCCATGACACGCAAACTCTCTAGCCTCATGCTTCCATTTGCACCGAAGCCCACTGAACCCTGATGATTGCTGTATTTCACAGTCCAGACTGCTGCCAGGTGGGCCATTTCCTGCGCTGCACACGGGTCAGTGACACACTGCCTACCCAGTCCTTATAAATCTGCTGCGTATTCGTGTTCCATGTACGCATACTCTCCAGTTGGGGGTCTTGTAAGCGTGTTCTACGGCCAAGTAACACTTAAACGTGTTCCGGGTTTGTGTAAACGAGCTTCTCACTGTAAATCAGTAGCCATGTTCAACGCGGTCTTTGCTTTCGCGGTGTGTATCAGTGGGTTCCGATGTGGGATAGATGGCTCTGTATGGATTTGTTCTTACAAGGGGTTGTATACCTATGACCTCACACTGAGATCATTCCAAAGTCGGTACCCTTATGACTGACCAACCGTATTTATAGAGCGCTCACTCCCCGAGAGGGAGCACCATGTTCTGGGTCAGTGGGTGTGCTCCCAGGTCAGGGGTGGGTCTGCCTGTGCCCGTTCTCGGCGGTTCCTCGGTATACCTACGACCCCCCCCTGATCTGTTCTGCTCTCACACCTCTTTAGTGCACTCTGCGCCGTGGAGTGGGGTCAGTAGTAGAGGGAGCGCGTGACAGGTTATATCTTTCAACATAGGTATGGTGTACGCACGGATAGATCATTTTATTTCCTGTTACACATCAGAACTCACAAAATCGGACAGCCAAACAGTGCCGAAGGGTGTTTTTGGTCACGCGAGACAAACAGCTTCCGCCTACCCCTGGGTAGTAAACTATGATGTAGGTGTAGAGGGTCCCTCTCTCTCCTGGGCCCCGAAGCCGCAGCACCTGCTGCACTAATGATAGCTGCTATGCACTAGTAGCCAAGACAGAGCTTTAATCACGACGCATCATTGTGAGTTCTGTGTGAAACCATGGCTTTATACCACAGGTTCCTCTGGAAGTTGTTTTAAACCTCTCAAATGTGCACTCTAACGGTCGGCCCTTTAGCGGCGTCCCCCTGTCACGGCGGGGCCTCTCGGAGCTAAGCCAGAACTTCATTAACTCTAATCCCGGCTCAAATCTCTCCCCCTGGGCCGTTAAGAGGATGTTTAAATTGGTCTGAAGGGGGAGGGGCGCGAGGGCACGCAGGAATTCGGAGGAGGGGCTGGGGTTCTTAGGAGGGGCGGGAGTACGTAGCACAGGGTCGACTTTAGCGCTAGTGGTGACCAGTGTGACATTTTTATTGCCGCCCCCTCCATGACCTTCGCTACATCCCTTACTACCAACCCCCCCTCATCTCTTACTAGCCCCCTTTCACATTGATTTAATTTTTAGGTTTTGCCTGGCGAAAGCAGCGCATGCACTGCTCTAGCCAGGAGAGCACCTTTTGGAATAAATTCTGCGAGGGCTCTCATGCACGCGTCTGCAATGGACAAAGATGGCTGCTCTTGCCATTTGTCCATTGCAAACAGCATGCGCCTGTCCTTGGGACTGTGGAAAGTCCCACACCATTTTGTTGCCATAGCAACAAAATGCTGCTTCACGTGTTTATTTATTTATTATTATTTTTTTAATTGCCAGTCCCCCAGGACATAAGCAGGCATCCACTTTTGTCTTTTTGCTGCGATCAGCTGTCCTGACAGAAGTGGATGCCTGCTTGTGACCCAGGCTAACTGCAGGACAGCCATTAGCATTTGCAATGCAGTAGGTCTCGCATTTATGCGAGTTTGAGCTATTGATATTGCAAATGACAATGCCTTTTATTTATGTTTTAAAAACGAAAAAAAGAATAAAAGACACTGCCATTTGCAATGTCAATAGCTCAAACTCGCATAAATGCGAGACCTATTGCATTGCAAATGATTGTCTTTTTCTGGCAATTTATTTTACCTTGAAGTTAACTTTTCATATCTAGTCATCGTTCAAGACATTCCAGGCATTGCCATGGGTCCCGGCATTCCTCATGACTATCTTCACGAAGCACACATTGCCATCATGCGTCCAGGTCTAGAACACGTTCTTCCTATTCTTTGTCTTCCTCCAGCACTAGGAGATATTCACCAACACTGTCTGATTCTCCCCAACCAAGGGTCTCTCCAGTGGATGACATTAACACCTTTCAGGAGGTGCTTGTGAGGTGCATCAAAATTAGCCATTTCAATGCAGGCTTTCGCTGAAACTACCTACCTCTGTGATTTTTCGGAATGCTTCACCACCGTACAACTCACAAACCCCTCTTACTTCTGGGTCTATTGGAACCAGCTGTGAAGCTGTTCCTTTCACCGGTTTCAACCAAATCATCTCAGTTTAGGCTACAAAAGTAGCATAGACCTTCAATGCAAGAGTTGGTGTTTCTTGTCTTAGACCATCCCCCTGATTCTGTGGTCATCCTTTTGCAAAGAAACTATATTCCACTACTCCTCCATCTAGAGTCCCGCGAGACATAGAGTAAGTTGTTGGATTTAGTGGGGGCGCAAGGTTTGTAGTACTGCTGCCACTACTAGGAAAGCAGCAAGTGTCGGCCCTGCTAGGTAGATGTAGCAGAGCCTTGTTGGACTCCTTACTAAAGTTTGAATCAGACCTACCTAGAGATCGACTTGTACTTCCTTGGGGTCATAAATGAGGGCATGATGGTCTCCAACCAAGTTCTTAGTGCTGCTCCCGACTCATTGTTACTGGCAGCACACTGGTACAGTCCTGTTATCTGCCCCAAGAAAGCATTCTTGGCTTTGTCTTGCAGTCTTAAAAGAAGAATCCCAACAATGGTTTCTTAACTTTCTCTTTTCGTGGCCCACTTTTGGCATTCCTACAGATGTTGAGAACTTTCATAAAGTCCAAGATAAAGACCTGTAAGGTGGTAGTTCTTGGAAAAAAAACACATACACACCTACAAGCCTGATCAACCATGTTTCTACCTGCAGAGGGTACCTCAACAGTTTCAAGGTAACCACCAACAGCAGCGACAGTCATTTTCAGCAACCTCATCCTCCACCCAGAGGGTTAGCTAATCACCAACCTGCTTAAGATGGAAAGGCCTCCAGCAGGCTCCAAAAAATGTATCTCTGCTTCCCCCTCTTTCGTTACCTAGCCGATGCAGGATGCGGACTCCTGGTATACACTGGGTCAGTAGACCCTTACTGTGTGCTCTGCTTGAGGAAGACATGGTCTGGGCCGGAAACGGTCCGGAAAATGGGTTGGATGGGGGTCTTCTGAGACTGGTTCGCTGATGCAGTCTTTCGGTTAACAACTCTTTGTACTCCTACTGAAGATAGGCTGGCGGCACATGACTGGGCCGTTAGGGTTTAGGTGCCTGCCCCTGCTTGGATTGCCCCTACTAGGGAATAAAAGGTAGCTCTCCACTGATGATTTTTCCTTTACAGGTTTGGTTGGCCAGCCGTCGCTGGACTAATTGGGAGTGGGAGTTTGTGGTTGGGATTTTGTTCAGTTGCTAGGCGGATCGAGGGTAGCTCAGACTGCTGGGGGGGAACAAGGAGAGCTCTGTAGATGGTGAGTGGCGAGTGTGCTATAGCTTTGTCATGAGACCCTCATAGTGAGCTTTAACTGTTGTCCTGGAATGTGTGAGGAATGGGATCTGCATCCAAATGACATAGCATTCTGTTATATCAAAGGTTTTATATTATGCATCTTCAATGTTTCTCTGCCTCTGCTGCTCAGTCAGTGTGAATGGTATGGGTAGAATGTTGGTGTGGATGGTGATGTCATTGAAATGTGTCGATTGTTGAGAGGCAGAGTGTCAGTTGGATCCTGGGCTGAGCAGCAGAGAGGCTGCTCCTGGTGGGGCCTTACTCAGACCCCCCCCCCCCCCCCCCCCCCCCCCCCCCCCCGCCCCCCCCCCCCCAGGATTTTGCGATTTGCTTAAAAACGTTTGTAAAAATGCAGAGATTTTTACAAAAGTGCCTGCAAAATGTTTTTTTATTTTTTTTTTATTTTAGAACTGCAGCTAACCCTCTCTTTACTTACTCTGAGCCAGTAAAGAGATGGTGAGCAACAGGCCAGCAGGCAGCATAGGTGTTAAATTCCTCTGCTGCCTGCCTTTGAAATGCAGCTTGAACCCCTCTTGAGCAATTAGCCTGCCGCCTCACAGGTTTGGGTGCCCCCTGCAGACTAACCCCTAATCTCCCACGTCTCCTTTATTTATTTATTTTTTTAACCTACCCTTAACCTTCTCTGCCGGGCCAACTCCATCTCCCAGCCCTTCGCCCCTGCACGCATAAATTGTCTGATGCCAAAAAGAGCATGTTTCATATGGTAATTTGCTCTCTTTGGTATCGGACACCCTCTGGTTCCAGGCTCTGCGCTGCTGGAGACTCTGCAAAGTTACAGAATGTGACATGGCACAGTCTCCAGCAGTGACAGAGCACAAGCCTTCGGTATTTGTTGTGGTGGGCACATTCTTTGCCCACCACAAAAATAGAGACAATTTTGAGGTTTTGGGCCGCAAATGTTGCTTTCTTTGCTGTGAAATTTGCCCCCCAAAGCTGCAAAATCCTGCGGAGAGGTCTGCTTATTAACAGACGAAGAAAATTGGGGTCTTGGGGAATTAAAGACCTGCCTCGGGTTCAGTTCCCAACCTCAACATATGAACTAACCAGAAAAACCCGGGGGTCTACTTAAGCTCTACCAGTCTACAAGGAGTGTGACCATAGTAGTCATGAACTGATATCTACAAAGACAGAGTTGCAGAGTAGAAAAAGGCCCTTATGAGTGGTTGGATGCCCATCAAACACGTTACCATGGTCAAACTTATCATCTGGGTTACCATCCTTCCATCCACTTACCCTCTTGATCATAGAGTGGTAAACCGTGGATTGTCATAAAGGGGGTCTAAAGAAGAGAACAAGAAAAAAGATCAGGTATACACGGACCCTATAGAAGTGGTCCTTCAAAGGGTGTTAAGTGGGAATATTAAGTGCAGTGCAAAAGTGTAAGTGAAAATTTAAAGGATTTACACGAGAAATATTTTATTAGGATGTCTGTAGTAATCCTAGTTAAAAGTGCATAGAAGCAGTATCATACATCACTGCCTATTTATATGGTTGACTTGTTTCAGCCCTTGGGACTGTTAGTCCCTGGCTTTCATCAGGACCTACTTGTTATTTTGCAACTGCCCATGTATTCAATTTTTCTTTCTCATTTTTTTTTGCACGTATTACACATTGAATAAATGTGCAGTTCTTGGGACCTGGGAACAATACTGGGGTCTGACGCACCGCTCCCTTCGCTGACGCAAGGGTAGGCACAAGCGCTGCGATTTTACCTTGATATTGCTGCTATTCTTGTTTTAACTGTTGAGTATTGGGAGAATATTTTAAAATCTGTCAAATCGTGCTCTGTCCACTTACTTGCACTTTAAAATACAAATCACATCGCTATTAGCGAGTCTCCATTAAATTAGTGCCATCCACCGGGCGCCATCTTTGTCAGCGCTCTAGTGGCTGGCCCGTTTAAAGAGGGGAATGCTAGCGCGCCAAAGGCGCGCCCGGCCGCGCCTGGCGCCAGCAATGCTGCCCAAACCTACATTGGCAGAATCCATTACTCCAGGGATTCCCTACTTAACATTGGTAAAGGGCAGCGGGGGGAACATCAGCAGGCTTTGACATGTGGTCTTATTAACAGCAGACCACTGACACTATCAGGAGATTAATGACCTGCTGGAAGACCTGAATCTTGATTTATTGTTTATCACAAACTTGGATAAACCCAGACTCTTCGGTGGAGCCAGGATTTGCGTGTCCAGCAGGCTATAAGATCCTTCAGAAGCTGCGCCTGACAGGGAGAGGAGGAGGGGTAGGGATAATTTTTAAGGAGAAGTGGAATTGTGCCCCATTACAAATAAATGATATAGCGGGGTATGAACTCCTGGGTTTAACCTTACAGGAGCCTAAGGGGAGTGTGCTGACAGGCCTGGTCTGCTATAGGCCCCCGGGCCTGGCCTCCCAACATCGGGCCTTACTGGACACTATCGTCGCCTTAGCATTGACACATTCTTAGACTGTTGTTTTTAGGATATTTCAATCTCTGGGATACTGGGAGCTCAGGGAACTATTTGCAAGCCCTGAGTCAAACTTGTGAGAATTGCGATTTACACCAGCTCATTCAAAAACCAACTCACAAGGGAGGGCATTTGCTTGATCTAGTTTTTGCCAAGCAGTCTGAGACAGAGGTACTTAGTATATCACCGCTAAACTGGACTCATCATTTATTGATACAGTTCAGGATAACTAACAAGAGACAAGCCGGCGGGAAATAATCAAACTACCTTCCGGTGGGGGAGAGACTGGGCGAAACTCTCTAAAATGGGCCCAGCCCCTCTCTTTCCTAGACACTCTGTTCAATCCAGAGGAGGCAGTTGAGGAAAACTATAACCGATATAGTAACGTTATCAACCATGTTCTTGAGGAATGTATCCCAAGAAAAAAGCTCAAGGTCAGGAGAACGCCTTCGATCCCCTGGTTCAGTGAGGAGCTGAGTGCTACGCTCAGCTCGCCGGCAGGCCGAGAGAAGGTGGCGCAGGTCCTACCTAGAAACAGACAAAAAAGCTTTAAAATCAATACAAGCTCAATATAAGCAGGCTATTAGGGAAGCGAAGTCACAATTTGACGCGAGCGCCATTTTGCAGGCACCTAATGGTACAAAGACCCTCTTCAACATTGTAAGGGATCTCAGCAATACCGGATGTTTGGCTAACAGAGTCCAGCCATCACAAAATCTGTGCAACGAAGTCGCCACTTTTTTCATTGACAAGGTCACCAAAATCGTGGGTGGGTTTGACCAGAGCGCAACTGAAACTCCTCTGACTACTGAGGATGTCAGAAAGGATACTTCTCTGAAATATTTCTAAACCCCCACGGAGGATCTTTTTAGCAGCATAGCTCGGGAGTTATCGTCTGGTTCGCCCCTTGATCCCCTTCCTCATATAATCTGGAAGGAGCATGGCCCCGACCTATTCCCGGGTCTGTGGCAAATATGCTGCCAATCCTTGAATGAAGGAGTGGTACCAGATTGCTGGAAGCAGGCGGTAGTCACCCCCCCTGCTGAAAAAGCCATCCTTAGATCCAACGATGCCAGTTAATTTTCGCCCCATATCTCTTTTGCTGTCTCCTATCAAAATCTTGGAAAAGATGGTTAGCAAATCCCTGTCAAGCTATTTGGAAGGAAACCATCTTTTGGACAGGGACCAGTTTGGATTCCGGCCGGGGCATGGGACAAACTGCTCTAACAACCGTGTTGGATAAACTTCGAATGCGAGCCGACAGTGGGAATGCCTCAGTATTGGTGCTGCTGGATATGTCGGCCACATTCGACACGGTTAGTCATGCGGTACTGTTAGCAAGACTGAAAGGATTGGGGGTGAAGTGCCGCGCCCTGAAATGGTTACAATCCTATCTGGCAGATCGACAACAGGCGGTTACTTTGACGCCATTTGCCTCCCCTTGGTTCCCAGTATGCCATGGAGTACCCCAGGGCTCGGCAATTAGTCCGATCCTTTTCAATGTTTATTTAGGCCCCTTGAGCCCTATTATAAAATCCTATGGGATCGAAATGGTCAATTATGCGGACGACATTCAACTGCTGTTTTCCACTGAAGGAGAGCATGCAGTTTCCATGAGCTCCTTTCAGGCTTGTATGGGGCGGGTCTCAGACTGGTTGAAGGCCAACTCTTCACAGCTGAACACTGGGAAAACAGTTATTGCACTGCCATGCAGCAAAAATGTCTAAACATCTTGGGGGCGAGTTTAGGCTTAGGACAGAGGACGCCCCCATAGTAGCAGCAAAAACAGTTCGCAATCTGGGGGTCATGATGGATGAGGACCTTCAGATGCAAACTCAGGCCAATAAAACAATCGGCACCTGTATTTCCCTGATGAGAGCTCTCCGTCAAATCCTTCCTCTACTACCAAGTGAGGCCAGGCCCTAAGTGGCTCAGTGCGTAATTCTGAGTAGACTGGACTACTGCAACTCATTGTATTTGGGTGCTCCCCAATACATTGTGCAGGGGTTGCAAAGAGTCCAGTCTATGGTGGCTAAACTGGCCCTCAAGAGACAGCGTATCTCTTCTGTGATGCTGACGCTGAGGTACCTACATTGGCTGCCTGTTAAAGCCAGAATTCGCTTTAAGTCCCTGATCATGGTCTATAAAGCACTACATAATACAGGCCCGCTACCTATACGAGAGCGATTCTCATGGTATGAACCAAAAAGACTCCTTCGGTCCACCAGCCAAAGCCTGGCATCTGTTGCCAGAGTAAAACTAGCAAGGATGGGAGGAAGGGCCTTTGGCACGGCAGCAGCATGCCTCTGGAATAAGATCCCCCCCCAATATCTGAGACAGGCTGAATCTCTGCTGGGCTTTAGGAGAGATCTTAAGACCTGGCTATTTGCCAGGAACAGGTAGCAACATCCCTGGTTAGTGGCGGCTCGTTTTACATGCTGTATGTCATCACGGTCTGTAAGCGCCAGGATACCCGTTGGGTGATGGCTGCGCTATATAAAAAATGTGTAGAATACAATACAACTCGTGAAGTGATTCTGCAAAGTGCCGCTTGTAATGTTGACTATGACCCAGAAAGATGGGGAATGATACTGAGCAGAGACATGAGATGCAGAATGGAAAAAGGCCATGGAGAGCCCTAAACTCTTTTCTAGAAACGCCAACTTCTAATGTGTCAAATTTAACTATTTGCATATGACATACCAGACTCCCCATGGATTACAAGTAATGTATGGAGGTGAGCCGCAGGCCTGTCCTAAATGCGAGGAACAAAACGCTGGGTTTGCGCATATGATGTGGGATTTCCCGAGGTTGCGCGACTTTTGGATGGCTGCAATAGCCATGCTTAATGGGGTACTTGCACGCTCGCTCCCGTGCACGGCAGAAGTTTCTTCTGGGTTAATTTTCCAAACCCAAAGCCTGTAAGGTGGGCACCAGATGCATGGACCTTGAATTGATCTTAGCCAAAAGACGCAAAGCACTGGAATGGAGGACAGGGGCGGGGACCCACAGTTGAGTCCGGGGAAAGACGTTGACGCATGGGCCAATGCAGAAGAAAGGACCTAAATCTGGGAAGATGCACCATCCTTGAACAGCTGTTTGGACATGAGTGCTTTGAGCCTAGAACAATACACAGTGCTGCATCTGACGCCTTAACAGATAAAACAAGCCCAGCTGAGGGTGTTTCAGAACCCCCTAGATGAGAAGTCTTTGTTCGGCAGGCAGCAGCTCGTTCAAGGTGAGCTGATATAATAGCATCCTCCCACCGAGTTTCACCACCGGCATGACAGGATATATTCTTATTGGATTTCCTGAAAAGGTTTTCTTCACAGCTAGTCCTACCCCACCCCCTAGGTGACTCTATGCTTTCTTTGATTTTCATTAGGTTGTACCAGTTTGTATTCTTAAATGACATGTTTGCTACCTAAGATGCTTAAGACTACGACTCCTGGTTACCACTGATCACATAGAGCATTACAGAGTAATAGTGTATATTTTTGTTCCACCCCTGCTTGAGTATGTCATAATTTGTTACATGACTGCTGAGGCTCACTGTACCTGAAACTATTCAAAGTGCTTGTTACTACTATGTACTGACCCACAAAAGTTTGGATGCTGGTAACAGTGAATGCCAGATCAGATACTGGTAATGGGTTTGAGGATGGAGGGCAACTTTATGGGGAGGTGGAGCATAATGTATACTATGTGGAAACTGTTGCTCTGTTATGTATGAATGCACACTGTGTGGTGTTGTCTGGTTTGGTTTCCATGTGATGGTGTGGATGACAGGCTGTGGTTAGAGTGTAGTGAGTTGCGAGGGAGAGGCAGGAGAGCTGGTTGGGATCGGTAGTTGGCTTCTGGGCGGTTTATGAATTATCCTATGGATGTATCAAATGCCGGTCTTGGAGACCTTTAATAAAGAAGCCTTCTACAGTTAAGTCGGACGTCCCCGTGATACCTATTTTACATTGACGATGAGGAAGACACAAGGAGGGTTACGCGGACACCAAGAATTACTGCTGCTACCAACGTTAAATCCAGAGTTCAGGAGACCGCTCATTATGAATTGCTTCAACAATGTACAGCGAGGAGTTAAGACTGTTTCTGGTAACAATATTAATTTTGAGTGTCAGTTGCTGCGCTTAGTTAAAAACTGCCTTTAACGCCAGAGCGTGTATTCATATGTTCGAGACCGCTCCTCTGTTCAGGAGGTTTGCTCGAGATGAGTGTGATTGAGACAGCGCTTCAGTGATCTTCATACTTTGAGGCATGCTCAAGACAACGTTGCAGTTGCTGTGCGACCCATTTGTATCACATCTGTTGAGGGGGAGCGCACAGCACGCTTTTAAAGAATTTACATGTTGGCTGCAGTGCGTTTATTCATCTCCGCGCAATGTTTATTCTTCGTTGGGAGGGTTCTTCCTTCCTTTCGCTATCTTCCAGTTCTGACGGCGACCAGCACGCTTGATATTTTTGGCATTGCTATTTGTTGTGTTCTTACTTGAATGTATTGCTTAGCAAATGGGGATTCTCTATTGGAATACTGTATTAGAATTCAGAGAATGTATGTCACTAGCAGAGGACTGAGGAGAGAAGCTGGACATGATACTGCAAGCTCCAGACAATAAACCAGTACTTACACTAACTTGCTCAAGTGTATTTGTACTTAACAAATTGGTGACGATTTGTCTGGAGCAGAACCCACAAACTTTATTTTGAACAGATTTCTACTGACTACCTGACTACTGGAACAATCCTTGGGAACAACACCTCGGTTTCATTCAGACTACCTGCGTGCCACATTTTATCTACTGCTATATTTTTTAAAGAACGGTTTTTCATGCGGTTTTACTCCATTATCTAGCTACGTCCTTACTGGAACTAACTTCAAATTCCAAGAGTGTGGACACTTGGAACACCGTCCTTATTTTCGTCAGTGTATATTTTACCATGGAAAACTACCACCCTTCTACTGATGTGCTGCAGACCCTGTAAGTACAGACTTTATTCAATTTTCCACGTCAAATTGGAGGCGGTTTACCTTCAAACGGAGAGTTTGTTCAACTGCCATTCCTGTCTGCACTCGAGCCTTTAAATTCTACAAGCGTCATTGCAGAAGCTGTAATCCTCATCATTGGAGCTGGAATCCGCATCATTGGAGCCTCGGAGGAGTTTCACGCCATTTGGCATCTTTATCCTTGGAGCCTCGCCTTGGAACTGCTAGTCATGGTGTGTTTCTCTCTAGACTCCATCTTGCAACGCACGTCTTCACGCAAGCATTAAAGTCAAGAGACGTGACCTTAAGCAGCGTGTACATTACGCCATTTTGTTTCAATACATCTTTATTTTCATCCAGACGATCTACACGGAGTACTTCATTACGTTTTTGCCACAATCTGATAAAATTGGTGTGCTTTTCTCTCCTGCGGTCATTTCTTCATCCATTTACGGTTGGATTCAAGGTACTTTACTTCATGGGCATCAACGTATACTAAATTTACTAGTGTTGAGTACTAGTACTGCACCATGCGTTCTATTGTACTAATCTTTTATCCATTGTGCTTCTTATTCAGGGTACTATTATATTCATTTGTTAACTTATTGCATAATTGGTTATACCAACCCACTTAACATGGCAACTCAAAAGTTTTTAATATCCACTCCACACTTTTTTTTGGACATCCGGTACGGAACCTTCACTTAAATAGAGCGAGTGGAAAGACTATTTTTTAAATTATATTGCAGCTATTGAGTCAGAAAAAATGCGTGCTACGCAAAAGAAATGTATCTTATTACATTACTTAGGACCTTATGGTTTAAAAATTTTCAATCAAATGCCTAAAACACCTATTGTAGGAGATGCTAATGTTTTTCTTGCAGCTTTAAATGATCTTGATATCTTTTTCGCACCTAAAGTTTGTATCTGCATAATTTGGTACAAATTCTTTCAACGTAAACAGCTTGATGGAGAAACTGTTGACCAGTATGTAGTAGAGTTAAGGAAACTAGCCCTGGATTGTGAATTTGGGAATCTTTTAGATTTCATACGAGATCAGCTTTGTCATGCACTGTAACAATCCAGCTGTTCAAGATCGTTTGTGGGTGAATGGTGACTCTCCCCTGGTTGACAATATCAGTATTGCACGCAAAGGTGAAATGTCAGGCAGATGTACAGAAGAATTAACTGACACAAGTGAAGGTTTGAGTGTTAGGTTAATAATAAAGTTGTTCAAAAGCAGTACAAACCTCAAACCAGAACTATTGTAAGCAAATTCAGATGTGATAGTAGGGAGCATTTTGCTCACAGCAAATTCTGTCCTGCCTCAAAACAAAAATGCTCCAATTGTGGCATTATGGGCCATTATGTCAAAGTGTGCAGAAAAAAGAGTTGGAGTTAAATGTGTTTTAGAGGAAGATTTTCCTGAGGATGATTATGATAGAGATTTTGATGAGTAATGTTGACAATATCTTAAATCTCTGACAAATTAATTCTTATCATTGATCTCAACGCTGCTATAAACAACCCAGAATGTCTGCTTAGCATTAGTGGTGTTGAGATAAAAATACATTGCAGATTCTGGCTCACCATATACTATCAACGAAGAATTGTAGAACAGTAAGTTCATACATAAAGTGGGCGATACCTTACTTGAACCAGATCTACATCCTCCTGGATATTCTGGTGAAAATATTGAAATGCTGGGTTACAGTTGGTTTACTTTCAGGTTCAAAGGAAGGAGTACTTGTGCGAAGTTAAACATTGCAAAGAAAGGTCCGCCAGTATTGGGTTAGGTGGATCAAGGCAAGCTACACATTGTTCTGGATCCTATTAGTGAGGACCATGTTAAAGTGGTGAATGATGGAACATTGATAGCTAACACTATGTCCACTCTATCTTGAAGTTTTCAGTAACGTTTTGGGCAAGCTAATAAATTTCAGGCATTGCATAGTTTTAAGATAGTGCGAATCCTAAAATTCTTAAATGTACAAACGTTCCTATTATGCTCAGGGATGAAGCGACCAATGAATTGAACAAATTGGTCGCAGTGCATGTCATTGAACCCATCGATGGTTCGGAGTGGGTTTCTCCCTTCGTTGTCGCATGACGAAGCAATGGTAAAATTTGTTTGTGTTGATTTACGCCATCTTAATGAAAACATTGTAATAGACTGTTTTCCCTTACCCAAAATCAACGAAATGGTTAGTAGCTTAAAGGGTGTGAGTTTTCTCGACCATCGATTTGTCATCGGCGTATCACCAAATCTCCTTAACACCTGATTCAAAAAAACTTACGGCCTTCATTACACCTACTGGTTATTTTCAGTTTAAAGGAATGCAATTCGGACTAGCGTCCACCGCCGCAGTCTTCCAAAGATTGGTGTTTAAACTGTTTAACAAAATTGAAGGTACCAACTTTTTTCAGGATGATATCCTTGTTTTTGGAGAAAACAAAGCAAGTCATGATTGCACACTTAAAAATGTAATGTGCATTTTAAGAGACAATGGCCTTACAGCTGAATTGTCCAAGTGCAAATTCGCAGAAGGTAAAGTTTCATAGTTGGGATATGAAATTGGCGTTGATGGGATAAAATCTAAGGCTACTCTGGTTAATGCCATTAAAGAAGCTGGACCAGTTGAGATCCATTTTAGGAATTGTGGAGTATTGCTCAAAATGTATTCCCCATTTTGCTACCAGATGCTTCAAGATGTGACCATTGTTCAAAAAATACTTAAATTTGAATAGTCAAAAGCATGTCGAGGAATTTCTTCTCCTCACTACAACCATTGGTAAAGTTCATGCCGTAGAAGGTTTTGATCCGAATCTGGTTAGTTATATTACCACTGATGCAAGTGGAAAAGGATTAGGAGCTGTACTATCGCAAAAGGATACTACTGGTAAAGAGGTAATTATTTGATCTGCATTAAGTGCCTTGACACCCACTGAAGGAAGGTAACCTGCAAGTAAAAGGCTTTAGCTTGCTCTTGGGCCCTCAATCATTGTAGAGCCTTTGTGTGGGGGAAACCGGTCACAAGAATTTTGAGATCACAAAACTCTTTTTAAACTGTTAATAGAAGGTACTGTTAATGCTTCTGCTATGATTGCTAGGCTGTCTATGCGAATGCAGGATTTTATTCGCAAAGTAGTGTATCTACCTGGTAAGGACAACATATTGGCAGACTGCTTATCAAGATTGCCGATAAAATTAGAAGATTGCGAAGATGTTTGTGACCATTTTCAAGTGGCATTTGTGCATGATGGAGGCTGTGCTGTAAGCAAAGAGGAATGGTTGCTTGAGTGTGGAAAAGATGACGTACTTAAGTAAGTTATTGAATGCATTCAAAATAATTTGGCAAACCAGTCCAAATGTAATGAGAATTTGAAACCCTTTTGGGACGTTAGATCACAATTGAGTTTTGAAAATGACACTATTCTTAGAGGCAAGAGAACTGTACCGCCAACTGGGTTGCGCAAAGTAATTATGCAGTTGCGCCATGGTCATTTTGGGACTGTAAGGACTAAAAATGTTGTAAGATTTGTTTTGGTGGCCTGGAGTCGATGCAGAAGTGGAGAGATATGTAAGGAATTGTAGGACATGTTCCATGGCGGATAAAACATTACAAACCGTACGCCCCCGATGTTGGAATGTGTACCGCCTCAATGTCCTTTGGATTCTGTTGCCATGGATTTGTTTGGACCTGTTGGAAAATAGCAAAAGTATGTTGTGTTTTTACTCTATCTTTTTTCAAAGTGGCCGATTGTAGAAGTTGTGGATGGAATTAACACTGGTGATTTTGGAGTTTATTGATAAGACCTTTGTATCTGAAGGATTACCGCGGACCATTTTAAGTGACAACGGTGTTCTGTTTGTCTAATGCTGCTAAGGACTATTTTACAAAAGTTGGCATTATTCATAAGACTACCTCGCTATACAATCCCAGTGGAAACGGTGCTGTGAAAAGATTTAATCGTGTGATTAAAGGTGTTATTCAGTCAACCTGTAATTTTAGGCTTGTTTCGGTGACGCCGTTGTACAAGGCTGTTTGGGCATATAGGGTGACTAAGCATGATTGTACGGGTCTCACCTTTTGTGATGATGAGAGGACGGAAACCCAGATCGAAGTACAACCCTGTTTGGTTATATAATTCTAATTTATGTCATTGGTAGTCTCCTTCAGTTCGTAAAAAGTTGATGGAACATCATGCTAAGGTCAAACCTTATTGTGATGAAAAACTGGGAGCCAAACCAGCCATTGTTGACCATTGGCGATTGGGTTTGCATAAAGAAACCTGTAAAAGTAAAAAAGGATGAGGCAATTTATTGAGCCGGAGGAAGTGGTGGAAGTCTTGAATAATGCTATTAGACAGAAGTGGTAAAGTGTGGAATGTGCATAGTGTTGCCTTAACTTCCAAATTATTTGGAAGTGCTGAGTCTACGCAGCAAAACATTCCTGGTGATTTCCATGTGTTGGATGTTGATCTTGCTGGTGAAAGTGGATGCAAGGATGGAGTTATTGTGCGACAAGGAGACCTCCAAAATGGTTATAGGATTATGTACTTGATGGAGTTAAGGCTCGGAAACCTCAATAGTTCTGACGAGATTATATTCATTGTATAAATCTAAGTGTTTAATGTTAATTTTCTTTCTTTCCAGCTTCAGTAGGATAGTATTTTTATGTATTAGTTTATTCTAATATAAGAATGGGCATGTGTTGTGTTCTTACTTAAATGTATTGCTTAGCAACTGGGGATGATTCTCTATTGGAATATGGTATTCGAATTCAGAGAATGTATGTCACTAGGAGAGGACTGAGCTGGACGTGTCACTGCAAGCTCCAGACAATGAACCAGTACTTACACTAACTTGCTCAAGTGTATTTGTACTGAACAGTATTTTATGGCTAGTCTGCCATCTAGTGGATGGAGGTGCTAACAGCGATTAGCACGCTCATGTTTATTAATATTAAGCCTTTGTATTTATTTATGGTGTTACCTGGTGCTAAGAGATTAGCACGCTTTGCCAATTACCTTTTTGTTCTGCAGAGATTGGCACGCTTACTGACTGGTTATGGCATGTACTTTAAAACTGATAAATGTTTTGCGGTTTTTTTTTTCTTCTCCTCTTCGATTTGCCTTTTGAAGCATATTTTTCGTTGCAAATACGTTTCCAGGTAATATATAGATTTTTTTTGGTCTGGAATTTTTTTAATCTTTTTTGTGGCCATGATGCAAACAGTTTCTCCTTCTGCACATTTTCTCTAGGAGTCGTAGAACCACTGTTAAAATGTCGGTTATGGTTAAGATCTTTCACTTATCTAGGGGCTATTGATGGTCAAATTTCGCACTAATAGAAAAAGAAATTTACTGTGTGACTTGGGAGTAGAAGGGCATCATTTTGACTATTTACCGGAATTTAAATCTGATGAGCTAGATGAGTTTCTATATGCAGTAAAACAGTTAGAACTTCATTTCAAGGGTAAAGTCAATATGTTGGTGCGCAGGCATCAATTTTTCAACTGGAGTACAGGCACCATCTGAATCTGTTCACACGTTACTGCTTTAAAAATGTTGCCTTCTTACTCTGATTTTGACAATTTTATATCACGGCTTATTCGAGATCAACTCTGGCCAGATGTAGTTCCTAGAAGAATCGAGAGGTTTTTAGAGTGCAAGAATCCTGCATTAGGTGAAGAAGTTGACATAGCTAAAATCCATTGAGTCTTCCTTCCTATGAAGATTCAAAATGATTGGACCCTAATACTCAACAAATTGCCAATGTAATTCAGAGTACTAGTAAAGGTCATATCAATAAAAGTCAGCAGTTTAACAGTCCACAGTTGTCTCATGACTTCACAAATGGGCAAGGTATGTCCAAAACTCACAGCTTCAGGTGTGGTTTACAATACCATGTGTGGTCTTTTAAAAATTGTCCGGCTGCGTCACAAAATAGTTGGAAATGCAATAGACTGCAGCATTTTGGTAGGGTTTGTAGGGCTGGGAGACGTTGTACCAGTAGTAGAGGTAATTTGAGAGGCGTGCAGATTCAACCAGTACAGAATCGGGAACCTGATGACTTTCATAACTGTTAGACTTTGCCCCTTTTGCAGGATTATCCCAGAATGTTTTACCTTCCTGTATTTTTTTTTTTTTTTTTAGGTCTCGGTTAGCGAACGCTGCGCTTGCGCAGTCTCGCTCGCGAGATTTAATGATTTGGAGAAGAGGGGCTTGAACCCGCCTCTCCTCTCCTCTTCTCCATTGGCTGGCCTCTTAAATGCTGATCAGCCATTGGAGCAGAGGTTTGTCTCTCCAAACAAGCCCCGTCCTTTTCAGATTCGGGGGCGTGTTTTTTCGATTCTTTCTCTCCTCTAGAATGTAAACATTTCTTTCTCTCCTCTGGAATGTAAACATTCCAGCCAATGGCAAGAGGAGAGAAAGAAAAAACATGCCCCCGAATCTGAAAACGCCGTTGCCTTTCTCCGAGGCATTTCTGCTTGACCTCGGAGAAAGACGGACCCTCCAAGTTTTCCTCTCTGCTCAGCGTGTTCCCGCCCCCATCTCAGAGTAGGGAAACGATATCAACCAACTCCCGCAACCGCTAGTAAAATCTGCTAACCTGACTACCCTGTGCTACTACTTAACACACCTTCAGCCGAACACCTCCTCCGACATCTAAAACGATCTATTTTTCTTTGATCAGTACTTTTAAGGTGTATTTTTTCACTTTGAAACCGGCCGAAGCGCCTAGAGGCATTCAGCTCTGCACAAATGCAAAATTGGAATATTCGATCTAATTCAGTTCCGTCAATTTCAGTTTTATCAAATCCAACCTTTAGAATAGGGGAAGAAAGGACATAAGACTTGTAAGGCACAAAAATCTATAAAGTACTGCGCGCGAGAGCCTCCCGCGGAGGGGTGGGCTGCGTGCAAGGCATGCACTTACCTTCCGGTCATGCTTGTACGTCGGCCGCCTAATGGGTGTGCGGAAATAAAGTGCGGCTGCAGGGCGCTCCGGAACCTCCCTGGGCAGTTTTTCTTTCCATTAAGTTTTTTCCCCCGCAGCCGCCCCCTCTCACTCTCTCGCGGCACTCTGGATTGGGTTCTTCCTGGACGACCCCCCCCGCCGTTTGTCACACGTTTTTGCATTGTCAGGATAACGCTGAGAGGTAGCCGAAGGCAGTACGCTGCCAGTACCATGTGCATCTTGTATGTACCCCATCAACCACCTCGCCTGAGTTTAGCCTCCCAAGTGCCACCTTGCCTGCTTCTTTATGAAAGAAGAAAACCGGCCAAGACGAAAAATGTGTGTATTGTGGTTAAGATGGAAAGGAAAAAGCAAAACACACAAAGAAACCAACAACCTCAGGGGCCGCCCCTCTAAATTACCGAGTGCGTGCAGGAATAATTAGACTGAGAAAAGAGCAGTCGGCAACTCATTACATTTTTTTTTTTAATCCAAAACGTTCTATAATAGGTTTAAATCCGGTGGCCTAGGCGACGTGACATCAGTAAAGGGGCGACCCGGCAGCAGGAGGCTTAGCCGGGGCCTCGCCACCTTCTACCGGCCGGACAAACTGACCTTGCTCAGCCAGCATGACATCTGCCTCAGCGAGGCTTTGCTGGCGGGGCCCATGCACGCCGAGCTGCGGGAGAAGCTGTCTGACTACGGATCGGCCAAGGAGCAGCTGCTACAGAAGGACACTGCCTTACAGGTGAGCGAGGGGTGGGCCTACTGTTGCATCTCTGTGACCGCAGCCTTACCTGTGTTTCACTTGCATTTATATAGCGCTTACTACCAAAGACGAGGCGTTGAGTGTATTATTGGTACCAACTGGGCCTCTGGCACCCTGCCCTGACATTGTGGTGTTGATTGGGGATGTTGTCAAGTGACCAATGTGAATAATTGGAACTTAAAGACTTGTTCTCATCTCTGCGCCACTTGCCTTCTGGCATCATCACAAGTGTTCATATGCCTGTGAACGTGGTTGCGAAACTGGACAAACCGAACCAGTTTGTGGGCCTTTGGGCATGACATCATTATGAAACGTGTTGCCGTCTCCCCTGTCGTGACCCATCCCAATGTTTGCCTGTTTATAAACCGAAGGTGTTCTATTAATACCAATATGTTTGGTAGTCCCAAATAACATAAGCAACTGATGCAAATGACCAGAGCATGGGAGCAGTGGACAGCAACCAGTAACAGTGGAGCAGGAAAGGGACGGGTCAAACTATTGTGCGGACATGCCTCAATTACTAACCGCTAAATGCAGAGACTTAAGTGGGCCGGGTCCTGCCGGTGCTCATTACCAGCAGTTCTGAAAAGCAGGTGGTGAGAAGAGTCCCTATCGTGCTCTCCATATTTGCTCCCACCACGGGGTGAAAACAAATCTTACCTCTGCAGTAGTACTATCCTTCATTGCCGTTAATGCAACTTCAACCAGACTCGTTATAGATCTTTAACAATTTCATCATGTCAGTCGGAACCATTTTCAATGTTATATACAGGGCCACTGGACCTATGCGACAGCGGAGGGCATAATTATGTGGCAGGGTTGAGTAAATTATGCGCAAAGAAAAATCCAATTATGCGGCATATTTTGTAATGGTATTTTGTTATTACACTTGTTAGTTACTACCTGTGCATTGGTTGCACATCATAGTATCAATTTAATAATCAATTACAGCAATAAGCAACAGGTGACCAGTCCCGCTTTGCAATGGGCCTTCTGACATGTGTCCACTGCACCTTTTAGTAGCTTTTGAACCGTTTCAGCTAGAAACAATAAAAAAATCTGCAGATTTTACAGCAGTTGATTATGTGGCAAACAGCTGCAGACCCATAATGCGAAAATCGCCACAGCCGCACAATCTCATAATTCCAGTGGCCCTGATTATTTACAGTGAAGCCGTAGTTGTTGCTTATTTATCTCCTGCAACTAAGTACCATTGACAAAGCCAACCGTGAGACTTCTTGTAGGTGTAATGTTACTTTTGTATTATATCTGGATGTAATGACAGGAGCAGCTTAATACCAGTCGGGGGCGACACACTATGCTAACCACAGATTTTTAGCTTGCATGTTTTAAAGCCACATCCTTAATTACATCGTCCATGCACCTTTGAGAGACCCCTCAGGTTTTTCATCTCACTTAAAGCCTTGGCTAAATGTATTCTTCTGTCTTGCTCCCATCTATTACAGAATGAGGCAGGTATGCCTCTATAGACACAATCCCAGCATCGTTTTGCATAATAAAGTCACCCCCTTATCTTGTCCTGTTAATACCAAGGCATAAGATGCCACTTTACCAGTTGCCCCAGAATGGACTGGGTGGGAGGAAGGGAAATGGATGGAAGTGAGGAAGCAGGGCTCGGAGTAAATAAATTACCAGTAAGTAATTGTGGCATTACCACCTCGTGCTTCCCTCCATGACAAAATGAGATATAGGAAAGCAAAAATCCAGGAAGCTTAAGGTTGCATGTTGAAATTCTTTATTATCTATACAAAGCATGACTGGGTGAACAACTTTATTGATTCAGTTGTTTCCAATCGTTACACTTATTGGATGCCACACAATAAAAATAAGACTGTCCTTAATACTTGGTAAAGGCAAGAACATTGGGACCAAAAACATCTTTAAGTTCCAAATCCTGTATTATCCTGTAAATGTTAATAAAGCTACATGACGTATACCAGGTGGCTGCCCTGCATATTTCTGCAATTGATGCCCTCTGGACTTCTTTCATATTAGGAGACATCCCCTTGTGGAGCTACCTTGCACCCCAAAAGCCTCCTCGTTAATCGTTGCCCTGTATGCTAATGATAGTAGATATCTTTTTTTTTTGTATTCTTTTTATTGAAGAGCTTGCAATAATAGCACAAAGAGCCCCATAACTGGCTCTGTGTGGGTGGGAGGCGTGTGTGTGGCTCTGTGTGGGGGTAACTGTGTGTAGGTTGCTCTATGTGAGTGTAGGTGCCTGTGAGTGTAGGTGCCTGTAGGTGCCTGTGAGTGTAGGTGCCTGTGAGTGTGGGGGTAACTGTGAGTGTAGGTGCCTGTGAGTGTAGGTGCCTGTGAGTGTAGGTGCCTGTGAGTGTAGGTGCCTGTGTGTGTAGGTGCCTGTGTGTGTAGGTGCCTCTGTGAGTGTAGGTGCCTCTGTGAGTGTAGGTGCCTCTGTGAGTGTAGGTGCCTCTGTGAGTGTAGGTGCCTCTGTGAGTGTAGGTGCCTCTGTGAGTGTAGGTGCCTCTGTGTGTAGGTGCCTCTGTGAGTGTAGGTGCCTCTGTGAGTGTAGGTGCCTCTGTGTGTAGGTGCCTCTGTGAGTGTAGGTGCCTCTGTGAGTGTAGGTGCCTCTGTGAGTGTAGGTGCCTCTGTGAGTGTAGGTGCCTCTGTGAGTGTAGGTGCCTCTGTGAGTGTAGGTGCCTCTGTGAGTGTAGGTGCCTCTGTGAGTGTAGGTGCCTCTGTGAGTGTAGGTGCCTCTGTGAGTGTAGGTGCCTCTGTGAGTGTAGGTGCCTCTGTGAGTGTAGGTGGGGGTGGCGGGGTGGGGGTGGCGGTGTGTAGGTGGCGGTGTGAGTGTGTGTAGGTGGGGGTGGCGGGGTGGGGGTGGCGGTGTGTAGGTGGCGGTGTGAGTGTGTGTAGGTGGGGGTGGCGGGGTGGGGGTGGCGGTGTGTAGGTGGCGGTGTGAGTGTGTGTAGGTGGGGGTGGCGGGGTGGGGGTGGCGGTGTGTAGGTGGCTCTGTGTGTGTGTGTGTAGGTGGGGGTGGCGGGGTGGGGGTGGCGGTGTGTAGGTGGCTCTGTGTGTGTGTGTAGGTGGCTCTGTGTGTGTGTGTAGGTGGCTCTGTGTGTGTGTGGCTCTGTGTGTGTGTGTAGGTGGCTCTGTGTGTGTGTGGCTCTGTGTGTGTGTGTGTAGGTGGCTCTGTGTGTGTGTAGGTGGCTCTGTGTGTGTGTGTAGGTGGCTCTGTGTGTGTGTAGGTGGCTCTGTGTGTGTGTAGGTGGCTCTGTGTGTGTGTAGGTGGCTCTGTGTGTGTGTGTAGGTGGCTCTGTGTGTGTGTGTAGGTGGCTCTGTGTGTGTGTGTGTAGGTGGCTCTGTGTGTGTGTGTAGGTGGCTCTGTGTGTGTGTGTAGGTGGCTCTGTGTGTGTGTGTGTAGGTGGCTCTGTGTGTGTGTGTAGGTGGCTCTGTGTGTGTGGGGGTGGCGGTGTGTAGGTGGCTCTGTGTGTGTGTGTGGGGGTGGCGGTGTGTAGGTGGCTCTGTGTGTGTGTGTGGGGGTGGCGGTGTGTAGGTGGCTCTGTGTGTGTGTGTGGGGGTGGCGGTGTGTAGGTGGCTCTGTGTGTGTGTGTGGCGGGGTGTGTGTGGCGGTGTGTGTGTGGCGGGGTGGGGGTGGCGGGGTGGGGGTGGCGGGGTGGGGGTGGCTCTGTGAGTGGGTGGCTCTGTGGGTGGGTGGCTCTGTGGGTGGGTGGCTCTGTGGGTGGGTGGCTCTGTGGGTGGGTGGGTGTTGTTTGATTCAGGAGCTAGAATAACCATTTTTGATGTCTCCAAATATAATAAAACATGGTTCAATTGGGTGTTGCCTCCTGTTGTAGTCACTACAATTTTTGAAGGTAGTAGTTTGCATTTGCAGGGGTATTTTTGGACATGCGTTTCGTTCTCCAAAAAAACCATCAAGGCAAAGGTTTACGTAACAGAAAAAGCTATCAATGTATTGGGATGGTGACACCAAGCTGACTTTGGAATGGTCATAAGACCAGGTTGAGACCCACCTGTAATGCTTGAGTGATGGTATGATATCAGGGTGTACTTTCAAAGAAAGCTGTACATTGGATTTCAGAATATCCTAAAGTATTTACAGATGAGGGAAGTCAAATTAAGAATTTCAAACATGTCATTAAAGTTAAAATGGATGTGTACCCATTATATAGCACAAATTATGTAATGTTTCTCTTAGTGTGAGTGGTGATTTAACAAACATTTTGACAAAAATGCAGCAAGATGATATTCTTGAACTGATAGATGCCTCCTTATGGTTATCTTTAGTTTTAACTAAGAGCTCCGGTGAGCTACAGCTTTGTTTTGACTTAAGTGTAAAAAGTGCCATCCGGGCAGAAAATGTTCCGTTGCCACGTATAAAGGATTTGATCAGTGGGTTGAACAGGCCTAGTGGTATACTAAGTTGGATTTGAAAGCAGCCTACCATAGGTGGTATTACAGGCTGATTCACATCCTCTTACGGCCTATGACACGCCTGATGGTACTTTACAGTTTTGTAGGATGTCATTTGGCCTGGCCTCTGCTGCTTCTGTATTTCAGAAGATTGACAAGGCACTCTCAGAAGTGTATTGAATTAATCACGTGAGAATGGTGTTACTTCAAGGAAAACCAACTGTCTTTGCGGTCAATGAGAGAGAATACCCTGGTCCTATTTTTTCTTCTGAAGGGCTCAAACCAAAATCAGGCTTGGTTAAGACTATTGTAAAGACTCTGCATTCCGAGTACAAGGATCAACATAGGTCTTTCCTAGGAATGTGAGTTCTATTTAATATTCATCTGGAATTAATCTGATTTAACGGAGTGCTTTAGATACTTGCTGAAGAAGAATACAGATTTCACTTGGTCAAACATTTGTCAAAGAAATTTTGATATGATCAAAGAATTAATGGTTTCAGCACCTATGCTACAACCATATGTGGCTGACCGCAGGACTTTTGTTAGTCGATGCAAGTGTGTATGGAATTGGAGCATTATTTTCGCCGAGTGGTGGAGCACAGGAATCTAACGTAGCTATTGCGTCAAGAAGATTATCTGATGTGGAGACCAGATAGTTAAAGACGTTGGCCTGCACTTGGAGTGTAGAAAATTAAAGCCATATTTGTGGGGAAGATCATTTTGTCTTCAAACGGACAATTGTCCTTTGGGGCACATTCTAAAAGGGCACAACGTTTAAAATAAAAAAATAAAAATTGCCTGACTTGCAAGGGAGATTGTTTCCCATGTATGGTCCCTGTACCCTCCTGATTCATTCGGAAATTCCTCCTCCCTCTTACTCACCTTGTCAGGGTGATCTGCTGGAGGAACCATCTGTCCCTGTGGAGCCCTTGCTGTCAGACTAGATAGAGGACTCAATGTCTCTTTGTACATAGTCTGCCTTAGCGTATGGATACACTCATGTGGGACTTTAGACAGATCCTTTTGGAATTTATTTTTGTTGTTAGATAATCCCGACCGAAGGGGAAATGAGCACTATGAAGCAGCTTTATTTTTTTAACCATCCTGTTGTCCGCCCCCACCACCTTAGCCACACCCATCCGATTACCCACCATGGACGAGAACTATTGGCTTTGCCAATGCTGGTTCGTTTTATTTTTAGACGATTAAGATGAATGTGAACACATGCGGTGAAGCTCTGCCGTAAATCAGCAGGGGAGGGCAGGAGGCCCCAAAGCCTTAAAGGAGGCCAGCAAGTATGGTATTTATTCCTTGACGTGTCCCTTCTCCAGCCCCACTTCTCCCTCAGAGCAGTAAGATGTCTTGTGAGCACTGCAGGGATAGGATTTGTACACAATTCTGCAGGACACTGAAGAAAGCAGAATGGTTGCTCAACTTGAGATTGCTATATGTGCAAGGTTGGCACTGCTCTGCCTCCGTCACCCTTCCCATACAGATGGTATATTTTGTTTTGCATTGTCTAAATATGAGAGGTAGGAAATATCAAGCTCCTGATTTTTTTCACTTCTGAAATCAAGCAGACAATCGGTCAACTTGGTCATGGCCTCCAGGAAATTATAATTCAGCCACGACCCACAGGTTCTCTGATTTGAATCGTTCATTCCAAGCTATGAAAAATAAGAGGCAAAAATAGCAATAGTGTCTGTGTGCGAGTCAGTGGGAGTAGAAGGTAGATCTGAAATAAACAATGGAGAGATGGTAGAAATAGGTAGTGAAAGTTTGAGAAAACAAGTGAACAGAAGTAACCTGAAGGGAAGTGCAAGGGAAGAGTGAGCATTAAGGAGAACAAACGAGAATTATAGTGAGGTGGAGTTACCAGTGATGTTTGTGTGAAAGCGTGAGAACAAGGGAGCAGAATTAAGAGTTTGTGGAAGGCGGAGATGTAGAATATGGGACTATAGCGCCCTAGTTAAGATTGTCCAATCATTCAGTGCCCCAGGAACTAGTCAGCAGGAATCATGTGAACCACTGATTTATGGAAGACGTTATGAAGACCAGTTTGTGATGGGGAGCTATTGTATGATCCAGTGGAAGTCAGAATGTGACTCACTGTTTTGCAGACTCCCAGTACCATTGCCACAGTTAAAAAAAAAACAAAAAAACTATTGTATATCCTAGAAAAGTATGTCATGGAAGGATAAGCTCTAGTATTAACCGGGATGCACCATGTGACCCGGTAGCTTAAAGACTAGCAATAACAGAACCAGTACCTGGATGTACAGGGATTATGTGGCCTATCTGCGAATAGGCCTAAACTGGCCTAGTATCTGATAATGAGCATTGTGTGCCTTAGTACCCAATGTTTAGGCATTTTCCATCCCAATAATTTGAAGACCTTTTAAGATCCATATTATGTGGTCCAGTAACAGATGAACAGTGTGTTCTGTTCAGTGATATTCAGCAATGTATTCTTCACCAAAGAGACTAAAAGACAAGCAAAGGCACTGTAGTGCTTGCTCTCAGTGCAAAGTAAAATCACAGTACGTTTATATATTCTCATATACATATTTAACATTTGCCATATTCCTAAACGCCAACAAATGGTATAACTACACAGTTGCTTCATATACTGTTGATTACCTTATTTTTTCTCAGATATTCAATGGACACATTTTGAATAGCAAACCTAGCTCCTGTCAATATATCCAATTTGCTATTTTAAAAAAATTTTTTATTGGTATTTAGATAGTACACTGTAAAATAGGTATCACAAAGACATTAATCTTGATTATAGAATGCCTTTTTTTTTTTTTTTTAAAGGTCTCTAAGACAGGCATTTGATACATGCATAAGATACATTCATAAAGAGCCCAGAAGCAAGTCCACTGATACCCACTGCCTCTCCCACCTTTCTCTCCCTCGCAACTCCCCCAACGCTCTAGAACCACAGCATGTCATCCACACGGTCAACTGCACACCAAACCAGACTACACCACATATCTTTCCCTAAACAAACATTCAACATTTAAACACCCACAACAAAGGGGAACACACACAAAACGACTAACACCACCCCTTAGTCAATACCTCCTTTGAAATTTGACGTGAGAACTCCTCCAAGGTATAACAACCAGATCCTTGCTCATTCTGGAAGCACTCTTGGATCCTCCAGTTTCGTTCCAAGCTAAGTTCTCACCAGCAACCACCACAATGTTCTTATCTACCCTCGCCACACGGGACAAGTTCCACCATTGTCCATTTGCATTCTGTATGGTATTTCCACAAATGTTTTGCCTGAATGGGTTCTCTCAATTGGGACAAACCCTTTCTCAATAGTAAAGTGTCTTTGACACAAACCCAATCACCAACCTGTACCTCACCAGCAATTTTGTGTTTCCTCTTAATCTCCATTTCATTCACCTTAATCCTACAAGCCTCATAACCTGCTGCTTTGGCTTTTTCAGCCAATATTTTTACATCCACATCCTTGCTAATCACACTCTAGATCCAATCTGGACATAGACAGAGAGGACACTTCTTCCTCATCAATTCAAAAGGTAACTGACCCGTAACAGAGTGCAGAGTAGTGCGTTATGCTCAAACGGGCCCCCAAATAGAATCCGTCCAATCCAGACACAAATGCACTCTACCAACACTTTGTTAAATTGTTCAACTTTTCCATTAAATTTAGGATGATACAATGGTGTACAAACCTGTTTAACGCTATTTTTAGAAACACACTTCTGTGCATGGATGTAGCAGTGAAGTGCACCCCATTATCCGATAAAACCTCTGCTGGCAATCCTCAATAAAATGCCTCCTATCAGAACTAGCCGTGTTGGGCTCGGCCACACCTTTGACTTCAACCCATCTTGATAACTGGTCCATCAATAGAATGAAATATCTCATCTGTACAGTGAGAACATGAAAAGGGCCCAGAAAATCAACTGATACTTTTTTCCAAATACTATCCAGACAACACCACCCTATGTTCAGGAACTGAAGTCAGCAAATGATCATCACTGATACAACACTGAGCACAATCCCTAACAACCTCAACTTCTCTGTTCATGGATAGCCACCAGTATCGTGTTCTGATGAGTCTTTTGGTAGCAGTCATACTCAAATGACCAGCATGTGCTGTTTCAATAACCCTTTTTCTAGAATTTCCTAGAGAAATCTATTTTTCTCCTCTAACCAGAACACCACTCTCAATGGACAATTCACCTGCCACCTTCCAATATGGATGTAAAGAATTCAACTGTTTTTCTTTAGGCCAGCCTTCCAACACATTTCATTACATCCATGAGCTCAACATCCTTATTAACTGCATCATACCATTCCTGCACTCTGCCACAAACCACATGATCCTCTATTGCTATTATGCACTCCAATTTCTTCTTGATCATTAGATTACCCTTAGTTAACCACAGGTAGTTTTGACAAATAGCCCACTTTACAATTCGTGCCTCCAGGAATATATACCACAACGAAGTTGAATTCAAGCAATTACAACTTTTTTTAGAGAGGCTACAGATGGGTGAGGGGCAGAAATAGGGAACAAATGGTGGCCTGGAAACACCAAGAAATAGATGCGAAAATTAAACACAGGGGGAACCTCAACCAGAGACAAGCAAGAAGTAAGACAATGTTGTAAATCTTACCCAGACACCCGTGTCAGAAACCGAGACAGGTCCTTAATAAAGGCCTGGGTTTTGTACCAACCTCCAAAAGATGTTTTTTTCCAACTTAAAATTGAAATGGCAGTTATTTCGAAAATAGAACTACAAGCTTTCTTCGCTAATATAATCAGGGGGACAGGGCTGATGCGGAAGGCGCTAACACTGGTCTTCGAAAAAAAATCCACCTTCACACCGCCAGTTCAACAACTACCACAGGTGGCAGCTTTCGAGCAGGTGATCAATATAGGTCTTGAACCCCTGAGACATACACATTGGCCCCCATTCCGGAATCTGTCCAAAGTTGAAAGGGAAGCCCTACAAGAACTCAGGAAGAACAGTTGTAATAAACGTTCAGACAAAGGTGGAGGAATAGTGATTATGCCCAAAATGATGTACTGCTCGGAATGCATGAAATTCCAATAGAACAAAAAACACTATATGGAACTGACAAAGAATCCAGCAACTGACAAAATGGAGTAAAATCACCTTCCCAGTAATAGGACAAGAGAACTGATGGATCACAGACCAGGAGGCCTATTAAAAATAAATAAATAAAACAATTATTATAAGCGTGTCTGGGAATGTTCCTTTTCTAGGTGGTCTGTAAGATGGTGTAGGGTTACATGGTGAAAAGAGCCTCAATTATTTATGGAGACGTTTTTCAACGTTAGTGATAGGTAATGTTTGCCTGAACATGACTGCTAGGCCACCTCCTTTTTTGCCTATATGATTTTTGGTGATTATTTTACTTCCTCTAGGCTATCAAACAGAAGTTCCCTCTGGAGCAATTCTTAATAGCATATGCCACCATATAAACACAAAATGAAGGAAAAGAACACTTTCCAAAACCCAAACTGAAGGGTAAGCACAAATTATTAACACAAACTAAAAAATGTATAAAAATATATTTCTTTAATTAAAATTGCATAAAAATCCATGAATTCACACAAAAGCAGTTGTCACTTTGTACATGAACTATAATCACAACAAACTCATTTTGCAGCGTGAATCTTTCTGGATTCATTATGCTGTGCATTTTTCTGCGATCTGATTGTTGGGTCCGGATTCGTAGTCTTTCTTTTTTTCTTTCTTTCTTGTAGCCCTGGTGGGCGTCGACGTCCCACCATTTGGTGTACCTCTCGTGACGTCGTCGTGCTTCCTGCGGAAGTCCCACCTTGGTGCGCCATCTTCAGATTCTTTTTTCCGCCGTTGGGTCTGGATCGTCATTGAGAAGCTCCAGAGTTTTAACTAAGTAAGAAGAAAAATACACTAGTTTCATCGAAGGAGAATTTATAGAAGACTACAGAGAGGAAGAGCATACAGCCGGGACGACGGAGGAGGAGATCCTCAATCTTCGACGCCCATCGGAAAATGCGCACTCAGACTCTGAGCGCAATGGACAAGACACCCTTTAAATTCTGCCGTAACTGCCACCACAAATACGCGCAGAAGGTCTGCAACCTTTGCCTGCCTATCGACCACGAGAGCAAGGACTGCAACTCCTGTTCCGCCTTCACGCCGAAGACACTCCGGGTGAGAGAAAGGCAGAGGAGAGCCAACTTCAACATGGAAGGCAAGGGTAAGGCCCCGCCGCTGTACGAACTGGGCCTCTCCACCGACTATGAAGACGACAACGCCGAGGGACCTGATGTCTTCACGGTCGCAGAGACCGATAAGAAAACGCCTGACAAGGTAGGAGACACGTCGAGTACGAAACCCCCGAAAGGGCCCTGAAAATCGGAGAGTGACTCTCGAAAAACAGTCAAAGTCCTCGAAAGGAATACCGGCGCCGAAAATTTCGACGACCACGAGTGGATCCAAGGACGAAAGGCCCAGCGGATCCTTCGAGAAGGACTCCCAGGTGCCAAAGGCCGCCGAGAAACAGAGTTCGTCGAAGCAGGCCCATGAGGTGGGGCGTTTGGCGACAAAGGACAAGGCCGCGTCGACGCAAGCGCCGTCAAAGACCAGTGCTCGACGCCGAACATGCCTCCGAAATGGAGAAGAAAAAGAGAAGGCTCGAGGCGGAGATGGAGAGCATCCTTCAGAGGAAGAAGGAGTTCGATGAGAAAATGGAAAAATTCAAAATCCCAACGAAACCGTCAACGTATGTCGTTGATCGAAGAACAGGAAGAGTTTGACGCCGAAGAGCAGTCGAGAGATCCTGAAGAAGAGGAAGATGACCCCTACTATGAGGGAGAAGATGAGGAAGAGGAGCAGCAGTCGATCTACTGCTTGGCGCCGTCGACGACACGAGCTGGAATGGCAGTACATCGACGCCGAAAATCCCGAAGAGCCCGTGGAGTTCTATCCTTCGAGGCCTTAGCCGCCAGACGACATTAGGGCATACAACATGGTCGTCAAGAGCGCTGCAGCAGCTTTTGGTGTGAAATTGGATGAGGAGAAGCCGAAAGCAGATTTTCTACTCGAAACACTGCTCCCCATCCAGACTAGGAGCCAATTCCTCCTCATACTCCAAAGCGTAATGAATAAAGGGAAGGAGGCGTCCAAGGACCCAGGAACTTGCAGATCCATCACTCCCAGAACAGAGAAGAAATAAAAGCGCTCCTCACAGGACCCGCCATATATCAAAGGATCAGTCACAGCTGACTCCATCATTGCATCCACGGCCAGGAAAAGGGCCAATGTACCGGCAACCTCAGGCCGCCTCCCGACAAGGAGAGGAGAAGGATGGACCTCACCGGGAGAAAGGTTGAGAGAAATGCGGCAATGCACTGGCGCATGGCAAACTCCAATGCCCTACTGAACAGGCACCAGTACCAGCACTGGGACGAGATGGGAGACCTAATCTAACATCTCCCCGAGCAATACCAGCAGAGAGCTTCCCATCTGGTGGAGGAAGGGAAGAATATTGCAAACTCATGCATTAAGACAGCATTGGACGGGGCAGAGACATCGAGCAGGCTGATGGCTATAGGAATCACTGAAAGGAGGCAGGCCTGGCTCAGAATTTCAGGATTCAAGCAAGAGGTCTAGAACAACATACTGAACACCCCTTTCAACGGTGAGACGCTGTTCGGTGCTCCGGTGGACGAAAAACTCACCCAACTGAAGAAAGAAAATGAGACGGCAAGGTCCATGGGGGCCCTGCAATTCAGAGAGATGAGAAGAGGCACCCCAGCTCGGAGAACCTACGGAAGGGGAGGAAACCAGCCGGGATTGTCACACCAGACATTCCAGCAAGGACAGCAGGGTGAAAGTCACGGCCAGCAGGGACAGCCGAAGCAAAACTGGCAGTACCAGCCTCGAGGCCAGTCCTTTCGCGGTAGGGGAAACTGACGTGACCAGAGAAGAAGAGGGGGAGACCAACCCTCATCAAAGTGACTTCGCACGTAAGAAAATGCTCACCCTCAGTATACCCCGAGGGGTGAAGCACAAAGTTAGCACAGTAAGGGGGTACACAAACCAAACGCCTACGAGCATGCAACACCTGTAGGCAGAAGACTGAGACAAATGGATACTCAATGTCATACAGTACGGATACTGCATAGAGTTGGAAAAAAGACTTCCAAACAAGAAACCAGAGACGACAACGCTCTGGTCAAGAGCTTGCTCAACTCAGAGAAGAGACGCTACAACTACTCCAAAAGGAGGCCATAGAACCAGTGCCATGCAGAGAGAGGAACAAGGGAGTGTACTCAAACTACTTCCTGGTACCAAAGGTGGACGAAACACTAAGACCCATCCTGGATCTACGATTCCTAAACAAATTCATAAAGACGCAAAAATTCAAAATGACATCGCTACAAGAAGTGCTACCTCAAATACGAGGCGGAGACTTCATGTCCACCGTGGATCTCAAAGATGCCTACCTGCACATCCCGATGAACAGGCGCCACAAAAACCTGTTAAGGTTCAACATCAACCAGGATCATTACCAATTCACAACCCTGGCATTCGGTCTAAAGTCCGCCCCAAGGGTTTTCACAAAATGCCTTGCAGCAGTAGCAGCGTACCTACGGCGGGAAGGGATTCATGTGTATCCTTACCTAGACGACTGGCTAATCAAAGCAAGTACTCGCGACAAGTGCGAGGAACACGCAGAGTGGGTGACCAGAACACTAACAAACCTGGGGTTCTCGATACACTGGGGGAAGTAATCAATGGAACCAGAACAGGTGAAGATCTTCCTGGGGGCGCAGATCAACACCATAGACAAAACGGTCATGCCCAGCGACAGGAGAACAATAGCCCTGCTGAAGGAGACACGTCTCTACCAGAAGGGGCGAGCTCTGACAGTGAGAACAGAGTAAGATCATGGGTATGATGGCTTCATGCATTCACCTAGTCCCCAATGTACGCCTATACATGAGACCATTCCAAGAATGGCTGCAACAGCAATGGTCACAAGCAAATGGAAGTTGGGAGGATCTAGTGGTTGTAATGCACGCTGTGCAAGAAGAGATAACCTGGTGGAACAGGGAAAACATAACTATAGGAAGCCCGTGACACCTCCAAGCCCAACTGTGACCATCACCACAGACGCATCCCAGATAGGATGGGGAGCACACATGAGCAAGCTCAGAGTGAGGGGTCTGTGGACTCCAGCGGATGCGGTCAAACACATCAACTACCTGAAATTGAAAACCGTACTGCTAGCCCTGAAGGCCTTCCAGAGGAAGCTGTACAATCAGAAAGTGTTGATACAAACGGACAACACCACAGCAATGTTCTACATCAACAAGCAGGGAGGAACACAATCGTTTCCCCTATCCAACCTGGCCCAGGAGATCTGGAAATGGGCCATCCCACTCAAAATAGACCTGCTGACCATACACCTACCAGGAAAGGAAAATGTGGAAGCAGACTGGCTCAGCAGGCAGACTTCAGCATCCCACGAGTGGGAGCTCAATGGGCAGGAAATGCAAAAACTATTCAGAAGGTGGGTAACACAGACAATAGATCTATTTGCAACACACCAGAATGCAAAATGCCAAAACTTCGCATCCAGACAACCAGAAAAACAATCCCAGGGGAATGCCCTATGGATAAACTGGTCATAAACATTTGCCTACGCTTTTCCACCAATACCACTGATACACAGGGTACTCAACAAATGCAGGACCAGCAACATGATGCTGATCCTAGTGGCACCACAGTGGGCAAGACAGACATGGTACTCGCAAATAGTGGAAATGGCGCAGGGCCCCCCCCTCACAAATTCGCAAGAATAAAAGACTTACCATGCAAAACGGAGAAGTTCTACACCCAGAACCAGAGACCCTCAGCCTAGCGGCTTGGCTCCTGAGGACTTGGAGTTCGCACACCTTAAGCTACCTCAAAGCACTATGCGAGTGCTACGGGAGGCAAGGAGGCCAACAACACGGAAATGCTATGGGGATAAATGGAAAAGGTTTACAATATGGTGCAGCAGAAATAAGATGCAAAATAAAATGACCAGGGAATCAACGGTGCTTAGATACCTCACACCTACTAAAGGCTAATCTATGCTCGTCGTCGCTAAGAGTCCACCTAGCGGCGATCGGAGCTTACACACGAGGTGAGACGGGGGGGGGGGGGGGGAGGACGTTTCTTTACCTCTCGGGTAGTAAAGAGATTCCTCGAAGCGGCAAAAAGATTAGCGCCACCTAAAAGAATGCCGCCACCAGCATGGAACCTCAACATAGTCCTGACGGAACTTATGAAGGCGCCCTTTGAGCCCATACACAAGGCCTCTCTAAAAATGCTGACAATGAAAACCGCCTTTCTGGTGGCAATAACCTCGCTACGCAGAGTAAGCGAACTGCAAGCGCTAACACAACAGGAGCCATACATCCAAATACACAAGGACAGAGTCGTCATGAGGACGGACCCACACTTCATGCCAAAAGTGGTGTCCGCATTCCATATGAACCAGACAATTCTAATACTAAGTTTCTTTTAAAACCCAACAGGCGCTGAAAGGGCACTACACACTCTAGACGCTAGAAGGGCGGTGATGCACTAAATCGAAAGAACAAAGGAGCACAGGAAAACAAAGCAGTTTTTTGTGTCATTCGCAACCAGCTTCCTGGGTAGACCAGTGACTAAGGGCACCATCGCAAGATGGATCGCTTAACGATACAATTCTGCCACAATCAGGCAGGACAAGAACTATCGGAGGGGGCACAAGCACACTCCACAAGGAAAAAAGGGGCAACAATTGCCTTTCTGGCAAACACGCCCATTCAAGACATATGCCTGGCGGCAACTTGGGCTTCAGTGCACACGTTCACTAAGCACTACTGCGTGGACATACAGATGAACAAGGAAGCACAAGTAGGACAAAAGGTGTTTCAACATATATTCAACGACCAACGCTCATCTTCCACCCAGCCGCCACAAAGTTACCAAACCGCCACAAAATCTATGCACAGCATAGTGAATCCAGAAAGATTCACGCTGCAAAACGAATAGTTTCTTACCGGTCGGTGTAGTTTTGCAGCTTGAAGATCTTTCTGGATTCACTAGCGAACCCACCCACCTCCGCCAGAAAGATGAGGCAGGAGAAGAAGGTGGAAGGACAAACAATAAAAAGAACAAGGAGATACTGAGAGAAATATGGAAATTGAAATTACTAGAAAGCCTAGGGTTAAAAAAAAAAAAAAAGAACCCGAAGATGGCGCACCAAGGTGGGACTTCCGCAGGAAGCACGACGACGTCACGAGAGGTACACCAAATGGTGGGACGTCGTCGCCCACCTGGGCTACAAAAAAAACAACAAAACAAGAGACTACGAATCCGGACCCAACCACCAGATCGCGGAATATTGCACAGCATAGTGAATCCAGAAAGATCTTCAAGCTGCAAAACTACACCGACAGGTAAACTATTCGTTACTTTGACATGTAGGACAAAATGTTCTTTTCAGATACATAAGCATTCAAACATAAACACAAGAGAAAACAAATTCACAGACTACTATCGTTGGTCTTTGTCTTAACACATCATCAATAACAGTGAATAAATGGTCTGTTAAAAACTTCTATCTGTACAATGACACGACCATATTCCAAAAGAGATTGTGTAAATTAGAATTGCGTCGACTCGTTTCGATGGATTATTCCAACTGTTTCCATCTTTTTCAAGACAAATGGTACAATAAAGTTTTCTCAATTTATTCAATTTATTGTTTCCAGATTCTACACGATCCTTATATAGGGATTTCGGTTCCGACTGTATTTTATAAACCGGTCGTCTGGTATCTTGACTTATTCAAAAGGGACTATATAAAAACGGAACTGTCACCTATTTGAAACCTTGTTCTTTGAATTACATGCGTAATATTCAGTGTGAGCCTCCGTATTCGTTTAGGTATTTTCCACTTTACCACATGTTCCAAATAATATCCTCTATCTTAGGAGATTTTGATGATAACCCGACTATCGGAATTCTGTTTGGTGAACCGCTCGAGGGACAAATAAATACTTCACCTCCACCGTATGCTATTAAAAATAGCCTAGAGGAACAGCTTCATGCAGGAATGGTGCCGTATAATCTCCTAACCATAATTCAGTAATGAATAGTATGTCTGGTTTTGCGTCGGTGAGAAGGTTGTAGATGTGATAGTTTTTAGAAAGTGATCGAGCATTTATTAGTAGACAGATTAGAGAATGTGCTTTGGTGACAGTGTGACTTTGTTTTGTAGAAGAGAGCAGTATTTTGTTGACTTGCAGCAGGTGTCCTTAGTGCTGGTATTGGTTCTATGAGGATAGCAATAGTGTAGGTGTTCTGTATAGTGTTCTTCGTCCAGTGTGCTAAGTAGGTATTTTGAAGGGTCTGCTTGTGTAAGTGGTGGAGAGGGTGTCTGAGAGTGAATTGTTGTGCTGTGTTTTTGTGGTGTAACCTTGTTGTGCTGTAGACATGGAGAAGCAAAGTTGTGAGGTGTGGCATGTTGCTTATATTGTTTGCGGGTGTTTAGAGCAGAAAATGTATGAGTTAAGGGTGGTGGTGGAGCATGTGGGTCATGTAGTATGGTTCTAAATAGTCCATTGGGTGAGAGTAGGTTGGAAGAGTTGCTGTGGGTGTGTTGGAAGAGAGAAAGCTTGGCTTTGGAGTTTGTTCATTTGTGTAGTTGAAAGGTGGGTGCATGTTTATATTTTGTGAGATTTTGTAGTGCTGATGTGCGTGATGTTTTGTTTTTAAGGAGTAGTGAAGAGGTGCCAACCTATTTGTTTTATGAAATAATTAGTTTGTATAGTATTATAGTATTGTTTGTAAATGGAAGTTGTAAGGTAAAGGGGGTTGTGATCGGTTTGGGAGTAGTGTATGTTGTGTGTAAGAAGGGATGAAGTATACTTGAGTTTGTTTTAGACTTGGTTGCTGCAAGAGGTAATGTGTGGTGCAGTGGAGTGTAAGTGTTGTGTGGTTGGGTAATTGTGGTAGAATTAATAGGAGGGTGTTGGTTGGAGAAATTATGGAAAGCAGAGTATAGGTTTGTTAGTAACAAAAATGAGTGTTGGGAGTAATTAGAGCAGGGAGTGTGTTTGGATGGGATATAGTTAAGTATGGTGTGGATGTGGGCTGTTAGTGATCAATGGATTGGTTAGGGGTATAGAGTTGTGTACTGTTTGTAGGTGATGGTGGACGTGCGGTGGCTGGTATAAAAGGGTGAATAGGTTTTAGTGTGGTTTAGTAGTGGGTGCTGAGACATTAAATTGTGCATAGGTTTAGATTTAATAAATGAGTGAAGTGCATTTGGTGTGAGCGTGTTAATCTGGTTGTGGATGGGGAATGGTGGGTGCTGGTGTATATAAAATCGGGCAGCATTTCTGTGCAATAGGCTCAAACACGGACTTGTCCTAGTCTTTTCTGCCCTTTGCCTCGACACCTGGGCTAAGACGCCCTAAGCACTTGCCTTATATAGCACTAGTAATAAGGTGACCCCTTCAGTCAATGATAACCCTAACCAATCCACACTAGCCCTAAGACCAATAGTAGCCCATACCCTTACAAACAATCTGGTACAAAACCCTGAGCTCTACATCTAATAGAAAGCCTAACCCCACCAACAGTCCCAGCAGCCAACCATACAGGAAACCCTAAGCCCTACATCCATTAGAAAAACCTAACCCTACGTCCAATCAAAAGCCCAGCCCGAGGAACCAATCCAAGCATCTAAACATATCCACCAGTCGAATCACAAGCCCTAAGCCGTACATCAATAGAATCACTGGCTGCAAGAACTAATCACTCCCCTCAAATAACAAATGAACACTAGCCCTAATAAAATAGTAACACCTGATGCAGCCACCAATCAGTGCACCCTTGTAGTATCCAATAGCAGACTAAGGTCCCTGCGACCTCAGGCAATTTTCTGCTGACCATGGAGTTGAAAGCTGCTCCTCAATTAAGAATCTCCTAGGAGACTGACTCATTCCACATTTTAGAGTCCTATGGGTAAGGGCTTAACCAACTTTGACCTCTATAAATACTGTTTGTACAAAACTTTGCTCATTCTCCTAGCCTAAAACCGAGTGTTCAATCCCTAAAAATCACAGCATAAGCTGCTGCTCCCGGAGCACCCTCTGTTCACTCTGATGTATAAGGGGGGGAGGGGGAGGGGGGGGGGCCGGCGTTGTTTTCGCTCACTTGCTAACGCAAAATGGGAGCTGGGGTGGATCGCTTAACACAGTTTTAAGCACAGAAATGGGGAGAAATTAAGAAGGGAAAAACAGGTAGGAACCGAAAATGTGAAATTATTTTGAACCGCAAATCCCACATTCAACAGGTAAAATGAAACCGGCATGGGCAAGTAAAAACCACAAATTTCTAAGCAAAACAGGTAGCAAATGATGAAATCATCACGGCAGGTAAAAAGCTTCAATTTTTAAACTGTTACAACCACAAGCAACACGGGTGTAAAAGATGCATTCATGGGTAGGGGAAATCACTTTTAAAATTTCTGGAAAGACTGCACTAGTCTGCCTTGTTACTACCCCATTGTCCTTGGCTCACCTCAATCTTGGGCACACTCTGGGATGTGCAGGGGTCTTGCTTTCAGTCAGGAAGTGTCTTGCGGCATGGACACCCCAGCTTGAAATCTGGCTGGCTCCCTGAAAGCCAAAGTTTACTCTGACTTAATCTTGCCAGCCATAAGTAGTGTCTGCTCCCGAGGTTGTCCAGACCATTTTGCACTATGGGGTGCACCTTAGGTACACCTCTTAACCACTGGGTAGAATACTCATTGCTCTGACATCTATGCACTCCATTATCCATTGTGGATCAGTTGAGATGGAGTTTCGCACTTTACTGTTTCCACCATACCTTTGACCCTGGAGATTGAGTGGGAACACTTGAACTTCTTTCTGCTGTCTTCTGCTGCCAGATTCACCCTGCTTGCCATTTGGGCCCCAAGGGTCAATTGATGGATTTGGAGCCGGTCGAGCTACTTCGACTTTCCCCGACATTCACTCCAGTGCCTGCACGCAGTGGTGGTGTGCTGCCTGTCATTATTCCTGACTCCTATATGGAGGCGGAAGGGTGGCGTCCAATGCCAGGGCCGACAGGCGCAGACTCACTATATCAGAACGAGTGCCTTCTTCCTTTTGTTTGCGCAGCATTTTTCGCATGTGTTGAATTATGCCCAGTCTTGGGTCCATTACTCGCTGTGCCACTGGATTCAAGCTAGTCTGGCTGATGAAGGGTAATACCCTGAAGCCGGTCCCAGGATGCTTGTTGCTGGTCCAGGGAGGACCTGGCTTGGCAGTTCAAGATGGACCATTCCCATGAGGAGCAGGGTCAAAACTGGTTTGCATATGGCTGGGTCCAAACAGGGGTGTGCAATAGAATGATGGATTTTAATCCAGATCTCTTGACTGGGCGTGAATGTCTGATTTGCTCGGCATTCCGTCCATTTATTTGCGCAGCAGCATTCCTATGACAGGTCTGGAATCGTAGTCTTAGGGAGGGTCTACGTACCCTTATGGTTACCAGACCATAAAAGATCCTGAATACACTTGGTGTGAGGATCTGGTGGATACCAGTGGACTGAACAACTCCTCAGACACTGGCTTAGTCTCTCCCCTTACTGTGGCAGCTGAGGTGGGTGTCAGTTGATGAGGTGGTGCGGAGGGTGGTTGAGGTCCTGGACCTTACTCTCCCCTCAGTGGCAGTCTTGATGGAGGGGATGTAGCTGGGAGTCCCCCCCCCCCCCCCCCACCCCCCCACCCCAATTCAGATCCATTACTCCCATTTTATTGAAGCCCTTACCAATGTCCTGCTTGGGGCTTGGTCTAAGCCCTGAACAGGCACTCCTGTGCATACGATTGTCTGCTGCCATCGACCCCCCCCCCCCTCCCCTGGGTACCCCAGTTTCCTCACACAGCGCCCCACCCTGAAGAGCTTCAATCTCCAAAATTGTCTGGCACATTCCCTACCGCCCCATTGGATAGGGTATCCAAAAGGATGGATACCTTTGGGAACAGCATGTTCCCTTTTACCAGCCTGACATGGTCGCTTGTGAACACGGCGTGCCCTTTTGGCCGATACTCCCATATGATGTGGGACTTGATTGCCTACGTGCAGCCGATGGTCTTGAAAGAGGACTGAGGCATACTCTTTCAAGCTATTGCTAGTGGGAGGAATGCAGCCAAGGTCACAATAAGATGTCGAGTGGACATTACCTATTCGTTGGGCAGAGCGATTTCTTTAGCTGTGTCCATTTGGTGCCATGTCTGGTTGAGATACTGGCTTTTTGTGGGAAGTCCAAGCTTCGGCCATGGACATGCCCTTTGATGGTTCTGGTCTGTTCAGAGAGAAGACAAACTCCATGCTGGAGCACTTTAAGGACAACTGGGTAACGGCCAGGTGCTTGGTCCATTCCATGGCACCCCGCCAGCCCCAATCTGCCTTTCCCAGCCACTGAAGTGGCTTTCTATTGCATTTGAAACGCCCAGCCACCACGGCCAACCAATCACAATCTTTATATGGCTGAGGATTCTCTCACCCCCCCCCCTTCTGTATAAGCAGCCTCTCCTCCAAACTTTAGTTTACCTTCTGACTGCACGGGCATCCAGTGGGGCGCAGTATATGCCTTCACCACTAGGAATCCAACTTCTGACTGTTTTTCAGCTCGTCGACAGGGGCTACTCTCTCTCCTTAGTTAAAACACCCCCCTCCCCCATGCTGACTGGTTATGAAAAGCTAATGAAGGACCATCTCCCCTTGCTCTGCAAGGAAGTGTTAGCTTTGTTGGCTAAATGAGCTATAGGGTAGGTGCTGGCATCAGAAGTTGGTTGTGGTGGCTATTCTCAAATCTTTCTGGAGCTTCGAGCGATCCGATTGGCATTGAAAGCCTTTCCTCCTTCAATCAGGGGGAAGGCTGGTAAATGGGTTCACACACCTATATCAAATTGGCGGGGTGGGGGTCTTGGACATTTTATCAAGAGGCTTTGTGCCTCTGGACTTGGCTGGAACACCAGGGCGTCTCCCTAGTGGTTCAACACCTGGCGGGTTTTCTGAATGCCAGAACATACTAAATCAGCTGTCGATGCAGGGTGGATCACAAATGGAGTCTCCCATCTGGAGGTGACACAAGGACTCTTTAAAGAATGGGGAGAGCTTTGGTTAGATCTGTTGGGTCTGCAAGCCTGAGCATGGGTTGAGAAAGAGAAACTGCATTAGAAGAATTGTTTTTCCAGCCCTCATGATCGGCGTTGTGGGATAGAAGTAAAACGGATAACTGAAGAGTTGAGAAGGCAGATTCCTACCCACCAAGGCCATGTGGGTTGGAAAATGAAGGGGGTTATGGAGCACACCTACTTTAGATTTTGACCCCCATAAGTATGCACAGAAAGACCACCTAAAGGTCTAAAATAGGTCTCCTTTGAACCATTGTTCGAAGGGGTGCACTTCATGCGGAGAATTCCAGCACTTCATGCGGAGAATTCCACCCCAAGGCAATCTGGCAAATACAGAAGCAGAGGTGGTTGCACAACTTTCGAGTTTGCCGGCATGAGTAGGTCTTCCAGTGTGCTGATATACAGGAGTTCCACGCTAATAAGCATGTCACCAGGCAAAATACTTGGGAGTCCTGATTTATACTCTCGGTGGGTCTCTCAAAAAACTGATTTACTTATATTAACACACAGAGAAGTATAGGTGGGTGGGAGTAAGACAAATGACGTCTTATCGAAACCCAAGTCACTGAGTAGATTAGGTTGTTATGGTTCTGGCAAAAAGCTGCTAGATCATTCACATGACCTAAATAGGCTTGAAACATTTCGCCCTTCAGCTACCTTAGTCACTACTACTAGGTAGCACCACATATTTTAACATGGGCTGTAGGACTCTATCATTAAAATATTTCTGCAGAGTACCCTTGTCCAATTTTTATCCCACTCTTTCGCATATTTACTTAAAATACACCAATCTTCTATTTTACCCACACTTCACCATATGGCTTATAAAAAGCTCTTTGGTAAAGAGCCCCCATTGAGGGTGCCTATTGGGCATTGCGGTGCTGGCCCGACATGAAACAAAAGCCCAATGATGAAGCATCACAACTATCTAGGTGTGAGGGCATTTGTTCCTTAATAGTAATGCTCCCTGCAGACACTCGAACGTAACTGACATAGGCAGACAAATCCGTACTTACTAGGAACTGCCTATACTGGTGATCGTGATTAGCTGATCTGAGCATGTATGCTGGACCTTTATACGCTACGAGTCCCTCCCTCTTGATATATATGCACTATGCTAGGACCTCGTCACAGGGAAGATATAAATATTTAAAAGATCGGATGGTTGCCGAACGAAGATGAAGACCCAATCAAGGACACAAAGGTCTCTCCGGGAGAAGACCGCGACCTCTGAGGCATGAAAGGCACAGTTGGAGAGGAAAAGTAAGTGGACGTTTAGCTAAAGTGCAAAGTAATACTGCAAGGGTGCAGTAGAACAAATGCATGTGCCTCATTTTGCATAGAAACAATTACCAATACTTCAGATGTATGCACGCTGTAATGGGTGTAGATGCCTATTACGGTTTCTTGTTGGTCTTGAGGTGTACCTCTTCCCTTATGGACCTGTTGGTCTTTTCTATAATAGGATAAGAGTGTAATTATTAATTTGTGCACAGCAAAACAACCTGCATCATGCTTGACGATGTTTTGATGACTTCACTTGAGTCATTGATGCTTGATTCAGATGGTGTGTATGATGAGACTGAGAAAGCAGTATGTAAACCTATAAAAGCAAATTCTAAGGTGTAAAGCAGCATTTGAATAATTCTTCATTGTACCTGGGAGGTTAACAATGGCAGAGGTGGAGGTCCACTGGAGTAGTATGGCTCATTTACAGTGTTCAGAATGAATCTTCCTTTTGGTTCCGTGATCCTTACCTGTGGAGTGTCTCCACCGCTATGACTTTGTGCATGGGCGTTTTCTTTTTTTTTTTTCTAGGCTGACTGGACGCAAGCGTACATGTGCTGCAGTTGTATCTTGGGGACTTGTCCTAAGAGTCCTCAATGGGTGCACCCCAGGCTCATCATAAATGCTATCACTCAAAACTAGTGTAATTCTTACTCCTGTTTCACTGTCTGTTTCTGATTCCATTCTTCCCCATCGATTTGTCGAAGACTTAGAAATGTACGAACGCAAACTCAAAGATTTTTACCCAAGAGCCTATCGACTGTAGACCCTGATCATAAATCAGTAGAGCAACCCTCTGATAACAGAAGCAGATGGCAAAGGCAATATTGTCAGTTTATCTTGGTGTTTATATATCTAAACACAGCCACAAATATTTAATACCAATTGTTATAAAACTGAGCAAAGATCAATCTGCTGTCAACTTGAGTTTAAAAGAAAACAAGATGTTTGGGAAGAAATATTTGCTCACGGCAGAAGAAAGGAAAATACTCTTACATTGAACATACCAACTTTCTCTCTTTGCAGAAATGACCCTAATGTTTCTCCCTCCCAAAAGATACATTATCTCTGTATTCAGTTCTTTCTGCTCAGTTACTAAATAATGAATACAGCTCTCGAGCTATGACCACTTGTAAAACCTTCCCATAGCCAACCAAGATACAAATGATGCACTACGTAAAAATACAAAATGTGCGCTGTGAAGACATGTTAGCGACAACTGTTACTAGTCTACACACCCCATAAGATGCTAGTACTCCAACTAAACTGTTCAGTTTCTCATTGCCCGGTAAGCATGTTACATCAGATAAGACTACTAAACAAACTTAAGTTAACTCTCAAACTTTATTTCTCATTTTAAAATATGGGCACAATTTGTGTCACCGTTTTGACTCGACACTTTTGCAGGGCCTATCTATGAAATGAGAACTAAATGAGCTGCACGTGCCCTATCCTTGGTAAAGTTTAGAAATGGCCTGCTAATGGCAAGACTAAAGAATGGTTGAAAAAAAGTTGATTCATAAGCATTCATAATGGAATTCTTGATATATGTACAGTCTAGCCAACGACTAAGCTGGCAGCTGTAAACTCAATTTTCCTTTCCAGTAGCTGTTGTAGCAGGCTGACTTTATGTAGTGCATCAATGTAAGGCTACACTATGCATAAAATCTTGACGACCCTTATTGGTTTACAGGGGCTTACTTTAATAATTTGGGTGCTTTATTTGTGGTAGTATGGTTGAGTAGCTTAGACTTAGCAGATAGGAGTATTGAGCATTTGTTGTACACAGTCAATAAATGACACACAAAAATCCGAGACCAATGTAGAAAAATAGCAGAGAATTGTATATTTTTGGACACCAAGATCATTAAAATCAGGTAAGTGCTTGCGGAGATTAGATTTTTTACAGTAAAATGCTCAACGTTTTTTGAGTCCGCCTCAAATGCGGTAATTTTGTCCTGTGGGAGAAACATACACTGCACACATATACTTGCAAGCATTTGTTGAGGGTGCCTTTTGGAAGTTAAGGGGCTTAGGGGCCAAGGTTAAGAAATCTACAGCTGTTTGGTTTCAACTGCCCTGGTGAGTCCAGTGCAGAGGTGCTGATTTCATAGGAAGTCGTTAGTGCTGCGTGTTAGTCACTGGTAGGGTAGCTGTGAAAGAACGACTGGAATTGGGAATTTTAGGCCAAATCCGACAGAGCCTAAAAAGGGGTGGGGGGGCTTGGCTCTTGAGGGTCTCTGGAGCACAGAGACGGCCAGTTTACTTGAACCTACGCTGGGGGGGCTCTGGTGCCGACGTGACTTGTCCGGCAGGCTGCTTGCCTTGGAGGCTCTTGCTTTAATTGAATGACCTGTAGAGGGGAAGAAAACAGAACAGCAGGTCCACTCTTATTTAGGCCTTGTTGATCCTGAAGTCCCTGGTCAGCAGGCCGGTTTTTGGCGATGTCCAGACTGGACACTCAACAAGCCTTGATTGTGGCAGTGCTGTGGTAGCCAGGGTATTGGTGCTGTGATGCTCCTGGAGGTTCAAACATCTCGAAACTCGCTGGAGAGATGGTGCTGACCTCCTTTGACCATAGTGACCTTATCCTGGCGAGATGCTCTCTCGGTGGACCCGGTGGTCAGCAAAACAGAGTACCAGACCAGTGCGGTCAGTCCTTGCAGATGTAGGGGAGTGTCCCCTCCACCCTAGGGAAGATGCTGCTTTGTTGTTGAAGCTTTGGAGAAGATGATCAGCTTCTGGACGAGTTGGTCTTCGTGAATGTTGCTTTACCAGCAGCCAGTTATGGTTTGGTGCCAGTTTCGCTGCTGGACCTTTGTTCTCATGTCTTAGGGTTTTCTTTGTCCCTCTGTTCTCAGGTAGACTAATCTGACTTCCTGGTGTTGGGAAACCGGAGGGGGGGGGGGGGTTGCCAACTTCTCCTGAATACTGATTTTATGAGACTGTAGCGTAGTAGCCAATGGACTACTTAATCCTGAGGTGTGTGGTAAATAAAATTCCTTTACCTGGACTTAATTTGATACAGAAACATAATAAAATAGCTCAGTAAAATGAGAGGCAGAATCCGTGGTATTAGAGGTTCGGAATGGGCTTTATTCCAATAATCGATTATAATCGGTTGCTCCAAGTTCCATCACCACGGAGGTTCAGGAAGTGAAGTACATACTTTATTGACAAGAAGTAACTTTTATAGTACATACATTACAATGAAGCGAATGCAGTAGGCGTAACAATTGATAAGGAAAATGACGATTTATCTGCGTAACCAAAAATGGGTGTAATAAGGAGTAAAAAGGAACATAATTGGATATGATGTCACATATAGGTGGATCCATAAGATAATACTTGGCATAGATGCGCGCGCAGCAACATGACGTGTAATTGACGTGTAACTAGGGGGTGAAGGGGACTTGACATTTAGCTCTACATGTGGAGACAAGAAGTCTGGGGGGTCAAGTCAACCTAATCCCAAATCATATCTAACATCCTATGTTTAAAGAACTATGTTATCCACGAAAGAAGGACTCTCGGACAGAATCTATTCTATACTGACTGTGCGTGCACAAGCGTCTAAGTGTCTACACTAAATGCGAGGGGATAGGAATATTCCATGGTAACAGGGCTATGAATTACTTGCATGAGGACAGAGAAGCCGGGCCTTTTGCTTGGTAACTGGAAGAATGTTTACTTAAACTACTAGGCAGGAATGCATCGGCTGAGGGGGAAGCAGATAATTCGAAGGTGAAATACAGTTCTTGGCAGAGAATAGGCTGATGTCAGGCTTCGTGAGCCGCGCAGAGAATGAGACAAAGTTCATGGTCACAGATGCAGGCTCAGACTGGAGCTTTCAGAGGCAGAAGGCAAGAAGAGTTTGATGACAGAATCAGGGCCTACTTGCCTGGACTGTAAAATGGAGTAACTGAGCCATATAAAGCCGGTGGCCTTTCATATTTAGGAATGGAATATCCGGCCTATTCATGGCGGATCTGACAGAGGACATGTTGACGGTGGACGCACATGTATTTGCGTCTTCATAACTGGAACTGGAGGAAACATACATGTACTTGTAACATGCACATAGAACCGTTGGGGTCCAAGATAGGGGACATAACTGACCAGAAAAATCCATATTTCCACATTCCCTCCTTGTCCCCTACTTGCCCGTCAAGAGATATCAATCTTCATTAATCCATTGATCTGTTCATATAGCATCATTTGTTCTTCTTTCTTCTTCCGGGATCTTGAATGAAAATCTTGATGTGGAATGCACGATGTGGCACACAGACCACAGATCGCTGGTCCACATTGTAAACATAGACAGCAACTGAATAGTATGAGAAGGCCAATACCTTGGAAGGATAAAACTCTCCATCCCCAGGCTGATATCACATTCCAAAACCAACTGGACCAAGTCCAAGTGCCTGGGTTCTGGTGTATCTGGTTTACAATCTTATGAAGGCGAGTTATGGCTTTATATACAGATGGCGAATTTTCTGGTATGAAGACGCAGCAGCTTGATCCGATGACCCTACAAGCTCCGCCCCTATCAGCCAGGATGACGTCAAGGACAAGACGATTTTGAAGCACAACAATCCGCATAGCAGACTGCTCTTCTGTTAAATTGCCTAGGGCGGAAATAGTTTCATTCACTACTGCTTCAAGGGTTCTAGTTAATCTACGTATCAGTTTACTATTAGTAACAGTACCTATATAAGGAAAGATGCCTTTATTGAAATCTGTGTATTTTTCCCATGCTGTTTCAGTGTAATCGACAATTGGGAGATCTCTCCGCTCTCTGTTGTGTACTAAACGAATATTTCTGTAATAATCAGGAGGAGCTAGGAAAACAGGTGGCAAAAGGAATGCAATGTAGCAGGTACCATCCCAATCTAGAGGTAGACGCATATATGCGGTCTGACCACATATAAAGTAGGAGTGGCGAGAAGCTCTAAATGAAGATTTGCCTTGATCACTGAATTCTACTGTAGTAGTGCATTTACTATGGCCCATATGTATGGAACCAACCTTTCTTACACACAATTCACCCTTCGCTGGGAATACTGACATGGTGGGTAAGACTAGTTCAACTTCGGATACGACATTTAGAATCATGAGATTAGGTGTAAAATTACCTAATCCATATACTTCATTTTCTAGATCAGTTCCTGTTCTTTTGGGGCGACCCTCCTTGTCAGGGTAGCAGACCTTGAGTAAAACTAGGTTCAGATTTCCCCATACCCAATGATCTTGGTAAACTGCTGTGTCTGAGTCTATGGAATTGATTAAACTAAACCATGCTCCACAGGAGCCATTATGTGTAAATGGGTGTGGAAAGAATGGCAGGACTCCTTCATAATTCTGATAGGGAGGGAGCCGACCACACACCCAACAATTGGTGGCATTACTAGTCTGATGGGAATGATGTAACATACTAATGAAAGTGTTATTGCGCAGCGCAAGTCTATAAGACAATTCATGCGGCGGTAGGTCACTAAAAGAATGTTCTGCGGTAACATTGTAAACGTTTCTGGCAATAGGGTAATATATGTGCAGCAATATACTTGCAGTAATTATTAAAAGACTCAAGAAAAACAAGATTAATAATGTCACTATGCAGTGGCTACGCAGTGATTTACAATACGCCTGTCGTTTCAACATTTTCCGCGACTGTCCATGATTCAGGTCTAGAGGATACATGTCAGAGACAAATTCAACCGCTTCACCTTGGAGAGGACTTAAACAATCAAATTGTCTGACGTTCTAGGCCTCAATTTTACTTTAGAGTTCGGTTTTAGTCTTTTCAACCAAAGGAAGTTTTGAATCAGTCTGTGAGGGAGTGCAGGGCACAATGTCTATATCCGAGGATAGTCCATGAAATTTCTTGATATGACTTGAATGAATCCAGCCCTTGCGGCCCTCGATCTTCACGGCTGTCCTTGTAGTGAGCAGAACCAACTTGGGTGTCTTCCACCTGGGCTCCAGCTGAGTCTTTCGGTCGAAATTTCTCACAAATACGAGATCACCCGGAACTACGTCATGGGGTTTCACCTCAGTGTTGTCGGGAAAGGCTGCAGCTACCTGTGAACGACAAGATTGTAGTGCAGACATCAAGGAAGCAAAGTAATCTGTCAGCATATTACAGTCAACATCAGTTATTTTGCGTGGTACAGGCGTCCCCCACATATTTGGTGGTCTGCCGAAGATCACCTCATACGGGGATAGCCCTGTTCGAGAGTGTGCTACCATTCTCATGTAAAAGAGTGCAACTGGTAACGCTACTATCCAGTCGACACCTTTTTCTCGGCATATTTTGGACAATCTAATTTTCAGGATCTGGTTATGTCTTTCTACGAGACCTGCTGCCTCGGGGTGTCGGACACAGTGGAATTTCCACTGATATCCTAACAGAAGTGAAACATGTTTCATTAATTCGGATGAGAACGGCTGGCCGTTATCTGAGTAGACAACACGTGGTAAACCGTATCGTGGGAAGAATTCTCGAACCAACTGTTTGGCAGTAGTCGGGGCAGTGTAATCTGAAACCGGGTATGCCTCCGTCCAGCGGGACAGAGCGCAGACAACTACGAGAACATATTTGAATCCTCGACATCGTTCCATCTGGATATAATCCATCTGGAGGGCTTCAAAAGGGTGATCAGGAGGATGAAATCCACCCTGTTCTACGGGAACGCTTTTTCCTGGGTTGAACTGGCAACAGATCATACAGGTACGGACCTTTTGTTTGGCTGCTGCTCGTAAATGTTTATTGAACCAAATGTGTTGAATGCTGTCTAGCATAGCTTTTTCTCCTAGATGTGCTGGACTATGTATAGTGTTAATTATAACTTGGACCATTGAATCAGGAAGGAACCATACAGACTTTTCCTTCATCATCCATCCTTGGTCCGTTTGGATCCCTCCTAATTCAGTCCATTTCTTTATTTCGTCTGGTGTAGCATGTGTCTATGTCAATTACGTCAAGAGTAGGATCTTTAACTGTCATACACTGTGTCGGCATCGGGACTATTGTCTTTGTCATGTCGGATGTTTGAGTTTGAGCAGTCTGTTTAGCTGTTCTGTCGGCTAGATCATTGCCTTGGGAAATGATATCAGTAACCTTCGTATGAGCCTTACATTTCATAATTGATATTGCAGTGGGTCGATGTATTGCATCTAATGAGGCATGAATGAGGGGTCCGTGCTGAATGTGGGCACCGTGGGAAGTTAAATAACCTCTCTCTCGCCACAGCACGCCGAAGTCATGTACAACTCCGAATGCATAACGTGAATCAGTGTATATGTTGACTTTTTTATTTGTGGCTTGAATACAGGCTTGTGTCAGAGCGATGAGCTCTGCGGCTTGAGCTGACAAAGTATTTATACGATTAGTTTCAATGACTTCAGTATCTGTGGTGACTGCGTAAGCAGCCACTAACTCTCCTGTACTTGTTCTCATACATGAACCATCTACATACAATGTCAGGTCTGGATCTGACAATGGGACATCGGTTAAGTCTTGTCTGGGTTTTGTCGTTATAGTAATAACTTCAATACAGTCATGAGCTAGTGGGTCTGTTCCGGTTACTGGCAAAAGTGTGGCAGGATTCAATGTGTTACAGCGTCTGATTTCTATATGTGGCTGAAACAATGTAAGTTCGTACCCTGTAAGTCGCGCTATAGTCAAGTGTTGTGTTTGCGTTCTGTTTACAAGAACCTCTACTGCGTGTGGCACTTGAACTGTCAATGGATGTCCTAACACTATGGCATCGCTTTGTCTGATTGCTAAAGCTGTCGCTGCTACTGATTTCAGGCACGCAGGCAAAGCCTGAGCTACGGGATCTAATGTACTAGAAAAATAAGCACATGGTTTGTGTGATCCTGCTTGTTCCTGTGTGAGTACTGACAAAGCAGTACCTTCGCGTTCTGTAACAAAGAGTGTAAACTGTTTTCTGTAACATGGTGTTGCTAAGACAGGTGCTTGACATAAAGCTTTCTTTAGGCTTTCAAAAGCTTGTGTATGTTCCTGAGTCCAAGGGAGAACAGTCGATGTGGCTGCCTCCTGTGTGGTTAACTGAATGAGTGGTTTTGCTAGAAATGCGTACTGAGGGATCCACTGCCTACAATATGGAGTGAGGCCTATGAAAGCCCGCACCTCCTTTTGTGTCTTGGGTGTTGGCATGTTAGCTATTAACTGAATGCGGTCCGGTGTAAGCTGCCTTCCCTCCTTGGACAGCGAGTGTCCAAGATAAACAACTCGCTGGACACAGAATTGCAGCTTAGAAGGGGACACCTTGTGCCCCTTTTCGGCTAGAAATTTTAAAACTGTCAGTGATGCTTTTTCACATTCCGGTTCGCTTCTTGCGGTGATCAGCAGATCATCGACGTATTGGAGCAGAGCAGTGGTAACTGGCATGTGGATACTATCTAGTTCTCGTTTCAGTGCTTGGCTATAGATGCTGGGGCTTTCTGTAAATCCTTGAGGTGCGCGTGAGAATTTAAAGCTACGTCCATTTAAACTAAATCCGAACAAATATTGGCTCTCCGGATCTATTGGGACGCTGAAAAAGGCATTCTTGAGATCAATTACAGTAAAGAATGTTGCTTCGGAATCAATAGCTGTCAGTAATGACGAGATATCTGGGACCACAGGGAATTGTGGCACAATGCATTTGTTTAACTCGCGCAGATCAATAACCAATCGATAGACTGGCGGGGCCTTTGGATCTGTTCGTTTAAGAATCGGAATTATCGGTGAATTACATACATTGGAGTCGGTTTCCACAACCACTCCTTGGGTAATAAGTTCGTCAATGATTTGTAGTAAAGCCACTACAGCATCTGGTGGTAACTTGTATTGTAGCACCACTCCTGCCTTTAATGTGACTCGATATGGTGTAATATTCATGCAACCAACATCAGTAGGGCCTTGTGCCCATAGATGTGTAGGTAAAGTCTGCAGTCGGGAATCCATGTCTCTAGACACATAGTGACCTTTAAAATCACGTAAAAACAACCTTACTCCTTCCGGAGAACAACATATTATGGCTCCTAGAGCTTTCAATGTTTTTATTCCTAGCAAGTTTTCTGGACATGATTTAGTAAGCAATAAATCTGTAGTTCGGGTCAGAGGTCCTATCGTAAGTGGAAGAGGCTGTGATACTTCATTAACAATAGGTTTTCCTGAAAAACCAAGGGAAATATTCTGTGAGCCTGAGAGGGGTGCCCCTGGAACTTCACTACGTTTTATAGTTTTTCGACTTGCCCCTGTATCGAGTAAAAATTTTCTATCTTGGCCTAATAATTCACTATGTACATAAGGTCCTTCTTGATCTACAGGTATTTCAATAAGGGGTAAGTCAACTTCCCTCTCTAGGCTAGTTCATGCGTAACGCTGATACTCAGGATATTCATACTGTGCGGTCTGATACATTTGTCGTGTTGTCTGTGTGGCAGCAACAGGCAACGGTGGTGCAGCTGGCACAAACTGTATTGGCTGTTGTGCGGCTGGCATGGCCTGGGCATGCTGCAGAGCTCCTTGTTCATTCTGATCTTGTCTGAGTGGCCGTGATCTTTCTTGTGTTTTACCTATGGCGATATTATGTTTTAAAACTGGACAGTCGTGTACGTAATGACCTGGCTTTTTACAATAATTGCATGTCCCTTTTACAGGTCCTGCTGAATCGGAATGTGTCATACCCTTTTTATGTCCTTCAGCTGGAACTGTCTGGGAAACTAGCATTTTCATTTTCGTGTCTTTCATGCGTCTGTGTTCATGTTCTTGTTCCTCTCTAATTCTATTGTGATGGTACTGTAACATTTGTAACATTTGTGATGGAGTGTTACCTTGCCAGGTACTCTCGAATTTTAATACTCTATTCTTTACTGGGGGCAGGGCATTTTCTACTAATTTTGTTACAAACAGATGTGGGTATGATTCGCTACTTGCTTTTATGCCACTATTTATACCAAAACATTTTTCAAATCGGGCATAGTAATCACTAGTGTCTTCATCTTGCTTCTGTTTACAGGCTGAAATTGTACCCCAATCTTCCTTTTTCGTAGTTAATAAACGTGGCAGTACCTGTACTAATAAACCTGGTAGTGCTTTAGTTTTATCCCCAAGTCCTGCTCCTGCAGTTCGGGCCTTTTCTTCCGCTTCTAACACTGACCATTCTATCTTTTGGTCTCCTACCTCCCACTCTTTTTCCTTGAGTTTCTCATAAATACCAGCAGGCATCAATACCTTTAATATTGTCATAATGTCGGGATAGGTATACTCTCCCATGAGTAACATGTCTTTAATTTCTCGGTGAAAACCCGCTGGATCTTTGTCATGACTGGGTACCACTTTCTTCATTTGTAACAATTCTATTTTTGATATGGGCGTATATACAAATACGCGCTTAAACTCGTTGTCCTCGCCTTTTATTGGGTGCACTTCTCGTAAGGGATTCTGTCTATCCATGTGATACGTGGTTCTTTCCTTGACGGGCAATGAGACATGCTCTGCGCATACAAAAAGAATATACTGCTTTCTTGATTCTAGAATTTCTTTAATTAATTTAGTACCTGCACCTCTCCATTTATTCATAAGCAATTCAGTCAATATGTCAGGTAAGGGACCAGGGTCCGAACGCTGACTCCGATATAGTATAATGAGTTGTTGAATCATATAAATCCCAACTAACCTCTGTTCATCTGGGGTGAGATTCAAAAATGTGCGTACTACTGTATCATCACTATATTTTCCGGGACTGTCCACCCAATGGACAGCTGCCCTGGCTAAATCTTGTTCATCCATAGAATCGAGAAAATGATAACCCCTTCGTTCTCGGAGTAGTTTGTCGGCGGTTTGGAACGAATGCTCGTTAGACCTTATATTAATTATAGGTATTTGGAAATTCCTGTTATTATCTGGACATATCGGACGTATCGAGTCAATAAGACATCTATTACTATTACAAGATCTTCCTCTTCCTACATAGGCTATGGTGTCCGACTGTCCCACGGGCAGTCCTGACCCTTCTTCCTCGCTTTGTTCGAACTCGTCTACCTCTAATCTCTCTTCGTGTAGGCGTTCTATTTCTTTACGGATCTTTCGGCACATGGCTATTATACAATTTTGCTTATCATGTCTCCCTTCTGATATATTCTGGCTCCATCTGGTAAGAATTTGCATTGCTTCCGGGTTTACCCCCGGTCGGTCTTGATTTCTGATCACACAATTTATGAGGAAACGTAACAGTTCCCCCTGTATCTCTACTTTCTGGTATTCCATAGCTCTGTTAATACATTCTGGATCTCGCCCTGTTTGGACAAAATGATATATTTTATCTAGATGCGCAGTCATTCCTGGTAACTTCCCTAAATACACTGCGGCTCGTCTGATACGCAATGATGCCAGGGTCATTTCGTCCTCTTTACCGGGCACAGGGTCATATCTACAATCTATAAGAAGTTCCTTAAGCGTACGGGCACTTATGAGTTTGGGTGTACGTGAATGTGCTGACTCTTGAAAAGTAAGTTTATTTATTCTGGGTGGCGTAGAAAAAATATTGGTAGCACCTCCCGTGGCCCCATCTGGGGTGTCGGGTGTGAAAGGATTCGTTGAACGTGACACAGCAACTACAGGTGTGGACACAGCTATAGAAGTAGCTGTAGGAACAGATGTAGAAACAGATGTGCTTGCCGGAACTTGTGACTCGATTTGTTGCTGTAGGGATACGGGTACTGGATCTTGGCGTTGGATCTCCCTGGTATGCGGTCTATGTGGGGCGGAATTAGCATACTCGGGAGCTGCGTCATCTAAATATGAGGAAAGAAAAACATCTTCTGCGGTTCTAGGATGCCCCTTAGGATGTACCTTTATTGGGAACAATGGGGGTGGCAAGTCTTTCGGTATTTCTGGAGTAGCCTTAGGTAATCCTTCGGCCAGAAGGGGATACATACCATTCATAAGGGCATTTCTTTGCCTATCTACTTGTTCTGATTTCACTCGGATACCTTCCTCAATTAATGGATTCTCTCGAACTTTATTTGAACTCTCTTTATTCTTTTCTTCCTGTCTACGTGCTTTTTCTGTGCGTCTATGAGATTCTTTACGCCATAACTCAACGGCATCTTTCTGTGACTGTCTGACTTTCCTTTTCCATAACTCTTCCTCGACTTTCATGATGCACTCTGCATCCCAGGTTCCCGCTGCGGGCCACCTCTGACTTTCTGGTAATCCCTTGGTGTAGTCTACCCATAAATCAAGAAATAATATAGCGTCTAAGCCATGTTTGTGATACATGAAGTACCCTGGAGTGTCCCTAGGAGGAATAGGAACAGCTTCTTCGAGTACCCCTTTTCTTGTAGTGATCTGTCTTAGTTTCGAAAAGAGCGGCATATTGGCAACTGATCCGATACTTAATCTTGAACACACTTAATACAAAAGAACAATAATGAACAACCATTCATACCACAATATGCAGGACGTTTTTAAACACATTAAACATTAAACATTAAACCTTTAACTGAAACAACAATGATGATCGTCTGCATAACTAATCACCAAGCTTAATTCTTGACAATAACTAGATACTTCGGAATACTTGATATACTGCTAAACAGTACAGATACACTGCTAAAACAGTGCAGACCGGATTTGTGTACCCAAACCCGTCTTGACCGGCACAACCTATGTGCACGTCAGAAATGCCTCCCCAGTAATGGTACTCACCGGGTAGCTTCGGAAACGGAAGGCCTCGGTAACTTGAACTTGAACCGGACTGGACTGGACTCGACTCGTCGGAAACTGGGCTTGACTTCGAACTGGTGGGTCTCTGTATACCTCGGATCTTGCTCTCTCAGCTAGGCTCTGGTCGGGATACTTCGCACTTCTCACCGCCTCGTCTGGGTGTTGATCGCAGCCTCAGTCGCCCCCGCTTGACCGGAGGGAGCTACAGGAAATCCTGCTGGTACGCGTTATTGTCCGTCCAGCTGTGGCAGGAGACCGGGCCTGCAACTCACCGCCGGCGCGTGAGATGAGAAAGTGTCCCTGTTCGGGCGCCATTCATGTGGTAAATAAAATTCCTTTACCTGGACTTAATTTGATACAGAAACATAATAAAATAGCTCAGTAAAATGAGAGGCAGAATCCGTGGTATTAGAGGTTCGGAATGGGCTTTATTCCAATAATCGATTATAATCGGTTGCTCCAAGTTCCATCACCACGGAGGTTCAGGAAGTGAAGTACATACTTTATTGACAAGAAGTAACTTTTATAGTACATACATTACAATGAAGCGAATGCAGTAGGCGTAACAATTGATAAGGAAAATGACGATTTATCTGCGTAACCAAAAATGGGTGTAATAAGGAGTAAAAAGGAACATAATTGGTTATGATGTCACATATAGGTGGATCCATAAGATAATACTTGGCATAGATGCGCGCGCAGCAACATGACGTGTAATTGACGTGTAACTAGGGGGTGAAGGGGACTTGACATTTAGCTCTACATGTGGAGACAAGAAGTCTGGGGGGTCAAGTCAACCTAATCCCAAATCATATCTAACATCCTATGTTTAAAGAACTATGTTATCCACGAAAGAAGGACTCTCGGACAGAATCTATTCTATACTGACTGTGCGTGCGTGTACAAGCGTCTAAATGTCTACACTGAAAGCGAGGGGGTAGGAATATTCCATGGTAACAGGGCTATGAATTACTTGCATGAGGACAGAGAAGCCGGGCCTTTTGCTTGGTAACTGGAAGAATATTTACTTAAACTACTAGGCAGGAATGCATCGGCTGAGGGGGAAGCAGATAATTCGAAGGTGAAATACAGTTCTTGGCAGAGAATAGGCTGATGTCAGGCTTCGTGAGCCGCGCAGAGAATGAGACAAAGTTCATGGTCACAGATGCAGGCTCAGACTGGAGCTTTCAGAGGCAGAAGGCAAGAAGAGTTTGATGACAGAATCAGGGCCTACTTGCCTGGACTGTAAAATGGAGTAACTGAGCCATATAAAGCCGGTGGCCTTTCATATTTAGGAATGGAATATCCGGCCTATTCATGGCGGATCTGACAGAGGACATGTTGACGGTGGACGCACATGTATTTGCGTCTTCATAACTGGAACTGGAGGAAACATACATGTACTTGTAACATGCACATAGAACCGTTGGGGTCCAAGATAGGGGACATAACTGACCAGAAAAATCCATATTTCCACAGGTGACTGCACCCCCTATCTGACCACTTCTTGTGGTGAGTGGGCATAACTTTGTGGTAGTGTAGTCGAGCAGCTTAGGCTTATCATAGGGTAGTGTTAAGTATTTGTTGTACACAGTCAATAATTTAGGCATGTACTGACAGACACTCTACCATACTACCACGAATCGAGCACTTGGGATTATATAAACCTTGTAAAGCAATAAGGGTAGTCTGTACGTTTTGCATGGTGTAGCCTTATATTGGCACTACCATATACAAATCTAGCTTCCTACATCTGTGGATCAACAATGGGGTTCAAGTCTTTCATTTGCTGTTACCACTTGTCAATTGGCAATGCAGCGAAGAAAACCACAATTGACTTTAATCAAAATATATTTGCAAAATTTTCGTTGACGGTTTTTGCTAACAAACTGCATTTGAACTCCAAGGATCTTGTCCTAAGTCCCCTAGCCCTTCTGTATTTAAAATATAAAAAGGGTGCTAGCCAGTAAGGTCTTAAAAGTCTGTTTAGTTTATATTTATATTTTCTAAAAAGGTCCCAAATATACTAAAAATGTCTTCAGAGGGTAGAGTTCAGGATTTCTGCCTGACCCTATATCTGTATCTTAAGGTGAGGCAGGTAAGTCTTCTCAGTAAAGATTATAACTTTCAAACTGACTCAAACCCTACCAAGACACAGCTCCAGGAGCTCCTTGCAGAGTCTGAAGCAGCTAATGTAGAGTTTCCCGACACCCCTCTTGAGGAGGTGAACAGTGACCATTTCATTGGGAACAGTACTTCAGGAGACTGTCCCCATACTCACTAGATAGTGTTGAGCACCCCCTCACATCTACCCTAAAACTGTACCTAGAGTGCCTTCCCCTAATGGGGGTTGGCCAGGCAACTCCAGGCTATGAGAAGCTAGATGAAGAAGCAATTCTTGAGAGACTAGCCAGAAGAGCATCCCTTGAAGTCAGAATCCTGGCTAATGAAAAGGAGAGGGTTGAGATGGGTCTAGCAGCTGTGAGTGGTGACCGCAACAAACAAAATTGGTAGGGAACATTTGATCACAAAATCCCCAAAGGGATTATCCTTAAATATGCTGAGGTTGAAGACATCACAAAGTGGTATACTGCCTTTGAGACTGCTTCCAAGTTACATCAGAGACACTGGGGCTCTACTCTGGGAGCTATTCTCAGGAAAGTGCAGAGATATACTCCTGACACTGGATGAAGTAGATGCAGAGTCTTTTAACCTCATGAAGGATACCTTGATTGAGGGCTTTGACTCACCACTGAAGAGTACAGGATAAAGTTCAGGAAGACTCGCAAAGCCTTGAGTGAGTCCTGGGTTGATTTTGTTGACTTCAGTCTAAACATTAGATAGCTGGTTAAAAGGCAGTAAGGTGCAAGACTATAATGGACTGTATAAATTTGTTATGAAGGAACACTTAAGTAATTGTACTTCATACAAAACTCTATCAGTACTTAGTGGACTTGGGGTTGGTCTCTTCTCTGGAGGTGGGGAAAGAAGGCTGACCACTGGGTCAAAACAAGGGTCTCTAAAAAAGGCCCAGGTTCGGAGTGACAACGTGGTTAACAATCCTCCCCAGGGAAAAGATGTGGGACACAAATGGGTAACACCCACATTCTACTTAAGACCCCCACAAACCTGTTCAGGAGGCTGGGATCCAAAGACACCCTCCCAATCAAAGGGTGGGTACCAGGATAAAAACGGGGATCCCGAAAAGGCTTGGCATTTCAACTGTAAGTAGAATGGACCCTGAACTAGGACTTTTCCTGCCCCAAAAAGACCCCCACTAGTGCATCACCCACAAGGGTTACAGATCTCCAGATGGGATCGTTGGTGTGCCCTGACAAGATCAGAGAGCACACTGAAGTTACTTTAGTCTCCGAGGGGAGTGGGTGGATATAGCTTCCCTGTCTGTCTGGCCCACTAACCTGAAGTATAGAAAACAGCCACATATCAATTGAGTTTGACTCCCAGAGGTATACAGGTGCAAGTGGCACCTTGGTGACTGAAAAACTGCTATCTCCAAAGCTATACATAACTGGACAAACATATCCAGTTATCAATGCAATATTAAAGTACATTCCCATGGCTATTGTCACCTTGGCGTGGGAAGGGATTATGGACCAAACTAAGGTGGTCCTGTCCTCCTGCTATACCAGTAAAATGTCTGCTAGGTAATCTGGAAACCTCAGCATGAGCTAATTTATGGTTAAAATTGTTTTATTGGATGTTGTTGCAACCAGTAACAATACACTCGTAACCACTGGCCGGCGAGCATGAGCTGATTTAGAGAGGAGAACCCACGCAGCCATACGGGGAATACTTGAATGGGTGTGTGAAACTGGAGTGCAAAGCCCATAGTAAAAGAGGTATTGGATCCTGGAATAATAGACTAATCCTCCAAGTAAAAAGGCAAGGAAGCTGGGAAACCAACTTAAGCCTTTTTTTTTTTTTTTGTTACAGCAGAGCTCCTAAGCCTAGGGGGACCAGAGGACCTGCCCCACTCTTGAAAGCCTTTGGCAGCAAGCTGCTGACCAGGAAAAGGGAAATGTCCGTGGCTCCCACAGGACCCTTTGGGAGTAGGTACTCATTTACTGAGGCCAGGGACCCCAAACCTGGTGCCCCTAGAAGAGGAGTTATGCCTCAGCAGTACAGGGAGTTCTTACTCCGCTTAGCACAGGACATCACCTTAGCCAGGCATCTTGCCATACTAAAACTTGAAGTAGATTAGCCACCCACTTCTATTGGCCAGGTAAATCCCAGAAAGTGAAGGCGTTTTTCAGCTCTTGTTACCTGTCAAACCATTAATGTGAAGGGTAGCATACCCTTAATCCCAATTCCTGCATCAGGGAATAGATTTATACTGGCGGTAGTTGACCATACCACAAGGAATCCAGAAGCAATTCCCCTTAGGGCTGCCACTGCGCCAGAGCCCTAGAGTATTTTTACTAGTGGGTTTTCCTAAGGTGGTGGTTTCAGACAGAGGTAGTTACTTTGTCTGCTTACCTCAAAGATTGAATGTGGTGTGACTTAGCAGTTGACTACCCTATATCACACACAAACCAATGGTCTGGTGGAGATTCAAGAAGACCATGAAAGGTATAATCAAGGGACTCCCTGACCAACTCGGAAGTAGATGGGATGTCCTTTTACCATGCCTGCTTTTCGCATACAGAAATGCCACACTTATCCCCTACAGAAACGAATGGGCTTTAGTCCCTTTGAACCTCTGTTTGTTCATACTTTTAGTGGACCACTGAGTCTAGTGAGGGAAGGCTGGGCGAAACCCCTCCAAAAGCCCAAACTAGATATTATGGATTATGTGCTTCGCCTTCATTTCAGGATGGCTGAGTACATGGAAAAAGTAAATAAAAACCTTGAAGCAAGTAAAGTGCTACAGAAGCAATGGTCTGACCACAAGGCTGCACAGCTTTAGTTTCAGCCAGGACTGAAGTTATGGGGGGTTTGGAAGAGCCTGTTACACCTAGGGCCCTCCAGGACAAGTGGACAGGTCCCTATCCTGGAGAGAAAAGGAGAGGCCACCTACTTCGTTGACCTAGGCAATTGCAGGAGCCCTCTCGTGGTCATCCATGTCAACTGCCTAAAACCTTTTCATGTAATGGCTGATTTGACAATGTTAACTGATGAGGATCAGGAAGAGTGCGAACCACTCCCTGACCTGCTCTCCAACAATCCTAAAGATGGTTCTGTTGAGGGTTGTCTTCTCAGTCACCCTCACTACCCAATAGCAAACCAACTGCAGACCGGTACTGGGGCAGTATGCTGAGCTCTTTACTTTGATCCCTGGTCAGACAACCTAGTGTACGCATGATGTGAACATGGTCAGCCTGTTATTACAAAATTTACAGGCAGTCTGATCAAGTCAAGGAAACTATCGGAGCTGAAGTCTGCAAGATGCTGGAGTTAGGGGGCGTGTGGATTGAACCTCTGAAAGTCTCTGGGCCTGCCCATTGGTCTTAGTCCCCAATCCTAATTCCATGCGTGGTAAACCAGAGCAGAGGTACTGTTGACCGTTTTAGTCTCAATGCTGTCATTAAGACAGATGCCCGCTTTATTCCAAGGGCTGATGAACTCATTGACAGGTTAGGCGCCTCCAAATTTCTTAGTACTTTTGATTTAACTTCCGGGTACTGACAGATTGGGCTGACCCCGGATTAAAAGAGAAATCTGCATTCTCGACCCCAGGTGGAAATTACCAGTTTACTGTAATGCTCTCTGGTTGCAAGAATGCCCCTGCCACCTTCCAAAGGTTGGTGTACCAAGTCCTGGCTGGGCTGGCGTCTTTTAGTGCAGATTATTTTTTTTAACCATTTTTAATTTTTTTGATTAGTGCAGGCTGTTAAATCAATGGCAGTATTTAGTTGCCAGTGACATTGCAGTACATGTTTTATATATGCATCAAACACTACAGGAGGTATTGGTTCAATAAATTCATAACAAGTCAACAAACTTGAACTGGTATAAGTGCAACTGGCATGTCATATCAATCACAGATTTTCTAGTTTACTAAATGATATATAGGAATGGCAACATTTGTTAGGTTGGGGGGCGGGTGTCAAGGAAAAGGGGGGTCGTACAGTGATCTAGAATAGGTGGTAAAGGCAGTATGTCATCTAGTTGGCTTGTAACTGTGATGGTCGAGGGATTGAAGAATCATGGTGATGGGCAGAGATGGACTAGCACTGCGGAGTAGCCTCGACAATAGCCTACAAGATTTTCTCCCTCTGCATGCATTTTGGCCTAATTTAAGCATTGAAGCTGGTCTAGTTAAGCATGGCGGTCTCTGCTCGCCACCAGTGCCGGACAGTTTGGGGGGGGGGGGGTGTGGGGGGGGTGCTGCAGTAGTCCACCTCCAGGGCATCCAGTGAATTCAAGTGCAATCGGCTCTATAGAGATCTACCGTCCACCACCGTAGAATTAATGCAGTCCCGAGAAAGCACCACTATGTGTGCCTCCCATTCTGTAGGTCTAGATGTGGTTGTGCCCCAATTCTCTGCCATGTATCGAGACACCTGAGATGTGTCCCGAAAGGCAATGTCCTCAAGCACGGCTGGCTGAAGGCATCGGGTAGAGACCGGTTTATTGCAGCATATCTTTATTATTGTCTATAGCTCAACTTGGCAAGATGACCTGTTTCACCTTGAAGGTCCTTGAGGCCCCGCAGACTCAGGACTCACTAATAAAGCTAGCAAATGTCAGGGCATGGCTTAGTTGTATACGGGGGCCACCTAGTAGGTGGAGGCTAACTTAAACCCTTATAGCCCAAGATCTAAACTTTTCTGGACTGTGACGCTCCAACCATTCACTCTAGTCAGGGCAGTCCATGGCTTGACTGGGTACTATAGGAGGTTTGTGAAATGGTATGGCACCAATGTGACACCACTCACTGAATTGACCTCCAACAAACAACCCAAGAAAGTACAGTGGACCGTGAGATGTTGGAAGGCTTTTGACACACTGAAGGAAGCAATGTGCTCCGCACCCATTCTAAAAGCTCCATATTGTGCAAAGCAGTTCATTATGCAGGCAGACGCCTTTAAGCATGGGATAGGAGCAGTCCTATCACAGACCAGTGATGATGGTAGGACCAGCATGTTGATTTTATTAGCAGGCGGTTACTCCCCAGAGAAAAGCATTGTACGGCATTTGAGAGGGAAGCCTTTGTGGTTTGGTCCATGAAGACCATATGTTTGCTGCTTGAGTCGTCGTACAAACTAACCACAGGCCTCACAGATGGCTGATTTCATGCATGATATGGTGCAAACTATTTTGATAACACGACATGGGACCCTTGTATGCTATGCCCATGCGCACTGCATATACTATATTTGTCACCCCCTACAGCAGGCCTTTAAAGCCCTAAGGCAGGGTGCATTATATTATGTGAGGACAGATCTGCATGAGCAGAGATGCCCCTGTGATGTTTGGTTTCATTGCCACGACATTGCAAGTGATCAGGAAGCCATCTTAAGGATATGTACTGGGCACTGGAAATTGCGAGTTGCTCAACACGTCGTCCCTGAAAATAATGGTGTTTGGTATCAAACAGCATCTTAATCCACACTGATGCCAGTGTTTGATTTATTATGACACACACCCAGAGGGCACCTTAGATGGACCTCCTGAAATCTACTAGTCCTTTAGTGTGCTGGCTGACTGGACACGTACATCCTGCCACCACTGTATAGTTTCTGACCCCCTGCTCGGGAGAGCAAACACTCTGAGGTAAAGAACTATGCATGTCCAGGAGAGGGTGATTACACCGCCTCAGCATGATAGCTTACGAATTAGCATATAAAGGCTAAAGGCTTCAAAGCCTCCGATGCCTTTGATATGTGGCCCGACTTTCTCCAGACGGAGAGTGCCACTCTCTGCTCTGGAGCCCATTTGGCACCAGAGCCGGTGGGAAAATTAGTCAGCCATTTTGCACTGTCAGCCTTGGCACACTCCTAAAGTGGGGCCACCTGAAGTGAACACTCAAAGGATTTCACCATCTTGTTTTTTTGGTGAAAGAAGGAATTGTTGGTCAGGTTTATATCCACTCAACAGGAAGTGGTTTTATAGGGTGTGTAATTACCTCCGGGGTAGGTAGCCCATTGGCTGCTACATTACACTCCCCTTAACGCTTCTAAAATCAGTATCCCCAGGATCTCCGATTTTGTCTTCTGCGAACCGAAGGAATGACTAAAAAGACCCAAAGTTGTAAGAACAGAGGTCCTGTACAGAGTTTGGCGCCAAACCCATCCTGACTGCTTGCACCGTGATAAGACCAACTTGTCCAGAAGCTATAAAGTCTCCTCATTCCCTTGGAGGACTTTTCTTAACTTCAACAACTAAGCAGCATCTCTCCTGCATTTGCAGGCATCAACTGTATCTACCCTGTACTTAGCCATCAGGCCTACTGAGGAGCACCTCCCCAGGAAGGGGTTGTCATGAGTCCAGGAGGCCAGTCCTGTGGCTTCCACCAAGTCGCGAGATGCTTACCCCCTACCAAAGCCTCACTGCACAAATACCCTGGGTACCTTCGCCCTTGCAACTATAAATGCTTTTTGCGTGTCAAGACTGGACACTGCCAATGCCGACCTTCCGTCGAGCGACTTCAGGATCAAAAAGATCTTCTTACGGAGTGTGCCTGCTGTCTTTTCTCCTTCTCTGGGCGCCCAAGCCAAGTGAGAGCCTCCACAAACAGCATCCCACTGAATAAAACATTGCTCCCCCACCCCGTCCAGCCCTGCTTCATGCAAAGCTGGGTTTCTGTGCTCAAGAGCCGAGCCCCCCCCCCCCCCCGGGGTTCTGATCTGATGGTCTTGACCCAGATTCACCCCCCCCCCCCACCCCGCCTTCCTTTTTTAGATACTTCTCTATTGACTTCAGTGTTTATTGCTCTAGGCTACCAGCTCGACTAGCCCCTCTACGTCCAGACTCCCCAGGGCAGGTAAACCAAACTGCTTTTGGTTATTTGGACCCTGTCCCCATGGCATCTCAAGTCTCAAAAGGCCTCCTCTAGAACCCCTTCAAAGTGCATGCAGTGTGTTTCTCCCATTGGATAACATTAGTGTTCGAGGCTCAGACCGCAAGACTAAAACTATTTTTTTGCTAATGGTACAAAAATCTAGAACTACAAAAGTACTTTACTGATTTCTATGATCTTGGTGTCTAAAATGATATAGAAAATCTATTATTTTTCTAAATTGGTCTCGAGTTTCTTCCAAGTGTCATTTATTGACTGTGTACAACAAATGCTTAACACTACCCTCTGATAAGCCTAAGCTGCTCGACCACACTACCAGAAATAGAGCACTTGGGTTTATTAATTTAAGCCCTGTAAACCAATATGTTGTCAGTACTTTTTGCATGGTGTGCCCTTACATTTGTTCTACCACATAAAAAGCCAGCTTCCTACAAAGAAGTCTTTAACTAATGAAGGAGTCAGTCATGGGGAATTGTCAGTATCATTTATTCTGCTCCTGCTGCAGCCGTGGAGTCTGAGCATTCCACAGAGAATCTGCTTAAGTTTACAAATTGCTCCGTTTATATACATTTGTAGTTGCAAAGGAAATGGTGAAAAACCATGATCTCAACAAAAGTATCATGAAACACAAAGGTCCTTGAATTGCAGCTGTAACCGGACAATTTCAGACTGCTTGCTATATTTCATTAAAAGTTGAATGGATTCCTTCCTTTCTCATAATGTCTGGTTACACTTTAGATTAACCATTATTCACGGACGTTGACATCACAATGGCGAGTTTGTAGTATTTATAACTAATCTTATGAGAGCATCTGTACAGAGTCGTCTTCTTTACCGGCTTCCAGGCTCTGGTGACAGTTTACAAAACCAAATCCGAGATAGATGCTTTGTTTTAGTGATCTTTGAACAGGAACGAAAACGTTCTGCAGTTGAAGCTTTTCCGTTGGCTCACAATTTAATGAATCTTTTCATGAACCCAACTGCACTCGACTAAACTAGATAAACCTGTTTGTCCCGGAAATACGTTCATGTAAAGGGTACAAAAGAGAAAAAAGCTATATTGAAATGGTCAGTCAGTCCTCCCTTTGAATTCCTTTTTACACTGACATTCACTCTTTATGCATTAGCTGCATGATTTCATGCTGATCGGGTTGATCTGGGACATCTTGGCTTTACTTGCAGTAACCAAAGGCTTAGTGATACATGCAGGTGATATATTTATGAGAATACATACTTTTACCAATATTGCCAAGCAAATAAATAGTGCTTTCAATAACTATGAACCCCAAGACCCAAAGAAGGAACCCAAATTATCCCAGAAAGTTTCTTCGGTTGCCTCATGCACTTTGATGCCTAATATCATGCATAATTTTCAACACTTGATTCACACTCGGTGCATTATCTGGAATGTAAAGGAAACAATCTGTTTTAATCATCCTACAGACTCCACCCTTCTCAGCTAATGTCTAAAACCAACTTTCTTTTTAAATTCAACAGTGGTCCTCCTAGCACCCATTTTTGCAGCCAGTAATCTACCCAGTATTTGTCTGGAATTAAGGGCTACCCACGATCTGTATTATCCTTTTCCCTAGGTCACTGGCTTCTTGATCTGTTGTATCCATCCAGTCTATTCTTTCCTGTAAGTATGGAATTAGGGCTGAACAATGTAGGTTTTCGTAAAAAAAAAATTGTTATATGATGGGTAATATCCATCCTGTGTTTCAGGAACCAAGTTAATCTTTTGGCAACCAGGTGTATGATCTTTTCTCACCTTTATAAAGGGCACTTTCTTCCTCATGTAACTGGGGTGACCTAAAGAAGAGGTGTTTCTTACGTTAAAGTACTGTTCACTATCTCCCACTGATTCTCTAACTTAGTCCACTAAACAGATGCTCCCCTTTAATCTTAGTGTTGTATATCAATGGGGTAACTTGACGGACCACTGGACCCGGGTAAATTGTGGTACATAAATGCCAGTGGAAAACATTTGCATGACATAGAAACACAGGAAAAGCTCTTTATCTCGCAAAAGTATCAGACACCACCATTAAATTATGCCAACAATGGGTGTGATTTCATTTCATCACATAGTAGGATTAAATCAAATCGCAGAGCTCAATTAAACAGTGAGCATATTTGAGTAAAAAGGTGCACAGCAAGGGGGAGTGGATAGTGCTTGGGAAGGATTTGGGAAAAGTGGTGTGACACAGGAAGGTAGTGCCATATATACATCAGCAATACATATTTACAACCTATCCAGCCAAATGTATGGCACGCACATGTATAACAAATCAAGTTATTTAGATGCAGATATAGAATCTGTCATCTGTTTGACAATTGAAACAGTTATTGTCGACGTTTCGACCCCTATATGAAACGGGAAACTTTGCGCCTTGAGGGCGGGGTCTTCGTCGGGACCGAAGTGAAGGGAAATGTGAGGCAACAATAGGGGGCAGCGAGATGGCTTCAGACTGAAGGATAGAAGATCTGGGCAGTTAGGCCCAGTTAATGTGAATGGATGAGATGAGGGACTCTGAGTAAGTCCACTCTTTCAAGACTGTTGGTTGGAGTCGGACGATTGCCTTATAGGGCTTGGACGCAAGTTATATCTGGGCTTGTCAATATGCCCTGCTTGGGGTAGATCTGATGTGTGCTCTGCCTATTGGTGCAGGCATGCTCTACATATGGCTGGGGTGTATCCAGATTATATTACCCTGGCATTCCACAGCTGTGCTATTAATTAGCAGGACCTGGGTGGGGCTCTTCCATCTCTGCTAAAGACCATTGTTGTGCTGGAAGTTTTTAGCAAATAACCAGTCTCCGGGCTGGAGAACATGTCCTTCATTCGTGGAGGATATGGGCAGGGCGTCTTTCACCTGATTGTACAAAAGAGTCTTTTAATCTGCACAATGCACTAGTGTCTGGGCATTGTATACCCAGTGTGCATGATAGCATTTCCTTGGGGAGCCCCCCATATCGCCATCAATCTGCCAGTCACAATCACATGAGGGCTTATTTCAGTGGTGGTATTTGTATATATATCAGTTCAGTTTCTGTACAAATTTGCAATTTAAAAAAAAAATTTTTTTATTGGCATTTGACCAAATACAAAAACTGTATTGTATAACAGGCCAGTTCGTTATTACATCAAAATGGATTATAGCTCAATGTCAGTTTATACATTGAAATGCAAAGCTATACGTGGTCTCGTCAAGCAAAAGTCTTAAATACATAACAGTACTAATCCCATACATGAAGCTTCTCCTCGATGGTAGTTTGCGAAACCAAAAATGCAGTCCGCACAGCATAACCAATATCTCTTGGGGCAGTTGAACCCTGTAGAGTTCACAGCTCATGCCACAGGGTGCGATGGTCTAGGGGTCGCACCCAGGATTGCGTTGCCTGCAGGTTAGACCCTAACTAAGGTTCATCACGCGCAGTCTCACCTAGAGCTTCTCCAGCCAATTCGCTCTAGTCTCCTTAACTACGTCAGAAAAGGGTCCCAGATATCCCGAGGTCGTGAGGTAAGGGCACCAATTCCCAGAATGTACTCAGCTGCTCATTACCATAGGTGACATCTGCAGGCCACCTCTTAAACACTGGCACCCTCCTTCTCCCCCAATGTACCGCCACTTGCCGTTTCGCTTAGAGTAAAAGCAGGGCATGTAATTTGCGCAGTTTGGGCAGGGTGTCTTTAACATAGCCCAGTAAGCCTAAAAGAGGCAATGGAACATCCGGTACCCCAATAATTGAACTAATCGAGGTGACATTTTTGACCAATACTCAACAAGCATAGGGCAGTCCAAAGCCATATGCAAAAATGTAGCGGGGGAATATCTGCAGGGCCAACAACTATCGTCTTCTTTTAACCCCATGCGATGCAGGCTGATGGGTGTTCTATAAAATCTATTTAAATATTTAAAATGGATCAGGCGGAGTCTGTAGTTGGGTAATGGCTCAGTCAGTTGTCCGCAACAAAAATCCCACTGTCCCTTGGTTAATGGGGTGGGAAGATCTGCGTTCCAATTTTGAAAGGATTTGGACTCCACCACCGGAGCTGTGTTTTGCATGTGTGTGTATATAAACGTGTAATCAGTTTGCGCGGGGAGGGAAATTTCAATAGATTTTCCAGTGCGTGAAGTTGTGGAGGGGCCGCTGGGAAATCCCTAGACAGCGCACGACATGTAGCACGCTACTTATGATATAGGAATAGCTCAGAAAAGGGTACCGTCTGGCCTTCCTCTGCCGACGGGGGCAGTCTGAATTCATTGTCGGGGAATATATCGTCAAATGTGCGCAGTTGTAATTTCTGCGTTAGGTGCTTACCAACCCAGTCTCCAAGACAGGGCATCATAGGATTCTGTGCTAATGGGATGGAGGGGGCATACAGCAACGGGCTCTTCGCCCGTTTTCGCAACTCCTCCCAGGCCCACTGCAGCATGCCAGCAGTATCAACTTCTCCATGTGGGCGCCGTGACGACTTGTAGATTGCAATTCGTAGTGGGATAGGTGCAACCGTGTCAATCTCCACTGCGACATGGGGCTGGAATGGCCTGGGGTGTACCCCAAAGTGTAAAAACTGTGCCTGGGCACACTGCATAAAGATGCATGTCCGGAGCGCCCAATCCGCCCTGTCGCAGCGGAAGCGTGAGCATGTCCCAAGAGACCCGCGCCTGCCCACCCGCCCAAGTCAACGATATTAAGTGCGATTTAAGAGTGTTAAAGAAATGTGTTGTGAGTGGGATCGGGATATTTACAAAGAGATATAAGAATTTGGGTAGGATGACCATTTTTGCCAATGCTATCCGCCCAGCTAAGGAGTGGTAGTTTAGACCAGATCCTGACCTTCTCCTCCAACCATTCAGTCGCACGTCCATAATTGATTCCATATTGCCTGTGTGTCCCGACTGATCCATATGCCCACGTATTTTACCTCTTCAGCCTCCCATTTCAGGGGGTATTCAGAGTGCACCTGCGACGTGCAATCGGTTAGTGGGAATATCACTGATTTTGCCCAGTTTATAGAGATCCCAGAGATTCCTCCAAACCGGTTTAATTCCCTCAAAACTGGGTCGAGGTTTACCTCTGGGTTGAGCAAATATAGTCACGTCATCGGCATATAGAGAGATTAGTAGACTCCTGGAGCTAAGCCCTATGCCCCTCGCAGTGTGGTGTTGCCGGATGCGAGCAGCCAGTGGCTCCATCGCGAAGGCGAACCGGAGTGGGGAGAGAGGGCATCCCTGCCTTGTGCTGCGCGATATGGGGAAGGGATCAGATAACATTCCATTTACCCTGATTTGGGCCCTGGACGAGGTTTACAACAACCGTATCAAATTAAGTAGAAGGGGGCTAAAGCCCATGCGGCCTAGTATAGCAAACAGATATGGCCACTCGAGTGTATCGAAGGCCTTAGTTGCGTCCAGAAAGACCACTGCGGCGCGTAAATCAGGGTGCAAATAGTGCAGGATTGAGAATATAGTGCGCAGGTTATGAGATGTGGATCTCCCAGGGGTGAACCCTGATTGATCCGGAAGTGCAACCATAGGGATCAATGGTTGTATTCGATTGGCAAATAACTTAGCTTGTATTTTGGCATCAACATTTATCAGCGATAGAGGCCGATATGAATGCACTTCCGAGTCTGGCTTCCCCGGCTTTAATAGTGATTATGGCTTCCCTCATGAACGCAGGCAGTACCCCTACCTCCAATGCTTCCTTATATACCGCCAGTAACCTAGGTGCTAGCTCGTCAACGTATGCCTTATAAAAGGAGGTAGTTAGGCCATCAGGGCCAGGGGCTTTATCAAGTGGCATGCTTTTTATTACCTGGGCAACATCCTCTACGGTGAACGGGAGGTCCATATATTGCCTGTGGGTGTTATGAAACCAGACTAGGGCAATCGAGTCCATAAAGGATTGCACTCCCTCCAGGCACGTGTCTTGGGTAGCAGTATATAACCCCGAATAGAATTTTAAGAACACATTTAAAATGTCCTCCTGACCCCTGATTACTGTGTCCGGTGCAGTGTGTATTTCATGAATAAAAGTAGTGGACCTGGGCGGCCTAATCATACCCGTTAGTGTGCCCCGGCCTATCTCCCTCTCCATAGCGCCTCGCCGCCACGTATTTTCCAAGGAAGATAACCTCCCGCTATGCTTCTTCAGAGAATTCAATTAGCTTGGCCTTCAGGAGGCCAGCCGTACCCGGGTCCGCATTGGAATAGAATTCCTCCTCAAGTTCTCTAATTTCGGCCTCTAGGGAGGCCAGCGTTCCCCTAAGCTTTCAACACCCCTGCTTGTCTTTCAATACATTTACCTCTGATCACGACTTTGAATGCCCCCCAGAGGGAGGCCACAGTGTCCACAGATCCAGTTTTTAAGTCAAAATATTCGTGTATGTCAGACCTGATCTCCTCCCTAAACGCTCCGTCGAGCAGAGCATGCGGGGGGAGACGCCAGGTGAAGGCACGCGGGAGTGAGCCAGGTACTAGTAATTTCAACAAACAAGGGGCACGATCTGAGAAGGTGTGAGGCATGTGCAATACATCTAATGACCAAGAGGCAACATCACGGGACTCCAGCTAAAAGTCCAAGCGGGACCATGCACTATGATCAGATATGCAGGTGCTCTCCCTAAGCAATGGTTTCCTTTCGCGCCAGATATCTACCAAGTCACCATCAGAGATTATAGCCTTTAGGGCGGCGCCAGCTGCAGGATGTAAAGAGCGAGGAAGTTCCCTGCCTATCCAATTCGTCATTCAGCACAGCGTTAAAATCTCCACCCCACAGTATCGTACTGCAACCGGTAGCTCTCACTCTCATCCAGACATCAGTAAAAAATTCGGGAGAGTCCACATTAGGGCCATAGACAGCCACAATAGCCATAGAGACCCCACACAACGAGCCAAACAAAATGGTATAACGCCCCTCTGGGTCAATTCGCACCAATCTCTCCTTCCAATCCAGCCCCCGTTTAATAAGCACAGCCACACCACGTGCATAATTGGAGTTTACAGACTAATAGACACTTCCCCAACTCTTATGGCGTATTCTAGTGGAATGTGTGTCATTCAAGTGAGTCTCCTGCAACAAACCAATATCTATATGTCTAGAAAGGTAGGCATGTACTAATCTTGATTTCCTACCATCGTTGAGGCCACGAATGTTCCAAATAATGTAATTTAGTACATTAGTGAGGTCGCAAGTGCCAAACAACCCCTAGCCTAAAATGAATAGTGCTGACGAGCGCAGATCCAGCAATGAAGTCCACAAGACATCCAAGGAGCGACCTACAGACTGGCAAAACCCCACAAAACATCCCCCACCCACTCTAACCCCCAAATCAGGTTGCAGAATACCCACTCTAGAAAAACAAAACCACAACGTGAGCTTTTCAAAACAGGGAAGTCTCCCATGGGGGCGCAGTAGCACCGGCAAACCACCTCGTTAACACAAGGTGGCCAGGAATACTGCGGGTGAAGCTGCATGCCCTGGCGTAAGACAACACACTACATGTAATAACATATTTGAAAGCGACAGATCGTGCAGCAGCCACCCAAACATCATATCTGTGTCTATATTATCGTTATCTAAGGGAAGAACTCAGCCAAGCATATGATACCCATATCAGTCATTGTCACTGAGGCAGTCTCCTGCAGCCTGAGCGTCCCCCCGAGCTCCTTTATTCTTCTTACTCCCTACGTGCTTGGCAAATTTTAAAGCCGATTTCGAGTCAGTAAAAAAGTGGGTAGCTCCATCAAAGAACACTTTCAATTTGACCGGATATAGTAGGGAGTATGGAATCTGTGCCTGCAACAAGATACATATTTGCAAAATTGGGTTGAATGATACCATTCCCCATCTCTACTGCATCCGCTGCTTGCGGATAGTACACATAAAATGACTTTTGCTTTATCACCAGGTCCTTACATATCCACTCCACTACTTTATTCACAAAGTGTTGACTGTTATCTTAAGAAATCCTGTGTGGGACCCTGAATCTCTTCAGCAAACACATAACCACTATCTGCATCATTCTTCTTAGTAGCGTAGGCCTCAACCCAGCCAGAGAACAAACAGGCCTCCCCACCAGTGCATACTGAAATGTGTGCGTTGGTGGGCACTCAACAAAGTCCATTTGTAAATGATCAAAAGGCTCCTCAAGAGCTTGAAAGTGTCCTGATGATGTGGGTGTTCCCTTACCTCTGATACAGTCCACATGTAATACAGTACTTGCAGGTGGCCTCCATTGTATACAAAGTTCTTATTCTACCAAAACTGTGAAAATATCTACACATGGCATCGTGTCCCTAATGTGCAGAACCATGAATGGTAAGAGCCAATTTATACACCAAAGCTTTAAGCAACCTAATCATTTTGTTAGGTCCTACCCAAATCCCATCACCCTCGGTATCCTCCTTTTGCCATTCAATCTTATCTTCATCAGTTGTATTCGTTTGTAAAAACAAAAAATGGAATTCATGTTTATATTGCATTCTGCATGTAACATAGCTCTGGTTCAGTAACATACGTAGTACATTTCTCAGCTAAGACAGTAGTTTTAGCAGTTTATTCAGCAAAATTGTTACATCAACATAAGACATTGGTCACTTTTTGATGGGCAGCACATTTAATAATTGCTAAAGCCTTGGGCAAAGCCAGAGCTTTGAGTAGGTGCACAACTATGGTCCCATGTTTTATTTTAGCACTGCTAGAGATCAGAAATTCTTTCCTCCCAAAATCGTATGCAACCCAAAAGCCATATTGACTGTCAGTACAGATGTTCACTGTCAAATCTACTCGATTCACAAGCTTGAGTGATGTCTATTATTTCTGCTGCTTGTGCGGATAATTGTGATTTTTGTCTTGCCGCTACTACACTTTGCAATAGTTATAGCATTAGCCGCTCTAGCTTGCATCTCATCAATAAAACGTTATCTGCCATATAAGTTCTGCCTTCAGTGTGTTCTGTCACCAAAATACATTCTCATTTGATCCTTAGAACAGGCAAAGTAATCAGTGTGGTTTGGTTCAACGAAGTACACCGATGCAAAGTAATATTGTCAGCCGACAGTAAAATCCGTTCATATCTAGTCAGTCTTGCATTAGTTAGGTGCTGCATATGTAGTTTATTCAGCAGTGTATCAACAGAATGAGGAACATGTATGTTATAAAGATGAATGATGTACAGACTCCAAGGCAGGTGAGTCCAGTTATCTTTATTACTGATCATCCACTCTCCATCTCACAGGATGGTACACCAACATTCTAACTTGAGCTCCCTGGGAGGGACTAACAACTGGGGACTGGCAGGGGGAGCGGAGCGAACCATTGCAGGGATAATACACATGTACATTATAAACACATGCTTGTTAACTTAAACACATACTATTAAATTACAACAATATACATTGAATTTATTTCCCAAAATGAAACTTCATTTGTTCTACCGAAGCTACTGCTGCCCTCAGACATTTGGGAAGGGCTCTGGCTAGAGGGTCTAATATTGCAGACAGATATGCACAAGACCTATCCGTCTCTTCCCTTAGCCACTGCACCGTTTGATCAGTTTTAACCTTTGCCCACAGTTTTAAATGTATAAATATGGGAAACATGGCATCAAGGTCTTTCTTGTCAGATCAACTAATTTCAATATCTGTTCTACCATCGAATACCTTGTCAAGGCTCTCTTGTAAATTAGGATAATCTTTAGTAAAAGCATATAAGTCCTTCTTGGTCAAGGGGGGTACAACCTCCTAATGGAATGTCTGTTGCCGTTCCTGGGACTTTCCTCATAGGAAAAACCTTACTAGGGGTACTGTCAGGCTGTACTGTATTACTGTTTTGCAGTTTAGTGGGTGTCTATTCTTATTTTGCACTGATATTGAAGCACTGGTCACTTTAACCCTCGGTACGACCCTATTAATGAGGGTTGTAATAAAGTATTACCCTGAGCAATTCGGTGTTACATGCTTCTTTTCAACATTACTTTTTAGGTCGAGCCTAGTGTTGCAGCGCATGCGCTGCACACTTTGCGAGGCATGTTGTATTAGGGTATGTTTTAGAAGTGGTGTGAAGCCCCGCCCATATTTTTCATTGGCTGGCGTCCTCGTCCATGGTAAATGCTGGCTTTTGATTGATAATGAGGCTTCTTAGCCCCTCCTGGTTACCTCCCTTTCACCTTTTGGGACCACCCATCAGGACTGGATCTTTTACTTGCGGTGTTACACTGACTCTTATTAGTCGGTAGCACTTTTCCCCCCCGTTTGCCTTTAAAGTGAAAGCGCGATACAGATGTTATTGGGATGAAATTCTAAAGAGATGCTTGTTTTAAATGTAAAAGCGAAAGCACGGTGCGTTGTGTGTAACCTGACCCATGAGGAATGCAGCTGCCACCCTGCATGCCGCTGCTTGCTCCCGAGAGCAAAACGCAGTGGGAGTGAACATTAAAAAAAAGGTGGGACATGCACCCGCCTTTAGCCATTTGCGTTCATTCATTAGTGAAAGACGCACGCAAAAGTCATTCCTATGTGTGGGATGAGTCAGACCTCCACGGAGTAGTTTAGAGTGCTTACAAGAAGCCTCGCAGAGCAGCGCATGCTCACTGGCTCAGGCTCAACCTAAAAAGAAACTAATAACTAAGTAAAAGTATAGGAGAAGAAAAGATCAAACAGATCAGAGCAATAAAGAGTACGTCTGAGAGTCTAGATAGTATTTTACTCCTCCTTAACTATTGCTTGTGGTTAAGTGGGTATGTGGAAGGGGAATATCTTATAGAAAGTGTCTGTACAATGATCATGGAGGTTTATGTGTAGTAAAGTATGCATCTAGTCTATGCCACATGTCTGGTAGAGGGTTTCCAGGGAGGGTTTTGAAGAGCGATACTGTCTGCACCCCTGAGGTGAGTAATCCAGTTCATCGAGCATTTGTATGATGCCTTGTCAGTGTTCTTCCAATAATTCAGGACCATTTTTATTGTGGATGTTAATAGGTCCAATAGGGCCTTGTCTGCGTAATTTAGTGTATCCGTATCAAGACAGCGGATTGTTAAAGTGAAGAGATCTCTTAACTTACAATTAAATAGTTTTGATAAAAAGCAAAAACATTGTCCCAAAATATCCATTCAGCTTTGTAGTGCAAGATAAGGTGGGCTAAATCGACTGTTTCTTCCTTACAGTTCCAGCAAAGAGGGTAATCGCAGAGATATTGAGTGCAGACGAGCCGGTGTCCAGAAGGCTTTATGTAGGAGCCATAATTTTTTTTGAGATCAGACAAGATATTTTATTACGTGTAATAGAACTCCATTTTTGAGACCATTTAGCCTCCAGTAGCGGGTTAGAGGAATGTAGCTCCCAGAAAACAATAAGGTTTTTTATAGAGTTGAGTTTTTAGGGCGGAGTGGTTTGTAAATAAGTGATAGTTGGTGGCCTAGCTTGTTGATCTTCGTTACGAAGTTCAGTAAGGATGGAGGTGAGTTGTAGAAATTGGCTTTTGACAGTGTTGCTCTAACCTTTAGAAAGTTGTAAAATTCCATGTTGTCTAAATTCTAACTAGATTGGAGTTCCTTAAAGGTAATTGGGTAGGAGAAGCTTTCTAGCTGTTGGGGGAAGATCACTTTGTTACTCCAGGCATCATAGTGTAAAGTTTTCCCCTTGTATAACATGTTACGGTTGTTCCATATGGATTCCAACTTGGAGCGCTTTATAATTGAGTTTCTTATCTCATTTTAGCAATGCTGCTTGTGTGTTTTTGAAATTCGATTTTGATCTAATTAGATTTGTGTGGTCAGAGGTGAGCAGGGCAAGAGGATTAAGATTATCAAGGATAGATTTTTCGACTTCTAGCCATCCTGGAGTATAGTTGATGGGTGGCGAGATCCAGTAGGAGCCCTGTTTTGCCAGGAAGGCCGTTTGGTATGTTTTTAAAAACTGCTACATTGACTCCACCTAGGGATTTGTCCAGCCTTCGTTTTTTAAGTCCAATTCTAGCTTTCATGCCTTGCCATATACATTTTGATAATAGATATCAAGTTTATGGTGCAAGTCTTCTGTTAAGATGAGGGAGCATGTTGATTAAATAAATAATTAATTAGGGGCGTGATCATCTTTGTTTCAGTTCTTCCCCACCAAGTGATACATTTTGGAGACCAAGTGTCTAGAAGCTTCTTAATTTTTTCCACCGTGGTATTTTCGTTGTGGTGTAGTGTCGATTTATATTCTTAACAAATTCTATACCTAAGTATTTTATATATCCCGGCTGCCACGCAAGACCTGAGTTGCCCAAAATCTCTCAGGTGCAATTAAAATTTAGGGGGTTAACCTCAGATTGGTCCCCATTTAGTTTATACCCCCAGTGTATAGAATATTTCCCTATCATTGGCATCCGAGCATTAATTGAGGGACCCGGGTCTTTTTTTTCTATTAGGATATTGTCCGTATAAGTGGCTAATTTAGCTTGAGTATTATTAAAACCTACTGCTTTTATGTCTGTATTCTGTTTGTCTTGTATTAAGGGCTCTAGTGCTAGTAAGAAAAGGGATGGAGAAAGTGGGCAGCCTTGTCTTGTACCTTGTTGGAGAGAGAGAGATTCCGAAAGCGAACCGTTAATTGCAATACGTGCAGTAGGCTTTGAGTAGAGGGACATAACCATATTTATGTAGGGTTCACCTTAGTCAAATGAATGCATGCAGTGTTTTAAGAATGGCTATGAAACCCTGTCAAACGCCTTTACTGCGTCCAGGGTGATTGCTGTTGAAGGGTCTCGTTTAAAAGGTGCATTTTCTAGAACATGACATAGCGGCGGGTGTTGTCGTTGGACATGTGTTTTTTAAGAGAGCCTACTTGTGAGTTACCAAAGTGTTTTCACACCACTATTCCTGTCGTTTCGGCACTCTTGGCCTAGCTTAATTCCTGTAACTAATTTTAGGAGAATCTGTGCAGCATTAGCTTCCTTACTGGCTCCCAGGCCCTCGCTACCTTGGAATCTATGTCTTAGGCATGTAAATCAACCAACCTTTCCATGAACCCATCTGCAATCTTCCAAATTAGATAAATGTTTGTCCCTGTAAAGTGTACAGAAGAGAAAAATTTAAAAGACTGTCTCTTGATGCTTCATTGCTGGTAATTTTTGAGGTATTGGCTGGGTTGTCTATCGTCTTACCTGGATGTATGTATTCTCATGTAATATGTGCAATTAATTTCTGGTCTCTTTTTAACCTTTCATCCAAGACCAAGAGATGTTTTCCGTCAAAGGGCATAAGTAGAATTGATTAGACCTCCAGCTGGAAGGCAGACATTCTGAGCCCTACATGTATCCTGAGCCGAAGGCTTATGTTTGTTTACAGAAAGCTGCAGTGTCTAATGCAAATATTATATCTTTCAGCATGTCCAGCCGCCTCCTGTATTTCTTGCACCAGTTAAATGTTACACCTGTACCAAATAATTCCAGTTGTGTTAATGTGTTCCTCCTTTGTAAGGAGATGGACTCTGCCTGAGAGAATCCTGTTTTCCTACGATTAAGCCACCACAGTCTAGTGAGTTGTAGCCCGTACCAAGGTATTGGTCTTGAAGGGCTAAATTGTATTAGTCTGCCCTTGGAGTTACTGTCCTAGTCTTGACCAGGTTATTTTAACACCTTCGCTGCTAGCCCGACCCCCCCCCCCCCCCCCATGCTAAGCATTTTTTGGGCTATTTGGGGTAGTTCGTGCTTAGGCCCCCTGTAACCTTTTTGACCACATAAGGTATCCATGGCAAATTTGTGTCCTTTTCTTGCAAATCATGGGATTCAGAGCTTGCCGGCCGTCATACCACACCACAGCAACCCCCCCCCCCCCCCCCCCCCCCGATAGAGGAAAAGAAGGAGGAGGGCACACACTCCTCCTGGCGCGTGATGGGGCAGTGGGTGGGCGACACATGGCCCAGCAACACAGCAGGTGTCAGGGAGATGTCTGGTAATGTCTGATGTTGATCGTTAGCCGTTTTCAGACCTTAATTATGCCTAATCGTACCTCTTTGCCGGCTGGCTGCCGAATACACAGTAGGCTGGTGATCCTCTCCGCACCGGCAGCTGATGTAGCAACCACTTCTCTAAATCCCCCACACGTGGCTCCTCTGAACTGCTCTGGCCAGGACAGGACAATCCCCTGGCGTTCTCCCGAAGGCAGCCTTTGTTGTTTGTTTCGGATTGGGCACTTGGTTATTGTTTTTGGTATTGTTGGTATGTTGCTCAGAACTCCACTGCCCACAGCTAACCTGCTGGATTGCCAAATTGCTGCCGACGCTCCAGGCGAGCTAGCAGACGAGACCTGGTGCGAGGGGAGGTGCTGACATCCGTGCCTGTGCTCCCACTCGTTTGGTGCGTCGGAGCCTCCTCGCACGTCGCTGGTGAGCGGGGCGACTCCCCACTTGTGTGCTGTGGGCTACCAGGAGAAGCAGAGGCTGTGGGACTGAGGACAGAACGTTTTTTGGGCAGAGTGCCTCTGTGCTGCTCCGCTGCTCCCGCTCCGCGGTCGGTCGGAAGGAAATCATCTTGCAAATCATGGGTATTCTAAAGGTACCCAGGGTTTGTGGATTCCCCTGGAGGGGACCCAGAAATTAGCCAAAATACACCAAACTTTTTGTTGTTTTGGGAATAAAGTGCTGCAAATGAGTGTCTGGGTTTTACCCCTACAAATGGTATCAAAAAAGGGTTTGTGGGGTGGAAATCAGCATTTTCCCGTCTTTTAGGGAATGACGGAGAACCAAAATTTCATAGTTTTGGCATTTTTCCTGGACAAACTTTATTTTTGCTATTTTTTTGTGCTTTCAACCTCCTTCCAGTTGATGGTAGAAATGGGTATGAAAGCAATAATGGATCCTGGAAAGCTATACATTTTTGAAAAGTAGACAAAATTCTGAATTCAGCAAGGGGTCATTTGTATAGATCCTTCAAGGTTTTTTTTTTTATAGAAACTAGCAGGTAAATATAGGAAAATTTGAAAATTAGTGGGAAAAACAGCCTTGTGTGTCAACGTTTTCACCTGTAACTTCTAATTATGACAGCTCTTTGAAAGCAATATACCATTACATCCGCGGGACCTTACTGGTTGTGGGTATATATAGGACTTGTAGGTTCACCAAGAACCCGATGGACCCAGACCCAAAAACTGAGCAGCAACTTGCAATGATTTATGTAGCGGGTATATAGGAATTACTCTTGGAAAATGTATACATGGAAAAATTGGTATGAAAGACACCTATGTATTTCTGAAATGGGAACAAAATATAGTTTAGAAACAGATATTTGCACATTTCCGAAATTGGAAACAGTCATACTAGCATGAGAATTATCGGTCATTTTTCAAAATGACTTCTTTTTTACACACTGTCTTTCATTTGGAAGGTAGAAATGCATTGAAAGTCAATAGGTAAGAACAGTTGCTTTACAAATCTGAATTACCCTAAGTCTCCCAATAAAAATGGTACCTCACTTGTGTGGGTAGGCATAGTGCCCACGACAGGAAATGGCTCAGCTCAACGTGAGAACCCCACATTTTCACAATGAAAAATGACCCTTTTTTTTGCAAAGTGCCGAGCTGTAGTTTTTGAACCCTGGCACTGCAGGCACCCTGGGAAACCTAGCAAACCTATACATTTTTGAAAACTAGACACCCAGAGGAACACAGGATGGAGTGACTTGACTGGCTCTCACCAGGTTGTTACCCAGAATCCTTTGCAAACTTAAAAGAAATGGCCAAAAAAACATCTTTTCCTCACATTTCTGTTGTGGAAAGTTCTGGAATCTGCGTGGATCCCCAAATTTCCACTCACCCCGCGTTCCCCAAAGTCTTCTGAGAAAAATGGTACCTCACTTGCATGTGTAGGCCTAATGCCTGTGACAGGAAATGGAGCACAACGCAACGTTGACACACCACAATTTCACAGTGAAAAATGATCCTTTTTTGGCAAAGTGCCTAGCTGTAGTTTTTGAACCCTAGCTCTGCCAGCACCCAGGGAAACCTACCAAACCCACATATTTCTGGAAACTAGACACTTGGGGGATTCCAGCGAGGTATGGCTTGCGTGGATCCCCCGTTTCCTTACCCAGAATCCCCTGCAAACCTCAAATTTAGCTGAAATGAATCACTTTTTTCACTCATTTTTCTGTGGGAAAGTTGTGGTATCACCGGGCTGACACAAATTCCCTACCACCCAGCGTTCCCCCGGGTCTCTTGATAAAAACGGTGCCTCACTCGTGTGAGGCCCAAGTGCCCGCGACAGGCAAGGGCCCAAAATTTCTTGAGGCGACGAGTGAGGCAGTTTTTATCGAGAGACCCGGGGGAACGCTGGGTGGTAGGAAATTTGTGTCAGCCCGATGATGCCACAACTTTCCCATAGAAAAATGTGTGAAAAAAGTGATTTTTTTTTTCCAGCTAAATTTGAGGTTTGCAGGGGATTCTGGGTAAGGAAACGGGGGGGGGGGGGGGGCGGGGGGTCCACGCAAGCCATACCTCCCTGGAACTCCCTGAGTGTCTAGTTTTCTGAACTGTGTGGGTTTGGTAGGTTTCCCTAGGTGGCCGCCGGGCACTGGGCCAAAAACCCAGGGGACCCCCCTTGCAAAACCAGGTTATTTTGAGATGGGCAATTTTGATGTCGCCTCACTACGTTTTGGGCCCTTGCCTGTCGCGGGTACTTGGGCCTTCCACGCGAGTGAGGTACCATTTCTTTTGGAATACTTGTAGAAAGGCAGGGGTTAGGAAAGTTGTTGTTTCTTTCTGCAGCGTGGGACAAGGTACACCCTGCTTGAGACAGAAGACCAATATTTCTGCACAAACACCTATACAAGCACACAGACATACTGGTTGGATTTGGCACGAGGGGGAGTGATGGTTCAGTATATACAGTTGTATTAACCAGATATTTCACAAAAATGAAATGCACTGTTAATAATTGAAAGGATGAGAAACTGAACCATTGACTCACAGCTCATGAGCTGTAAAGCCACGACCAGGCACAAACCGCTTTACAGGCCATTCATACACCTTTCATACATGACGCATATAAAACCATTCACACCGCCAGCCGCGGGCCCAGCACATTACAACACTCATACCAGCATACGTCGCCATTCAAGGGTCCATCACTTTCACTTGCCCACATTCCTGACACAGCAACCACACCAGCTCAAGGATTGCGTGGAGTGGCGTTTTGCTAGCAGTGTGTAGTGACCAGGAGCAAGTCACTACTTGCACACGGCCAGCCGAGTGCCAGTCTGCGCACACGGCCAGCCGAGTGCCAGTCTGCGCACACGGCCAGCCGAGTGCCAGTCTGCGCACACGGCCAGCCGAGTGCCAGTCTGCGCACACGGCCAGCCGAGTGCCAGTCTGCGCACACGGCCAGCCGAGTACCAGTCTGCGCACACGGCCATCACATTTAGGATTTTTTATACAAAAAAGAAAACACAAATTGCTAATAGATACAAATCTACTAACACAAAATCTGAAACAAAATACATTGCACTAATGCCAACCTTGAAACAGAATTTTTTTTAACCAATACAGAGCACGCAGTTCACTTTACCACTCATGGATGCTCCCAAAAATTATTTTGCGTGCGGTACAATCTAAAACAAGCAGGCGCACACAGCCCAGGGTTAGGACACTCGGGGCAGTACATACGTCCTTCCGCGTACCTCTTCACCAACAGACTACATCTCCTAGTGTGAAAGTCTTTTGAGGGTGTGGGAGGAATGTGATCAGGAAAGTGGCGATCTTTCAATCGAGCCACATCCTCCACCACTCCAACTCTAGGAACAGTTGCCTGTTCCACAACAAGTCTGCCTATCTCAGACTGCTGAAACTGAACAAAAGTCAACTATGACTCAGGAGAACACTCCTTAAACACAACAAAAGCATTGAAAGTTGCTAAATTGAAGAGATGGATGGCCAACTTCTTATACCAAACATAAGCCTTACGAATAGCAGTGTAAGGTTCCAACCTCTGATCTACTCTATAAACACCACCCATGTGCTTATTGTAGTCTAAAATGCACACAGGTTCGTGCACTTACGCAATCTGACAACAGACAGCCACAAGTGAAGTACTCATCATGGATGGTAGTCCGCATGTACACATCCCTCCTGTCCACAAATTTCACAGCTAGTAGTTCATCACTAGGCAAGGAACTGCACTGTCCCCTCTGAAGATTTTTGCAAACATGCTCTTTTGGATAAACTTTATGGTTAGAGCGGATTGTGCCACAAACAAAAGTGTCCACTTTGAACAATTCCTTAAACAATTGCATAGCAGTGTAGAAGTTATCAAGGTACACATGGTTGCCTCTGTTAAACAGTCCTCTAGCAAGATCCCACACAATTTTCACAAACTCCAAAAGTGGACGGACAACCAGGGGGGGGGGGGGGGGGGGGGGGGGGTCAATAGTGGAATCCCTACCAGTGTACACACGGAACTTAAAAACATATCCTGTCCTACTCTGACAACATATACAGCTTAATTCCATAGCGTGCCCTCTTGCTAGGAATGTACTGCCTAAAAACCAAACGGCCCTTGAACAGAACCAAAGACTTATCAATAGATCTTTCTTTCCCTGGAGTATAGATATCTGAATCGATCTACAAAGTGATCAACAGGACGAATCTTAAAAAGACGTTCACTGTTGGGGTGATCTCGTGGCAACGCCAAAAGATTATCAACAAAATGCAGCATCCGAAGCAAAAGTAAATACCGATCACGAGTCATAACTGCAGGACATATGGCCGTTGCCGTCAAGGGACTGGTAGACCAATATGAAGCCATGGACAGCTTCCTTATCAAACCCATCAATAGTCAAACCCAAAAACGTAATATCTTCCAGATTTGTGGGAGTCCACTGGGTAGCTCTAGAGTGGGGCCGAAGTCTGGCACTGTTGTCCCTCAAAAACTGTTGAGCATACAAATTATTCTGCTCAACAATCTCACCCAAAAATACATCATCCATAAACTGAATAAACTGTAGAGGCAAAATATTTTTACAATCCACACTACACCCTGCATCACCACTAAAGGCAGGCAACACCGACTGCACCATGTTTGGATCAACCCAGAGTCCAGCACTTCCAGTAGGAAGCCTAGCAACCTCAGGCTGCAATCCAGGTGCCTCTTGCACCATCGGCACAGTAGTATCCTCCTCTAAAACAGGCACTTCATCCACACTGAGAGTAGCTTCATCCGCATGAGAGTACCTTCATCATCCGATGATTTCATGTGGAGAGAACTCACTGCTTGAATCTTCCCCAACCTCCTCTCCCTCAAACGCACTGTCAGTCTCGTAATCCTGGTCAGAGGAAGGTTAAAGGAGCATACCAACCACCTGCTGAGCAGTCATTCTACGGCTAGCCATAATGCTTACTACTAAAGGTAACTTGTCAAACGAGTCAACAACAACAAACACTTCGTAAAATAAGTAATAAACAAAATGGGTCTTTATCAGAAAGACCTATATGCTCAAACGATACCACTCACTTGCCAGAAGCAGCTAGACTCGCCACCACCTCCTCTGCACAGACAGTATGGATCAACAATATCCCACTAAAAAAGAAAGAGAAAAGAAAATTACACAAGACAATGCAAAACACATCGCAAAGAATTTCATGCTCAAAACACTAAATATGCTGCCCTTATGACACCACTTGCAAAAAAAAATTAATTCATGCATGACAATACTCATTGGGGTAAACCCAGCAAAAATGTTTTTCTTACCAAAAAAATGCAACTACGGAAAACTGCAGGATAACCACTGCCGAAACCGCAAACAGGAATCAAAAGTTTACACTAGAATAAAAAGGAGGAAAACAAATTACAATCACATATGCAAATAATGCACCAGTCCACACACACTCCACCAGCCAAGCTAAGGGGTAGGTGGGCCTAAGAGTATAAATAAAATATTCACCCCCGTAAAAGGGGAGCAGCCCGTGAGGCCACTCCCCAACACAAAAATTAAATAGCAACCTTGGTGTCTAGTGGCTTCTGCCCCCCCTTGGGCAGATGGGCCTAAAAACATACTGCTATTCTGCCACCCAAAGAGGGCAGAAATTGCCACAATCATCCTCCCATAAAAGGTAGCAATCCTTGCCCAAGGGGCCACTCCCCGCAAACCAATCCCTGGTGGTCTAGTGGGCCCTATTTTTAAAAAATGTCGAGATTCGAGGCTGTTCTGTTACACAGATTTAAAGAAATGTTATAGTAGAAGAGACACACAGCTGTCATGGGGCAAAATTAACTTTGAGGCAGGGTACCATTCTCCCTAATTAATCCGTTCGAAGAGGCAGAGTAATGCTTAACCATGAATGAACTATGCATTTAAACAGATGTTGAAAATTCAGACCTTTCTATGGAAAAAAAGCATGCTGTTCCTGCCTTAAAAAAAAATCACAAACTACTGCTGCAGATTAGATACAACGCAGAACTCTATGGTATGCGGAGAAGAGTGTCGCAATCATCTAGGTCACTGTGCTGGCCTGCTCCCTTCGGACTGGCAACTGTCTCTAGCACATCGCTGCTTAGACTGTGGGCAGTTCTGTGGTCTGCAGTGAGTGACCCCACAGGCTGCAGCTACAGTGTAGAGGCCGAGCAGCAGAACTTATTTTCCCAGCACTGACTCCATTGTTAGGTCAGAGAACGTGGGGTTTAATGTTCCTCCTGGGAGAGATCAGAGATTTGCCCAGTGCAAGTTGACTCACCAGTAGAGTAAAGGGTTAATGTGTCTGCTGCAAAGAACGTGCGTCATGCATATCACAGAACCTAATGTTGCTAAAAGGGATTAATTTGGTTAGAAATGTATTCATTAGCAAGCCCAACCCCAACTACTGTGGTACGCTTTCAATCCTCAGTTGGTGCCCCTCCAGATCAAACACTTAAAATATATTGCAGTTACACAATAATTTTACTGTATGATCAGCTCACAAGGATACTAGATGAATGCCCTTCCATATATGTTCCCCTCATCTTCATTGCTTGATTTTGCTTGCAAGAAAGTGTCACTCAGTCGTTGAATGTCACTCATAATTGCACTGAAATTACGAAAATGTCACACATAGCAATCTGGAACCTTGGCAGCTATGCAATTCCCCAGTAAAAATACCCAGATCGGCATCCCACCGGGGGGGGGGGGGGGGGGGGGGGGGGGGCATGACGAGCTGGACTAGTCATGAGCCACTGTGTGTTGTGAAGAGTCCAGCTCGTCATGAGCATCGACGGGGTTGAAATTCCAAGAGTGAGGTTGCATACAATCTTTAACATGATAAAATATTGGCTAATTTGTTCATTTTCGTAATAAAATGTTGATCCTTCCGCTGGCCCTTCTAACATACCCCGTGCAAGGCCAGACATTTCCCATCACTTCAATACGAAAGAGGCATTCTCATTTAAACAGGTTTTCCCCCTTGAAATTAAGGAAACCACCTTGCCCATAGCATATTTCTAATGCCGGTATTCTACCAAAAAAAAGCTGTGCTGGGAAATGCACATTTCATTTAGTAGATAGTCCTGGTCCGTGCCAGGTTCATCCTGATGCAGATGACTGTCCCTCTTGTTGTAGGTCGGCACTGGGCTCTTTAGGTAATTTATTGAGTTATACTTTATCAAAAACATCTATTAATGAAAATGCCCCCAGAGGTAGATTAATCTCATTTGCCAGAGGGAGTCAATTTTATGATCACCATTTCAGACCAAACATTCCTTTGTGTGTGCCGTTCAGAGGTATAACCTCTTTCTACAAGAAGAGTAGAGGCATGCTAGGTTTTGTAGACTAAAAAGCAAGAGCACTGGTGTGTGGCAAAAAGCTTATGTTTGTGCAGTTTAAATTGGTACTTTTAAATGGAGCTACTTGTAAATCAACTCCACTAAACCTCTAACAGGAAATCTAGACTCTCCAGGAGTTTCACATTCTTGAGAGTCCTTAATCTAATTTGTCCTCAATTGTTGCTTTACTCAATGCTAACATTTGGTCTTTCACCTCAAAGGTGATAAAAGTAGGTAGTAAAATTGATGCAGCCTTCTCCGTTGAAGGTTTTTAGGGGCATATACTTGTTTCCAGAGTTGATATTAGCTGCTCTGTAGTTAAGTTAACTCCACAGATACTTATTAGTTTGATATCGTTGATGGATTTTGAATTTGCTAGCTCAGATTCATACTTTTAAATGGTGTGTAGCTTGGTGAGGGGGGTGGGCATATAGAGATTGTGTACCATCTTTTTTGGTGGTAATGTAAAAGTAAAGGTTTTGATTTTCTCAGTTTAGCTCCTTAGTCTGTTGGGGCAGGGCTGTTGAAGTTTCTGATCAATGTGTTGGGTGGGCTTTAAGTTACTCTTAATAAATTTGGACTCCGAGGTTTAAAGATGGTGTTAAGAGCTGGCTGGGTATTAAACTGTTGAAATGGGCTGAGACCTCTGTTTTCCTGTCATTCACATAGTTATTGAGTGCTCAGGCACCGACGGTTTTACTCTGCCAATATGGGATGGCAGGAGTTAATCAGTGAACCCTGGGGGAGGGGGAGGGGGAGGGGGGGGGGGTCAGAGGGCAACCTAGAAGCTTAGAAATTCCCTTTGTTTTCTAAAGTACTGTGCAAATTGACATAACGAAGTCGAGAACCTCAAAAGTGCCAAAAAGACAAACCGCTCAAAAAGGGTATTTGAATTCGAAGGTCTAGTGGATAGTCCCAAAAGCCCCTGCTGTACAGCAGGTTGTCCACAGCAGCCAATGGGCCCATAGAGACTGGGGGTATAGTGTGGCCAGAGTATACTACAGCTTGTATATTATGCTGGATTTCTAAGTGTTAAACTCTTTCAAAACTACTCAAGCTGTGTAAAAAACTTTTCATATTTTCATTGTCATAAAGAGTCAGTTGAATCGGAGATAAACTTTTGGTGATGAGTTGCGTACCTGAAGAATTTCTCAGCTAGTGTTCTATTTATCATTTTTTGCGACACGCCACTGTGGAAGAACTTGGGTTGCTGTGGTCTAGATTTATTATTTTCAGTTTACTGTTTTTAGTGCATTTGTTCGGTCCTCAGTGTCAGTTAAACTTGGTGTAATTAAGCCATGATTTCCGTTCATCAACATTGTTTTATACTTCCATGTATAGTTAAGCTGTCATCGGCTGAGTAATGTATTCTCTTTTGACAGATACAAGTTGGCGTTCAGAAGCTACCTTTCAATTTACAGTGGAGCGTTTCAGCAGATTAAGTGAATCAGTCCTGAGCCCGCCTTGCTTTGTACGTAACCTTCCGTGGAAGATAATGGTGATGCCTCGATTTTACCCAGATAGACCCCATCAGAAGAGTGCGGGTTTCTTTCTTCAGTGCAACGCTGAATCTGATTCCACGTAAGGACTTCTGTAAAAGGTTACAAAAAATTGACACCGGAGAGTTTTTTTAAAGTAGTGTTTCATTACCATTTTCTCATAGAAATGAGTGTAAGATGGGGCTGTGGTCTTGGCTTTTCCAGATGTATTTATATTGATGTGCTGCTTCAATTTGATTTGTCTTAGTAGTTTAAGTACATGTCTCCATTGGGGACCCCATCTTTGGTGTCTGTTAAAATCACACCTCATAAGCCACTAACAGTTACTTTATGAACACTCCTACATTTGAAATCCGATTGTCAGCTGTAGTGAGATACGCTTCCCTAGTCTCATTCTACATGGGCGCAGCCCCATCATGTTTAACCCCTTTGCTGCCTTAACCTCCTCCACCCAACCCCCCCACCCCTGTGCTAAACCATTTTTTGGCTATTTGGGGTAGTTTGTGCTTAGGCCTCTGTAACTTTTTGACCACAAAGTATCCACACCAAATTGGCGTCATTTTCTTTCAAAATCATGGGGATTCCAAAGATACCCAGGGTTTGTGGATTCCCCTCGAGGGGACCCAGAAATAAGCCAAAATACAGGTACATTTTGTTTTTTGGTGAAAAAGTGCTGCAAAAGAAAGTGTTTGTTCGAGGCATATGAGCTGCAGATCACACACTGAGGATAAGATCGCCATCTGGTGTTGGGCTCGGATGATTGCAGGTTGTTGTTGTCTTCGGAGAAGTCTTTGGTCACGAGGTTGGTGACTCCTCCCCTGGACAACAGTGCGCATGGGCATCCACTCCATCGGCAGATTGTTTTTTTCCGCCATTGGGTTCGGATGAACTTTTTTCCGCTCCAGCAGAAAACTTCCAGCAATCAATTTAACTCTTTAATCTTCATTTCATCGACGTCGACATCAACTCGGACCGGTTCCGGAAGCGGCTGATGGACAGGACACCCTTCAAAAAATGCCCCCAGTGTGGAGCGAAGTTCCCCCACAGTGACCACCACGAGGTTTGCAACCTCTGCCTGTCGCCGGAACACAACGAGTCCACCTGTCCAGCTTGTTCCGCTTTCCGTTCGAAGAAGACCCTCCGGGACCGAAGAGCTCGACGCCATATTATGGCCAAACCAGCTCCAGAACCGGAGGACATCTTTGCTCAAGATGTTCCCGAAGACGACACCGAAGATCTCGAGATCGTGTCCGAAGCCGACGATTCCGATGACCTCATCACTCCAGGGCAGCGTGTGAGTACCACCCCCCCTGCCCCTGCCCCATCCAAAAAAGCATTGGTCAAGACTCCGCCAGTTGGGCCCAGTCGCGACCGGAAATCCTCTTCAGAAGCCCCGCCCTCGGGCCCGGCTCCGAAGACAACTAAGCCTGTGGGTGGCTCGGGCTCGAGCAAACCTCACCTAATTGTGCCTTTAACACCCTCGGCACCCAAACACCCATTGTCGGCACCGAAACAGGCTCCAAGACCGAAATCTCCTTCGGCACAGAAACGTTCCTCGGCACCGAAGTCTCCACCGGCACCGAAACGTTCTTCAACATCGATGCCTGAAAGTCCGTCGGCACCGAAACCTCAGTCGGCACCGAAACCTCAGTCGGCACCGAAACCTCAGTCGGCACCGAAACCTCAGTCGGCACCGAAACCTCAGTCGGCACCGAAACCTCAGTCGGCACCGAAACATCAGTCGGCACCGAAAAATCAGTCGACACCGAAAAATCAGTCGACACCGAAAAATCAGTCGACACCGAAAAAATCATCGGAGCCGAAAACTGCGTCCCCGCCGAAACAAGCTCATAAAGACCCGAAGCGGACGTCACAGACACCACCTTCGGAGCCAGATCTTTTTCGACCAGATCCTACTCAGAAGCGGATCTATATCAATCCTAAAACGGGACATGTGACTGCCATCCCATATAAAAAGCGGAAGCTGGACACTACACCTCCCCCAGCTCCCATACGGAAAAAGGACTGTGCTACTTCACCACTTCGTCCTTCCTCTCCTGTTTTACCTCCTAACCCGTCCCCCCCCCTCCTCCTCCTGATTCTCCTTTACCTTTACCTTTACCATCTCCCTATCATTCACCTCCTCCACAGGATGATAATGATGACTTAGGGGGAGGGGCGGACCCTGATTTATTTGACGATCCTGTTGACCCAAACGACCCTTTTACGTTCCCAGACCCAGCACCCATGGATGACTGGTCTTATCCTATACCTGACATGCCTGACCCCACTACCTACCCTTCCAAGCCCTCCCCTCCTGATGACCACCTAGGGTACGGCCAACTTATAAATAGGGCAGCAACATTCCACGGCGTTACTATGCACACAGACGCCATTGAAGAGGACTTCCTCCTTGATACCTTTGAGCAGTCACAAAAGACTGTTCACATACTGCCCATGATCAAAGGGGTCATAAAGCATGCTACTGAAGTCTTTAAAGACCCTGTTCGAGCTAGGGTTCTCAACCCACGCATCGAAAAAAAGTACCGACCAGCCCCGCAAGACCCTGCATACATTAAGGCCCAGCTCCCTTTAGACTCCCTAGTCGTATCAAATGCCAGGAAGCGCGCTAACTCACAGACAACTGGAGAAACGCCTCCCCCAGACAAGGAGTCTAAGCTTTTAGAAGCCTCGGGCAAACGGGTCGCCGCGCAGGCGGCTAACCATTGGCGTATTGCGAATACCCAGGCCCTGTTAGCCAGGTATGATAGAGCGCATTATGACCAACTTGAGGACCTTATGCAACATCTGCCTGAACCTTTTAAGTCCCAGGCCTCTGACCTCATCCAAGAAGGCAAATTAATATCTAATGCCTCCATTAAATGCGCCTTAGATGCAGCAGACACTGCTTCTAGAGCGGTCAATACTGGCGTCTTACTCAGACGACATGCCTGGCTCCGTATTTCCGGTTTTAAACCGGAGGTTCAAACCGCAATTTTAGCTCAACCTTTCAACCAAGAGCAGCTATTTGGCCCTGCAGTGGACACTGCATTAGAAAAAATGAAAAAGGATAATGAAACTGCCAAGTCTATGGGAGCACTGCAGTCTCATCAAAACCGGGGTTCCTTTCGTCGCTCCTTTTATAGAGGAGGCTCCAAAAACACATCAACTGAGACCACGTCCACCTTTAAAAATTCTGGACAAACATCCCCTAACAGAGGTTACTTCCGGGGAGGTTATAGGGGAAACAATAACAAAGGTCGAGGACGGGGCAACAACAACAACACCCGCACCTCACAAGCCACCAAACAGTGACTTGCCACCACTCCCCCCAGACCATTCCACTCCGGTCGGGGGGCGACTCCAACAATTCCTGCCTGTCTGGACTTCCATCACCACAGACAGGTGGGTAAGACAAATTATCCAGTCTGGCTACTGCCTCGAACTCATACAATCCCCCCCAAACATACCGCCCAAACAACGTCCAATGTCCTCGCATCATCTCTCTCTCCTCAAACAAGAAGTTCAATCCCTGTTACAAAAACATGCGATAGAACCAGTCCCCCTTCAACATCAGGGAAAAGGGGTATATTCTCTATACTTCCTCATTCCCAAAAAGGACAAAACACTAAGGCCCATACTGGATCTCAGACTACTAAACCAGTATATACATTCGGATCATTTTCACATGACCACTCTCCAACAAGTCCTCCCACTTTTACAACAGGGAGACTTCCTCGCCACATTGGACCTCAAGGACGCATACTTTCACATCCCTATGCATCCCGCTCACAGAAAATATCTACGATTTGTGGTAGATGGGCAACACTATCAATTTACAGTTCTCCCATTCGGAGTAACAACAGCACCCAGAGTGTTCACCAAGTGCCTAGCAGTCGTGGCAGCGCATCTCAGAAGACAACAGATCCATGTCTTCCCCTATCTGGACGATTGGCTCATAAAAGCCAATACATACCAAAAATGCGTTCTCCACACTCATCGCACGATTCAAACTCTCCACGATTTGGGATTCACTATCAACTACCCCAAATCCCACCTACAACCTTCCCACTTACATCAGTATCTAGGAGCAACCATAGATACATCCAAAGCCATTGCCTATCCCAGCACAGCCAGGATAGCCAGTATACAAAATCTCATCTCTCAATTTCAAACTCATCCATCTCTTCCAGCAAGAGTGTTCATGCAGCTCCTAGGCATGATGGCGTCGTGCATCTCCATAGTCCCACACGCACGACTTCAAATGCGTCCCTTACAAGAGTGCTTAGCACAACAGTGGAACCAAGCTCACGGACAACTTACCGATCTGGTGTTGGTGGACAGTCGCTCACTTCGATCACTGAAATGGTGGAACACCATCAACCTGTCCAAAGGGAGACCGTTCTTAGAGCCTCTTCCACAAGTTGTGCTAACTACAGACGCATCTCTCACGGGGTGGGGAGCCCACCTCCTTCACCATACCACTCAGGGCAGATGGACCAGTCAACAAAAACTGCTCCACATCAACCACCTGGAACTCTTAGCAGTGTTCCTAGCACTAAAATCCTTTCAAATTCACCTAAAGAACAAAACTGTCCTCATACGCACAGACAACATGACGACAATGTATTATATACAGAAACAGGGAGGGACACACTCTCTCCAACTGTCCCAACTGGCACAGCAAATCTGGAGATGGGCAATTCCCCAAAACATCTACCTGTTAGCAGAACATCTCCCAGGGATCCACAACCAAGTGGCCGACCTCCTAAGTCGCCACACACAACAGATCCACGAATGGGAACTACACCCCAAGGTTCTACTCCCCTTCTTCCAAAAGTGGGGACAACCAGACATAGACCTGTTCGCCACTCCCGAAAACACAAAATGCCCAACCTTCGCCGCCAGGTTTCCACACCCACAGTCGAAGGGCAATGCCCTATGGATGAACTGGTCAGGCAGATTTGCGTACGCCTTTCCGCCTCTCCCACTAGTTCCATTTGTGGTACGCAAACTGAAACAACAGTCACTAACACTAATACTAGTGGCTCCCACTTGGGCACGTCAACCGTGGTTCACCACACTTCTGGAACTATCTTTAGTTCCACATCAAAAGCTACGCCTCTCCCCGGATCTGTTAACCCAGAACCATGGAGAAATCAGACACCCAGATCCTCAAACACTGAACCTAGCGATCTGGCTCCTGAGGTCTTAGAGTTCGGTTACCTCAATCTCCCTCCAGACTGTATGAATATCATAAAAGAAGCCAGACGCCCTACTACTAGAGCGTGTTATGCCGCTAAATGGAAACGATTTGCCATCTACTGCGCTAATAATAACATACATCCATTGGATGCTTCCATCCAAAACATCATTTGCTATCTACTACACTTGCAAAGATGCAATCTAGCGTATTCCTCTATACGATTACACCTAGCAGCCTTGGCAGCCTACTTGCAAAATAGGCAACACCTGTCCCTTTTTAAGGTACCAGCCATCAAAGCGTTTATGGAAGGTCTCAAAAGGATTCTTCCCCCAAGATTGCCACCTGCCCCAGTGTGGAATCTCAATGTGGTTCTAACAAGACTCATGGGCCCCCCATTTGAACCTATGCACAAATGTGAATTGCAATTCCTAACATGGAAGGTAGCCTTCCTTATCGCAATCACTTCCCTGCGCAGAGTAAGTGAAATACAAGCCCTTACACTTGAAGAACCTTTCTTACAACTACACCGTAACAAAGTGGTTCTTAGGACAAACCCTAAATTTCTTCCAAAAGTGATTTCCCCTTTCCACCTTAACCAATCAGTAGAACTACCGGTCTTTTTCCCAAATCCAGACTCGGTAGCTGAAAGGGCCCTACATACCTTAGATGTTAAAAGAGCATTGCTTTATTACATCGACAGAACAAAACCTTTTCGAAAGACAAAACAACTCTTTGTTGCTTTCGCGCCACCACACAAAGGCAACCCAATCTCCAAATCAGGGATAGCCAGGTGGATAGTTAAATGCATCCAAATATGCTACCTCAAGGCTAAACGTACACTCACAGTTCCCCCTAGGGCGCACTCCACGCGTAAAATAGGGGCTTCTATGGCCTTCTTAGGCAATATTCCCTTAGAAGACATTTGCAAGGCAGCCACATGGTCTACCACGCATACCTTCACTAAACACTATTGTGTTGACGTGCAGGCCAAACAACAGGCCTCCGTGGGCCAGGCTGTCCTAAAAACTTTATTTCAAACTGCTGCAACGGATACAGGCGACCACCGCTAAGGGGAGCACTGCTGTATAATCTATCCTCAGTGTGTGATCTGCAGCTCATATGCCTCGAACGGAATATGCTACTTACCAGTATGCATCTGTTCTTGGCATGTAGAGCTGCAGAGTCACACACGCCCGCCCGCCTCCCCGGGACCTGTATCTGTTCCAGCATCCGTCTTACTTAGACATTACACATGGACATCCTTTCTTTCTTTTCTATATACTCCATCTTTTCCCATCATGGCGAAAAACAATCTGCCGATGGAGTGGATGCCCATGCGCACTGTTGTCCAGGGGAGGAGTCACCAACCTCGTGACCAAAGACTTCTCCGAAGACAACAACAACCTGCAATCATCCGAGCCCAACACCAGATGGCGATCTTATCCTCAGTGTGTGACTCTGCAGCTCTACATGCCAAGAACAGATGCATACTGGTAAGTAGCATATTCCTTTCACCCCCTGCAAATGGTATCAACAAAGGGTTTGTGGTGCTTAAATCACCCATCTTCACAGCTTTCAAGGACTGAAGATTTTCTTTTTTACACAGTTTTGACATTTTACTGGGGTAAAGTCTATTTTTTTTGTGTTCAACCTACTTCCAGTTAATGGTAGAAATGGGTATGAAAGCAATAATGGATCCTGGAAAGCTATACATTTCAGAAAAGACAACATTCTGAATTCAAAGGGGTCATTTGTGTAGATCCTTAAGGTTTTCTTTATAGAAACGAACAGTTGAAAATAGGAAAAAATGAGTTGGGAAAAAAAACCCATTTGTGCCAACGTTTTCACCTGTAACTAATTCTAAGAATGACAGATTCTTTTTAAGCAATATACCGTTACATCCGCTGGAACTTTTTGGTTTTGGGGATATATAGGACTTGTAGGTTCACTAAGAACCCGACTAACCCTGAGCCAATAACTGAGCAGCGTCTTGCAATGGTTTTTTATTGTGTACTGGGTATATAGGAGTTCATTTGGGAAAATATTTACATCGAAAAAGCGGGATTAAAGACACCTATGTATTTCTGAAATTAGAACAAAATAAAGAGTTTGGAAGCAGAAGCTATTTGCTCATCTCTGAAATTGAGAGTATCCATACTAGCATGTGAATTATAGGACATTTTTCGAAGTGACTTCTTTTTTTACACATTCTTTCATTTGGAAGGCAGAAATGCATAGAAAGTCAATAGGTGATAGTTGCTCTACAGTTCTATTACCCTAAGTCTCCCGAAAAATATGGTATCTCACTTGTGTGGGTAGGCCAGTGCCTGCGACAGGAAACTGCTCAAAAACAAACGTGGACACCACATTTTTACAGTGAAAACTGACCCCCCTTTTTTATTTTATTTTAAAGTGCCTAACTGTGTATTTTGACCCCTAGCCCTGCCGGCACTTAGGGAAACCTAGCAAACCTATATATTTTTAAAAACTAGACACCCAGGGGAATCCAGGATGGGGTGACTTGACTGGCTCTCACCAGGTTGTTACCCAGAATCCCTTGCGAACCTCAAACTTTGTCACCAAAAAAACATATGTTTGAGGCTTATGAGCTGCAGATCACGCACTTAGGATAGTAGATCGCCATCTGGTGTTGGTCTCGGATGCTTGCAGGTTGTTGTCTTCGGAAGAAGTCTTTGGTCATGAGATAGGTGACTCCTCCCTTGGACTACAGTGCGCATGGACATCAACTCCATCCTCAGATTGTTTTTTTCCGCCATTGGGTTCCGATGTAACTTTTCCGCTCCGGCTGAAAACCTCTATTTACAAGCTTTTCGAAGCGCTTAAACTCCTACGATACCGAAGCACCTTCATTCGACATCGATTTTATCGACTCGATTCCAGACATCGGCGCGGGCTGCTGGACCGATCGACGCTGTAAGGCCTACGGCTCATGAAAAGGACGGCGTTCAAAAAATGCCCCCAGTGTGGAGCAAAATTTCCGCACAGTGACCACCACAAGGTCTGTAACCTGTGCCTATCACCGGAACACGACGAGTCCAGCTGTCCAGCCTGCGCAGCATTTCGATCCAAAAAGACCATTCGAGATTGAAGGGCTCGACGCCACATCATGCATCAGAGACCAGCTCCGGAACCAGAAAACTTCTTTGACGAGGGTCCAGATGTCCCGAAAGAAGATTCCGAGGATCTCCAAATCATCTCCGAGGCAGACGACTCAGACGACCCCATTACTTCTGGGCAACGCGTGAGTACTACTGCCCCTGCCCCAACCCATACAAAACCTAAGGCATTGGTCAAAACTTTGCCTGCTGGCCTCAGTCGACTGAAAACATCCTTCAGAAACCCCGCCTCCGGCCTCGGCTTCGAAGAAACATAAGCCTTCCTGTAGCTCGGGCCCGAGCAAGCCGCATGTCATTGTTCCACCGGCACCTTCGGTACCGAAGACACATGACCTCTCGGCACTGAAACCGGCGCCTTCGGCACTGAAAACATCGAGGCCCATAGATAAACCTGCACCGAAAGTTCCCAATCCAAAAGACTCCACGTCGGCACCAAAACCTTCATTGGCACCAAAACCACCGGCTAAGGACTCTAACACATCTCCTAAAGCCAAAAACTCCACCGATCAACCAAAACCTCGATAGGAACCGATAAAATCGGCGCCAAAGACTGTTCCCCCAAGAACAAGAACTTTTCCATCCAGATCCATTGCAGGAAAAAGATATATATTAATCCAAAAACTGGACATGTCACCGCAGTGCCATGTAAGAAACGAAAACTGGACACAACACCTGCCCCAGTTCCTATCAACAAAAAGGACTCTGCAACATCACCTATTATTCCTTCCTCTCCTATACGACCTTCTACCCCACCCCCTCCGCCTACACTACCCTTACCTCTCCCCTCTCCATCACATACACCACCTCCACAGGATGATGATGATGACCTAGGAATAGGGGGTGATCCTAATGATCCGTTCACAGATCCAGATGCCGTACCACTGGATGATTGGGCATACCCTCTACCAGATATGCCTGACCCTACACCATATCCCTCCAAACCATCACCTCCAGATGACCACCTGGGGTTTGGGCAATTATTAAATAGGGCAGCACTTTACCATGGCGTCACCATGCACTCTGACACACCCTAGGAAGACTTCCTACTAGACACTTTCGAACAGTCACAAAAGTCTGTCCAGATTTTACCGATGATTAAAGGGGTCATAAAACACGCCACAGAGGTATTTAAAGACCCCGTCCGTGCCAGGGTGCTTAACCCAAGAATAAAAAAGAAATATAGACCTGCCCCAGAAGATCCTCGTTACATCAAAGGACAGCTCCCTCTGGATTCTTTGGTCGTTTCCGACGCAAGGAAACGCGCCAACTCACAAACCACAGGAGATACACCACCCCCGACAAAGAATCCAGACTGTTAGAAGCCTCTGGCAAACGAGTAGCAGCACAAGCCACTAACCATTGGCATATTGCCAACACTCAGGCCCTACTAGTACGCTATGATAGGGCTCACTACGACCAGCTAGAGAATCTGCTACAACATCTACCAGACCAATATAAGACCCAGGCAAATGACCTTATTCAGGAAGGTAAACTTCGAATGCGTCCATTAAATGTGCGCTTGACGCAGCAGACACCGCCTCTAGAGCAATAAACACAAACGTGCTCCTTAGACGCCATGCCTGGCTACGCATTTCAGGCTTTAAGCCAGAGGTACAAACTACCATACTTAGTCAACCATTTAACCAAGAAAAGCTACTTGGGGCAGCAGTAGACACTGCACTTGAAAAGATGAAAAAAGACACCGAGACTGCGAAGTCCATGGGAGCATTACAGTCTCCACAACCACGTGGCTCCTTTTGACGCTCCTTCTACAGAGGAGCCTCCAAGAATATCGGAGCAGACACCACCTCTACGTTCAAACTCTCTAAACCTCCCCAATAGAGGATATTTTAGAGGAGGATCTAGAGGAAACAACAAGGGCCGAGGCAATGCCAACACTAGTATCTCCCCTGCCACAAAACAGTGACTCCTCCTCTCCCCCCAGACTATTCCACTCCAGTCGGGGGAAGACTCAAACAGTTCCTACCTGTCTGGAACTTCATCACAACAGACAAGTGGGTAAGACAAATTATCCAGTATGGTTACTGCCTGGAACTCACCAGTACCCCCCCCCCCCCCCCCCACACACACCACCCAAGCAGCGTTCCATGTCACCAGACCATCTTACGCTCCTCAAACAAGAGGTTCTCTCATTGCTTCAAAAACACACAATAGAGCCAGTTCCCTTACATCAGAATACAGGGGTATATTCTCTATACTTCCTAATCCCCAAAAAGGACGGGACTCTAAGACCAATAATCTGCCTCAGACCCCTAAATCTGTACATAAACTCAGATCATTTCCATATGATCACTCTGCAACAAGTGCTCCCACTACTACAACAAGGCGATTTCCTTGCCACACTAGATCTCAAGGACGCCTATTTCCACATTCCCATACATCCTGCTCACAGGAAGTACCTAAGGTTTGTGGTGGACGGACAACACTATCAGTTTACAGTCCTTCCATTCGGAGTAACAACTGCGCCCAGAGTATTCACCAAATGTCTAGCAGTAGTTGCAGCACATCTCAGAAGGCAACAAATTCACGTCTTCCCGTATCTAGACGACTGGCTAATAAAAGCAAAGTCATTCAACAAATGTGTTCTACACACTCACCAAACTATCCAACTGTTACACAACTTGGGATTCACAATAAACTACCCCAAATCTCATCTCAAACACATCAGTATCTGGGAGCCACCATAAACACTTCCAAAGCCCTTGCATATCCCAGCCCAGCCAGGATAGCCAATATACAAGCTCTAATCGCAAAATTTCAAGGCCAACACTCTCTTCCAGCAAGAGTGTTCATGCAACTCATAGGGATGATGGCATCCTGCATCTTCATTGTACCTTATGCAAGACTTCAAATGCGTCCCTTGCAAGAATGTCTAGCACGTCAGTGGAACCAGGCTCACGGACAACTTACAGATCTGCTGTTGGTGGACAGCCGCTCTCACATCGCTCAAATGGTGGAACGTAATAAACCTGTCCAAAGGGCGGCCGTTCCTAGAGCCTCTACCACAAATAGTGCTGACAACCGACGCATCTCTCACAGTATGGGGAGCCCATCTCCTCGGACACACCACTCAGGGCAAATGGACCACTCAACAGAAAGTGCTCCATATCAACTACCTGGAGTGTTCCTAGCACTGAAATCATTTTAACTACATCTCCAGAACAAAACTGTCCTCATCCGGACGCACAACATGACAGCCATGTATTACATACAAAAACAGGGAGGCACACATTCTCTCCAGCTATCACAGCTCGCGCAAAACATTTGGAGATGGGTTATTCCCCAGAACATATACCTGCTTGCAGAACACCTTCCAGGGGTACACAATCAAATTGCCCATCTGTTGAGTCGACAAAATCAACAGATCCACGAATGGGAATTACACCCACAAGTCCTATTGCCCTTTTTCCAACAATGGGGCCAACCAGACATAGACCTGTTTGCCACACACAAACGCAAAATGCCCAACCTTCGCCACCAGATTTCCCCACCCGGAGTCGAAGGGCAATGCGATATGGATGAACTGGTCAGGCAGATTTGCGTACGCTTTTCCGCCTCTCCCACTCATTCCATTAGTGATACGCAAGCTCAGGCAACAGTCTCTGAAACTGATCCTAGTGGCTCCTACATGGGCACGCCAGCCGTGGTTCCCAACCCTACTGGAACTCTTGCTAGTTCCACACCAAAAACTGCACCTCTCCCCGTCCTTATTTACCCAGAACCATGGAGACATCAGACACCCAGATCCAGGTCAACTGAATCTAGCGATCTGACTCCTGAAGTCCTAGAGTTCGGTTACCTAAACCTGCCACCAGACTGCATGAATATTATAAAGGAGGCCAGACGACTTACCACTAGAGCCTGCTATGCTGCAAAATGGAAAAGATTTGCCATTTACTGTACTAACAATCATATAAACCCGTTGGATGCATCCATCAAAGACATCATTTGCTACTTACTGTACTTGCAAAGATGTAACCTGGCATACTCATCCATACGTCTCCACCTAGCAGCATTAGCAGCCTACTTACAAAATCGACAACATTTGTAACTATTTAGAGTACCTGCAATCAAAGCCTTCATGGAAGGCCTTAAAAGGATTATTCCTCCAGATTAACACCCTCTCCAGTGTGGAATCTAAACATCGTTCTTACAAGGCTCATGGGACCCCCATTTGAACCTCTGCATAAATGCGACTACAATTCCTCACATGGAAAGTGGCTTTCCTTATAGCTATCACATCCCTCCGAAGGGTAAGTGAAATCCAGGCTTTAACCATACAAGAACTAAGTGCTTACGAAATTGTGATGAATGGAGGGAATACTGGGATTGGAGGTCATTAAAGGATCGCACATGGCCGTTCGCCCACATTCCCCAGCTGGGAGATCCCAATAAGATCTCATTGACAGAAACCCTGCAGTCCACTGACCTCCCTGAGCCAAGTACCGTGCCATAGTCGTGTGCCGAGTGAGTCTGCGCGTCCACTTAGTATGCCTTCAAGCAGCCTGCCAAGCCAGAAGCACAGAGCGTGTGACGTCGGGCGAGGTGGACGGGAGGGGTTCACTGTACATGAGGGATTGAATTCGAGGCAGGCCGAGTTCACTCAGCTCTCGCCTATACGCAGGGTCTGACCAACCCCCATTGAACCAGTCATGAATACACAACAGCCGAGTTGCCAGGTAATAGAGATAGAGATGCGTCATACCCATGACCCCATCAAATGTTGGAATCTGATACGTACGCAATGCCATCCAGGCCCCCCCCCCCCCCCCCCCCCCCCCCCCCCAGAATTTAGAAGCCAAAGTATCAATCTCCTGGAACCACACCCGCGGAAAGCAAAAGGGGGTGTTCTGCAGGACATAAAGAAATCTAGGGAGAATCAGCATTTTAAACAAGGTGACCCTCCCCAATGGGTTCAGCGGCAGTGTCTGCCATTTGTGCAGATCTGCCTTAGCCTTCTTCATAAGCGGGGTTACATTGAGAGACCATCCCAATTCTGGGAGTAGCGTGACCCATATCCCGAGGTATTTGAAGGACTGACGCCGAAGCGGTATCCTAGACTGCCAGTCAAAGCATTCCCTAGAGAGATGGAGCAGCGGCACTAGAACCTACTTGTGGGCGTTAATGTGGAGGCCAGAGGTTTGCCCATAGGAATGCAAGATCTGGAGACAACGGGGACCCGACTGCGCAGGGTCAGATAAGAAGAGTAAGACATCGTCCGCATAAAGAGCAATCTTATCTACCTCAGAGTTGGGCCACTCTCACCCCCGAACAAGTCGTTCATACCGAATCTGGGCCGCTAGTGGCTCCATCGCCCAAGAGGAGGGGTGAGAGGGGGCATCCCTGCCTTGTTCCTCGTTGGATGGGGAAGGCGTCAGAGAACCCCATTAACCAGGACTCGTGCCCGAGGCCGGGTATACAGTACCCCAACCAGCCGACAAAAGAGCGGGTCGAAGCCCATCGCCTCCAACACGTCATCTAGGTACGTCCAATCTACCGAATCAAACGCCTTCTCAAAGTCGATGAGAAGGAGTGCTAAATAAGCAGAAAGGACTTGTCGGTGGGCCAAGGCCAGGTGCAGGCGTCGAAGGCAGTGTCGGGTGCCACGCTGGGGCATAAAACCACACTGGTCCAGATGCACCAGCGCGGTGAGATAGAGCTTCAGCCGTTGGGCAAGAATCGCCGCGTACACTTTGACGTCCGTATTAATAAGGGAAATGGGACGGTTATCAGAGCAGTGGGGAGATGGCGGTTGGGACTTTGGGAGGACCACAATAGTGGCCTTATCAGTTTCGCGTGGGAAGGAACCTCTCTAGGGCCTCGGCGTACAGGTCGGCGAGGCACAAGGACCTCACGGTAGCCTGCATAGTAATCCTGGGGGAGGCCATCAGGGCCGGGGGTCTTGCCCGACGATGTGGACGTGATTGCCTTGCTAATCTCGTCCTTGAGATAGGGCGGTCAAGACCAGCTTGGGCATTAGAATCTAGCTGAGGGAGGATGGCATCCGTCTGGCCCATCAGCTCATGCAGCATCAGACTTGGGATCAGCTTGGTGTAGAGCTGGCGGTAGAAGGCGGCGAACACACTGGCCATGGCTACCGGGGACTGCTGCAGCAGTACCTCAGGGATAATACGGTTCGCTCTGGGGTACGTGGCTAGCCTATGTAAGATTGTGCCGTTTTTGTCGCCCCATCCGTATACCCTGGCCACAGACTCTCCACATGAGCTTGGCCGCTTCCAGCGAGAGATGTTTGATTTTGCTTCGAACACTGCTCCAGAGTCTCATCACCCACCATGGAGGGGGAGCACTCAAAGCGCAGAGCCTGTGCCGCCAGTGAAGTGATCTGCAACAATTTCGCCCACTGCTGGCGCTGGACGTGACCCTTGGCGAAGCCCCGAATAGTGGCCTTCCCCGCCAAAGTACCCGGGGATGAGACAGAACCCTCATTAATAGCGAAGTAGCTCCACTCCCACCGCCTTTTGGAAGTCTTTGTCTTGTAGAAACCATGCGTTTGGGGGGGGAGGAGTCCCTGTATGGAGGAGCACCGGGGAGTGGTCAGAGATACCTCTCGGAAGTATGCGGATGTCTTGGATCTTGGAACAATCCGTGGACGGGATAAAGATTGAGTCTATGCACGCTTGGGTATGATGAGCCGCTGAAGTGTGCGTAAACTGCTTAGCGCGCTGATGCCAGATCCGCCATGTGTCGCAGAGGCCGTGGGCTTGAGCCCAACTCATGAGCGGTCTCGCCTGGGTAATCCTGGAAATGGCCGGAGTCCCCGTTGTGTCGACAAGCGGGGCAGAAACCGCGTTAAAATCCCCCCCATGACTATGGGCCCCAGGTGGAGGGTGGGTAGCGGGTAGGAGGATTGTGTTTGAGTCGTGGCAAGCATCGAGGGGGGTGAGTACAGGGAAAAAAGGTTAAGGGCGTGCCCCTGTGAGTACCGCATACAATCACAAACGTGCCCTGAGCAGTGGACTAATGTGCCAAGGAGACCAAACAATGAATGAGCGGTGGCGCAGTAAAACAGAAAACAATATGAAACCCTGGGAGTGCATATTACGGACTCCCCTCAACAAGCAAAGAAACCCGCGCCCCAAAGAAACCCGCGCCCCCACAACCAGACCCGCCCCCTGCCCCCCCCCATCCCCCCCACCCCACCGACCCTACACTTCAGGAACGGAAGCATCAGTCGACCCCTTTAGAACAAGAACCAAACTAGAACGCTCGTATAGGTTGCGTGGTGGACCCCTCCTGAAGATCGGATAATCAATCCGCGTTAACAGTGCAGACACCCACAAGGTCACCCCAGGGGTCTAGTGACAGCTACCCCCCTCCCGCTAGAGAGACGTTAAATGCAAACAGTGGCGCCATTAAGAGTAGGTGTACAGAAAAGGTCTGAGTCTGCCTGGGCCATCAGTGGAGACACGCCCGGCGAGGGCTCGGAGGAGCGACGTCTGGTGTGGGGCGGAGAGCCTGACCGGCTGGAGGATCCCCTAGCGTCTGGAACCGCCACACTCGAGGACCGGAGCGCAGAAGACCCTGATTGGCACCCCCTAAAGGACCACGTCCGACGCCGGCGTCCTGGTGCTCTTACACCCTCGAGCCGCAACTCCCCGCGCTCTGCAGAGAAGGTGTGCTGTTAGCGTAGCGGGCGCTCTTCAGTCAGCCATGACCAGGCTGCCTTTGGCGTGTCAAATGAGTCGCGCCCTGGAAAATGACTCGAAGGCGTGCCGGGAACTGAAATTGATATTGGAGGCCCAAGGATCGCAACTTCTTCTTAACGTCCACATATAACCGCCTGAGGTCTTGAACTTCCCTGGTGTAATCTGGGAATATCAGGATGACATGGTTTTGAAACTTGAGGGGCCCAGCCGCCCAAGCCTCCCGCAAAATGGCTTCCCTGTCCTTAAAGTTGAGAACCTTGAGGATAATAGGGCAGAGAGCGACCCCGGGTGGGGGCCTGGGGGCCAGGGACCTATTCGCCCTCTCGACCACGAACCAAGTTGAGACGGTCCCTCCCGGCATCCACGCCTTGAACCAGTTTTCAAGAAAGGTAGCGGCTTACCCTGCCTCCGCCTCCTCGGGAAACCCCAACAAGCGGAGATTATTCCAACGAGCCCGGTTTTCCGCATCCTCGGCCCGCCTGTGGAGCTCCCCGGTGCGAGTGCGAAGTTGGGCCGCCTGCTCCTTAAACTGTGCAATGTCATCCTCTGCCGTGGATATGCGCGATTCGGCTTCGGAAAGCCGCGCGGTGGCGATGCGAAGATCCTGTCGAAGGAGGGATACATCTGATTTCCCCAATTTTCCCCTCCACAGAAGCCTGTGAGGCCTTGATGGCCTGAAGGATGGTGTCCAGATCTGTCTCCGGGTGTGGGGACGCCCCCCCCCCGACCCCTCAGGACGGTTCCAGCTCAGAGGTGGTGAACCTATCCATTTTAGTCTGCATTGAGGCTGGAGCAGGCTTGGGCCCCCTATCCCTCCCCATGGTCAAGGGAGTACGCCGTGTCACTGAGGACGTGGGAGTCCGCTTGAGTGGCCAACTGCTGGACGGGCCCTGCCTCCAGGATGAGGTGGTCGATCCCGCTCACTGATGGACCCAGGCCCGACCACTCGACCAACCACCAGCCAGACCACGAGGAACCACTTGCTCCACAGCCGAGAGAGGAGAGGACCCCACTCAAGTCCAAAACAAGCAGAGAACCGCCACTGAGGTCACCTCAGGCAATGCTAACAGCTGGGTAGAGGACCCAGCCCAGCACCAACGGTGGAAGCGGGGGGGGGGTGCAAGGGGGCAAGAGCCCTGGCCCATGCTGCTTCCCGGTTGACAGCCGGTCCCACCGCCTAGGGTCCTCCGTGCCACCAGAGGCCCCCCAGCACCCCAACCGCTACGTCTGTGCAGCTGGGACCCTCCCGTAGGGTCAGATGCACCACCTGGCTAGCTCTCCATGCCGGATTACAGGCACTTTCCGTGCTGGGAACAGGCATCGTACAGACACCCCACAGGCCGTTGCCGTGTATAAGCCTCCGCACCCCCTGTCAACGGCCCAGCAGTCTGGGCAACGAGGGCCGCACCTGTTCACACTGGTAGGTCACGACGGACCACGAGCCCCAAGACGCCCTAGAGTATGCAGGAGGGCGTGGGGGGGGGGGGGGCGGCGCACAGTCGTTGCTGATATCCACGCCACTGCCCGAATCGGCAGCCGATTCCTCCCACACTCCTTTGAGGATGCCGGCGCGCTCTTGCCGCTCTGCTGCAAGTCACCCCCACGCCATCAGGAGACTTTGGGGAATGCAGGGTCAGTGGAATTTTGTGGATCCACGCAGATTCCAGAACTTTCCATCACAGAAATGAGGAAAGGAATATGCTACTTACCAGTATGCATCTGTTCTTGGCATGTAGAGCTGCAGAGCCACACACTTAGGATAGTAGATAGCCATCTGGTGTTGGGCTCGGATGCTTGCAGGTTGTGGTTGTATTTGGAAGAAGTCTTTGGGCACGAGATGGGTGACTCCTCCCTTGGACTACAGTGTGCATGGGCATCAACTTCATCCTCAGATTGTTTTTCGCCATGATGGGAAATGATGGGAGTTTGTAGAAAAGAGATGTCCATGTGTAATGTCCAAGTAAGACGCTGCTGGAACAGATACAGGTCCCGGGGAGGTGGGTGGGCGTGCGTGGCTCTGCAGCTCTACATGCCAAGAACAGATGCATACTGGTAAGTAGCATATTCCGTTCGAGGCATATGAGCTGCAGATCACACACTTAGGATAGACTATATAGCAGTGTCTCCCCTAGCAGTGGTCACCTGTATCGGTTGCAGCAGTTTGAAATAAAGTTTTAAGGACAGCCTGACCCACAGAAGCTTGTTGCTTTGCTTGCACGTTAACACAATAGTGTTCAGTGAAGGTGTGTGTTGTAGACCATGTGGCTATCTTACAAATATCTTCTAAGGGAATGTTTCGTAAGAACGCCATGGAAGCCCCTATTTGAAACGCAAACATACCGTGCTTTACTTCACGAACGAAAATGATAATTTAAATTAGAAAATACAGTCTGCGCAGTACAGCCTGTCCCACCGCTGAATCTCCTTTCCATGCTATGTCCAGACAGTAGTGCCTGGTGAATGCATGGACATTGGACCACATTACCGCACTGCAAATGTCTCGGAGCGATACTCCAGCTAAAAATGCGGCAGTAGCAGCCTCTTCTAGAATGTGCTCTAACTTTTGCAGTTAGAGGCCTTCCAGCTTTGTCATGACAAAATGCAATTGCGGAGGATATCTATCTGGAAATACAATTTCTGGAAAATGGCAAACCCTTCCTGGGTGTGGCGAAAGCTATTAACAGTTGATTTGACTTGCTAAAAGATTTCGCGCTCTCAATTTAAAATATTAAACATCTTCTGACATCCAACGTGTGAAGAGACCTTTCTACCATAGACGTTGGATTTTTAAAACATGTAGGTAGTATGGTAGGTTCGTTCAAATGGAGTGCCATCGGAACTTTCGGAATGAATTTCGGATTTGTTCTCAGTACTACTTTGTCCTTGAGCTGCATTAAAGGTTCGGATATCGAAAAAGCTTGATTCTGATGGATACATCTGCCAGTGGATTCCTCACCTTGAGAATATCACCTGCGCCAACAACATTCTGAAACTTTTGTAGCTCCACGCCGACTAGGACGACGTCACCATAGCTCGGCTCTGCACGTGGCTCCGCTGACTTCACTGGAGCCATAAGAGGACCTCGTCGGCGTGATGGCGTCTGTTCCCTTTTTTCCGCGCCGTTCACGCGAACGGTTTTTTGGGACTCTCCGTAGCTTTTAGTAGTTACTTTGTGTTTCTGCTGGTCGTTTTCATCTTGCTTCTTTCTCAAGATGTCGACGAAGTCTGGGTTCAAGCCCTGTAGACAGTGTGGTAAACACATGTCTATTACGGATCCATACGAAGATTGTGTCTGGTGCCTGTCATCGGATCACGACGTCGAGGGGTGCTCTTGCTGCCGCAAGATGATCCCAAAGGCCTTACAGGAGAGACAAGCAAAGCTATTTATAGCGAAAATGGGGTCAAAGTCGGGTCATGCTTCAAAGTCGAAGAAACATAAAAAGAAGAGGTATGGCTCTCGACGCGGTTCAGATAAGGTGACTGCTCCGAGATCGACTTCACCAGCTCCTCAACGTCGCAAGGACTATGTGTTCGAGGCATATGAGCTGCAGACTACACACTTGTGCATAGATCGCCATCTGGTGTTGGGCCCGGATGTTTGCAGTTTGTTTTTCCTCTTGGAAAGTCTTTGGAAGTCACGAGGTCGGTGACTCCTCCTTTGGATCGTATTACGCATGGGCTTCGGCTCCATCCTCAGATTTTTTCTGCCATCGGACTCGGATGTGATCTTCGCGCTCTGGTTCTGAACAGCTTCCAGTTCGACGATCGGCGCACTCCTCACCCCAACTCGCGGTATTGTTTTCGAACGCGAACTCCACACTCTACGCGTCTCATCGGCAAAAACCTTCGATTCCGGTCGTCGACGATGGCCTTCGGGCCTACCCAAGCTCCGGTCCTGGCTAATGGAAAGCACTCACTTCCAAGAAGTGCCCTCGATGTGGGTCCAAGTTCCCCCACACCGATCTCCACGAAGTATGCAATCTTTGCCTCTCCCCTGAACACAAGGCTCGAGATTGTCCGGCGTGTTAGTCCTTCCGGTCCAAGAAAACCATTCGAGACCGAAGGGTTAGAAGAACCGTGGCGCACTAGTCGACCACGATTCCGGACGACATCTTCGGGGAAGGCGTCGACGCTCCAGAAGAAAACCATACCAACGAGGGACCCGTCAGCGCCTCCGAAGCAGACGATTCAGATGTGGAGGACAGCACTCTGGCAGAGAGGGTCGTGAGTACCAATCTACCCCCCCTTCCCCCCCACCCTTGCCGGCACCGAAAAAGGCTTCGGTCACGCCTTCGCCTCCAGGCCTAAGCAAGACCAAAGACATTGCTTCTCACACCGCACCTTCGGGCCCGGTCAAGAAGCCGACTAAGCCTTCCGGCGGCTCGGGCTCGAGCCAGCCCACCCTCGGTGCTGATAAACACTCTTCGACACCGAAAAGAAAATGGCCTCCGCTTCGACACCGAGCCCCGCACCGAAACACTCTGTGTCGAGATACAGCTCCTCAGTGCCGACACCATCTTCGGCACGGACAAAAGCACTCAAGGCCACCGGCACCGACACTTTGAAGCCAAAATCCACCTCGGCGTTGACCAAACAGTCAGACTTTTCCAAGCATAGTTCCAAACAACGAACCAGCGCAGATAAAGTAAAAAAAACAGCCCCGACGCCTTCGGCGCCGACAGACTAACCAACATCTCCATCAAAAAGACAGCTAGATAAACCTGCTCCACCTCCAAAGTAGTCTGCTACCTCTCCTTTCAGAATACCTTCCCCACTTCCACCGCGTCCTCCACCTTCCCCATCTCCACCGTCTCCGCCACCACCTCATCATTCCCCAACACCCTCTCCGGATGATGATGATCAGGGGGATCCATATGATGACATAGGAGACGTGCCCCAAGATTTACCTACAGGGGACCCCACTCCCACAGGCTCCCCAGACCTTTGGGACTATTCTAATATCCCTGACATCCCACAGGATGATCTCTACCCTTCCAGACCTTCCCCACCAGAAGACTCACTGGGGTTCAACCATCTACTACAGAGGGCGGCACACTATCACGGGGTAGATCTCCATACCGAGCCCGTGGAGGATTTCCTCCTCGATACGTTTGACACCACTCATAGGACTACCTCCATATTGCCTATGCTCAAGGGAGTTTTAAAACATGCGCCAGAGGTCTTTAAAGACCCAGTCAGAGCCAGGGTCATTAACACGCGCATTGAAAAGAAATATAAATCCGCCCCTACAGATCCCTCCTACATCAGAGGGCCAGCACCACTAGATTCTATGATAGTGTCAACAGCATGTAAAAGGACCAAATCCCAAGCGTCAGGCGAAGCACCACCGCCTGACAGAGTCTAAACTCTTGGACGCATTAGGCAAGCGTACTGCATCTCAAGCTGCCAACATATGGCGTATCGCTAATACACAAGCGCTACTAGCCAGGTATGACAGGGCCCATTATGACGAATTAGAAGCCATAATGCAACATCTCCCTGATAAATACAAACCTAGGGCCAACAAGCTAATTCAGGAGGGCAAAACCATTACTAATACCTCCATACGTTGTGCCCTAGATGCAGCAGACTCAGCCTCCAGGGCCATCAATACTAGTGTCCTCCTCCTCTGTCGCCATGCCTGGCTAAGGATCTCAGGTTTTAAACCGGAGGTACAGGCCTCCATCCTTAACCATCCCTTTGACCAGGAACATCTGTTTGGCCCAAAAGTGGATGAGGCCCTAGAAAAAATGAAAAAAGACACGGACACTGCAAAATCCATGGGTGCTTTACAATCGCCCTCCCAGGCGCTCCTTTCGCCGCTCTTCCTTTCGGAGCACATCCAGAGGCTACTCCTACGACACCGCTTCCACTTCATATAATGCCCCTACCCAGTCCACCTTTACAAGGGGCTACCAAAGAGGCGGCTACAGGGGCAACAATAACAAAGGCAGAGGCAAAACAAACGCCGTCCGCTCTGCCACCGCACCTACCCAATGACTTCCCTCCACTCCCCCAGACCATCCCACTCCGGTCGGGGGCAGACTCCAAAATTTCCTCCCTGTCTGGGCCACCATCACCTCAGACAAATGGGTAACGCAAATAATTCGGTCAGGCTATGCCTAGAACTAATATCTAACCCCCCAAACATTCCTCCCAGACAACGCCCAATGTAACAAGAACATCTAACTACTAAAGCAGGAGGTAATCTCCTGCCTGCAGGAAAGGGTGATAGAACACGTTCCTACCAACCAACCAAATATAAGGGTCTACTCCCTATATTTTCCCATACCAAAAAGGGACGAGACTCTGCGGCCCATCCTAGACCTCAGGCCTCTAAACAAATACATACTCAGACCATTTTCACATGGTAACGCTCCAGCAGGTACTTACACTGCTTTCCCAAAAGGACTTCCTAACCACTTTAGACCTGAAAGACGCTTATTTCCACATTACAGTGCACAACGCTCACAGGAAGTTCCTCAGATTCGTAGTGGACGGCCAACACTACCAATTCAAAGTACTCTCGTTCGGAGTCTCAACAGCACCACGTGTATTCACCAAGTGCCTAGCAGTAGTGGCAGCACACCTCAGACAACACATCCATGTCTTCCCATACCTAGACGACTGGCTAATAAAAGCCAGTTCGTACAGCCAGTGTGTACAACACACACATGCCACTATGCAGCTACTTCACCAACTGGGCTTCACAGTGAACCACGCAAAGTCCCATCTACAACCATCCCACATAAAACAATACATTGGTGCCACCATAGACACCTCAAAAGCGCTAGCCTACCCCAATCCTGCCAGGATTACAAGCATTCAGACTCTATGCGCAAAATTCATGGCACAACGCTCCCTTCCAGTTCGAGTGTTTATGCAACTAATAGGGATGATGGCCTCTTGCATCTTCATAGTACCTCACGCAAGACTCCAGATGCGTCCTCTCCAAGAGTGCTTAGCGCGCCAATGGAACCAGGCCCAGGGTCAATTAACAGATCTGGTGTTGGTAGACGGTCGCACCCATCGCTCTCTGCAGTGGTGGACCACCACAAAGCTCTCCACAAGTCGACCGTTCCTGGACCTGGTTCTCCAGATAGTACTAACCACAGACTCATCGCTCTCCGGCTGGGGAGCTCATCTATTTCGTCTCACTGTGCAGGGCACATGGACACCTCAACAAAAGTTACTCCATATCAACCATCTGGAGTTACTAGCGATTTTCTTAGCCCTGAAATCTTTTCAAACACAGATTTCAGGCAAGGCAGTCCTAATCCGCACACAGGACAGCCATGTACTATATTCAAAAACAAGGCGGCACGTACTCTTCACAGCTCTCAGCTAGCACAGAGCATATGGAGATGGGCCATACCACAGAAAATCTTTCTCCTAGCTCATCATGTCCCAGGAGTCCAAAACACTATGGCAGATCTGCTTAGCAGACAAATCCACGAGTGGGAACTCCACCCACAAGTTCTATACCCGTGCTTTCAGATGTGGGGGCATCCACAGATAGACCTCTTCGCCACCCACAAACACCAAATGCCCAAGCTTCGCCGCCGGATATCCACACACATTGTCCAAAGGGAATGCGATATGGATGAACTGGTCAGGCAGATTTGCATACTCTTTTCCGCCTCTCCCACTCATTCCACTAATGGTGCGCAAACTACAGCAACACTCCCTCACACTAATCCTAGTAGCTCACACTTGGGCTAGACAACCGTGGTACACCACATTGCTGCAACTATCTGTAGTACCGCACCAAAAAGTACGCCTCTCTCCACACCTCTTAACCCAGAACCATGAGGAGATCAGACACCCGGACCCAGCTCAGCTCAACCTTGCGATCTGGCTCCTGAAGTCCTAGAATTCGGTTATCTAAATCTTCCCCCTGACTGTATGAACATCATCAAAGAAGCTGGGCGACCCACTACTAGAGCGTGCTACGCTGCCAAGTGGAAACATTTTGTTGTTTATTGTCACAACACCATCAATCCCCTACACGTCTCCATTCAACACATCATAGGCTACTTACTCCACCTACAAAGGTGTAATCTAGCCTATACGTCCATTCGCCTGCACCTCGCAGCTATAGCAGCTTTACCTACATCTATCACTTTTTAGAGTACCTGCCATTAAAGCCTTTATGGAAGGCTTTAAAAGAATAATTCCCCCCAGCGTGCCACCGTCACCTGTGTGGAACCTAAATATCGTTCTCACCAGACTAATGGGGCCTCCCTTCGAACTGTTGCACAAATGTGAACTCCAATTTTTAACCTGGAAAACCGCTTTTCTTGTAGCCATCACTTTCCTCAGAAGGGTCAGTGAGATACAAGCATTCACCATTCAAGAACCTTTCCTACAAATGCACAGTGGTTCTCCTTACCAACCCAAAATTCCTCCCTAAAGTCATTTCTCCTTTTCACCTAAATCTATCTGTAGAACTACCAGTATTCTTCTCGCAACCACAAACTGTTGCAGAAAGAGCTCTCCACACACTAGATGTCAAACGAGCCTTACTCTACTACATCGAGAGAACACAACCTTTCCGTAAGACCAAACAACGGTTTCTCTTTCTCTCCACCACAAAAGGGCAACCCCATCTCCAAGTCGGGGATAGCTAGGTGGATTGTCAAATGCATTCAGATTTGCTACCACAAAGCAAAGCGAACGCTATCCGTTCCCCCTAAAGCCCATTCTACACGTAAAATAGGGGCTTCAATGGCTTTTCTAGGAAACATCCCATTAGATGATCTCTGCAAAGCAGCTACATGGTCACCACCGCACACTTTCACTAAACACCTATTGTGTAGATGTGCAAATTAAGCAACAAGCTAGTGTGGGCCAGGCTGTACTCAAAACATTATTTCAAACCACTGCAACAGATACGGGTGGTCGCTGCTAAGGGTGGGTACTGCTATTTAATCTATGCACAAGTGTATAATCTGCAGCTCATATGCCTCGAACGGAGTATGCATCTGTTATTAGCATGTAGAGCTGCAGATCTACACACGCCCACCCGCCTCCACCCTACCTTTATCTGTTCCAGTTTATCTTATTTAGATACAACACACATGGGCATCTTCACCGACCTCGTGACTTCCCAAGAGGAAAAACTGCAAACATCCGGGCCCAACACCAGATGGCGATCTATGCACAAGTGTGTAGATCTGCAGCTCTACATGCCAAGAACAGATGCATACTGATAAGTAGCATATTCCTTCTCCTTCTGTGTCGAATCAGGCCTCACCTGTTTACCCGGCTTCGCCTGCAGCTTCTCTGGAGCGTTCTTCGGCTCCAGCTTCATTGCCGACACATGCTCCGGTGGAAGAGGCTCCAGCTCCTGATGAGTCGTTGGCTCCATTGGCTCCACCGTCGGCGCCGATTGGCCAGAGTCCGGTAATGCCTCAATCTGAGCCTTACCCTCCCTTTCCTGGCCCGGGACAAGACCCATCGCATTATTTAAATGCTATGTATGGTGTCTTCTCAAGAGCGATGTACCCGTCTGGAGCACCTTCGGGTTCAATGGCCTTTAATTTGGGGGTTCCTCAGCCCTATGCCCATGCTCTCTTTATGCCATTCTTTCCAGCGACGTCGTCTTGGCATTTCCCGGAGCAGAGGACGTCAACACCACTCCCTTCTCCGGCTCGACCTCGTTCGACTCTGGCTGCGCCTCCGGATCTGTGTTCGACTCCGGCTCCTTTGGAGTCGTGTGCGGCGCCGCAGAAGCCGGTTCTGAGGATTAAATCCAGGCGAGAGGCACGGAGAGTTTTGGAAGAGCAGAGGTACCAGGTGGAAGAAATGGAAGAGGGTGAGCTCAGTCAGATGCCTTGTTTGAGGAACTAAGAGGCAAGTGGCCTTGATTTGTCCACAGAATGGGAGTTTTCTCCTCCTACAGATGCTCCCTCTAAGGATGTGGTTCCTTACCACACTGTCATAAGGAAAGCAGCGGAGCTCTTGGACTTGCAGCTCCCAACGGCTGAATTTAAACCCAATTATTCATTCTCCTTCCACTGTGGTAGAGCCTTTGCTTCCTTTTAATGATGCCATCACTTAGCCAGTCATGGAGGTTTGGCGTAAGCCCTTTTTGGCTCCGGCAGCATCTAAATCGGTTGCTAGGAGTTACAGGGCGGCTCCAGGAGATCCGGACTTTCTTACATCCCATCCTTCTCCTGAAAGTCTGGTGGTTCAAGCTGCCAGTTCAAAGAAGTTATCTGGGACTTTTCCACAAGTCCCTAGTGATAGGGAGTCGAAAAAGCTTGATCAGTCTGCCAAGAAAGTGTCCTCGGCGAGTATGACGTTAAAGTCCACAAATGCCACCTGTCTTTTGGGCTGTTATATCCACGCTCTTATGGACTCTGCTAAACAGCTGGCTCCTAAGTTGTCTGAGGAGGACAGGCAGAATTTTAATGAAGGCCTGACAGACACTCAGGCGGCTGCACAACAGGTTATTCAGAGTGGTTTGGACACTGCGGACTCTGTTGCCACAAGGAGGAGTGCTTGGCTTAAATATTCAGAGTTCTATCCTGATGTGCAGGCAACACTTCTGGACCTGCCCGTTGATGGTTCTGGGCTGTTAGGGAAGAAAGCAGATGCAGCCTTGGAAAGGTTCAAGGACAGCAAAGCCATGGATAAGTCTTTGGGCCTGCAGGCACAGCCTAGAGGTTCCTCTTACAGGAGGTACGAAGGTTTTGGAAGGTCGTCCTTTCGGACCTACAGGCAGCCTCAGCAGCAGCAAAATGCCCTGTATAAGCACTGCAGGGGCAGGAACCGAGGTCGTGCTCTAGGTCGTCCACTCCCCCCCCCCCCCCCCCCCCCCCCCCCCCCCCCCCACCACTGCAAAGCAGCTGTAGATCCACCATTCTGGATCATGTTGGTCCTGTGGGAGGTCGGCTTACCCATTTTCTACAAGATTGGGAATCGGTCAATAAGACCTTTGGGTTCTAAATCTTGTAAAAAATGGGTGTGCTCTTCCCCTGTGGGAATTCCCTCCAAATTACCCTTCTTGCTAAGGTGCTTGCTTGGAGGACCACCTTCTCATGCACGAGGAAGTCCTTGCATTGCTGAAAAAAAGTGCGATGGAGGATGTTCCAGAGCAGGAAAAGGGGGTCAGGGATGCTACTCCCGGTATTTCCTGATACCCAAGAAGGATGGCATGCTACGTCCAATCCTGGATCTAAGGATCTTGAACCTTTTTCTGAAACAGAAGTTCAAGATGCTCATCCTTGCGCCGGTTCTTCAAGTGCTGCAACAGGAGGACTGGGTGGTGTTGATCGACTTGCAGGATGCGTATTTTCACATGCCCATCCTGGAGTCACACAGGAAGTATCTCCGTTTTACGGTAGGGTCGCAACATTGTCAGTTTGCGGTTCTCCCGTTTGGTCTTACTACTGCACCTCGAGTCTTCACCAAGGTGATGGCAGTGGTGGCAGCCCATCTCAAAAGGTCGGGATTCCAGTTTTCCCCTATCTCGACGACTGGCTGATCAAAGCGGAGTCGCCAGAGAAGGTGCTTCATCATCTGCAGGTTACATCTCAGCTGTTGTACAAATTGGGTTTCTCGATAAACGTGCCTAAATCTCACCTGGTGCCCTCACAACGCAACCTGTTCATAGGGGCGGTACTGGACACTACCGTGTGTCGAGCATTCCCACCTCCACAAAGGATTCTCGACATACAGGAAATGATTCCCTTGTTTTACAATAGAGCGGTCGTTCCAGTCCTGAAGGTCCTTCGTCTTCTCGGTCTGTTTGCTTCCTGCATTCTGTTGGTAAACCATGCACGCTGGCACATGAGGGCGCTCCAGTGGTGCCTCCGCAGGCAGTGGTATCGGCACAAAGGAGATCTCAGGGAGTCTGTGAAGATCTCCAGAGAAGTTGCAGCGGATCTGTCTTGGTGGAGGGCAATCTGTCTCGAGGAAAGCCCTTCCATCTACCTCCATCGGTGGCCACAGTGATAACGGATACATCCACTTTAGGGGTGGGGCGCGCATCTGGGGGATCTGGAGATCAAAGGTCTTTGGTCTCCAGAGGAACGATTGCTTCACTTCAACCTTCTGGAGTTGCGGGCGATTCGTTTGGCACTCAAGGCCTTCCTCGCTTCCCTTCGCGGTCAGTCGGTTCAAGTCCTGACGGACAACACTACCGCAATGTGGTATGTCAACAAGCAGGGAGGAGTGGGGTCGCGTTCTCAGCAAAGAGGCTATGCGTCTCTGGTTTTGGTTCAGGATAATCAGATTTGTCTGATGCAAATAATCTGGCCGGAGTTCTGAACGTGCGTGCAGACAGTCTCAGTCGGCAGTTCTCTGCCGACCAAGAGTGGAGGCTCCATCCGGAGGTGGTTAGTCACATCTTCCGGACGTGGAAAACTCCTCCGGTGGACATGTTTGCCCCTCACAAGAATGCTCACTGCCCGTCATTCTGCAGTCTCCAGTATCCGATGCAGGGAGCATTGGGGGACGCGTTTCAGTTGAGATGGGACTCGCATCTTGTTTACGCGATTCCTCGGTTCTGAAGGAAGATTCGCCAAGACCTGGCCCAAGTCATATTGATAGCCCCGCATTGGCCAAGAAGGGTGTGGTATACAGATCTTCTCCACCTCTCCTCGTGTCCTCCGCTCTGTCTCCCTCTCAGGGCAGACCTCCTCTGTCGCAGGGGCAGATTCTCCACCCCCACCTCCAGAGCTTACACCTTCATTCCTGGAGATTGAACGGGGCAACCTGCATTCTTTTTCTCTCCCGCTTGACGTGGTAGACATAATTTTGTCTGCCAGGCGTCATTCCACCAAGTCTATCGATTCCTATAGGTGGGCCAAATTTGTCCTTTGGTGCGGAGAGAAGTCTATTGACCCTTTGAGGGCTCGTTTATCTAACATCCTTCCGTTTGCTCTCTCTTGCTCAGCAAGGTTTTGCTGTAGCTACTGTGAAGGGTTATTTATCGGCTTTGTCGGCATTCTTTTGCTTGCCGGATCAGCCGTCCTTGTTTAAATCACCTATTGTATTACGGTTCATTAAGGGCCTTGCCAACAAATTTCCGCCTACTCCCTTTATTGTGCCTCAATGGGACTTTAATCTTGTCTTAACTTACTTGATGGGTTCTCCCTTTGAGCCTTTGCACAAGTATCCCTTCAGACTATTGTCTTGTAAAACGGTTTTTAGGTTGAGCCTAGAACAGCGCATGCGCTGTTGCTCGAATTTTTATAAGTGGAATTTCAAAGTGCTGCAGCCGCTGACCTAAAGCCTGCGTGCATGTGCGCGTGAAAGCGCGCAGCCGTCCTATGTCTCCGTCACGGGTAGTGTACTTCATGAAGGCGCTTTTGCTATAATCGGGCACCGGCGCTTTACTTTTAATGTTAAAAATAAAGCGCTGGTGCCGCGATTATAGGAAAAGTAAAGAAATAAAAACAAGCATCTATTTCTTTACAAAGAACAAGCCTTGGCATAGCCAATAGGTCTCGCTTTTGGGACCTTATAAGTATTTATTTATGCAGTATAATTTCTTTGGTGCAACAACTGTTGCATGGCTAAACACAAGGTCCCAAAGGCGAGACCTATTGGCTATGCCAATGCTTGTTCTCATTGCCATAACCTCAGCAAGGAGGGTAAGTGAGCTTCAAGCTCAGAGTTCGAACCCCCCCCCCCCCGTTCTTGACCATTCATGCTGATAGAATGGTACTCAGTACCAGTGCTGCTTTTCTGCCTAAGGTGGTAACACCTTTCCATCTGGGGCAGTCAATTACCCTTCCTACCTTCTATCCTCCCCCCTCACCCTTCCAAGGAGGAGGAGCGGCTTCACCGCTTGGACCCTAAAAGGGCGGTGAGTTTTTACCTCGATTGAACTAAAGACTTTCGAGTGGATGACCAGCTCTTCGTGTGCTTCATTGGCTGCAGGAAAGGCAGAGCGGTGCACAAGCGCAACCTTTTCAAATGGATTATCTTGTGTATCAAGATCTGTTACTCTTTGGCCGGTAAGCAACCTCCAGAGGGTATAAGGGCTCATTCTACCAGGGCAAAGTCTTCTACATCTGCCTTATCTAGAGGTGTTCCTGTGGAGGACATTTGTAGAGCGGCAACTTGGGCCTCCCTTCACACTTTTGCGAAGCATTACTGCTTGGATTCCGAGGTGAGGAACGGACGGACACTTTGCTTGTTCGGACCTTCAGGATGTTTTGGTATAGAAGGGTGGACACCCTCCTCCGGGAGTGGGGACTGCAATGGGAATCTATTCTCAAGGTGAGGAATCCACTGGCAGATGTATCCATCAGAAGAACAAGTTACTTACCTTTAACGCTTTTTCTGGTGGATACAGTATCTGCCTGTGGATTCCTCACTGACCCACCCGCCTCCCCATTGTCCATCCTTGTATACCTACAATAGTGATAATAGGACAAAATGTATCTGTTGCTGTCAAAGGAAGTTATTTCTTTTGCTTTATTGCATTGTCTTCACACTGAGTATTGGTTTGAATATTATGTACTGTGTATATATGTATGTATAAACACATCGGTCCGTCCATGTGCTTCGAAGGCACGGAAAAAAAGGGCGGAACTGACCATCACGCCGACTAGGTCCTCTTATGGCTCCAGTGACGTCAGCAGAGCCGAGCTATGGTGACGTCGTCCTCGTGGAGAGCTACAAAAGTTTCTGAATGTTGCTGGCGCAGGGGATATTTAGAAGGTGAGGAATCCACAGGCAGATACTGTATCCACCAGAAAAAGCGTTACCGAAGGTAAGTAACTTGTTCATCTCACTGACTCTTCTGGCTGACGTCCGAGTAGAGCCACCTTCCATGACACACATTTCAGATCAGCTTTATGAATAGGTTCGAAAGTAGGCTTCATCATTTGTGCAAGGACTGTGTTAAGTTGCCAAGGTACTGACGGATAATTTATTGGAGGAAACACCCTGAACAGAGCATTCATGAACTCCTTTATTACTCCGAGACCAAAGATAAGGTTGCCTCGGCCTTCTGCAATATCTTGAGATTGCCGCAAGATGCACCTTCAAAGATGAATGTGATAATTCTGCTTTGGCTAAATACAGTAGATATGGAAGAATTTGTTCTGGATTTAAATGCAAAGGGTGTAGTGATCCAAACACCACTGGCAAAACCTTTTCAACTTTGCCGCATATGTTTTCTTGGTAGAAATTGCTCTTGAGTGAGTCCGAATATCCCAACGTTCTTTAAGAATATTCACGGATTGGAATTCGGGGTCATGAGGTTCCAAGCTGATAAATTTAGTGAGTTTAATTGGGGATGTATCACTTGTCCTCTCCATTGATATCTGATTGTGCACCAGTGGATGCACTCGAGGAGAAACTAACATTCATAGAAGCTCCGTGAACCAGAACGGTCTCTGCCATGCTGGTGCTATTACTATCAAGTGGCATGGTTCCAAATTAATTTTCCTCAATACCTTCGTAATCAAAGGGAATGGAGGAAATGCTTAAGCAGACATTCCTGTCCATCGAAGATGAAGAGCATTCCTCCATGATCCTCTTTGGGGGAATCTGCTCGCAAACTGCATTTCTTGTTGTCTCGAGTGGCAAACCAATCCAACCCTGGAGTGCCCCATAGGTGGAATATCTGAAGAAGCCGATGCCGGGCCAGTTCCCATTCATGCCACAGGCTTGTTGATCTGCTTAAAGAATCTGCCTATGTGTTGTGGATTCCTTGGACATGTTGCACTTGTAGAGTGATATTGTGCTTCAGAAACCACTGCCATAGCTTCTCTGCTTGTGGTGACAAGGTTTTTGACCTTGATCCTTCTTGCTTTAGAAGATAAAACATAGTTGTCGTGTTGTCCGTTCTGACCAGAATTGGGGAATCTTGAATTCTGGGAAGAAACGCCTGGAGACCTAAAAACACTTCTGTTCGAGGCATATGAGCCGCAGATTCCACTCAGTGCATATTCCTTTAGTTTTAACAAATTGATGTGCATCTTCACTTCTTGCCCGTTCCAACGAGCTTGTATTTCTAGGTCTTGCAGATGTGCTCCCCTGCAAGGATGCGTCTGTTGTCATTATGTAACTGGGAGATTGAGGTTCGAAGAATAGGCACCCCCAACCATGACAGTGCTTTCTTTATTAGTGGAGTGATGAGGACCAGATCCTTGAAAGAACCTTGAGCTTGAACCCATTGTAGGTTGAGAAGTTCCTGAAGCGGCCTCATGTGAAGCCGGCAATTTTGGACTAATGATGTGCAGGATGAAATCATTCCCAGCATAGACTTGAACATCCTCACTGAAACCGACACACTTTTTTGTATCTGAGAACTCCGCTTTAGGATGCGTTCTTCCGATAAATACACATTTGCTTCTCTTGTGTTCAACACTTCCCCTAAAAACTTTATAGTCTGAGACTGAATCGGAGAGAATTTTTCCACATTTATCTTTAGACCCAGGCACCCGAAGAGATTCCTACAAGTTTTCAAAGAGTCCGTAGTGTCTTGAAACGTCGGACCTTTTATCAGCCAGTCGTCCAGATCCGGATAGACTTGGTGACATTGTCTCAAATGTGCTGCCACTGTTGCCATGCACTTCGTGAACACTCTTGGTGCTGAACAGAGACCAAAGGGCAATACTTTGAGTTGGTAGTGGCGCCCCGCCACTTCGAACCAGAGATACCGTCTGTTTGACGTGTTTTGGAACATGGAAGATATCATATAGTCTCCTCTGTTCAGCATCAGCAGAATTTCTTGCAGCGATAACATTCTGAAGAGCTGCTTTCTGATGTACTTGTTTAAACCTCTTGGATCTATTACCTGCCTCCACTTGGTACTTTGTTTTTTCCTTATTAGGAAAAAGTGCGAGTAGAATCCTTTCCCTCGATGTTGATGAGGGACTCTATTGCTCCTTTCATAAGGAGATTCAAAATCTCTTTAGAACGGATAGATGTTGCTTTCAGGGAATGGGAGGTTGGGTCGGTTTTTGAATGAACTCTAGGGTGTGACCATGATGTTCTATGTCCAACAACCATCGTCTGATTTTATTGACCACCATTGTTGGTAAAACTGAGAAGTAGTGGTTCCTATGAGGTTTGATGGTTGACGCCCGGAGAGTTTCTGTCTCCTACCGTTATCCTGAGATTGTCCTCTGGCCGATGTCTTCCTTCTGTTCGTATGTTGCCGGTAAGGAGCATTGGACGATCGACACTGCTGTTGGTTGGAAAATTGTCGGTACCCTTGTTGATAGGGCTTGTACCTATAAGATTGAAATGCTGGCCTTTGTTGGTAATGGCCTCTTGTTCCTCTGCCCCGAAAGGACTGAAGCCTTTGTTGCTGAAGAGTCCCTAAAGCACGTGCTGTGCCTGTTTTCATTTTAATCCCCTGAAGAGCATCATCCATGTGCTTGCCAAAGGGATTTTCCCTATCGAATGGCATATCGATAATCTTAGCTTGAATTTTTTATTTATGGATTTGTATAGCGCTTGAATCAACCCCGAAGGAGTATCTCGGTGCTCACGGACCCACATAGGAAATCTGTCACAAAGGAGCAAGTCTAGAACAGAATAGTTTTCAAAGCCTTTCTGAACTGCAGATGGTCCAGGCACTGCCTCAATCAGATGGGAAGCTGGTTCCAGTAGAGGGGAGCCAGTAATGAAAAAGCTTTTCCCTGTGTCCTTAACTTCTTGACCTTAGGTACCATGAGGAGGGATTTAGAACCAGAGCGGAGCGGAGATCCCTACGATGAGTGCATCGGTTAAGTTTCTCCGCCAGCTAAGTAGGTCCTTTACTCCATACTGCTTTGTGGACGATGCAGAAAATCTTAAACTTTATTAGTTTGCGCACAGGCAGCCAATGGAGCTGTTGGAGAAGGAGAAGTGAGGCTGTTATGTAAGGGGTATTCAGTGCTAAACGAGCCGCTGTATTCTGCACTACCAGTAGGCGGTCCAACGAGGACTCGTTGGCTGCAATCAACAAGGCGTTGCAGTACTCCAATCTGCTCATCACCAAAGTCTGGATGAGTCTTCCGTGTGGAATCGGGAAGGAAGGCTAAGACTCTTCTCAGCAGGCTTAGCACATGGAAACATGAGCCAACCGTGTGGGTTACATGCTCCTTCTTGGTCACGGCCTGCTCAATGCGAACCCTTAATTTTTTCTACTGTCTTCGGTGCTGGAGCGACCCCCAGCTCTCTTGGCCACCACTCTGGTGTCCACAGCAGTAGAGCCTCTCCAAAAGCATGATCAGTCTTTCCGGCATTTAGTTGTAGAAAGTTGTTACGCATCCATTGTGAGATTGCCCACATGCCAGAAGAGAAGGTGGCTTGAGCTGCATGGAAAGATTTAATGAAAGAGAAGGTAAGCTGAGTCATCTGTATATATCGGAGTGAACCCGCAGGTCCTCAAAAGTGCGGCCAAGGGAGCGACATAGATGTTTAACAAGGTGGGGCTTAAACAGAAGCCCTGGGGCACTCCCTTGGTCAGTTCCCTGGATGTAGAAAGATACGTACCCAGATTGACTGTCTGGAAACCATTAGAAAGGAAGCTTGTCATCCACTGCAGTGCCACTCCACCAATACCAGATTCCTCCAGTCTCCTAAGCAAAATCTGGTCGTTGACTGTATCTAATGCGGGGAAAGATGTAATAACACAGAGTGGATTGGCTGCTATCTAGTGCTAGCCTGATGTCTAACAGCCACCAGGGCTGTTTCGGTACGGTTTCAGCCGAAAGCCTGATTGTGATGGATCAAGACTGCCTGCTGATTCAATATGGTCCGACAGGTGTTTATTAATGTGCTTTTCCAGCAGTTTGCTCATAAGAGGTAGAAGGGAAACTGGTCGTAAATTAGAAAGATCTTCCATAGAGGCTTTGGTGTTTTTGCGGATCGGAATGATCTGTGCCGCCTTGCATGTCGATGGCAGATCGCCTTTCTTCAGTGACAAATTAAGAGAGCAAATTGGAGCTGACTGTTGTTTAACAAGAGAGTAGGCGATTCTTGCAGATATAACATCAAGCGGCGAACCCGATTTCACATTGCACATTAAGGTTTCCACTCAGTCAGAGGGAAGCTCCCCAGTAAATTTACCTTCGGGCAAGGTGAAAGATCTGTGATCGTGGTAACCAACTGCGGACTACCAGCAGAGGTGATCTTCTAGATAAAATCAGTTTTCTGTATAACCTAATCAGCTATTTTATCACATGAGGCTTCCTCCAGATCACAAGCTTTAGGATTTGTAAAAGCTTTCAGGATCTGGAACAAAGCTTTGGGTGTATTCTCTGCCTAGATTAGCTGCTGGGCAATATAGGATTTCCTAACCAGCTTTGTTGCGATACTGGGCAAGGGCTGTCCTATATTTCTCCTTATCAATGAGAAGATGGGTCTGTCGCCATCGCCTCTCCAAATTTTTGCAATTACCTTTTTCGTTACGAAGCTCTAGTGTAATCCAGACTGCCTGGGCTTGCCTGGATTTACAAGGTAAAGTTCTTAGTGGGGCGTTTTGATAGATTGCGGCTATCCGTAATGAGGTGGCCTTAAACCAGCCCTGTCTGAGAAGGGCGACAGCCCCTACCATCTGTCTAAAAGCCACTGCACAGATGTCAATGGTTGTCTATCCTTTCAGAGGCTGCCCTGGCTCCATCCTGAAGACGCCTCTTCCTTCTTATCGTCAGGAAGATGAGATAATAAAGGCGCTAAATCAGATCACATTTGTCTGTCATACCTGCTAACTGTGGCCAAAGCATTTTAGGCTTTGATGGACACAGCCACCATTGCAGCAAAACGTTTACCTGTGCAATCTAGTTTTCTACCTTCTTTATCTGGCGGAACGAAACAGGAAGCTGCCGGCTTCCTAGAGCTCCTCGCGCCACCTGCATGACCACTGATTCCGGTCTGGGGGTGACATATCGGTCATGCTGGAGACTATTCTGGAGCTTTATATTTCTTTTCTATTCTCGGGACTGATACCGAAATAGAAGCTGGGCTTTTCATAATTTAAGCCTTCCTCCTCACTCACTCCTAGCTCACTATACGGGTGGTCCGGATCGACTTTCTATCTGAATCTTTGAAGTCATACATGTTTCACCGGAAGAGGAAGATCAAACCTTTTTGAGGCACTCCATTAGCTCGTGGAATCCTCTGATATCCTCAGGTTTAGAATTTGCTGGCGAAGGAGATGACTGAGTAATATATTCATCCGATTAATCGCCCACAGGCTCATCCTGTCTCAACTCTCCTGGTTGTTCTACATCGCTCTCAATATAGTCATCTCTGATGACTATTACTGTTGCAGGGCGTTTTCTGCGAGGCTTGCGCAGTGGGTGCGCTTTGCGTCTTGCTTTGGGTGTCAGGCAAAGGGGCATTAGCTTCTGTAAAGCGCCTATAATAGTCCTTTATCATGTGCCTCAGATCTGTGACCAATAAGAGTGGCACTGACATTGACACTTCTCTGGCTATTGGAGGGTTATCTTCCTCCTCCTCCTCCTATTCATAAGTGTCTGAAAAAGATTCATATCTTCGTGAACCTGAAAGAGGACGGTCTCTAAAAGAGAATTCCTCCTGTAAAAATTCGGATTTGTCATGATATTCCTCATCTGTGTCTTGACTTCTTTTATCTTGAGTTGAGAGGGACTGTACGCTGCTCCAAAAGAACCTTCCTCCTCTGATTCCTGCATTTCCAATAGATGGGATGGGGGAAGCGATGAGACTTTTCTCCAAGATGTCAATTTTGATGGTGCATCAGGCATAACAAAGGATGTTTTTCTTTCCGTCGCCAAGCCCTTCGACAGCGGAAACCTCTTTTATAGAAAGTACACTATCTTTGCGAAATTGGTGACTTGAATGCCATCGTTGACGGAACTGTCATGAACAAGGTCGTCGTCTAGGTAGTCGACTGTCTCGTCGTCGTGACAGTCGTCGACTAAGCTGTTGGAGTTGCCATTGTTGTCGTTGTCTTTGTTGGCGTAACAGTCGACAATACCATCACTCATCGACTGAGTTGTTGTCGACTGTCTTTTTCTCCGTAGACTCAGAGGAGTGTAAGGCACTGAAGAATAAGCCTTCTTAGGAACACCTTCAGGAGGTTGTAGCTCCAGTCCCTTGTCCTTTGACTTACTGACCTTCAGTTTTTTTAGTGTTTTAGAAACAGAAGGCTCATTTTCTTTTTGGAGTGGAATGAGCCTCTTCCTCCTCAGAACCTGATTCAGATTTTGATTTCTTTTTCTAAAGCCAGACAATCAAACGTGCCTTTCTATCTTTTAAGAGTTTTGGCAGAGAAAGTCCTGCAATGCTTACTCTCCTTAGGGATATGTTTAGGATTTAGGCAATATAAGCAATCTTTGTGGTGGTCTTCAGAGAAGAGTGGCCTTCCCACAAGATCTACATCGTCTGAAAAGCCTCTTCTTAGAGCCTTCAGACATTTTGCCAATTGAAGAAAATCACAATACCTCTATTCCAGAGAAATACTGAAACGAAAGCCAGGTCAAAAGTTCAGAGAGAAACTGAGCAGAGCTCAGTGAGACGACGACTCGCACGATGTGCGGTTAAAAATCTGAGTTATTTTGGCTCTGCTGGGATTGTGATCTCAGGGCTGGCGTCTCATTGGCTAACTTTTGGACCATAGAATAATGGTGATGGGTTACCAAAGTATGATGCATTTGTATTGGTTTTCATGGAGTTTTTCTTTTATACTGCTATATTTTCTATTACCTGAAGACTCCCACAATGATGACGGGAAAGATTCAAGCATGTGAATCTATGAAAGATATCAGTACTGGAGAACTACAGTGTACAGTTAAGTAACTTGTTTTGTATAGCACCGCAAATTCTAAGCGCTACATTTTTAAACAAATACGTTTTTAGCCAATTCTAAATTGGACACCCAAACAAGTGAGGTATCATTTAACTTGGGAGATTAAGGGTAACACTGTGGGGTAGGACACTTGGGCCGGCATGGTGATTCCACTAAAAAATGTGGAAAATTTTATTTAAAAAAAAGAATTTCCCCAGCTAAATTTGATGTTTGCAGCGGATTCTGAGTAAGAAAACGTTGAGGGGTCCACGCAAGCCATACCTTGCTGGACTACCCCAGGTGTCTAGTTTTCAGAAATGTGTGGGTTTGGTAGTTTCCGCAAGATGGCCACCGAGCCTGGGGCCAAAAACCTAGGTGAAAGTCTTTGCAAAATCAGGTTGTTTTGTGATGGGTAATTTTGATGTTGCCTCAGTATGTTTTGGGCCCTTGCCGGTCGCATTTACTTGGCCTACCCACGCGAGTGAGGTTCCATTTTTATTCGGCGACCTGGGGGAATGCTGGATGGTAAAATTGTGTTTTTATGATATCAGAATATTATGACCAAGTAATGCAAGAAAAATGTGTGACTATAGTAACATTTAGAGGTTTGTATGGCCTTGTGAGTAACAAAAATTGTTGGCATCCATGTGAGACACACCACCGCCAATTTTTTAGGGTTTACAGAAATATCTAAAGTTGGAACATTTTCCATAGAGACAGACTACACCTTAGACCGAAAGACAGATGAGACAAATGACTGCCTATCCATCTGTTCCTCAAGTACACACATACTGGTTGGATTTGGCACAAGGGTGAGTAAAGGTTCAGAGCGTAAAATTCTATTAACAAGAGATTTCTCAAAAAGGAAGTGCACTGTTTTTTTTTTTTTTTTTTTCAAAACTTTTTATTAAAACAATAAATCAGTTACAAGCATGGGCCTACAACCACCAGGGCCGGCCGCTAGACTCAGAAAGGATCGTACATTAGTTAAAGCAGTAGGCGACACCTGGGGCCCAGCCCCGTAAATGGCTCAGGATAGCTCGAGAGAAGCAGGAGACATACATTTAACATAAATAACAACAAAAAACAACAGGCGAGGCATACGGGCAAAATGCGTGGGTCAGGCTACATCCGGGGGACTTTTACTCCAAACCTTCAATTAGCTATCAACAGGAGGGAGTACTGAAAGATCGGGGGGGGGGGTAACGGGAAAGGAACATCTATATTCGATTATTACAATCAGTTGCAAGGAACCATCAAGGGTCAGGGGGACAAGGCAATATCGGCGTCCACTAGGGGGGGCGTACAGATACCCCCACGATACACGTTCCATTGCCCCCAAATTCTACCCCATGCCCCGGGTTTACCGCGGGCCACATATACAGTCTTCTCCCTGAACATACACCAGTCCATGTTTTCCTTCCATACTGACACGGTGGGTGGCCGCTGGGAGCCCCAAAGCTGCACTATATCCCTCTTAGCAATCATGTAGCCCAGGGCCGCCCACCGAGTCTGCGCCGCGTTATAATCATTGGGCTCCCACACATTCAAGACACAGCGACGCACCTCCGGCAGCAGCGCCACCCCGGTGACTTGTCCCATGACCCCATGAACCCGACGCCAGTATTCCGCCACCTCCCGGCACTCCCAAAGGATATGGAGAAAGGTGGCACTGAGCCCACACCCCTGCTTGCAGAGCCCATCTTCCGAGAATCCCATCGAGACCAGACGGGGGCCCGTCACATACACCCGGTGGAGAATCTTTAACTGGACCAGGCGGAGACGGGCTGGAATGGCGACTTCCTTGGGGGACGATAGTGCGGACTGCCAGTCCTCGTCGTCTAATTCCACCCCGTCCCCCGTCCACGTCTCCCGAAGGCGCACCAATAGGTCAGCCCGATTATTAATGAGTTTTTTATAGATTAAGGAGATAGTACTGTCGGGAACATGACCATCAAGTATGCGGTCCTCGAGGGGCGAAGAGGCCGAGATCTTGGTCCCCTCCCCAAAGACAGAGAGCAGGGCATGCCGAACCTGGGCGTATCGGAAGAACTCCTTTTCCGTGAGTTCGTATTCGCTCTGGAGCGCCGCGAAGGTCTTAACCGCGCCCTTCATCCATAAGTCTCCCACTCTACTGATGCCAATCGTGTCCCAACGGTCAAACCCCTTCGTTGTCCAGAGGCTTCCCAGTCGGTCGGAGGCAAATAAAGGAGTAGCGCATGTTAGTCGCTCACTCCAGCCCATGGCTACATTGGCCGCCTTCCAAATCCGTACCGCGATCTTAGTGGGGCCCGTCAGGGTCCGTCCAGCCGAGCGGGAGTAAAGCGCCCTGTTATAGTTACCGCCGGGAAGCAGGAATTTATCCATCTCATACGCCGGGTTCAAGCCAGGCGCATACGTGGCATGGTTAATGGCTGATAGCTGTGAGGCCCAATAATACCTGCGAATGTCGGGAAGCGCGATGCCCCCGTCGTACCAGGGGAGAGTGAGTTTGGCCAGGGCGATACGCGCCCGTCCGTCCCACACCAGTCTCCTCTGCAGGCTCTCTACTTCCCGAAAGTAGGCCACTGGAATGATGTCGAAGGAGTTCTGAAGTGCATAGAGGAACCTGGGAAGGGACATCATTTTAAACAATGCGGCCCGACCCAGTGGGGACAGGGGCAGCCTACACCACCGAGCCGTGTCTTCCCTCAAACGCCGAAGTGGAAGCAGGAGATTGTGCTCATAGCGAGCTACCGGGTCCAACGAGATGTGTATCCCCAGGTATTTAAAGCCGGACAGAGATATTTGGATCGGAAGCCGAGGCGGCAGGAGAGGGGGGCCACCGGAGATAGGATAGACACAGGATTTAGACCAGTTAATCGTGAGACCCGAATTTCTCCCGTAGGAAGTCAGAACATCGAAGAGAACGTTAAGCGACTGCCGCGGCGAGGTAAGATACAGGAGGATATCGTCAGCATATAACGAGACCCGATCCTCAAAGCCCGGGGCCCACCGGATCCCCCTGATCGAGGGCTCCCAGCGGAGCCAAGCGGCGAGTGGCTCCAGGGCGAGAGCAAAGAGCAGAGGGGACAACGGGCACCCCTGCCTCGTACCCCTACCGAGAGCGAAGGGCCGAGAGACCCGCCCATTTACCACCACCTGAGCCATGGGTCCCGTGTAGAGAAGCTTCACCCAGCCAAGAAATCCCTCCCCAAAGCCGAATTTGGTCAAGACAGCCCAGAGGAATGGCCACTCGATGGTGTCAAAGGCCATCGTGGCATCTAAAGAAACCAGCACGGCCGGTTCGGAGAGGTACTCTGCCCTGGCGAGGGCGCCATGGAGACGCCGCAAGTTGAGGGCGGTGTTGCGATGTGGGATGAAGCCGCATTGATCAGGATGAATCAGATCGCAGATGACGCTCAACAAACGATTGGCGAGGACTTTAGCCAGGATTTTAGGCTCTGCATTTAGCAGTGAGATAGGCCTGTAAGAGGCACAGCGGTCCCGTGGCTTACCTTCCTTGGGGATCACGACTATCGTGGCCAGTCGCTGGTCGACCGGAAGGGAACCGGCCTCAAGGGACTCCTGAAACATACGACGGAGGAAGGGCGCTAGTTTATCCGGGCGCAACTTATATAATTCGATAGGTAGACCGTTGGGACCCATGGCCTTGCCCGAGCGAAGGGACCGAATCGCAGTCGCGATTTCATCTACCGACAAGGGAGCGTCCAGCTGCTCACGGTCCTCGGCAGAAAGGCCAGGCAAAGCAATGTCCCTCAGGAGAAGGCGAGAATCTTCCTCATCCCTATCAGTCACCGGGGAGTACACAGTCCGGAGGTGGTCGGCAAAACATTCCACAATCTCACCAGGCTCAGTCACACACACTCCATCCGAGACACGCAACTCCGGGACCACACGATTCACTCTCTCCTTCTTGTCCAGCCACGCAATCAGCTTTCCCGCCTTGTCCCCGGCATCATACAACCGACCCTGCTGCTCCCTATACATAGTTTTGGCAGCGTCGGTGACAAGAGATCTGTATTCAAACTGTTTCAGGCTGAGGGCATGGAGCCCGTCCGGAGTGACACCCGCCTCCAAGGCCGACTCCAGCCCCGAGATGTCAGTCTCCAGCTTCACCACCGCCTCACTCCTGAGCTTCTTAGCCACCACTATCTGGGAGAGGGCGTGTCCGCGGATTACGGTTTTAAAGGCTTCCCACAGGGACATTGCAGACAACACAGACCCCTCGTTTTCAAGAAAGTATTGGTCCATAGCCTTAACCAGACTCTCGCGGGTCGTAGGGTCTCGCAGGTACCACGGGTTAATGGGAGCGGTCCGCCCTGCAGACCGCGACTCGGTGTCAAAGAGAAGCCACAGCGGGGAATGATCGGAGATACCCCTCGCCAGGTGCCTGACCTCTCGAATTCGACCCGTCTGCGCCGCGGGCATAAGGAAATAGTCTAACCTAGAAAGACTCCCATGTGCCCCAGAGTGAAAGGTGTATTGACATTGGGTCGGATGCATTAATCGCCAACTATCCACCAGGCCGAAGGTCTCCAACAGACCACCTAGCCAAGCCTGGGCAGCGGGGAGGGCCCTGGGTGGGTGACGATCCAGGTCACCCGAAACCACCGAGTTAAAATCCCCGCCCATAAGCAAAAGGCCATCCGGAAGTTCAAGCAGCATTCGACCCAAGTCCGCGAAGGTGGAGTTCTGGAGGCCCGGTGGGACGTAAATTGAGACCAGGGCAAGGGGATGCCCCTCCCACCTCCCAATCAGACAAACATAACGCCCTCTATCATCTGAGACCACCCTCGTGATTTCAACGGAAGTGAGGATCGCAGGAGAATGCCCACCCCCCTGGAGCCAGTTGTGAAACCAGAGTGAGCCACGAGGCGGTATCCCCCCCCTGTTCATTGCATGGCAGACATTGCCAACCAAATGCGTCTCCTGGATAAACACCACATCAGGAGTCAGACGACGCAAATACTGCAGAACTACACCCCGTTTGATACGGTCCCCCAACCCATTGACGTTCCATGACATCAGCTTCAACCCGTCCCCCCCCATTCCCTCCAATAGATCAGAGGTCCCCCCGCAAGTAGCACAAGTCCCAAAGGTGGCAGAAAATCAATACCTCGCCCTGCAAACAAAAACCACACTACAAAACAACCCCTCCTTCCCCCCCACCCCCCCCAACACCCAACTCCCCCCACCCTGCACCCCTGCGGGCCAAAAAACCCCCCCAAATTGCAGTGTGCCTGTCGCCCAACTAACCCCAGTCTACAAAAAGACCCCGGAGGAGGAAAGGGACCCGTCCCCGCCCGCCCCCAATACAGGTACTAGCAAAACACACTGAACCAAAGAAGTACAACCCAGCTGAGCAGTGCAAATTGGCAAAATCAAGGACCAAGAGTCACTCCAAAGGGGACCCGTCACCGCTGGCACCTGCAGAGGGCCCGGGACGGCCACCTCTGTCCGGCAGCGAGTCCAACCAGTCACTCACGGCCACAGGGGAGTCAAAGAAGGCAGTCCGATCCTCATGTTCCACTCGGAGTTTGGCAGGGTAGAGCATAGAGTACTTTAGGCCCAGCTCACGAAGACGACGTTTCACCCCCTGGAATCCCATCCGCTGTTTCTGGACAAGTTGAGTAAAGTCCGGATTAAAGTTAATGGATGAGTTCTCATGTCGAACCGGGCCATGGACCCGCGAGGCCTGCAGAATCGCATCCCGGTCTCTGTAGTAAAACAGTTTGGCCACGATAGGCCTTGGGGGGGCCCCCGGCCGTGGCCGCCCGCCCGGAACTCGATGAGCCCGTTCAACGGCAAAAAATTTACTCAAGCCCGCAGGGGTCAGCTGTTGGAGGATGAGTTCCTCGACCAGGAGGTCAACCGGGCGGTCGTCGGAGGACTCCGGTACGCCGATGACACGGATGTTGTTGCGTCGGGCCCGTCCCTCGAAGTCCTCCAGCCGCCGGGCCATCTGCTCATTGACCACCTTGATGTCGCCAAGCGCGGCCTGCAGGTCCGACACATCCGCACCCAGGGTGGAGGTCCGCGCATCGAGAGTTTGAACCCTCTCGTTTGTTTTGGAGAGGTCCGCCCGTATTAAGGTGACATCAATCGCCACCGTATCGATCTTGCGGGCCAGGGCCTCGTATTGCGTGGCGATGGTCTCCCTGATGCCATCAATGGCGCCCATGATGTCCTGTAGGGAAAGTTCCGAAGAGACGGATGTGCCGCCACCGGCGACGTCTGAGGGGGGACCGGCCGTTCCAGGAGAGCCTCTGCCCTGAGTGTAGCGGTCCATGTTGTTGGTCTGGACCGATCCTCCACGGAGGGAGGATTTAGTCTTGCGCCCCTCGGGGCCCCCCTTGCCCCCCATGCGGCCACGGACTCCGAGGGGGACCGCCGATCAAAAGTAGTTGGGATACCGGCCCTGGAAACCAGCGCCTCACCCGAGGCCACAATATGGCGGTGCGGGGGGACCCAAGGCGATAGGCACTCTAGTGGCAGGTGGTGACAAAGCTTTGTGCAGAGGTCAGGGAAACACCCCGCCACCTCAATCGCTCCACCGGCCAGCCCCCTGAGGCCTGAAAGTGAAACCGAAAGTGGCCGATCGGCCCCTGGCACCGCGCCGCAGCCGTTGTTGTTCAACTGCGACACGGCCCCACGGCCCACCTTCGCCCCGGGCACCTCCGTCGGGTGGGTCCCAAAAGTTCAAACAACGATAACTCAGGATTCCCGGGTCCGATTAAATTTCTGAAAAGAGATAAGTGCTCAGCCGGTCGTCATCTCCCAGATTCCATAAACCAAATCAGGATATTGTCAGGATAAATTCCGAGGAGCAGCGAGGGTCCGGGGAGCCCTGTGCTCACGCGACCATCTTGGATGCGCGCTAGGCTCCTCCCTCCAGGAAGTGCACTGTTAACATTTAAAAGGTTACAAATCTGAACCCATGACTCGCAGCTTGTGAGCTGTAAAGCCACAGCAAGGCACCAACCTCTTTACAGGCCATTCACACACCTTTCATACGTGACACACAAGTCCATTCACACCGCGAGCCGCAGGCTCAGCTCATTACAACTTCCACATTAACAGACCGCGCCATTTAAGGCCCCATCACTTTCATACGGACACAGCAATCACACCGGCTGGTGGTTGCCAGTGTGTGCAGTGGCGTTTGACTAGTAGAATGTGTGATGACCAGCAGCAAGTCACTACTCTCGTACTGCCAGCAAAATGCCAGCCCCCACACACCGCCAGCTAAGCACCAACCCACACACACATCAAGCCTACACATACCGCCAGCCAAGCGCTAGCCCACACGCACCGCCAGCCAAGCGCTAGCCCACACGCACCGCCAGCCAAGCGTCAGTCCACGCACAGTCAAATATTTTTTTTAACAAAAAACAAACCAATTGGAACTAGATACAAAACAATAACTACAAACACAACAGCGGTAACTAAAGACATCATTCTAATGCCAACCGTGAAACTGAACTATATAAAACCGTACAGACCAGGCAGTACACTATTAGTCTCACAGTTGTTTCTAAAAAATGCTTGTGTGATGCAATCTGAAAGATGTGGGTGCGCACAGCCCAGGATTACAAGGACAATCTGCACAGTGCATACGACTCTCCTTCTGCATACCTCTTCCCAAACAAGACTAAATCTCTTATGGGGATTGTTTTTTTTAGGGTGTGGGAGGAATTAAATCAGAAAAGTGGCGATCTTTCAATCTAACCACGTCCTTTACCACTCCAACTATAGGAACGCTTGCCTGTTCCACTACAACAAGGCTACCTATAACAGACTCCTGAAACTGAACAAAAGTCATCTTTGACGCAGGAGAACACTCCTTGAACACAACAAAAGCATTAAAAGTTGCTAAATTGAAGAGATGGATGGCCAACTTCTTATACCAAACGTAAGCCTTACGAACAGTAGTGTACGGTTCCAACCTCTGATCTACTCGATCGACACCACCCATGTGCTTATTGTAGTCTACTTTGCACACAGGTTTGCGCAGTTCAGCAACCTGACCCCAAGCAGTCACAAGTGAAGTATTGTCATCATGGATGGTAGTCAGCATGTACACATCCCTCCTGTCAACAAATCTAGCAGCTAGCAGTTCCTCACTATGCAGGGCACTACACTGTCCCCTCTCTAGCTGTTTTGCAAACCAGCTCTTTTGGGTAACCTTTTTGGTTAGATCGGATTGTGCTACAAGAAAAGTGTCCACTTTGAACAATTTCTTCTACAATTGCATAGCAGTGTAGAAGTTATCAAGGTACACATGGTGACATTTGTTAAACAGGCCTCTGGTAAGTTACAACACAATTTTCTCAAACTCCAAAAGGGGACGGAATACCAGGGGGGTTAATAGTGAAATCCATACCAGTGTACACCCGGAAATTATAGACATATCCTGTCCTACTCTCTGACAACCTATACATCTTAATTCCATAACCTGCCTTCTTGCTAGTAATGTACTGCCTAAAAACCAAACTGCCCTTGAACAGGACCAGACACTCATTGATAGCCATTTCTTTCCCTGGGGTATAGATCTCTGAAAATTGATCTACATAGTGATCAAGAACAGGTCAAATCTTAAAAAGACTGTCAGTTGGGGTGATCTTGTGGCAGCGCCGAAGCAAAAGTAAATACCAATTGCAGGAAATATGTCAGTTGCCATCACGGGACTGGTAGACCAATAGGAAGCCAGGAACCGCTTCCTTATCAAGCCAGTCAAACCCAAAAACGCCTTCATCTCATCCAGATTTGTGGTAGTCCACTGGGTAGCTCTAGAGCCTGGCCCAAGTCTGGCACTGTTGACCCTCAAAAACTCTTGAGCATACAAATTAGTCTGCTCCGTCTCAGCCAAAAATACATCACCCACAAATAACTGAAACTGTATAGGCAAAAATGTTTCGCAATCCACTTTGCACCCTGCATCACCACTTAAGGCAGACAACATCGGCTGCACCATGTTTGGGTCAACCCAGAATCCAGCATGTCCAGTAGGAAGTCTTGCAGCCCCAGGCTGAAATCGCAATGTCTCTTGCTGCACCATCGACACATCCGTGTCATCCTCTTAAACAGGCACTTTATCCGCACTGAGTGTAACTTCATCATCAGATGATTCCTCGTGGACCGAAAACTCACTTTCAGAATCTTGCACTCCCTCAGACACAGTGCCATTTTCATAATCCTGCTCAGAGAGGTTCAAAAAGCATACCAACCACCTACTGAGCAGTAATTCTACGGTTAGCCATGATCCTTACTATTAACCTCTTCGATGCCGTTGACGGAACGGTTCCGTCATGCACGCCGGTTGGGCTGTGCTTATGACGGAACCGTTCCGTCATGGCCCCGCCCGCGCTCAGATCTTTCAGCACTGCGCGGGAATCCGCGCAGCGCTGAAGAGGTTAAAGGTAACTTGTCAAACAAGTCAACAACAACAAACACTTAGTAAAATAATTAATCCACAAAATGTGGCTTTATCACAACCTATATATGCCACAATTATACTACTCACTTGTCAAAAGCAGCTACACTCTCCACCACCTACTCTTACAGACACAGCATCATCAATATCCCACTAAAAAAGAAAATTACACACAAGACCACGCCAAACACATCGCAAAGTATTTCATGCTCAAAACACTAACTAAATATGCTGCCATAATGACACCACTTACAAAAAATTCATTCATGCATGACAATCATACTCAGGGTAAACCCAGCAAAAATGTTTTTCTTACCAAATAAATGCAACTACGCAAAACTGCAGAATAACCACTGCTGAAACCGCAAACAATCAAAAGCTTTGCACTAGAATAAAAAGGAGAAATAAAACATTACAATCACATATGCAAATATTGCACCAGTCCACACAATCCAGCCAAGCTAAAGGGTAGGTGGGCCTAAGAGCATAAGGCTGATCTGCCCCCAAGGGGGGGGGCAGCAATAGCCAAAATATTCACCCCTGTTAAAGGGGAGCAATTCTTACCCAAGAGGCCACTCCCCAACATTTAAACAATCCTGGTGTCTAGTTGCTTCTGCCCCCCCTTGGGGACAGATTGGGCTGAAAACTTGTAGATCTGCCTCCTAAGAGGGCAGAAATGGCCACAGTAATACCCCCATAAAGGGGAGCAACTCTTGCCCAAGGGGCTGCTCCCTGCAAAAATATCCCTGGTGGTCTAGTGGGATCAGAATGTTTTAAAAATATGGTCCGATATGCGCTCCAGGGGGGCAGACCCAGCCAAAAACATTTCCCCCCCAGAGGAGAACGACCCTTGCCTAAGGAGCTGCTCCCTGCAAACAGTACATCACTTTCAACTTTAATATTTAAAAAAAGAAAATCCCTGGTGTGTAGTGGGCATTCCTGCTGCACGATTGTGCAGCAGGATTGCTCAAGAGGCATCTGAGAAAAGGAAAACCCTTTCCTTTTCCCCCAATGCCTCTTTTGTTAAAATCCCCCCTCCCTGAGGAGAAACTCGCCTCTTTCCGACGCGCTGGAAGCAAATTGCTTCCAGTGAGTCCTGTATCATTTAATGACATCAGTGCGCCTTGAGTGCTGAAGTCATTCGATGACTTGGAGAGAGGGAGGGGGGGCAGGGGAAGGGATTCACCTGCCTTCCCCGGTGGGGGCAACATTAAGGGCGGCCCACAGGGGGAGCACCTGTGGTTACCCCGTGGGTGGGTGCTAGGACGGCTGCGAAGCATCTGCCCACATGCGCACCGTGACGTCTGACATGTTCCCAGCTGCCTGACGCCCGTTAAGGGTTAATGAAACTGTTATTTTGGCCCCAGACTGCAGTTCTTTAGTTCATTGTTTGAGAAAAGAAAGACTTATTTATCAAGTGACACAACTTAAATAGTTTCCTTTTGGACTTTGGTACCACTTGATCTAAATCACATGAGGATTTATAAAGCTAGGTTTAAGCAATACTTTTGTTATTACTTTAAAGAATTAAGGATGAAAGCTGCGCTAGCAATTTAAGCAACAGAATGTGCGCTCTTATACCTGAAACTTTATTTTGGTTGTTGGTAGTTTATGGCGCTATTACTGCACAGGTTTATTAGTAAATTGAAGTGCAAAACCCACAGCTCATGATGTGGTTCTGTGCATCAGTGGTGTGGGTATGTTTGGGAGTGCTTGAATGTGCAAAAAAAATAAAAGTACATTTTTTTTTTAGTCTAAGCTATAGACCGCTTTCGGTAAAGCAAGTATCAGTGTTATGGTTGTTGTGATTGTGCGATTCGAAGTAGATCTTCAGATTTTGGCGTAATCCTACATCTTAGATATCGAAGCCTTAGTGTTGTGGCTGTGCTGTTAGTTCTGACCCATAAAAACATGTAATAAGATTCATCATATGCTGTTTAGGAACTTGTAGATGTCTGATAAGCGATTTAAAACTGGTTTCTAGAGTTGTATCTAAAACAGAGGCTATGATTGTACTATATCCATAAGATATCTACCGTAGCCATTCTGCCTGCTGCTACTCGCATTCCTTTTAGGAATTTGGTTTGCTTGCTGCAAAAATAATGGGGTTGCTCTGTGTCCCTCAGAACCTGGGAATATAATTATAAACTACATGGAGTTCTTTCAGGTGAAATTTCTTCACCAAGAATTGTGCAAAATGTTGAAAATTCATTGGTTGCAAAGGGTCCAGAAATGATCCCTTCCAGAAAAAATATAAACTTTTTGACAGATAAACCAATAGGCAAAAAAGACACACACACACAGCAGTTTCTAATTCAATATATTCATTGTCCTATAGCTAAAATAAAAAATTGCTTCGTTCATAAATGGTCAGCTACCCATAACACACAACACATATATTGAATCCGTGTTTAAACACTGGGATCACTTCATTTTCACCATGTATGTTTGTATGATTCAATTGTATGTATTTGTTTCATGGGCAGCTGATCATTTACAAAAAACTGAGAATGTTAGATATGACAATATATTGAATTAAAAACTTGGTTGTTGGTGGTTTTCTTCTCTTTTGGACTATTGGTTTGATGCATCTCTCAAACTTGATATTTTCTGTGGAAGGCATCATTTCTGGGCTGTTTGCTACTAATGTTGAATGGTCAACATTTTCCCAATTCTCAGTGAAATATTGGCACTCGACAACACTGTAGTTTATTACTGCATTGGTTGAGCAAATATTCATTTTATAGGGACCGTAAATGAATGCCCAGTTTGGTCGACTTACTTTGACCTTAGTTTGTACCATTGTGGATATCTTTGTTTCACTTGCAAATCTAATTAAGTGCATCTAGCTGACAACATAGACTGTAATTACACTTGGAGTAGGAAGACACAAAGTTAACACAGGTGTGTACCTTCAGTAAGGCCCTATTGTATGGTCATATATGTAATCTTTACATTTCCTTTATCAATCTTGACTTAAGTAGTACAATGCAGAAACTTTCACTGATGTAATCTTTTATTTGAAACCGTACAGTAGCATTTTAGGTGCTGCTGATGACTTTAAACTCTGCAGAACAGTTGAAATTCAAAGAGCACAAAATCCAGCAAGGGACAATCCCTGGTACAGAACACTGCATGTAGAACATACAATCAAGACACCTGTATAGATTAAGGTAGCACTTGGACAAATCATATAACTGATGGATCTGCCAAGTGAGCAAGCTTGCATCATGTCAAACATCCATGAGAATATAATGTATACATGCCTAGTTAGTGTCTCATACAATAATCTAAATGCAGCTCAAAAGCACTCGGTTAACCTAATTTAACATAATCACCAATTTACCCAAAGTTCATAATCAAGTGTGCAACTAGTAAGTGGCTCTGCCCGCCACCTAATTCAAATAGTGAGAAAACCCAAGGTAAGTATCCAAGACTAAGTGCACTACTGTACGTCGCTACATGAGTATACATACATTTGAAATGGCAAGTATATTGATTATTCAAAATCACATAAAAGTTGATACAATAAATCTTCAATATCTCCTAGTCCACACGTTTCCAAATAATTGAAGCTTGGAGAAACGTCAAATGACTGTCCAAAGATCACTGGTGAAGTCAAACATGACTGTAAAAATTCCAAATGCTTCAATTCAGCAGGATCAAAATTGTAAATGCTCCCAATGCATTTTGGGCTGTTCACTAGCCCTTCATCAGGGGAACCTGAAACATTAACATATGTACATGACTTCAAACATTTCGCTAATATACAGTGTTATAACGCAGGCTTAAAAACAAGCAGGTAAAGTGTATAAAAATCATGACCATCTAAGATGACAAAGCGAAAACAAAGGTTCACAAGCCAAAGTTTATACAAGCTGTGCAACATTATAGTCCCTATTCCTGAGGAATGGGAAAATTCCATGTCGTGATCGAGTCCGAAATAATTAGTGAATTGTGAATGCTAAATAAATGACTTAAGTTACATTAAAAAATCGCGTTGCAGAGTGAGACCGCCACCCACGTTAGTGATGTGAAAAAAGCGTACCTTATTTCAAGCTTGTGGTATTAATGAGGTGTCCATGCTTCAAGCTGAAAAAGAAGGCAACGAAAAATTTGAAACAAAGCTTAATCTAAAGGGAATTAATAACTCACCAACTACGCTCGAAGTCCAGTCTGGAATCTCCTAATTAGCCCACAAGTAAAACACCACAAACTAAATGAATCCAGAAGCGTTATTAGAAACCTCTCTCGGCAATGATATAAATAGCGTCTGCTATAGTCATAGAAATGGGACTGGTAGCAATGTGTGCGTTGACGCATCAAATAGCGAAATAAAGTTGAATGAACTACCTTCAATGTCGCCAGTGAACTCAAAGTGCTCGGGTAGCTGAAACTAAAAGTCAAATGATAACCTAAATTGAAGCATGACCATAGTGCCTAACAGGAAGAACCCGTAGGAAACAATGTCACTCTCGGCAACAGTCAATCACAGTGTATAAATAGCCAATGTAAAGCGCCATGGTGAAACCAGTGATCATACCACCTATACTAATACACAGGGATCCTGTCTATAGGTAACAGATGACTAAATTACTCTATCAATATTCATCATCTAACACATATTCACCATAAGTCTGCTATGTTAATTCAATGATATCTGGTCTCAGGGGTGGAAGATTGTAGTGAAACCATATGAACTAAGAAAAACAGTTGCATGATAAATTGTTCACAAAAAAAAGGCAAGTTCAAATTTATCGTTGAGCCCATTTGGAAACAAAGTATCTAAGAACCATATCCAATGAGTCTCGCGCTGAGATAAAAACTTAGCTGTATCTCTATCTAGGAACGATGTTAACCACTTTTAACACACTAAATCTTGCGCTATTGTATGATGATTGGATGACAAATGTTGTCAGCGGAGAACTCCAAGTATTAGTCCTAATTCTACTTTTGTGCTCAGTGATTCGTGTTCTCAATGATCTGTTTTTCCAACATAAAATAATCCGCATGGACATTTGATTACATATATAATATGGCTGTTACAGCTAGCTGTGAAATTTAGTGTGATGTATTTCCCCGATCGCGGATGTGTAAGACTTTCTTGTTTTCACATTGTTACAATGGGAACAATTTAGTCATACCTTTATGTAGGATAAACTCCGATATAACAGGTATGTTCTAAATCTTCTTGAGATTGTTAGATCGTTTATAGGCAAATAGGGGAGGGTTGGAAAAAATGCCTTTAAAGTCCAAATCTGATTGGAGTAAATCATATCGGTTCTAAAGATTTTTTTTTAATCCTAGAGGAGTGCGTAGCATATGTTGAGACGAACACCTCCTGGGGACTGGTTTCTTTTTGTTTTGTTCAACAGATCCTTCCTGTCCAAAGCTTGAACACTAATTTCTGCTTGATCAATTACTTCTCTGGGGTTACCCCATCCAAAACAATTTTCTTGAATTTCTGAAGTGTCATGACAAACATTGACATCCGAGGTGATGGGTTTAATCCTAGTAAATTGTGAAAATGGGAGATGTTTCGGTGGCCATGGATGAACTCTCAAACAAGGCATTATAACGATCTGTGGGTTCGCCAAATACACTAGTGGTGATGGAATTCCCTTGAGGATTGATATTAACATCCAAGAATGCAATCTTTTCAGAATTGATAACGGAAGAGAATTGAATTCTAGGTTTCTTGTAGTTTAGTAGCTCAATCTGATTTTGCAAATCATTCATTGGTGTTAGATCAGTGTATGAATGTAGGGCTAGACAAAAGAAAAAGATTGAGAAGCAATGATTAACGTTGGAGTTATTGTAAATTTGCATATTATCAATTCAATGCAACTGTTGGGGAAGTGGTAAACTGCCCTAACTGCAGTCCCTAATCCCACACCATTGGAAAATGCAAGTACCCAGCCCTACACACAGTCTTTATTAATGTGAACTAAAAGCCCCATTAAACCAGGAGAATTTAAATAGTTAAGCTGCTAGAGGAGCTATAGAAAATTGTTGGACAGTTAACTCCATACTTAATACGAAAGGGCTTGCAAACTGCATCTCAAATTATCTTGACTGGTTTTAAGTTAGAGCATAATGAACTCCCCAGACAGTATTGGCTATACCTGTAGGCCTTGAAGTGCTGTCTCCTTGTCATGGTGTTACCCAGCCGGGCCAGTTATGAACTTCACTTTATAGACTTGACCTCAGCTAGTTAATAATCAGAGCTTCGTACACTATTTCTGCGCCTTTAAAGCAGGTTAGCTTCAAGCAAACATCTGAGAATAAACAGCCTTTTGAAATCCGCTGCTCCTGCTTTCCACCCTGGTTTGGCTGATACATGGGAACTGGATTTTCCTTATCTTGATGACAAAACAAGTCTAGGTTCCAGAATGGAGCCAGACTATCTGTTAAATGAGTGAGATTTGGAGACACAGCTTGGCTGAAGCTTGCCATGGAACTATATAATAAATAGCTACATTTAAAAATCAAACCATTATATCATAACCGATGTCCTCAAAGAACTCAGATGGTTTGGCCAGTTTTGCGTTCGATTTATCTGTGTGGGTTAGGTTGATGTTCTTGGAAGTAACCCAAAATCCATTGTACCCACAATTGCTTATCGTTGCTATTAATTTTTTAAGTGCATATTCCTCTACTCCCATTTTACATTTAAGTATTGAAAATAAAGTAGTCTTTTTCGCTAGTTTTTTGCGAATATTTTCAAGTGTTTAATATTTGAAATGTTTTACATTCTCCTTCATTTGATCATTGCATACGTTTGTGACATGACTGTGTAATTTAAATATTGTAATGTCGGAGACCTGATGGCAGAAAAATTGTAAATAATAAACTTGAAACTTTTAACTGTGTATTGTTCTTATGACTGTTGTATCTGACCAAACATCTGAAGTTAACGAAAAAATTAATTACAATCATCAGGTCGTGGTCCTGTCATGCCCAAGCACTGCTGAAGATAATAAATTACAAAGATGACGAAAAATCATTCAGTCGTCGAATAAGTCATCTATTTTTCCACAAGGAAAATGATTGGGGCTTCTCCAATTTTATGCAGTGGAGTGTAAGTCATCTTTAAATTTTGTTTGCTGATTTGTATTTCACAGTTTTGGTAACCACGTTTTTCACTGTATTATGTTTTTCTGCATTATAGGGATATTCATTAAAGTAAAATGTTAGAATAATTTCCAGCCGGATGCATGAGTTCTGGAGCACTTTATTTCCATATATGTTCCTTATTAACCTATAGGGTGCAGGTATCTTAAGTAGAGCAGCACCTTTCAGAAACCTATCTAAGGCAAGATTTGTCTGAAACTTAACCTGCGAAACTCCAGAAATGTCCATTTCATGACAGTATTACAGCATCTGTCCAACATTGAGGATAAAGTGCACTTGACAGGATTACATTGAAGAGCTGTGATAAATAGACCACTGTCATTATCCTTATAGGGTTCCATGATGCATTGTACTGCAGTTGACTCCCAAAGTTGGTAGGTGAGAGAGCAGTTAACGCTCAAGATAGTAACAGCAGGAGTGGTGGAAGGGTTGTTTAGGACTAAAGTGAAGGTTTCTACGATGCAGGGCCAGCATTAAAATGTAAGCATTTCATATGCGTCATAAGAACTTCAATAGTCCTAAACGTTGCGGTGGTAAGCTGCAAGTCCACTTGTCACTGACTCTCTTCTGAAGAAACACAAGCTGTATGAAAGATTGAGGATTGTCTAGAATGCGGATTCCACAAACCGATTTCTCATAGTGGCTTGACTAGCTGAGGTCACCCTATTTATCTGAGTCAAGGCAGTACTTGCTCATGTATGCACTAATCTTCAAATGGCCGATCAGTGAATGTTTCCAAGGGGCACATTTCCGAGCCAGGCTGTGCTGGCTACCTTGCACCTGATGGGAATCCTCTCTTGCTTTTTTTTGGAAATGGGCTTAACATCTGATTGCTACCTCATGGATATGCATACCACAATATGGTGGCGCCAGAATCCACCTGGTGGTAGATTAGGATATAGGTAGACTTTGTCGATCTGATAGATATCTAGTCGCAGATACTTTAAAATATCCTGTGTCAGACTAAATCCAGAAGACTTTTGCTTGAGCAGCACCCTTGCACGCTGGTAGTTCGCGTCGGTTGGCTCTGCATGACATTGGGGTTGTCCACTTTGGAAGTGACATTCGCGCCCCCTATATATGTGCCACCTCTGCGTGCTGACGTGAGCTTTTCTTTGTGCCTCAGCTAGCGCAGATCCCGCGAAGAGCTACCATCTCACTTAATGATAGGCTTTTTTTTTTTCTTTTTTTACTTTTTGTTGACTAATTTCTGGTGTGCAGGTTTTTTTACTCCATGCCGAAGATTTTTGGATTCAAGCTGTGCGGTGCCTGCCATCATGCCATGTAAGTGACTGATCCACACCTAATTTGTCTCTGGTCCCTGGAGCGCAATCATGACTTAAAGTTGTGCTCAGACTGCCTTGTCATGGCTCAGAAGGCCTTTCAAGAAACAGTCCCTAAAGCTGCTTGCCGCCCAGAGTTTCACTCCATGCCAATAACCCTGCCTGTCTTGTTCCCGGTCGAGAAGTGTGGGCACCGTTCTGGGAGTCCTAATCTCTAGTCCTCCCACTCGGAGTCATCTGGTCAGTCAGGTAAGAGGCATAAACACAAGAAGTCGAAATGCGCTTCAACTTCTCCCCGTCTAATAGCTGACTACACTGTGGAGTCTCGACGATCTAGGCCCTGTTCTACATAACCTGCACCTGGGTCAGCTCTGCGTTTCCATGCCTTTCCAGGAGCCAGAGTGACCCCCGCACAGCTTAAAGATTACTAGGATGCCATATTCCTCATATTTGGGTGACCTGATCCTCCTGGAACGCGTTCGGGTGCCAGCAGGCTCAGAAGAGGCTCCATCTGGTTCTGCACTGTAATCTCCAAAGCCTATCCCAGCTACTTTCAGGTCCCTAAAAAGGACCAAAGCCTTCGCCCTTTTCTAGATCTGAGAATCTTCAACTACTTCCTCAAAAAGAAAAAGTTTAAAATACTCGCACTGGCTCTGCTATTGTCTGCCCTGGACCCCGGAGACTGGATGGTATCATTGGACTTGCATGATGCCCTGTCATGACAGGCTGTTGAAGGTGAATTCTCCCCAAGCTGTCCTCTCTCACCTCCAGACTATGGCAAATATCCTGCATTCGATGTAGTTCTCTTATAAACGTGCTAAAGTCGCACCGAACTCCCTATCAGGCGCTCCCTTTCATCGGAGATGTTGTGGTGATGGTGCAGTTTCTGCCTATTCTCCCTAGCAGTGAGTCCAGGATATTCTGGCTATGGTACCAATGTTTCAGTCTCTATCCTGGATTTCAGTGAGACTGCTGGGCCTCAAGGCACCCTGCTAGCAACACATGCCAGATGTCATATGCAGGCTTTGCTGTAGGACCTGAAGTTCCAGTGGCCGCAGCATCAGGGGAATCTCAGACATGGTCCAGATCTCTGAGGCAACTGCGCAGGATCTGCAGTGGTAGCTTACCAACCGCGATTGGGTCAGAGGCAGACTCCTCTTCCCTTCCCAAACCAGATCACACAATTGACAGATGTCGCTCCTGTCATGGGGCGGCCATCTGGGAGAGGTGGAGATCGGAGGACTCTGGTCTCCGGTTACATCTGGACTACAGATCAATTTGCTGGCGCTCCAAGTGATTCGCTTGGCATTGAAAGCTTTTTCCTCATCAAGGGAAAGGTGGTTCACGTGTTTACGGATAGCACCGCCGCCCTGTGGTACTGCAACCAACAAAGCGGGTGGGGTTGTGGACCCTTTGTCAAGAGGCCCTACGTATCTGGACATGGCTGGAACAGCATGGACTTTCCCTGGTGGTTCAACACCTGACAGGTTCCCTAAAGGCCAGGGCAAGCGTACTCAGCGGTCAATGCCTAGCTGATCGCGAATGGCGTCTCCATCCAGAGGTGGTTCAAGGACTCGTTCAGAAGTGGGGAGAGCCTTGGTTAGATCTGTTCACCTATACTGAGAACACGCAGTGTCATAAGTTTTGCGCTTTGGAGTTTCCAAGGCGGCATTCGCTCGGCAACGCTGTTAGTCTCCAGTCGAGCTCAGGCCTCCTGTATGCCTTTCTATCTGATAAAGACTTCTAGCTGCAGATTCCTTACCTTTGAATGTCCCAGGCATCAAGCTGGTTCCGGAAACGTTTTCTGAGCAATAACCCTGGCACCTGCCGTCGGGTGGCTCCATTTGGCTCTGCGCAACGTCTGCGTTAGTATCGGTTATGTCACCGTACCGACAAAAGGCGTCACCCAGGCGCGCAAGTGTCAGTTCTTTTCTTTCCGTGCCAGTTGAGCGCCGATCCAGGAAGAGCTACCCCTCTTACACTTTTTCTCCTCACTATTTGACAAGTTTCTTTCTCAACGTTATTTCGACTTCTGTATTTTTTTTTAACATCGTGTGCAACTGATGTCTTCGAGGAAGAGGGCTTAAGCGTGTGGGCCTGTCCCCGCACGATGTCTATCACCGATCCCCACCTCGTATGCCTGCTGTCTTGAGTGTGACCATGATCCGAAGTCTTGCTCTGACTTTCTAGCCATGACTTTTAAGACCTTGAGGTAGTGGGCTTTGAAGCTCCTTGCGGGCTGACAGTCGAGCGAGACTAGAAAAGACAACCCTACAGGAGCAGGGAGTGTGTCACCTGACTCCCAGATAACCAGAGCGCTCAGCATCTCTCAATAGCTAAGCAAATGTGACCAGAGTATGCTCAAACACCTGAATGGAACAAGAAAATGGCAAAATCCAGTGTCCCTGGTATAAAAATATATATCTTATTCAACATTAAATGATTGAGTATTTTAAAGAATCTTTAAAGAATTCAAATGAGATAAAGCAAGTCAAATTAAATGGACCTTTACATATTCTTATCATAATACAAAATTGGGGTGAAAGGTAAGAACATCCTGATAAATCAGATACAGTTCTCCAGTGCCTGCTCAGTGCCTCATAAAGTGGAAGAAAAAAGAGAGGAAGATAACACACATGGTGAAAAAATGTGGGCAGGATAGTCCACCAAGAAAGAGCAGAAGACCGATGAAAAAGAAAAAGGTCTCCCCAAAACGAGTGAGCAACCTGGATGAGATCAAAGAAAATAAGGGGGTGCAAAAAGTCACCATAGGTGATGGTAGGAGAATAAAGAATAAAATAAAAGAATAAAAAAGCCCAAAAGCTTACAGCGTGAATACTGAAAATCTGAACAAGAGCTGTCCATATGTATCGATACGTGGTCTTGATGAACAAAGGGAGTCAGCGTCTGGGTTAGAATTGGGCCAAAGATTGAATGACTGATGAAGGATAAAAAGCAACATGAGAAATGCTGAACTATTAATGGTACGAAAGGGGCATAACATTTAGATTAAAAAAATCAAGAAATACCTGGAGCTTCGATGATTGGTAATGGAATAAAACCCATGTGAAAGAAATATTGAGTCTCCAGCTCTCGGCTGGAAGAATATTGGCTCTTCACCAAAAGGTGAAGAGACTAATGGGAATCCGCTAGCACCGGGATAACAGCGCCATTGTTTAAAAAAAGTATTCAAGACCCCGAGCATTAAGCCACATCCAGTTCGCACACTTGTTTTGGGGAGCCCTTTTTCTATTTCTTCATAATCGGTATTCTGCTCTTTCTTGGTGGGCTATCCTGCCCACATGTTTTCACCATATGTTATCTTCCTCTATTTCCTTCCACCTTATGAGGCACTGTGCAGGCACTGGAGAACTGTATCAGATTTATCAGGAGGTTCTTACCTTTCACCCCAATTTTCTTTACTGTTGCTTATGACAGACAGATGTTGGTCATCACTTGAACCCATCCGTGTTCTACCTTACAGATCGAAGTCCTGAATTTTGTCTTTTGTCAGGCACCCACCAGTTTCCTCCATGAGGCTCTCCCTTGGATTTCCATCTGTTTGTGCCCTGAAGAAGGTGGCGGCTATATTTTAGCCCTTCACCGAAACACGTGTCGGCACTGCGCTTCGGCAGGAACCCCGCATTGATGCATGTAAAGAAAAGACAGAAGACTATATGGTTCAAAAGTGTCAGATCTAGTATAATCTCTCTATGGACACAAGAAAAGCAATGCTTATTGTACTAGTGAGACATATCAAACAAAATTGGTATATAGCGGTTTACACCAGTCCGTCTATTTGAACTTTTTTTAACTTATTTTTGCCATTTTCATATTATACACATTGTACATCATACAAAACTTTCAAATAGTTATGTCAGATTGTACATCCAATAGTGGTACACCAACTGTATATACCGGTTATTCGTCACCGGGGAACATAAACAACGTACAGATTTATCGTGATGTATATACCCTGTTGTCTCAGGTTCCAGATATGGCACAGAAACTGGGGTGTAACGCAGGAATAAACTAGGGGACGGGCATGAAAGAACACATCCAGCTACTCTGGCGAGGGTATGTAGCGTCGTATGGGTAAGGCACCTCTGACTCATGATCGCCTATCCTATTTGGGTCGACCTAGAATTGCGATAGCATAACTGACACTGGGGTATGTTATGAGATCATGTGGTCGGAATTTCGAGAGATTGGTTGGGTAGGGTCTGTGACTGCGTGTGCAGGGCTGACGATGTGTGCTGGCCGTCTGTTGGATCTGCTCCCGGGGATAGCTGCTTGAACTGATATAATAGCATGGCTCATTCCATTGATATAGGGTGTTTGCGGACCCCTCTCACCTCCACCTCCCGCGATGTCTCCTCCTCCGCCGCCCACTTGTGTGTAGCTCCCACCCAAGCCGCCAACGGTGGACCGGTGGGGGAACGCCAGTGCATGGCGATGCGTTTGGCCAAGAGCACCGCAAGGGAGAGGAAGTGAGTCCGCCACCTGTGCTGCTTACCTGCGCGGAAGATGCCTATGGTGCTGGCCTCCCATGTGGTCATGCAGGTTAGCCCTGTGAGGGTACCCAATGCTGTGTGAATGTGGTGCCAGAAAATGTTAATGATGGAGCAAGTCCAAAACATATGTTGGAAATCTGCATTCCGTTCATGGCATCTGGGACATAGGAACTGAGTGTCAGTGTAGAATCGTTGGAGGCGTGCAGGTGTTAAATAGGCCCTGTGCAGAATGTAGTATTGAATGTTCTTAAAGCGTGCGTTTCTAGAGACCTTCTTAGGGTACTCCAAAGCTCTCCCCCTCTCCCCCTCATGGAACACACGCCCGATTTCAGCCTCCCAGGTGGCTCGCAGGGTCTCCAGTGGTTTGTTAGTTCCTGTATGGCTTTATAAAGCCAGGTAGTGAGATGGCTCCCCGCGCCCATGGAGTACTGGGTGTGTGTGTGGCTCCCCTTTGATTAGGTCCTGATACGGTCGGTAGCTAGGAGTTGGCGGTGAAGCAAGAATTGTCCCGGGGGAAGATCGTACTCTTCCACAAGGCTATGGAACGGTATTAGTTGTCCCTCCTCGAATAGGGACTCCACCTCTGTTAAGCCACACTATGTCCACGTGCGGAGCGCGGTATTTGTGTAGTAGTGTTCCTGTTTGGGCCATCCCACCAGGGTGAGTAGTGGAGAGTACAACGGAGCCCACGGGGACATACGGTGTATCCTCAGCATGCACCTACGCGCCACAGACACTTGTAAAGGGTATATGCGTTTTGGTTTAGTGCCAGGAAGGAGTAGGCGACGGATCTCCGGAGCCGATATCCGTCCTGCGATGGTATGAGTTTCCACAGTATACTTGTCCGCCGTCCAGTGAGACAACCATTGCAGCTGTGCTGCCAAGAAGTAGGCCTCGAATGAGGGGGCTCCCAAGCCACCCTGTGTGGTGGGCAACTGTAATTTTGTCAGGGCTCTTCTGTGTCTGGTGGACCCCCAAATGAGTGCGCTGAGGAGAGGGAGTCTAGGTCCCAAAAAAAGGCTTGTGGCGGGATTACTGGCAGATTGGTAAAGAAATACAACAATCTTGGGACCATGATCATCTTGGCCAACGCCACTCTCCCAATTGGAGCCAATGGAAGACTCTTCCAAAATCTGACCGTAGCCCTAATACTCGCCAATGCCCTGTTATGGTTACCCTCGAACATATCTGTGGAGGAGTGGTAGAGACAGACCACGAGGTATCGAGGGGCCTCCGCACTCCAGGGCACCCGCTGAGCACCCAGTCGGACCTTCTGTGGGGACAGATCCGGATGCAGCGGGAATATCGTGGACTTATCCCAATTCACCCGTATTCCCGAGGCCGCTGTAAATTCCGTCAAGGTTTCCCAGAGGGGAGTCAGGTCGTCCGTGATGTCCCGCACATAGATCAGCAAGTCATCAGCGTATAAGGATACACGATGCACTGTGCCTGCTACCGGGATGCCCCAGCTCTCCTCTTCCCGTCGAAGGCGTATGGCGAGCGGCTCCACCGCTAGAGCAAAAGTAGCGGGGACAGCGGGCAGCCCTGTCGCGTGCCCCTCTGGACCGCGAACTCCGTCGATATGTACCGACCTAGGCGTATCCGCGAGGTCAGCCCGGTGTACAGTAGGCGCGTGCAGGCTAGTAGGGTGGGCCCAATGCCCGCTCGATGCAGTACCGAGAACAGAAACTGCCATGTGAGGGAATCTAAGGCCTTCTCAAGATCGGGATGAGACCGGCCGCTCGAGGGTATATTCCCTTTACCTGATCCTGGATGTGGAAAACACGACGTATGTTCTGGGACATGCGTCTGCCTGGTATAAATCCGCACTGATCCGGGTGGACCAAGGAGCGTATGATTTGTATGTATCTATCCGCAAGTGTTTTCCCGAGGAGTTTGCAATCGGAGGACAACAGCGATATTGGGCGATAGGAGGCCATTTGCTGCGGGTCCCTATGTGGTTTCAAGAACGTCACAATTACGGATTCTCGCATGGATTCCGGTAGCTCCCCCTTCAGTGCCGCCGCAAAGCTCTCTACTAATCGAGGGACTAGGTGCACCAAGAATGCCATGTAATATTCTAAGGGGAACCCATCTAGTCCCGGAGCTTTATTTCGGGCTAGGGCCTGCAAGGCCTGTGTCACATCTGCCGCGGTTATTACGGCGTCTAGAGTCTCCCTCTCTGTCCTCGTAATTGTTGGGATAGGCAGAGGATCGAGGAATCGATACACTACAGTTTGTGGGGTAGAGGCAGGGTCGCTGTATGTCTCCGCATAGTAGTCGCGGAAAGCCCCTAGTATCCTCGCCTGGGAGTGCACCCCCCCCCCCCCTGGGTCCAGTCTCTCGGTGATGGGCTTGACGTCCGTGTCCCTCTCCTTATGCATCCGTGTAGCATACTATCGGAAGTTGTACTTTCGTAAATCCGCGGAGGCAGATTGATAGGCCGTTTTTGCCTCGGCTATACATGGCGTCTCCCCCTCGGATGTGACATCCCGTTTGGTGAGAGCAGCCAAGCGTTGCTCCGCCGTGGTGAGAGCCTGTTCTAGCACGAGCTTAGCCCCCGTTATTTGCTTCAAGCATTCTCCCCGGGCTACCACCTTAAATGCATCCCATTCCACCAACTTAGATGATGCTGTACCCGAGTTGCGTATGAAATAGTCTTGGATGCTACTCTCCTGTTCGTGCCGGAAGACCTGGTCCGACAGGCAGTCCAGCGGTAAGCGCCAGATGGGGACCGGCGGGCGTGGGGGCAGTCTTGTCTATTTGAACTTATGCAGTATTTCTTTTTCCCTGTCTGTATAACCTCATTTAATATCACAGGCTGCACCCAGACTTTAAGGTATACATGATATCATTATCATATTTCATGCGAGGCTTCTGTCTTTAGGTTCCAATTTTATTGTTGGTTAGCAGAGTATGACACATGTATGGATGCTAGTTCGGTATGATTGAGTGGCTGGAAGAACGTTGTTTATATTATTGATGGGATGATTTTTTTGTTTCTTTGCCGTTAGTCACTGGGATTGGGGGACATCCTATGAATCACTACTTAATTTTGTGGGTGTAAATATGAAAAGAATATGTATAGGCCTATTTAATTTGACTTTATTATCTAATTTGAATTCTTTAAAGATTCTTTAAAATACTCAATCATAAGATTTTGAATAAAATATATATTTTTATACTAGGGACACTGGTTTTTGCCATTTTCTGGTCACCCTGGCCCCACTCCCTGTCATATTTGCGGAGCTACTGAGAGACGCGGAGCGGTCTTGTTATCTGGCAGTCAGGTGACACACTTTCACTTCTCCTGTAGGGTTGTCTTTTCTAGTTTCTATTTCCCGAAGTCACCTTCCTTTATCCTCCTTTCGGGATCCATTTCTTGCAATTTAGTCGAGCGAGACTCCATGGAGGTCCTGATTGAGGAAGAGGAGGTCGTGGGACTGCTTCTGGAGCCGAAGTCCCCTTCATCACGCTCTAAGTCGTCTGGACACTCGAAGAGGCAGAAGAAGTCTATGTCCTTCGAACTTCGTCATCACCTCACATGTCTGTCGTCGAAGGAGGTAAGGAGCACCAATGCTCTATGCCCAGTTTGCGGATCTGGAGCCAGCCACGGTGCCGGTGGGGCCTCAGCGATTTGATTCCAGATGTGGGTAGACGCCGGTCGTGCCACTGTGACCACCTCCAGCATCTTTGATGGCACCAGTGCCCATCGACCTTGCTAGCCCCATCCTAATCCCCGACAGCATGGACCCGTAACGACGTCCTTTGACGGTGATTCTGATGTTGATACATCTCAGTTCTATGTTGTCGCCTGAGCACTTTGTGGATGTGCTAGGCTCTGGAGAGGAATGGGAAGAGTATATGGACCCGCTTGATCACCAGGATGACTCTGCAGTGCTGTTGGACTGATCTGGGGAACTTGGTGGCCAGTAGACTGGACACTTAGCCCAGAATGTGACATGCTCTCCGCCAACTGTGGCTACGGAGGAGTGGGCATCTTATGCCATTTGTTGGTTAAGGGCAGCTGAGGTCCTTGGACTGGAGCTGCCCTCAGTCTCCAGGACTAATCTCCTGACCGAAGTGCTTCATCCTGGGGCTCCCATCTCAGAACCACTTTAACCATTTAGTGAAGCGCTTACTGATGTCCTTCTAGGCACGTGGTCCAAGCCTAGCAGAGGGGGACCTGTGAATAGGACAATCGCCAGTCTCCAACTTGCAGCTCTGGCGACCCAAAGTTCCTCAGCCAACACCCCACCCCAGAAAGTTTGGTGGTGCAGGTCCCTATGTCCCAGGGAGTGTTCCATTTTGCACCTCTGGATAGGGAATCCAAAAGGCTAGATTCATTTGGAAATAATGTGTTCGAGGCATATAAGCTGCAGATTACACACTGTGCATAGATCGCCATTTGGTGTTGGGCCCGGATGTTGCAGTTGTTTTCCTCTTCGAAAGTCTTTGGAAGTCACGAGGTATGTGATTCCTCCTTTGGATCATATTGCGCATGGGCTTCGGCTCCATCCTCAGATTGTTTTTTTCCGCTATCGGGCACGGATGTGTTCTTCGCGCTCCAGTTCGGAACCGTTCCAGTTTCCCTGTTCGGCGCGCAATCCTCCCCCCTTCGACGGTATTGTCTGGATCGCGTTCTCCACACTCAATGCGACAACAATCGAAGTTTTCGATTCCGGTCGTCGACTAAGGCCTTCGGGCTTACCTGGTCTCCGGTCCTGGCTGATGGATAGGACGCCATTTAAAGTGTCCTCTGTGGGTCGAAGTTTCCCCACACCGATCTCCATGAGGTGTGCAACCTCTGCCTCTCTCCAGAACACGAGGCAAGGGACTGTCCAGCTTGCGCCTCCTTCCGATCGAAGAAGACGACCCGGGACCGACTAGCAAGGAGAACAATGGCTCACTCGTCTACTTCGATCCCCGACGACATCTTCAAAGAAGGCGTCGATGTTCCGGAACAACAGCACACCGAAGAGGGCCTCGTCAGCGCCTCCGAAGCGGACGACTCCGACGTAGAGGATATCACACCGGCACAGAGGGGCGTGAGTACAGACCCCCCTCCACGCCATTGAAAAAGGCTTCGGTCACGCCTTCGGCACCGAAAAAGAAAACGCTCCTTTCCTCGTCCGCGCCGAGCTTGACACCGAAGCCCTTGGCGCCGAAGACTGGCCCCTCGGCACCGATAACATCCTCGGAGCCGAGCAAGAAGCCGAAAAGCCTGGACTCCCACACCACGAAGCCGAAACCCACCTCGGAACCAAGTAAGTCAAGACCCTTCCAAACCAAGAACTAGTGCCGAATCGACGCCTAAAAAACCCATGGCTCCGACACCATCGGCACCAAAGGATCTGCCCCTTAGAGGAACTGTTTTGACCCGATCCTTACCAAAAACCCCTCGCAAAAGATCCAAAGACTGGGCATTTAACGCTTAGCACAAGAAAAAGATCACTGGACAAGCCTGAACCAGCTCCACCACCAAAAAGAGACTTCGCCACCTCCCCTTTAAGGATTTTTACCTCCTTCTCCTCTGCCTCCCCCACCCCATCATTCTCCCACACCATATCCAGATGAGGATGATTTCATCTCTCTCCCCCCCCCCCCCCCCCCCCCCCCCCCCAGGACACCATGGGCGTTAACCAGCTACTCCATAAGCTGCCCGCTACCATGGGGTTGATCTCCACACAGACCCCGTAGAGGAGGACTTCCTCTTAGATGTATTTGACACTGCACAGAGGTCCACCTCAATTCTGCCTGATGCTTAAGGGGGTTATTAAGCACGCACCAGAGGTCTTTAAAGACCCGGTTAGGGCCAGGGTCATTAACCCACGCATTGAGAAAAAAATATAAGGCCGCCCCAACAGATCCACCCTACATTAAAGACCCCTGCACCACTAGACTACAATGTGAGGAAACTTGCCAATTCCCAGGCATCAGGTGAGGCTCCACCGCTAGATAAGTCTAAACTCCTAGACGCCTCTGGCAAACGGACGGCGTCTCAAGCGGCCAACATCTGGCATATCGCCAACACCCAAGCTCTCCTAGCCAGATATGACAGGGCACATTATGATGAGCTGGAGTCAATAATACAACACCTCCCTGACAAATATAAACATAGGGCCAACTAATTGATTCAAGAGGGTAAAACCACCACGAACACTTCCATCCGTCGTGCCCTCGATGCAGCTGACACCGCCTCCAGGGCAATAAATACCAGCATTCTTCTGCGTAGGCATGCCTGGCTACGCATTTCAGGGTTCAAACCTGAGGTTCAAAGTTCCATCCTCAACCAGCCCTGTAATAACCTCGAGGAAACGGAATGCCACCCAGGTCTCCGGCTCGGTCTTCTGAACTGCAGATCCCTGGTAAAGCATGCCCATGAAATCAACATCCTTGTCCAGGACTCGCGGCTAGATCTGCTATTTTTGACAGAAACTTGGCTAACCCCGCACAACGACTTTGATGTGGCCAATGCAACTCCCCCCGGCTACCAAATATGTTGCCTAAATAGGCCAATCGGTAGAGGCGGAGGTCTAGCCATACTCTTCAAAGATCACCTCAAATGCAGAATCGAGACCGGATCTGTTAAAGACTGTGAGAACTGCTACTTCACAATCCAGATCTCTCCTTCCACCTCCCTTTCCGGAATACTTGTGTACCGACCCCCAGGATCCCTAGGGGAATTTACTAGCACTCTGATTGACCATATCCTACTCAAGTCCATCTCGGTCTCCAATTTCCTCCTCTTAGGGGACTTTAATATTCATTTCCTGGACCCCACGAATAACACCGCAGCAAACCTGCTTGCTGATCTCACCACAGCTGACCTCCTCCTGCAAAATCCTAAAGCCACCCACGAGAAGGGCCAACTCCTAGACCCCATCTTCTCTAACATTGCGAACCTGTACGCCCAGGACCCCACCCCCTGCCCTGGACAGACCACATGCTGATTCCCATGCACTGGCCACTCGACACATCTCCAGGGCCTTCTTATAAAACTAGGGTACAAACCAGACGATGGCATAAATTAGTTCCAGAGGAATGGGAAGCCAAACTACGCAATACCATCTCCCCTTTGTCCACGGACCCTAATACCGCGGACAGAGAACTCATGGATTGGCTAGTCCAACCTCTAGACAGCTCCATTCCATTGACGAGCTCGCTAAAACACATGAAAAGAATTAGTCCCTCCCCCTGGTACACACCCGCCCTTGCCTCTCTCAAAAAGCATTGTAAAAAGACAGAACGCCTATGGAGAAAACACAAAACAGCTGACGAGAAAAGCGTCTACCTCTGCTCCTTGAAAGCTTACAAACAAGCCCTTCATGACGCTAAAAGGACTTATTTCGAGGAAAAGATAAAAAACTCTGCCTGCTCATCCAAGGAGACCTTCTCCATTTTTAAAGAACTCCTCCGTGTCCCTGCCCCCCCCCAGAAACCCCTGGACCCCAAAGAAGCCGAGGAAAAATGCGCCATGTTGGCCTCCTTCTTTGATGAAAAAATAAAAAAAATACTCTCTTCCCTCCCACCTGCCAACTCCAACATCTCAGAAAGAGCCAAGGAGCAGACGCCTCCCGTAGACAAACCCCTTCTAGAGTCGCTCGGCCCGGTCTCGGAAGAAGAAGTAAGAACCACATTGGCCTCAACCAAGAGCGGAGCCCCTAGCGACCCGGTCCCCATACGTTTCGCAAAAATTATCATGCAGACCATAGTCCCTCAACTGACTGCCCTGATCAATATCTCACTGGAACACGGAGTGGTCCCTTCCACCTGGAAGGAAGCCGTAGTCAAAGCGCTTCTCAAGAAACCGTCGCTTGACCCCACTAACCTCTCCAACTACAGACCCATTTCACTTCTCCCCTGGATAGGCAAAGTCGCTGAAAAATTAGTTAACAAAAAGTTGTCGCAATATCTCGAGTCAAACCATCTTCTCAACAACTCGCAGACTGGCTTCAGACCTGGCCAAGGCACAGACACTGCACTCCTTGTGGCAGTGGAAAGAACCAGGGAAATCATCGACTCAGGAGGATCAGTGGCAGTGGTCCTCCTAGACCTAAGTGCGGCCTTTGATACGGTCAGCCACCAGGTTCTAATCCACCGCCTCGGGACTGTTGGAGTTAAGGGCAAAGCCCTGAAGTGGCTCTCGTCCTTTCTCTCCCGACGCTCCTATCAAGTATGGGAAGGCGAAAGCCGCTCCTCTTCCATCCCCCTCCAGTGCGGTGTGCCACAGGGCTCTTCCCTGAGCCCTACATTATTCAACGTTTATATGGCCCCACTGGAGGAACTTGTCTCACCCTTCGGAGTCACCATCGTCAGTTACGCCGACGACACGCAACTGGTGGTCACTCTTTCCCACCCCAAACTCGAGCCCTCCAACCTCCACGACTGCCTTACCAGCGTATACCAGTGGATGAGCGACTCCGCCTTGAAGCTTAATGGCTCCAAGACAGAGATCCTGGTCCTCGGACAAAAAACCACTAACATCCCTTCCAACTTCTGGCCCGCCTGCATGGGCGATCCTCCCACTCCCAAAAAGGAGGTCAAGAGCCTTGGCGTGTGGCTGGAGACCGACCTTACCTTCCGGACCCAGGCCAGAAAGACGGCCGGAACCTGCTACGGGTTACTTAAATCCTGCAGGAAAGTAATCCCTCTCCTACCCTTCCAGTCACGCCTTATGCTGATCCGGGGCTTAATCCTATCCAGGTTGGATTATAGCAACGCTATCTACCTGGGCGCCCCGGAATCCACTTTCCAAACTCTGCAAAAGGCTCAGAACGCCGCCGCCAGACTCCTAACTAGCACCCCGGCCAGATCATCGGCCAAACCCGCTCTTAGGAAGCTACACTGGCTCCCGATCAAAGAAAGGGTCACTTTCAAGGCCCTCTGCCTGGCCCTTCAGGCTCTCCATAACACCGGCCCCCCCATACTAAACAACTGGATCACCCCCTACAGACCCACGAGAGCGCTTCGCTCAGAGCACGGAAACCTTATCACGATCCCCATGGTGAAAAAGGCCCGGATAGGGGGCCGCCGCTTCTCGGTAAACACCGGACTCCAGTGGAACGCACTCCCTCTGAACGTCAGAACAGAGCCCGATTTACTTCGGTTCAGAAAAACCCTCAAAACTCTCCTCTTCCCCTAATCCGGTCTCTTACCTAGCCGCTCCCCCTCCTGAGCAACAAGGTTCTAGCGCTGGGATACCCTCGTGGTGACTACGCGCTCTACAAACTCTAAATAAATAAATAAATGAGAAACATCTGTTTGGCCCTAATGTCGATATAGCCCTAAAAAATGAACAAGCATTGGCATAGCCAATAGGTCTCGCCTTGGGGATCTTATAAGTGTTTAGCCATGCAACAGTTGCATAACTAAATACTTATAAGGTCCCAAAAGCGAGACGGCCGCGAAAGTGATCACGATCAAACATCAGAGCGGCCCTGCGGCCGCGAAAGTAATCGCAGAGCGTGCGCCCGCGCACATGCACTGTAGCTCTAGGCTGGCCTGGTAGTACTTTTTGGAGCCCTCAAGTCTCGCCAGACCAGCGCATGCGCTGGGGTCAGGCGAGACCTAAAAAGGACACACACACGGCAAAATCTATGGGAGCCTTGCAGTCGCAAGCTCTCAGGCGCTCCTTTCATCGTTCCTCCCGTAGAAGCAACACCAGACAGCGCCTCCACTTCCTACAAAACCCCTACCCAATCCACCTTCACTAGGGGTTACCAAAGAGGCAGTTACAGGGGTAACAACAACAAAGTCAGAGGCAAAACTAGCACCTCCCGGCCTCCACCCCCACCCAGTGACTTCCTTCCACTTCCCCCAGACTATTCCACTCCAGTCTGGGGCAGACTCCACAATTTCCTTCCTGTCTGGGCTACCATCACCTCACAGATGGGTGCAACAAATAATTAAATCAGGCTACTGTCTAGAGCGAAGATCTACCCCCGAACTATTCCATCCAAACAGCGCCCAATGTCACATGAACATTTGTCACTTCTAAAGCAGAAGGTAATCTCCCTCCTACAAAAAAAATGCAATAGAACCAGTTCCCACCCACCAACAAAACAGGGGAGTGTACTCGCTATATTTTCTCATACCTAAGAAAGACTCCTCTCTAAGGCCCATTCTGGACCTCCGACCCCTAAACCAATACACTCCGATCACTTTCACATGGTCACACTTAAGCAGGTGCTTCCTCTGCTCTCCCAAAACGACTTCCTGACCACCATAGACCTCAAAGACGCCTATTTCCACATTCCTGTTCCCACCGCTCACAGGACGTTTCTCAGATTCGTAGTGAACGGTCACCACTACCAATTCAAAGTACTCGCCTTCGGACTCACCACAGCGCCACAAGTGTTTACCAAGTGCCTAGCAGTAGTGGCAGCACACCTAAGACAACACATCCACGTCTTCCCATATCTAGACTGGCTCATAAAAGCCAGCTCATACAACCAGTGTGTACAACACACTCACGCCACTATCCATCTACTTCACGACCTGGGCTTCACAGTAAACTATGCCAAGTCCCATCTGCATCTCTTCCATGTACAACAATACCTCTGTGCCACCATAGACGCCCCAAGAGCGTTAGCCTACCCCAGCCCAGCCAGGATAGCAAGCATGCAAGCTCTTCGCGCCAAATTTCAACCACAACACTCTCTTCCAGCCTGAGTGTTTATGCAACTTATAGGGATGATGGCCTCTTGCATATTCATAGTACCTCATACAAGACTCCAGATGCGTCCTCTCAAAGAGTGCCTAGCACGCCAATGGAACCAGGCTCAAGGTCAGCTAACAGATCTGGTGTTAGTAGACTGTCTTGCCCATTGCTCTCTCCAGTGGTGGACCAACAAAAACCTTTCCAAAGGGCGACCGTTTCTAGAGCCGGTTCCTCAAATAGTTTTAACGGCGGACGCATCGCTCTCCGGCTGGGGAGCTCATCGACTACATCACACCATGCAGGGCAGATGGACACCTCAATAAACGTTACTCCACATCACCTTCTGGAGTTGCTGGCCATATTTCTACCCATAAAAGCCTTTCAAACACACGTCTCGGGTAAGGCTATCTTAGTCCGCACAGACATGACAGCAGTGTACTACATCCAAAAACAGGGTGGCACACACTCTGCAGCTCTCTCAGCTAGCACAGACCATATGGAGGTGGGCCATTCCTCAAAACATTTTTCTCCTAGCACATGCCCCAGGAGTCCAAAACACCATTGCAGATCTGTAGAGCCGTCAAACTCAACCAATCCACAAGTGAGAACCTCATCCACAAGTTCTTCAACCATTCTTTCAAATGTTGGGGCAACCACAGATAGACCTCTTTGCCACCCACGAGAACGCCAAATGCCCAAGCTTCGCCGCCAGATATCACACCCATTGTCCAAAGGCAATGCGATATGGATGAACTGGTCAGGCAGATTTGCGTACGGTTTTCCGCCTCTCCCACTCATTCCATGAGTGGTGCGCAAACTACAGCAACATTCCCTAACTCTCATCCTAGTTGTTCCAACTTGGGCCAGACAACCGTGGTGCACAACATTGTTGGAACTCTCCGTAGTTACACACCAAAAATTACACCTCTCCACGCCTCTTAACCCAGAACCATGGAGAGATCAGACACCCGGACCAGCTCAGCTCAACCGTGCGATCTGGCTCTTGAGATCCTAGAATTTGGTTACCTTAATCTTCCCCCTGACTGTATGAACGTCATCAAAGAAGCTGGACGACATACCGCTAGAGCTTGCTACGCAGCCAAGTGGTAACGTTTCGTGATTTGTCACAACAATGTCAATCCCTTAGATATGTCTATCCAACACATCATAGGCTACTTACTACACCTACAAAGATGCAACCTAGCCTACACGTCTATTAGACTACACCTTGCTGCCATAGCAGCGTATCTACAAAATAAACAGCATCTATCACTCTTCAGGGTACCTGCCCTAAAAGCCTTCATGGAAGGCCTTAAGAGGATAATTCGCCCCCAGAGTGCCACCCTCACTGGTGTGGAACCTAAACATCGTTCTCACAAGACTAATGGGGCCTCTATTTGAACCTCTAGATAAATGTGAGCATCAAATTTTAACATGGAAAACAGCTTTCCTTGTAGCCATTACTTCCCTCAGAAGGGTCAGTGAGATACAAGCGCTCACCATTGAAGAACCTTTTCTGCAAATGCATCATAATAAGGTTGTTCTCCGCACTAATCCAAAATTCCTTCCTAAAGTCCTTTCTCCCTTTCACCTCAATCAATCTGTGGAACTGCCCGTATTCTTCTCGCAGCCACAAACAATTGCAGAACGAGCTCAACACACCCTAGATGACAAAAGAGCTTTACTCTACTACATTTGAGAGAACACAACCTTTTCACAAGACCAAACCACTATTTGTGTCTTTCTCACCACCACACAACGGCAACCCCATCTCTAAATCTGGAATAGCTAGGTGGATTGTTAAATGTGTACAGATTTGCTACCACAAAGCAAAATGAACGCTATCTGTTCCCCCTAAAGCCCACTCAACACGTAAGAGAGGGGCTTCCATGGCATTTTTAGGGAACATCCCCTTAGACGATATCTGCAAAGCAGCTACATGGTCTACATCGCACACGTTCACTAAACACTATTGTGTAGATGTGCAAACTAAGCAACAAGCTAGTGTGGGCCAGGCTGTCCTCAAAACGCTATTTCAAACAACTGCAACAGATACTGGTGGTTGCTGCTAGGAGGGGGTACTGCTACACAATCTATGCACAGTGTGGAATCTGCAGCTCATATGCCTCGAATGTAATATGCTACTTACCAGTATGCACCTGTTCTTGGCATGTAGAGCTGCAGATCAACACATGCCCACCTGCCTCCCTGGCTACCTTTATCTGTTCCAGTGTATCTTATTTAGATAAGCACACATGGGCATCTTTCCTGTTTCTTAGAAAGCTCCATTTCCCTGCTGGCGAAAAACAATCTGAGGATGGAGCCGAAGCCCATACGCAATATGATCCAAAGGAGGAGTCACATACCTCGTGACTTACAAAGACTTTCCAAGAGAAAAACAACTGCAACATCCGGGCCCAACACCAGATGGCGATCTATGCACAGTGTGTAGATCTGCAGCTCTACATGCCAAGAACAAATGCATACTGGTAAGTAGATGAATACTGCATGCTTATTTGGCTGTTTCTCCCACTCCCTTTTTGCGACAATTGCACAAGTGCTGCCACAAATCCCAGGGGATACCCGGGCTGTGCTCTCTAGCTGTTAAGGATGGGTGAGGTGCAGTAAAATTCACCTTCAGGTGTGGTCTCAATACGGGCAGATTGATTTCCACGACCATGACCTTGAGGTGCCATGCCTGGCTTAGGGCAACTGGCCTCTCTGGTGATCATGTCCAGGCAAATCTGATGGACATGGCCTTTGACGGGACCCGCCTTTTTAGGGAAAAGGCAGATTCGGCCCTAGTGAGGTTCAAGGAGTCTTGAGCTACTGCCAGAACTTTGGGCCTCTCTAGTAATCCTCGTGGCCAGTCTACCTTTCGCTCCTTTCATGGCAATGGAAGGGGTTTCCAGTCATGTCAGCCCTAGCCCAGCTGCCATCCTGCACAGACTGCCCTAACGGTGTGGGGACGTGGACCATTCCGTCCTAGGAATGTGAGCCTGAACTCGTCTGCAACCCTGTCTCCCGCAGCCGCAACCTCCAAGCGCTCCTAGCCTGACTGGAAGACTGCACCACTCCAGTGGGCAGGAGAATCAATCATATTCCGCACTGGAGGTCGATAATATCAGACAAGTGGGTCTTGTAGATCATTCAGGAGGGCTATTCTCTTCCTTTCCTCCTCATATACTGCCAAAGCGGGAACGGATGACGGAGGATTATTTAAAATTGCTCCAGGAAGAAGTTACTTCTCCTGGCCTAAGGAGCTATAGAAACGGTCCCAGATTCAGAAGTAGGCAGTGGCTGGTTCGAGGCATGTGGGCTGCTGAATTCATATCTGTGCATAGATCGCCGCCTAGTGTTGGGTCCGGATGTTTGCACGTTGTTGTCCTGGAAGAGTCTTCGAAGTATCCTGAGATAGGTGACTCCTTCCCTGGACCACAGTGCGCATGGGCATCCTCTCCATCCTCAGATTGTTTTTTTCCGCCATTGGGTTTGGATGTGCTTATCTTGACTCGTTAGGGAAAACTTTTTTTCAGGCCAAAAGGCCTTTAGTTCGCGTCGGTACTGTTCCCGATCGGTATCGACAGTTACTTGTTAGTTTACTGACTTCAAAACCAACTTTTTCGCATCATATCCGACCATCGACCCCACATCGACGATGGAATCGAGGACACCATTCAAGCGGTGTCCTGTTTGCAATGCGAAATATCCCCATGTCGACGTCCACCCGGTGTGCAACAAATGCCTTTCTCCGGATCACGACGAATCCACATGTATGGCCTGTGCCCGATTCCGATCCAAAAAGACTCTCCGGAATCGATGAGCAGCGAGACTTGAAGCGCAGCAAGCGGCACCGGCCCGACCAACATCTTCAGCGCCGAGGACGAAGATGTGGAAGGCGTGGAGAACCTACCCTCCAGCCCCGCTTCCGAACACGATTCCGGATCGGAAGACATCGAAGAACAACTCTTTCACAGGGATGAAGCCGACACCGAGGTAGGAGACTACGATGAGGCCTTAGGGGCCGAAGAAAGTAGCTCCGGTGACGAGCAAGGCCTACCCGTACAGACTGTGGATATCCCAGTGCGTCAGTCTATGGCTCCGGTCGAGGGATCGCCTTCGGGCCTTACCCAAGACCTATCCCGCAGTTCTTCGGCCCCGCCCTCGGGCCCGGCCTCGGACATTCAGCGACAGCCATTAGTACCCAAAACGACTGGTTTCCCTTCCTCGAAACCGCAACCAAAAGTCGTGTCTGTTCCACAGAAACCGAAACTGACACTGGTCGGATCGAAGCCCACTACACCTTCGACGCCAGCCAAACCCGTCGGCACCGACCGCACCAAACGGGACTTCGGTGCCGAACTCGCAGCAGCCGACGTCTGCGCCGACACACGGAAAAAGGCCATCGGTACCGCCAAACCGCCTCGGCACCCGGCACCGAAACAATCGGCTACGGCCACAAAGGTCAAAATGCCCGCTGTGTCGCACACCGCTTCGAAAGCAGCACCTAAGGCCCAATCATCTACGCCGTCGACTGCTACTACCTCTCCTCGACTCGATGACCCCGTGGCCCCGAATGAATCCACGCCTGCTTCTACAGAACCGCTCGGCGCCAAAGAACCGTCGGCGTTCCAGGTGCGACAAGTTGCAGCGTCCTTGCAATGCATCAAAGAAAAGGCAGCCCTCCAGGACACGTCAGGCTCCGAGCCGAAAAAAGCTCAAAAAGCTTCTCCAGCACCACCCCATATCACTTTTGGCCTGCCGCCATCCACGGCGCCCAAAATGTTTGAAATAAGAACACGTGTCACCCAAACTAGGATCACACCTGCCGAACGCTCTCCTACGGAGACGTCACCGTCCCACATCATCGATGCCGACACCGGCAGAATTATGCTCCAAAAGCAGAGAATTTCTTCCGAACACGCTTTGGACTCCTACCGGATCCCGCTAAAGAAAAAGCTGCCAGCGGATTCGGAACCAGTTCTTTACGAACGTCTCCATACCTCTTCCCCAGATCCACAGTCCTTCTCTCCGACACACTCCGAAACCGACGTTTTGGAGGACTATATGGGTGACGACGTCCCCTACCCCAGAGAGATGGACCCTGAAGGCCAACAGGACCCTGACCAGGCTTGGGATGACCCTGTAGACACGGGTGCACCTATGGATACACAGGACACGCAGCTATATGGTGCGAAAACGTCTCCCACAGAGGACACTGCCGCATTCAACGCCCTTATTGAACGTGCTGCGGCCAATCATGGTGTGCAACTCCACTCCGACACAATCGAGGACGATTTTCTAATGGATACTTTCGCATCCTCCGAAAGGAATATCAAAACTCTACCCATGTTGAAAGGTGTCCTCAAACCAGCAAAGGACATTTTCAAAGAACCCACCAGGGCCAGAGTAATAAACCCCAGGATCGACAAGAAATATAGGTCGGCGCCTGGGGACCCTACGTACATTAGAGGCCAGTTGCCTCTGGACTCCATCGTAGTCGCTAATGCTCGCAAACGGGCGCACTCGCAGACAACTGGGGATGCTCCTCCCCCGGACAAAGAGTCCAAGGTGCTAGAGACCTCCGGCAAACGGGTTGCAGCCCAGACAGCTAACATATGGCGTATTGCCAATACCCAGGCGCTCCTAGCTCGCTACGATCGCGCACACTGACACATTAGAAACCCTACTCCAACATCTCCCTGACCAATACAAAGAGGGAGCAGAGATCCTCATCAGGGATGGACAACTCCTCACAAACGCATCCATTAAGTGTGCACTGGATGCCGCAGATAGAGCTGCCAGAGCAATAAACACCAGCGTCCTGTTACGACGACACGCCTGGTTACGAATCTCCGGATTCAAACCTGAGGTTCAAAATAACATTCTCAATCAACCGGTCAACCCAGACTACTTATTCGGACCAGAGGTTGACACCACCCTAGAAAAAATAAAAAAGGACACGGACAATGCAAAGTCCATGGGGGCTCTCCAAACGCAGACCTTTCGGAGTGGCTCCTTTCGTCGACCTGGAAATAGAGGAGCAGGTAGAGGACCGGGGTCACAGCAAACCTACAACAAGGGCAACACACAAAGTACCTACGATAAAAACACCAGGGGTGGATATCGTGGCTCTAGCACAAAGGGCAGAGGATGCGGATACGGCAATACCAGGTCCTCCCCCAAGAACAAACAGTGACGCCCTCTCCCTTCCTCCCGACCACATAACACCTGTCGGGGGAAGGCTACAAAGGTTCCTGTCCACGTGGAACTCCATCACCACGGACAGGTGGGTCAAAGATATTATCAAACACTGTTACTGCCTAGAATTAACCTCCACTCCACCCACAATACCGCCAAAACACCGTCATATGTCCTCAGAGCACTTGGCGCTATTACAGCAGGAAGTGCTAAGTATGCTGAAAAAAGGCGCAATGGAGGTCGTACCCGTCCACGAGCAAGGTACGGGGGTGTACTCCCTGTACTTCTTAATACCAAAAAAGGACGGGTCACTCAGACCTATACTAGACCTGAGACCCCTCAACCGCTACATTCTCTCAGAGCATTTCCACATGCTCACCCTACAACAAGTCCTCCCGCTGCTCAAACAGGGAGACTTCCTGGCCACGCTAGACCTCAAAGATGCGTATTTCCACATACCCATTCACCCCTCGCACAGAAAATATCTCCGGTTCACCATTCAGGGGCAGCACTATCAATTCAAATTCCTCCCCTTCGGAGTGACAACAGCACCCAGAGTTTTCACAAAGTGTCTAGCTACCGTGGCTGCACATCTACGAAGGCAACACATTCACGTCTACCCTTACCTGGACGACTGGCTTGTTCAGGCAAAGTCAGCCCAGCAATGTGCCAGCCACATGTCCCGCACCATTCACCTTCTTCACAGTCTGGGATTCTCACTAAATTACCTGAAATCACATCTCCAACCCGCACACGTACAACAGTACCTAGGTGCGACCATAGACACTCTGGCAGCCACAGCTCAGCCAAATTTAGTGAGGATCAACAGCATGCAAATGCTGATTTCCAAGTTCAAACCCCAACACTCCCTTCCTGCGCGAGTGTTCATGCAGTTGATGGGCATGATGGCCGCCTGCATTTTCATAGTCCCACACGCGAGACTACATATGCGCCCGCTTCAGGAGTGCTTAGCACGTCAATGGAATCGGGCTCACGGGCAATTAAAAGACCTAGTGTTGGTGAGCGGTCGGGCATACAACTCTCTGCATTGGCGGAATCCACTAAACCTTTGCAAGGGCCGACCGTTCCAAGAGCCTGTTCCACAAATACTGACAGCGGACGCGTCTCTCCAGGGATGGGGAGCCCATGTACTCAATTACACAGTGCAGGGACTATGGACTACACAACAAAAGAAGATGCACATCAACCTTCTGGAACTGATGGCAATCTTCCTGGCAATGAAAGCATTCAAGGTACACTTGTGCAAGAAAGTCGTGTTGATCCGGACGGACAACATGACTGCCATGTACTACATACAGAAGCAGGGAGGAACGCACTCTCCACAGTTGTCTCATCTGGCTCAGAGCATGTGGAAGTGGGCCATTCAGAGGAACATATTCCTCATGGCGGAACACCTCCCAGGCAAGGACAACCAGATGGCGGATCTGCTCAGCAGACACAGCCACCAGATGCACGAGTGGGAGTTACACCCATCAGTACTCCAACCATACTTCCAGCAGTGGGGTCATCCAGAGATAGACCTCTTCGCCACAAGGGAAAACGCAAAATGCCAAAGCTTTGCCGCCAGGTTCCCACATCCACAGTCGCAGGGCAATGCGATATGGATGAACTGGTCCGGCAGATTTGCGTACGCTTTTCCCCCAGCGCCGTTGATACCGCTAGTGGCACGCAAACTGCGACAGCACTCACTGACACTCATCCTGGTTGCTCCAACATGGGCACGCCAGCCATGGTACACCACCTTTCTGGAACTTTCCGTGGTGCTGCATCAAAGGCTGCAGATCAAACCCGCGCTTTTGACGCAGAACCATGGAGAAATTCAGCACCCAGATCCGCAACAGCTGAACCTGGCAATCTGGCTCCTGAAGTCCTAGAGTTTGGCTACCTAAACCTGCCACCTGACTGTATGGAGATCATTAAGGAAGCTAGGAGACCCACTACCAGAGCTTGCTATGCAGCCAAATGGAAGAGGTTTGTCATTTATTGCAATAACAATGACATTAACCCGCTAGACGCATCCATTCAAAACATAATGTGTTACCTCTTACACCTATACCGATGCAATCTGGCATACACCTCAATACGTATCCATTTAACCGCAATAGCAGCCTATCTCCAAAACAGGCAGCACCTCTCTTTATTCAGAGTGCCTGCCATCAAAGCCTTCTTGGAGGGACTTAAACGAGTAATTCCCCAAGACACCCACCAGCACCAGTGTGGAACCTCAACTTGGTCCTCACCCGACTGATGGGTCCACCCTTCGAACCTCTCCACTCATGTGAGATTCAATTCCTCACCTGGAAGGTAGCTTTCCTAGTAGCAATCACTTCGTTGAGAAGAGTTAGTGAACTCCAAGCACTAACCATTCAAGAGCCATTCATACAGGTTCACGCAAACAGGGTTGTACTACGTACCAACCCCAAATTCATGCCTAAAGTAATATCGCAGTTCCACATGAATCAAACCATTGAACTGCCTGTTTTCTTTCAGAATCCACAAAATGTCGCTGAAAGAATGCTGCATACACTAGATGTAAAGAGGGCCCTCATGTACTATATTGACAGAACTAAACACTTTAGGAAGACAAAACAACTTTTAGTTGCCTTTTCCCCACAACACAAAGGCAACGCAATCTCCAAAGCAGGTATAGCCAGATGGATCGTTAAATGTATTCAAATTTGCTATCAAAAGGCTAAATGCACATTAACGATTCCCCCACGGGCCCACTCAACACGTAAGTTAGGGGCCTCCATGGCTTTCCTGGGAAACATTCCTTTACATGATATATGTAGAGCAGCCACATGGTCCACTATACATACATTTACCACACACTATTGTGTAGATGTACACTCAAAACAGCAGGCAGCTGTAGGACAGGCTGTTCTCAAAACTCTTTTTCAGACTGCTGCAGCTGGCACTGGTGGCCGCCGCTAATGGGAGGTACTGCTATGTATTCTATGCACAGATATGAATTCAGCAGCCCACATGCCTCGAACTGAATATGCTACTTAACAGTATGCATCTGTTCTTGGCATGTAGGGCTGCTGACATTCATATCGCCCACCCTCCTCCCCGGCGCCTGTAGCAGCTGCAGCTCTCAGAATTACTGTAAGCATGGTCATCACTTTCTGTATCTACTCCATCACTGCCACAATGGCGAAAAACAATCTGAGGATGGAGAGGATGCCCATGCGCACTGTGGTCCAGGGGAGGAGTCACCTATCTCAGGATACTTCGAAGACTCTTCCAGGACAACAACGTGCAAACATCCGGACCCAACACTAGGCGGCGATCTATGCACAGATATGAATGTCAGCAGCCCTACATGCCAAGAACAGATGCATACTGGTAAGTAGCATATTCATTATTACTGCTACTTTCTGATTCCGAAGAACAAGGGGCTGTGGCCCATTTTAAATCTTCGGACCGTCTGTCTCTTCCTCATGAAGGAGAAATTAAAGATGCTCTTTCTTGCTCAAGTCCTGTCTGCCCTTGACTGGATGGTAGCGTTGGACCTGTCGAATGCGTATATTTACATCCCCCATTCTGCTGGGCCTCAGGCGTTCCCTGCGGTTCAAGGTCCACCCGAGCACTTTCAGTTTTCTGTGCTCCCCTTCGGCCTAACCAGCACACCTCGGGTGTTCACCAAGGTGATGGCGGTGGTCACAGCTCCTCTTCCCCCTACCTCGACGACTGGCTGTTGAAGGCTGTCCCCAGGCAGTCCTCTCCCACCTTCAGACTAAGGTGAACTTCCTGTATTTGCTGCGGTTCTCTATAATCGTGCCGAAGTCCTTTCATTGAAGCTGTTCTGGACACAGTGCAGTTTTGGGTCAATCCTCCCGAGTAGAGAGTCCAGGATTTTCAGGCTATGATACTGATCTTTCAGCCTCTATCTTAGATTTTGTTGAGTGACTCTGAGGCTGTTGGGCCTCACGACCTCCTTCATCCTGTTAGTAAAGCTTGCCAGGTGGTGTATGTGTGCTCTGCAGTTGGACTTGAAGATCCAGTAGGCACAGCATCAGGGAAATCTCACCTATGTGGTTCAGATCTCAAGTAGTGACTGCAAAAGATCTGCAGTGATGTTTAACGAGCCGCGATTGGGTTAACGGCAGACCCCTCTCCCTACCAAACCAGACCTCAGTCGCGACCGATGCGTCACTTCTGGAATGGGGCGGCCATGTAGAAGAGGTGGAGATTGGGGGGACACCGCTGTCAGCGGAGTCAGGGCTTCACATCAATTTGTTAGAGCTCTGAGGGATTCGGTTGGCATTGAAGGCATTTCTTCCCTCTGTTAATGGGTAGTTAGTGCAGGTGTTCATGGATAACACCACCACCATGTGGTACTTGTAGGAAAGTGGCTCTATATATTCTGTTCCCACATCGGTACAGTGTGTACAGAGTCCACAGTCCCCAGAGGTTTGGCAGAGGCTAAAGTTAGATATGACCTTACTTTCTAAAGTGGTAGCTTGGTCGATTACGAAGGCAACATCAGAGGACAGTGTAAAGCATCTGTTGCGCACACTGTCAGCAAATGGTCTCACACAATCAAGAATTGAACTCTAGGCCAATGGTTTTGTATACAAATATATGGTTATTTTATTTGAGAACCAACAAAAGATTTCAAAATATTCTTTCTCTGAATGAGAGGCTTTATATACTTTCAATACGCAGTAGGCTTTTGAATGCAATAGACAGTTGTTGCAGTAGGCAACACAATTTCAAACACAATAATACATTGAACTCAATGGGAATTTCTAATTAAATGCAATTAGTTACTTTGAGGATTACTTTTCTAACCACAGGACTGGATCCTGGATTCAGTCCCGGGACATTTCCTGTAAACAGTTGAGTAAAAGTTTTGGTTAGTAATGATTTTTAGGCAATATTTTGGTATTTTAAGAGTTGACTCTAAAACTTTTTCTCATAGAATCACCAATGTTATCCTATGGGAGGAATTTCACTTAGCAGGTAAGTGGGGTTATTGCCACTTTTTCTAACTCTGTGTTGGATCCTGGATTCGGCACTGGGGCACCACCTGTAAACAGTTGAAAGAATGTGGTTTGATTATACAGGCAATTTTTAACAAATATTTGTAAGTTTGCAAAATTGACACTTAGGCAATGTTACCCTACGGAAGGAAATTCAAGTTGCAGGTAAAGTAGGTTCTCGTTACTTTTGTAATCCAGTGCTGGACTCCTAGGTTCAGTACTGGGACATCTGTCTAAAACAGGTAAGTAATTACGTTTTTACCGTTGGTGCGATTCTTAAAGAATATTTGTTGTGTGCAAAAATCGACACTTGGAAGAAATTTCACAGAAAAACAGTCAATGGTTTCCTGTGGAAGAAAATGGAGTTAGTGGTAAGTATGGCTTGTAATTACTTTTCAGGGTCAGGGCTGGACACCAAGATCCAGCATTGGGATCTCTCCTGATAGCAGGTGAGTATTTTCGTTTTCGTTACTTGGTTGATTTTAGGTGAATTTTTTAAAGTTTAGAAACGCCACACTTAGAAGAATTTCCAAGTGAAACCAGTCAATGTTACCCTATGGAAGTAAAGAGTTATCGGCTTTTGGATAATTACTCGACTGGCAGAGTTAAGGTTCTGGGCATAGACTCTGGGTTGTCCAAGGGTCAGGTAGGTACAGTTGTTACACCCTCAGCGGCACCGGGGCAGCCAGGTGCAGAGTGAGTTATGCCCAATGTTATCCTATGGGAGGCAGGGGGACCTTGGTTAGTGGCTGCTGACTAGCAGGCCACGCGGCTGTGGGAGCTGGGCTCCTGGTCACGTGTTCAGGGCAAATTGGGAAGTAGAGTAGAGATTACACTGCCAGGGGCACTCGGGTGGCTTGATGCAGGGTGCTTTTGTGCCTTTGGGCGCTCAATGGAGAAGCTCAAAAACTAACAAAGGCTGCAAGCTCGGGGATGAAGATTCTTCAGGTGTGACCACCACTTCCAGAGGTAAGTTGGGTCATTTGAGGATATGTAGGCACCCAGGAGTTAGGCACAGGGGGCCGCCAGGTGCAGGGGTGCCTTTTGGTGTCGGGAAATCTAATCCTCGGCTGGTCGCGGTTGGAGGGGTCCCTGGTCCCTGGTTCTGAGGCTGCAGGCGTTGCCTGAAATGGCGAGGTGGGTCCTTGGGTGCTGGATTCGGGGTCACAGTCGCCGGGGGGGGGACGTACTCGGGGTCTTTGTTCACTCCAGCCCGGGCCAGGCTTGGCGGGTGCAGAGTGTGCAGGGCTCGCGGTTCCTGGCTGATGCCAGGGGTCAGTTACTTTCTTTGAGCAGTACCACTGCTCATGGGAGTCCCAGTTGCTTAGTCACATGTTAGCCAGGTCCTCTGGGGTTTGTGAGGTTGCTGGCCACTGGAGATGCCGGAGTTTAGCAGGAGCAGGTTCGAGGGTCGACAGGCCGGTAGGGCTGGGGCCAAAGCAGTTGGTGTCATCCTCTTGTGAGCAGCTGCATTGCAGGTGGTCTTGTCTCTTGATCTAATTTGCTGTTTCGTAATCTGGATCTAAGGAAGGTTGGTTCAGGGTGCCCTTAAATACTAAATTTAGGGGCGTTACACATAGGTAAAGGGCAGGGACCACTGGGTCCCTACCCTGGGGTGGGTACACCCCCTATCCTGACACTCTCCTGTGGGAGGGGGGCAGTGGCCTAGTCCTGATTGGGCAGGGCTCCCCATCTTCAAAATGGCGAGAGCCCGGAGATGTACTTCACCTCTCTACCCCCACATGAAGGGTGGGGTTGGCAGAGGCTGGCACACCCCCTGTCCTTCCTTGGGGTTTCCGGCCAGTCTTCCAGCCAGAGTGGGGGTTTAGAACCAGTAGGGGCCAGTTGCTAAGTACAGCAAGTGGCCTGGAGAAGCTCACAAAGGCATGCCTTTGAAGCTTCCCCTGCCTGTGAGAAAGTGGCTCTGTATATACTGTTCCCAAATAGGTACAGTGTGTACAGAGTCCACAGTCCCCAGAGTTGGCAGAGGCTAAAGTTAGATATAACCTTACTCTCTGTGGTAGCTTGGTCGAGCAGTAAGGCAGTATCAGAGGACAGTGTAAAGCATCTGTTGTACACACTCAGTCCGCAAATGATCTCACACACTCAACCGAACTCTAGGCCTATGGTTTATATGAATAATATATGGTGGTTTTATTTTAGAACCAACAATAGGTATTAAAATATACTTTCTCAGAATGAGATGCTTTAGTTAAATACTTTTGCAATATGCAATTGACTTTTGTAGGCAATTGAAATTGTGTTGCCTATTGCAACAACCTCTAACACAATTATACATTGAGCTTTAAGGAAGTTTTAAGTTATATGCAATAGATTACTTTCAGAATTACTTTTCTAACTCAAGGACTGGATCCTAGATTCAATCCTAGGACAGTTCTTGGAAACAAGTGAGTAAAGTTGACTTAGTTACTGTTGTGATTTTTAGGCAATATTTTGCTATTTTAAAAGTTGACAGATGAAATTTCATAGAAAAACAGTCAATGATTCCCTATGGGAGAAAATTCAAGTTACAGGTATAGTATGTACTCGTTATTTTTGTAATCCAGTACTGGGCTCCTAGGCTCAGTACTGGGACCTCTATCTAAAACAGCTTAGTAATTACGTTTTCAGTTTGTACGATTTTTAAAGAATTTTTGTAGTTTGCAAAAATCGACAGAAGAAATTTCACAAAGTCTTTGATTTCCTGTGGAACAAAATTGGGTTAATGGTAAGTACGGTTGTGAATACTTTTCAGGGTCAGTGCTGGGCACCAAGATCCAGCACCGGGATCTCTCCTAATAGCAGGTGAGTATTTTCGTTACTCGGTTGATTTTAGGTGAATATTTTAAGTTTTAGAAACTCCACACTTAGAAGAAATTACATAAGAAACCAGTCAATGTTACCCTATGGAAGAAAATTGGGTTATTGGCTTTTGGGTAAGTACTCGACTGGCAGGGTTAAGTTTCTGGGCATAGACTTGGGGGTCTCCCAGGGTCAGGTAAGTACAGTTGTTACACCCTCAGCGGCACTGTGGTGGCCGGGTGCAGAGTGAGTTAGGCCCAATGTTATCCTATGGGAGGCAGGGGGCCCTTGGTTGGTGGTTGCGGACTAGCAGGCCACGCGGCTGTGGGAGCTCGGCTCCTGGTCACTTGCTCAGGGCAAATGGGGAAGTAGGTAGGAGTAGAAGTTACACTGCCAGGGCCACTCGGGCGGCTGGGTGCAGGGTGCTTTTGAGCGTTCGGGCGCTCAGTGGGTTTCAATGGGAAAGCTCCTGGATGAAGAAAGGCTGCAAGCTCGGGGACTGAGATTCTTCAGGTGCCACCACCACTTCGAGAGGTAAGTTGGGGAGTTGGAGGATAGGTAGGTACCCAGGAGTTGGGCACAGGGGGCCGCAGGGCGCCTGGGAGCCTTTTGATGTCGGGAAATCTTACCCGCTGTTGATAGCGGTTGGGGGGGGGGGTGGGGGGGTTACCTTGTTCTGAGGCTGCAGGCATCAGGAGCGTCAAGGTGAGTCCTTGGGTGCCAGATTCGGGTTCAGTCTCCGGGCGGAAGTCCTCAGGGGTCTTTGTTCACTCGGGCACAGGCCAGGCTTGGCGGGTGCAGAGTGTGCAGGGTTCGCGGTTCCGGGCTGATGCCAGGGGTTAGAATCTTGTTTTGAGCAGAGCCACTGCTCATGGGAGTCCCAGGTGCTAAGATTTTCCAGTATTGGGGTGTCTTTCATAGATTCACATGCTTGAATATTCCCCGTCTTCGAAGTGGGAGTCCCACGGTATATAAAAAGCAATGTCATGTATATACATATACATACATAACCACATAATGGCATATACATACATAACCACATAATGGCATATACATATCCAAATAAACTTATATATATATATATATATATTTCAAAATAACATATCAAGTAAAAATACCATAGGATAGTATTGACACATAGGAAAGCATTGAGAAAAAGAATCACTTTACTGACATATCCTTGTCGTTTTATAGTCCAAACTCTAGCCAATCAGGCGCAAGCACCCTCTAGAACCTTCTCCTCAGAGGCTCAGGCCCTCAGATTTTCTACCGCACGTCGTGTGAAGGGAGTCTCCCTGAGCTCTGCTCAGTTTGATCTGGTTTGAGTTTTTCTCATCATGTCTTCAAGTAAGAAGACTTTTCCGTCCCTGTTTATCTTGTGGGAAGTTAAGACTTTTTTCTGAGGACCCTCATGAAAAATGTATCTATTGTCTTTACCCTGACCATAAGGTGGCCAACTGTAAAATTTGTAGAACTTTCTCTCAAAAGACTTTGAAGGACAGGGAGGGTCACCTATTGTTGTGGCTTCAAAAACTGAAGGATACGGATAACCCCCTTTCTGAGGTGGAAAGTGTGGCCTCTGTTCGAACAGGAGTCTCCTCCAAGCGTAGTAGTGTTCAGGACTTGCTGTCTCCCTTTTTGAAAAAAAAGACTTCATCTTGAGGAAGTGTCTGCAGGCCAAGTCTGTTACCACGCCAGCGCCCCTGGAGACATAGCTCTCAGGCATCTCTGACTCAGTCAGCGCATGTTTCTAGTCAAAAACGCAGATAACAGTCTACGGGCCCGTCTACGGCCCCTCCGTCGACGAGATCTGCCACTTCATCAACCTCGGTGACGACTGTGTCGAGCAGATTTCCTGCGTCGTCAACGACTACTTCGTCGACGTTTTCACCGTCGACAGTGGTGTGCGTTTCCCTAAAGACTATTTCGTCGACGATTCCACTATCTTCTTCGTCGACGACTAGGAAGCTGGCGCTTCCGTCGACGATAATAAAGAAGAAGTCATCGCCGCCGACGCTCAATGCATCGTCGACTGCACCCTCTTCGGCGGCGGGCTTGTCGACGGCGACTTTGTCGACGATCGCCTCGACGACGGAGGTGTCAAATTTTGCAACTATGCCTTTGGTGCCAATGTCTACACCAGCGCCAGGGTCAGTGGACAACTCCTTGCTGCAGCGTCGCCATGCTGTGCTGGACTCTGTCATGATGCCACCGGTCACTCGGCCACCTCATCAGCTATTCCCCCTCGGTTGATGAGGAAGTTTTGGATTCTGATTATGTTCAGTCCTCTTTTCCAGATACTCGTAGTCCTTCTGAGCTTCATATTAAATGCCAAGATTTTGAGGAGGATGACTATTCGCAGGACTATTACTGTCGGGAGCAGGAGCAACATTCCCCTGCACAAGTTCCTATGGCGCAGCTCCCTTTGTTGCTCACCCTAACCTTCAATTTATGTTGGAAGATTACAATTGTCGCTTTCCGGCTCCCTCTCATAGTTCTCCACGTGAGACGCCATCTGCCGTTCCGTCTACTCCTGTGTTGCCAACTATGCCGACACCATCCGCACCTGCATTGGTTCCCCCTGCAACAGATGAGGTTGTGGATAATCTGGATACGGAGGAGGGAGAGCTTCATGATGAAGACTCTATGGCGGACTGGGATGACTATCAAATCAATTCACCCTCATCACCTCCAACATCGCCAGCGAATTCACCACCTGTCGACATAACAGGATTCCATCAACTGATGGAAAGGGCGGCTCAACGTTTTCACCTTCCCATGGTGGTTAGGGAGGAGGACTGCTTTCTGTACGACTTAAAGTCCCAGCCGCAGAAACTGGTACGGGCCGTGCCCATTATAGACTTTATCTGGAACGAGGGCATTAAGCTAATAAACGCCTAACTCCATCCCGGCAGTGCTCCCGCGACTGGAAAAGAAGTATAAGGCCCTGGACTCTTATCCAGCTTGCTTAGTGTCTCAGCCTAAGCCGGACTCGGTGATCACCCAGGCGGCGCAACGTTGCTCCAAAAATCAATCGTCTCCGCTTTCGTCACCTCCGGATCGCGACGGCCGCCGCCTGGATGCCATTGGCAAAAAGTTTTCGACCATGGCTTCAACAACAGTCCGAGCAGCAAATTCTTTGGCCATCCTCGGTTGTTCCGATCGACAAATGTGGTCGGACATGGCAGCTTTGGTTAAGCCTATCCCGAAAGACTCTAGAGCGGACGCTCTAAAGATCCTGTGAGAGGGCATCCTCCGAAATCGACTGCTCCGTCGACATTGCCTCCACGGGTTTTCGTCAATTGGCTGGAGCGGCTGTTTTAAGATGACAGGGTTGGCTTTGTTCCACCTCGTTCCGTCAGGAGGTCCAGGCCAAGATTCTGGACATGCTGTATGACGGAGAATCTTTGTTAGGCCAGCATGTGGAGGACGCTTTGCAAGCCATCAAGAAGGACACTGAGACAGCTCGCTCCCTCGGCACTCTCCAGTTCCGGAAGCAGCCCTTTCGGGGTGCGCTCGGCCGCGGCACCTCCTCTTCCTTTCGTGGGTCTTCTTCCCAGTACCGCTCCTACAACCAAGGACAACGTTATTCCTCACAGCCACAGCAGTCTTACAGGCAACAGGCAAATCTTATAGAGGAAGATCCAATTACAGGGGAAACTCTTCCAAAAAACAATGACTGTGTACATCAAGGGTCACTTCGGACCGCTGGGTTTTGGACATTATTTCAAGGGGCCATGCCATAGTTTGTGAAGATTCCCCCACACACATCTCCATCCGGACCTCCTCCCGCTCACCTCAAAGAACTTTTCAACCAAATCCAGATAATGCTCAAAAAAGGGGCCATCGAAGTGGTTCCGAAATCACAAAAGGGGTTGGGGTTCTATTCCTGTTTTTTCCTCATACTAAAGAAATCTGGGGAGTGGCGCCCCATCCTCGATCTAAGGTCTCTCCAAATTTCTCAAGGACCAATCATTCCGCATGCTCACGCTAAAGGACATCCTTCAATTCTTCTCTCAGGGCGATTTCATGACGCCAATCGACCTTCAGGATGCTTACTTCCATGTGCCCCTAATTCCACGCCGCAGGAAATACTAACGTTTTCGTGTAGGTCACAGGGATTTCCAATTCAAGGTCCTGCCCTTCGGCCTCCGCTCAGCTCCGTGGGTCTTCACAAAGATCCTGGCCCCGGTGGTGGCCCATTTGAGACTAACGGGCATACAAATATTCCCGTATTTGGACGATTGTCTCATCAAATCTCAATCCTCCCACCAAGCGGCTCTCGATACTCAGCGTTGTCACACTCTGTTTCAGTCTCTGGGCTTGTCGATCAACTTGCAAAAGTCTCAGCTCACGCTAGCTCTGTACAAGACCTTTCTCTGCGCTACCATCGATACGAGCAGGGCTATGGCCTTTGCCTCTGCAGAGCGGCAAACACTAATTCGACAGCTCGCAAGCTCCATCGGAGCAAAGCAGTCAGTTTCAGTCCGCATATTAAAGTCCTTTCTGCGGATGGCGTCCTCCTGCATCGCTGTGATCCCGCATTGCAGACTGAGTCGTACCATTCAGGAGGAATTGGACAAGCAGTGGCGTCAGGTCTTCGGTTCCTTCAACAACCAGCTTGTGATGACAGCCCGCATGGCTCAGGCGCTGCATTGGTGGACTCGTCCTTCCAACATCGCAGCAGGAACATCTTTTCTAACGACAGCCCCGAGCTCCTTCTTACCACGGATGCATCCATGGAAGGATGGGGCAGACATCTTCAAGATTTATCCGTCGAGGGCAAGTGGACAATGGTTCAGCGTTCCTGGCACATCAACAGATTGGAGCTGATGGGCTTTTTCTTGGCGTTGAAATCCTTCCGCCTCCAGCTCCAGGGGGAGTCAGTCTTCATTCAGATGGACAACACCACCAGCATGCACTACCTGAACAAGCAGGGCGGGACAAGATCTCCGCTGCTTTCCCGGCTGGCTCAGAGGATTTGGAGTTGGGCCATAGTCCATCGGATTACGCTCTTGGCAGTTCACCTGCCCGGCATTTCCAATATTTTAGCGGATGCACTCAGTCGGTCAACGTCATCGACCCACGAGTGGGAATTGCACCAGCCGACTCTAGACTTTGTCTTCAGCCTTTGGGGTCATCCGACTATCGACCTTTTTGCAACTCCACAGAACAGCAAATGCCAGTCCTACGCAAGCTGGTTTCCCCCACAAAGGGTCGTGCGGAAATGCCCTTTCGATAAATTGGTACAGGATATTTGCGTACGCTTTTCCGCCGATCCCTCTGATTCCTCGAGTGTTGCGGAAGATACGGCAACAACCGTGCCAGATGCTCCTCATAGCTCCACGGTGGCCTCGGCAGGCATGGTTCTCGGAGTTGCTCCTCCTCTCCCAATGCGAACCCATCCTTCACCCGAGGCCGGACCTTCTAACAATGAACGACGGGCGGATATGCCATCCGAATCCCAGTTCACTCAGCTTGTCGGCTTGGAACCGGAGCACGTTGAATTTGCTCATTTGAACATTCCATCGGCCTGCAGGGAGGTATTAGCTAGGGCGAGGGCGCCCTCCACAGTGAAGACTTATAAGCTAAAGTGGGAGAGATTTTGTCTTTGGTGTGCGTCGGTCCACATACATCCAGTGCATGCCTCCCCAGAACACATTCTGCCGTTCTTCCTGCAGTTAGCGCAGTCTGGACTGTCACACTCTACCTTAAAGGTCTTTCTAGCGGCAATATCTCGCTTTCGGCAGGACGGCTAGTCCTCTCTCTATTCATCTAGAGTAATACAGCAATTTTTCAAGGGTCTCTTCCGAATGTTCCTGCCCATTCGGCGTCCTCCACCCATGGGGCGTCTTAACATCGTATTGGCTCAGCTCATGAAGGCGCCCTTTGAGCCAATCCATTCGGCGGATTAAAAATTCTTAACATGGAAAGTGGCCCTCCTCCTTGCACTGACTTCCTCCCGCAGAGTCAGTGACCTTCACGCCTTTACAATACAACCTCCGTTTCTTCAATTCAGATCGGACTGTGTAATTCTCCGCACTAATCCAGCTTTCATGCCTAAAGTACCATCCGATTTCCATCTCAATGAACCAGTAATCTTGAAAACCTTTTTTCCGCAGTCTCCAGCGGAACAGAGTCTACACTCTTTGGACTTAAAGAGGTGCCTTAAATTCTACATCAGCAGAACACAATCCTTTCGCAAGTCTGATCAGCTGTTTGTGGCCTATGGACGCACTTGTAAAGGACAGTCTGTTACCAAGCCCACGATTGCCCGTTGGGTTTCTTCAGCAATCTCCTTTTGCCATCAAAGGTCTGGCAAGCCTCTTTCTTCTGGAGTAAGGGCTCATTCTACGAGAGCAATGTCCTCTTCCACGACCCTGTTCGCTGGTGTACCCATCCATCAGATTTGCCGGGCAGCTACGTGGTCCAGCAGGCACACGTTCACGAAGCACTTCTGCCTGGAGTCGATTAATGAAGCGGACACGGCTGTGGGACAAGCAGTTCTACGGAATCTGTTGAAATAAGGTGAGCCTCTGCTACTTCCCTCCTCCTTGGGTATTCTCAATTGCGTATTAAATACATTGTCATTGTATTTCATGCAATATTAATACGGCCTCGTCAGCCGGTTGCTGCTTACTGCTCACTATTCTATTCAAGCATGTGAATCTATGAAAGACACCCCAATACTGGAGAAGAACAAATGTTACTTACCTGTAAACTGTGGTTCTCCAGTATTGGTGTCTTTCATAGATTCACATGCGACCCACCCTCCTCCCCTCAGAGGCTCTCTCCTCCTCAGACTCTTTTGTCACTCTTGTCCTACGAAAATCTGAGGGCCTGAGCCTCTGAGGAGAAGGTTCTAGAGGGTGCTTGCGCCTGATTGGCTAGAGTTTGGACTATATGTCAGTAAAGTGATTCTTTTTCTCAATGCTTTCCTATGTGTCAATACTATCCTATGGTATTTTTACTTGACATGTTATTTTGAATTATATGTATAAAGTTTATTTGGATATGTATATGCTATTATGTGGTTATGTATGTATATGTATATACATGACACTTATTGCTTTTTATATACGGTGGGACTCCCACTTCGACAACGGGGAATATTCAAGCATGTGAATCTATGAAAGGCACCACTACTGGAGAACCACAGTTTACAGGTATGTAACATTTGTTCGTCACAAGGTAGCCAGGTCCTCCGGGGTTTGAGGTTGCTGGCCACAAGAGGTGCCGGGATTCAACAGGAGCAGGTTCGAGGGTCGACAGGCCGGTAGGGCTGGGGCCAAAGCAGTTGTTGTCTTCCTCTTGTTAGCAGCTGCACGGCAGGTCTTCTTGCTCTTTTCTGCTTTTTCGTAATCTGGAACCTGAGGAAGGAAGGTTCTGGGTGCCCCTAAATACTAGATTTAGGGGAGTTACAGGTAGGTAAAGGGCAGGAACCACTGGGTCCCTGCCCTGGGGTGGGTACACCTCCTATCCTGCCACACTCCTGTGGGAGGGGGGCAGTGGCCTAGTCCTGATTGGGCAGGGCTCCCATTCTTCAAGATGGCGAGAGCCCGGAGATGTGCTTCACCTCTCCTCCCCCACCTGAGGGGGTGGGGTTGGCAGAGGCCGGCACATCCCCTGTCCTTACTTGGGGTTTCCGGCCATTCTTCCCACCAGAGTGGGGGTCTGAACCGGTGGGGGCCAGTTGCTGAGTACAGCAAGTGGCCTGGAGACGCTCACAAAGGTGGCATGCCTTTGAAGCTTCCCCCTGCCCATACTGGGGGAGGAGACCTAGCACCTCGCCCAGGATGTGCATGGTTGCAGGCCCAGGAGAGCGGGGGCCTCTCCACCCAGGGGTTCAGCAACATGCCTGCTGTGTGGCAGCCTCTCAGACCAGACATGGAATGTAGGTTAGGTTTCAGGGGCTATCATTAAGATGTCCTCTGCAGTGCTTTGTACATTAAATCCCACACTGGCATCCGTGCGGGTTTAATGTGCTGAGAAGTTTGATACCAAACTTCTCAGTCTTCAGTGTTGCCATTATGGTGCTGTTGAGTTCGTGTTTGACGAGCTCTCGGCACCATATACTTTTAAATTACAGCACTGCACTTACAGTGCCCAGGAATGGACCTGGGTACGGTACGGGCACAGGGCTCATGCTCCTGTGCCCACACCACTGGCACAGGGCACCCAGCTAGAGGAGTGGCTGATGTATTCCAGGGCAGTGTAGGTTGTGGGCATGGCACACAGGGATGTGTGCCATGTCGACTTTGTTTTGTCTTGTACCCAGACGCTCAGCCTCCGAGGGCAGTGTTTGTGTGTTAGGGTACAGGGCCTCTAAGGGTGGTAAAATAAGTGCTGCAGCCCTTCGAGGCCGTCCCTGGTCACAATGCCCTGGGTACCTAGGGTACCATTTTCCAGGGGCTTTAATGTGGACAGGGTTTGCCAATTTGGGTTTTAGGTTTTTGGGCTGGAACATAGGCCCTGGGCACCTGATTGGCAGGAGCCCAGGGCACACTCAGTCAATGTACATTCAGTAATAAGTGGGGGCATACCATGCAAGAAAGATGGCACTTTCTCACAGTACCGCAACAAGTCGTTTAAGAAAACAGCGGTTCCTGTGGAATGGTATGCACATATATAGGTGCTTCGGTGCTCAATCGCAATACAGGGGTCAAGGTGATGACGGAAACAGAGCCACATACACCAGTGGTCTCATTGAACACAGAAGTATGTATTTAATAAATATAAAAAAATAGGCAGCTGTGCTAAGTGTCCCAAGTGATATATGAACCTAAAAATGTGACAATATTTACAAGGTTTCAATGATTCCTTATATAGAAAACTACTATTGCTGAATGTATACCCAATATACAGCTACTTTATACAATAAGTGAGTGTGGCGGTCACATGTCGATCACTGACCCGCATGATGATTGCCTTTGGTGCTGGTCTTCTATGAATGCCGAAGCTGCAGGAAGAAGAATCCGAAGGCCATTAAGGAGTGTGAGGGTAAGCTGTTTATAGCCAGAGCTAAAAAGGAGAATATGGGTCGTAAACTAGCAAAGTCGCAGTCTTCCGACACTTCGAAGTCAAGAAAACATAAGTCTAAGAAGGGACATGGCTCTCGGCGCCGTTCGCCGAAGGTCAGGGCTCCGAGGTTGCCTTCTCCAGCTAAGCGACTTCGAAGGCTGGACTTTGTATCTCCTTAGCCGCGGGTGACACCGGTTCCATCTCTGGCTCCGAGGTTGCCGGCGTCCTATGGCTCTTTGCCGGAAGAATCTGCGGCTCCTGGAATGTCTCCAAGGGAGTAGTCTTCAGTTTGTGTGGTTTCACCTGTGTGGGCGCCGGTTCCTTAGGCTCCTGTTCAGCCTCAGGTGGTTCCTGTTCAGAAAGGTACAGATCCATATCCTGTTCCTGGATCAGACCCTACGCATTTTCTTAATGCAATGTTTGGCATGTTTGTCGGCGCCTCTACTCCATTGGTGCGCCTATGGGCCCCGTGGGTCCTTTGGTCTTTAACTTGGGTGTGCATCACCACTATGCTGAAGCACCCTTTGTGCCATTCTTGCTGACGACTCCGGCTTGGCATTTTTCGGCACTGAGGTCTTCCACTCCGGCTCCTCGTACTCCTTCTACTGTTGAGTCGGCGCCGACCCGGATTCGATCGACGCTGAGATTTGAAGCTGAGGCTCCTCCATGTTCTCACCGGCGCTGCAGTTGGCGCCACTGATGCCGATTCTTAAACGGCGCTCTAGGAGAGAGATGCAGAGGCTCCTTGAGGAGGAGGAATATGCACAGGATCAGGAGGAAGGAGAGATTGTTGTCTGTGGAGGAGTTTCAGGGCTTACAGGAGGTCATTGGATTGGATACTTATCCTGAGTATGATCTCTCATCTCTAAAAGGCTGGAGTATTGCAAGACATTGCTCCTTATGTGGTAATAAGGAAGGCAGCTGAGTTTCTTGATCTGCAACGTCCTTCAGCGGAGGTAAAATCTAATATTCTGACTGAAGTTCTTAATACACCTTCTACAGCCTCTGAACCTCTGCTACCCTTTAATGAGGCTTTGACGGAGCCTATTTTGGAGGTTTGGCAGAAGCCCTTGTCTGCTCCTGCAGTTTCTTGTTCCATTTCCAGAAGGTACAGGCCTGCTCCTGGGGATCCGTCTTTTCTGTCTTCGCATCAGTCACCGGTAAGCTTGGTGGTCCAGGCTTCTTGTTCGAAGCAATCTTCTGGTTCCTTCCCTACCATCCTAGGGGATAGGGAGTCAAAAAAAGATGTAGCAGGCGGCAAAGAAGATATTTTCTTATGCAAGTATGGCTCTAAAGTCCACTGTTACCTGTCTCCTTGGGAGGTATATCCATGCTCTGATGGACTCAGTCAGGTAGCTAGCTCCAAAGTTGCCTGAAGAGGATCGGAATAATTTCTTGGAGGCCCTTTCTGATTCTCAAGCTGCTGCCAGTCAGGTGATACAATTGGGTCTGGACACTGCTGACTGTGGCTCGTGTGATGGGGTCTTCTGTGGCGACAAGAAGACAAGCTTGGCTTAGATCATCCGGATTTTCTCCTGATGTTCAAGCGACTCTGCTGGGTTTGCCTATTGATGGGTCGAGACTGTTTGGAACTAAGGCTGACTCTGCCTTGCAGCGTTTCAAGGATAGCAGGGCAACTGCAAGCTCTCTGTAACCCTCATCATTTGCCCCAAGAAATGGGTCCGTTCCCCCAGCCAGTTGCTCAAGCCCGCAACTTAGGGTTCATTATTGATAGTCAACTCTCTATGCGGCAACAAGCAGTTAGTACTGCTGGTACCTGTTTTTCCATACTCAGATGGCTACGAAAGATTATCTGGATGCTTCCCGTCTCTACTCAGAGAACCGTAGTCCAGGCTCTTGTCATCTCCCGCCTGGACTACGGGAATGTGCTCTATCTGGGAAGCAACAAGGAACTTTTGAATAAGCTCCAGGTGGTTCAGAATTCCGCGGCACGCCTTCTCTGCCACATTCCTAGAAAAGTCTCCAACTCTCCCTTTCTTCACAACCTTCATTGGCTTCGCATTAGAAGTCTAATCAAATTTAAGGCCCTCTGTCACATTTTTAAAATCAAGCAAGGCTCAGCACCGTCTTACTTGCATGAACTTATCTGCCCTTACACTCCGCACCGTGTCTTGCGTTCCTCCAGTCTAGGCAACCTGGCACTCCCCAGATTTAAATTGGCTAGAATGGGTGGACGCTCTTTCTCGTATCTTGGACCTAGACTCTGGAACTCCCTTCCTAACCACATGAAACATGAGTCTTCTTACCTTAAGTTTCGACGTGATCTTAAGACCTGGCTCTTTACCCAGCAATTGGCTTAGTTACCCGGTCTAGATTCTAGACCTATCTGCGCCGGGAAACCCTGGATAGGGTAGCTGTGCGCCTTATAAATTTAATTAATAATAATAGGGGATACGGCTACAAGCAGTATCTTGGTTTTGGAAGGGCTGCTTCATTTCATGGCCGCCAAAAGATTCAACGGAGCCAGCAGCAGCAGAATCCTTTGTACAAATCTTCGAGGGAAAAATAAAGTATGTCTTAGGGGAGCCTCTCTGCAGCAATCCTCCTCCTCCACTTCTCCTCCCGCCACCATTGGTACTTCAGGAAAGCAGTTCTAGATCCCCTATCTTAACACATGTTGGTCTGGTAGGGGGGTCAGGTGTCCCTCTTGCTACAAGATTGGAAATCGATCACTTCAGATCGTTGGGTTTCCTCCTCCTTACTCTCCTCGCCAGGGTTGGTGCTCAGAGTATCACTTACTGCTTTTACAGCAGGAAGTTCTTACCTTCTTACTGAAAGGTGAGATAGAGGTAGTTCCGGAGCAGGAAACTGGTCAGGGATGCTACTCCCGGTATTTCCTTACCCCCAAAAAGGACGGTCGATTAAGGCCAATCTTGGACCTCAGGAGTTTGAATCTTTACCTCAGGCAGGAAAAGTTCAAAATGTTGACCTTGACTCAGGGAGATTGGATGGTATCCATCGTTCTGCAGGATCTGTATTTTCATCTTCCCATCCTGAAGTTGCATCCGAAGTATCTCCTGTTCACGGTAGGATCGCAACACTATCAGTTTGCGCTTCTTACGTTAGATCTCACTTCCGCACCTCGAGTCTTTACGAAGGTGATGGCAGTGGTAGCAGCACATCTCAGAAGGTCAGGGGTTCCTGTTTGCCCCTACCTGGACGACTGGCTGCTGAAAGCAGAGTCTCCGGAGTTAGTGATGTGCCATTTGCAAGCAACAACGCAGATGTTGTTCATGTTGGGTTTTTCAATAAATGTACCCAAATCTCCCCATGTGCCTTCTCAGCGCTCCCTGTTCATAGGGGCAATACTGGACAATACTGTGTGTCGGGCATTTCCGCCTCCGCAGAGGGTTCTCTACATTTAGGATATGATTCCTTTGTTTCACGATGGAGAGGTTGTTCCAGTACTGAAGGTTCCACGCCTGCTTGGTGTGTTCCCTTCTACATACTGCTGGTCAGTCATGCGCGCTGGCACATGAGTGCACTCCAGTGGTGCCTCCGCAGGCAGTGGTATCAACACAATGGAGATCTCTGGAAGGTCAATCTCCAGAGAAGCTGCAGCAGAGTTGACTTGGTGGGAAGTTCAGGGCAACCTGTCAAGGAAAGCCCTTTCAGCTTCCTCCACCTGGGGCCACAGTGATCACGGATGCCTCCATTCTAGGGTGGGGTTCTCATTTGGGGGATCTGGAGGTCTAAGGTCTTTGGTCTCCAGAGGAAAGTTTGTTTCACATCAACCTTTTGGAATTGTGAGCGATACGTTGGGAACTTAAGGCTTTCCTTCCTTCCCTTCGCGGTCAGTCGGTCCAGGTCCTGACGGACAACACTACCGCAATGTGGTACATCAACTAACAGGGAGGTGTAGGATTGTATCTTCTGTCGAGAGGCTCTGTGACTCTGGTCTTGGGCTCAAAACTATCAGATTTGTGTGTTTGCAAATCATCTAGCTGATGTGCTGAATGTTCGTGCGGACAGTCTGTCGGCATTACTCTGCCGAGCACGAGTGGTGGCTTCATCCTAGGCTGGTCCATCACATCTTCCAGATGTGGTGGTCACCTCGGTTGGACCGGTTTGCAACCCACGCGAACGCGCACTGCCCGTTCTGAAGTCTCCAATGCATTGGAGCGCACAACTCCTTTACGCGTTTCCTCCCATACCCTTGAGTCTTCTGGTTCTGAGGAAGATTTGTCAAGACCGGGCCTAAGTTATATTGATTGCCCCGGATTGGCCCAGAAGGGTGTGGTACACCGATTTTCTTCTCTCATCGCACCCTCTGCTCCATCTCCCTCTCAGGGCAGACCTCCTCTCACAGTCGCAGGGGCAGGTTCTTCACCGCTACCTCCAGAGCCTTCACGCCTGTGGATTGAACGGGGCAACCGGAGTTCCTTCTCTCCCGCCGGATGTGGTGGATGTTACTTCATCTTCCAGGCGACACTCCACCAAGTCTGTTTACTCTTCCAGATGGTCTAGATTTGTTAAATGGTGTAGAGAGAGATCCATTGATCCTTTAAAGGCCCACTTGGAGGATGTTCTTCAGTTTTCACTGTTCTGGGTCCAGCAGGGTTGTGCGATGGCCACTGTTAAGGGCTATTTGATGGCTTTGTCAGACCAGCAGTCTTTATTTAAGTCACCCATTGTTATGAGGTTCATTAAGGGCCTTACAAATAAGTTTCCTCCCACTCCTTTCATTATGCCTCAGTGGGATTTGAATCTCGTTCATACTTTTTTAATGGGTTCTCCATTTGACCTGCTTCATAGTTCTCTTTTGAGGCTTCTTTCTATTAAAACAGTTTTCTTGATTGCCATTACCTCAGCCAGGAGGGTGAGTGAGCTTCAGGCTCTTAGTTCAAAACCTCCATTCTTGATGATTCATGCAGATAAGTTGGTTCTAAGGACCAGGGCTGCTTTCCTTCCCAAGGTGGTTACTCCTTTCCGTATGGTACTGTCCATTACTTGACCTACCTTCTATCATCCCCCTCACCATTCCAAGGAGGAGGAGAGACTTCATTGTTTGGTCCCTAAGAGAGCTATCCGCTTTTATTTGAACAGAACAAGAGGTCTGAGAATGGACGATCAGCTCTTTGTGGGCTACATTGGACGAATGAAAGGCAGGGCTGTGCACAAGCAGACATTTTCAAGGTGGATCATCTTATGCATTAAGATCTGCCTCGCCTTGGCCAAGAAGGACCCTCCTGAAGGTATCCAAGCTCATTCCACCAGAGCTAAATCTATTTCTGCTTTGGCTAGATGTGTTCCTGTTATTGATATTTGTAAAGCAGCGACTTCGGCCTCCCTCCACACCTTTGCAAAGCATTACTGCTTGGATTCGGAGGTTAGGAGGGATGGTCATTTTGCTTGTTCTGTTTTGCAAGATAGTTTGGTCTAGGTGGACACCCTCCTCTGGGAGGTGCGTCTTTGGGATTCTATTCAGAAGGTGAGGAATCCACAGGCAGAAGTATTCATCAGAAGAACAAGTTACTTAACTTGGTAACGCTTTTTCTGGTGGATACAATATCTGCCTGTGGATTCCTCACGGTCCCACCTCCTCCCCGTTGTCCACCTGTTTCCACCCAAAAATGCTTTAACTGTTTGACATGAATGTTTTTAATATGTCTTAATCATGTTTGGTTTATAGTGGGAAATGCTTGGCCTGTTGCCGTTTCTCCATGCATTTATTGGTTGTGTGTGTGTGTGTGTGTATGTATATGTGTATTTATATTCCAACTGCAACAACGGCGGGCCCTTCTTGCCGCACCTCACACCAGTTCTTGAGATAAATGTGATAGTTGTCGTGCAATCCACCCCATACGCCAGCCGCTGAATGGCGCTACTGTGCTCCAGATCAGTACGACATGAATAAATGAAAATGGGGGTGCACGAATAAGATAGTCCAATGAGCCAAAAATGTTTAACTAAATGTCCTCTTTAATTTCCATTTAAATTTCAGTAGATAAAAGGAATGGTCAGCCAACGCGTTTCATTCCCTCAAGGGTAACTTCATCAGGGCTGTAACATGATAAAACAACATAGATATTACAAATAAATCATAAAGCACAGGACTAGCAACACGAACAAATGACCATATAATTTGTAAATTATAAAGACAAAACAAATTTTCGACAACATTTAAAAGTGCCCATAAAATTACATAGATCAACATCTAAAACATTTACGTCACATAATATACATATATACAAACAAATGTTTGAGTGACGGCAACTAAATATTTAGAAAATTGTCCACCTGTTAGGTATTAGTAAACACATGTTAAATAAACCTCAACAGGTATTTTGAACATCCAAGCGAGATCAGAAACTATATACTAGAATAGTATGATTAGAAGAATCCATAAATATAAACAGAAAAAATGGAAAAGACCAGAAATCTATACGTATTAGAGTAAATGTGTTCTAGAAAACAGTCCAATCCAAAAGACAAGCATACCTTGAATCAATATGTATTTTCTTGAGAATAAAGCAAGTCTTGTGATATCCAAGAAGTCTAGTGTATTTCACAAGTACTTCAAATTTCTGTAAAAAAGCACAATGACCCAATTCTTAATAAATGGCAATCTGTGCCAAAATTTTTATTTCTACTGTAACTATAAATAATCTGAAGACAGTCTCTCTAATTGCGTTCACTATTTGGTGGCTATATAACAAAATAATACCATGTCAAACAATAACTCACTAATAGAGAAAGTGAGAACAAACTAAGACGCATAAACCGGTGGAAACTAGGACCTATGAAATACGCACGACAAAGCTGAAAATTATCCAAACCGGTAGACACTAGGGCAGATAAAGTGCGCACAAACCAACTCGGTGCGCACACAAGAAACAAGCAGAAAGCCCCCATTCGCGATCAACATCAATGCTTGATCTAACCATGCCATGTCGCAAGCTAAGAGCCCAGAACCACAAAATATCACAAAAAATATAAGGGCATATCCCAAAGGGGAGTAAAAATTTGCATCGTGGTTGTTCCACAACAGGAAATTTCACGGCAGTGTGTACGATAACCCACAACCACGGGCATAAGCTACAGATCGTCCCCACGGGCATACGCGCAGTCCCTCGCATATAAACTTACCGGCAATTGCCTAAACAGAGTTCTAGATGTGACGGCGTGTTCCTCGCTACAAAGTAAGAGGCCCGCCATGACATATAAATATACGGGACTCCGCCCCCTCGTCAGAAAACTACCAATCGGTATGGATGTAGACCACGGATCATGGTCTATATCTGTAACTGAATCAGTCTCCATTTGTAGGCAGTCAGAAAAGTAGGAAATCAGTTGCGTTGAGGGTGTTTTGTGTAAAATAAAAATCCAAGGAACACGTAGAATTAATAAAATAGTGTTTCCAAGATTCTAGAGGTCTGTAGGTAGAGGTGAAAGCGTGCAGTATTTGGGGTTCGCCACACCATCTAATTGAAATTAAAAACACAAACCCAAAGTGGTGTCATATGCAACGTGGTTCCACTAAAGCAAGGTAATAGAATACACTAATCTCCAATATGAAGTGAAGAGCAAGCAGTAATGTTCATCTTCGCGGCAAAAACGAAGCGCCATTTTAGAATGGGCAATATGACCCGAATGAAGTTGATAAATACATATCATTTACGATAGTACATTCGACAAATGAATAGTTAGTAAACACACAACCTATGTGTATTTGAATTTCTCAATCCGAATCAGGGAATATGCATCGCATATATAGACTAGAATAACTGAAAAAACTGATATGCAATAAGGAAAATGACAAGGAAGGAGTGATGGTCATCAATGCGGTGAAATACGGACGCCAAATTGAAACGGGCAATGTAACATAAAAAGATAGATAAATATGTAATAATTACAATAGTTAATTGGGCAAAATAGAAGGTAGTGATAACAAAACCTATAAGTGTCAATTTAACAGTCCTGACAAAAAATTGTGCATAACGTCTTGCATACAAATTTAGATTGAAAATGCAACCCATGCTAGCTATAACTCAATGCGTTGGGATATAAGATAAAGTAACCAATTGAAACTGATAAATTATCATGAATAAACAGACATTTGACAATCGATATAAAATAAATATCAATCTGATTTCTATGAGCCAAAATATATAAAATTGGAGTGTTATGCTCAACGAAGATAATAGACTGGTAAATTATTAGCGAAAGACAATAAAAAATGGAATAAAGCGTAAAACGTTCCCGAAACGGAAAAATCTCTACAAGTAGGTTTAAATCAACCCCTTATTCGTGCACCCCCATTTTCATTTATTCATGTGTATATGTATATATATACATGTATATATTTCTATCCTCCCTCCCCAAGAAAGGAACGACGATGCAATGTCTTGACAGTTCAAATCAGGATTTAATCATTGGCTGTGTCGGACGCGTTTCGCCTGAACCAGCAGGCTTGTTCACCAACTTTGTTTTGTCAAAAACCACCATTTTTATGCTGTGCATGTGATTGTCACGTGAAAACTACGATTGTAGTGGGCTAGACAAGACTTGTAGTTTTTTGCATATTACGAACTACTGTGAAATGCAGAGCAGTCACAAAAGGCGTTGAAACACCAGTTTAAAAAACATGATAAAGTGCAAATTGGTGCAAATTAACATTCAAAGCACATTAATTTATTGCTTATTTTCCGTAACCCGGCACAATCCAGATTAATATCTACGAGCGCCTACATTGGTTTAACTGCTGTAACGCCCCAGTGGGCATGACTTGCCCCATACGTTTCGTTACTCCTGATTTAGTCCCAGTGGGCATGCCATTGTTTGTTTATTGACCATGAACACAATATAGCTTTCCACAAGAGTGCAAAATAAAAAATTAAAGTACTGCACCTACATTAAAAACTAACAAAACAAAAACACAAAATATATTTGAAACGAAAATTCGGGAAAGTTACATACTGATTATATCAGATTACTTTTGGAGGCCCTTTTCTTAGATGTCATAATGTGTATACAGATCTTCTTCCATATTGAGGCCCATCGGTGCTTTGGTATTTAATTCTACAATGTAGCGTGATTCAAGTTTTCTCAAGCTTTTCTGTCCATCAACCCCTCTTACACTGGGAGCGATTGCATCAATGACAAAGTACGTAAGGCCAGCCACGTTGCTACCATGACATGTCGCAAAATGGTGGGCCACAGGATAAGCTCTATCTACATGCTTTATAGCTCTCAGATGTTGAAGCACCTTTCTGTGAACTGGAAGAATTGTGCTGCCCACTTACTGAAGATTGCACGGGCAACTCAATACATACACAGCAAACTGTTTTGCAGTCAAAATGCCCCCTAATGTTCATTTTTCGAGCAACCGGTTAAAAATGTTTTTGTTTTTACCATGCTGACACGTCTTGCACTTCATACATTTGATAAACCCATTTTTTCGTTGCAGCCATGACAATTTAATTGGCTGGATCATGGATTTAGGTGCCATGTTACTCACGAGCATTTGCTTAAATGGTTTTGCTCTACGAAAAGTTACCAAAGGTTTTTTAGATACAATTTGACTTGATACTGGATCATTCTGAATCAGATGCCAGGGTTTCATTAAGATGTTTCTTACTTGGCCATGTTTATTGTATGTGGTTATCATTCTGCATTCATTCCATCTGCTTTACTCTGCACTCTCTTACTAGTTACTGATAGTTGGAATAGAATTTCTTCTCTTGATTTCTGTTTGACCTTATGATTTACACTCCGAATACAATCCTCCCCATATCCTCTTGTTTTAAAACGAGAATGTAAGGTCTTCAATTCTGCCTCACTAATGGCGGGTTCACTCCAATTGCGTACCGTTCTTAAGCATTCCCCATAGGGGATGCTTCTGATTAGGTTACTGGGGTCGAAACTAGTTGCGTGCTGCAACGTATTCCCCGCTGTTGGTTTGCGGTAGATCTTAGTGTGCAATTTAGCATTTTTGACATAGACTGTGAGGTCAAGGAAGTTCATTTCACTAACACTAATAGTACTCGTAAATTTCAAATTGAGATTATTAGTATGAAGTTTTTTGATAAATTGCCTGGCCGCTGACTCAGTTCCTCTCCAGATGACAAATAAGTAGTCTATAAACCGGCTCCAATGAAGGATGTTATCGTGCCATTCCTCCTGGTACTGCTTCCGGAGCACCTGCTCCTCCCACCAGCCCATATGCAAATTCACATAGCTGGGGGCGAAGCAGGTGCCCATCGCAGTACCACACAACTGATGGAACAGTTCCCCATTAAAAAGAAAAAAATATTTTTTAAACAAGTTTCCACCATGGTAGAAAACATTTGTGTGTGAGACCAAATAGAAATCAATCTCATTCCCAAGTAATGTTTAATGGCTTGAAGACAATCCTCATGTCTGATACTCGTATAGAGCCTAGTTACATCGATGGTCATTAGGAGCATATCGTCTTCCCATGGGAAATCCTAGATGCCTTTCAGAAAATCACCCGTGTCCTGAATAAACGAGGGTAATAGCTTCACGATCGGACATAGAAATGAATCGATAAACCTGGAGGTGTTTTCTAAGGCACTCCCAATGGCCAAAATGATCGGCCTCATGGCGGGTTGTTCACATCTTTGTGAACCTTGGGTATTAAATAAAAGGCTAGAATAAGTGGGTTACTGATCTCTAGGTACCGCAATTCGTCATGAGTTAACTGACTTTGTTGAACTACGAGTGTTGTCTAGCCCACTACATCTGTAGTTTTCACGTGACTAAATCACATGCACAGCATAAAAATTGTAGTTTTTGACTAAAAGTTGGTGAACAAGCATGCTGGTTCAGGTGAAACGCGTCCGACACAGCCGATAATTAAATCCTGATTTGAACTGTCAAGACATTGCGTCGTTGTTCCTTTCTTGGGTTCGATTTTCGTTTTAATTTATATAGACCGAGCTTTGGGGGGGGAGGGGGGGGGGAGGGGGGTCTGTGTGACTACGCACCCGCTGATTAGGAGCTGTGGCGGTTGTAAGCCAGCAATTTGGAATATATATTTTTTTTTACATTGTATACATGTGGGAATGTCTGTCTGCCCGTTTTCCACTCTTGCACGGAACAAAATGCGTGGAACTGTCGTCAGCGCGCCAACTAGGTCTTATCGCTCCGGTGACATCATACAGAGTCTCGAGCGGAGCCGTGCTATTGTGATGTCCTCTTCGACATGGGTGAGCTAGGAAAGAATTTCCGTGGAATGCTGGTGCAGGTGGTATTCAGAAGGTGAGGAATCCACAGGCAGATATTGTATCCACCAGAAAAAGCGTTACCGAAGGTAAGTAACTTGTTCTGTTCACCAATACCACTCCTGTCCCGAGCGCTTAAGATGATAAAGAGTGACCATGCCCAAGTCACTCTTGTTGCTTTGGACTGGGCATGAGGAGTCTGGTATTTTGTGATTCTCCAACTGAGCATCCATCCTACGATCAGTCTACGCCTTCGTGAGGATCTTCTGACACAGCAGCAGGGGAGGGTCCTCCACCTGAACCAGTCAACTCAATGTCTTTTTGCCAGGATATTGAGTAGTAGAAGTTAACAGCATTCGACTTTCCTCCCGAAGTCTCTGTGATGTTTGGCTGCCAGGCATCCCTCTATTAAGACAGTGTACGCCTGCCAATACCAGACATTTTTAAAATATTGTATAGAAAGGTCTGTTCATCTTTCTGCTTCCCTGTCAAATCTTACTCTTTATTTTGACTCTTGCCCAGCAGGGATCTGCTTTGGGAACTCCTAAGAGGTACCTTCCGGCCATGGCTGCCTACTGGAGGCTGCCAGACCACCCCTCTTCATTTAAATCCCTTATTGTAACACTTTCATAAGGGGCTTTTACATGTGTTCTCACCTGCCCCATTCATCATGAGTCAGTGGGCCTTAATTTGGTTCTCACTTTCCTGATTTCTGATCCGTTTGAATCTTTGTACAGCTGTACTCTATTTTAAAAGCTTTCTTATCTTGGATGTAACTGCTAGCTAATGGTCCAACATAGATTGTGCACCTACCTGGTTTGGAAAATGTGCATACAGATATTCATAGATCCTGTGGTCCTAACCACAAGTACGGTGAGCCCCTCCAGATTTTAAACACAGATTGAGGGAACAGGGGTGAAAGTTTTTTGTCTTTTCATATTGTAAATGGTCATCAAAACTGGGTTTTATGCTTCAATGAATTTTAATGTTTAGGTTTAACTGGAATTTAGTTTAAAAGCACAAAATAAAGTATATTAAATGTAGCTTCTAATGTCCCTTAGATGTATTTTGGTGTGCTTTAAAAAATGCATTTCTCCCTATAATTAGATGGGAAGTATATATATCTTGAGGTTTTCCAGGATTCAGCACACTTTTCTGTGTTTTGACTCTTAAATACTATTCTTATGATGAACTGAGATTGCATTTGTATAATAACTGGGGAGCTCAGCTGTGACAGCTTGTTTAAGGGACTTAGTTTTAAGTTAATTAATTTTGCCCTATGTAAATGTTTTCCCTGATCTGAGGTAGGACATCCTATGATTCTGGAGAAAAAAGGTCTTATTGTGCTACCATTTCAATACTCCCTGTGAAGAATTTGTGCTCAGTGCTCTGACGCATGGGTTCAGACTTTGATCATAAGGAATTTTGCATAACTGCTAGTCAAAGGCTACATCTTTCCCTTTGTACTGGTAAAGCATTCATTTTCTTTACTGTATGCTTGGGTACAGGGCTCCAGTGTTAGTAGGACATGGTCGGACCCCCTGTATTGTGGGAGTACTAGACACAGAAAAGTGTCGAGGATGGAATGGCATTTGCCAAGGTCTCTGATTCTACTTCTTAGCTGCTTAATTGGTATGTTCAGGGTGCATATTGTTGTATGGGCAGTTTGCTGATCTGCAATAAAGTTGCCTTAGAACTATACGTTCTAGAGGCCTAAAAGCGAATGACTTTTGTTTTCGTTTGTGGTGATTAGTATGAAATGTATTTACTTAATCTGTTGCCTTTAACAGGAAGTTACTGATCCAGAAAAAGGTTTCATAGAAGATGACAAGGTTACGTTTGAAGTCTATGTGCAAGCTGATGCACCACACGGGGTTGCGTAAGTTTTCATTTTAGGTTTTAAATTATTGAACTTATTTAAATTTCTTTTCCTCCATTTCCTTGCAGTAAATTTTAGTTTAACATTTGACTTGGAGTTGGGGCAGGTGGTGTGCAGAGTGGGGGTGGGTGGTGTGCAGAGTGTGGCGGATTTGTGGTGTCCAGCAGGAGCCGGTGGTTGCAGATGAACAAATTTGGTGTTCACTGGAGACAGTCTTTGTTCTTGAAGGCAGGCAGGTCCTCCAGGGTTTTCGATGTTGCTGGCTGCAGAACACACCAGGTTTTCACAGGAGCAGGTTCGAGGGGGAGACAGGCCGGTAGGGCTGTGGCCAAGTAAGTGGGCATCATCCTCTTAGCTGCTGCACGGCTGTTCGGTCTTTCTTCTTGTAGTTTCTTCTAGTCTGAGGAAACAAGGTTCAGGGGTGCCCTATTGAGTTACAGGTAGGTAAAAGGCAGGGACCAGTGGGTCCCTTCCCTGGAGTGGGTACACCCCCTATTATGCCACCCTCCAGTGGAAGTGGGGCATGAGCCTGTCTTTGGTTGGCTGAGTCCCCCTATTTACAAGATGGCGGGGACAGAGTTGTACTTAACCTCGCCTCCCCCATCTGAGTGGTGGAGTTGGCATAGATGGGCGCACCTCTCTTCCTCACTTGTTTTTCCTGCTGGTTCTCCCGCCCAAAGTAGGGGTCAGAACCAGTGGGGACCAGTTGCTTAAAGCAGCAAGTCGCCTGGGGAAGCTCACAAAGGTGGCAAGCCGTTGAAACTTCACCTTCGTGAACCCTGCCCGTCCTGAGGGAGGAGGCTTGGCACCTCGTCCCAGGATGTGCATTGTTTCAGGCCCCAGAGAGCAGCATGCTCTCGACCCAGGGGTCCAGAAACATGTCTGGTGGTGGCAGATGAAAGCAGCCACTCGGCCTGGAAACTAGTGGTAGGTTGGTTTTCAGGGGCTATCTCTAAGATGCCATCTGTGTGCATTTTCCATTAAATCCCACACTGGCAGTGTGGGTTTAATGTGCTGAGAAGTTTGATACCTAACTTTTCAGTTTTCAGTGTAGCCATTATGTGCTATGGAGTTCATAATGATAAACTCCCAGCACCATATACTCCTAATGGCAGCACTGCACTTTCAATGTCTAAGAATGTATTTAGACACTGTAGGGGTACAGGGCTCACGCACTTGTACCCTCGCTGCGGGTATAGTGCACCCATCTACAGAGGTGACTGATCTGTGCCAGGGCAGTGGGTTGTAGGCATGGTAGACAGAGGTGTGTGCCATGTCGACTTTACTTTGTTTTGCACCAGAATACGCTTCCTGCAAAGGCAGTGTGTGTGTAGAGGTACAGAACCTTTAAGGGTGGCACAATAAGTGCTGCAGCCCTTGGAGGTCTTCCCTGGTCACAGTGCCCTGGGTACCTGTGGTACCATTTAACAGGGGCTGACTTGTGGCCAGATATGGCAATTGGGATAGTTTTGGGTAAAGAACACGGGCCCTGGGAACCCAACTAGGGCACATCAAGTGAAAGTGCATCAGTATTATGGCAAAAAGTGTGTGTGGGGAGAAGGGCTATGCAACAGAAACACACTGTTAGAGACATAAGCTGTAGATTATATGCTTGTGCATAGATCGCCATCTAGTGTTTGGTCCGGGTGTTTGTACTTTGTTTTTCTACGAAGAAGTCTTTCCAGTCATGAGGTAGGCGGCGACTCCTTTCTGGGATAGTGTGCATGGGCATCAACTCCATTGTTATATTGTTTTTTTCCGCCATCTGGTTTGGATGCGTTTTGTTGCGCTCCGGTTCGGGACTATTTCTCTGACCCCTTTGATGCACAATCCATACTCTCGATTTTGTATTATCGATCGCGGTTCCCAATTTGTCGCATATCGCTTCAATTTCTAAATCTTATATCTGAAAACTCGTGGAAGGCCATCTGGCCTAACTGCGCTGACCGCTCTAGCAGTCGATGGAACTGACCCCTTTAACTTATGTCCCGGGTGTCTTGCTAAGTTTCCACGCCCCAACTTGCACGAACTGTGCAACCTATGTCTGTCCCCAGAACACGACGAGAAAGACTGCGACACGTGCTGATCCTTTCGATCAAAAGACTCCGTCATTTTCTGTCTCGACGTCACGAGATGCAGCAGCAAAGCGGCTCCGCACCGGTCATCTTTAGCGAAGATTCCGACTCCGAACACCATGCCCAAGGAACCGAAGAGGAAGAATCCTTCTCCGTGGCTGGCTCAGAAGACCCCCCCTCCGCGCAACCTAAGACAAAGGCTCCGGTCCCTCCTCTGCCTTCGGGCCAATGTCGGCACCAACAAAGTTTGAGTCCCTGTCCTTGGGCCCAGCTCCGAAACAAAGAAAAGCCTCATCTGTGTGCCAATCCAACTCCTTCGGCACCGCAGCACAAGTCCAAGTCTACACAGCTGGCACCGAAAGGCTCGGAGCTGAAACCTTCGATGCCGAAACAGGCAACCTAGGAAATATAGACTCCATCAAAAGAGCCTCGGTCCGATCACTCCATTTCGGATCCGAAACAGAAAATATTTGGGATTAACCCTGATACAGGCCATATACTTTACCAAAACAGAGGAAATTGGACTTACTAGAGGGCTACCACATTCCTCTAAAAAAGAAAAGTGTGGGTACTAACCCTTCCCCTTCCTACATCCCACCTGCTTCTCCTACTAATCCCAATGTACTTATTTCACCTGAACATTCACCACCGCCAGGTTCACCTAACCCACAAGATAATGGGGATGGGGATGACCAAGATCTCCCATAAGACACTGATCCCTGGCAGGAGTATATCACTGATCTACATAATAATCCAGATTTGTGCCCCTCCTCACCATACGACCTTTGATATGTTGAGCTCCTTAATAAAACTGCTCAGTATCATGGGGTGGTGTTGCATTCAAAACCATTAAAGCAAACTGAGGACGTTTTCAAACACCCTGTCAGGGCAAGAATTATTACTTTGGGTGGAGAAGAAATATAAGCCTGCCCCCACCGACCCTATATACATCAAAGGCCAATTACCTTTAGACTCGCTTGTCGCTAATGCTCGCTAGAGACCCAATTCCCAAACAGGTGAAGCTTCTTCTCCAGATAAGGATTCCAAGCTCATTGACGCCTCAGGCAAAAGAGTAGCTTCACAAGCAGCTAACCATTGGCGTATTGCCAATACTCTAGCTTTGTTAGCTCGTTATGACAGGGCTCACTGAGTTAGAGAAACTCATGCAGTTCTTACTTGACTAACAGAAGACTAAAGCTAATGACCTTATTCAAGAGGGTAAGCTCATTACAAATACCTCAATTAGGTCTGCGCTAGATGCGACAGACACAGCAGCCTGTACAATTAACACTAGTATACTTTTACAAAGGCATGCCTGGTTGAGAATCTCCGGTTTCAAAACCTGAGGTGCAACCCTCCATCCTCAACCAACCCTTTGATAAGGATCATCTTTTTGGCTCAGCAGTCGACACCTCACTGAAAAAAATGAAAAAAGATAGGTCGCAAAGTCCATAGGGGCTTTGCAGTCACTCTCCTATAGGGGTTCCTTTCGCCGCTCCTTTTACGGGGGTGGATCTAAAACCTATCCACTGACACTACCTCCTCCTCTTAAAAGGGTAATAATCAACCCCCCCTCACCAACCCGGTATTTCAGAGGAGGTTTTTTTTTTTGTGATTATTTTATTGTATTTAAAGATAACAGGAAATAATTGGTAACAAATAAGACACATTATACACGCTCGTACCCCTCCAACAACAAACAATGACTTCCTTTCTGTACACCCGATCATTCCTCTCCTGTCTGGGGGACCTCTCTCAATTTCTCCCTGTGTGGAACTCCATCACTTCAGACAAATGGGTACTGCAAATTATCCGATATGGTTTCTGCCTTAAACTTAAAGCCAATGCCCTAAATAGCCTTCCACGACCACATGCAATGTCATAGGACATCAGCAACCTTCTCACTCTTGAAGCAAGAGGTTCTTTCTCTCCTAGAAAAACATGCTATTGAACCAGTCCCATCACAATACCAAGGGTCTGGGGTATACTCCCTATACTTCTTAATTCCCAAAAAGGATGGCTGATATTGGACCTCGGACAACTAAATCTCTACATCCAATCAGACCACTTTCACATGGTTACACTTCAACAGGTTCTCCTGCTCCTTCAACAAGGCGACTTCCTGTCCACTCTGGATTTAAAGGACTCCTATTTTCATATTCCCATTCACCTTGCTCACTGCAAATACCTCTGGTTTATTGTAGATGGACAACATTAACAATTCAAAGTTCCCCCATTCCGAGTAACTACAGCACCCAGAGTTTTCACAAAGTGTCTAGCAGTAGTCGCGTAGCGTCTCATCTCAGAAAACACATTCATGTCTTCCCCTACCTAGATTGGCTAATAAAAGCCAGCTCGCAACAGAACTGCCTACGCCTCACTCGAAAGACAGTCCAACTGCTTCACGACCATGGGTTCACTGTAAACCTCACCAAGTCTCCTCTCCAACCATCCAACATATGTGTATCTAAGAGCCACAATAGACGCTCAAAAAGCTCTGGCGTGTCCCAACCCAGTCAGGATCTGCAACATGCAGACTCTAATATCGCAATTTCAAGCTCAACACTCACTACCAGCTCGAGTGTTTATGCAATTGCTAGGAATGAGGGCATCTTGAATGCTTATAGTTCCTTATGCAAGACTTCAAATGCGCTCCTTACAAGAATACTTAGCACGCCAGTGGAACCAGGCTCAAGGTCAGTTGTCAGATCTAGTGTTGGTGGATGGCCGCACCCATCGCTCTCTGCAGTGGTGAAACATACAACACCTTTCCAAGGGGCGGCCATTCGTCGACCCGGTTCCACAGATGGTGCTAACAGCAAACGTATCGCTCACTGGTTGGGGAGCTCATCTTCAAAAACATACCATTCAGGGCATGTGGACTCCCCATCAAAAGCAACTAAAAATAAACCATCCAGAACTGCTAGCAATTCTTCTAGCGTTGAAAGCATTCCAACCTCATCTAGTAGGCAAAGCTGTCCTGATTCGCACCAACAACTTGACAGCAATGCACTACATACAAAAACAGGGGGTACACACACTCCAGCTCACAGCTAGCCCAGAGCAACTGGATATGGGCCATACTTCAAATGTATCTCCTTGCAGAACACCTCCCAGGAGTAAACAACCAGATTACAGATCTGCTCAGTCAACGACAGTAGGCATACGAATGGGAACTCCCCCTCAAGTTTTCCTCCCATTCTTTTAAATGTGGGGCTTCCCAGAGATAGATCTGTTTGCCAACCCTATAAATGCAAAATGCCCAAACTTCGCATTCAGGTATCCCCACATCCATTGTCCAAAGGCAATGCGCAATGGATGAATTGGTTGGGGATATTTGCTTACTTTTTTGTTTCTCCCACTCATTCCATTGGTGGTTTGGAAGCTCGGACAGCAATCCATGACACTAATCCTAGTTGCTCCCACATTGGCCCGTCAACCCTGTTTCACAACCCTATTGGATCTATCAGTAGTTGCTCACAAAACTATGCATTACTCCCAGTCTTCACACTCAGAACTGTGGAGAGATCAGGCATCCAGATCCCAGTCATCTCAACCCTGCTATCTGGCACCTGAAATCCCTAGAGTTTGGTTATCTCAATCTTCCGCCAGACTGTATCATTATCAAAGAGGCCAGACTCCCTACCACAAGCGGACACAACAAAATCAATCCGCTAGATGCTTCAATTCAAACCATCATTTGCTATCTACTACATCTACAGCGTTCCAATTTCCCGTACACATCTATACGCTTACATCTTGCTGCATATCTTCAAAATAGACCGCATTAGTCTCTTTTTAGAGTGCCTCCTATTAAAGCACTTATGGAAGGACTTTAGTCATTTCACCTAGACTTCCACCTGCTCCACTGTGGAATCTCAACATAGTTCTTACAAGACTCATAGGTCCACCTTTTTGAATCCTTGCACAGATGTGAACTACAGTTCCTCACTTCGAAGTTAGCCTTTCTCATAGCCATCACATCTCTGCGGAGAGTGGGTGAGCTTCAGGTTCGAGGCATGTGGGCTGCTGAATTCATATCTGTGCATAGATCGCCGCCTAGTGTTGGGTCCGGATTTTTGCACATTGTTGTCCTGGAAGAGTCTTGGAAGTATCACGAGATAGGTGGCTCCTCCCCTGGACTACAGTGCGCATGGGCATCCTCTCCATCCTCAGATTGTTTTTTTCCGCCATTGGGTTCGGATGTGCTTACCTTAGCTCAAGTTAGGAAAACTTTATTTAAGGCCAAAAGCCTTTAGGTATCGTCGGTATTGTTTGCGTTCGGTATCGACAAACTATTATACTTGTTCTCGGATTTATTCACACTTCTCGGACCTAGTTTCGGTCCGAACATCGATCGACGTTCGAGGATGGAATCGAGGACTCCCTTCAAGAGATGTCCTTTGTCATGCGAAATATCCACACATCGATGTCCATCCGGTGTGTAACAAATGTTTATCACCGGATCATGATGAGTCAAGGTGTATGGCCTGCGCCTGGTTCCGGTCAAAGAAGACACTTCGGAATCGACGGGCGGCTAGATTGGAGGCCAAACAATCGGCGCCTAACCCGGTTAACATATTCAGCACCGAGGATGAAGAAGTCGAAGAGATAGACTCAAGCCATGCTTCGGAGCATGAATCCCATTCTGACGACGATGATGAGGTGATCTTCGAGGACGAAGACGTCGACGAGGTAGGAGACGACGATGAGGCCTTTGGGGCCGAAGAAGATAGCTCGGGCGAGGAGCTAGGCCCATCCGTCGATGCGGAGGCCGAAGGACAGTCTTGATAAGGCTCAGGTCGAGGGATCGCCTGCGGGCCTTACCCAAGATCAGCCGGATCGTTCTACAGCCCCGCCTGAAGGCCCGGCTTCGAACATTTCAAAAGAGCCAACACTATCAAAAAAGACTGGATTCGATTTAGTGAAAGCGAAACCAAAACCAGCACCGGTCAAATCGAAACCGAAAGTGCAACTGGTTCAGGTCGGATCAAAGGCATCGAAGCCCTCCATTCCGTCGACACAGAAAAGGGACATCGGAGCCGAACAAAGAAAGAAGGACTTCGGTACCGAGAAACCAAAAAAGGGCTTCGGCACCGAGACACAGAAGAAGGCCCTCGGTCCCGAGAAGACGCAACGGCCTATGGGACCGAAGGTTGGAGCACCGACCACCAAGGTCACGGTGGGCGATCCGACGACGTCCACACCGAAGAGTGCGGCGACTGCCAAAATATCGAATCAACAAGGCGTCGATCCCAAACTTCGGATCGAAAACCCGAAGGCTGGGAAGAAACCGGAGACCGCGTCGAGGCCTGTCTCCAAAGAGCCTGTCTGTTCCAAAGCACCGTCTGCATTCACGCTGCAACAGGTGTCGGAGTCCCTACAGCGCATCAGGGAACGGGCAACCCTCGAGCCACAAACGGGTCCCGAACCACACAGTCGCCAAAGCTCACTCGGCGCCGGCACCGATCAAGTTTGGATTGCCGCCACCGGGGGCACCGAAGATGTTCGAACTTAGGAGGAGTCTCGAACAACCACGAACAGTGTCCACAGAAAGAACCGATGTCGAGGACTCGCAGGACCAGTTTATCGACGCCGACACTGGTAGGCTGTTCCGCAAGCGAAGAATTGTTCCAGAGAAGGCTTTGGACTCCTACAAGATTCCACTAAAAAGGAAACTGGCATCAGGTTCGACGCCAGTGCTTGTAGAAACATTCCACACCCATCCTCAGGAACCACCATCCTTTTCTCCTACACACTCGGAACAGGATGCAGGAGAAGGCTATATTGGGGATGATACCACTTATCCTGTGGATAATGACCCTGATGACCAAGATCAAGCATGGGGAGACCCTACTGACCAAGGTGACCCACAAGATGCTCCTGACACTCATCTTTATAATGTCAAACCATCTCCCACTTAAGATACTGCTGCTTTTAACATCCTCATTGAAAGGGCAGCTGCCAATCACGGAGTGGAACTCCATTCTGACTCTGTGGAGGAGGATTTCTTGGTGGACACGTTCTCCACATCAGAACGAACGGTCAAGACTCTACCAATGTTGAAAGGGGTTCTCAAACATGCTAAGGACATCTTTAAGGAGACCACCAGGGCACGGGTATTGAACCCGAGAATAGAGAAGAAATATAAACCTGCACCCGGAGACCCAATGTACATTAAGGGTCAATTGCCGTTGGACTCCATGGTAGTTTCTAATGCTCGCAAGAGAGCTAACTCGCAGACTACAGGTGATGCTCCTCCTCCAGACAAGGAGTCCAAAGTGCTAGAAACATCAGGCAAAAGGGTAGCAGCACAAGCAGCAAACATCTGGCGCATTGCCAACACTCAGGCACTCCTGGCCCGATACGACAGGTCACACTACAATACACTAGAAACACTGCTAGAACACCTACCAGATAAATACAAAGATGGAGCGGAGCTCCTCATCAGAGAGGGACAACTCATTACAAATGCATCCATCAAATGCGCACTGGATGCAGCTGACACTGCAGCAAGGGCAATCAACACTAGTGTGATGTTGAGGCATGCATGGCTGAGAATATCAGGCTTCAAACCTGAGATTCAAAATAATATCTTGAATCAACCAGTCAACCCAGACTTTTTATTTGGCCCCGAGGTTGACACTACACTGGAAAAGATTAAAAAGGACACAAACTGCGAAATCTATGGGGGCTCTACAGTCGCAGCAGTTTCGGAGTGGCTCCATTCGTTGCCCCGGGAATAGAGGAGCAGCTAGAGGTCAGGGGTCCCAGCAGCAGTACAGTAAAGGAGGTACCCAGAGTACCTATAATAAAAACAATAGGGGTGGATATCGTGGATCCAGCACGAAAGGCAGAGGACGAGGACACCACAACACCAGGTCCTCCGCCAATAACAAACAGTGATGTCTTGTCACTGCCCCCGACTACATAACACCGGTCGGGGGGAGACTCCAACAGTTCCTGCCAGTCTGGAGATCCATCACCACAGACAGGTGGGTCAGAGAAATTGTCCAGTACGGTTATTGTCTGGAATTAACATCCAATCCACCCAATATACCACCAAGACACCGTCCTATGTCCGCAGAGCACTTGACATTATTGCAGCAAGAAGTAGTAAGTATGCTGCAAAAAGGAGCCATAGAGCTCGTGCCTATGGAACAGCGGGGTTCAGGGGTGTACTCTCTGTACTTCTTAATCCCAAAAAAGGACGGGTCTTTACGACCTATACTAGACCTCCGCCCCCTCAACCAATACATTCTGTCAGAGCATTTTCATATGCTCACCCTCCAGCAGGTTCTGCCATTACTCAGTCAGGGAGACTTCCTAGCAACACTGGATTTGAAGGATGCGTATTTCCAAACATCCAAACACCCATACACCCATCACACAAAAAATATCTCGGGTTCACTCTTCAGGATCAGCATTATCAGTTCAAAGTACTCCCTTTCGGAGTAACAACAGCGCCCAGAGTCTTTGGCAAGTGCCTAGCGACAGTGGCCGCACACTTAAGGAGACAGCACATTCACGTCTTCCCTTACCTGGATGACTGGCTTGTTCAGGCAAAGTCAGCCCAGCAGTGTGCCAGCCACATATCCCACACCAGTCACCTTCTTCACAGTCGGATTCTCACTGAATTATCCAAATTCACATCTCCAACCCGCCCACGTACGGCAGTACCTGGGCGCGACTATAGACACTCTGGCTGCCAAAGCTCAGCCAAATTTAGCGAGAATCAACAGCATGCAACTGCTGATAAAAAATTTCAGACCACAACACTCCCTTCCAGCGCGAGTGTTCATGCAGTTGATAGGCATGATGGCCTCCTGCATCTTCATAGTCCCGCACGCGAGACTACATACGCGCCCGCTTCAGGAGTGCTTGGCACGTCAATGGCATCAGACTCAAGGACAGTTGAAAGACCTAGTGTTGGTGAGCGGTCGGGCATACAACTCTCTGCATTGGTAGAATCCACACAACCTTGGCAAGGGCCGACCGTTCCAAGAGCCTGTTCCACAATAATACTGACGGCGGACGGGTCTCTCCAGGGATGGGGAGCTCATGTACTCAATTACACAGTGCAGGGAATATGGACGACACAGCAACAGAAGATGCACATCAACCTTCTGGAACTGATGGCTATCTTCCTGGCAATGAAGGCATTCAAAGTACACTTGTGCAACAAAGTCGTGTTGATCCGGTGCCGCCTCAAAGACTGCGGCTAACACCCAAACTTTTAACACAGAACCATGGCGAAATTCAGCACCCAGATCCGCAACAGCTGAACCTGGCGATCTGGCTCCTGAAGTCTTAGAGTTTGGCTACCTGAACCTGCCTCCAGAATGTATGAATATCAAGGAGGCCAGGAGACCCACGACCAGAGCTTGCTATGCGGCTAAATGGAAAAGGTTTGTCATTTACTGTAAAAACAATGACGTTAATCCGCTGGATGCATCCACTCAGAACATCATCTGTTACCCGTTACACTTATACCGATGCAATCTGGCATACAACTCCATCCGTATACATCTAACCGCAATAGTGGCCTATCTTCAGAACAGGCAGCACCTCTCTTTATTCAAGGTGCCTGCCATCAAAGCCTTCTTAGAGGGACTCAAGAGTGATTCCTCCAACTCACCCACCGGCACCGGTGTGGAACCTGAATGTGGTCCTCACCAGATTAATGGGTCCACCTGTTGAACCTCTACATTCATGTGAGATTCAATTTCTCACCTGAAAAGTAGCCTTCTTAGTGGCAATCACTTCGTTGAGAAGTGTTAGTGAACTCCAGGCACTAACCATTCAAGAGCCATTCATACAGGTTCACGCAAACAGGGTTGTACTACGTACCAACCCCAAATTCATGCCTAAAGTAATATCGCAGTTCCACATGAATCAAACCATTGAACTGCCGGTTTTCTTTCCAAATCCAGAAAATGTCGCTGAGAGAATGCTCCATACACTAGATGTAAAGAGGGCCCTCGTGTACTATATAGACAGAACAAAGGATTTTGAGGAAAACAAAAAAACTGTTCGTTGCCTTTTCTCCAAAACACAAGGGCAACGCCATTTCCAAAGCAGGGATAGCCAGATGGATCGTTAAATGTATTCAAATTTGCTATGAAAAAGCTAAACGCACATTAATGATTCCTCCCAGAGCCCACTCAACACGAAAGTTAGGGGCGTCCATGGCTTTCCTAGGGAATATTCCTTTAGAGGAAATATGTAGAGCAGTCACATGGTTCACTATACATACATTTACAAAACACTACTGTGTAGATGTACATTCAAAACAGCAGGCAGCTGTAGGACAGGCTGTTCTCAAGACCCTTTTTCAGACTGCTGTAGCTGGCACGGGCAGCCGCCGCTAATAGAGGGACTGCTATATAATCTATGCACAGATATGAATTCAGCAGCCCACATGCCTCGAACTGAATATGCTACTTCAGGGCTTGACAAATCCACTCGACTGCTCGCATTTGCGAGGTAAATTTAATGAGGTCGAGCTATTTTTAGGTCCTACTCGCCCTTTCTGGCGAGTAGGAAAACATACTAACTTTTGTCCTCTGTCTTTGAAAACTGAGAAAATGTGACAAGATAACAAGATTTAAAGGCCTTTTTATTGCTCACAAAGCAAATGAGCAATAAAGATGCCTTTAAATCTTGTTATCTTGTCACATTTGCTCCGCTTTGCACATAGCGGGACATGTCAACTCTTGACATTCTTGGGAAAACAATGCTAGTAAGGGGCACCTTGTGTAAGTATTTCTTTAAAACAAATAATTGAGAATTATTTTTAGATGTGTTTTTGTTTAGGTTTAGAGGCAACACCCTTTTTACAGGTGTCTGCCTTCAGTAAAGCCTAGCAGCACTGTGGTATATGCAGTCTTATCAATTGTAATTTACTTTTTAAGCTTTCAGTTAGCAGCAGCATACTGATCAGTTTTCAATGAAGTAATTTGCTAGCTGAGAGAGTCTAGTGCGCGTTGCGCAATTTGTTGTTTGCTCTACCGCTTACTCTTGGCTTTCTTAAAATATCCCGTTGTGAGAAAATGCCATCTTTCTTGCATGGTATGCCCCCACTTTTTGCTAAATTGCTGAATGTACTTCGATTGAGTGTACCCTGGGCTCCTGCCAATCAGGTGCCCAGGGCCTATGTTCCTTCCTTAAACCACACAAACTCCAAATTGGCAAACCCTAGCCACATGTCAGCCCCTAGTAAATGGTACCCAGGGCCTTGTGGCCAGGGAAGGCCTCTAGGGCTGCAGCACTCATTGTGCCACCCTCAGAGGCCCTGTACCCTTACACACACACTGCCCTTGCAGGCTGAGTGTCTGGGTGCAGGACAAAACAAAGAGTCGACATGGCACACATCACTGTGTACCATGCCCATCACCTACACTGCCAAGGCATATGTCAGCCACCCCTCTAGCTGGGTGCATTACGCCTATGGTGTGGGCACAGGAGCAGGAGCCCTGTGCCCCTACAGTACCCGGGTCCATTCCTGGGCACTGTAAGTGCAGTGCTGTCATTTAAGAGTGCATGGTGCTGAGAGCTTGTCAAACACGAGATCCACAGCACCATATTGGCAACACTGAAGCCTGGGAAGTTTGGTATCAAACTTCTCAGCACATTGAACCCACACTGATGCCAGTGTAGGATTTAATGTACTAAGCACCCCAGAGGGCATCTTAGAGATGCCCCCTTACAGCTAACTTACAATCCACGTCTGCTCTGAGGCTGCCCAGGCTGCCACACAGCAGACACGTTGCTGGACCCCTGTGTGGGAGAGCCCCTGCTCTCCCGGGCCTGCAACAATGCACATCCTGGGTGAGGTGAGAAATCTCCTCCCCCAGGATGAGCAAAGGGAAGCTTCAAAGGCAGGCCGCCATTTGGAGTTTCCCCAGGCCACTGCAACCCCCCACTCTGGCGGGAAGCTTGGCCGGAAACCCCATACAAGGACAGGGGATGTGCCAGCCTGCACACCCCACCCCTCAGGTGGGGGAGGCGAGGTGAAGCACATCTCCGGGCTCTCGCCATCTTGAAGATGGGAGGCCCTACCCTATCAGGATTAGGCTACTGCCCCCCTCCCACAGGAGAGAGGCAGGATAGGGGGTGTACCCACCCCAGGACAAGGACCCATTGGTCCCTGGCCTTCACCTACCTGTAACGCCCCTAAATCTAGGGGCCCCCTGAACCTTCATTCGCCAGATTCCAGACAGAAAACTACAAGAAGAGCAAGAAGAACAAGGACCTGCCCTGCAGCTGCTAAAAAAGAGAAGACACCAACTGCTTTGGTCCCAGCCCTACCGGCCTGTCGACTCTCGAACCTGCACTAGCGCGGCATCTCTCGTGGCCAGCAACCTCACCAACCCCGGAGGACCTGGCTACCTTTTGGCTCTAAGCCCCTGGGACTCCCATGAGTAGAGGCTCTACTCAGAAACCTATCTCTAACCCCTGGCAGAAGCCCGGAATTGCGAACCCAGCACACTCTGCACCAGCCAAGCCTGACCAGTGCCGGAGTGAACAAAGACCCTGAGGACGACCCCACGGCGACTGTGACCCCGAGTCCGGCACCCAAGGACCCCCCTCGACATCCCGGAGGAAGCCTGCAGCCTCAGAACCAAGTGCCACCCCAACCGCCATCAACCAGAGGGTAAGATTCCCGACGTCAAAAGGCACCCCTGCACCCGGTGCCCTGCGGCCCCCTGTGCCCAATCCCGGGGTACCCACCTAACCTACAACTACCCAACTTACCTCTCGAAGTGGTGGTGGCACCTGAAACATCCTCGTCCCCGAGCCTGCAGCCTTTTTCCAAACCGGAACATTCCCATTGATTTCCATTGAGCGCCCGAGGGCTCAAAAGCACCCTGCACCCAGCCGCCCGAGTGGCCCTGGCAGTGCCCTCTCTACACTAACCTACTTCCCCACTTGCCCTGAGTAAGTGACCAGGAGCCCAGCTCCCACAGCCGCGTGGCTTGCCAGACAGCAGCCACCAACCAAGGCCCCCCTATCCCTCATAGGATAACATTGGGCCTAACTCTCTCTGCACCCGGCCGTCCTGAAACCGCTGAGGGTGAACCAACTGTACCTACTTAACACTGGGGGACCCCTGAGTCCATGCCCGGAATTTCAACTCTGCCAGTCGAGTACTTACCCTTAAACCGCTATCTTCATTTTCCTCATAGGGTAACATTGACTGGCTTTTTCTTCAAAAATCTTCTAAGTGTGAACTTTTCAAAACAGCAAAAATTCACCAAAAATCAGCCAAGTGACAAACGAATTTACTCACCTGCTCCTAGGTGAGCTCCCAGTGCTGGATCTTGGTGCCCAGCCCTGACCCTGAAAAGTGTTCACAACTATACTTACCTCTAACTCATTTTTCTCCCATAGGAAACCATGGTCTGCTTTTCTGTGAAATTTCTTCTAAGTGTCTATTTTTGCAAATTTGAAATATTCTTTTAAAATCGTACCATTTCTGCAAACGAAATTACTTACCTGTTTTTGATAAGGACCCCAGTCCTGGGTCTAGGTACCCAGTCCTGGATTACTAAAGTAACGATAAAGTACTCTACCTGCAATTTGAATTTCTTGCCATAGAGATCCATTGAATGTTTTCTTTGAAATATTTTCTAAGTGCTAAGTTTTGAAATAGCTAAATATTATTTAAAAATCATTACAGTTATTAAGTCGACTTTCATCACTTGATTCTGAATACTGACCCAAGGCTGGTTCTAGGAGCCAGACCTGGAATTCCAAAAGTAATCTGAAAAGTAATTTATTACAAATAACCTGAATTTACCATTGAGCTCAATGCATTATGTTTAGGAAATAGGATTGTTTATTGCAACCAACTGTGACTGTATACACATTTATTGCTTAAGACAAAAGTATTTATATTCAACCTCTCATTCTGAGAAAGTATATTTTTACCCCCTTTGTGGTTCTAAAAATAAAACAAGCATATATTTTATATATACAAACCATTGGCCTAGAGTTCAGTTATTGAGTGTGTGAAACCATTTTCTGACTGTGTGTGTACAATAAATGCTTTACACTGTCCTCTGGTACTGCCTTACTGCTCGACCAAGCTACCACTTTCGAGAGTAAGGTCATACCTAACTTTGACCTCTATCAGCCTCTGGGGGACTGTGGACCCTGTACACCCTGTACCTATTAGGGAACAGTATATACAGAGCCACTTTCTCACACCCATTTTATATTTTGGTTATTTTTTGTTTTGTATTATCCCCTGATTTTAATCTTGAGCCCTCTTACCTGCATGATAAAAATTTCGAATTCCACAGCTGTTGGGCGGGCCCCTTTCCCGGAGAAGCTGAAATCTTGGCGGCCATATTAGGTGCACACTAGGACGCCTGGCGGCGCCATCTTGGAGGTCGGACGTTCTAGTCGTCACAAGGACGCTAGACGTACACATAAGGGGGTCATGCTGACGCGCAGCGGATTCGCGCAGCGGGGTCGCTGGATTTCCGCCGGAGTTACGCCTGAGTTCAGCCCGTCTGTGCCCGTCCGCGCTGAGGACGTGCTGCGGAACGGGCTGTGCACAGAGGACGTGCATTCGTCTCCTCGGGTAACATGGTCGTACTCCTCTCAGGAGAGGATTGCTTTGAAGCCTTCTCTACTAGCCTGTCACCACAACTTTTCGCCTGAGGGCATTCTACACTCTTCTGTATGCCATACTTGTAACGGTGTTCCACTGCCCTCTTGCTCTATTAACGGGACAAGACCTACTTCTATCGTTCCACTGAACCATACCCAATTTAGAATGGGTTTCCTAGTCAATGCTAGGTCACTTATTAAAAATGTCGTTTTTCTCGGTTTTGTGACTGCCAGGAAACCCTCCTGGGTGTTTGTGACAGAAACTTGGGCCTCGGACTCGTCTGGTCACGATCTATTGATGGCTATTCCTGAAGGCTATGCATTGCATAGACTTGACAGAACTAGATGTAGGGGGGGCGGGCTGGCAATTCTTTATAAAGCTTCCTTTGCCTGTAGTATTAAAGCCCTGTCCGAGTCCTCGGACCCCTTTGAGGCCATGTACTTTTTTATCTCCTGTTCCCCTTCGGTATCCTTTACAGGCATCCTTATTTATAGACCTCCTGGACCCAGATCCAACTTTAGTTGTGAGCTCTTTAGAATTTTGGAACCCTATTTTGGTAAACTCCATCTTACCATACTTTGGGACCTAAATTTTCATTTGGATGACCTGGGGTCTAAAGATACGCTTCCTTGGTGGACTCGCTGGAAACGTGTGGCTTCACCCAACTGGTGAACAGCCCAACCCTTCGAGCCGGCCACATACTAGACGGGGTGTTTACCAACGACCCGAGACTGTCGGTTGGTCCCCCCCCCCCCCCTTGCCTCTGGTCTGACCACTTGGCAGTGCCTTTAGAATTAGCATTTTCCCCTGTAGGTGCGCCTAAGCTGAGTTCCACCAACAGAGAACCCAAAAGGAGCTATAGGCTAGCCCCTGCTTCCCTTCGGTACTCAGCAAGGCGTAAACCCTCAGCTCCTTGGTTCACCGAGCCGTTAAGGCTCCTGAGGCAGAGCTGTAGGAGACAGGAGAGAAAATGGCGCAAATTCTGGCACCCCACTGAAGGAGAGGTACACAAACATCTGTTGCGAGAATACAAGGTCAGGGTGATAAAGGAAAAGCAAGAGTTTTTCTCCAACCTTACCACATCTCTTACTTCATCTAAGGAACTCTTTAAGATTGTGGACTCCCTTTGTTCCCTTCAAGTACCTGATCCAGTTGTAGGTTCGCAGGAGTTGTGTAATAAAATCTGTTTTTCCAGAATAAAATTGAGGATATCTATTTTGCTCTGGAAACACAGAGGAGTACACTGGGGACTCACTCCCCCTTGGCCCTTGTAAAATTGAAGTCTTGGACCAGAGATCCCTCTAAGACCCTCACCCATTTCCCGCCGCTTTCCCTTGAGGAGCTTGATCTTCTGTTGGACAGGACAAAGTCAGCCTCTCCCTTGGACCCCTGTCCCCTGAAAGTGTTGAAAGCATGTCGGGACACCCTATTACCGCCTCTGATGGAGGTGATTAATGGTGCCATGGCTCAGGGTACTTTCCCGGCAGCCTGGAAAAAGACGATAGTGAAGCCCCTGCTTAAAAAGTCCACCCTGGACCCAGAAATTCTCAAAAACTTCCGTCCTATATCTCTGCTGCCTGCCCCAGCTAAAATGCTCGAATCCCACCTTAATCTTCATCTGTCTGCCTTCCTGGATTCCTCTGGGTATTTGGACAACTCCGCATGGATTCAGGAAATTTCATAGTATGGAATCTGCACTCACTATGGTGGTGAATAATATTCGAATAAAGGTGGATCAAGGTCAGACCACTCTTTTGGTCCTACTGGATCTAACGGCAGCATTTGATACCCTGTCTCCCTCGACTTTAACATCACGTCTGAGGGAGGTAGGAGTGGGGGGCCCGGCCCTGAGCCTTTTGTCCTCTTTTTTAGTTTTAAGAGAGCAGAAGGTTAAGCTTGGAGAGTTCCTCTCCCCTGCCAAATCCTTGCAATGTGGGGTTCCACAGGGGACGGCCTTGAGTCCGACCCTGTTTAACATCTACGTGGCCCCACTTGCTAGGCTTGTGAAATCGCAGGGGATGGATGTTGTGTCATACGCCGATGACACCCAAATCATGGTGTCCCTGGCTCATTCGGCTAGTACATCCGCGTTCAACTTTCGGAACTGCATGCAAGCAGTCTCCGAATGGATGATCCAAAACTCCCTAAAGTTGAACGGTGATAAAACCGAGGTTCTGATCTTCGGTAATAATCAGGATATTTGGTCCAGTGAGTGGTGGCCCCCATCTTTGGGAACCTGCCCTATTCCATCCCACTCTGCCAGGAATCTTGGCGTTATATTTGACACCTCGTTGACAATGACTCTTCAGGTCAATAGAACGGTGGCCACTTGCTGGGGGGTTATCAAGATCCTTAGGAGAATCGTTCACTATCTTTCCCCCCAGGCCCGTAAGCAGACGGTGGTTGCGCTAGTGGGTTCAAGGTTGGACTATTGTAACGCACTATATGTAGACATCAACAAGGATCTCATTCATCGCCTCCAGGTTGTGCAGAACGCTGCAGCAAGATTTGTTCTAGCAGTACCTAATGCTTCCTCGGCTACTTTAGCCAGGAAGAGTCTGCACTGGCTTCCAATCCAGCATAGGATCTCGTTCAAACTTTTGTGCCTGGTGTTTGGAGCCCAATTGGCTGGGTCCTCTGATGCTTTAGGTTCCCTGCTATACCCCAAGCAGGTGTCTCCGCTCCTCTGAGATCAATCTTCTAGTTCCCCGTTTAAAGAAAGTCAGATGGGGCAGCAGGGCCTTTTCTAACGTGGCCCCTCGATTATGGAATGCCCTCCCCTCGGAGATTAAGGCCCAACCTTCACTAGCCCTTTTTAAAAAAGCGCTCAAAACGTGGTGTTTCATTAAGGCCTACCAGTTAGCAAGTCCATTTGATTTACCTAGCAATTTTGGGTTAGGCGCCTTGACGCCCATTGGGCTTAGTAGCGCATTATAAATCGGATTTCATTTCATTTCATTTCAGAAGCATTATAGCCAGCTTACTGGGCAAAATTATTTAGGAGTGCAGAAGTGTTTTGAGAGAGGGAAAAGTATAGGGGTGGTGAGGAATCGCCACCAGAAAGGCATGGCTTGCTCCTTAAACCGGGACTATTTTTATATACGATGAGATAGTGTAACGTACACCAAAGATAGTAAAAACAAGATCAGCATATTGCACTGTAATTCTTTAGTCCCAATTTTTCACTTGCATTATTTTTTTATGGATCTGCATCAGTAAAAACAGCACAAGTGGCAAATAGCGGGACAAAAAAAACACATTAAGGTCCTTCCAGATGCAAACACATTCTCATGAAGAAATCAGCATATCTGGCAAGTCAAAGGCACAACTGCATTTCTCTTACTGGAATATACATGGAGAAAGAGTAGCGTGGTTGGGTTCTTTAGAGCCTGAAATGGTTAAAAACAAAAGGAGGTACAAAGGACTATTGCACGTGTGGGAACCCCGAACGCCAAAATTATAGACACCACAAAATTCAAAAATACCCAAAATGTACCCCTGCCAGTTCCCTTTTCCCCCGGACTGATTTAGCATTAAGAAGCACCCTCCCCATCAACAGTCCCAACATTTGTTTAGCAGAGTGGCAAATATTTAACAGGGCAAAAAGAACAATTGATGGACAGAATGCAGAACAATGTCATACATTCACCCCAATACAGAAATCTGGGCCTTAATCCTTTCAGCCCTCATCAGCCAGGATTGCTTGACTCCAGTGGCATGGAGAGCACGGGACCCACGTCTGGGCATACCCGTCTCACTCGGGGTGACAAATGCAAAAACAACAATTGATAGACAGAATGCAAAACAATGTCATACATTCACACCAGTACAGAGATCTGGGCCTAAATCCATCGTTTTTTTGCTCACCATGCCATTCCAGTTTGGAACCAGCCATATGCAAATCAGTCTTGACCCTGTGCCCAATGAGAACAGTCCAGCCCGGACTACCCATATGCAAACCAGTCTATTTAACGGGGACCAATCAATTGCTAACTTTTCCCTGATCTAGAACAAAAAGAACAAACATAATTTTATTACACAATCTTAAAAATCAAGAGGAACAGAAATAAGGGTAACTGTCAAAGGCTCAAATGCAGAGGTCATAATCAAAAAACTGAATTATTCAAAATCCTAAGTGAAGAGCAAAATCATACAAATAATGGACAGCATCTGTGGTAGAAAAGGAAAGGTGTCTGGCTCATCCCCAAAAAAAGGGGGGTCTTATACACAAATCCTGCAGAGTAAGTTAGAGACATCTGCAGTTTCACTGTGACATGACTAAAATTAGAGTGTACTATAAACCAGTACAAGAGTGCTAACCCAACAGCAGCGGAAGAAACCATGGGCACTTTTTTTGCAACATTAGAAATACTAGAAATTTCATTCACAATACATGCACATTATGGAAGTTACAGCAGTGGTGTTATTATATCTTCATTCTGCAGATGCAAATGAGCAATAAAGATGCCTTTAAATCTTGTTATCTTGTCACATTTGCTCCGCTTTCAGAGACGGGGGTCAAGTAGGTTACTGTTTGGTCGAGGAGATTTTTCAAGCTACTAGACCTGCAGGACTAGTACCATTTTTCAGATTTTTCGAGCCCTGTACTTACCAGTATGCATCTGTTCTTGGCATGTAGGGCTGCTGACATTCATATCGCCCACCCTCCTCCCCGGCGCCTGTAGCGGCTGCAGCACTCAGAATTACTGTATAACATGGTCATCACTTACGGTATCTACTCCATCACTGCCACAATGGCGAAAAACAATCTGAGGATGGAGAGGATGCCCATGCGCACTGTAGTCCAGGGGAGGAGCCACCTATCTCGTGATACTTCGAAGACTCTTCCAGGACAACAATGTGCCATCATCCGGACCCAACACTAGGCGGCGATCTATGCACAGATATGAATGTCAGCAGCCCTACATGCCAAGAACAGATGCATACTGGTAAGTAGCATATTCAGCACTAACCATAGAAGAGCCATTTTTACAAATAAATCAAAGTGGTTCTAAGGACTAACCCCAGATTTTTACCTAAAGTCATTTCTGCCTTTTTATATCAACCAATTTGTTGAGTTGCCTGTGTTCTTCCCTCATCCAGATTCAGTGGCAGAACGTGCTCTTCACACTTTAGATGTCAAAAGAGCATTACTATACTATATAGAAATAACAGAACCTTTCAGGAAAACCAAGCAAATTTTTGTTGCTTTTGCTCCACCACATAAAGGCAATCCAATATCAAAATCAAGTATTGCACGGTGGTTAGTTAAGTGCATTTAAATATGCTACATTAAAGCTAAACGCACATTAACAATTCCTCCTAGGGCGCATTCTACACTCAAACTAGGGGCTTCTATGGCATTCTTAGGAAATATACCCATAGATGACATTTGCAGAGCTGCAATATGGTCTACACCACACACATTCACAAAACCCTATTGTGTAGATGTGTTAGCAAGACAGCAAGCTAGTGTGGGCCAGGCAGTTTTACGTACATTTCTTCAAACCACTGCAACAGCTACAGGTTAGCTACCGCTTTGGGAGATAATTGCTATGTAGTCTATGCACAAGCATCTGATCTACAGCTCATATGCCTCGAACGGAGAATGCTACTTACCCAGTATGCATGTGTTCTTGGCTTATAGAGCTGTAGAATCGTATGCGCCCACCTGCCTCCCTGGATACTTGTACCTGTTGCAGTATTATCTTACTTGGATACATCCATTCATGACATCTCCTTTTACTACTTACGAACTCCATTATCGCCCTCTGTGGGAAAACAATCTAACAATGGAATTGATGCCCATGCGCACTATCACCGAAAGAAGTCGCTTACCTCGCGACTGGAAAGACTTTTTATTTTATTGCGTTTTTCAAAAAAACGTACTCAAATAAAAAACCAAGAGGAAAAGAAAACAAATTATGTAACGGTGATATGGGTCACAAAAATCAAATGCAAATATAGGGTTGACAATCAATACAATATGTGATAACATTTAAAGGAATGTCGGGGGGAACTATCAGAAGGACCAGTAAGGACATGATAAACCAACAATGGAATAATCAGTCTGGTACAAGGCCACGATGAAGGTTGCTGATGAGCCGGAGGATGTGACAAGAAAATACAATCATCCAGAAGATTCACTTTAAAACATTGGTGGAACAAAGACTTCACACAATCGTTTTCTGATATTCTGAGGTGTCAACCTCAGTTTGATGAGCGGCATGATATTGAGCAAACCTACCCCAAAAACTCTTCGGACGATTAAAAGGAGGGAGAATTTCATTATATACATCAGATTGGGTGTTACAGTAAACCATATGTCGTCCGTAATGGGGACGCCTACGTCTGATATCCAGGCTTGCCTAACCGTGCTGAGGGAAGAAGTCCTCGTATCCAGGGCTAAGGCGTACAACTTGGAAATAATCTTACACGGGGACTGAGCACTCAGCAGAGCTGTCAAAGGGGGAATAACCAAAGGCTCCTGTAAGTCCTCTCCCAGTGTCGCCCGTAGCGCGTGTTTAGTTCTAAAGAAGTGGAATCTGGTGAGGGCTGAATGTGCACAATCTGCACCTGCAATCTCCTCCCACGTGCCCAACCGTCCCTGCTGGAAAAAGTCGCCAATGGTTAGTATGCCTAACTTGTTGAGGGAATCCAAGGTTCCTTTCTCTGAGCTAAGTGCAAACCACTAGCACCATCCATCATGCATTCTTGGTGAATATATTTGCGCCCCATCATACATTCTCAATAATGCATTCCACGCATGTACTACAGAATTCATTGAGTCCAATATACCACTACGTCGTGTAGGGGTCTGTGTAACCCTTTCAATATGGAGATAAGGCAGATCGTGAGGCCCATGCTCCCAGCTATAGGCACGGGAGGCCTGATCTGCCCTTTAGTATAATTCAAAATTCGGGGCATTGAGTCCGCTGGCGGTATATGGGAGCATGAAACCGTCCAAGGCAACCCTGGGGGACCTTTCAGCCCATGCTAATTTAATCATTAGAGAGCAGAGCTCACGGAACAACTACTGAGGGACCACTATAGAAATAAAAAAAAGCAGGCGTGCAGAACCATTTTCATCAAATAATCTCTGCCGGCCAAGTATAAAGGGAGTCGTATCCACCTATCCATATCATCCCAAATCTTATGTAGCAATTTACCATAATTAGCTCTAATTACCGCATCTGCGTCGGGGTGGACCTGAATACCCAGATAGCGCACCGGTTCGGTAGTCCATTGCAGTGGGAAATCCAGCGGAAACTGCACTGTGGAAGGTGTTAGGGGAAACAATATGGATTTGTCCCAATTAATCTTGAGGCCAGAAAGGCCTCCAAAATGAAGCACCTCGCGTATCACAGGTGATAGATGGATCTCAGGGTCTCTAGCATATAGCAGTGTCATCTGTGTAAGCGGAGGCGATGGACTGGAAAGACTTCTTCGTAGAAAAACAAAGGTCAAACATCAGGACCCAACACTAGATGGCGATCTATGCACAAGCATATGATTCTACAGCTCTATATGCCAAGAACAGATGCATGCTGGGTAAGTAGCATTCTCCTTCCTACATGCGCCGGACTGGCAGTTGTACAATTTGCCTACTCGGGGGTTGTAGAGCTGCTTTTTCGTGGAAGACAATCGCGTCAACGCCCTCCATTGAGGGGGGGGTTGGATGGGGGCTGTACCCTGTACCTCCTCTGCACCCCAGTATTTTGCTCTAGAGCCTGCCATTGATGATCAGTTAAGTGTTGCGCTTACACAGTAAAGTGTTGCGGAGTAGGGAACTCCTTCGTATGGTAAGGGTTATCACCCCGGTTACCTGAGCCAGAGCTTGTTGGTATCAATATAGCAGGAATTCTCTGGCTAAGATGTCCTACGGGGTGCACACCTAATTACAGTGAGCTTTAGAAGAACAACTGGTCTGTCAGAAACCTCTTAACTGGAGCACGAGATGGCAAAGGAAAACCACTACTAAATTGACTGTCAAACTGGTAATAGAGGTCTAATCTTTGTGTTAGTCTCACAAGATGGCTAAGAATCCCTTCTGAGGGAAGCAGAGTCGACGAGGCGCGCTGAAGAAAGAATCCCAGGAAGCCTTACCACCACCTATCTACATGCCAGGAAGTTGATGAAATACTCCCTTGATCTATTCTGGTGCCTGTGGGTTTTCACAACGGAATCTGCAGTCAGAGTATCCACCTCAAAGAGCTTTACCAAAGATAAGTTACTTTGTCAAGTTCAGAATTACAAGTGATTTGTAAAGTTATTAGGTGTGAAGGGTGCTGCACTTACGACATGTCTGTTTCAGTCACCCACACTGAAACACTAACATTTACTTTTAAAAGGATACTGATCATTTGAAATTAAATGAACTCCATCAGTTTATCAGCTCCAGTGCAAAAAAAAAAATCCTCCTAGGTTATGAAATTCTTGCAGCAGGTTGTAATGTGATTTGTGTATGCAGTAGAAATTAAGTGATGGAATTGAGCAAATGTTTCACATGTGTTAAGTTAGTTCCAATGTATGCTTCGGATCTAATATTTTGAAATGCTATATTCAAAACTTGCATAGTTCATAGTAGTATTCAAAAATTGTCATAGATGAATTTTTTATTTATTTTATTATAGTTGGGACTCAAAGAAACACACAGGGTATGTTGGACTGAAGAACCAAGGTGCAACATGTTACATGAACAGCTTATTGCAGACCTTGTTTTTCACAAACCAACTACGAAAGGTATTTTCTTCTATAAACCAAAATGAATTTTACAACACGCTCAAATGTTCAGTCTTTTATGCTAATTGTGTTGAATTTGTGTACATTCTGACTAATGAATGCTTTTAGCATGTGGCTTGCAACCTATACCTACCAAAGGACCAGAAGTCTTGTGTTTGTAAGGCATGGGTGGCTTATGTACTCAGAACACACATCACACTGCGCGCATGAAGCAGGTAAAGTAGTCCTTGCTGAGAGAACTAACGTCAGAAGAAAGGAGACTGAAAAGGCTCACGGGCATCAGATTTTTCCTAATGTCAAATGAAGACATTACTGGCATAGTTCTGGAAAAATGCTGACCCCGAATTTGTTTTGCCTCAGTAAAGCCTTGGACTCAGAGCTTGTCTGAGTTGGGACCATGTGACTTGACTGCATTGAAATAGTTGACACCTGATCCAGTGCCAAAAGGCAAGGACCCCTTTGAACTCTAACTGCTCTGAAAGGGAATTGAGATTGGGGTAAAGACGAAGACCCCGAGAAGAACGGAGACCTAACTTTTCCTTCAGGAATAAAAAAAACATGCTTACATGCATAGTGAAGCAGAGGTCAGTGGATATTGAAAAGATAGGCATCTCATAGCTGAAATTGCCGCACCCATCCAAAACAAACAAGCATTTGCAATGAAATCGGTCTTGCCTTTGGGGACTTGTATAGATATGCAGCTAATTAGCCTGGGTGCTGAAACATCTACTGTTCTTTAACATGGAGCGAAAGTAAGCACCAAATTGCATGACACACCAGGTATGGGAACACATGAAGAGAAATATTGCCTTGCAGTGAGAAATGGTAGTCCAAAGCTGTTTTTAATATAAAATCAGGACCTTCTGTGGTCATATCACGGAAAATACAAGATTTGAAAAAAGTATTGTCTATTGGTGTTTGTGGAAGACAATTTCTATGGACTGGAATCTAGGGAATGCTAAAGTGATTCTGGTATTTTACTGACCTCTACTGGTAATTTTCTATCAAGACCGTTAAATCGAGGCAGTTGAACAGAAGAAAAAGTCCCTAAGCGGAAGCAGACCAGTCCTAGGGCTGATCTCCAGAGCCCACAAAGTACATACACCTATATAAGTATATACTAAAGTATATACAAGAGGTCTCGAATGCTCGACCTAAATAAGTATATACAAGAGGTCTTGAATGCTGGACCTAAAAACAGTATGGCACCCTCAAGCTATTCAGAGTTCCCCCCAATCCAAAAACACACTGAGAAGAGTGAGCCAGAGCAGGAGGATGGATTAGCTCAATCTCCCAAGTCAAGGTAAGAGCCGGGAGAGGGCGTCTTTGGGGTGATCTAGATATGCACTTAAAACCTTATCCTTGGTACTACCCCCAGGCAAAGATAGCATGACGTTGGAGGCAGTGGGTAGGACGGTATGGTGGCAGTAACGCAACGGAGAATAGCCAGTTGCAAAGCTCTGATTAGCAGGTGCTTTCACCATCAGTAAGAACTAGGAACCTTGTGCAGGACCTGCCTGAGAGGTTGAAGAAAGCTGCAAAGTCTGCCATACTAGATGAAAAATCTGACAACACTTGGCCTGAAGTTGTCATAGGATTCAGCAGACACCGTATAAGTTAGTTTTGAGAAGGCACATTTGTCTTAAAATAACTGGGTTCAAACTAAAAGTGCAAGCTACATTCATAAACATTCCGTTTGTACCAGCCCCTTATTTGGTGCTGCTATCTGAAAGAAACACGTTAGATTCCTCACCTTAAAATATCCCCAGGCGTCAGGCTGGATCCGGAAAGATTTTTCGTCAGCAATACCCTTGCGCGTCGCTAGGCGTCGTCTGCGGCTCCGTATCAGTCGTCGTGATCCCCGGGATGATGTCGTCTGAGTACTTGGATGCCGCCCTCGCGCGCTGACGTCGGTTCTTCTTTTTTCCGCCCCAGTAAGCGCCGATCCAGGAAGAGCATACCCGTTTAGTCACTTTTTGACTAAACTTTTTGAACTCTTTTGGTTCCATTTCCAGTCGACCTCAACTCTGGTTCCGGAAGGGATGCCTGGATTCAAACCTTGCGATGCCTGTTACCGACTGATGTCGGTCACGGATCACCACCGCCGGTGTCTCTATTGCCTTGGGGCTGACCACGATGCAGAGTTGTGACTCGACTGCCGGGTCTTGACCTCGAAGGCTAGGCGGGAGCGGTCCCGCAAGCTGCTCGAGATCCGGCAGTCTGCTCCGCGCCGCTCACGGTCGAGGGACCGGTCGCGGAGCCGCAGCCATCACCGCTCGTCGGGGTCGAAGTCCTCGCATTCAGGTAAGTCAAGGCACAGTAAGAAGAAGTCGAAGAGGCGACATCGCTCTTCTGACTCCCCTCGCGACTCTGCTGAGGGTTCGGGGTGGCACCACCCACGCAGCTTCATCGGAGCCGCAGGAGTCCCGTCCGACCCCATACCCTCCGGTCCCTGGGTCTGACTCAACTCCGGCGGGGATCAGAGACTTCCTCGTGGCCATGAGAATCTGGCTCTGCCGTCGACACCTGCCGGCACGCCTTCGGGCCCCGCAGGATCGACTGGGAGGCCTAGCGAGCTGGCGGCTCCGTCGCCGTCTACTTCGGTCCCGATGCCGCAGGCCACCGCAGGATCCAGGCCTGGATCCTGGTCGATGCCGGTTGACCTTACGACCCCTCAGCTGGTGCCGACCCCTCCGATGCCACCCCCGAAGCCGCCTTCGGACGCCGTTCCCCGGTTTAGTCCCGGTCCCGGTCTGGGCCTGGCGTCAGAGCGGCGCCGGTGGATGATGGGTACATCTTCCACCTGGCTCCGACCCTTCCACCGGTCTACCAGGAGTCGGATGACGGAGATGACTGGGAGGGGTCTGAGGACTCTCTGGTCCAGCAGTGCCAGTTATCTCAGGACTGGGTAGACTAACTGGGGGAAGCCAGTGGTCTTGATTCCTCCCCTGACACTGGCTTTATCTCTCCTCCCTCCGTGGCTACAGAGGAGGGTGCTACGTACTCTGTGGTGCTGCGCAAGGCGGCCGAAGCCCTCTGGCTGGAGCTTCCTGCTGTGGCCGTGAGGACTAATCTCCTCACTGAAGTGCTTCAACCGCCGGTAAGCTCTTTGGAGCCTCTGCTGCGGTTCAATGAAGCAGTGACCGACCTTCTGATGGGCACCTGGTTCAAGCCCTCCACAGTCCCTCCAGTGGACCGGAGCGTGGCCTGGCGCCACCGCCCTGCACCGGGTGACCCCAGTTTCCTGTTGGTGCACCCCACGTCCAAGAGCCTGGTTATCCAGGCCTCTACCTCCCAGACCTCCTTCCCGTCCGGGTTGGAACAGTTTGGGAAGAAACTGTTCTCCTCCCTTAGTTTGGGGTTGCGGTCTATCAACACCGCGTGCCTTTTGGACCGTTACACCAACTCCTTGTGGGATACGGTGGAGGACGTGCTGCCCCAGTGTCCGGAGGAGGCCCGGACACGCCTCGCCCAGGCTCTTGCCGAGGGGTGGGATGCGGCACGGTATTCAATTCGATGTGGACTGGACACAACAGACCCGCTAGGCAGGGCAACTGCGACCATGGTGGTGCTTCGTCGCCACGCCTGGCTGAGGTCCACTAATTTCTCCGGGGATGTCCAGAGCACCCTCCTGGACATGCATTTCGATGGGCGTCAACTTTTTGGCGACAAAGCGGATAGTGCTCTGGAGCGCTTTAAGGTCTCAAGGGATACGGCCAAGTCCTTGGGCCTCTCGGCCCGCGCCCGCAAGCTTCTGCTTTTCTCCCCTTTTTTGGCCAAGGAAGGGGCGCCCCCTCGCGTCAGCCTAGCCACAGGCCGCAGAACCAGCCTCAACGCGATCGCGGACGTGAATTCCGCCGAGACGGAGCAGGGGGACAAAGCCGGTCCGACCACATCTGTCCCAGCAGCATCCGCCTCAAAGCCCTCCTAGTCCAAGCTTTCAGGCCCATTCCACGCCAGAGGGAGGCAGAGTTCGCCATCACCTGCTCCACTGGCGTACCATCACATCGGACAGGTGGGTGCTGCAAATCGTCCGAAGGGGCTACTCCCTCCCCTTCGCGGCGACCCCTCCAGCCATGCCACCGCAGTACCACTGCATGTTGGGGGATCACTTGCAACTTCTGCAGGAGGAAGTTGCGTCCCTCTTGGCCAAGGGGGCCATCGAGCGCGTTCCTGGCCCAGAGGTAGGTAAGGGTTGTTACTTCCACTACTTTCTGGTTCCCAAGAAGGGCAATGGGGGGGGGGCCTACGTCCTATCTTGGACCTCAGGGGCGTCAACGCCTTCCTCCGAAAGGAGAAGTTCAAGATGCTCGCCTTAGCTCAGGTCCTGGCTGCCCTAGACCCTGGAGACTGGATGGTAGCATTGGACTTTCCACATCCCCGTCCTGCCGGCCCACCGGTGCCCCTCGGGTGTTCACTAAAGTGATGACGGTGGTCGCAGCTCACCTGCACAGATTAGGGGTTCCAGTCTTCCCCTATCTCGACGACTGGTTGTTGAAGGCGGGCTCGCCCCGGGCAGTCGTCTCCCACCTCCAGACTACGCCCGACCTCCTGCATTTGCTGGGGTTTTCCATCAATGTGCCGAAGTCGCATCTGAGTCCCTCCCAGAAGCTCCTCTTCATCGGAGCGGTTCGGAACTCTGCGCAGTTCCGGGTCTATCCTCGAACAGCGGGTTTGGGATATTCAGGCTCTGATTCAGATCTTTCGGCCTCTATCCCGGATTTCGGTCATGTTGGTGCTGCGGCTTCTGGGTCTGATGGCCTCCTGCATCCTGCTGGTACATCACGCCAGGTGGCGGATGCGGGCTCTGCAGTGGGACCTGAAATTTCAGTGGGCCCAGCATCGGGGCAGCCTGTCCGACCAGGTCTTGATCTCGGAGGGCACGGCAAGACAGTTGCAGTGGTGGCTCACGGACCGCGATTGGGTCAGTGGCAGATCCCTCTCCTTATCCCAACCGAAGCACGTAGTGGTGACTGATGCGTCCCTCCTGGGATTGGGGGGGGGCCACATGGGAGAGGCGGAGATCAGAGGCCTCTGGTCTCCTGCGGAGTCCCGGCTCCATATCAACCTATTGGAGCTGCGGGCGATCCGGCTTGCACTGAAGGCATTCCTTCCCTCTGTCCGGTGAAGTGTAGTGCAGGTGTTCACGGACAACACCACCGCCATGTGGTATTGCAACAAACAGGGCGGGGTGGGGTCGTGGACCCTTTGTCAGGAGGCTCTGCGCCTCTGGACATGGCTGGGACATCGGGGCATCACCCTGGTCGTTCAACACCTGGTGGGCCAGGGCGGGCGAACTCAGCCGCTGGTGCAAGATGGATCACGAATGGCGTCTGAACTCTGACGTGGCGCAAGGCCTCTTTCGGCAGTGGGGAGAGCCTTGGTTAGATATATTTGCCACCGAAGAGAACGCGCAATGTCAACAGTTCTGCACATTGGAATTTCCAAGGCGGCACTCGCTCGGAGATGCTTTTCGTCGCGAGTGGAGCTGCGCTGTTGGACGCCTTTCTGCCTATACCACTTCTGCCCAGAGTGCCTAAGAAGATCAGGCGCGACCGGGCCCAAGTCATCCTTGTGGTCCTGGATTGGGCACGAAGAGTATGCTATCCCGAGCTACTCAGTCTATCGATCGATCCCCCGATTCGCCTGCCTCTTCAGGAGGACCTTCTGTCGCAGCAGCAGGGGACGGTCCTGCACCCAAACCTGTCCAGCCTCCACCTCCATGCGTGGAGATTGAGCGGCGGCAGTTGATGCCATTTGACTTGCCTCCTGAAGTCTGTAATGTTATTCTGGCAGCCAGCTGTCCCTCCACAAAATTGGTATACGCCTGCAGGTGGAACAAATTTGTGGCATGGTGCACAGCAAAGGCTGTGGATCCCCTTTCCGCCCCTCTTTCTGAGGTTCTCCTCTTCCTTCTTTCCCTGGCCCAGCAGGGCTCTGCTCTGGGCACCCTCAAGGGATACCTTTCGGCTATTTCTGCTTTCTTACGGCTTCCTGATCACCCTTCTCTATTTAAATCCCCTGTTTCTTGATTCTTTAAGGGCATTACTCACATGTTTCCTCCTGTCCCTTTCGTAATGCCTCAGTGGGATTTGAATCTATTATTGACCTATCTGATGTGCGCTCCCTTTGAGCCATTTCATAATTGTCCTCTTCGTCTTCTGACTCTTAAGACTTCTTTCCTGGTTGACATCACCTCTGCTAGAAGGGTGAGTGAGCTCCAGACTCTCTTCTAAGCCTCCTTTCCTTTCTGTCCATCCGGACAAAGTTGTTCTCAGGACTCGTCCTTCCTGTCTCCCTAAGGTGGTAACTGCCTTTCACATCGGGCAGTTTGTTACACTGCCCACCTTCCTTCCGCCTCCCTCGACAGAGGAAGAGAGGCTCCACCGTCTGTATCCAAAACGGGCGCTGTCCTATCTGGACCGCACCAAACAGTTCCGGGTGGACAACCAACTTTGGGGCGGGCAGTGCACAAGCGAACTATCTCTCGGTGCGTCGTTTCGTGTATCAAGGCCTGTTATTCCTTAGCTAAAAAGGAACCTCCTGTTGGTCTGAGGGCCCATTCCACTCGGGCCACAGCGGCGACCATTGCCCAGGGCCAGGGAGTCCCCTTGCAGGATATTTGTCAGGCAGCAACGTTGGCCTCGCTGCACTCGTTTACTAAACATTATTGCCTGGACAGCCAAGTCCGGAGAGACGGCTTCTTTGGCCGTTCTGTTCTCCAGGACTTTCTGGTGTGATCTTGGTTCGCAGACCCACCACCGGGGTTGGTATTGCTGGGGTATCTATTCTAAGGTGCGGAATCTAACTAGTTTCTTTCAGATGAACAAGTTACTTGCCTTCGGTAACGATATATCTGTAAGAAACATTAGTTAGATTCCTCCCCGCCCCACCCATCATCCCCGTTCTGCGAACCAATATGTAGGGTTGAGGTCATCCCTTTCAGGGCCCTAGATTCTTGGCACCAGTGTCGGTCTCTTACATGGCTCTGCGTTCCTGTCGCGGAAAGCTATGTACAAGAACTGACGTCAGTGCGCAAGGGCAGCGTCCAAGTACTCCGACATCCCAGCGATCATGACGCTGACTGACACAGCCGCAGACGACGCCTAGCGACGCACAAGGGTATTGCCGACTAAATCTTTCCGGATCCAGCCTGACGCCTGGGGATATTCGAAGGTGAGGAATCTAATGTTTCTTACAGATATATCGTTGCCGAAGGCAAGTAAATTGTTAATCACTGTCCGTACTGCAAGTGAAGGACAATACTAAGGGCTGTGGGAGTCCTAGTAACATAAGGCCCATGTAGAAAGGGGGCATCAAACAGACTGGGTACAGATTGTTCATCTTTCCACAGCAACAATAACTGCTAGGCAGCCAAGTTTCTGGACAGGACTGCATACTGCTTCGATGCAATGGTAGCTACGAGATAGTAAATATAGTCCCTTCGAGCCATAGTGAAGAGGTCAGAGCTGAAGATTTGGCCAAACAACAAAATTACTCTTAAGTCTCCCTTAATACAATGTGTAGGGGCTTCTGACTCAGGACCAGGGAAGAGTCGCACCACAACCAACAGAATCTAGCCATCTGGCTCATGAAATCTTAGTTTGGATACCTTAATCTGCCACAAGAATCTTTGCCAGACGAGCATGTTACGCAGCCAAATGGAAAACGTTTCTCCATTACTGCATGGCAAAACCAATCCAGCCACTCCCCCCCCACAGTTCAAGACCTTATTTGTTACCTGCTCCCATTTATAACAAGCATTGGCTTAGCCAATAGGTCTCACTTTTGGGACCTTTTAAGTATTTAGTTATGCAGCACAATATCCTTGGTGCAATAACCAACTGTTGCATGGCTAAAAACTTATAAGTCCCCAAAGGCGAGACCTATTGGCTATGCCAGTGCTTGTTTTTATAAGCCTGGCATGCAGTTTTAAATGTAGGCTGGTAAGAAAGGTGCTAACCCGAGGGGCAAGGTCTATAGAGAAATAAGAGGCGAGTTATGAGATAGCACAAATAGAAAGGTGAAGCACAAAATGACAGGTCAGGTAAACAAAGTAGCGAGGCAGAGAGGTAGGTAGAGCCGGTGGGATGAAAAATAGAAAGATATGAGAAGTAGAGAGAAAAAAGGTGCAGATGAGGTAAAGAGATGAGGCTAATACAGAGGAAGGGCGAGGAAGAAGTAGAGAAGGGTGAAATAGGGAGAGAGAGGTAAGACAGATGTATTGAGCGAGACATTGGAAGCAGAGAGTGAACGGAAACAGTGATGGTGATAGAAAGAGCGATGAGTGGAAGAGGTAGAGAGCATTGTAGAGAAAAAGAAATAAAATAATGGGAAAGGTGAGGGAAAGAGGAAATCAATAGACATAGAAGGCCAATAGGTGAGGTAAATTGAGAAGCTAGATAGTGTATGAGAAGTGGGGAAGAGAGATGAGGCAGTGAGTTGTGAGGCAGAGAGAAATGAAAGAGAATGGTGAGGTAGAGAGGCATATGAGAGGTAGAGTAAGGTATAGATGGCAAAAATGATAGAAAGGGTAAGATAAATAGATGAAATTAAGAGGGAGATGAAGTAAATGGAAGAGAAACGAAGGGGATTGAGATGCAAACAGAGCAGCAAGATACAGAAAGAAGAGTGTAGAGAGGCAATTGAGGAGAAGAGCGGGGCAGAGAGCAAGAGATGTAGAGGTAGGATCGGAGAGAGGTGGCAAGTTGAGGTCATGAGAGGTAAGTGCTGTGGGGCACTGAGGTTTATTGAAAGAGGTGTGACGTACAGAGCAAGTTTAAAGGTAGAGCAATAGTGTGGTAGGTACGTAGCCATGTATAAATAGACAGGTAAAAAGGAGTATTTAGGTAAAGGAATGAGACATGGGACAGAAAGGTGCGACAGAGAAAAATGTATTGGGTTTTATAGAGAAGTGACAGCTAGTCACAGAGTGTGGTATGTAGAGAGGTAAGTTAGAGAGAAGGGCAGGGATTTAGTCTCTGGTCGGGTAAGGAGAGTTAACTTGCAAGAAGAGAGGAAGAGGAAGAGGGAGAGATGGAGGGAGATGTGAGTAGAGATGGGAGGTAGGAAGGCAAAACAAACGGGAGCTAAGAGTAAGTTAATGGGAGGCAGACAGAGTAGAGGTAAAGAAGGGTTAGCAAGGCTGGGAAATAAGATGATAGAGCAAGATGTAGGTGAGGTAGAGAAAGAGGTGGAGTGAGGTTGAGAAATATGGGATGACAAGGGACCCTTAAGCCAGGAACACACCAGGTCTTTGTCCTTAAGCTCGCTACCAGTGCAGTAAACATGGATCAGCCATCTGTAGATAAAGAGTGTCTTTATTTCAGGTAGAATAGTATATTTTGTCAGCCATTAACTGCCTGCTTCCTCACTCCAGCCTTCCTTCAGTAACTGCCCACTCAACTCATCACTTATTACGTCTGTTACATCAACAGATTATAACAGAAGGCTGTACCATATGAGCAGCTATAATAGAGCGAGAGGCAGAAAGTAGAGTGAAGGAGTGTGGGAGACAGGTGCACAAGGTTGGAGGAATGAGAACAGAAAGCCGGGAGAGATAGATAGGGGAGGGGGGCAGAGGCTGACCGGGAGGAAGAAGGTGTTGGGGTGCTGGAGGGGCAGAGAGGCGGAAGAAAGACACAGGCGGAGAGACACTGAGACGATATGAGAGGAAGGAGGATAAAGGAGAGGCAGGGAAAAGAGGCGGTAGGAAGACACACAACCTCTCCAAAGTATGATCAAACATTTCCATCAACAAAACGAGAAACCTAATGGCTTTGCTAAACTTGTTGAAGCAAATGACACAATAACCCCCACAACTTCACTTACAATATGGCTTGGTTTGTAATGACTAAATGTGGAATGTTAACATGAAAATAAAAACTAATGAAAAACAGACAGGTAGTCTAAACATGCTGACGCTGCCTCATTCAGGCAACATTTCAAAGAGCTGTAAAACGTTTCAACTATTGTAAGGTGTGTCGTTGGTGTAATGTATGCATTTGCCTCAGAAGAGGGTGTTTTAACTTGTCACGGTGCTAAAGTACAGTGCTATTGAATCCGCTGAATAGAGATTAAAATTGCTAAGGGAAAGGGAGGAGCATTATACGAGAATGAACTGAAGGGCACCTTGTAAAGACGAGCCAGCGAATAAACAGCAGCACGTGGAGGAAGGGAGGGGGGGGGTGGGTGAAACGATGGGGTGAGAGAAGCAGGAGGAAGGAGGGTGAGCGAGTGAGGGAAAAACAGAAAAGACAAAGGGAGGAAGGTTACCAAAAGGGTGAGAGTCGGTTAGAGGAAGGTAGAGAGGGAAGACAGGCAGGAGGGCGAGAGGGAAAGAGAAGGGGCTGCAAGAACAAGAGGCAGAAAGGTGGTGTCTAAGTTCCACATCAACCAGACGGTTCAAATACCAAGTTTTTTCCAAAAACCGTCCACGAGCACAGAAAGCCTTACACACACTGGACGCCAGGAGGGCAGTGATGCACTATATGGAGAGGACAAAAGAATGCAGAAAAACAAAGCAATTTTTTGTATCCTTCGTGAGCATTTTTTTGGGACGACCTGTTACCAAAAATACCATTGTACGATGGATTGCATAAACCATTCTGCTCTGCCACAAGCAGGCAGCTCAGCCATTACAAGGAGCAGTTCATGCTCACTCAACAAGGAAGAAAGGAGCAACAATTGCGTTATCTTTTTTTGAAAACCTATTTTATTAATCGATTGCACAGGTGTTACAGGACCCTAAATATCAGTCGACAACAGATACACATTGCAGCATATCTCTATAGCAATGTATTTGTACATTTGCCGTAAATATATCTTGAAATATAACAACCCCCCCCCCCCCCATCCCCTGCGTCACACCATATCCATGGATTCCCCACCACAGCCCTAAGGCCCCACAGCCACGTCGTATTGTGGTAAGATGAATCCCCCGGTCTTCCCCTCTTGCCTGGCGCCCCCTTCTCGACCAGTCTCCCTAGACATCCCCATAATTAATCCTCTTCTACCACTGGTGCTGGTGGCTCCAGCCACAGCCCCCGGTAATCCGCCCACCGTTTCCATATTTTATAATGCTTGCGTGGACATCCTCGGGCTACATATATGGGCTGTTCCAGCCCCATACAAAAATCTAGGCCGTTTTTCCATGCTGTGATCGATGGAGCTCTTGGCGCCTTCCATGCCCTGTCGATATCCTGCTTTGCCAGCGTAAGGCCTAGCCGTAACAAGTGCCGCTTATATATGTTGCCCCAATGCCCTCCATAACATGTAGTAATGCAAATCGTGGCGTGCGCGGGATCGCCCACCCCAGCACCTCGGCCAGACAGGTAGTTACCCCCCTCCAGAGTCGGTCCAGTGCTGGGCAGTGCCAAGTAGTGTGTATAAATGTCCCTTCCTCCTGACCACACCTAAGAAAGTCCGGAGCAGCAATCAAGCCCGCTCGGAACAGTCTGGCCCGGGTAAAGTACACCCTGTGCAGGTATTTAAATTGTATAAGGCGCAGTCGCATCGCTATAGCTGCTTACCTTGGGGCTGCCAGGGCCTCCCTCCAGTCGTCCTCATCTAAGGCACCCACGTCAGTTTCACAATCTCCCCGCAACTTCTGAAGCTTCGTAGAGCAATGGATCACCAGGGCCTGATAGGTCCGGGAGATTTTTTTGGTTTCCAGATCCCCCATAAAAAGTCTCGCTTCTAGCGGGCTAAACTCTGGGAGTGATGTCAGACCCTCCAGGCTGGTGGACAGTGCATGCCACAGTTGCAGATATCTGTAGAACTGTGATTGAGGCATAGAGAATTCCCTCTGCAAATCCTGAAATGATTTAAGTGTCGTACCGCTCATAACATTTCCCAATGTCGAGATGCCTGTCATCCCATCCGCGGATACCTCTCAGCGCAATCAATTCGGGGAAGCGCCCATTGCTCCAGAGGGGGGTTTCTTCAGTTAAAACATTCCACCAGCCCATCCGACGCAATGTCTGCCGCCAGATCAGGAAAACCACTCGGATATCAGAAGTCCATGTCCATGCTTCGGACCATCTCCTGCCGCGGCCCCACCCGACACAGAGCGCCTCCTGGAGCGCGACCGTCTGTCCCCAACCGCTGCAGTCTCTTCGAATCCTTCCGGGCTGCCTCCCCGGAGGAGTCCGACTCCCTGCCAGGCGGCGCAGGCACTCGCATCCGCACAGTCTCGTCAGCCCACTTGAAGACCTCCTCCGGGATATCGAAGAAGTGAGTACGGGACTGATGCACCACCCGCAGGCGAGCCGGAAACAATAGAGCATATGGTAGCTTAAGGTCTCTCAGGCGGGCATTCGCGGCCATGAAGGACTGCTGCTGCTGCACCAGGCGGGTATAATCGGGGAATATTGAGATGCCTACATTTTCATATTGCAGCGGCTCTTTAGCCCGGGCCTGTTTCAGAACAGCATCCAGGTCCAAATAATTGAGGAATCTCTCTATCACAGGCCGCGATCGCGCCCCCGGCGGCGGCTTCTGCACCAGCGCCCGGTGAGTCCTTTCCACCACGAAGCAGCGTGATAGCGCGTCCGGTGGGAGCCAACCTTCCAGCCATTGTGTGAGGAAGCGTTACATGTTACCCGCCTCGCAGCCCTCCGGAAAGCCCACAAATCTCAGGTTGTTCCGCCGGGCCCGTCCTTCTGCATCTTCCACTCGAAGCGCCAATCCCCGCTGAATCTTTTCCATGGATGCCATTTTTTGTTTCAGCGTGGTAACATCGTCCTCCTCCCCCTGAGATCCGGGTCTCCGCCTCTGTGATGCGAGACACTGCGTTGCGCAGATCTTGGCGCAGATGAATTTATAAACATTAATTCTTCCCTCCATCCTTAAAATAATGCCAATGGTGAACTAAAGAGGCAAACCAGTTATGTACACTCTTTTGCTGACTTGGGTTCCTATTATAAATGTACTACATTATAGTTTATTAAATCAAATACAAGAGGGTTTTGTACAATGCACATCCTAAAGTAATTTATTTTTAGGTCCTGTTTGTGATAACGAAGAAATAGGAGGGACAGTGATATACAACAATTACTAGGATCACACAATTTGGTAAAGTGGGGAAACGGGGATTAATCCCAGATTTTCTGGTGTCACATTGTGTAATTAAGCTTCACTTCCCCTATACCCACCTTTTTGCCAACCCTCCTTCTCTCCAACCACCACTCCACTGTCATATGTGCGTCCCTTGGTCACATCAGACCAAACTTATTGGCCCCATTGAAAATGTATGAGTACTCACGCTCTAACTATCATTTTACCAGTCCCTTCTCATGATTGTGTTTGCTTAATGATCGGATCGCTCTCTACCAAGAGGATACATGTTAAAATGTTATCAAGGGGAAGATCTTAAAATGTTAATGTTCATTAATTTCATTTTAGGCTGTGTATATGATGCCTACAGAGGGGGACGACTCGTCAAAAAGTGTTCCTTTAGCATTACAGAGGGTATTTTATGAACTTCAGCACAGTGATAAACCAGTTGGAACAAAAAAACTAACTAAATCATTTGGGTAAGTGAAGTGATTATGACATGTTGATACACTCCAATCGTGCCGTTTTTGAAAATACCTTTAGTCATAGATTACATGAATTTAGTTTCATTCTTTGATCTGCTCTTGCAATCAGGTCACTGTACCACTCAGGTATTTCTCAAGTGTCTGCGAATCTGGCAACGTGTACATTTATCATGCCAGTCATTTTGTGTGTACATATGTTTTTCCTCCTTGCTTAGATCTGCTACTATTTTTAAATCCGCAAATCCAACGTTCTCTAGTTTTCCATGTTAAAATAGTAGCTTATCCAGTCCAGGTTTTTATTGTGTCTGCAATTTGTGTGCCTGCCTCATTGTGAAAAGTAATAAATGCCAGAATATAAGGCGACAAAAGTAAATGGCTGAGCTACTTCTGTCTTCAAGTTTAGTGTCCGCTGCAGTGGATAGCCTTAAAGATTATGATGTAATTAGCATTGAAATAACAGAACTGGTGTTATTTAGTGGTATTCTTTGAAATACCATGGTTCTATACTGCTGCCATTTGAACAGTAATTGCATAGTTTAAAACATTTCCACTGTTATTTTTCATGTTTTGAATTTTGATAATTAAAGTTCAACTGTTGGATGTCTACTCATATTAACTGTTTCTGAAACCAGAATCTTGACTACTCTTGTAGAGATTCTGACGGAGACATTGAGCTGCAGATTTCTTATCTTAGAATTATCCCCAGGTACAAGACTGGATCCAAAAATGTTTATAAAGCAGTACCTGTGTGTGTTGGTAGAGGGCCTCTCGAGACTTCGTAGCGACGTCGTCCTCCGGATGTGGCGACGTCAATACGAGCCCTCCCCTGCGGGGCTGATGTTGGCTTCATTTCCGTGCTTACAATGTGTATCCGATCAGCTGTTCCTCAGGCAGTTTTAATGGCCTAACTCCATGATTTCATCAACTGAACAGTGTGCCTTTCATATGTCCTCTGGGTTTAAACCTTGTGGATCCTGTGGGCGAAAAATGTCAGCCATGGACCCTCACGCTATTTGCATGTAGTGCCTAGGTGAGCACCATGACTGAGGACTGCGACTCATGTCAATGACTTACACCAAAGGCGCTCAAGGAATGTCGATTGAAGCTTCTAGCAATGCGGTTGTGGCAGTCTTCCAAGACGTCCCATCTGCCTCGATCCCCTTCGTGCTCCAATGACCGACCGCAGGTTCGATCAAGGAGCCGTTTCCTTCGCCCTTTTCAACTTCTAAAGGTAAGTCTTAATTCAGGGTGTCAAAGTTGTGGCATTTACGGACTTGGCTGCACGAGGCCTGCCACTGATCTTTGGCTAAAGTCGGTGCACAAGTCTACCTGTGCTTTCCAGGTTACCCTGGAGCAGAGTCAAGACTGACCCAGATGAGAATATTCCAATTCTCTCCATAACTTCTTTGGGCCTTCACCTTTCCCTGGCCCACCATCTGGACCAAAGGAGGTGCACAAATCTGTGATTGTCCACTCCGGAAGGTTTGCCCTCTGAGTCAGTCCGGTTGCTGGATTCGAAATCGGTTTCAAAGTTGGTACATAGCCCTACTGGTTTACCACCTTCGACATCTGGGACTGGTCCACAGACTCGGACAACGGCTTCAAGGTCCTGCCTGCTGACTTAGATGACTGGGCAGATTGACACTACACCTCTTAACCTCTCCAATGTAGACACATTGCCTCCTTGGCATTGGATACAGCATTGATTGAGTCCTCTGTTTCTAAAGTCTTCCCTCCTGGCTTGCATGTTGAGGGTTATCAGGATGGAGGTAATGGATAGGGTTTTGAGTTTTTCCTTCCCATTTTTCAACCTCCTATTGCGTTTAGCTGATATATTGGGGGGGGGCGCTACAAACACCAGGAGCATTGCCGTGAGGGGAACGGCCTGACGCTACTCTGCCCGTGACGGCTGTGAGGGCAACGGCTTGGCTGATCAATCCACGCGCTGTGAGGGGAGCGGTTTGAAGTACCCTACCCTGCAGGCTTGAGCGCCTGCTGCTGACTCTGCACTATGCGCCCGGGCTCCCGCGGCGTGGGACGCTCCTGGGCACAGCCCGGGCCAAGGGCGGGCCCGTCATCGCCCAGGCAGGGCTACCCGCATTTTCGTCTGCCATCTGATCTAAAGAGAAGCCACTTACTGCTGACTAAGGTACTGTGTTGACTTGAGAACCTTCTTCTGCACTTGGGTTAAAAACACTGGAGACAAGACGTTGGTTATTTGCTATCTTTGTAGAAAGCCTGTGCTCACACAATTGCCCCAGTCGACGCGGAGGAGGTGCTGCGTTTAACTATACAGTGACAGTGCAACCATGGGTAAAAGTAAACTATGGAAGGAGTGGGGGGAGTAAATGGTACTTCTGGTGGGGTGGGCAAGGGGAAAAAGGTGAGAAAAGCTCCTAAAAACGCTGCCACTAATTGTTTGATGGATAGGTTTGAGTCATTAATCACAGAATGTGAAGAGATAATGGAAGCTGAGTTGCCTGTGTCTACTGGTGTTGGTGTTGCAAACCCCTTGCCTGATGAGAGCAGCAGCCCACCCCATCTAGCCACAATACCTTTAATGTTCACGATGCTGTAGGTCACTTAGAACCCTCTGTAATCATCTGCTCAAATTGATTTGCGGCATTGGCCGACGCGCCTGATTGTATTGGGGAGGTAGCACCCCAATGTCTGACCTCAAACCCCACAGTTTACCCTGTTATGGCAGAAGTTTGTGTCTCCTTACCCCAAGATGCCATGCAGATAGTCAACTCACTCAAAGTGGAAATAGGCGCGATGAAGTTGATGACCGAAGAGCTAGTGGCCATTGTCAAATTGACAGCCCCGAAAGATATAATGCACAAACCAGTAATTAGACTGCCGCCCAATTCCTACTCACAACCGGCACTCACAAATAAGCATAAAGGAGTCGCAACACACAAAGGTCCCTTCGCCCCCCCAAGCCCTCTCTACAGTACCCGTCCATCAGGCCCCCATCCCTCCCAAGCTATTACATCCAACATTCAGCCAAAAAACCTCTTAAGTTAATACAAAACCTATTAGACTCAATAATACATCAGTAAATTCTCGCCCGTGCCCTAAAGATTCTTACCAATTAAATAATCCATGTATTCTTCCCCTTTTAGAAACGCGAACAGTCTTGATGGTCAAAGTCCCCAAGCTTGATTCGCTATGTGGCTATGAAAATGAAGACGCTTTAAAAAAACCAAAAAAAGTCCATACATTGGATTCGCCATGTCAGGGGCTGTCGTTCACGGATACGGGAAGATATAGTCCAGGCACGGAGATGCACGTCCTGCAATCAATCCCTGGACTGCATTGAACTTAACCTAGCTACGCCCGACCTGGCTGAAAACCTTTTAACATTAGAATATCGGACCTGCCCTCCGGGTTCCTCGGCTATTCAGTTGAGATGCTACCCAAGAACAGCTGTTGCCAGGGCTCAGGCTAGCATGCTAGAACTGCCTACAGAAGGGGGGGGACCTCACTTGAAGCTGTTGAATGACTGAGAACCGACTTTTTTTTATATCCCGAATCGCAATCCATCCTTCCTACTAGCAACCTAGGTACCCTTTCGAGATTACAGCGACCAAATGCTCTTGACCAATCATTTACTTGATTGAGCTCCAGTGATCATACCAGCAACTATGCTAACAAGTTGAAGGGTCAAAGGGCAGTCACACACATGGACAGTTCTGGTTCTCCCCCTGTTTTATTGTCCCTTAACTAAGAAATCTTCTCATGTGAACCAGCTTCCACCTCGGCTCCTTATGCCCAGATTAAGATTATCTCCTGGAACGTAGCCGGGCTTCATAGTAAAATGTTTTTGCCTGATTGGAATGAACTAATAAAAGGTCAAGACATTTGTCTTTTTCAGGAAACCTGGAGCTTAGTTCCTCTCTATAAATCAGGTTACTTGTTTCTGTATACCAGCTGTTAACAAGGGGAGAGTGCGACCCTCTGGAGGCCACATTATTTGGGTCAGTATTGTCCTGGGCTGCAGAATTGTTGAACATCGCTGTGCGAGCCCAGACCTAATGAGACTTATAAGCAGAAACAGAGGAGGTGTACCTCTTGATTTGTTCAATGTATATTTAAGGGGGACAAGAGGGAAAGTGTCCTCATCCATAGTTTCATCTCTGGAGCAGGAGCTTTTTAGTTGCCTGCCTGATTCACATCTTGTGATTGCGGAGACTTTAATTGTACGTTCGAGCCCCTTGGCTCAGGGGACATGTTGAGGTTAGAGGAAGATGATGCTAGGTGGGGTGTCCCACCTCTAAGTATATCCCCTATCAAAAGATGGTCCCGGTTTGCAATTCATTTGAACGCACTTATTTTGGAATTTGGGCTAAGGGCTGCCAATTGCAGAACACCATCAGCTGTTGCGGGGGCCTGCACATATAACAGTCAGCTGCCCCTCCTATATTGATTACATCTTAATAGATGTAAGACTCTGGAGAAGCATGATCGACATGGAAATAGTCCCCACTATTGACAGCGATCATAATCCACTCTGCCTGATCATGAAGGTCCCATGGTCTCGCTCTTGTCCTGTTTCTGGTGTAAGTGCCTCCATGTCGACTAAGGAAGTGGCCCCATCTAACTGTAGAAGTTATCTAAAATGGCCCAAAGTTGTTGCTAATGAAGAAAAAATGAATGGCAGCAAACAAGTTCTGAGAGAGAATATTGTTTATTTACAAGAGGCATCTAATGATCCTGATACTCCAGAGAAGGTCCTTGAAATTTACTGTAGAGCAGATGGGTTCTTTCTTCCAAATAGCAAGTAGCAATGTGCGACCAAAAAGTGGGCAGACATGGTTCTCTAAGGACTGTAGACAAAAAAAGAAGATCTAGCACTTGCTATTAATAGTAAACCTTGTCCCAGAGTCCAACTTGCTAGGAAGGAGTACAAAGCTTTGCTTTATGCCAAGCTGAAGTGGGAAGAATCCCACTGGCGAGCTCTGAGGGACGCTAGCATAGCAAGGGATTCTAATTTATTTTGAAACCTTGTTAGGGGGCTGATAGAAAAGATCCTGACTTAATCCTTAATCATATTTCAAGTCAGGATTGGTTTGACCACTTTAGAAAACTTTACTCGGGGGCAGATGTAATCCGTCAAGAAGGGCAGTATGACCAGTTGTCTACTCACCGCACCCCAAATATTTGCGATCTCTTCGCGATAAATGAAGTAAAAGCGGCTGTTAAAAGAATAGTACCAGCAGAAGCCCCTGGACGAGATGGTCTCCCTGGGGACCTATTTCTCGCAGATTACTGTAATTGGGCGAGATATATCATGCTTTTAATCAACTCTATCTCCAATGGATGCCCTATACCTGAATCCTGGAAGGGTGCTGAGGTGGTGCCAATTTTCAAAAAGACCTAGGGAGTACCCTGCCAACTACCGGCCCATCATTTTGATTGAAGCATTTAAGTAGTTGGCAGGGTGCTGTTGCAGAGAATCCAACTCTAGGACGAGAACGTCCTCTCCCGTTATCAGACTGGTTTTAGGGCCAATACAGGGACGGTTGATCAGGCATTCAGGCCGCTTCTCCTTTACTGGAAGGTAGTTGTGCTAGGTAGAGGCAGTCTTTACCTTGCCTTTATTGACCTTAAGATTGCTTTCGACCTGGTCCCTTGGGACCGGTTATGGCAAGTCCTTGGCAAGATTGACATCGCCCTACTAATACTTAATCTGCTGATTCGATTGCATGAGGGTATTTATGCACAAGTGAGATGGTTCACAAGAGCAAAAAACTGATAGGATTCCTATGAACAGGGGAGTACGCCAGGACTGTCATGGCACCCACCCTGTTCTCACTATATATGAACGGGGTGGTTAGTTTTCTTCAGGAAATCCCAGCTGATGCACCGGCCCTGGCCGGAGACAGGGTATCTACTCTCCTGTTTGCAGATGAGACACTGCTGATCTCTAAAACCCCGGCAGGGTTGCAAAGACTCTTGGACAGGTTTCAGCTCTTCTGTAACTCCAAGGGGGCTGATTATTAACACTATTAAGACCAAACTGATATTTAATCCCTATAGACCCTTTAGGAATAACTTCACCCTAGGAGGAACAAGTCTGGAGAGAGTTAGCACGTTCGATTCCCTCAGCATTCGACTCTCAGAAAGAATGCAATGAAGATCTCGCATTAATAAGATACTTCTGAACCACAAACGTGTGTCTGGGACAATAGGTAGAGAACATCGCTCCTTGCAGAGCAGACCTGTTGCCCGGCGCTCACGATTTATGCCGCAAAGGCAGTTAGCTCGGCCCTTTACGGTGCAGAACTGTGGGGGGTTCGACAACGTGGAAGAGATCTGTAGATCAGAACACAAGTTTCTAAGCGAATTAGTGATGCTTCCCCGAAACGTACCACTCAAACCCCTGATGAGTGATATGGTTGGACGATTCTATAGAGACATTGCCAGATTACGACCGTTGCTTTTTTTGGGGAACGACTATTGCAGACTGCTGAACTCGCCAAATATGCTGTTGCATTCACAGAGGTAATGAACTTAGACAGCAACCACAGGGTTAGTTGGATAAATAATGTCAAACTACTATTCGCCCTAGGCCTCAAGGAATCCTGGGAAGGTCAAAACTCACCCAGTAAGGTTGACCTTAAAAGATTATATTGGGCCTGGGTTGATACACAGGAACTTAGTAACCCTAAAGTAGGTAGGCAGACAGATGATTTTTACCAGCATAAACCGCTCATACTTCTGGAACCATATTTAGATCTTATCCAGAGGCCAAGAGATAGGGTGCTTTATATACAGTTTAAGGTTGGTTCTCTTGGTCCGTGAACTAACTGCAAAGTGGAGCCCCCCTTATCAGACAATTGCGGATTGTCCCTGTTGTGAGGCACGGAAAGAGAGGGTGGCCCATCTCATGTTTGCATGCCCAGCACATAACCTAGCTAGATCCAGATGGTTAAAACCCATCTGTAGGCAGCTGGGCACTTTTGATCATTGTTTTGCATTGCGAATTCTGAAATCAGACTCAAGGACACCCTTTGCTTGCGGTGTGGCAAAGTACCTTAGTTGGGTCTGGCTTGTCAGGACCAAATTCTTACACAGGGAGGTTTGAAATTGCACTATGGATTCTTTGTTATAACTGGTTTTAAATGGATCAACACAACAAGACAAAATGCATTGTCTTTTTATTTAATCATTTCATACAATGAACACATTTTATAAACTAGCGGATGTATGAATACATTTTATCTATCCTGGATTTGGGATTAGCACGCTAATGTTTTTATCTATTAACGAAAGACTAAGTGCCAATTTACTATGCTTCGATGGATTTTACATACCTTGCTGCAAATGTTTTTACGATCAATTGTATTTTTATTGTTGGTTGTAAGAATGTTGATGCTTTTATGATGCTTGTTATCGAAATAAGGTTTGACTGACTTAGGAGAAGCCAGTGGCTGAGTCTTCCTCAGCCTCTGGCCTCCTATCACCTCCTGGTTTGTTTACAGAAGGGAGCTCCTCTCTGGCCGATGTGCTCCTGCAAGTGACGTTTCCTTCTGTGGCAATGACAGATCCGTTAATTAGCGTCCTCTATCAAAGCCAAATCGGGGTAGAGCCGGTGCTTGTAGGACAGTGCCCCATTTTGTATGGTTGCCCCTCACGTTTTGCCTAATGTTGATGCTCTTTGAGTGTGCCCTGGGTTCCTGCCAACCAGGTACACAGGGCCTATGTTCTTTCCCTAAACTTGTACTGTTGCACAACCAATTGGCAACTCACTGGCCACAAACAAATCCCTTGTAAAAGCTACCATGGCTACCAAGGGCACTGTGAACAGGGAAGAGCTCGAAGGGCTGCAGCACATATTGTGCCACCCTTAGAGGCCCTGTACCCTGAAACACACTGCTATTGCAGTATGAGTGTATCAGATAGACTAGTAGCCGCAGATTCCTTAACGTAGAATTATCCCCAGGCATGAGACTGGACCTGGAAAACTTTCTTTGCCCCAGCATCTGACATCGTCCGTGGGCGTGACCTCAGCGAGATCACATAAGCCCCACTCCGGCGTGCTGACATCAGTTTCCTTCGTTTCTGTGTGCAAAGCGGATCCGGATCGTGTCCCTGTCCTGTTTTCAGGCATTCTTTTCACGCTTTTGCATTCCGGGACAGTGTGCGAATGCCTTCAGGCTTTAAAACGTGCTCGTCTTGCGCATGTCAGTTGTCGGTGACTGACCCTCATCCGATTTGTATGTGGTGTTTGGGTGAGCACCATGATTCCACGGATTGCGACGCTTGCCAGCATCTGAAGCCTAAGTCCCGGCGGGAGCGTCGATGAAGCTCTTCACTGCCTGGTTGTCCAGGTTTAGGTCGTCCCCGCGTCTGTCCCCCGCGGAGGGGTCCATGAATTGCCGCTTTCAGCATCGCCTGTCACCGAGGCCCCTCGAGCGTCGCATACCCATCGCCTATCTCCGAGGCCTGGTTCCCGGTCTGCGGAAGGCGCGGGTTCTCCGCAGACATGCGGCCTCATTCGTCGCCACCCTACCTGCTGGCGACTAGGGCAGGGCCCAAATGGAGGCCTATGCTTCCCTGGCCCCTCCTCCTCCTGGGACGCCCGCGGATCCCTTGCCACGTGCAGGGCCTTCCGCGGCGTCGCCGGAGCCTCCGGCTCTGACTGGTTCGGCTTCAGGCTCTGGAGGTGTGGTGTCGTCGGGGTGCAGCCCTATGAGGTTTTCCTCTGCGGCCCACGGCGCCTCTGCCTCGCCGCAAACCCCTGAGGGGGTCCTTATGGTGTCGCGGAATGTCGCTGGGACTCGCGGATTGCCCCAGTGTCATCCTCTGTCTTCTGGGTGGGCGGCGGCCTTGCCAGAAGCAGAACTGACGCCGCTCTGGTGCCGAAGGCTGTCGATCCTGGCAGCGCTGCGGGTGCTAGCTAGGGGCCGGGGCCTGTCCCTTGGTCCCTCTCGTCTCTCCACGAAGGCAGATGCTTCGTGTGAGGTCATGTCAGCGCGTTTTCGGCGCCGTTCTTTTACCGGCCGTGCTCCATTCTCCTCGGTGCAAGTGGTGGACGAGGTCGTCCCGGCGTACCCTCCGGTGCCGGTGGACTTCACGCCGTCGCCTGTGGCGGACTCCACGGTGCCATGCCGATGTCGGGTCGCCGACTTGTCTGCAGAAGCCCCCTCCTCTCCGGAGGGTCGTCAACTGTTTGTCTCTTCTTCCCCGTCGACAGGCAGTCGTGTTGTGGCTTTTTCCCCGGCGTCTTCCAGGGAGGGCTCCTCGCCCTCCCCGCGGCAACAGTCTTCCCCAGAGGTACCTCGGGTCCCCCACTCGTCCGTCAATCTTCCACCTTTCCGAGGCTGGCCAGTTCTTCCTCTAGCTGGATTCGGGGATGGCCGGCTTAGTTTACAGCAGTCTCCCGCAGAGGAATTGCTCTCCTCACCACGACTCCCTACAGAGTTGAGTGCAGCCTTTGCCCGGGGCATTTCCATGGCCGCTGGCATTTTGCACATGGACGACCCTGCTACCCCATTTCCTACGGACTATTTGCTGGAGGTTCTCCATCAGGGCTCTGGTGGACGGGATCTGCTTCTTTCCTTTGGAGCTTCGCTCCATAATTCTCTTCTGGGGGCGTCCTGCCACGGGGGATCCAGTGCCTCAGCCGCTCCACCACCGTCCGGCTCTGCACTACCTAGTCACCTGTCTTTTCACCCTTCTACTCTGGGCCCTCTTCTGCGGACTGCTTTTCCTTCTTTACCTGTGGTGTTTCCTCCGTCACGAGAGGCCTGATGGTTAGAATTTTGGGGGCGAAACCTCTTCGCTTCTTCTAGTGCTGCTTTGCTAGCACTCAACACGCTTTGTGTGGCGGCCAGGGCTACTTCCAGCTTGTGGGATTCCGTAGAGTCCCTTCTGTCTTCAGCTTCTCCAGAAGGTGTTCATGTGATTGATGGCCGGGAGCTGGCCGCTTTTCTTCGTTCGGTCCTGGATGTTTCTGATGCTCTTGGCTGCACAATGGCAAGTTCAGTAGCTCTTCGTCGCCATGCTTGGCTGAGGGATAGCGATTTCCCTGAGAATGTGAGGGAGCGTCTCGTTGACCTGCCCTTTGACGGGGTGCTTGTATTTAACAAAGCAAACGCAAGGAGATTGACGGAGTGCTGAAACGTTAGGGACACTCGCCCCCAGTCACAGATCTGGGTTGAATTAATCGTTCTTTAGCTCACTTTACTACCTCAGTTCAGACCCAACTGTATGCAAATCAGTCTTGACCCTGTGCCTCACTGGAACAGTCCAGCCCGGACTGCCAAGCCAGGTTTCCCCTGAACCGATGCTTGTTTCCGGTCCAGGGAAGAAATGGCTTGGCAGTTTGGGCTGGACTGTTCCCATGAGGCACAGGGTCAGACTGATTTGCATATGGCCATGTCTGAACTGGGGTGGCGGAGTGAGGTAAAGAATGATGGATTAAACCCATATAAGTTGACTGGGGGTGAGTGCTTGCATTGTTCAACACTCCGTCCATCATCCCCTTTGGTTTTGCTTTTATTTATCACCCATGCGGATGCTGCCATTCAGCGGCACCTTGCGGGGTTCCGTCCCCCCAGCCCAACCCCCCTTCCGTAAATTGGCTTTGGGTCCTTAAATTGACCCCTTTGTGCTTTTGGCTGCTGGTACAGCCCCTTTGGATTTTGTGGTTCTTTGGTTGTGGTCCACCCATGTGTCCTCTGGTCCGGCCTTCTGTGTGTTTTTTGATTGGCTGATTGTCAAGCCGTCTGTGGTTCTATCTGCAGGTCCTTTTTGTTCTGCCTTCTGCTGTGGGATTTTTTCACTAGGTGTTCCCATGTTTTAGTGGGACGTATCATACCCTATGTGGGGTACTTGTAGCTATTGAATAGCTCTGTCTTGCGCTGGGGAGGTATGGTTGAACCTTTTTGGGTTCCCTAGCTTCTTGGTGTCCCTGTATACTGCTGGTGCGGTCTCTTGTATCTGCCCGGGCACAGCTTGCGCTGCTCCGGGTTATGACATTTACAGTGTTCACTTCATCGCTTGATGGTTTGACATGCTGTCTGTCGTGTTGTGGCGTTTCCGCCTTCCTGTCCAGCGTTTCGGCCTGGTCCTATGTCTGGAGTTTCAGGGGGGCTGGGTTTCTCCTTGCTTTCCTGTGTTCTGGTTGGCAGATTGGTCTGTCCTCTGTGTCTTCCCATTTTTCTCTTATGGCTGGGTCAATTTCTGTTCATGGGTCGGTGTGTCTCTATTGTAAGGTCCTCCTTTGGGGCTTGTTATGCATTTCCTGGCCTCTGCCCTCGGATTGCGCCTGGCTTGTTCTGGGTGTGCTGCTCCATGGTGTTGTCTGTTGTCAGCTGTGCACTCCTGCTTGTGCTGGCTGTAGGAAGGTGGATATCGGACTATGGTTACCCCCACATTTTTGCCTAGTGTCTTGCTGGTTTTTCGACTTGGTTGGCCTGAGATCCTGCTATTCAGGATCTCAGCCTGGCTGTTCTCTCTTTAAAATGGACTCCATGTACCCTAGGTACATACCCAATTGGTTGGATCACCCTGTCAGCCCCTGTACCAGTGTACACTAAGTACCCAGGGCATTGGTGTACCCAAGGCCTGCCAGGGGCTGAAGCATGTATTATGCCACCCCAGGCTTGGCCTAACAATCTGACACAACTGGCTGATCACTCAGCTAGGGTAAGTTGGTGTAATCACCTCTTACTTAGGTGTAGTATACCTATACCTAACCTTAAATGGGACACCTGTTAACCTATAAGTCACTCCTATGGCAGGCCTTAACAATCCTGAAGGCAGAGTGCTTGGTTCCATGTGAGATGGTGCTCTGGCATGAGCTGAGCCTGTCTGCAGTGGTCGGAACAACTTCCTTCTACTGTTTCCAGATATCGTCATACCATATACTCTTAAGTGCATTATGAACCTCGCGGTTAAATGCCATCTTTGGTTTGGCTTTATCAAAACATGTCGAGTAAGGTGTCATACGAATTGGAATACTAACCCCTCGCCAATTCTGGCGACGGGGTTAGCATTCCACCCTTCTAGAGGGACACGACATGTACAGTACCTGAAACCCGGGTAAAATCAGACCTAGCCTCAGCTCCACAAAATGGATGTTGCCACCACAGACACAAGTCTGCCCTCCTGCTGCTGGGAGTCCTTCCAGCTTGGGAGGTGTGGACAAAGGGTTTCCTGCCAGGGGAGGTGCATGCACCACCCCAGACAGGATTTTGTGTATTGGTCAGGTAGGGCTTGAAAGAAACCAGACATGCCTGTGGCTCACAAGGAGCCTCGGTGCATATGCCAGTTCAAACCGGTCCTGGGGCACACCAGTCCCGGGCCTGGGGCGAGCTGGACAAAGGATTGGGGGTGTAACCACCCCCCTTCCTGGTCCCACCCTTAAGGAGGGACCTAGCAGGTAGTCCGGCCCCTAGAATCCGCTTAAAGGTAGGAGCTGTCCTAAGACTTCAGACATCCTGGAATCAACTTGAAACTAAGAAGAAGACGGGAACTTCGACATTCTGCTGCACAGAAGACTGAAGGAAATCTCCCCTGTGGTCAGGGAGGGACCACCTTGCTAACGCAAGCACCATCCAGCGAATCAACGTCTGCTTTGCCGCCGCCTCCCGCCGGAGCCCGAGCCCAGAGACTGACAAGACCTGGACCTCCAGACCTCTCACCGCCCGATCCACAGTCCCTGAAAAGAGGAGACCCGTGGAGGCACCGAGACACGTGGAGCCAGCCACCTTGAAACGACCACGACAAGCTGACAAGTGCAACAACCGAGGCTCCCTCCAAGTTGTGCTTTGGGATCTGAGAAGCCCAACCCTCGAGCAGCATCTGCACCAAAGGTGAGCCCTCCAGCATCTCCACGATCTGCGTGGGGCCCTTCTGCATTTTGCCACTCGACGCGCCTAACCGGTTGCTGGCCCGCTGGCTAGTAGCCATCTTGGCGACGAACTTTATGAAATACACCGCTGGTCTGGTTGCTCCAGACTGGCCCTTGCTCCCCTCCAAAGGAGCAGTCCCTCTGACCTTGCTGGTCAGAACCATCAGCTTATTTCATCTCCTACAACAATTGCTTTTGCCAAGGCTTGTTTGCTTCGATCAAGTCGCCAACACCGCCGACAGCGAGAGCCTGCGTGGGACAGCTCGTGAACCGACTCCTGGACGTCGTCGACCTCCGGGGACCACGTGGCTGCAGAGACAAGCTACACCTTTCTTCCTGTTTGCACCCGACATTGCCTGGTACCCACCTGGTGCCACGCTGGTCACTGGCTAGTGACTGTGAACACTGTCCCCTCTGCTTACAGGTCTTCAACATCTCCGATCCACTCTTGGATCCACTGCATCTCTCCCGGACCGACCGCCTGCAGCATCTTTGTCTTCAGGCTCCACGGAACAGATAGAAGAAACCCGACGCACTTCGAGGCCTATGCACCCGCTTCCTGTGGGTGAGGTAAAGCTGGCACACCTGTGCCCAAGTGTAGTATTACATCTCTAGTGCCTGTGTTCCAAATCTTGAGTTCCTAGTCCATCCGGAAGATCCTCTTTGCAGTAACTTTGTACTTTTTACGCACCCATTGAAACCTATGGGAGCACGCGTGTGACTATTTGCTCTGCACACGCCACCCGTGGACATCCTGGTCACTAACTGAAGTTAGCTCCTTGTAGGCCCAGCGATTCTAGAGGCCCTAGGCCTTTTCCCTTTTCTGTTCGTGGTACTTATACCACTATTTTAGTATATGGTTTGAGCGGCCACCAGGGCCTATCCATATAAAGTGCAACTTCTGTGTATTCTACTGTAATCTTGTTTGACGATTTGTGCTCCTGTGCTCATAAAGAGACTAGGGGTTACTTTGAGAAATAAATACATATATATTTTGAATATATATCTGTGTGGTGTCCTTTCATTGGTATAAAAGGGGGTTGCATTTGGTAAAACAGCTGGCTTAACACGCTTCACGAGTTTAGCCTCAAAGACTGCTTAGCCTACGCTACCACTAGGGCAGCTAGTCCGAAAAGGTTCTTACAACCACACCATAAGGGTTGCTTGGCATGGTACAAGGTGATCACTTTAACTAGTGAGCATCATATACCAGGCCAACTTCTCACACTGGCCCACCTCAGTGGCCCTTGTTGTGCTACCTGTCTCTTGTTATGCTGGGGCTTTGCGCACCTGTGCCTTTCTTCTTATGCCTGCGTTCCTTTGCTGTGAAGCAGTTCCTGCCTCCTTGCGACTGATGCCTGTCTGGCTGTCCTCTGTCGCTGTTTTCCTACGGCAGGCTCTGCCTCCGGTTCTGCCTTTTCTCCCTGGAGTTGGGGGTCGTTCTTTCCTCCTGGGTGCTTCTCTGCGGCTGTTTGTCCCTATGAGGATTTGTGGCCATTGTAACCTTGCATGGGCTTGGGCTCTCCTAGTCTTCCCTTCGCCTTGCTGGGGCCTTGTGATTCTTCCTATTGGGGAGGTTCTCTCGCAGGCCCTCCTCCCCTTTGGGTAGGGCTTGGGTATCTATTCTACGTTAAGGAATCTGCGGCTAGTAGTCTCTATCAGATGTACGAGTTACTTACCCTCGGTAACGATGTATCTGGTAGAGACGATTCTAGCCGTAGATTCCTTCACGGCCCGCCCTTCCTCCCTGTTCTAAGAGGATCTTTTCTGTGGTTTTCTGGCCTCGCCTCCCTCTGGGTGGCTGGTCTCCTATGAGTGTCCGCTTCGCTCTGCTCGGACAGGATACTTGGTTTTGCCTGATTGTTCCACCCCTTCCCTTATGATATATGGTTGGTTGGTCCATGTGTGCTTGTGCATCCTTCTACCCTGCCTTTTCTCCGGTGTAGGGGCCTGTTCTTTACTCTTCTACGTTTTTCTTGCTTGGGTTTCTGCTTCTTTTGCAGTCCTCAGAGTTGTTTTTTTTTTTTTTTTTTTTTTTGCCTGTCTCTCTGCCTTTTCGCTCCTTTCTGGTGCTACGGCCCTCCTTGAGGGTGTAGTTTGGGGGTGGATTGCTGTACCTCTTTTGTTCTGGGCTGGTTGCCCTACACTGTTGTGGGTGGTGATTGTAGTCTTTCTCTTCTGCTGTGCCCTTTTTCACATGCTTCTGCCTCCTGGACGGTTGTCTCCTTCGCTTGCACAGGTGTTCCTCAGAGCGGTGCTCTGCTCTTTCGCTGCTATGGCTTTACTCGCTATAGTCTTTTGTGCCTTGGTGCTTGGCACTTTTCCAACTGGGGCTGTCCCACCCCACCCCCTTTTCAATTATCTCTTTTCTGTTTCACTGGTTTTTCTCACACTGTTCCTATACTCTGCACAGTTTTGTTTGTGATGGCTCCGCGTTGTGGCGTGACAGTTCTCCGAAGAAAACTGTCAACGTGCTAGGGCGGGACTTATGTGACACCTCTGATGTCACTCCCGCGGAAAATGTCCGGTCGGACTCGCGTGGACCCCCCCAGGTGCACAGAGATCGCGTGGACCCCCCCAGGTGCACAGAGATGCTGGGGCAAGGAAAGTTTTCCCGGCCATGTCTCACGCCTGGGGATAATTCTACATCTGAAAGAGACAAGTTAGTGATAGATTCCTTATCTTAGAATAACCCCAGGCGTCCGACTGGGTCCGGAAAGTTTTGCTTAGCAGTACCCCTGCGCGTCAGTAGGTGGCGTCATGCGCTCCGCGTCCGTCGCTGGCATCTTAAGCGCCGAGATGACGTCACGGAGACTACTTAGATGCCACCCATGCACACTGACATCAGTTCTTTCTTTTTCCGCGCCAGCAAGCGCAGATCCGGAGAGAGCACGTACCTTAGTCACTTTTTGACTACTCTTTTGAGACTTTTTTCGCCTCTTTTTTTCTCCTGGTGCATGTAGGGATGCCTTTAAGTCTTGTGGGGCCTGCCGTCGCAACATGTCGGTGGTGGACCCCTATGATGTCTGCCTCTACTGCCTGGAGACCGAACATGACTCCCGGCACTGTCGAGCCATGACCCCGAAGGTTCTGAGGGAGCGGTGCCGGAAGTCAAAGAAGCGTGTTCGCCCTCTGACGTCCCCCTGTCGGTCCTCTGATGCGGACGAGGGGGACAGGGGTTCTGCCCTTGCGGCTCCTTTGGAGCCTGGGAATCCCGCAGCCTACCCACCATACCCGGGTCCGTCGGTCCGAACAGGTGCAAGAGTTTCTTGCCACCATGGACCGCCTTTAGGCCTCGGGCTCCCGCTGGTGCGGCATCGCGGTCCCGTGTCCATATCCTGTTGGCCCATCGGCGCCGCTGGCGGATCCAGCTCCGATACCACAGGATCAAACGCAGTTTGCTCTGGCGCCACGAGGTCCGGCGCTGCCGGCTCTGGCCCCAGCGCCGCCATCGCTCCGGCTCCGCAGTGAGAGCAGTTCGTTCCACCCTTGCCCCGTTTCCAGGACCATTTTGTTCCTGCCTAGGATCCGCATTAGGAGTCTGCGCTGGCCCGGCCCCGGCCGGCGCCGTTTCTGACGCTGTTTATCCCCCTTCTGGCTCTGCTGCCGCAACCGGTTCCTCCTGCAACGGAGGTGGAGGATGACTGGGAGGGGTCCAAGGACCCTCTTGCCTGTCAATGTGAGTCCGAGCATGACTGGGTGGACGATCTGGAGGACGCCGGTAACCTCGATGTCTGTTCTGACCCGTGGTTTGTCTCTTCCCCCACCTACGATGGAGGAGGGCGCTTCCTACACGATGGTGCTCCAGCGGGCTGCTGACGTCCTCAACCTTGATCTTCCTACGGTAGCTCTCAAAATTAACCTACTTACTGAGGTTCTCCAGACGGCGTCGACTGTCGGAGCCACTGCTCCTCTTCAACGACGCCCTTACCGACGTCCTGTTGGGCACTTGGTCACGGCCGGCCACAGGGGCCCCTGTGGATAAGAACGTCTCCAAGCGTAACCGCCCGGCGCCTGGTGACCCCGCGTTTCTGACCACTCATCCCATGCCCGAGAGTCTGGTCATCCAGGGCTTGACGTCGCAGAGTGCCTTTCCCATGGCTCCACTGGATAAGGGCTCTGAAGCAGTTTGGTAAGCGGTTCTTTTCTTCGGCCATCGTGGGGCTGCGGTCTGTGAACACCCCCTGCTTGTTGGGTTGCTATTCACACGCGGTGTGGGACACGGTTGCTCCGGTGTTGCCTTAGTGTCCTGAGGAGGTCCATGTTGTGCTTTCCCAGGCGGTTGCTGAGGGTACGGATGCACTTAAGTTCGCCATTTGGTGTGCTTTGGACACCATTGACTCATTGGGCAGGGTAATTTCTACGACTGTGGTGCTGCGTCGCCCCCCTTGGTTGCGGTCCACTGGGTTCTTGCCTGACGTCCAGAGCGCGCTCATGGACATGCCCTTTGATGGCACTCGCCTGTTTGGCGATAAGGCTGACAGTGCGCTGAAGCACTTTAAGGACTCGCGGGCCACAGCCAAGTCCTTGGGTCTTTCCACTAAGAGCCTGGCCACTCCTGGGTTTCGCTCCTTTCGTGGCCAAGGCAGGGGCGCCCAGGCGCGTTCCTTCAACAAACATGTGCAGAACCAGCCTCAGCGCGGACGTGGCTTCTGCAGGGGCGGTTCGGGGAATCAGCGTGGGGGGCAGTCCACCCCCGCTGTTTCTACATCCAAAACCTTCCGAATCCTAGCTTTGTGGATCACCCCACGCCGGTGGTTGGGAGGGTCCGCCACCACCTCCGGCGCGATATCCCATCGGACAAGTGGGTGTTGCAGATCATCCGCGGGGGTTATTCTCTTCCCCTTCAGTCCTCCCCTCCCGCCATGCCACCTCGGTGGCACCGCATGCCGGGGATCACTTGTTGCTTCTCCAGCAGGAAGTTATGGCCCTCTTGGCCAAGGGGGCCATCGAGTGCGTTCCTAGGCCAGAAGTAGGACGTGGTTTTTCCCACTACTTTCAGGTCCCCAAGAAGGACAAAGGGGGCCTGCGCCCATTCTTGGACCTCAGGAATGTCAATCGCTTCCGGAGGAAGCGATTGACAGGAGAAGTTCAAGATGTTGACTTTGGCTCAGGTCTTGGCTGCCCTCGACCCTGGAGACTGGATGTTAGCGTTGGGCTTGCAGGATGCATATTTTCACATCCCCGTCCTGACGGCGCTACTTGCGGTTCACGGTGGGCTGCGAGCATTTTCAGTTTGCCGTGCTCCCCTTCAGCCTTACTAGCGCCCCTCGGGTGTTCACGAAAGTGATGGTGGTGGTCATAGCTCATTTGCGCAGGTCAGGGGTGTCAGTCTTCCCTACCTCGACGAATGGTTGTTGAAGGCGGGGTCGCCCCAGGCAGTAGTCAACCACCTCCTGACTACGGCCGACCTCCTGCATTTTCTGGGGTTCTCCATCAACGTGCCGAAGTCGCACCAGAGTCCCTCTCAGAAGCTCCCATTCATTGGAGCGGTTCTGGATTCTACGATGTTTCGGGTATATCCTCCCGAGCAGGGAGTCCGGGATATTCCGGCTATGATTCCGATCTTTCAACCTTTATCCCGGGTTTCATTCAGGACGACCCTTCGGCTCCTGGGCCTAATGGCCTCCTGCATCCTGCTAGTGCAACATGCCAGATGGAATATTCTGGCTCTGCAGTGGGACCTGAAGTTCCAGTGGGCGCAGTATCAGGGCAACCTGTCCGATCATGTCCACATCTCGGAGGGCACTGCACGACAATTGCAGTGGTGGCTCAAAAATCGAGATTAGGTCAATGGCAGATCCCTCTCCCTTCCCCAACCAGAGCGCACAGTGGTGACGGATGTGTCCCTCCTGGGATGGGGAGGCCACCTGGGAGAGGCGGAGATCAGAGGCCTCTGGTCTCTGGCGAAAGCCCGGCTCCACATCAACCTTTTGGAGCTTTGGATCAGTCTTGCACTGAAGCCATTCCAGCTCTCTGTCCGGGGTAGTGTGGTGCATATGTTCATGGACACCACCACCGCCATGTGGTATTGCAACAAACAGGGCGGGGTAGGTTCCTGGACCCTATGTCAGGAGGCTCTACGCCTCTGGACATGGCTGGAACGTCAAGGCATTACCTTGGTTGTTCAACACCTGGCAGGTTCTCTGAACGCCAGGGCGGACATACTTGGCCGCTGGTGCTTGATGGATCACGAATGGCGCCTGCACTCGGACGTGGCACAAGGTCTCTTTCAGCAGTGAGGAGAGCCTTGGTTAGATCTATTCGCCACCGAAGAGAACGCACAATGTCATCAGTTCTGCGCATTGTAATTTCCAAGGCGGCACTCTCTAAGCGACGCTTTTCGTCGCGAGTGGAGTTGCGGTCTGTTTGCCTTTCCGCCTATAGCACTTCTGCCCAGAGTGCTGAAGATTCGGCGCGACCGGGCCTAAGTCATCCTTGTGGCTCTGGATTGGGCACGGAGACACTGCTATCCCGCGCTACTCAGCATGGCTATTGATCCCCTGATCCGGCTGCCTGTTCGGGAGGATCTTTTGTCGCAGCAGCAGGGGACGGTCCTCCACCCGAACATGTCCAGTCTCCACCTCCATGCGTGGAGTTTGAGCGGCGACATTTGACAGCTTTTGATCTTTCTCCCGAAGTCAGTGTTGTTCTGGCAGCCAGGCTTCCCTCCACTAAAATGGTATATGCCTGCAGGTGGAATAAGTTTGTGGCATGGTGCACAGCTAAGACTGTGGTAACCTTTCTGCCCCTCTTTCCGAAGTTCTTCTGTTCCTCCTTTCTTTGGCTCAGCAGGGCTCTGCTCTGGGCACTATCAAAGGTTATCTTTCGGCCCTCCCTTCGTGCCCCTTCATACCTGTCCTTTGTGTCTTCTTACTCTCAAGACTGCTTTCCTGGTAGCGATCACCTCTGCCAGAAGTGATTGAGCTCCAGGCTCTTTCTTCCAAACCTCCTTTCCTTTCTGTTCATCCGGACAAGGTGGTGTTAATGACCTGTCCTCCTTTTTTGCCCAAGGTGGTCACGCCCTTCCAAATTGGGCAGACCATCACTTCCTACCTTCTTTCCGCCTCCTTCAAGGGAGGAAGAGAGGCTCCACCGTTTGGATCCAAAACGCGCGCTCGTATTCTATCTAAAGCGTACACAGCAGTTCCGGGTGGATGACCAGCTCTTTGTTGGCTACGTGTGTGCCAAAAGAGGTCGGGATGTGCACAAACCGGACCATCTCTCGGTGTGTCGAACTGTGCATCAAAGTATGTTACTCCTTGGCTAAGGAGCCTCCTGTGGGGCTGCATGCCCATTCTACCAGGGTAACTGCAGCCACTACTGCCTTGGGACGTGGCGTCCCCTTGCAGGACATTTGTCAGGCAGCTTCGTGGGCCTCACTGCACACGTTTACCAAGCATTACTGCCTTGACAGTCCGGTCCGGAGAGACTGCTTCTTTGGCCGTTCTGTTCTCCGTGACTTTCTGGTGTAATCTATTCGCAGACCCACCACCGGGGTTGGCTGGGGTATCTATTCTAAGGTAAGTAATCTATCACGTGTCACTTTCAGATGCACAAGTTACTACTTGTGTAATGATATATCTGTAAGAGAACTTAGTTATAGATTCCTTACGGCCCCACCCATCCTCCCCGTTCTGTAACCTGATTCTAGTGTTAAGGTCATCCCCTTTTCGGGGCCCTAGTTTCGTGGCACCAGTGGTCAGTTTCTTGCATGGCTCTGCGTTCCTGCCGCTGAAAGTTGTGTACAGAACTGACGTCCGCGCGCATGGGTGGTGCCTAAATAGTCTCTGTGACGTGATCTCGGCGCGTACGACGCCAGCGACTGACGCGGAGCCACATGATGCCACCTACTGACACGCAGGGGTACTGCTAAGCAAAACTTTCCGGATCCAGTCTGACGCCTGGGGATATTCTAAGGTAAGGCATCTATCACAAACTTATGTCTCTTACAGATATATCGATACACAAGTAGTAACTTGTGCGTTAAGTAATCTGCGGCTAGAATCGTCTCTACCAGATACATAGTTACCGAAGGTAAGTAACTTGTACTTTGAAGCAGAACAAAGTGAAGTAGACCTGGCACGCATCCCTATTTACCATGCCTACAACCCACTCCCTTTGGCACAGGTCAGCCACCTCTCTAGTTGGGTGCACTATACCAGTGGTGAGGGTACAGGTGCATGAGCCCTCTACCCCTGCAGTGTCTAAGCCAATTCTTAGACATTGTAAGTGCAGTGATGCCATTAAGAGTATATGGTGCTGGGAGTTTGTCATCATGAACTCCACGGCACCATTATGGCTTTACTGAAAACTGGGAAGTTTGGTATCAAACGTCTCAGCAGAATAAACCCACACTGATGTCATTGTGGGATTTAATGAAAAATGTAGTCGGAGGGCATCTTAGAGCTGCCCCCTGAGAAACACCCAAACTAGTGTCCTGGTTGAGTGGCTGCTTGCCAGCTGCCATCACCAGACATGTTTCTGGACCCTTGGGTCAAGAGTCTGCTGCTCTCGGGGGTCTGGAACAATGCATATCTTGGGACCAGGTGCCAAGGTTCATTTCCCAGGATGGGCAGGGTCCACGAAGGGGAAGCTTCAAAGGCCTTTGTTTGCTAACCTAACCCTTTGCTGCTTCCAGAAACTGGCTCCCACAGAACCTCACCACAACTTTGGGCGGGAGAATCGGTGGTAAATCCAAGGGACGTGTGCCAATGTTTTCCAACCCATCCCTCCGGTGGAGAAGGCGAGATGAAGCACTACTCAGTCCCTGCCATCTTGCAGATGGGGGGGGGGGGGGGGAGGGGGGTCCCAGCTAACCAGAGAGAGGCATATGCCCCCCTCCCACTGGGGAGTGGCTTAATAGGGGGTGTTCCCACCCCAAGGAAGGGACCCATTGGTCCCAACCTTTACTTACGTGTAATGCCCCTAAATCTAGTATTTAGGGGCAACCCCGAACCTTGCCTCCTCAGACAAGAATCTACAAGAAGAAAGGACCTAAGAAGCAGGCTAAAACTAAGAGGACGACGCCCACTGACATGGCCCCAACCCTGCCGGCCTTTCCCCACCTCGATCCAGCTCCACCAAAATCCCGGTTGTCCTGCAGCCAGCAACCTCAAGAACCTGAGGACCTGCTTTGCTTTCCAAATCAAAGACTTTGTCTCTTGTGAGCACCGGATTTGCTCGCCCACAGACTTTGGCTCCAGCCAAACCTGCGAGTCTGCACCGCTCTGCACTCTACGCCCACAGCACTAGTTCGAGTGGCCCACCATCATGGGGTCTCTCCGGCGATCCTGACCTGAGATCTGGTGATCTCTGACCTGCCTCCAATCTCCAAACACCTGCAGTATTTTTCTAGAGGATTCCCCCAACCTCGACCATAGCTGGTAAGAATACCCGACTCCTAAAGACACCTCTGCAACAGACGTTCTTTTGCCTTGGGTGGCCCAACCGACTGTGTTCCAGCATCCCCAGGCAACCCAACTTATCTCTCCAACCGGTGGTCACCTCCAGTCGATCTTTGTCCCTGAGCCTGCAGTCTTTGTTGCATCCGGAGAATCCCCATTGAAATTAACAGGACACCCGACGCCAAAAAAGCTCCCTGCATCAAGCCGCCTCTGCGTGTGTATTTCCCCCTTTTCCCTGAGCCTAACACCAGGAGCTTTGCTCCCACAACCTTGTGGCCTGCTTGTGAGCAGCCACCAACCGGAGGCCCCCTATCCTCCATTGGATAACATTGGGCCTCAGCACTCTGCAGCCGGCTGGCTTAGTGCCGCTGAGGGTGCTTTGAGAGGGCATCCTTGACCATGTGGGAAACCCTGGTTCTAACCCCAGAATAACAGCTCCCACAAATAACTACTTACCTGTAAACCGTTAACTTTTCCCTTTCATAAGATTGCATTGACTGCTTTTCCTAAATTCTTTAAGTGTGGAGTCTGTTTGTATGAAACACTGAGAAACTGTGAATGTGCAAACACTGATTTACTTCCCTTTCCACTAAGAAATGTCCCAGTGTGATCTAGGCATATCTCGTTCAGTAGAAAATAATGTGAAGTAATCTAAAAAGTAACATACAAAGTAATCTGTAAAGTAACTGAAAAGTAATTTCGACACACTAATTTACCTGTAAATCAACATGATGCATTTGAACCTGAATTAAACTGTAAAATATTGCATAAGAATTGCAAAGCATTTATTTCACTTCCCTGCACCAGGCTTGGCTTGGTTCTAGAAATAAAATAACTAAATATTTTTATACAAACAGATTTGTCTGAGTTCACTTTTGGAGTTGACATTTACTGCCTGAGGGTGTACAACAAATGCTTGACACTACCCTCCGATAGTCCTACTGTTCACCCATACTACCAAAAATAGATGTAGGCAGAGCTAGAAGTAGATAGTACCTTACATTTGTGGTTCCTCTTGACTGTGCACACTATACCTCATTTTGCTATAGTATATACAGAGCCAGCTTCCTACAATTATCTATTGCCATAGTACCTCATGCTAGACTCTGTACTTGCCCTCAACAACAATACTTAATGTGACATTAGTCTCAAGCGGAGGGTCAGTTAGACGATCTAGTGTTGATCAGCCGTCAAGTTTGCCTATCTCTGCAAAGGGGGAACACCAAAAATCTATTAAAGGGACCGCTGTTTATAGACACCAATTCTGGGAAATAACCATAACGGACACATCAATTACTGGATGGGGAGCACACTTGCACCAAATGACTGTACATGGGCTTTGGACACATAGCCAGTCTCTCCTACATATCGGTCACATAGAGCTGCTAGCTGTTCGTCTAGCGATGAAAGCATTCCTTCCTCAATTAATACACAATGTAGTGTTAATCAAAACCGATAACATGACTACCATGTATTATCTGCAAAAAAAGGTGGTACCAAATCTCGACAGTGGTCTCCTTGCACAAAAAATATCTAAATGTGCGCTACAACCCTATTCTGTTGTGTGAACAATACATTCCAAAGTTTACAACAATTAGGCGGATTTCCTCAGCAGGACATGCTAGCAAGTACTTGAATGGGAACAGAGCATACACAGGTCCCACACCCATTCTTCCAACAATGGGAACGACCAGACACAGACCTATTTGCAACACCAGAGAACCTAATATGGTAAAGCTTCGCCTCCAGATTCCAACCTCCACGGCAATGCCCTATGGATCAATTGGTCAGGGACATTTGCTTACCAGTCCCCCAGCTTCCATGTGTAATTTACAAACTACGGCAGACCTCCCTGACGCTTATCCTGGTTCCTCCCACATGGGCCAGACAACCTTGTTACACATTACTGGAATTATCAGAAGTCCCACATCAACCATACCAAACAAAAACCCGCTCACTCAGAACCAGGGAGCAGTTAGACATTTAAATCCCAGATCAGTCCATCTTACAGTTTGCCTCCTGAGGTCTTAGGATTTGTATATTTCACTCTACTGCAAGAGCATGTACATTTTAAAAGAAGGAAGAAGGCCCACAACACTGCCATGCTATGCAGCTAAATGGAAGAGATTTGTTTGTTACTGTCACTCTAAATCTATTGATCCTGTTAGAAATGAGGGTTTCTAGTTGGCAATGGTTTGCACCTTTGTCCAAATAGGGGTCCTTCCTTCTAGTCCGGATAAGGGGAATACACTTCTAAAACAACCTCTGCTCACTATCGTGGTAGCTTGGTGTGAGAAAGTGGCTCTGTATATGCTGTTCCCTAATAGGTACAGGGTGTACAGAGTCCACAGTCCCCCAGAGGCTGATAGAGGTCAAAGTTAGGTATGACCTTACTCTCAAAAGTGGTAGCTTGGTCGAGCAGTAAGGCAGTACCAGAGGACAGTGTAAAGCATTTATTGTACACACTCAGTCAGCAAATGGTTTCACACACTCAATAACTGAACTCTAGGCCAATGATTTGTATATATAAAATATATGCTTGTTTTATTTTTAGAACCACAAGGGGATAAAAAATATACTTTCTCAGAATGAGAGGTTGAATATAAATACTTTTGTTTCAAGCAATAAATTTGTAAAACAGTCACAGTTGGTTGCAATAAACAATCCTATTTCCTAAACATAACAATGCATTGAGCTCAATGGTAAATTCAGGTTATTTGTAATAAATTACTTTTCAGATTACTTTTGGAATTCCAGGTCTGGATCCTAGAACCAGCCTGGGGTCAGTATTCAGAATCAAGTGAGGAAAGTCGACTTAATAACTGTAAGGATTTTTAGATAATATTTAGCTATTTCAAAAGTTAGCACTTAGAAAATATTTCACAGAAAACATTCAATGGATCTCTATGGCAAGAAATTCAAATTGCAGGTAGAGTACTTTATCGTTACTTTAGTAATCCAGGACTGGGTGCCTAGACCCAGGACTGGGGTCCTTATCAAAAGCAGGTAAGTAATTTCGTTTGCAGAAATGGTACGATTTTAAAAGAATATTTCAAATTTGCAAAAGTAGACACTTAGAAGAAATTTCACAGAAAAGCAGACAATGGTTTCCTATGGGAGAAAAATGAGTTAGAAGTAAGTATAGTTGTGAACACTTTTCAGAGTCAGGGCTGGGCACCAAGATCCAGCACTGGGAGCTCACCTAGGAGCAGGTGAGTAAATTCGTTTTTGTCACTTGGCTGATTTTTGGTGAATTTTTGCAGTTTTGAAAAGTTCACACTTAGAAGATTTTTGAAGAAAAAGCCAGTCAATGTTACCCTATGAGGAAAATGAAGTTAGCGGTTTAAGGGTAAGTACTCGACTGGTAATGTTGAAATTCCGGGCATGGACTCAGGGGTCCCCCAGTGTCAGGTAAGCACAGTTGGTTCACCCTCAGCGGTTTCAGGACGGCCGGGTGCAGAGAGAGTTGGGCCCAATGTTATCCTATGAGGGATAGGGGGGCCTTGGTTGGTGGCTGCTGTCTGGCAAGCCACGCGGCTGTGGGAGCTGGGCTCCTGGTCACTTACTCAGGGCAAGTGGGGAAGTAGGTTAGAGTAGAGAGGGCACTGCCAGGGCCACTCGGGCGGCTGGGTGCAGGGTGCTTTTGAGCCTTAGGGCGCTCAATGGAAATCAATGGGAATGTTCCGGTTTGGAAAGAGGCTGCAGGCTCGGGGACGAGGATGTTTCAGGTGCCACCACCACTTCGAGAGGTAAGTTGGGTAGTTGTAGGTTAGGTGGGTACCCCGGGATTGGGCACAGGGGGTCGCAGGGTGCAGGGGTGCCTTTTGACGTCGGGAATCTTACCCTCTGGTTGATCGCGGCTGGGGTGGCACTTGGTTCTGAGGCTGCAGGCTTCTTCCGGGATGTCGAGGGGGGTCCTTGGGTGCCGGACTCGGGGTCACAGTCGCCGTGGGGTCGTCCTCAGGGTCTTTGTCCACTCCGGCACTGGCCAGGCTTGGCTGGTGCAGAGTGTGTTGGGTCCGCGGTCCCGGGCTGGTGCCAGGGATAGCAAGTAGGTTTCTTGAGTAGAGCCTCTACTCGTGGGAGTCCCAGGGGCTTAGAGCTAAAGGGTAGCCAGGTCCTCCGGGGTTGGTGAGGTTGCTGGCCACGTGGGATGCCGCGCTGGTGCAGGTTCGAGAGTCGACAGGCCGGTAGGGCTGGGGCCAAAGCAGTTGGCGTCTTCTTCTCTTTTTAGCAGCTGCAGGGCAGGTCTTTGTTCTTCTTGCTCTTCTTGTCGTTTTTCTATCTGGAATCTGGGGAAGGAAGGTTCAGGGGGCCCCTAAATACTAGATTTAGGGGCGTTACAGGTAGGTGAAGGCCAGGGACCAATGGGTCCTTGTCCTGGGGTGGGTACACCCCCTATCCTGCCTCTCTCCTGTGGGAGGGGGGCAGTAGCCTAATCCTGATAGGGTAGGGCCTCCCATCTTCAAGATGGCGAGAGCCCGGAGATGTGCTTCACCTCGCCTCCCCCACCTGAGGGGTGGGGTGGGCAGGCTGGCACATCCCCTGTCCTTGTATGGGGTTTCCGGCCAAGCTTCCCGCCAGAGTGGGGGGTTGCAGTGGCCTGGGGAAACTCCAACTGGCGGCATGCCTTTGAAGCTTCCCTTTGCTCATCCTGGGGGAGGAGATTTCTCACCTCACCCAGGATGTGCATTGTTGCAGGCCCGGGAGAGCAGGGGCTCTCCCACCCAGGGGTCCAGCAACGTGTCTGCTGTGTGGCAGCCTGGGCAGCCTCAGAGCAGACGTGGATTGCAAGTTAGCTGTAAGGGGGCATCTTCTAAGATGCCCTCTGGGGTGCTTAGTACATTAAATCCCACACTGGCATCAGTGTGGGTTCAATGTGCTGAGAAGTTTGATACCAAACTTCCCAGGCTTCAGTGTTGCCAGTATGGTGCTGTGGAGCTCGTGTTTGACAAGCTCTCAGCACCATGTATCCTTAAATGACAGCACTGCACTTACAGTGCCCAGGAATGGACCCGGGTACTGTAGGGGCACAGGGCTCCTGCTCCTGTGCCCACACCATAGGCGTAATGCACCCAGCTAGAGGGGTGGCTGGCATACGCCTTGGCAGTGTAGGTGATGGGCATGGTACACAGTGATGTGTGCCATGTCGACTCTTTGTTTTGTCCTGCACCCAGACACTCAGCCTGCAAGGGCAGTGTGTGTGTGTAAGGGTACAGGGCCTCTGAGGGTGGCACAATGAGTGCTGCAGCCCTTAGAGGCCTTCCCTGGTCACAAGGCCCTGGGTACCTAGGGTAACATTTACTAGGGGCTGACATGTGGCTAGGGTTTGCCAATTTGGAGTTTGTGTGGTTTAAGGAAGGAACATAGGCCCTGGGCACCTGATTGGCAGGAACCCAGGGTACACTCAATCGAAGTACATTCAGCAATTTAGCAAAAAGTGGGGGCATACCATGCAAGAAAGATGGCACTTTCTCACACTTGGCACGAGCAGTCAGGCTTATTTCAGAGGCATTGTGTGAAGCATTTGCACCTAATCAACAGTAATATAGTGAAAACACTACAAAAGGACACAGCACAAGTTTTAGAAAAATAACCAATGTTTATCTTTGCAAACAAAACCAAAATGCTTAATGACCAACCTACAGTAATCAAACTAGGTGCTTTTGTAGCTTGAAACCTTTTCTGGATACATATGCTGTGCATTATGCCATCTAGTGGCTGGGTCCGGAAAGTCATTTTTAGGTCTCGGGACCTGTGTTGTACTGCACAGCAGTGCTCGTGCAGGCGAGTCCTTTTGTTCCGGGGTTCAGAAATGGACCCTGGAATCGCACACGCTTGTGCGTGTTTTGTCTGCTCTTCGGTCATTGGGCTTTGAGTGCGTGTATTTTGTGCGCACGCAATAGGCCAAAGGCGGGGGCATTGCTCCGCCCATGTCTTATTGGTGTCTGTTACCCGCACCAAAGCCCATATGGTTTCAATTATCGTGCCCAGACACGGGCACGATAATTGAAAACATATGTCTCACAGTGGCGCGCGCACGCGCCCCACTTGCGGGTGTGCTTCTTTTTTATTTTTAACAAAAGCGATCGCTTTCGCGATCACTTTCAGTTACACTTGTTTCAAGTGTGGACTGTTAATGCAGATGGTAAGTTGGGCAGGTTGTAGACTTAAGCAACAGTGGCCTGTGTCTGAAATCCTGTCTCTTACGGGACCAAATAGTGTGATACTGGGCACATTACGTTTTCTCCCCGTGCCTTGGCTGCCTTTCCTTACTGAGACCGCCTAGTTAAACATATTTTGGACACACTTGAAATTTTGGCGCGGGTCTGTAAATGGGAGTTTCACTGCCTGCCTCCTCCGCTCGCGCCTTCTGAGAAAACGAAATTGAAACTCGAAACCTGGATGACCTCACCGGTTCCCTTGCGGATCTCTGCCCGGCTCACTGTCCAGTTATCTGCCCCGCAATCCTGCCCTGCTCTCGTCACGTTCAGGGCTTCTCTTCAACCTGCTCTGTCCAACTCTCTGCTGTTGCTCAGTTCCATACTTCTGCCTAGGGTGCCCTCTGTCCAGCTCCCTGCCCAGCTCTCTACTGCTTTCTGCCCGGCTCTCTACTGCTTTCTGCCCCACTCCCTGCCCCGCTCTCTGCCCCAGTCTTAGTTTCTTTCTCCCCGTCTCCCTCTCTGTCCGACTTTCTGCCCTGCTCCCTGCCCCTCTGTGAGCTCCGCTCTGCCCCGCATTGGCCCCACTACACAGACCTGGTGACCACGCAGTGCGGGCACAACTTGTGCCGGCTCTGCCTCACCCGATGCTGGCCAGGAGTAGCCTCAAACTTCCCCTGCCCCGAGTTCTGGAATGCGTCACCCAAGGGTGCCCTGAGCTCCAACCGGCAGCTGGCCAACATTGTGCAGATCGCCAAGGACTTCTGCCAGCAGGCGGCGCAGCTGCGGGTGGAGCGGGAGTGCGCACGGCACCGTGAGAAGATGCTGCTCTTCTGTAGGAAGGAGGGGACGGCCATCTCTCTGGTGTGCAGAGGCCAAGGAGCACCGGTCCCATGAGGCAGTGCCCCTGGAGGAGGCAGCCATGGAGTACAAGGTAAGAGAACATTCACCCAGCTCACGGTGTGCGACGCACTTGCTCCGTCCATCCATCCGTCGGTCCGTCCATCCATCCATCCATCCACCCACCCACCCACCCACCCGTCTGTCCATCCACACACCCACCCGTCTGTCCATCCACACACCCACCCGTCTGTCCATCCACACACCCACCCGTCTGTCCATCCACACACCCACCCGTCTGTCCATCCACACACCCACCCGTCTGTCCATCCACACACCCACCCGTCTGTCCATCCACACACCCACCCGTCTGTCCATCCACACACCCACCCGTCTGTCCATCCACACACCCACCCGTCTGTCCATCCACACACCCACCCGTCTGTCCATCCACACACCCACCCGTCTGTCCATCCACACACCCACCCGTCTGTCCATCCACACACCCACCCGTCTGTCCATCCACACACCCACCCGTCTGTCCATCCACACACCCACCCGTCTGTCCATCCACACACCCACCCGTCTGTCCATCCACACACCCACCCGTCTGTCTATCCACACACCCACCATCCACCTACCTGTCCACCCACCCTTCCTTCCTTCAACACAAACACCCACCCACACATCCATCTTATTCCATTCGTCCACACATCACATCTATCCATCAGACACCCATTTATTCATAGGTCAGCTCCATTCATGTCTCCATCACCATATCATATTCATATATCACTTTATTCCGTCCATCCCCACTCATCCATCCATCTTATTCCATTCGTCCACTTGTTTCATCTATCCGCCAGGCACCCATTCATCCATCGCCTTCTTACATCCATCCACCCATCACCATACTGCACCCATTCATATATCACTTTATTCCGTCCATCCATCTCTTGGCCATTAATTCATCACCTTTTTTTATCTTTGTATCTAGTTTATATTATGTTGGCTGCCATTGTCCGATGATTCATGCTTGCATGGTTCTTTAAATATTAGTTGCTGCTACTATCCCGTTGACTAGTACATAATTTATAGATCCTGGGAGGATGAAAAACTAAGTCAGTCTCTGGGTAACTAGCCGGTGACCAGCAGGTAGGACATAGATTTCTGCAGCTGCCACGTTACCCAATGGTACCTTATTTTTGTCTTCATGCTGCAAAGATTTCGCAGCTGATACTTCTATCTGTTTTTAGGCCTCACATACAGCTATTCGCTGTCTGAAGGCCGAAGCCTCTTGTGGACCATACCAACAAGCATTTGCAATGCAATAGGTCTCGCATTATTAAAGTTTGAGCTATTGGTGTTGCATTTTTATTAGCAATGCCAATAGCTTAAACTTTAATAATGCGAGACCTATTGCATTGCAAATGCTTGTTTGGGCGTTGTCGACCACCATTTGGTGCCAGGTACGTCCCCTGTGTGACATCGGATGGCGCCCTGGATGTCATTGTGTATGGTAGCCATCTTCAGATTCATTTTTTTCTACTGTTGGTTCTGGAAGCAAGATGGGATTCAGAATTTTTTTTCAGGAAAAATCCTGAAAAGAAAGTATTTAGACTGGATGCCACCGTCCATCGACATCGCAACCGGAGAGATGATCAGAACTCAGAACATCACCAAAACAGAAGACGTCCGGGGTCGACAAATGGCGAGGTAGTGGCCTGCCTCAAGCCCAAACGGACGGAGGTCAGCGCGGTGTTCCAACTGAAAACCCTCAGGACACGCTGAAAGCAATGAGGCCCACTATGCAACAATGTCCCAAGCTTTGAAGAAATCTTTCCTGAAGGACCTAGGCCTTTCCAGTGAGGAAGAGGATCTGGGAGTTCCGGGAGAATCGACGCACAAAGGATCAGACGTCGAAATTCTAGAAGACTCTGCAAAAACACATGACCACAAGAAGGTGAGGGATACAGAGAAGACAGACAAGGTAAGTCTCCATACACATCCGCTGGAACTGAAGGGCCACGATAACGAGGCGCAGCCTAAGGCAGCCCCGACGTTGAAGAAAAAGGCGATCGAAGGCCAGCCGCTATCCAAAGAACCCCACGGATCTCTGCTAAGGGACACCGACGAGGGAAAACCGCACAAGGTGCTGAAGACAAGGGTCAGAAAGCAAAAGACACACAATTGATGGACGGAATGCAGAACAAATCTAAACATTCACCCCCAGTCAAGAGATCTGGGTTAAATCCATCATTCTTTTGCTCTCCATGCCACCCCACTTTAGACCTGGCCATATGCAAATCAGTCTTGACCCTGTGCCTCATGGGAACAGTCCAGCCCGAACTGCCACGCCAGGTCCTCCCTGGACCGGAAACACGCATCCTAGGACCTGTTTCAGGGTTTCACCCCTCTTCAGCAATGATGGCTTGATTTCAGTGGCACAGTGAGGGTCGAACATGAACCCCTGAAAGAAACCACGACTCCATCGAAAACAGACGCAAGCGCAGAAAAGAAAATCTCCGGTCTCCTAAGCCGATAGAGCCCTCTAAGTCTAGAAAAAGAGGAAACTGCTCAAAACCGAAATGACGACGCTCCTTCAGAAGGAGTTCGATGTCTCACGGAAGGACTTCCTAATTCTGAAGATCCCAGTCACCGAAGTGGACAACATCGACACCGAAGGGAAAGAGGAGATTCCCAGTCACCTTTAACCCCCGAATCCCTTGAAGATCTCAAGGACTATATAGACACTCCAGAAGAGAAGGAAACCTTAGAAAATTTCGAGAAGACATGGAATGATCTTGACACCGAAAACCCAGAGGAGGAGATATGCTGTTATCCGTCGATGGCATCCCCACCAGATATCGCCTTCTTCAAAGGACTATTTAAGAGGGGCAGCAGACAGTTTGAGTCGCCTTAAGGAGTAAAAGGGAGACACTTATTCCTTCTAGAAACACTATCTCCAGCCAACAAGGGGACACCATACTTACCAATGTTACCAAGAATCCTAGACCAGGGCAAGGAATCCTTTAAGGAACTAGCCTCAAGCAAAGGGGTAACTCCAAGGGTCAGGGAAAAGTACAAAGCCTCCTACAAGGACCCTAAATATATTCAAGGGAACACTGTTGCCTGACTCATCATAGTCACTACAGCCAGGAGAAGAGCTAATGCACTCTCTAACAGTGGGCCTCCACCAGAAGAAGATGGCAAGAGAATGGATTTGGTGGGAAGAAAAATGGAGGAGGCGGCTGCGACAGTGGCGCAATCCAAACTCTAATGCCCTATTGAACAGATACGGCCACCAGCAGCGGCACGACATGGAGGAGCTGATTAACAAGCTCCCCAAAGAGGACAGAAAAGAGAAAAATCTATTGTCCAAGAGGTCCGAAACATAGCAAATACATACCTTAAATCTGCACTAGATGCAGCAGACCCCATCAGCAGACAAATGTGCACAGGCACCACCCTAAGAAGACATGCCTGGCTCAGAATCTCAGGGTTCTAAAGAGATTCAAACCTCCAACAGGCCTTTCACAGGGGAGGCAGTGTTAGGAAAGGAGGTGGACGAATCCCTCCAACAAATTAAAAAAGATAACAAGACCACAAGAGCAATGGGAGCCCTGCAGCTAAGTGGTACCTTCAAAAAAGGTAGCTTCAACATCAGAAAGGCCAGAGGAAGAGGTACATTTGGCCAAGGACTACAACTGCAAGAAGGCCATGGTAACAGACAAACTAGCCAACAAACTGGATACCAAGGTTGTTGCATAGAGCTCTCAAGTACACCGCCTGCAAACCTACCAAGAATAAGAAAATTCCTAAAGTGGAACTCATACAGTTAAATACAGAGATCAAAGACCTACCCCCCCCCCCCCCCCCAAAAACAAATGATAGGATTGGTACCAAGACAAGTGTTTCTTTTGCAACTACAAACCATATTTCCTAGTGCCCAAACAGGACCTAAGGTTCATAAACAAGTTCATTTTAACACAACACTTCAAAATGTCTACTCTCCCAAGAGAAAATCCCTCAAATTCAAGGAGATTCCATGGCAACAGTAGACCTCAAAGACACCGAGTTACACATCCCAATGAACGAAAAACACTAAGTACCTATGGTTCCTACACAAACACACTATCCGTTCAAAGTACTCCCTTTCAGGATAAAGTCAGCACCACGCGACTTCAGGTGCCTAGCCACAGTTGAGGCACACCTGAGAAAGTAGGGAATATATGTCTACTTATACCTGGATGACTGGCTCGTAACGGCTAACACAAAACAAAAATGCCTGTCTCATTCAGACAACTATTCACATGCTACAAAAACTGTGGTTTTCAATAAACCACAAGAAATCATCCACAAAACCAGAAAGAGGAAATACTATCCTAGGTGCAAGACTGGACTCCAAGAACACGCAATCACTACAAATGTATCTCTCAACGGATGGGGGGTGCAATGCGAACGACAAAGTACGTGGTCAATGCAACAAACAGAATTCCATAAAACAGATCAGCTACTTGGAAAGAAACTGTTTTCAGGGAAAGTGTCCTGATTCAAACAGACAAAACCACAATTTTCTACCTCAACAAACCAGGAGGTACAAAATCATTCCCACTGAGCAAGCTAGCACAGGAAATTTGGCGATGGGCAGTATCTCAAACAATCAATCTGCAAACAGTTCATCTACCAAGAATACACACTACAGCAGATCAACTGATCAGACAGAACTGTTCTCACGTATGAGAGTTGAAACACAAAACAGTTCAGTACATCTTCAATCTCTGGGGAGTACCAGTGATGGACCTGTTTGCAACAATACAGAACAAGAAATGGCAGTGCTTTGCCTCATGGTATCCTCACCACTTGTCAAAAGGGACAGCCTTGTCGCTCAACTGGTCAGGGTCATTTGCATACGCTTTTCAGCCAACACCCATAATAGAAAAGGGACTGGAAAAGGCAAGGCAAGGCAGCCAGGAACAAACCTAATTCTCATTGCCCCTCAATGGCCAAGACAGACATGGTACTCAAGTCTGCTAGAACTGTCGGACAGAGGATCAAAATAAAAACAGACCTTTTGACCATGCATGAGGGCCTAATCTTTCATCCATGAACAAACGCTACATCTAGCGGCTTGGCTCCTGAATACATAGTTTGGTCACATTAACCTGCCTTAACGAACTAGGGGAAATTCTAAAGGAGGCAAGGAAACAAACTACAAGAAAATGCTATGCCACAAAATGGAAGCGGTACACCACCTGGTGCCCAGCTAACAATCTAATGAACTCAAACACACAAAAACAGTAATTCTATACCTGACTTATCTCTTAGACCATCATATCAACTACTGAGGCATAAAGGTGCACCTCACTCCAATCGTAGCATACACAAGGGGAAAAACATGGAAAAGCTTCACTAGACCCGTCCTAAAACTATAACTAGAATGATCTAAAAGAATTGCTCCTCCTAGAACGGTCCCTGTGCCCATGTGCAGTGTAAACACAGTGCTCACACAACTGATGGCAAAACCCTTTGAGCCCATGCATAAAGCAAAACTCAAACACATTTCTTTAAAGACAGCATTTCTAATCGCTTTTACATCCTTGCGGAGAGTGAGTTACAAGCATTAACTATACAGGAACCATACATGCAAATGAACAAGGAGAAGTTTATTAAAAAACAAACCCACAATTTCTACCAAAGGTGGTATCAAAATATTACTTAGATCAACATATTCTCCTCCCGGTTTTCTTCAAAAACCAAAGGAGAAAGAAGCCACCATACCCTGGATGTAAGGAGAGCGCTACTGTATTACCTACAAAGAACTGAACAGGCAAATCCAAACAGTTGTTTGTTGCCTACTCGTGTAACAAAACAGGTACGCCTGTCTCAAAAGCAATAATCTCACGGTGGATAATCCAAACCATCCAGCCATGCTACGCCACTGCTAACAAAGAATTAACGGGACTACCAACAGCTCACTCATCTAGGAAGATGGGAGCAACCCTAGCATTTATGGCCAATGCGCCCATTGACACTATATGTACAGCAGCTACATGGGCATCACCACACACATTTACCAAACATTACTGTGTTCACATTCAAATGAATGGAAGCACAACTAGGACAAAGTACTTCAACACCTGTTTGCAAAGTCTTCCTCTTACCACAGCCTCCACAAAATGTGAGTAACTGCTACGTAATCTAATGCACAGCATGTGAATCCAGAAAAGAAATTGTGCTGCAAAACGAAATGGTTACTTATCAGTAGGAGTAGTTTCGCAGCTTGAAGAACGTAATGGATTCACATGCGACCTACTCAACTTCTCCTGCGAGGAACACAAACTGGTGGATAAACAAGTTACAATATTGATCTCCAATGACCATCTAAAGGACTACGAACTGAAACAAATAGCTAAAAAAATAAATAAATAAAAAATCCGAAGATGGCTACCACGCCCAATGACCTCCAGGATGCTGTCTGATGTCACACAAGGGATGTACCTGCCACAAAATGGTGGGCGACACCCCCACCCTCCGGACCCAACCACTAGATGGCTGAATAATGCACAGCATGTGAATCCAGAAACTTCAAGCTGCAAAACTACTCCTACTGGTAAGTAACCATTTCATTATTATGACCAGCGTTGCCATAGGAAAAACTTTTTTAGTTCGGCTTGACAAAACTCCCCCTTTTTGGTTCCCTGCTGTGTTGAAAGTTTTGAGGTGATCCGTCAAGCGGAAAGGGGGGGGGGCCCGAGACTGTCCCGCCTGCAAGTCTTTTCGCTCAAAAAAGACCATTCGAGATCGACGGGCTAGACGCAACATGGCGCACTCCTCGACCTCCGCTCCAGTCGACATCTTCGGGGACGACGTCGAAGCTCCGGGACAGCAGGACATCGAACAGGAGGACGACGACCTCGTCAGCGCTTCCGAGGCCGACAACTCAGATGTGGAGGACATCACTCCGGCGCAGCGGGTCGTGAGTACAATTCCCCCTCCCACGCCGATACCGAAAAAGGCTTCGGTCACACCTTCGCCTCCGGGCCTAGGCAAGACCAAGGACACTGCTTCTCACACCTCACCTTCGGGCCTGGTAAAGAAGCTTAGTAAGCCTTCCGGCAGCTCGGGCTCGAGCCAGCCGACCACCGGTGCCGAGAAATACCCTTCGGCACTGAAGAAAAAATCGGCCTCCACCTCCACACCGAATCCGACACCGAAGCCTTCGGGGTCGAAACCTGCCACTCCGGCGCCGACAAAACATCACAAGACCCTTGGCACCGACACTCCCGTGCCGAGAGCTTCTTCGGCACCGACCAAAAAAATGGAGGCTCCAAGGAAGCACAGCTTCGATAAACCTAAAAAGCCGTCTGCACTGAAACCTTCGGCGCCGACCGAACAACCAGTGTCACAGGAGCTTTTCACATCGGATCCTTTGCAAAAAACTCTCACCAAAGATTCAAAGACTGGACACTTGACATTGTCTTCAAAAAAGAGACACTTGGACAAGCCAGCTCCTCCTCCACCTCCAAAGAGAAAGGACATTGCTACCTCTCCTTTCAGGGTGCCTTCCCCACCTCCTCCTCTTCCTCCTCCACCCTCTCCACCTCCTCATTCCCCCACCTTGTCCCCTGTCCCAGACGATTTGGGGGACCCTTATTATGATCCAGCAGATGTGCCACAAGATCCCACTCCTACTGGATGCCCAGACCCATGAGATGATTATAACAATCCGGACATCCCAGATGTCCCACAGGATGACCTTTACCCATCTAGGCCATCCCCTCCTGAAGATTCCTTCGGTTTTCACCACTTGTTACAACGGGCGGCACACTACCACGGGGTGGAGCTACACAACGACCCAGTGGAGGAGGATTTCCTCCTAGACACCTTCGATGATACACGTAGGTCCACTGCCATTCTGCCTATGGTAAAGGGCGTAATTAAACATGCCGCTGAGGTTTTCAAAGACCCAGTTAGGGCCAGGGTCCTCAACCCTCGAATAGAAAAGAGGTACAAAGCCGCCCCTACAGACCCTTCTTAAATTAAGGGCCCTGCACCATTGGATTCCCTAGTGGTATCTACAGCCAGGAAGCGCTCAAATTCTCAGGCGTCAGGCGAAGCGCCCCCGTCTGACAGAGTCCAAGCTCCTAGATGCGTCAGGGAAGCGCACTGCATCACAAGCGGACAATATATGGCGTATTGCCAATACGCAAGCACTCTTGGCCAGGTACGACAGGGCGCACTATGATGAGCTGGAATCCATCATGCACCATCTCCCTGAAAAGTACAAGACTAGGGCTAATGAACTTATTCAAGAGGGGAAAACAATAACCAATACCTCAATACGATGTGCCCTAGATGCGGCAGATACGGCCTCCAGGGCCATAAACACCAGTGTCCTTCTCCGTCGCCATGCCTGGCTCAGGGTTTAAACCAGAGGTTCAAGCCTCTATACTAAATCACCCGTTCGACCAAGATCATCTATTTGGCCCTAAAGTAGATGAAGCCCTGGAAAAAATGAAGGATACAGACACTGCGAAATCTATGGGAGCCCTACAAACACAGACTCCCAGACGCTCCTTTCGCCGCTCTTCCTTTCGGGGCACAGGTAGAGGCTACTCATCAGACAGTGCATCCACGTCCTATAAATCCCCCCCCCTCAGTCTACCTTCAATAAAGGTTATCAAAGAGGCGGATACAGAGGCAATAATAATAAGGGCAGAGGCAAAACAAATACCGCCCGCTCTGCCACACCTCCCGCCCATTGACTTCCCCCGCTCCCTCCAGACCGTTCCACTCCGGTTGGAGGCAGACTACAGCATTTCCTTCACATCTGGGAGATCATCACCTCAGACAAATGGGTGACGCAAATTATTCAGTCAGGGTATTGCCTGGAATTAACATCAACACCCCCAACATTCCACCCAGGCACCGCCCTATGTCGCAACAACATACGGTGCTACTAACACAAGAGGTAATCTCCCTCCTGCAAAAATAAAAATAAATCAACAAAATTTAGGGGTCTACTTCCTGTACTTTCTGATTCCAAAAACAGACGAGACCATAAGACCTATCTTAGATCTCAGACCTCTAAACACTTTCATTCATTCGGACCATTTTCACATGGTAACCCTACAACAGGTTCTTCCACTTCTCTCCCAGAACGATTTTCTCACCACTCTGGACTTGAAAGACGCATACTTTCACATCCCAGTACACCGCTCTCACAGAAAGTACCTCCGGTTTGTGGTAGACGAACAACACTACCAGTTCAAGGTGCTCCCGTTCGGGGTAACAGCACCAAGGGTGTTCACCAAGTGCCTCGCAGTAGTGGCTGCACACCTCAGAAGACAGCACATTCACGTCTTCCCTTATCTAGACGATTGGCTGATAAAAGCCACGTCCTACCAACAATGTGTGCAACATACTGCAGCTACAGTACAACTCCTTCACCAGCTAGGTTTCACGGTGAACCATCAAAAATCCCACCTGGTACCCTCACACACAAAACAGTATCTCGGTGCCACCATAGACACCTCCAAAGACATAGCCTATCCCAATCCTGCCAGGATTGCAAAGATACAGGCGCTGCGTCACAAATTCCTATCTCAACACTCTCTCCCAGCTAGAGTGTTTATGCAGCTCATAGGGATGATGGCCTCTTGCATCTTTATAGTGCCGCATGCAAGACTCCAAATGCGTCCACTCCAAGAGTGCTTGGCGTGCCAATGGAACCAGGCCCAGGGAAAACTGACAGATCTGGTGTTGGTAGACGGTCGCACCCATCGCTCTCTGCAGTGGTGGAACACCACAAACCTTTCCAGAGGTCGACCGTTCCTGGACCCGGTCCCACAAATAATCCTAACAGCAAATGTATCGCTCTTCGGCTGGGGAGCTCATCTGTTACATCTCACAGCACGGGGCACGTGGACGCCGCAACAGAAGTTTCTCCACATCAACCATCTGGAGTTACTGGTGATCTTCCTCGCCCTGAAATCCTTCCAGGCGCAGATCTCAGGCAAAGCAGTCCTCATTCGCACAGACAACATGACTGCCATGTACTACATTCAAAAACAGGGGGGCACACACTCTCCACAGCTCTGTTAGCACAGAGCATATGGAGATGGGCAATTCCGCAAAAGATTTTCCTCCTAGCCCAACACGTCCCAGGAGTACAAAACACCGTGGCAGATCTGCTGAGCAGGCAGACACAGCAGATCCACGAGTGGGAGCTTCACCCACAAGTTCTTCACCCGTTCTTTCAGACGTGGGGGCATCCACACATAGACCTATTCGCCACCCACGAAAACAAAAAATGCCCAAGCTTCGCCGCCAGATATCCACACCCATTGTCCGAAGGCAATGCGATATGGATGAACTCATCAAACAAATTTGCATACGCTTTTCCACCTCTCCCACTAATTCCATTAGTGGTGCGAAAGCTACAGCAGCATTCCCTAACTCTGATCCTGGTAGCTCCAACGTGGGCCAGACAACCGTGGTACACCACACTGCTGGAACTCTCAGTAGTACCACACCAAAAGCTACGCCTCTCACCATGCCTCCTAACCCAGAACCATGGAGAGATCAGGCACCCGGACCCAGCTCAACTCAACCTTGCGATCTGGCTCCTGAGGTCCTAGAATTTGGATATCTTAACCTTCCCCCTGATTGCATGGACATAATCAGGGAAGCTAGGCGCCCTACTGCTAGGGCATGCTGCACAGCAAAGTGGAAAAGATTTGTTGTTTACTGCCACAACAACACAATCAATCCTTTAAATGTATCCATACAACACATTATATGTTATTTACTCCATTTGCAAAGGTGTAACCTAGCATATACTTCCATTCGGCTACACCTCGCGGCAATTGCGGCCTATTTACAAAATAGGCAGCACCTCTCACTTTTCAAAGTACCTGCCATCAAGGCCTTCATGGAAGGCCTCAAAAGAGTGATTCCACCCAGAGTGCCACCCTCACCTGTTTGGAACTTGAATGTAGTTCTCACACGGTTAATGGGACCCCCTTTCGAACCATTACATAAGTGTGAGCTGCAATTTCTCACATGGAAAACAGCTTTTCTAGTGGCCATCACTTCCCTCAGAAGAGTTAGTGAAATACAAGCACTCACTACACAGGAACCTTTTCTTCAGATGCATCACAACAAGGTTGTACTCCGCACCAATCCCAAATTTCTACCCAAGGTGATTTCTCCATTCCATTTAAACCAGTCGGTAGAATTACCAGTCTTTTTCTCGCAACCCCAAACAGTTGCGGAAAGAGCCTTACACACACTGGACGTTTAAAGGGCTTTACTTTATTACATCCAGAGAACGCAACCTTTCAGGAAAACCAAATCGCTATTTGTTTCTTTCTCCCCACCACATAAAGGCAACCCTATTTCCAGGGATACCTAGGTGGATTGTTAAATGCATACAAATTTGCTACCACAAAGCAAAACGAACGCCATCGGTTCCCCCTAAAGCCCACTCTACAAGGAAGATAGGGGCTTCTATGGCTTTACTAGGGAACATACCACTAGATGACATCTACAAGGCAGCCACATGGTCAACACCGCACACCTTCACAAAACATTACTGTGTAGATGTGCAAACCAAGCAACAGGCTAGTGTGGGCCAAGCTGTACTAAAAACACTGTTTCAAACAACTGCAACGGATACTGGTGGTCGCCGCTATGGTTGGGTACTGCTATGTAATCTATGCACAGTGAATAATCTGCAGCTCATATGCCTCGAACGGAATATGATACTTACCAGAATGCATCTGTTCTTGGCATGTAGAGCTGCAGATCTACACACGCCCACCCGCCTGCCCGGCTACCTGTATCCGTTTCAGACTTATCTTATTTAGATACAATACACATGGGTTTCTTTACTGTTATCACTACGCTCCATCTTTCCCTGCTGGCGAAAAACAATCTGAGGATGGAGCCGAGCCCATGTGCAATACTAACCAGAGGAGGAGTCACCGAACTCGTGACTTCCAAAGACTTTCCAAGAGGAAAAACAAACTGCAAACATCCGGGCCCAACACCAGATGGCGATCTATGCACAGTGTATAGATCTGCAGCTCTACATGCCAAGAACAGATGCATACTGGTAAGTAGCATATTCCATATATTAAGACCTGGCCCCATGAGTGATATGACCCACCTTTATTTAACTTTTGCATGTTTACTTCTTGAAGGTGATGGTCTGAGGGGCCCCCACCCCCTTATTAAGAAATAATCCCCGGGGGAAGGGGGGGGGGGGGGGGGGTCTGTCCCTGGGGCAATCAGCAGCCCCAGGAGGGGTGACGCTTCTTTAAAAAAAAAAGCATTGCAATTCCTAGAATGAATGAGGTGCTTTGTAAAGCGCATGGATACTCCACAGGGTTGTGCTGGTGCTGCTCTTGAAAAGGTCCAAACACTGCTCATAACTTGCCAAATAGGAAGAGATGAGTTTTAAACTCCTTCCATAAACGGACCTCTACATGGATAGAGCAAAGAGATTGCGGAAGTCCTATCCATGCTTTGCCTATCATTACTAAAGGACCGCACCCCTTATTGAACTAGGCAAAACTTTGGGTTCTTAATATGCAATACCATGTTTGAGTGAAGTATTCTAGTAGGATTGTAATGGAGGGTTCTCCTGATCAAGTACCTGGGTCCCATATTGTAAACGGAATGGTGACTGATGGTCATAGCTTTGAACACAATTTTCTTCCAAAGTGGGAGCCAGTGCAGCTCCCTCAAGTGGGTAAACCCATAATTAGTTGTGCTGCTGCATTGTGTACTGTCTGGAGTTTGCTAATCTTGTATTCTAGATTCCTGATGTAAAGACGGATGCATTAGTCCAGCCTAGAATTATCTGAAAGACACGTTAGTGATAGATTCCTTACCTTAGAATATCCTCAGGCGTCAGACTGGATCCAGCAAGTTTTTTTGTCAGCAGTACCCCTGTGCGTCGGTAGGTGGCAATGTGTGGCTCCGCGTCTGTCGCTGGCGTCGTAAGCGCCGAGATGACGTCACGGAGACTATTTAGGTGCCACCCATGCACGCAGACATCAGTTTTCTTTTTCCGTGCCAGCAAGCGCAGATCCGGTTAGAGCACGTTCCCTAGTCACTTTTTGACTAACTTTTTTGAGACTTTTGTCTCTACTTCTTTTGAGTCTTTGACACCTAGTGCCGCGTAGGGATGCCTAGGTTTAAATCCTGCAGGGCCCGTCACTGTACGATGTCGGTGGCCGACCCCCATGACGTGTCTCTACTGTCTGGAGCGCGACCATGACTCCCGGTCATGTTCAGACTGTCTGGCCATGCCTCCGAAGGCTTTGCGAGAGCGGTCTTGAAAGCTGCTGGGGGCCCGGCAGTAGTCTTCGAGGTCCAGGGGTCGATCGAGGGACCGACCGCGGAGCAATCACCATCGCTCCTCGGGGTTGAAGTCTTCACACTGAGTCGGGTAAGAGACGTCCTAAGAAAAAGTCGAAGCGTTTGCGCTCTCCGACGTCCCCCTGTCGGTCTCCGGGGGTACTTCCCCCCCGCAGGTCCGTTGGATTCTGTGAGTCCCGCGGCCTACCCACTTATCCGGGTCCGTCGGTGACTCCGGCCCTGGTACAAGAATTTCTTGCTGCCATGGACTGCCTTTTCAGGCCTTGGGCTCCTGCCGGTGCTCCTTCGGGCCTCGCTGTCCCAGCTGAGGGCCCTTGCTTGCCGCCGGCTCCGCCACTGGCTCCTGCTCCGGCGCCACAAGTTCCTCCGCTGGCGGCTCCGGCCCGGCGCCGCAAGGTTCCAGCGGCTCCGGCGCCTCCCGGAGCTCCGTTCCCAGCACCACCATGGGTCCTGTTCGTCCAACCTCCACCCTTGCCCGGGTTTCCGGACAATTTTGCTCTGGGTTGGGACCCTAATTGGGACATGGAGCCGAATCGGCGCCGTGTGGCGCTGTTGGACCATTTGTATTCCCCTGTCCCTCCCCGGCCACTTGTACCTTGGGCGGTGGAGGAGGGGGACGATTGGGAGGGATCTGAGGACCCTCATGCACGGCATTGCGAGTCTCAACTAGAGTGGGCCGAGGAGGCAGGTGGCCTTGACCTCTCTTCCGAATCTGGTTTTCTGTCTCCTCCTGCTGTCATGGAGGACGCCCCATATACTGTGGTGCTCTGTAGAGCATCTGAGGCCCTTGATCTGCCTACTGTCACCCTCCAAACCAACCTCACCGAAGTTCTAAAGCCAGTGGCAAGTTCTGTGGAACCTCTGTCCGTTCACTGAAGCGTTAACAGATGTTTTGATGGGCACCTCGTCTAGACCAGCCACAGGGGTTCCTGTGGATAAGAACGTGGCTATGCGTCATCGCCCGGCTCTGGGTGGCCCTGCCTTTTTAACGAACCATCCAACTCTGGAGAGCCTGGTTATCCAGGCCTCTACTTCCCAAAGCGCATTCCCTACTAACCCGCCGGATAAGGAATCAAAGAAGCTGGAGTAGTTTGTCAAGAAATTGTTTTCCTCTGCCAGCTTGGGGCTGCGGTCAGTCAACACCGCATGCCTCTTGGGCCGCTACTCATGCTGTGTGGGGCACGGTGGCGCAGACGCTGCCCCAGTGTCCGTAGGAGGTTCGGGCTGTACTGTTCCAAGCTGTTGTGGAGGGGAAGGACACCGCAAATACGGTATGGGCAGGACACTGCACACACTCTGGGCAGGGCGATATCCACAACAGTGGCCATACGTCACCATGCCTGGCTGCGGTCCACCGGGTTTTCAGGGGATGTTCAGAGTTCTCTCATGGACATGCCCTTTGATGGTACTTGCTTGTTTGGCGATAAGGCAGACAGTGCATTGGAGCGTTTAAAGGACTCTCGGGCTACGGCCAAGTCTTTGGGTCTCACCACCACACGTCTGGCCAGGTCTCCCTTTCGTTTCTTTTGTGGCCACGGAAGGGGTGCCCCTACAAGGTCTTTCAGTCAGAAGCCTGTGCAGAACCAACCTCCGCCGCTGCGGTGGCCAGCGTGGCGGCACAGAGGGCCAGCGTGGAGGCACAGAGGGCCAGCGTGCGGGTAAGTCTACCTCCGATCCCGCAGCATCTGCCTCAAAGCCTTCCTAGTCCGAGCTTTGGGGTGCACACAACGCTGGTGGGCGGCAAGATTCAACATCACTTTCCCCACTGGCGTTATGTCACTTCGGACAGGTGGATGCTGCAAATCATCCGAAGGGGCTACTCCCTCCCCTTCGAGTCTGCCCCTCCAGCCATGCCACCTCAGTTCCACAGCATGTCGGGGGATCACTTTGCGCTTCTCCAACAGGAAGTCACGACAAAAATCCACAGTTCTGTGCTCAAAATAGACTTGAAGATGGTAGAAGTAACTTAGTTCAAGTTGATGATTAATGCGACATGTTTCTCTCTAAAGTACCTGGATGCGTAACGCAAGACCAACAAAAGGTTCGTAGGGAGGGTGATGAGTCTGTTCCTTGTTTCGGGAGTAGGCGATGCGTCGCTCCTCAATGCTTGTGCAGAGTAGGGGATGCATCTTGTTCCTTACCGGAGAGAAGGTGATGTGTTAATTCTTGTACTGCGTTCTGGTTACGATGTGGCAAGATGGCGCCTCGATGCGACAATCTGATGCGATAAGATGGCACCCTTGATGCGATGACGTTAAGATGATGCGTGCAAGCCTGGCGGTCTTGCGGCGAACTCTAACTTTGGAGCCGCGACGGGCCCTGCGACACGCTTCTCCGGTGATGCGACGGCGACCTCTGCTTCTGCGACACGCTTCTTCTCGTTGAGTCGCGCTTCCAGCTCCTAGCGACACGCAGGCTTCTGCAGACTGAATTCCCAGCAAGGTAATTCAGAGGGGAGCTGGTGTTGAAGTCTTTTGTCCCTGAGACATCAGCAGGAGACTAGCACAAGTTCAAGCCCTTGGAGAAATATTCTGCAAGATGACGAGTTCTTTAAAAGTGGCTTCTCGTTTCCTTGGCAATGAAGACCCCTCTGCAGGCCAAACCAGCAACACAGCACACTGGCAGAGGGGCAGTCTAAACTCCTACTGCTTCCTTGGTTCTTCTCCTTGGCAAAGGTTTGTCTTGTTGTTCCAGAGGTGATCTAAAATCTTGGGCTCGGAGTCCCCATATTTATACTGCAAAATCTTTTGTCCTCTGAAGGCAGAGGGGCCTGTACCTAGTCCAAACCAGTTCTGTGCAGTCCTTGGGCCCTTTGTTTACAGGACTCCTTCTTTCCTTTGGCAGTGTGGGCCTGTAGTGTAGTTCCTATTTCCCTTATAGGCTCTGCGCATTGGAATAATATACACTAAAGTTTTTGCATAGGACTATGGTCAGTATGCCTGTATCGAGTACATTAAACTTAATTACTTGTGTACCAGCTAACTCAGAGGTCACTAAACTTCTCGAATAAAGAAGGGAGAATTTTTCGGACAATAGCATAAACACGACAACTTTGTTTCCCTTAGAATTGATACGTGTCTCAGAATCGTGGAAACCATAGATAACAGCTTGACTCAATCGTACATGCTTAGTTTCTTCAGAGTTACACAGAAATAGATGAGCGTTTCAATAAAAGGATGCATGGGCAGAGGCTATCCTTTCTTGTGCTGCTAGGATTAGTCCTAATCTACGTTCCATACTTGTAATGACGCTATCCCCCACTCCAGGGATTCGAGCAAACGGAACGTTGTTCGGCTCAATTATGCACGAGTATTTGAGTGGAAATTTTTTACGGAATGCTGCACCACTGCCTTTGCTTGAAGCATTGACAGCCAACAATATCTCACTGTTGATTTACGTTTTTGAACGAGTGATCGCAGCTACGGAAGCCGTTTGAACAGCTCCCTTTGCGGCTTCGTCAGCTAATGAATTCCCTGCAACGTGCACGCCATCACGTTGATGACTCAGCGTGTATCACGTGAGTGTTTTGTTCTCCGTTTCGCAACTGAACTACTTGTTCCCAAAGCTTTTAGGATTTATTGTGCCACCTTTTGGATCTTTGAAACCATTTTGAAGCCAATTCTGTAAATAATCATTATATGATTGAACACAGTAAAAGGAATCGCACACTAAGTGTGTGGAATTTGCGATCTGTATTTTCGTGCCAATTTCAATGCTTGTAGTTCAGCTCGCTGAGCTGTACATTCTCCTTGAGATTGTGTTTAAGTGACCATCGGTCGGAATTTTCCAGTGTGCATACAAACTTGAACGATTGCGCATGCTGCACTGTAAGCTTGCTTACTTTCCGTAACAGGTTGTGCTGATATGTCAGTATAAATTCATACTGGTCAAGAGGGAGAATCTCAATAGGGAGAGGACATTCGTGTTCGTATTGCAGGAATACTTGTGTTTTTAAATTGGGATCAAAAACGTATTCAACATCTGTTGCAGCTAGAGAATTAACCCATTGTAGCCATCTTGGATGTAAAGCTTTTGCATTTGGAATGCTCGCTTTTGTAACCGCTTCTAAGGCTGGTACCGTAGACACGACAATGCGTTTCCCCTGAGCTAGAGCGCTTTCTTTTGCAAAAGCGCTTTGAACTGCTTTCAGATTTTTTTCTGTCTAAGTGAATCGCATTTCCGCTTGTGTATACAAATGTGATTTGTATGCAATTGGTAATTTTTGACCTGCATTAAAAGTTATGTGAATCTGCGTTGAGCCGAAATTATTTCGATCACTGAATTGCATGTATTTACGCGTGTTTGTAAGAGATTTGTCCTAACATGAAAGCTTGTAGTGAACGCAGGATATCTGTGTGTTCCTGTGTCCAATTGTTTGTTTTTCAAATCAGGTTTGATTAATTCGTAGAGAGGTTTAACCCTTTCTGCGTATTTTAGAATGTAAGTTCTTCCAAAATTTAGGAAACCTAGAATCGACTAAGTTTTTCAGCGTTATTGGAGGTTGGAGCGGCGCACACCTTTCAAAAGTCAGCTGCCAGGCTTTTGCCTTCACTTGAAAGCTCATAGCCAAGAAAAGGATATTGAGATGGGAAATTCTTCTTTTTTTTTTTTTTTTTTTTTTTAATATGTAGCCCTCACATGCAAAGCCCAGTATAATGGAGTTTGTGAGAAAGTGCAATCTTTCTTGCATGGTATGCTCCCACTTTTTGCTGAATTGCTGATGTACTTTGACTGAGTGTGCCCTGGGCTCCTGCCAATCAGGTACCTAAGGCCTATATTCCTTCCCTAAATCTGTGCTGAAACCTAAAGCCAATTGGCATCTCTGGCCACATGTCAGACCCTGGTAAATGGTACACTAGGTACCCAGGGCCTTGTGAACAGGGAAGGCCCCCTAGGGCTGCAGCACTTATTGTGCCACTCTTTGAGACCCTGACACACTGCCCTTGCAGGCTGAGTGTCTGGGTGCAGAACAAAATAGTCGACATGTGTGCCATGCCCACAACACACTCCGCTGGCATACATCAGCCACCCCTCTAGCTGGGTGCCCTATGCCAGTGGTGTGGGTACAGGGTCATGACCCCCTGTGCCCCTACAGTACCCAGGTCCATTCCTGGGCACTAAGTGCAGTGCTGCCATCTAAGAGTATATGGTACTGGGAGATCGTCGACACGAACTCCACAGCACCATGATGGCTACACTGAAGACTGAGAAGTTTGGTATCAAACTTTTCAGCACATTAAACCTGCACTGATGCGAGTGTGGGATTTAATGTACAATGCACGACAGAGCGCATATTAGAGATGCCCCCTGAACCTGACCTACTATCCACTTCTTGTCTGTGGGGCTGCCTAGTCTGCCACACAGCAGACATGTTGCTGGACCCCTGGGTAGAGCACCATCCGCTCTCCCGGGCCTACAACAATGCACATCCTGGGCGAGGTGCTAGGTCTCCTCCCCCAGGATGGGCAGGGGAATCTCCAAAGGCATGCCGCCTTTGTGAGCTTCTCCAGGCCACTTGCTGTACTCAGCAACTGGCCCCTACCGGTTCTGACCCCCCTCTAAAGGGAAGACTGGCAGGAAACCCCAAGGAAGGAAAGGGGGTGTGCCAGCCTCTGCCAACCCCACCTCTCAGGTGGGGAAGGCGAGATGAAGCACATCTCCGGGCTGTCGCCATCTTGAAGATGGGAAGCCCTGACCAATCATGACTAGGCTACTGCCCCCCTCCCACAGGAGAGTGGCGGGATAGGGAGTGTACCCACCCCAGGGCAGGTACCCAGTGGTCCATGCCCTTTACTTACCTGTAATGCCACTAAATTAAGTATTTAGGGGCACCCTGAACCTACCTTCCTCAGATCCAGATTCCGAAACGGCAAAGAAGATCAAGAGCCATGCAGCTGCTAACAAGAGGAAGATGCCAACTGCTTTGGCCCCAGCCCTGCCGGCCTGTAGACACTCGAACCTGCTCCTGCTAAACCCCAGTATCTCCGGTGGCCAGCAACCTGACAAACCCCGGAGTACCTGGCTATCTTGTGACTCTAAGCAACTGGGACTCCCAAGAGCAGTGGTACTGCTCAAAGCAAGTAACTGACCCCTGGCATCATCCAGGAACCGCAAACTCTGCACACACTGCACCCGCCAAGCCTGGCCTGTGCTCGAGTGGACAAAGACCCAGAGGTCGTCCCCCCGGCGACTGTGACCCTGAATCCAGCACCCAAGGACCCACCGAGACGCTCCTGCTTCCTCAGAATCAGTAACCCCTCCAACCACGACCAGCAGAGGGTAAGATTTCCCAACTCCAAAAGGCACCCCTGCACCCTACGGCCCCCTGTGCCCAACTCCTGGGGTCCTACCTATCCTCCCAACTACCCAACTTACATCTCGAAGTGGTGGTCACACCTGAAGAATCTTTGTCCCCGAGCTTGCAGCCTTTGTTCGTTTTTTAGCTTCATTGCAATCCATTGAGCGCCAGATGGCTCAAAAGCACCCTGCACCCAGCCGTCTGAGTGCCCCTGGCAGTGCAATCTCTACTCTACTTCCCCATTTGCCCTGAGCAAGTGACCAGGAGCCCAGTTCCCACAGCTGCGTGGTCTATTAGCCAGCAGTCACCAACCAAGGGCCCCCTGCCTCCTATAGGATAACATTGGGCCTAACTCACTCTGCACCCGGCTGCCCCTGTGCTGCTGAGGGTGTAACAACTGTACTTACCTGACCCTGGGAGACCCCTGAGTCTATGCTCAGAACCTTAACTCTGCCAGTCGAGTACTTACCCAAAAGCCGATAACTCTTGTTCGAGGCATATGAGCTGCAGATTACACACTTGTGCATATATCGCCATCTGGTGTTGGGCCCGGATGTTTGCAGTTTGTTATTCCTCTTGGAAAGTCTTTGGAATTCACGAGGTCGGTGACTCCTCCTCTGGATCATATTACGCATGGGCTTCGGCTCCATCCTCAGATTGTTTTTTTCCGCCATCGGGCTCGGATGTGATCTTCGCGCTCCGGTTCCGAACAGCTTCCAGTTCGACGATCGACGCTCAATCCTCACCTTAAACCGCAGTATTGTTTCGATCGCGACCTCACCCACTCGACGCGCCTTCTCATCTGCACGGACCTTCAGTTCCAGTCGTCGTCGACGGCGGCCTTCGGGACGCTCCAAGCTTCGGTCCTGGCTAATGGAAAGGACTCCATTTAAAAAGTGCCCTCGAGGTGTGGATCCAAATTCCCCCACACCGATCTCCACGAGGTATGCAATCTCTGCCTCTCCCCTGAACACGAGGCCCGCGACTGTCCGGCGTGTAAGTCCTTCCGGTCCAAAAGACTATTCGGGACCGAAGAGCCAGAAGAACTATGGCGCACTCCTCGACGACTATTCCGGATGACATCTTCGGAGAAGGCATCGACGCTCCAGAGCAGTACACCGAAGAGGGCCTAGTCAGCGCTTCCTAGGCCGACGGCTCAGATGTGGAGGACATCACCCCAGCGCAGAGGGTCGTGAGTACTGATCCACTCTCCCCCCCCCCCCCCCCCCCCTCCCCCACACCCCACCGAAAAAGGCTCCGGCCACACCTTCGCCTCCGGGCCTAGGCAAGGCCAAGGACACTGCTTCCAACACCCACCTTCGGGCCCGGTGAAGAAGCCAAGCAAGCCTTCCGGCGGCTCGGGCTCGAGCCAGCCTACTCCCGGTACCGATAAAAACGCTTCGGCGCCGAAAAAGAAGCCGACCCCCATATCGACACCGAGCTCCGCACCGAAGCACTCTGGGTCGAAACCCAGCTCTTCGGCACAGACACCACCTTCAGTGCCGACCAAAGCACACAAGGGCACCGACACTTCGAGGCCGAAATCCATCTCGGTGCCGACCAAGTGTCTGGAGGTTCCCAAACCAAGTTCCAAACAACGAACCGGCACGGAAAAGCCTAAAAAGCCAACGGCCCAGATTCCTTCGGCACCGACTGACAGACCAGCCTCACCGGACTTACTTACACCGGATCCCTTGCAGAAAACACTCCCCAAGGATCCAAAAACTGGACATTTGACACTTTCTTCCAAAAAGAAATTTGGAGAAGCCTACTCCTCCTCCGCCTCCAAAGAGGAAGGACTCTGCTACCTCCCGTTCAGAATACCTTCCCCACCTCCTCCACCTCCACCCCCTCCGCCTTCTCCACCCCATCCTCATCGTTCTCTAACCCCTTCTCCACAAGATGATGATCACGGGGACCCATATGAAAACATACCCACAGGAGACCCCACTCCAAAAGGATCCCCAGACCCACTGGACGACTACAATATACCTGATATCCCCAACGTCCCACAAGATGACCTTTACCCCTCCAGGCCATCTCCACCAGAAGACTCATTGGGGTTCCACCACCTACTGCAAAGGGCGGCACACTACCACGGGGTAGACTTACATACCGACCCCGTGGAGGAAGATTTCCTCCTCAACACGTTCGACACCACACATAGGTCTACCTCCATATTACCTATGCTTAAAGGAGTGGTAAATCATGCGACAGAGGTTTTTAAGGACCCAGTTAGAGCCAGGGTCATTAACCCGCGCATCGAGAAAAAACAAAGCTGCCCCACAGATCCCTCCTACATCAGAGGGCCAGCGCCACTTGACTCTCTAGTTGTATCCACTGCACGTAAAAGGGCAAATTCCCAGGCGTCAGGCGAAGCACCACCACCTGACCGAGTCAAAGCTACTGGATGCATCAGGGAAACGCACTGCGTCACAAGCAGCCAATATGTGGCGTATCGCCAATACTCAAGCCCTATTGGCCAGATATGACAGGGCACATTATGACGAGTTAGAGAGCATAATGCACCACCTCCCTGAGAAATGTAAAGCTAGGGCCAACGAACTAATTCAAGAGGGTAAGACTATCACTAACACCTCTATACGCTGTGCCCTAGATGCAGCAGACACAGCTTCCAGGGCCATCAATACAAGCGTCCTCCTGCGTCGCCATGCTTGGCTGAGAATATCAGGGTTTAAACCGGAGGTACAAGCCTCCATCCTTAACCATCCCTTTGACCAGGAACATCTATGTGGCCCAAAGGTAGGTGAGGCCCTAAAAAATGACAAACGATACGGATACGGCGAAGTCCATGGGAGCCTTACAGTCGCATCCTCCTAGACGCTCCTTTCGCCGCTCTTCCTTTCGCAGTACATCTAGAGGCTATTCCTCAGATACCGCGTCCACTTCCTACAAATCCCCCACTCAGTCCACCTTCACAAGGGGTTATCAAAGAGGCAGCTATAGGGGTAACAAAGGCAGAGGCAAAACGAACAACGCACGGTCTACCACAACGCCTAACCAATGACTCTCCCCCCCCAACCCCCCCCCCACCCCTCTTCCCCCCCACACCCCTCTTCCCCCCCCACCCCTCTCCCCCCCCCCCTTCCCCCCCCCCCCTCTTCCCCCCCCCCCCCCTCTTCCCCCCCACACCCCTCTTCCCCCCCCACCCCTCTCCCCCCCCCCCCCCCCCCCCCCCCCAGACCATTCCACTCCGGTCTGAGGCAGACTTCAACATTTCCTTCCCGTCTGGGCTACCATCACCTCAGACAAATGGGTGACACAAATAGTTCAATCAGGCTACTGCCTAGAACGAATATCTACCCCCCCCAAACATTCCACCCGGGCAGCGCCCAATGTCACAAGAACATTTAATACTCCTAAAGCAGGAGGTAGTCTCCCTCCTACAAAAGCAGGCAATAGAACCCGTTCCTACGAACCAACAAAACATGGGAGTCTACTTCCTATATTATCTCGAACCAAAAAGGGACGAGACTCTGCGGCCCATCCTAGATCTCCAGCCCCTAAACATGTACATCCACTCTGACCATTTTCATATGGTAACGCTTCAGCAGGTACTTCCGGTCCTCTCCCAAAACTACTTTTTGACTACCCTAGATCTAAAAGACTTGTATTTTCACATTCCGGTGCACAAAGCTCACCGCAAGTACCTCAGATTTGTAGTGGACGGACAACACTTCCAATTCAAGGTGCTCCCATTCGGAGTCACAACAGCGCCAAGAGTTTACACCAAGTTCCTAGCAGTGGTAGCAGCACATTTACGAAAACAACACATCCATGTCTTCCCATACTTAGACGACTGGCTAATAAAAGCTGGGTCGTACAATGGGTGTTTAACACACATCTACCACCATTCAATTACTCCACCAGCTGGGCTTCACAGTAAACCACCAGAAGTCCCATCTCCAACCATCCCACATAAAACAATACCTCGGTGCCACAATAGACACCTCAAGAGCACTAGCCTACCCCAATCCGGCCAGGATTGCAAGCATTCAAGCTCTACGCGCAAAATTCGCACTGCAACACTCCCTTCCAGCTTGAGTGTTTATGCAACTAATAGGGATGATGGCCTCTTGCATTTTCATAGTGCCTCACGCAAGACTCCAGATGCGTCCTCTCCAAGACTGTTTAGCACGCCAATGGAACCAGGCCCAGGGTCAATTAACAGATCTGGTGTTGGTAGACGGTCGCACTCATCGCTCTCTGCAGTGGTGTAACACCACAAACCTTTCCAAAGGTTGACCGTTCCTGGACCCGGTTCCTCAAATAGTACTGACAACGGACGCATCGCTCTCCGGCTGGGGAGCTCATCTACAACTCACCACACAGGGCAAGTGGACACCTCAACAAAAGTTACTCCATATCCACCATCTGGAGTTACTAGCAATCTTTTTAGCCCTAAAATCTTTTCAAACTCAAATTTCAGGCAAGACAGTCCTGAAACGGACAGTCAACATGACAGCCATGTGTTATATCCAAAAACAAGGTGGCATACACTCCACAGCTCTCACCTAGCACAGAGCATATGGAGATGGGCGATACCCCAGAAAATCTTTCTCCTAGCTCAGCATGTCCCAGGAGTCCAACACACAGTGGCAGATCTGCTCAGCAGACAGACACAACAGATCCACGAGTGGGAGCTTCACCCACAAGTTCTTCACCCATACTTTCAAATGTGGGGGCATCCACAGATAGACCTTTTCGCCACCCACAAACGCCAAATGCCCAAGCTTCGCCGCCAGATACCCACACCCATCGTCCAAAGGAAATGCGATATGGATTAACTGGTCAGGCAAATTTGCGTATGCTTTTTTGCCTCTCCCACTCATTCCACTAGTGGTGCGCAAACTACAACAACACTCCCTCACACTAATCCTAGTAGCTCCAATGTGGGCCAGACAACCGTGGTATACCACATTGCTGGAACTATCTGTAGTGCCGCACCAAAAACTACACCTCTCTCCACACCTCTTAACCCAGAACCATGGAGAGATCAAACACCCGGACCCAGCGCAGCTCAACCTTGCGATCTGGCTCCTGAAATCTTAGAATTCGGGTACCTAAATCTTCCCCCGGACTGTATGAACGTCATCAGAGAAGCTAGAAGCCCTACCACTGGAGCGTGCTACGCCGCCAAGTGGAAATGTTTTGTTGTTTATTGCCATAACACCATCAATCCACTGGACGTGTCCACTCAACACATAATAGGCTACTTACTCCACCTGCAAAGGTGTAATCTAGCCTATACATCCATTAGACTACACCTCGCAGCTATTGCAGCTTACCTACAAAACAGGCAACATCTCTCACTGTTTCGAGTACCTGCCATTAAAGCCTTCATGGAAAGCCTTAAAAGAATAATTCCCCCCCAGAGTGCCACCCTCACCTGTGTGGATCTTAAATATCGTTCTCACAAGGCTAATGGGGCCTCCCTTCGAACCTCTCCATAAATGCGAACTACAGTTCGTAACATGGAAAACCGCTTTTCTTGTAGCCATCACTTCCCTTAGAAGGGTCAGTGAGATACAAGCACTTACTATTCAAGAACCCGTTCTTCAAATGCACCATAACAAGGTTGTTCTCTGTACCAACCCAAAATTCCTCCCTAAAGTCATTTCTCCCTTTCACCTAAACCAAACAGTAGAACTACCAGTATTTTTCTTGCAACCACAGTACGTTGCAGAAAGGGCTCTTCACACACTGGATGTGAAACGAGCCTTACTCTACTACATTCAGAGAACACAACCTTTCCGTAAGACCAAACCACTGTTTTTCTTTGTCCACCACACAAGGGTAACCCCATTTCAAAATCATAGATGGCTAGGTGGATTGTAAAATGCATTCAAATCTACTACCATAAAGCAAAGAGAACTCTATCCATTCCCCCGAAAGCCCATTCTACACGACAAATAGGGGCTTCCATGGCATTCTTAGGGAACATCCCATTAGATATCTGCAAAGCAGCTAAATGGTCAACACCGCACACTTTCACCAAACACTATTGTGTAGATGTGCAAACTAAGCAACAAGCTAGTGTGGGCCAGGCTGTTCTCAAAACATTATTTCAAACCACTGCAACATATACGGGTGGTCGCCGCTAACGGTGGGTACTGCTATATAATCTCTGCACAAGTGTGTAATCTGCAGCTCATATGCCTCAACGGAATATGCTACTTACCAGTATGCATCGGTTCTTGGCATGTAGAGCTGCAGACCTACACACGCCCACCCGCCTCCCTGGCTACCTTTATCTGTTCCAGTTTATCTTATTTAGATAGCACACACATGGGCATCTTCACTGTTACTACTACGCTCCAGCTTTCCCTGCTGGCGAAAAACAATCTGAGGATGGAGCCGAAGCCCATGCGCAATACGATCCAGAGGAGGAGTCACCGACCTCGTGACTTCCAAAGACTTTCCAAGAGGACAAACATACTGCAAACATCCGGGCCCAACACCAAATGGCGATCTATGCTCAAGTGTGTAGATCTGCAGCTCTACATGCCAAAAACAGATGCATACTGGTAAGTAGCATATTCCTTCTTCCATATGGTAACATTGACTGGTTTTACTTGGAAATTCTACTAACTGTGGAGTTTTTAAACTTTAAAATATTCACCTAAAATCAACCGAGTGACAAACACTCAACTGCTATCAGGAGAGATCCCAGTGCTGAATCTTGGGGCCCAGCACTGACCCTGAAAAGTAATTACAACCATACTTGCCGCTAACCCAATTTTGTTCCATAGGAAACCATTGATTATTTTTCTGTGAAATTTCTATTAAGTATCGATTTTTGCAAACTACAACTATTCTTTAAAAATCGCACCAACTGTGAAAACGTAATTACTTACCTGTTTTAGATAATGTCCCCGTGCTGAACCTAGGAGCCCAGTACTGGATTACTAAAGTATCGAGAACATACTTTACCTATAATATGAATTTCCTTTCATAGGATAACATTGCCTGGTTTTTGCTGAAAAAGTTTCTAAGTGTCAATTTTGCAAACTTACAAATATTCGTTAAAAATAGTCTCTATAACCAAAACACATTCTTTCAACTGTTTACAGGTGATGCACCAGTGTTGGATCCAGGATCCAACACTGAGTTAGAAAAAGTAATAACCACCCCACTTACCTGCTAAGTGTATTTCCTCCCATAGGATAACTTTGGTGATTCTATGAGAGTTTCAATGTGTCAACTTTTAAAATACCAAAATAATGCTTAAAAATCACTACTGTAACGAACGCTTTTGCTCGATTTGTTTACGGGAAATGTCCCAGGACTGAATCCAGGATCTGGTCCTGTGGTTAGAAAAGTAATCCTTAAAGTAACTAATTGCATTTAACTAGAAATTCCCATTGAGCTCAGTGTATTATTGTTTGAAATTGTGTTGCCTATAGCAACCACTAACTTATTGTATTCAAAAGTCTATTGAAAAGTATTTATCTGAAGCATCTCAATGTGAGAAAGTATATTTTGATACCTATTGTTGGTTCTAAAATAAAACTACATATTTATATACAAAAATAATTGGCCTAGAGTTCAGTTCTTGAGTATGTGAGACCATTTGCTGACTGTGTACAGCACATGCTTTACACACTGTCCTCTGATACTGCCTTACTGCTCGACCAAGCTACCACTTTAGAGAGTAAGGTTATTTCTCCAGTATTGGGGTGTCTTTCATAGATTCACATGCTTGAATATTCCCCGTCGTCGGAGTGGGAGTCCCACGGTAAATAATATAGCAATATATACAGTCATAATATATATATATATATATATATACAAATACATAAGTAATCATATAAAACAGATATAAGTAAGTGATAAACATCAAGAATGTCCCTATATGAAATCTCCATAGAGATGCATGGAAAGAGAAAAAAGACATTCGCAGTCTATCTCTGTCATTATGTTAGTCCAAACTACGGCCAATCAGGCGCCAGCTCCTCTCTAGAACCTTCTCCTCAGAGCTCCTCACCTCAGATTTTCTACCGCATGTCGTGTGAAAGGGAGTCTCCCTGAGCTCTGCTCTGTTTTGTTCTATTCAACATGTCTTCAAGTAAGAAGTCTTTGTTTAGACATTGTTCTTCTTGTGGAAAGCTATGTTTATTCTCAGAAGATCCACACAGTAAGTGTATTTACTGTCTTTACCCAGACCATGAAGTGGCTAAATGTAAGTTCTGTAGAACTTTTTCTACAAAAACTTTGAAGGACAGGGAAGGCCGTCTCTTGTTGTGGCTACAGAGACTTAAGGATAAAGATGAAGTGGTTTCTGAGGTAGAAAGCCTTACTTCTGGCCATTCCCACACAGCCTCTAAGCGCAGTAGCATACAAGAATTACCTTCTCCTTTTCTGAAAAAGAAGAAAATGTCTTTGACTATGACATCTGCCACTTTTTCTGCCCTGTCTACTGCTTTGTCGCCCACGAGACATAGTTCTCAGGCTGCTGAGGCTTCCACTTCCCAGTTTTCAGGGAAAAAACTGGCTTCGTCGTCGACGAAGCTTCCGACGACGAAATCTGCAATTTCTTGCTAGTCGACGGTGACACGACGACAGCATCTACATCGTCGTCGACGCTTCCGTCGACTATGTTAATCAGTACCATCAAGACTGTATCCTCTATTTTACCTATTGCATCGACGACGAAGAAGGAAAAAATCTCGTCGACATTGACGTCGTCGTCGAAGGTTGAGAAATCGTCCTCGTCGACGAGTACGTCGTCGAGTGACCCGTCGACGAAGAAGACCTCGTCATCGTTTCTGTCGACGCCGGTGCCGTCGACGCCGGTGCCGTCGACGCCGGTGCCGTCGACGCCGGTGCCGTCGACGCAGGTGCCGTCGACGCAGGTGCCGTCGACGCAGGTGCCGTCGACAAGTCCATCTACAAGGATGTCCTCAGTACCTTCTATATCTCCGGTACCGTCGACGGCAATCTCTTCAGTGCAAATAAAGATTAAAAGGACGACTGCTACTCAGAGGTCCTTAACAGATCAGATTTCCTCCACGTCCACAGCACCTACTTCGTCGTTTGCCGCTGCTCCTTTGGTTCCATTGCCACCAAGTTCTCAACCTGATACGTTGGGTGAAGTTATATTGTTGGAGGATTCCCATCTTCCTTCTCCATTGTTTGCCACGGATTCTGATCCGGATTCAGAAGAAGGTTTACCTGAATCGTTTGGGACGGCCCGCAGTCCCTCAGATTTAATAATAAAGTGACAAGACGATAGTAGTGAGGATGAGGAACAATTTTATCAGCAAGAAGTTCCTACAGAAAGGCAAACTACGACGCTACCACTATCCCTCATAACAAATCTTCAACTCATGTTGGACGATTATAATAGACGTTTTCCGTTATCACCGCAAGAAGCTGTGGTCCCGCCTCTTCCAGTGGTGCCAACAACTATATCGGAACGGGTACCAGCCCCAATTCCATCTGTGGTAACACCTTCACTACCGCTGCAACATTCCTCCACTCGGGCAGTACCTTCTCAGGTCACTGGACAAGAGGAAGAAATTCCACAAGACAGGGAGGATGGTGAAATTCTCGATTATAGTGGTGATGATGACGATGATGGTATGACGGAGTGGGATGATTATCATGCTCAAACACCATCTCCCTCGGCAGTGATACCTGGTGACTCACCACCGGTGGATATCGCCAGTTTTCACCAGTTAATGGATAGGGCAGCACAGAGATTCAAATTGACTACGGAGCATAAGGAGGAGGATTGTTTTCTTTACGATTTCAAAAAACAGCCTTTTAAACAAACACATACAATCCCTATAATCGAATTTATTTGGGAGGAAGGCAAAAAGATTATGAAGACCCCAAATAGTCTTCCGGCACAGGTGCCCAGGTTGGAAAAGAAGTACAAATCGCCTTCGGGAGCACCAGCGTGTCTTACTGGTCAAGCAAAGGCAGATTCTGTGGTGACACAGGCCGAGCAACGTCGGGCTAGAAACCCTGCGTCAACGATCACGGCACCACCTGATCGTGATGGACGTCGTTTGGACGCCATAGGGCGGAAATTTTCTTCAATGGCTTCCACCACTGTAAGAGCGGCTAATGCTCTGGCCATTTTAGGCCGCTACGACCGTCAGGTATGGGCTGATATTTCAGCGTTAGTTGACCAACTGCCGGAACCATCGAAGAGTGAGGCCCTAAAGCTACTCCAGGAGGGTGATAGTACATCTGCGGAGATGATAGACTGTGCAGTTGATATCGCCTGTATGGGATTCCGTCAGCTTGCTGGGGCAGCGGTATTGCGCAGGCAAGGTTGGTTGCGCTCAACATCCTTTCGTCAGGAAGTACAGGCAAAAATATTGGACATGGCATATGATGGAGAGGCTTTGTTTGGAGATCATGTGGATGAAGCTCTCCAATCGATAAAGAAGGATACGGAAACTGCCCGCTCTCTGGGCACGTTACAATTTCGGAAACAGTTCTTTCGGGGTGCACGCGGACGCGGCACTGTAGGAGAGTAGGGTCTGCTTTCTATGTTCACCCCCACTTTTTGCTTTTGCTTTACTGGTTTTCGACTTAGATTTGGCTGTGGGCCTGCTAACCAGACCCACAGCCCTGCTGTTCTCTCTCTAAATTGATACTATGTACTTTAGGTGCATAACCCATTTGGATAGGATCACCTTATTGGCCCCTGTACCGTGTACCTTAGGTACCCAGGGCATAGGTGTATCCTAGGCCTACCAGGGGCTGCAGCATGTATTGTGCCACCCCTGGCCTGGCCTTCCATTATGACACAACTGGCTGATCACTCAGCTGGGGCAAGGTTGTGTAATCACTCCTTGCTTAGGTGTAGTATTCCTATACCTAACTTACATATAGACACATGTGCACCTATCAGCCACTCCTATGGCAGGCCTTAACAATCCTGGAGGCAGAGTGCTTGGTAACATGTGAGATGGTGCTCTAGCATGAGCTGAGCCTGTCTGCAGCTTTCGGAACCATGTCCTTATAGCTGTTCTATGATATAGCCTACCATATACTCTTAAAGTACCTTATAATCTTAAACGGTTATGGTAACTATGGTTTGGCTTTATCGAAACATGTCGTGTAAGGTGTCTAACACTGTGGAATAATACCCCCATCCCATTTCTGGGGATGAGGATATTATCCCTCCCTTCTAGAGGGAGAAGACCTGTTGTAACCTACTTACCCGGTTAAAGTTAACCAGAGCCCCAGCATCACAAAATGGATGCTGCTGCCACAGACACGAGTCTGACCTCCTGCTGCTGGGAGTGATCCCGGCAAGGGAGGCTTGGACAATAGGTTTCCTGCCTTGGGAGGTGCGAGCACCACCCCAGACAGGCCTTAGTGTATTGGGGCAGGGAGGGATGAAAAGAATGAGACATGCCTGGGGCACACAGTGTCCCGTGCATAGTCCAGTTCAAACCGGTGCTGGGGCACTCCAGCCCCAGTCCTGGCGCGAAACTGGACAAAGGGAAGGGGGTGTAACCACCCCCCTCCCAGGTCCCACCCATAAGGCGTGACCTAGCAGGTAACCCAGCCCCCCAGATTAGTATAAGAGTGGTAGCTGGGCCCCAGGAGATTAGATTATCCTGAACCTGCAACTTGAACAGAAACTCTGGACCTTCGACATTCGACGAAAGAAGAAGACTGAAGAATCTCCCTTGTGGCCAAGGAGTGGCTACCCTGTGCAAACAGGCACCATCAAGAGACTACCCTTTGCTTTGCTGAAGTTCTACGAGGGACCGACTGCAGAGCCCGACCAGAGCCTTGACTTCCAGACTTCTCCGACCCTGATCCACATCCACAGCCGAGCTGAGATCCGTGGAGGCGACGAGAGACGTGGGACCGGCTACCTGGGAAAAGTGGCTAGTATCTTTCAGCGCAGCTTCTGAGGCACCCTCGAAGTTGTGCATCGGGGATTGAGAAGCCCCAACCCCAAGCACCATCTGCACCGAAGATCAGCCCCCCACACTCCACGAGTCCTGCGTGGGGCCCTTCTGCATTTTCCTGCTTGCCGCGTCTGTCCGGTTGCTTGCCCGTTGGCTAGTGGCCTTTGTGACGACGCATCCAGAAATCTTCACCGCTGGTTTGGCTCCTCCAGACTGGCTCCCACTTCCTTGCAAAAGAAAAGCACCCCAGACCTTCCTGGTCTGCACCAGAAGCAAGTCCTCCGTTCTTCGTGGGTTCCGCTTGCCAAGGCTTGGTGAGTCCTAGTCCAACTTCGACGCCGCCGACAGCAAGAGCCTTCGTGGGACAGCTCGCTTCCTGGTCCTGGTCGTCCTCTACGTTCCCTGGTCCTCGTGGCTGCAGCGACAAGCTTCACCTTCACCTGCAATCTTCACGACATCGCCTGGTTCCTTCCTGGTTCCACGTGGTCACTGGCTAGTGACCTTGACTCTGTCCCTTCTGCTTGCAGGTCTCCTCTCTTCTTGATCCCAGCCTTGGGATCCACCGGACACTCTTCACTGACTGCCTGTCAGCATCTTTCCTTCAGGCATCCATAGAAGTCCACGACGAAACCTGACGCAAGTTCACACCTATGCACCTGCAGCCTGTGGGCTAGGTAACTTGGTGGGTACTTCGGTGCTCACAAGGGTAGTGACTATCCTAGGGTCTAGTTTCCGAGTCTCGACTCTCTAGCTGCTTCAGAAGTGTCCTTAAACTGTTAATTTCTAACTGCTAGTAATTCTATCGACTTTTACGCATTACGCGTGAGTGTTTCCACTCTGCACCTGAATCCCGTGGGCCTCCCACTTCCTAACTGTTGCTAGTGTAGTGTAGCCCCAGCGATTCCCTAGGCCTATCATATTTCCGTGACAGTGGTCCTTATACCACTTCTTTACTATATGGTTTGCGTGGCCCCTAGGGCCTAACTGTATTACTTACCTGTGTGACTTAATGTATGCTTAAATAAGACTGTGTTGTACTTACCTCTAGTCTCATAGAGTGCTGAGGGTTTGACTAGAATAAATACACTTTATTTTATATATATATCTGTTGTGGTGTCCTTTCATTTGGTATTCAAGGGATTATACATGGTATCACAGCTGGCTTCACATGCCATTCAGAGTTTAGCCTAAGACTGCTCTTGTCCATGCTACCACTAGGATAGCTGGTCTATAAGGTTGACTTTACAACCAATCACCATAAGGGTTGTTTGGACTGATATAAGGTGTACACTAGAACTAGTGACATCATACATCAGGCCAACTTCTCACAGACTGAGTGTGTACAATAAAATGCTTTACACTGTCCTCTGATGCTGCCTTACTGGTCGACCAAGCTACCACTTTGGAGAGTAAGGTTATATTTAACTTTAGCCTCTGCCAAAGCTCTGGGGATTATGGACTCTGTATACACTGTACCTATTTGGGAACAGTATATACAGAGCCACTTTCTCACAGCAGACATTACCAATTCCGGGTCATGCCTTTCGGGCTCAAGTCAGCCCCACCCATCTTTACCAAATGCCTTTCGCCAGTGGCTGCATTTCTCAGGCAACAGTATCACCAAATCTTTCCATATCTCGACGACTGGCTTGTCAAAGCACCCTCTCTCGACAACGCGAGATGGTCTTCCAAAGCCTGTCTACGGCTTTTCAGAAGATTGGGTCTTACCCTCAATCTGGAAAAGTAAGTTTTACAGCCTTCTCAGCGGATAACATTTCTGGGAGTTGTCCTAGATATGTTCCTGAAAACAGCTTATCCATCGCAGGAGCGGCAACAAATACTCCTACGATTTGGCAGAACGCGTGCAGTCTTTCAGTGCGCCTCTACAAATCCCTCCTCTGAATGATGTCTTCCTGTATCCTCCTGGTTCCATACTGTCGTCTCTGCATGCGTCCTGTTCAAGAGGCTCTCTCCGCACAATGGATTCAAGTCAGCGGATCCTTCGACACCATACAGGTGACTCCTCAGATGGTAGTCGCTCTCAACTGGTGGATTCAGCCACACAATCTGTCCCGAGGCCTATCCTTCCTGACTCAAGCATCTCCTCAGGTTATAACCACGGATGCGTCTCTAGAAGGTTGGGGAGCCTTCCTGCAGGAGCTGCGGATCAACGGGAAGTGGTCGCCTCCCGAGCGGAGACTACTCATAAGCCTCCTAGAACTCAGAGCCGTCTACCTAGCCCTTCTGGCGTGCCTTCCCAGAATAAAAGGTGCACAAGTACTTGTCCGGACGGACAATACTACAACAATGCACTACCTGAAGAAGCAGAGAGGGACTTGTTCGCTCTCACTCGCTCAAGAATCGCAAAAAATCTGGAACTGGTCTCTTCGGAACAAACTTTCTCTTCAAGCAGAGTATGTTCCAGGAAAAGATAATGCGTTGGCAGATTAATTGACCAGAATGCAGACCACCTGCCACGAGTGGGAGTTAAACCAACACACTCTAGACAGCATCTTCTCTCTGTGGGGTGAAGCCCCGTTGGATCTCTTCGCCCCGCGGCAAAACGCCAACACTTCACAAGCTGGCATCCCCAACAGGGATCTCTGGGGAATGCATTTTCAATAGCATGGTTCGGTGTATTCGCCTACGCCTTTCCGACAATTCCACTGATCCCCAGGATCCTCAGGAAGATGAAGGCAGAACCTTGCACGCTGATTCTAATAGCCCCAGCATGGCCTCGCCAACATTGGTTCAAGGAGCTTCATCTCCTCTCCCTGCAAACACCAATTCCATTGCCGCGGTTTCCATCCCTCCTCACAATGAACCAGGGACAAGTCCAGCATCCGGACCCAGTAGCTCTCCAATTATAGGCCTGGCTCCCGAATTCCACGAGTTTCAAGATTTGAATATTCCTCCGGAATGCAGGGCTGTCCTATCCCGCGTGTTATATCCTGCTTATGCTGATGCAATGCCAGTCTACCACCAGTGGAATGTTCCTGTGATGATGCTGTCAGAATGTTGGGAATCTGCATTGAGTTATGACAGTTGACTGGGCTGAGCTGCCTGCTGGCTGCTCCTGGTGGGGTCTCCCTCTGGACCTGAACAGATCCTCATCTGGTCCTCTTTTGATCTACCTCTGATCTTGTACCAACTTCCAATAAACCTACATAAATCATCACAACTGAGTGGACCTGATCACTACACCGCGCTCGAGCAGATAGCACAAACAGGACTTATTCCTTTAAATGGAAGAGATTCTGTATCTGGTGCAGGTCGGCTAAGGTGCATCCTTTCACGTCTTCTCCAGAAGAGATATTACCATATCTCCTTCATTTGGCTACTTCGGGCCTTACCCACGCTTCCATCAAAGTTCACCTGGCAGCAATATCCAGTTTCAGGAGATCTTATACTGGGCCTTCTCTCTGGTCAAACAGATTAACAGAACAGTTTCTCAAAGGTCTGTTTTGGACTTTCCCTCTTGTAAAGTCGCTGCCTCCAACATGGCAACTAAACACAGTACTTGCTCAGCTGATAAAGCACCCCTTTGAGCCGATACACACAGCTGACCTCAAGTTCTTATCTTGGAAGACTGCGCTCCTTTTAGCCCTTGCATTTGCAAGGCGAGTTAGTGACCTTCACGCTTTCACGATACAAGATCCCTTTCTACAATTAAAAAAAGACAGGGTAATTTTTTGGACTAATCCAAAATTTATTCCGAAAGTACCATTGGATTTCCACCTAAATGAGCCTATTGTCTTAAAAACTTTCTTTCCAAATCCTCAAACAGCAGCAGAAAGAGTTCTACATTCTCTGGATTGAAAACGCTGCCTTAAATCCAACCTTGACAGAACAAAACCTTCCGCGAATTTAACCAACTTTTTGTGGCTTACAGCTTACCCAGGAAGGGTTCCCCTCTCACAAAGCAAAGCATTTCCAGATGGATCTCTGGTGCTATTGTCTTTTGTCACCAGCAGGCTGGTCAGCCTTTACAATAATGGATACGTGCCCATTCCACTAGGGCAGTCTCTACTCCTACGGCACTGTTTGCAGGCGTGCCCATCACGGAGATTTGCAGAGCGGCAACATGGAAGACGCCACATACATTTAGCCATCATTACTGTTTGGATACAGAACTCACGAAGGATGCTGCAGTGGGAAGTGTAAGGTGATTTTTTTTTTTTTGAAACATTTTGCAATTTCTTCAGTATATCTAACATCGTCATAGAACAGGAGTAAATAGCCAGTTGCACAAAAAGAAAGGTATCCTATACATTTTGCATGGAAAGACAATTTGACGGTCTGTTCGAAAAGGACTTGTACATAAAATATAAAAGTAAATTACTATCCTATTCAATATCTGCCTCACACTCGTCGTAGCAGCAACGCATCTCATTATGACAATCCCAACCATATGCAGCCATGCCTCTCCACAGGCAAACAATGGCCCGATTAAATAATTGGTACAGTGTAAGCAAGAGGGTCAGCAAGCATATCTTCACATTCTACCCAATACCTGCAGGAACGATACCTCGTTGTTGCTGTGTGTTAGGAGCAGCCTGTTGTGCATTTAGGTAGTTCCTCAATGGAGCCCATATATCTTTGGGACGGGATGCCAAAGGGGTTGTGGCAACATATAACTCACTGTTCATGGAATAAGAGGCAAGACTGTCAACCACCCTTTCACGGTTGGAGCTTTCTTTCCACCCCAATGTATGGCCACTTCTCTTTTAGCTAACAATAAGCTGATTGCAACAAACCTACAGATCTTAGGAGGAAATTGTGCCACATAACCTAATAAAGCAATTTCAGGTAGGGGTATCGTGTACATTCATCATTTTACTTATGATGATGTGCACTAGCACCCAAAATGCGGAGATGCGTGTACAGGTCCATGCCAAATGGGCAAAGTCTGCACCAGGGGCGTTACATTTCGGGCAGTGATGGGATCTAGATGGGTCGATTCTGTGTACTCTAGCTAGAGTCATGTATGTACTACGTAGAAATTTGAAATGAATTAATTTATGGCGACTGTTGATGGAGACCGTTTTAGTGACTGAGCAGCAAAAAGACCATTGCTTATCCAAGATTGGGAATCCTAGATCTTCTTCCCATGCATGTCGTATTTTATCATCGGTGACTGGGATAAGATCTTCACATGCTCTATAAAGTTTGGATATCAAGTGAATTCCCCTATTACTTTCTATTACCATGGTTAGTGGAGAAAATGATGGAGGTTCTAACGGGAAAGTGGGGGCAATAGTGCACAATGCAGAATGTATTCTCATCGGAACAAATCTATCCATGAATGTTGGTTCAGGAAATCTGGATTCGTCACTTGGATCAAAAACATGGCAGTCAGGAAATAGATCACCAATTTTTGTAATATTGAACTTGGCACATGTGCGTTGTATTAATACTTCTCTTGTAATAGGTAGCCATCTAGCATTTGGGAGAGGCAGCACAGAGGAATAAAGCGTAGATGTGCCGGTGATGCGAAATAGCTTTTCCCAAGCCCAGCTTGTCGTAGAGACGGGTTGGATATCCTTGGGAAGTGTAAAGTGATTAACCTGAATGTTACCAGCTTGAATCTTTGTGCTTTGTGATTGAGTGGTGTCCTACTCGCTGCCTGCTGTCACTCCACTAAACCAACTCCTACCTGCTGCTGGTCACTCTTTAAGGCGGTGTGACAAGGAGAATGTTTATAAGCTAAGGCACTCCAAGACTTTGTGCCTGATAAAAGTTTACCTCTTGGAGTTATTAGAATTTGTCTTTTGGTTCTGAATTCTTTGTTGAAATTGCATGTCGTGACTTTTTTTGAGAAAACTGTTTCCATTGAGACCTTCATTTGCTCTTATCACTTCTGCTGATTTTTCCATTTGAGCGTATGCACAGTTGCTCTGAGAGGCCTTACACTGAAAGAGGTCTTATTACTCTTATCTCCAGCGAGTTGATTGTTGTCCTTTTCTGTTCATCTTCAGTTTGCTTGGTTCTTCAGGCGCCATTGAGAACCAGCATCCTTTTTGCTTAACGAGTTTTCGTGTTCTATATTGTCCAACTATTACCGGCAGATGTTTACCTGTCCTCTTAACCCTCCGAAGAGGAGAGACTGCATTGCTTGGATTTGCGGTATACTCTGAGTTTTTGCATTGACAGAACTTGGGTCCTTTCTGTTGCCTTTCAGCGGTTCACTGGCGTTGCATGTACCGATAAGGGCAAATTGATCCAGAAGAGGAAGGTTTCTCACTGGTTTGGCGTCTGCCTTACTTTATGCTATGACTTATTAAAAAAAGGAGCTAGTTGCAGGCATTAGGACACTTCATCAGGTTGAAGGCTTCTTTGACAGTGTCAAAAGTCAATTCTGTGCTGGACATCTGTCGGGCTGCAGCATGAATTTTGGTCCACACAACCACTAGGCAGTACAATCTTGATTTTCAAGCCTGCAGTGATGGTCCTTATGCCAGGGCCATGCTTCGAGGCTTATCAGTGTAACTATGTCTTCAGATCCACACACTTGGCGTACTGCTTGCATATTGATTCACAAGGTGAGGAATCTGAGGGTGAAGTAGTCCTCCGAAATAAAGGTTTGTTAGTTTTCAATACAAATCCATCTGGTGGATATTATAGCTACCTGCATTATTCCAATTACTTAAGTATCCCCAGTCTGAGAAATGGTCTTTAATTCTTATTAGAACATTGGAATGTTGGAAGCTCCATTGAAAACAATGGAGTAGCTCCGGGCTTATATTGGCTTGTATAAGCCCAGAGCTCCAACATTCCAATGTTTCTTTGTTCACAGCTCTGGCTGTGAACAAAGGCTTCAGGGAGTCTGAGGGATTTGAATCCCCTTGCGCTCCCTGAAGGCTTTGTTTTATTTGTTAGAACATTCTGCCCTCTAGTGGCAGACTGTTCTAATATCCTTATAGCCCTTCGTAGCAGGGCTATACTGGCTATTAAAGTCCCACTGCTTTGTTAAAGTCCCTCGCCTTCGGCTCGGGCCTTTAACACTGCAGTGGGCCTTTAATAGCCTATTAAGTTCCATATAACTCTATTTTTCTATACTGCCACCATTGCTAAATCATGGTCTAATTTGTCCATGAATGCATGCACAAAAGGACCATAATTGATTTTGGTACATGGAGTGATGTCTTGTGTGGCTCTCAGAACTGTAGGTTCCAAAGCCGTAGCTGGAACCATGAGTCAATTGTTGGCGCTGGAGAGCTATTGAATGTTTCCTGGGCCAGTCTCACATCTGTGAGATGTGAGTGAATTAATCTGTGTAGATACAGTAACTACTAGAAAGAAAGTTATAGAAAGAATGTAGCATCTTAATTAGTGTTGTAGAAAATGTGGTGCTTTTTAAATGACTTAGTTGAATTATAAATGGGAACATATGTTTTGTATTCCTCAAGTCTAATTTAAATTTGTTTTTAACTGGTTGTTTAATCTTTTTTAGGTGGGAAACGCTTGACAGTTTTATGCAGCATGATGTACAAGAGTTATGTAGAGTGGTAAGTGATGGCTTTTAAAATTATTTTAGTATTGTGGCCTCACAAATGATTTTGTGCATACATAAATTGAAATCCATCTTTTCCAGCATTGGATTCCTGTTGATAAATAGGATGTAATTCTTTGCAGCTGGTGTTTAAGGTAAACTTAAATAAGATACCACTCCGGGGTTAACTGTAATTATGTTTAAAGACGGTACAGTAAGTACGGAACTGTATTAGTGTAACTGGTTCTTGGAAAAACTGTAGTGTGCACTGCAGATTCCATTCTCGATCTTATGTTTGCTGATCTGTCACATGCCTGTAGCACCACATTGCCAAACCTGCACTAAAATACAGTCAAAATGACCACACCGAATTGTGTAAATGCATAAGAGTATAGCTCAGTCTTGTGAAAAAGTGCCCTCTTTCTGCATGGTGGCCCCCACTTTGTTTAATTGCTGATGTACTTTGAGTGTGCCCTGGGCTCCTGCTAATCAGGTACCCAGGGTCTATGTTCATTCGCTAAAACTGCACTGAAGCCTAAACCAAATTGGCCTCTCCGGCCACAGGTCAGCCCCTGGTAAATGGCACCGCAGGTACCCAGGGCACTGTGACCAGAGTAGGCCTCTAAGGGCTGCAGCACTTATTGTGCCGCCCTTGGAGGTCCTGTACCCTGACACACGCACACCCTGCCTTTGCAGGCTGCGTGTCTTGGTGCAGAACAAAGTGAAGAGTCGACATAGCACACATCTCTGTGTGCCATGACTTCTAACCCACTGCCCTGGCATAGATCAGTCACCCCTCTAGCTGGGTGCACTATACCAGTAGTGAGGGTACAGGTGCATGAGCCCTGTACCCCTACAGTGTCCACGTCCATTCTTAGACATTGTAAGTGCAGTGCTGCCATTTAGAGTATATGGTGCTGGGAGTTTGTCATTACGAACTCCACAGCACCATAATGGCTACACTGAAAACTGAACTTTGGTATCAAACCTCTCAGCACATTAAACACACACTGATGCCAGTGTGGGATTTGATGAAAAATTCACACAGGGCATCTTGGAGATGCCCCTTGAAAACTAACCTACCACTAGTGTCCAGGCTAAGTGGCTGCTTTCAACTGCCACCACCAGACATGTTTCTGAACCCCTGGGTCGAGAGCCTGCTGCTCTCTGGGGGCCTGAAACAATGCACATCCTGGGACGAGGTGCCAAGCCTCCTCCCCCAGGATGGGCAGTGTTCACGAGGGGGAAGATTCAAAGGCTTGCCGCCTTTGTGAGCTTCCCCAGGCCACTTGCTACTCAGCAACTGGTTCCCACTGGTTCTGACCCCCCACATTCGGTGGGAGAACCAGCGGGGAAAAAAGTGAGCAAGAGAGGTGTGCCCACTTCTGCCAACTCCTTCCCTCAGGTGGGGGAGGCGAGGTGAAGCACAACTCTCAGACAAATCTATCTTGAAGAATGGGGGGGGGGGGGGACTCAGCCAACCAGGGCCAAACTCGTACCCCCCTCCCACTGGAAGGTGGCATAATAGGGGTGTACCCACCCCAGGGAAGGGACCCATTGCTCCCTGCCGTTTACCTACCTGTAGTGCCCCTAAATCTAGTATTTAGGGGCACCCCTAAACCTTGCTTCCTCAGACAAGAACCTGCAACAAGAAGGACCGAACAGCCGTGCAGCAGCTAACAAGAGGAAGACGCCCACTGACTTTTCCCCAGCCCTACCGGCCTCTCTTCCCTCAAACCTGCTCCGGCGAAATCCAGGTGTCCTGCTGCAAGCATCCTCAAACCCCCGTAGAACCTGCCTGTCTTCAAGCACAAAGACTTTGTCTCCCGTGAAGACTGTATTTGTTCATCTGCAACCTCTGGCTCTGGCCGGAAACCGCAGATCCGCCCCACTCTGCACCCGCTATCCACGGCCTAAGCTCGAGTGGGCAAACACCACGGGAGGTTACCCCGGCAATCCTCACCTGAGATCTGACGCTTGCAGCGTAATCCAGGAGGCCCCCTAACCTTGACCAGGAGCTGGTAAGATAATGACACCAAAAGTCACCCCTACACCCCACGGCCTTGTGTGCCCACCCAACGGTGCCTAACCAACCCCTAACTTACCTCTCCAAGTGGTGGTCGCACCCAGAAGACCTTCGTCCCCAAGCCTGCAGTGTCTTTCCAAACCAGAGGTTCTCCATTGAAAACAGGGTGTCCGACGTTGAAACAGCACTCTGCACACAGCATCAGGGAACAAATCCATTCTAGTGGTAGTGGATCATGCCACTAGGTATCCTGAGGCAATTCCCCTTAAGACTACTACAGCTCCTGCAGTAGCAAAGGCCCTCATCGGTTTCTTCACCAGAGTAGGGTTTGCTAAGGAGGTGGTTTCAGACAGAGGTTCCAACTTCATGTCTGGTAACCTAAAACACATGTGTGGAGTGCAGTACAAGTTTACTAAACCCTATCACCCACAAGCCAATGGCCTTGTTGAGAGATTCAACAAGACATTGAAATGCGTGATTATGGGTCTCCCTGAGAAACTCAAAAGGAGATGGGATGTCCTCTTACCATGCCTGCTTTTCGCTTACAGAGAAGTGCCACAGAAGGGAGTAGGGTTTTCCCCCTTTGAATTTCTGTTTGGCCATCCTGTGAGGGATCACTCTTGTAAAAGAGTATTGCGAGAACCTCTCCAAGAATCCAAACAAGATATTGTGCACTGTGTGTTTGGCCTAAGGTCCAGAATGGCAGAGTACATGTAAAAGGCATTCCAAAAACCTTGAGGCCAGCCTGGAGCTTCAGAAGCACTGGTATGACAAAGTGCTACACTGGTTGAATTTCAACCGGGGCAAGAGGTATGGGTTTTGAAGCCAGAGGCACCAAGGGCTCTCAGGACAGATGGGGTGGCCCTTGCCCTATCCTATAAAAAGTGAGGTCACCTACTTGGTTGACCTGGGCATAAGCAGGACCCACCTGTAGTTCTACCATGACAGGGCTGACATCACCATGCTGATGGTGACTGATGCGGATCAGGAGACTGAGAGTGAACCTCTACCTGACCTCCAGTCATACAGCCCATAAGATGGGTCAGTGGATGGAGTTGTCTTTTCAGGCACCCTCTCTGCCCAACAGCAGACTAATTGCAAGCACGTCTTGCAGCAGTTTGCAAAGCTCTTTTCCTTGACAAACTGCTGGACCTAGGATGTGGACACTGGTGACAGTTCACCTGTCAAAAACAAAGTCTATTGACAGTCTGATCAAGTCGAGGAAAGCATCAGAGTTGAAGTCAGCAAGATGTTGTTAGGTGTTATTGAACCCTCTGAGAGCCCCTGGGCCAGCCCAGTGGTTCTAGTCTCCCAAACCTCATCCACAGGGTGGAAAGCGAGAACTGAGGTTCTGTGTGGACTATAGAGGGCTCAACTCTGTCACTGTCACCAAGACATGCTCACTCTATCCCAAGAGCGGATGAGTTAATAGAGTAATTGGATGCAGCCACATTTCTAAGTACTTTTGACTTAACTGCAGGGTACTGGCAAATTGGCATGGCCCTAGGAGCAAAAGAAAAGACAGCATTCTCCACACCTGATGGGCATTATCAGTTTAGTGTTATGCTCTTTTGTTTAAAGAATAACCCTGCCACCTTCCAGAGGTTGGTGAACCAAGTCCTTTCTGGATTGAAGTCCTTTGGTGCAGCTTATCTAGATGATATTGCGGTCTTTAGCTCCACCTGGCAGGATCACCTGATCCACCTTGGGAAGGTTTTAAATGCCGTGCAAACTGCAGGCCCAACTATCAAGACCCACAAATGCCGGATAGGGCAGGTGTAGGAAAGTGTTTCTGTTGCAGTAAACCCCCTACTTTTTGCTAGACTACTGATGCACTTTTTTCTTGGTGTGCCCTGGGTCCTTGGCAATCAGGTTCCAGGGCCTGTGTTCTTTCCCCAAAACTAACCCAGTTGGCATCTCTAGCCACAGATCAGCCCCTGGTAAATGGTACCACAGGTATCCAGGGCACTGTGACCAGGGAAGATCTGTAAGGGCTGCAGCACTTATTGTGCAACCCTTAGAGGCCCTGTACCTTTACACACACACACACACACACACTGCTGTTTGTTTGTTGGTCCTGGCCAGCGCTGCATCTGTGTGAGGGCTGCTCAAACCCACGACTTGCGGAACCCGCTTCGCGGGTCCCGCTGCGGAATCCCCTCACCTTTACCGCCTGCTTGTGGTCTCCTGCCTGGCTGCTCTGTGGGGGCGTGTGAGGAATCAGGGCTGCGAGCGTGAACCGGGACTCACCTTCCCAGGAGTCCCGGTCCCGGAGGCTGAGTCACCTGGCCCCGCTCTCCCTGAACGCCCCGCCCCCACCTTTTTACAAACTTAAAAGGCACCTGGACCCTTTCTTCGTGGGACGCTGTTTGTTTGTTGGTCCTGGCCGGCGCTGCATCTGTGTGAGGGCTGCTCAAACCCACGACTTGCGGAACCCGCTTCGCGGGTCCCGCTGCGGAATCCCCTCACCTTTACCGCCTGCTTGTGGTCTCCTGCCTGGCTGCTCTGTGGGGGCGTGTGAGGAATCAGGGCTGCGAGCGTGAACCGGGACTCACCTTCCCAGGAGTCCCGGTCCCGGAGGCTGAGTCACCTGGCCCCGCTCTCCCTGAACGCCCCGCCCCCACCTTTTTACAAACTTAAAAGGCACCTGGACCCTTTCTTCGTGGGACGCTGTTTGTTTGTTGGTCCTGGCCGGCGCTGCATCTGTGTGAGGGCTGCTCAAACCCACGACTTGCGGAACCCGCTTCGCGGGTCCCGCTGCGGAATCCCCTCACCTTTACCGCCTGCTTGTGGTCTCCTGCCTGGCTGCTCTGTGGGGGCGTGTGAGGAATCAGGGCTGCGAGCGTGAACCGGGACTCACCTTCCCAGGAGTCCCGGAGGCTGAGTCACCTGGCCCCGCTCTCCCTGAACGCCTCGCCCCCACCTTTTTACAAACTTAAAAGGCACCTGGACCCTTTCTTCGTGGGACGCTGTTTGTTTGTTGGTCCTGGCCGGCGCTGCATCTGTGTGAGGGCTGCTCAAACCCACGACTTGCGGAACCCGCTTCGCGGGTCCCGCTGCGGAATCCCCTCACCTTTACCGCCTGCTTGTGGTCTCCTGCCTGGCTGCTCTGTGGGGGCGTGTGAGGAATCAGGGCTGCGAGCGTGAACCGGGACTCACCTTCCCAGGAGTCCCGGTCCCGGAGGCTGAGTCACCTGGCCCCGCTCTCCCTGAACGCCCCGCCCCCACCTTTTTACAAACTTAAAAGGCACCTGGACCCTTTCTTCGTGGGACGCTGTTTGTTTGTTGGTCCTGGCCGGCGCTGCATCTGTGTGAGGGCTGCTCAAACCCACGACTTGCGGAACCCGCTTCGCGGGTCCCGCTGCGGAATCCCCTCACCTTTACCGCCTGCTTGTGGTCTCCTGCCTGGCTGCTCTGTGTGGGCGTGTGAGGAATCAGGGCTGCGAGCGTGAACCGGGACTCACCTTCCCAGGAGTCCCGGTCCCGGAGGCTGAGTCACCTGGCCCCGCTCTCCCTGAACGCCCCGCCCCCACCTTTTTACAAACTTAAAAGGCACCTGGACCCTTTCTTCGTGGGACGCTGTTTGTTTGTTGGTCCTGGCCGGCGCTGCATCTGTGTGAGGGCTGCTCAAACCCACGACTTGCGGAACCCGCTTCGCGGGTCCCGCTGCGGAATCCCCTCACCTTTACCGCCTGCTTGTGGTCTCCTGCCTGGCTGCTCTGTGGGGGCGTGTGAGGAATCAGGGCTGCGAGCGTGAACCGGGACTCACCTTCCCAGGAGTCCCGGTCCCGGAGGCTGAGTCACCTGGCCCCGCTCTCCCTGAACGCCCCGCCCCCACCTTTTTACAAACTTAAAAGGCACCTGGACCCTTTCTTCGTGGGACGCTGTTTGTTTGTTGGTCCTGGCCGGCGCTGCATCTGTGTGAGGGCTGCTCAAACCCACGACTTGCGGAACCCGCTTCGCGGGTCCCGCTGCGGAATCCCCTCACCTTTACCGCCTGCTTGTGGTCTCCTGCCTGGCTGCTCTGTGGGGGCGTGTGAGGAATCAGGGCTGCGAGCGTGAACCGGGACTCACCTTCCCAGGAGTCCCGGTCCCGGAGGCTGAGTCACCTGGCCCCGCTCTCCCTGAACGCCTCGCCCCCACCTTTTTACAAACTTAAAAGGCACCTGGACCCTTTCTTCGTGGGACGCTGTTTGTTTGTTGGTCCTGGCCGGCGCTGCATCTGTGTGAGGGCTGCTCAAACCCACGACTTGCGGAACCCGCTTTGCGTGTCCCGCTGCGGAATCCCCTCACCTTTACCGCCTGCTTGTGGTCTCCTGCCTGGCTGCTCTGTGGGGGCGTGTGAGGAATCAGGGCTGCGAGCGTGAACCGGGACTCACCTTCCCAGGAGTCCCGGTCCCGGAGGCTGAGTCACCTGGCCCCGCTCTCCCTGAACGCCCCGCCCCCACCTTTTTACGACATACCCCATTGGTCTTTTTCACATACATATCGGAGAGTGACGCTGCGCGGGAGCGCGCGGGAGCGTCCGGGGCTAAGACCGGGCTAAGACCGGGCTAAGACCGGGCTAAGACCGGGCAAAGAGCGGGCCGTTTGAGGCCGTTCGAGGACTGGACTGGCCCACCCCTCTTGGCTCGACATTTTTGGAAGCTAAATCAATAACCGAGGGGAAATAGACCTACCTTTGTTACAGTGCCTTAGCGCTATGGATCCAAGGGTAACCCGTAGCAAGTCTTCTAAACGTGGGTCACAAATTAGTGGCCCCATGGATGACTTTATAACCCGCACAAACATAGCTATAGACGAAGAGATATTCAAGCTCCAATCTCGGGTCTCGCTAGAACTAGATGCCGCCAGAAGAGTGTCCCAAGTAATCGCACTTTCTAAGAAATCCTCTCTAGGCCACAGAGCCACTTCTGTCACCCCTGAGCGCCCAGCCCGCCCACATTGTATAGTCACTAAGGCAGATGTTCACCATCCACCGATCCCGGCTACTCCCCAATTTGCGTCAGGAAGTAAGAAGGAGGAAACTCCTTCGACACCTCTTAGTGTGCACACCCCTGTCCCCATTGCATTTTTCCCGAATCTGTCTAATAATATCCCCAGTGGTAAACAACCGAAGAGGAAACGCAATTCTCGCTCAGCTTATTTCCGCAAGAAAGCGAAAATTGCTGTTCCAAAAGATCTACTAGTGACCAACATCACAGCATTTAACGCTGGAGTAGTGAATACCCCTAATACCCAGTCATGTAGTGAGGGGCAGGGAAAAAATCCATCTATCCCCCTCCTTAATACCCCAGTAGGTGTGGACCCCGAAGTAGACGGGTTAACCAATAATAAAGAATTTATAGAGGTGGTTTGGGACACACTTAAAAAACTTTTGTCACCTCTAGATCTAAGACTAGCAAGGATAGAAAATAACTTGTTAGAAATAGAGAAGAGCATTATTGCTTTGGCCACTCTTGGGTTGAAAAGTCTGGAAAACCAGGGCATTATTGCAGCTGACTCAATGCCACAACCTACCGCACCCCAAACCAATCTAGCTTCCTCTTCAGTACCACTCACAATAAAATCTGTCCCTAAGCGAAGGTCAGTTATGGAGGAGCAAGCTCGCGTTAAACTAAGGCCAGTTATGGAGGAGCAAGCTTGCGTTAAATCAAAGGCTCCCCCACAAGGTCTCACACGCAACCTGCAACATTCTAAACGCGAAACATTAAATAGATCGACTCTCAGTAAAACTCAGGTTCCCCCAGTCAAAGATAATTTTAGAGGCGGCTATATTGACCTTCCCCCAGAGGCAAACGACTATGTGGTTGTCTTGACGGGTGTTCCTATGATAGGTAACGGCCAATTTGAAAATCACTGGTCGCTGAAAAATAAAATAATGCACTGGTTAAATGTTAACAGACCAATCCCCAATGGTAGAAGAAGTCGCGTACTGATGGTTCGCAGGACCCCCTGGGTAGGGCCAACGCTGAAATCCAGTTCGGGGGGACTGCATAGTAGTGACCTTCGAAGACCCACACACGGCACACCACATCTGTAGTTGGCCTAGCAATGATGACTCCTTAGTCAAACCCAAACCACTATCCTTTTTTTATCCCCCCCGACCCATCTGTAACCAGGGGGATAATTGGTCATTGGTCCAACACCACCAACGGCCGAATAGGCCCTGGTGTTACCGGGAGACCCTCCCACCTTGGAATGGTCTCTCTACTTTTAACAGATTTGGTGGCCTAGAGGAGGTGGATTGACTCCCGGTGCAACCACCCAAACAACCCCGAAGGGAATTCTTAACCTCGCAAAGGCATCATTCCATTGATTGTCCAGCCCGAGTAGGACGATCCAACAATGAATGGGTTGATGGGGTGACTTTGTCATTGGACATAACAGTAAATTGTAGCAGGGAAAATTGGTCAAACTTGCTCTGCATGACTCCCCCTGCATCTACTTCTCTTGAACACCCGGATTCTACCTGCCTGGTCTCCTATGCGACCTCCATTCTCCAGCAAAACGAGCCATTTGTGAGGTCTCCAAGACCTGTGGGTGCGATTGTTTCTCCCATGCCTATGCCCATTGACCCCATCAAGGTCTCTCCAAAAGCTGACTCTGTCTTAAAAATTCTATCTTGGAATGTGGCTGGTCTTGGTCGTAACTTTGACATCCCCGAATGGAACGACTTTCTGGAACCCTTTCACATCTGCCTCTTTCAGGAAACCTGGTGTTTAGAGCCAAGACATCGAGTGGGATTCTCTACCTTTTTTATCCCTGCAGTCCAGGAGCAGGGATCCAAAGGTCGCCCGTCAGGCGGCCTTATTATATGGATTAGTATTACTCTGTGCTTCAGGGTGAAAGAAAGAAATACCCAATCACCGGATCTCCAGTGGTTAACGATAACACACAAAGGTGGAAGAAGTATGGAAATCTTCAACATTTACCTGAGGGGTGCCAAAGGCGGTGTATCCCATCTACCTACTACAGGCCTAAACCACAACCTGGCTGCTTGCAAAGCGGACTCCTATATAATGCTTGCAGGCGATTTTAACTGCTGTTTTGAGCCCTTGGCCAGCGAAGATATCTTGGACACTTTTGAGGAGGACACCAGGAGAGGTATTCCTATTTTGAATCTTGACCCGATTCCCAAATGGTCGCAACACGCAATAGAGATCAATGCCCTCTGTATGGAGCATAATTTGCGACCGACAAATGGCCGATCCAAATCTGACCATATGGGTGCACACACTTATAACAGACAAGACCATACGTCTAGGATTGATTATATTATGCTTAATTACAATCTCTGGCTATATCACCTAGATATGGAGGTTATAGTGTCGGGCGATAGCGACCACAACCCCTTATCGCTATCTATTTCATTTCCTTGGCAGGCTGGAAGCCAAGGCCCACTCGGACATAAGTGGAAATCCTCCCACGAATTAGTCCCCGCAAACTGTAGCAGGCGCTTAAAGTGGGCAAAAGTCTTGGCTGATGAAACAAGGATGGCCCAAGCCGGGTCTATTTTGGAAGAGGCGGAGCCCCGGATGAACACTTTAAGCTTAACCGATAATAAGATCTTACCTCTATTTACTGAGACTGTATTGGCACTGAGTGACTTATTTATTGTTCCCCAAATCTCTCGTAGGGGGTCCCTCGAAAACCTTGCCTAAACAGTCAGACAAGTGGTATACTGTAAAATGTCGTGAAGCTAAGAAGGAACTTGTTGTGACATTAAAGTTCAAAGACACAGTTGCTATTAGGGCTGCTAGAAAATTTTATAAAAAAACCATATTTGAAGCCAAACAGGTTTATGATTTTAACTTTTGGGGAGATTTAGTAGAGGCTAGCACCAGGAAGGACGCCAAGAGGTTCTGGGACCTATTAAGATCTAGGGAAAAGCCCACTGACCAGCAGCTAACTTGTAACATTATAGGGGGGGGGGTATGGTTCGACCACTTCTCACAACTGTACTCCGCTCCTCCAGGCCTCCCCCAGCTAGCCTGCCCACCCATGGGTTTATTCCCTAATCCTACAATCAACCTCCCGTGCTATGATGGCCTATTTACCAGCTTAGAAGTAGAGAGAGCAATCCAAGGTATTGTTTCGAACAAAGCAGCGGGTCCTGACGGAATCCCAGGAGACCTAATCAAGAATTACCCACCCATTTGGAGTAGATTAATTGCCTCGCTTTTGAACGAAGTTATGTTGGGTGGAGTCTTTCCTGACTCATGGAGGGGTGCTGAGGTCGTACCTATTTTTAAAAAAGGTTCTAGGGACGACCCAGCGAACTACCGTCCAATTAGTTTACTGGACTCTTCTCAAAAGGTAGCAGGGAAGGTGGTATTGGGCAGGATCAACGAGTGGGCAGATGGAAATCACATCCTGTCAGATCTTCAAGCGGGCTTCAGATCAGGAACAGGCACAATCGAGCAGACGTTCCGCCTTCTAATGATCTATTGGAAAGTGGTGGTGCTGGGAGGGGGCAGTCTGTATTTAGTCTTCATTGACTTGCGGACTGCCTTCGACCTGGTACCACGCGCGCTTTTATGGAACGTCCTCGATGGGTTAGGCCTCCCTCCATATTTGCTGTCGCTGCTCGTGAAATTTCATGATGGGAATTTCGCCCAAATTAGATGGGGTACACAGGGAGAGAAAACATCTCGTATCCCCGTGGACAGAGGCGTTCGCCAGGGCTGTGTGCTTGCCCCCACTCTGTTTTCTCTTTAAATTAACGGAGTGGTGGAGCATCTTTTACAACAACCATCGGATGCACCAACCCTGGCTGGAAGGAAAATCCCAACGCTCCTGTTCGCAGACGATACCCTCCTAATTTCAAAATCACCAATGGGCATTCAATCGCTGCTTTCTAGCTTTCAAACCTTCTGTGAAGGAAGGGGTTTGGCCATAAACATAGGTAAAACCAAGTTTTTAGTCCTTAACCCGCCCAAAAAATCCGTCTATCCCCCGGTCCTAGATTCTGTCCCACTTGATCGTGTCAAAGAATTTGATTATCTGGGTATACGCGTCAGTGACACCATGAGCTGGAAGGCACACCACCAAAAAATCTTTCTTAATCACAAAAGGGTGGCAGGTGCGTTGCTCAAGGAACAGCGAGCCTCATTATCAAAACCTATTGGGGCTCCCCTAGATATCTATAGGGCTAGGGTTGTAAGTGCGGCACTTTATGGAGCTGAGCTGTGGGGCACCCATGGAGTTGACACTTTGGCTCATCTTGAGAACAACTTCCATAAAGATCTAATGGGTTTGCCCCACAGCACGCCAACAATCCCATTGCTGTTAGATGCAGGTACCCGGGCAATCTGCGACCAAGCGAAATTACGCCCACTTTTGTTATGGTCCAGAATCTGGAATGTACAGGAATTAAGAAGCTATGCAGAAGCTTTGAATGACATTTTGTCATTACCGGGCTCACATAGGATCATCTGGCTTAGGGAGGTAAAAAAGCTGCTCTACAAATTAGGCCTAGGAGAGGCTTGGGCCAATAAATCTGCACCCCCGAAACAACAGCTAAAGAAGGTTTATTGGGCATGGGTAGACAACGAGAGGGCCCGAAGTATAAATCATTGTAAATCTGTAGTTCTGTTTCTGTCGGTCAAAGATTCGCCGTCAAGGGAACTTTATCTAGATACCATTCAGAGCTCATGGGACAGAGCACTGTACATTAAGTTTAGGGTGGGGGTGCTTCCATTATGTGAGTTCATGTCCACTTGGAAACCGCCCGCTCAAACCGTACCCTATTGCCCATTTTGTGATCTAAGGGTAGAGTCTGTGTCCCACATGTTGTTCGAATGTAGTGTCTATGTAGCTCCGAGACGTAGGTGGTTGAAGCCCCTGTGCAGGTGTCTGGGAACTCGCTCTCACTTGGAAGCTCTGCGTATTTTACGTACAGATGCTAGACCCTTTTTTTCCACTTGTATGGCAAAATTTTTGGGCTGGGCTTGGCGTCTAAGAACTGCAAGAAAACTGTTAATCCAGTGAATGACCCCCCCTACCCAATATGCTGTTCCGGATACGAAATGTTTTTATACTGATGATTGTTTTTTAAAATGTTCTTTTTCTAAAAATGTGGAAAATGCTTTTATGATATGTTTGTATCGAATAAAGCTACTTACTTACTTACACACACACTGCCTTTGCAGGCTGCATGTTTTGGTGCAGAACAAAGTAAAGAATAGACATGGCATACATCCCCATGCGCCATGCCTACAACCCACTGCATTGGCATAGATCAGTCACCCCTCTAGTTGGGTGCTCTATGCCAGTGGTGAGGGTCAGGTGCATGAGCCCTGTACCCCTACAGTGTCTAAGCCCATTCTTAGGCATTGTAAGTGCAGTGCTGCCATTAAGAGTATATGGGGCTGGGAGCTTGTCATTAGGAACTCCACAGCACCATATTGGCTACACTGAAAACTGAAGTTTGGTATCAAATGTCTCAGCCCATTAAACCCACACTGATGCCAGTGAGGGATTTAATGAAAAATGCACGTAGAGGGCATTTCAGAGATGGCCCCTGAATAAACAACCAGCCTCTGGTGGGTTCCCGGAGTGGTACACACTAGCCTGCCACCACGAGACTTGTTTCTGGACCCCTAGGGTGGGAGCCTACGCTCCCTGAGCCCAGAAACAAAGCCTTTCCTGGGTGGAGGTGTTCACACCTCCCTCAGGCCAGTAAGAGCCATCTGTGGCAGGGGAGCTTCAAAGGCCTGGCAGCCTTTGTAATGCGACTCAACCTCTCCTGCAATCGGGAGCAGTCTTCCTGCCTGTCTCCCCTCCCTTGCGGTGGGAAGACTGGTGGGAAAAACTAGCCAGCCCAGGAGGTGTGCCCACCTCTGCCAACTCCACCCCTCAGGTGGGGGAGGAGAGGTGAAGCTCACTCTCCAGTGCACGCTGTTTTGCAGATGGCAGGCACTCCCCAATCAGGACTAAGGATTGTGCTCACTCCCCCACATGGGGTGAGCACACAAAGGGTGTAGTCACCCTAAGTTCAGTAGCCCTTTGGCTATTGACCTCAAGACCCCTAAAACGCCCCCTTAATACAGTGTTCGAGGCATGTGGGCTGCTGAATTCATATCTGTGCATAGATCGCCGCCTAGTGTTGGGTCCGGATGTTTGCACGTTGTTGTCCTGGAAGAGTCTTCGAAGTATCCTTGGATAGGTGACTCCTCCCATGGACTACAGTGCGCATGGGCATCCTCTCCATCCTCAGATTGTTTTTTTCCGCCATTGGGTTCGGATGTGCTATCTTAGCTCAAGTTAGGAAAAACTTTTGTCGAGGCCACAAGGCCTTTAGTTCGCGTCGGTACTGTTTATCGATCGGGTTTCGATACTTTTTGTTAGTTTACTAACTTTCAGCACCGACTTTGTTCGCATTTGCCTGTCCATCGACTCTACTTCGACGATGGAATCCAGGACGCCATTCAAAAGGTGTCCGGTATGCAATGCGAAGTACCCACACATCGACGTCCATCCGGTGTGCAACAAATGCCTTTCGCCGGACCACGACGAATCGACATGTATGGCCTGTGCCCGGTTCCGTTCAAAGAAGACTCTGCGGAATCGTCGAGCGGCGAGGCTCGAAGCGCAGCACGCGGCACCGGCCCCAGCTGACATCTTCGACGAGGCTGACGACGTCGAAGAAGTAGAAGTCTTACCCTCCAGTCCCGTTTCCGAACACGAACACGAACCCGGATCGGACGAGGCCGACGAGTCACTCTTCCACAGAGGTGAAGACGACACCGAGGTAGGAGACGACGAGGAGGCCTTAGGAGCCGAAGAGAGTAGCTCCGATGATGAACAAGGCCTACCTGTTCAGACCGAAATTTCACCAGCGCCACAGACTATGGCTCCGGTCGAGGGATCGCCTTCGGGCCTTACCCGAGACCTATCACGCAGTCCTTCGGCCCCGCCCTCGGGCCCGGCCTCGGACGTTCAGCGGCAGCCATTACCGCTTAAGCCAGCTGGTTTCCCTTCCACGAAACCGAAACCGAAAGCTGCTCAGGTTCCTACGAAACCGAAACTGAAAGTGGCGCTAGTCGGATCGAGGCCTTCAACACCTTCGACGCCAGCGCACCGGGTCGGCACCGACCGCACCAAGAGAGACTTCGGTGCCGAACTCGAGACGGGCGACATGGGAGTCGACAAACGGAAGAAGGTCATCGGCGCCGACAAACCTGCCCGGTTACCGGCGTCGACGCCACCGACACCGAGGGCCGTCCCGCCTGCTACGCCTCGCAGCACTCCCTCGACGACACCAAAACCTCACGTGTCGAAGACGTCGACGGTGATCTCCGCACCTCGACTCGATGCGCCACGGGCGCAGAAGATATCTGCAGCCGCCTCGACGACCCTGGCGGGGGCCACGACCTCTAAGGCGCCCCGAGTACGGCCTGGCGCGATGCCAGGCTGCAGATCCAAGGACGCCCTCCAGGACCCGTCGGGTTCCGGTTCGGCTCCGGCGGTTTCGTCGGTGCCGACCAGCATTACCTTCGGCTTGCCTCCACCCACAATCCCGAAGGCGTTTCAACTCAGGACACAGGTCACCAAAACTGCGGTTACACCTGTCGAGCCGTCTCCGTCACACGTCATCGACGCCGACACTGGCAGGATGATTCTCCACGGCCGAAGGATAACTTCGGAACCGCCATTGGAGCCTTTCAGGATCCCGCTAAAGAGGAAGCTGCCTGTGGACTCAGAACCTCTCCTGTATGAACCCTTCTATTCACCCTACCAGGATCCACACCGGGCCTCCCCCACACGCTCCGACACGGATGCATTGGGGGACTACTTGGATGAACAAGTCCCCTACCATGTGGACACGGACCCTGATGACCAGCAGGACCCTGACCAAACTTGGGGCGACCCTGCAGACCCCAGTGCACCTCTTGATGCACAGGACACACAACTATATGGGCCAAAAACATCACCCACAGAGGATACTGCGGCGTTCAACGCTCTGATTGAACGTGCGGCAAACAACCATGATGTACAGCTTCACTCTGATATCATCGAAGATGACTTTCTAATGGACACCTTTGCATCCTCAGAAAGACATGTAAAGACTCTGCCAATGTTGAAGGGGGTCCTCAAGCCAGCCACTGACATTTTCAAGGAACCCACCAGGGCACGAGTGATAAACCCCAGGATCGATAAAAAATACAGATCAGCACCTGGGGATCCTACTTACATCAGAGGCCAATTACCACTCGACTCCATCGTTGTGGCGAATGCCCGCAAGAGGGCACACTCGCAGACAACGGGTGACGCTCCTCCCCCGGACAAAGAGTCCAAGGTGCTAGAGACCTCCGGCAAGCGAGTTGCCGCACAAGCTGCAAACATATGGCGCATAGCTAACACTCAAGCGCTCCTCGCTCGCTACGATAGAGCGCACTATGACACACTGGAGCAACTTCTTCAGCACCTCCCTGACCCCTACAAAGAAGGTGCAGAAATCCTTATCAGAGAGGGACAGCTACTCACAAATGCTGCCATTAAATGTGCACTAGACGCTGCAGACACGGCTGCCAGGGCCATCAACACTAGCGTCATCCTACGACGTCACGCCTGGCTACGTATCTCAGGATTCAAGCCTGAGGTACAAAACAATATACTTAATCAGCCCGTCAACCCCGACTTTTTGTTCGGACCTGAGGTTGACACCACCCTCGAGAAGATAAAAAAGGACACGGACACTGCAAAGTCCATGGGCGCCCTACAAACTCAGTCCTTTCGGAGCGGCTCCTTTCGTCGCCCCGGAAACAAGGGGGCAGGTAGAGGACAGGGGTCACAACAAACATATAACAAGGGTAATACGCAGACCACCTACGATAAGAACACCCGAGGTGGCTATCGTGGCTCCAGTACCAAGGGCAGAGGACGTGGCTACGGCAACACCAGGTCCTCCCCCAAGAACAAGCAGTGACGCCCTCTCCCTTCCTCCCGACCACATAACACCTGTCGGGGGAAGGCTACAACGGTTCCTGTCCACGTGGAACTCCATCACCACGGACAGGTGGGTCAAAGATATTATAAAACACGGTTACTGTCTGGAGTTAACTTCCACTCCACCCACAATACCACCAAGAAACCGTCCTATGTCCTCAGAGCACTTAACGCTCTTACAGCAAGAGGTAGAAAGTATGCTTCTAAAAGGCGCTATCGAGCTCGTACCCATCCACGAGCAGGGCACGGGGGTTTACTCCCTCTACTTCTTAATTCCAAAAAAAGGACGGGTCGCTCAGGCCTATATTAGACCTGAGACCCCTGAACCAGTACATTCTTTCAGAGCACTTTCACATGCTCACTCTACAGCAAGTCCTTCCGCTTCTCAAGCAGGGAGACTTCCTAGCATCACTGGACCTCAAGGATGCGTACTTCCACATACCCATCCACCCCTCACACAAAAAATACCTCAGGTTTACTGTTCAGGGGCAGCACTATCAGTTCAAAGTCCTTCCCTTCGGCGTGACAACAGCGCCCAGGGTTTTCACGAAGTGCCTAGCTACGGTGGCAGCACACTTACGGAGGCAGCATATACACGTCTACCCCTACCTAGACGACTGGCTCGTTCAAGCGAAGTCGGCCCAGCAATGTGCAAGCCATATGTCCCGCACCATTCACCTTCTTCACAGTCTGGGATTCTCACTAAATTACCCAAAGTCCCATCTCCAGCCCGCACACGTACAACAGTACCTGGGCGCGACTATAGACACTCTGGCGGCCTCAGCTCAGCCAAGTTTAGTGAGGATCAACAGCATACAACTGCTGATCTCCAAGTTCAAACACAATCACTCGCTTCCAGCGCGAGTGTTTATGCAGTTGATAGGCATGATGGCCTCCTGCATCTTCATAGTCCCGCACGCGAGATTACATATGCGCCCACTTCAGGAGTGCCTAGCACGTCAGTGGAATCAGGCTCAAGGACAGTTGAAAGACCTAGTGTTGGTGAGCGGTCGGGCATACAACTCTCTGCATTGGTGGAATCCACAAAACCTTTGCAAGGGGCGACCGTTCCAAGAGCCTGTTCCACAAATAGTACTGACAGCGGACGCGTCTCTCCAGGGATGGGGAGCTCATGTACTACACTACACAGTGCAGGGACTATGGACGACACAACAGAAGAAGATGCACATCAACCTTCTGGAACTGATGGCAATCTTCCTGGCCATGAAGGCTTTCAAAGTACATCTGTGCAACAAGGTCGTGTTGATCCGGACGGACAACATGACCGCAATGTACTACATACAGAAACAGGGAGGGACACACTCTCCACAGTTGTCTCATCTGGCTCAGAGCATGTGGAAGTGGGCCATTCAGAGGAACATGTTCCTCATGGCAGAACACCTCCCCGGCAAGGACAACCAGATGGCGGATCTGCTCAGCAGACACAGCCACCAGATGCACGAGTGGGAGTTACACCCATCAGTACTCCAACCGTACTTCCAGCAGTGGGGTCACCCAGAGATAGACCTATTCGCGACAAGCGAAAACGCAAAATGCCAAAGCTTCGCCGCCAGATTCCCACATCCGCAGTCGCAGGGCAATGCGATATGGATGAACTGGTCCGGCAGATTTGCGTACGCTTTTCCCCCAGCACCGTTGATACCGCTGGTGGCTCGCAAACTCCGACAACACTCCCTGACACTCGTCCTAGTTGCTCCCACGTGGGCACGCCAGCCGTGGTACACCACCTTCCTCGAACTTTCCGTGGTACCGCATCAAAGGCTGCGGATCAAACCCGCGCATTTGACGCAGAACCATGGAGAGGTTCAGCACCCAGATCCGCAACAGCTGAACCTGGCGATCTGGCTCCTGAAGTCCTAGAGTTTGGCTATCTCAATCTGCCACCTGACTGCATGGACATCATCAAGGAGGCCAGGAGACCCACTACAAGAGCTTGCTATGCAGCCAAATGGAAAAGGTTCGTCATTTATTGCGGTAATAATGACATTAACCCGCTGGACGCATCCATCCACGACATCATATGTTACCTCTTACACCTATACCGATGCAATCTGGCGTACACCTCTATACGTGTCCATTTGACCGCAATATCAGCCTATCTGCAAACCAGGCAGCACCTCTCTCTATTCAGAGTGCCTGCCATCAAAGCATTCTTGGAAGGACTCAAACGAGTCATTCCACCTAGTCACCCACCGGCTCCAATGTGGAACCTCAACTTGGTCCTCACACGCCTGATGGGTCCACCCTTTGAACCTCTACACTCATGCGAGATTCAATTCCTTACCTGGAAAGTAGCCTTCCTGGTAGCGATCACTTCCCTAAGAAGAGTTAGTGAACTCCAGGCACTAACCGTTCAAGAGCCATTTATTCAGGTTCACGCCAACAGGGTCGTACTACGTACCAACCCCAAATTCATGCCCAAAGTAATATCGCAGTTCCACATGAACCAGACTATTGAACTGCCCGTTTTCTTCCAAAACCCACAAACTGTTGCAGAGCGGGCATTACATACACTAGATGTACGGAGGGCCCTCATGTACTACATCGACAGGACTAAACCCTTCAGGAAGACAAAACAACTATTCGTTGCCTTTGCCCCACACCACAAAGGTAACGCCATCTCCAAAGCAGGGATAGCCAGATGGATAGTTAAGTGTATTCAAATCTGTTATCAAAAGGCAAAACGCACATTAACTATTCCACCACGAGCCCACTCAACACGCAAGTTGGGGGCTTCCATGGCCTTCCTAGGAAATATTCCCCTGCATGATATATGCAGAGCAGCCACATGGTCCACTACACACACATTTACAAAACACTATTGCGTAGATGTGCAGTCAAAACAGCAGGCAGCTGTAGGACAGGCTGTTCTCAAAACACTTTTTCAGACCGCTGCAGCTGGCACGGGTAGCCGCCGCCAATAGAGGGCACTGCTATGTATTCTATGCACAGATATGAATTCAGCAGCCCACATGCCTCGAACTGAATATGCTACTTACCAGTATGCATCTGTTCTTGGCATGTAGGGCTGCTGACATTCATATCGCCCTCCCTCCTCCCCGGCGCCTGTCGCAGCTGCAGCTCTCAGAATTATTGCAAGCATGGTCATCACTTTCTGTATCTACTCCATCACTGCCACAATGGCGAAAAACAATCTGAGGATGGAGAGGATGCCCATGCGCACTGTAGTCCATGGGAGGAGTCACCTATCCAAGGATACTTCGAAGACTCTTCCAGGACAACAACGTGCAAACATCCGGACCCAACACTAGGCGGCGATCTATGCACAGATATGAATGTCAGCAGCCCTACATGCCAAGAACAGATGCATACTGGTAAGTAGCATATTCAATTAAGGGGGCAGCCCTGAACGAAGAAGCCAGATCCAGCCTACCTACAAGAAGAAGAAAAAAGGACGAAGAGCCGTGCAGAGCTAGCAAGAGGACGACGCCCTATGACTTGGCCCCAGCCCTACTGGCCTGTCTCCCCTCGAACCTGCTCCTGCGAAATCCCAGCGTGTCCATCAGCCAGCAACCTCACAAACCCCGGAGGGCCTTCACTTCCCAGACTGTTTCTCCTGTGAACACCGGGCGTGTTTTAACTGCAGCTTCTGGTGCCAGCCAGAGACTGTGAATCCAGCCCACTCTGCACCCGCCGAACCCAGCCCGAGTTTGAGTGGAAAAACACCACAAGGAGGTCATCCCGCCGATCCTGACCTGAGATCCAGCGATCCCTGGCCTGCCTCAAGCCTCCAGACACCTGCAGCTTCAATCTAGAGGACCCCTCCCCTACAGCGACCAGAGCGGGTAAGAAAATCAGACCTCACTAGGTACCCCTGCACCCGACGCTCCTCGGCCTTGTGTGCCCAAACTAGCAGTGCCTAGCCAACCCACTGCATCCCAACTTAACCCTCAAAGTGGTGGTCGCACCCAGAAGATCCTCGACCCCGAGCCTGCAGTGTTTTTGTCCTGGAGGTGCTCCATTGAAAACAGGGCACCCGACCTCAAAACGGCACCCTGCACCAGACCGCCCTGGTGCTGCTGAGTGCACCTTTGGTGCTACTTTGGTCCCCAACGTGCCCTGAGCTTAACCCTAGTAGATTTGCTCCCACAACCAAGTGGCCTGCTTGCCAGCAGCCACCATCCGGAGGCCCCTTATTCCCCATTGGATAACATTGGGCCTCAACACTCTGCACCAGGCCGCTCTAGTGCCGCTGAGGGTGCAACAACACTGCGTCACTGACCCTGGGAGACCCCTGAGTCTAACCCCAGAACCTTAACTCCCACAGTCTATTACTTACCTGTGAACCGTTAACCTGTTTTCATTCCTTAGGATAACATTGACACTTTATCTGCAAAAAGTTTTCAAGTGTGGAGTTTTGAACCCTAAAAATATTCTTTAAAAATCACACTCTTTGCTGAACCACAACGCATTGGATGCTACGCTGTTTGCTGGGGGCTGGACGCTGAACACCTCACACACGGGACTGCGAGGACCACGGAGCATTGCGCTCCTCTAACTCTGCTCACCTGGTTCCTCTTCCCGTCAGGTTCCTCCCACCACTGCCACGCCTCACGGCCCCCGCTGCGCGGGAGCCGCTCGTTGACCCCGAGAGCATAAAACCTTGGCTGGGGCTCTTCAACAGTGGGATTCTTTGCTGAACCACAACGCATTGGATGCTACGCTGTTTGCTGGGGGCTGGACGCTGAACACCTCACACACGGGACTGCGAGGACCACGGAGCATTGCGCTCCTCTAACTCTGCTCACCTGGTTCCTCTTCCCGTCAGGTTCCTCCCACCACTGCCACGCCTCGCGGCCCCCGCTGCGCGGGAGCCGCTCGTTGACCCCGAGAGCATAAAACCTTGGCTGGGGCTCTTCAACAGTGGGATTCTTTGCTGAACCACAACGCATTGGATGCTACGCTGTTTGCTGGGGGCTGGACGCTGAACACCTCACATACGGGACTGCGAGGACCACGGAGCATTGCGCTCCTCTAACTCTGCTCACCTGGTTCCTCTTCCCGTCAGGTTCCTCCCACCACTGCCACGCCTCGCGGCCCCCGCTGCGCGGGTGCCGCTCGTTGACCCCGAGAGCATAAAACCTTGGCTGGGGCTCTTCAACAGTGGGACTCTTTGCTGAACCACAACGCATTAGATGCTACGCTGGGGGCTGGACGCTGAACACCTCACACACGGGACTGCGAGGACCACGGAGCATTGCGCTCCTCTAACTCTGCTCACCTGGTTCCTCTTCCCGTCAGGTTCCTCCCACCACTGCCACGCCTCGCGGCCCCCGCTGCGCGGGAGCCGCTCGTTGACCCCGAGAGCATAAAACCTTGGCTGGGGCTCTTCAACAGTGGGACTCTTTGCTGAACCACAACGCATTGGATGCTACGCTGTTTGCTGGGGGCTGGACGCTGAACACCTCACACACGGGACTGCGAGGACCACGGAGCATTGCGCTCCTCTAACTCTGCTCACCTGGTTCCTCTTCCCGTTCACGCCCCTTACTCCTCCCCCGGGCTAAATCCAGTCTTCGTCCAAGCGCGCTAGCGGTACGCGCGCGGGACGACGCCCGGGGCGAAGACCGAGCAAAGAGCGGGCAGTTTGTGGCCGTTCGTGGACGGAAGTGGGCGGGACGGGCCCATATTTTGTATACTGACTGAGCATAATCTTAGCCTCCCTGCCCCAGACCCTGTTCCTATCTCTCTAACTGTTGTACACAGTGATGTCGTCTCTGAGGTCAGGTAGGAAATTAGCTCAGAGTAGTACTGGGGGCTGTGTTTCAGGGACGTTAGACAATTTTATCACTAGAGCTGCCCGGATTCTTGAACGTGAAATTGATCTAACAGAAAAAAGACTGTCCCTTGATTTGTCTTCTAAAAGATCCTCTCTGGGCAACCTTATGACAGTCCCCTCTCCTGTCCCTAGGCCCCCACAACCTATTTCCGATCTTACCAAGAGTAATGAGCTTGGTTTGGATACTGGCTTAGCAGCAGGCCCACTGATTAACACTCTAATTACAACACCTGGTTCTCCCCCTTTTGGTTTGCCCCCTACTGTTTTAGATAATCATTTACAGCCCTCGTTTGTTCTGCCTGGTCCCGCAACCTCGTCACTGGGTGCTCCGTTACCGTTAGCCCAGGGGACGAACGCATGTGGGGTAGTGCTTTCAAAGGGCAATTCAGCTAACAATACCAAAGTGCCCGCTGTCTCGGTTCCCTGCCCCGATCCCATCCCCCCAGCGTTACAGGTTACTTCTGCCGCTGACGTGAGTTCCGTGCTCATTTCTCGCCCAGTGCCCTTATCCACTACACCTTCCTTGCCTGCCGTCCATGCTGAGGCTTTAGAGCAGCTGTTCAAGGCCTTTTTTACACCACTATATGAGAAAGTTAATTGTCTTTCTCAAGTAGTCGATAAACTAGAGGTTATGATGCATGCCAACATGGTAATAATTGAGAAGCGTTTAGCTTCCCCTTTGCCTTCTGGGCCTACAATATCTTCTGATGTAACTACTGTGGTTGAGGTCGTTCAAAATGGCATTATCCCCATGTCTGGAATTTCTCCAGCCCCCCCTGCTCCCTCTGTCCCCCTCACAAACACTCCCCACCAGTCATCTTGTACCACTTCCCACCACGTTCCAGATAGCAATGCTAATAATAATAGAAACCAATCCATCATTAAGCATTCCCACGTTCAGGGCACTGCTCTTTTTTCCGAACTTCCTCGCATTAACCTTCCGCCTGAGTCTCATCCTTATACTGCTATTCTGGTGGGTGTTCCCAGTCTTTCGCAGGGTAAGGCTGAGTCTCATAGTGAGTTAAAAAACAAGGTTACCTATTGGTTGAATCGTAATAGGCCTCTGCCCCCTTCTTCTTGTGCAGAAATATTGACTGTTCGTAGGGTTTGTTGGTTGGGCAGTGGGGTTAAGGGAGTAGAGGGGGACTGTGTGCTTGTGAATTTCCGTGATCCCAGGGTGGTGCGTTACTTATGTTCCTACCCTAACATCTCGAGTGCCCCAGGAATTTTTGTTACGGATTTGTCTTATTTCTACCCCCCTGTACCCCTCCAGCAGTTTAACGCTGGATCACTTGGTTGGGAGATGGTCCCTAGGGGTTCTCGTAGAGTACAGGGACTGGATTTCCACCTTCCACTATCCAACCCATATGCCCCGCTGAGTGATTTGGATGGGGTTGATTGACCTCTTTGCAACCATAGCCCCGTGCCTTATAGGCCCAGTGGTCGGGGTATGCATGGACGATCCCGCACGGACAAGAGGATCTCACCACCTGGTCTTCCTTGTGACCGGTCACATACACACCCCTACAAGCCCCATGTTACACTTGCAGTTTTGGAGAGCTCAGATTTATCCCTGTCATGTGCTCCCATTACCACCAGTTGCATATGCTCTGATGTGGTATCTGACATCGTTGGCGTTGAATTCCCTTCTGTGCCTACAATTCCTTTATGTCCCCCAATTCCCCGGGGATCTCCTAGCTCTCCAACTTTACTTTGCACCCCAGTTCCCCTGGCCCCTCCTGGCTCCCCTGCCCTCTCCCTGGTTTCCTGGAACATTGCGGGTCTTCGCAGCAAACTAAACAATGAGGATTGGTCTGCTTGGGTCTCTACCCATGATATCCTGGCTTTCCAAGAGACATGGGCTGTTGACCCTGTATGTTATCCTGGGTATGTAAACTTTTCTAAGGGGGCAACAAGTAACCCCAGGGGTCGTCCCTCTGGTGGTCTCTGTTTCTGGGTTAAGCAAACCTTGAAGTACAGCCTAATTGAACTGTCTATTGACAATCCCGACCTTCTGATTATCTCGCTACAGAGTAATGATGAACCCTTAATATTATTAATTAACATTTACAATCGGGGTCTTCCAGGAGGTCGTGGAACTAATACATTCTTACAACTGGATGAGTTCCTGGAGATAGTTGATCCTAGCTCCAATGTATTTATTATAGGTGATCTCAACTGCTGTTTTGAGCCGTTATACCCAGAATGTGATTCTTTGACCACGGAAATTGATATTATTTGGAACATACCCTTTCTTGCCCTCACTCCTATTAAACGCTGGAGTGAATCTGCTGTTCAGTGGACGAGTTTATGCCTCGAACGTGGTTTCAGAGCTGCCAACGGACGAACCCCCTCGGATCCGTCTGGCAAAGTGACCTTTTCCGATGGCCGAGTACGTAGTAGTCGAATAGATTATGCTCTAATAAAAGTGGAGCATTGGCATACTCTGGGTGACATGATGATATTTGAGCGTATTGAGAGTGATCACAACCCTCTGGTTCTGACACTCCTGCTCAGTCCCCAGCTTAGAGGGACCCAAACCGAGATATTGACAGCAAATGCCCTTTTAACCAACAATCATCGTAGAGTGCGGTGGGATAGAGTTGCTCTTGATAGTGCCATACTCTCTGAGATAGGTGATAAAGTCTCCTCAGCAACTGTAGCTTTACAGTCTCTTAGGTCTGAAAACGGCGACTTTGTCGATGCTACTAACATACATACCAATCTGTTTTTGGACCTAAAATCCATCTTTTCAAAACCCTGCAAGGCTATGCCTTCCAAGATCCCTAAGCAAAGCTCTTGGTATAATAAGAACTGCCGAGACTCATATAATGCCCTGAAAGCTGCTATCGCTTCTAGGGACCAGGCCACTATAAGATCTACGAGAAAACTTTATACCAGGGCCAAAGTCCAGGCGAAGCGTGACTGGGATAATGACCATTGGTGTGCCCTATTAGCAGCAAGTAAATTAAGGAACCCAACACTGTTCTGGCACACCTTGAAGTGGGGTAATACTTCAAACTCACAGGCTCCTTCCAACAATGTTTCTCCGGACAACTGGGTATCCCATTATGAATCCCAGTTCTCCGATGCTGATATGGCAACTACATCTTCTGAACCGCTTTGTTGGGACCCGCTTATACCTTCTAACCTTGAGTTTGACGTTGATGAAGTTAAGATGGCGATTTCGAGGGTCCCCAATGGCAAGGCTCCTGGCATAGATTGTGTCCCTGCGGACCTTTTTAAATCCGATCCTGTCATTTGGGCCCCCTACATCGCCCTCTTAGCTAATGCTCTAGTTAAAGGGGCCCCTATCCCCGACTCATGGAAGGGCGCCGAGATCCTGCCCATCTTTAAAAAAGGTGATCGTTCTTGCCCGGGCAATTATCGCCCCATTAGTCTTATTGACTGTGTACAAAAAATTGTAGCAAGAATGATTTTGGTAAGGATCCAGCTCTGGGCTGAGCAGTTTTATATTATTTCGCCTCTACAGGCAGGCTTTCGATCGTGCATTAGTACCATTGACCAGGCTTTTAAGTTTCAATTAATTGTCTGGAAAACGGTTTATCTTTGCAATGGCACAATCTATGCAGCTTTTGTAGACCTTCGGTCTGCCTTTGATTTGGTCAATAGGACTAAACTTTGGGGTGAATTAGCAGAGCTTGGACTATCTTCAGACCTTTTAAACATCATAATTAGGTTACATGACAATTTTGCCCAAGTTCGCTGGGGTAACCAAGGGCAGGTTACTGACAAGTTTAATGTTAATCGAGGCGTCAGACAAGGGTGTGTCCTTGCACCCACATTATTCTTACTATTTATTAATAGAGTTGTCCAATATTTTTCTAACAAATCCACAGATGCCCCCACACTAGGAGGGTCCAAGGTTCCGCTGCTTATGTTCGCGGACGACACCCTACTCCTCTCACAAACTTTGTCCGGGCTGCAGTCGGCATTGAATCTATTTTCTTCTTTTTGTTCCGACTGCGACCTGTCAGTTAATGTTTCAAAAACCAAATATATGGTTTTTAATAAAGGGAAACCTGTGAGGGGCCAGGTGACCATGGATAGTGGTGTTTTGGAACGCACAAATGTTATGACTTACCTGGGTGTTTTATTTGAATATAAGTTGAACTGGGGACCCCAAATAGACGCTCTCTCTCTTAAATTTGCCCAACTATCCGGCTGTTTGATCAGGGAGCAAAAGCAATCCCAGGCTAAAATGATTGGTCCTCCGATCAAGATTTTTGAAGCCAGAATTAATTCAGCAATTTTATATGGTGCTGAATTATGTGGTCATACTGATCTTTCCTCCCTGGTTATAGCCCAAAACAAATTTTTTAGAAAGTTAACAGGACTCCCCAGCTCAACGCCAGTGAAACCACTTCTTTTGGACCTTGGTTGTTGTTCATTTGATGACATTGCCAGGTTTAAACCTCTGGCTTATTGGAGGAGGCTATGGACAGTCCCCGAATTGGCTCCCTTTGCCAAAGCCTTTATGGACGTTCGTTGTATCTTGGGGGCGGGTGACCTACCTTGGTGTAAACATGTTAGTCTTTTATTGGATTCTATGGGCTTAGACACCCTTTGGTCTGACCCAGCTAACAGCTCTTTTCCCCCCAAACAAAGTTTTAAGACCCTCTATTGGTCTATGATTTCCCAAAAACACATGTTATCTGTTTCCCCTGAGTCCCTGACTGGAAAGTTCTTTGAATTTAAACTAACTCCTGTTTTCGAAGAGTATTGGGATATTATTACCAGGCCTAGTGACAGAAAACTATACCACCAATTCAGGGTAGGCTCCCTTCCCACCAACTCATTCACTAAAAAATGGAAGGGTGGCTCACGTGATATCTGTTGGTAGTGTCCGGACTGTGTTGAATCAGTTGGCCACATATTCTTTGCCTGCCCGGCCTATGTTGCACCACGGGCTAAATGGCTAAAACCACTTTGTCAGAATATGGGCACTCGGCAAGGTTTTGTAGCACTCAACATTTTGCGACTTGATACCAATGAGTGTGTTGTAATCGCTGTGGCTAAATTCCTTGGCTGGGTCTGGATTATTCGTAACAAGTCTTAATAGCCACCTGGTATGATGCTGTGACTTTCCTCTTCCTTCTCAGTGTTTTATGGTCTATCTCTTTTTTTCCTGTTTTAAATGACATTGTATTTTAAATTTTATGCTTGTAAAATGTCTTTTATGATATTTTATCGAAATAAAGACTAAACAAAAAAAAACAAAAAAAAAAAAATCACACAAATAACCAAAACGTGTTTACTCACCTGTTTGCAGGAAATGTGCCAATGCCAAATCTAGGTATCCAGCACGGAGTTGGAAAAGTAAAGTAAAAAATAACTTACCTGCAATTTACTGAAAAAGTCAATTTTCTATTGCATTTTCAAACTGTCCTATATCTAGTAACTTGTTACTGAAAAGTATTGAATGCTTACCTGTACCGGGCCTGCTTGGTTCTAAACATAAACCATATATTTTTATACAACAATTGGCACACAGTTCAGTTCTTGAGTGTGTGAATTCATTTGTTGACTGAGTGGGCACATCAAATGCTTAACACTGTCCTCTGATACTGCCTTACTGCTCGACTAAGCTACCACTAAAAGAGTAAGGTTCTATCTAACTTTAATCTCTGCCTACCCCTGGGGACACTTGAACTCTATACACACTATACCTCATTTTGGTGTAGTGTATATATAGAGCCAGTTTCTTACAGCAGGGAACTGTGGTATGCTTGGGCCACCTTGTTGGTGGAGGCCAGGTACAACCCTTACAGCCCAAGGTCCAGGCCATCCTGGACTGTGCAGCTTCAACAACCCAAACTCCAGTCAGGGCATTCCTTGGCTTGACTGGGTACAACAGGAGGTTTGTGAAGGGATAGGGGTCCATTGTGGCTCCCATCAGGTGGCTAATGCAAATGATAGGTGTTGAGGTTGTCCATCTCCCTACAGGGAATGGACTTTGTAGTTGAACACATACCTGGGACTACCCATGCCAATGCACTTTTTAGGGTCTTCCACTTAGAAAATGAAGACTCTCTAGGGAAAGGTTACTCATCCTCTTTCGTTTGGGCGTGGTTGTGTGAGAAAGTGCTCTCTTTCTGCTTGGTTGCCCCCACTTTTTGCTGAATTGCTGATGTACATTGGCTGAGTGTGACCTGGGCTCCCGCTAATCAGGTACCCAGGGCCTATGTTCTTTCCCTAAAACTGCATTGAAGCCTAAAGCCAAATGGCATCTCAGGCTACAGGTTAGCCCCTGGTAAATGGTACCATAGGTACCCAGGGCACTGTGACCAGAGGAGACCTCTAAGGGCTGCAGCACTTATTGTGCCACCCTTAGAGGTACTCTACCCTGACACAGACTGCCGTTGCAGGCTGCTTGTTTTGGTGCAGAACAAAGTGAAATCGACATAGCACACATCCCTGTGTGCCATGCCTGCAGCCCACTGCCCTGGCATAGATAGTGCACCCAGCTAGATGGGTGAATGACACCAGTGGTGTGAGCACAAGTGCATGAGCCCTGTACCGCTAGTGTCTTAGCCAATTCTTAGACCTTGTAAGTGCAGTATTGCCATTAAGAGTATATTGTATTGTAATTGCATTTAAATAGCGCTTACTACCCCTGGTGCTGGGAGTTTGTGACTACGAACTACACAGTACCATAATGTCTTTAATGAAAACTGGTAAGTTTGGTATCAAACCTCTCAGCACATTAAACCCAGTCTGATGCCAGTGTGGGATTTAATGAAAAATGCACACAGAGGCCCCCTGACAAATAACCTGATACTTGTGTCCAGGCAGTGGCTGCTCCTCAGCTGCCACCACCAGACCTGTTTCTGGACCCCTGGGTTGAGAGCCTGCTGCTCTTGGGGTCTGAAACAATGCACATCCTGGGACGAGGTGCCAAGCCCCCTCCCCCAGGATGGGCAGGGTCAACGAAGTGGGATCTTCAAAGTTTTGCCGCCTTTGTGAGCTTCCCCAGGCCTTTTGATGCTTCCAGCACTGGTCACCACCGGTTCTGACCCCCACTTTTCCACGGGAACACCAAGTGAGGAAGGGAGGTGTGCTCACCTCTACCAACCCCACCCCTCAGGTGGGGAAGGCGAGGTGAAGCACAACTCCGTCCATGCCATATTGCAGATGGTGGGGGACCCCACCAACCAGAGTGAGGCTTATGTCCCCCTCCCACTGGTCCCGACCTGTACCTATGTGTAACACACCTAAATGTATTATTCATGGGCAAACCTGAACCGTGTCAACTCAGAAGAGAAGAAACAAGGAGGACTGAAGAGCTGCACTGAACGACAACTGCTTGTTCCCCAGCCCTACCGGCCTGTCCCAACATCGACCTGCCTCGGCGAAATCCAGGTGTCCTGCAGCCAGTAGCCCCCACGAACCCGGAGGACCTGCCCTGCCTTCCCAAAGCAAGACGATCTACCACAAGCAATGGAATTTCTCACCTACAAACTATGGCTCCAGCCAAATCTGCGGATTCGCACCAGACGCCCATGGCCCGAGTTAGAGTGGCAGAACACCACAAGGAGGTCTCGCAAGCGATCCTGACCTGGGATCCAAGGATCCTTGACCTGCCTCAGGTCTCCAACTGATGCCTGCCGCCCCCTTCTGGAGGGTCCCCACGACCGGAGCTGGTAAAAACCAGATGCCAAAGACAGCCCAGTACTCTACGTCTCATGACCTTGGGTGGCACAACTAACAGTGTCCCTGCACGCCAGGCATCCCAACTTGCCTCTTCAACTGGTGGTCGCCTCAGAAGATCTTCGTCCCCGAGCCTGCAGTGTTGCAACCAGAGAATCCCCATTGACATCAACAGTGCGCCCAATGCCAAAACAGCACCCTGCACCCGTCTGCCCCATTGCTGCTGTGGGTGCTCTTTGTGTGCTGATATGGATCCCCATTTGCCCTCAGCCTAACAGGAGCTTTGCTCCCACAACCTTGTGGCCCCCTATCCTCTATTGGATAACATTGGGCCTCAGCACTCTGCTACCCTAGTGCCGCCGAGGGTGCTTTGAGTGTGCATCCTTTACCCTGGGGGAACCTTGGTTCTAACCCCAGAACCCCAACTCCCCCAACCATTTACTGACGTGTAAATCAATAACTCCATGATCGAGGCATATGAGCTGCAGATCACACACTTTGCATAGATCGCCATCTGGTGTTGGGCCTGGATGTTTGCACTTTGTTGTTGTTTTGGAAAGTCTTTGGAAGTCACAAGATAGGTGGCTCCTCCTTTGGACAATAGTGCGCATGGGCATCGACTCTATCGTCCGATTGCTTTTTTCCGCCATCGGGCTCGGATGTGTTCATTGCGCTCTAGTTAAGTGTCGTTACTGATTATCTTTTCGACGCAAAATCCTTCACCCTTTCTTCGGTATTGTTTTGATTGCGTTCCCATTAGACGCGCATCCCTCCAAACATCAAATCTTCGATTCCGGTCGTCGACGCAGGCCTTTGGGCCTACCTGCGCCATCAGGCCTTTGGCTCATGGAAAGGACTCCCTTCAAAAAGTGTCCTAAATGTGGATCCAAGTTCCAACACGCCGATCTTCATAAGGAGTGTAACCTCTGCCTTTCACCCGAGCACGAGGCCAAAGACTGTCTAGCTTGTTACTCTTTCTGCTCCAAGAAGACTATTCAGGATCGTCTAGCTCAAAAAACCATGGCTCGATATTCGACATCCATTCCCGACGACATCTTCCAGGAAGGCATCCATGTATCGGAGCAGGAGCAGATCCAACACAGCACCATCAGCTCCTCCGAAGCAGACTACTCCTACGTCAGACATCACATAAGGGGAGAGGGTTGTAAGTACTGATGTTGTCCCCTCCCCACTCCCCATTCCCAAAAAGGCTTCGGTCACACCTTCACACCTAGGTGCACACCGGGACAGACCTTCTCACGCCCCGCCTTCGAGCTTGGCAAAGAAGCAGATACAAAAGCCTTCAGGCCACTCTGGATCGATCCAGCCTGCCGTTGCTACCGAAACACCATCCCCGGCACCAAAAAACAAACCACTACCTTCCTCCGCACCAACTCCTCGTTCCACATAGATGCCTTCGGCGCCAAAATCCACCGTTACGGACGCCCCGGGTCCGAAAAAATCGTCTGAACGGAGCAAACACCTGGTTACGAAAACCTCTGACACACAATCTGACCTGAAAAAATTGGTGCCGAAGGAACACACATCAGAGGAGGAGCTTTTTCAACTTGATCCGACAAACACTTCAAAAAGACCCTAAAACAAGTCAATTAATGCTTGGCCCTTCAAAGAAACGGAAAATGGACAAACCTGTACCAGCTCCACTTCCTTTAAAAAGAAGAGACATTGTAACTTCTCCTTTAAGGATTCCTTCTCCACCTCCACACCACTCCCCTATCCCATATTCACCCCCTCACCATCTCCTCCACCTCTGGATGATGACACCTCTGAAGACCTACGGGATGATCAACCATTAGGGGAACCCAGTCCTCCTGGTTCCCCAAAAGACCCATGGGAGGATTAGGACACACCACATGTCCCAGATGCACCTCAGGACGACATCTACCCATCTAGACCATCCCCTCCTGAGGACACTATAAGGGTTCGCTCAGCTTATACACAGGGCAGCAGAATATCACGGCGTGAACTTACACACAGACCCTGTAGAGGAAGATTTCCTCATGGACACTTTCGCACCATCCCAAAGGTCCACTGCCATTCTCCCGATGTTAAAAGGGGTAATCAGACACGCTCCTGAAGTGTTTAGGGACCCTGTAAGGGCCAGAGCCATTAACCCCATGGTAGAAAATAAGTACAAAGCTGCTCCAGCTGATCCTGTTTATATTAAAGGACAAGTGCCCTTAGATTCCTTAGTGGTCTCCGACGCCAGGAAAAGGGCTAATTCACAAACCACAGGAAATGCCCCACCTCCGGATAAAGAATCAAAACTGCTGGACGCGTCTGGTGAAAGAACGGCGTCCCAAGCAGTTAACATATGGAGGATTGCCAACACACAGGCTTTGCTCTCAGGATATGATAGGGCACACTATGACGAGCTAGAGACCTTACTACAACACCTTCTAGACCAAAACAAAACACAAGCTAAAGATCTCATCCATGAAGGCAATGATCTCATCCAGGAAGACAAGCTCGTAACTAATACCTCCATTTGTTGTGCTCTGGATGCTGCAAATGCAGCATCCTGGGCTATTAATACCAGTGTCCTTTTACGCAGACATGCCTGGCTAAGCATTTCAGGCTTTAAACCTGAGGTTCAAACCACCATATTAAATCCACCATTCGACCAGGAACACTTATTTGGGCCTACTGTAGTCCTCTTTAGAAAAGATGAAAAAGGATACTGACCCTGCCAAATCAATGGGAGCTTTGCAATCGCAAGCTCCCAGAAGTTCCTTTCGTCGCACCTCTTATAGGGGCCCCTCCTAGAGGTTTTACCACAATAACCCCTCCACTTCCTACAAGAGTCCCACCCAGACCTCATCTAACAGGCTACTACAGAGGAGGCTACAGGGGCAATAACAAAGGTAGAGGCAAAACTACCAATACTCGTACCGCCTCCTCCCCTAAACAATGACTTCCCTCCACTCCCCCCGGACCACTATACTCCGGTCGAGGGAAGATATCTACAGTGCCGGTCTGTAACAAAGTACACAAACAATAAATTAACTGCATAAATTAGGTTTTACAATCAACGCTGTAAAATCACATGTCAAACTACTTTAAAAAAAAGCCTTGTTAAGGAGCAATTCTAAATTGTCATGCGGGGTTAGCTTACCCAAATGCAGCCAGAATTAATACTTTCAAAACTCTTGTGCCACTATTTAAGCCAGAAAAAGAAATATATGCGAGGACATTTATGAGTCTCCTAGGATCCACGGTTTCATGCATAGCCTTGGTATCTCATGCCAAGCTAAATGTGCACCCTGTACAACCATGCTTAGCGCAGCAATGGTCTCAAGCGTAGGGTAATTTGAACGATCTAGTGTTGATCAGCCAATCTCTGCAAAGGTGCAACTCCAACAAACTAGTTCAGGGACGGCCTTTTATAAACCCAATACCTCAAACAACCCTAACAGATGCATCAGTGATAGGCTCGGGAGCACACCGGACACTTGCAAGACATAATTGTGCTAGACCGTTGGACACAGTCGATCCCTTCTACACATCAATCACCTAGAACTATAAGCAGCTCATCTAGCGATAAGATTATTCCTTCATCAAAGGCAATGTAGTTTTATTCAAGACATAGATGACTACCATGTATTATCTACAAAAAGAGGGGGGGACCAACTCTCCACAACAGTCTCTCAGCACAAAAGCTATGTTGGTTTGCTCTACAGCACAATGTTCAGTTGCTTGCAGAATACATACCAGGAGTAGACCATCATCTGGCCGATCTTCTCAGCAGAGTAAAACCAAAGGGGATGATGGATGGAGTGTTGAACATTGCAAGCACTCGCCCCCAGTCAACTGATCTGGGTTTAATCCATCATTCTTTAGCTCACTCCGCCACCCCAGTTCAGACATGGTGTTAGACCTGGCACCTTGGCATGAGTCTCCCTTCCACTTTTGTGTCGCTGTGCCTCATGTGTTTTTATGGTGTTGGCCGCTCAGAGCACTGTGCCACTGCCAGCCAGTTCCACCGTGCAAGTGCTCCCTAGGTAAAATGTATATGTTGGTTGGATTCCATGATTGGCCTATTTGGTTTACTATCAGACCCCAGTAGAGTGCTCCAGGAGTGCCAGGGCGTCTAAATACAAATGCCGCTGGTGGGCTTGCAGCTCTGGTTGTGCCACCCACAGAAGCGGCCTGGCAAAATGTGTCTAGGTCTGCTATTGCAGAACCTGCGTGCAGTCTGGGACTGACATGCTGACTGGCAAGTGCACCCACTTGCCAGTCCCTAAACCTTCCCTTAACTTCATATTAGTCACCCCTATGGTAGGCCCAAGGGCAGGGTGCATTGTAGCATAAGGTAGGACAAGCCCTGATGTGTGTGGCATGTCCTAATAGTGAATTACAGCCATTTTCGTTTTTCACGATTGTAAGGCTACCCTGTTCTCATAGACCAGAATGGGCTGTTAAGATTGTTACATCCTATGATCCTAACAGACCCAGGGAACGTGGTAGAAAATAGAGTTTAGTATGCCTGAACTCAGAATAATAAGGTACATCTTTTATTAAGGTTTATTTTAATGTTCGAGGCTTGTGGGCTGCTAAATTCATATCTGTGCATAGATCGCCGCCTAGTGTTGGGTCCGGATGATTGCATATTGTTGTCCTAGAAGAGTCTTGGAAGTATCACGAGATAGGTGGTTCCTCCCCTGGACTACAGTGCGCATGGGCATCCTCTCCATCCTCAGATTGGTTTTTTCCGCCATTGGGTTCGGATGTGCTTATCTTAGCTCAAGTTAGGAAAACTTTATTTAAGGCCAAAAGCCTTTAGATATTGTCGGTATTGTTTGCGTTCGGTATCGATAAATTATTTCTACTTGTTCTCGAGCTTCTTCACCCTTCTCGGACCGAGTTTCGGTCCAACCATCGCTCGACGTTCGAAGATGGAATCGAGGACTCCCTTCAAGAGATGTCCTCTATGTCACGCAAAATATCCACACGTTGATGTCCATCCGGTGTGTAACAAATGTTTATCACCGGATCATGATGAGACCAGGTGTATGGCCTGTGCCCGGTTCCGGTCAAAAAAGACCCTTCGGAATAGACGAGCGGCTAGATTGGAGGCCAAACAATCGGCACCTAACCCGGTTAACATATTCAGCACCGAGGATGAAGAAGTCGACAGCGTCGAAGAGGTTGAATCCCAATATGACGACGAAGATGAGATCTTCGAGGACGAAGACGTCGTCGACGAGGTAGGAGACGACGATGAGGCTCTTGGGGCCGAGGAAGATAGCTCAGGCGAGGAGCTAGGCCAATCCGTCGATGCGGAGGCCGAGGGAGATAGTCTTGATAAGGCTCAGGTCGAGGGATCGCCTGCGGGCCTTACCAAAGATCGGTCGGATCGTTCTACAGCCCCGTCAGATGGCCCGGCTTCGAACATTTCAAAGGAGCCAGAATTATCGAAAAAGACTGGAGTCGATTCCGTGAAATCGAAACCAAAACCAGCACTGGTCAAATCGAAACCGAAAGTGCAACTGGTTCAGGTCGGATCGAAGGCATCGAAACCCTCCAATCCGTCGACACAAAAGTAGGACATCGGAGCCGAACAAACCAAGAAGGACTTCGGTACCGAGAAACCAAGAAAGGACTTCGGCACCGAGAAACAGAAGAAGGCCCTCGGTCTCGAAGACGCAGAGGCCTATGGCACCGAAGGTTGGGGCACCAACGACCAAGGTCAAGGTGGTCGATCCGACTACATCAACACCGAGGAGTCCGGATCCACAAGGCGTCGATGCCAAACTTCGGATCGAAGCCCCAAAAACTGGAAAGAAACCGGAGACCGCGTCGAGGCCTGTCTCCAAAGAGCCTGTCGGATCAAAAGCACCGTCGGCATTCATGTTGCAACAGGTGTCGGAGTCCCTAAAGCGCATCAGGGAACGTGACACTCTCGAACCGAAAACGGGTCCCGAACCGAACAAAGCCGCCAAGGCTCACTTGGCGCCGGCACCGATCAAGTTTGGATTGCCACCACCGGGGGCACAGAAGATGTTCGAACTTGAGTACCGAACAACCAAGAACAGTGTCCACAGAAAGCACTGATGTCGAAGACTCACAGGACCAGTTTATCTACGTCGACACTGGTAGACTGTTCCGCAAGCGGAGAATTGTTCCAGAAAAGGCTTTGGACTCATACAAAATTCCTCTAAAAAGGAAAATGGCGTCCGGTTCGACACCAGTGCTTGTAGAACCTTACCACACATATGATCAGGAACCACCATCCTTCTCTCCCACACACTCTGAGGCGGATGCAGGAGAGGCCTATACTGAGGATAACACTTATCCTGTGGATAATGACCCTGATGATCAACAGCAAGACCAGGATCAAGCATGGGGAGACCCTACTGACCCAGGAGACCCACAAAATGCTCCTGACACTCCTCTTTATAATATAAAACCATCTCCCACTGAAGATACTGCTGCTTTTAACGCCCTCATTGAAAGAGCGGCTGGAACTTCATTCTGACTCTGTGGAGGAGGATTTCTTGGTGGACACGTTCTCCACATCAGAAAGAACGGTCAAGACTTTAACAATGTTGAAAGGGGTTATTAAACATGCTAAGGACATCTTTAAGGAGCCAACCAGAGCATGGGTATTGAACCCGAGAATAGAGAAAAAATACAAACCAGCCCCAGGAGACCCAATGTACATTAAGAGTCAATTGCCGTTGGACTCCATGGTAGTTTCTAATGCTCGCAAGAGAGCTAACTCGCAAACTACCGGTGATGCTCCTCCTCCGGACAAGGAGTTCAAAGTGCTGGAAACATCAGGAAAAAGGATAGCAGCACAAGCAGCAAACATCTGGCGCATTGCCAACACTCAGGCACTCCTGGCCAGATACGACTGGTCACACTACGATACCCTAGAAACACTGCTAGAACACCTACCAGATGAATACAAAGATGGAGCGGAGCTCCTCATCAGAGAGGGACAACTCATTACAAATGCGTCCATCAAATGCGCACTAGATACAGCTGACACTGCAGCATGGGCAATCAACACTAGTGTGATGTTGAGGAGGCACGCATGGCTGAGAATATCAGGTTTCAAACCTGAAATTCAAAATAATATCTTGAATCAACCAGTCAACCCAGACTTTTTATTTGGTCCCGAGGTCGACACTACACTAGAAAAGATTAAAAAGGGCCCAAACTGCGAAATCTATGGGGGCTCTACAGTCGCAGCAGTTTCGGAGTGGCTCCTTTCGTCGCCCCGGGAATAGAGGAGCAGCTAGAGGTCAGGGGTCCCAGCAGCAGTACAATAAAGGAGGTACCCAGAGTACCTGTAATAAGAACAATAGGGGTGGATATCGTGGATCCAGCACCAAAGGCAGAGGACGAGGACACAACAACACCAGGTCCTCCGCCAATAACAAACAGTGATGTCTTGTCACTGCCCCCGACTACATAACACCGGTCGGGGGGAGACTCCAACAGTTCCTGCCAGTCTGGAGATCCATCACCACAGACAGGTGGGTCAGAGAAATTGTCCAGTACGGTTATTGTCTGGAATTAACATCCAATCCACCCAACATACCACCAAGACACCGTCCTATGTCCGCAGAGCACTTAGCATTATTGCAGCAGGAAGTACTAAGTATGCTGCAAAAAGGAGCCATAGAGCTCGTGCCCGTAGAACAACGAGGGTCAGGGGTGTACTCTCTGTACTTCTTGATCCCAAAAAAGGACGGGTCTCTCAGACCTATACTGGACCTGAGACCTCTCAACCAATACATTCTGTCAGAGCATTTTCATATGCTGACCCTCCAGCAGGTTCTACCGTTACTCAGTCAGGGAGACTTCCTAGCAACACTGGATTTGAAGGATGCGTATTTCCACATACCCATACACCCGTCACACAGAAAATATCTCAGGTTCACTCTTCAGGATCAGCATTATCAGTTCAAAGTACTCCCTTTCAGAGTAACAACGGCGCCCAGAGTCTTTACCAAGTGCCTAGCGACAGTGGCTGCACACTTAAGGAGACAGCACATTCACAGCTTCCCTTACCTGGACGACTGGCTGGTTCAGGCAAAGTCAGCCCAGCAGTGTGCCAGCCACATATCCCACACCATACACCTTTTTCACAGTCTGGGATTCTCACTAAATTATCCAAAGTCAAATCTTCAGCCCGCCCACATACGGCAGTACCTGGGCGCAACCATAGACACTCTGGCGGCCAAAGCTCAGCCAAATTTAGTGAGGATCAACAGCATGCAACTGCTGATCTCAAAGTTCAAACCTCAACACTCCCTTCCAGCGCGAGTGTTCATGCAGTTGATAGGCATGATGGCCTCCTGCATCTTCATAGTCCCGCACGCGAGACTACATATGCGCCCGCTTCAGGAGTGCTTGGCACGTCAATGGAATCAGACTCAAGGACAGTTGAAAGACCTAGTGTTGGTGAGCGGTCAGGCATACAACTGTCTGCATTGGTGGAATCCACGAAATCTTTGCAAGGGCCGACTGTTCCAAGAGCCTGTTCCACAGATAATACTGACGGCGGACGCGTCTCTCCAGGGATGGGGAGCTCATGTACTCAATTACACAGTGCAGCGACTATGGACAACACAGCAAAGGAAGATGCACATCAACCTTCTGGAACTGATGGCAATCTTCCTGGCAATGAAAGCATTCAAAGTACACTTGTGCAACAAAGTCGTGTTGATCCGGACGGACAACATGACTGCCATGTACTACATACAGAAGCAGGGAGGAACGCACTCTCCACAGTTGTCTCATCTGGCTCAGAGCATGTGGAGGTGGGCCATTCAGAGGAACATATTCCTCATGGCGGAACACCTCCCCGGCAAGGACAACCAGATGGCGGATCTGCTCAGCAGACACAGCCACCAAATGCACGAGTGGGAGCTACATCCGTCAGTACTCCAACCGTTCTTCCAACAGTGGGGTCATCCAGAGATAGACCTATTCGCCACAAGGGAAAACGCAAAATGCCAAAGCTTTGCCGCCAGGTTCCCACATCCGCAGTCACAGGGCAATGCGATATGGATGAACTGGTCCGGCAGATTTGCGTACGCTTTCCCCCCAGCGCCCTTAATACCGCTAGTGGCACGCAAACTGCGACAACACTCACTGACACTCATCCTAGTTGCTCCCACATGGGCACGCCAGCCATGGTACACCACCTTTCTAGAACTTTCCGTGGTGCCGCATCAAAGGCTGCGGATAAAACCTGCACTCTTAACGCAGAACCATGGCGAAATTCTGCATCCAGATCCGCAACAGCTAAACCTGGCAATCTGGCTCCTGAAGTCTTAGAGTTTGGCTACCTAAACCTGCCACCTGACTGCATGGAGATCATCAAGGAGGCCAGAAGACCCACTACCAGAGCTTGCTATGCGGCTAAATGGAAGAGGTTTGTCATTTACTGCAACGACAATGACATTAACCCGCTGGACGCATCCATTCAAAACGTCATCTGTTACCTCTTACACTTATACCGATGCAATCTGGCATACAACTCCATACGTATCCATTTAACCGCGATAGGCTGCTATCTTCAAAACAGGCAGCACCTCTCTTTATTCAGAGTGCCTGCCATCAAAGCCTTCTTGGAGGGACTCAAACGAGTAATTCCCCCAAGACACCCACCGGCACAAGTGTGGAACCTGAATGTGGTCTTCACCAGATTAATGGGTCCACCCTTTGAACCTCTACATTCATGCGAGATTCAATTCCTCACCTGGAAAGTAGCTTTCTTAGTGGCAATCGCTTCGTTAAGAAGAGTTAGTGAACTACAGGCACTAACCATTCAAGAGCCATTCATACAAGTTCACGCAAACAGAGTTGTACTGCGTACCAACCCCACATTCATGCCTAAAGTGATATCGCAGTTCCACATGAATCAGACTATTGAACTGCCTGTTTTCTTTCCAAATCCAGAAAATGTCGCAGAGAGAATGCTTCATACACTAGATGTAAAGAGGGCCCTCATGTACTATATAGACAGAACAAAGGATTTTAGGAAAACAAAACAACTGTTCGTTGCCTTTTCTCCACAACACAAGGGCAACGCCATTTCCAAAGCAGGGATAGCCAGATGGATCGTCAAATGTATTCAAATTTGCTATGAAAAAGCTAAACGCACATTAACGATTCCCCCAAGAGCCCACTCAACACGAAAGTTAGGGGCGTTCTTGGCTTTCCTAGGGAACATTCCTTTAGAGGAAATATGTAGAGCAGCCACATCGTCCACTATACATACATTTACTAAACACTACTGTGTAGATGTACATTCAAAACAGCATGCAGCTGTAGGACAGGCTGTTCTCAAGACACTTTTTCAGACTGCTGCAGCTGACACGGGTAGCCGCCGCTAATGGAGGGACTGCTATATAATCTATGCACAGATATGAATTCAGCAGCCCACATGCCTCGAACCGAATATGCTACTTACCAGTATGCATCTGTTCTTGGCATGTAGGGCTGCTGACATTCATATCGCCCACCCTCCTCCCCGGCGCCTGTAGCTGCTGCAGCACTCAAAATTACTGTATAGCATGGTCATCACTTCCTGTATCTACTCCATCACTGCCACAATGGCGAAAAACAATCTGGGGATGGAGAGGATGCCCATGCGCACTGTAGTCCAGGGGAGGAGCCACCTATCTCGTGATACTTCCAAGACTCTTCTAGGACAACAATATGCAATCATCCGGACCCAACACTAGGCGGCGATCTATGCACAGATATGAATGTCAGCAGCCCTACATGCCAAGGACAGATGCATACTGGTAAGTAGCATATTCAATTCCATGTCCGTGTAGCCACCCCAGCCCCGTGCCCGAAATGCAATACATACGATGCCTAAAAACAACCAACAACCCCTCCCCCAAGAACACCCGCCCCCCTCCCTCGAGCAATTTGCTGACAACACAACATGCAGCAATGCCCTTCCCATGCTGGTGCCAGGACGTGCACAGCCTACCCATGAGCCCAATCGGGTTAAACTACCCAACAAGAGAAGAGAAGCCCCCCTCCCCCCACATCCACCTCCCGACTCAAACCAGCAGATCCACATCATTGTTCAAAGTCTCGGCCTGTCTAAGTGTCGGGGGGAACTCCCAAGGAAGAGCAGCCGGCAAATCCCAATGTTGGCGACATCGGCTGCCCAAGGACTGCAGGTGAGCAAGGCCCTCAAAACTCAGCGAGGGAAAGAGTGCCAGGTGCCCAAGCATCGGCCCCACACCCCAACAGTGGAAGATAAGAAACACAAAGGATATCAACTGCAGGATGGTACTGTAGCAGACGCAGAAGGGTCCCTGGAATCACATGGGAAGTGGACAGTAGAGTCTGCAGCACCAGGCTCTCCCTAGGAGTCCCCGCCACCAACCCCGGGGGAGGGCTGTTGGAGTCGGAGGACTCCACACGTAGGGCGTTAATCTCCCACCGTGATTAGCTGTCCCTCCACCAGGGCGTCGACGACAGCCAGGCTCCCACGTCGGTTCCTGCGTCCTCCAGAAGGCCTGGTCCCCCAGGTGCGCTGGGTATCGCCCCTAATCTTGACCACTCCCATGCCTCCTCCGGAGATTCGAAAAATTGGGCTTTCCCATCCATGAGCACCTTTAGCTTTGCAGGGTACAGAAGCATGTACTGTAGGTGGAGAGCATGCAACTGCTGCTTGACACAAAGAAAAGACTTCCGCTGTTCCTGCACCTGGCGGGTGTTGTCTGGATAGATGGAGACCCTGGCATTGTCGAAGATAAAGGCGGGCGCCTCTCGAGCTGCACGCAGGATAAGTCCCTGTCTCGATAGTTCAGGATTTTAGCAATGAGGGCCCTGGGAGGGGGGGGGGGGGGGGGGGGGGAAGACTGCTCAGTGGGGGTACCAAGCTCACCCTCTGGGCCCGTCTGGGGAGTAATGCATTGCGGGCCAAGGCACTGTGTGGCGTATTGCGTTATGGTGTTAGAGTTTGAGGCACGCGGCAGCTTGTCTCTGCCCATGATGGCTGCCCCAGTGGAGCCCCAGGCGTCCGTAAATAGATATCGCTCACCAAGAAGGGTCAGGCACCCTGCGGGCACCGAGCAGGGCCGGACGGATGCGAGGGTGGTGGCCCGGCCAGGCAGTCCCTCTCTGCCGGGTAGGACCAGGGAACCAGCGTCCAGGCAGCCGCCGTCCAGGAGTGTCGCAGCTCTGCAGCGACACCGCACCCCACAGTTTGTGGCATACAGTGCTGTAGATTCACAGGCTCCCACTATCTTCCCTGGTGACTTTTGTATTGCATTTGTGTACATTTATCATACATAAATTCATTACATGGTCATCTCTATAGCATCTGCTATCATTTCACTCCATTCTCACCTGCCAAACTGAAAACAATCTGACAATGCAGTTGATAACCATGTGCAATACAAGGAAGAGGAGTCACTATAATTTGTGACTCGAAAGATTTCTTCCAACACTAGTTGGCAGACTTATGCTAAGCATGTAAATCTACAACACTACATTCTCTCTATATATATCTATATCCCTAGGTACCAAATATGAACTTCAATTCTGAAGTTCACAGCGCTATAACCACTACCCTAGTGAGTGTCTGTAAATTTGTAATACTCCTCTTTCTGTTTTTTGTTCCAACATATCCATTACAAATGTTTAAAAATACCAATGTAATATATAATAAATAATTGGATTGAGTGACGATTGCTACACTGAACATTCTGGAACTTGTGAAGTCAGTTTAACATGCTTGAATTCACATTTTTCATTTGTTTCTATAGGCTTTAAACATTTTTCCATTTGTGAAGAGCTTCTTCTGTGATTGTTAAAATATGCTTCATCCTAAACGACTCTTATCCTTTTGTCTCCCTAATCTGTTCCGCTGTGCTGCATGCAAGATCTGAAAGAGACATGTTGGTGATAGATTGCTTACCTTAGAATAATCCCCTGGCGTCAGACTGGATCCGGCAAGTTTTCTGCTTAGCAGTACCCCTGCATCCCAGTAGGTTGGCATTGTGCGGCTCCGCGTCAGTCAGTGGCATTGTACGCGCCGGAATGACATCACGGAGACTACTTAGGCACCACCCATGCGCGCTGATGTCAGTTCTTTCTTTTTCCGCGCCGAAAGCGCAGATCCGGATTGAGCACGTACCTCGGTCATTTTTTTACCACTTTTTTGAGACTTCGGCTCCTTCTCTTGTCTCCTGGTGCACGTAGGGATGCCCGGCTTTTAGTCTTGTGGGTCGTGCCATCGTAATATGTCGGTGGCGGACCCCCATGATGTCTGCCTCTACTGCCTGGAGAACGACCACGACTCCCGCGATTGTCGGGACTGCCGTGCCATGGCCCCGAAGGCATTACGAGAGCGGCACCGGAAGTTCCTCTCACTGCCGCTCCGGGTCTAGGGGCCGATCGCGGGACCGCTCCCGGGTCCGAAAGTCGCTCCTCGGACTCAAAATCTTCACCTTCTGTTTCCGGTAAGCGCCGCCATGAGAAGTCGAAGAAGCGTGTTTGCTCTCCGACGTCCCCCCGTTGCTCCCCGGAGGTGGACGAGGTGGGACAGGGGCTCCGCCCCTGCGGCTCCTCTGGAGCCTGGGAGTCCCGCGGCCTTTCCGCTATACCAGGGTCCATCGGCGACTCCCCAACAGTGGCAAGAGTTTCTTGCTGCCTTGGACCGCCTGTTTAGCCCTCGGGCTCCTGCCTGCGGGCCCCGCGGCCCTGTATCCAGATCTTGTTGACCCGGCGGCACCACCTCCGGCGCCAGCCCCAGAGCCACTGGATCCAGTGCCCACGGCTCTGGCGCCACAAGGTGCAACGCCACTGGCTCCAGCCCCAGCGCTGCCCTTGGCTCCGCCACAGGCGCCGCACTGGGTGCTGTTTATTCCGCCCCTGCCCCGGTTCTCGGACCACTTTGTTCCAACCACTGGCCCCCTCTCCGGCTCTGTTCTACCGCCGCGGCCGGCTCCTTCTACCCTGGAGCCGGATGAGGACTGGGACGACTCCGAGGACCCCCTTGCGCGGCAGTGTGACACCGAGCAGGATTGGGTGGATGACCTTCAAGATGTGGGTGAACTTGATGTGTCTTCTGACCTGGGGTTTGCCTCGCTTCCGCCTACTATGGAGGAGGGCACTTCCTACACTATGGTGCTGCGTCGAGCAGCGGAGACTCCATCTCGACCTCCCTACTGTGGCCCTTACGGCCAACCTCCTTACGGAGGTGCTGCAGATGGCGTGTACGTCATCGGAGCCGCTGCTCCCTTTCAACGAGGCCCTTACCGAAGTCCTCTTGGGTACTTGTTTGCGGCCGGCCTCGGGGATGCCGGTGGATAAGAACGTCGCTAGGCGTCATCTGCCGGCGCCTGGTTATCCCGCCATCTTGACGACTCACCCCACGCCCGAGAGCCTGGTCATTTAGGCCTCGAAATTGCAGAGTGCCTTTCCCTCGGTTCCGCTGGATAAGGGCTCTAAGAGGCTGCATCAATATGGCAAGCGGTTGTTCTCAGCCAGTTTGAGGTTGAGGTCGGTTAATACCGCCTGCTTATTGAGCTATAACTCCCATGCAGTGTGGGATTCGGTGGCGGAGGTTCTGCCTCAGTGCTCTGAGGAGGTCCAGGCTGTCCTTTTCCAAGTGATTGCAGAGGGCATGGATGCGGCGAAGTTTGCCATCAGGTGTGGTTTGAACACTGCTGATTCGTTGGGCAGGGCTATTTCCACGACAGTGGCGTTGCGACGCCACGCCTGGTTGCGTTCCACGGGGTTCTCACCTGATGTCCAGAGCTCGCTCACGGACATGCCCTTCAATTGCTCCTGCCTCTTTGGTGATAAGGCTGACAATGCCCTGGAGCACTTTAAAGACTTTTGTGCCACGGCCAAGTCTTTGGGTCTTTCCTCGAAACACCCTGCCACGACGGGGTTTCGTTCCTTTCGTGGCCATGGCAGGGGTACCCAGGCATGCTCTTCCAGCAAGCCTGTGCAGAACCAGCCTCAGCGAGGCTGCGGACGTGGGTTCCGCAGGGGCTGGTCTGGTAACCTGCGTGTGGGTCAGACCACTTCCACCCCGCTGCTTCCGCCTCGAAACCTTCCTAATTAGAGCTTCAGGGGGCACCCCACACCAGTGGGTGACAGGGTTCACCTCCACCACTGGCGCAAGATCACGTCGGACAAGTGGATGCGGCAGATAATCTGCCAAGGCTACTCGCTCCCCTTTCTGTCCTCCCCTCCAGCCATGCTGCCTCAGTACCACCGCATGTCAGTGGATCATTTGGCCCTTCTCCGTCAGGAAGTCTCGGTCCTCCTGGCCAAGAGGGCCGTCGAGCGCGTTCCTGGGCCAGAAGTAGGAGATGGTTGTCATTCCCACAACTTTCTGGTCCCCAAGAAGGACAATGGGGGCTTGCACCCCATCTTGGATCTCCGGGACGTCAATCGCTTCCTCCAGGAGAAGTTCAAGATGCTCACTCTGGCTCAGGTCCTGACTTCCCGGGAGACTGGATGGTAGCGTTGGACTTGTAGGACGCTTCTTTTCACATCCCTGTCCTGCCAGCCCACCGGTGTTACCTGCGGTTCATGGTGGGCCAGGAGCATTTTCAGTTTGCCGTGCTCCCCTTCGGCCTTACCAGTGCCCCTCGGGTGTTCACAAAAGTGATGGCGGTGGTCGCAGCTCATCTGCGCAGGTCCGGGGTGTCAGTCTTCCCCCTAACTCTACGACTGGCTGTTGAGGGCTGGCTAGCCCCAGGCTGTCGTCTCCCACCTCCAGACTACGGCTGAACTCCTGCATTTACTGGGATTCTCAATCAATGTGCCGAAGTTGCACCTGAGCCCCTCTCAGGAGCTCCCTTTCATCTGGCGGTAATGGATTAGACGTTGTTTCTGGTTTATCCTCCCGAGCAGCGAGTCCGGGATATTCAGGCTATGATTCCGATCTTTCAGCCTCTATCCCGGGTTTGTCAGGATGACCATCTGGCTGCTGGCCTCCTGCATCCTGCTGGTGGTGCATGCCAGATGGCATATGGGGGCTCTGCAGTGGAACCTGAAGTTCTAGTGGGCACAGCATCAGGGTGACCCCTCCTGTCCGGTCACGTCCGGATGTTGGATGGTGCTGCACGACAGTTGCAGTGGTGGCTGATGGACCGCGATTGGGTTAGTGGCAGACCCCTCTCGCTTCCCCAACCGGAGCACACAGTGGTGACTGATGCGTCCCTCCTGGGATGGGGTGGCCACATGGGAGAGGTGGAGATCAGAGGCCTCTGATCTCTGGCGGAGTCCTGGCTCCATATCAACCTCCTGGAGCTGCTGGCGATCCGGCTTGCACTGAAGGCATTCCTTACCTCTGTCCGGGGAAGTGTAGTGCGGGTGTTAACGGACAACACCACCGCCATGTGGTATTGCAACAAACAGGGAGGGGTGGGGTCCTGGGCCCTGTGTCAGGAGGCTCTGCGCCTCTGGACATGCCTGGAACATAAAGACATTACCTTGGTTGTTCAACACCTGGCAGGTTCTCGTAACGCCAGGGCGGACGAACTCAGCCACCGGTGCATGATGGATCACGAATAGTCTGCACTCCGACGTGGCGCAAGGTCTCTTTCAGCAGTGGGGAGAGCCTTGGTTAGATCTATTCACCACCAAAGAGAACGCACAATGTCCTCAGTTCTGCGTGTTGGAATTTCCAAGACGGCACTCGCTCGGAGATGCTTTTCGCCGCGAGTGGAGTCTGTTGTACGCCTTTTGACCTTTACCACTTCTGCCCACAGTGCTGAAGATCAGGCGCGACTGGACCCAAGTCATTCTTGTGGCTACGGACTTGGCTCGAAGAGTATGGTATCCAGAGCTACTCAGTATGAGCATCGATGCCCCGATCCATCTGCCTCTTCGGGAGGATCTTATGTCGCAGCAGCAGGGGACCATCCTCCACCCGAGCCTGTCCAGCCTCCACCTCCATTCATGGAGATTGAGTGGCGACAATTGACACCTTTCGATCTTCCTTCCAAAGTCTGTGATGTCATTCTGGCAGCCAAGCGTCCCTCCAGTAAAACGATATACGCCTGCTGATGGAACAGATTTGTGGCATGGTGCACAGCGAAAGCTGTAGACCTCCTTTCGGCTCCTCTTTCTGAGGTTCTTCTGTCTTTGGCCCAGCACGGCTCTGCTCTGGGCACTATCAAAGGTTATCTTTCTGCCGTTTCTGCCTTCCTGATCAGCCTTCTCTTTTTAAGTCCCCGGTTGTTAACCGTTTCCTCAAAGGCATTACACACAAGTTTACTCCTGTGCTTTTCTTAATGCCTCAGTGGGACTTGGGTCTTGACTTTTCTGATGTGTGCTCCCTTTGAGCCTCTTCATAACTGTCCTTTGCGTCTTCTTACTCTCAAGACTGCTTTCCTGGTTGCTATCACCTCTGCCAGAAGAGTGAGTGAGCTCCAGGCTCTTTCTTCCAAACCTCCTTTCCTTTGTTCATCTGGACTAGGTGGTTTTAAGGACCCATCCTTTCTTGCCAAAGGTTGTTACGCCCTTTCACAGCGGGCAGACCATCGCTGTCCCCACCTTCTTTCCGCCTTCACATCCTTCCAGGGAAGAGGAGAGGCTCCACCGTCTGGACCCAAAACGTGCGCTTGCTTTCTATCTGCAGCATACACAACAGTTCCGAGTGGATGATCAACTTTGTTGGTTACGTGGACGCTAAGAAAGGTCGGGCTGTGCACAAACAAACCATTTCCCGGTGGATTGTTTTGTGCATCAAAGCATGTTGCTCCTTTGCCAAGAAGGAGCCTCCTATGGGGCTGCGTGCCCATTCGACCAGGGCAACTGCAGCCACTACTGCCTTGGGACGCGGTGTTCCCTTGCAAGACATTTGTCAGGCAGCTACGCGGGCCTCGCAGCGCACGTTTACCAAGCACTACTGCCTTGACAGTCCGGTCCGGAGAGACGGCTTCTTTGGCCGTTCTGTTCTCCGTGACTTTCTGGTGTAATCCTGTTCGCAGACCCACCACCGGGGTTGGTATTGCTGGGGTATCTATTCTAAGGTAAGGAATCTATCACGAACGTCTTTCAGATGCACAAGTTACTACTTGTTTAACAATATATCTGTAAGAGACATTAGTTAGTGATAGATTCCTTACAGCCCCACCCATCCTCCCCGTTCTGCGAACGATTTCTAGGGTTAAGGTCATCCCTTTAGGGACCTAGTTTTATGCACCTATGGTCAGTGTCTTGCATGGCTCTGCGTTTCGGCGTGGAAAGTCGTGTACAGAACTGACGCCAGCACGCATGGGTGGCGCCTAAGTAGTCTCCGTGACGTCATTCTGGCGTGTGCGACGCCACTGACGGACACGGAGCCGCACGACGACACATACTGGCGCGCACGAGTACTGCTAAGCAGAAAACTTTCCGTATCCAGTGTGACGCCTGGGAATTATTCTAAGGTAAGGAATCTTATCACTAACTAATGTCTCTTACAGATATATCGTTACACAAGTAGTAACGTGTGCATTAAGAACCTTTGATATTTCAAAAGTTTTTTTTCAAACCACTGACATGCTTGCTCTAAATGCCTCCATTAACATATTTGATAGTTAACTTTTGGAAAAGTAAATCAGTAACAGAAGTATATGTTTATTGCAGTTGCTTGATAATGTGGAAAATAAAATGAAAGGCACCTGTGTTGAAGGCACGATACCCAAGTTATTCAGAGGGAAAATGACGGTATGTATTTTTGTACTGTATTTCTAAACCTTAATGGTGGTCTTTCCAATACATTTACCTCAGTTTTCGCCTTTCATCCTAGAGTAATATGCATCAATCATTAGTTCAGTCTCTTGCAATGCAAAGAAGGCAGTAATTGCCGGCTACTGTTTGATATTTGTTTTCCTGCAGTATTTTCTCCTTCATTTTACTGTGATTATACCACTCTTAAATGGAATAATTTCGAATATGCAGGGACACTAAATCACTCTAATCTTGCTGTATTCTGGAACTCTATTTTTTTTTTTTTTAATACTTAAGATACTGTTGAGAAACCTGTTATAAATCATTCAAAACATATTTATTGCATTAGTAAGAATAAGATGCCTTGATTTTTAAAACTACCGTAACTCCTTTTGCCTTTTTATAGCCAGGGAAATCAACACAAATTTCTTGTTGGACTCGACCCCTCAAGACTACAGTCTGTACAATTTGCACCCTTTAAGGTTCCAGTACTCCGTTCTTGTTAAAGTCATTTTGTACTCTACTGTGTGAATGTCTGACCACTGGGCTATGCCTATCTAGTGCGTTGGGTTTTCTATAGTCATTTGTTTTCCTAAACAAGAGAATTCACAGTTCAGGGCTTAAGCTGCTTTTCAGGGGTGTTTTTTCTGCAGGTTTTTGTGAGAAAGTGCCATCTTTCTTGAATGGTATGCCCCCTCTTCTTGCTGAATTGCTGAATGTACTTTGACTGAGTGGGCCCTGGACTCCTGCCAATCAGGTGCCCAGGGCCTATGTTCCTTCCCTAAAACAAACCAAACCCGAATTGGCAAACCCTGGCCACATGTCAGTCCCTGGTAAATGGTACCCAGGGCCTTGTGACCAGGGAAGGCCTCTAAGGGCTGCAGCACTCCTTGTGCCACCCTTGGAGGCCCTGTACCCCTACACACACACACACACACACACACACACACTGCCTTTGCAGGCTGAGTGTTTGGGTGCAAGACAAAAACACACAGCACCATAATGGCAACAGTAAAGACTGAGAAGTTTGGTATTAAACTTCTCAACACATTAAAACCACACTGATGCCAGTGTGGGATTTAATATACCCAGCACCCCAGAGGGCATCTTAGAGGTGCCCCCTTAAACCTAACCTACAATCCACGTCTGCTCTGAGGCTGCCTAGGCTGCCACCCAGCAGACATGTTGCTGGACCCCTGGGTAGGAGAGCCCCTGCTCTCCTGGGCCTGCAGCAATGCACATCCTGGGCGAGGTGCTAAATCTCCTCCCCCAGGATGGGCAGGGGGAAGCTTCAAAGGCATGCCGCCTCTGTGAGCTTCCCCAGGCCACTGCAAACCCCCACTCTGGCGGGAAGCTTTGGCCGGAAACCCCAAATAAGGACAGGGGCTGTGCCAGCCTGCCAACCTCACCCCTCAGGTGGGGGAGGCGAGGTGAAGCACATCTCCGGGCTCTCGCCATCTTGAAGATGGGGAGCTCTACCCTATCAGGACTAGGTTACTGCCCCCCTCCCACAGGAGAGAGGCAGGATAGGGGGTATACCTACCCCAGGACAGGGACCCATTGGTCCCTGCCCTTCACCTACCTGTAACGCCCCTAAATGTAGTATTTAGGGGCACCCTGAACCTTCCTGCCCCAGATTCCAGGTTCAAAACTACAAAGAAGAGTAAGAAGAAAGAAGACCTGCCGTGCAGCTGCTAAAAAGAGGAAGACACCAACTGCTTTGGCCCCAGCCCTCCCGGCCTGTTGACCCTCGAACCTGCTCCAACCCGGCATCTCTTGTGCCCAGCAACCTCACCAACCCAGGAGGACCTGGCTACCTTTTGGCTCTAAGCCCCTGGGACTCCCATGAGTAGAGGCTCTACTCAAAACCTACCTCTAATCCCTGGCAGCAGCCCGGAACCGCGAACCCAGCACACTCTGCACCAGCCAAGCCTGGCCAGTGCCGGAGTGAACAAAGACCCTGAGGACGACCCCACGGCGACTGTGACCCCGAGTCCGGCACCCACGGACCTCCCTCGACACTCCTGAAGAAGCCTGCAGCCTCAGAACAAGGTGCCCCCCCTACCGCGATCAACAGAGGATTTCCTGACACCAAAAGGCACCCCTGCACGTGGTGCCCTGCGGCCCCCTGTGCCCAATCCCGTGGTACCTACCTAACCGCCAACTACCCAACTTACCTCTCGAAGTGGTGGTGGCACCTGAAGAGTCCTCGTCCCCGAGCTTGCAGCCTTTTTCTAAACCGTAGATTTCCCATTGAAATCAATTGAGCGCCCGAAGGCTCAAAAGCACTCTGCACCCAGCCGCCCGAGTGGCCCTGGCAGTGAAAGCTCTACACCTACCTACTTCCCCACTTGCCCTGAGTAAGTGACCAGGAGCCCAGCTCCCACAGCCGCGTGGCTTGCCAGTCAGCAGCCACCAACCAAGGCCCCCCTATCCCTCATAGGATAACATTTGGCCTAACTCTCTGCACCCGGCCGCCCTAGAGTCGCTGAGGGTGAACCAACTGTACCTACCTGACCCTGGGGGACCCCTGAGTCTATGCCCAGAACCTCAACTCTGCCAGTCGAGTACTTACCCTTAAACCGATAACTCTATTTTCCTCATAGGGTAACATTGACTGGCTTTTTCCTGAAATTTCTTCTAAGTGTGGACTTTTCAAATCTTAAAATATTCACCAAAAATCAGCCGAGTAACAAACTAAATTACTCAGCTGCTCTTAGGTGAGCTCCCAGTGCTGGATCTTGGTGCCCAGCACTAACTCTGAAAAATACTTACAATTGTACTTACCCTTAACTCAGTTTTCTTCCATAGGAAACCATTGACTGTTTTTCTGTGAAATTTCTTCTTAGTGTCGATTTCTGCAATCTTTAAATATTCTTCAAAAATCATATAATATCTGAAAACTTAATTACTTGCCTGTTTTGGATAAAGGTCCCAGTACTGAGTCTAGGCACCCAGTACTGGATTACAAAAGTAACGAGAATATACTGTACCTGCAACTTGAATTTTCTTCCATAGGGAATCATTGACTGTTTTCTTTGAAATATTTTGTCAACTTTTAAAATAATTAAATATTGTTTAAAAATCATTACAGTAATTAAGTCGACTTTAATCACTTGATTCTGAGTACTGACCCAGGACTGAATCTAGGATTTAGTCTTGGAATTCCAAAAGTAATCTAAAAAGTAATCTGTTGCAAATAACTAGAATTTACCATTGAGCTCAATGTATTGTGTTTAAAATAGAGTTGCCTATTGCAACCACTTGTAACTGTTTACAAAAGTCAATTGCATATTGCAAAAGTATTTATATGAAACCTCTCATTCTGAGAAAGTATATTTTAAATCCAAATGTTGGTTCTAAAATAAAACAAGCATACATTTTTTATATATAAACCATTGACCTAGAGTTCAGTTATTGAGTGTGTGAGACCATTTGCTGACTGTGTACAACAAATGCTTTACACTCTCCTCTGATACTGCCTTACTGCTCGACCAAGCTACCTCTTTAGAGAGTAAGGTTATATCTAACTTTAACCTCTGTCAAACCCTGGGGGACTGTGGACTCTGTACACCCTGTACCTATTAAGGAACAGTATATACAGAGCCACTTTCTCACCATGGCACACATGTGACATGCCCACAAACACACACTGCCCTGGCATACCTCAGTCACCCCTCCAGCTGGGTGCACTATGCCAGTGATGTGGGTACAGGTGCCCTGTACCCCTACAGTTCCGAGGTCCATTCCTGGGCACTGTGTGCAGTGCGGCCATTAAGAGTATATGGTGCTCAGAGGTCGTCATCACAAACTCAACAGCACCATGATGGCTCCCCCTGAAGTCTGAGAAGTTTGGTATCAATCTTCTCAGCACATTAAATCCCAAACTGATGCCAGTGTGGGATTTAATGTTAGATTCACGACAGAGGGCATCTTAGAGATGCCCCCTGAACCTAACCAACAACCAGCATCTTGCCTGAGAGGCTGCCTAGGCTGCCACCCAGCAGACATGTTGCTGGACACCTGGGATTAGAGCCTTCCACTCTAGTCTGTCTGCAACAATACACATCCTGGGCGAGGTGCTAGGTCTCTTCCCCCAGGATGGGCAGGGAAAGCTTCAAAGGCATGCCATGCCACCTTTGTGAGCTTCTCCAGGCCACTTGCTGTACTCAGCAACTGGCCCCCACCGGTTCTGACCCCACACTGGCGGAAAGATCGGCGGGAAAACAGAAGTGAGGAAAGGGGGTGTGCCAGCCTCTGCCAACCCCTCAGGTGGGGGAGGCGAGTTGAAGCACAACTCGGGGATCTCCATCTTGAGGATGTGGAGCCCTACCCAATCAGGACTAGGCACCTGCCCCCCTCCTACTGGAGAGTGGCAGGCTAGGGGGGTGTACCCACCCCAGGGAAGGGACCCATTTGTCCCAGACCTATTCCTACCTGTAACACCCCTACATTTAGTATTTAGGGGCACCCTAAACCTGCCTTCCTCAGATCCCGAATCTGAAACAAGAAAGAACAAGAAGAAAAGACCTGCAGTGCAGCTGCTAACAAGAGGACGACACCAACTGACTTGACCCTAGCCCTACAGGCCTGTCGACCCTCGAACTTGCTCCTGCTAAATCCAGGTGTCTCCAGTGGTCTGCAACCTCAAACCCTGGAGGACCCGACTGCCTTGCTCATCTACCAAGACTGGGACTCCCAAGAGCATTGGTCCTGCTCAAAAACAAACCACCACCCCTGGTGCCAGCCAGGAACTGCAAATCCTGCACTCTGTACCTGCCGAGCCTGGCCTGAGTGGACACAGACCACAAGGACGTCCCCCCCGGCGACTGTGACCAAGAATCCAGCGCTCAAGTACCCTCCTCGACGCTCCTGACTACGCCTGCAGCCTCAGAACCAGGGACCCCTCCAACCGCGACCAGCAGAGGATATGATTTCCCAACGCAAAAAGAAATCCCTGCATCCGGCGCCCTGCAGCCCCCTGTTGCCAGTTTCTCAGTGCCTACCTAACGAACAGCTTCCCAACTTAACTCTCGAAGTGGTGGTCACACCTGATGAATCTCTGTCCCCGAGCTCGCAGCCTTTGTTCATCTTGCAGCTTCTCCTTTGAAATACATTGAGCGCCTGACTGCTCAAAAGCACCCTGCACCCAGCCGCCTGAGTGCCCCTGGAAGTGCACCATCTATCCTATCTTACTTCCCTACGTTCGAGGCATGTGGGCTGCTGAATTCATATCTGTGCATAGATCGCCGCCTAGTGTTGGGTCCGGATGTTTGCACGTTGTTGTCCTGGAAGAGTCTTTGAAGTATCCTGAGATAGGTGACTCCTCCCCTGGACCACAGTGCGCATGGGCATCCTCTCCATCCCCAGATTGTTTTTTTCCGCCATTGGGTTCGGATGTGCTTATCTTAGCTCAAGTTAGGAAAATTTAGTTTAAAGCCAAAAGGCCTTTAGTTTTCGTCGGTACTGTTCCCGTTCGGTATCGACTGCTTTCTTAATTAGTTTAGAAACTTCCAGCCTTTCGGATCTGTTTGGTCCGAACATCGACCTTACATCGACGATGGAATCGAGGACCCCATTCAAACGGTGTCCTGTATGCCACGCAAAATACCCACACATCAACGTCCACCCGGTATGCAACAAATGTCTCTCACCGGATCACGACGAATCAATCTATGGCCTGTGCCCGATTCCGATCGAAGAAGACTCTCCGGAATCGACGGGCAGCGAGATTAGAAGCGCAGCAATCGGCGCCTGCCCCGGCCAACATCTTCAGCACCGAGGACGAGGATGTTGAGAGCGTGTAAGAAGTAAACTCCAGCCCCGCTTCCGAACACGATTCCCGATCGGAAGACGCCGATGAAGTGCTTTTTCACAGGGAAGAAGCATTCGACGAGGTAGGAGACTACGATGAGGCCTAAGGGGCTGAAGAAGATAGCTCTAGCGAAGAGCCAGGCCTACCCGTCGATACGGAGGCCGTCAAAGTGCGTAATTCTATGGCTCAGGTCAAGGGATAGCCTCCGGGCCTTACCCGAGATCAATCCCAAAGTTCTTCGGCCCCGCCTTCGGGCCCGGTCTCGAACATCCAGCACGAGCCATTATAACCAAAGACGACTGGATTCCCTTCAACGAAACCAAAACCAATCGTCGCACCAGTTACACCGAAACCAAAAGTGAAACTGGCCTTGATCGGCTCGAAGCCCTCGAAGACCTCCACTCCTTCGACGCCAACACAGACCGTAGGCTCCGAACGCACTAAGAGGGATTTCGGCGCCGAACTCGCTGCAGCGGATATCGGTACCGACCCGAAAAGGAAGGCCCTCGGTCCCACAAAAGCGCCTCTGCCCCTGGCACCGAAGCAGTCGGCCCCGACCACCAAAGTCAAAATGGGCACTCCATCTGAGTCCACTTCGAAAACGGCGGCACGCGCCAAGTCATCGACTCCGACGACCGCTGATACCTCTCTTCGGATCGATGACCCTGTGGCTCCAAAGCAGTCGACGCCTACCTCCACGGTACCGACCGGCACCAAAGAACCTTCGGCGTTCTCGGTGCGACAAGTCGCGGCGTCGTTGCAACGCATCAGGGAACGGGCAGCCCTCCGATCCACGTCGGGCCCCGACACGAACAAGGCTCCAAAAGCACCCTCGGCACCAACCAACATCACTTTTGGTTTGCCGCCATCCACGGCGCTGAAGATGTTCGAGGTCCGAACACGTGTCCGCCAGACACAGAACCCATCTACTGGACACTCTCCTGCTGAGCCTTCACAGCCACAATTCATCGACGCAGACACTGGCAGACTGATGCTCCGCAAACGGAAGATCACGCCAGAGAAGGCCTTGGACTCCTACAGAATACCTTTGAAGCACAAATTGCCAGCAGAGTCGGAACCGGTTCTGTATGAACGCTTGCACACCTCCTATCAGGATCCCCAGCCCTTTTCTCCTACGCCCTCCGAAACAGACGCAATGGAGGACTACATGGGTGATGATACCACATACCCTAGGGATATAGATCCTGAAGAGCAGCAGGACCCAGATAAAGCATGGGATGACCCTACAGACCAGGGTACCGCGACAGATACCCAGGACACGCAGCTTTACGGCGCCAAAACATCTCCCACAGAGGACACTGCTGCCTTCAATGCCCTCATAGAACGTGCTGCCGCCAATCATGAAGTACAACTCCACTCTGACACGGTTGAGGAAGACTTCTTAGTGGACACTTTCGCCTCCTCCGAGAGAACTGTCAAAACTTTGCCCATGTTGAAAGGTGTTCTCAAACCTGCAAAGGACATTTTCAAAGAAACAACCAGGGCACGGGTGCTAAACCCCAGGATTGAAAAAAAATACAAACCTGCGCCCGGAGACCCTATGTACATTAGAGGTCAGTTACCTCTGGACTCCATGGTGGTTGCTAACGCTCGCAAACGAGCACACTCGCAAACAGGTGATGCTCCTCCCCCAGACAAGGAGTCCAAGGTGCTGGAGACCTCAGGCAAGAGAATTGCAGCTCAAGCAGCAAACATCTGGCGCATTGCCAATACACAGGCCCTCCTGGCCCGCTATGATCGTTCACACTACGACACGCTAGAATCACTACTCCAGCATCTGCCAGATGAATACAATGCGGCAGCGGAGCTCCTCATCAGAGAGGGACAACTTCTTACCAACGCATCCATTAAGTGCGCACTGGATGCTGCCGACACAGCAGCAAGGGCAATTAACACCAGCATCATGTTACGCCGACACGCTTGGTTAAGAATCTCCGGATTCAAACCAGAGATTCAAAACAACATCCTGAATCAGCCAGTCAACCCTGACTACTTATTCGGCCCAGAAGTTGACACCACCTTAGAAAAAATAAAGAAAGACACTGACACTGCGAAGTCAATGGTGGCTCTGCAAACGCAGCAATTTCGTAGTGGCTCCTTTCGTCGCCCCGGGAATAGGGGAGCAGCTAGAGGCCAGGGGTCACAGCAGCCATACAATAAAGGGGGCACACAGAGCACCTACGATAAAACCAACAGAGGTGGATATCGTGGCTCCAGCACCAAGGGCAGAGGACGCGGTTACAGCAACACCAGGTCCTCACCCAAGAACAAACAGTGACGCCCTCTCCCTTCCCCCCGACCACAACACCTGTCGGGGGGGAGACTCCAGCGGTTCCTGTCCACGTGGAAAGCCATCACCACGGACAGGTGGGTCAGGGATATTATCCAGCACGGTTACTGTCTCGAATTAACCTCCACTCCACCCACAATACCGCCAAAACACCGTCCTATGTCCGCAGAGCACTTAGCATTATTGCAAAACGAAGTGCTAAGTATGCTGCAAAAAGGTGCAATAGAGGTCGTGCCCGTCAACCAGCAGGGGACAGGGGTGTACTCCCTGTACTTCCTAATCCCAAAAAAGGACGGGTCGCTCAGACCTATACTAGACCTCAGACCCCTCAACCACTACATTCTGTCAGAGCATTTTCATATGCTCACCCTACAGCAGGTTCTCCCGCTGCTCAGGCAGGGAGACTTCCTCGCCACACTAGACCTCAAAGATGCGTACTTCCACCTACCCATCCATCCATCACACAGGAAATATAACAGGTTCACTATTCAGGGACAGCACTATCAATTCAAAGTCCTCCCCTTCGGCGTGACAACAGCACCCAGGGTTTTTACCAAGTGCCTAGCTACAGTGGCTGCACATCTACGGCGACGACACATTCACGTCTACCCTTACCTGGACGACTGGCTTGTTCAGGCAAAGTCAGCCCAGCAATGCGCCAGCCACATGTCCCTCACCATCCACCTTCTTCACAGTCTGGGATTCTCCCTAAATTACCCAAAATCACATCTCCAACCAGCACACGTACGACAGTACCTGGGCGCGACCATAAACACTCTGGCAGCCACAGCTCAGCCAAATTTAGTGAGGATCAACCGCATGCAACTGCTGATCTCAAAGTTCAAACCACAACACTCCCTTCCTGCGAGAGTGTTCATGCAGTTGATAGGCATGATGGCCTCCTGCATTTTCATAGTCCCGCACGCGAGACTACATATGCGCCCGCTTCAGGAGTGCTTGGCACGTCAATGGAATCAGGCTCACGGACAGTTGAAAGACCTAGTGTTGGTGAGCGGTCGGGCATACAACTCTCTGCATTGGTGGAATCCACAAAACCTTTGCAAGGGCCGACCGTTCCAAGAGCTTGTTCCACAAATAATACTGACAGCGGACGCCTCTCTCCAGGGATGGGGAGCTCATGTACTCAATTACACAGTGCAGGGACTATGGACGACACAACAAAAGAAGATGCACATCAACGTTCTGGAACTGATGGCAATCTTCCTCGCCATGAAGGCATTCAAAGTACACTTGTGCAACAAAGTCGTGTTGATCCGGACGGACAACATGACTGCCATGTACTACATACAGAAGCAGGGAGGAACACACTCTCCACAGTTGTCTCATCTGGCTCAGAGCGTGTGGAAGTGGGCCATTCAGAGGAACATATTCCTGATGACGGAACGCCTCCCCGGCAAGGACAACCAGATGGCGGATCTGCTCAGCAGACACAGCCACCAGATGCACGAGTGGGAGCTACATCCGTCCGTTCTCCAACCGTACTTCCAACAGTGGGGTCATCCAGAGATGGACCTATTCGCCACAAACGAAAACGCAAAATGCCAAAGCTTTGCCGCCAGGTTCCCACATCCACAGTCGCAGGGCAATGCGATATGGATGAACTGGTCCAGCAGATTTGCGTACGCTTTTCCCCCAGCGCCGTTAATACCGCTGGTGGCACTCAAACTGCGACAGCACTCACTGACACTCATCCTAGTTGCTCCAACGTGGGCGCGCCAGCCATGGTACACCACCTTTCTGGAACTTTCCGTGGTGCCGCATCAAAGGCTGCGGATAAAACCTGCACTCTTAACGCAGAGCCATGGCGAAATTCAGCACCCAGATCAGCAACAGCTGAACCTGGCAATCTGGCTCCTGAAGTCTTAGTTTGGCTACCTAAACCTGCCACCTGACTGCATGGAGATCATCAAGGAGGCCAGGAGACCCACGACCAGAGCTTGCTATGCAGCTAAATGGAAGAGGTTTGTCATTTACTGCAACAACAATAACATTAACCCGCTAGACGCATCCATTCAAAACATAATGTGTTACCTCTTACACCTATACCGATGCAATCTGGCATACACCTCAATATGTATCCATTTAACCGCAATAGCAGCCGATCTCCAGAACAGGCAGCACCTCTTTATTCAGAGTGCCTGCCATCAAAGCCTTCTTGGAAGGACTTAAACTAGTAATTCCCCCAAGACACCCAACAGCACTGGTGTGGAACCTCAACTTGGTCCTCACCAGACTGATGGGTCCACCCTTCGAACCTCTCCACTCATGTGAGATTCAATTCCTCACCTGGAAAGTAGCTTTCCTAGTAGCAATCACTTCGTTAAGAAGAGTTGGTGAACTCCAGGCACTAACCATTCAAGAGCCATTCATACAGGTTCACGCAAACAGGGTCGTACTACGTACCAACCCCAAATTCATGCCTAAAGTAATATCGCAGTTCCACATGAATCAAACTATTGAACTGCCTGTTTTATTTCAAAATCCACAAAATGTCGCTGAGAGAATGCTCCATACACTAGATGTAAAGAGGGCCCTCATGTACTATATAGACAGAACTAAGGACTTTAGGAAGACAAAACAACTTTTCGTTGCCTTTTCCCCACAACACAAGGGCAACCCCATTTCCAAAGCAGGTATAGCCAGATGGATCGTTAAATGTATTCAAATTTGCTATCAAAAAGCTAAACGCACATTAACGATTCCCCCACGAGCCCACTCAACACGAAAGTTAGGGGCGTCCATGGCTTTCCTGGGAAACATTCCTTTACAGGAAATATGTAGAGCAGCCACATGGTCCACTATACATACATTTACCAAACACTACTGCGTAGATGTACACTCAAAACAGCAGGCAGCTGTAGGACAGGCTGTTCTCAAAACTTTTTCAGACTGCTGCAGCTGGCACTGGTAGCCGCCGCTAATAGGAGGTACTGCTATGTATTCTTTGCACAGATGTGAATTCAGCAGCCCAAATGCCTCGAACTGAATATGCTACTTACCTGTATGCATCTGTTCTTGGCATGTAGGGCTGCTGACATTCATATCGCCCACCCTCCTCCCCGGCGCCTGTAGCAGCTGCAGCTGTCAGAATTTCTGTATAGCATGGTCATCATTTACTGTATCTACTCCATCATTGCCACAATGGCGAAAAACAATCTAAGGATGGAGAAGATGCCCATGCGCACTGTGGTCCAGGGGAGGAGTCACCTATCTCGTGATACTTCGAAGACTCTTCCAGGACAACAACGTGCAAACATCCGGACCCAACACTAGGCGGCGATCTATGCACAGACATGAATGTCAGCAGCCCTACATGCCAAGAACAGATGCATACTGGTAAGTAGCATATTCATTACTTACCTTCGGTAACGATGTATCTGGTAGAGACGATTCTAGCTGCAGATTCCTTCACGGCCTGCCTGCCCCCCCCCCCCCCCCCCCCCATATTCTGCGAGGACCCTTGGGTTGGTCTTCGGTACTCACCACCCGGTGGGGTGCTGTCTCCTGTGAGTGCCTTCCTTGTTCTTGGCTGGTGGCTCGGTCTGGGGGCGGTTCATTCCTCCTTTGGTCCTTTGAAGGATGGGGTTCCAGTGCTCCGGTGCCCTGCTGCTCTGGCTACTCCAGGTTTCGGGGTGATTGCTTCTATCCTTGTCCTCCCACCCCTCCCTTCCTTCCATTGCTATCCTTTGGTTTGAGGGTCCTCTGGCCATGTCTTGCCCTTGTGGGTGGTTTCCCTCAAGGTTGGGGTGGCTTGGACGTTTGTTGTCCCTGTCTGTCTTGAGACGGTTTCCATTCCTTGCTCAGGATTGGGGGCGGGGTGTTTTGCGTATGTGTGCCATGACTTTTACGTATGCTCTTGCCTCCGGGGCACAGGGATGGGAGGTTGACTGTGCTGGCAGGGTGACTGCGCAGGTTTCTGCTTCTTTCTTCTTCCCTGCCTTTGTGTTCTGCAGTGTTAGCACTACTCTGGTGGTATTTTTTCACCGTTTCTTTCCAATTTTTCTGCTCAAAAACACTGTTCCCATGCTTCCACAGTTTATCTGGTGATTCCGCGTTGTAGTGCGGAAATGTTCTCTGAAGAAAACTGATGTGGGCGCGCTGGGGCGGGTCTGATGTGACCAGGCTGACGTCACGCCCCCGGCGCGCAGGGATGCTGTTGCAAATAAAGTTTACGGATCCAGTGTCGCGCCTGGGGATAATTCTTCTTCGAAGGAATCTGCGGCTAGAATTGTCACTATCAGATACATTGTTACCGAAGGTAATTAACTCGTACGTTTTGGATAATCTGCAGTAGAAGACTTTCTTCAATTGGCACAGTATGTAAAAACACATTTCTGTTGTAGAGTGGACTTGTTCTTTCATGTTAAGTTCTTGATCGGACGTGATTCCGAAGTGTTTCTCTACCTTGCTAGGGATGGGAGCGTTACCTAATTCTGGTGGCTTCTAGTCTGGGGTCCACAGGCATTGGGCTTTCCCAAACAACATGATCTTCATTTTCCCAGGGTTTAACTGTAGAAAGTTATCGGACATCCATTTTACAATCATTTTCATACCCTCCGCAAAGCAACACTTAACTTTGTCTAAGTCCTTATCAAAGGACAGGACCAGCAGTGCATTGTCTGCATATGACAGGATCTCAAAGCTATATGTTCTGATAACGTTTGCGAGAGGGGCCACATAAATGTTAAACCGTGTGGGGCTCAGGCAGGACCCTTGCAGGACCCTTTTATAAGATAGCAGAGGCTTGGCATTGAAGGCTCCGAGAGAGACGCACTGCATTCGGTCATTCAGGAAGTCCTGAAACCAAGCCAGGGCAGGTCCTTCGACCCTGACATTTAGGAGTCTTTGGTGTCAAACGCTGCGGTTAGGTCTAAGAGCATGAGCATAGTGTGTACTCGCATCTAGCGAGCACCTGATATTTATCACAGCCACTATTACCAATTCCGTGCTATGCTCTGCTCTAAAACCAGATTGTGAGGGGTCCAAGATTACATTTTTTGCCAGATAACCAGTCAGTTGATTTTTGATTAGACGTTCCAGCAGCTTGCCCAAGCATCGAAGGAGTGAAATGGTTCTAAAGATTGAGGATGTCTGTCGTGCTTTTTTTTATTGGTTTGATCTGTGCCCACTTCGTGGCTAAGGGCATTTTTCCTGACGTAATAGACTGATTGAATAAAGATCTAACTGCCGGGGCAATTTGTCTTGCCAGTAATGCTATAATACTGGAACGGCAGGGGTCCATGGGTGACCCAAATTTCACTCTTTTGAGCCCTTGTTGAACTTGTTCCATACTGAACATTTGGAAATTGTCCATCCTGGGGCCCTTGGTGTTCAGAGGGGTCATGTTGACTAGTTTAACAGTGTATTGAAGTTGTTTGTTGGTAAAATTATGATAGATCAGGTTGATCTTGTTAAAGTAGTCAGCAATAGTCTTATAGTTCCTGTGCGGCGATGAGTGGCTGTGAGGAAGCAGAGGGATGAGTAAAATATTTAAGGATTTTAAACAACTCCTGTCCGCTTGATCAATTTGGTTGGTGATGTATTTTTTAGGGGCTTTTTTTAGGCTACGGTGGTAACCGGAGTGTGCCTCCTTATAGGCAACTATCTACATACTGAGACAACCCCATCCCAGCCTCCTGAATGAAAACTTATGTCTAGGACATTACCTCTTCCATCCCCTCTATCATTATCAAGGTGGCTGTGCTCTCTCTACCTTACCCTGTGGCACAATCTAAGTTTTGATTTCTGCTCCACTTCTTCACATTCCTTTTTCAGAAAACTAGCATAATCCTTCCTTTGTAACCTACACTGTAGGTAAATTTACAGCTTTTGTGCCCGTTTTTTCTGTTGATTTCTTTAGCCTCAGAACTTGTGTGACACTGCGCTCAATGAGAACTCTATAACATAAAATTAACTTCACCTACAGAAGGTAGAGTTCGAGGCATATGAGCTGCAGATCACACACTGAGGATAAGATCGCCATCTGGTGTTGGGCTCGGATGATTGCAGGTTGTTGTTGTCTTCGGAAGAAGCCTTTGGTCACGAGGTTGGTGACTCCTCCCCTGGACAACAGTGCGCATGGGCATCCACTCCATCGTCAGATTGTTTTTTTCCGCCATTGGGTTCGGATGAACTTTTTTCCGCTCCAGCAGAAAACTTCCAGCAATCGATTTAACTCTTTAATCTTCATTCCATCGACGTCGAAATCAACTCGGACCGGTTCCGGAAGCGGCTGATGGACAGGACACCCTTCAAAAAATGCCCCCAGTGTGGAGCGAAGTTCCCCCACAGTGACCACCACGAGGTTTGTAACCTCTGCCTGTCGCCGGAACACAACGAATCGACCTGTCCAGCTTGTGCCGCTTTCCGTCCGAAGAAGACCCTCCGGGACCGAAGAGCTCGACGCCATATTATGGCCAAACCAGCTCCAGAACCGGAGGACATCTTTGCTCAAGATGTTCCTGAAGATGACACCGAAGATCTCGATCGTGTCAGAGACCGACGATTCCGATGACCTCATCACTCCAGGGCAGCGTGTGAGTACCACCCCCCCTGCCCCTGCCCCATCCAAAAAGACAGTGGTCAAGACTCCGCCAGCTGGGCCCAGTCGCGACCGGAAATCCTCTTCAGAAGCCCCGCCCTCGGGCCCGGCTCCGAAGACATCTAAGCCTGTAGGTGGCTTGGGCTCGAGCAAACCTCATGTGATTGTGCCTTTAACACCCTCGGCACCGAAAAAACCACTGTCGGCACCGAAACAGGCTTCAAGACTGAAATCTCCTTCGGCACCGAAAAGTTCCTCGGCACCGAAGTCTCCACCGGCGCCGAAACATTCTTCCACATCGATGCCTAAAAGTCCCTCGGCACCGAAACATACATCGGCACCGAAACATACATCGGCACCGAAACATACATCGGCACCGAAACATACATCGGCACCGAAACATACATCGGCACCGAAACATACATCGGCCCCGAAACATACATCGGCACCGAAACATACATCGGCACCGAAACATACATCGGCACCGAAACATACATCGGCACCGAAACATACATCGGCACCGAAACATACATCGGCACCGAAACATACATCGGCACCGAAACATACATCGGCTCCGAAAAATCCATCGGAACCGAAAAATCCTTCGGCACCGAAAACTACGTCCACACCGAAAAAAGCTCATAAAGACCCGAAACGGCAGTCGCCGCCACCACCTTCGGAGCCAGATGAACTTTTTCGCCCAGATCCTACTCAAAAGCGGATCTACATCAATCCCGACACTGGACATGTGACTGCCGTCCCATATAAGAAACGGAAGCTGGACATCACACCTCCTCCAGCTCCCATACGGAAAAAGGACTGTGCCACTTCACCACTTCGTCCTTCCTCTCCTGTATTACCTCCTAACCCGTCCCCCCCCCCCCCCCTCCTCCTCCTCCTTCTCCTTTACCCTTACCTTTACCATCTCCCTATCATTCACCTCCTCCACAGGATGATAATGATGACTTGGGGTGGGGGGGAGGGGCGGACCCTGATTTATTTAATGATCCTGTTGATCCACACGACCCTTTTACGTTTCCAGGCACAGCACCAGTAGATGACTGGTCTTATCCAATGCCTGACATGCCTGACCCCACTACCTACCCCTCCAAGCCCTCCCCTCCTGATGACCATTTGGGGTTTGGCCAACTAATAAATAGGGCAGCAACATTCTATGGTGTCACTATGCACACGGACCCCCTTGAAGAGGACTTTCTCCTCGATACTTTTGAGCAGTCACAAAAAACTGTTCACATACTGCCCATGATTAAAGGGGTTATAAAGCATGCCACTGAGGTCTTTAAAGACCCTGTTCGAGCGAGGGTTCTCAACCCCCGCATCGAAAAAAAGTACCGACCAGCCCCGCAGGACCCTGCATACATTAAAGCCCAGCTCCCTTTAGACTCCTTGGTCGTATCAAACGCCAGGAAGCGCGTTACCTCACAGACAACTGGAGAAACGCCTCCCCTAGACAAGGAGTCTAAGCTTTTAGAGGCCTCAGGCAAACGAGTCGCCGCACAGGCGGCGAACCACTGGCGTATTGCCAATACCCAGGCCCTGTTAGCCGGTATGATAGGGCGCATTATGACCAACTTGAGGACCTTATGCAACATCTGTCTGATCCTTTTAAATCCCAGGCCGCTGACCTCATTCAAGAAGGCAAGTTAATATCTAATGCCTCCATTAAATGCGCCTTAGATGCGACAGACACTGCTTCTCGGGCGGTCAATACTAGCGCCTTACTCAGACGACATGCCTGGCTCCGTATTTCCGGTTTTAAACCAGAGGTTCAAACCGCAATTCTAGCTCAACCTTTCAACCAAGAGCAGTTATTTGGCCCTGCAGTGGACACTGCATTAGAAAAAATGAAAAAGGATAATGAGACTGCCAAGTCTATGGGAGCACTGCAGTGTCCTCAAAACCGGGGATCCTTTCGTCGCTCCTTTTATAGAGGAGGCTCCAAAAACACGGCAACTGAGACCACGTCCACCTTTAAAAATTCTGGACAAACATCCCCTAACAGAGGATATTTCCGGGGAGGTTATAGGGGGAACAATAACAAAGGTCGAGGGCGGGGCAACAACAACACCCGCACCTCCCCAGCCACCAAACAGTGACTTGCCACCACTCCCCCCTGACCATTCCACTCCAGTCGAGGGGCGACTCCAACAATTCCTACCTGTCTGGACTTCCATCACCACAGACAGATGGGTAAGACAAATTATCCAGTCTGGCTACTGCCTAGAACGCATACAATCCCCCCCAAACATACCACCCAAACAACGTCCAATGTCCTCACATCATCTCTCTCTCCTCAAACAAGAAGTTCATTCCCTGTTACAAAAACATGCGATAGAACCAGTCCCCCTTCAACATCAGGGAACCGGGGTGTATTCTCTATACTTCCTCATTCCCAAAAAGGACAAAACATTACGGCCCATACTGGATCTCAGACTGCTAAACCAGTATATACATTCAGATCATTTTCATATGACCACCCTCCAAGTCCTCCCACTGTTACAACAGGGAGACTTCCTTGCCACATTGGACCTCAAGGACGCATACTTTCACATCCCTATGCATCCCGCTCACAGAAAATATCTACGATTTGTGGTAGATGGGCAACACTATCAATTCACAGTTCTCCCATTCAAAGTAACAACAGCACCCAGAGTGCTTAGCAGTCGTGGCAGCGCACCTCAGAAGACAACAGATCCATGTCTGCAACTGGTCAACACCCCCACCCACTACGCCGGCCACACGCTCGACCCCCTCTTCTCATCCAGCAAGCACGTCACCTTCAGCCACTGCACCGGACTCCACTGGACTGACCACAGCTGCGTCCACTTCAGCTTCAAGAAGAACACGGTCCACCACCACCCGAAGCAGGTTCCCTACAGAATCTGGAGCAAGATCACCGTCGACCAGCTCACCACCTCCCTCAGCCAGAACCCACCGGTCAGGACAACGGACCCTAACACAGCAGCCCTCGACCTCACGCAATGGCTGATCTCCTGTCCCAACGACCTCGCCCCACTGAAGAACCCACTCACCAGGCCCAGAAGCAAGAAGGCCCCCTGGTTCACCGACGAACTCAAGGACTCCAAGAAGACCTGCCGCACCCTCAAAGGCCTGGCTCCTCGACAAGACCACCGACAACATGACCGCCCTCAAACTCGCCACCCGCAGACATCACCAGCTCATCTGCACCACCAAGAAGAAATCTTTGAAGGAACGACTGGACAAGAACGCCCATGACAGCAAGGAGCTCTTCAACATCGTCCAGGAGTTCTCCAACCCCAGCACCGGCAACAACGACATCACTCCCTCGCAGGACCTCTGCGACTCCCTCGCCTCGTACTTCCACCGCAAGATCGCCGACATCCACAACAGTTTCGGCGCTCCACCCCCGCACCCATCGACCGAACCTACGCACCCCGCCGCTATCCTCCAGACATGGACCAAAGTGACCCCCGAAGACACGACACGCATGATGAACACCATCCACTCCGGATCTCCGACCGACCCATGCCCCCACCATGTCTTCAACAAGGCCGCCTCTACCATCGCACCCCACCTCCGAGACATCAACGCCTCCTTCGACACAGCCACCTTCCCGGAGAGCTGGAAGCACGCCGAGCTCAGCGCACTACTGAAGAAACCAACAGCGGACCCGACCGACCTCAAGAACTTCCGCCCTATCTCGCTCCTTCCATTCCCTGCCAAAGTCATCGAGAAGGTCTTCAACAAGCAGCTGGCCGCCTTCCTCGAGACGAACGGATCCCTCGACCCATCGCAATCCGGATTCAGAGCCAACCACAGCACCGAGACCGCCCTCATCGCAGCCACCGACGACATCCGAGCCCTGCTCGACAAAGGTGAAACAGCGGCACTCATCCTCCTTGACCTCTCCGCAGCATTTGACACGGTCTGCCACCACACCCTAGTTCAACGCCTCAACGACACCGGCATCCAGGGGATTGCTCTGGAATGGATCATCTCATACCGCTCCGGCAGAACACAGAGTACTCCTCCCTCCGTTCCGCTCTGAGGCCACCGAAGTCATCTGCGGCGTCCCGCAAGGATCATCGCTCAGCCCCACTCTCTTCAACATCTACATGAAACCCCTCGCTGCCATCGCACGCCAACACAACCTCCACATCATTTCCTACGCCGATGACACCCAGCTGATTCTCTCCCTCACCAGAGACCCCGACACCGCCAAAGCCGACCTACACGAAGGGATGAAAGATGTCGCCGAATGGATGAACCTCAGCCGCCTGAAGTTGAACACGGACAAGACAGAAGTCCTCATCCTGGGACCGTCGCCCTCCGCATGGGACAACTCCTGGTGGCCCCCGGCCCTGGGCACCGCACCCAAGCCAACGGACCACGCACGCAACTTGGGCGTCATCCTGGACTCCTCCCTATTGATGACCAGACAAGTCAACGCCGTCTCCTCATCTTGCTTCCACAACCTCCGCATGCTCCGCAAGATCTTCAGATGGATCCCGACCGAGACCAGGAAGACTGTCACCCAGGCCCTCGTCACCAGCAGACTAGACTACGGAAACACCCTCTACGCCGGTACAACAGCCAAGCTTCAGAAAAGACTTCAGCGTATCCAGAACGCCTCCGCCCGTCTCATCCTGGACGCCCCCCGACGCAGCCACATCTCGAGCCACCTGAGAGACCTGCACTGGCTCCCTGTCAACAAGAGGATCACGTTCAGACTCCTCACCCACGCACACAAATCCCTCCACGACCTGGGCCCAAGGTACCTCAACGACCGCCTGACCTTCTACACGCCCACCCGACAGCTACGATCCGCGAACCTCGCCCTCGCCGTCGTTCCTCGCATCAAGAGAGCCACCGCCGGAGGAAGATCCTTCTCCTACCTGGCGGCTAAGACATGGAACTCCCTGCCCGTCCACCTGCGGCTGACCCAGGACCACCTCGCCTTCAGGAAACAGCTCAAGACCTGGCTGTTCGAGCAGTAGCAGACCCCCTCCCCCAAGCGCCTTGAGACCCTTCCGGGTGAGTAGTGCGCGATATAAATTCCATGATTGATTGATTGATTCCCCTATCTGGACGATTGGCTCATAAAAGCCAATACTCACCAAAAATGCATTCTCCACACATCGCACGATTCAAACTCTCCACAATTTGGGATTCACTATCAACTACCCCAAATCCCACCTACAACCTTCCCACTTACATCAGTATCTAGGAGCAACCATAAATACATCCAAAGCCATTGCTTATCCCAGCACTGCCAGGATAGCCAGTATACAAAATCTCATCTCTCAATTTCAAACTCATCCATCTCTTCCAGCAAGAGTGTTCATGCAGCTCCTAGGCATGATGGCGTCATGCATCTCCATAGTCCCACACGCACGACTTCAAATGCGTCCCTTACAGAAATGTCTAGCACAACAGTGGAACCAAGCTCACGGACAACTTACCGATCTGGTGTTGGTGGACAGTCGCTCACTTCGCTCACTGAAATGGTGGAACACCATCAACTTGTCCAAAGGGAGACCGTTCTTAGAGCCTCTTCCACAAGTTGTGCTAACTACCGACGCATCTCTCACAGGGTGGGGAGCCCACCTCCTTCACCATACCAATCAGGGCAGATGGACCAGTCAACAGAAACTGCTCCACATCAACCACCTGGAACTCTTAGCAGTGTTCCTAGCACTAAAATCCTTTCAGGTTCACCTAAAGAACAAAACTGTCCTCATACGCACAGACAACATGACAACAATGTATTCTATACAGAAACAGGGAGGGACACATTCTCTCCAACTGTCCCAACTGGCACAGCAAATCTGGAGATGGGCAATTCCCCAAAACATCTACCTGTTAGCAGAACATCTCCCAGGCATCCACAATCAAGTGGCCGACCTCCTAAGTCGCCACACACAACAGATCCACGAATGGGAATTACACCCCAAGGTTCTACTCCCCTTCTTCCAAAAGTGGGGACAACCAGACATAGACCTGTTCGCCACTCCCGAAAACACAAAATGCCCAACCTTCGCCGCCAGGTTTCCACACCCACAGTCGAAGGGCAATGCCCTATGGATGAACTGGTCAGGCAGATTTGCGTACGTTTTTCCGCCTCTCCCACTAGTTCCATTTGTGGTACGCAAACTGAAACAACAATCGCTAACGCTACTACTAGTAGCTCCCACTTGGGCACGTCAACCGTGGTTCACCACACTTCTGGAACTATCTTTAGTTCCACATCAAAGGCTAAGCCTCTCCCCGGATCTATTAACCCAGAACCATGGAGAAATCAGACGCCCAGATCCTCAAACACTGAACCTAGCGATCTGGCTCCTGAAGTCTTAGAGTTCGGATACCTCAATCTCCCTCCAGACTGTATGAATATCATAAAGGAAGCTAGACGACCTACTACTAGGGCGTGTTATGCCGCAAAATGGAAATGATTTGCCATCTACTGCGCTAATAATGACATACATCCATTGGATGCTTCAATCCAAAACCTCATTTGCTATCTACTACACTTGCAAAGATGCAATCTAGCGTACTCCTCTATACGTTTACACCTGGCAGCCTTGGCAGCCTACTTTCAAAATAGGCAACACCTGTCCCTTTTTAAGGTACCAGCCATCAAAGCGTTTATGGAAGGTCTCAAAAGAATTCTTCCCCCAAGATTGCCACCTGCCCCAGTGTGGAATCTCAATGTGGTTCTAACAAGACTTATGGGACCCCCATTTGAACCTATGCACAAATGTGAATTACAATTCCTAACATGGAAGGTAGCTTTCCTTATCGCAATCACTTCCCTACGCAGAGTAAGTGAAATACAAGCCCTTACACTAGAGGAACCTTTCTTACAACTACACCGTAACAAAGTGGTTCTTAGGACAAACCCTAAATTTCTTCCAAAAGTGATTTCCCCTTTCCACCTTAACCAATCAGTAGAGCTACCAGTCTTTTTCCCAAACCCAGACTCCGTAGCTGAAAGGGCCCTACATACCTTAGATGTCAAAAGAGCCTTGCTTTATTACATCGACAGGACAAAACCTTTTCGAAAGACGAAACAACTCTTTGTTGCTTTCGCACCACCACATAAAGGCAATCCAATCTCCAAATCCGGTATAGCCCGGTGGATAGTTAAATGCATCGAAATATGCTACCTAAAGGCTAAACGTACACTTGCAGTTCCCCCTAGGGCGCACTCCACGCGTAAAATAGGGGCTTCTATGGCCTTCTTAGGCAACATTCCCTTAGACATTTGCAAGGCAGCCACGTGGTCTACCACGCATACCTTCACTAAACACTACTGTGTTGACGTGCAGGCCAAACAGGCCTCAGTGGGCCAGGCTGTCCTAAAAACTTTATTTCAAGCTGCTGCAACGGATACAGGCGACCACCGCTAAGGGGAGCACTGCTGTATAATCTATCCTCAGTGTGTGATCTGCAGCTCATATGCCTCGAACGGAATATGCTACTTACCAGTATGCATCTGTTCTTGGCATGTAGAGCTGCAGAGTCACACACGCCCTCCCGCCTCCCCGGGACCTGTATCTGTTCCAGCATCCGTCTTACTTAGACATTACACATGGACATCCTTTCTTTCATTCCTATACACCATCTTTTCCCATCATGGCGAAAAAAACAATCTGACGATGGAGTGGATGCCCATGCGCACTGTTGTCCAGGGGAGGAGTCACCAACCTCGTGACCAAAGGCTTCTTCCGAAGACAACAACAACCTGCAATCATCCGAGCCCAACACCAGATGGCGATCTTATCCTCAGTGTGTGACTCTGCAGCTCTACATGCCAAGAACAGATGCATACTGGTAAGTAGCATATTCCTTTCCCTCCTCCCTCAAAAACAGACATATTACACCTCTGCTGAAAAAGCCAAACACAGACCCAAACGACTTCCAAAACCTGAGACCAATCTCCAAAGTGCCTCTCTTTAGGGAAAAAATACAAAAAGGTGTCTCCAACCAACTTGTACCTCATATCTCAAACAATATACAACACTCCTACCAATTCAGGTTCTAACCTAAATACAGAAGGAAACAACCAATCTACCAATCTTCAATGATGCTCTATGAATAGTTGATGGAAGAGATCCGCCTTTTGGCGTGTTAGCATCTGACAGCATCAATCATGCCACCACAATTCACATACAATCCACAAGACAAGTTTAATCTAAAATGTCTCCAATCTGTTGTCACACCCAAATCTCAAATTGGTTACAATGGAAAAAATTTAGATTACATTCCCAACCAATCTACTGCGGTGTACCTCAAGGCACTATACTCTCGCCTGCTATCAACCTTCAGATGGAGCCTCGTGAACCAATGCTACATGCTAAAGGAATAACGCTACACCACTAGGCCAATGACATGCAACTTTACTTTACACAAACAAACCCATCTTACATCACGACCATAAAATTATTCATGTAAAATCATTCACAATGTATGAACACATTTTCTCTCAGATGCTTCCCTGCATACATTGAATACCTGCTCCTCACAGATCTTCACACACACTGTTAACTAGCTATTACATCTCAGAACTTCCACCCTGGTTCCTAATGGAAAATCCCTCGAACACCATCAACCAATATTCATCTATGACTTAACCCATGCTTCATGCCAGCTCCAACGTTTTAAAAAACTCAAACCCTCTATCCCACAGGAAGGCTTCAGGGTCGCTTTTCAGGCCTTGGTCTTCTCACACTTCAATGGCATCAATGCAATAATTCCAGGTCTTCCCAAAACAGATCTAGCCTCCCCCCTAGCCACACAGCACACTTCTGCCCACTCAATCTCAAGAAATATACTGCATTAACCCCATCACAAAAGAACTCCACTGACACGCCTCATATGCAAGAATCCATTTCAAGCAGCATGTATTGTAAACACTGCTATGCACCCAGGTCCACCCTCCTACGGACTTGGACCAGTTAGCTGACTGACTAGCGAACCGGAAGGACTGCAGTAGGAGGAGGGGCTTGTCTAAGACGTGCGGTGTGGAGCGTGGGACACGGATCTTGAGCTTGAGCAGGGTCGGCGAGATAATAGACGCCGATTATAGTCACCGTTTGCTTGTCCGCCTGCTGTGCCAGTCAGCGCGGAGCTTGAGCAGGATCTGCAAGATCGGCATTACAGATGCTACTCTGCTGCTACTCTGCGTTGCTTGCTCGTGACGGCCGGCACATTTCCCTCATCCCCCAGCCTGGGAAAATAAAAAATAAAAAAAGTTCCTTCGAGGGGAAAGCCAGTCTCTGAAGAGTGCCGATCACGGTTTGCAAACCGGAAGGACTGCAGCTGGGGAGGTAAAAATGTTTTTTTTTAAAAACCTTGCGCTGCAGCGTGGAACCTGCAGGAACCACCCGGGGGTCGGGAGACTAGTGGAATGCGGTCCTGCGGGTATGCGGCGAGACCAGTAAGTGACCATTAAATGACCTGTTAAGAAGCTGATAAGCGGAGATACTCTGATAGCTGACAGCGGGAGAAAATGGGTGCATAGTGCAAGGGGTCTGATTTCCCTCCAGCTCTCCTTTGCACCTCAGCGCCACCACAGAACAACCCTTCCCAATCACTAAACCACTAATTCATCAAATTATTAACATACATTATGGAAACCAGTAGAGATGTGGAGAAGGGCCTAGATAGGCTAGCAGAGAAAAGAAAAAGCGTGAGCGTGGCCGCCGTTAGTAGTGGCCGTAGAGTGTAGTGCCCAGGAATCCCGCAAAGGCAGCCCAACTAGGTTGGGGTGCGGCTAGCGGTATTCAGTGTGCCCTGCTCTTGTGCTCTTCCCTGCAATACCAGCGCGCTCCCAAGTCTCCTCACATCTCTACATCGTTGCCTCAAACTGCACCCCTCAATAGACTCAGTTCACTATCAACCCATTGGTACCTACCAACTTTTCAACCTCATCTATTTTTAGTAGGAGGTACAGGAAGCGCAAGAGGTGAAGGAGGGTCAACTGAAAAGACCGGAAGGAAAAACCTATTAATTGTATTGAATATTTGGACCGCTGAGCTGTTGGGCTACTATTATCATCAAAAAATAAAGGGAGAATTATGCGTTCAGGCAAAGAGAGGGTGACAGGACCCTCCGCAAGAAGAGCGAAGATAATACAAATACCAAAAGTGATAAAGGTAAAAGCTAATGTAATAGGATTGAATCAATCATTAATTTCACCGATAGCACAGATGTTTGAAAAATCCACCAAAGTCCCAGATAAATTTAATTTTATGAAATATCCGTCTGGAGCCCTAATTACAATGCAAATAGAATCGTAAAAAAATCAAACTACAAACTGCGATAAAGTCAATTAGCAAAGAGGTACAATGCACACAAACCAGCAGACAAGAGAAGGAACGACAGTCACAAGATAAGACATACCACACTGTTGACTACAAATCCCAAATTACCGACCAGGAAATGCTAAATATAATATAACCTACCTATATAGGTCAAAAAGATATGGATGTGAAAGTAAGACTGCAGGATGAGATATTTCATTCATTTAAATCTTTATTTCGACGCATTAGCATCATAAAAGATACAATAAAAAACATTTGTTATTCTAACAATTTAACATTTGCTAGCTCAAAAAACAAAAAAAAAAAAAGTAAGAGGGTCAATTAAGCTAACCTATTCATATATATCCATTGCATCCGAGTACACTATCTAATTACATAATTCTTTATCAAACACATTTAGCCCGGGCGAAAATTTTACAATAGTTAAAAATAGTTAATAATAAATATAATTTAAAAACTATTAAAATAGTATTAAATCACTAACCGCTAGGACATTTTTGTGAAAAGTTCATAAAAACAACAACATCCTCCTCCTGGTTGGGTAATTAAACATACGATTTGAATATTTGATTGTCGTGGTCATTTTGGAGATATCTAGTGAACAATAGTTGTGCATTTTTATATATGTTTTCCCTTTTTATTTTTTATTTTTTTTAAATGTAGGCCCAACTTTGTTCTAATAAAATTAGCAGCGAGAAGAAATCTACTAACTCCAAAAACTATCACCTGGCTAGTATCAGTTTTTAAAATTCTGCCAGCCTCCTTGTAGGATCTTGAACCAATTTTAAGACAAAGCGGCACTATCCACTTTTTCCTTGGTATTGCATAGCTGGAGCAAAATAGAAGTATATGTAGATCATCTTCCTTAGTACCATGAGTACATGAAATACAAAGATCACTTCCTGATTTTGCCCAGCTTTTTTCAAGCGCCTTCGTTCTAAGTGTACCATATCTAAATTTTAGGTACAAAGTTTTTGATAATGGCGGATGAATCTCGTCTAAAAAGGGTTCGAAAGATGCTACATCCTTAAACAATAAAAAGTTTTCAGTTAGTGGTCCATGGGTTCTTATATACACTGACTCGTAGCTCACATATGACCAAAAGGATAGTTTAACAATTTTCCTAGAGCACGAGTTCATAGCTTCAGGATCATTCCAAAAATGGGCTAATCCGATCATGCCTAACCAATTTCTAACATGCTTGAACCAATAAACTTTGTTACAACTATCGAGATCCATTACTTCTTTCAGGCCTTTCTTGTAGTCAAGTAATTCTGGAGTCGTCCACAGTCTAACCCACAGCAATAATGGTCTTATATATATTGCATGTTGATCTGTTCGTTTCAAGTTTAGATCCAGAAGGAGGGGTGTCAATGGGGTATTAGTAGATATTTTTATCAACCCCCTAAGGAACTTGTTCTCAAGGCTTTCAAATGTATTTCTACATGCGGGTCCCCATAGTTCTGCCCCATATAATACCGCTAGTTGAACTTTATACTTGAAAATCTCTAGGGCAGGGGTCACTGCCTTGTTCAAGCATTCTTTATGTCTCTTGAGAATTGGGAGACAGTTTTGTTTGAAGACTATCTTATTCTTTTCTAGCTGTGATCTCCATGCTAAAGAAGTCTATAGAGACACCTAAATAAATAAAATTCTGCACATAATCAAGCTTCTGTCTATTTAACATTAGATTTTTCTTAAAATTCCTATGTGGGCTCAGTGCCATATATTTCGTTTTTTTAGTATTAATTTCTAAGCCCTTCGAGGAACAATACGACTGAAACCTATTTAATAAATTTTGAAGGCCCCGTGGTGTTTGGGAAATGAGAATGGTGTCATCTGCGAACAGAAGGGACGAAACCCGTTCGCCCCCTAGTCTTGGTGAATCATTGTCACTGCACTCCATATAAGATGGAATATCATTAACAAACAGGGAGAATAAGGTCGGTGCCAATACACACCCCTGGCGTACTCCTCTTTTTATTGGAATAGCTTTTGTAAGTTCCCCAGTAGGACCCCACCTAACCTTGGCATAATTATCCATATGTAATGCAATAACCAATTTTAATAGGTCTAGTGGGAGTCCCTGAGATTTCAGTGATTCCCACAAAAGTTCTCGCGGTATAAGGTCAAATGCGGCCCGTAAATCTACAAATGCCACATACAAGTGGCCTTTGCGGAGGGTGACATATTTCCAATACAAGCAACAGAGCCTTAGGACTTGATCAGTGGTTCCTGTTTTTACTCTGAACCCAGCTTGATATTTCGTTAAAATTAATTCTTCTTCCAACCATGTATTAATACGGTTTAATATATGCCTAGCATAGATTTTTTGGGTAATGTCTAAAAGGCTTATAGGGCGATAGAAGCAATCCTGCTAACTATCGCCCTTTTTAAAAATAGTAATAATTTCCGCTCCGTTCCATGTGTCCGGAATTGCTTCCCCAGCAGCAACAGTGTTGCACAAATGATTGAGGTATGGTACCCAGACATCTAATTCATGCTTGAATAGGTCACCTGGTACTTTGTCCAGCCCAGGAGCTTTCCCGTATTTGACAGAGTTAATAGCTAGTTATGTTTCCTCTAGGTCAAAAACTATATGTGTGAGTTCGGCCTCTACGGGCAACAAAGCATGCTCTTCCTGCACTGCACTATCAGCCCCTTGAGCGGCATACAAATTCGTAAAATGGTCTATCCAAGTTGCTTCATCAAGGAAAACCTCTCTTGAGCCTTTCTCCCTTTGGTTACCCTTGGCCGCTGTTTCCCAGAATAACTTTTGGTCCTTTATTTTAGCTGCCGTCAGCATACAGGACCATAATTCCTCGTCCCATAAACACTTTGCGTTGGCCAGGACCTTGTTGTATAATTTCCTACTTTCTTTAACTGCCTGAGAATTTTTGGTTTTGACCGAATCAATCAGAGCTGATTTTGCTGTTCGGCATTCTTTATTAAACCATGGTTTACCTATAGGCTGTAGATTCACAGCACCCGTTCCTTTTTTTGGTCTTTTAGTCATAAGTTCTAATAATTCTTTAAAGAACTCTTTATGTAATTTAAGAAATTGACCAGGTTCACTTTTAGAGGGATTATAGGTATCAAATATATTAGTAAGGCAGTTATAAATATTTACCACTAAGTCTTCTTGTTCCAGGATATATGCCCATTTAACAGACCGACGATTATTGCTTAATATAACATTATCTGGGGCTGGTTGATATCCTCCCTCTTTAGCTTCCAGCCCCATTATTAAGCTCTTTACAAAACTAATTTCGAGGGAATGGTGATCACTATCAGATCTTGCTTTGACCATCAGGTCTTTTGTATATGGCCACAAGTCCACGGAAACAATAACATAGTCAATTATACTTTGACAATTACGTCTCATAAAAGTAGGTGCCTTGGGACTATCAGATGGGAGAAACCCGTTACATGCCCTCAGTCCATGGCTTACCAGTACCCTTGTGATTTGAAAAGCTAGGGTAGTACCTACAACTGCCCCATTACTAGATAAGGATGGTATACCATTAACATTATCTTCATCCTCATACAAGTTATTCATTCCAGCAATGGGCTCAAAATTACAGTTCATGACCCCACATATAATCGTGCTTGCTTCCGGGTCCAGAGTATCCAGTATTGACTCTAATTTGTCAATACATAGTGACTCCTTGTATGATGGGCATGGCCGATTATATACGTTAAAAAGATGGATCACCCGTTTATCAACGGTAACCATTTCCAGACCAAGTATATCTAAGGAATCAATTCTTAGTTGCTGGATGGCTATATTAATAGACACACTAACCCATATTATTAACCCTCCTGATGGACGGCCTCTTACTGATGGAACTGCGTCCAACTGATAAGTTCTATATCCAACTCTATGCATGGATTTCGTAGCCCATGTTTCTTGTAAAACACATATATCAAAGGAGTTTATGTAAAGGTTCCATTCGGGATCACTTATTTTTGAGCCCACTCCTGCGACATTCCATGAAACAATCCAGCCATAGAGAGGCCTTGATTTAAGCTTCAACTGATGGCCGATGAGGTTTTGCTTAGTCTCTTAGGTACTCCTGACCTGGTACTATTCTGTTCATTTGACTCTCGATGCTCTATTCGATCAACTTCAAGTATTGGTCCTGGGGCTTCCTTGAGTTTTTTTGTAGATATGATATTCTCCCCCTGTATACCAGTTAATAACAATCGAGACAAGCCATTTAGTTGATCGGATGACTTATGTTGACTAGTAGCAGACGCAACAGAAATGACAGGTGAGACGGATGGACAGAGTGTAGATTTGTGTCCTTCCCCGTGTACTGGGAGTCAATCAATGGCCTCCAGTCCACTGACCCTGTTGTAACAGGGGATTAAGGGTTGAGCGAACTGTGGGCCCATCCATTCTCTACAATACTGCATGTTAGCGTGTTGAGGCCTCCCGGCCCTGCGTTGTATTATGGTCCAGCCATCGTCCCCCCTCCCTTTCCCATCTGTTAGGATTTGGGTTCCTTAACAACTCGCACCCAATTCCACCCCTAACTTGATTTGTGTCCCTTGTCCAGCTCCATGCGTTGTCAGGGTATTCCGTTGGTGTATAAAAATAAGCCAGGGGTCTTGCCACAATCAGTGAACCGTTTTTTCTAGGCACTCCCAAACAAATATGTCCTACTGACCGAGGGTCTTCAAATGATACAACCACGCAGCCCCCTTGTATTCTTTTTCTATTATAGCCTACCCAGGGGACCCTCTCTACCATTAAGATATTACTTCTTATTGTAGGTGGTAATGGATGGTTAATATTTAGCCAATGTGACACTTTGTTTTTAAGCGCCTCGTACGGTTCTAGAGTTGATGGGCCTAATTCCGGGACCCCAGTTAAGATGACTACATAATCGCATGCTTCAGGAGGTAGATTAATATTCCTGCGCTTTTCTGTGTGCGTTTTGTCATCATTGTGTGTAGGTGAACTGCAAAGAGCCGGTTTTTTAACTGTTGTTCCACGTGTCATAATAGACTTTGCACTATTTTTACCTACATCAATAATGATAGAATTAGAATTAGGGACCTTAGGGGCTGAATTACTTCCTTTCTCCATGTCATTATCAAGTGTTTTTGACACCTGTACTTTACTAATAGGGGCTGGTACCTGAATTACCTTTTTTTGCTGGCTAGTGTAATCATCTTTTTTCTCTTTCTTCAGTTCTATAAGTTGTTTTTCTATCCCAGCTAATCTTGCTTCTATAGGAATGAGTAAGGTCTTAAGTATTTTTGTCAAGGTCGGTATAAGTAGATCTTCATTCCCTATACTTATACCTGTACTGTCAGCTGATAGATTAACTGAAAGTTTTTTAGACAACTCCCTAGCTGACATTCTATCATCTACAATATTCATAGGTAGTGTTTTAGGGACAACCCCTCCTTTCCCAAGTTCGTGGCCCTGGCTTTGCCTTGTCGCTCTTACATTGGCTGTATTGTTTTCATTACACTTTCCTATCTTTACAGCTTTGGTAGTTTTGGTGGCGGGATATTTTTTATAGGATCGCTTACTTGTACTTTTTTTGGGGATAGCTCCCTCCCTTTTCCCTTTTCTTAAGATATTGTTGTTAGCTGTCTGGCTATCTAACTGTGGGGCTAGCGAGGTGCTTTCTATGGTTGCCAAACCCTGTGAATCAAGAACACTACAATCTTGAGAATCAGAATGTGCACTGGTAGTACCATGAACCTCTGCATTAATATGTAATGTGTTAGAATTAATTAAAGTGTTCTCAGGGGTTCGTACTGGGGTTCGAGCTGTAGCAATATGGCCCATAAAGGACCTTTTAGCTAAAGCAAGATCTTGAGAAACCCTTCTCTCCATAAGGACAATACCCTGGTCTATTAGTGTGTTTGTACGAACTATGAAATCATCTAATGTTCCAGTTAATTTTGAGCTACCTGCCACAGCTTTACTGCTTCTTGTTTCGCGTGAAGTCATATCAGTATGATATAAGTAACAAAAAACGAATGAATAAAAAATAAGCGAATTTTTAGATTTTTTGAACTAATAGCTGTGGCAATAATAGCAATGGAATCCCTTTTAAATGGATGAAAGTAGAACACCAATATCTATTATCTTCTAACAATTCTTTCCACATCTAAATATAGCACTATTGTGTGACAGTCCTGGAATAAAGACTATTAACATTAACGTGCTTACGGTGTCCGATGTTTATAAGATGAAACGACCAAAGTCCCTGGCCCAGTCCAGTCTCTTCAGGCCTCTGAGGGCCTAAGAGGGCCCGCCCTTTGCCCGGGCTTAGCCCGCGCGCGGTCCCGCGACGCGGGGGGCAGGTTCAATTAAATAGCGCCTCCAGGCGCGCAAACAGCTCCGTTTCCGGTTTTGCCACGCTGGGGACCCTGGGTATTGTAGTCCCCTCTGGCGCTCCTCCCCACACAGCGGTCGCGATGGTGTGCGACGGCGGGAGAGAGGCGCGGGATGTAGCAGAGAAGCAGGACCCTCCACGGAACGCCACGGACACAGGTAAGCGGCACCCTTCAGTAGCAAGAATCGGCGTTTTTAGCAGTCAGCACTCAGCCCCTGCTCTGCCGAGGGCAGGTTCAATTAAATAGCGCTTCCGGGCGCGCAAACAGCTCCGTTTCCGGTTTTGCCACGCTGGGGACCCTGGGTATTGTAGTCCCCTCTGGCGCTCCTCCCCACACAGCGGTCGCGATGGTGTGCGACGGCGGGAGAGAGGCGCGGGATGCAGCAGAGAAGCAGGACCCTCCACGGAACGCCAAGGACACAGGTAAGCGGCACCCTTCAGTAGCAAGAATCGGCGTTTTTAGCAGTCAGCACTCAGCCCCCGCTCTGCCGAGGGCAGGTTCAATTAAATAGCGTCTCCGGGCGCGCAAACAGCTCCGTTTCCGGTTTTGCCACGCTGGGGACCCTGGGTATTGTAGTCCCCTCTGGCGCTCCTCCCCACACAGCGGTCGCGATGGTGTGCGACGGCGGGAGAGAGGCGCGGGATGCAGCAGAGAAGCAGGACCCTCCACGGAACGCCAAGGACACAGGTAAGCGGCACCCTTCAGTAGCAAGAATCGGCGTTTTTAGCAGTCAGCACTCAGCCCCCGTTTAGCAGTCAGCAGTCAGCACTCAGGATGAGATATATCAGGGAGACGTGTACCGAAGAAAGCTGACCCCAAGGACCCTGCTACCTCTAGAAGTGAAGGTAGAAATACGAAAAAAATAAACATCTGGCGACATCATCACACATAGTCCAGTACCTAACCAAAACCCTAGCATGAGGGTAGTAGATGTTATTCAGGATAATCAAGGTGAAAATTATACTAGACACATCTTGGAGGTTACCTCACCATTAAAACTAAAGGGAGGAAAGAATACAAAAATAGACTACACCGAGGGTCATTCCCACAACCACCAACAACTATTGATTACTTAAAAACAAAAGGAAGAGCCTATGCACGATAGCAAACTAAGAATACTCAAATTTAGGAATAAAAAAGAAATATTACCCAATAATAGCAGTAATAGTAAAACACAATATAACGGACAAGAACAAGATTATAGTGAATATATTGATATGGATAATTTCACTAAAATAACTGCAGTACAAGAAATTCCGAGTATCTTGCTCAACTATTACTAATATTGTTCATGAGCATTTAAATGAACAAAATACACAAACTATATGTAACCAGGACTTGTGGTCTTTCTGGGATATCTTATACCAAACTTCGACGCTAACTTTGGAAGCACTAACCTATCAGTCAAATAAAATGGACATACAAATAGACCTACTCAGAGTGATGGCAAATGCAGTAGCCGACATAGATCATAAACTTGCCCAGCTGAATGGCCTGATAGTAGGAGCCCAAACCGAAAGTGCCAAAACAAACACCGAATGTACTTGTGCACCTTTAATGGACAAATTGGCCACAATACCGGAGGTCCTTAATACCATACTAGAAGATGTCAATATGAACTTTCGGTGGGAAAAAAAGGACCGTTGTAAAATTTAAAAAAACAGCAACAATATTACTATAGTTACCAATATGGAACATCTTGGACCCATGAAAGATATGGATGGCCCGGATCAATTAACCCCTATAAAATTGAGGACTCTGCAGCAAGATGGCAACGAATTAATAGCACCGACAAAACTGCGGTCAGGATGGTGAAAAGATCATGGGTATAAAACCTCCGGCTCCTCAAATGGAAAAGATAATGGATGATCAAGAAGTCAAAGAACCAGTTTCCCCATTGTTTACCATGACAAAAAGACATAGCAAAAAACTACGTAAAGCAAGAAAAAAGGCTAAGCAGATTACAATCCCAACGCAGCCCGAAGATAAAGTACCATCAGAAGTTGATAGTGAAGGAAAAGATTTATGGAAGGAAACATCTGGGAAACAGTCTTATGGTATTCTAGAACAAAGAACAAGAATAATAAATATTTCACTATATTTACTCAAAAAGGAAAACAAATTATTGACCAAATGAGTTCTCAGAGATATAGTCATCACAACAGATAAATTCAAACAAATTGAGAAGGAATTGGAGATAGAGGAAGAATGAATGAAAAGAAACTGAAGCCACTGGGAAACTGGTGCATCATAGACCAGGCACCAGAGTATAAAAAAAGTATCCCACCTGAAGAGCTGGTGAAGTTAAAGGACGTACCAATTCCCCCACAAACCCAAAGATATGGTACAAGAAAAAGAGGAGAAAGAAACGTATATCGTCCTGGTAGTACATAGGCCTCAGGTTTGGGATCATAACATACGCTACAGTACAAATTTAAAAATAATTCAAAATCAGAACCAACCATATGGTCTAAAAGTAGAAAAGCAGAAAAAATCAAACAAAATAATTGAGAAACAGAACGATATAATAGAGCAAGCTGAAATCATCTGGTTGTTGAAAGATATGGTGGGGAGAAACACGTCACATATAAAGTCCCACAAAATTCAGATGAAGAAAGGAATAAAGACAAGCAAACCAATGAGAAGGTACTGATCATTTTTAAACCAGAATTTTTCTTTAGAGGTAATCAAGATGCACTAAATAGAGGAAACATCCTTCGCCTCTTCAAATCAATCCCGTCACTAGCAAAAGTTATGAGCAATGATATTGAATCTATTGGATTCATACCAAATACTGAGGGTACCCAGACATTGACCTTTAACTGTAAATTCTGTGTCAGTAGCAGAACAAGTCAAAAATGATCAAGAAATATTCAACAGCTGGGGTATAATAATCAGTAAGCCAGTTCTAAAGGTATATCCAATCCCCCTCTCCAATGAAGAGGATATGACACAGAAGGGAAAGAACAAGCTGGCTCCCTCCGTACTTAAAAATGCCTTTGGAAGATCAAAGGAAAATACAGAGGCAATACTGGCCCAAAGTAAAATAGAAAAGTTAATAGGAATAAATGAAAAATGAATGTCGGCTTTACACGGTAATATGGACCTATGACAGAACACCGCCATTACCTCAACAAAGGGATAAAAAAAGATAGGGAAAATTTCATGATGTGTTCATGGAATATAAATGGGGTAGGAAGTAAAGTCAACAACGCCCACTTAAACTCTGTCTAATTCGTACCAGATTATTTTGCAACAAGAAACATGGGAAATCAATCCAATTATGCTCAGGGTTATAAAGGCTACTATGAGTCTGCAATCAAACAACATAAATATGGCCATTCGAGTGGGGGGGTTAGCAACGTTCATATCCATAGACTCAATAGTTGAACATGAACAATTGGATACAATTAGTCCTAATATCCTAACGGTAAAGTTAATATATAAAACAATCAAAATAAATTAAAGACCCTATTTTTGATGTGTATATATACACCCGAGACAAAGAGCAAATATATGTGCCACCCTTAGTAGGTTTTTGTTGGAACAAATGTTGGATGACCCACTTGTAGACTTTATACTTGGAGGATTTTAATCTAAATCTTTTAGTACCATTTATCAGAGATGAAATCACGCAGCCACAAGACCACCAATGGGGTATTTTTCCATCAGGTACTAGATATAGAAACAAAACCCCTTTGAAGTAAAATAGGAACAAATTTTATAAAGGACATAGAAACAATGGGACTACGAATATTAAATGGGATATTCACGTTACTCCCCTCCAGCATTTACTTTCCAGTCCTATAATCCAAAGACCAGGATTGACTATACGATTGTATCACTTAATATCGTTAGCAACATTACCTCGTATCAATTGCCGAAGGTTCCTGACAGTGATCATAATCAACAAATAATCACTACAAATTTCATGAGTAAAAAGCATCAAATGTACCTGTCCATGCAAGGTCAGACGGGAACGATCAACTACAGGAAGCTCATGTGGACGGTATATAACAGAGGAGACCAATTAACTGGTGCAAAACTTACTAGAGCTTATTTTGAAGATAAGCTCTTGACTTCACCAATTGAACAATGGGTAAACCTTACTCGTAAACTTGTCAAACCCCAGGACTCTGTAGCTGAAGTTAAGCAGAAGCAAATCACACAAGGAGAGAAAAGGAAATCCGATATTAATTTACCATATACAATAGAAAAACTGAGATGGACTCGTAACAACTGAAGAGGACAGATTACCAATTTCCCATATAATGACGAATTACCAATTATAGTAAAAACCCTAAATCAGAATTTGAGGAAGCTGATCTGGAATGGAAGAAATCCAGCTAAGCAAAACTTGTGGTGAAAACCTTTCTACGCAAGTAACCAAACAAATTCAAGGGAATCTTTTTAAAATGATAAATGGCTTAGTGAGACCTAATAAGTTAGTGGTCTCATCCACACTAACGGAAAAAGAATGGGTTAGCTTTCTTGTAAATCTAAATTCTGATCAGAAAATAAAAAAAAATAAGGGAAAGTACTCAGAGCAGGATGACTACACCAAATTACGACAAGGGTGGTCAAAATGACATCTAAATCTAAAGTCTCTAAACTAATTACTAAACGGAAGGATGGGGCACCAGGACCTAACGGTATTCCGTTTTCCCTCTACAAAGAAAAAACGGAATTATGGTCAGAACGGGAAATATACCAGCGTCCTGGAGAGGGTCGTTCATATCGCTTATTTATAAAAAAAAAAAAAAAGGAAACTGGACACCCTGAAAATTATCGACTAATAACTTTACAAGACACAGATGCAAAGTTGTTTGCTGTGATCTTACTTGTAAATCTCGCCGAAAGGGCAACGGATAATAAGGTATTACCTCTGAATCAGACTGGGTTTATTAAGGGACTTGGAACTACAACAAATATATTAGCCTTACAATTTTAATGAAACCTCCTTTTTACTTGTGCTTTGTAGATTTTAGATCGGCTTTTGATTGTGTGCACAGATGACTTTTATGGAAAAAAATTGCACCCAAAAAATATTGTGGAGCAATTGCTAAAACAAATTCAACTTCTGTACACCAATACATGGGTTAGAGTGCGGATAGGGGATGGTCAGACGCGAACAAAGAAAATAACAGCAGGTCTTAAGCAGGGGTGTGTATTGGCCCCTCTACCTTTTAACTTGTTTTTAGTGGATTTAACGGAGGCCCTGGATGAAATAAATGCACACCGGCCTAAAATATCTGGTAAACAAATTTCTAATCTGCTATATGCAGATGTCATTATCCTAAACCAAACAAAAGGGACACTACGCCTAATAGATCGAATAGCTTCATACTAATTAAGAAAACGGAATGGTGATAAATGAAACCAAGACTAAAGTTATGGTTATCACTAAGAACGTAAGATTAAAACACAAATCCAATTGGTTTCTGGAGAATATCCAACTAGAACAAGTTGAAACATACAGGTACTTGGGAGTATTATTCGATGACAATGGAAACTTTTGCCCGCAAAAATTAGCTATAGAAAGGAAGGCAAATGCTTTGACAGCAGCATTTAGGATTCAGCAGAAATCATTAGGAAATCTTACTTATCGCCCCCTTTTAAAGGTTATATCGGCAAAACTCCTGCCTACTTTAACATATGATAGTGAGGCATTAAGTGGGAAAGATACTGTGATTATAAACAATGCAGTTTCAAAAACTTTAAAATCCCTTTTTAAGCTTTCAAAGAATACATAGCCAGCACAAATAAGGCTGGAGTTTGGTCTAAATAACCAGTAGTACGCAAGAAAGGGCTAATTTAAGTATGGAACAGGATAAAAAAAGACCATGAAAATCAAATGTCTCAGCTACTATGAAAAGAAATAAATAACAGAAAATTACAAGCCTGGAAATGTTTAAATATAGTGCTAGAAGAATTTGATGTGATGTCAATCTGGAATACCACAAACAAGGAATCGTTCAAAAAGGCAATCAATAAATTAACAAATCACCCATCAATCGTACGAGATAAAGACATATTGGCAAAAAGAAAACATGCATGGCCAATAATTGGTGGGTTTAAAACAATGCAGATTCAATCGTATTTAGAAATACCATGCTCATTAAAAAGCAAATCTTTATAAAGGCAAGATTTGGCTTATTACCTGGACTATGCCATCTCCCTCCATGGATAAAGTCGGAAGGGGACACCTTATGCAGATTGTGTAAGAGAGGAGAACATTAATTTATTATGTATCTGCCCCAAACTGCAAACTGAAAGGCTATACTTAAGATACTTTTCAATGTGCGAGGAATAAGGTCATGTAGGCAAGCTTTGATAAGATGTCTGCATCCTAATGATATAAGTATGAATTCTGCTTTTGTAAAGTTTTTATTAAGAGTAAGAGCCAAATTGGGGAATCATAAGTAAAAAAACAGCACAGTATGAAATGGTTTACATTATGAAATTGGTTTACTTCCATTGCAACTGGTTTAGAATTTGATGCTGCATTTTTTCTTGTTTTAGTAGTTTTATATTGTAGTATATATTATATGTATAATGTCGCATTGTAAGAGTTTAAGTAATCAAAGAATTATCACCCTCCTACATGAACAAAATGTATTATTGGTTGGTAAGTGAGACACCAGAAAAATCAAAATTGGTCAATGAAATCCTTAAAGCATGAAAAACCATAACACTAAACCAGTATTTCTAATGTCTGGCTCCAAGACTCTGGAACAATTTGCCTGAAGAGCTCAGATTAGGAATAACCCGAAGCCCCACTTTCTCCAATCATAAGACTACATTTTTACAATGGGTCCCTGACAGCCAAGAGTCTACTGCTGTTGAGGTTACTATTCTTATTACCATTTCTCTTTAATATCCTCAGAATAATTCCTGTTACTTGTGAAGCGTTCCACTCCTTTACTGGCTAGAACCACGCTACATAAATTAGGGTAATAATAATAAATGAAAATAAACCGTATGCACTTAGTGCATGTTTGTTGGATGGTGGAAATTGGTTTGTGCCATGTCCATATACCCAAGGGTCTGGCTAATGAATTCCTGTGACTTGACATTCCTTGTGATGTTTAGATCTCGCCTAGGCAGCGCATGCGCTATCTCTCCGAGACATTAAGTAATCTATATGTTGGGTGAAACTCCGCCCACTGCCGGGAAAATTGTCCTGCCTCTTGCCATTAGTTTAAGTGGCATTGCTCTTCTTAGCTGCCTTTTTATTGGCTGTTGATTTGATACGTTTTTCTGTTTATTCCGGAAGCAGCGCCGCCTAACTACAGTTAAGTTCAGCCGGACTACTTCGTTGTTTTATGCTCTTATTGACATGCCGAAGAGCCAAGCTCCTTTAAAATATCACATGTAGTACACTGAAAGTGTTTCCTTACTTCTGGATTCAGTGCACGCACGAGCCCCACAATCTCAAGCATCTGTATATTTTTTTTTTTGTGTGCTCCTATTGACATGCCCAAGAGCTAAACTTTTAAAACATCACATGTACTATACTGAAAGCGTTTCCTTAATTCCGGATTCACTGCACACACGGGTGTGCCCCGCAAGCACCAGCCTCTATACATTTATATCGTTGTGACAAAGCATCAGGGGTGATGGGAAGATGGCGGCGAAATGCAGACATATGCTGTTCACCTGTCGAAAGGAAAACAACCGCAATAACAAAATACTGCCCTTGCATGCAGGAGACCACAGCATCGAGTATTAATACTCGCTCATGTGTGCCACAATAATAACTAATGCTGCATTTTATATTGACAGTATGTCAGCTCCAGCTAGTGTCAAGGGGTCCGCTTGCTGCAGTGTGCATACCACCTCTTTTGCCAATCTTCAGCTAGCTGCCGGCATTTTGAGACCGGTCCTAAATCCATTGTATATACGGACTCAGACACTCCTGTACCACCCTATTGCCAGGCAGATTGCGAGTGGCTTCCTTTGTGGCATAAAGGAGATTTCAATCTCCTGATAAACGCTCACCCCTACCAGGACCGTTCCTGTATCAGCTGTTTCCTGTGGCATCCCAGGCGTCCCATTGGTGAGAAATTCTACAAATAATACGGTACCTACAAGTGGTAAATTAATTAAAAGGATGCCTACCACGCTGTGAAAACCGCTGGAAACCTTTAAAGCAGACGCATATTTAGGTAAATACAAAAAAAAGACAGGCTGCTTTTTAACTTTAATGTATGTTTACTGCTGGCAAGGACTTTAATAAGTGATAAGCTAGACCTACTGGCTTTATCCATGCTTAACTTTACGCAAGAGCAGTGTTAAATGCTTTGAAAGCAAAAAACAAGTAAAAAAACTTTGCCATTTATAATGGCAATAGCTCTAACTTTCATACATTCACGAACGATTGCATTGCAAATGCTTGTATTCCTATGCAATGTGTTTTGCTTCCTATGGTGGCACTGGTGATAGCACTGTATGCTGTTAGGGGGAGTGAGGCTCATGGCCTTTTTTTTCATAGTTCTTTAAATTGTTACAGAACGTCCCAAAAACTCACTTAGCCACAGGGAAACGGCGGGCATAAATTTCGTGTAATGGAAGGAATTTGGGGTTTTGTAATAATTTAACTGATTTTGTTCCTCCAATTTTGTTGCACTGAAACACTGAGTTGGGAGGAAGCGTTTGCATCTCACTATCTAATCTTAGTACGGCAAGGAATGTGTGTTTTTTATGCAGCGTGTGCTGTGAGCCTTGCTTCTTGTGGACAAAGGGTGTAAATTAAGAGATCTGTCATCTACATCTGCTTTGGCCCGGGGTGTTCCTGTGGCAGATATTTGTAAGGCTGCGACTTGGGCCTCCCTCCATACTTTCGCAAAGCATTATTGCTTGGACTCTGAGATGTGGAGGGAGGGCCACTTTGCACGCTCTGTCTTGCAAGAATTTCTGGTATAGGAAGGTGGACACCCTCCTCCGGGAGTGGGGACTACTGTGGGAATCTATTCACAAGGTGAGGAATCCACTGGCAGATGTATCCATCAGAAGAACAAGTTACTTACCTTCGGTAACGCTTTTTCTGGTGGATACAGTATCTGCCTGTGGATTCCTCACTGGCCCACCCGCCTCCCCGTTATCCACCTTTGTATACCATGAAAGAGGTCTTGTTGGAATGTTTTTATACTTTCTTGTACATTTGTAGGAAATGCTTGTTTATTTAGCTTTCCTTTTCTTTGTATGCTGTGTACATGTGTTGGTATTCTGTGTATACTTGGAGATGTCGTTGGTTCACCTGTTCGCCTCGAAGGCTCAGAAAAAATGGGTGGAACTGACGTCATCACGCCGACGTGGGCTTCTTATGGCTCCGGTGAAGTCGTACGGAGTCGCGAGCGGAGCCGATGCATTATGACGTCGCCCACGTCGACGTGGAGTGCTGGGAAAGAAAAGTTCAGTGGAATGCTGGCGCAGGGGATATTCACAAGGTGAGGAATCCACAGGCAGATACTGTATCCACCAGAAAAAGCGTTATCGAAGGGAAGTAACTTGTTCTTTAGCACATTCCACCTTAAATTGTAATTTGTTACAATATTCTCTCCCCTGAAGAACCTAGGAATAAAAAACATGAAGAATCTAGGAATGAAAAACATTAATATACATACACATTATTTCTTTTAGCAACACATAACAGCACTTCTCCTTGTGCCATTCAAATAGTCAAAACCCTTCTAGAACGCAATATACCTAGTGCTTACATATATATATGTGTGTGTATATATATATATATATATATATATATATATAATGTGTATATACGAGAGACCACTATTGAAAGCAATCCAAGGACACAGCGGGGATTTCAAGTAGGAACCCTTTATTCACCGATTGTGGTTTGGCATAATGCATTTCGGCTGCTTCAGCCTTCCTCAGATGCCCCACGCCACTAGTCTGCACCTTCTCCCTCCTGTGCTCTTTATACAACACTCCCAGCCGTGGGAGATCAGCGGGTCCTGCTTAATTCCGGGCAGCTGTGATCAATTGTCAAACTACAGCCCCCAGCATGCAATATGTTGGTAAGTCCAAAAGCAGGAAAAATAAAACTGTTAGTGAGCGCCGGTAATGCATGTTACAGGGAGGGCCATGTAGTGGCAGGTACAGTCCATTACTGACAGTGTTTAGCGTTCCTTTGAGTCCCCAACGCCCAAAACCACAATAATGAAGCAAACCGGGCCATGGAGAAAGCTGCAATGTGCTGTCTCCCCCGTGAAATCAGTCTACCGGTTGGCAGCAGCCTTTGGTGTGGTCCGTTCTTGTGGCGGTCCCGGGATAATCAATCCCTTGATTGTAGTGAAGTTCGGTGCCAGGAAACTCCCAGGACTCTTGGATGGACGGGCCCTTGTTGTGCGCCTCTGGCAGGCGCGAAAACATGACGAGAAAGACCACTAGTGAAAGCAATCCAAGGACACAGCGGGGATTTCAAGTAGGAACCCTTTATTCACCGATTGTGGTTTGGCATAATGCATTTCGGCTGCTTCAGCCTTCCTCAGATGCCCCACGCCACTAGTCTGCACCTTCTCCCTCCTGTGCTCTTTATGCAACACTCCCAGCCGTGGGAGATCAGCGGTTCCTGCTTAATTCCGGGCAGCTATATATATATATATATATATATATATATATATATATATATATATATATATGTGAAGATGGTGGTGTTCCTGTTGTGGCTGTCCTCTTCGGACACAAATGATTGGACTGGCCCTTCTTCCTGAACACCTGAGTAGAAAAACTTCGTAGTGCGTGTTAACTTATACAAATATGTCTACTTTCATAATTTCAATGTCACTGTTAGGTCGAGTTGATGTGACTTATACATATATTAATTGTTTAGTGAGAAGTATATGGGGCGTTAAGTAGTTGTCAGAACATTGTAATATTTGTAAGTGAAAACAGAGTGATCCATGGGCAATAAACAATTTTTGCTTTCTGTCAATTTATTCATTTATTTATCTCCCTCAATTGTGGCTCTTATTTTGCCTGTTTTATCTTTAAGCAGTCTATTCAGGCATTGCTGAAAGTTGTTCCTATTTATATTTTATTTCTAACCAGACACGAGGTGATTAAAACAATAACAATGAGCCTATGTAAGCAAACATCCCGAAGACAGGAAATCCAATACACTTCTTGGAGATGCAGGGAAGACCCTAATAATAATAATGTTGCAAAACCTCTAATCATAGATTAACTAAGAAAGCGAAAGAAGAACCCAAGCAGAAGATAGAAACTTTTAAGGGAGAGAAACTCTTAGTGGTCGAACTGCAAAATAAATGCAACCACCTCTAAAATCTGCAACTTTACTTTTAGAAGGCCTCTTTAAATTCACACCTATTATTCTGGCAATACTGAGCATTGCTTACTCCATGCACACCGTCCTTTAACATTGAGATCTACGTTTTATCGGCACACATTATTTATTTTGTATTTTCCTAGCACAGGGGCATGTTTCTGCACATAAACACATACATATTCCTTCACTAAACTGCACAACGTGAAACCTGAAACACTGTATTCAATCTCGGCTTCCCCCATTACCAAAATGTGTGATTCTAGGAAACTTATTTCATTTTTTTTTTTAAACTTCCACAGCTCAACGTATAATATACTTCTACACATACATATTTTTCCTCTCAATCTTATGTTCGTTGCCAACCAAAGGCAGTCTTTCTTGTCTGGCCCAATAATCTGTTAACCCTTCAACACCATGTAATATCCAGACACGTGTTGTCTTTAATTGTACGTAAAATATAGCTTATTTTAAAACAATATGGCTTTTTTGTAAAGCGCACATTCACTCAGAATGGTATTGTGGCACAAAATAGCAATTCTTGTTCCACTAACTTGATGGTACTCATTTTATCCAACTTGAAAGGCTGTGGAGACCTAGCAGCATTTGACATGTGACCAAGAAGTCAAACCATGGGTGTAGCTAGCGTGCATTCCACTCCCATCATTTTATCTCCCCTTCTGTGCACTTCCGTGCACAGGAAGTCAGAACAAATAGAGATATTCATATGCATTTGAAACTGAAAGTATCATCTTTTCTGCCAGGAAACTATATTACTTATATTGATGGAATTTTTAGTCTTTTAACGTTGTGGGCCACAGAACATTATATGTACTATAATAAGCCTATGATCCAAAAATATCAAAGGGAATGGCTCCATTTTACCTGGTATTACATCTTCTATCATTGTGCTCTGGGCGGTAGGGGATGGCAGTCCTTGACGTCAGCTTATTATGTAACTTTTTTTCTTTTGTGTGGGTAGTCTATCATTTGACGCTGGGCCAAGTCTAGGGCGTAATAGCAACCAGAAAACACAAAAAGGTGGCTGTGTGTTGTGGCGAGAAATGCATGCAAAATCCTTCCTCCCCCTCTTACTACCACATTACTTAATGTTCAAGTGGGAGTATTCATTACTATTAGTCCAAGCACGCCAGAAAGGTGAGGTGAGAAGCGTGAGGTGTCGTTCAAGGAACTGAATTACTTAATTCAGGGTATGAGTTAAAATAGGGGTCTATTTAAAACCGTGCTGAAAAAGACGTAATTGAGTCGTGAAGGCAGCTACTTGGAAGCTAGACACAGTATTCACTGGACTCACCGCACACCAGTTGCGTGGTCTCTAATTGAACTTGTCTCAGTTAAAGTGGGTGTGCCTGGCACGTACCCAGATGTTCTTGCTGATCATTTCTCACTGCAGTGCACAAGAGACATACACCTATATATAACATCTCCTGTGGTACCACTGTGAGAGAAAGACGAGAAAGGCCCATAAGCCAGTTTAGAGAGGCGGAGAACAAAGGACACTTTTTACAATGAAGAGAAAAAATTGAAAGGCGTTGGCTGCTGCCAGACCTAAGATAGGAAACCACAATGCGATGTGATGAAGGAAAGTAGCTCCCGTTTTATAAGCACGCAGTTGAAAAAAAAGACTTAATCTCAATGCGATAAGATGCCTCCCATTCCGTGCAGAAATATTCAAACAATGCAATTTACACCAAATGGGTAATCAAAATTCAAAACAAATGTGGGCTGCCAGACGCAGTCCCATAAACATGTATTTGTGGCACAAAGTGAGAGACGCCAGATGCAACCTCCTGTCACCAAGTACATACTTCAAAATATAAATGTGAGGAAATATTGAAATAATTCGGGGTATATTGTTGTGCGCTACGTGGACAGTTTTCTGAAAGTGACCTGTTCTAATTAAATGTGGTGCTGCGCCACATGGGTCAGACCGGGGGGGCGGGGGGTAAGGGGGTAACTATATAATACTATGTTCGAGGCATATGAGCTGCAGATTGTACACTTAGCATAGATCGCCATCTGGTGTTGGGCCCGGATGTTTGCATTTTGTTTTTGTTCTTTGGACAGTCTTTGGAAGTCACGAGTTTGGTGACTCCTCCTTCGGTCCGTACTGCGCATGGGCTTCGGCTCCATCCTCAGATTGTTTTTTTCCGCCATCGGGCTCGGATGTGATACTTCGTGCTCCGGCTTCGAACTTCTACAGTTCCAGCCTCGACAGAAAATCCTCGTTTCTTCGAGTTTCTTCATCATCATCTTCATCTCTCGAAGCGGCACTTTCTCCATCCCGTACATCGGCACCGGCCTTCGGGCCCTCCTCGACTCCGGTCCCGGCCGATGGAAAGGACTCCGTTCAAAAAGTGCCCAAAATGTGGGTCTAAATTTCCCCACACCGACCTCCATCAGGTGTGTAATCTTTGCCTCTCTCCAGAACACGAGGCCAGAGACTGCCCCGCCTGTAAGTCTTTTCGATCGAAGAAGACCATCCGAGATCGAAGAGCTCGACGCACCATGGCGCACTCATCGTCTGCAGCTCCACCGGACATCTTCGGAGACGACGCCGAAGCTTCGGGGCAAATACACACCGAGCAGGAGGAAGACGTAGTCAGCGATTCTGAGGCCGACGACTCCGACGTGGAGGACATCACACCGGCGCAGCGGGTCGTGAGTACTGTGCCCCCTCCCACCCCCGCGCCCAAAACCAAAGAGACTCAGGTTACACCCTCGTCCTGCTGGCCTGGGCAAAACCAAGACCAAAGCTTCTATCACCCCACCTTCGGGCCCGGTGTCGAAGCCTCCAAAGTCTCACGGCAGCTCTGGATCGAGCCAGCCGACGCCCGGTGCCGAAAAACAGCATCCGGCACCGAAGAAAGTAATATCCAGCTCGACTCCGAAGCCACCGGTGCCGAAGCCTGGACTCTCGGCGCCGACCAAACACAAACACAAATCAGTCGGCACCGACGCTCCGGGGCCGAAAACTCCCTCGACGCCGAAAAAACCGGAGGCCCCAAAAAAGCATGGCGCACAGAAACCATCGAAGCCCTCGGTTCCGAAATCATCGGTGCCGACGGACGATTCGGCACCATTGGCTCTGTTTACACCAGACCCTTTACAAAAGACTCGGTCCAAAGATCCAAAGACTGGGCTATTGACTTTAATTATCAAGAAAAGACGCCTTGATACTCCGGCTCCTCCTCCACCGCCCAAACGGAAGGACTCTGCTACTTCTCCCCTCAGAGTGCCCTCCCCACTACCTCCTCCCCTGCCTCCTCCACCTCTTCCACCCCCTCCCCCTCCCAGGTCTCCGCCACCTTTACCTCATTACTCTCCGACCCCGTCCCCAGATCCGGACGACGGGGACCCGGACAATTACCCGGCGGACGCCCCAATGGATCCCACTCCACCGGGGACCCCAGACCCATGGGAGGATTACAATAACCCTGATATACCCGATATGCCTCAGGACGACCTATACCCATCCAGGCCGTCTCCTCCAGAGGACTCCTTAGGGTTTCATCATTTAGTGCAGAGAGCAGCACACTACCATGGGGTGGACATGCACAGTGAACCAGTGGAAGACGACTTCTTACTGGACACATTTGACATACAGGACAAATCCACATCTATTTTACCCATGCTTAAGGGTGTCACCAAGCATGCCGCAGAGGTGTTCAAAGACCCTGTCAGGGCCAGGGTACTAAACCCTAGAATAGAGAAAAAGTACAAGGCGGCACCCACAGACCCTGGATACATTAAGGGCCCTGCTCCCTTAGATTCCCTAGTTGTCTCTACAGCTAGAAAACGGGCTAACTCCCAGTCCTCAGGAGAAGCCCCACCGCCAGACAAGGAATCCAAACTCCTAGACGCGTCTGGCAAACGCACCGCCTCTCAAGCTGCAAACATGTGGCGCATTGCAAACTCACAAGCGCTACTTGCGCGCTATGACAGAGCACACTACGACGAACTTGAGGCTCTTATGCAGCACCTTCCAGAGAAACACAAGCGTAGGGCTCATGAACTAATACAGGAGGGTAAACTAATTACAAACCCCTCCATTAAGTGTGCCCTCGATGCAGCCGACACTGCTTCTAGAGCCATAAATACCAGTGTCCTGCTTCGTCGCCATGCCTGGCTCAGGATCTCAGGGTTCAAACCTGAAGTCCAGGCGTCCATACTCAATCACCCCTTTGACCAACAAACTCTCTTTGGGCCAAAGGTAGACGAAGCGTTGGAAAAGATGAAAAAGGACACAGACACAGCAAAGTCTATGGGGGCACTCCAAACACAAGCCTCTAAAAGTTCCTTTCGACGCTCCTCCTTTCGTGGCACAGGCAGAGGCTTCTCCACCGATAGCGCCTCTACCTCCTACAAGTCCCCTCCTCAAAATACCTTTTCAAAGGGCAACCAAAGGGGTGGTTACAGAGGCAACAACAATAAGGGCAGGGGCAAAACTAACACCTTCCGTTCTGCCACCCCGCCCACACAATGACTTCCCTCCGCTCCCCCCAGACCATCCCACTCCGGTCGGGGGCAGACTACAAAACTTTATCCACGCATGGGAGTCCATAACATCGGACAAATGGGTGACCCAAATCATTCGGTCAGGGTACTGTCTCGAGCTAACATCTACCCCACCCAATATCCCACCAAGGCACCGTCCAATGTCTCAAGAACATTCCACACTGCTCAAACAGGAGGTACTCTCCCTCCTCCAAAAACACGCTATAGAGCAGGTCCCCGTCAATCAGCAAAATCTAGGGGTCTACTCCCTATATTTCTTAATACCAAAGAAAGACGGGACCCTCAGGCCCATTCTGGACCTCCGGCCTCTAAATGCTTACATACATTCAGACCATTTCTACATGGTCACCCTACAACAAGTCCTCCCGCTCCTCTGTCAGGGAGACTTTCTCACTACCTTGGATCTGAAAGACGCATACTTTCACATTCCAATACACCCCTCTCACAGGAAGTACCTCAGGTTCGTGGTGGACGGGCAGCATTACCAATTCACGGTTCTCCCCTTCGGGGTTACCACCGCGCCACGGGTGTTTACCAAATGCCTAGCGGTAGTGGCAGCACACCTCAGACGTCAACATATTCACGTCTTCCCTTACTTAGACGACTGGCTGATAAAAGCCGCGTCCTACCACCAATGTGTGCAACATACAAACAGCACCATCCAACTGCTCCACCAGCTAGGCTTCACGGTGAACTACCAAAAGTCCCACCTCATACCATCTCACACAAAGCAATATCTCGGGGCCACTATAGACAAAGGTATTGCCTATCCAAACTCAGCCAGAATCACAAGCATTCAAGCCTTACGCAAAACATTCCTTCCCCAACACTCTCTTCCAGCAAGAGTGTTTATGAAGCTCATAGGAATGATGGCGTCTTGCATCTTCATAGTGCCCCATGCAAGACTCCACATGCGTCCACTTCAAGAGTGCCTAGCACAACAGTGGAACCAGGCCCAGGGTCAGCTGACGGATCTGGTGTTGGTGGACGGCCGCACACATCACTCTCTGCAGTGGTGGAACACCACAAACCTTTCCAAAGGGCGGCCGTTCCTGGACCCGGTTCCTCAGGTGATTCTAACAGCGGACGCATCGCTCTCCGACTGGGGAGCGCACCTCCTACACCTCACAATGCAAGGTCTATGGACGCCACAGCAAAAATCGCTCCACATCAACCATCTGGAGCTCTTGGCGATCTTTCTAGCCCTAAAATCCTTCCAAAAACAGATTTCGGGCAAAGCAGTCCTCATTCGCACAGACAACATGACTGCAATGTATTATATCCAAAAACAGGGGGGGGACACACACTCCCCAGCTCTCCTGCTTAGCCCAGAGCATATGGAGATGGGCAATTCCCCAAAACATCTTTCTCCTGGCACAGCACGTTCCAGGCGTACAAAACACCATGGCAGATCTGCTCAGCAGACAAACGCAACAACTACACAAATGGGAACTGCATCCACAAGTTCTTCACCCATTCTTCCAACAGTGGGGGCATCCTCAGATAGACCACTTCGCCACCCACGAAAACAAAAAATGCGCAAGCTTCGCCGCCAGATACCCACACCCATTGTCCAAGGGCAATGCGATATGGATGAACTGGTCAGGCAGATTTGCATACGCCTTTCCACCTCTCCCACTAATTCCATTAGTGGTAAGGAAGCTACAACACTCCCTCACACTCATTCTAGTAGCTCCGACGTGGGCCAGGCAGCCGTGGTACACCACACTACTACAACTGTCAGTGGTACCACATCAAAAACTGCACCTATCCCCATGCCTCCTAACCCAGAACCATGGAGAAATCAGGCACCCGGACCCAGCTCAGCTCAACCTGGCGATCTGGCTCCTGAAATCTTAGAATTCGGATACCTTAACCTTCCCCCTGATTGCATGAACATCATCATGGAAGCCAGACGTCCTACCACTAGAGCATGCTATGCCGCAAAGTGGAAAAGATTTGTAATTTACTGCCGTAACAATACAATCAACCCTTTAGATGCATCCATACAGCACATTATATGCTATCTGCTCCATCTTCACAGGTGTAACCTGGCATATTCATCCATACGCCTACACCTAGCAGCGATCGCTGCTTATCTACAAAACAGACAGCATTTATCACTCTTCAGTGTGCCCGCTATTAAAGCCTTTATGGAAGGCCTTAAACGAGTAATTCCTCCCAGGGCACCACCTTCCCCTGTATGGAATCTAAATTTAGTTCTTACACGACTAATGGGTCCGCCCTTCGAACCAATGCATAAATGTGAGCTACAGTTTCTCACCTGGAAAACAGCTTTTCTCGTAGCTATCACTTCCCTTAGAAGGGTTGGTGAAATACAAGCGTTCACTATACAGGAACCCTTCATACAAATACATCACAGCAAGGTCATACTTCGCACAAATCCGAAGTTTCTGCCCAAGGTCATTTCCCCTTTCCATCTCAATCAATCGGTGGAATTACCTGTCTTCTTCTCGCAACCTCAATCTGTTGCAGAAAGGGCCTTACACACACTCGATGTGAAAAGGGCTTTGCTATACTACATACAAAGAACGCAACCCTTCAGGAAGACTAAACAATTGTTCGTTTCCTTCTCTCCACCACATAAAGGCAACCCCATTTCTAAATCAGGGATAGCTAGGTGGATTGTAAAGTGCATACAAATTTGCTATCAAAAGGCAAAAAGAACATTATCTGTTCCGCCTAAAGCCCACTCTACAAGAAAGTTAGGGGCTTCTATGGCTTTTCTAGGGAATATACCCTTAGTTGACATCTGCAAAGCAGCCACATGGTCTACACCGCACACCTTCACAAAACATTACTGTGTAGATGTGCATTCCAAGCAGCAAGCTAGGGTGGGCCAGGCTGTACTAAAGACACTTTTTCAAACCACTGCAACGGATACCGGTGGTCGCCGCTAAGGTTGGGTACTGCTATATAATCTATGCTAAGTGTACAATCTGTAGCTCATATGCCTCGAACGGAATATGCTACTTACCAGTATGCATCTGTTCTTGGCATGTAGAGCTGCAGAGTTGTACACGCCCACCCGCCTCCCCGGCTACCTGTATCCGTTCCAGTACATCTTATTTAGATACAACACACATGGGTTTCTCACTGTTATTACTACGCTCCATCATTTCCCTGTTAGCGAAAAACAATCTGAGGATGGAGCCGAAGCCCATGCACAGTACGGACCGAAGGAGGAGTCACCAAACTCGTGACTTCCAAAGACTGTCCAAAGAACAAAAACAAACTGCAAACATCCGGGCCTAACACCAGATGGCGATCTATGCTAAGTGTACAACTCTGCAGCTCTACATGCCAAGAACAGATGCATACTGGTAAGTAGCATATTCCTTATTCACAAAAAGGCAACAGCTTTCATATATAAAAAAGTTACAATTCTAGTTATTATTGATCTCACTTAATACATAAAAGGTCATTGCACCAGGCACAGATGCTTAAAAAGACAACCACAATGCATGCTAAAAAGGTCACAATAAAAAGATATTTGACCCTAAAATATTCGCACTTCAATTATACAAAATGTGAAGCTTATTATGTACACGTCATAATTATATATGTATATAAACCCACTGAGCTATTTGCGCATTCTCCTCTGCTGGCCTAAATGCGTACAGAAGGATGTCTTAAAATAACATAGCAGCAAAAAAAAAAGTCTTTACATTTCATTTTAACACAGGAAGAGAACAGAAAACCACATTGGCCTTTTGTTCACAAACCATAATCACACAATACTCCTGTTGACTCTCTTTGGAAATAAAAATATATACTGACAGTCCCCCGCAAAATCCGAGGAAGTCTGAACTGTTTATCATAAATCCTCATGTGCCAGTCACAAGCGTGCATTGGCACATCTCATCCGGGACTCGGAACCGCTCCTGATCCCGCAAAAAGCTGAGATTTACATCATGCAAACTCCTTGCCTTTCTGCACAGGCGTAAACTCTATCTCCGTTGCACAAAATATATTTATAGAATAGTAAAAAAAAAATAATGTAGGCCTTAAAAAAAACAATGCTTAAGCTAGCGAAAATATAATATCTAATACATCATCTCGGCGATGTTAGTAACTCTGTTAGCTAGACAGATACGCATTCCGTCTTCTTAGGACTATTGACTGAAAGATCTCTCATCCCTGTCGATCCTTACAACTGGACAGAGGTATACATTATCTCTAGAACGAAAAACCCACAATTGAGCACTGAAAGATGCCAGACGCTATCTTCTCTTCCCTGTCAGTCCTTGTGACTAGGCAGAGGCCCCTCTCTGTTTTCAGAGAGGCACATTAACAACGTATGTATTTATAAAAAGAAAACCACATAATTCAAACAACTTCCTAACGTCACCCTTTTGGCTCAGTCCACTACACCACATTTCTTCAGCATGGTAATGTTCTTTTAATAAGCAAGACTAGCTAGACAGGAAAAACAAACACAGACTTTCCCCGGCCGCTCCTCTAAGACTGTTCCCAAGAGACACAGCACATCAGGCAGCAATGACTTACCCGAGCGCTGCTCTCTGTGGTCCAGCCAGAAAAGAGGCATGGAGGGTAGTCTGTGTCCGGCGTCCCAGTGGGGTCTCCTGTCATCAGCCAGTAGTACTTATCACGTCGGGGTCATCACATGTTCGAGGGAGTTATTTTAGGGGGCACAGGGGCACGGGGACCTTCACCGAATGATAGAGGGAGTGATTTGGGGGCAAAAGTGGTGCCTGGGAACGCTCGCACTAAACATGAAGGAAACAGATATGTGAGTCATGGAAATTAAGTCAAAAGGTTTAACAGATTTATTTAGAAGGTGCAACTTCAAGAAACTGGCATAAAAATACAAATATAGTGACCTTGCATTAATCGGAAGGCATTTCTACATGGAAGCATTTAACTCGTTTGGAGAGACACACTTCAGAAAACCTCAGACACATTTATAAATGCATTATGAAAAACATAAGCTAAATCAAGGAAAATGTTCTCAGAATGCAAAACACACTTGATCTAAAATACTGAGAATACTCGCGTATCTACCTAAAAGAAAACAGCCTTGCAAGTGTAATATAAGCTTTAAATTGTCAATAAGAAAACCCCAATTTAGAGACAAAATAGCATAGAAAAATAGCATAAATATATACTAGCAGACGGGTGGGGTAGTCCGCCGAGAACTGTGTGAGCTCCCTTTTTATACTGTTTAAGGCTATGAGAAGCGCGTACAGTAATGTCCTCTCACGCCACTTCTACCTAAGTCAGTCACTTAAAGGATGGTCTGCAAATTTTATCAGACGTGTCGTGTCTATCCTACTAAATGCGGAACGTAGACTAGGTGAAAGGTTATTTTCTCAGGCCAAGCGCTCGACGTAATTTGCATAGGGCAAGCAGAAAATATGTACTGCAAAGGAATAATATATGTGTGTGTGTATGTATGTGTGTGTATGTATGTGTGTGTATGTATGTGTATGTATGTGTATATTCACTGAAAAAACCATAGGTTTCACACATGTTATAGTTAGCGGAAATGTTACTGATAAAAAACCAATGAAATTCCCCCGTTATAGTTAGTGCAGGCAACTATAACTCACGCGACCGCAATCCTCTGCTGATGCTAATACTGTATTTAGACACTTATTTGCCCATGTCTTCTTCCATACATTTTTAGCTATACATATATTACAAATATTTTTTTTTCATAAAGACACATATGTCCTCAGCAGAAGATTGCGGTCGCATGAGTTATAGTTGCCTGCACTAACTATAACGGGGGAATTTCATTGGTTTTTTATCAGTAAAATTTCCGCTAACTATAACATGTGTGAAACCCATGGTTTTTTCAGTGAATTTGCAAGGTTTTTTAAATGCTAATTCCTAACTATAACGTGTGTGAAACCTATGGTTTTTTCAGTGAATTTGTACGGTTTTTTAAATGCTAAGTTACTTTACGCCATTCGTGGCGTGCGCGGCCACTTAACGCAGTTCGTTCCGTGCGCGCACGGTGCGCTTCGCGCACCGTGCGCGCACAGTGAGCACGCGGTGCGCTTCGCGCACCGCGCGCCCACTTTACGCAGTTAGTGCCGTGCACGCACGGTGGGCACGCGGTGCGCTACGCGCACCGCGTGCCCACGTTACGCTAGATGGGCCATGTACGCACGATGCGCTTCGCGCACCGTGCGCACATGGAGGACATATGATGCACTTCGTTTTGAAAGGTAATATTTAAATTTTTCGTATGTTATAAGCCATGCACAAATGGTGCCCTTCGGGCACCATTTGCACACGTGGTGGAGAGAGTGTGGATAATTTTTTTTTTTTTATTATTTTTTTTAATATTTTAGTTTAACTCCTCTTTAATAATCCATGCTCAATTGGTGCCCTTCGGGCACCAATTGCACACTGGGTGGGGAGAGTGGATAATTTTTTTTTTTTATAATTTTTTACCGTACGCGTACGGTAAGCGTAATTGGCGAAATTAGCGAAAAAATAAAAATTCCTAGTTTGGCCTTGGGGGATCTTGGGGGACTTCCTCAACATTGCTATGTGTGTGGGAGCTGTCTAAACAGCCCCTTTACATGTTTTTGTGCTTTATATTTTAAACATCACTCTGTGCGAGAGAGAAAATGGCGGCCGCCGCTTCCTGGTTTCGGCCGATTCGAATGTTTACTAAGATCTAAGAGCCAATCAGAATCGCGCTCGCGCACGCCACCGTATGCGTACGGTATGCGTACGGTAAGCGTACCGTAAGCGCACCGTAAGCTGGCTCAGATATATATATTGATTTAAAGGCTATTTTCTCAGAATCTACTGAACAGATTTACACCAAACCTACAAAAGGCACTTCCTTGACCTGAGGACTACCTCTCTGCCAAATTTCTAGTAATTCTGTTCAGCCGTTCGGGCTGTAGCCCTGTCTAAAGGTCCTATGGAAAAATGCATGGGAAAAACGCGTTTTGGGACCCCCCTTTTATCTCAGCCCCCGCTTGACGAATCCCCCCGAGACATTCAGGGAAGGAGCGTAGCGTAGCGCCCCACCTATTTTGAGAAATTCGCGAGGATTCGTCGACCGGCGCCAAAGTTATTCAAAATAGAATGTTGCGGATTTCCTATGGAAACGTGGTCCTAACTATAACTACCTACTGGCGACCGCCAGTAGGTAATATATACATGTGTGTATATATGTGTATATATGTATATATGTATGTATACATGTGTATGTATATGTATGTATATTTGTGTATGTGTGTATATGTATGTATATATATGTATGTCTTGGTTGCCACATTCATCACGCGGTTGCGGTGGGAACTTCTATATTCTCATGTACAGACCCAGGATGTGATGTGCTGTATGTCGACAGAATAAAGAAACTGTGAACTCTGCGCCAGTTAACTTCGCATACGAGTAGAGTGGAGGCTCCTTAGTTTGGAGCAGGAGGTCTTGCAGAGAGAGAGGCTGTCTGTGCTTTTTGGTGAGACTAGCCTAGAGCCTCCTGTTCAGTAAAGATGGTTGCAGAACTTTGGTCAACTTAACAAAAGGCCTATAGATCAGGCTGGCAGGGCCTACATAGGGGTTCATACTGGCTGAGTGACGAGGATGGCCCAGGGCATTTGTTATATAGTAAAACAAGACCCTCCGGTCAATTTAACACAGCCTACAAATTACGCTGGCAGGGCAAGGACAAGGGTCTCATACCTCAGGTGTAGACAGAACGGGCCTGGGGTACCCTATGATGAAAAGAGACCCTCTCTCTCAACTTCTTCGACAAAAACATGCAAACATCCGAGCCCAACACCCAATGGCGATCTATGCAAAAGTGTACAACTCTGCAGCTCTACATGCCAAGCACAGATGCATACTGGTAATTAGCATTTTCCTTACTTGACATCCCATTGAAAAGCCAATACAAAGTATTTGTACAATATTTCAAAGTATTGCATTGCCAGTAATTCTACTGTAATCAAACTTGAGTATATATACAACTGCAATTCAAACTGCATTATTACTGCAAAGTATAAATCACTTACCTGTGCCAGGCCTGCTTAGTTCTAGGAAATAAAATAACTAAAAATATTTTTATACAAAACCAATTGGTCTAAAGTTCAGTCTAAGTGTGTGCAATCATTTGCTTACAGTGTGTACAACAGTCTTAACACTACCCTCGGATAAAACCTTACTGCTCTCCCACACTTCCACAAATGGAATTAAGGTGCTATCAAACTTTACCTCTGCCTACCTTTGGGGTTCCACTGTACTCTGTGCACACTATACCTCACTTTGGTATAGTATATACGGAGCCAGCTTCTTACAGGCATTGATGGTATATATGAATTAAACGAAAATACTAGTGATAGACCTAGTCATTGAGTAGCTTTCCATTCCGAGAACTGGCTGTAGGTTTTCCAGTGAAATCATGTGACTTACCTGGTCTTGGCAGAGTGACCTTGAAAAGAACATTTGTACTTTTTTGTAAGCATGCAGTGTTTGTCCGTGTTAGGATCCTATGTCTTTTGGTTAGGGGGGTGAAATCCTATAAAATATCTGCTTATTGATGGGAAGGAATGGTTCAGAAATCTATTTATCCTGTTTAAAAAAAAAACTGTCCCTTTTGGTGCCATGCCGTAAGGTGACAAATTATGCAGAGTTCTCATTATATTATAGCTCTGATAATAGCCTCTCTGATTATGCCATGTCTCCTATTTAGGGTTTTATGGTACTTATTTTTGGACAATTCAGTCCGTATTTATCCATATTTATTTTTTTCTAATTTTTCTTGTTCATCCATTTTTATTTTGTATTTTCTGTATAAGCGAAGCTACAATGGGTATTTTCTACATGTATTTAACTGATAAACGTATACTCTCATTTGAATGTCTGAAAGGTTTCAGCAGTTTACAGTGCAATAGCGTTATCTGAAAACACTTCCATTGCAGAATGGCATCTGTAACTGTCGATCTGAAATTAATGAAGCTTAATTTGGAAATCTAGTGTCTTTTTTCATCTCCCCCTCCCAATCTGTACACCTACTGATCTATCCCTCATGATTGACAGTAGAAAAATCATCTAAAGAAGGTCGATTCCGTATTTTCTGTATTTAAAAATAAATACAGGCAGAAAAAGATAGTTTTCTGTCTAACTGTAAAAATCAGTGCAAACTGGGAGCCCTACTTGTATTGTATCAGTTTGCATCGGAAGGAGGCTGTTATTTTGCCACCTTCTACAAATCTACAACTAGGGGCTGCAAGTTGACTGTAAGCAATAGTTTCCGATTTGGAGTGCACTAAGTAAGGCACAGCACAAATTTACATATTGAAGGATATTCATCAACTCCTTTCCAATCTTTACTCTTGCGTGAACTAGTGGAAACTTACTACTGCCAATGATTGGAGAAAGTTTCTAGAGGGGGGAAATTGGCTGTAGAGAAGTTGGCAGTTGCTAATCAAGTCTTTCAAACAAGTACAGGTGGGCATATTTGCTCAGGTGAAAATAAATGTAGCTTGCAAAGAGTACAATTTTCAGGCCTACTTGTTTAAAGTGTGTATTTCTAGAGGTAGTAAATCTGCAGGGCAAGGGCATGAACCTAGAAATGCTCTTTTGTGACAATATGTAATTGGGCCTGTAATCTCCTGCAGCCTGAGGGTTTGTGCTTCAGGAGATTAGCCTTGTCCAATGGACAAACTAAACATGAAAATGTGTCTTTAAGTTGAAGCAATATGTTCTTGGCAATGGGAATTCCACACAGTTTTACTTAACTCAGTGGCTTTTCAATGATGTGTAACCATAGAAAGTTTCTGCAAATTGGTACTGTTTGAGCTCCTCCGATTCTCTAAAGTACATCCGGTCGACGTTCTTTTCGCAGTAAATGCATACATTTGTTAAACGTTGTTGCAGTTATTTTTCTGTTCCAGTTTTGGACATTGCTACTTGCACCACGTAAATCTTTTTTTTTTTTTTTTCTTCCTCCCAGAGTATGGAAAAATACTTGACAATGAGCAAGAACAATGTACTAGGGTACTAAATCCAATACTTGCCATTGGTTCCTTTCAAATATTTTATTTAGTCAAATTTAAAAGGGTTGATTTTTTTCTTTTTTTTTTTTTTGTCCATAAAGTTTGTGATTTGTGTCCTCCGAGCCAAGGAGACAAAGTATGGCGGATGCAATGAGATCATGCAAGAGGCTGTTTTGGTCTGGTTGGGGACCAGCGGGGTGCACTTTTCTTATTTTATTTTTGCTTTAGTACACTATCTGGTATTCTGCAGACTGATGTCCCCCATAAGCCTGACCCAAAGTGAAGTGGGTGGATTAAACATTAGTTAGGTTTCTGAGTACATTGTCTTCTGTTTTTTTTCTTTTTTAAATGAAGGGCGCAAAAGATAACCAGTATGTTATTGTCTTGTTTTTTATATTTTCAGTCCTACATCCAGTGCAAGCATGTAGACTACCGGTCTGAAAGAATAGAGGATTATTATGATATCCAGCTAAGCATAAAGGGGAAGAAAAATAGTAAGTTTTGTCACCATCTGATTACTTTGTGTTTCTAAGTCTTTTAAATGTGTGTATTTTGTTTCGCTCGATCTTTACTTGATTAATTGCATAAATAAAAGCAAAAGCTTAAAACATTTATTAGACTTCAATCAGCCCAACTACTTTTAGTTGTATAACTTCTGCCGATTAGAACAAGTAATGAATTTTAACATGTTAGACGGCTTACTAACTTGCTATGCTCATTCAAATTCTGTACGCTTGACAAACTGTGGTTACAAATTGAATTTTGCTAAGTCTCAAATTGCCTTCTTGCCGGTTCTTTTTCTTGGTTACGAACTAACGAATGAAGGTAGGGGGTTGGCCCCCCAATTTCTGGAGAAATGTGGCCAATTACAACCTCCCATTTACTCAAAAAAATAAATAATAAGTTGCAATCTTTGCTTGGTTTTGTGAATTTCGGGAGTATCAAACCTCTTTACTCATTGATAGAACCTACTTTTTCGGCTTCCTGTTGGCTTTCGGAACATACCACGATTCATCATTCTCAGCAGTCTGATCTGCTTTCGACCAACTTCTTGTTAACCTGAGACAATTCTACTAATTTGGTCATATGGATTGTACCAGTCGCGTCAAGTTTCACTTACTTGACGTTCAATGAAGGGGACACTGTTCTCATTGCTTAGACATCACATTTGTACACTTCAGCGGAGATGTGTTTCTCTTCTATAGAAAATGTGTTGTAGATCACATGCAGTGCATAGCTCGCCATCTAATGTTGGGTCCAGATTTTTGCACTATGTTTTTCTTCGAAGAAGTCTTTCCAGTCACGAGGTAGGTGACTCCTACTTTTGGTGATAGTGCACATGGGCATCGACTACATCCGTAGATACCACCCCCCCCCCCAATCGGGTTCGGTTGTGGTTTGCTGCGCTACGATTCGACACTATTTCTCGGTCCCCTTCGACGCGCAATCCACTACCTTCGACGTTATTGATCGCGGATTCCCATTCTTTGTGTATCGTCTCAACTCAAAACGACTGAGCGGAAAACTCATGGCGGGCCGTCGGGCCTACCCGCACTGACAGCGCTACCAGTTGATGGAAAGGACTCCTTTCAAACTCTGCCCCGAACGTCATGCTAAATTTCCACGCACCAACTTGCACGAAGTGTGCAACCTCTGCCTGGCCCCAGAACACGACAAGAAAGACCAACGCATGCCGATCGTTTCGATAGACGCTTCATGACATCAAAGCAGCTCCGCATCGGACATCCTCAGTGAAGATTCTGAAACAGAACATCACGCTCAAGGAGCAGAGGAAGAAGAACAGCATATCTGTGTCTGAAGCCGATTCTGACAAGGAAGAAGAGGAGCAGATTACTCTGGGTCAACGTACTGAGAGTAAAGATCCCCCTTGTCCCCTCAACAAACAAAGAAAAAGGCTCCGGTGCCGCCTCTGCCTTGGACCAAGGTCAGCACCGACAAATTGTCAGAGGCCCAGCCCTCGGGCCTGGCACAGAACCACAAGGAAAAGCCTTCCGGCTTGAGCCAGCCCCATATAGGTGCCCAGCCAACACCTTCCCCACCGAAACATCTCTCGGTGACCATCCCATCGGTACCGAAGAATCAGCCTTCAGCACCGAAATTTTCAAATTCGAAACCTTAGACTCCAAAACTGGCAAGTAAGGACCAGGACACTGTCTAAAGAGCCCAATGCCACCGGTCGGATGCGAAACAGAAAAGGCTGGTGATAAACCCAGACATGGGACATTTCCATGCCACCCTTCCAAAAAAGAGAAAATAGACCAGTAAGATGATTATCACATTCTTCTCAAAAGGAAAAATGTGGGTACTAACCCATCTCTACCTTACATTCCACCTCCTTCCCCCACTGATCACAACTTAATCATCACACCCACTAATTCACCACTAATGCCACTATCACCTGACCCACAGGATGATGGGGATGTAGATGAGGATCAGGATAGGCCACAGGACATTGACCCCAGGGAGGATTAACACACTGACCCAAACATTGATAATGACCCTGATCTATTTCCGTGCAGACCCTCTCTACCTGATGATCACATTGGATATATTGAGCCACTTAATAGGGCTGCTCAATATTACGGGGTAGAGCTGCATAAGGAGCCATTGGAATAGGACTTCCTATTTGTGACCCTATGTTCCACTCAAAGCCACTCATACACTGCCAATGCTTAAAGGGATGTTGAAGCACACAGATGAAATATTCAAAGATCCTGTGGGGGCAAGAATAATTACACCTAGGGTGGAGAAATAGTATAAACCTGCACCTATTGACCCTACCTGCATCAAACGTCAGTTTCCCTTCGACTCTCTTGTGGTTTCCAACGCTCGCAAGAGAGCGAACTCACAAACCACAGGTGAGGCCCATCCGTCCAAGCTAATTGATGCCTCGAGCAAAAGAGTAGCTTCCCAGGTGGCCAATCATTGGCGCATTGCTAATACTGAAGCTTTGTTAGCCCGATACGATAGGGCTCATTATGATGAGCTAGAAAAGCTCTTGCAATTTCTCCCTGAAGAGCATAAGGCTAGGGCTATTGATCCAATACTTCTATCAGATGTGCCCTAGACTCAGCCGGCACAGCAGTTCGTGCAGTAAACACTAGTGTAGTACTACGCAGGCATGCATGGTTGAGAATCTCCGGTTTCAAGCCTGAGGTGCAAACCTCCGTTCTCAATCAACCGTTTGATAAGGAACATCTCTTTGGCCCAGCAGTTGATAAATGAAAAAAGACACGGAGGTTGCAAAGTCCATGGGGGCTTTGCAGTCCCCTACAAATAGGGTTCCTTTTGTCTCCCCTTTTACAGGGGTGGCTCAAAGTGTATCTACAGAAACTCTCTCCTCCTCTTAAAAGGGTAACAACCAATCACCCTCATCAAGAGGCTATTTTAGAGGAGGTTTAGAGGAAACAACGGTAAGGGAAGATGCAGAGGCAACTCCATACGCACTTCCCCTGTAAACAAACACTGACTTTCTTACGTTACCTCCGATCATTCCACCCCTGTCGGGTAACGTCTCTCAATTCCTACCTGTCTGCAATTCAATCGCCTCAGACAAGTGGGTACTACATATTATCCAATATGGGTACTGCCTAGAGTGGACAGAAGATCATACAATGTCACAAGAACAAATTACCCTTCTCCGGCAAGAGGGTTCTCTCTGTTGGAAAAACATGCTATAGAGCCAGTCCCCCTACAATACCAAGGGACCGGGGTATACTCCCTGTATTTCTTAATTCCCAAAAAAGACTGTTCTCTCAGGCCTATAGTAGACCTCGGAGAACTAAATCTAAACATTCAGTCTGACCATTTTCAAATGGTCACACCAACAAGTGCTCCCACTAATTCAACAAGACGACTTTCTATCCACTCCGGACTTGAAAGACTCCAATTTCCATATTCCCACACACCCTGCTCACCACATATACCTCAGGTTTGTGGTAGAGGGACCGCATGATCAATTCAAGGTCCTCTCATTCGGAGTAACTACCGCACCCAACAATTTCACAAAGTGCTTGGCAGTATTTGCAGAACATCTTAGACAGCGCATTCACGTTTTCCCATACCTAGACTGGCTCATAAAAGCCAGCTTGCAACCAAGCTGCCTACGCCACATTCAACAGTGCAACTACTTCACCAACTTGGGTTCACTGTAAAGCTGACCGTCTCATCTACAACCATCCAACATACAAGTGTATCTAGGAACCATAACTAACACTCAAAAAGCACTAGCGTGTCCCAACCCAGCCAGAATCCGCATCATGCAGGCTCTAATCTGTTTCAGCCCCAACACTCATTACCGGCTCGAGTATTCATGCAGTTACTATGAATGATGGCGTCTTGCATCCTAGTAGTACCTTATGCAAGACTTCAAATGCGTCCCCACCAGGAATGCTTAGCACGTCAATGGAACCAGGCTCAGTCGATCAGATCTAGTGTTGGTGGACGGCCGCACCCATTGCTCTCTTTAGTGGTGGAATACACAAACTTTAAAAGGGCGGCCCTTCATCGACCTTGTTCACAGATAGTACGAACAGATGCATTGCTCACTGGCTGGGGAGCTCATCTCCAAAAATATACCATTCAGGGCATGTGGACTATGCATCATCAAATTTATAAGGTCATTACGACCATAAAAGTGCATAGGCATACAGCACATTAAAAACAATAGTACAAAAACATTGTGTTACATTATAATTGATAGTGAAAAATGGCAACTCACTAAAATCATTATCAACAGGAAATGGGCTGATAAAATACAAAATAACACTGAGCTCCTTTATATTTGGAATGATTCTATTTGTCAAATTCTCAATCTTAAGCAGCAAATCATGGTATGAAATGTTTATAATAAAACCATGGAACCTACAGATGAAAACCATTGGGGCAAAGACCGTAAAGAGTGTGTAAAGTGCTAGTGCATAATGTGCAAAAAATACACTAAAATATACGTGTTAGTATATACAGTGTATGTATTGATTGGAAGTTTTAAAGTTTAAATACTCTATTATTGCACTACAAGAACCTCCAAATATGGTCGGCAGTTAAGTGTATTGTGGTATAGCATAGTTCATTTAATCCTGGTGCACCTATGCAAAAACCTTGAAGTGCATTACATAATTACCATGGGCAGGATCTCAATAGTTTAATCAAACTGCTGTTTATTTTGTATTTAAAAAGTCAAAATGGACTATTAACTATTGAAGGTAAGATTGGAGCAAGATCCAAGAGTCTACTCAAATCATTTTTTTAATGCCAGCCTCCTCAAGAACCACATTGTCCCCAAAAATGTAGCCACTGCGCATACTACCTGTTTTTGTCTGTTCGAAGGATGCGCAATGCTTCTTGATTACATCGGGTTCCCAATAGTCCACAGGCAGGGGCTAACCATTTAAGTCTTGCACTTTTGTATAGTGGACATACAAAGAGGATGTGTTTAGTCGTCTCTTCAGTCTCGGAGCAGCATGGACAGTGGTGTGATGTAGGCAAAGAGCCCCTGTTCTGATGGATACATCTGCCAGTGGATTCCTCACCTTGTGAATGTCCCCTGCGCCAGCAACATTCGGAAACTTTTGTAGCAGTCCACGCCGATGGGGTCGAAGACGACGTCACAGAGACACTGCTCCGCTCGCGACTCCGCTGACGTCACCGGCTCCATAAGAACACCTCTTCGGCGTGATGCCGTCAGTTCCCTTTTTTCCGCGCCGTCGACGCCAACGGATTTCGGGAAATCGTTGACAGTAGCTTTACTGATACTTTGTGTATTCTTCTGGTTTACTACTATTTCTCTTCGAGAAGATGGCGACAAGGAAGTCGGGTTTTAAGCCCTGTCGGGAATGTGGCAAGCACATGTCGATTACAGACCCACATGAAGACTGGGTTTGGTGTCTCTCATCCGACCACGATGTGGATGGTCGTTCTTGCTGCCGCAAGATGAGCTCCAAAGCTCTAAAAGAAAGGGAGGCAAAGCTTTTCATCGCCAGGATGAAGAAAGAGAAGAGAGGTAGGAGGAAGTCCAGGTCGAGGTCGGCGTCTAAATCGACTTCGGGGCATGCTTCGAGAGGCAAGAAGCATAAGAAGAGGCGGCATTCTTCTCGTCATCACTCCGATAAGAGTTCGGCTCCGAAGTCGAAGTCACCGGCTCGGCGTCGGCGGGAATCCGTGTCTACTTCCCCAGTCCCGACCTCGCCTCCAGTTCCTTCTCCAGTGGCTTCGTTGGCTCCGGCTTCATCTCCGGTTCCGGTGATATCCCCGATGCCGGCTCCATCTCCGGCTCCGGATTCATCTCCGGCTCCGTCTCCGGCCCCGTCTCCAGTCCCGGGTGAGCCTGTGACGCCGCTAATTCGACCGTCGGCAGGCCAGAGTCCGGTGATGCCTGACCAGTACCCTGCTTTCCCTGGACCAGGTCAGGACCCCTCGCAATATCTAAATGCGATGTATGGGGTGTTTTCCAGGGCCATGTATACCACTGGTGCACCTGCGGGTCCGATTGGTCCAATTGCTTTTAACCTGGGAGTGCCGCAGGTCTATCCTCAAGCTCCATTCATGCCGCTTTTTCATGTGGCGCCGTCTTGGCATCTACCGGCGCCGAGGATGTCAACGCCTCTTCCCTCTTCACCGGCGCCGGCTCGACCTCGTTCAACGCCGGCTGCTCCAGCGAATCCGCGGCCGGCGCCGTCTGATTCGAACATGGCGCCGCCGACGCCGTGGATTCGTTCCAGAAGGGAGGCGCAGAGAGTGGTGGATGAAAGGAGGTATCTTGTACAGGAAGCTGAAGAGGGAGAGTTGGTTGACTCTGATGAAGTGTTTGAGGAGCTAAAGGAGGCAAGTGGGCTGGATTTGTCTCCTGAGTGGGAAATCACTCCGCCATCAGATGAGCCCTCAAAGGATGCAGCGCCATATCATGCGGTCATCAGGATGGCTGCTGAGTTGTTAGACCTCCAGTTACCAACCACAGAGTTCAGGCCTAATCTTCTTACTGAGGTGCTGCATTTGCCTACTGCAGTCTCGGAGCCTTTGTTGTCCTTTAATGAGGCCATTATCGACCCGGTACTAGAGGTATGGCGTAAACCTTTTTCCGCTCCCGCCGGCTCTAGGGCGGTCGCAAGGAGGTATAGGGCGTCTCCAGGGGATCCTGAGTTTCTAACATCGCACCCATCGCCTGAGAGCCTGGTGGTTCAGGCTGCTTGTTCGGGAAGATCCAAGGGTGCCTTCCCTCAGGTTCCAGGAGACAGAGGCCAAAAAGATGGACCAGTCGGCCAAAAAGGTCTTTTCTTCGGCCAGCATGGCCCTTAAGTCAACAAACGCGACTTGTCTGTTGGGGAGCTATATCCATGCGCTTATGGACTCAGCAAAAAAATTGGCACCAAAGTTGTCGGAGGAGGATAGGGCCGGCTTCAATGAAGTTTTGGTTGATGCTCAGGCGGCTGCACGACAAGTAATTCAAAGTGGACTGGACACAGCAGACTCAGTTGCCAGAGTTATGGGTTCTTCTGTTGCCACCAGGAGGGGTGCGTGGCTAAAGTCCTCCGCCTCCGAATTCTCCCAAGATGTGCAGTCGGCCTTGTTGGACCTACCATTTGATGGGTCTGGGTTGTTCGGCAAGAAGGCGGATGCCGCTCTCGAACGCTTCAAGGAGGGCAAAGCTACGGCAAGGTCGTTGGGTCTTCAATCCCAGCCAAGGGGATCTTTCAAGAAGTATAGAGGCTTCGGAAGGGCGACTTTTCGTTCTTATAGACAGACCCAGCAACAACAGCAGCAAGGCTTTGTCCAAGGGTTACAGAGGAAGAATCAGGGGTCGCTCACATGGCCGTCAACTCTCCTCCTCTTCCGCCCCTCCCACCACCGCAAAACAGCCCTAGATCCGACATTCTGGATCATGCTGGTCCTGTGGGGGGCCGGCTTACCCATTTTCTACAGGATTGGGAATCTGTAACTACAGATCTCTGGGTTCTGGATCTTGTAGAAAATGGGTACGCCCTTCCCTTTCGGGAATTCCCTCCAAATTACCCTCCTTGTCAAGGTGCTTGCTCGGGGGACCACCGTCTTCCACAGGAGGAAGTCCTGAAGCTGTTTCAAAAAGGTGCGATAGAGGTGGTTCCAGAGCAGGAGAGGAGTTAGGGATGCTACTCCCGGTATTTTCTGATTCCGAAAAAGGACGGCAGATTGTGTCCGATATTGGACCTCAGAATCTTGAATCTTTTTCGAAAGCAAGAGAAGTTCAAGATGCTCACCCTTGCTCAGGTTCTTCAAGCGCTGAATCAGGAGGACTGGATGGTGTCGCTCGACTTGCACGATGCGTATTTTCACATCCCCATCCTGAAGTCGCACAGGAAGTATCTCCTGTTTACGGTAGGGTCGCAACATTATCAGTTTGCGGTCCTCCCGTTTGGTCTTACTTCGGCACCTCGAGTCTTCACGAAGGTGATGGCAGTGGTGGCAGCCCATCTCAGAAGGTCGGGGATTTCCGTTTTCCCCTATCTGGACGACTGGCTGATCAAAGCGGAGTCGCCAGAGAAGGTGCTACGTCATCTGCAGGATACAACTCAGCTGTTGTACAAATTTGGTTTTTCGATAAACGTGACCAAATCTCACCTGGTGCCCTCTCAGCGCAACCTGTTCATAGGTGCGGTACTGGACACTACTGTGTGTCGAGCATTCCCTCCTCAAAGGATTCTCGACATACAGGAAATGATTACTTTGTTTTACAACGGAGCGGTCGTTCCAGTTCTGAAGGTCCTTCGCCTGCTCGGTCTGTTCGCCTCCTGCATCCTGTTGGTCAACCATGCACGCTGGCACATGAGGGCGCTCCAGTGGTTCCTCCGCAAGCAGTGGTATCAGCACAGAGGAGATCTCAGGGAGTCTGTGAGGATCTCCAGAGAAGGTGCAGCGGATCTGTCCTGGTGGAGCATAAAGGGCAACCTGTCTCAAGGGAAGCTCTTTTATCTTCCTCCATCGGTGGCCACAGTGATAACGAATGCACCCACCTTAGGGTGGGGTGCTCATCTGGGGGATCTGGAGATCAAGGGTCTTTGGTCTCCAGAGGAAAGGTTGCTTCCCATCAACCTTTTGGAATTGAGGGCAATTCGTTTAGCACTCAAGGCCTTCCTCCCTTGCCTTCGTGGTCGGTCTGTTCAAGTCCTGACTGACAACACCACCGCGATGTGGTATATAAACAAACGGGGAGGAGTGGGGTCTCTGCAGAGAGGCCTTGCGTCTATGGTCCTGGGCTCAGGACCATCAGATTTGTCTGATGGCGAATCACCTGGCCGGGGTGCTGAACGTACGTGCGGACAGTCTGTCGGCAGTTCTCCGCCGACCACGAGTGGAGGCTTCATCCGGAGGTAGTTCGTCATGTCTTTCGGATGTGGGGAACTTCTCGGGTGGACCTGTTCGCCACTCACGAGAATGCTCACTGCCTGTCATTCTGCAGTCTCCAGTATCCAATGCAGGGAGCGTTGGGGGACGCGTTTCAGTTGAGTTGGGGCTCACGACTCCTTTACGCATTTCCTCCTATACCCTTGATTCCTCGGGTTCTGAGGAAGATTCGCCAAGACCGGGCCAAAGTCATTTTGATCGCCCCGGATTGGCCAAGAAGGGTGTGGTATACAGATCTTCTCCACCTCTCCTCGTGCCCTCCGTTCCGTCTCCCTATGAGGGCAGACCTCCTCTCTCAGTCGGAGGGGCAGGTTCTACACCCCCACCTCCAGAGCTTACACCTTCATGCCTGGAGATTGAACGGGGCAACCTGAATTCTTTTTCTCTCCCGCCGGATGGGGTAGATGTAATTTTGTCTGCTAGGTGTCATTCCACCAAATCCATATATATTCTTATAGGTGGTCTAAATTTGTACTTTGGTGCGGAGAGAAGTCCATTGACCCTTTGAAGGCTAGTCTTTCTAACATCCTTCAGTTTGCCCTTTCTCTTGCTCAGCAACGCTTTGCTGTGGCTACTGTTAGGGGTTATTTATCGGCTTTGTCGGCTTTCCTTTGTTTGCCGAATCAGCCGTCGTTATTTAAATCACCTATTGTTCTTCGTTTTCTCAAGGGTCTCACAAACGGGTTTCCTCCTACTCCCTTTATTGTGCCTCAATGGGACTTAAACCTTGTATTAACTGATCTTATGGGTTCTCCCTTCGAACCCTTACACAAGTGTCCCTTAAGACTGTTGTCCTTTAAGACGGTTTTCCTCATTGCAATCACCTCGGCGAGCAGGGTAAGTGAACTTCAAGCTCTAAGTTCGAAACCCCCATTCTTGACCATTCATGCTGAAAGAATGGTACTCTGTACCAGGGCTGCGTTTTTGCCTAAGGTGGTAACTCCCTTCCATCTGGGGCAATCCATTACCCTTCCTTCCTTCTATCCTCCCCCTCACCCTTCCAAGGAGGAGGAGAGACTTCACCGCTTGGACCCTAAGAGGGCGGTGAGCTTCTACCTGGACAGGACAAAGGACTTCGGAGTTGATGACCAGCTCTTCGTGTGCTTTGTTGGCTGCAGGAAAGGCCGAGCGGTGCACAAGCGCACCCTTTCCAGGTGGATTGTCTTGTGCATCAAGATATGCTACTCTTTGGCTGGTAAGGAACCTCCAGAGGGTTTGAGAGCTCATTCTACTAGAGCAAAGTCTTCCACTTCTGCTTTGTCTAGGGGTGTTCCTGTGGAGGACATTTGTAGGGTGGCAACTTGGGCCTCCCTCCACACTTTTGCAAAACATTATTGCTTAGACTCTGAGGTGAGGAGGGACGGACACTTTGCTCGTTTTGTCCTTCAGGACTTTTTGGTATAGAAGGGTGGACACCCTCCTCCGGGAGTGGGGACTGCTGTGGAATCTATTCACAAGGTGAGGAATCCACTGGCAGATGTATCCATCAGAAGAACAAGTTGCTTACCTTCGGTAACGCTTTTTCTGGTGGATACAGTATCTGCCTGTGGATTCCTCACTGACCCACCCACCTCCCCGTTGTCCATCCTTCTATGCCTATAGGTCTGTTGTTGGTGTTTCAAATTGTACTTTTATCTCTCAAGGGCATTATTTCTTTTGCCTTTCTGCTTATTCTCCACACTGTGTGTGTTGACCTGCATATTGTGTACTGTGTATATATATTGCTGTCAGTCCGTCCGTGTGCCTCGAAGGCACGGAAAAAAGGGGCGCAACTGACGTCATCACACCGACGTCTTCTTATGGAGCCGGTGACGTCAGCGGAGTCAAGAGCAGAGCCGTGTCTCTGTGACGTCTTCGACCCCATCGGCGTGGACTGCTACAAAAGTTTCCGAATGTTGCTGGCGCAGGGGATATTCACAAGGTGATTAATCCATAGGCTGATACTGTATCCACCAGAAAAAGTGTTACCGAAGGTAAGCAACTTGTTCTTCCATGACGATTTGAGCGATTTCAAGGGGAGACAGTCAAACTGAAATTAAATGTGTAGCTTTCTCTCTTGTGGTATAGTAATAAACTCCATGTATTGCTCATACACGCCAAGCAACTTAAACTCCAGAAATGCTAACCTTAGGCGGCCTCCTTGAGCATGTGTGATGACACTCTCTGCCACCCAATTCCAATAAAGGCTCTTAACCCACACTCTGCTGGGTAGAGACCTGATATGTCACTTCATAGTTTCCTCAAGCCTAATACAGAGAGATTTCTGGATATTGTTGAACCAGCCAATTTTCTTAAAGTGATCAAATTTGAGGACATAGTCAAGGGCGGTTGCATAGTGGATAAGCTTGTGTGTTTTAGGCGGAGCCAAAATTGAAGTGAGCGAATCCTTGCCTTATCCACTATTGTAGTTCTGCTCATGTCTAGCCTTTGTGGCATAAGCGTAGTACTCAGGGGAAGGGAGCAAAGCAATCCTAAAAATGTATTTTATGTGCAAAGTAAGCACTGCAGGCTGTCAAACCCCCAGATTTCTGCCCCAGGCAGGGCTGGGCCAACCACCTGCTGATGGTATATCTGAAGCGGGGCTGCAATTGGTCTAGTCTGTGACTGCCTGTGTTCTAGAATTGGAGCTCCTGTTTTCTTCTGCTGAAGAATACGCTTGGAGATATGGTGTTTCCAAGTTAATTTCTCTAACAATTACACCGAGATACTCAACAGTCCACCCTTTCCAGTGGGATCCCACCCAGTAGCAGTTTCCCTCTATACGATTTATGGAGATTCATTAGCAGAAGCTTTGTCTTCGAGATGTTGACTTCTAAGCCTCTCATTCCACAGAATGACACAAAACGATCCAGTAGTAGTTTGGGTCCACGGTTTGTTTTCAACACCAATGGCGTATCATCCGCAAACAGAAGGGTGGCTATTTTTTCTCTCCCCAGAGATGGAGCGTCTACATGGACTTCCGCTAGATGTTTCATCACCCCATTTATGGAAAGCGAAATTAGGGTGGGGGCTAAAACGCAACCTTGTCATACCCCTCCAATGACCTTAATTGGATCCAACAGTTGCCCTTGGATAACACCCCGCCCCCCCTTTGAATATCATCAAAGAAGCTAGGCACCCTACCACTGGAGCATGCTATGCAGCAAAGTGGAAGAGGTTTGTGATGTATAGCAATCAAATCAACCCCCTTAATGCTTCAATACAAAACATAATTTGCTATCTATTACATCTATAGCGTAGCAATTTAGTGTACACATCCATATGCTTGCATGTTGCTGCAATAGCTACATATCTACAGACTAGAGAAAATGTGTCCACTCAAGCTGTCCTGCTATTAAAGCATTTATGGAAGGACTTCAAAGAATCATTTCCCCAAGACCTTCCACCTGCACCAGTGTGGAATCTGAACATTGTCCTCACCAGACTAATGGGTCCACCCTTTGAACCATTGCATAGATGTGAACTGCAATTTCTCACTTTGAAGGTAGCTTTCCTCATCGCTATGACATTGCTGAGGAGAGTGGGTGAGCTTCAAGCACTAACCATAGAAGAACCTTTTTACAAATACACCGAAGTAAAGTGGTTCTTCGGACCAACCCAAAGTTCTTACCTAAAGTCATTTCTGCCTTTCATTTCAACCAATCTGTTGAGTTGCCTGTGTTCTTCCCTCAACCAGATTGTGGCATAACGTGTTCTACATACCGTAGATTTGAAAAGGGCATTACTCTACTACATTGAAAGGACAAGACCTTTCTGTGAGACCAAGCAACTATTTGTTGCTTTTGCTCCACCACATAAAGGCAAACCTATATCAAAATCAGGAATTGCACGGTGGATAGTCCAGTGCATTCAAACATCCTATTTTAAAGCAAAACACCCATTAACCTCTCCCCCGAGCGCACACCACTCGCAAACTAAGGCCCTCTATGGCCTTTTTAGTAACTATACCCATAGATATTTGCAATTTGGTCTACACCACACACATTTACAAAACACCATTGTGTAGATGTCTTAGCTAGACAGCAAGCTAGAGTGGGTCAAGCAGTTTCACGTACACTATTTCAAACAGTTGCAAGAGCTACAGGTTAGCCACCGCTTTGGGAGATAATTGCGATATAGTCTATGCCCAAGCATATGATCTACAGCTCACATGACTTGAACAGAAAATGCCACTTACCACAATATGCATCTGTTCTTGATTGTTGAGTTGTATAGTCACATGCACCCACCCTCCTCCCTGCGTACCTATACCTGTTGCAGTACTAGCTTACTTAGATACAATATACATGGACATCTCTGTTTACAACTGTTACTAACTCCATCACCTTCTGCGGCAAAATAATCTAAGAATGTAGTCGATGCCCACGTGCACTAGCATTAAAAGGAGGAGTCGCCTACCTTGTTATTGGAAAGACTTCTTCGAAGAAAAACAAAGTGCAAACATCCGGACTCAAATCTACTTCGAGAGTTATGCACAGAATGTGACTCTACAGCTCTACATGCCAAGATCAGATGCATACTTTGGTAAGTAGCATTTTCCTTTCATGGGCTCGCTTGTACATGCTTTAGAAGCAGTTACGAAGGCTAGTGTTCCAAATTCTAAAGACTTGCATCCGCCTTGGATACAGTGGGCTAGTTCTGTGACGCCAGCTGATGTAAACTTTCTTTGACCCTTCTTTACAGACACAGGAGTTTTTACAACATGAAAATGTTCATCCCCCTCCTTTATCATTACTCCTACTTGATCAGTACAAATGCATTATTTACACTGATGGTTCTGCGCATCCGTCCTTTGGTTCTAAACATGCTTATTCACTAGCCTGCACAATTGTGGCAGATGCAGTTGGTGGGGATTTTAAGTCCTCCTTGGTGCACAGTCTCTTGGTGATTGCACAGCTCAATTGGCAGAGCTTATGTGCTTATGTTTTTGCTCTTGAATTTGCTGATCCTACTCTTATAGTGTGCAATTCGTTTTACTGTGTACAATCCTTCAACGAAAACTTGTTCTTTTGGACACAAGTGATTTTCAGGGTAGCACAATTAAGCATAAAACACTTTGGGCGAAAGTGGCCGCTCTTAAGGAGGGTTTGCTACTCACTCGTTATCCATACTTTGGGCCAACGTGTGGGAGCACACACTGTTGGTATATCGCTGACTGATTAGGCAGCCAAATCTGCAGTATCCACTTGTTCAGTAGCAGCAGTCACTAGGTGTGAGGAAGTGCCCTCTTTCTTCATGGTTACCCCTACTTTTTGCTGTATTGCTGAGGTACTTTCACTAAGTGTGCCCTGGGCTCCTGCTAATCAGGTACCCAAGCCTATGTTTTCGCTAAAACTGCATTGAAGCCTAGACCCAATTGGCATCTCTGACCGCAGGTCAACCCCTGGTAAATGGTACCATAGGTACCCAGGGCGCTGTGACCAGAGAAGGCCTCTAAGGACTGCAGCACTTATTGTGCCACCCTTAGAGGTCCTGTACCCTTACACTCGCACACTGCCTTTGCAGGCTGCCTGTTTTGGTGCAGAAGAAAGTGAAGAGTTGACAAGGCACACATCTGTGTGCCATGCCTATAACCCACTGCCCTGGCATAGGTCAGTCACCCTTCTAGTTGGGTGCACTATACCAGTGGTGAGGGTACAGGTGCATGAGCCCAGTACCCCTACAGTGTCCACGTCCATTCTTAGATCTTGTAAGTGCAGTGCTGCCATTAAGAGTATATGGTGCTGGGAGTTTGTCATTGCGGACTCCACAGCACCATAATGGCTACACTGAAAACTGAGAAGTTTGGGATGAAACTTCTCAGCACATTAACCCCACTTAAACCCACACTGATGCCATTGTAGGATTTAATGAAAAATCCACTAGTGTCCAGGCTGAGTGGCACAACCCCTAGGTTGAGAGCCTGCTAGTGTGCGCAGTCCAATGGAACCCCAAAGGTAGGCAGAGGTAAAGTTAGATTGGACCTCACTGTCTATTTGTGGTAGTGTGGTCGAGCAGTAAGGCAGTATCAGAGGACAGTGTTAAGCATTTGTTGTACACACTCAGTCAGCAAATAAATTCACACACTCAAAGACTGAACTTCAGACCAATTGTCTTTGTATAAAAAATATTATTTTAGCTATCCTGGCACAGGTTAGCAATAAATACTTTACAGTAGTAATGCAGTTTGTAGACAGTTTGAATTGAAATTGTATATGCACTTTGTTTTGATTTGCAGTATGACTTCAGAGAAATGCAATACTTTGTAAATAAAGGATATAGACTTGAATGGGCTTTTCAGTCAAATTACAGGCTAATTAGTTTTGAGATTACTTTTCATACTCAGAGTAGTATACCTGGATATGTGTTGCAGCAATGTCCTCTTCCACCCCCGCATGGGATAGTTGCTAGTTTGCTTTTGCCTTCCATTCCAACTTTGAAAACTGATTTAAACAAGTTAAGTAAACTTAAAGCAGCAAGGAGTCGCTCTCACATCAGCTCGAGAGACCTTCAAATTGCAGGTGGCGAGAATCGCAAGTGAGATACACTTGCTGCTAAACACGAATATCCCACTCCATTTTGGAAAATTAATACACCAAATATTTAATGCTTCTGATACAGAGGGCCTTGCCACTTTTATAAACTCGTGGTATCCGGCATTGGGTCTTCCTTTCAGACAATATTTGGAGCATTCCCATCCTTTATTCATTCTATTTTCAACAGCGCCTTCGGAGCGTTTCCCCTGGTGCTCCTGCGGATATATGCGGCGTGCTGGTTCTATTATTGCTTCGCAATGGAGGCTCGTTATGTGGAGCTGGACAACCTGGTCCAGTTGCACTGAACCATGGTCGGATGTGGCAGCTTTTTCGTTCTATGCCAGTGACGTCTTTTTCCAATTGGCTGACCTTCCATTTTCCAAGAGAGATGTGACCAGACTAGATTAAATGATTTTATAGAGTGGAACAAAATCAGAAGTTGAGTATGATGTACTTTACAGTGGATGCATGGTTTGAGCTATACATGCGACTAAATGATTGGTTCTTTGGTATCATGAAGTATGGTAGACAATTCGATTGGAGGTTTTGCAGTAAATATCTAATACATAGGAGTTCCTAGAAAAGTTCCTTGTGACATATGGCCTGTTCTGCTGTAACGGCGTGAAAGGTTAAGAAAAAAGGTCCAGAGGAATGTTGTTAATATAATACATATGAATGACACAGCCTATGCAATCAGACATTGAGTATAGTGTGTCAAGATTAAGAGTAAAGGAGACCTTATGAGTTGATTGTGAACCCTTCGGGTTTGTGTAAAATATGCTAGTTTGTAAAATGTCAGTTTATGAAATAACAAGGCTAGTGTTGCTTTGAGGTACTCGTTGGAAATATAGAAAAAAGCCCCTCAAGGAAATAGTGTGGGTAAAGTAGAGCTACTCATACTGGCTATTTTTAATGAGACCTAAGAATAGTGTACCAGTCCATGATGGCCGCCATAGAGAGAATAGCGTCACGTGATGGGGGGACGACATTGGCAATACTTTTGGACTAGGAAATCAGTACGCCGTGTGCGAGGTATGATTGAACGCGCTACGGTGTAAAGGAGGCGGAAAGATGCTAAGCGCCTCAAGTTTTTAAATATGGACAAAGCCCCGAAAGGGAATGGTTGAAGAATAATCTAAGAGTATGGCACCATTCCAATATGGCTGCCATAGAGAAAGGTGGGTCACATGATGGGATGACATCTGCAATATTTTTAGACCAGGAAATCAGTACGCCATGAGGGAGGGATGATTGAACGCGCTATGGTGTAAAGGAGGCTGTAAGACGCTAAGCTCCTCATTTTCAAAGTCAGTAAGTGGGTTTTTGAGTGTGTGTATTGGATGATGAGGGCTCAATTTTGGAAATGAGACCTTGTGGCGTTAAAAGGCGGATTGTTTGAAGTTACCCGTAGTGGGGTTGAGTTGAGTCATAGATTTTAATCGGCGGATGTCGGTATATCTAATGAGGCACAGACATGAAGGAGAAATGTAACTCCTGTTTTTTATTTTTTAGAATTAGTACGATAGTAGCGTACCCACCGAGACAAGGGGCTCATGTTTGGGGTTTTCCTCAGGGTGATGAAGTGGAGGACTGGTACGATTGATTTAGTCCCCCACATGGTAATGACCCGTTTCAGAATGTGTAGTGAAGTGTATCCGTGTTTTACTTCGTGAGAATAACTAGGTTGATGAAGTGACTTGGTGCTGCTTTTATTTATACTTGACAGTCACGTGTGTAAAGATACCAGTGTCCCTGATTGGTGATTTAAAGACCCTTCAGCCCTGACGAAATTGCCTAAAATTGAGATTGGCAATGAAACATGTCGGCACAAAGGTTTGCTATTAGGCAGCCATTTTTAATTTGAATAAGTTCACATATAATTAATAAAGTTGGTAATTGTGACACTTAATTCAATTTTAAAGTCCACAGGGTCTTGTTCTTTAAAACCACATTTGGTATAATTTTTTGCACTTTTTTGCGACTCACAATTATTTTGGCAAGATGGTTACCAATGATGTGAGTGGGCATAGCTGGTGAGTACCAATCAGCAAGCTCTATTGGCGGTGCGCACGTGAAATGCCATCTTGTCCTTTTTCACAGTGATTATGGTTCTAGGTTCACATAGATTGTTGAAACCTGGTTTTGATGTGGTATATATCCCTATATATTTGGGATGAAGACACAGTGACTGTCAAGTAAAAAATGTGTTCGAGGCATATGAGCTGCAGATCACACACTGAGGATAAGATCGCCATCTGGTGTTGGGCTCGGATGATTGCAGGTTGTTGTTGTCTTCGGAAGAAGCCTTTGGTCACGAGGTTGGTGACTCCTCCCCTGGACAACAGTGCGCATGGGCATCCACTCCATCGGCAGATTGTTTTTTTCCGCCATTGGGTTCGGATGAACTTTTTTCCGCTCCAGCAGAAAACTTCTAGCAATCATTTTAAATACTTAATCTTCATTCCATCGACGTCGAACTCAACTCGGACCGGTTCCGCAAGCGGCTGATGGACAGGACACCCTTCAAAAAATGCCCCCAGTGTGGAGCGAAGTTCCCCCACAGTGACCACCACGAGGTTTGCAACCTCTGCCTGTCGCCGGAACACAACGAGTCCACCTGTCCAGCTTGTTCCGCTTTCCGTTCGAAGAAGACCCTCCGGGACCGAAGAGCTCGACGCCATATTATGGCCAAACCAGCTCCAGAACCGGAGGACATCTTTGCTCAAGATGTTCCCGAAGACGACACCGAAGATCTCGAGATCGTGTCCGAGGCCGACGATTCCGATGACCTCATCACTCCAGGGCAGCGTGTGAGTACCACCCCCTCTGCCCCTGCCCCATCCAAAAAAGCATTGGTCAAGACTCCGCCAGCTGGGCCCAGTCGCGACCGGAAATCCTCTTCAGAAGCCCCGCCCTCGGGCCCGGCTCCGAAGACATCTAAGCCTGTGGGTGGCTCGGGCTCGAGCAAACCTCACCTGATTGGGTGCCGAGGGTGTTAAAGGCACAAACACCCACTGTCGGCACCGAAACAGGCTCTAAGACCGAAATCTCCTTCGGCACAGAAACGTTCCTCGGCACCGAAGTCTCCACCGGCACCGAGACGTTCTTCAACATCGATGCCTGAAAGTCCATCGGCACCGAAAACTCAGTCGGCACCGAAAACTCAGTCGGCACCGAAAACTCAGTCGGCACCGAAAACTCAGTCGGCACCGAAAACTCAGTCGGCACCGAAAACTCAGTCGGCACCGAAAACTCAGTCGGCACCGAAAACTCAGTCGGCACCGAAAACTCAGTCGGCACCGAAAACTCAGTCGGCACCGAAAACTCAGTCGGCACCGAAAACTCAGTCGGCACCGAAAACTCAGTCGGCACCGAAAACTCAGTCGGCACCGAAAACTCAGTCGGCACCGAAAACTCAGTCGGCACCGAAAACTCAGTCGGCACCGAAAACTCAGTCGGCACCGAAAACTCAGTCGGCACCGAAAACTCAGTCGGCACCGAAAACTCAGTCGGCACCGAAAACTCAGTCGGCACCGAAAACTCAGTCGGCACCGAAAACTCAGTCGGCACCGAAAACTCAGTCGGCACCGAAAACTCAGTCGGCACCCGAAAAAATCATCGGCGCCGAAAACTCAGTCGGCACCCGAAAAAATCATCGGCGCCGAAAACTGCGTCCCCGCCGAAAAAAGCTCATAAAGACCCGAAGCGGACATCGCAGACACCACCTTCGGAGCCAGATGAACTTTTTCGACCAGATCCTACTCAAAAGCGGATCTACATCAATCCTAACACGGGACATGTGACTGCCATCCCATATAAAAAGCGGAAGCTGGACACTACACCTCCCCCAGCTCCCATACGGAAAAAGGACTGTGCTACTTCACCACTTCGTCCTTCCTCTCCTGTTTTACCTCCTAACCCGTCCCCCCCTCCTCCTCCTGATTCTCCTTTACCTTTACCATCTCCCTATCATTCACCTCCTCCACAGGATGATAATGATGACTTAGGGGGAGGGGCGGACCCTGATTTATTTAATGATCCTGTTGATCCAAACGACCCTTTTACGTTCCCCGACCCAGCACCCATGGAAGACTGGTCTTATCCTATACCTGACATGCCTGACCCCACTACCTACCCCTCCAAGCCCTCCCCTCCTGATGACCACCTAGGGTTCGGCCAACTTATAAATAGGGCAGCAACATTCCACGGCGTCACAATGCACACAGACGCCCTTGAAGAGGACTTTCTCCTTGATACCTTTGAGCAGTCACAAAAGACTGTTCACATACTGCCCATGATCAAAGGGGTTATAAAGCATGCTACTGAAGTCTTTAAGGACCCTGTTCGAGCTAGGGTTCTCAACCCACGCATCGAAAAAAAGTACCGACCAGCCCCGCAAGACCCTGCATACATTAAGGCCCAGCTCCCTTTAGACTCCCTAGTCGTATCAAATGCCAGGAAGCGCGCTAACTCACAGACAACTGGAGAAACGCCTCCCCCAGACAAAGAGTCTAAGCTTTTAGAAGCCTCAGGCAAACGGGTCGCCGCGCAGGCGGCTAACCATTGGCGTATTGCGAATACCCAGGCCCTGTTAGCCAGGTATGATAGAGCGCATTATGACCAACTTGAGGACCTTATGCAACATCTGCCTGAACCTTTTAAGTCCCAGGCCTCTGACCTCATCCAAGAAGGCAAATTAATATCTAATGCCTCCATTAAATGCGCCTTAGATGCAGCAGACACTGCTTCTAGAGCGGTCAATACTAGCGTCTTACTCAGACGACATGCCTGGCTCCGTATTTCCGGTTTTAAACCGGAGGTTCAAACCGCAATTCTAGCTCAACCTTTCAACCAAGAGCAGCTATTTGGCCCTGCAGTGGATACTGCATTAGAAAAAATGAAAAAGGATAATGAAACTGCCAAGTCTATGGGAGCACTGCAGTCTCATCAAAACCGGGGTTCCTTTCGTCGCTCCTTTTATAGAGGAGGCTCCAAAAACACATCAACTGAGACCACGTCCACCTTTAAAAATTCTGGACAAACATCCCCTAACAGAGGTTATTTCCGGGGAGGTTATAGGGGAAACAATAACAAAGGTCGAGGGCGGGGCAACAACAACAACACCCGCACCTCCCCAGCCACCAAACAGTGACTTGCCACCACTCCCCCCAGACCATTCCACTCCGGTCGGGGGGCGACTCCAACAATTCCTGCCTGTCTGGACTTCCATCACCACAGACAGGTGGGTAAGACAAATTATCCAGTCTGGCTACTGCCTCGAACTCATACAATCCCCCCCAAACATACCGCCCAAACAACGTCCAATGTCCTCACATCATCTCTCTCTCCTCAAACAAGAAGTTCAATCCCTGTTACAAAAACATGCGATAGAACCAGTCCCCCTTCAACATCAGGGAAAAGGGGTATATTCTCTATACTTCCTCATTCCCAAAAAGGACAAAACACTAAGGCCCATACTGGATCTCAGACTACTAAACCAGTATATACATTCGGATCATTTTCACATGACCACTCTCCAACAAGTCCTCCCACTTTTACAACAGGGAGACTTCCTCGCCACACTGGACCTCAAGGACGCATACTTTCACATCCCTATGCATCCCGCTCACAGAAAATATCTACGATTTGTGGTAGATGGGCAACACTATCAATTTACAGTTCTCCCATTCGGAGTAACAACAGCACCCAGAGTGTTCACCAAGTGCCTAGCAGTCGTGGCAGCGCATCTCAGAAGACAACAGATCCATGTCTTCCCCTATCTGGACGATTGGCTCATAAAAGCCAATACATACCAAAAATGCGTTCTCCACACTCATCGCACGATTCAAACTCTCCACGATTTGGGATTCACTATCAACTACCCCAAATCCCACCTACAACCTTCCCACTTACATCAGTATCTAGGAGCAACCATAGATACATCCAAAGCCATTGCCTATCCCAGCACAGCCAGGATAGCCAGTATACAAAATCTCATCTCTCAATTTCAAACTCATCCATCTCTTCCAGCAAGAGTGTTCATGCAGCTCCTAGGCATGATGGCGTCATGCATCTCCATAGTCCCACACGCACGACTTCAAATGCGTCCCTTACAGGAATGCTTAGCACAACAGTGGAACCAAGCTCACGGACAACTTACCGATCTGGTGTTGGTGGACAGTCGCTCACTTCGCTCACTGAAATGGTGGAACACCATCAACCTGTCCAAAGGGAGACCGTTCTTAGAGCCTCTTCCACAAGTTGTGCTAACTACAGACGCATCTCTCACGGGGTGGGGAGCCCACCTCCTTCACCATACCACTCAGGGCAGATGGACCAGTCAACAAAAACTGTTCCACATCAACCACCTGGAACTCTTAGCAGTGTTCCTAGCACTAAAATCCTTTCAAATTCACCTAAAGAACAAAACTGTCCTCATACGCACAGACAACATGACGACAATGTATTATATACAGAAACAGGGAGGGACACACTCTCTCCAACTGTCCCAACTGGCACAGCAAATCTGGAGATGGGCAATTCCCCAAAACATCTACCTGTTAGCAGAACATCTCCCAGGGATCCACAATCAAGTGGCCGACCTCCTAAGTCGCCACACACAACAGATCCACGAATGGGAACTACACCCCAAGGTTCTACTCCCCTTCTTCCAAAAGTGGGGACAACCAGACATAGACCTGTTCGCCACTCCCGAAAACACAAAATGCCCAACCTTCGCCGCCAGGTTTCCACACCCACAGTCGAAGGGCAATGCCCTATGGATGAACTGGTCAGGCAGATTTGCGTACGCTTTTCCGCCTCTCCCACTAATTCCATTTGTGGTACGCAAACTGAAACAACAATCGCTAACGCTAATACTAGTGGCTCCCACTTGGGCACGTCAACCGTGGTTCACCACACTTCTGGAACTATCTTTAGTTCCACATCAAAAGCTACGCCTCTCCCCGGATCTATTAACCCAGAACCATGGAGAAATCAGACACCCAGATCCTCAAACACTGAACCTAGCGATCTGGCTCCTGAGGTCCTAGAGTTCGGTTACCTCAATCTCCCTCCAGACTGTATGAATATCATAAAAGAAGCCAGACGCCCTACTACTAGAGCGTGTTATGCCGCTAAATGGAAACGATTTGCCATCTACTGCGCTAATAATGACATACATCCATTGGATGCTTCCATCCAAAACATCATTTGCTATCTACTACACTTGCAAAGATGCAATCTAGCGTATTCCTCTATACGTTTACACCTAGCAGCCTTGGCAGCCTACTTGCAAAATAGGCAACACCTGTCCCTTTTTAAGGTACCAGCCATCAAAGCGTTTATGGAAGGTCTCAAAAGAATTCTTCCCCCAAGATTGCCACCTGCACCAGTGTGGAATCTCAATGTGGTTCTAACAAGACTCATGGGTCCCCCATTTGAACCTATGCACAAATGTGAATTGCAATTCCTAACATGGAAGGTAGCTTTCCTTATCGCAATCACTTCCCTGCGCAGAGTAAGTGAAATACAAGGCCTTACACTTGAGGAACCTTTCTTACAACTACACCGTAACAAAGTGGTTCTTAGGACAAACCCTAAATTTCTTCCAAAAGTGATTTCCCCTTTCCACCTTAACCAATCAGTAGAACTACCGGTCTTCTTCCCAAATCCAGACTCAGTAGCTGAAAGGGCCCTACATACCTTAGATGTTAAAAGAGCCTTGCTTTATTACATCGACAGGACAAAACCTTTTCGAAAGACAAAACAACTCTTTGTTGCTTTCGCGCCACCACACAAAGGCAACCCGATCTCCAAATCAGGAATAGCCCGGTGGATAGTTAAATGCATCCAAATATGCTACCTCAAGGCTAAACGTACACTTACAGTTCCCCCTAGGGCGCACTCCACGCGTAAAATAGGGGCTTCTATGGCCTTCTTAGGCAATATTCCCTTAGAAGACATTTGCAAGGCAGCCACATGGTCTACCACGCATACCTTCACTAAACACTATTGTGTTGACGTGCAGGCCAAACAACAGGCCTCCGTGGGCCAGGCTGTTCTAAAAACTTTATTTCAAGCTGCTGCAACGGATACAGGCGACCACCGCTAAGGGGAGCACTGCTGTATAATCTATCCTCAGTGTGTGATCTGCAGCTCATATGCCTCGAACGGAATATGCTACTTACCAGTATGCATCTGTTCTTGGCATGTAGAGCTGCAGAGTCACACACGCCCTCCCGCCTCCCCGGGACCTGTATCTGTTCCAGCATCCGTCTTACTTAGACATTACACATGGACATCCTTTCTTTCTTTTCTATATACTCCATCTTTTCCCATCATGGCGAAAAACAATCTGCCGATGGAGTGGATGCCCATGCGCACTGTTGTCCAGGGGAGGAGTCACCAACCTCGTGACCAAAGGCTTCTTCCGAAGACAACAACAACCTGCAATCATCCGAGCCCAACACCAGATGGCGATCTTATCCTCAGTGTGTGACTCTGCAGCTCTACATGCCAAGAACAGATGCATACTGGTAAGTAGCATATTCCTTTTTTAGTAATTACAGATAATTTAGGCAGTAAAGTGGGAAGGCACTACCTTGATTGAAAGTGAGGAGTGGTAAAGGGAAAAGTGTGACGGAACCCTTTCCTCAGCTTATACGTTTAACCTCCAGATGAGGAGCCTATTAATGAACATGTCTTTTTGTGTATACATATAGCTCTGTAAGTGGGGGGGACGACCTGTTTGTTCTTTCCCTCTGTAGATCCTTGTTGTTTGACATTCCATTATGCCTACTTTACCTGCATGCAACCTGTGTTCCACTGCCTCCAGTGGCCGTTTTAATGGGCCATGGATGTCTGCCTCTGCAATACCACACATGCTTCTCTGGAATGTAATCTGTTAATGGGTCCGTTTAAGGCCCATGACCAGGAATGTGCCTTAGGTAGGCGTTTGGTGTGCGATCTTCTACTTGGGCCAACGGCAGACTTGAGTACCTGTGCTCTTGGGCAACGTCTCCTAGACCGCAGTTTCATCGAGGTTACAGGTTGCCCTGAGATGCTCCTGACAGCAGCTGGATATGAGGAGCATATGTGCTCGTTTGACCCACCCAACTGGATGGCATACCTTACAATCCGAGAAATAAATTGGGGCTTTGTGAGAAAGTGGCTCTGTATATACTGTTCCTTAATAGGTACAGGGTGTACAGAGTCCACAGTCCCCCAGGGTTTGACAGAGGTTAAAGTTAGATATAACCTTACTCTCTAAAGTGGTAGCTTGGTCGAGCAGTAAGGCAGTATCAGAGGGCAGTGTAAAGCATTTGTTGTACACACTCAGTCAGCAAATGGTCTCACACATTCAATAACTGAACTCTAGGCCAATGGATTATATAAAAAAAAAAATATGCTGGTTTTATTTTAGAACCAACACTTGGATTTAAAATATACTTTCTCAACAGGAGATGTTTCATATAAATACTTTTGCAATATGCAATAGACTTTAGTAAACAGTTACAAGTGGTTGCAGTAGGCAACACTATTTTTAAACACAACAATACATTGAGCTCAATGGTATTCAAGTTATTTGCAACAGATTACTTTTTAGATTACTTTTGGAATTCCAGGACTGGATCCTAGATTCAGTCCTGGGTCAGTTCTCAGAATCAAGTGATGAAAGTCGACTTAAGTACTGTAATGATTTTTAACTAATATTTAGCTATTTTAAAAGTTGACACTTAGAAAATATTTCAGAGAAAACAGTCAATGATTCCGTATGGAAGAAAATTCAGGTTACAGGTACAGTATGTTCTCGTTACTTTTGTAATCCAGTACTGGGTGCCTAGACTCAGTACTTGGACCTTTATCCAGGTAAGTAATTACGTTTTCAGATATTATACGATTTTTGAAGAATATTTAAAGATTGCAGAAATCGACACTTAGAAGAAATTTCACAGAAAAACAGTCAATGGTTTCCTATGGAAGAAAATTGAGTTAAGGGTAAGTATAGTTGTAGGTATTTTTCAGAGTCAGTGCTGGGCATCAAGATCCAGCACTGGGAGTTCACCTAGGAACAGGTGAGTAAATTCGTTTTCGTTACTCGGCTGATTTTTGGTGAATATTTGAAGATTTGAAAAGTCCACACTTAGAAGAAATTTCAGAAAAAAGCCAGTCAATGTTACCCTATGAGGAAAATAGTGTTTGCGGTTTAAGGGTAAGTACACGACTGGCAGAGTTGAGGTTCTAGGCATAGACTCGGGGGTCTCCCAGGGTCAGGTAGGTACAGTTGGTTCACCCTCAGCGGCTCTAGGGCGGCCGGGTGCAGAGAGAGTTAGGCCTAATGTTATCCTATGAGGGATAGGGGGGGCCTTGTTTGGTGGCTGCCGTCTGGCAAGCCACGCGGCTGTGGGAGCTGGGCTCCTGGTCACTTACTCAGGGCAAGTGGGGAAGTAGGTAGGTGTAGAGGTTGCACTGCCAGGGCCACTCGGGCGGCTGGGTGCAGAGGGCTTTTGAGCCTTCGGGCGCTCAATGGATTTCAATGGGAAATCTCCGGTTTAGAAAGACTGCAAGCTCGGGGACGAGGACTCTTCAGGTGCCACCACCACTTCGAGAGGTAAGTTGGGTAGTTGGAGGATAGGTAGGTACCCCGGGATTGGGCACAGGGGGCCGTGGGGCGCCGCGTGCAGGGGTGCCTTTAGGTGTCGGGAAATCTTACCCTCTGTTGATCGCGGTTGGGGGGGCACCTTGTTCTGAGGCTGCAGGCTTCTTTAGGAGTGTCGAGGGAGTTCCTTGGGTGCCGGACTCTGGGTCACAGTCGCCGTGGGGTCGTCCTCAGGGTCTTTGTTCACTCCGGCACTGGCAAGGCTCAGCTGGTGCAGTGTGTGCTGGGTTCGCGGTTCCGGGCTGCTGCCAGGGGTTAGAGGTAGGTTTTGAGTAGAGCCTCTACTCATGGGAGTCCCAGGGGCTTAGAGCCAAAAGGTAGCCAGGTCCTCTGGGGTTGGTGAGGTTGCTAGCCACAAGAGATGCCGGGCTGGAGCAGGAGCAGGTTCGAGGGTCGACGGTAGGGCTGGGGCCAAAGCAGTTGGTGTCTTCCTTTTTTCAGCAGCTGCAGGGCAGGTCTTCTTTCTTCTTGCTCTTCGTAGTTTTGAATCTGGAATCTGGGGAAGGAAGGTTCAGGGTGCCCCTAAATACTAGATTTAGGGGCGTTGCAGGTAGGTGAAGGGCAGGGACCAATGGGTCCCAGTCCTGGGGTGGGTACCCCCCCTATCCTGCCTCTCTCCTGTGGGAGGGGGGCAGTAGCCTAGTCCTGATAGGGTAGGGCGCCCCATCTTCAAGATGGCGAGAGCCCGGAGATGTGCTTCACCTCGCCTCCCCCACCTGAGGGGTGGGGCTGGCAGGCTGGCACATCCCCTGTCCTTATTCGGGGTTTCCGGCCAAAGCTCCCCGCCAGAGTGGGGGGGTTGCAGGGGCCTGGGGAAGCTCAGAGGCGGCATGCCTTTGAAGCTTCCCCCTGCCCATCCTGGGGGAGGAGATTTAGCACCTCGCCCAGGATGTGCATTGTTGCAGGCCCAGGAGAGCAGGGGCTCTCCTACCCAGGGGTCCAGCAACATGTCTGCTGGGTAGCAGCCTAGGCAGCCTCAGAGCAAACGTGGATTTGTAGGTTAGGTTTAAGGGGGCACCTCTAAGATGCCCTCTGGGGTGCTGGGTACATTAAATCCCACACCGGCATCAGTGTGGGTTTAATGTGCTGAGAAGTTTGATACCAAACTTCTCAGTCTTTAGTGTTGCCATTATGGTGCTGTGGAGCTCGTGTTTGACGAGCTCTCAGCACCATGTACTCTTAAATGGCAGCACTGCACTTACAGGGCTCAGGAATGGACCTGGGCACTGTAGGGGCACAGGGCTCCTGCTCCTGTGCCCACACCATTGGCATAAGGCACCCAGCTAGAGGGGTGACTGATGTATGCCATGGCAGTGTAGGTGATGTGTGCCATGTCGACTTTGTTTTTGTCTTGCACCCAAACACTCAGCCTGCAAAGGCAGTGTGTGTGTGTAAGGGTACAGGGCCTCTAACGGTGGCACAAGGTGTGCTGCAGCTCTTAGGGGGTCTCCCTTGGTCACAAAGCCCTGGGTACTCAGGGTACCATTTACCAGGGGCCGACATGTGGCCAGGGTTTGCCAATTTTGGTTTGGTTTGTTTTAGGGAAGGAACATAGGCCCTGGGCACCTGATTGGCAGGAGTCCAGGGCACACTCAGTCAAAGTAATTTCAGCAATTCAGCAAAAAGTGGGGGCATACCATGCAAGAAAGATGGCACTTACTCACAGGCTTCATATTTACACCAATTGGAAAAAGATTATTTGCCACAAGTTACCTCTAATTTTTCTATTTTCATAGGGCTAACGCCCTTGCCAAGGGGAGGGTATTACTTGGACCCCGGGGAAACTGTCGTTTTTCACTAACTTAGCATGAGCACATTGCAGCTTGCCTGCTGCTTTGCACACGTTACTACACGTCTTTATTTTGTGCAATAATTTTAATGGCTGCTTTCACATGAGAACTCAACGTTGTGTTCGCTCTCTGCATGTAACTGGGATTTTGACTGAATTTTGAGCAAGGTCGAACAATGCTCCTTATTTTGTTCTGGCCAGACCTTACCCCATAGACAAAACATAGATTCAGCTGTTTGAACAGCATACTTGGGTTTTTAGTGGCATTCACAAATAGGTGACACAGTTGGAGTGGAACCTTTCCAGGGGGAAGAGCGAGACAGCAACTATGATGTAGATCTACCATCTATAGGCTAAGGTATGGGGTCTTTCTGATAAAGCCCAGAGATCTATTATAGAATGATACTAATTAGCAAGGAGAGGGAGGTTAGGCACTGTAGTCTTATCTCCATTGTCTATTTAGGACTAGCTGCTATGCGGATTGTATTTCTACTATGCATTTTTCTGCATGTTGTGGCACGTATACTGCATGTTAAGGCACGTTAGTTCAAATTAATATTTTAAACTGTTTTGTGTCTGTCAGATGTTATTGTGGACACGAGCAGGAAAGTGAGCAAAAGGGTTTGTCTTGTTACTGCGATTCCTGAGAGATCTGGGAGTGTTGTGTTCTTGGGTGTCCAATCATTTGTTTCTCTGTGTGAGTAGGAGAGCAAGTGAGACACTATAGCTAGTCGGTCCTTGGTTTCTTGGGTACTAATGTGGTAGGAAGACCCAGTCCCTATACACCACAGTCAAATATTGCTGCGCATAGTTCTGTATTTTTGCAGAATCCCTGCAATACCATATCAAAGTCATCCACTCGACGTGATGTCGAATGAGTCATTATAACCCTGTCACCGACGCCAGTTCCTTTTCCGCGCTTGGAATGCTGATCCTAAGCGGTAAGCAGTGTTTTGGCCCATTTCTTTTTTTTTTTCTTGAAATGTCTTTGGGTCATAAGCCCTGTGGATCTTGTAGCAGACAAATGTTGATACAAATCCTGATACCATCCGTATGTGTTGCCTCATAATCAGTACTCCAAGGAGTGTGGATCTCGTCTTTGGACAAAGGCTTTGTGGTAGCGTAGTTTAAAAATCCTGGCAGCGTGGTTAGAGGGCCCGCGGTATCAGCAGTCACCCTTGAAGTACAGTGGTCGCTCAAGGAGCCATTAACTTGAGGGTCCCTTACTGCAAACTGCAAGGAGTCCCTGAAGAGGAAACTGACATGCAACTCGGGCGTCTCAGATGCCATCTCTCAACCTCTGGCTAAGGAGTCTTCACAGGGGTCTTCCCTGTGCCTCTCTGTTTTCCCTGGAGTCTGGGCCAGTCTGACCAAAATCTCATAATATTATAATTCCATACATGGCATTTTTTAGCCTAAACCTCCCTCTAGTGCGCTTTCTAGCCTCAAGGAACGGAGCAGTGCCTTAACTGAATCTGCGCAGACTGGTTTGCCTTTTGGATCATTTAGGCTCTCCGGATCCATTGTTGGATCCGTACTGGCGCCGATGCACAGCCCTTTTGGGTTTCCATCTTTGGGACAGAATCTAGTCAACCAATGACCTCAGTGCAGCCAAGCCCATTACTCTTTTCAACGTCGATATGACACCATCTACTTCAGACAGCTCTTCAACTGGCCCTAGACAACCTGTCACTGTTGTTCCTACGGGAATAGGCAGTTTTCGATGTGTAGAGGAAAAAATAATTGATCAAAACCCTTTGGACAACACTGTCTTGCTTCCTGTAGAAGGAGAATGGTTGGCAGAACTGACTGAGGCTAGTGGAATTGAGTCCCCTCGAGTTTGAGACTTACTTTCTCCACCTGGTGTGGCTACAGAGGTGAGTTCTTAGCAGCTGTAGTCTTGGATTAGCAGCTTCCGTCAGTGGTCCTTACCACGGACCCTTTACTGAATGTACTTCAGCAGAGGTAGACATGAGTGGAGCCCTTACTCCCCTATGAGTCGCTACAAAGTTTTATTAGGAGCTTGTGCAAAGCTGGTTATGGGAATGCTGTTTGACTGGGCTTTAGCCCATAGGCACTGACCCTTCCCTGGGGATTTGGTCAGTGTCTTAAAACAACCCTCCACAAAGGGTCTGGTCGTGCAGGCAGTGACTGCTTCTGCGGAACGGGGTGTCCTTCCTCTAGTCTCACCAAGCACTGAGTACAGATGGCTGGAAAGATGTTGGAGAAATGTTTTCTCTTTGGTTAGTGCAGCATTGCAGTCTTTGAATATGTACGGCATGTGTTCCTGGGAGGTTTTCCCACGCATTATGGGACTCTGTGGAATCGTTGCGGCCTTCTCTTCCTGACGAAGGCAGAAGTGAACTGCTACAGCAGGTGCCGGATGGTCAAGAAGCTGCTACATTGTCCCTGAAAAAGTAGTGTAAATACCACAGAGTCCGTGGGGATAACAATGGCTCCGGTGTGTTGCGAAGACATGCATGGCTGCGTCAATCTTGATTTTTCCGAGGCAGTCTCGAATAGCCTAAAAGATATGCCATTTGATGGTGTACATTTATTTGGTGTACATGCGGATTCCGCTTTGCAGTGATAGAGTAGGCTTGTGAGATAGATATAGTTATATCTTAATTTTTCTTTTTACATTTTGAAAAAAATTGTTATAATTGGATAAGTGGCATATTACTTAGCAATCTAGGTGCTGATTGCTGTACACTTATGGTTATTTACATGTATCGTCATCACCATGATTTCTAACATATGGTAATAAAGGGTATTATGTTGGCAGTTATTCTAAAGGACATTTTTGAAATGGAGGCGTTTTTTAAAGTGATTTCCTACTTTCATACAATACGTTATCATTATTTCAATTTACTGTGGTGACTTTCTACTTTAGGTCTGTCTGACAGCTCTTCGTTTATTTATTTCTTTTCTGGTCCTTAATGGGTTGTTGCCTGATACACAGGGCATACAGTTTTTTCCTTACTCTGAAGATCTTATGCACAATAGTTGATAACCATTATGGTTTGTTCGGTGCTCTGAGTAGAGCATCTTTTGTATGCTTTGTATACACATGCTGAACTGGGATCGCTCCTCTTGTGAAGTAAAGACCCTCATTGGGATGATTTAAGTTACCACTCTGTCAAGTGTTAATTGATCCGTCTTAAGATATAATAAATGCATGAAATTTAGTATCCCTTATAAAGACATTTTGGTAATCTAAACTCCATGGGAGTTTACCTATAGCTCGCATATTGTAAGCCTTTATTTTAAAAAAAGCCTTGTTCCTTTTGTGACAGTGTCGTTTATATAATAGTTATCTCCACGCTCACTTGCCAAACCGAAATGGCACTCCTCGTAGTGCAGATAAAACATTTTTTCTTTTCCTTAGCAAACATATGCGTCTATGCGTTTTGGCTTAGTTTTGTATCAATCTTTTTAGCACATTGAACCCACACTGATGCCAGTGTGGGATTTAATAAAAAAAGCGCATCTTAGAGATGTCCCCTGAAAAACGACCATCCTCTGCTGGGTTCCCTGACTGGTTAAGCTTCAAATGGCAATGGAGGGTGGAAGGTTAAGGTCACCAAAGTCACAGTTAAGGGTGGCATCCATAGGAGGCGGAATGACTTGCCAGAGCAGACGGAGGCATGGAACAACATTGCGGGTGCAGCAGGCCGGTTGCAGAATTTCCACATCCAGTCTGGCACCTGGGAAAGATTCATTAAGCACTGAATTTTCAGGTAGAAATATCCATAAGAAAATCAAAAAAGTCAGTTATGATTTATGCTATTTTAAAGTGAGCAATTATGGAAGGTTGAGGGAGCTGCTGAGTAAGTTTAAATTATGCAAATGAGGTTATTGACTTAATGTAGCGCCGAACTTCTCACCCAGGCTGTCGCTTTCGTTGGTTGAATACGAGTAATCACACCACTTTAAAATCACGGGCCACGATGAGTTTGGTATACGATGTGCCCAACTTTGTAACTCCGCAACACTCTCTCCTTCTTTCCAAATTGAAACGCCACAAATATCCAAAAAATATAAAAACCAATTCTTTGTGCTCCGCTGTGCGGTATCGCAAAGCTCACAACTTCTGGTAATCCGCTGTGTTCTCGGTCTCCGTATTTCTCCTCCGGAACAAAAACGCATAAAACCCACAATGACTGCTGATTAAACGCAGGTGTCACAACTTCTCCACAGCAGCCGCCAATACTATTAATGTACATAAATCGACAAAATTCTTCCTCAGTGAATTTGAGATCGCCGAAAGTTGTTCTACCACTGAATTACTTTGTGCTGCCCAGTGGTTTCCCGTCGTCGCCAATGTTAAAAAGATGATTCTTCAAAAGTTGAATAATAAATAAATAACTCTTTATTGGCAGCACATTCAATATGCATCCAACTGCTCCAGATACCAGGTTCTTTATGCTCTCAACAGTTGTCCTACAATACAGCTCTCCCACTAGAATGTGGAACCCCAATGAAAACATAATGTGGTCGCTTGCAGTGGCATGCGACACTGAACCTGAATTAAAGATACATGCACCTAACTCAATGTATGTAACATGATACTGCATATTACATACTTTACTCTCCATTAGCAGCCATTGTCAATGTTGCGCCCATAGGCCTCCTACAGATATCTGTCGATCGGTCCCAAGAGGTCTTACCTGGAATAGCAGTATTTAGAGACTGCTATTAAAAGCTAATCATGAGCATATTCTGGGAAATATATTTTCACAATATTTAACTAAGAGCATTAATTAATAAACCAGTAAATCAGTGAGTGCAAAAGTCTTACTTTGCCATCCCCCTTGGGATTTAGGTAAACAACGTAGTGCCCTCCATGGTTATCACCACTATGTACTAGAACTGCATGAAGAATGTAGTTTGCAGGATCCTTGGCGTCTTGCTTTTGCAGGAACTCATCAAGGGACAACTGCTCAGGAAACTCAAACCTAAAAAAGCATGTTTTCAACGAGTTACTTCTTTCACTTAAAAGACCAGTTATTTAAAGTTGTAATAGTGAGCTTTCAAAAGACTAACCGAAAACTAATAAGTGTAGTTATTTTTAGGTGGTTTTTGAGAACAAGTTACTTACCTCCAGTAATGTATTTTCTGGTAGAGACTGTCTAGCCACAGATTCCTTAACTTAGAATTTATCCCCAGGTGTCAGACTGCCACCAAGAGACATGTTTCTGGAACCCAAGGGTGGGAGCCTTGGCTCCATGAGCCCAGAAACAAAGCCTTTCCTGTGCGGAGGTGTTCACACCTCCGCCCAGAAACAAAGCCTTTCCTGTGCGGAGGTGTTCACACCTCCGCCCAGAAACAAAGCCTTTCCTGGGCGGAGGTGATCACACTTCCCCAAGCCAGGAAGAGCCAAACTGTGGCAGGGGAGCTTCAAAGTCCTTGCAGCCTTTGTAATGCGACTCCCATCCTCTCCTGCTATCGGGAGCAGACCTCTTTCCTGTCTCTCCTCCTTTTCAGTGGGAAGACTGGTGAGAAATATTAGCCAGGCCAGGTGTGCCCACCTCTGCCAACCCCACCCCTCACGTGGGTGAGGTGAAATCCACTCTTCAGTGTCCTCCATCTTGCAGATGGCAGGCACTCCCCAATCAGAAATGGGGATTGTGCTCACTCCCACACGTGGGGTGAGCTCACCCAGGGTGCAGTCACCCTAAGGTCAGTAGCCCATTGGCTACTGAACTCAAGACTCATAAAACTCCCCCTAAATACAGTATTTAGGGGGCAGCCTTGAACCAAGAACTCAGATTCCCGCAAACTTCGAAGGAAGATGCACAGCAGCGGACACTGCAGGGAACTGACTTGGGCCCAGCCCTACCGGCCCATCTTCAGTATCCAGAGATCCTGCACCAAAAGTCTCCTAGTCCTACAGCCAGCGAGCTCCAGAACTCTGGGAGGACTGATGGCCTTCAAAAAAGACCGGCTCTCCTGTTAACTGCTCTGAGCCTGCTGAGGACAAAGAAACCCAACACCTGGAACCACCACTGCACCAATCTCCTATGGCCCGAGTTCAAGTCGACTGTGGGCTGACCCCTCGGGACTTCCTGCAACCTCTGCACAGAGACCCCACCCCCCTACCCCCAATCCCTACCGCGTGTGGCCAGTAAGGTGAAATCAGACCTCAAGACACCCCTGCATCCAGTTGCCCTGCGCTCTGAAGAAAACATGAGGTGCACCTACGTCCCTGAGCCCTCCAACTTAGCTGCCCAGCTTTTGGTTCCTCCCGGATGTCTTCCTGGACCGAACCTGCAGCTATAAAAACCAAAACCAAAAACCCCCGTTGAAAACATGGCACCCTCTGCCAAAACAGCACCCTGCACCCATCTTCCCCTGCACCGCTGTGGGTGCCCTTTGTGTGCTAAACCGTATCCCCCTTTGCCTTGAGCCTAACAGCAGGAGCTTGGCTCGCACAACCTTGTGGCTTGCTTGTCAGCAGCCACCAACAGTAGGCCCCCTATCCCCATTGGATAACATTGGGCCTCAGCACCCGGCCGCACTAGTGCCGCTGAGGGTGTAACAAGAATGCAGCATTGACCCTGGGGGACCCCTGAGTCTACCTCAAGAATACTGTAGGAAGGTGGATATCTGACTATGGTTACCCCCAACTTTTTGCCTAGTGTCTAGCTGGTTTTTCGACTTGGTTGGCCTGAGATCCTGCCATTCAGGGTCTCAGGCTGTCTGCTCTCTTTAAAATGGACTCCATGTACCCTAGGTACATTCCCAATTGGTAAGGATCACCTTATTGGACCCTGTACAGTGTACCCTAGGTACCCAGGGCATAGGTGTACCCTAGGCCTCCCAGGGGCTGCAGCATGTATTATGCCACCCCTGGTCTGGCCTTCCAATCAGATACAACTGGCTGATCACTCAGCTGGGGCAAGGTCGTGTAATCACCCCTTGCTTAGATATAGTATACCTATATCTACCCTTAAAATAGACACGTGTACCTATCAGCCACTGCTATGGCAGGCCTTAACAATCCTGGAGGCAGAGTGCTTGGTAACATGTGAGATGGTGCTCTAGCAGGAGCTGGGCCTGTCTACAGCTTTCGGAACCATGTCCTTATAGCTGTTCTATGATATAGCCTACCATATACTCTTAAAGTGCCTTATAATCTTAAACGGTTATGGTAACTATGGTTTGGCTTTATCAAAACATGTTGTGTAAGGTGTCTAACACTTTGGAATAATACCCCTATCCCATTTCTGGTGATGAGGATATTATTCCCCCCTTCTAGAGGGAGAGAATTCTTAAAATCCTACTTTGCTGTTTAACTCTAACCAAAGCCTCAGCATCACAAAATGGATGCTGCTGCCACAGACACGAGTCTGACCTCCTGCTGCTGGGAGTGATCCCGGCAAGGGAGGCTTGGACAATAGGTTTCCTGCTTGGGGAGGTGCTAGCACCTCCCCAGACAGACTTTAGTGTATTGGGGCAGGGAGGGCTGAAAGGAATGAGACCTGCCTGGGGCACACAAGGTGTCCCATGCATAGCCCAGTTCAAACTGGGGCACTCCAGCCCCAGTCCTGGCGCGAAACTGGACAAAGGGAAGGGGGTGTAACCACCCCCCTCCCAGGTCCCACCCATAAGGCGTGACCTAGCAGGTAACCCAGCCCCCCAGATTAGTATAAGAGTGGTAGCTGGTCCCCAGGAGATTAGATTATCCTGAACCTGCAACTTGAACAGAAACTCTGGACCTTCGACATTCGACGAAAGAAGAAGACTGAAGAATCTCCCTTGTGGCCAAGGAGTGGCTACCCTGTGCAAACAGGCACCATCAAGAGACTACCCTTTGCTTTGCTGAAGTTATACGAGGGACCGACTGCAGAGCCCGACCAGAGCCTTGACTTCCAGACTTCTCCGACCCTGATCCACATCCACAGCCGAGCTGAGATCCGTGGAGGCGACGAGAGACGTGGGACCGGCTACCTGGGAAAAGTGGCTAGTATCTTCCAGTGCAGCTTCTGAGGCACCCTCGAAGTTGTGCACCGGGGATTGAGAAGCCCCAACCATAAGCATCATCTCCACCGAAGATCAGCCCCCCACACTCCACGAGTCCTGCGTGGGGCCCTTCTGCATTTTCCTGCTTGCCGCGTCTGTCCGGTTGCTTGCCCGTTGGCTAGTGGCCTTTGTGACGACGCATCCAGAAATCTTCACCGCTGGTTTGGCTCCTCCAGACTGGCTCCCGCTTCCTTGCAAAAGAGAAGCACCCCGGACCTTCCTGGTCTGCACCAGAAGCAAGTCCTCCGTTCTTCGTGGGTTCCGCTTGCCAAGGCTTGGTGAGTCCTAGTCCAACTTTGACGCCGCCGACAGCAAGAGCCTTCGTGGGACAGCTCGCCTCCTGGTCGTCCTCGACGTTCCCTGGTCCTCGTGGCTGCAGCGACAAGTTTCACCTTCACCTGCAATCTTCACGACATTGCCTGGTTCCTTCCTGGTTCCACGTGGTCACTGGCTAGTGACCTTGACTCTGTCCCTTCTGCTTGCAGGTCTCCTCTCTTCTTGATCCCAGCCTTGGGATCCACCGGACACTCTTCACTGACTGCCTGTCAGCAACTTTCCTTCAGGCATCCATAGAAGTCCACGACGAAACCCGACGCAAGTTCACACCTATGCACCCGCAGCCTGTGGGCTAGGTAACTTGGGTACTTCGGTGCTCACAAGGGTAGTGACTATCCTAGGGTCTAGTTTCCGAGTCTCGACTCTCTAGCTGCTTCAGAAGTGTCCTTAAACTGTTAATTGCTAACAACTACTATTTCTATCGACTTTTACGCATTACGCGTGAGTGTTTCCACTCTGCACCTGAATCCCGTGGGCCTCCCACTTCCTAACTGTTGCTAGTGTAGTGTAGCCCCAGCGATTGCCTAGGCCTATCCTATTTCCGTGACAGTGGTCCTTATACCACTTCTTTAGTATATGGTTTGCGTGGCCCCTAGGGCCTAACTGTATTACTTACCTGCGTGACTTAATGTATGCTTAAATAAGACTGTGTTGTACGTACCTCTAATCTCATAAAGAGTGCTGAGGGTTTGACTAGAATAAATACACTTTATTTTATATATATATCTGTTGTGGTGTCCTTTCATTTGGTATTCAAGGGATTATATATGGTATCACAGCTGGCTTCACATGCCATTCAGAGTTTAGCCTAAGACTGCTCTTGTCCATGCTACCACTAGGATAGCTGGTCTATAAGGTTGACTTTACAACCAATCACCATAAGGGTTGTTTGGACTGATATAAGGTGTACACTAGAACTAGTGACATCATACATCAGGCCAACTTCTCACAAATACCAACTGAATACTTACCTTTGAACCGATAACCTAATGCTCGAGGCAAAAGAGCTGCAGATTACACACTGTGCATAGATCGCAATCTGGCGATGGGCCCGGATGTTGCAGTTGTTTTTCTATTGGAAAGTCTTTGGAAGTCACTAGGTATGTGACTCCTCCTTTTGATCATATTGCGCATGGGCTTCGGCTCCATCCTCAGATGCAAAATATTTTCTGAAAATCATCACAGTAATTAAGTCGACTTATCACTTGATTCCAAGTACTGACCCAGGACTGAATCTAGGATCCAGTGTTGGAATTCCAAAAGTAATCCTAAAAGTAATCTGGCAAATAACATGAAACTTCCATTGAACTCAATGCATTATTGTGTTTAAAATAGTGTTGCCTATTGCAACCACTTGTAACCGTTTACAAAAGTCAATTGCATATTGTACAAGTATTTATATAAAGCATCTCAGTCTGAGAAGGTATATTATAATTCCAATTGTTGGTTCTAAAATAAATCAAGCTTATATTTTTATATATAAACCATTGGCCTAGAGTTCAGTTATTGAGTGTGTGAGACCATTTGCTGACTGAGTGTGTACAACAAATGCTTTACACGGTCCTCTGATACTGCCTTACTGCTCGACCAAGCTACCACTTTAGAAAGTAAGGTTATATCTAACTTTAGCCTCTGCCAAACCTCTGGGGACTGTGGTCTCTGTACACCCTGTACCTATCAGGGAACAGTATATACAGAGCCACTTTCTCACAGACCCGAACTGGGTTGAGGATCTGGGGGATGCCGGTGGTCTTGACACCTCTCCTGACTGTGGCATGCTAACTCCTCCTATCCTGGCTACGGAGGAGGGTGCATGTTATGCAGTGGTGTTGCGTAGGGTGGCGGAGGCCCTCAACCTCCAGCTCCCTTCCGTGGCCGTCAGGACTAACCTCCTGACAGAAGTGCTTCAGCCGGCGGCTACCTCTTCAGAGCTACTGCTGCCTTTCAATGAGGCACTTTCTGACGTTCTTTTGGGCACCTGGTCCAGGCCCAACACTGGGGCTCCTGTGGATAGGAACGTAGCCTGATGCCATCACCCGGCCATGGGTGACACCCTTTTCCTTTCCTAACACCCCACCCCTGAGAGCTTGGTTGTTCAAGCCTCGACGTCCCAAAGCGCATTTCCTACCGCACCCCCAGATAGGGAATCCAATAGACTGAAACAATTTGGGAAGATCTTTTCTTCCGCCAGTTCAGGGCTGCGGTCTGTGAACACCGCATGCCTCTTGGGCCGTTACTCCCACTCAGTTTGGGATACGGTGGCGCAAGTGCTGCCTCATTGTCTGGAGGAGGCGCGGACAGTGCTATTGAAAGCTATTGCAGAGGGGAGAGATGTAGCCAAGTTTACAACTCATTGGGCAAAGCGATTTCCATGACTGGCATTACGCCGCCCCGCCTGGCTGAGGACTACTGTCTTCTCGGGGAATATCCAGAACACCCTGATGGACATGACCTTTGATGGCATTTGCCTTTTTTGCAATAAGGCAGATAGTGCGTTGGAGCGTTTTAAGGACTCGCGGGCTATGGCCAAGTCTTTAGGCCTGTCGGCCACTCGCCCTCCTCTGCCTTCTGCTTGCCGCTCCATTTGTGGCAACGGAATGGGCGCCCCAGAACGTTCGCTTCAGAACCACAGGCCGCTGCAGCAACAGTCTCAGCGAGGCCGCCGACGTGGGAACCGCAGAGGAGGTTCAGGGGGCCAGCGGGCGTGTCAGTCCACTTCCATCCCAGCCCACTACTGCCCCAAAACCTTCCTAATCTGGTTTTTCAGGCCCATCAAAGGACAGTGGGCAGCAGGATTCGCCATCACCTCTCCCACTGGCGCACCATCACTGCGGAGAGGTGGGTTTTAGACGTCCGGAGAGGCTACTCCCTCCCGTTCGAGACTACTCCCTCCCGTTCGAGACTACCTCTCCAGCCATGCCACCCCACTACCACCACATGTCGGGGGAATCACTTGGCACTTCAACAGGGAGTCGTGGCCCTCTTGGCCAAGGGGGCCATCGCGCGCGTTCCTTTGCCAGTAGTAGGACTTGGTTGTTCCCACTACTTTCTGGTGCCCAAGAAGGACAAGGGCCTGCGCCCTATCTTGGACGTCAATCGCTTCCTCCGGAAGGAGAAGTTCAAGATGCTAACTCTGGCTCAGGTCTTGTCTGCTCTTGACCCTGGAGAGTTGATGGTAGCGCTGGACTTGCAGGACTCATATTTCCACATTCCCGTCCTGACCCACCGGCGTTACCTGCGGTTCACGGTAGGCCACAAGCACTTTAAGTTTACCGTGCTCCCCTTTGACCTTACCAGCGCCCCTCGGGTGTTCATGAAAGTGATGGTGGTGGTCGCAGCTCATCTGCGCAGATCAGGGGTTCCAATCTTCCCCTATCTCAACGACTGGCTGTTGAAGGCGGGCTTGCCCCAGGCTGTCGTTTCCCACCTCCAGACTATGGCCGACAACCTACATTTTCTGAGGTTCTCCATCAATGTGCCGAAGTCGCACCGGATTCCCTCTCAGAAGCTCCTTTTTATCGGAGTGTTTCTGGACAGGGCGCAGTTTCGGGCCTATCCTCCAGAACGGCGAGTCCTGGATATTCAGTCTATGATTCTGATCTTTTGGCCTCTATCCTGGGTTTTGGTCAGGATGACCCCGAGGCTGCTTGACTTTATGGCCTCCTGCTGGTCACTCATGCCAGATGGCATATGCGGGCCCAACAGTGGGACCTGATGTTCCAGTGGGCGCAGGATCAGGGGAACCTGTCCGATTACGTCCAGATCTCGTAGGGCACTGCACAGCAGTTGCAGTGGTGGCTCAAGAACCGACTTTCGGTCCAGGGCAGATCCCTCTCCCTTCCCCAACCGGAGCGCACAATACTGACAAACGCGTCCCTCTTGGGATGGGGTGGCCACATGGGAAAGGCGGAGATCAGAGGCCTCTGGTCCCCGGCGGAGTCCAAGCTCCATATCAACCTTCTGGAGCTTCGGGCGATCCGACTTGCACTGAAGGCATTCCTTCCCTCTGTCAAAGGGAAAGTGGTGCAGGTGTTAACAAACACCACCGCCATGTGGTACTGCAACAAACAGGGCAGAGTGGGGTTGTGGACCCTGTCTCTGGAGGCTCTGCACATCTGGACTTGGCTGGAACAGCAGGTCATTTCCCTGGTGGTTCAACACCTGGCAGGATCACTTAACACCAGGGCTGACGATCTCAGCCGCAGGTGCGTGATGGATCACAAATGGCGTCTTCACTCGGACGTGGCACAAGGTCTCTTTCAACAGTGGGGAGAGCCTTGGTTAGATCTATTCTCCTCTGAAGACAACGCGCAATGTCAGCAGTTCTGTGCGTTGGAATTTTCAATGCGGAAGTCGCTCGGCGACGCTTTTCGTCGCGAGTAGAGTTGCGGTTTGTTGTACGCCTTTCCGCCTATACCACTTCTAACCAGAGTGCTGAAGATCAGGCACGACTGGGCCCAAGTCATTCTTGTGGCTCCGGACTGGGCTCGAAGAGTATGGCATCCCAAGCTACTCAGTTGGACAATCGATCTCCCGATCCGACTGCCTCTTCGGGAGGATCTTCTGTCGCAGTAGCATTGACGGTCCTCCACCCGAACCTGTCCACCCTCTACCTCTTTGCATGGAGATTGAGCGGCGGCAGTTGATTCCTTTTGACTTGCCTCCTCAAGTTTGTGATGTCATTCTAGCAGCCAGGCATCCCTCCACTAAGTTGGTATACACCTGCAGGTGGAACACATTTGTGGCATGGTGCACAACAAATACTGTGGATCCCCTTTCTGCCCCCCTTTCCCAAGTTCTTCTGTTTCTTCTTTCTTTGTCCCAGCAGGGCTCTGCTCTGGGAACTATCAAGGGCAACCTTTCTGCTATTTCGGCCTTTCTCAGGCTCCCTGATCAGCCCTCTCTTTTCAAGTCCCCTATTGTACATAGATGTTCGAGGCATATGAGCTGCAGATTACACACTGAGCATAGATCGCCATCTGGTGTTGGGCCCGGATGTTTGCACTTCTTTTTTGTCTTGGAAAGTCTTTGGAAGTCATGAGGTATGTGACCCCTCCTTTGGATCATAGTGCGCATGGGCATCGGCTCCATCCTCAGATTGTTTTTTTCCCGCATCGGTCTCTGATGTGTTCAAGCGTTCTAGTTCGGAACCGTTACCAGTTTTCTCTTTCGACGCGCAATCCTTCCCATCTCGACGGTTTTGTTTTCGATCGCGTTTCCAGCCACACGCGACCCTTCAACTTCGAAATCTTCGATTGCGGTCGTCGACAAAGGCCTTTGGGCCTATCTGGGCCTAATCTCCGGCTGATGGAAAGGACGCCATTTAAAAATTGTCGTCTCGATGTGGGTTGAAGTTTCCCCACACCGACCTACATGAGGTGTGCACCCTCTGCCTCTCACCGGACCAAGAGGCCAGAGACTGTCCAGTTTGTGCCACCTTCCGCTCCAAAACGACCATCCGAGACAGACTAGCTCGAAGACCTATGGCGCGCTTGTCATCTTCGATCCCCAAAGACCTCTTTCAAGAGGGCGTCTATGTCCTGGAGCAGGGTCGAGTCGAGGAAGCCATCAGCGCCTGCGAAGCAGATGATTCCGACGTCGAAGACATCACTCCAGCTCAAAGGGCCGTGAGTACAGACTCTGACCCCGAACGCCATCCGCCCCCCCCCCGACACCATCAAAAAAGGCTTCGGTACCAACTCCACCTTCGGGCCCAGGTGCACGCCAAGACACTGCTTCCCGTGCCCCACCCTCTGGCCCGGTAAGGAAGCTTAGTAAGCCTTTAAGCAAGCGACTCAGGCTCGATTCAGCCTACCCTCGGTACCGAAAAGCAACATCCGACACCAAAGAAAGCACCATCAACCTCATCCACGCCAACCGCTGCTCCCACATCGAAGCACTCTATGTCGAAGGTTAGTGCCAGTTCCTCTGCACCGACAACACCCTCGGAGCCGACTAAAAAACGCCCGCCGAAAAGCCCTGATACTTCCAACCCAAAGACCTCGGAACCGAAAAAACAGCAACTGTTTCCAACTGATAAAGACACTTAAACTACACAGTTCCAAGCCTAGAACCGCTACCAAGTCGATGCCCAAAAAACTTTGGGCACCGAAGCCCTCCGCTCCTAAGGATCTGTCTCCCACAGATGAACTATTTCGCCCAGATCCTACCCAAAAGACTTTAATGAAGGGTCCTACGACTGGTCCTTTAATGCTCAGCATCAAGAAAAGCCCACTAGTAATGCCTGCACCTCCACCAAAGAAGAGACTTTGCTACCTCTCCATTGCGGATTCCTTCTCCTCTTCCTCCTCCTGTTCCCCGCACCACACCACTCTCCCACACCATCACCTACCCCAATTGATGATAACACCTCAGATTATGCAGGGGGAGTTGCGGATGATCAACCCCTTGGGTACCCGACTCGCTCCCCTGACCGCTGGGATGATTACAGTGTCCCAGATGTCACTTACACCTCACAAGATGATATTTATCCCTCCGGGGGGATCTAACATCTAGCCCCCCCCCCCCCCCCCCCCCCCACAACATACCACCCAAACACCGTCCAATGTCACAAGAACATTTGTTACTATTAAAGCAGGAGGTAATCTCCCTCCTACAAAAAAGTGCAATAGAACCCTTTCCCCTGCACCAACAAAACAAGGGAGTCTACTCCCTCTATTTTCTCATACCAAAAAAGGACGGTTCTCTAAGGCCTATTTTAGACCTCAGACCCCTAAACCTATACATACCTTCAGACCACTTCCACATGGTCACACTTCAACAGGTCCTCCCTCTGCTTTCCCAGGGCGACTTCCTTGCTACTCTCGACCTCGAGGACGATTATTTCCACATTCCCATTCACAGCGCTCACAGAAAATATCTCATTCGTAGTGGACGATCAGCACTATCAATTCAAAGTACTCCCATTTGGAGTCACCACATCACCAAGAGTGTTTACCAAGTGCCTAGCAGTGGTGGCAGCACACCTAAGACGACAACACATACATGTCTTCCCATATCTAGACGACTGGCTTATAAAAAAAGCCAAATCGTACGATCAGAGTGTACAACACACTCATGCCACTATTCAACAACTTCCCCACCTGGGGATCACAATAAATCACTCCAAGTCCCAGCTGCAACTGTCCTACACGCAACAATACCTCGGTGCCACAATAGACACTTCAAGAGCGCTCGCCTACCCCAGTCCCGCCCGTATAGCGAGCATCCAAGCTCTTACCAGATTTCAACCGCAACACACTTCCAGCTCGAGGGTTCATGCAACTCATAGGGATGATGGCCTCTTGCATATTCATAGTGCCTCATGCAAGACTCCAGATGCGTCCTCTCCAAGAGTGCTTAGCACGCCAATGGAACCAGGCTCAAGGTCAGCTAACAGATCTGGTGTTGGTAGACTGTCGTACCCATCGCTCTCTGCAGTGGTGGAACACCAAGAACCTTTCCAAAGGGCGACCGTTCCTCGAGCCAGTTCCTCAAATAGTCATGACAGCGGATACATCGCTCTCCGGCTGGGGAGCTCACCTACTACATCACACCATGCAGGACAAGTGGACACCTCAACAAAAGTTACTCCACATCAACCACTTGGAGTTACTAGCCATATTCCTAGCCTTAAAAGCATTTCAAAAACAAATATCAGGCAAGACTGTCTTAGTCCGCACCGACAACTTGACAGCCATGTATTGTATTCAAAAACAAGGCGGGACACACTCTCTGCAGCTCTCAGCTTGCACAGAGCATATGGAGGTGGGCTATACCTCAGAACATTTTTCTCCTAGCCCAACATGTCCCAGGAGTCCAAAACACATTAGCCGATCTCTTGAGCCATCAAACAGAACAAATCCACGAGTGGGAACTTCATCCACAAGTTCTTCAACCCTTTTTTTTCAGATTTGGGGGCAACCACAGATAGACCTCTTCGCCACCCCAGAAAACGCCAAATGCCCAAACTTCGCCGCCAGGTATCCTTACCCATTGTCCAAAGGCAATGCGATATGGATGAACTGGTCAGGCAGATTTGCGTACGCTTTTCCGCTTCTCCCACTCATTCCGCTAGTGGTGCGCAAACTACAGCAACACTCATTAATGCTCATCCTAGTTGTTCCAACTTGGGCCAGACAGCCATGATACACCACACTGCTGGAACTCTCAGTAGTTCCGCACCAAAAACTACACCTCTCCACGCCCCTTAACCCAGAACCATGGAGAGATCCAACACCCAGACCCAGCTCAGCTCAACCTAGCGATCTGGCTCCTGAAATCCTAGAATTTGGTTACCTTAACCTTCCTCCTGACTATATGAACGTCACCAAAGAAGCTAGATGGCCTACCACTAGAGCATGCTATGCAGCCAAGTGAAAAAGATTCGTAGTATACTGCCATAACAACAACACTAATCCCCTAGATGTGTCTATCCAACACATCATAGTCTACTTACTACACCTCCAAAGATGCAACCTAGCCTATACCTCTCGGATTGCATCCTGCTGCCATAGCAGCAGATCTACAAAATAGACAGCATCTCTCACTTTTCAGAGTACCTGCCATAAAGGCCTTTATGGAGGGACTCAAGAGAATAATTTTCCCCCAGAGTACCACCTTCCCCTGTTTGGAATTTAAACATCGTTCTCACAAGACTAATGGGGCCTCCATTTGAACCTCTACATAAATGTGAGCTACAATTCTTAACATGGAAAACTGCTTTCCTCGTAGCCATTACTTCTCTACGAAGTTAGTGAACTACAAGCACTGACCATTCAAGAACCCTTTCTCCAGATGCATCTTAATAAAGTTGTTCTCCGAACTAATCCTAAAGTCATTTCTCCCTTCCACCTCAAAAAAATCTGTAGAGCTGCCTGTATTCTTCTCGCAGCCACAAACCGTCGCAGAAAGAGCTCTTCACACCTTGGATGTCAAAAGAGCACTACTATTCTACATAGAGAACAAAACCCTTTCGTAAGACCGAACAACTATTCGTGTCTTTCTCACCACCACACAAAGGCAACCCCATATCAAAATCTGGGATAGCTAGGTGGATTGTCAAATGCATACAGACTTGTTACCATAAAGAAAAAAGGTACATTATCTGTTCCTCCTAAAGGCCAGTCTACATGAAAGATAGGGGCTTCAATGGCATTTTTAGGAAACATTGCTTTAGATAACTGCAGAGCAGCTACATGGTCTACACCGCACACATTCACAAAACACTATTGTGTTGATGTGCAAACTAAACTGGCTAGTGTGGGCCAGGCTGTACTCAAAACACTATTTCAAACTACTGCAACAGATACTGGTGGTAGCCGCTAGTAGTGGATACTGCTTTACAATCTACAATCCATGCACAGTGTGTAATCTGCAGCTCATATGCCTCGAACGGAATATGCTTCTTACCAGTATGCATCTGTTGGCATGTAGAGCTGCAGATCTCCACACGCCCACCCGCCTCCCCGGCTACCTTTGTGTTCCAGTATTATCTTACTTAGATACACCACACATGGACATCTTTCCTGTTTCTTACTAAGCTCCATCATTTCCCTGCTGGCAAAAAACAATCTGAGGATGGAGCCAAAGCCCATGCGCAATACGATCCAGAGGAGGAGTCACCGACCTCGTGACTTCCAAAGACTTTCTAAGAGGAAAAACAAACTGCAAACATCCGGGCCCAACACCAAATGGCGATCTATGCAGTGTGTATATCTGCAGCTCTACATGCCAATAACAGATGCATACTGGTAAGTAGCATATTCCTTCTCAAAGGCATAAGTCATCTTTTTCCTTCTATTCCTTTCGTAATGCCACAGTGGGACTTGAATCTAGTTCTTACAGATCTAATGAGCGCTCCCTTTGAGCCTCTGCACAATTGTCCTCTTAGTCTGTTGACCTTCAAGACTGCTTTCCTGGTTGCCATCACCTCTGCCAGGAGAGTGAGCTCCATGCTCTTTCTTGTAAGCCTCTGTTCGAGGCATATGAGCTGCAGATTACACACTTGTGCATAGATCGCCATCTGGTATTGGGCCCGGATGTTTGCAGTTTGTTTTTCCTCTTAGAAAGTCTTTGGAAGTCATGAGGTCGGTGACTCCTCCTCTGGATCGTATTGCGCATGGGCTTTGGCTCCATCCTCAGATTGTTTTTTTCCGCCATCGGGTTCGGATGTGATCTTCGCGCTCCGGTTCCGAACAGCTGCCAGTTCGATGGTCGACGCGCAATCCTTACCTTAAACCGCGGTATTGTTTCGATCACGATCTCCCCCACTCGACGCGCCTTCTCATCGGCACGGACCTTCAGTTCCAGTTGTCGATGGCGGCCTTCGGGCCTCTTCAAGCTTCGGCCCTGGCTAATGGAAAGGACTCCATTTAAAAAGTGCCCTCGATGTGGGTCCAAATTCCCCCACACCGATCTCCACGAGGTATGCAATCTCTGCCTCTCCCCTGAACACGAGGCTCGAGACTGTCCGGCGTGTAAGTCCCTTCGGTCCAAAAAGTCTATTCGGGACCGAAGAGCCAGAAGAACTATGGCGCACTCCTCGACGATTCCAGACAACATCTTCGGAGAAGGCATCGACGCTCCAGAGCAGTACACCGAAGAGGGCCTCGTCAGCGCTTCCGAGGCAGACGACTCAGATGTGGAGGACATCACCCCGGCGCAGAGGGTCGGGAGTACTGACCCCCCCTCCCCCCCACATCCCTGCCGGCACCAGAAAAGGCTCCGGTCACGCCTTCGCCTCCAGGCCTAGGCAAGGCCAAGGACACTGCTTCCAACACCCCACCTTCGGGCCCGGTGAAGAAGCCAAGCAAGCCTTCCTGCGGCTCGGGCTCGAGCGAGCCTACTCCCGGTACTGATAAACATGCTTCGGTGCCTAAAAAGAAGCCGACCTCCATATCGACACAGAGTGCCGACCAAAGCACACAAGGCCACCGACACTTCGAGGCTAAAATCCATCTCGGCGCCGACCAAGCGTCCGGAGGTTCCCAAACTAGGTTCCAAACAGCGAACAGGTACAGAAAAGCCTAAAAAGCCAACGGCCCCGATTCCTTCGGCGCCGACAGACAGACCAGCCTCACCGGACTTACTTACACTGGATCCCTTGCAGAAAACACTCAACAAGGATCCAAGAACTGGACATTTGTCACTTCCTTCCAAAAAGAGACATTTGGAGAAGCCTCCTCCGCCTCCAAAGAGGGAGGACTCTGCTACCTCCCCATTCAGAATACCTTCCCCACCTCCTCCACCCCCTCCTCCACCCCTACCTTATCGTTCTCCCACCCCTTCTCCACAAGATGATGATCACGGGGACCCATATGATGACATAGGGGATGTCCCCCAGGACCTACCCACAGGGGACCCCACTCCTACAGGATCACCAGACCCAATGGACAACTACAATATACCGGATATCCCCAACGTCCCACAAGATGACCTTTACCCCTCCAGGCCATCTCCACCAGAAGACTCATTGGGGTTCCACCACCTACTGCAAAGGGCGGCACACTACCACGGGGTAGACTTGCATACCGACCCCGTGGAGAAAGATTTCCTCCTCGACACGTTCGACACTACACATAGGTCTACCTCCATATTACCTATGCTTAAAGGAGTGGTTAAGCATGCGCAAGAGGTTTCTAAGGACCCAGTTAGAGCCAGAGTCATTAACCCGCGCATCGAGAAATTACATATCTGCCCCCACAGATCCTTCCTACATCAGAGGGCCAGCGCCACTAATCTCTCTAGTTGTATCCACTGCACATAAAAGGGCAAATTCCAGGGCGTCAGGCGAAGCACCACCACCTGACAGAGTCAAAGCTACTGGATGCATCAGGGAAATGTACTGCGTCACAAGCAGCCAATATGTGGCGTATCGCCAATACTCAAGCCCTATTGGCCAGATATGACAGGGCACATTATGACGAGTTAGAGAGCATAATGTACCACCTCCCTGAGAAATATAAAGCTAGGGCCAACAAACTAATTCAAGAGGGTAAGACTATCACTAACACCTCTATACGCTGTGCCCTAGATGCAGCAGGCACAGCTTCCAGGGCCATCAATACAAGCGTCCTCCTGCGTCGCCATGCTTGGCTGAGAATTTCAGGGGTTAAACCGGAGGTACAAGCCTCCATCCTTAACCATCCCTTTGACCAGGAACATCTATTTGGCCCAAAGGTAGATGAGGCCCTAGAAAAAATGAAGAAAGATACGGCGAAGTCCATGGGAGCCTTACAGTTACACCCTCCTAGACGCTCCTTTCGCCGTACATCTAGAGGCTACTCCTCAGATACCGCGTCCACTTCGTACAAATCCCCCACTCAGTCCACCTTCACAAGGGGTTATCAAAGAGGCGGCTATAGGGGTAACAACAATAAAGGCAGAGGCAACACAAACCACGCCCGCTCTGCCTCAACGCCTACCCAATGACCCCCCCCCCCCCCCCCCCCCCCTCAACATTCCCCACACTCCCCCCAGACCATTCCACTCCGGTCGGGGGCAGACTCCAACATTTCCTTCCCGTCTGGGCTACCATCACCTCAGACAAATGGGTGACACAAATAATTCAATCGGGCTACTGCCTAGAACTAATATCTACCCCCCCAAACATTCCACCCAGGCAGCGCCCAATGTCACAAGAACATTTAATACTCCTAAAGCAGGAGGTAGTCTCCCTCCTACAAAAACAGGCAATAGAACCCGTTCCTACCAACCAACAAAACATGGGAGTCTACTCCCTATATTTTCTCATACCAAAAAGGGACGAGACTCTGCGGCCCATCCTAGATCTCCAGCCCCTAAACATGTACATACACTCTGACCATTTTCATATGGTAACGCTTCAGCAGGTACTTCCGCTCCTCTCCCAAAACGACTTTTTGACCACCCTAGATCTAAAAGACGTGTATTTTCACATTCCGGTGCACAAAGCTCACCGCAAGTACCTCATATTTGTAGTGGACGGACAACACTTCCAATTCAAGGTGCTCCTGTTCGGAGTCACAACAGCGCCAAGAGTTTACACCAAGTTCCTAGCAGTGGTAGCAGCACATTTACGAAAACAACACATCCATGTCTTCCCATACTTAGACGACTGGCTAATAAAAGCTGGGTCGTACAATGGGTGTTTAACACACATCTACCACCATTCAATTACTCCACCAGCTGGGCTTCACAGTAAACCACCAGAAGTCCCATCTCCAACCATCCCACATAAAACAATACCTCGGTGCCACAATAGACACCTCAAGAGCACTAGCCTACCCCAATCCGGCCAGGATTGCAAGCATTCAAGCTCTATGCGCAAAATTCGCACTGCAACACTCCCTTCCAGCTCGAGTGTTTATGCAACTAATAGGGATGATGGCCTCTTGCATTTTCATAGTGCCTCACCCAAGACTCCAGATGCGTCCTCTCCAAGAGTGTTTAGCGCGCCAATGGAACCAGGCGCAGGTTCAATTAACAGATCTGGTGTTGGTAGACTGTCACACCCATCGCTCTCTGCAGTGGTGGAACACCACAAACCTTTCCAAAGGTCGACCGTTCCTGGATCCGGTTCCTCAAATAGTACTGACAACGGACGCATTGCTCTCCGGCTGGGTAGCTCATCTACTACATCTCACCACACAGGGCAAGTGGACACCTCAACAAAAGTTACTCCATATCAACCATCTGGAGTTACTAGCAAGCTTCTTAGCCCTAAAATCTTTTCCAACTCAAATTTCAGGCAAGACCGTCCTGATCCGGACAGACTACATGATAGCCATATATTGTATCCAAAAACAAGGCGGCACACACACTCCACAGCTCTCACCTAGCACAGAGCATATGGAGATGGGCGATACCCCAGAAAATATTTCTCCTAGCTCAGCATGTCCCAGGAGTCCAAAACACAGTGGCAGATCTGCTCAGCAGACAGACAACAGATCCACGAGTGGGAGCTTCACCCACAAGTTCTTCACCCACAAGTTCTTCACCCATACTTTCAAATGTGGGGGCATCCACAGATAGACCACTTCGCCACCCACGAAAACGCCAAATGCCCAAGCTTCGCGGCCAGATACCCACACCCATTGTCCAAAGGAAATGCGATATGGATGAACAGGTCACGCAAATTTGCGTACGCTTTTCCGCCTCTCCCACTCATTCCACTAGTGGTGCGCAAACTACAACACTCCCTCACACTAATCCTAGTAGCGCCAACGTGGGCCAGACAACCGTGGTATACCACATTGCTGGAACTATCTGTAGTGCCGCCCCAAAAACTACACCTCTCTCCACAACTTTTAACCCAGAACCATGGAGAGATCAAACACCCGGACCCAGCGCAGCTCAACCTTGTGATCTGGCTCCTGGAATCTTAGAATTTGTGTACCTAAATCTTCCCCCTGACTGTATGAACGTCATCAGAGAAGCTAGAAGACCTACCACTAGAGCGTGCTACGCCGCCAAGTGGAAACCTTTTGTTGTTTATTGCCATAACACCATCAATCCACTGGACGTGTCCATTCAACACATAATAGGCTACTTACTCCACCTACAAATGTGCAATCTAGCCTATACGTCCATTAGACTACACCTCGCAGCTATTGCAGCTTACCTACAAAACAGGCAACATCTCTCACTGTTTCGAGTACCTGCCATTAAAGCCTTCATGGAAGGCCTTAAAAGAATAATTCCCCCCAGAGTGCCACCCTCACCTGTGTGGAACTTAAATATCGTTCTCACAAGGCTAATTGGGCCTCCCTTCGAACCTCTCCATAAATGCGAACTACAGTTCCTAACATGGAAAACCGCTTTTCTTGTAGCCATCACTTTCCTTAGAAGGGTCAGTGAGATACAAGCACTTACCATTCAAGAACTCTTTCTCCAAATGCACTATAACAAGGTTGTTCTCCGTACCAACCCAAAATTCCTCCCTAAAGTCATTTCTCCCTTTCTCCTAAACCAAACAGTAGAACTACCAGTATTTTTCTCGCAACCACAGACCGTTGCAGAAAGGGCTCTTCACACACTGAATGTGAAACGAGCCTTACTCTACTACATTCAGAGAACACAACCTTTCCGTAAGACCCAACAACTGTTTGTTTTTCTCTCAACCACACAAGGGTAACCCCATTTCTAAATCGGTGATAGCTAGGTGGATTGTAAAATGTATTCAAATCTGCTACCATAAAGCAAAGCGAATGCTATCCATTCCCCCCCGAAAGCCCATTCTACACGAAAAATAGGGGCTTCCATGGCATTCTTAGGGAACATCCCATTAGATATCTGCAAAGCAGCTACATGGTCAACACCGCACACTTTCACCAAACGCCTGTAGATGTGCAAACTAAGCAACAAGCTAGTGTGGGCCAGGCTGTTCTCAAAACATTATTTCAAACCACTGCAACAGATACGGGTGGTCGCCGCTAACGGTGGGTACAGTTATATAATCTATGCACAAGTGTGTAATCTGCAGCTCATATGCCTCAAACGGAATATGCTACTTACCAGTATGCATCTGTTCTTGGCATGTAGAGCTGCAGATCTACACACGCCCACCCGCCTCCCCGGCTACTTTTATCTGTTCCAGTTTATCTTATTTAGATAGCACACACATGGGGATCTTCACTGTTACTACTACGCTCCATCTTTCCCTGCTGGCGAAAAACAATCAGAGGATGGAGCAGAAGCCCATGCGCAATACGATCCAGAGGAGGAGTCACCGAACGCGTGACTTCCAAAGACTTTCCAAGAGGAAAAACAAACTGCAAACATCCTGGCCCAACTCCAGATGGCGAGCTATGCACAAGTGTGTAGATCTGCAGCTCTACATGCCAAGAACAGATGCATACTGGTAAGTAGCATATTCCTTTTCTGTCTGTCCATCCGGACAAGGTTGTACTCAGGACACGTCCATCCTTTCTGCTAAATCTTCTCACTGCCTTTCACATCGGTCAGACCATCACTTTGCTCACCTTCTTTCCGCCTCTGCATCCTTCTAGAGAGGAATAGAGGCTCCACCGCCTGGACCCAAAACGTGCTATCTCGATTTACTTGAACCGCACACAACCGTTCCGGGTGGATGACTAGCTCTTTGTTGGCTACGTTGGCGCCAAAAAAGGTCGATCCGTACACAAACAGACTGTCTCCCGATGGGTTGTCTTGTGTACTAAAGCCTGTTCATCTCTTGCTAAAAAGGAAGCTCTGTGGGGGCTGCGCGCCCATTACACCAGGGAGACTGCAGCCACTACAGCACTGGGACGTGGTGTCCCCCTGCAAGACTGTCATGCAGCTAGGTGGGCCTCGCTGCACACTTTTACTAAGCACTACTGCCTGGACAGCCAGGTCCGGAGAGACTGCTTTTTTGGCCGTTCTGTTCACTGAGACTTCCTCGTGTGATCTTGGTTTGCAGACCCACCACCGGGGTTAGTATTGCTAGGGTATCTATTCTAAGGTAAGGAATCTATCTTTGTGTTTCTTTCAGAAGTAGTGATAGATTCCTTACAGCCCCACCCATCGATTCCTTACAGCCCCACCCATCCTCCCCATTCTGCTAACTAATGTCTAGGGTTCAAGTCATCCCTTTCGGGTCCCTAGTTTCAAGGCACCAGTAGTCAGTATCTTGCATGGCTCTGCGTTTGTTGGCGCGTAAAGTTGTGTATAGCACTGATGGCCGCACGCGAGGACGGCGTCTAAGTAGATGCCGCGACGCCAACGACGGACGCGGAGCCGCACAACGCCACCTTACGACGCGCAGGGGTACTGCTGGCAAACTTTCTGGATCCAGTCTGATGCCTGGGGGTAATTCTAAGGTAAGGAATCTATCACTACTAATGTTTCTTACAGATATATCGTTACTTGTTCATCAATATACCTCAAGGTAAGTTACCATATACTAATTGTGTAATGCTTGAGGCATCTGGTATAAGGAAAGAAGAACATTTACTAACACTGCTGATTAAAGGCGTGGTGACATTACTGGCAAAAGTTAGCCGTTACTACGTAGACAACTCTTAGGGCAAGAATTGCCCGAAATGTGTGTATATAATCTGAAAGAAACACGTTAGTTGTAGATTCCTTACCTCAGAATTACCCCCAGGTGTCAGACTAGATCGGGAAAGATTTTTTGTCAGCAGTACCTCTGCACGTCGGAAGATGGTGTCTGTCTGCTCCGCGTCCATTGTCGTGGTCGCCGGGATGACGTTGCAGCAGCTACTTAGATGCTTACCTCGTGTGCTGACTTCAATTCTTTCATTTTCCGCGCCCGGTACCTCAGTCATTTTTTTACTAATTTTTTCTCGAGTTTTGTTAACTTCTTTTCTCGAGTCTCCGAGTCCGAAATGGTGCACGAGGGTTGCCCGGTTTCAAGGCCTGCGGATCCTGTCATCGCATGATGTCGGTGACTGATCCGCACCACGTGTCTTTTCTGCCTGGAGCACGGCCACGACCCCTAGTCGTGCTCCGACTGCCGGTGAATGGTGCCGAAGGTTTTGCGGGAGTGGTCCCAAAAGCTGCATGAACACCAGCAGTCGTCTCCGCGCCATTGGAGTTCCAGGTCGAGATGGAGGTCGAGGGACCGTTCGCGAAGCCATCGCCATTCCGGCTCGAAGTCATTGAAATCTTCACACTCTGGGTCTGGTAAGTCGAAGCATAAGAAGAAGCTGTAGAAGCATCGTCGCTCTTCGACTTCTTCTAGTTGGTCGGCTGACTAGACGGGGCGCGCAGGTGATAACACTCCTGCGGCTCTTCGCGCGGAGCCTGAAGGGTTAACTCAGAGCTTCCCTCTTTCCTGGACCTGGAGCAACCCCCTCCCAGCTTCGTAGTGTAAAAGTGGCTTTGTCTATACTGTTCGCAAATAGGTACAGTGTGCACAGAGTCCACAGAGGTTTGGCAGAGGCTAAAGTTAGATATAACCTTACTCTCTAAAGTGGTAGCTTGGTCGAGCAGTAAGGCAGTATCAGAGGACAGTGTAAAGCATTTGTTGTACACAGTCAGCAAATGGTCTCACACACTCAAGAACTGAACTCTAGGACAATGGTTTATATAAAAAAAATAGATGGTTTTATTTTAGAACCAACAATATGTATCAAAATATTTTTTCTCAAAATGAGATGCTTTAGATAAATACTTTCAATAGGCAATAGAATTTTGAATGCAATAGTTAGTTGTTGCAATAGGCAACACAATTTCAAACACTAACATTGAGCTCAATTGGAATTTCTAGTTAAATGCAATTGATTACTTTTTGGGTTACTTTTCTTACCACAGGACTGGATTCTAGATTCAATCCTGGGACATCTCCTGCAAACAGTTGAGTAAAAACGTTTTGGATAAAGTTGTGATTTTTAAGGAATAGTATTGTATTTTAAAAGTTGACACACTTTTCACTTAGAATCACTAATGTTATCCTATGGGAGGAAATTCACTTGGCAGGTAAGTAGGGTTATCGTTACTTTTTCTTACCCTGTGTTGGATCCTGGATCCAGCACTGGTGCATCTCCTGTAACAGTTGAATGAATGAGTTTTTGTTATACAGGCGATTTTTAACGAATATTTGTAAGCTTGCAAAATCAACACTTATAGTAATTTCGGGCAAAAACCAGGCAATGTTATCCTATGGAGGAAAATCAGTTGTAATTACTTTGCAGGGTCAGTGCTGGGCACCAAGTTCCAGGACTGTGATCTCTCCTGATAACAGGCGAGTAAATTAGTTTTCGTAATTCGACTGATTTAAGGTGAAAATTTTAAAGTTTAAAAACTCCACACGTGGAAGAATTTCCAAGTGAAACCAGTCAACGTTAGCCTATGGAAGAAAAGTGAGTTATCAGCTTTTTGGTAAGTACTCGACTGGCTGAGTTAAGGTTCTGGGCATAGACTAAGGGGTCTCCCAGGGTCAGATAGATACAGGTGTTACACCCTCAGCGGCACAGGGGCAGCCAGGTGCAGAGAGTTAGGCCCAATGTTATCCTATGGGAGGCAGGGGGCCTTTGGTTGGTGTTTGCTGGCTAGCAGGCCACGCGGCTGTGGGAGCTGGGCTCCTGGTCACTTAGGGGAAGTAGATTAGGGCAGAGGTTGCACTGTCAGGGGCACTTGGGCGGCTGGGTGCAGGGTGCTTTTGAGCCGTCGGGCGCTCAATGGATTTCAGTGGAGAAGTTCAGTGACGAACAAAGGCTGCAAGCTCAGGGACGAAGATTCTTCAGGTGCAACCACCACTTCAAGAGGTAAGTTGGGTAGTTGGAGGATTGGTAGGCACTCAGGAGTTGGGCACAGGGGGCCGCAGGGCGCTGGGTGCAGGGGTGCCTTTTGACGTCGGGAAATCTTATCCTCTGCTGGTCGCGGTTGGAGGGGCCTTGGTTCTGAGGCTGCAGGCGTCATGACCATCGAGGTGGGTCCTTGGGTGCTGGATTCGGGGTCACAGTTGCCGGGGGACGTCCTTGTGGTCTTCGTCCACTCCGGCACAGGCCAGGCTTGGCAGGTGCAGAGTGTACAGGAGTCGTGGTTCCTGGCTGATGCCAGGGGCTTGTTACTTGCTTTGAGCAATACCACTGCTCGTGGGAGTCCCATTTAGTCACAAGGCAGTCTGGTCCTCCGGGGATTTTGAGGTTGCTGACCACTGGAGACGCCGGGGCTTAGCAGGAGCGGGTTCGAGGGTCGACAGGGCTGGGGCCAAATCAGTTGGTGTCTTCCTATTAGCAGCTGCATGGCAGGTCGTCTTGTATCTTGATCTTCTTGCTTGTTTCGGAATCTGGATCTGAGGAAGGAAGGTTCAGGGTGCCCCTAAATAAATTTAGGGGCGTTACAGGTAGGTAAAGGGCAGAGACCAATGGGTCCTTTCCTTGGTGTGGGTACACCCCCTATCCTACCTCTCTCCTGTGGGAAGGGGGCAGTAGCCTAAACATTATTGGGCAGGGCTCCCTATCTTTAAGATGGCGAGAGCCTGGAGATGTGCTTCACCTCGCCTGCCCCACCTGAGGGGGCAGAGGCTGGCACACCCCCTCTCCTTCCTTGCAGTTTCCTGACAGTCTTCCCGCCAGATTGGGGATCAGAACCGGTGGGGGCCAGTTGCTGAGTACAGCAAGTGGCCTTGAGAAGCTCACAAATGCGGCATGCCTTTTAAGCTTCCCCTGCACATCCTGAGGGAGGCGACCTAGCACCTCGCCTAGGATGTGCATTGTTGCAGGCCCAGGAGAGCGGATGACTCTCTACCCAGGGGTCCAGCAACATGTCTGCTGTGTGGCAGCCTAGGCAGCCCCTCAGACAAGACGTGGATTGTAGGTTAGGTTCAGGGGGCAACTCTAAGATGCCCTCTGTCGTGCATTTTACACTAAATCCCACACTGGCATGAGTGTGGGTTTAATGTGCTGAGAAGTTTGGTTCCTAACTTCTCCGTTTTCAGTGTTGCCATCATGGTGCTGTGGAGTTCGTGTTGGCCTCCAAGCACAATATACTCTTAATGGCAGCACTAAACTTACAGCGCCCAGGAATGGACCTGGGTACTGTAGGGGCACAGGGCTCATGCACCTGTACCCACACCACCGGCATAGGGCACCCAGCTAGAGGGCTGACTGAGGTATGCCAGGGCAGTGTGTTGTGGGCATGGCACACAGGGATGTGTGCCATGTCGACTGTTTAGGTTTAAATTTTTTTATTACTATTCTTAACCAGGTATCTCCGATAACATCAGTAACTTCCGCCTACAACCCTGCGGGCCGGCACGTTACTTCCCTGAAAGACAAGCCTGTCTCAGAGCCCAGGGACTCACGGCATGATTTTTTTTTTTTTATTCAGGGAGGGACAGGGAGCCTAGTTTTGATTTAGGTCCTGCTCAGAAGGCACCAATGGAATATTGAAAACAGGAAGAGCAGTTCCTATGGGTAGTTAGTTGGAGAGGGGGAGGATGTGGGGAAAGCACAGGTCTTTCTTCGTAATGCCCTCACACACCCCAAGGGATGTCATGCTTCATCATTTGGGCATTTGCCCCTCGTCAGGCCGGCGCTGCAATGCCTGACGGGCTCCCGAAACCGGGGCTCTTTGTCGGGGATCTTTTGAAGAAGCCGTATGGGTGCGTGTGGGTGTGAGGGCAGGGTAGTGCACGAGGAGTGAGATGTTTAAAAAAGGTATAGGGCCGTCCTACTAATTTAAGTATTTTATTAATGAGGTGGCTCTAGCCTTAATAAAATAGTGTGGTAGCCCTAATTAGGAGTAATGGTCCGTGAGGGCTAATCATGTGTGGGTGTGGTCAACATGTTTCGTGCCCCAGCTGCCCCAAAAAGGGTCAATGGCACTTCGTCAGGACCGCCTAGTTAAGACAAGACTAACCGAACACAGAAGCAATGTACGTTGCAAAAAAACTAACACCAAGATGTGTTCTCACTATGCGACACATAATCACACACCGAATGAGCTCAATTGGACTATCTTAGAGGCTTCCCAGTCATCACAAAAGAAGCTCTCTTTAGGAAGGAACAATGCTGGGTGTTCAAGCTTGCGTCACATACTAGGGGCCTGAACGATGACATACCTTGGGCTGAATTGAATCACTAAACCAAGCCCCCCAATGTCATCCTGAAGTTTTGTCTGCATTAACCAACCCCCTCCCCTCTCTTTCCCCCCTCTGATCATCTTGGGTTGCGCCCTAGGGCTTCTATGATCTACATCTGAAACACCCCCAGGGATCACATTGACAGAACAGGAAAATACTTTTTAAACACACTTTTTTTTTTGTATATTTCCCAAAAGAGGTATCATAAAAAACCACACGTGTCCATTTACACGGTATTTTTTCTAATTAGTCTCACCCCTCGACCAATCCCGCCCCCCCCTCTGCTCTAAGACATTCTACGTAGTTGCAATCCCATAGCTTTAGTTGTCCCGTTCTGATATGGCCGCCATTGACTTTCAAACGCGCCGGATGTCACATGACTTTAGCGCTAGGAGAGCCCATTCCAATATGGCCACCACGTTCAGGGACGTCTTTCAATAACGCTATATAAGATGCACCCGGGAAGTATCCTGCACGGGGCCCAGAGCGAGGGTAGGACGCCAGCAAGTTGCCAGTCTACCTACGTGAGTACCTTGATCGTAAGACTGGATCCTGATGGTAAGCGCGTTCGTCAGTTTTGCGAGTATGTGAATGTAACATTGACTTCCTTTCCCCCGTTTTTTCCCATCTGTTTCTTCCATCTGTTATTGGCTTCCCCATAGAAATCGGAGCAACTATTGTGCTCTGTTCTCATCCCCGTCTGTCCGGAACTAGGTCGTGAGGGGTGAGTCTTTAATCTCATTTAATCTCATAGGGCTACGTGTACCGTGTAGCATGTCCATAAAATCAGCGCGTTTGTGGCATGCTTTCACACAAGTAATTAAACTAGTTCACGAACAACCTCAGCCTTCCCTGACCTAAAACTACGGTTGTAATATGTCATTTTTTCGTATCACGGTTCATTGTGTCACCGCTTTTATCAATTTATTATTCCTAAATATCCTGCTGCGCTTGGATACCGTTTTGTTGGACCCACACGTGCACAGCACTGGATTACTTTATAGTATCGCACAATAGACCATGACTATTTTGAATTTACAAATTGTATTCTATATAGTCACTCGAGATTTACTGTAGTCCGTCCACGCTGCATGGGTTCGTCGGTATTATCACTACCTTTGACACCCTGTCATTAGAAGTATTATGACGGATCTACTCCGTCTCTCCACCACCCACTAGTCGAATACCTAGAGTACACTAAGAGTATACCTGTGTACCCTTTTTACTTCACTTAGGCGCACAAATGTCATGTGCATGCACTTTATGCCGATGGCTGGTTTAATCGCTGGTTGTTGCTCCCCTTTCCCCCTTTTTGTTGTTTCTCCCTTCTACCACAGGTCTATCCTCATCTCAGTACCAGTTCCTTTATTAACTACCCCCTACCGGTCTAAGCAACTAGTGCTAAACGGTAGTGCACTCACCTGAAAACATTCTTTTTTGGTCCTGACGAAGTGCCATTGACCCTTTTTGGGGCAGCTGGGGCACGAAACATGTTGACCACACCCACACATGATTAGCCCTCACGGACCATTACTCCTAATTGGGGCTACCACACTATTTTATTAAGGCTAGAGCCACCTCATTAATAAAATACTTAAATTAGTAGGACGGCCCTATACCTTTTTTAAACATCTCACTCCTCGTGCACTACCCTGCCCTCACACCCACACGCACCCATACGGCTTCTTCAAAAGATCCCCGACAAAGAGCCCCGGTTTCGGGAGCCCGTCAGGCATTGCAGCGCCGGCCTGACGAGGGGCAAATGCCCAAATGATGAAGCATGACATCCCTTGGGGTGTGAGGGCATTACGAAGAAAGACCTGTGCTTTCCCCACATCCTCCCCCTCCCCAACTAACTACTCACGGCATGAAGACATTATTATTACTATACACAGCATGCCGTCTACAACCCCACTGGGCCGGCCACGATTAATCTCAAGCAAAACCAAAAGTCCCCTTCCCTCCAGCGGACTAGTGCTGTAAGACTGACCTCCAAGTTGCGCTCCGTGTGTAGTCCTTCCTAACGCACAAGCTGCCGTAAGAAGCATCTGGGAGGCCTCCGTCCCTCGAAATCAGAGCCCCTTCCCGTGTCATAGGAACCGCCTTCCAGACCTATCTCAGAGGGCTGCCATCCGCTCCGATACCTAATAAGTAACCCAAATTCCTACCCCCCCCTCCCCCTCCCCCCCGCCCTTCCCCACAAAAGGTGCCCCTCCCCTCCCCCTCCCCGTCCAGCACGTGCCTTCGGTGAATCCTTCTCGACCCCAATTTCCTCACTCCAGTACTTCCTATCAGGCACCTCAAGAGGCCCCCTCCTCCCGCTCAGTAAGCCTCAGGAGGCGCAGGTATCTCGGGCAGGTCAATTCTCTAAATTCCGTGACCAGTAGAGACCGAAACGGCTGCCAGAGGTCATTAAACTGCTCTGCGTCCCCTGCCACCGCCAACGACATTTTCTCCATCCCTAGCACATGCCACAATCTATGTAACCAGCTCGTAAGTGTGGGGATCGTGGGCGAACGCCAATGCACCAGGATCGTCTGTTCTGGAGACCCCAAAGCTATGGCAATCTGTCTGCCTCTGCGGGATTTTAAGGGATATGTCAGCCCATTTGGAAGGCCTAACAGTGTATAAGCCGGGAAGCGTGGTATTTCGGTGTCAAAGTGAGAGTCCACATTATCTATCACTTCCCTCCAGTAGGCAGCTAGTAGGGGGCAGTCCCATAGTGCGTGCGTCCCAACCTGCCCGCAGCCCCTCCAGCACATGGGTTCTTTACTATGGTCCATTTCGTGCATGCGTTCCGGAGTATAGTACCAATACGTGGAGACTTTAGTGAAGGTCTCAGTGAGGCCGGCATGATAGGCCGAGTGTCTAGCCCTGTAAGCGACCTGCTCCCATTCGGCGTGACTCAGGGACCGTCCTAGCTCTTTCCCAGCGCTCCCTGCCCGGGTTATATAAGTGTGAAGCGGGCGTCTGGAGAAACCTGTACAGGTCACTGATAAGCTTTGTATCGGTCGAGCGTGTCAGGAGCCAGCGCTCATAAGGGAGGAGCCGTCTATCAGCCGCTTCCCACACCTGAGGATGCAACGCCCAGTGGCGCGCCTGCAGGTATCGCAGCCTTTCGGATTCCGGGAACGCATACTCCTGTTTGAAGCTTGTGAAGGGAAGGACCCCCTCTGGGCCGTACAAGTGGCACAAAGCCCGGCAGCCAGCTGACCGCCAGTGCCCAAACGCGCCGCTCTCCATTCCTGGAGTAAAGTCTGGATTATCTACTATGGGTGTCAGCGGGGAGGGGAATGACGTCAAGCCATGCATGAGATTTGTGGCGTCCCAGACCCGCATGGTTACGCTAGTGATAAAAGAGGCGTAAAGATTAGTGGGGCGGTGAGCTCTGCGCAGGAACGGTACTTCCTGCAACGGCCGCCCCGCCACCGCCTGATCCTGGAAGAGCCAGTGTTTATCCGACTCCCAGCGGCTCCATTCCACGAGATAACGTAGCTTAGCTGTGACGCATAAAAGTATTTGCGGAGATCTGGGATCCCGAGGCCTCCAGCCTCCGGCGACCACATCGAGAGCGCCCGTCGCATCCTGGGTTTCCTGCCCTGCCAGATAAAACGTCCCAGGTCGGATTGCATCTTCCGAAGCCACTCTGCCGGTGGCCGCAGCGGGAGCGCCCTGAAAAAGTACAGTATCTGAGACAAAATTGCCATTTTAACTGCCGCCAGTCTCCCCAGCAATGAGAGGGTGTTGCGGTCCCATCGGGCTAATTCTCCTCGGACCTTCTTGCCCAATGCAGTATAATTCGCCGTTACCATTGCAGGCAGGGTAGGGGCTAGCTGGATCTCTAGGTAGGGCACAATGTCCGAAGACCACAGTATCGGAACCCTTTGCCGCAGTAAGGCTTTAGTCCCCGGCGCCAAGGAAAGATCCAAAGCCACCGACTTCCCCATATTCATCCTAAATCCCGATACCGCCGCAAAAGAGGTGAGTACCGCTATACAGGCCGGCAAGGCAGAGAGCGGGTCATCCAGTGAGAAGATCACATCGTCCGCATATAGGCTTACTGCGTGACTGAAGCCTCCAAACTTCACCCCCCGCACCGCCAGGTAATCCCGCACCCTCTGCGCGAAGGGCTCCATATAGATGGCGAAGAGTAAAGGCGACAGCGGGCAACCCTGTCTCGTGCCCCTTTCGATATCGAAACTCTGGGAGCCGCACCCATTCACTCTCACCACCGCGGTCGGGGATCGGTAGCAATTGAAGATCATGCCGCGGAATTTCTCCCCTATCCCTACCTTTGTTAAGACCTGCTCCAGGTACGGCCAGTGGACCCTGTCAAACGCCTTCTCGGCGTCCACTGATAGCAACATTCTCTCCCCGGGGATCCGCGACGCTTTTTCTATGAGGTGTGTGATTCTTTTGGTGTTGTCCACTGTCTGTGGCCCCGGCACGAAACCCGCCTGATCCGGATCCACCAGCCCTGGGAGGAGGGGGGCTAAGCGGCTCGCCAAAATCCCGGTATACAGCTTGAGGTCTATATTTAAGAGCGATATAGGCCTGTAAGAGCTGCACTGTGTCCGGTCCTTCCCCGGTTTGGGGATGACCACCAGGGACGCCCGCAGCAGGTCCGGCATGTCGACTGTTTAGTTCTGCACCAAGACACCCAGCCTGCAAAGGCAGTGTGTGTCCGGGGTCAGGGCCTCTAAGGGTGGCACAATAAGTGCTGCAGCCCTTAGGGGCCGTATCTGGTCACAAGGCCCTGGGTACCTAGTGTACCATTTACCAGGGGCTGACATGTGGCCAGAGATGCCAATTGGATTTAGACTTAAACACAGTTTTAGGGGAGGAACGTAGGCCCCTGGTTCCTGATTGGCAGGAGCCCAGGGCACACTCAAAGTACATCAGCAATTCAGCAAAAAGTGGGGGCATACCATGCAAGAAAGATGGCACTTTCTCACACCTAGGTTCTACGAAGTGATGCACGCAATCTTTGGGCAGACCGACTCTGGCCCCGAGGAATCGGTTGGGGGGGCGTAGGTCGTCGCTGCCGGCGGCTCCAGGCCTGGATCTGGATCGGCACTGGTCGACCTTGTTACGCCTCCACCGGCGCCCCTTCGTACAGCACCACTACCGCACTCTACGCTGGTAGGCTCCCCTGCCGGCGTCGACCCCGGCCACCTTCCCTGACGTGGACAAGGAGCCTTATCTGGCGCGGGTGGGGTTTTCATGCCCCTGTTCACTCCTCTGGTCCCTTTACACCAACAGTGGCACCCAGAGGACGATGAGGAGGACTGGGAGGGGTCAGGTGACCCTTTAACTGACCAGCTATTGTCTGAATATGACTGGTGAGAGGAACTGGGGGATGGCAGTGGTCTAGACACCTCACCCAACCCTGGCATGTTGTCTCCTACTGCGGAGGAGGGAGCCTCATTCGCTGTGGTGTTGTGTAGGGCGGCTGAGGCTCTCAACCTCTATCTTCCTACAGTGGCTTTCAGGCCTAACCTCCTGACTGAGTTGCTTCAACCGACCGCGAGCTCTTTGGACCCCCTGCTGCTGTTAAATGAGGCCCTCACCGACATCCTTTTGGGCACGTAGTCCAGCTCCAACACGGGTGCTCCCGTGGACAGGATCATCGCCTGATGCCACCACCCTGCTCTTATTATAAGAGACAATGGTCCCTGAAAACGAGAAATATTCGCAAAAAACAATGAATATAGCCAAAATTGGTGCTATATTATAGCCTATGTCCAGCCGGACAAGGCGACTTTAATAAGAAACAATAGTTTAGCGGTGATCAAAGGGATGTAAGCAAAATGTTGGTGGGACACAAGCCTGTATCCTGTGGCTTACATATCAAGAGAACATAGTATTTTGGAAAAACATACAGGCAATTGCAGTGATGTTTCTATGTCGGAGAATACTCGATAGTGAAACATCTTAGTATACAGTTTGTCACCTTCACCACATTTTATACACATAGATTGTTTTGGTGTAAGGTGAGCCACATAGTCGACGACGTTTCGATCCTTAACGGGGGGATTTTAGGATCATCATCAGGACTAATTAGTATGAATTGCCAATTTAAGAAATGCCTGAATTTACACAATTAGTACAAAAAACGACATGAACAATGAGGCAGGGAAAAAGATGGGGAAAAAGGAGAAAAGGGAACATGGTGATTAACGATTGATTTAAGTTAATTATACAACATAAGACTAAATTTGTCAGAACACGGACCAGACCAGTCTCTATATAAATACAATCTAACTGCATTGTGGCGTTCAATTTTCAGTAGTAAAAGAAAAGAGAAAGAAGAATAAGTGGTGATGAACATGCTCTCAGGGTAAAGCAAGCTGGAGGGAATCTACCAGCGTGTGTGGAAGACGGTGAATAAAAATATTTTTAAGTGCGTCACGAAGGTATCGGTGAGTGGAGCGGGGGTGTTGTGAGTGTGAAGGGAATAGTTACCTCGGGTGGAGACGAGTACAAAAGTATATTGATTCGTCTGGGTCCAATGACAAGAACGAGTCAAGGTTCCGAAGGAACGGCCTGCGAAGGGAATGCTAAGAAGTAAAAAACCGAAGCGGGAATGGTGAAACGGTGGGGCGAATAAAAAACAGGAATCATTTACCTCGAGTATCCGAGTTTACGAGGCAAAATGGAAATTCGTCTTGGTTCGATGACCTGAGCGAATTTAGGGAGTCCAAGAAGTGAACCTGCGAACGAAATACGAGTCGTAAAAAATCGAAGCAGGAAATGTGAGAAGGACCGTGTCTAAGGGGTGACAGGCTTACCTTGGGCAATGGAGGTACAATCAAGTCAACACGGTGATGCGGTATCTATCGAGGAAAAAGGGGGGGAAAATGAGAAGGGGTCTCATACTGTGACGGCGTGGTGCGTGGCCGGCATAGAGATCGGGGTGGACATACCTCGTTACAATGAAGGAGATGCGTTCCGTGGGGGTCTGCAGGACAGCGCGGTCGGACAATCCCGGATAGGCTGTGAGGAAGGAGTTTGTGTGTGGCTATTTTGTGAGTGCAGATAGTCAGGTGATCAGTCACATGGTAGTCATGTGATCGATCCAGGCAGTGAAGTGAGGGCAAGTGAAAGAGAATTGGCGAGTATTGAGCGCCATATTGGGTGAGTGAAAAGGACCGCCGATGCCGAGAAAGAAGACCGATATTGTAGCATGAATAGACAGTCAAGCAAGCCACATGAAAAAGGAAAATTCAGGGAGCATCCATATTCTGTACATGAACATAAATAATAAATCAGTTGTTTAACACAGTTAGCGCGTCTTTTCATTAGTTCAGCTAGTGCGGACGGCAAAGGCATAGTTTTTCATATGAGCAGAGGCTCTGTGTTTGCTTCAAGTTTATAGGGAGAGGACTGTGAGATCAAAGCAAGGATGTCCAATCCTCTAAGCGATTTAATCCTTTGTGTATGCTTTCCGTCTTCAAAATCCATTTTAATTCTTCTTTGTTCAGTAATTGGGATATATCCGCACCTCTTGGTGGAATTTTAACAACTGAAACGACTGTCCAACAAATGTCATCCTCAGTATGGCCAGCACTCTCAAAATGTTCCACCAACGGTGCATTAGGTGTTTTGCACCTCAGTCTGCTTCTGTGTTGGCAGATTCTGATCCGGATTTTTTGTGTTGTTTGACCTATGTAAATCATTCCGCATGGACATAAAATAGCATAGATGACATTACTGGTGTTACAATTGCTGAAGTGATTATGAGGTTTACGTATGGTGCCAAAAACAAACTCCTTACAATCAGCAGTGAATTCACAGACAGAGCAATTGCCACATTTATTATGCCCAACAACTGCCGGTAAGGACCAATAATCAAGCAATGTGCCGGTGCTTTTGGGGTCAGGGAGTGCTGCTCTGATCAGATGGTCTTTGATATTTTTGCTTCTCTTAAAAGCAAAAAGAGGTCTCTCAATGTTCAGTATTCCTGCATTCAACACACCCCAGTGTTTGAGAATACTTTTACGTACTTTATTGGATGAGGGACAAAAAGTCGTGACGCAAACTATGCGATTCTCCCTTTTCTTAGTTTTGGGTTCCAGAAGGACATCCCTTGGGCAGTACCATGCTCTCTTCAAGGCACTGCGGACCAGCTTTTTAGGGTATCCCCTAGAAGTTAGTTTACTGCTTAGAGTTTTAGCCTCCCTGAAGTAGTCCTCTTTAAGGGTGCAATTACGTCTGATCCGTAAGTATTGTGAGTAGGGAAGGGAATCTCTTAAGGCCCTAGGGTGATTGCTATTGTATTTTAACAGTGTATTTCGCTCTGTAGGTTTCCTGAAGAGGCTAGTAATCAGGTGTCCATCATCATGTGTTATGTTCAAGTCCAAAAATGGTATAGATGTGTTGTTGTGTGTGAGTGTGAATTTGAGACCTCCACAGTTATTGTTGAGCCAGTGTAGAAAGTTCTCAAGCAAGGTTTCAGTATCATGCCAAATAAAAAAGATGTCATCTATATAGCGTTTCCAGTGTGTTATTGATGAGTGGAAGGGATTGTCTTGGACCATTATGTGATTCACCTCTAGGGCATTCATGTATAAAATGGCCAAATTCGGTGCAAAAACTGCTCCCATGGATGTTCCCTTGGTTTGTTGGTAATAGTGGCCATCAAATAAAAAGAAATTTCTAGTGAGGCAGATCTCTAGAAGTTGTAAAATGAAAAAAGTGGGAACAGCGTGTGGTCTGGTGCGGCTATCTAGAGTTTGCTCAATGATAAGTAGTGCGTCTCGTTGGGGGATGTTTGTGTATAGTGATTCCACATCTAAGGTGCAGAGAGTGTCGGTTGATGGATTGAAACTATGATTTTCTACTAGGGTGATCATCTGCATACTGTCTCTAACATAGTATGGAGTGGATGGGACAAAATTTTTAATGAAGTAGTCCACATATAGACCCAGTGGCTCTAGGATAGACCCGCAGCCTGATACAATGGGCCGTCCGGGTGGATTTGAACAGTCCTTGTGGATCTTAGGTAGAGTATAGATGACTGGTATGCGTGGAGCCTTGGCATTAAGAAAATCATACTCATGTTTGGAAAGGAAGCCTTCTTCCAGACCTGATTTTGTTGTCTGCTGTATAATCCGTTTAAGTTCATTTGTAGGATTGGTGGGTAGTTTGCAATAGTGATCTGTATTGCCTAGTTGCCTCAGAATTTCGTTTTTATAGGTGGTGGTATCCTGTAATACTATTCCACCGCCTTTGTCGGCAGGTTTGATGACCATCATGTCATTGGCCTTGAGAGTTTGCAGTGCTGTTTTCTCTTCCAATGCAATGTTATAAGGGATGAACTGGCGTTCTGTCGCCAGTTGAGAAAGGTCCTTTAGGACCAATTTCTCAAAGGAGGAAACCTCAGCTGGAACCATGCTTGCTGATGGGGAAAAAGTGGATGGAGGTCTCAGGGGAGTATTAGATGTTTTAGGTGGAAGAGGGTTAAGTAAGAAATAACTCTGTAGTCTAATCTTCCTGAAGAACCTGAGTACTTCAGTCTGCAGGTCGAGAAAGTTGGTCCTAGTTGTGGGTACAAATGAGAGTCCCTTGCTAAGTATGGATAGTTCGTAGTCATTCAATTGCTGCTTAGTAAGATTAAATATGGGGAGTAGAAGATTGGTTTGTGTCTGATGAGAAGAATTACTACTATATAGTTCTGAGGGGCAATTTAATTCAGAGGGACAATTTACCAACGGTAGTAGTTGCGTCGGGTTTGTCGTTCTCCTGGAGGGTTCTGCCAGTGAGCACGTTTCAACCCACCTCTTCTTGGAGGTTCGTTGGGGCCGCGGCCTAAAAAAGAGGGCGCTGAGGATTGAGGATTGGGGAGTGCCCTGTTCCCACTGCTAGTCCCTTCACCGGGATCTGAATTGTCTGACGAATCTACAGAAGTATCCGAAAATCCGACAAGGGTATTACCTCTGTTGAATCTACCCCAGGGGCGATTGTAACGTTGATTGTTGTAAGACCTGTTGGTATAATAATCCTTAGTCAGGTAAGGGTAAGTACGTTCGGTGGAATAGGATTTTATGTCTTTCTTAACTTTAGTAGATTTTTTGTTCTGTTCTATTCTGTAGAATTCGTCCACTGTTTTCTGTATTTGTTCTAGCAGTTTCTTGCTATCTGATATAGTGTCACTGGTTGCGATTTGTCTTTCAAGGTCTGTTATCTCATCCAGAGTTTTTTTGAGTTCTTCTGTCGCTGTGTCTATGCCTAGAACTAGCCAATGTCTGGAGCAGGTTGTGCTAATATAGCTAAAGTTAGTGATGTATTTCGGGATATCTGTGAAAATACCAGGTACGTTTCTAACTTGGAGGCCGGTAGGAATGATATTTGCTTTTAGGTACTCTGTAAGCATCCGTATCATAAGTTGCAACCTAACAGACTTTTTCTTGATTTTTTCCAGTTGTTCTGATAAGGTGGAACTAATTTCTTGGGGGACATTAGTAGAGTCAGTAAAGAGGGAAGGGCCTTCTAGAATTCTTTTAATGTATTCATCTGTGTAGAGTGGTGCGTGATCTGACATGACAAGGAAAGGGGAGGGAGTGGGGGGAATCCGGATATGGTAGTCAAAAGGAGAGGAAAGTGACCCACTTTCTAGAAGAAGAGGGAATAAGAGCGTGAGCCCTTGCAATCCAGCGATTGCGCTTAATCAGTAAAAGAAACACAAGGGCACCCAAAGCAATAAGTCAGGGACCTTGGGAAGTAACGTATTATAAGAGACAATGGTCCCTGAAAACGAGAAATATTCGCAAAAAACAATGAATATAGCCAAAATTGGTGCTATATTATAGCCTATGTCCAGCCGGACAAGGCGACTTTAATAAGAAACAATAGTTTAGCGGTGATCAAAGGGATGTAAGCAAAATGTTGGTGGGACACAAGCCTGTATCCTGTGGCTTACATATCAAGAGAACATAGTATTTTGGAAAAACATACAGGCAATTGCAGTGATGTTTCTATGTCGGAGAATACTCGATAGTGAAACATCTTAGTATACAGTTTGTCACCTTCACCACATTTTATACACATAGATTGTTTTGGTGTAAGGTGAGCCACATAGTCGACGACGTTTCGATCCTTAACGGGGGGATTTTAGGATCATCATCAGGACTAATTAGTATGAATTGCCAATTTAAGAAATGCCTGAATTTACACAATTAGTACAAAAAACGACATGAACAATGAGGCAGGGAAAAAGATGGGGAAAAAGGAGAAAAGGGAACATGGTGATTAACGATTGATTTAAGTTAATTATACAACATAAGACTAAATTTGTCAGAACACGGACCAGACCAGTCTCTATATAAATACAATCTAACTGCATTGTGGCGTTCAATTTTCAGTAGTAAAAGAAAAGAGAAAGAAGAATAAGTGGTGATGAACATGCTCTCAGGGTAAAGCAAGCTGGAGGGAATCTACCAGCGTGTGTGGAAGACGCACGCTGGTAGATTCCCTCCAGCTTGCTTTACCCTGAGAGCATGTTCATCACCACTTATTCTTCTTTCTCTTTTCTTTTACTACTGAAAATTGAACGCCACAATGCAGTTAGATTGTATTTATATAGAGACTGGTCTGGTCCGTGTTCTGACAAATTTAGTCTTATGTTGTATAATTAACTTAAATCAATCGTTAATCACCATGTTCCCTTTTCTCCTTTTTCCCCATCTTTTTCCCTGCCTCATTGTTCATGTCGTTTTTTGTACTAATTGTGTAAATTCAGGCATTTCTTAAATTGGCAATTCATACTAATTAGTCCTGATGATGATCCTAAAACCCCCCGTTAAGGATCGAAACGTCGTCGACTATGTGGCTCACCTTACACCAAAACAATCTATGTGTATAAAATGTGGTGAAGGTGACAAACTGTATACTAAGATGTTTCACTATCGAGTATTCTCCGACATAGAAACATCACTGCAATTGCCTGTATGTTTTTCCAAAATACTATGTTCTCTTGATATGTAAGCCACAGGATACAGGCTTGTGTCCCACCAACATTTTGCTTACATCCCTTTGATCACCGCTAAACTATTGTTTCTTATTAAAGTCGCCTTGTCCGGCTGGACATAGGCTATAATATAGCACCAATTTTGGCTATATTCATTGTTTTTTGCGAATATTTCTCGTTTTCAGGGACCATTGTCTCTTATAATACGTTACTTCCCAAGGTCCCTGACTTATTGCTTTGGGTGCCCTTGTGTTTCTTTTACTGATTAAGCGCAATCGCTGGATTGCAAGGGCTCACGCTCTTATTCCCTCTTCTTCTAGAAAGTGGGTCACTTTCCTCTCCTTTTGACTACCATATCCGGATTCCCCCCACTCCCTCCCCTTTCCTTGTCATGTCAGATCACGCACCACTCTACACAGATGAATACATTAAAAGAATTCTAGAAGGCCCTTCCCTCTTTACTGACTCTACTAATGTCCCCCAAGAAATTAGTTCCACCTTATCAGAACAACTGGAAAAAATCAAGAAAAAGTCTGTTAGGTTGCAACTTATGATACGGATGCTTACAGAGTACCTAAAAGCAAATATCATTCCTACCGGCCTCCAAGTTAGAAACGTACCTGGTATTTTCACAGATATCCCGAAATACATCACTAACTTTAGCTATATTAGCACAACCTGCTCCAGACATTGGCTAGTTCTAGGCATAGACACAGCGACAGAAGAACTCAAAAAAACTCTGGATGAGATAACAGACCTTGAAAGACAAATCGCAACCAGTGACACTATATCAGATAGCAAGAAACTGCTAGAACAAATACAGAAAACAGTGGACGAATTCTACAGAATAGAACAGAACAAAAAATCTACTAAAGTTAAGAAAGACATAAAATCCTATTCCACCGAACGTACTTACCCTTACCTGACTAAGGATTATTATACCAACAGGTCTTACAACAATCAACGTTACAATCGCCCCTGGGGTAGATTCAACAGAGGTAATACCCTTGTCGGATTTTCGGATACTTCTGTAGATTCGTCAGACAATTCAGATCCCGGTGAAGGGACTAGCAGTGGGAACAGGGCACTCCCCAATCCTCAATCCTCAGCGCCCTCTTTTTTAGGCCGCGGCCCCAACGAACCTCCAAGAAGAGGTGGGTTGAAACGTGCTCACTGGCAGAACCCTCCAGGAGAACGACAAACCCGACGCAACTACTACCGTTGGTAAATTGTCCCTCTGAATTAAATTGCCCCTCAGAACTATATAGTAGTAATTCTTCTCATCAGACACAAACCAATCTTCTACTCCCCATATTTAATCTTACTAAGCAGCAATTGAATGACTACGAACTATCCATACTTAGCAAGGGACTCTCATTTGTACCCACAACTAGGACCAACTTTCTCGACCTGCAGACTGAAGTACTCAGGTTCTTCAGGAAGATTAGACTACAGAGTTATTTCTTACTTAACCCTCTTCCACCTAAAACATCTAATACTCCCCTGAGACCTCCATCCACTTTTTCCCCATCAGCAAGCATGGTTCCAGCTGAGGTTTCCTCCTTTGAGAAATTGGTCCTAAAGGACCTTTCTCAACTGGCGACAGAACGCCAGTTCATCCCTTATAACATTGCATTGGAAGAGAAAACAGCACTGCAAACTCTCAAGGCCAATGACATGATGGTCATCAAACCTGCCGACAAAGGCGGTGGAATAGTATTACAGGATACCACCACCTATAAAAACGAAATTCTGAGGCAACTAGGCAATACAGATCACTATTGCAAACTACCCACCAATCCTACAAATGAACTTAAACGGATTATACAGCAGACAACAAAATCAGGTCTGGAAGAAGGCTTCCTTTCCAAACATGAGTATGATTTTCTTAATGCCAAGGCTCCACGCATACCAGTCATCTATACTCTACCTAAGATCCACAAGGACTGTTCAAATCCACCCGGACGGCCCATTGTATCAGGCTGCGGGTCTATCCTAGAGCCACTGGGTCTATATGTGGACTACTTCATTAAAAATTTTGTCCCATCCACTCCATACTATGTTAGAGACAGTATGCAGATGATCACCCTAGTAGAAAATCATAGTTTCAATCCATCAACCGACACTCTCTGCACCTTAGATGTGGAATCACTATACACAAACATCCCCCAACGAGACGCACTACTTATCATTGAGCAAACTCTAGATAGCCGCACCAGACCACACGCTGTTCCCACTTTTTTCATTTTACAACTTCTAGAGATCTGCCTCACTAGAAATTTCTTTTTATTTGATGGCCACTATTACCAACAAACCAAGGGAACATCCATGGGAGCAGTTTTTGCACCGAATTTGGCCATTTTATACATGAATGCCCTAGAGGTGAATCACATAATGGTCCAAGACAATCCCTTCCACTCATCAATAACACACTGGAAACGCTATATAGATGACATCTTTTTTATTTGGCATGATACTGAAACCTTGCTTGAGAACTTTCTACACTGGCTCAACAATAACTGTGGAGGTCTCAAATTCACACTCACACACAACAACACATCTATACCATTTTTGGACTTGAACATAACACATGATGATGGACACCTGATTACTAGCCTCTTCAGGAAACCTACAGAGCGAAATACACTGTTAAAATACAATAGCAATCACCCTAGGGCCTTAAGAGATTCCCTTCCCTACTCACAATACTTACGGATCAGACGTAATTGCACCCTTAAAGAGGACTACTTCAGGGAGGCTAAAACTCTAAGCAGTAAACTAACTTCTAGGGGATACCCTAAAAAGCTGGTCCGCAGTGCCTTGAAGAGAGCATGGTACTGCCCAAGGGATGTCCTTCTGGAACCCAAAACTAAGAAAAGGGAGAATCGCATAGTTTGCGTCACGACTTTTTGTCCCTCATCCAATAAAGTACGTAAAAGTATTCTCAAACACTGGGGTGTGTTTAATGCAGGAATACTGAACATTGAGAGACCTCTTTTTGCTTTTAAGAGAAGCAAAAATATCAAAGACCATCTGATCAGAGCAGCACTCCCTGACCCCAAAAGCACCGGCACATTGCTTGATTATTGGTCCTTACCGGCAGTTGTTGGGCATAATAAATGTGGCAATTGCTCTGTCTGTGAATTCACTGCTGATTGTAAGGAGTTTGTTTTTGGCACCATACGTAAACCTCATAATCACTTCAGCAATTGTAACACCAGTAATGTCATCTATGCTATTTTATGTCCATGCGGAATGATTTACATAGGTCAAACAACACAAAAAATCCGGATCAGAATCTGCCAACACAGAAGCAGACTGAGGTGCAAAACACCTAATGCACCGTTGGTGGAACATTTTGAGAGTGCTGGCCATACTGAGGATGACATTTGTTGGACAGTCGTTTCAGTTGTTAAAATTCCACCAAGAGGTGCGGATATATCCCAATTACTGAACAAAGAAGAATTAAAATGGATTTTGAAGACGGAAAGCATACACAAAGGATTAAATCGCTTAGAGGATTGGACATCCTTGCTTTGATCTCACAGTCCTCTCCCTATAAACTTGAAGCAAACACAGAGCCTCTGCTCATATGAAAAACTATGCCTTTGCCGTCCGCACTAGCTGAACTAATGAAAAGACGCGCTAACTGTGTTAAACAACTGATTTATTATTTATGTTCATGTACAGAATATGGATGCTCCCTGAATTTTCCTTTTTCATGTGGCTTGCTTGACTGTCTATTCATGCTACAATATCGGTCTTCTTTCTCGGCATCGGCGGTCCTTTTCACTCACCCAATATGGCGCTCAATACTCGCCAATTCTCTTTCACTTGCCCTCACTTCACTGCCTGGATCGATCACATGACTACCATGTGACTGATCACCTGACTATCTGCACTCACAAAATAGCCACACACAAACTCCTTCCTCACAGCCTATCCGGGATTGTCCGACCGCGCTGTCCTGCAGACCCCCACGGAACGCATCTCCTTCATTGTAACGAGGTATGTCCACCCCGATCTCTATGCCGGCCACGCACCACGCCGTCACAGTATGAGACCCCTTCTCATTTTCCCCCCCTTTTTCCTCGATAGATACCGCATCACCGTGTTGACTTGATTGTACCTCCATTGCCCAAGGTAAGCCTGTCACCCCTTAGACACGGTCCTTCTCACATTTCCTGCTTCGATTTTTTACGACTCGTATTTCGTTCGCAGGTTCACTTCTTGGACTCCCTAAATTCGCTCAGGTCATCGAACCAAGACGAATTTCCATTTTGCCTCGTAAACTCGGATACTCGAGGTAAATGATTCCTGTTTTTTATTCGCCCCACCGTTTCACCATTCCCGCTTCGGTTTTTTACTTCTTAGCATTCCCTTCGCAGGCCGTTCCTTCGGAACCTTGACTCGTTCTTGTCATTGGACCCAGACGAATCAATATACTTTTGTACTCGTCTCCACCCGAGGTAACTATTCCCTTCACACTCACAACACCCCCGCTCCACTCACCGATACCTTCGTGACGCACTTAAAAATATTTTTATTCACCGTCTTCCACACACGCTGGTAGATTCCCTCCAGCTTGCTTTACCCTGAGAGCATGTTCATCACCACTTATTCTTCTTTCTCTTTTCTTTTACTACTGAAAATTGAACGCCACAATGCAGTTAGATTGTATTTATATAGAGACTGGTCTGGTCCGTGTTCTGACAAATTTAGTCTTATGTTGTATAATTAACTTAAATCAATCGTTAATCACCATGTTCCCTTTTCTCCTTTTTCCCCATCTTTTTCCCTGCCTCATTGTTCATGTCGTTTTTTGTACTAATTGTGTAAATTCAGGCATTTCTTAAATTGGCAATTCATACTAATTAGTCCTGATGATGATCCTAAAATCCCCCCGTTAAGGATCGAAACGTCGTCGACTATGTGGCTCACCTTACACCAAAACAATCTATGTGTATAAAATGTGGTGAAGGTGACAAACTGTATACTAAGATGTTTCACTATCGAGTATTCTCCGACATAGAAACATCACTGCAATTGCCTGTATGTTTTTCCAAAATACTATGTTCTCTTGATATGTAAGCCACAGGATACAGGCTTGTGTCCCACCAACATTTTGCTTACATCCCTTTGATCACCGCTAAACTATTGTTTCTTATTAAAGTCGCCTTGTCCGGCTGGACATAGGCTATAATATAGCACCAATTTTGGCTATATTCATTGTTTTTTGCGAATATTTCTCGTTTTCAGGGACCATTGTCTCTTATAATACGTTACTTCCCAAGGTCCCTGACTTATTGCTTTGGGTGCCCTTGTGTTTCTTTTACTACCACCCTGCTCTTGGCAACCCCTCTTTCCTCTCCCAACACCCCACCCCGGAGAACTTGGTGGTCCAAGCCTCCACCTCCAACAGCGCCTTACCTACTGCACCACCGGAAAGAGAATCCAAGAATTTGGACCATCTTGGGAAGAACATTTCCTCTTCTGCCGGCTTAGGACTGCAGTCCGTAAACACTGCATGTCTCTTCAGCCGTTATTCGCACGGAGTGTGGGATACAGTGGTGCAAGTGCTGCCTGAGTGTCCGGAGGAGGCCCGGGCAGTGCGCTCTCAGGCTGTTGCCGCCGGGAGAGATGCAGCTAAGTTTACGATCTACTGTGTGCTGGACACTGCCGACTCTCTGGGCAGGACTATTTCAACGTCTGTAGCGCTTCGTCGTTATTCCTGGATGAGGTCCACTGGCTTTTCAGGGGATGTCTAGAATACCTTGATGGACAAGCCCTTTGATGGCGGTCGCCTTTTTGACGACAAAGCAGACAACGCCGTAGAGTGCTAAGAGGACTCGCTGGCTACGGCCAAGTGCTTGGGCCTCTCCTCCCGTCCGGTGGCGTATGCCTTTCGCCTCTTTCGTGGCTGTGGAAGGGGTGCCCAGTTACATCCCACCCTGTGCCACAGGATGCAGCAAGTTGCTCAACCTTCGCATGGCCGGGGACGTGGGAACCCGCGTCATGGTTCAGGGGGCCAGCGGGCAGGTCAGTCCACCCCCCCCCCCCCCCCAGCAGCCTCCAAACCCTCCTAGTCAGACCTTTCAGGCCCTTCAAACGCCAGTGGGCTGCAGGATTTGGCATCATGTCCCCCACTGGCGCACCATCACTTCGGACAGGTGGGTTTTGCAGATAGTCCGAAGGAGCTACTCCCTCCCCTTCTAGACTACCCCTCCAGCCATGCCACCTTGTTACCACCGCATGTCGCAGGATCATCTGGCGCTTCTCCAGCAGGGAGTTAAGGTTCTCTTGGCCAAGGGAGCCATTAAGCGCGTTCTGGCCAAGGGAGCCATTAAGCGCGTTCCTGTCCCAGCAGTAGGTCGTGGTTGCTGCTCCCAAGAAGGACAAGGGCCTTCGTCCTATCTTGGATCTCTGGGACGTACAGCGCTTCCTCCGGAATGAGAAGTTCAAGATGTTGATGCTTGCTCAGGTCCTGTCTGCCCTCCACCCGCAAGACTGGATGGTAGCATTGGACTTGCAGGATGCTTATTTTCACATCCCCGTCCTACCGGCCCACCGGTGTTGCCTGCGGTTCACGGTAGGCCACGAGCACTTTCAGTTTACTGTGCTCCCCTTTGACCTTACCAGCGCCCCTCGGGTGTTCATGAAAATGATGGCGGTGGTCGCAGCTCATCTGCGCAGATCAGGGGTTTCAGTCTGCCCCTATCTTGACGACTGGCTGGTGAAGGCAGGTTCACCCCAGGCAGTCATCTCCCATCTCCAGACTATGGCCGGCCGACCTGCATCAGCTGGGGTTCTCAATCTATGTGCCAGTCACACCTGATTCTCCCTCAGAAGGTCCTCTTCATCGGAGCGGTTCTGGATACGACGCAGTTTTTGGGGCTATCCTCCAGAACAGAGTTTGGGACATTTGGGCTATGATTCTGATCTTTCAGCCCTTGTCCCGGGTTTCGGTCAGAATGACCCTGAGGCTGCTGGGCCTCATGGCCTCCTTCATTCTACTGACCAATCATGCCAGGTGGCATATGCAGGCTCTGTACTGGTACCTGAAGTTCCAGTGGGCTCTGCATCGTGGGACTCTGTCAGATTGCGGCCTGGTTTCGAAGGGCACTACTCAACAGCTGCAGTGGTGGCTAAAGAACGAGGATTGGGTCAGTGGCTGGTCCCTCTCCCTTCCCCAACCCCCACCACACTGTGGTGATGGATGCCTTCCTTCTGGGATGGGGCGGCCACATGTGAGAGGCGGAGAGCTGAGGACTCTGGTCTCCGGCAGAGTCTGGGTTTCACATCAACCTCCTGGAGCTCTGGGCAATTAGTCTTGCACTGAAGTCATTCCTTCCCTCTGTCCGGGGAAGAGTAGTGTAGGTGTTAACAGACAACACCACCAACATGTGGTATTGCAACAAACAGGGCGGCGTGGGGCCGTGAACCCTGTCAGGAGGCCCTCCGCCTCTGGACATGGCTGGAACGTCAGGGCATTTCCGTGGTGTAGGAAACTGGCTCTATATACACTACAACAAAATGAGGTATGGTGTGTATTGAGTCCAAGTGACCCCAGGGGTAGGCTTAGGTTAAACTTAGAACCTTACTCTCTATTTGTGGTAGTGGTTGAGCAGTAAGGCAGTATCAGAGGACAGTGTTAAGCATTTGATGTACACACTCAGTCAGCAAATGAATATACAAACTCCAGAGCTGAACTCTAGGCCAATTGTGTTTGTATAAAAATATATTCTCTTTTAATTTAGAACCAAGGAAGCCTGGCACAGGTAAGCATAAAATACTTTACAGGAATAAGTTGCTGATTGTAGAACCGTTTAAAAATGGAATGGAAATTGTACTTTGTTTGATTTACACCTAGGAAACCTAAATTCAGCACTGGGACGTTTCCTGGAAAGAGGTAAGTAAATACGTTCTGGTTATTAGCAGGATTTTTAAAGAATATTTTTAGATTTCGGAACTCCACACTTAAACTTTTTGGAAGAAAATTTTCATTGTTATCCTAAGGAGGAAAAACAGGTTATCGGTTCACAGGTAAGTAATAGTCTGTGGGAGTTAAGGTTCTGGTGTTAGACTCAGGGGTCCCCCAGGGTCAGTGATGCACTTTTGCACCCTCAGTGGCACTAGGGCGGCCGGTTGCAGAGTGTTGAGGCCCAGTGTTATCCTATGGAGGATAGGGGGCTTTCGGTCGGTGGCTGCTGGCAAGCAGGCCACACAGCTGTGGGCGCAAAGCTTCTAGGGTTTAGGTAAGGGCAAATAGGGAACCAAAGGTGCACCCTCGGCGGCACTAGGGCGGCCGGGTGCAGGGTGCTGTTTATAGGTCGGGTGCCCTGTTTTGAATTGAAAATCTATGGTTTGCAAACGCACTGCAGGGAGACTAAGGACTTCTGGGTGCGACCACCACTTCGAGAGGTAAGTTGGGAAGTTAAGGGTTGGTTAGGCACCGTTGGTTTGGACACACAAGGCCGTGGGGCGTCTGGTGCAAGGGTGCCTTTTGGGGTCGGGTCTTACCAGCTCCGGGTCGCGGTCAGACGGGCCTTCTGGATTTAGGCTGCAGGTGTCGGCTGGACGCTTGAGGCAGGTCAGGGGTCGCCGGATCTCTGGTCAGGATCGCTCATGGGACCTCCTCGTTGTTTTTCCATTTGAGGTTGGGTTCAGAGGGTTCGGAGTGGTCTGGATTTGCGGTATACGGCCGGAGCCAATAGCTCACTGTTTGAAAAAAACCATTGTTCACGGGAGAAGCAGTCTTGGAAGTGAAAGCAGGCAGGTCCTGTGGGGTTTTCGAGGTTGCTTGCTGCAGGACACACCGGGATTTCGCAGGAGCAGGTTCGAAGGGAGACAGGCCGGTAGGGCTGGGGCCAAGTCAGTGGGCGTCCTCCTTGTTAGCTGGCTGCACGGCTGTTTGGTCCTTTTCTTGTCAGGCTGGATCTGAGGAAGCAAGGTTCAGGGTGCCCCCTAAATACTAGATTTAGGGGCGTTACAGGTAGGTAAAGGGCTGGAACCAATGGGTCTCTTCCCTGGGGTTGGTACACACCCTATTCTGCCACTCTCGTGGGAGGGGGCAGGAGCCTGTCCCTGGTTGGCTGCCCCCGCTCCCCCTCTCCCCTTCCTCAAGATGGCGTGGACAGAGTTGTGCTTCACCTCTCCTCCCCCACCTGGGGGGTGGCATTGGCAGAGGTGGGCACACCTCTTTCCCTCACTTGTTTTTCCCACCGGTTCTCCTGCCCAAAGTGGGGGGTAGAACCTGTGGGGACCAGTTGCTGAAAGTAGCAAATGGTCTGGGGGGGGGCTCACCAAGGCGGCATGCCTTTAAAGCTTCCCCTTCGTGTACCCTGCCCATCCTGGGGTAGGAGGCTTGGCACCTGGTCCCAGGATGTGCATTGTTTAAGGCCCCCGAGACCAGCAGGCTCTCGAACCAGGGGTCCAGAAACAGGTCTTTTTTTGGCATCCTAAGCAGCCACTCAGGTAGAGTTTCAATCAATCGGGGAATTGTAAGCGCACTACTCACCCGTGAGGGTTTCAAGGCGCTGATCTGTTTAGCCAAAGAGCCAGGTCTTGAGGGTCTTCCTGAAGGTGTTCAGGGTGGGGATGCGTCTGTCTACCGGTAGCTCGTTGTAGGTCTTGACTGCAATGTAAGAGAAGGATCTTCCGCCTGCTCTGACTCAGTGGATGCGCAGGGTTTCTGCCAGTGCAAGGTTGGAAGATCGGACATTTCCTTTAGGTGCGTGGAAGTTGATTCGGTCGTTGAGGTATTTGGGTCCGTTGTTGTGTAGGCATTTGTAGGTGAGTGAGGATTTTGAAAGTGACTCTTTTCTCCACAGGGAGCCAGTGGAGACTTTGTAGGTGTTGGCTGAAATGTTTGTGTCGGGGGATGCTGAGGACGAGTCTGGAGGCAGTGTTCTGTAATTTCTCGAGTTTGCATAGTAGGGACTTGTGGATGCCGGCGTAGAGTGCGTTTCCATAGTCCAGTCTGGTGATGAGTGCTTGGGTGACGGTCTTCCTTGAATCAGTGGGGATCCACTTGAAGGTCTTGCGGCGGATGTGGAGGCTGTTAAAGCAGCTGGAGGTAACTGCGTTGACCTGTCCGTTCATGGTGAGTGATGAGTCAAGTATGATGCCGAGGTTCTTGGGATGGACTGAGGGGGTAGGTGGGCTTCCGAGGGCAGTGGATCACCAGGTGCTGTCCCATGCAGAAGGGGTGGTACCGAGGATGAGGACTTCTGTCTTCTCGGCATTGAGCTTCAGGGATCTGTTGGTCATCCAGACTGCGACGTCTTGTATTCCTTTCTGGAAGTTGAGTTTGGCAGTGGTGGGGTCTTTGGTGAGGGAGAGGATGAGCTTGGTGTCGTTTTCGTAGGATTCGATGTTGAGGCCGTGTTGTTGGATGATGGCTGCGAGGGGAGCCTTGTAGATGTTGAAACGGGTTGGGCTCAGGGATGATCCCTGTGGGACTCCGCAAGTAATTTTCGTGGGGTCGGAGAGGAAGGGTGGAAGTCTGATGCTTTGGCTTCTTCAGGTGAGGAACGATCGGATCCAGTCCAGGGCTGTTTCTTGTATGCCTGCGTTTAGACTAACGACTTGTCTGTGGTGGGAGGCGGTGCCGAAGGACGCTGATAGGTCACTTTCAGGAGAGTTTCAGGGGGCATCTCTAAGATGCCCTCTGTTGTGCATTTTACATTAAATCCCACAATGGCATCAGTGTGGGTTTAATGTGCTGAGAAGTTTGATACCAAACTTCTCAGTCTTCAGTATAGCTATTATTGTGTTCGTAATGACACTCCCAGGACCATATACTCTTAATGGCAGCACTGCACTTAGTGCCCAGGAATGGACTTGGGCACTGTAGGGGGGTACAGAGCTCATGCACCTGTACCCTCACCACTCGCATAGGGCACCCAGCTAGAGGGCTGACTGATGTATTACAGGGCAGTTTGTGTGCATGGCTCACAGATGTGCAATGTCAATTCTTCACTTTGTTCTGCACCAAGACACGAAGCCTGCAAAGGTAGTTTGAGTGTCGGGGTACATGACCTCTAAGGGTGACACAGTAAGTGCTGCAGCCCTTAGAGACCTTCTCTGGCCACAGTGCCCCGAGTACCTGTGGTACCATTTACCAAGGGCTGACATGTGGCCAGAGATACCAATTGGCTTTAGGCTACAATGCAGTTTTAGGGAAGCAACATAGGCCCTGGGTACCTTATTAGCAGGAGCCAAGGGAACACTCAGTCGAAAAACATCAGCAATTCAGCAAAAAGTAGGGGCATACCATTCAAGAAAGGGGGCACTTTCTCACACCTGGTGATTCAACACCGGGCAGGTTCTCTGAACGCCTGTGCGGACAAACTCATCCGCCGGTGCATGATGGATGTCAGCAATTCTGTGCGTTGGAATTTCCAAGGTGGCAGTCGCTCTGCGAGGTTTTTTGTTGTGAGTGGATTTGCGGTCTGTTTTATGCCTTTCTGCCTATACCACTTTTGCCCAGAGTGCTGAAGATCAGGCGTGACCGGGCCCAAGTCATTCTTGTGGCTCCGGATCGGGCATGAAGATTCTGGTATCCCGAGCTACTCAACATGGCCATCAATCCTCGGATCAGACTGCCTCTTCGGGAGGATCTTCTGTCGCAGCAGCAGGGGACGGTCCTCCACCTGTCCAGTCTCCACCTCCTTGCGTGGAGATTTGAGCGGTGGCAGTTGACTTCTTTCGACCTGCCTTCTGAAGTCTGTGACGTAATCTTGGCAGCCAGTCGTCCCTCCACGAAGACTGTATACGCCTGCAGGTGGAACAAATTTGTGGCATGGTGCACAGCAAAGGCTGTGGTTCCCCTTTATGCTCCTCTCTGAAGTACTCTTGTTGCTTCTCTTTAGCCTAGCAGGGCTCTGCTCTGGGCACTATCGAGGGCTACCTTTCAGCCATCTCTGCTTTCCTTCAGTTACCAGATCAGCCTTCTCTTATCAAGTCCCCGGTAGATAACCGTTTCTTGAAAGGCTTAACGTGTCTCTTTCTGCCAATTCCTTTCATTATGCCTCAGTGGGACTTGAATCTTGTACTGACTTAATGTGCGCTCCCTTTCAGCCACTTCATAACTGTCCTTTACGTCCCTTAACTCCGAAGACTGCCTTCCTGGTAGCCATCACTTCTGCTAGAAGGGTGAGTGAGCTCCAGGCTCTTTCCTCAAAACCTCCTTTCTTGTCTGTTCGTCCATAAAAGGTGGTTCTCCGGACCCATCAGTCCTTTCTTCCTAAGGTGGTCACTGCCTTCTTCAACTGGCAGACCATTACTTTGCCCACCTTCTTTCCGCCTCCTTCAAAGGAAGAAGATTCTCCACCGTCTGCACTCAAAACGTGCACGCTCCTTCTATTTTCGATCACACAAAGCATTTGCAGGTGGATGATCAACTTTCTGTTGGCTACGTGGGTGCACAGAAGGGTCGAGCCGTACACAAACGCACCATTTCTCGATGGGTCTTGCTGTGTATTAAGGCATGTTACTCTCTGGCTAAAAAGGAGCCTCCAGTCGGGTTACGCGCTCACTCAACCAGGGCAACGGCAGTCACTACTGCCTTGGGGAGAGGAGTGCCTCTGAATTACATCTGTCAGGTGGCCACGTGGGCATCACTGCACACGTTCACCAAACACTACTGCCTGGACAGCCAAGTCCGTAGAGACGGCTTCTTTGGCTGTTCTGTTCTCCAGGACTTTCTGGTGTGATCTTGGTTAGCGGACTCACCACCGGGGTTGGTATTGCTGGGGTATTTTTTCTAAGGTAAGGAATGTGAGAAAGTGCCATCTTTCTTGCCTGGTATGTCCCCACTTTTTGCTGATTTGCTGAATGTACTTTGCCTGAGTGTACCCTGGACTCCTGCCAATCAGGTGCCCAGGACCTATGTTCGTTCCCTAAAACACACAAACTCTCAATTGGCAAACCCTGGCCACATGTCAGCCCCTTGGTAAATGGTACCCTAGGTACCCAGGGCCTTGTGACCAGGGAAGGCCTCTAAGGGCTGCAGCACTCATTGTGCCACCCTTAGAGGCCCTGTACCCTTACACACACACACACTGCCTTTGCAGGATGGGTGTTTGGGTGCAGGACAAAACAAAGAGTCGACATGGTTCACATCTCTGTGTACCATGCCCATCACCTACACTGCCAAGGCATATATCAGCCACCCCTCTGGCTGGGTGCCTTATGCCAATGGTGTGGGCACAGGAGCAGGAGCCCTGTGCCCCTACATTACCCAGGTCCATTCCTGGGCACTAAGTGCAGTGCTGCCATTTAAGAGTACATGGTGCTGAGAGCTCGTCAAACACAAACTCCACAGTACCATAATGGCAACACTGAAGACTGGGAAGTTTGGTATCAGACTTCTCAGCACATTAAACCCACACTGATGCCAGTGTGGAATTTAATGTACCAAGCACGCCAGAGGGCATCTTAGAGATGCCTCCTTACAACTAACCTACAATCCACGTCTGCTCTGAGGCTGCCTAGGCTGCCACACAGCAGACATGTTGCTGGACCCCTGGGTGGGAGAGCCCCTGCTCTCCTGGGCCTGCAACAATGCACATCCTGGGCGAGGTGATAAATCTCCTCCCCCAGGATGAGCAAAGGGAAGCTTCAAAGGCATGCCGCCACTGTGAGCTTCCCCAGGCCACTGCAACCCCCCACTCTGGCGGGAAGCTTGGCCGGAAACCCCAAACCAGGACAGGGGATGTGCCAGCCTGCCCACCCCACCCCTCAGGTGGGGGAGGAGAGGTGAAGCACATCTCCGGGCTCTCGCCATCTTGAAGATGGGGAGCCCTACCCTATCAGGACTAGGCTACTGCCCCCCTCCCACAGGAGAGAGGCAGGATAGGGGGTGTACCCACCCCAGGACAGGGACCCATTGGTCCCTGGCCTTCACCTACCTGTAACGCCCCTAAATCTAGTATTTAGGGGCACCCTGAACCTTCCTTCCCCAGATTCCAGATTCGAAACTACAAGAAGAGCAAGAACAACAAAAAACTGCCCTGCAGCTGCTAAAAAGAAGACACCAACTGCTTTGGCCCCAGCCCTACCGGCCTGTCGACCCTCGAATCTGCACCTGCTCCAGCACGGCATCTCTCGTGGCCAGCAACCTTACCAACCCCGGAGGACCTGGCTACCTTTTGGCTCTAAGCCCCTGGGACTCCCATGAGTAGAGGCTCTACTCGAAACCTATCTCTAACCCCTGGCAGCAGCCCAGAACTGCGAACCCAGCACACTCTGCACCAGCCGAGCCTGGCCAGTGCCGGAGTGAACAAAGACCCCGAGGACGACCCCACGGCGAATGTGACCTCGAGTCCGGCACCCAAGGACCTCCCTCGACATTCCTGAAGAAGCCTGCAGCCTCAGAACCAGGTGCCCCCCCCAACCGCGATCAACTGAGGGTAAGATTTCCCGACACCTAAAGGCACCCCTGCACGCGGCGCCCCACGGCCCCCTGTGTCCAACCCCGGGGTACCTACCTATCCTCCAACTTACATCTCGAAGTGATGGTGGCACCTGAAGAGTCCTCGTCCCCGAGCTTGCAGTCTTTTTCCTAACCGGAGATTTCCCATTGACATCCATTGAGCGCCCGATGGCTCAAAAGCACTCTGCACCCATCCGCCCGAGTGGCCCTGGCAGTGAAAACTCTACTCCTTCCTGCTTCCCCACTTGCCCTGAGTAAGTGACCAGGAGCCCAGCTCCCACAGCCGCGTGGCTTGCCAGTCAGCAGCCACCAAACAAGGCCCCCCTATCCCTCATAGGATAACATTGGGCCTAACTCTCTCTGCACCCGGCCGCCCTAGAGCTGCTGAGGGTGAACCAACTGTTCCTACCTGACCCTGGGAGACCCCTGAGTCTGTGCCCAGAACCTCAACTCTGCCAGTCGAGTACTTGCCCTTAAACCGCAAACTCTATTTTCCTCATAGGGTAACATTGACTGGCTTTTTCCTGAAATTTCTTCTAAGTGTGGACTTTTCAAATCTTCAAATATTCACCAAAAATCAGCCGAGTGACAAACAAATTTACTCACCTGTTCCTAGGTGAACTCCCAGTGCTGGATCTTGATGCCCAGCACGGACACTGAAAAATCTCTACAACTGTACTTACCGGTAACCCAATTTTCTTCCATAGGAAACCATAGACTGTTTTTCTGTCGATTTCTGCAATCTTTAAATATTCTTCAAAAATCGTATAATATCTGAAAACGTAATTGCTTACCTGGTTTGGATAAAGGTCCCAGTACTGAGTCTAGGCACCCAGTACTGGATTACAAAAGTAACGAGAACATACTGTACCTGTAACCTGCATTTTCTTCCATAGGGAATAATTGATTGTTTTCTCTGAAATATTTTCAAAGTGTCAACTTTTAAAATAGCTAAATGTTAGTTAAAAATCATTACAGTACTTAAGTCGACTTTCATCACTTGATTCTGAGAACTGACCCAGGACTGAATCTAGGATCCAGTCCTGGAATTCCAAAAGTAATCTAAAAAGTAATCTGTTGCAAATAACTTGAATTTATCATTGATCTCAATGTATTGTTGTGTTTAAGAATAGAGTTGCATACTGCAACCTCTTGTAACTGTTTACTGAAATCTATTGCATATTGCTAAAGTATTTATATGAAACATCTACTGTTGAGAAAGTATATTTTAACCCAAAGTGTTGGTTCCAAAATAAAACAAGCATATATTTTTTTAATATATAACCCATTAGCCTAGAGTTCAGTTATTGAGTGTGTGAAACCATTTGCTGACTGAGTGTGCACAACAAATGCTTTACACTGTCCTCTGGTACTGCCTTACTGCTCGACCAAGCTACCACTTCAGAGAGTAAGGTTATACCTAACTTTAACCTCTGTCAAACCCTGGGGGACTGTGGACTCTGTACACCCTGTACCTATTAAGGAACAGTATATACAGAGCCACTTTCTCACAAGGAATCTATGACTAATGTGTTTCTTTCAGATGCCCAAGTTACTTACATTCGGTAATGATATAACAGTAAGAAACCTTAGTTGGCTATAGATTCCTTACCGCCCCACATGTCCTCTCCGTTCTGCGAACCGATTTCTAGGGTTAAGGGTATCCTTTCAGGGCCCTAGTTTTTTGCACCAGTCTTCAGTGTTTTGCATGGCTCTGCGTTTCTGGTGCGGAAAGTCGTGTACAGAACTGACGTCGGTGTGTGAAGGCGGCAGATAAGTAGCTACCGTGACGTCATCCCAGCGACCATGGACGTGGAGCCGACTGACTCCACCTTCCGAGGCACAAAGGTACTGCTGACTAAAAAAAACTTTCCGGATCCAGTCTGACGCCTGGGGGTAAATCTAAGGTAAGGAATCTATAACTAACTAATGTTTCTTACAGATATATCGTTACCGAAGGTAAGTAACTTAGGCATCATTTCAATATTGTCATGTTGGCTAATACTATAAAGAATTTTAACAAGAATGTTAGGTCGAAGTTTATGTGTAAAATTACTTCTGGGGTCTATCAAATGCTAAGAGGGTGTTTAAAACCACTACAACAAAATTAAATCAAAACAAAGAAGTGAAACAACTGACATCTAAGCCCAATATATATATCTATGGGCATATCCCTTTATTGGACGAAATCCCTCTCACCAGAGGTGACATGCTTGTTCATTTGGGATTCTCCTTCCAAAGGAAAAACCTAGTTCTGTAGTAGGGGATCTCTGTGTATAGTCATAATCTATGAATAGTCCCGCCCATGTGCGGGGACCCCGGAGCAATCAAAATATCTCTTAAGCTGTCCTGCATTTGCAAACCTGCAAAGACACTTAAGAGACAGACAAAAATAATACAGCCTAAGAACAATATGGCTGCACTGGCCAGCACTTCCTCTGAAGTGAACAAAAAAGCCAAAATAAAGTTTTAATGTCATTTTTATTCACATCTGACATGTTCCTTTATTGTATCACACTCCCTTCGCCAAAATCCCTTTAAACAATAGAGAGGAAGGGGTGGACAGACAAGCCCTATAGGCTGTCATTATGTGTCTGCTAAAGGGATACCGTGCCTTTAAGAAACTCTCCAGAGACCCCCGGTATCCCAGGATGCACAGCCAAAGCAAGTTACTTTCAGTTCTTTTTTCCGGCTCCTGCTAGCAGGACCCTGGAGCTTGAGCTCTACCCTTTTGGGTGGATATTTGGACTAAATCTTAGATTTTTTGGATAAATAGTGTGTTCATTCGACGTCTAGAGCCTTTCTGTACTGCATCCTGCGTTTTGGTGCAGTTTGCTCACTCTTAGCATGGCTTTATTTGATAAATGCCCTGAGTGTGGGAGGAAAAAGGCCAAGACGGACCCACATGATGTCTGTATCCTCTGCTTGTCTTCCTCACATGTCCCTGCTACATGTGCCATCTGCATGACCTTCTTGAAGAGGACCCTGAGGGACAGGGAGAAGATTCGCCTCCAGGGACAGGAGAAGCAGAGGACCGGTGGGACTTCGGGGCATGGAGGATCCCATTCCCCTTCCTCTGCCCATGCTTCAGCCACTGGAGGGACCTCCGGGCAGAAACAGCAGCAGAAACGACATCTACCGGCTGGTAGATCGCGTTCGATGTCGAAGGCGACTACGTCGACGGCGAGAGGTAAAGCACGGGTGTGTTCGCCGTCGATCCCGGGCTCGGGATCGCGGCGTTCTCGATGTTCGTCGAGAGAGGGGCCGGCGAGACCTAGGACTAGGTCGCCGTCGAGGATTCCACGGTCGTCGTCGACACACCATCGACGTCGTACCGAGCCCCGCGATGGATCGACGCCGACGACTACAACGCCGAGGCACCGGCGACTGAGACGGAGGAGATCGCCGTCGAGGCACAGTTTGCCGTCGAGGCACAGTTTGCCGTCGAGGCACAGTTTGCCGTCGAGGCACAGTTTGCCGTCGAGGCACAGTTTGCCGTCGAGGCACAGTTTGCCGTCGAGGGGACGTCGTTCGACGTCGAGGGGACGTCGTTCGACGTCGAGGGGACGTCGTTCGACGTCGAGGGGACGTCGTTCGACGTCGAGGGGACGTCGTTCACCGTCGAGGGGACGTCGTTCACCGTCGACGTCGAGGGGACGCCGTACGGCGAGGAAACGACGGACGAGGTCGACGATCAGTTCGACGTCGGTGACATCGGGGAACACGTCTTCGGTGATTACAATCTCCAGTCGTGGATCTAGGAGGCGACGGCACTCCCCCTCGTTTACTTCGGCGCGGGATAGGCCCGCCAAGAAGAGAAGGGTGGACGGGAGTCCGGACAGTGCTGGCCCTGGTTCCCCTGCAAGGAGTGATGGGGCTCCGCAGCCTCTCCCCCAGCCGCTGCCTCGGAAGCCTCCTACGCCGCCTCCGCCTCCTCCTCCGCCTCCTCCTCAGCGGCCTACACCACCTCCACCACCGCCAGTGCCGCAGCTTCGACCGTCTCCTCGGCTACCGGCGTCTCCTAAGGCTCCTCGCAGACAGAGGTCGCGTTCTCGATCTCGCCGGAGGTCACGGAGTAGACGCAGGTTGTCCACTCACACGAGGCATGGGCGACGGAGGTATAGATCTCGTTCCAGAGGCACGTGGTATACGGACTCCTCTGGCAATGGGCGGCTCTCCCCCTCACTGTCGGAGACTCCGCCTACCCGAATCTCGCCGGTGGATGATATTGCCACGTTCCAGGATGTGCTGATGAGGGGGGCGGCGAAATTGGGGATCTCCGTAGCAGTCCCGGTTCCCACTACCTCGGTGATCTTTGAGACATTGCACAAGGCTCACCTCTCACGCCCCCTCCTTCCTTTGGTTCCGGGTTTGGAGGAATCAGCCATGGAGGTTTTCTTGACTCCTGCGGTGGTGAAGTCTGCTCCCTCATGGTTGCAGAATAAGTACAGGGCCCCTGATTCGGACCCGGCCTTCCTCAGGGTGGACCCTCCCCCGGACTCTGTTATTGTGGTGGCGGCTCGTAAACAACACTCCACGATGCCCTCTTCCACGGCTCCTCCGGATAAGAAGAGCCGCAAGATGGACTTCTTGGGGAGGAGAATGTGCTCTACGTTGGCCACAACGATGAAGGCCGCTAGCGCCTCTGCCCTGCTGGTTCGCTATGACCGATCGCTTTGGGACTCTCTGCAACAGTTTGCTGCCTCCCTGCCTAGGGACAAAAGAGAGGACTTCCAGGAGGTGCTGAACGAAGGCATGATGGTCTCCAACCAGATCATCAGTGCGGCGGGGGATGTCTCGTTGCTGGCGGCCCATGGGTACTGTCATGGAGTGCACGTGAGGAGACATTCCTGGCTGAGGCTTACCTCTCTCAAGCCTGAAGCGCAGCAAAAGATCGCGAACTTGCCTTTCTCTGGCTCGACGCTGTTCGGGTCTCATGCGGATGACGAGATGGCACGCATGAAGGCCGAAGCAGAAACCCTGAAGGCCGTGGGGTTGGAAAGACCCAAGGAGCAGAAGAAGTCGTTCCGTTCCTATGGCAGGCGTTATTCTAAGCAACGCGGTCAAGGGCGCCAGTCTGGTCACCAACAGCAGCACCAGCAACAACAGCAGTTCCCGAGGCAGTCCTTTCAGAAGCGCCAGAGGGGCAGAGGCCAGCATCCATCCTCGTCGGGGAACAAAGGCCCGGCCGGGTCGAAGCCCTGAAAGGTCACTTCCCCCTCGTCTGTTAGCCGCTCCGGTGGGGGGGAAGTATTCAGTTCTACCTGGCAGAGTGGAGGACAATAACTCAGGACAAGTGGGTGCTGAATATTGTTTGCAATGGATACAGTCTTCGTTTCACTAGCCCGCCTCCTCAGATTCCACCAGTGCGCTCTCCCTTCATGGTACGGGAGCTCCAGGGGGAGGCGGACGTCCTGTTAAGGAAGAAGGCGATAGAAGCTGTTCCTTTGAGGCAAAGAGGAACAGGCCTTTACTCCAGGTTCTTTCTCGTCAGAAAAAAAGACAAAAATGAGTTCAGGCCTATTCTAGATCTGCGTCAAGCAAACAAGTGGATCCGCAGAGAAAAGTTCCGTATGTTGTCCCTGCATCAGATTTACCCTCAGTTGCATCGAGGAGATTGGCTGTGCGCCATAGATCTGCAGGACGCTTACTTTCATGTGCTGATCGCACCAAAGCATCGCAAGTTCCTGAGGTTTCTGGTAGGCAACAACCATTACCAGTATACAGTACTCCCGTTTGTCTGACGTCTGCCCCACGGACGTTCTCCAAGTGCATGGCAGTGGTGGCAGCACACTTGCGGAAGACCAAAGTGTTTGTGTATCCATACCTGGACGATTGGCTGATCAAGGCTTCCACGTTCTGGGAAGCAGTGTCACTTCAACAGGACAGCTGCCTTGCTTCATCGCCTGGGGCTGCACATCAACATGTCAAAGTCAGTGCCGATTCCTGTGCAGTGTCTCCAGTACTTGGGGGGGCCTCAGTCAATACCTTGAATGCAAGCGTGTGTCCTTCGGAGGAGAGACGCTTATCGATCCGTGGGAAGGCCCTGCACCTCCTCTCAGCCCACTCTCCTACAGTGAGGATGGTGTCCTCCTTACTGGGGTCGATGGCTTCCTGCATCTTTCTCACCCCCAATGCACATCTGCATATGAGGCCTCTGCAGGAATGTCTGGAGGATCAATGGGACCAGAGGCGGGGGCGTTGGGAGGACAAGATTCATCTGTCCCAACACGCTCTCCAATCTCTGAAATGGTGGTGCTCCTCAGAGAATGTTTGCAAGGGGACTCCTTTCCACAAGGATATTCCGGTCCGGACCATAGTGACCGATGCGTCTCTCCAGGGCTGGGGAGCGCATTCGGGCCCTCTTCAGATTCAGGGGATATGGTCGCAGACGGAGATGACTTACCACATCAACTTTTTGGAACTCAGAGCGGTACACTTGGCCCTGAATGCGTTCCATCCCTCCTTCACGACGAACTCCCTGCTTGTTCAGACGGACAATACTATTACCATGTATTACCTCAACAAGCAGGGGGGCTCCCGTTCACGCACGCTGTCTCGGGAGGCACAGACTATCTGGAATTGGCTGGTGGCCAGGAACCTGACGATCACGGCGACCCATCTGCCGGGAGTGCAGAATGCCCAAGCCGATGCGCTCAGCAGGCTCGTTCAAGAAAATCACGAGTGGGTGCTAAGCGACGACTTGCTCAGAGACGTCTTCGCAGAGTGGGGCACTCCGGATATCGATCTGTTCGCTACGTCAGAAAACAGCAAATGCCGCGACTTCGCGTCCAGGTACTACCAACCAGGGACACTGGGGAATGCCCTATGGATCAGCTGGTCCAACAGCTTTCTCTACGCCTTTCCACCCATTCCCCTGATTCCGGCTGTGCTGATCAAGCTGTCGCAATCCAGAGCCAGGATGATCCTGATTGCTCCGGAGTGGCCGAGGCAATGGTGGTTCACCGACCTTCTTCACCGGTCTGTTCTGCCACACCGGCGCCTGCCGTGTCGGCCGGACCTTCTCACGAAGTTCGGAGGACAGATGGTTCACGCCACTCTCTCGTCCTTGAGTTTGGCAGCATGGCTCCTGAGCTAGTGCAGTATGGACACTTGAACCTATCTCAGGACTGTATGGAGATCTTGAAAGAGTCGAAGAGACCGTCTACAAGGACTTCTTACGCCTATAAGTGGAAGAGATTCTGCTTGTGGTGCAAGGCGAAGGACATTGACCCTACATCCTGTAAAGAAGATGTTATTTTGCCTTATTTGCTGCAGTTAGCTCAATCTGGGCTTAATTTTCAGTCTATGAAAGTTCATCTCGCAGCTTTGACTGCGTATAGAAAGGGCCCTTCCCAAACCTCATTTTTTCAAATCCCTGTGATTAAAGATTTTTTTGGAGGGTTTGCGTAAGGTTTTCCCCCGTTAGACGACCTTCTCCACCATGGGAATTGAACGTGGTGTTGTCCAGATTGATGAGGGAGCCTTTTGAGACTATTCATAAGGCTTCTTTGCAGCATTTGTCCTGGAAGGCTGCCTTCCTTGTGGCCATTACATCGGCCAGGAGGGTAAGTGAGATTCAGGCTCTGTGTTAAGAGCCGTATACTGCATTCCATGCGTCTAAAGTAGTGATGCGTACTCATCCTAAATTTTTGCCTAAAGTGATATCTGATTTCCATGTAAATCAAATGATAACTTTGCCTACATTTTTTCAGCATCCCTCCTCTCCGGCAGAGAGGTCTCTGGATTCACTAGATGTGCGTAGGGTGTTGAAATTCTATCTAGATAAGACAAAAGACATCCGCAGGTCGTATCAACTGTTTGTAAATTATTGTTCAGTAAGAACTGGTCTAGCTTCCTCAAAACAGTCCATCTCCAGATGGATTGTGTCCTGTATTCAGCTTTGTTATCAGAAAGCTAATAAGACGTTAGGGAGTAAGCCTACAGCGCATTCGACTAGGGGCAAAGCAGCGACTACAGCTTTGCTTAGGAATGTTCCACTTGCTGACATTTGTAAGGCTGCCACCTGGAAGTCGGTCCATACGTTTACAAAGCATTACTGCCTGGACTCTGATGCTAGGGCAGATGCGCAGGTTGGACAGGCTTCGCTGAGGAATTTGTTTGCACAGTGATTTGTTGGTGTTTGGTTCTTACTCCACCGCTGTTTGTTGGTTGGGAAGGGCTTGCCATTCTATTCATAGATTATGACTATACACAGTGATCCCCTACTACAGAAGGAGTAGTTTCTTACCTGTAACTCCAGTTCTGTAGTAGGGGTATCTGTTATAGTCATAAGCGACCCTCCCTCCTCCCCGGTGGAGTAATTCTGGCAGTATCAGGCCTGGTATACACCTTCAAAAAGAACTGAAAGTAACTTGCTTTGGCTGTGCATCCTGGGATACCGGGGGTCTCTGGAGAGTTTCTTAAAGGCACGGTATCCCTTTAGCAGACACATAATGACAGCCTATAGGGCTTGTCTGTCCACCCCTTCCTCTCTATTGTTTAAAGGGATTTTGGTGAAGGGAGTGTGATACAATAAAGGAACATGTCAGATGTGAATAAAAATGACATTTAAACTTTATTTTGGCTTTTGTGTTCACTTCAGAGGAAGTGCTGGCCAGTGCAGCCATATTGTTCTTAGGCTGTATTATTGTTGTCTGTCTCTTAAGTGTCTTTGCAGGTTTGCAAATGCAGGACAGCTTAAGAGATATTTTGATTGCTCCGGGGTCCCCGCACATGGGAGGGACTATTCATAGATTATGACTATAACAGAGATACCCCTACTACAGAACTGGAGTTACAGGTTAGAAACTACTCCTTCCTCTGGGGGCTACAACCCCTTCTCTGAGAGGGAGGAGCTCAGGGATGTTTTTAACGTGATTTTGGATATACTAAATCCACAAATGTAGAGCTGGAAGTGTGAGTGAGGGCGCAGCGCAAAATAATTTTTTTTTAGAAAAATGTGAAGGTAAGTGAGGTTTTCATTTTCATAAAGCTTTATTCGGTACATATCAAGAATGACCTTAAAAGCACAAAATAACATGCATACATAAGCAAGCAAAAATGCAGGGATAATTAATTCAGTTCACACACAAGATTTTAAAACATCATACTTTTCCTAACATGAATTGATTTGTATAAAAAGGTAGCAGTAAAAAAGCAAACATCCGGAATATGCATATTATAAATCTATTTCATAGCATCGTTAACAGTATGGACTCCATATTTTACAAGGATTGGTTTTAAATAAACAATGCGGAAATTCCTATAAAGGTTACATAGCAAAAGAAAGTGCAAAGTGCATTGTTTAGATTGACCGTCACAGGGACAAGGGCCAACCGGGTGTTTTTTAGGAGACTGGAAGGCCTCCAAATGATGTACTAGCCCGAGCCTCAACCTAGTAAGGACAAATCTATGCGAGGGTCTGGTCACCTGACTTAAATATCATTGAAAACCCTCGTTACCCACAAATTTATTATAAAACATGCAAACCATTGCTACTCACCCGCCTCTCTGCCTTGTAGCTCATGAATATGCTCCATCATGTTTTGACATTGCTACGGCAGCATATGGGTCGTCCAAAATATTTATATCAAAGATTTCCTGAAAACTGTGTATTATGTATTTTAACCAAGGGATCTTGGAATGGTTATCCAGAGAGACAGTCGTTAATTACAGATCTATTCAGGGCTGTCTCCTCCTTTTGCCAGATCGAGCGCCATAACATTAACAGTCTCAAGGATATCAAGTCTGACAGATAATTGATCCCTAATTTTCTGTTGGTTAAATCATTTGGGGCAGAATTTGGTAAACACAAAAGCTTTTTGAGAAAAATATTTTCCTCAATTTGCAGGCAGCCATTAGAACAGTGTCCCCAGACCCCAGCCCCATATAAGGCAATTGATACTCATCGTGATTGATTAATCTGCAACATACCTCTGATGCGACTGTCGCCTATCTGAGCCGCAAATCTAAAAGTCCCATGGGCACTTTTGGCCATTTTGGCCCGCACATTGGTAATTTCATGTGCCTAGTTTCGATCTGTCATAGGTGATTCCTAGGCAACAAAATTTGTCAACTTGAAGCACTCTCTGTCCAATGAAAAAGGAGTGGGATCTCCTGCGGCCAACCCCACAGATCATAGTATAAGTTTTCGTTTTGTTTATAAGCAGTTTCCTATCACTGATAAAAACGGAGAACCTGTCAATCAATCGTTGGAGGCCGATGGGGGTCCTAGACAGTAACACGGCATCGTCTGCATATAACAATACCGGCACGTCAAGGCCAATAACCTGTGGAGCATCGGCACTGATTGTTTTTAAAACTGTATCTACCTCATTGATAAAAAGTGTAAAAAGCAAGGGTGCAAGAACACAACCTTGTCTTATACCACTCCTAACCTTAAATTTAGGAGTGCATTCCCCATTTACGCCATAACGGACACTAGTTTGAAGGTTATCATACAATCGGGCTAGAAAGAAAATAATACCTTCTGGGGCCCCAAGTTCAAGCAGCTTCGCCCAAAGAATGGAGTGATCCACCAAGTTGAAAGCACTACTTCGATCTGCAAAGCAGAGGTAGAGAGAACCCTGTTTAGCCTGAGTATAATTCCCAATAAGCAAATCTAAGTTTAAACACTGGTCTAGTGGTCCTCGCCCTTTCCTAAAGCCATACTGAGTGCTGGCCATGATACCTTTGTCCTCTGCCCATTCTTCCAGCCTTAGCAGCAGTATCCTGCTCATAATCTTGACAGAGGAATCTAATAAGGAAATGGGGCGGTAATTTTTAGCATCCCCCCTATCCCCCTTGTTGATCGGGATTATAATGGATTCCCCCCAGGTCGATGGAACTCCGTTGCTCACGGCAGCATTAAATACAATAGTTAACACGGGGCTCCACAGCATCGGGACAGTTTTATACACATCGATGGGAACCCCGTCCGGCCCCTGGGCCTATTCCCCCCCCCCCCCCCCCCCCCCCCCCTTGCTAGCACTAATGCCTTGTTCGATCTCAGCAATAGTGAAATCCAGAGGTACTATAGGCCAGGAACTATCATTAACACAGTGGGGGTTGTCAGACTTAAATATAGTGGAAATGTGAGCTACCCATGCCTCACTGGTAACATTAGATGTAAGTTCAGGGGCCATATCGTCTTTAAGAAAAGGGGAATTAACTGTTGCCCAAAATAACGCACAGTTAGAAGTTTCCGCAGCCTCTGTCAGCGTTTCCCAGGCCTCTTGATGTAACTCTACCTTCCTATGCTTAAGGGCTACTTTATAATTAGATCTCAGTTGGGTTACCGCTTTCTTATCTCTCGGCCTAGCTACTAAGGCCTGCTTTAGTTCGATAAGCATTACAGTACAGGTGTGATCAAACCACCCCTTATTATGAACAGTTTTCCCCCGAGCCAATTTTAGTAAACATAGCGTCATTAAGTGTTAATAAACATAAAATTCCTTAAGATGCATACTGAGTCATAATCAGTATTTAAGATGGCATTGATTTCCCCAATCCACCCTTTAACAATAAATTTTAGAACCGCCTCAGAATTTTCTCCTTTCCATCTTAATCTCACACCGTTGGGTCTGTGGGGTTCGATGTTCATCACCGTACTCGAAATGGAAGAAGGCCTGCCTTCCCAGATAGTAATTTCTAGAATAATACAGTTATGGTCACTCAACAAGGTTTCTTAGATCTTTGGGACCTTACATAGCGGTGTGATATTGGATGATACGCATACATGATCAATCACCATATTTGCATGCCGACCCGTATATGTGGGAATAGGATCACTGAGTTCGTTCTTGGCATAGGCCAAAAGTTCTAAATCGGGATCCGCCATTATTTTATTTAGTGCCTCGCCATATGAATTATGAGGGGAAGTGCAAGTCATCTTACTCTAGATTGCTTTTAACCCCACATACCCCTAGGGTGGACATTGAACAGGTAGGAATGTTAAAATCACCCACCCTAATAAAATCAAAAATAACATTTTCCCCTGCAATCAATTCACCTACAGCGGCCTCTAAATCCTTCACTACTTGGTGCCGCGTGTTATCAAAAACATTATAATAATTAATTAGAAGAACATTGCGGGCTTGTTTCTCATACAACCATAAAATCTGTGAGTGAGCCCCAACCTTCAGGTACCTCCTCACAATAATGGGGAGATTAACAGATACCAATGTCAAAAGGCCTCCCTTTGCTCTACCAGAGACCGAACCCTGTGCTGGTAGATTATAGGAGACGTGACCATCATAGCTAACCAAATCCTGACACCAAGTTTCCTGGAAACAAATGATGTCATGGGAATTAATAAGATCTGAACATCCCAGTGTGTCCCCTTTTGAGGCTAATCCAGCAATGTTCCAGCTAACAATAGAACAATGGGAGAGATATTTCCCTTCATTCTGCGGGATGACGATCTGATCCGGGCCGGGGACTCAGGACCAATCACCCCCCTCCCTTTGCATATTAATAAATTAATAAAGCCAACCCTTTCCTGGGTATCATTACTTGATTCAACCACATACATAGCCCCCGTCTCCCCTGTGTTACCCCTCTCCATTTCGGCACTTCTGGGGGAAACCACCTCAGCCATAACAGTATGATCCTGATTAAGTCAATCATTTACATCTAAGGTGCTCAAAGATTGATATCTATTAGATACAGGCACCTCAAACATTCTGGGTATATCAGGGGGTGGGCGTGAGTCTCTATTGGGTCCAACATTAGTTTGGTACATTAAGTGGCTATAAAAATAACCAAGGGGGCGTAGTGACTCCCTGTTCATTGTATGGTAATGATGTTGCTCTAATCAGGGACGTTGTGGCAAAGTGGGGATTTTTAAATTTTATTGGTATTTTTAGTCGTCGTTCCAATCCAGTTGACCCTTCTTGTGGTTAGGATCTGGTCGGATAAAGCCACCGGGAACCCACGTTCATGGTTAAGCCACAAGACAGTTTTGTTTTTAAGAGATTCAAACGTCTCCAGCTGGTTTGAGGACAGATTTTCATTCAGTGATTGTTCATTAGTTAAGATGGCCACTTATGGAGCACAATCAGGGGGTAAATTTATAGTCTTACTACGCTTGGTATTATAGGTTGTTTTTTCCCCCCTAGATTCTGGGACTGTCTTACTCTTCAATACTAGGGATTTGTCTATTCAACTCTTCTATAGATGCATGAGCCCTCCCATTACTATTTAGAACTTCGGGATTAGCCATTTCCCCGGTGGCCATACTAGCCCGACAGTTCTCCAGGGCTTTCACTTGGGCTTTAATAATTCGTTTTGAAGAGAAATCTCGCCCCAATCCTCTTGACCTCACTAGTTAGATTATCCAGTCTATCAGATAGGGGTTTAATAGATCCTTCAATTTTGGCAACAAAGGTGTTCATAAGTCGCTCAACCTGTATATTGTTTAGTATCACTGTATTAATATTACCCAAATGGTCATCTACAGTAGATGCATTCCCAGCTAGCTTTTTTACACTCTTGCCCAACTTAATTGGGCCTCGCTTAGTTTGAGCTTTCCTACATCCCCTTCTGGTTCTTGGGGCAGGTGATCCATGTATAAATGAATTAGGGGTAGCAACAGATACAGTGGGAATCTCAACTAAGCTAACTTGTGATGTAGCGTCTATGCTAATATTCTCCCTACTTTTGTCAGGTGATACCAGCAAGGCTAGAGGTGATACTATTGAGCTACCTAAATCGAGCGAGAGTCGCCGCTCTGCTCTAACTATTTGGTCGTTGATAACACTCACAGCTCTCACAAGATAGTTATCAAGGGTAGAGCAGGCATGCTCGACTGGGGTTTTACATCCCTTACGCGGCGGCATTGTATATTTAGAAAATAAAACCTTCTAAAAGTAAAAAAAAAAAAGCCTATGAAATGAACCGTATACACAATACTGTTATCAAATAAAAATAGGGATGGGTGCTGCACAAGGACCCTTAACCGGTCCAGTCCAAACGAGTAAAGTACAAGTAGTCCTTACCCGCCAGGTGGTCTTAAAGTTCCTTCTTTGCAACAAGGGCTAGATCTTGGTAAGAAGGTGGAGTATATATAAACCAAGAGCTCTATGGCCTAGCCCAGCCTGTACAGTCTCGGACGGGCTCAGACGGGCCCGCCCTTGGCCCGGGCTTCGCCCGGCACCCACCCGCGCGCGTCCCGCGGGCGAAGCTGGGCAAAGATATACTAAGAAGAGGAATGGCTAACAGTCCTCTGGTGTTGCCGGCGCTGTGGCGAGCGCTGGGTTTGCTGGGACTCGTAGTCTGAGTCCCTCACAGCAGGCAGGTGAGCGCGGGGCAGGCTGGTGTTCGCCTTCTCCCTCCTTTCGGCCCCCGGCATGTATACAGCAGAGCTCCCCACACAGAAGACAGCAAAATGCCCCAGCAGGACACAGCAGCAGTGACACGGTGAAACTCCTCAGCGAAGCGACACCTGCGGTAAGTGATGGTAAAACTAGCTCAAGAACGTAAAAAATACGTTATTATAGAACGTTCTTGACCAGGATTAAGATACCGTGCACCAGAAGTCGCAAATTTTTAAACCGCAGTGATAGAATAATTGGTCAACATGTTTCAGCCATATAGCCTGTAAGAAGGCTCTGCTTTCATCAGGACCTGTAATACTGCTGCGTTCAAGTGAAAATGTGTTAACACAAAAAAGGATACAAGGAGACACACTCTTTCAATGTGTCCATTGGTGGTGAAAATTAACTACAAAAGTAAAAACATAAATGTAATAATCCTAAATATAACAAGACTGGTTGTGTTCCACAAGAAAAAATCTCAAATAGAATAGACTTACCCGTCAGCACTGGGTAAGTCACCACACCTCTACCTGGGAACCGCTCAGGAAAGGAGCACCGCTCTAGAAAAGACGGTGGTAACCCATTGTCAATAAAACATGTCACAAAACAAAAGAAAACAGGGGAATTATTGTTCCAATTCATTTAAACCCCTTAGTGAGCATGTTAAAAAGAGCCAAAACTAGTAAAGGGAGACTAACGGCATGTCGGAGAAAAAATAAATAAAGTGAACAGCTCATTTAACCGGAATCCTGTAGCTCTTCCAACAATGAGCTAAACACTGTGTCGGAAATTGAGCTGATAATTCAAACCATATTGAATCAAGGCTATGAAATCACATGGTTAGACATCCTATGTCAATTATAAGTAACAAGGGCTTACAAAAAACAGCTTTCCAAATAGAAGTCAAGGACCATGTTTATGTGCTGATGTGTCTAAACGTGGTATCGATTTTTAGCAAAGACAGTTGTTAGATTGAGTCAAGCTAAAGAACTGCAAAACTAGGTCAAAGAAACAACCTGTAAGTGATTCTAAGCAAGAGGACCTCTCAGGGCTTACCTGTCTGTCGGTACGCCGGCGCAGTGTTGAACCTGAAGCCGGAGGTACCGGGACAGTGAGGCCACTTCCTATAAAAGCCCCTCCTAGGCGAAGCATAACCAATCACGGCACATGAAAGCCATTGCTAAAGCACATGTCAGTAGCAGGAAACACGGTTTCTTGAAGCATGCACGTTACAAAGGTAGTCAACGGCGCGTAAACACGCATGTGCATTAATGAGACCACTCCATCGATGTCAGTTAATATTGATGCGCAGCGAGGAGGCCAAACCACAGGACATAGTAAGTCCGCAAATTAGCTTATAAAAACAGCTTATAAAAAAGACAAGTCAGTAAAAATACAAATATACACATGAAGGGTGAGAACACCTCTCACAGGTGTAACAAAGTTGTACGCTAAGGACAACATTATGTGATCTACACAGATGCCTGGGAATACTCATGAACAAAGTCAAAAAGCACAATCCTAATGATGCTCGGTGTGTGTGATATGAGACAGTTTGCTACATGTAATAAACATGGTAATCAAGGGTCATCAAAAATAACCAATACAATCACTAAAATCTAAGTATGTATCACGGAGGAACAGACTGGCATAGAAATAAGGACAAGTGCCTACAATAACAACCAAGGAATGTCATCATTTAAGCCACTAGTGTCTGACTGTAACTTATGTACCCACCATTGTTCTCGCCTGCACAAAAAGGTTCAACACTGCGCCGGCGTACCGACGGACAGGTAAGCCCTGAGAGGTCCTCTTGCTTAGAATCACTTATAGCTTGTTTCTTTGACCTCGTTTTGCAGTTCTTTAGCTTGACTCAATCTAACAACTCTTTGCTAAATCGATACTACGTTTAGACACATCAGCACATAGACATTGTCCTTGACTTCTATATGGAATGCTGTTTTTTGTAGGCCCTTGTTACTTATAATTGACATAGGATGTCTAACCATGTGATTATTTCATAGCCTTGATTCAATATTTGAATTATAAGCTCAATTTCCGACAGTGTTTAGCTCATTGTTGAAAGAGCTACATGATTCCGGTTAAATGAGCTGTTCACTTTATTTATTTTTTCTCTGACATGACGTTAGTCTCCCGTTACTAGGTTTTGCTCTTTTTAACATGCTCACTAAGGGGTTTAAAAGAATTGGAACAATAATTCCCTGGTTTTCTTTCGTTTTGAGACATGTTTTATTGACAATGGGTTACCACCGTCTTTTCTAGAGCGGTGCTCCTTTCCTGAGCGGTTGCCAGGTAGAGGTGTGGTGACTTACCCAGTGCTCACGGGTAAGTCTATTCTATTTGAGATTTTTTCTTGTGCAACACAACCAGGTTTTTGTTATATTTAGGATTCTTACATATGTTTTTACTTTTGTAGGTAATTTTAACCACCAATGGACACATTGAAAGAGTGTGTGTCCTTGTATCCTTTTTGTGTTAACACATTTTCACTTGATCGCAGCAGTATTACAGGTCCTGATGAAAGCTGAGCCTTCTTACAGGCTATATGGCTGAAACATGTTGACCAATTAGTCTATCACCGCGGTTTAAAAATTTGCGACTGCTGGTGCACGGCATCTTAATCCTGGCCAAGAACGTTCTATGTTTTTTTATGTTCTTGAGCTAGTTTTAACCTCACCTTCACATTTTTCTAAAAACAAATTATTTTTCGCTGCGCCCTCACTCACACTTCCAGCTCTACATTTGTGGATTTAGTATATCCAACATCACGTTAAAAACATCCCTGAGCTCCTCCCTCTCGGAGAGGAGGTTGTAGCCCCCAGAGGAACTAGGTTTTTCCTTTGGGAGGAGAATCCGAAATGATGAAGCATGTCACCTCTGGTGAGTGAGGGATTTCGTCCTATAAACAGATATGCCCATAGATATATCTATTGGGCTTATATGTCGGTTCTGTTTCACTTCTTTGTTTTGATTTAACTTTATTGTAGTGGTTTTCCACACCCTCTTAGCATTTGATAGACCTCAGGGTTTCGTACTGTTGCTCATCTTGATATTGGGGAATAAACCCTGTGCTGTCTTTAAACTTTCCCTAAGACCCTCCGGCTTTGAACCGTATTTTGTTATAGTAATATTACTTCTGACCATTAAATAACAATGTGCACTGAATGTTTTCTTCCTCTCTGATGGAATAACGTTTTATTTGAACAACACAAGTTACCGACCATAAGAACAAGGTTACTTTATTTCACATACTTTTACTCTGCATATTCCTCCATGTCTAAATTTAAAGTGTTTAAACCATTTACGCTGCTGAACCTTGCTATTGGCTGTGGCACATATTCAGTGTCCTTTTTCGAAGATTTGAATGCAGAAAAATTGTGATGACAGTGGTCGACATTTTAATGTTCGAGTTCCTGGGTAATTTTGGTAAGCAACATATTTTGTCATATGATAGTAAACTCAACCATTTAAGGTTGCATTTTGAAAAGTTACTGTGTTCTCTAAATGTTTTTTTAAATGTGCACGCAAATGGGAACTACAGGGTTGTTTGCATTAGTCTGCATTTTAGAAATGGAGGCGTTAAGTAATAGTTTGTCTTTTTAAAGTGTTTTGCTATAAAGCTTTTTAATGTTCGATATTTGACATTTTTCCTTTTCAGTTTTTGAGTCATTCATAGACTATGTTGCTGTAGAACAGCTGGATGGGGATAACAAATATGATGCTGGAGAGCATGGCTTGCAGGTATGTGTATAATTGATCCGCTATAAGAAAGCTTATGGGTGTATTATCTACTGTTTCAGTAGGCATCATGAGAAGTGCAGGTTCTTTGTTGAGAGACCTTGGATGATGAAGCCTCCCACAGGTGTGTGCCTTCCAGTCATTTAGGGGGAGGTCTTTAAAGCCGCAGTTTCCATTAGTTTTACATAGTTGGGCCAAAACTATGGTGTATTTTAATTTGATGTATCTGAAGGTATCTTCATCCTGAAACCTTTCATATGAAAATCTACTTTGCAGATAAGGATCATCTCGTAGTTGTAGGAGGCTGGCTCTATCCTACACCACATTGAGGTATAGTGTGTACAGTCTAGTTGAACCCCGAAGGTAGGTAGGGGTAAAAGTAGATAATACCTTACTCTTTTTTTGTTCATGGTGTGGGGGAGCAATAAAGCTTTATCCGAGGGTAGTGTTAAGCATTTATTGCACAAACTCAGGCAAGAAATGATGTCAAACACTCTGAACTCGGACCAATTTGTATGTATAAAAAAATTTAGTTATATTATTTCTAGAACCAAGCCAGGCCTGGTGAAGGTAAGTGAAATAATACTTTGCAATACTTATGCAATAAATTACAGTTCTATGCAGGTTCAAATGCAGTTGATTTACAGGTATGTCAGTCAGAATTACTTTTCTGTTACTTTGTCCATTACAGTACTCATTACTTCTTAAGTTACTTTGCTGATCAGTGTGATAATGCCTAGATATCACACTGACGCATTTCCTAGACAAAAGGTAAGTAATTCACTTTTGGTACATTTGCAGTTCTTCAAGTTTTCTTACAACCCCTCCAGGGTCAAGGAAGCACTCTAAGCACCTTAAGCGGCACTAGGTTGGCCGGGTGCAGAGCGCTGAGGCCCAGTGTTATCCAATGGGGGTTAGGGGGGTCTCTGGTTGGTTGCTGCTCACGAGCAGGCCACAAGGTTGTGGGAGCAAAGCTCCTGGTGTTCTGCTCAGAGCAAAGGAGGTTCAGATTTAACCCACAGGGTGCACCTGCAGTGGTGGCTGGGTGCCGGGTGCTGTTTTGATGTCTGGTACCCTGTTGGTTTCAACGGGGATGCTCCCAGTCGCAGTAAACACTGAAGGTTCGGGGATGATCTTCTGGAGGTGACCACTGGTTGACGAGGTAAGTTGGGATACCTGGGGATACTGGGACGGTCTGTTGGGCCACCCAAGGCCGTGGGACGTCTGGTGCTGGAGTGTCTTTAGGTGTCGGATTTTCATTACCAAATCTGGTCGCGGTCAAGGGGATCCTCCAGAAAGGGCCCACAGGCATTGTTTAGAGATTTGAGGCAGGTTAGATTACCAGAACTCATTTCCGGATTGCTGGGGAGACCTCCTCATGGTGTTGGGCCACTCTAACTCTGGCCGTGGGTGACTGGTGCAGTGTGGTGCAGACTCGCAGATTTGGCTGGACTCTGTGGGTGAGCAAATCTGGTGCTTATGGAAGACAAAGTCTTAGTTTGCGGAGACAGGGCAGGTCCTCGGAGCTCTAGGGTGGCTGCTGCAGCAGAGAACGCCAGGTTTTCGCTGGAGCAGGTTCGAGGTTGACAGGCCGGTGCCAAGTCAGTGGGCGTAGTCCGCGTCTTAGTTCACACAGATTCTTTGGTTCTTCTCTCATCTCTGTGGAGGCAAGGTTCAGGGTTGCTACTCAATACTAAATTTAGGGGCGTTACTGGTAGGTACAGTTCAGGACCAATGGCTCCAATCCTTGTGGTACCCTATTATTCCACCCTCCAAAGGGAAGAGGGCATACCCCTTAGTCTGTTTGACTGGGTCCTACCATCTGCAAGATGGAGGGGAATTGGAGTTATGGTTCACCTCCCTTCTCCCACTTGACGGGTGGGGTTGGCAAAGGTGGGCATTCCTCTCCTCCTAACTTGGTTTTCCTGCTGATTCTCCTGCCCAGAGTGGGGGCCAGATGCTCGGAGAAGCAAATGGCTGGAGTAGCTCACAAAGGCTGTAAATGTTTGAAGCTTTCCCTTCGTGTACCCTCTCCATTCTGGGTTAGGAGGCTTGGCACCCTGGCCCAGAGTGTGCATTGTTTCAGGACAGAGAGCAGCAGGCTCTTGTTGTTTATCCCACCCTCGTCGCCAAATTGTTGTAAGTAATTTATTAAGAGATGACGCTGTAGACATCTAGAGGTTGTATGGTAAGTTTATTGTCATAACACAGGTAAAGCATGCACCGCTCTCGCTGACCAGACACCAACTGTCAGGTCTCGAATCTCCCACATTCGAGGCAGGTGCTTTGGAATACATTAAGCATTCTGATGCACAAATCGGAACGGACACAAAGGAAGGGCTAAAACGAGAGAGTACAATTCGTGGATGCATAAAGGAACATAACTATTTACAACAGCTCTCAACCCAGGGGTCCAGAAACATGTCTAGTGGTGGAAGCTGAAAGCAGCCATTCAGCCAGGACACTATACTTGGGTCGTTTTTCAGGGGGCATCTCTAAGATGCCCTCTGTGTGCATTTTTGGTTAAATTCCACACTGGCATTAGTGTGGGTTTAATGTTCGGAGAAGTTTAATACCAAACTTCTCAGTTTTCAGTAAAGCCTTTATGGTGCTGTGGAGTTTGTAATGACAAACTCTCGGCACCATATTCTCTTAATGGCATTACTGCACTTACAATGTCTAGGAATTAAGCTAGACACTGTAGGGGTACAGAGCTCTTGCACCTGTACCCTCTCCACTGGTACAGTGCACCCAGTTAGAGGGGTGGCTTGCCAGGGCAGTGGTTTGTAGGCTTGACACAGAGGGAATTGTGCCATGTCGACTCTAAACTTTGTTGTCCACCGAAACACGCAGCCTGCAATGGCACTGTGTGTGTAAAGGTACAGGGCCTCTAAGAGTGGCCCAATAAGTGCTGCAGCCCTTAGGGGCCTTCCCCGGCCACAGTGCCCTTGGTACCTGTCGTGCCGTTTACAAGGGACTGACATGTGGCCAAAGAGTGCAGTTTGGGGTTTGTTTTTAATGCAGTTTAAGGAATAAACATAGGCCCTGGGTACCTGTTTGAAAGGGCACACTCAAAGTACATCAGCAGTTTGGCAAATAGTGAGGGCAATCATGCAAAAACAGGGCACTTTCTTACAGACACCAAGTTACTTTTATTGCAGTAGTAGACAACTTCAACACTAAGATTTTTCAGAGAAAACCCACCATACAATCTCATTGAGAAAATCGAAGAGTTAGATTAGTGTAGGAAGCTGGCTCTGTATATACTATACCAAAGCAACGCATTGTGTACAGAGTCCACTGGATTTCCAAAGGCTTAGAGGTAAAATTAGATAATACCGTACTCTATTAGTGGTAATGTGGGTGAGCAGCAAGGCTTTATCAGAGGGTAGTGTTAAGCATTTATTGTACAAACTCTGGCAAGAAATGATGTCACACACTGAACTCAGACCGTATGTTTGTATTAAAAATATTTCTTTAATTGTATTTGATTTAAGTGCTGCAGGCCTTGGAGACCTAACGTGGCCACCATGCCCTTGGTACCTATGGTATATTTTACAAGGGACTTCCAAGCGGCCAGAGTCGCCAATTGGGTTTTGCAACAGTACAATTTATGGAAAGAACAAAGGCCCTGGGTACCTGGTTGGCAGGAACCCAGGGCACACTTAAAGTACATCAACAGTTTGGCAAAAAGTGGGGGCAACCATGCAAAAATGTGCACTTTTCTACAGTAGTGATCTCTGTTTCAACATCACCACCTAACATGAGCCCCAGGAGCTAAAAAAAATTCAATTGACATTTAAAAAAAGTGATTGTCTCTGTGATGATCATCAGATTGGTAAAAACTTTTCTAACAAAGTTTCTGTAAAAAAGGTTCCACAATTTTAACTCGAGTGGCACATACTGCATCGACAAAACCAACCTGGTGAATGTTCATGATAATTCCTAAATGCAGTTTATCTCAGTTAATTTTTTATATCATAGACATCTAGCTGCAGATTTCTTATCTTCGAATAGTCCCCCTGCCACAGACTGGATCTAGAAACGATTGGTGAACAGTGCTCCTACTTGCTGATAGGTGGCATTGTTTTGCTCCGCATGACAGTCTGTGCCGTAAGTGACATATGCGGTGCCAATATAGACGGCACCTCAGCGTGCTGATGGTTCCCTTTCCCCACCAGTCTGCGCAGATTTAGAGAGTACAACCCCGAGTCACTTTTTGATGACCTTTTTAGTTTTTTTTTTTTTTGCCCCTTTTGCTGAATATTTTCTGAGACTTGATCTGCAAGATGTCCAGGAAGGCAGGCTTTAAGCTGTGCAGTGCTTTTGTCCGCCAGATGTTGGTGACGGATCTTCATTTGGATTACCGGTGGTGTTTGGTTGGCAAACACAACGCCAAGTTGTTCGAAGATTGTCACACCTTGCATCCCAATGCGCTAAGGGAATGGTCACTGAGTGCCCTTTCTGCTTTGTTGCCCCTAACATTTTTCCCAGATACCTGATGCATTTTTTAAAAAAAATTTTAAAGTGTGCCCTGGGTGTCTGCCAACTCAGGTTCCCAAGACATGTGCTCTTTCCCTAAACAGTACCATTGTTTCCACAATTGGCGCAACTCCGGCCTACCTTTATGTCCCTTGTAAGGGGTACCTATGGTACCAAGGGCATGGTAGCTAGGGAAAGGCCTCTGAGGCTGCAACATGTATTGTGCCACCCTCAGGAACCTCTCACCACTAACTTGCACCACTTCCATTGCAGCCTGCATGTTTTGCTGCAGCTAAAAGTGAATTCGACATGGCACACATCCCTGTGTGCTATTCCTGCCCAGCATTGAATGAGGCCTAGGTAAGTCACCCTTAGGGCAGGGTGCCCTGTCTCATGTTAGGGTCTATCTGCAGAAGCAGACAGGCCCATATACTATCTAAGACGATTGTTAGATATTCTAAGTGCTCAGTAAAGCCATCTTGAGTGTATTTTCTGGAAACTGGTCATTATGAGTTTTCGATCACCATAATGGCTTTACCAACTCCTGGGATGTTTGGTATCAAACATCGCAGAATAATAAACCTCAACAGATTCCAGTGTCAGATTTTTTTATTCCCTGCACTTGGGTCTTTTCTATGGGGACCCCTGATCTAAACCATACTTTGGTGGGTTTCTGACTGTGGACAACCAGCCTGCAACCATGAGACAAGTTTCTGGACCCGTGGGGTGTTCGCCTTCACTCCCTGGGCCCAGCATAATGCCTTTCCTGGGCTGAGGTGTTCACACCTTCCCCAAGTCAGGAAGAGCTATCGGTGGCAGTGGAGCTTCAAAGGCCCTGCTGCCTTTGCAAAGCGACTCCCAGCTCTCCTTCTATTTGGAGCTGGCCCCTTTTCTGTCTCATCCGTTTTTGGTGGGAAGACAGGCGGGAAACAGTCGAACAGCCCAGAAGGTTTGCCCACCTCTGCCAACCTCTCCCCTCAGGTGGGGGAGAATAGGTGAAGCCCCCTCTTCAGTGCACACCATCTTGCAGACGGCACGCACCCTCCAATTAGGGATAGGGGTAATGCTCACTGTAGGAAAGTGCCTCTTTTTACATGGTTGCCCCCACTTTTTGCCTGATGATGCTCTTTTAAAAAGTGTACTCTGGGTTCCTGTTAACCAGTTACCCATGGCATGTGTTCTTACCCTAAAACTGTACATTTGCTCTCCCAATTGGCTCCCCTCTTACCCATGTAAGTCCCTTGTAAAAGGTACTATGGGGTCCAAGTGCACAATGACTAGGTAGGGTCTCCAAGGACTGCAGCACATATTGTGCCTCCCTTAGAGACCCTGTACCTTAACACACACACACTGCCCTTGCAGGCTGTGTTTTGGTGCAGAGAAAAGTGAAGTCAACCTGGCACACAAACCTGTGTATCTGAAAGAGACATGTTATTGATATATTCCTTACCTTAGAATAATCCCCAGGCGTCAGACTGGATCTGGAACGTTTTCTGCTTCGCAGTACCCCTGCGTGCCAGTAGGTGGCGTCGTGCCATTCCGCGTCCGTCAGTGGTGTCGTACGTGCCGGAATGACGTCATGGAGACCTCAGTTCTTTCTTTTTCCGCACCGAAAGCGCAGAACCAGATTGAGTACGTACCTCAGTCATTTTTTGACCACTTTTTCTTTTTTAGACTGTCTCCTTCTCTTGTCTCCTGGTGCACGTAGGGATGCCCGGCTTTAAGTCTTGTGGGTCGTGCCACTGTAATATGTCGGTGGCGAACCCCCATGCCTCTACTACCTGGAGAAGGACCACGACTTCCAGGATTGTCGGGACTGCCGTGCCATGAGCCCGAAGGCATTACGGGAGCAGCGCCGTAAGTTGCTGGAGGTCCAGCACTCCTCTCGCTGCTGCTCTGTGTCTAGGGGCTGTTCGCGGGACCGGAGCCGTCGCTCCTCGGACTCAGTCTTCACCTTCAGATTCCAGTAAGCGACACCATAAGAAGTCGTCGAAGCGTGTTCGCTCCCCGATGTCCCACACTTCGCTCCCCGGAGGGGGACAGGGGCTCTGCCTCTGCGGCTCCTCTGGAGCCTGGGAGGCCCGCGGCCTACCCGCTATACCCGGGTCCGTCGGCGACTCCCTAACAGCGGCAAGAGTTTCTTACTGCCTTGGACCGTCTGTTTAGGCCTCGGGCTCCCATCGGCGTACCTGCGGGTCCCGTGGCCCTATTCTGTTGACCCAGTGGCATCGCCTCCGGCGCCAGCCCCGAGCCACTGGATCCAGCGCCGCGGCCACGGCGCCACAAGGTGCAACGCCGCTGTCTCTGACCCCGGCGCTGCCCTTGGCTCCGGCCCTGCCCCTGCCCCTGCAACAGGCGCCACACTGGGTGCCGTTTATCCAGCCCCTGCCCCAGTTCTCGGACCATTTCGTTCCGACCTGGGATCCTCATTGGGATGTGGTTCCGGGTTGGCGCCGCTCCTGGCACCGCTGGCCCCCTCTCCGGCTCCTGTCCTACCGCCGCAGCCGGCTCCTGTCCTACCGCCGCAGCCGGCTCCTATTACCGCGGAGCCGGATGAGTACTGGGATGACTCCGAGGAGGACCCCCTTGTGCGGCGGTGTGACCCCGAGCAGGATTGGGTGGATGACCTTCAAGATGCGGGTGAGCTTGATGTGTCTTCTGACACGGGGTTTGCCTTGCCTATGCCTACTATGGAGGAGGGCGCTTCTTACATTATGGTGCTGCGTTGAGCCGCGGAGACTCTCTATCTCGACCTCCCTACGGTGGCCCTTAAGACCAACTTCCTCACGGAGGTGCTCCAGACGGCGTCTACGTCGTCTGAGCCGCTGCTCCCTTTCAATGAGGCCCTTACCGAAGTCCTCTTGGGCACTTGATTGCGGCCGGCCTTGGGGGCGCTGGTGGATAAGAACGTCGCTAGGCATCATTTCCCGGCGCCTGGTGATCCCGCCTTCTTGAGCACTCACCCCACGCCCGAGAGCCTGGTCATTCAGGCCTGACAGAGTGCCTTTCCCTCGGCTCTGCCGGATAAGGACTCTGAGGATGGACCAATATGGCAAGAGGTTGTTCTCCTCAGCCAGTTTGGGGTCGAGGTCGGTTAACACAGCCTGCTTATTGGGCCGTTACTCCCATGCAGTGTGGGATTCGGTGGCAGAGGTTCTGCCTCAGTGCTCTGAGGAGGTCCAGGCTGTTCTTTCCCAAGCGATTGCAGAGAGGAAGGCTGCGGCCAAGTTTGCAATCGGGTGTGGTTTGGACACCACTGATCTGTTGGGCAGGGCGATTTCCACGACGGTGGTGTTGCAGCGCCACGCCTGGTTGCGTTCCACTGGGTTCTCACCCGATGTCCAGAGCTCGATCATGGACATGCCCTTCGATGGCTTCCGCCTCTTTGGTGATGAGGCTGACAATGCCCTGGAGCGCTTTAAAGACTCTTGTGCCACGACCAAGTCTTTGGGTCTTTCCTCGAAAAACCCTGCCACTATGGGGTTTCATTCCTTTCGTGGCCAGGGCAGGGGTACCCAGGCACGCTCTTCCAGCAAGCCTGTGCTGAACCAGCCTCAGCAAGGCCGCGGCCGTGGGTTCCGCAGGGGCTGGTCTGGCAACCTGCGTGTGGATCAGTCCACTTCAACCCCCGCTGCTTCCGCCTCAAACTTCCTAATCCGAGCTTCAGGGGGCACTCCACACCAGTGGGTGGCAGGGTTCACCTCCAGCTCCACCCCTGGCGCGAGATCTCGTCGGACAAGTGGATGCTGCAGATAATCTGCCAATGTTACTCGCTCCCCTGTCTGTCCTCCGCTCCAGCCATTCCGTCTCTGTACCACCGCATGTCGGGGGATCATTTGACCCTTCTCCGTCAGGAAGTCTCGGTCCTCCTGGCCAAGAGGGCCGTCGAACGCGTTCCTGGGCCAGAAGTAGGACGTGGTTGTTGTTCCCACTACTGGCTGTTGAGGTCGGGCTAGCCCCAGGCTGTCGTCTCTCTCCTCTAGACCTAGCGTAACTCCTGCATTTACTGGGGTTCTCCCTCAGTGTGCTAAAGTTGCACCTGACCCCCTCTCAGAAGCTCCCTTTCATCAGGCGGTTCTGGATTCAACGTTGTTTCGGGTTTATCCTCCCGAGCAGTGAGGCCAGGATATTCAGGCTATGATTCCGATCTTTCAGCCTCTATCCCGGGTTCCGGTCAGTATGACCCTCCGACTGCTGGCCTCCTGCATCCTGTTAGTGACGTATGCCAGATGGCATATGCGGACTCTGCAGTGGGACCTGAAGTTCCAGTGGGCACAGTATCAGGGCGACCTGTCTGGTCATGTCCAGATCTCGGAGGGCTCTGCGCGACCGTTGCGGTGGTGGCTCACGGACTGCGATTGGGTCAGAGGCAGATCCCTTCCCCAACCGGCGCATACAGTGGTGACTGATGCGTCCCTCCTGGGATGGGGCCGCCACATGGGAGAGGCGGAGATCAGAGGCCTCTGGTGTGAGAAAGTGCCATCTTTCTTGCATGGTATGCCCCCACTTTTTGCTGAATTGCTGAATGTACTTTGGCAGTAGTCCAGGGCACACTCAGTCAATCAGGTGCCCAGGGCCTATGTTCCTTCCCTAAAAACACACAAAACCCAAATTGGCAAACCCTGGCCACATGTCAGCCCCTGGTAAATGGTACCCTAGGTACCCAGGGCCTTGTGACCAGGGAAGGCCTCTAAGGGCTGCAGCACTCATTGTGCCACCCTTAGAGGCCCTGCACACGCACACACACTCCACATGGCACACACACACTCCACACACCTACACACTACACACACACACACGCACACACACTACTCTCTCCCTCCCTGTCCCTCTGTCCCTCTGTCCCTCTGTCCCTCTGTCCCTCTGTCCCTCTGTCCCTCTGTCCCTCTGTCCCTCTGTCCCTCTGTCCCTCTGTCCCTCTGTCCCTCTGTCCCTCTGTCCCTCTGTCCCTCTGTCCCTCTGTCCCTCTGTCCCTCTGTCTCTCTCCACATGGCACACATGCCCACCACCTACACTGCCCTGGCATACATCAGCCACCCCTCTAGCTGGGTGCCCTATGCCAGTGGTGTGGGCACAGGAGCATGAGCCCTGTGCTCATACAGTACCCAGGTTCATTCCTGGTGCTGCCATTTAAGAGTACATGGTGCTGAGAGCTCGTCAAACACGAATTCCACAGCACCATAATGGCAACACTGAAGTTTGGTATCAAACTTCTCAGCACATTAAACCCGCACTGATGCCAGTGTGGAATTTAATGTACAAAGCACCACAGAGGGCATCTTAGAGATGCCCCCTGAAACCTAACCTACAATCCATGTCTGGTCTAGGAGGCTGCCTAGGCAGCCACACAGCAGACATGTTGCTGGACCCCTGGGTAGGAGAGCCCCTGCTCTCCTGGGCCTGCAACAATGCACATTCTGGGCGAAGTGCTAGGTCTCCTCCCCCAGGATGGACAGGGGAAAGCTTCAAATGCATGCCGCCTCTGTGAGCTTCCCCAGGCCACTGCAACCCCCCACTCTGGCACGAAGCTGTGGCCGGAAACCCCAAATAAGGACAGGGGATGTGCCAGCCTGCCAACCCCACTCCTCAGGTGGGGGAGGCGAGGTGAAGCACATCTCCGGGCTCTCGCCATCTTGAAGATGGGGAGCCCTACCCTATCAGGACTAGGCTACTGCCCCCCCTCCCACAGGAGAGGCAGAGTAGGGGTGTGTACCCACCCCAGGACAGGGACCCATTGGTCCCTGTCCTTTACCTACCTGTAATGCCCCTAAAACTAGTATTTAGGGGCAGGCTTCTTCAGGAGTGTCGACGGAGGTCCTTGGGTGCCGGACTCTGGGTCAGTCGCCGTGGGGTCGTCCTCGTGGTCTTTGTTCACTCCGGCACAGGCCAGGCTGGTGCAGAGTGTGCTGGGTTGGCGGTTCCGGGCTGCTGCCAGGGATTAGAAGTAGATTTTGAGTAGAGCCTCTACTCATGGGAGTCCCAGGGGCTTAGAGTCAAAAGGTAGCCAGGTCCTCCGGGGTTTGTGAGGTTGCTGGCCACAAGTGACTGTAACCCCGAGTCCGGCACCCAAGGACTTCTCTCGACACTCCTGACGACGCCTGCAGCCTCAGAACCAGGTACCCCCCCCAACCGCTATCAACAGAGGGTAAGATTTCCCGACACCAAAAGGCACCCCTGCACCTGGCGCCCTGCGGCCCCCTGTGCCCAACTCCTGGATACCTACCTATCCTCCAACTATCCAACTTACCTGTCGAAGTGGTGGTGGCACCTGAAGAATCTTCGTCCCAGAGCTTGAAACCTTTGTTCGGCCTTGAGCTTTTCCATAGCCATTCATTGAGCTCCCGAAGGCTGAAAAGCACCCTACACCCAGCCGCCCGAGTGGCCCTGGCAGTGAAACCTCTACTCCTACCTACTTCCCCATTTGCACTGAGCAAGTGACCAGGAGCCCAGCTCCCACACCCGCGTGGCCTGCTAGTCAGCAGCCACCAACCAAGGCCCCCCTGCCTCCCATAGGACAACATTGGGCCTAACTCACTCTACGCCCGGCTGCCCCTGTGCCGCTGAGGGTGTAACAACTGTACTTACCTGACCCTGGGAGACCCCTGAGTTTATGCCCAGAACCTTAACTTTGCCAGTCGAGTACTTACCCAAAAGCCGATAACTCACTCTTCTTCCATAGGGAAACTGACTGGTTTCTCTTGAAATTTCTTCTAAGTGTGGAGTTTCTAAACTTTAAAATATTCACCTTAAATCAACAGAGTAACGAAAACGGAAATATTCACCTGCCATTAGGAGAGATCCCAGTGCTGGAGCTTGGTGCCCAGCACTGACCCTGAAAAGTAATTACGACCGTACTTAGCACTAACTCAATTTTCTCCCGTAGGAAATCATTGACTGTTTTTCTGTGAAATTTCTTCCAAGTGTCGATTTTGCAAACTTATAAATAGTCCTTAAAAATCGCCTGTGTAACTTAGACGCAGTTTCTCAACTGCTTACAGGTGGTACACTATTGCTGGATCTAGGATCCAACACTGACCTAGAAAAAGCAACCATAACCCCACTTACCTGATAAGTGAATTTCCTTCCATAGGATAACATTGGTAATTTGAGTAGAAAGTTCCAAGTGTCAACTTTCAAAATAGCAAAATATTGCTTTAAAATCACAACAGTAACTAAAACGAATTTACTCGTTTCCAAGAACTGTCCCAGGACTGAATCTGGGATCCAGTCCTGGAGTTAGAAAAGTAATCCTGTGCCCAACTCCTGGGTACCTACCTATCCTCCAACTACCCAACTTACCTCTCGAAGTGGTGGTTGCACCTGAAGAATGTTCGTCCCCGAGCTTGCAGCCTTTTTTCAACCAGCAGCTTTCCCATTGAAATTGAGCGCCCGAAGGCTCAAAAGCACCCTGCACCCAGCTGCCCAAGTGGCCCTGGCAGTGTAACCTCTACACCTATCTAATTCCCCATTTGCCCTGAGCAAGTGACCAGGAGCCCAGCTCCCATAGCTGCGTGGCCTGCTAGTCAGCAGCCACCCACCAAGGCCCCCCTGCCTCCCATAGGATAACATTGGGCCTAACTCACTCTGCACCCGGCTGCCCCTGTGCCGCTGAGGGTGTAACAACTGTACCTACCTGACCCTGGGAGACCCATAAGTCTATGCCCAGAACCTTAACTAAGGAGTGTTGAGGGGGGTCCTTGGGTGCCGGACTCGGGGTCACAGTCGCCGTGGGGTCGTCCTCGGGGTCTTTGTTCACTCTGGCACTGGCCAGGCTTGGCTGGTGCAGAGTGTGCTTGGTTCGCGGTTCCTGGCTGCTGCCAGGGATTAGTGGTAGGTTTTGAGTAGAGCCTCTACTCATGGGAGTCCCAGGGGCTTAGAGCCAAAAGGTAGCCAGGTCCTCAGGGGTTGGTGAGGTTGCTGGCCACAAGAGATGCCGGGTTGGAGCAGGTTCGAGGGTCGACAGGCCGGTAGGGCTGGGGCCAAAGCAGTTGGTGTCTTCCTCTTTATAGCAGCTGCAGGGCAGGTCTTCTTTTTTCTTGCTCTTCTTTTTTCTTGCTCTTCTGTGTAGTTTTGAATCTGGAATCTGGGGAAGGAAGGTTCAGGGTGCCCCTAAGTTCGAGACATGTGGGCTGCTGAATTCATATCTGTGCATAGATCGCCGCCTAGTGTTGGGTCCAGATGTTTGCACGTTGTTGTCCTGGAAGAGTCTTCGAAGTATCCTGGGATAGGTGACTCCTCCCCTGGACTACAGTGCGCATGGGCATCCTCTCCATCCTCAGATTGTTTTTTTCCGCCATTGGGTTCGGATGTGCTTATCTTGACTCAAGTTAAGAAAAACTTTTTTCAGGCCAAAAGGCCTTTAGTTCGCGTCGGTACTGTTCCCGATCGGTATCGATAGTTATTTGTTAGTTTACTAACTTCAAGACCAACTCTTTTCGCATCATATCCGACCATCGACCCGACTTCGACGATGGAATCGAGGACACCATTCAAGCGGTGTCCTGTATGCAATGCGAAATATCCCCATGTTGACGTCCACCCGGTGTGCAACAAATGCCTTTCACCGGATCACGACGAGTCCAAATGTATGGCCTGTGCCCGATTCCGATCCAAAAAGACTCTCCGGAATCGACGAGCAGCGAGACTTGAAGCGCAGCAAGCGGCACCGACCAACATCTTCAGCGCCGAGGACGAAGATGTGGAAGACGTGGAGAACCTACCCTCCAGCCCCGCTTCCGAACACTACTCCGGATCGGAAGACATCGAAGAACGACTCTTTCACAGAGACGAAGCTGACACCGAGGTAGGAGACTACAATGAGGCCTTAAGGGCCGAAGAGAGTAGCTCCGGTGACGAGCAAGGCCTACCTGTACAGACGGAGGATATCCCAGTGCGTCAGTCTATGGCTCCGGTCGAGGGATCGCCTTCGGGCCTTACCCAAGACCTATCCTGCAGTTCTTCGGCCCCGCCCTCTGGCCCGGCCTCGGACATTCAGCGGCAGCCATTACTACCCAAAACGACTGGTTTCCCTTCATCGAAACCGAAAGCCGTATCGGTTCCACAGAAACCGAAACTGAAAGTAACTGGTCGGATCGAGGCCCACCACACCTTCGACGCCAGCCAAACCCGTCGGCACCGACCGCACCAAGCGGGACTTCGGTGCCGAGCTCGCAGCAGCCGACGTCGGCGCCGACACACGGAAAAAGGCCATCGGTGCCGCCAAACCGCCTCGGCTCCCGGCACCGAAACAATCGGCTCCAGCCACAAAGGTCAAAATAGCTGCTGCGTCTCACACTACTTCGAAAGCAGCACCAAAGGCACAATCATCGACGCCGTCGACAGCTATTACCTCTCCTCGACTCGATGACCCCGTGGTGCCGAAAAAGTCCACGCCTGCCTCTACAGAACCGGTCGGCGCCAAAGAACAGTCGGCGTTAGAGGTGCGGCAAGTTGCAGCGTCCTTGCAACACATCAAAGAAAAGGCAGCCCTACAGGACCCTTCAGGCTCCGAGCCGAAAAAAGCTCAAAAGGCTTCTCCGGCACCGGCCAACATCACTTTTGGCCTGCCGCCGTCCACGGCACCCAAACTGTTCGAAATCAGAACACGTGTCACCCACACTAGGATCACGCCTGCCGAACGCTCTCCTACGGAGACGTCACCATCCCACATCATCGATGCCGACACCGGCAGAATGATGCTCCACAAGCGGAGGATAACTTCCGAGCCAGCTCTGGACTCCTACCGGATCCCTCTAAAGAAAAAGCTGCCAGTGGATTCGGAACCAGTTCTTTACGAACCTCTCCATACCTCTTCCCCAGATCCACAGTCCTTCTCTCCGACACACTCCGAAACCGACGTTTTGGAGGACTACATGGGTGACCACGTCCCCTACCCCGGAGAGATGGACCCTGACGGCCAACAGGACCCTGATCAGGCTTGGGATGACCCTGCAGACACGGGTGCACATATGGATACACAGGACACGCAGCTATATGGTGCGAAAACGTCTCCCACAGAGGACACTGCCGCATTCAACGCCCTTATTGAACGTGCTGCGGCCAATCATGGTGTGCAACTCCCACTCCTACACAATCGAGGACGATTTTCTAATGGATACTTTCGCATCCTCAGAACGGAATATCAAAACTCTACCCATGTTGAAAGGTGTCCTCAAACCAGCAAAGGACATTTTCAAAGAACCCACCAGGGCACGAGTAATAAACCCCAGGATCGACAAGAAATATAGGTCGGCGCCTGGGGACCCTACCTACATTAGAGGCCAGTTGCCTCTGGATTCCATCGTAGTCGCCAATGCTCGCAAACTTGCGCACTCGCAGACAACTGGGGATGCTCCTCCCCCGGACAAAGAGTCCAAGGTGCTAGAGACCTCCGGCAAGCGGGTTGCAGCCCAGGCAGCTAACATATGGCGTATTGCCAATACTCCGGCGCTCCTAGCTTGCTACGATCGCGCACACTATGACACATTAGAAACATTACTCCAACATCTCCCTGACCAATACAAAGCGGGAGCAGAGATCCTCATCAGGGAGGGACAACTCCTCACTAACGCATCCATTAAGTGTGCACTGGATGCCGCAGACACAGCTGCCAGAGCAATAAACACTAGCGTCATGTTACGACGACACGCCTGGTTACGAATCTCCGGATTCAAACCGGAGGTTCAAAATAACATCCTCAATCAGCCGGTCAACCCCGACTACTTATTCGGACCAGAGGTTGACACCACCCTAGAAAAAATAAAAAAGGAGACAGACACTGCAAAGTCCATGGGGGCTCTCCAAACGCAGACCTTTCGGAGTGGCTCCTTTCGTCGCCCCGGAAATAGAGGAGCAGGTAGAGGACAGGGGTCACAGCAAACCTACCACAAGGGCAACACCCAAAGTACCTACGATAAAAACACCCGGGGTGGATATCGTGGTTCAAGCACAAAGGGCAGAGGACGCGGATACGGCAATACCAGATCCTCTCCCAAGAACAAACAGTGACGCCCTCTCCCTTCCTCCCGACCACATAAAACCTGTCGGGGGAAGGCTACAAAGGTTCCTGTCCACGTGGAACTCCATCACCACGGACAGGTGGGTCAAAGATATTATCAAACACGGTTACTGCCTAGAATTAACCTCAACTCCACCCACAATACCGCCAAGACACCGTCCTATGTCCTCCGAGCACTTAGCGCTATTACAGCAGGAAGTGCTAAGTATGCTGCAAAAAGGCGCAATAGAGGCCGTACCCGTCCACGAGCACGGTACGGGGGTGTACTCCCTGTACTTTTTAATACCAAAGAAGGACGGGTCCCTCAGACCCATACTAGACCTGAGACCCCTCAACCGCTACATTCTCTCAGAGCATTTCCACATGCTCACCCTGCAACAAGTCCTCCCACTGCTCAAACAGGGAGACTTCCTAGCCACACTGGACCTCAAAGATGCTTATTTCCACATACCCATTCACCCATCACACAGAAAATATCTCAGGTTCACTATTCAAGGGCAGCACTACCAATTCAAGGTTCTTCCCTTAGGCGTGACAACAGCGTCCAGGGTCTTCACAAAGTGCCTAGCTACAGTGGCTGCACATTTACAGAGGCAACACATTCATGTCTACCCTTACCTGGACGACTGGCTTGTTCAGGCAAAGTCAGCCCAGCAATGCGCCAGCCACATGTCCCGCACCATTCACCTCCTTCACAGCCTGGGGTTCTCACTAAATTACCCAAAATCACATCTCCAACCCGCACACGTACAACAGTACCTGGGTGCGACCATAGACACTCTGGCGGCCACAGCTCAGCCAAATTTAGTGAGGATCAACAGCATGCAAATGCTGATTTCCAAGTTCAAACCCCCACACTCCCTTCCCGCGCGAGTGTTCATGCAGTTGATAGGCATGATGGCCTCCTGCATTTTCATAGTCCCACACGCGAGACTACATATGCGCCGCTTCAGGAGTGCTTAGCACGTCAATGGACTCAGGCTCACGGGCAACTAAAAGACCTAGTGTTGGTGAGCGGTCGGGCATACAACTCTCTGCATTGGTGGAATCCACAAAACCTTTGCAAGGGCCGACCGTTCCGAGAGCCTGTTCCACAAATAATACTGACAGCGGACGAGTCTCTCCAGGGATGGGGAGCTCATGTACTCAATTACACAGTGCAGGGACTATGGACAACACAACAAAAGAAGATGCACATCAACCTTCTAGAACTGATGGCAATCTTCCTAGCCATGAAGGCATTCAAAGTACACTTGTGCAACAAAGTCGTGTTGATCCATGACTGCCATGTACTACATACAGAAGCAGGGAGGAACACACTCTCCACAGTTGTCTCATCTGGCTCAGAGCATGTGGAAGTGGGCCATTCAGAGGAACATGTTCCTCATGGCGGAACATCTCCCCGGCAAAGACAACCAGATGGCGGATCTGCTCAGCAGACACAGTCACCAGATGCACAAGTGGAAGTTACACCCATCAGTACTCCAACCGTACTTCCAGCAGTGGGGTCACCCAGAGATAGACCTATTCGCCACAAGCGAAAACGCAAAATGCCAAAGCTTTGCCGCCAGGTTCCCACATCCGCAGTCGCAGGGCAATGCGATATGGATGAACTGGTCCGGCAGATTTGCGTACGCTTTTCCCCCAGCACCATTGATACCGCTGGTGGCTCGCAAACTCAGACAACACTCACTCACACTCGTCCTGGTTGCTCCAACGTGGGCACGCCAGCCATGGTACACCACCTTTCTCGAACTTTCCGTGGTGCCCCATCAAAGACTGCGGATCAAACCCGCGCATTTGACGCAGAACCATGGAGAGATTCAGCACCCAGATCCGCAACAGCTGAACCTGGCAATCTGGCTCCTGAAGTCCTAGAGTTTGGCTACCTAAACCTGCCACCTGACTGTATGGACATCATTAAGGAGGCCAGGAGACCCACTACCAGGGCTTGCTATGCAGCCAAATGGAAAAGGTTCGTCATTTATTGCAATAATACTGACATTAACCCGCTAGACGCATCCATCCAAAACATAATTTGTTACCTCCTACACCTGTACCGATGCAATCTGGCATACACCTCAATACGTGTCCATTTGACCGCAATATCAGCCTATCTCCAAAACAGGCAGCACCTCTCTTTATTCAAAGTGCCTGCCATCAAAGCCTTCTTGGAGGGACTTAAACGAGTAATTCCCCCAAGACACCCACCAGCACTGGTGTGGAACCTCAACCTGGTCCTCACCCGACTGATGGGTCCACCCTTCGAACCTCTCCACTCATGTGAGATTTAATTCCTCACCTGGAAAGTAGCTTTCCTAGTGGCAATCACTTCGTTAAGAAGAGTTAGTGAACTCCAGACACTAACCATTCAAGAGCCATTCATACAGGTTCACGCCAACAGGGTCTTACTACGTACCAACCCCAAATTCATGCCCAAAGTAATATCGCAGTTCCACATGAATCAAACTATTGAACTGCCTGTTTTCTTTCAAAACCCACAAACTGTCGCAGAAAGAGCACTCCATACACTGTATGTAAAGAGAGCCCTCATGTACTATATCGACAGGACTAAAGTCTTTAGGAAAACAAAACATTTCGTTGCCTTTGCCCCACACCACAAAAGTAACGCCATCTCCAAAGCAGGTATAGCCAGATGGATCGTTAAATGTATTCAAATTTGCTATCAAAAGGCTAAACGCACCTTAATGATTCCCCCACGAGCCCACTCAACACGTAAGTTAGGGGCCTCCATGGCTTTCCTTGGAAACATTCCTTTGCATGATATATGTGGAGCAGCCACCTGGTCCACTACACACACATTTACCAAACACTATTGTGTAGATGTGCAATCAAAACAGCAGGCAGCTGTAGGACAGGCTGTTCTCAAAACTCTTTTTCAGACCGCTGCAGCTGGCACTGGTAGCCGCCGCTAATAGGAGGTACTGCTATATATTCTATGCACAGATATGAATTCAGCAGCCCACATGCCTCGAACTGAATATGCTACTTACCAGTATGCATCTGTTCTTGGCATGTAGGGCTGCTGACATTCATATCGCCCTCCCTCCTCCCCGGCGCCTGTAGCAGCTGCAGCTCTCAGAATTACTGTAAGCATGGTCATCACTTTCTGTATCTACTCCATCACTGCCACAATGGCGAAAAACAATCTGAGGATGGAGAGGATGCCCATGCGCACTGTAGTCCAGGGGAGGAGTCACCTATCCCAGGATACTTCGAAGACTCTTCCAGGACAACAACGTGCAAACATCCGGACCCAACACTAGGCGGCGATCTATGCACAGATATGAATGTCAGCAGCCCTACATGCCAAGAACAGATGCATACTGGTAAGTAGCATATTCAATACTAGATTTAGGGGCGTTACAGGTAGGTGAAGGGCAGGGACCAATGGGTCCCTGTCCTGGGGTGGGTACACCCCCTATCCTTCCTCTCTCCTGTGGGAGGGGGGCAGTAGCCTAGTCCTGATAGGGTAGGGCTCCCCATCTTCAAGATGGCGAGAGCCCAGAGATGTGCTTCATCTCGCCTCCCCCACCTGAGGGGTGGGGTTGGCAGGCTGGCACATCCCCTGTCCTTATGTGGGGTTTCCGGCCAAAGCTTCCCACGAGTGGGGGGTTGCAGTGGCCTAGGGAAGCTCACAGAGGCGGCATGCCTTTGAAGCTTCCCCCTGCCCATCCTGGGGGAGGAGATTTAGCACCTCGCCCAGGATGTGCATTGTTGCAGGCCCAGGAGAGCAGGGGCTCTCCTACCCAGGGGTCCAGCAACATGTCTGCTGGGTGGCAGCCTAGGCAGCCTCAGAGCAGACGTGGATTGTAGGTTAGGTTTAAGGGGGCACCTCTAAGATGCCCTCTGGGGTGCTGGGTACAATAAATCCCACACTGGCATCAGTGTGGGTTTAATGTGCTGAGAAGTTTGATACCAAACTTCTCAGTCTTTAGTGTTGCCATTATGGTGCTGTGGAGCTCGTGTTTGACGAGCTCTCGGCACCATGTACTCTTAAATGGCAGCCCTGCACTTACAGTGCTCAGGAATGGACCTGGGCACTGTAGGGGCACACGGCTCCTGTGCCCACACCATTGGCATAAGGCACCCAGCTAGAGGGGTGGCTGATGTATGCCATGGCAGTGTAGGTGATGGGCATGGCACACATGGTTGTGTGTCATGTCGACTTTGTTTTTGTCTTGCACCCAAACACTCAGCCTGCAAAGGCAGTGTGTGTGTGTAAGGGTACAGGGCCTCTGAGGGTGGCACAATGAGTGCTGCAGCCCTTAGAGGCCTTCCCTGGTCACAAGGCCCTGGGTACCATTTACCAGGGGCTGACATGTGGCCAGGGTTTGCCAATTTGGGTTTGGTTTGTTTTAGGGAAGGAACATAGGCACTGGGCACCTGATTGGCAGGAGTCCAGGGCACACTCAGTCAAAGTACATGCAGCAATTCAGCAAAAAGTGGGGGCATACCATGCAAGAAAGATGGCACTTACTCACACCATAGCGCCGAAAGCTTTGAGGGAGAGTTCCCGAAAGTTGTTGGTCCGGCAATCGGTTCCGTGCTGATCGGGGTCCTGCTCCCGTGGGAGGTCAAGGGACTGGTCGCTGAGCCATCAGCATCGCTCGCCGGAATCGGGGACAGGTAGGTCATGGCGCCATAAAAAGTCGAAGAAGCGACGTCGCTCTTCCTCTACCCCTCACCGGTCTCTGTGGAGGGGGCTGGCGGTCACTCACCCGTGGCTCCGTTGAAGCCTCCGTTGTTGCATGCGGTCTACCCATCCTTTCCAGGCCCGCACAAGTCTTCGGACGAGGTACAGGCCTTCGTGTTGGCCTTGCGCCATTTGTTTGCCCCATTGGGTCCCTCCCAAGCGCCTTCGGGTCACGCGGACCCGTTGGGTGGATCTGCCCCCGTGCCGCCACCTTTGGCATCTGCTACGCCAGCACCATACCCGGCGCCGCTGACGCCGGACGACGATGAACCGGGACAGGTATCTTACCCCCCAAATTCCACTTCTGGCTGGGGAGTTTGTCCCATTTCCCCGGGCTGCTCGTCCTTTCCGGCCTCCTCAACAAACGGTGGATGAAGGGGAGAACTGGGAGGGGTCATAAGACCCTCTTGCAGCTCAATGCGAGGAGTCCTAAGACCCTCTTGCAGCTCAATGCGAGGATGAGCCTGAATGGGATGGAGACCTGGAGGGTCCAGTGGATATGGATTTCTCTCCACACCCTGGTACACTGTCCCCTACTTCCGTGGCTATGGAGGAGGTTGGGACTTTTTCATGATGTTGCGTAGGGCGGCTGAGTCTCTTAACCTCGAGCTCCCTTCAGTACCTATCGGACCAATCTCCTGACCAAGGTGCTGCAGCCGCCGTCATCCACGGATCCGCTGCTGCCCTTCAACAAGGCATTTACTGACATTCTGTTGAGCACCTGGACCAAACCTAACACTGGTTCCTGTAGATAAGGGTGTGGCATGCTGCCATCGGCCGGCGCCGGGTGACCCCAGCTTTCTCACACAACACAGCTTTCTCACGCAACACCTGACGTCTGAGAGTCTGGTTGTCCAGGCTTCTGCCTTGCCGAGCGCATACCCACATGTTCCTCCTGACAAGGCATCTAGGAAACTCGAGCAGTTTGGGAAAAAGATTTTCACTTCTGTCAGTTCCGGGTTGCGAGCGGTGAATACTGCGTGCCTGTTGGGCCGCAATTTCCATTCTGTGTGGGACACCAAGGCACAGGTGCTGCCTCAGTGTCCTGTGGAAGCGCGGGCGGTTCTGTCCCAGGCCATTACCGAAGGGAGGGATGCTGCTAAATTGACTATCCATTGTGGGCTTGACACAGCAGATTCCTCAGCAGGGCACTCTCCACTTTGTTGGACATACCCTTTAATGGCACACGCCTCTTTATTGACGAGGCGGATAGCACCCTGGCACGCTTTAAGGACTCTCTGGCTACGGCCCAGTCCTTGGGTCTCGCCACCACACGTACTCCCTTGGGGTCCACTTTTAGCTCCTTTCGAGGTCGGGGTCGAGGTACCCAAGCGCATTCCTTTCAGAAATGCAGGCCTGCGCAGCCACAGTCTCAGCGCAGCCGTGGACGTGGGACCTGTTGTGGTGGGTCCCGAGGACAGCGGGCGGGTCAATCCAGCACCGCCCCTGCCGCCGTCTCAAAACCTTCCTAGTCCAGTGTTTCATGCCCACCAGACGCCTGTGGGTAGCAAGATTCTCCATCACCTTCCCCACTGGTGCACCATCACCTCGGACAGGTGGTTTCTGCAAATAGTCCGAAGGGACTACTCCCTCCCCTTCAAGTGTTCCCCTCCAGCCATGCCACCTCAGTACCACCGCCTGTCGGGGGACCACTAGGAACTTCTCCAGCAGGAAGTCACGGCCCTCTTGGCCAAGGGGGCCATTGAGCGTGTTCTGACGCCAGAAGTACGTCGTGGTTGTTATTCCCACTACTACTTGATTCCAAAGAAGGACAAGGGCCTGCGTCCTATCTTAGACCCCCGGAACGTCAGTCGCTTACTGCGGAAGGAGAAGTTCAAGATGGTCACGCTTGCTCATGTCAACTTCATCCTCACTCTGCTCGTCACGCCTCTTTCACTTTTTGTGTGAGCACCTGAATTCTATTGTTGTGGAAAAAAATGTTTCACATGAACGGACTTATGTCCCTATGTACATTATTAATTTTTTTGCTCCTTTAAAATAATTAATCTTCAACTCTCTAACCATAAGTGCCCTCCTTAGGATCACTTTATTATTTTACCGCACATTTCACCCCAGGTTTACGTATTGGGGTACCCTTGTTTTTCTTACAACTCTTCTGCAGTCCTGCATAGACACTTAAGAGATAAAGAGACAATAATGCAGCCTAAAAACAAGTAAGCTACGCTGGCCATTACTTCAACCTGATGTGAAAAGGATAGCCAAGTAACAGTTAAATTAAACTATTTTACTGAGTTTCACCCATAGAGAAACTCCCCTTCACAAAGATCCTTTTTTCATGATAGAGATGAAGGGTTGGACAGACAAGCCCCATAGGCTGCCATTGTGTCTGTAAATGGATACCGTGCCTTTAAGAAGCCTTCCAGAGACCCTCGGTATCCCATGATGCACAGCCATAGGCTAGTTACTTTCAGTTCTTTTTTCGGGCTCCTGCTAGCAGGACCCTGGAGCGTTGAGCTCTACCTTGAGTGGTATATTTTTCAGTAATTAAGCTTTCTAAAGTTAGTTTGAGTGTTTCACTCGACGTCTTTGGCCTTTTCCTTCCTTTTACTGTCTTTTTTTGGGCAGTTAGCCCACATTTTTCTTGTCAAAATGCCATCTTTATTCGACAAGCGCCCTGAATGTGGCAGGAAGAAGGCCAAATCGGACGCCCACAGAGTTTGTATTCTGTCTACCTACTTCACATGTTCCTGAATCCTGCGCCATCTGTAAATCCTTCTCCAGGAGCACCTTGCATGACAGGGAGAAGATTCGTCTTCAAGGCCTAGAGCAGAGAAGACAAGAGGCTGCAGGTGGGACATCTGGGCAAGGAGAGAGCCAGTCCTCCTCCAAGACCCATGCGTTGGCCTCTGGGGGGCTCCCCAGTCGAAAGAAGGCTCAAAAACGACATTGGTCCCAGTCGACTTTCGAAGGCAACATCGAATTCGAGACCAGGTATGACTACGATATGCTCCCTGTCGATTCAGGGCTCTGGGTCGAAGATAAACGTCGAGGGGACGGACTTAGAGGCCTTGGGTGAGGTCGACGTCTAGGACATCCCGGTCAACGTCGACACACAATTGCCGTCGATCTGGGTCAAGGAGATATCTGCGCTTGCCGTCAAGACGACACCGCTGCTAGACGTCGACGAGACGTTCAACATTGGGAAGAAGGTAGACGTTGAGGAGGTATCATCGTAGTTGGACGTCGAGTGACAAGTTTCTTTCTGTGGTCAGCCTTTCAACGTCGACAGCAAGTTCTAGGAGCCGTAAGCTGGACTCTGTGGGAAGTAAAGTCTACAACACTGCAGCAACATCAATGAAGGCAGGTAGCTCTGTTGCCCTGCTGGGCCGTTACGACCGTTCCTTGTGGGAGTCTCTTCACCAGTTCCTAGACCTCCTAGCTAGGGACAAACGAGAGGATTTCCAGGAGGAACTCAACGAGGGACTGATTGTCTCTATTTAGATTATCAGCGCAGCAGCGGACACCTCTCTCCTTGCAGCCCACGAGTATTTCCATGGCGTTACTCTACGACGGCATTCCTGATTGTCCCCCCTCTTTAAAACCAGAGGCTCCACAGCGTATCGCGAACCTTTCATTCTCAGGTACCACCCTCTTTGGTTCCCGTGCGAACGAGGAGATGGCCCGCATGAAGGCGGAGATGGAGACCCTCAAATGTGTTGGCTTGGAGAAGCCTAAGGAGCAGCGTAGGAATTTCCGCTCTTATTCCTCTCAGCGATTCCAGCGTGGGCAGGGCTGTCAGTCTGAACAACAGCAACAGTTTTAATGGCTATTTCAAAGACGCCAGTCGAGAGGAAGTTCTAACCAGTAGTCCACACCAGGGAACAAGGCCCCAGCGGGTTCCAAGCCCTGAAGGGTTTCTTCCCCCTCTTCTGTTGCCCACTCCGGTGGGGGGGGAAGCATTCAAAATTATCTGGCAGAGTGGAAGATAACTCAGGACAGTTAGGTGCTGAATATTGTTAGCAATGGATACTGTCTACGTTTCACCAGCCGTCCTCCATAGATACTCTACTTATGGCAAGTGAACAAATGGATCCGCAGAGAAAAGTTCCGCATATTATCCCTGCATCAGATCTACCCTCAGCTGCATCAGGGAGACTGGCTAAGTGCCATAGATCTGCAAGACGCATATTTTCAAGTGCCCATAGCAAGAAAACATCGCAAGTTCCTACGGTTCCTGGTCGGCACCAATCGCTACCAATAGGCAGTGCTGCTCTTCGGCCTGAAGTCAGCGCCCAGGACTTCTCAAAATGCATGGCAGTAGTCGCAACACACCTCCAGAAGAGCAAAGTATTAGTCTATCCATACCTGGACGACTGGCTGATCATGGCAGCCACGCCTCAGGAAGGGCAACTGCATTTCAACAGGACGTGCGTTCTGCTGAATTGCTTAGATCTACACATCAATCTCGGTCTGTCCTGACTCCTGTCCATTGTCTGCAGTATGTAAATGTAAATGTATGTGTCTTGTAAAGCGTACTGCTGCCCTGAGGCGTCCTGGAGCTGTAGACCGCTGTGGAACCCGTCCTGGCTATCCCTGTGAGATGGTCCCTCCTGGGTATCTCCAAGGTGAAACCAGGCATCCCCGGCGAATATGGGGGGGCCGTTGTTTAGATGAGGCAAGCTAATGCCCAGAGTTGCCGAGTGTGATCCCTGGTTAGAGTAGGCACCGAGGCGAGAATTATCGAGTCCGCTGGCCCTGGTCCACGACCCTGCCGCGTCAGGAATTGAACCCTGGTCCCGGGCCGTCCTCTGCTCCCGGGTCTGCTGCCTCTAACCAGTGAGCCACACAGTATCTGGGAGCCTCCATCGATACTCACAAGGCAAGTGTGTCCCCTTTGGAGGAGAGATTCTTAATTCTTCGGAAGGCTCAGACTCCCATGACCATACCTTTCCTGACTGTGAGAAAGGTGTCCTCTCTCCTGGGCTCCATGGCCTTGTGCATTTTTCTCACTCCTCATGCACGCCTCCGAATGCGTCCTCTGCAGGTATGTTTGGAGGATCAGTGGAACCAGAAAGAGGGGAGTTGGGAGGACAGGATTATGTTGTCACTGCAAGCCATCCAGTCTCTACGATGGTGGTGCTCTCCACACAATCTCCTCAGAGGGACTCCTTTCCACAAGGAGATTCCCCAGCTGGGGTGCGCATTCGGATCCCCTACAGATACAGGGCAGGTTGGTCTGTGAAGGAGTCCACGTATCGCATCAACTTCCTGGAACTTTGAGCTGTTCACTTGGCACTGAAAGCTTTCCAGCCTTCCTTTTGCACCAGTTCCCTGCTTGTACAGACGGACAACATAACAGCGATGTTCTATCTAAACAAGCAGGGGGGATCCCACTCTCGCCCACTGTCTCGGGAGGCCCAGGCGATCTGGCATTGGCTCCTGGCCAGGGACTTGACCATCACAGCGACTCACCACCCGGGTGTGCAAAATGCTCAGGCAGACTCGCTCAGCAGACTAGTTCTCGAAAATCACGAGTGGGTCTTAAACGACTACGTGGTGCAAGAAATATTCGAAAGATGGGGAACTCCGGAGGTCAAACTGTTCGCCACCGTGGAAAACAGAAAATGCCGCGACTTCGCCTCCAGGTTCTACCAGCCAGGGACGCTGGAAAATGCACTGTGGATCAACTGGTTGAACAGCTTTCTCTACGCTTTTCCACCCATTCTCCTGATTCCGACAGTGTTGATCAAACTTTCCCAATCACAGGCCAAGATGATCCTCATTGCTCCGGAGTGGCCCCGTCAGTGGTGGTTCACCGATCTACTTCACCGGTCTCTCCTGCCGCACCTTCGGCTTCTGTGTCGGCCGGACCTTCTCACGAAGTACGGAGGGCAGATGATGCATCCCAACCTCTCGTCGTTAAATTTGGCAGCATGGCTCCTGAGTTAGTGCAGTATGGACATTTAAATCTCCCTCAGAGCTGTATGGAGATATTAAAAGAAGCGACAAGATCATCTACACGGACTTCCTACGCATATAAATGGAAGAGATTTTGCATTTGGTGTGCCTCGAAGAATGCAGATCCTACCTCCTGCAAGGTGAATGTCATTCTTCCTTATTTGCTGCATTTGGCTCAATCTGTCCTGAATTTTCATTCCATTAAAGTTCACCTAGCAGCTTTAACTGCGTATACTAAATGTCCTTCACAAACTTCCTTTTTCCAAATTCAGTCATCAAAGATTTTCTGGAAGGTTTGAAGAAAGTGTTTCCTCCCATAAGGCGTCCTTCACCTCCGTGGGAGCTTAATGTAGTGGTTTCTAGACTGATGCGGCAGCCTTTTGAGCCCATTCATAAGGCTTGTCTCCAGCATCTGTCCTGGAAGGCAGCTTTCCTTGTCGCCATAATATCGGCTCGCAGGGTGAGTGAAATCCAGGCTCTCTGTTGTCAAGAGCCTTACACGGTGTTTCATTCTTCTAAGATAGTCATGAGAACTCACCCTAAATTCTTTCCAAAAGTAGTGTCGGAGTTTCATGTGAATCAAACTATTTCTTTACCCACATTTTTTCAGCATCCTTCCTCTCCTGCGGAGATCCCTTAATTCTCTCGATGTTAGAAGGGTGTTGAAGTTCTATTTAGATAAGACTAAGGAGATTCGTAGATCGGGTCAGTTGTTTGTGAAGGATGGCTCTGTCAGGACTGGTCTTGCTACCTCCAAGCAATCCATCTCCAGGTGGATCGTGTTCTGTACTCAGTTGAGTTATCAGAAAGCCAACAAGACTCTAGTTAGTAAGCCTAAGGCTCACTCTACCAGAGGTAAAGCTGCTACAGCGGCTTTACTCTAACGCCCCTATTGCAGAAATCTGTAAGGCTGCCACTTGGAAGTCAGTTCATACTTTTACTAAACACCACTGCCTGGACTCTGATGCCAGGGCAGATGCTCAGGTTGGGCAGGCTTCACTGAGGAATCTATTTGCACAATAGTAGGTCTGTTTCTTCCACCGCTGGGGTTTGTTGTTTGGGGATGGGCTTGCTATTCTATTCACATGATTGACTATGCACAGAGATCCCCTACCTCAGAAGGAGTAGTTTCTTTCCTGTAACTCCAGTTCTGTAGTAGGGGTATCTGTGATAGTCATAAGCAACCCACCCTCCTCCCCGGTGGATGAAACGGTATGTCCAGAATTTAGCAGACCTTGCTTTATACGCCTTCAAAAAGAACTGTAAGTAACTAGCCTTTGGCTGTGCATCATGAGATGCCGAGGGTCTCTGGAAGGATTTTTAAAGGCACGGTATCCATTTACAGACACATAATGGCAGCCTATGGGGCTTGTCTGTCCAATCCTTCATCTCGGTCATGAAAAAAAGATCTTTGTTAAGGGGAGTTTCTCTATGGGTGAAACTCAGTAAAATAGTTCAATTTAACTGTTACCTGGCTATCTTTTTCACTTCAGGATGAAGTAATGGCCAGCGTCACCTAATTGTTTTTAGGCTGCATTATTGTCCTTTATCTCAAGTGTCTGTGCAGGACTGCAGAAGAGGACAATTTAAGAGAATATATCTAAGTGCTCCGGGGTCCACGCACATGCGCGGGACTATTCACATGATTTACTGTCACAGAGATACCCCAACTACAGAACTGGAGTTACAGGTAATAAACTACTCCATCTGTAAGAGACATTAGTTAGTGATAGATTCCTTACTGCCCGCCCATCCTACCCGTTCTGCGAATTGTTCTCTAGGGTTCAGGCCATCCATTTCAGGGCCCTAGTTCTATTGCACCAGTAGTCTGTCTCTAGCATGGCTCTGTGCTCCTGGTGCTGAAAAATTGTGTACAGAACTGACGCCAGTGCGCGTGGGCGCGTTTAATTCGCTCCAACGGCGTCATCTCAGCAGCTACTACGCCAGTGACATATGCGGAGCTGTACGATGACGCCTACTGATGCGCAGGGTGACTGCTGACAAACTTTCCGGATCCATTCTGATGCCTAGGGGTAATTCTAAGGTAAGGAATTTATCACTAAGGTCTCTTACAGATATATCGTTACTGAAAGTAAGTAACTTGTGCATCAAGTCACACAAACGCCTTGTTCCCACTGGGGAAAAAACACAGCAAATGGTTTTTATGTTCCGTTAACTTGTACTTTTCAAAGAGCATAACGATGAGTCAATTGGAGCACCCTTGATTCTGACACTAAGAAAGGTAATTTAGTTTCATTATTCAGAGTTCAACCCTAGATGGTGGAGAGTGCAAGCGTGTGATCTGCAGCATGAAATCCACATTAGTGACCTTTGCCTTACAGGTAACTAAACTTTTTTTCTTCAAGGTAAGTAACTTGTTTCTTAAAGCCATTGTGATAGACGATTGCATAATATACATCTGCAGCTCGAAGAGTACAGCCTACAAGACCTCATAAATATTCTATCCTAAATTAAGTAGCATGGGTCGCTGCTCAGAGGAATGTACAACTTGCTGTAATATGGCTATCATTCATCCTGTGAGCACTACATATTGGATGCACCTTCACATAGTTGTACCATTATACATTTTTGATCAGTTATATGCTGCTGTTCCAATCCCAGCACACAACCTGTTAAATCCGGTTCCATCAATTTGTATATGAAGACAATCTACTTAATGGTTAATTTGGTTAGGACTCCCTCTCACCAGCACTCTACCATTCACTTTGGTTAGCTTATGTCCTGCTACAATCTTGGATCTCAGAACTTGGTTGGTGACATGGTTTGTCACACTTTGGGAGATAAGTAGAGGGTTGTTTTTGAAAGATGGTCAGCTTACCAAGTTACTGTGCAACATCTTTAAATTAAAGGCACATTTGTAACGTGTTTGAAGGGCTTAATGTTGTTAATATATAATGCTTGTTCATAGCCAGGCCTCCAGTCTGCATTTCGGTCAACCGAACATTTTTATAAAGCATGGTATCAAAGTTTGGTACCTTTAATCTGTGTAGTGTAATAGAGCACATGAAATTCATACTTAAAACTTAATTTTTTTTTTATTACAGGATGCAGAGAAAGGTGTAAAGTTTCTCACTTTGCCACCAGTTTTACATTTACAACTTATGCGGTTTATGTATGACCCTCAAACTGATCAAAACATAAAAATAAATGATAGGTAATGTCTCTCATAAATATTTCATTGTGTTAATTATTTTTTTGAAGTTTTGTTTGTCTTGTAACTGTGTAATTATGTTTAACATTTGGTATGTGAGGGATTTGAGGCTTGAAGTTTTGGTAGTCTTATTTGAGAGATGTGGTCTTGTGGTGGATAAAGCGAAACTGTATATGAAGCTTGAATTCCAAGTTTCTAGACCTAAATGTTTATTACAGAGCATTAGACATTTGTGTTAGTATCGCCTGAATAGTGTCCTTATGCGAGACTTGTGATGTTTCCTTTTGTATGTGCTCTAGAAATATTTGTGTTGATCTTTCTGATGTATGATTGTACCTGCAGATTACTCGCCTTGTATCTCCTTTAGGTGCTAGACTCGATCAAAAAGTTAGAGTTCGTTCTTCTGTGCTTATTTGACAGTGCCTTGGTTTTAACTAGACTCTGGGATTCAACCCAAATATGTTATCCTGGAGCCGTATAAGGTGCCACACTAACATTTTTTGTTTTTCCATGCCATTCGATGCAGTTTGTAGTTGCACTAATCTAAAATTTTCCTTTCAAATTGTAGTTTTTGCTGTTAACACAGTCTCGCTCAAAACGTTCAGGGTTTAAGGCTTGTCGTTGCTGTCAGGAACCCATGCTGCTCTTGGAATCTCAGTAGGTCTGTTTTTGGTGCCTGGGTTTCACCAATACAGGTCATGTGTGCGAAATTATGATGCATTAGATTGTGTGGTTGTGTGACCTCACCGTGTAATACACTTACCATCCCCTTTAGGACCATTAAACCCTCTAGCTCAACTGTGGGGAGCTGTGGCTCTGAGCAGCAAGGCTTAAACAAAGGAGCAAGTGTAAAGTTTTTAAACCACAAACAATTGAAGAAGAAATCCATGAGACCCTCAAGAAATCAGCCACCAACTTAGAAAAATAATGCCTTTTTAAAAAATTTTTTAGACACCACGATGAAAAAGATCTACTTGAGGATCCGGAGATATAGAATACAAGAAATTGTAAATGTACATTTTCGCTTAACCACACACCAGCATTATCAAATTCATTGAATTTGACACTTTGAAATCTTTTTAATGAAAAGGTTAAGCAAGTGTTAGTGATTACCTAGCAATTTTAGGCAACCAACTCCGGCAGAAAGCCAGCCGGGATCCAGAAAGTTACCTTGAAGGTAGGAACAGCCTTCAGTGGGTTCCAGGCACTTTTTTCCCCTTTGCTTCAGACTCCTATGAAAGTGGTTCTGGTCCAAGGTATGAAGGTTGCTGAAGATGCTAGAGTATGCTATAGATCAGATGCTGTCAACAGGAGTCTTGTTGCAGCTATTCCTCTGTAAGCATACTATGTGAGATGCTCTTTGCCACATGGATCAATGTCCCTCGAAGTCCTCTTGATCCTTTTGTTCTGGATGACCAAGCTACTCTCCCAGGTTCAGCCAGAGTCTGGTGCAACTTTGAGCATGCAGGTCCTTTTCACTGGTGTTGCACAGCAAGTAGGAACAGCGGCCTGAAGATTTGGGCTACCAACTAGCCTAGCAGGCTTCTTCAGCTGTTGTGGCCCTGTGCTGCAAATAAGAGGTCAGCCAACTGATCCTTTGAGTCACTTGTTTCTGCTGGGCTCCAGAGACTATTCTTCACAAGCAGGACACAGCAGGAACAGTCTGTTCTCCTTTGCTAGCCACCAGGTTCAGAAGGTGTTGTCCACTTTGGAGCAACAGGGCAGACCTCCTTTGGTCCTTCTTCCTGTCCAGTCAAGATCTGAGTTTAAGGTCCTAGGGGTACCATTTTATGCTCAGTAAAGGCTCTGAGTCGGATGCAGCTGGTAACCAATAGGCTACTATGTAACCACTACCTGTGAAGTGTGGCATCTGATTATCCCTGGATACACCATTCTGCCCACTTCCAACATGGCAAAAATTCTCTTGCCAATCTGAGTTCCCTAGCCCAACATTTCCTTGCTCCTAGTGACAACCATTGTTCCTAAACAATAGAGAAGCCTTCTCCCAAGTGTTCCCCATTTGTCCTTTGAAGGTGGCTTCTCCTTTAAAGCTCGTCTTTTGGGCCAGAACCCATATGGCTTTGTCCAGGAGGGAGATAACAACTCCGTCGAGCTGACCTCTTTTGTAGTCCATTCTGGTAGTGTGTAGCATGTCTCTGCAGAAGTGCAGAATGTGGTCTTAGACAAGGCCCCATGTGCAATCATTAAGGACGCAGAGGACAAAAGGTAACAAAGTGGCATCTTTGTGAAAATCGCACACTGTTTCTTATTACAGTATTTCCGACTTGAGAATCCAGTCAGGATTAATATAACAGAGTTTGATACCTTGGAGTATCATCTTGGGTTGCACCTTTAAGGAGTTAGAATAGCTGAGGTGTCATTGTGCAACCCTGTACTCGCCAACTATACGACCAAGACTTCGCACAGTAAATAATGTTTATTGCATTTTTACTCCCAGAACTTGTGAAATACATGGTCTGCTTGTGAATTATGCTACTCCCTTATGTGGGGCTCGGTAGGGATGCCATAGGGATGACTTGAACATATTGTAGAGGAGTCTTGGTTTTGCTATTGCTTTTAATGGCAGTCAAACTAGAAGTTTAAAACTGTCAAGTCAATATTTATTTGTATGGTTAATAAAACCCATACAAACATTTTAAAACCTTAAAAACAAGAAGGACAGTACTTTTGGTTCCTGTTGCACAAATAAATAAAACATTATTCCTGCTTCAAAACAGAGTGTGGATTTTTCCGATTAGAAATGGCACCTAAAATCCTTTAGATATTTAACGATCTAAAGTGCAAATGCAATGATAATAAAACCCTTTCAAGGTTTACTCAATTTTAGCGGTTGCCTTATTGCAGCCATGCTTGGTGCAATTGGTTTAGGTACACTAAGTTCAGTAAACATTTTCTTATATGTTAGTGCACGTTTCTTATTTTGTTCTTCCATTCTGCAATTTGTTTAAAAAAAACTGTCAGAATATTAGATATGCCCTCCATCCACCAGATCACAGCTTGTCTGCATGTGCGAATATTTACATCATTAAAGGTAGATTTTAAAATTAATTTCCTTAAATCCTTAACTGCTGGGCATACACACAGCAAATGAGGTATTGTTTCATTGAAATAGCCGCATAATCGACAGTTCGCTGTTTGTTTGCTTTTCCATGATGCAGAAGATCCTTAGAGTTGTGCATTCCTAAACGATATTGTATGAAGCTCGTTATCTCGATGCGAAAATGGGATGCTAAATAAGCTTGAGGCTTTACGTTTGTGTAAGTTTAAAACTGCTCTTTCAGTCTGCAATGGCGGACTGGGAGACTTGTTTTACCTGTCACCCACAGCGTGGTACAACTAGTGCTGCAATCCCTGGAGTGACCCTCTAACTTGCTTTACCAGAGTACCATATACTAGGGCCATATAGGTAAGTTGGCTTATGTCAATTGAAGTGAAGCCTTTGTAGCATTCATATTTTACGATAAGAGTACTTGTACTGGGGTCTGGTTTGCAGGCCTCAGTGCACTCGTGAGTCGAACTTCTAGCAACATCAGTCCAAAAACTTGGAGGTGACCATACAAAAGAGGCATATCCTTGCATGATGTGAGTAATATCGGGGTCATGCATGCTAAGGCCTTCAAGGAGCAAGCTTTTAGTGGACTAGGATGAGTTTGGGTCATGTCGATCCAGATAACATGCCTGATAATTATCTGGGTTGACTCTGATCAGCAAATCTAAGAAATGGGCTGCTTGCAAAGACCAGTTCCACTGGACAAAATGTGAGAATCATCACAACAGGGACTCTGACTTTGTGGTGTCACTCCCTCTCTATGGAAACGTCTTAGTCTTTTATGCTCCCAGTTTCTGGCCTCAGTGTGATATTTGAAGCTGCTTTTGGTGGAGATGCAACTCTAGATCTGGAGCTCCCTTTTCAATTTTAAGAGTTTCCCACCTCTGCATGGACTGTGCACAGATTGCTCCATTTATTTACCCAGGCTGTGCTGCTCCGAGTCTGCTTCGCTCTGGCTCCCTCTGGTGCATCTAGGTTTCCTAAGAAGATATAATTACCTTCGAGCGCTTCCAACAACCTCTCTATCCATGCCGCTGATTCACTTCGTTCAACTCCCTGCTGATGCCATTGCCGTGCTGGCTGAACCTCTTTCCGAAGACCTTGCATTTGTCGGTGCAGACTATGGATATGTTTCATAAGGTGCCACATTTTCCGAAGGTGGAAGATCCTCATCTCATCCTAACACAGAGCACAACAGTGTTAGAGGAATTGTACGCTTTAGTCTCTTGCCCTATGATCAGAATTATGGCAGGCTTTAGGGGTTTTTGGTTCTGCTTCAGATACCATTCAGTAGCCTAATACTTCTATCATGATGATTGCAGCGAGGCGGACAAACTCCTTTCCCTGTATGGACATGAATAGTGGCGACTGTTTGGTCCTGTAAAATGTGACTGTCTCTCCTATGTTTCATCTGCTGTGTTAATTAGGGCGTTGTTTGGAGGAATCTGTTGAATTGCCATTGCCTGCAGGGGAAAATAAGGGGGAAACCTTGTAAAATAAAAATGTAAGTTGCCATCCTCTGCTGTAGAGCCATTGCTCCCTTTCAATGAGGGTTTGATGGATCCAAAATTGGTTGCTGGAGCAAACCAGCTTTTGTGCCTGTGGTAAACTGCCTGGTCACCCTTTGCCTTAGTTTAACCCTTGTGAAGACATTTTTGAAGGCTCACCTCTCCTACGAGAGTCTTGTTCAACAGGCTTCCCAATCCTTTAAACAGAAACTGGACCAGTTTTCCTTTGCTTCCTCAAATAGGTTGTCAAAGCAATCCGGCAACAGGGAAAAGGCTTCTCTAATGGGAGCATTGCCTTTCGATTCACAAAGGCAACTTGCTTTGTGGTCTGTCACTCCCATGCTCTGTGGTAAATGGTACAAGTAGTTGGTCCCAATTTCTACAATAAATATGATTTTTATTATTTGTTTTTTGCATGAGTAATGCCTGACATGTAAGATGCAGCCCCCCAGATCCTTCATTCTTGTCTGAATTATGACACGACTATGGACTCTGGAATTGCCATCTGCTGCTATATCTGTGTACTTTCCAGCAGCATTTCGAATGATGTCCTGAAATATCTTAGACATATGCTTTGATGGCACACTTGTTTATTGAAACGGCTGGTTCGGCATCGATAGAGCATGCCTTAACATGATGGCACCAGCCCTCACAACTAATGCTCCAATCCAACAAAATGTTTGTAGCTACAGGGGAATATGGCAGATCTAAACAGCATGGACAGCAACCACCATCCGCTTCTCTCTTGGGGGCTCTCCATTAATAATCATAAGCACTTAATATTGTTCCCCACATGCAGGGATCCAGGAGCACTTCTCTGCAATACATATTTGTAAGTGTAGATGTTCGCCTTTCTTCAGTTAGGCCAGGATAAGCAATGGTTTTATTTAATAAAATGTTTTGCACCCTATAAATGAGGCCATATCGGACAATTGCTTTAATTCAAATTTAAAAATGGGGCACTACTTAATTTAAAAACCAGCAAAATGACCAGTTGCTGTGTAATTTGTCCCTATAAATCTCATTCCTAAACCTTTTTTTAACCGAAAATGGTCAAGCAGGACAGGGACAATGTAGAACTAGAAGCTGGAGCGCTGCAGAAATGAAAGAGGACTCTGTGCCTTTAAAGGCTCATAGCCCACCAATATCCCATCGTGCCCAGTAGGTGGCAGTTACCTTATTTATTTATTTTTTCCTACCTCCTGGTGACAGTTTCTTGGAGCACTAAGCTCTGTTTTTTTTTTTGCAAAGGTTTCAATCAGAACTTTTTATCAACACCTTAACTTGCCTGCTTTCAACATTTCCTGCGTTTTTTAGTCATTTTCTAACAAAATTATATTTCTGATCCTTATGAAATGATAATGAAATAAAATAGCATTTATAAAGTGTATGGTTACCCGGAGGCATCCCAGTGCTAGGGTCGCGAACTGCATTAAGCTATAGCAATCCATGTGGGAAAAGCCAGGTCTTAAGTTTCTTACGAAAAATGGAGTGGTCTGATTCTTTACGCAGCTGCAGTGGCAAGGAATTCCATAGTTGGAAAGCATTATAGGAAAAGAGCCGGCTGTCGCTTCTGGACCTCCCAATTCTAGGAACAGACGCCAAACGAAGATCATTTGAGCGTAACTGTCTATGGGCTTTATTGTGCCGGACAAAAGATGAAATGATATCCGGTCCCTCACCCCCTAAGCAGCTTATGAGTGGTGCACAGGGCCTTAAATTAACCCCTTTCCTGGATGGGAAGCCAATGTAAGGACCTGAGTGCGGGTTTAGCTGGTTGACGGCTAGGAACACCCTCAAGAATCCGGGCTGCGCAATTTTACACAGTTTGAAGTTTCTTAAAGACCGCACCGGAAGCACCAAGATAAAGGGCGTTACCATAGTCCAGGCGTGATAAAACAAGCGCCTGGACTACGAGCTTCCTTACTGAAGGAGAGAGCAACACTTTGCACACGTTTTAAGTTACCAAAGCAGGAAGCAACTGCCTTCCTAGCTTTGGTTTTAAGGCTAAGCTGAGAATCAAGCCAGAAACCCCGACCATTTCGTGTTTGGTGGCTGGCGAAGGGCCCATACACGCTGGCCAGATGGAAGCAATCTCGAGGGGGGGAAGGATTACCGAGCAACATAAGCTCGGTCTTGTTGCCCTTCAATTTAAGGTGGGAATGGCACATCCATCTCATCACCTCCTCGAGGCAAGGGCCTAGATAGGTTGGGGGGCCGCTTTTGTGATTGATTGCCACCACTAGTTGGGTATCGTCAGCATACGTAATTATATGCACCCCAAAGGGTAAGACAGTCTCTGCGAGAGGGGCCATATAGTATTAATAGGCGTGGGACTCGGGGATGACCCCTGAGGCACTCCACAATGCAAAGGTCTAGGACTTGAGATGGCCTCGCCTCCAAAAACCTGGTAGGATCGGTCCTCCAGGAAAGAACACAACCAATCCAAAGCTGTTCCCGTCACACCCAACTCCTTAAGTCGGTGAATTAAAATACAGTGATTCATCGTATCGAATGCCGCGCTGAGATCTAACAATATCACGGCTAAAGAGAACCCTTCATCAAGGATTCTTCTTGAATCTTCTACGACAGCCAGTAGAGCTGTCTCAGTCACTTGCGAGGGGCGGAACCCGGTTTGGGATGGGTGTAGGAATTTACCAGCTTCAAGGTGCTCAGAGAGCGCCATATTAACAAACTTCTCAGCAATTTTGCTGACCCAAGGTAAAAGCGAGATGGGGCGATAGTTTGCAAGACAGTCGGAGTCTAGGCTGGGCTTCTTCAACAAGGCCTTTACCAACACCTTCTTCCATGAGGAGGGGGACCATTCCAGAAGACAGTAAGGAGTTGGATCATATCTGTGAGGAACGGACCCACCGAACCGACTATGGATCTCAATTTTAGGGGGGAACAGGATCCCGAGGGGATCCACTCTTGACCAGGGCAGAGATGGTAAGGAATGTTTCTTTGTCCAGAAGAGGACATACTTCCAGTAAGTGAGTCTCCCTCCTGACAGTAGTTACTTCGGAAAAGGAATTTAAATCCGGTTCAGTGATCAGAATTCGAATAGATTGAATTTTGTTATGAAAGTGATCTGCAAGCTCGTTGGAACGTTCATCAGTTAGCTCGGGGATGTCAGGGGCAGCTGTGACTTGCTCTGTGTATTATCTCACTTGCCTGACGGTCACATCCCTGATAGATGTAGGCAGTGCAAGACCTTTTCCAGGCGTACCCTGAGGGAAAGTGAGGATTTCCCTTCATTCGTCTGAAGAGGAGCGCAGAAATCGCAGTCTGAAGTCACACGAGTAAGGACAGGGCTCTTCCACCTAAGTTTGCGGACTCCAGGTTAGGGAGATCCAACAAGAGAAGAAATCCTCAAACAATGTTCCAGGTCGATGTCGAGGACATAAACATCGAGACATGGTACAGTGCCTACTTGCTCGCCATCGAGAGCTGGGTCGATGTCAAAGGAGATTGACGTTGAAGGAATTCACACCGTTGAGACACAGGGGATGCTCTATGTAAAGTCTTTCAAAGTCAAAACATGGAGGGAAATCTAAGTAAAGGCTTCCCAGATCTGCAAAAATGTTTAGGAGATCGAGACCGCAAAGGTTGCCATCAACTTCTGACTGGGAATATTCCATGGCGTACTCTATCTTTGCCGGTCGGTCTTCTGGACTCACTGCAGCCTTCACCTCAATCAGCACTTCTAGCGCCTATACCATGTACGTGGCATCCATCTCTTCCTCAGAGGGGTGCCTTTGGCAGCTCCTTCTCCAGCAAGGTCTCCAACTTCCCCTCAGATGTCTCCTCAGTCCAGATCTCACCATAGATCATGAACATCAGGGACTTCCAGACATCGTTGTCGGCACTTCTCATCAAGGCGCTCCTCTAGGCGCAGACATGTACATTATCCTAGGTCCAGATCCAGAACTAGGTCACGATCCAGATGCAGTTCATTTTATTCCACCTTTTCCTCTATTACTGGAAGTTACTCACCAACCCTGACAGTTTCCCCAGTCATGGATCTTGCCAGTGGTTGGCATGTTTCAGGAGGTGCTTGTCCGAGGAGCTACATAACTGAACATTTCATTGCCTGCCCCATCAACGGCTACATCAGTAATATGAGACTCTTTACCAACATCCAGCATCAAGACCCTTTCTACCTCTAGTTCCAAGTTAATAAGAACCAGCCATGGAACTTTTGCTTATGCCAGCTGCAGCTTCAGAAAAAACTTGCAGGAGCATTATCTGTTAATCCTGTGATCAGATTCTCCTCCTGATTCAGTTAACTTGTATGCAAAGAAAATGTATTCTATTATGTCTTCCTCCACGGTTCCACCAGCCAAAGCAGGAAACAAGGTTCAGTGGGATGCAAGGTATGTGGCATGGCTGCCACAACCATGAAAGTGGCGCGTGCATCTGCCCTGCCAGGCAGAAACGACGGATCCTTATGGGACTCCATGCAGCAATTTGTAGACCTCCTAAGACAGCAGAGAGGACTTAATTGAAATCATGATGGTCTCTTTGAGTGCCCTCTTTCTGCATGGTTGCCCCCACTTTTTGCTGATGTGCTTTGACTGAGTGTGCCCTGGGCTCCTGCCAATTGGGTACCCAGGGCCTTTGTTCTTTCCCTAAAAAAATGCAATGAAAACAAAACCCTCAGGTCAGCCCCTGGTAAATGGTACCACAGGTACCCATGGCACTATGACCAGGCAAGACCTCGAAGGGCTGCTGAACTTATAGTGCCACCCTTAGAGGCCCTGTACCTTTACTCGCACACTGCCTTTGCAGGCTGTGTTTTGGTGCAGAACAAAGTGAAGTCAACATGGCACACATTTCTTTGTGCCAGGCCTACAACACACTGCCCTGGCATATATCATTCATCCCTCTTGCTGTTTGCTTTATACCAGTGGTGAGGGTACAGGTGCATGAGCCCTGATCCCCTACAGTATCTAAGTCCATTCTTAGACATTGTAAGTGCAGTGCTGCCATTAAGATTATATGGTGCGTGGAATCTCCATTACAAACTGCACTGCACCATAATGGCTACACTGAAAACTGAGAAGTTTGGTAGCAAACTTCTCAGCACATTAAACCACACTGATGCCAGTGTGGGATTTAATTAAAAATACTCAGAGGGCATCACAGAGCTGCCCCCTGAAACTACCTACCCCTTGTGTCCAAGGTGAGTGGCTGCTTTCAGTTGCCACCACCAGACATGTTTCCGGACCCCTGGGTCGAGAGCCTGCTGCTCTCGGGGGGCCTGAAACAATGCACATCCTGGGACGAGGTGCCAAGCCTTGTCCCCCAGAATGGGCTGGGTCCAAGGAGGGGAAGCTTTAATGGCTTGCCACCTTTATGATTTTCCCCAGGCCACTTGCTGCTTTCACCAACTGGTACCCACTGGTTCTGACCCCCACTTTGTGCAGGAGATCCGGCGGGCAATAACAAGTGAGGAAGAGAGGTCTGACCACCTCTGCCAACTCCGCCCCTTAGTTGGGGAAGGCGAGGTGAATTTCAACTCTCAGGCCCGCCATCTTGAAGATATAAGGGGGGGGGAGGGGGGAGACCCAGCTAACCAGGAAAAGGCTTATGTCCCCCTCCCACTGGAGGGCGGGATAATGTGGGGTGTACCACCCCCAGGGAGGGGACCCATATGTCCCTATCTCTAACTCCCCTAAGTCTAGTTACCTGAAAGAAACACGTTAGTTAGATTCCTCACCTTAGAATATCAATAGACGTCAGGCTGGATCCGGAAAGATTTTTGTAGCAATACCCCTTGCACGTCGGTAGGCGGCGTCTGCGGCTCCGCGTCCGTCGTTGGCATCGTGCGCCGGAATGACGTCTTTGGAGCACTTAGACGCCGCCCTCGCGCGCTGACGTCAGTTCTTTTTTCCGCGCCAGTAAGCGCCGATCCGGGAAGAGCTTACCCCTGGTCATTTTTTGACTAACTTTTTTTACTTCTTTTGGTCTATCGACTCGACTCTGGTGCCGGTACGATGCCTGGTTTCAAGGCCTATGACGCCTGTCATCGCCTGATGTCGGTGACGGATCACCATCACCGGTTCCTTTATTGCCTGGGGGCCGACCATGACGCGGAGTCGTGCCTCGATTGCCAGGCCTTGACGTCGAAAGCTAGGCAGGAGCGATCCCGTAAGCTTCTCGAGCTTCGGCACTCGGCTCCGCGCCACTCTCGGTCCCGGTCCAGGAGGAGGTCCAAGGACCGATCACGGAGCCGGAGCAATCGTCCTCGCTCGTCGGGGTCTTCGGGTAAGTCGAAGCACTCCAAGAAGTCCAAGAGACGACATTGCTCTTTGAACTCCCCTCGCGCGACTCGGCTGAGGGTCAGGGTGGTCCCACCCCCGCGGCTCCATCGGAGCCGCAGGAGCCGCGTCCGTCCCCATACTCGCCTGTCCCTGGGACTGACGCGACTCCGGCGGAGGTCAGTGCCTTCCTCTCAGCCATGAGGGTCCTGGCTCCGCCGTCGACGCCTGTAGGCGCGCCTTCGGGCCCCGCAGGTTCGACTGGGCGACCTCGCGTGCCGGCGGCTCCGACGCTGTTGCCGGCGCAGTCGACGGCTCCGGCCCCGACGGTCCCCGAGGGATCCAGGCCTGGATCTCGGTCGACCAGTCGACCTCAGGACGCCTCCTCCGCCGGCGCCGACACTGGTTCCACCTCCGGCACCGTCTCCGGACAACGCCGTTCCCCGGTTCAGTCCCTGTCCAGACCAGGCGCCGTCCGGCGCCGCACCAGACGTTGATGGATGACCATTTCATCTACCGTCCGGCTCCGATCGTTCCTCCTGTTTATCAGGAATCAGATGACGGGGTGACGGAGGGGTCTGAGGACCCTATGGCCCTCCAGGGTCAACTTGCACAGGACTGGGCAGACGAACTGGGGGATGCCAGTGGTCTGGACACTTCGCCGGACGCTGGCTTCATCTCTCCTCCGACTGTGGCCTCGGAGGAGGGTGCAGCTGTTTCAGTGGTGCTGCGCAAGGCGGCCGAAGCCCTAGGGCTGGAGTTGCCGGCTGTGGCCATGAGGACTAACGTCCTCACAGAGGTCCTTCAACCGACAGCAAGCTCCACTGAGCCTCTGCTGCAGTTTAATGAGGCCCTCATAGACGTTCTACTGGGCACTTGGTCGAAGCCCTCCACAGTTCCTCCTGTGGACCGGAACGTTGCCCGGCGCCACCGCCCTGCTCTGGGTGACCCCAGTTTCCTCTCCAAACACCCCACCCCGAGAGTCTGGTTATCCAGGCCTCAACCTCCCAATCCTCCTTCCCGTCCGCCCCCCCGGATCGGGAATCCAAGAGGTTGGAGCAGTTTGGCAAGAAACTGTTCTCGTCCCTGAGTTTGGGGCTGCGGTCTTTAAATACCGCTTGCCTTTTGGACCGTTATTCCCACTCTCTGTGGGATACGGTGGAGGACGTGCTGCCCTTGTGCCCGGTGGAGGTCCGGGCCCGACTCACTCAAGAACTTGCTGACGGTCGAGATGCAGCACGGCACGTCATACAGTGTGGACTTGACACCGCGGACTCGCTGGGTCGGGCGATTTCCACCACGGTGACGCTTCGGCGTCACGCCTGGCTGAGGTCCACGTCATTTTCAGGGGATGTCCAGAGTTCCCTCATGGACATGCCCTTTGATGGTACTCGCCTTTTTGGTGAGAAGGCGGACAGTGCGCTGGCTCGGTTCAAGGACTCCCGGGCCACGGCCAAGTCCTTGGGTCTTTCGGCCCCGCAGCTGCAAACTTCCGCCTTTCGTGGCCAAGGAAGGGGCGCCTCCTCGCGTCCGCCCAGCCACCGGCCGCAGAACCAACGTGGTCGCGGACGTGGATTCCGCCGAGGCGGTACTGGAGGTCAACGTGCCGGTCAGTCCACATCCATCCCGGCAGCATCCACCTCAAAGCCCTCCTAGTCAGAGTTTATGCCCATTCAGTGGGCGGCAGAGTTCGCCATCACCTGCTCCACTGGCGCTCCATCACGTCGGACCGGTGGGTGCTGCAAATCTTCCGAAGGGGCTACTCCCTCCCCTTCGAGACGACCCCTCCAGCCATGCCACCGCTGAACCACCGTATGTCGGGGGATCATTTGCATCTTATACGAGAGGAAGTTTCGGCCCTCTTGGCCAAAGAGGCCGTCGAGCGCGTTCCTGGTCCAGAAGTAGGTCGTGGTTGTTATTCCCACTACATTCTGGTTCCCAAGAAGGGCAAAGGGGGCCTACGCCCGATCTTGGACCTCAAAGGCGTGAACTCCTTCCTCCGTAAGGACCGGTTCAAGATGCTCACTTTAGCTCAGGTTCTGGCTGCCCTAGACCCTGGAGACTGGATGGTAGCGTTGGACTTGCAGGATGCTTATTTCCACAACCCCGTCCTGCCGGCCCACCGGCGTTACCTGCGGTTCACGGTGGGTCAGGAGCACTTTCAGTTCACCGTGCTCCCCTTCGGCCTCACCAGTGCCCCTCGGGTGTTCACGAAAGTGATGGCGGTGATCGCAGCTCATCTGTGCCGATCAGGGGTTCCAGTCTTCCCTTATCTCGACCACTGGCTGTTGAAGGCGGGCTCGCCCCAGCAAGTCGTCTCCCACCTCCAGACTACGGCCAACCTCCTGCACTCGCTGGGGTTCTCCATCAATGTGCCGAAGTCGCACCGGAGTCCCTCCCAGAAGCTCCTTTTCATTGGGGCGGTTCTCGATTCGGCGCAGTTCCGGGTCTATCCGCCGGAACAGCGGGTCCGGGACATTCAGGCCCTGATTTCCATCTTTCGGCCTCTGTCCTGGTTTTCGGTCAGGTTGGTGCTGTGGCTTTTGGGGCGGATGGCCTCCTGCATCCTGTTGGTACCTCACGCCAGGTGGCGGATGCGGGCTCTGCAGTGAGACCTGAAGTTTCAGTGGGCCCAGAATCGAGGCAACCTGTCCGACCATGTCTTGATCTCGGAGGGCACTGCGAACCAGCTGCAGTGGTGGATCACGTATCGCGATTGGGTCAGCGGCAGATCCCTCTCCCTACCGGAGCATGTCGTAGTGACGGATGCGTCCCTCCTGGGATGGGGGGGCCATATGGGAGAGGCGGAGATCAGAGGACTCTGGTCTCCGGCGGAGACTCGGCTCCATATCAACCTCTTGGAGCTGAGGGCGATCCGACTTGCACTAAAAGCCTTCCTTCCCTCTGTCAGGGGAAGTGTCGTGCAGGTGTTCACGGACAACACCACCGCCATGTGGTATTGCAACAAACAGGGCGGGGTTGGTTCGTGGTCCCTTTGTCAGGAGGCTCTGCGCCTCTGGACATGGCTGGAACATCAGGGCATCACCCTGGTGGTTCAACATCTGGCGGGCTCGTTTAACGCCAGAGCAGACAAACTCAGCCGCCGGTGCATGATGGATCACGAATGGCGTCTGAACTCGGACGTGGCGCAAGGTCTCTTTCTGCAGTGGGGAGAGCCTTGGTTAGATCTATTCGCCACCGAAGAGAACGCGCAATGTCAGCAGTTCTGCGCGTTGGAATTTCCAAGGCGGCACTCGCTCGGAGACGCTATTCGTCGCGAGTGGAGTTGCGGTGTGTTGTACGCCTTTCCGCCTATACCACTTCTGCCCAGAGTGCTGAAGATCAGGCGCGACCGGGCACAAGTCATCTTGGTGGCTCCGGATTGGGCACGAAGGTACTGGTATCTCGAGCTACTCAGTATGTCCATCGATCCCCCGATACGACTGCCTCTTCAGGAGGACCTTCTGTTGCAGCAGCAGGGGATGGTCCTCCACCCGAACCTGTCCAGCCTCCACCTCCATGCGTGGAGATTGAGCGGCGACAGTTGATGCCATTTGACTTGCCTCCTGAAGTCTGTGATGTCATTCTGGCAGCCAGGCGTCCCTCCACAAAGACGGTTTACGCTTGCCGGTGGAACAAATTTGTGGCATGGTGCACAGCAAAGGCTGTGGATCCCCTTTCTGCCCCTCTTTCTGAGGTTCTCCTCTTTCTTCTTTCTTTGGCCCAGCAGGACTCTGCTCTGGGCACCTTGAAGGGTTATCTTGCTGCAATCTCTGCTTTCTTAAGGCTTCCTGATCAGCCTTCTCTTTTCAAGTCCCCTGTTGTCTCTTGTTTTCTTAAGGGCATTATTCATATGTTCCCTCCTGTTCCATTCGTAATGCCTCAGTGGGACTTGAACCTTGTTCTCACTTTTCTGATGTGCGCTCCCTTTGAGCACCTTCACAACTGTCTAATTCGTCTACTGACTCTGAAAACTGCCTTCCTGGTGTCTATCACCTCCGCTAGGTGGGTGAGTGAGCTCCAGGCTCTGTCAGCTAAGCCTCCCTTCCTTTCGGTTCATCCGGATAAGGTTGTCCTCCGGACACGTCCTTCTTTTCTTCCTAAAGTCGTGACTCCCTTTCACATCGGGCAATCTGTCACGCTGCCCACCTTTCCGCCTCCTTCAAAAGATGAAGAGGCTCCACCGTCTGGACCCAAAACGTGCGCTGTCCTTTTATTTGGACCGCACTAAACATTTCCGGGTGGACGACCAACTTTTTGTTGGATATGTAGGTGCTAAGAAGGGTAAAGCTGTGCACAAGCGGACCATCTCCCGATGGGTTGTGTTGTGTATTAATCTCTGCTATCCCTTGGCGAAAAAGGTCCCTCCTGTTGGGCTGCGAGCCCATTCCACCTGGGCCACAGCGACGACAACTGCCCTGGGACGGAGAGTCCCCTTGCAGGAATCTAACTAACGTGTTTCTTTCAGATGAACAAGTTACTTACCTATGGTAACGATGTATCTGTAAGAAATATTAGTTAGATTCCTCACCGACCCATCCAGACTCCCCGTTCTGCGAACCGAAATCTAGGGTTACGGTTCTCCCTTTCAGGCCCCTAGTTTTTTGGCACCAGTGTCGGTCTCTTGCATGGCTCAGCGTCCCTGGCGCGGAAAGCTATGTATAAGAACTGACGTCAGCGCGCGAGGGCGGCGTCTAAGTACTCCGATGTCATTCCGGCGCACGACGCCGGACGCGGAGCCGCAGACTATGCCTAGCGACGCGCAAGGGGTATTGCTACAAAAATCTTTTCGGATCCAGCCTGACTCCTGGGGATATTCTAAGGTGAGGAATCTAACCAACTAATGTTTCTTACAGATGCATAGTTACCAAAGGTAAGTAACTTGTTCTTTAGGGGCACCCCTGAGCACTGCTTCCTCAGACAAGAAACCAGAAGAAGAAAGGAAGGACTGAACAGCTGTACCAAAGCTAACAAGAGGTCGCCTCAAGTCTCCAGCTGACGCCTGCAGCCTCAAACCGGAAGGTCCCTCCAACCGCGACCAGGAGCGGGTAAGAAGATCCGACTCTAAAAGGCACCCCTGCACCCGACGCACCACGGCCTTGGGTGGCCCAACCAAAGGTGCCTAACCAACCCCCAGTATCCCAAGTTACCTCCAAGTGGTTATGGCACCCAGAAGAACTTCGTCCCCGAGCCTGCAGTGTTTGCAAACCGGAGACTCCCAATGAAAGCTACAGTATAACATTGGGCCTCAGCACTCTGCACCCGGCCTCCCTAGTGCCACTGAGGGAGGAACAAGAGTGCATCCTTGACCCTGGGAGACCCCTGAGTCTAATCCCAGAATACCAGCCCCCACAACAAAGTACTTGCCTGCTAAACGATAACACGGTGTTCGAGGCATATGAGCTGCAGATTACACACTTGTGCACAGATCGCCATCTGGTGTTGGGTCGGATGTTTGTAGTTTGGTTTTCTTCTTGGAAAGTCTTTGGAAGTCACGAGTTCGGTGACTCCTCCCTTGGATCGTATTGCGCATGGTCTTCGGCTCCATCCTCAGTTTTTTTCTGCCATCGGGCTCGGATGTAATCTTCGCGCTGCGGTTCCGAACAGCTTCCAGTTCGACGATCGACGCGCAATCCTCACCCCAATTCGCGGTATTGTTTCGAACGCGATCGCCCTATTCGACGCGACTTCGACTTCTCATCGGCACAGACCTTCGGTTCCAGTCGTCGACGGCGGCCTTCGGGCCTACCCAAGCTCCTGTCCTGGCTAATGGAAAGGACTTCATTTAAAAAGTGCCCTCGATGTGGGTCCAAATTCCCCCACACCGATATCCACGAGGTATGCAATCTCTGCCTCTCCCCTGAACACGAGGCTCGAGACTGTCCGGCGTGCAAGTCCTTCCGGTCCAAAAGACTATTCGAGACCGAAGAGCCTGAAGAACCATGGCACACTCCTCGACAACTATTCCGGACGACATCTTCGGAGAAGGCGTCGACGCTCCAGAACAGCCTCACACCGACGAGGGACTCGTCGGCGCCTCCGACGACTCAGATGTGGAGGACATCAATCCAGCACAGAGGGTCGTGAGTACTAATCTACCCCCCCACACCCTCGCCGGCACCGAAAAAGGCTTCGGTCACGCCTTCGCCTCTGGGCCTAGTCAAGACCAGAGACACTGCTTCACACACCGCACCCTCGGGCCCGGTAAAGAAGCCAAGTAAGCCTTCCGGTGGCTCGGGCTAGAGCTAGCCCACCGTTGGTGCCGATAAACACTCTTAGGCACCGAAAAAGAAACCGGCCTCCATCTCGACACAGAGCCCCGCACCGAAACACTCTGGGTCGAAACCCAGCTCTTCGGTACCGACACCACCTTCAGTACCGACCAAAGCATACAAGGCCACCGACACTTCGAAGCCGAAACCCATCTCGGCACCTACCAAACAACCGGAATCTCCTAAGCATGGTTCCAAACAGTGAACCGGCACAGAAAAACATAAGAAACCAACGGCCCGACGTCTTCGCCGACGAACCAACCAGCCTCACCAGAACCTTTTACACCGGATCCCTTACAAAAAACTTTAACCAAGGATCCCAAAACTGGACATTTAATGCTCTCTATCAAAAAGAAAGCTGGAGAAACCGGCTCCGCCTTCATCCCCAAAGAGCAAGGACTCTGCTACCTCCCCTTTCAGAATACCTTCCCCACCGCCTCCACCGCCTCCACCTTCTCCTCCTCCACCGCCCTCTCCACACCTCATCATTCCCCAACTCCGTCTCCGGATGATGATCAGGGGGATCCATATGACGATATAGGGGATGAACCCCAAGATCTACCTTCAGGGGACCCCACCCCCACAGGATCCCCAGTCCCATAGGACGATCTTTACCCTTCCAGGCCTTCTCCACCAGAAGACTCATTGGGGTTCAACGACCTATTGCAAAGGGCGGCACACCACCACGGGGTAGAACTACACACAGACCCCGTGGAGGAGGATTTCCTCCTTGATACATTCGACACCACACATAGGACCACCTCCATATTGCCTATGCTCAAAGAAGTTATAAAGCATGCGCCAGAGGTCTTTAAGGGCCCAGTCGGAGCCAGGGTCATTAACCCGCGCATCGAGAAGAAATACAAATCTGCCCCTACAGATCCCTCCTACATTAGAGGGCCTGCACCACTAGATTCTCTAGTAGTCTCCACCGCACGTAAAAGGGCCAACTCCCAGGCATCAGGCGAAGCACCACCACCTGACAAAGAGTCTAAACTCTTGGACGCATCTGGCAAGCGTACTGCATTCCAAGCTGCCAACATATGGCGTATCGCCAATACACAGACGCTACTCGCCAGATATGACCAGGCCCATTATGACGAATTGGAAGCCATAATCAACCATCTCCCTGATAAATATAAAGCTAGGGTCAACAAACTTATTCAGGAGGGCAAAACCATTACTAATACCTCCATACGTTGTGCCTTAGACGCAGCAGACAGTTTCTAGGGCTATCATTACTAGTGTCCGCCGCCGCCATGCCTGGCTAAGGATATCCGGTTTTAAACCATAGGTACAAGCCTCCATCCTTAACCATCCCTTTGACCAGGAACACCTGTTTGGCCCCAAAGTGGATGACGCCCTGGAGAAAATGAAAAACAACACGGACACGGCAAAATCCATGGGAGCCTTACAATCCCACCCTCCCAGACGCTCCTTTTGCCGCTCTTCCTTTCGGAGCACCTCCAGAGGCTTCTCCTCAGACTCCGCTTCCACTGCATACAAATCCCCTACTCAGTCCACGTTTACAAGGGGTTACCAAAGAGGCGGCTACAGTGGCAACAATAACAAAGGCAAAACAAATACCGCCCGCTCTGCCACCGCGCCTCCCCAATGACTTCCCTCCACTTCCCCCAGACCATCACACTCCTGTCGGGGGCAGACTCCAGCATTTCCTTCCGGTCTGGACTACCATCACCTCAGACAAATGGGTAACACAAATAATTCGGTCAGGCTACTGCCTAGAACTAACATCTACCCCCCAAACATTCCACCCAGACAACGCCCGATGTCACCAGAAAATCTACGGCTACTCAACCAGGAGGTAATTTCCCTCCTAGACAAGGAGGCAATAGTACATGTCCCAACCAACCAACAAAATATGGGGGGGGGTGGGTCTACTCCCTGTTTTTCCTCATACCAAAAAGGGACAAAACTCTACGGCCCATCCTAGACCTTCGCCCCCTAAACACATCCATACACTCAGACCCTTTTCATATGGTAACGCTTCAGCAGGTACTTCCACTAGTTTCCCAAAACGACTTCCTCACCACTTTGGTCCTAAAAGATGCTTACTTCCACATTCCAGTACACAAAGCCCACAGGAAGTACCTCTGATTCGTATTGGACGCCCACCACTACCAATTCCAAGTGCTCCCGTTCGGCGTCACAACTGCACCACGAGTATTCACCAAGTGCCTAGCAGTGGTGGCAGCTCATCTGCGAAGACAACACATTCACATCTTCCCTTACCTAGACGACTTGCTAATAAAAGCCATTTCATACAATCAGTGTGTACAACACACACACACACACCACCATCCAGCTACTTCATCAGCTGGGCTTCCCGGTAAGCCACGAAAAGTCCCATCTCCACCCATCCCACATAAAACAATATCTAGGTGCCACTATAGACACCTCAAAAGCGCTCGCCTACCCCAATACTGCCAGGATTGCAAGCATCCAGGCTCTGCGCGCAAAATTTATAGCACAACACCCCCATCCAGCTCGGGTGTTAATGCAACCAATAGGGATGATGGCCTCTTGCATCTTCATAGTACCTCACGCAAGACTCAAGATGCGTCCTCTCCAGGAGTGCTTGGCACACCAATGGAACCAGGCCCAGGGTCAATTAACAGATCTGGTGTTGGTAGACGGTCGTACCCATCGCTCTCTGCAGTGGTGGACTACCACAAACCTTTCCAAAGGTCGACCGTTCCTGGACCCGGTTCCACAGGTAGTACTAACAGACGCATCGCTCTCCGGCTGGGGAGCTCATCTATTACATCTCAGCATGCAAGGCAAGTGGTCACCTCATCAAAAGCTACTCCATATCAATCACCTGGAGTTACTAGCGATCTTCCTAGCCCTAAAATCCTTTCAGACACAGATTTTGGGCGAAGCTGTCCTGATCCGCACAGAAAACATGACAGCCATGTATTATATTAAACAAAGCAGGACACTCTCCACAGCTTTCTCAATTAGCACAGAGCATATGGAGATGGGCCATACCCCGGAAAATCTTTCTCCTAGCCCAGCATGTCCCAGGAATACAAAACACTATAGCAGATCTTCATAGCAGACAAACACAACTTCACGAGTGGGAACTTCACTAGCAAGTTCTTCACCCATACTTTCAAATGCGTAAGCATCCACAGATAGACCTCTGCGTCATCCACAAAAACAAAAAATGCCCAAGCTTCGCCGCCAGATTCCCACACCCATTGTCCAAGGGCAATGCGATATGGATGAACTGGTCAGGCAGATTTGCGTACGCTTTTCCGCCTCTCCCACTAATTCCATTAGTAGTGCACAAACTACAACGGCACTCCCTCACACTAATATTAGTAGCACCAACTTGGGCCAGACAACCGTGGTACACCACACTACTGGAACTATCGGTAGTACTACATCAAAAATGACGCCTCTCTCCACACTTCTTAACCCAGAACCATGGAGAGATCAGACACCCGGACCCAGCTCAGCTCAACCTTGCGATCTGGCTCCTGAAATCCTAGAATTCGGATACCTTAACCTTCCCCGACTGTATGAACGTCATCAAGGAAGCTAGACGCCCTACCACTAGAGCGTGCTACGCCGCCATGTGGAAACGTTTTGTTATCTATTGTCATAACACCATCAATCCACTAGATGTGTCCATTCAACACATCATAGGCTACTTACTCCACCTACAAAGGTGCAATCTAGTCTATACGCCCATTCGGATACACCTCGCAGCCATAGCAGCTTACCTACAAAACAGGCAACATCTCTCACTCTTTCGAGTACCTGCCATTAAAGCCTTCATGGAAGGCCTTAAAAGAATAATTCCCCCCAGAGTGCCACTCTCACCTGTGTGGAACTTAAATATTGTTCTCACCAGACTAATGGGACCTCCTTTTGAACCCCTACACAAATGTGAACTTCAATTCCTAACATGGAAAACTGCTTTTCTTGTAGCTATCACTTCCCTCAGAAGGGTCAGTGTGATACAAGCATTTACTATTCAAGAACCTTTTCTACAAATGCACCATAATAAGGTGGTTCTCCGTACCAACCCAAAATTTCTCCCCAAAGTCATTTCTCCTTTTCATCTAAACCAATCTGTAGAACTACCAGTATTCTTCTCGCAACCACAAACTGTTGCAGAAAGAGCTCTTCACACACTAGATGTAAAACGAGCCTTGCTCTACTACATCAAGAGAACACAACCCTTCCGTAAGACCAAACGGTTTCTTTCTCTCCACCACACAAAGGCAACCCATCTCCAAATCCGGGATAGCTCGGTGGATTGTCAAATGTATTCAAATTTCCTACCATAAAGCAAAACGAACGCTATCCGTTCCCCCTAAAGCCCACTCTACACGTAAAATAGGGGCTTCAATTACTTTTCTAGGGAACATCCCATTAGATATCTGCAAAGCAGCTACATGGTCTACACCGCACACTTTCACTAAACACTACTGTGTAGATGTGCAAACCAAGCAACAAGCTAGTGTGGGCCAGGCGGTGCTAAAAACACTATTTCAAACCACTGCAACAGATACCGGTGGTCGCCGCTAAGGTTGGGAACTGCTATATAGTCTATGCAAAAGTGTGTAATCTGCAGATCATATGCCTCGAACGGAATATGCTACTTACCAGTATGCATCTGTTCTTGGCATGTAGAGCTGCAGATCTACACACGCCCACCCGCCTCCCCGGCTACCTGTATCTGTTCCAGTCTATCTTATTTAGATACAACACACATGGGTTTCTTCACTGTTGTTACTACACTCCATCTTTCCCTGTTGGCGAAAAACCATCTGAGGATGGAGCCGAAGCCCATGCGCATTACGATCCAAGGGAGAGGAGTCACGGACCTCGTGACTTCCAAAGACTTTCCAAGAGGAAAAACAAACTGAAAAACTCCGGGCCCAACACCAGATGGCGATCTATGCAAAAGTGTGTAGATCTGCAGCTCTACATGCCAAGAACAGATGCATACTGGTAAGTTACATATTCCTTCTTCCATAGGAAACCATTCACTGTTTTTCTGTGAAATTTTTTCTAAGTGTTGATTTTTGCAAACTACAAATATTCTTTAAACATCCTACCAACTGTGAAAACGTAATTACTTACCTGGTTTAGATAGAGGTCCCAGTACTGAGGCTAGGAGCCCAGCCCTGGATTACAAAAGTAACGAGAACATACTTTACCCGTAAATTTTCTTCCATAGGGAACCATTGAGTGTTTATCTATGAAATTTCTTCTGTCTCCATTTTAACAAACTTGTATATATTTCTTAAAAATCGCCTGTACAACTTCAACGCAGTTTCTCAACTGCTTACAGGTGGTATCCTAGTGCTAGATCCAGGATCCAACACTGACCTAGAAAAAGTACCCATAAACCCACTTACCTGCTAAGTGAAATTCCTTCCATAGTATAACATTGGTAATTTGATCAGAAAAAGTTTCTAAGTGTCAACTTTTAAAATAGCAAAATATTGCTTAAAAATCCCAACAGTAACAACCGAATTTACTCACTTGTTTCCAAGAACTGTCCCAGGACTGAACCTAGGATCCAGTCCTGGAGTTAGAAAAGTAATCCTGAAAGTAATTAATTGCATATAACTAAAAGTTCCCATTGAGCTCAATGTATTATTGTGTTTGAAATTGTGTTGCCTATTGCAACCACCTGTAACTATTACCTACAAAAGTCAATTGCATTTTGCAAAAGTATTTAACTAAAGCATCTCATTCTGAGAAAGTATATTTTTGATATCTATTGTTGTTTCTAAAATAAAACGATATATTGTTTATATAAACCATTGGCCTAGAGTTCAGTTATTGAGTGTGTGAGACCATTTGCTGACTGTGTGTTCAACAAATGCTTTACACTGTCCTCTGATACTGCCTTACTGCTCCACCAAGCTACCACTTTAGAGAGTAAGGTTTTATCTAACTTTAACCTCTGCCAAACCTCTGGGGCCTGTGGACTCTGTACACACTGTACCTATTTGGGAACAGTATATACAGAGCCACTTTCTCACTACACCGCATGTCTCTTGGGCCGGTATTCCCACTCAGTGTGTAATATGGTTCTGCCGGTGCTGCCTCAGTGTCCGGAGGAGGCCTGGCCAACACTCTCCAAGGCTGTCTGTGTCGGAATGGATGCGGCGAAGTTTACCATCTGTTTTGGGCTGGACACCGCTGACTCTGGGCAGGACCATTTCAACGTCAGTAGCTCTTCGTTGCTACGCCTGGATGAGATAGACTGGGTTTTCAGGGGATTTCCAGAACACCTTGATGGACATGCCCTTTGCCTTTTTGGCTACAAGGCAGACCACGGTCTTGAGCATTTCTAGGACTGACGGGCTACGGCCAAGCCTTTGGGCCTCTCCACTCGCCAAGCATAGTCTGCTTTTCACCCCTTTCGTGGGTACGGAAAGTGTGCCCCGCTACGTCCCGCCCAGAGCCACAGGCCGCAGCAAGTTACCCAACTGTCGCGCAGCCAGGAACGTGGGAAAACCGTTGTGGTTCCGGGGTCAGCGGGCGGGCCAGTCCAACAACGGGGACTGCAGCTTCCTCCAAACCCTCCTAGTCCGACCTTTCAGGCCCACCAAACGCCAGTGGGTGGCAGGATTCGCCTTCACCGTCCCCACTGGCGCACCATCTCGTCGGACAGGTGGGTTTTGCAAATCGTCCAGAGACTACTCCCTCTCCTTAGAGACTACCCCTCGCGCTATGCCACCGAGATACCACCGCATGTCGAAGGATCATCTGGCCCTCCTCCAGCAGGAAGTTACGGCTCTTGGCCAAGGGATCCATTGAGCGCGTTCCTGTCCCAGAAGTAGGTCAACCGCGTACTCCGGAAGGAGAAGTTAAAGATGTTGACGCTTGCACAGGTCTGGTCTGCCATCAACCCAGAAGACTGAATTGTAGCTTTTGACTTGTAGGACTCTTAATTTCTCATCCCCATCCTGCTGGCCCATCGATGTTACCTACTGTTCACAGTAGGCCACGAGCATTTTCAGTTCACTGCTACCCTTTGGCCTTACCAGCGCCCCGCGGGTGTTCACAAAAGTGATGGCGGTGGTCGCGGCTCATTTGCGCTGATCAGGGGTTTGTCTTCCCCTATCTCGGCAATAGCAAAGCACCAACGGCTGACTCCAGTAGCCGCACCTATTAGCTGTGTTCCCTTTGTTTATAACAATTTGATACAAGTTTGTGTGCACAATCGGCTCCTGCAGCTGCCGTTGAGAGATGCAAACTGCTGGGCAGATGTACAAGACTTAGAAACAAGTGGAGCGGTGCACTTCCAGATTTTTCAGTTTTAATGATTGGACAGTTCCTTTGTGAAAAATGATTCTTTATTTCATAATCCAACAAATGATGTAGAAAAGCCTCAGCCAACGCGTTTCGTTCTTATGATAGACCTTCGTCAGGGCAAAACGGAAGATGGAAGAAATATGGGTTGTTCCACTTGTTTCGAAGTCTTCTCCTATCTCTACGACTGGCTGTTGAAGGTGGGCTCGCCCCAGGCAGTCATCTCCCACATTCAGACTACGGCCGACCTCCTGCATTCTCTGGGGTTCTCGTTCAATGTGTCAAAGTCACACCTGATTCCCTCTCAGAAGCGCCTCTTCATAGGAGTGGTTCTGGATACTACGCGGTTTAGGGTCTATTCTACCCAACAGCGAGTCCGGGATATTCAGGCTATGATTCCACTCTTTCAGCCTCTATCCCAGGTTTTGGTCAGAATGACTGAGGCTGCTGGGCCTCATGGCAGGTGGCATATGTAGGCTCTGCAGTGGGACCTGAAGTTCCAGTGAGCGGAGCATCAGGGCAATCTGTCCGATTGCATCCAGATCTCGGAGGGCACTGCACGACAACTTCAGTGATGGCCTACGAACCAGGATTGGATCAATGGCAGATTCCTCTCCTTTCCCCAACCAGACCACACTGTGGTGACGAATGCATCCCTTCTGGGATTGGGCGGCTACATGGGAGAGGCAGAGATCAGAGGCTTCTGGTCTCCGGCTGAGTCCGGCCTCCACATCAACCTTCTGGAGCTCTGGATGATTTGTCTTGCACTGAAAGCATTCCTTCCCTTTGTCCGGGGACGAGTAGTGCAGGTGTTCACGGACAACTCCACCGCCATTTGATACTGCAACAAACGGGGTGTGGTCGTGGACCCTATGTCAAGAGGCCCTCCTCCTCTGAACATGGCTGGATCATCAGGGCATATCACTGGTGGTTCAACACCTGGCTGGTTCTTTGAACGCCAGGTCAGACAAACTCTGCTGCAGGTGCATGATGGATCACGAATGGCGTCTTCACTTGGAGGTGGTGCAGGGCCTCTTTCAACAGTGAGGAGAGCCTTGGTTAGATCTATTCGCCACTGAAGAGAATGCACGTCAGCAATTCTGCATGTTGGAATTTCCAAAGTGGTACTCGCTAGGCAACGCTTTTCGTTCGAGTGGAGTTGTGGTCTGTTGTACGCCTTTCCACCTATACCACTGCTGCCTGGAGTGCTGAAGATCAGGCCCGACCGGGCCCAAGTCATTCTTGTGGCCCCGGTTTGGGCATGAAGTCTTGTATCCAGAGCTGCTCAACATGGCCATCGATCCTCCAATCAGACTTCCTCTTCTGGAGGATACTCTATTGCAGCAGTAGGGGACGGTCCTCCACATGAACCTGTCCAGCCTACACCTCCTTGCATGGAGATTGAGCGGTGGCAGTTTATGACTTTCTACCTGCCTCCTGAGGTCTGTGATATAATCTTGGCAGCCAGGCGTCCCTCCACTAAGACGGTATACGCCTGCCAGTTTTAAAGTTTGTAGCATTGTGCACAGCAAAGGCTGTGGATCCCATTTCTGCCCCTCTTTCTATGGTTCTCTTGTTTGTTCTTTTCCTAGCCTAGCTGGGCTCTGCTCTGGGCACTATCAAAGGCCATCTTTTGGCCATCTTTTAAAAAAAAAAAATTTAATAAACCTTTTTTATTGGTATTTATATAATAGTACATACAACAACACATCTGGTAATGCAATTGATATAGACATACAAGCAAGAGCGCTCACTCGCGCCTTATGTGGACGTCTGAGCATGTAAGCCTAGGGTATGTAGTCCCCCACTCAGTCTTTGAGCTGACAGCAGTCCCCCGAGGCCTGTGCCGAAGTATACCCAACCAGCTTGCATGGTGGTCGCTGCGCCTTGCTGGGGCTGTGGGGTGTGTCTTCCCCCTTGTATTTTATCATAGGGGCTATGGGATTTCAGCCACATGTTAACCATAAACAAACTGGGGATATATAAAACTGGGGGTGCACTATGTCACAGAGGATGAGCACTACTAATCTTACGCTTGAGAGCTATACCATTGCAAGGTATGTTGCTGGGGTTACGCGGGGGCGAGGGGGGAAGATGGAGGCGGGAGCACTGATCACTGCCCATGCGAGGGCGTGGTGAAGGAACAGTTGCAGTCTGCAATTACGACCCGTCGGGCATCTGGACCCCGTGTACATCTCCCTGGGTGGACTCATGGGCCATGGGGGCCCGGGGGAAACAATCGTTCGCGGTCCCGCCACCGTTGTAGTTTCCTGCGCGAAGGAATGCAGTAGCATGGCCCAGGGCAGGGAAATCGGGTGTTTGCGAAGTCCCTGGACTTCCCCCGCCCGGAGTAGCTCTTCCTCTGCCTTACCCCACTTTTTGACTGCGCCCACCCATGCCGCTAGGGGAGTCCCCTCCGGTATCTTCCAATGCATAGTGATTCACCGTTTGGCCAGGAGGAGCACCAAGGAAGCAAACCGCCTCTTTTATCATGTGCTTGTGTCGCTTGTGGATGCCCAGGGCGCTAGCCTCCCATGTATATAGGTCCTGTAGCCCTGTGACCGTGCGAAGGGCGGTGTGGATCGCGTGCCAGTAACTGTAAAGCGTTGGACAATCCCAGAACATGGGCAGTGGGCTCCAGTCACCTGGGGCAAGCAAACGAGCTGTCAGGGAAATACTTCTGTAATTTTTCGGGAGTGAGGTAAGCCCTATGCAGGATGTGCAATTGTATATTCTTAAAGCAGTAATTGCGAGATATCATCTTGGTATGCTCAAGGGCCCTGGTCCATTCCCTGTCATGTAGTGGTCTGCGAAAGTCTGTTTCCCAGTGTTCTCTGAGGGGTGCAAGTGTGGGTTGTTTTAGAGTCCGTATGGCTTTATAGATCCAGGTGACTAAGTGGCGCCCTGGCCCCATCTGCAGGATCGCATGGATTACCGGATGTGTGCGGGGTTCCGTGTCAATCGCTCGCAACTGCTTGTGGCAGTCTGCTGGAAGCTGTCTATACAGTAGGAACTGTACACTGGGAAGTTCGAAGTCATCGACAAGCGCTTCAAAGGTCTGCAATTGTCCCTCAAAAAACAACACCCCCACCTCCGCCACTTTTGGCCATCTCTCCCTTCCTTCGGCTTCCAGATCAGCTTTCTTTTTTCAAGTCCCCGGTTGTATGTCGCTTCTTGAAAGGCATCACTCCTCTCGTTCCTCTTATTCCCTTCCTTATGCCTCAGTGGGACTTGAACCTAGTTTTAACTCATTTAATGTGCGCTCGCTTTGAGCCTCTTCACCTCTGTCCTTTAAGGCTCTTGTCTCTCAAAACTACGTTCCTGATGGGCATCACCTCTGCCAGACGAGTGAGTGAGGTCCAGGCGCTTTCTTCTAAGCCTCCTTTTGTCTCTGTACGGCAGACAAAGTTGTCCTTAGGACTCATCCGTCCTTCCTGCCCAAGGTTGTCACTGCCTTTCACATCGGGCAGACTATCACTTTGCCCACCTTCTTTCTGCCTCCGCATCCTTTGAAAGATGGAGAGGCTTCCCCGTCTGGACCCAAAACATGCTCTGTCTATCTGGGATCGCACAAAACAGCTCCGGGTGGATGGCCAATTCTTTGTTGGCTACGTGGGTGCCATGAAGGGTCAGGTCATACACAAGCAAACCATTTCTCGATGGGTCGTTTTGTGTATAAAAGCATGCTATTCTCTGGCTAAAAAGGAGACTCCAGTGTGGCTATGCACCCATTCCACCAGGGCGACGGCAGCCACTACTGCCTCTACATGACCTCTGTCAGTCAGGTACGTGGGCATCACTGCACATGTTTACGAAACACTACTGTCTGGAGAGCCAAGTACGGAGAGACTGCTTCTTTGGCTGTTCTGTTCTCCAGGACTTTATGGTGTGAACTTGGTTCACAGACCCACCGCCGGGGTCGGTATTGCTGGGGTATCTATTCTAAGGTAAGGGATTTATAGCTAACGTGTTTCTTTCAGATGAACAAATTACTTACCTTCGGTAATGATATATGTGTGAGAAACATTAGTTGGTTATAGGTTCTTTACCGCCCCACCCATCCTCCCCGTTCTGCGTACTGATTTCTAGGGTTCAGGATGTCCTTTCAGGGCCCTAGTTTTGTGCACCAGTGGTCATTGTCTTGTATGGCTCAGCGTTTCTGGCGTGGAAAGTCGTGAACAGAACTGAGGTCAGCGCGCGAGGGCAGCGTCCAAGTAGCTACCGCTATGTCATTCCAGTGACCACGACGTCGACGATGGATGCTAAGCCGACCGACGCCATCTTCCGATGCGCAGAGGTTCTGCTGACGAAAAAGCTTTCCGGATCCAGTCTGATACCTGGGGGTAATTCCAAGGTAATAAATGTATAATTAACTAATGTTTCTTACAGATATATACTTACCGAAGGTAAACAACTTGTTTATCAGGCTCGTTGTGATTGGCATTTTGCTTGTTTGTTACTACAAGGAATTCTTGGCCTAATCTGTTTGCAGACCTGCTCCGGGAAAATGTTGCTTGGTTATCTATTCTATGGTAATGAATCTGCGGCTAGAAGTCCCCATCAGATGAAAAAGCTACTTATCTTTCGTAATGCCTTCTCTGATAGACTCCTATCTAGCCTCATATTACTTACCAACCCTCCCGTCCTTCCACTAAGTGAACAAATACCTACGTAGGTTCACCCTTATGAGGCCCGTTGTGGTGCACACCAGTATATAAGCATTTTTTTTAGCACAATGCTTCTGGTGTGGAAAGATAGTGAAAATAAACTGTTGGTGTGCTTAGGTGGCACCTAGATAGGCACCTGACACATCAGTTCCGCGCAGCTGATGCAAGACTGAAAACTGCCATCTAACGGCGCGCAGAGGTACTGTTTGAGAAAGTTAGGATCCAGTCTGACACCTGGGGATAAATTCTAAGTTAAGGAATCTGTGGCTAGACAGTCTCTACCAGAAAATACATTACTGGAGGTAAGTAACTTGTTCTCAAAAACCACCTAAAAATAACTCTACACTTATTAGTTTTCTGTTAATCTTTTGAAAGCTCACTATTACAACTTTAAATAACTGGTCTTTTAAGTGAAAGAAGTAACTCGTTGAAAACATGCTTTTTTAGGTTTGAGTTTCCTGAGCAGTTGCCCCTTGATGAGTTCCTGCAAAAGCAAGACGCCAAGGATCCTGCAAACTACATTCTTCATGCAGTTCTAGTACATAGTGGTGATAACCATGGAGGGCACTACGTTGTTTACCTAAATCCCAAGGGGGATGGCAAAGTAAGACTTTTGCACTCACTGATTTACTTGTTTATTAATTAATGCTCTTAGTTAAATATTGTGAAAATATATTTCCCAGAATATGCTCATGATTAGCTTTCAATGTTGTAGATCCTACGTTCAGCAGCCTCTAAATACTGCTATTCCAGGTAAGACCTCTTGGGACCGATCGACAGATATCTGTAGGAGGCCTATGGGCGCAACATTGACAATGGCTGCTAATGGAGAGTAAAGTATGTAATATGCAGTATCATGTTACATACATTGAGTTAGGTGCATGTATCTTTAATTCAGGTTCAGTGTCGCATGCCACTGCATGCGACCATATTATGTTTTCATTGGGGTTCCACATTCTAGGGGGAGAGCTGTATTGTAGGACAACTGTTGAGCATAAAGAACCTGGTATCTGGAGCAGTTGGATGCATATTGAATGTGCTGCCAATAAAGAGTTATTTATTATTCAACTTTTGAAGAATCATCTTTTTAACATTGGCGACGACGGGAAACCACTGGGCAGCACAAAGTAATTCAGTGGTAGAACAACTTTCGGCGATCTCAAATTCACTGAGGAAGAATTTTGTGGATTTATGTACATTAATAGTATTGGTGGCTGCTGTGGAGAAGTTGTGACACCTGCGTTTGATCAGCAGTCATTGTGGGTTTTATGCGTTTTTGTTCCGGAGGAGAAATACGGAGACCGAGAACACAGCGTATTATCTGAAGTTTTGTGAGCTTTGCGATACCGCACAGCGGAGCACAGAGAATTGGTTTTTATATTTATTTGGATATTCGTGGCGTTTCAATTTGGAAAGAAGGAGAGAGAGTTGCGGAGTTACAAAGTTGGGCTCATCGTATACCAAACTCATCGTGGCCCGTGATTTTAAAGTGGTGTGATTACTTGTATTCGACCAACGAAAGCGACAGCCTGGGTGAGAAGTTCGGCGCAACATTAAGTCAATAACCTCATTTGCATTATTTAAACTTACTCAGCAGCTCCCTCAACCTTCCATTTTTCTTCGCTTGTCACGCATGGAGTGACGAATACGTGGGATCACACGCACGTAAGTCAGAGGGTGGTTACCAAGCAACGGCCACAACAATCAACACGTAGATGCGCAGATCACACGCACGTTAAAAAATTCATTTCCAAGTCAACAAACCAACGCCAGCGCATTGCGTTAGGTGCTTAAAGCGTGTGAATTAAATACTTTACTATTTTTGTGAATAATAAAAAAAAAAAGGGGGAAACAAGAGAAAGATTCACCAAACGTGCAATTTACTAAAGGATAATTGTTAATTTTGGAGTAATAATATATGTAGTAATGGAAAATCAATTTTAAAGGACATATAATGAGAAGGCAAAAGTAGAAATATACATCAGTATATACAATACAAAGTTAAGAGAATTTTTTTTTTTACCCGAATATACTAAAAATGAACATTTTCCAATTTAGACAATAATAAAAAAAATACATTTTTGGAAAATTAAGATTTCACTGGCAACATTAAAAAAAATGCAATTTGATCCTCCTGCAAAATTTTTACAAGTCAAAGGAGATCCACCCATGCCATGGCCGAGATGGAAAGAGGAATTTTTAAATTTCATGAAGGCGATTGATGGTGAAAGGATGGGTTCAGAAAGGAAAAAGAGTATATTATTACATTGTTTAGGCTCAGAATGTCAAGTCATTTTCAGGTCACTTCCTCAGATTAGTATTCAAAATGCAAGTGGTGAGTCAATGAACGTTTACACAGAAGCTTTGGCAAGACTAGAAAAAAGATTCAAACCAAACATTAGCATAGCCCTATATAGTTTTACATTTTACACCAGGAAACAAAAAGAGGAGGAATCATTTGACGATTTTCTGACATCATAAAGGTCTTTGAGCATGCACTGCAATTTCGGAAGCATGTCTGACGAAATGATACGTGATCAGATCATAGTTCATGTTAAATGTAAAAAAATTCAGGATAAATAATGGGTGATGGGTGATCCAAATTTAAACGAGACTATTGCCACAGCTAAAGCGCAAGAACAGTCGGATCTATGGATGGACACTATAAAAAAGAATACTGAAAAAAAAATAACGGATGAGGAAATATGTGCAGTTGGTCATAAATTTACAACAAAACAAAACGCAACACAAAACGTTGGGAAGCAAAACTTTAATAGATCAAAGCAACACTACCAAAAATATTTTGAAGGAACTAACAACCAAGGAATGTGTTTCAGATGCGGGAACAAAAATCACTATGCCTCATTTCCAGGATGTCCAGCCGTGAAGAGAGAATGTAAAATCTGTAATAGGATTGGACATTTCAGCAATATATGTAGAGACAGACGTGCACAATTCCAAAAGCAGGGATCTATATCATCAATTTCAGAGGAAGACAATACCTTTGTTAATACAGACAAAGAGCATGGTTTTGTTGTTTCTGTAGCGGGCGATCATATTCCAAAACATATCAAGTCTCCTAAATGTGTTTTCCAAGTTTGTGGGGTTGATCCATTTCTTATGGTAGATTCAGGTTCCCCTTGGACCATTATATCTTATGAATACTACATTTCAGTTTTGGCAAATGCTATTCCGTTAGACAAGTTGGAAGAACCTGACATAGTTGCTGAGAGTTTTTGTGGGACAAGGATTGACATGATTGGTTTTTTTTCAGTTTGTTTACATTTCAAACAAAGAATGGCAAATGTCAAATTATATATTTCCCAAAAAGGGGTGAATGTGTTGAGATGGTTGGATCAATGGAAATTAGGTATCATACTAAATTCCAGATCCATAGAACCAGTGTCCTTATGTGAGGATCATCTAATGAATACAGTATCGGCAGTTAAGAAGTGTCAGGTGGAAGAAACAAATACAATAGATAAGGACCATTCAGGGAAACTTTATTAGAAATTTTGGAAAAGTCTTTGATAAGTTGGGTAAGCTCAAAGATTTTTCACATAGAATTGTACTTAAGAGTAATCCCATTCCTGTCATACAGAAACTTAGAAATGTTCCCATCAACATCAGGGATGAACTCAAGGAGATGTTAGATGAATTACTTAAAGAGGGCATCATTGAACCCATAGTCATCGGAATGGGTTTCTCCCATAGTTTTGGTGTGTAAACCTGACAAAGTTTGTGTGTGGATTTAAGAGCGCTAAATGCTAATATCATCGTTGATTGCCACCCTTTGCCAAACATTAATGAACTTGTATCATTCTTGCATGGTGCAAAGATATTTTCTACCTTAGACCTCAGATCGGCATATCATCAGATAGAACTGACTAAAGACTCTAGGAAATACAATGCGTTCATCACTCCACAAGGTTTGTTTCAGTACACTCGCATGCCTTTTGGATTGGCGTCCGCAGCTTCTGTATTCCAAAGGATTATGTTCCAGATTTTCAAAGATACTGATTCATACGTTAAATGCTTCCAAGATGATATTTTGGTTTTCTCAAAAGATACACATGAGCATCAAATACATTTACAAGAAGTTTGCAAAAGACTGGAGCAAAATGGCTTGACTCTTAAAGCACACAAATGCAAGCTATTCAGAGAGTCTGTAGAATATTTAGGGCATACACTTTTAGGTGAGGGTGTTGTTCCCAAAAAATCTAATGTAGAAGCTATTTCCAAAGCCCCTTCTCCAGAAAATAGGGATCAATTACACTCATTTGCTGGAATGTGTGAGTATTACAGTAAATTTGTTGTGAATTTTGCCACCAAGATGGAGCCTTTGAGGAAACTTCTGAGACAAGGAGTTAAGTATGTTTGGTGTGATTCAGAACAACGGTCTTTTGAAGAGATCAAACATGATATTGTCAATGCACCCACACTTAAACCATTTCGTATTAACAGGGAATGTGTCATCACTGTTGATGCAAGCTTATATGGTTTGGGTGCAGTGTTGTCACAAAAGGAGAAGAATGAGGAAGGGAATGTAGCCTTTGCCTCAAGGACTCTCAATGAATGTGAACGCAAATATTCCATCATTGAGAGGGAGTTGTTAGCTTGCGTGTGGGCCATTGAGCATTTCAGGTTATATGTGTGGGGTTTTAAATTTACTTTAAGAACGGATCACAAACAGTTAGTAAACATTTTATCGGTTGGTGGAGGTTGGAATTCCACGGCCAGAATTGTCAGGTTAATGTCGAAATTGCAGGAATATAATTTCATTACGGGATATGTTCCTGGTAAGAAGAATGTCACTGCAGACTGTTTGTCACGTCTACCGTGCAAACAAGGTGGAATCAACTCTGTGTTTGAGGTTGATGTTGTGATGACTATTGAAGATGTACTTCAAGGAAAATTTCAGGACATATCTGAAATCCATTGGAAGGATTGTGTGCAGAAGGATGCTAAGTGGTTATTGTTAAAAGACTATATCAAACATGGCTGGCCTAGAAAGGATAGAATAAGTCCAGAAGTTTTACCGTTTTTCAGAGTAATGGAAGAATTGGAGCTAGATGGTGATTTTATCTTTAAGTCAGGAAAGTGTATTCCACCAGAAGGTATGTATGAAGTGATACTGGAAATTGCCCACAAGACTCAGCCGGGCATTTAATCAATGAAGCGTTTAATTAGATTGTATTTCTGGTGGCCAGGCATTGATAGATTTATCGATAGAGTAGTCAGGGAGTGTCCGGAGTGCGTATCTAGTGAAAGAATGCTTAAGGTTCATACTCCACCACTTAAAATGGTCAAATGGCCGTCTGAACCTTGGAAAAAAAATAGCTTTTGATATTTCGGGTCCTTTCCATTTTCTTCCAGAAACTTCACGTTACGCTTTAGTGATAGTCTATTATCATTCAAAGTGGCCTGAAGTGAAATTTGTCCCGAAGGCTACCACTAGTGCGGTCATTGGGTTTTTCAAGGATGTTTTTGCCAGAGAAGGTTGCCCTTCATGTTTGGTCACTGATAATGGGGTTAAGTTAACCTCGGGAGAAATGGGTGAGTTCTTAAAAAAATGCAATATTACTCATAGATTTACTTCTTTATACGAACCACATGAGAATGGACAAGTAGAACGATTTAATCTAGTTTTGAAGGGGTTTGTCACTGAAGTGGTAAAGTTTGGAGCAGATTGGATAAGTGCCTTAAGAGAACGGTTATGGACTTATAGGATTACACCACATACTACAACTGAAGTTAGTCCATTTAAACTTTTTAAACGAAGGGATCCGGCCTCTTTGGTGTTACCTTGGTGGTTAAAGGAAAAGTCTCATTATTTTGATTCTGATAAGGAGAATTTGGAAGAGGTTGCTAAACGTGTGGAAGCTAAACAGTTGAAAACTAAAAGGAGGTATGATGATAAATGGAAGGCAAGGCACGGCACCATGAGCTTCAAGAAGGAGATTGGGTAAGAATATTAAAGCATGGGTTAATTTGTAAAGGTGATAATAAGTTTGGTGATCCTATTCAAGTAAAAAGGGTTTTTGAAAATAGTGTTGAGACACAAGATGGCAAAATCTGGAATGTGGGTAAGTTGGCAAAATGTACTAATATTGATGCCACAAAAGATGTTTCACGTAACAAGAGTGATGATCACAATAAGGGTGATTCTAGTGCTCACAGAGTCAAAGACTGTAGACGAGAATTTAAAGTTCCCAAAAGATATGCAAATGTTATGTAATTGCTAATTGGTGTGTTATTATGCTTTCTTTCTTGTTCTGTGTTTTTTTTGTTAAATAAGGGAGATATGTTACATACATCAAGAGTTAGGTGCATGTATCTTTAATTCAGGTTCAGTGTCGCATGCCACTGCATGCGACCATATTATGTTTTCATTGGGGTTCCACATTCTAGGGGGAGAGCTGTATTGTAGGACAACTGTTGAGAGCATAAAGAACCTGGTATCTGGAGCAGTTGGATGCATATTGAATGTGCTGCCAATAAAGAGTTATTTATTTATTATTCAACTTTTGAAGAATCATCTTTTTAACACATGTATTATAAAATTGGAAAAAGCAACTGATTAAGTGAATGTCAGTAATCCACATTTCCACATACAGGCTTAAATACAAAACATGTTGATTTAAAAGTTGATATTTCTTATAGAATGGAGGCTACAAATTCTGGATTGTAAAATTGATTTTATATATATATAGTCGCCAGTAGGTAGTTGTAGTTAGGACCTATTTTCCAATGGCAATCCGCAACATTCTGTTCCCAATAAGTCTGGTGCCGGTTGACGAATCTTCATGAAATTTTCCAACCTTTTGGCCGGCTCCGCTCCTATCCTGAAAGTTTTGTGGTGATTCGTCAAGCGGGGGCCGAGAAAAAAGGGGGGTCCCAAAATGCGTTTTCCCAATGCAATTTCCCTTAGGACCTTTTGACGCAGATATATGAATGTTTTTTTTTATATATATATGATCTTTTATATATATATAAAATCAAGCATTAAATTGCTCACTTTAAAATAGCATAAATCATAACTGACTTTTTTGATTTTCTTATGGATATTTCTACCTGAAAATTCAGTGCTTAATGAATCTTTCCCAGGTGCCAGACTGGATGTGGAAATTCTGCAACTGGCCTGCTGCACCCGCAATGTTGGTCCATGCCTCTTGTCTGCTCTGGCAAGTCATTCCGCCTCCTATGGATGCCACCCTTAATTGTGACTTTGGTGACCTTAACCTTCCACCCTCCATTGCCATTTGAAGCTTAACCTATATTCTCTTAAATTCTGCTGTATTTGAAAATATTTTTTGCAGTTCTGTAATTCTGTTTCTGGTAGCCAGGCATCCCTTTTCGGCCACTTCACCCCAGCCTTTTCTCACTCTGTGGGGTTTGAATGTTGGACAACTTCAGATCCTGATTGATTATAGTCTTTGCCCTTTACAGGGTGTGTTAGTCACCAGGTGTGCCTGCAATGAGCTGCATAGGATGTAAAGGGTACAGTGTCAAAATCTGCATGCTGCTCCTCAGGTAATTTCGAGGCTTACTCCTCATTGCTGGAGTCACCGTCGTTTGGCCCCTCACATCAGTGCCATTGATAGTTTTTTTTCTGTTACTGTTCTTGATCGTAGAGGAGGCCCCCTTAGTTCTGGGTCCTCCCTCTTCTCCAACCTCTCATGTTTGGTCTGGGCCTTTTTGTGATTGGACACAGACAGTTTGCTCATATTTATTCTGGTGCTATGCTTTGTACTGCCTGACCTGCACCTGGCTTTCCCGACCTCAATGCTGACCCCACTCGGGGCGTACCTGATCCAGGCTTTCCTGGCAAGGTTTTGGTCTCTTCTGTCTCCATCCTGTCCATATTCTGTCCCTAAGAAGGTTCTTAGCTTGTTACATTCTTCTCTGTTCATGGCTGTTACCCCTAGCACCAGTCCGTGGCAGGGAGATGGTGAGTACCGTCTCAGCCTCCACATGTTCTGCCCTACAGACTATGGGGTATATGTACAAAGACTTCTGCTAACTAATGCTAGTTAGCGGCAGTTTTCTTAACCCGGCCTATCACCAAGAACTAATGCCCTGTTATTGATGTATATACACAATACGTCGTCACATGGCTATAGTTTCAGGTAGCCGCGGTGAATACTGCTGTTAACACTAGCGTGAAGGTGATACGAAGCCTTACGTTAGAGGAAAGGCCCATTAGCGGCAAAAAAAGCCACGTTCGTCAGCCCAGCGTGACTTTTTTTGCCTCTAGAGGCAAAAATAGCCTATAAGTACACTTCCAATGAAAGATAGGAAACAAAACCAATGGGATGCAGAATCGATCAGCTAGGGCCAAGTGCAGCACAGATCAACAAGCCCCCCAACAGCCAGGATGGCCAGCCATAGTCCCAGGGGAATAGGAAATTCAGGGTTCAATCATGAAGAGACTCATCGCTGGGGAAAACCAGTAATGCATCACTTATCATTGCGCACTCCTTGCAACACCATGACATCCAAAACCTTGAAAGCGCGGATGGTCCTTGGGGCCTGGAGGCCTCGCTGGATCTGCGTCTGGGACCAGAAGTGGGATGCGGAAGTGCTGTGGAGTTGCTGGGCCTTGGCGGTAGACATTGAGGCATCAGCGATTGCCCTTACCTGGTGGTGAAGTCTGCCAGGTCCATTGATGCACATAGCTGACCTGTGTGAGAAGACCGCCTGGTGCCCCTTGGTGCAGTGAATGGTAGAGGCGCTCCTGCACACCAACGTAGGGCAGTCTGCATTGCATACCATGCGCCACCACTACAGTGTGTTGCACAGAGGAAGTTACCAATGGTGGGCCTTGTCTCTGCATCACAGGCCGGAGGATGTTGAGGTGGCCGTACGCTGTGGAGTGGGTGGCCCAGGAGCTGTGCCGAACTTGTGTGGCGGGAGCGCTGCAACCTCATGCCTAAGGGGGCCCTGTTGCATCACCTGCATCAGGATATTCCCCAGCGGACTTGGCGGTGACTTCTGTACCCAGGCTTGTGAAATCCCACCTGGCTGAAGGTTCCTGCTGGCTGAGTCACAGATTTGAAGAGTGTGCAGCGGATTGCGCCACGGTGTTAATGTCCAGGTGATAAGTTAGTACGCGTAACGGAGGCGACCCGGGGGTTGAGTCGGACCCAGGACTAGCACCTGTGGGTGACTTGCCCCTAGTGGCGGCTCATCCGCAAAGGAGGAAGAGTGTTGCTACACTGCTTTCAAGATGTGCAAGAAGAGGAAACATAACATGATAACTTACTAATGTACTCATACAATGTTTCTTTGTGGGCGGGAATGTGGGTGGGGCTGCTCTACTCGCAGGGCAGGGCCGGAGTGGTATGCCCGCTCAAGTGCACAATGACTGTTTGGTTGGCCCTCTCAGGCCACCCAAAGTAGTCATGCGCACATACCTGTTCCCAATGCAGGCTGCATTAGAGCCTGCATGGAGAATATGCCCACGGCTACAGCCCCTGGCTGAATGCCTTGTCATGGTGCTCAAGCATGTGATTGGCTTAGGGGAGGGAGCCTGGCTGCCTGCTTCCTGTTCCTGGAAGCAGACACAGGAGAGCAAGAGCATAGAAGACGTGGGACCCGAGCCTCGAGGTAAGAATTTAAAAAATATATATATTTACATCCCCGCTCCCGCCCACATCCCTGCCCCCTCCAGTGTACTTTCCCATGTTTCCCGCCTCCCAGCTGTCCAGTTCCCCCTCCACAACACTACATAATGGCAGCAGCTGTGCAGCCATGTGCAACAGGTGTACCACTGGTGGGCCAAAGGCAAGCCTGTCTGCGTCTGTCCACCCCTGAACCGTGCCCAGCACCAAGGACCCTTCCTCTCGGGCACTCCACCGATACAATGCCAGCACCCTCCTTGCATCAACTCTGGACAGCACCCTCCTTGCATCAACTCTGGACGCCACACTGCCTGCCATCTAGCAACACTGTAAAATTCTCTTGCACCCTCCGCCTGTCGAAACTGTAAATGCACCATCTGCCACATCAGCACACCAGGGCCTCCTGCCGACCAACAGCGCATCCGACCGGCTCAACTGCATCCTTGTAAACGTGAGGTACCTCCACAAACACACAACAGAAATCTGGGACCTCCTCGATGCCACCTTCAGACATCGCCTTCTTCATGGCAACCTGGACCAATCTCTGCTCTGGACCGGCCATCACCATCCACGAAGGCTACAAATTCACCCGTACAGACCACCCCGAACGGCCTGGAGGAGGCATTGCCATTGTCTTAAAAAGAAAATCACACTCCGACTGACCACGCCCTCTAATGACTAAACGGTGACAATGGAACACCTCCACTTCAAGATCCGGACCAACCCCAACACCACCCTCTAAGGCACCCTCATTTACAGGCCCCAGGACCACAAACCCTTTCACAGATTCCATTGTAGACCTTATCGCACTCCAGGCTCCACAATCCACTGACCTCCTACTCGGAGACCTCAAGTTTCACCTGGGCAACCCCAGTGACCAGATACCAACCCCCCCTCCTGGGGCACCTCACCAACTTCAGACTCAAGCAGCTAGTCACCGCCCCAACCCACATAGCCTGACACATGCTCAAGTCCGTCTTCTCCACCAGCAAAAACTTACAGCCACACCACAGGACTCTCCTGTACCGACCATCATTGTTTCCATCATGCCTTCACCAGCCCACGGTACACCATTGCTATCATTGCCCCCCTCGTCACAGCTGGAGCAAGGTCCCCGACAACTCCCTCAGCACCACCACTCTGCCAACACTTACTGATGCCAACACCGCAGCGTGCAACTTCAACCAATGGATCTCCAACTGCGCTGGCATCCCTTAAGAAAAGGGCAGGCAAACAACACTCCAAGAAGGCCAACTGGTTCACTCCTGCCCTCAACTAGTCTAGCCCCACCTTCAGACGTCTCAAAGAGATGGAGCCACAACATCAACTCCGCAGCACAGTCACCCTTGCACCATGGCGCAAGGGTACCCGCGTTGACGCATGGCAGCTATTGTGCGCCAACGTAGCGGGAAAAAGATAAGGGAGCTTATTAATGAGCCCCTTCTGACAGTTTCACCCCGCTGGGAAGTCATTTTCTTGACACTTTCAGCGTGAGTCTTCCACCACGTTGTGCCGTATTTGAAAGTTTCACATCTAGTCATATGTGTGACCTCTTAAGCCCTGTCACAATATATTTGCATCAGGAATGATTCTATGCAGGGTGGGCGTTCCCACACAACAGCTTCATAGGAGTGGTGCAGTGAAGTCCATCGGATTTAACTGCAATAATTGTAGGACGCCACTGCTTCAGTACCTTATGCCTGCCTCATGGCAGGTGTAAGACTGACTCAGTGCCACAGGGATAGGCTGGCCCCATGCATTGCTTGAGTTGTCATGCTTGTGACAACTGCAGCAATGTGTCACTTTAGCACAGATGTCTGGATTCCAGGTGTATTTGTAATTAATTGCGACATGGAGCGCCATACAGTGAATACAGCGCATCCATTGTCGCAAGAAGGGCGTAGTGAAAAGTGTCTCAATGCTGTTTTGTCGCAGCGATGCAACACTTTTCATGAATAAGGGCCCAGTAATGCGCCCTATGGTGAGCATTCCTGCCCCTGTAGTTTTGTTGTAGGGCGGCGCAGCAACATTCCTTGCAGTGCTGTCCAGCACCACAACCTCCTAAATGAGCCCCCAAGCGTTTGCACCATTTTTAATACTAGCTATTTTCTGGTATTAAAAAACTGCCTTATGCTGGAGTTAGAGGCAGTTTTTTTTCGTTTTGCACCATACAAGGATTTCCTTGTAAATATTGCAAAGTGGGGTTTGCTGCAGTTTTGTACAGGAACGCCTACCTTGCATCTCATTCTTCGTTTAGTCTTGCTAACAGCAGTGGCGATCCTAAAAATAAATTCACGTTTATGCTGGAAAACTGCCGCTACTTGTAAATAAGGAGATTTAAAAAAAAAAAAAAAGCCTCTGTCAAATAGACGATACGGCGGTGTTAAGTCCTTGGACATATCCCTGAAGTCCTTTCTGAAATGTTCAGCATTGACGCAGATGATGGTGCAGAACTATCTTTCTTTTTATTCTGCTGGTGAGGCATGTCCTGGTGCCATTTGACCTTGACTCCAGAGTGCCAGGCACTATGTGTTGCCAATGGATCCCTAGCTTCCTCCTTCATACTTTGGAGAATGGGTGTGAGGAGGCCATTGGTGTTCGATGCCTTCTCAGTCTCTGGTGTATTTGATACCTTCCATGCTGCTGTTTGAGGGGGCTGCGAGGATTTTAAATGGGCCCCAAAATTTCCCTATGAGAATCTTTCCACTTTTAATGACTGAGGTTGTAGTGGTTTAGGATTTGCATAAAAAAGTTACAAAAGAATTAGTAGATGGAAATGTTCTAGTATGGTATTTTACTAAACTCCATGTTGCCCTTTAATGAGATACTTATGGACTCATTACGTTTCTTTGGAATAGACTCATCCAAGTGCTGGTTGGTCTTTACAAATTGACATGATGCTTACGTGCTGTGCTTGCCCATATTCCTTTGGCTTCTGCTGGTTGGTTTCATTTCTGATAACCTTGCACCCTTTTCTTTTTTGTTCCATGCACTTGTAATTATAGACTTGCTTCTCTTCTGTTTGAGGATCTCCTGGAAGGGAGTCAAAGGTGTTACAAAGTCATAAGCACTGAATAGTCCTGCCCACGTGCTAGATCCTGGAGCACTCTTGAAATTATTTTAGATTTATGTAATAAATTTGTATGTAGTACCTTACATATGTATCTGGAGCCTAGAGGAAGACAAGAAATGCCCAGATTATATTACTTTATTTGAATAAGAATCCAAATACATAGAAATGTCATTAATAAAAAAATTACTATAAAGTCTTTCACAAATCTTTTTTTAAAAGGAATATGAGACCTTGTTAGCCAATTGGCTGTCATTTGAAGAAAAGTTTGGAAAAATGGCACTGTGCTTTTAGGAACCTCCTAGTATATCATCATGCCTCACAGGTGACAGTTCAGTTTGGTTTTCAGGCTCATGCAGATAGGATCCTGGAGCACTGAGCTCTGACTTTTTGTCAAAAAACACTGGACAATCTTTCCAAATTATTTTCTTTTGAAAGTCATTTGACATTCTTCAGCATCTAGAGTGCAGACAGACCTTTTTGTGATGGAAAATATCTTATTTTTATGTCTGGAATGCCTTTATTTTCTGTGAAGTTCCCTCCTTGTGGAAGAAAGTGGCTCAGTCAGATTGTCATTCTGTCTGAATTCTTTCCCTTCCGAAGTCTCATTCTGAGATTGTGGTCATTATCGTAAGTTCTCCATTCTTCATCAAGAGTCCTTGAGGAAGGTCTGTCCTCTTCCAAAGAACCATCCTCTTGCTGCGAGGATGCTTGCAGAGATCCAGATAGACATAATAATCACCAAAAAAGAAGACGTTCCCTGTCGATGTCTAGAAGTAGGACATAGAGGACAGAGCAACTTCTGGTGTGGTCGCCGTAGATGGGTATGCCATCAAACTCCGTCAAAGGCAAGGTCCAGCCACCACTCAACGTCAAAGCATCCTCTACTTTCTCAGTTGAGACACATCGGCATAAAGTAATCGTTGACACAGTCCACCACCCATTGCAGCTACGCAACTGTTACATGCCTTGGTTCCTGGCCTACTAGAACCTGCAATTAAATTATTCCTTATGCCTGTTTCTGTAAAGTCTGCCCGGCATGGACTTTAAAAAATAAAAACCACCTAACCAGGACCTAGTGGTCCTCAGATCAGACCCTTCTCCAGATTCAGTTATTATAGCAGCAGCAAGAAAGTCTTGCACTGTTGCTTCTTCCATGCCACCAGACAAGGAATGCAAACAAAATCGATGCTCCTGGTAAAAAGATGTGCGGAATACCAGCCTCTACAATGAAGTTTGCCAGTGCTTTTGCTTTGTTGGGAAGTTATGACCGGTCTCTGTGGTATTTGTTAAATTGATCCACGGAGAAACGTCAAAGAGGACAGGCAAGATTTCAAAGAGATCTTGAATGAAGGTGGCCTGGTGTCAAACCAGGTAATATGTGCTGCAGCTGATACATTATCTCTTGCTGCTCATGGATAGTTTCATGGTCTCTGCAGCAGATAATCTTGGCTCAGAGGCGGAGGGGGATGATCCCAGGAAGAGGACTTCAGTCTTGTCTGAGTTCAGTTTCAGGCGGCTGTTCTTCATCCACTCGGCGACGTCTTTCATCCCTTCGTGTAGGCTGGCTCTGGCGGTGGCGGGGTCGTTGGTGAGGGAGAGGATCAGTTGGGTGTCGTCGGCGTAGGAGATGATGTTGAGGTTGTGTTGGCGTGCGATGGCTGCGAGGGGGCTTATGTAGACGTTGAAGAGGGTTGGGCTGAGTGAAGATCCTTGTGGTACGCCGCAGATGACTTCGGTGGCCTCGGATCTGAACGGGGGGAGGCGGACTCTCTGGGTTCTTCTGGCGAGGAACGAGATGATCCACTCCAGTGCCTTCTCTTGGATTCCGATGTTGCTGAGGCGCTGCACTAGGGTGCGGTGGCAGACAGTGTCGAACGCAGCAGAGAGGTCCAGGAGGATGAGGGCCGCTGTTTCCCCGTTGTCGATCAGGGATCTGATGTAGTCGGTGGCTGCGATCAGGGCGGTCTCGGTGCTGTGGTTGGCCCGAAACACGGACTGCTAGGGGTCGAGGGATCCGTTCGTCTCGAGGAAGGCGGCGAGCTGTCTGTTGACGGTCTTCTCGATGACTTTGGCAGGAAAAGGAAGGAGCGAGATGGGACGGTAGTTCTTGAGGTCGGTGGGGTCTGCCGTTGGTTTCTTCAGGAGGGCGCTAAGCTCGGCGTGCTTCCAGCTCTCCGGGAAGGTGGTGGTGTGGAAGGAGGTGTTGATGATGTCCCGGAGGTGGGTTGCGATGATGGCGTCGGCCTTGTTGAAGATGTGGTGGGGGCAGGGGTCGGTGGGGGATCCGGAGTGGATGGTGTTAATTGTGCGGGTGGTGTCTTCGGTGCTGATCGGGGTCCAGTTGCAAAGGGTGGTGGTGGCGGGCGTTGGTTCGGTGGTAGGGTGCGTGGTCTGTGCGTCGAAGCTGTTGTGTATGTCGGCGATCTTGCGGTGGAAGAACGAGGCGAGTGAGTCGCAGAGGTCTTGCGAGGGAGTGATGTCGTTTCCGGCGCTGGGGTTGGAGAACTCTTAGACGATGCTGAAGAGTTCCTTGCTGTCGTGGGCGTTGTCCAGTCTTTCTTTGAGTGCTGTCTTCTTGGTGGCGCGGATCAGCTGATGGTGTTTGCGGGTGGCGTGCTTGAGGGCGGTCCTGTTGTCTGTGGTCTGGTCGAGCCGCCAGGCTTTCTCGAGGGTGCGGCAGTTCTTCTTGGAGTCCTTGAGTTCGTCGGTGAACCAGGGGGTTTTCTTGCTGCTGGGTCTGTTGGGAGGGTTCTTTAGTGGTGTGAGGTCATCGGCGCAGGCGGTCAGCCACTTGGTGAGGTTGCTGGCTGCTTCGTTGGGGTCCGTTGTGCTGGTGGGAGGGTTCTGGCTGAGGGAGGCGGTGAGCTGCTCGGCGGTGATCTTGCTCCGGCGAGGAACCTGTTGCGGATGGTGGTGAGTCGTGCTTCTTCTGAAGCTGAAGTGGATGCAGCTGTGGTCAGTCCAGTGGAGTCCGGTGGAGTGGCTGACCGAGATGTGCTTGCTGGATGAGAAGACTGGGTCAAGCGTGTGGCCGGCGTAGTGGGTGGGGGTGTTCACCAGTTGCTTGAGTCCCAGCTTGGCGAGGTTGTCCAGCAGGGTGGTGGTGTTTGTCATTGTTGTTATCCAGGTGGAAGTTGAGGTCCCCTAGGAGGATGTAGTCAGCGTAGGGAAGGGCGTGCGGGCTGATGAAGTCTGCGATGTCTTCGCTGAATTGTGTGCGTGGTCCCGGGGGTCTGTAGATGAGGGTGCCTCTGAGGGTGGTCTTGGGGTCAGTGTGTATCTGGAAGTGGAGTTGTTCGGCGGCGGTGAAGGTTTTGTCGGAGTTGGTCGAGATGCAGATGGTGTTCTTGTGTACGATGGCGATGCCTCCTCCCGTCTGGTTGACGCGGTCTCTCCGGGTGATCTTGTATCCGTCCGGGATGGCTATGGCGAGCGCTGAGGAGGCGTTCATCCAGGTTTCAGTGAGGAAGGTGACGTCTGTTGCGTCGAGCAGGTTCCAGAGTTTGACGGTGTGCCTGTGGACGGAGCGGGTGTTGAGCAGGATGCACTTGAGGTGGGTGTTGCTGGTGTCTGGCTTGGCGGGAGCGGTGCAGGTCCGGAGGCAGGTGAATTTGCAGTCTTGGCAGGTGAAGGGTCCGTGGGTGCGTCTCGGAGTGGCACGGTAGCAGGCGGGTTTCAGGCCGGCGGTGAGGGCGTTGAGGGTGGTGGGGTCGTAAGTCCGTTGTGTTGGCTGGCGTTCACGGGGTCCAGGCACGGACTAGCAGTAACATGTGAATTCCAAGGATTAACAGAATCCTTGATTTGCGATCAAATTGTAAGATGCACCAAGAATAGAAAAGTTAAAGAGACTTTTATCTCTGGACCCGACCTTGGATGAGGCAGTGCAGATTGCCAGAAGCCTAGAACACACAGATGTATGGATGAAAGAAATTGATATCGGAAAGTGAAACAAAGTCTTCGGAAAAGGAAGTAGTTGCTCTTGATGTGCAAGAATTGGGACAAAAAAAAGTTTCTAAGGGAGAAATTCCACACTCCACCAACTTTAAAAATGAAAAGTTGCTAATGTACCTAATACACCTAATGCATCCAATGTAACGGTTAGGTGGAAAATCATATGTTACAGGTGTGTATGTCCTGGGCATATTGCGTCCAGTCTTGCATGTGGTGCCAGGACTGTAACATGTAGATCATGTGGAAGGAAAGCTCATCTAGCCAAGATGTGTAGAATTAAAAGTCAAACATCTAGTATAAAAACTGTGGAAAACTTGGGCGAAGTTAGAGAGGAATTGATGCTTACCATTGATGAATGTGGAGTATCCGAATGTAATGAGACTTAGTGTGATTACTAATAAGAATATAAAAATGGAAAGTACAGACAAGTTAGAGAAACCTCATTGTGGGATTATTTTTGGAAAAACTGAAGTTAAAGTATTAGCATATTCGGGTAGCTTGTTTACGTTGATTTCCAAGGAAGTCTACTTTAGAGATTTAAAGAAAAGTTTAAATGAGTTACAACATTGAGATATAAGTGCTGTGGGTATGGTGGAAAAAGAATAAACATTATAGGAATGTTGTGGATAGACCTGTTTTTCAAAAGTAATAGTGTTCATGGGAGAGTATATATAACTGAAGATGGCTCAAACCTTTTAGGATGGCGACCTCAAAAAGATCTTATCATTCTTGACCCGAATGCTAAAGAACCAGTGATGATTGTAGAATCTGCTCATGAATGTAGTTTACCTGTTTCAGATGATAATTCAGATTGGGGGAAAAATTATTTGATGTCATTTCCACATGTCTTTACTGATTTGGGCATGCTCAATTTGTCATCTGATTATTTTAAAGAAGAATGCATGTCTGGTGGTGCATAAGGTTAGGTTCATACCTTTGCTAATGAGGGAACCCTTACAAAAGGAGCTCGACAGACTATTGGAATGTAAAATCATTGAGCCAATTGAGTCTTCGGAATGGCTTGCTCCGATTGTCGCCGCACCAAGAGATGGAAATAAGATTAGTCTATGTATTGACTTAAGAGACTTGAATCAAAATATATGGGTGGATCGACAACCATTGCCGAATATAACAAATGCTAAGTGTTATGGGTGGTGGAAAAATATTTAGTGTCTTAGACATGTCCGCTGCCTATCACCAGATAAATCTGCATCTTGAGTTACGAGCTTTAACTTCCTTGGTTACACTGTTGGGGGCTTACCGCTATCGACGCATGCCTTTTGGATTAGCTTTAGCCTCTGCGGTGTTTCAAAGAATCATGCTCAATATTTTTCAGGGAATGGATGGAGTCCTATGCTTTCAGGATGACAGAATGGTAGTAGGGAGATCTTTTAAAGACCATGAATTGTTAAACAAAGTTTTGAAAAGAATTGCTAGTCATGGGTTGACCATTAAGAAAGAAAACTGTCAGCTGAGAAAAGAAAAAGTAAACTATCTAGGCCATGAGAGCTCTGCTGATGGAATGAAACCCCCAAAAAAGCATAATAAAAGCAATTGTAGATGCTCCACAACCAACTGATAAGGTTTTATTGAAGTCATTCCTTGGGTTAGCTGAGTACTGTTCAAAATTTATATCAGGGTTCTCAGACATTGTTGAACCTATGAGAGTGTTGTTAAAAAAAGGGGTATCATTTGTCTGAAATGATTCATATGGAGCAGCATTTGAAAAAATGTAATCCTCATTAGTTAGTGCTCCTACTTTAGCCCATTTTGATGTGACTAAGAAATCAATTTTGATGACTGATGCTAGTAATATAGGTTTAGGTGCTGTATTGACTCAAATCAGTGGAGGGTGAAAGCGTGATTGGGTTTGCATCTAGACATTTGCAGGGAGCAAAGAGATCTTACTCTATCAAAAGGAAGCATTGGGTGGTTGTTGGGCAATAAATAATTTTAAATTTTATTTGTGGGGGTCTACCGTTTGTTCTTAAAACAGATCATAAACCTTTAGTGCACATTTTTAAAGGTGGAAAAGGTCTTGAAGGTGGTGTGACTCCACGAATATCTAGGTGGCTTTTATCGATCATGGACGGCAACTTCTCGATTGAGTTTGAAAGAGGTAAAAAAATTTCATAGCTGATTGTCGCGTATGCTAGTTGAGGGAGAAGAAGAGGATTCTTTCCTGGTATCGGAGGTAGAATCTTTGTGCAGTGTTAATGATTTAAATTAGGCTTTGAAACCAGAATGGAATGAAGCCTTAGATAAGAATGAGGAATACATAGTGCTTAAAAATGTGGTATGTGATGGTTGGAACGATGAAATTACTCTGAATGAAAAGTTGAAGAAGTATCTAAAAGTAAAGGACCAGTTAAGTATTCAAATTAACAAAGTTTTAAGATGTAACAGTGTGGTTCCTCCTAAGATGTTGAGAGGAAAGTTAGTTAAATTGGTACACGAAGGACACTTAGGCAGAAGCATGTGCAAAAGAAGGTTAAGACAGAGTTTTTGGTGGCCTGAAATGGACAGGGAGGTAGAAGCAATTGTAAAAGAATGCCAAGCATGCTGCAATAACGATAAGTGTAAAGTAATTCGTCAAACTCCTGTTGGGTCTGTTGATGTCCCTAATTGACCGTGGGAGAAACTAGCAATGGAATCGTGGGTCCTATTAACAGACAAGGTATAAGGAGCAGTTTTCTGATAGTTCTAGTTGATTACCATAGTAAGTGGTTTATGGTAAAGCTTATAGAACATATTACGTCTGAGGTTGGTATTGAGTTCTTAAGGAATGCATTCTTGGAAGAGGGAATACCCAAGTGCTTAGTTACGGATAATGGAGTTCAACTTGTTTCCACGGTAGTAGCCAAGTTTCTTTCAAATCTTGGTATTCGGCATGAAAGGGTGGCACTATTCAGGCCACAAGCCAGCGGATTGGTTGAGCGAGTTAATCGTATCATAATGGAAAACATTCAATTATCGTTGAGGAATGGATTAAGATGGGGAGAAAAATTAAATAAAATGGTGTGGGCACACAGATTAACTCCATACTCTGTCACAGGTGTTTCATCTAGCTGAAAGAAACACGTTCGTTAAATTCCACACCTTAGAATATCCCCAGGCGTCAGGCTGGATACGGAAAGATTTTTCGTCAGCAATACCATCGTCTGAGTACTTAGACGCTGCCCTCGCGTGCTGACGTCAGTTATTCTTTTTTCCGCGCCAGTAAGCGCTGATCCGGGAAGAGCATACCCTTTTAGTCACTTTTTGACTAACCTTTTTTAACTCTTTTGGTCCTATTCTTGTCGACATAGACTCTGGTGCCGGTAGGGATGCTTGGCTTTAAGGCGTGTGACTCCTGTCACCGACTGATGTCAGTCACGGACCACCACCGCCGGTGCCTCTATTGCTTTGGAACCGACCAAGACGCTGAGTCGTGCCTTGACCGCCGGGCCTTGACTTCGAAAGCTAGGCGGGAGCGGTCCCGCAAGCTACTCGAGTACCGGCAGTTGGCTCCGCGCCGCTCAAGATCCCGGTCGAGGAGGTGGTCGAGGGACCGGTCGCAGAGCCGCAGCCGCCACCGCTCGTCGGGGTCCAAGTCTTCGTAATCCGGTAAGTTGAATCACAGTAAGAAGTCGAAGAAGCGACATCGTTCTTCTGACTCCCCTCGCCGGTCGCTCGACTGAGGGTTCGGGTGGCACCACCCGCGCGTCTCCGGAGCCGCAGGGATCTCGTCCGTCCCCATACCCCCGGTCCCTGAGACTGACGCGACTCTGGCAGAGGTCCGTGCTTTCCTCATGGCCATGAGTAACCTGGCTCCGCCGTCGATGCCTGCCGGTGCGCTTTCGGGCCCCGCAGGCTCGACTGGGAGGCCTAGCGAGCTGGATCCCAGTCAGCGCTGGTCGACCTCACGACCCCTCCACTGGCACAGACTCCTCCGGTGCTACTCCCGGCGCCGCCCCCTGGCAGAGAACGTACTGCCCCAGTGTCCGGAGGAGGCCCGGACACGACTCGCCCAGGCTCTTGCCGAGGGGCGGGATGCGGCATGGCATGCCATCAGATGTGGACTGGACACAACGGACTCGCTGGCCAGGACAATGTCTACCACGGTGGTGCTTCGTTGCCACGCCTGGCTGCGGTCCACGAGTTTTTCCGGGGATGTCCAGAGCACCCTCATGGACATGCCCTTCGATGGCAGTCGCCTTTTTTGTCGACAAAGCGGATAGTGTGCTGGAGCGCTTTAAGGACTCAAGGGCTACGGCCAATTCCTTGGGCCTTTAGGCCCGCGCCTGCAAACTTCAGCTTTTCGTCCCTTTGGTGGCCAAGTAAGGGGCGCCCCCCTTATGTCCGACTAGCCACAGGCCGCAGAACCAACCTCCACGCGGTCGCGGATGTGGATTCTGCCGAGGAGGTACAGGGGGCAATGTGCCGGTCCGTCAACATCTACCCCAGCAGCATCCGCCTCAAAGCCCTCCTAGTCCGAGCTTTCAGGCCCATTCCACGCCAGTGGGAGGCAGGGTTCGCCATCACCTGCTCCCCTGGCGCACCATCACATCGGACAGGTGGGTGCTGAAAATCGTCCGAAGGGGCTACTCCCTCCCCTTCGAGGCGACCCCTCCAGCCATGCCACCGCAGTGCCACCGAATTTCGGGGGATCACTTGCAACTTCTGCAGGAGGAAGTTACGGCCCTCTTGGCCAAGGGGGCCATCGAGTGCGTTCCTGGTCCAGAAGTAGGTCGTGGTTGTTGTTCCCACTACTTTCTGGTTCCCAAGAAGGGCAAAGGGGGCCTACGCCCTATCTTGGACCTCCGGAGCATCAACGCCTTTCTCCGGAAGGAGAAGTTCAAGATCCTCACCTTAGGTCAGGTTCTTGCTGACCTAGACCCTGGAGACTGGATGGTAACGGACTTGCAGGACGCTTATTTCAACATCCCTGTCCTGCCGGCCCACTGGCGTTACCTGCGAAGTCGCATCGGAGTCCCTCCGAGAAGCTCCTCTTCATCGGAGCGGTTCTGGACTTGGCGCAGTTCCGGCCCTATCCTCTGGAACAGCGGGTCCGGGATATTAAGGCTCTGATTCCTATCTTTCGTCCTCTATCCCGGGTTTCGGTCAGGTTGGTGTTGCGACTTCTGGGTCTGTTGGCCTCCTGTATCCTGTTGGTGCATCACGCCATATGGCGAATGCAGGCTCTGCAGTGGGACCTGAAGTTTCAGTGGGCCCAGCATCGGGGCAACCTGTCCGACCACGTCCTGATCTCGGAGGGCACTGCGAAACATTTGCAGTGGTGGCTCACGGACCGCGATTGGGTCAGTGGCAGATTCCTCTCCCTCCCCCAACCGGAGCACGTGGTAGTGACGGATTCTCCCTTCTGGGATGGGGGCCCCACATAGGAGAGGCAGAGATCAGAGGCCTCTGGTCTCCGGCGGAGTCCCGGCTCCATATCAACCTTCTGGAGCTGAGGGTGATCCGACTTGTACTAAAGGCATTCCTTCCCTCTGTCTGTGTAGTGCAGGTGCTCACGGACAACACCACCACCATGTGGTATTGCAACAAACAAGGCGGGGTGGGGTCGTGGACCCTTTGTCTGGAGGCTCTGCGCATCTGGACATGGCTGGAACATCAGGGCATCACCCTGGTGGTTCAACATCTGGCGGGCTCTTTGAATGCCAGAGCAGACTAACTCAGCCGCCGGTGCAGGATGGATCACGAATGGTGTCTAAACTATGACGAGGCGCAAGGCCTCTTTCGGCAGTGGGGAGAGCCCTGGTTAGATCTATTCGCCACCGAAGAGAACGCGCAATATCAGCAGTTCTGCGCGTTGGAATTTCCAAGGCGGCACTCGCTCGGGGACGCATTTTGTCGCGAGTGGAGTTGCGGTCTGTTGCACCCCTTTCTGCCTATACCACTTCTGCCCAGACTGCTGTAGAAGATCAGGCGTGACCGGGCCAAAGTCATCTTGGTGGCTCCGGATTGGGAAGGAAGATACTGGTATCCTGAGCTACTCAGTCTGTCGATCGATCCCCCGATCCGACTGCCTCTTCAGGAGGACCTTCTGTCGCAGCAGCAGGGGACGGTCCTCCACCCGAACCTGTCCAGCCTCCACCTCCATGCGTGGAGATTGAACGGCGGCAGTTGATGCCATTTGACTTGCCTCCTGAAGTCTGTAATGTTGTTCTGGCAGCCAGGCGTCCCTCCACAAAATCGGTATATGCCTGCAGGTGGAACAAATTTGTGGCATGGTGCACAGCAAAGGCTGTTGATCCCCTTTCTGCCCCTCTTTCTGAGGTTCTCCTCTTTCTTCTTTCCTTGGCCCAGCAGGTCTCTGCTCTGGGCACCCTCAAGGGTTATCTTTCAGCTATTTCTGCTTGCTTATGGCTTCCTGATCAGCCTTCTCTTTTCAAATCACCTGTTGTTTCTCGGTTCTTTAAGGGCATTACTCACATGTTTCCTCCTGTCCCTTTCGTAATGCCTCAGTGGGATTCGAACCTTGTTTTGACCTTTCTGATGTGCGCTCCCTTTGAGCCACTTCATAATTGTCCCCTTTGCCTTCTCACTCTTAAGACATCACCTCTGCTAGACTGGTGAGTGAGCTCCAGGCTATCTCTTCTAAGCGTCCTTTTCTTTCTGTCCATCCATACAAAGTTGTTCTCAGGACTCGTCCTTCCTTTCTCCCTAAGGTGGTAACTGCCTTTCACATCGGACAGTCTGTTACTCTGCCCACCTTCTTTCTGCCTCCGCATCCCTCGAAAGAGGAAGAGAGGCTCCACTGTCTGGACCCAAAGCGGGCGCTGTCTTTCTATCTGGACCGCACCAAACAGTTCCGGGTGGACGACCAACTCTTTGTTGGCTACATGGGCTCTAAGAAGGGGCGGGCGGTGCACAAACGAACCATCTCGGTGGGTCGTTTTGTGTATCAAGGCCTGTTACTCCTTAGCTAAAAAAGAACCTCATGTAGGGCTGAGGGCCCATTCCACTCGGGCCACAGCGGCGACCACTGCCCTGGGCCATGGGAGTCCCCTTGCAGGACATCTGTCAGGCAGCAACGTGGGCCTCGCTGCACACGTTTGCCAAACACTATTGCCTGGACAGCCAAGTCTGGAGAGATGGTTTCTTTGGCTGTTATATTCTCCAAGACTTTCTGGTGTGATCTTGGTTCGCAGGCCCACCACCGGGGTTGGTATTGCTGGGATATCTATTCTAAGGTGAGGAATCTAGCGTGTTTCTTTCAGATTAACAAGTTACTTACCTTCGGTAACGATATATCTGTAAGAAACATTAGTTAGATTCCTCACCGACCCACCCATCCTCCCCGTTCTGCGAACCTATATCTAGGGTTGTCATTCCTTTCAGGGCCCTAGAATTTTTTGGCACCCGTGTCGGTCTCTTGCATGGCTCTGCATTCCTGGCGCTGAAAGCCATGTACAAGAACTGATGTCAGCGCTTGAGGGCGGCGTCTAAGTGCTCCGACGTCATCCCGGCGATCACGATGACGGATGCGGACCCGCAGACGACGCCTAGCGATGCGCAAGGGTATTGCTGTTAAAATCTTTCCGGATCCAGCCTGACGCCTGGGGATATTCGAAGGTGAAGAATCTAACTAATGTTTCTTACAGATATATCGTTACCAAAGGTAAGTAACTTGTTCTTCGAGACAGTTCGTTGGGATCCCTTTGGTTCACAAACCCACTGTACCCTAGTCCGTATTGGTTCACAAACCCACTGTACCCTCGTCAGTATTGGTTCGCAAACCCACTGTTCCCTTGTCAGTATTGTTTCAAACTCGTTCTCCATCCTCCGCGTGTCGAAAATCTGGAAACATTTCCTAGTTGAATTGAGAACTTCAGGTGCAGCCTTCAGGGCTAGCCCGTTTATTCACTTCTACTTGAACAAACATCGAGCAATCTGCTGATTGAACCGGACTCAGTTTCAGTTCTGCTCTCTGTACCACTCCAAATATACCTCACCGAGCTTCACAAAATCTGCAACCAGTGCTTGTCTCCGGAGCACAAGGAAGAAGACTGTGATGCCTGTAGTTCATTTAGCATGAAAATGACCCTCTGAGACCATCTGGCTCGACCAAAAGAAATGCAGCGACAAATTTCGAAGACACCTCTGATTTCTTTGAGCGCAGATATCGAACAGGGAGAGGGAAGTGTCCGCAGCGGAAGAGGCCTTCTCTGTGCAAGACTACAACTGACTCTTACTGAAGATGGAACTGAAGTCCCATCATGATCCAGCCGGTCAAGGTGCTGCGAGTACCAAAGCCCCTTTGTCCACAAAACCTGCTTTCTTGAAGTCATACAGTTCGGTTATTTAAATCTGACTATTCTAAAAGAGGCAAGAAAGCTTACTACCAGATCTTGTTATGCAGGGAAGTGTCTACTCTAATAACAATGAATCCTCTAGATCCTTCTATACAAAATATCTTTTACTTGTTACATTTACAACAAACTAGACTGGCTTATACATCTATTAGTTTGCACCTTGCAGCGGTAGCTGCCTATTTGCAGAACAGGCAGAAGTTATCACTAGTTAAAGTTCCAGTGATCAAAGCCTTTATGTAAGACTTGAAAAGGGTAATACCAGCATAAATGCCCCCTGTGCCATTATGGAATCTTAACATAATCCTTACAAGGCCTATAGGACCACCTTTTAAACCATTGTACAATTTTTCTTTGAAGTATCTTTCATGGAAAGTTGCTCTCCTCATTGCATTCACTTCTTTAAGGAGAGTTGGTGAGCTACAGGTGTTAACCTTGGAAGAACCCTTCTTTCAGCTCCACAAAGACAGACTAGTTCTTCCCACCGACCCTAAATGCCGTCCCAAAGTGGTTTCTGCTTTTCATATAAACCAATCAGTTGAGTTACCATTTTTTTTCCTCAACCTGATTCTGTAGCAGAATGAGCTCTTCATATGCTTGATGTCAAAAGAGCTTTATTGTACTACATAGATGGAACTAAAGATTTTTGCACAACAGAACTTTGTTGCATTTGCTCCACCTCACAAAGGCGATCCCATCTCCAATTCTGGCATTTCAAGATTGATTGATAAATGCTATCAAAATGCTATGCAAAAGCAAAAAAATGTATTTATACCCCCTAGAGCTCATTCCACTTGCAAAATAGGGGCGAGAGTGGCCTTTTTAGGTAACATTCCTCTAGCTCCCCTCTCATAAATGGCGAGAGGTTAGCTACAGGTCGGATGCAGGTGTACCACTGGTAGGTTGGTGATATAGTAACACCTCTGAATAAACCTACTTCTCCATAGCGAGTAATAGTGGAGACCGGCAGATTACCAGTTTGCGGGGATCAGAGGCAAATGAGGAAAAAAAAACAAAATACATTCCTCTAGCTGACATATGTAAGGCAGCTACATGATCTACACCACGCATTTACCAAACACTATTGTGTAGCTGTGTTAGCACGCCAACAAGCTAATGTAGGCCAGCAGTACTTAAACTGCTTCCAACAACTGCTACATCTAGAGGTTAGCCACCACTTTGGTGGTATACTGCTTTGTAGTCTATGCAATGCATGTGTATCTACAGCACACATGCCTCAAATGGATTGTTACTTAACCAGTAAGCATGTGCTCTTGGCATGTAGAGCTGTAGAGATTCACATGCACCCACCCGCCTCCCCGGGCACCTGTAGTTGCAGTTCATCATTATATATTCATACGCATGGACATCTCTAGACTCCCTACTCCATTCTTACCCTCTTGCGTGTAAACAATCAAACAATAGAGATGATTTCCAAGCGCACTACTACGGAAAGGAGGAGTCACCTTACCTTGTGACTAGGAAATACTTTTTTGAAGATAAACCACTTGCAAAGATCTGGACCAACACTAGATGGCAGGAGTATGCAATGCATGTGAATCTACAGCTCTACATACAAAGAACAGATGCCTACTGGGTAAGAAACATAATCACCTGCAACTGAGTTCTTCTTGGTTCTAAAATAAAATGAGTTTTTCTACAAAACAATTGGTCCTGGGTTCAGTCTTTGAGCGTTTATCATTTCTTGCCTGTGTGTGCACAGCAAATGCTGAATACAGTCCTCTGATAAGCCTACCTGCTAGACCACACTACCACACATACATCTTTTAGTATTTTCTACGTAAGCCTCTGAGGTCCAGTGGACTCTGCACACAATAATTTACTTTGATATAGTATATACAGAGCCAGCTTCCTACAGTCAAGGGAACCAGATACTGTGGTTCAAACGAAATACTTTGAATAGGGGGCAATATGATGGGATTGCCACGTATGTCAATGTGCAAGTGGTCTTTGCACATGTATGAACATGGGCATATGAATGTGATAAATGAGTGACTGAGCTTGTGGCACTGGAACACGTTTCGTCATATGGCACTGTTGCATTTATAATTCAATGATATAACTATTTTTTTTAGTTAGGAGAAATGTGAAGTGCAGAAAACGTTCTGCAAACATTTTTCATGATATGGACATTTTTCTACACTTAACAAATTTCTCTCCCTTAAAATAATAGATGTTTTTCAGTTATAAATATGACACTGTCTACCAGCCATCGGGAGCAGGATGCCTGCTGTGTGTAAAGGCGAGACTTTGAAATGGTAGAAATTAAACTGAAGAGTTAACTTTGTCTATGGATTTCCTAAACTCATCATTTTAATTTAATGCCATTTCCAATTGTCTCATTTACAAACACCAGGTATCTTGCTCCTAGTGGCCTGTAGAAGAGGTGCCATATCTATAACAGAAAAATTCCACCATTTGTTCAAATAGGAGGAATTTAAAGTGAAGAATCATGCTTCAAAAAAGATTAACACACAATTGGCTTAATAGCGTGGAAAATCGTAATACTTTTCTTCACCGTAAATTTCTCCCATTTAAAAAATGGTGACTATTTTTTTCAGTTAAAACTGCGGTATAGTGTTTGGACTGGGAGCAAGAGGTCTGATGTTTGTAAATACGACACTAAAATGAACTTAACTTGATCATGGAGGTAACTTTTTATTTTAAGTTTCTACCATTTAAAAGCATTCAAAAACATCATTTTGTTCTCACTCCAATATTGAGTGTACAAGTACTTGAGTTAAGTACCTCAGTGCTTTTGTTCTTGACCTATGTGCTCTGGGTCCTAATTCAGACTCCAGCACTGCCTATCAGGCCCTGACAATGATAATGTAATATAAAGAGGCTTCCCTTGACTTTAAAAGGAATAAATGACCATTCACTTTTTTAAAAAAATGAACTTATTACTGTGAGGGGGTCAACGAGCTACTGGTTGGCATGGTGGGTGAAAAAAAAGCTGTTTGAGGCATATGAGCTGTAGATTGTATACTTTAGCATAGGTCGCCATCTGGTGTTTGGTCCGGATGTTTGTAGTTTGTCAAAGAAGTCTTTGTAGTCACGTGATCGGTGACTCCTCCTTATGGTGATGGTGCGCATGGGCATCGACTCCATCTTCAGATTGTTTTTTTCCGCCATCGTGTTTGGATGTGAATTGCTGCACTCCAGTCGGTGTCGTTATCGAAACCCCTTTGACGCCCAATCACTCACCTCTCGATAATATTGTCTCGATCGAGATTTCTTTCGTCGCACATCCTCTACAATCAAGCGACCTAGACTTTGACAACAGGCCTTTGGGCCTACCTTCGCCCACGTTGGATATCGATGGAATGGACTACCCTTCAAAAAATGTCCCCAGTGTGGTGCTTAGTTCCCACACTCAGACCTACACCAAGTGTGTGATCTTTGCCTCTCTCCGGAGCACGAAGGAAACACCTGTGAGGCCAGTATCTTTCAGGTCCAAGAAAACCATCTGTGATCGTCTGGCTCGATGCCACAAAAAGACCGAATGAAGCACTTCGATTCCGTAATCTGTGAATCCGGTCCTGATACCCTTCCAGAACAAGGAGCTGAGAAAACCGATCTCAGTGTCCGAGGCCGATGACTCCGACGCAATCACTCCAGCTCAACGGGCCGAGAGTACTGAGACCCCTGCCTATCCACTCCCACACAGGAGTCTCCGGTAACACGTTCGCCCTCAGGTCTAGGTCCACACCGGCTGAACATTTCAGACGCCCCGCCCTCCCGCTCTGCTATGAAACTGAAAGATAAGCCTCCCGGCTCTGGCTCGAGCCGACCCTCCTCTGGTACAGATAAAACACCTTCGGCACCAACATCCAAACACATAAATGTGCCACCACTGGTGCCGAAAACACCTTCGACACCGAAATCCTCAGCGCCGAAACAGACTAAAGACAAGTCTTCAGAGTTGAAACAGCCTAAACCGAAGTCTTCGGAGCCGAAAAATTTCCTCGAACCGATAACTCCTACAACCTAAGCCTAAACAGGATAAAACCCCTCAGAAGGCAAAGGAACATGCGGGCCATAAATCTTCTGCTCCGAAAAAGGACACTAGATCCAAACGCCTTTCTGCAGCGGACCTTCCAGATCCAAAGCATAAAACAATACATATTGATCCAGTGGTTATATCACTTCCACACTGAAAAGGAAACCGGACTATTCACAAGATTCTCCAGTTCCTCCTAAGAAAAGAAATATAGGCACTAATATTTCTCCACCTCTTCCTCTTCCTCCTTCTCCTCCACCCCCACCGCCTCCTACTGATCCCAGTCTACTAATTTCTCCAGTACATTCCCCACAACCCTCAATTTCACCCCTAGACGAAGATGGTGATTATGGGAGTGGGGATGGGGACGGGGACAGCGAGAACACAAATCCACAAGGGGATGATGATGCACATACCATCCCACAAGATCCAAATCCGTGGCAGGATTAGAATACTGATCCAGATCTACACAATGACCCGGACCTATATCCATCTCACCCATCCCCTCCAGATTACTATGTGGGGTTTGTCCAACTTATCACCAGGGCTGCTGTACATCATGGTGTACAATTACACTCCGATCCCTTAGAAGAGGACTTCCTATTAGAAACTTTGCTCAGCCGCAAAAGTCCACACGCAACCTACCAATGTTGAAGGGATTGCTTACAGGCACCAGAGGTATTTAAAGACCCCGTCAGAGCCAGGGTTCTTAACCCTAGAATAGATAAAGTATAAGGCAGCTCCCAACGACCCAATATACATCAAGGATCAGGTTCCTTTAGACTCCCTCGTGGTGTCTAATGCATGTAAAAGGGCCAATTTACAAACCACAGGAGACGCACCACCTCCTGACAAGGAATCAAAACTTTTAGACTCATCCGGAAAGCGTATTGCGTCACAAGCTGCAAATTATTGGAGAATTGCCAACACCCTTTCTTTTTTTAGCAAGATATGAAGGGGCTTACTATGATGAGCTTGAGAAGCTTATCCAGCATCTACCTGACCAATATATGGACAAGGCAAATGACCTGATAAAAGAAGAAAAATTTATTACAAATACATCCATTAAGTGTGCTCTTGATGCAGCTGATACCGCATCTCGTGCCGTTAATACCAGCATTTTATTACGCAGACACGTGTGGCTCCGGATATCCAGTTTCAAACGAGGTGCAAACCAGTATTATTAACCAGCCTTTTGACCAAGAACATCTCATTGGGCCTGCAGTCGATACAGCGACTGCAAAATCTATGGGGGCCTTGCAATCTCCTTCCCAGAGAGGTTCTTTTCGTCGCTCCTTTTATAGGGGTGGTTCCAAAACCAATGCATCAGAGCAGACTTCTTCATCCTACAAAAGCCCCATTCAAAGTTCCTTTTCCAAAGGATTTTTTAGGGGAGGATACAGGGGTAACAATAAGGTAAGAGGACGAGGTAAAACCCACAACTCCACTACCACCAAGCAGTGACTTCCCTCCACTTCCCCCCCACTTCCCCAGATCACTCCACACCTGTCGGGGGACGTCTGTCACAGTTTCTACCTGTCTGGAATGCAATCACAATAGTTAAGTGGGTAAGACAAATTATCCAGTATGGTTACTGCCTGGAACTCGCCTCCAATCCCCCACATATCCCTCCCAAACACCGTCCAATGTCCACGGAACATTTTACCCTTTTAAAACGAGAGGTTCTCTCTCTTATAAAAAAGCAATAGAACCAGTCCCCTTGCATAATCGGGGCACACGGGGTTTACTCGCATTATTTTCTAATGCCAAAAAAGGACGGCTCTCTCAGACCAATACTGTACATCAGACCCCTAAACCTCTACATTCAATCAGACCACTTCCACATGGTCACTCTCCAACAGGTGCTCCCACTACTTCAACAAGGCAACTTCCTCTCCTCTTTGCATCTAAAGGATGCCTACTTTCATATTCCTATTCATCCCTCTCACAAAAATACCTCTGGTTCATAGTGGACGGTCAACACTATCAATTCAAAGTCCTCCCATTCGGAGTGACCCCAGCACCCCGAGTCTTCACCAAATGCCTTGCAGTGGGGGCAGCTCACTTAAGAAGGCAACACGTTCACGTGTTCCCTTATCTGGACAACTGGCTCATAAAAGCCAAGTCTCACAACACTTGTGTACAACCCACACACAAAACCATCCAATTGCTTCACGACCTGGGGTTCACAGTAAACCTTACCAAGTCTCACCATCAACCATCCAAAATACAACCGTATCTAGGAGCCACTCTAGACACTTCAAAAGCCCTTGCATATCCCAATTAATTCAGGATCTTCACCATGCAGGCTCTAATATCACAATTTCAGCCTCAACATTTGTTGCTAGCTCGAGTCTTTATGCAGCTAATCGGAATGATGGCCTCTTGCATCTTTATCGGTCCTTATGCAAGACTTCAGATGCGGCCATTACAAGAACGTTTGCAAAAATAACAATTGATGGACAGAATGTAGAACAATGTCATACATTCACCCCAGTACAGAGATCTGGGCCTAAATCCATCGTTTTTTTGCTCACCATGCCGTTCCAGTTTGAACCCAGCCATATGCAAATCAGTCTTGACCCTGTGCCTCATGGGAACAGTCCAGCCCGAACTGCCAAGCCAGGTCCTCCCTGGACTGGAAACAAGCATCCTAGGACCGGTTTCTGGCATTTCAGCCGTCTTCAGCCAGGCTTGCTTGATTTTCAGTGGCATGGAGAGCAAGGGACCCACGTCTGGGCATACCCTTTCCACTCTGGGTGACAAATGCAAAAATAACAATTGATGGACAGAATGTAGAACAATGTCATACATTCACCCCAGTACTGATTTGCATATGGCCATGTCTAAACTGGGGTGGTGTAGTGGGCAAAAGAACGATGGATTTAACCCAGATCTCTTGACTGGGGGAGAATGTCTGCATTGTCAGCATTTCGTCCATCATTTGTTTGTTGTAACGCTTTTCGCCCTAAGTGGGATGGGTATTCCCAGACGTGGGACCCGTGCTCACGACGCCACTGGAGTCAAGCTATCCTGGCTGATGACGGCTGATAGCCAGAAACCGGTCCTAGGATGCTTGATTCCGGTCCAGGGAAGACATGGCTTGGCAGTTCGGGCTGGACTGTTCCCATGAGGCACAGGGTCAAGACTGATTTGCATATGGCCATGTCTAAACTGGGGTGGTGTAGTGGGCAAAAGAACGATGGATTTAACCCAGATCTCTTGACTGGGGGAGAATGTCTGCATTGTCAGCATTCCGTCCATCATTTGTTTGTTGTAACATTACAAGAACGTTTGGCACATCAGTGGAACCAGGCTTAAGGTCAGTTGACAGATCTGGTGTTGGTGGAACACAACCTGTCCAAAGGTCGGCCGTTCCTTGACCTGGTTCCACAAATAGTGCTAACAGATGCATAGCTCACCGGCTGGGGAGCTTTTCTCCAAAACCAAACCGTTCAGGTCATATGGACCCCTGAACAAAAACAACTCCACATAAATCTGGAGTTACTAGCAATCTTTCTAGCACTAAAGTCTTTTCAACTCTTGCTAGTAGGCAAAGCTGTCTTAGTACGTACAGACAACTTGACAGCAATGTACTACATACAAAAACAGGGGGGGACACTCCAGCTTTCACGACTAGCGCAAAGCATACGGAGGTGGCCTATTCCTCAAAACATATACATCCTCGTGCAACATTTCCTGGGAGTACACAATCAGATCGCGAATCTGCTCAGTCGTCAAACACAGCAGATCCACGAATGGAAACTTCATCCTCAAATTCTTCTTCCATTCTTTCACATGTGGGGCTACTCAGAAATAGACCTGTTCGCCACACACCAAAACGCAAAATGTCCAAGCTTCATCTCCAGGTATCCACACCCATTGTCCAAAGGCAATGCGCTATGGATGAACTGGTCAGGCAGATTTGCATACGCTTTTCCTCCTCTCCCGCTCATTCAGTTTGTGGTTCGGAAGCTCAAACACTCCATAACAATGATCCTAATTGCTCCAACATGGGCATGCCAACCATGGTTCACAACCCTGTTGGAACTCTCCGTAGTACTTCATCAAAAGCTGCACCTCTCCCCCAAGTTCCTCACTCAGAACCATGGAGAGACAAGGCATCCAGATCCCAATAAACTAAATCTTGCGTTCTGGCTCCTGAAGCCCTAGACTTTAGCTACCTCAATCTCCCGCCAGACTGCATGAACATTATTAAAGAGGCTAGACGTCCTACCACTAGAACATGTTCTGCGGCAAAGTGGAAACGATTTGTCATCTACTGTACAAACAACACATTCGATCGGTTAGATGCTTCCATCCAAAACATTATCTGTTATCTTTTGCATCTACAACAATGTAACCTAGCATACACATCTATACGGCTGCAATTGTTGCTTACCTCCAAAACAGACGTGTCTCTGTTTAGCGTACCCGCTATTAAAGCGTTTATGGAAGAACTTAAAAGAATAATTCCACCTAGTGTTCCACTTGCTCCTGTATGGATTCTCAATATTGTCCTTACCAGACTCATGGGTCCTCCATTTGAACCTCTACACAAATCCAAGATACACTTTCGTACTTGGAAAGTGTCCTTCCTCGTAGCTATCACATCCATTAGGAGAGTTAGTGAACTCCAGGCATTAACCATACAAGAACTATTTTTACAAATACACCATAGTAAAGTGGTTCGTAGACCTAACCCAACATTTCTACCTAAAGTAGTATCTGCCTTCCACCATAATCAGTCGGTTGAACTTCTAGTATTTTTCCCTCAACCAGTCTCGGTGGCAGAACGCGCTGTCCACACGTTAGACCTTAAAAGAGCAATACTCTACTACATCGAAAGAATTAAGTACTTTAGAAACACAAAACAACTCTTTGTAGCTTTCGCCCCACCTCACAAAGGCAATCCCATTTCAAAAACAGGAATTGTAAGGTGGATTGTTGAATGCAACCAAATATGCATCTTAAAGCTAAACGTTAATTAAATATTCCATACGCAAACTAGGGGCTTCTATGGGAACATTCCCCTAGATGACCTCTGCCAAGCAGCAACTTGGTCTACAAAACATACTTTCACTAAACACTATTGTGTAGATTTGCAAGCAAAACAACAATCTACTGTGGGCCAGGCTGTACAAAGAAAACTTTTTCAAGCCACTGCAACAGATACAGGTTGCTTCTGCTAGGGAGAAAACTGCTGTATAGTATTTGCTAAAGTATACAATCTACAGCTCGTATGCCTCGAACGGAAAATGTATGCCTCTGTTCTTGGCATGTAGAGTTGTATACGGCCAAACACCTCCCTGGATACCTTTATCTGTTGCAGTGTTATCTTACTTAGATACATTACATGGACATCCTTTTCTATTCTCTTACTAACTCTATCAACACCCTTCATGGCGAAAAACAATCTAAAGATGGAGTTGATGCCCATGCGTACTATCCCCTATCTCGTGACTACAAAGACTTCTTAGATAAAAACAAACTGCAATCATCTGTACCCAACACCAGATGGCGATCAATGCTAAAGTATACAACTCTACAGCTATACATGCCAAGAACAGATGCATACTGGTAAGTAGCATTTTCCTTATTGGTATGCAGCCAGAGAGATTGCCAGTGACTGGGACTAATTTAAGCATTGCATCCATCACTTTGTTTTTTAGTACAATCCACTGAAAATAGACATTGTCATAAGGTGTTGCGATTTTAATATTCACATGGTTTCATGTATTTGTGTATTGAAATCAAGAATATTTACTCACCTTTTCAACTCCCTTTTTCCTCTAGTGGTGTAAATTTGATGATGATGTAGTATCAAGGTGTACAAAGGAAGAAGCAATTGAACATAACTATGGAGGCCATGATGATGACTTGACGGTACGACACTGCACTAATGCATACATGTTGGTTTACATCAGGGAATCTAAACTTAGTAAGTATTTTCTTTCTGATAGCACTGTATTTAGAATAAACAGTTATTACCGATCTTTGATTTGCAGGAACAACATAGTGTCTCAAAATTGTATTTTTCTTCAATTGAACTAGTCACTTGAGCATAGTGCCAACTTTATTTTGAAATGTGATATCTTCTTGTAAGGAGCAAGCACAACATTATGTTGGGGCTTGTACAGACAGATATTGTAGATCTGAAAGAGAACATTAGTTATAGATTCCTTACCTTAGAATTGCCCCCAGGCGTCAGACTGGTTCCGGAGACTTTTTCTGTAGCAATCCCCTCGCACGTCTGTAGGTGGCGTCTGTCGACTCTGCGTATGTGTCGTGGTTGCCGGTATTACGTTGCGGTGTCTACTTAAACACCGCCCCTGCGGGCTGACGTCAGTTCTTCGTTTTTCCACACCAGCCAGCACAGATCTGTAGAGAAGCTTGCCCCTCAGTCATTTTCTGACTAAACTTTTTTTGATTTTAGTAGACTTCTTTGAGTCTTTGACTCGTGGTAGCACAAGGGATTGTCGTGTAGTTCCTATATTACTTATACAGGATCTGCGCGTTTGGATAACAAACTGTGGGACTAGTGGCAGACTGATTCCGTGCAACCCCACCGGATACGTTGGCTTGTCTGTATTAGCTAGCTCACAGTGCCACTATATTCTCCTCTTACCAAGGAGAGAATAGATTCTGGCAACCTCAGAACCTGACAACCCTGATCCCTCAGGATCGTGGAAACAATGTACTAATTTTTGATCAGTCACTCTTACTCACGTAGTTTGTCTCAGAGATATACAGAATAAACAGGCTGGGCGTTTTCAATAAGAATTTATTGAACAGTTGTTCTAGTATAGAATAGATGAGCTGCAACAACCATTAGACAGTAGCTAGCAGAGCTATGATTAGAAGTACTACGAAAGTAAAGGGATGGTAAAGTTCTACTGTCTTGCAGTAATCATCAATATATACAAGTACGCCAAACACATGATAAAAAGTGCGTACTCCAACGATGCCTCCCTAACTAGATGTACCTAAATGTACCTCGATCTGTGTAGGTTTTATGCCAAGAATTCCTCTAGGATCTAGTCAACCCCATTACTTGAGAGAATATGGGACCCCGTCCTGGTCTCTAGTTAGACTCCCCGCGAGGTATGTTAGACCACTGCGAGCTGGAGCATCTGCATGCAGGAACCTCAGCGTCTCTGGTCAGTGTGTCAGCTGGGATGTCTCGGTCTCCTCTCCCCTTCTAAGCAAGATGTGATGTATATATACCCATAAGTCTCCCCAGGGGTCCTACCTTGCTGTTAGTGTCGGCCTAAAGGATGACATCAGGCCTGAACTTTATACAGAGATGTTATACAGGAGATATTATTCCTGCTGTTAGTCCTGCTGTTGTTCCAAGAAGCCTCATGCATAATGTATGAGATTCGAACTTGGGAAAAACCCGCGTTCTAAATGCAGCCGTATCTAGGTAAAAGGTCAGTCCCTAAGAAAAGTTATGTATGTAATGTAGGCAAGAAAATAGGTGAAAGGTTGAAATATTACCTCCGCCTATATAGGGTACCTATATGGAATATAACTGGATGTCCCCTTATCGGACCAGCATCAAGCTTTGTGACTTCTGTCACAATTTGATCTCTGTCACGGATCCGTACCTTGTGTGCCTTTGGTGCCTGGAGCACGACCACAAGTTGTGCTTCAACTGCCAGGCCATGAATCCGAAGTCTTTGCAGGAGTGGTCCCGAAAGTTCTTTAAGGCCCGGCAGTCAACTCCTCGTCGTTAGAGGTCCCGTTTGAGAGGAAGGTCTCAGGACTGGTTGCTGAGCCACCACCACTAGTCATTGAAGTCTATGCACCTCTCTGGTAAGTTGAAGCACAAGAAGGCGAAGAAACATTGTTGCTCTTCGCCTTCTCCCAGTCCTTCGGCTGATGCGACGCGGGACCCTGAGCATCGTCGCTCTCTTGCTCAGTCTTCAGAGCCCACTTCGGAGACTGGTCCGCGCTTCCTTCTTTTTCCCGGAGTCAAAGCGTCCCCTGTTCAGCTTCAAGCTTTTTGTGAAATGCTTCATAACATTTTTTGGCAGCCCGACTCAGCCGTCACGCCTTCGGGCCCTGCCGATTCGGCTGGGGGCCCTGGGCCTTCGATACCAGCGGCTCCGGTGCCAGAGGGACCCCGAGAATCCAGGCCTGGATCAGGATCGGTGCCGGTCAACCTCCTGGTACCCTCACTGGTGCCGATTTCAGTGACAATGCCCCGGACGCGGTTGTGCCACAACCGGCGTTGACCCCAGCCTCTTTCTTGACTTGGACACGGTGCCAGACAGTCGTTCGACATCTGTACTGGTGGCAGAGTAATTTTGTACCGCTGTTCATCGCTGGCGTTCTCTATCACCCTGAGTGGCATCCAGGGGAGAGGGAGGGGTCTGTAGACCCTTTAGCTGACCAGCTTGAAGAGCCAGACTGGTGAGAGGAACTGGGTGATGCTAGTGGTTTGGATACCTCCCCAGACCTTATCATACTCCCCTACTCCCCTACTCCCCCTTCCTACCGAGGTTACGGAGGAGGGAGCTTTGTACGTAGTGTTGCTGCTTAGGGCAGCTGAGGCCTTTGACCTCAAGCTTCCTATGGTGGCAGTCAGGACTAACCTCCTGACAGAGGTGCTTCAGCTGTCAGCGGCCTCTATGAAGCCCCTGCTGCCTTTTAATGAAGCCCTCACCGACTTCCTTCTGGGCACTTGGTTCGAGTCCAGCACAGGGACTCCTGTGGACAGTATGATTGCCAGATGCCCCCGGGCGACCCCCTTTTCCCCAGATAGGAAATCCAAAAAGCTGGACCACCTTGAGAAGATTATCTTGTTAGAGGCATATGAGCTGCAGCTCACACACTAGCATAGTAGATCGCGATCTGGTGTTGGGCTCGGATGCTTTCACCTTGTTGTCTTCGAAGAAGTCCTTGTCACGAGATAGGTGACTCCTCCCCTGGACGATAGTGCGCATGGGCATCAACTCCATCCTTGGATAGTTTTTTTTCCGCCATCGGGTTCGGATGCAACTTTTCTGCTCCGGTTGGAAATCGCAATTTCAAACTTTTTCGAAGTGCAAAACTTCCAGAAAAACCATCGAATCACTTTATTCTTCGACCCGACTTTATCGGCTCGATTCCGGACGTCGACGCAGGCCGCTGGGTATATCCACGCCGTAAGGACTACGGCTCATGGAAAGGACGCCTTTTAAAAAATGCCCCCAGTGTGGAGCAAAATTTCCGCACAGTGACCATCACAAAGTCTGCAACCTGTGCCTATCACCTGAACACGACGAGTACAGCTGTCCAGCCTGTGCATCCTTTAGATCGAAAAAGACTATTCGAGATCGAAGGGCTAGATGACACATCATGGCACAGAGACCAGCTCCAGAACCAGAGGGCATCTTTGAAGGCCCCGATTTCCCTGAAAAAGATTCAGAGGATCTTGAAATCATCTAAGGCAGAATACTCAGACGACCTCCCCACTCCTGGGCAACGTGTGAGTACTACTGCCCCTGCCCAACCCCTCCAAAGGCAGTGGTCAAGTCTTCTACTGTTGGCCCCAGTCGAGACTGAAAACATCCTTCAGAAGCCCTGCCACTGGGCTGTGCTCTGAAGAAAAAAGTCAAGCCTTCCGGTAGCTCGGGACCGAGCAAACCATGTAATTGTCCTGTCTGCACCTTCGGCACTGAAGCCAAAAGAACACTGTGCCGAAATCGGCTCAGACGCCTTCAACCTCCAAATCGGCCACGTAATTGCCAAGGCCCATAGATAAGCCGGCTTCGAACGTTCCCAAGCCTAAAGATCCAGCTTTGACTCCGAAACTAACCTCCTCAGCACCGAAACAAACGGCTAAGGACTTTGATAAGCCTCCTAAGGCCAAAACCTATAAGGATCAACTACAACCTCGCTCGGAACCAAAAATATCGGCACCGTAAGCGGTTACCGAGGAACAAGAAATTTTTCGCCCAGATCCTATCGATCCAAGGCAGAAAAACATTTATAGAAACCCAAAAACAGGACAGGTCACGGCTGTGCCATGTAAAAAATGAAAACTGGACACACCATATGCTCCAGTTCCTGTACACAAGGACTCTGCAACATCGCCTATGCCCCCTTCTCCTACACTGCCTTCTAACCCACCTCCTCTGCCTACATCACCCTTACCTGTAACTTCACCACCACATACACCACCTCCACATGATGATGATGACCCGGGGGGGGGGGGGGGGGGAGAGATCCTAATGACCTGTTTACGGATCCAGATACCTCATCACTAGATGATTGGGAATTCCCTATCCCAACAGACCTCCCAGACCCACCGCCATATCCTTTAAAACCATCTCCACCAGATGATCACCTGGGGTTTGCTCAATTATTAAACAGAGCTGCACTTTATCATGGTGTTACAATGCACTCCGAACCAGAGGAAGATTTCCTCCAAGATATTTTTGAACAATCCCAAAAGTCGGTGCAAATATTACCTATGATCAAAGGAGTAATTGAGCATGCCCCTGAAGTATTTAAAGATCCTGTCCGTGCCAGGGTTCTTAACCCTAGAATAGAAAAGAAATTTAGGCCTGCCCCTGAAGATCCTACTTGCATCAAAGCACGGTTGCCTTTGGATTCTCTAGTTGTTTCCAATGCTAGAAAACGTGCCAACTCCCAGACCTCTGGAGATGCACCACCCCCGGATAAAGAATCCAAACTGCTAGAAGCTTCTAGCAAAAGGGTAGCAGCACAAGCAGCTAATCACTGGCGTATTGCCAACACCCAAGCACTACTGGCACGATATGACAGGGCACACTACGGCCTGTCAGAAAATCTATTACAACATCTGCCTGACCAGTATAAAACTCAGGCAAATGACCTTATCCAAGAGGACAAGCTAATTTCAAATGTCAATTAAATGTGCACTTGACGCAGCAGACACTGCTTCTAAATCAATCAACACCAGTGTACTCCTTAGACGACATGCCTGGCTACGCATTTCAGGCTTTAAGCAAGAGGTCCAAACTACCATACTCAGTCAGCCATTCAACCAAGAACAGCTATTTGGGCCGGCTGTAGACACTGCCCTTGAAAAAATAAAAAAGGACACAGACTGCAAAGTCCATGGGAGCATTACAGTCTCCACAAACGCGTGGCTCCTTTTGGCGCTCCTTCTACAAAGGAGCCTCCAAAAACATGGGCGCAGACACCTCATCTACATTCAAAACCACTACACAGACATCCCCCAGTACGGGATATTTTAGAGGCGGATACAGAGGGTACAACAACAAAGGACGAGGTCGAGGTAATAACAATCGCACCTCTCCTGCCACAAAACAGTGACTTTCCTCCGCTCCGCCCAGACCATTCCATTCCAGTCGGGGGCAGACTAACAGTTCCTACCTGTCTGGAATTCCATCACCACAGACAGGTGGGTAAGACAAATTATCCAGTATGGTTACTGCCTGGAACTAACAGCTACCCCACCACACATACCACCCAAACAGCGTCCAATGTCCGCAGACCATCTTATGCTACTCAAACAAGAAGTTCTCTCACTGCTTCAAAAGCACGCAATAGATCCTGTTCCTTTAGAGCATCAGGGAACAGGGGTATACTCACTGTACTTCCTAATACCCAAAAAGGACGGGACTCTGACCAATACTCTACCTCAGACCCCTAAATCTGTATATACACTCTGATCATTTCCATATGATCACTCTTCAACAAGTGCTCCCACTGCTGCAACAAGGCGATTTCCTTGCCATTCTAGATCTCAAGGACGCCTACTTTCACATTCCCATACATCCTGCTCACAGGAAGTACCTAAGGTTTGTGGTAGACGGACAACACTACCAGTTCACAGTCCTTCCATTCAGAGTGACCACTGCACCCAGAGTATTCACAAAATGTCTTGCAGTAGTAGCAGCACATCTCAGACGACAAATTCATGTCTTTCCGTATCTAGAGGACTGGCTAATAAAAGCCAAGTCATTAGACAAATGTGTTCTACACACTCACCAAACCATCCAACCATTACACAACTTGGGGTTCACGATCAACTACCCCAAGTCACATCTCCAGCCCTCTCATATACACCAATATCTAGGAGCTACCATAAACACCGCCACAGTACTAGCATATCCCAGTCCAGCCAGGATAGCCAGTATACACACTCTTATCTCAAAATTTCATAACCAACACTCTCTTCCAGCTAGAGTGTTCATGCAGCTCATAGGCATGTTGGCATCTTGCATCTTCATTTTCCCTTATGCGAGACTTCAAATGCGTCCTTTACAGGAATGTCTAGCGCGTCAGTGGAACCAGACTCAAGGAAAACTTACAGATCTGGTGTTGGTAGACAGCCACGCACATCGCTGTCTACAGTGGTGGAACATAACAAACTTGTCCAAAGGGCGGCCGTTCCTAGAGCCTCTTTCACACAGTGCTGACAGACGCATCACTCACAGGATGGGGAGCCCATCTCCTCGGACACACAACTCAGGGCAAATGTACCACTCAACAGAAAGTGCTCCATATCAATCACCTAGAACTGCTAGCAGTATTCCTAGCACTAAATTCCTTCCACTACATGTACAGAACAAGGCTGTCATCATCCGGACGGACAACATGACAGCCATGTATTACATACAAAAACAAGGAGGCACACATTCTCTGCAGCTGTCCCAGCTCGCACAGAACAGTTGGAGATGGGCCAGTCCTCAGAACATATACCTACTTGCAGAACACCTTCCAGGGGTTCACAATCAGATTGCCAATCTGTTAAGTCGACAGACACAACAGATTCACGAGTGGGAGCTACATCCCCAAGTTCTACCCTTTTTCCAAAAATGGGGCCAACCAGACCTAGATCTGTTTGCCACACACAAACGCATAATGCCGAAACTACAGCTCACATGCCTCGAACGGAAAAGGCTACTTACTCAGAATGCATCTGTTCTTGGCATTTAGATCTGTAGATTCACATGCGCTCTCCCATCCCCCGGGTACCTGTACCCGTTTCAGTACTATTTTACTTGGGTACATACACATTGACATCTCTATTCTAACTAACACTATTCTCACCCTCTGAGAGAAAACAATCTAACAATGAAGTTGATGCCCATGCACACTATCACAGAAAGGAGGAGTCGCCTACCTCGTGGCTGGAAAAGACTTCTTTGAACAAAACAAAGTGCAAACATCCGGACCCAACACTCGATGACAGACTTAAAGCATGTGAATCTACAGCGCTACATGCCAAGAACAGATGCATACTGGGTAAGTAGCATTTTCCATACAGAGCCAGCTTTCTACAGCCTCCTAATTAAAGTTGGTAAAACAAGATGCTTTACACTCCAAGTCTGCTCTCCACAGTTACCACTTACAGAGCTTCCAAAGGTGATCAAAACCGCTAAAATTAACATAAGAGCTGTCTGTATTAGTGCAAAGTGCCTTACCTAAATGAGAGTGCACCATATACTAAGTTAGCCTCCTACAATGGGTGCCCATTTGGAGGGCGAATTCAGCCTCTCCTCCTCCACTGGCAGTCTATAACATCAAACAAATGGTTACTCCCTTCCTTTCCAATCTTTCCCTCCTCCTTTACTGCCATCTTAAGAACAGCTGTCAACGGATCAGCTTTACTCGCTCTTAGAGGAAGTTATAGCTGTCCTGGCCAAGAGGGTCATAGAAAAGGATGTTGTCGAATTCTGGCTTTGCGGGTAAGTCCCACAAGCATAAGAAGAACAAGAAGTTGAAGAGTTCTTCGAGTTTTCCCCATCTGATGAGACCAAGGAACATCCGCATTTGAGTCCTGGCTCCGTGATCGAGCCATTGCCATCACCGCCCCTCCCAGAGTTTCCTGGAGCTGGAGCGAATCTGAGTTTTACAAGGCCATGCACCTCATATTTGAGTGACCTGTCCCCGTTGGCATGCTGTCAGTCCCCTGAGGCTCTGGAAGGGCCCCTACTGGTTTTCTGCCTGCAAACTTGTCTCCCTCACATTGGGCCCTTTGGATCCATGGATCGATCCGGACCAACGCTGGTCGAGCTACATTGACCTTACTCATTGCCCTCCGGTGATGCAGTCGTCAAACTCCTCCATTATTTCTACAGGAAGCCAGGTTGGCATCGTTCGACGCAGACTGCAAGCACTCCTTCGAGGCCTGAGCATATGCTCTATTCCAATTGACTTGGAGTTGGATGATTAGGAGGGGGTCACTGGACCCTGATGAATACCAGTCCCTAGATGTCATCTGACACCTGATGTGGGGATCTGGCAGATGCCTGTGGACTGGACACCTTCCTAGATACTGGCTTGGTCTCTTCCTTCCTTGGCCATGAATAAGGCTGTGGTAGTGAGAAGGGCAACTGAGGTCCTGGACCTTCAGCTCCCATCTGTGGCGGCCAAGACAAATGTCTTATCTGATAGACCTCTATTTGCAGATTCCATACCTTTGAATTTCCCATATATCAGGCTGGATCAGGAAGGTTTTGCAGAGCAATACCCCTTGCTCGCCCGTCGTGTGGCTCCCTTCCCTCTGGTGAGTCCGCGGGGTTGGAAGGGGTGACATCTAGTTCGGCGCCATCGGCTCCTGCCATGGCGCCGGTGGTGCCTCGGATCCGATCCCAGATCCAGGTCTATGCTGGTTGGGCCATTGCAGCCTCCTCCGCCGTCGGTAGTTTTGGTGCTGCCGGTGCCCATCGGTGGTACCAGCCCCATCCTTATCCCTAACGACAGTCTGTATGACGTTGCTCAACGCCAATTGAACCCAGGGGTTCTGTGTTGTAGCCTGAACACTTTTAGAATTAATCAGGCTCAGGAGAGGAATAGAAGGGGTCTATGGACCCTTACGGACACCAGGTTGACTCTGCAGGGCATTTGGACTGTTATGGGGAACCTGGGAAAGCCAGCGGACTGGACACTTCTCCAGAAACTGACATTCTCTCTCCACCACCTGAGGCTACGGAGGAGTCGTCGTCTTGGGTCATGGTGGTTAAGAGGGCAGCCTAAGTTCTCTGACTAGAGCAGCCCTCTGTGCAGGTCAGGACTAATCTCCTGGCTGAAGTGCTTCAACCTGGGGCTTTCACTCCCGAACCTCTTTTGTCCTTTAACAAAGCATTAACTGATGTCCTAGGCATGTGGTCCAAGCCTAGCACAGGGGCTCGTGTGAATAGGACAATTGAATAGCTAAACTTTGGGTGACCCAAATTTTCTCAGCCAGCACCCCACCCCAGAAAGCTTGGTGGTGCAGTCCTCCAGTTCCCAGGTCACGTTCCCTTCTGCCCCTCCTGTTAGGGAAACCAAAAGGCTGGATTTATTTGGGAAGATATTTTCTTCCTCAAGCTTGGCATTGTGGTCGGAGTACTGCATGCTTATGGGCTGCTTCTCCCACTCCGTTTGGGAGACGGTTGTGCAAGTGCTGCCACAAGTCACAGAGGAGGTCCTGGCTGTGCTCTCTCAAGCAGTTAAAGATGGGAGAGATGGAGCAAAATTCTCCATAAGAGACAACTGATTCGCTGGGCAGATGGATTTCCACGATGGTGGCCTTGAGGCGCCATGCCTGTCTTAGGACAACTGGTTTCTCAGATGATGCAAATTTGATGAACATGCCCTTTGATTGAACCTGTCTTTTTGGGGAAAAGGCAGATTCGACCCTGGTGAGGGTCAAGGAGACTCGAGTTACAGCCAGATGTAGGAAGCTGTCTCTGTATATACTATACCAAAGTAAGGTATAGTGTGCACAGTGTCCAGAGAAACCCCAAAGGTAGACAGCGGTAATGTTAGATAGACCCTTACTCTCTATTTGTGGTTGTGTGGTTGAGCAGTAAGGCAGTACAGTGCTAAGTATTTGTTGTACACACTGTCCGCATATGAATTCACACACTCAGACTGAACTTCAGACCAATTGTTTTTGTATAAAAATATGTATTTTATTTTCTAGAACCAAGCAAGCCTGGTATAGGTAAGTCGATAAATACTTCGCAGAAAATGCAATTTGAAATGCAATGGTAAATGTACTTCAAAATGGTTACAGTTTGAATTACTGGTAATGCAATGCTGTGAAATGCTCCTCATATATTGTATAACGACTTTGTAATGAAAATTACAGGTAAGTTACTTTTGAGATTACTTTTTAGATTACTTTTCTACTCGGTGTGATTTGCCTAGATATCACACTGGGAAGTTTCCTAGAGAAAAGGTAAGTAAAATCAGTTTTGCACAATTATTTTTCTGGTTTCCATACATATCAACTCCACACTTATAACATTTTTCAGAGAAAAACAGACAATGGATTCCTATGGAGAGAAATTAAGTTAACGGTTACCAGGTTAGTAATTTGTCTTTGGAGCTGAGCTTCTAGGGTAAGAACAAGGATTCCCACAGGGTCAAGGATGCACTCTCGTTACACCCTCAGCTGCACTAGGATGGCCAGGTGCAGAGTGCTGAGGCCCAATGTTATCCAAAGGGGGATAAGGGGCCTCCAGTTGGTGGCTGCTGCCAAGCAGGCCACTGGGTTGTGGGAGCAAAGCTCCTGGACTTTCCCTCAGGGCAAATAGGGAAACAAATTAGCACCAAAGGTGCACCCTCAGCGGCACTAGGTCGGCCGGGTGAAGGGTGCTGTTTCGACATTTGGCGCCCTGTTGGTTTGAAATGAGAACCTCCGGTTTACAAAGGCACTGCATCCTCTGGGACGAAGGTCTAATTGGTGCGACCACCACTTCGAGAGCTGAGTTGGGAAATTAGGGGTTAGTTAGGCACCGTTGGTTTGGGCACACAAGGCCGTGGGGCGTCGGGTGCAGGGATGTTTTTTGGGGCCGGATCATATTACCAGCTCCTGGTCGTGGTTAGAGGGGCCTTCTGGATTTAGGCTGCAGGCGTCGGCTGGATCCGCGCCAGATGACCTCATTACACCTCCACCGGCGCCGCTGCCAACTGCACCACTGCTGTGCCAGATGCCGGTCGCACCCCCGCCCCGCGCTTGAGCCTGAACAGAACTGGAGGGGAGAGCTGGGGGTATGCGAGTGGTCCTGGCACTTCACCCGACCTTGGCATGTTGCCTCCTCCTACCGTGACTACGGAGGCGGGAGCATCATACGCTGTGGTGTTGTGTAGGGCGACCGAGGCTCTCAACCTCTAGCTTCCTACAGTGGCGGTCAGGACTCACCTCTTGACTGAGGTGCTTCAACTGGCGGCGAAATCTTCGGAGCCCCTGCTTCCCTTTTATGAGGCCCTCACTGACATTCTTTTGGGCACCTGGTCCAGGCCCCCATGGACAGGATGATCGCCCGGCTCCAGGCGACCCCACGTTCCTCTCACAACACCCCACCCCGGAGAGCTTTGTGGTCCAAGCCTCCACCTCCAAAAGCGCTTTCCCTGCCTCTCTAACGTAAAGGGAATCCAAGAAGCTGGACCATCTTGGGAAGAGAACTTTCGAGGCATATGAGCTGTAGATCACACACTTATGCATAGATCGCCATCTGGTGTTGGGCCTGGATGTTTACAATTTGTTGTTGTCCTAGAAAGTCTTTGGAAGTCACGGGATAGGTGGCTCCTTCTTTGGACAATCGTGCGCATGGTCATCGACTCCCATCGTTCGATTGTTTTTTTTTCCCGCCATCGGGCTCTGATGTGTTTATCGCGCTCCAGTTCCGTGCCATTACTGATCCAACTTTCGAGGGGCAATCCTTCACCCTTTTCTCTGGTATTGTTCCGATCGCGTTCCCTACTCGACGCGCCATTTTACAAGCTCGAAGTCTTCGATTCCAGGCGTCGAAGAAGGCCTTTGGGCCTACCAACACCATTCGACCTGGTTCATGGAAAGGATTCCGTTCAAAAAGTGTCCTCAATGTGGATCCAAGTTTCCACACACAGATCTGCATGAGGTGTGTAACCTCTGCCTTTCACCGGAGCACGAGGCCAGAGACTGCCCAGCTTGCGCCTCTTTCTGCTCCAAGAAAACTATCTGGGATCGTCACGCTTGAAGAAGCATGACTCGATCGTCGACATCCATTCCTGACGACATCTTCCAGGAGCGCGTCTATGTACCAGAGCAGGAGCGGGTCGAAGACCTCGTCAGCGCCTCCGAAACCAACGACTCCGACATTTAAGACATCACCCCGGGGCAGCGGGTCGTAAGTAGTGACGTCGACCCCCCTCCCCCCACCCCCGAAAAAAGCTTTGGTAACACCTTCACATTAAGGCCTAGGTGCACACTGGGACAAGACTTCCCACATCCTGCCTTCGGGCCCGACAAAGAAGTCCACACATAAGCCTTCAGACCACTCTGGATCGAGTCAGCTTGTCGTCAGTGCCGAAACCCAATCCGCAGCACCCAAAAAGAAACGGTCTTCCCCCTCCATGCCGACCACTGGCTCAACATCAACGTACTCTGCACCGAAACCTACTGGTACCGACCCCTCGACTCTGGAAAAAGTAATCTGAACCAAGTAAAAAGCCACTTCCGAAGAGTACAGGTTCTCAGCCTACGGAACCGAAAAAACCCTTGGAACCGAAAAAACAACCGGTTCCACAGGCTCCTTCAGAAATCAAAAAACCCCAAGTTTCCAAGCCTAAACAGCATAAATCAGCTCCAGATTCGGCGCCACACAAACCTTCGGAACGGAAAAAATCAGCACCAAAAGACCAACCTCCACAAGAATTATTTCGCCCTTATCCAACGCAAAAAACTCTTCTTAAAGACCCAAAAACAGGTCAACTAACTCTCAGTTCCAAGGAAAGAACAATGGACAACATCTTTTCAGATTCCACCTCCTCCTCCCCGTCCACACCACTCCCCTACTCTATCTCCACTCCCCTCACCATCTCCTCCACCTCAGGACGATGATGACACTTAAGGACGGGGGGGGGGGGGGGGGGGGGTAGAGGAATGCAGACGATGAACCATTAGGGGATCCTAGTCAGCCTTGCAACCGAGGCGACCCATGGGACAATTATGGCACGCCAGATGTCCCTGATGTGCCACAAGACATCTATCCCTCTAGACCTTCCCCTCCAGAGGACACTATAGGTTTCACCCATCTCGTTGACAGAGCTGCACAATACCACGGGGTAGCTCTTCAGCTCTTCATACAGTCTCTGTGGAGGAGGTTCTTCTAATGGACACAAAGGTCCACTTCTGTTCTCCCCATGTTAAAAGGGGTAAATAAACACGCACCTGAAGTGTTAAAAGATCCGGCTAGGGTTATTAACTGCAAAATAGAGAAAAAATACAAATCTGCCCAAGCTTGACCCGGTTTACATCAAGGGACAAATACCATTGGATTCCTTAGTGGTGTCCAACACCAGAAAGAGGGCTAACTCACAAACATCGGACGATGCTCCGCCTTCTGACAAGGAGTCAAAACTCCTGGACGCTTCTGGAAAACTAACAGCATCACAAGCAGCCAACATATGGCGTATCACCAACACAAGCTTTGCTGGCTAGATACGATAAGGCACACTACGATGAGTTGGAAACCCTATTACAACACCTCTCAGACAAATACAAAGCAAAAGTCAACGACCTCATACAAGAGGGTAATATTATAACAAACACCTCCATTCGTTGTGCTCTAGATGTGGCAGACACCGCCTCCCAAGCCATCAACACAAGTGTCCTTTTACGTAGACCTGCATGGCTACGCATTTCAGGGTTTAAACCAGAAGTTCAAAATACCAAACTTAACCAACCATTTGATCAAGAGCATCTATTTGGTCCTGCTGTAGATTAATCTCTAGAAAACCTGAAAAAAAAGACCGACCCGGCTAAATCAATGAGAGCCTTGCAGTCGCAAGCTCCCAGCCGTTCATTTTGTCGCTCCTCTTATAGAGGCACCTCCAGATGATACTCCTCTGACAACCCCTCTACATCCTACAAAAGTCCCACCCAAACAACCTTTACCAGAGGTTATCATAGAAGAGGCTACAGAGGCAATAATAACAAAGGCAGAGGCAAAACTAACAATACTCGCTCCGCCTCAACCCCCACACTGACTTCCCTCCACTCCCCACGGACCATTCCACTCCGGTCGGGGGAAGACTGCTACAATTCCTACCTGTCTGTAGCAACATCACTACTGACAGGTGGTTGAGACAAATCATTCAAACCGGCTACGGTCTAGAACTCCCCTCTACTCCCCCAAACATACCACCGAGACAGCGCCCAATGTCAACAGAACATTTATCGCTGCTAAAGCAGGAAGTTCTTTCCTTTCTACAAAAACATGCAATAGAACCAGTTCCCCTGCATCATCATAACACAGGAGTTTACTTCCTGTACTACTTCATTCCAAAGAAGGATGGAATCCTGAGACCCATCCTGGGCCTCAGACCCCTAATTCTTCACATACAATCAGACCATTTTCACATGGTCACACTTCCCACAGGTTCTTCCTCTGCTCACAGAAGGCGATTTCCCTGCCACCCGAGATCTCAAGGACGCCTACTTCCATATTCCCATTCACCCCGCTCACAAGAAATATCTCATATTTGTAGTCGATGGTCGGCATTACCAATTAGAGGTTCTTCCATTCGGAGTCACCACAGCACTCAGTCTTCACAAAATGTCTAGCAGTAGTTGCAGCTCACCTAAGCAGACAACAAATTCACGTCTTCCCAAACTTAGACGACTTGCTCATAAAAGCCAAGTCATACAGCCAGTGTGTAAATCACACACACGCCACAATCCAACTACTTCACGACTTAGGATTCACCATCAATCTAAGTCTCACCTAAAACCGTCCCACATACAACAGTATCTCGGTGCTACAATAAACACCTCAAAAGGCCTTGCATATCAGTCCACCGAGGATAGCAAGCATACAAAATCTCATTCCAAAATTCCAACCACAACACTCGCTTCCAGCTAGTGTTCATGCAGCTCATAGGGATGATGGCCTCTTGCATATTCATAGTACCTCATGCCAGACTCCACACGTGTCCCCTACACGAATGCTTAGCAAGTCAGTGGAACCAGGCTCAAGGTCAGCTGACAGTTCTGGTGTTGATAGATGGCCGCGCACACCACTCTCTGCAGTGGTGGAACACACAAAACCTTTCCAAAGGGCGACTGTTCATAAAGCTGGTTCCACAGATTGTACTAACAGCAGACGCATTGCTCACTGGCTGGGGAGCTCATCTCTTATATCATACCATGCAAGGCAAATGGACACCTCACCAAAAGTGACTCCACATCAATCACCTGGAGTTACTAGTAGTTTTTCTGACATTAAAATCATACCTGAAACAAATATCAGGCAAAGCTGTCAGTCTGCACCGACAATGACCGCAATGTACTATAAAGAAAAACAAGGCGGAACACACTCCCTACAGCTCTCTCAATTAGCGTAGAGCATATGGAGGTGGGCTATTCCTGAAACAAAAAAATTCCTAGCCCAACACGTTCCAGGAGTCCAAAACAGCATAGCGGATCTGTTAAGTCGTCAGACACAACAGATCCACGAGTGGGAACTTCATCCACAAGTCCTTCAACCGTATTTCCAAATGTGGGGGCAGCCAGAGAGAGATCTCTTTGCCACACAACACAAAATGCCCAAGCTTCCAAAGGCAATGCGATATGGATGAATTGGTCCAGTGGTGGTGCGCACACTGTAGCAACACTCACTGACACTCATCCTAGTTGCTTCAACATGGGCCAGACAACCATGGTACACAACACTGATGGAACTATCCATAGTCCCACACCACAAACTACAGCTCTCCCCACGCCTCTTAACACAGATCCGTGGAGAGATCAGACACCCGGACCCAGCACAGCTCAACATAGCGATCTGGCTCCTGATGTCTTAGAATTTGGTTACCTTACCCTACTCCCTTACTGCATGAATGTTATCAGAGGCTAGACGCCCCACCACTAGATCCTGCTATGCAGCCAAGTGGAAAAGATTTGTAATATACTGTAATAACAGCATCAATCCTTTAGATGTGTATTCAACACATCATATGTTACCTACTACATCTTCAAAGGTGTAAAATAGCATACACATCTATTAGGTTACACCTCGCTGCCATAGCTTACTTGCAAAATAGACAGCACTTGTCATTGTTCAGAGTACCTCCCATTAAAGCATTTATGGAAGGCCTTAATAGAATCATTCCTCCTAGGGTACCATCCTCACCAGTGTGGAATTAAAACATTGTCCTCAAGACTTATGGGCCCTCCATTTTAACCTCTGCATGAATGCGAGCTACAATTTCTTACATGGAAAGTCGCTTTCCTTTTGGCCAATACTTCTTAGAAGAGTCAGCTTCACAAGCACTAACTATTCAAGAACCATTTTTACAACTCCATCATAACAGAGTGGTTCTCAGGACAAATCCCAAATTCCTTCCTAAAGTTAGCTCTCTCCTTTTCATCTGAGTTGCCATTATTCTTCTCGCAACCACAAACAGTTGCAGAAAGAGCTCTTCATACTCTAGGCGTAAAAAGAGCACTCCTTTATTATATTGACAGGACAAAACCTTTTCGTAATAAAAAAAATAAAACTTTTGGTATCCTTCTCACCACCACATAAAGGCAATCCCATATCAAAATCTGGGATCGCAAGGTGGATTATCAAATGTATACAAATTTGCTACCACAAAGCAAAGTGAACACTATCTATTCCCTCTAAAGCCCACTCTACCTGAAAAATAGGGGCTTCAATGGCATTTTTAGGGAACATTCCCCTAGATGATATCTGCAAAGCAGCTACATGGTCTACACCGCACACATTCACAAAACACTATTGTGTAGATGTGCAGGTAGTGTGGGCCAAGCCGTACTTTAAACTCTATTTCAAACTACTGCAACAGACACTGGTGGTCGCTGCTAAGGAGGAGTACTGCTATGCAATCTATGGATAAGTGTGTGACCTACAGCTCATATGCCTTGAACGGAAAATGCTACTTACCGGTATGCATCTGTTATTGGCATGTAGAGCTGTAGATCCACACACGCCTACCCTGCTACCTTTTATCTGTTCCGGTATTATCTTATTTAGATACAACATACATGGACCGCTTTTCCTTACAAAACTCCATTTCCCTTTTGGCGAAAAATCAATCTGATGGAGTCGATGCCCATGCACACTATTGTCCAAAGGAGGAGCTACCTATCCTGTGACTTCCAAAGACTTTCCAGGACAACAACAAAGTGCAAACATCCGGGCCCAACACCACATGGCGATCTATGCATAAGTGTGTGGATCTACAGCTCTACATGCCAACAGATGCATACTGGTAAGTAGCATTTTCCTTTCTCTTCCGCCAGCTTAGGGCTGCGGTCCGTAAATACCGCATGTCTCATGGGCCGATATTTGCACTCTGTGTTGGATATGGTGGCGCAAGTGCTTCCTCAGTGTCCGGAGGAGGCCTGGACAGTGCTCTCCAAGGCTGTCGCCGCCAGATGAGATGCTGCCAAGTTTACTATCCGTTGTGGGCTGGACACCGCCGACTCTCTGGGCAGGACCATTTCAACGTCGGTAGCGCTTTGCTGCTACCCCTGGATGAGGTCCACTGGCTTTTTAGGGGATGTCTAGAACACCTTGATGGACCTGCCCTTTGATTGCCGTCGCCTTTTTGGCGACAAAGCAGACAACGTCCTAAAGTGCTTTAAGGACTCACGGGCTACGGCCAAGTCCTTGGGCCTCACCTCTCGTCTGGCGCAGTCTGCTTTTTGCCTCTTTCGTGGCTACGGAAGGGGTGCCCTGCTACGTCCCACACAGGGCCACAGGCCGCTGCAAGTTTTGCAGCGTGAATCTTTCTGGATTCACTATGCTGTGCATTATTCCGCAGTCTGGTGGTTGGGTCCAGAATCGTAGTCTTTGTCTTTTTTTTTTTTGTTTTGTAGCCCAGGTGGGCGTCGACGTCCCACCATTTGGTGTACTTCTCGTGACGTCGGCATGCTTCCTGCGGAAGTCCCACCTTGGTGCGCCATCTCCAGATTATTTTTTTCGTGGTTGGGTCTGGATCGTCACCGAGAAGCTCCAGAGTCTTTTGACGAAGAAAGAAGAGCACGAGTTTCATCGAAGGAAAATTAAAGGAGACTACAGACAGGAAGAACATCGAGCCGGGACGACGAAGAAGGAGGAAAACCTCGATCTTCGACGTCCAACGGAGAATGCGCACTCAGGGACACTGAGCGCAGGAATGGACAAAACACCTTTTAAATTATGCCGTAACTGCCACCACAAATACGCACAGAAGGACCAACATCCGGTCTGCAACCTTTGACTGCTAATCGACCACGAGAGCAAAGACTGCAACGCCTGCTCCGCCTTCACACCGAAGACACTCGGGGTGAGAGAGAGGCAGAGGAGAGCAAACTACAACATGGAAGGCAAGGGTAAGGCCCTGTCTCTGTATGACCTGGGCCTCTCCACCGACGATGAAGACAACGTCGCCGAGGGACCTGATGATTTCACGGTCGCAGAGACCGATAAGACGTTTGACAAGGTAGGAGAGACTTCGAGCACAAAAACCCCAAAAGGGCCCTGAAAAACAGAGACTGACTCCCGAAAACCAGAGTCTAAGTCCTCGAAGGGAACACCGGCGCCGAAAATTTCGACGACTGCGAGTTGATCCAATGACGAAAGGCCCAGCGGATCCTTCGAGAAGGACTCCCAGGTGCCGAAGGCCGCCGAAAAACAAAGTTCGTCGAAACAGGCCCACGAGGTTGGGCGTTCGACAAAGGACAAGGTCTCGTTGACGCAAGCTCCATCAAAGGCCAGCAATCTATGCCGAACATGCCTCCGACATGGAGAAGAAAAAGAGAAGGCTCGGGGCGGAGATGGAGAGCATCCTTCAAAGGAAGGAGTTTGACGAGAAGATGGAAGAAATTCACAATCCTGACAAAACCACCGACTATTATCGTCTAGGTTGAAGAGCAGGACGAGTTCGACGCCGAAGAGCAGTCGAAAACTCCTGAAGAAGAGCAAGATGATCTCTACTATGAGGGAGAAGAGGAGGAGGAACAGCAATCGAACTACGGCTCGGCGCCGTCGACGACACAAGACCTGGAATGGCAGGACCTCGACGCCGAAAATCCAGAAGAGCCCGTGGAGATTTATCCTTCGAGGCCTTCGCCGCCAGATGATATTGGGGCTTACAACTTGGTCGTAAAGAGTGCAGCTGCAGCTTTTGGCGTGAAACTAGAGGAGGAAAAAACGAAAGCGGACTTATTACTCGAGACACTGCTCCCCATCCACACTAGGAGCCAGTTCCTCCCCATGCTTCAGAGTGTCATGAACCAGGGGAAGGAGGCGTTCAAGGAACCTGCAACATGCAGATCCATCACACCCAGAACAGAGAAAAATATAAAGACTCCTCCCAGGACCCTCCATACATCAGGGGATCTGTCACAGCAGACTCCATTATCGCATCTACAGCCAGAAAAAGGGCCAATGTTCCGGCAACCTCTGGACCACCTCCTGACAAGGAGAGCAGAAGGATGGACCTCACTGGCAGAAAAATAGAGAGAAACGCGGCAATGCGTTGGCGCATTGCAAACTCCAATGCACTACTGAACAGGCACCAGTACCAACATTGGGACGAAATGGGGGACCTAATAAAGCATCTCCCCGAGCCATACCAACAAAGAGCTAGTGGAAGAGGGGAGGAATATAGCAAATTCATGCCTTAAAACAGCGTTCGGGGCAGAGACATCAAGCAGACTGATGGCAATAGGAATCACTGAAAGGAAACAGGCCTGGCTCAATTTCAGGATTCAAGCAAGAGGTACAGAACAACATCCTGAACACCCCTTTCAACGGAGAAACGCTGTTTGGGGCACCAGTCGATGAGAAACTCACCCAACTCAAAAAAGAGAATGAGACGGCAAGGTCCATGGGGGCCCTGCAGTTCAGAGGGATGAGAAGAGGTACCCCGACACGGAGACCTTACGGAAGGGGAGGAAACCAGCTGGGAACGTTGCATCAAACATTCCAGCAAGGCCGGCAAGGGTCACGGACAACCGGGGCAGCAGAAACAGAACTGGCAGTACCAGCCTCTGGGCCAGTCCTTTCGCAGTAGGGGGAACGGACGAGGCCAAAGGAGAAGAGGGGGAGACCAACCCGCCTCAAAGTGACTTCGCACGGAGGAGGGTGCTCACCCACAACAACCCTCCAAGGGTAGAGCACAAAGAAACCAACAAAAGAGGGTTACACGAACCAAACGCCTACGAGCATGCAACACCGGTCGGCGGCAGACTTAGATTTTTCCTCCAAGAATGGAGAAAAATAACGGACAAATGGATACTCAACATCCTACAGTACGAATACTGCATAGAGTTGGAAAGGAGACCCCCAAACAAAAAACCAAAGAGAAGGGAACACTCGGGACAAGAGCTAAAAGGAGGCCATAGAGCCGGTACCTTTCAAAGAAAGGAACAAGGGAGTGTACTCAAACTACTTCCTGGTACCAAAGGTAGACCAACACTAAGACCCATCCTGGATCTACGATTCCTAAACCAGTACGGAAGGACGCAAAAATTAAAAATGACATCCCTACAAGAATTACTCCCACAAATGACAGACGGAGACTTCATGTCCACCGTGGATCTCAAAGATGCCTACCTGCACATCCCAATGAACAGGCAGCACAATCTGTTAAGGTTCACCATCAACAAGGATCACTACCAATTCACAACCTTGGCATTTGGTCTAAAGTCCGCACCAAGGGTTTTCACCAAATGCCTTGCAGCAGTAGCAGCGTACCTGCGGAGGGAAGGAATTCATGTGTATCCTTACCTCGATGACTGGCTAATAAAGGCAAGTTCATGCGAAAAATGCGAGGAACACGCACAGCGCGTCACAAGGACACTGACAAAGCTGGGGTTTTCAATACACTGGGGGAAATCATCAATGGAACCAGAACATGTGAAGATCTTCCTGGGGACGCAGATCAACACCATAAAGAAAACGGTGATGCCCAGCGAGAAGAGGACACTAGCCCTGCTGTAGGAGATGCACCTCTACCAGAAGGGGTGAGCTCTGACAGTGAGAACAGCGAGCAAGATCATGGGGGTGATGGCGTCATGCATTCACCTAGTTCCCAATGTACGCCTACACATGAGACCATTCCAGGAATGGCTGCAACAGCAATAGTCACAAGCAAACGGAAGTTGGAAGGATCTAGTTGTTGTAACGCACGCAGTGCAAGAAGAGATAGCATGGTGGAACAGGGAGAACATAACAATAGGGAAGCCCTTAACACCACCAAGCCCAACAATGACTATCACCACAGACGCATCCCAGATAGGATGGGGAGCACATATGAAAAAGCTCAGTGAGGGGGTCTGTGGGCTCCAGCAGATGCGGTCAGACACATCAACTATCTGGAATTAAAGACCGTACTGCTAGCACTGAAGACCTTCCAGAAAAAACTGTACAACCAAAGGGTGTTGATACAAACGGACAATACTACAACTATGTTCTACATAAACAAGCGGGAGGGGCACAATTGTTCCCTCTGTCCAACCTGGCACAGGAAATTTGGAGATGGGCCATCACGCTCAAAATAGACCTGCTGGCCATAGACCTACTGGGGAAGGACAATGTAGAAGCAGACTGGCTCAGCAGGCAGACTTCAGCATCCCACGAGTGGGAACTCAATGGGCAGGAAACACAAAAACTATTCAAGAGGTGGGGCACACCGACAATAGACCTGTTTGCAACACACCTGAATGCAAAATGCCAAAACTTTGCATCCAGACAACCAGGAAAACTATCCCAGGGGAATGCCCTATGGATAAGTTGGTCAAGAACATTTGCCTACACTTTTCCACCGATACCACTGATACACAGGGTACCCAACAAGTGCAGGACCAGCAACATGATGCTGATCCTAGTGGCACCACTGTGAGCAAGACAGACATGGCACTTGCACATAGTGGAAATGGCGCAGGGGCCCCCACACAAATTCGCAAGAATAAAAGACTTACTCACCTACAGAGAGCCTCAGCCTAGCGGCTTGGCTCCTGAGGACTTGGAGTTCGCACACCTTAAGCTACCTCAAAGCACTATGCGAGTGCTACGGGAGGCAAGGAGGCCAACAACACGGAAATGCTATGGGGATAAATGGAAAAGGTTTTCAATATGGTGCAGCAGAACTAAGATGCAAAATAAAATGACCAGGGAATCAACGGTGCTTAGATACCTCACACACCTACTAAAGGCTAATCTATGCTCGTCGTCGCTAAGAGTCCACCTAGCGGCGATCGTAGCTTACACGCTAGGTGAGACGGGGGGGGAAGTTTCTTTACCTCTCAGGTAGTAAAGAGATTCCTCGAAGGGGCAAAAAGGATAGCGCCACCAAAGAGGGTTCCGTCGCCGGCATGGAACCTCAACATAGTCCTGACGGAACTTATGAAGGCGCCCTTTGAGCCCATCCACAAGGCCTCACTACAAATGCTGACCATGAAAACAGCCTTTCTGGTAGCAATAATCTCGCTGCGCAGAGTGAGCGAACTGCAAGCGTTAACGCTGCAAGAGCCCTACATCCAAATACACAAGGACCGAGTCGTAATGAGGACTGACCCACACTTCATGCCTAAGGTCGTGTCAGCATTCCATATGAACCAAACTATTCAAATACCTATTTTCTTTCAAAACCCAGTCACAAGCGCAGAGAGGGCACTACTCACTAGACGCTAGAAGAGCGGTGATGCACTACATCGAGAGAACAAAGGAGCATAGGAAAACCAAGCAGTTTTTTGTGTCCTTCGCAACCAGCTTCCTGGGTAAACCAGTAACAAAAAGCACCTATGCGCGATGGATCGCACTAACGATACAATTCTACCACAAACAGGCAGGGCAAGAGCTAACGGAGGGGGCACGGGCCCACTCCAAGAGAAAGAAGGGAGCAACGATTGCCTTTCTGGCAAACACACCCATTCAAGACATATGCCTGGCGGCAACATGGGCTTCAGTACATTCGTTCACTAAGCACTACTGCGTGGATATACAAATGAACAAGGAAGCACAAGTAGGGCAAAGGGTGCTTCCAACATATATTCAACGACAAACGCTTATCTTCCACCCAGCTGCCACAAAGATGACAAACCGCTACAAAGTCTATGCACAGCATAGTGAATCCAGAAAGATTCACGCTGCAAAACAAATAGTTTCTTACCTGTCGGTGTAGTTTTGCAGCTTGAAGATCTTTCTGGATTCACTAGCGAACCCACCCACCCTCGCCAGAAAGATGAGGCAGGAGAGGAAGGTGGAAGGACAGAGTTAAAGAACAAAAGAATACTGAAAGTGGATACATTGAAAAAGGAAAATACTAAAGAACGCCTAGGGTTAAAAAAAAAAAGGGGGAAAAAAGAACCCGAAGATGGCGCACCAAGGTGGGACTTCCGCAGGAAGCATGCCAACGTCACGAGAAGTACACCAAATGGTGGGACATCGACGCCCACCTGGGCTACAAAGAAAGACTACGATTCCGGCCCCAAACACCAGACCGCGGAATAATGTACAGCATAGTGAATCCAGAAATATCTTCAAGCTGCAAAACTACACCGACAGGTAAACTATTCGTTACCCAACCTTCACGGGCCGGGGATGTGAGAACCAACGTCGTGGCTCCGGGGGTCAGCAGGCGGGCCAGTCCACCAACCACCCCCTCAGCAGCAGCCGCCATACCCTCCTAGTCTGACCTTTCAGGTCCATCAAATGCCAATGGGCGGAAGGATTTGCCATCACCTCCCCCACTGGAGCACCATCACTTCGGACAGGTGGGTTTTGCAAATAGTCCGAAGGCACTGCTCCCTCCCCTTCGATACTGCTATGCCACCGCGATACCACCGCATGTCGAAGGATCATTGGCCCTTCTCCAACACAAAGTTATGGCTCTCTTGGCCAAGGGAGCCTTTGAGCACGTTCCTGTCCCAGAAGTAGGTCGTGGTTGCTACTCCTAATTTCTTGTTCCCTAGAAGAACAAGGGACTGCGTCCTATCTTGGACCTCAGGGACGACAATTGCTTCCTCCGGAAGGGGAAGTTCAAGATGTTGATGCTTGCTCAGGTCTTGTCGCCCTCGACCCGCAAGACTGGATGGTAGCGTTGGACTTGCAGGATGCTTATTTTCATATCCCCGTCCTGCTGGCCCACCGACGTTACCTGCGGTTCACGGTAGGCCACGAGCACTTTAATTTCACAGTGCTCCCCTTTGGGCTTACCAGCGCCCCTACGGTGTTCAAGAAAATGATGGCGGTGGGCTCAGCTCACCTGTGCAGATCAGGGGGTATCTGAAAGAAACGCGTTAGATTCCTTACCTTGGAATATCCCTAGGCGTCAGGCTGGATTCGGAAAGATTTTCATCGGCAATACCCTTGCGCATCGCTAGGCGTCGTCTGCGGCTCCGCGTCATGAGCGCCGGGATGACGCCGTTTGAGTTTTTAGACGCAGCCCTCGCGCGCTGACGTCAGTTCTTCTTTTTCGCGCCAGTAAGGGCAGATCCGGGAAGAGCATACCCTTTAGTCACTTTTTGAACTTTTTTGGTTCTTCTTTCGAGTCGACCTCGACTCCTGGTGCCGGTAGGGATGCCCGAGTTTAAACCATGCGACGCCTGTCACTGCCTGATGTTGGTCACAGATCAACACCGTCTGTGTCTCTACTGCCTTGGGGCCGACCATGATGCTGAGTCGTGCCTCGACTGCCGGGCTTTGACTGCGAAGGCTAGACGGGAGCGGTCCCGCAATCAGCTTGAGATCTGGCAGTCGGCTCTGCACTGCTCAAGGTCCCAGTCGAGTAGGTCGAGTGACCGGTCGCGGAGCCGCAGCAATCACCACTCGTCGGGATCGAAGTCCTCGCATTCCAGTAAGTCGAGGACAGTAAGAAGTCGAAGAGGTGACATCGCTCTTCTGACGCCCCTCGACGGTCGTGCGACTCAGCTGAGGGTTCGGGTGGCACCACCCGCGCGGCTCCGTCGGAGCTGCAGGAGTCTCAACCGGTTCCATACCCTCCGGTCCCTTGGTCTAATGCGACTTTGGGCGAGATCCGAGACTTCCTCGTGGCCATGAGGAGTCTCGCTCGGCCGTCGAGGTCTGCCGGCGCGCCTTCGGGCCCCGCAGGTCCGACTGGGAGGCCTAGTGAGCCGGTGGCTCCGCCCTGTAGCCGTCTACTTCGGTCCCGACACCGCAGGCTCCCATGGGATCCAGGCCTGGATCCCGGTTGACCTTACAATCCCTCTGCTGGCGACGACCGCTGCGGTGCCGCCCCCAGCGCAGTCTTCGGACGTCGTCGTCCCCAGGTTCAGTCCGGGTCCGGCACCTGAGCGGCGCCGATGGATGAGCAATTCATCTACCGCCCAGCTCCGACCTTTTAGCCTGTCTACCAGGAGTCGGATGACTGGAACGACTGGGAGGGGTCTGAGGGCCCTCTGGCACAGCAGTGCCAGTTTGCTCAGGACTGGGCAGAAGAGCTGGGGGATGCCAGTTGTCTCGACACCTCCCCTGACACTGGCTTCATCTCTCCTCCCTCCGTGGCTACGGAGGAGGGTGCTACCTATTCTGTGGTGCTGCGCAGGGCTGCCGAAGCCCTTCATTTGGAGCTTCCTGCAGCGGCCGTGAGGACTAAGCTCCTCACCGAAGTGCTTCAACCGTCAGTAAGCTCCTCGGAGCCTCTACTGCAGTTCAGTGAAGCGCTGACTGTCGTTCTGATGGGCACCTGGTCCAAGCCCTCCACAGTCACTCCAGGCTCTTGCTGAGGGGCGAGATGCAGCACGGTACTAGATTCGATGTGGGCTTGACATCACGGACTCGCTAGGTAGAGCGATTGCGACGACCGTGGCGATTCGCCTGGCTGAGATCCACAAATTTCTCCCAGGATGTCCAGAGCACCCTCATGGACATGCCCTTCGATGGCCGTCGCCTCTTTGGCGACAAAGCGGATAGTGCGCTGGGGCTCTTTAAGGACTCCAGGGCTACGGCCAAGTCCTTGGGCCTCGACCCCGCGCCCGCAAACTTCAGCTTTTCGCCCATTTTGTGGCCAAGGAAGGGGCGCCCCCACACGTCTGTCTGGCCGCAGAACCAGTTTCAATGCAGTCGCGGACGTGGTTTCCGCAAAGGCGGAGCAGGGGGACAGAGAGCCGGTCAGCCCACATCTGCCCCAGCAGCATCTGCCTCATAGCCTTTCTTGTCCGACCTTTCAGGCCCATTCCACGCCAGTGGGAGGCAGGGTTCGCCCTCACCTGCTCCACTGGCGTACCATCACGTCGGACAGGTGTGTGCTACAAATCGTCCGAAGCGGCTACGCCCTCCCCTTCAAGGCGACCCCTCCAGCCATGCCACCGCAGTACCACCGCATTTCGGGGGATCACTTGCAAGTTCTGAAGGAGGAAGTTACGGCCCTCTTGGCCAAGGGGGCCATCGAGTGCGTTCCTGGCCCAGAAGTAGGTCGGGGTGGTTGTTACCACTACTTTCTGGTTCCCAAGAAGGGTAAAGGGGGCCTACGCCCTGTCTTGGACCTCAGGAGCATCAACGCCTTCCTCCGACCGGAAAAGTTAAAGATGCTCACCTTAGCTCAGGTTCTGGCTGCCCTAGACTCTTGAGACTGGATGGTAGCGTTGGACTTGCAGGACTCGTATTTCCACATCCTCGTCCTGCCGGCCCACCGACATTACCTGCGGTTCACGGTCGGCCACGAGCACTTTCAGTTTACCGTGCTCCCCTTCGGCCTCACCAGTACCCCTCGGGTGTTCACGCATGTGATGGCGGTGGTCGCTGCTCATCTACGCAGATTAGGGGTTCCAGTCTTCCCCTATCTCGACGACTGGTAGTTGAAGGCGGGCTCGCCCCAGGCAGTAGTCTCCCACCTCCAGACTTTAGGCGACCTCCTGCATTTGCTTGGGTTCTCCATCAACGTGCCTAAGTCGCATCGGAGTCCCTCCCAGAAGCTCCTTTTCATCGGAGCGGTTCTGGACTTGGCACGGTTTTGCGTCTATCCTCCGGAACAGCGGGTTCGGGATATTCAGGCTCTGGTTCCGATCTTTCACATTTTATCCAGGGTTTCGGTCAGGTTGGGTATGTGGCTGCTGGGTCTCATGGCCTCCTGCATCCTGCTGGTACATCACGCCAGGTGGCGAATGCGGGCTCTGCAGTGGGACCTGAAGTTCCAGTGGGCTCAACATCGGGGCAACCTGTCCGACCATGTCCTGATCTTGGAGGGCACTGCAAGGCAGTGGCAGTGGTGGCTCTCGGACTGCAATTGGGTCAGTGGCAGATTTCTCTCCCTTCCCCAACCGGAGCACCTAGTGGTGACTGATGCGTCCCTCCTGGGATGGGGCCACATGGGAGAGGCGGAGATCAGAGGCCTCTGGCGGAGTCGTGGCTCCATATCAACCTATTGGAGCTGCGGGCGTTCCGGCTTGCACTGAAGGCATTCCTTCCCTTTGTTCGGGGAAGTGTGGTGCAGGTGTTCAGACAACACCACCGCCATGTGGAATTGCAACAAACAGGGCGGGGTGGGGTCGTGGACCCTTTGTTAGGAGGCTCTGCACCCCTGGAGATGGCTGAAACTTCGGGGCATCACCCTGGTGGTTCAACACCTGGCAGGTTCTCTGAACGCCAGAACGGACGAACTCAGCCGCCGGTGCATGATGGATCACGAATAGCGTCTCAACTTGGACTTGGCGCGAGGCCTCTTTCGGCAGTGGGGAGAGCCTTTGTTAAATCTCTTCGCCACTGAAGAGAACGCACAATGTCATCAGTTCTGTGGCACTCGCTAGGTGACTCTTTTCTTCATGAGTGGAGTTGTGGTCTGTTGTACGCCTTTCCGCCTATACCACTTCTGCCCAGAGTGCTGAAGATCAGGCGCGACCGGGCCCAAGTCATCCTTGTGGCTCTGGATTGGGCACGAAGATAGTGATATCCCGAGCTACTCAGTCTGTCAATCGATCCCCCGATTCGACTGCCTCTTCAGGAAGACCTTCTGTCGCAGCAGCAGGGGACGGTCCTCCACCCAAACCTGTCCAGCCTACACCTTCATGTGTGGAGATTGAGCGGCGACCGTTTTTTTTTTTTATCAAACTGCAATGTTTAAAACTGTTTTCATTTTAACAGTTTCAAGTTAAATATTAATCTTGCCGAAATGCTCATAGGGGTGGAGTGCGTAACAAAGTCCATCTTGTTGTTTGGAGAAACTCTTGGCTCCATGTGTGAATGAGAAGACTAGATAGTGCTAAATCTTTCATCTTTTATAAATACATATAGATATGTCTAAGCTCTGCCCTTCAATGTGAAAGCAGAAAAATACTCAACATGCCACACCTCACTTCTCCCCAAATAGTAATATCTATAGACAAAATCTATTTTTGTGAACACACTTCCTCATCCCAAAACCAAAGCAAACACACACCCTTTGCCAACAAGGCCCATAGTACATTTTAAAATATGACCAGAAAATAAGTGAGTTTACAGTCCACAGTAAAATATTTCAATTTTGTGAGGGGGTCAGCGAAGGCAGAATAGAATCTTAAGCAACTATGTTTAAGAAAGGGAAGTGGAAAATTTTGCTTTTGACGAGCCTCTTTGGCGATAAGCAAGTGCAAAAAAGAGTGTTCACTGATTATATACATATAGGCAGTTAATTGTCGGTCTTTTGCACATCTGCATTCTGGCCAAGGGAAGGTGTTTAGAGGTTTTTCTGTAGCACATGAGCATCTGCCGGTTCTATCCTCTTGTAATAGTTTTTCTTTGTCTCAATAATCTCAAAACCAAACTTTCTGTAGAAGTAGATTGCTGATTCGTTGCTGATCTGGACGTGCAAATAAATGTTGTCAAAGGTGCCATCCTTTTCACATATGTTTAAGACAAGATTCAACATTTTTGTTCCTATACCTAGCCTGCGGTAGGGTGCAAGGCAACCCAGCGTCATGATGTAGAGTCTCTTTTGATTCTGGTAGTGATCCACCCTACAGCATACAGCACCTACTGCAATGTCATTGAAATAAGCGAGTTTTGCCAGCTCCCCAACCTCCAACACCTCCTTGTAGAACTTGTCATTGTAACTAACTGGGAAGATGACCTGGTTTAACCTCTTCAGCTGCTTGATGTTGTGTGGCGTGACATCCCCCAGCTCGATGCGGCTACCCTTCATTGTGCTGAGCCCTCAGGGAAACTTCTAGAAGGTACTAGGCTCCCGCGGAGCACCGCGGCACGCGGGTGACCGATTACGGCCTGCAGTTTGGGGCAATGCGCCGGGGTGAGGCCTCCTTCTCCGCACTCTCCCTCCACATGTGGATGGTGCTCTTCACTCTCCAGCCAGACACACCTGACCTTTCACCCGGCCCGCCTCCTGCGAGCGGCGACAGTTGATGCCATTTGACTTTCCTCCTGAAGTCTGTGATGTCATTCTGGCTGCCAGGCGTCCCTCCACTAAAACGTATACGGCTGCAGGTGGAACAAATTTGTGGCATGGTGCACAGAAAAGGCTGTGGATCCCCTTTCCACCCCTTTTTCTTCTTTCCCTGGCCCAGCAGGGCTCTGCTCTGGGCACCCTCAAGGGATATCTTTCAGCTGTTTCTGCTTTCTTACGGCTTCCTGATCAGCCTTCTCTTTTCAAGTCCCCTGTTAATAGATTCTTTAAAAGCATTACTCACATGTTTCCTCCTGTCCCTTTCGTAATGCCTCAGTGGGATTTGAATCTAGTATTGACATATCTGATGTGCGCTCCCTTTGACTCACTTCATAATTGTCGTCTTCGCCTTCTGACTCTTACGACTGCTTTCCTGGTTGCCATCACCTCGGCCAGACTGGTGAGTGAGCTCCAGGCTCTTTCTTCTAAACCTCCTTTTCTCTCTGTCCATCCGCACGAGGTTGTTCTCAGGACTCGTCCTTCCTTTCTCCCTAAGGTGGTAACTTCCTTTCAGTCTGTTACTTTGCCCACCTTCTTTCCGCCTCCCTCGAAGGAGGAAGAGAGGCTCCACCGTCGGGACCCGAAACGTGTGCTCTTTCCATCTGGACCGCACGAAACCGTTCCGGGTGGACGACCAACTCTTCGTTGGCTACGTGGGCACTAAGAAGGGGCGGGCAGTGCACAGACGGACCATCTCTCGGTGTGTCATTTTGTGCATTAGGACTGTTATTTCTTGGCTAAGAAGGAGCCTCCTGTGGGGCTGAGGGCCCATTCCACCCGGGCCACAGCGGCTACTACTGCCCTGGGACGGGCCTCGCTGCACACAGTTGCAAAGCATTACTGCCTGGGCATCCAAGTCCGGAGAGACTGCTTCTTTGGCTGCTCCATTCTCCAGGACTTCCTGGTGTGAACTTGGTTCGCAGAACCACCACCGGTGTTGGTATTGCTGGGGTATCTATTCTAAGTTAAGGAATCTAACTAACATGTTTCTTTCAGATATATCTGTAAGAAACATTAGTTATATTCCTTACCGCCCCACCCATCCCCCCCCGTTCTGCGAACTGACATCAAGGGTTAAGGTCATCCCTTTCAGGGCCCTAGATTTATGGCACTAGTGTTGGTCTCTTGCATGGCTCTGCGTTCCTGGCGCGGAAAACTATGTAGAAGAACTGACGTCTGTGCCGAGGGCGGCGTCTAAGTAATCCGACGTCATCCCGGTGATCACAACGCCTGACGTGGAGCCGCAGAAGACGCCTAATGACTCGCAAGGGTATTGCTGACGCAGCTTTCCGAATCCAGCCTGACGCCTGGGGATATTCTAAGGTAAGGAACTAATTAATGTTTCTTACAGATATATCATTACCGAAGGTAAGTAACTTGTTTTTCAGTCTTGCCCTATCTTAACCACTGGTTGTTAAAGGCGGGTTCGCACCAGGCAGTTGTCTCCCACCTCCAGACTATGGCCGACCTGCATATGTTGGGGTTCTCCTTCATTGTGCCAAATTCGCACCGGATTCCCTCTCGGAAGCTCCTCTTCATCGGAGCGGTTCTGGACACTACACAGTTTCTGGTCTATCCTCCTGAACAGCGAGTCTGGGATATTCTAGCTATGATTCCGCTCTTTCAGCCTCTGTCCTGGGTTTCGGTCAGAATGACCCTGAGGCTTTTGGGCCTCATGGCCTCCTGCATCATGCTGATCGATCATGCTAGGTGGCATATGCAGGCTCTGCAGTGGGCACAGCATCCGGGAAATCTGTCCGATTGCGTCCCGTCTCGGAGGGCACTGCACAACAATTGCAGCGGTGGCTAACTGTAAGAAACTGGCTCTATATATACTGTACCAAAGTGAGGTATAGTGTGTATAGAGTCCAAGGGTCTCCAGAGGTTTGGCAGAGGTTAAAGTTAGATAGAACCTTACTCTATAAAGTGGTAGCTTGGTCGAGCAGTAAGGCAGTATCAGAGGACGCTGTTTAGCAATTGATGTACACACTTAGTCAGCAAATGATTTCACACACTCGGGAACTGAACTCTAGGCCAGTTTTTGTATAAAAAGATATACTGTTATTTTATAAGAACCAAGCAAGCCTGATAAAGGTAAGCATTCAATTATTTTCAGTAATAAGTTACTTGTTAACCGTTTTAAAAAGCAATGAAGATTGTACTTGATTTGCTTTACAGGTTATGCAGTAGGTTGCAATACTTGGTAAATGCAGTACATTGAAATGAATGGCTTTTTAAAGTAAATGCATGTAAAATTACTTTTGCGTTACTCTTGTAATCCAATGCAGGACTCCTAGGTTCAACACTGGGACATTTACTTAAAAGAGGTAAGTAATTACGTACTCGTAGTTTGTACGATTTTTAAAGAATATTTTCTGATTTCAAAGGTCCACACTTAGAAACTTTTTGGACCAGTAGATTGAAATACATAGGCTTTTCCTGTAAATTGCAGGTATGTTAGTTTTGCGTTACTTTTGTAATCCAGGGCTGGACTCCTAGATTCAGCACTGGGACATCTACTTAAAACAGGTAAGTAATTACGTTTTTGTAGTTTGTATGATATTAAAGAATATTTTTGTATTTCAAAAGTTGACACTTAGAAACTTTTTCACAGAGAACCCCCAATGTTATCCTATGGAAAGAAATTCAGTTCACAGGTAAGTTACTTTTTAGTTACTTTTCTTACTCGGTGCTGGACACCTGGGTTCAGCACTGGGACCTTTCCTGCAAACAGGTGAGAAAATTCGGTTAGGTTAGTTGTGCGATTTTTAAGGAATATTCTTAGTTTTTAAAAGTCGACACTTGAAAACTTTTTGGGAGAAAAAGTGTCAATGTTATCCTATGATTAATAACACGTTATCGGTTTCGAGGTAAGTATTCGGTCTTTGAAGTTAGGGTTCTGGGGCAAGACTCCGGGGTCACCCAGGGTCAGTGATGCACTGTGTTTGCACCCCCAGTGGCACTAGGGCGGCCGGGTACATAGTGTTGAGGCTCAATGTTATCCTATAAAGGATAGGGTGGCTCCGGTTGGTGGCTGCTGGCATGCAGGCCACAGGGTTGTGGGAGCAAAGCTCCTAGGGTTAAGCTCAGGGCAAGTTGGGGACCAGGTTAGCACAAAAGGGGCACCCTCCGCGAGACAGGGCGTCCGGGTGCCCTGTTGATTTCAATGGAGGTTCTCCGGGACAAAGAAACACTGCAGGCTCGGGGAGAAGAATCTTCCAGGAGTAACCACCACATCTGATAGACACACGTTAGTGATAGATTCCTTACCTTAGAATATCCCCAGTCGTCAGACTGGATCCCGAAAGTTTTTTCGTCTGCAGTATCCCTGCTCATTGGTAGGTGGCGTCATGCGGCTCGGCGTCCGTCGCTGGCGTCATATGCCACGAGATGACGTCAAGGAGACTACTTCGGCGCCACCCATGTGTGCTGACGTCAGTTCTTTATTTTTCCGGGTCAGTAAGCGCAGATGTGGTTAGAGCACCTACCCTAGTCACTTTTTATTTTTTTGTGACTTTTTGTCTCCTGTAAGTTTGAGTCTACTCTGGTGCACGTAGGGATGCCTAGTTTTAAGTCTTGCGTGGCCTGCCGTCGCAGTATGTCGGTGGCGGACCCACACGATGTCTGTGTCTACAGCCTGGAGCGCGGCCACAACTCCCGGGCCTGTATGGACTGTTTGGCCATGGCCCGAAGGCCTTGAGGGAGTGGCGCTAGAAGCTGTTTGAGGTCCGGCACTCGTCCCCGCGCCATTCACGGTCCGGGGGCTGCTCCAGAGTACACTCGCGGGGCCACCATCACTGCTCCTCAGGCTCTAAGTCTTCACCCTCGTATTAGGGTAAGACGTGACACAAAAAAGTCGAAGAAGCGTTGTCGCTCTCAGACGTCCTCCCGTCGGTCCCCGGATGCGGACCAGGGGGACAGGGGTTCTGCCCCTGTGGCTCCTACGGAGCCCGGGAGTCCCACGGCCTACCCACCTTACCCAGGTCCGTGGGCGGCTCCCGCACAGGTGCAGGAATTTCTTGCTATCATCGACCTCCTGTTTAGGCCTCAGGCTCCTGCCAGCACGCCCTTGGGTCCCGTGTCAGGATCCAGTCATGCCGTCTGCGCCGCCGGCAGCCCTGGTGCTGTAGGCTTCTGTGCCGCTGGCTCTGGCCACGGGATCAAGGTCCTGCGCTGCTGACTCTGCCTCCGGAGCCGCAGTGGATACCATTTGTTCAGCCCCTGCCCAGGTTCTCGGACAATTTGGTCCTTAACTGGGATCCGCATGGGACACGGCGCCTGTTCGGTCCCGTCTGGCGTTGTTCCTGGCGCCGTTTGTTCCTTCCCCGGTCCCTGCCCTGCCGCTGCAGTCTGTTCCACATGCGGCACAGGTGGAGGATGACTGGGAGGGGTCTGAGGACCCCTTGCTCATCAGTGTGATTCGGAGCAGGACTGTGCGGATGAGTTAGAGGAGGCCGGCGAACTTGATGTCTCCTCTGATCCGGGGTTTGCCTCTCCCCCGCCTACCATGTAGGAGGGCGCTTTGTATACGATGGTGCTTCATCGGGCCGCCGAGGTCCTCCACCTCGATCTCCCGACGGTGGCCCTAAAGTCTAATCTTCTCACTGCGGTGCTTCTGACGGCGTCCACTTCGTCGGAGCATCTTCTGCCATACAACGACGCCCTCACTGACGTCTTGCTGGGCACTCGGTCGCGGCCAGCCATAGGGGCCCCGGTGGACAAGAATGTCACCAGGCGTCATCGCCTGGCGCCGGGTGATCCTGCCTTTCTGACCACTCATCCTACGCCCGAGAGCCTGGTCATCCAAGCTTCGACGTCTAAGAGTGCCTTTACCACGGCTCCGCCGGATAAGGACTCTAAGAAGCTGGAGCAGTTCGGAAAACGGTGGTTCTCTTCGGCCAGCTTAGGGCTGCTGTCAGTGAACACCGCATGCCTGTTGTGCGGCTATTCCCACGAGCTGTGGGATGCCGTTGCACAGGTGTTGCCTCATTGTACTTAAGTGGCCCAATCTGTGCTGTCTCAAGCTGTTGCCGAGGGTAAGGATGCGGCTAAGTTCGCCATTCGGTGTGGTATGGACACCGCAGGCAAATTAGGTAGAGCCATTTCTACGACTGGCACTTCGTCGCCACGCCTGTTTGAGGTCTACCGGGTTCTCGCCAGATGTACAAAGCTCCCTCATGGACATGCCCTTTGATGGCATCTGCCTGTTTGGCAATAAGGCAGACCGCGCGCTGGAGCATTTTAAGGACTTGTGGGCTACGGCCAAGTCCTTAGGTCTTTCCACGAAAAGCCCAGCCACTCCTGGTTTTCGTTCCTTTCGTGGCAACGGCAGGGGCGCCCAGGAACGTTCCTTCAGCAAGCCTGTGCAGAACCAACCGCAGCGCGGACGCGGCTTCTGCAGGTGCATGTCTGGGAATCAGCGTGGCGGTCAGTCCACCTCCACCCCCGCTGCTTCTGCCTCCAAACCTTCCGAAGCCGAGCTTTGTGGAGCACCCCACGCCAGTGTGTGGCAGGATCCGCCATCAACTACCCCAGTGGCGCGCTATCACATCAGACACGTGGGTGCTGCAGATCATCCGCAAGGGTTACTGCCTTCCCTTTCAGTCCACCTCTCCAGCCATTCCACCTCAGTACCACCACATGTCGTGGGAACACTTGGCGACTCTCCAGAAGAAAGTTACGACCCTCTTGGCCAAGGGGGCCATCGAGTGCGTTCTGGGGCTGGAAGTAGAGAGTGGTTGTTGTTCCCAATACTTTGTAGTCCCCAAGAAGGACAAAGGGGGTGCATCCCATCTTGGACCTTGAACGTCAACCGCTTCTTCCGGAAGGAGAAGTTCAAAATGCTAACTCTGGCTCAGGTCTTGGCTGCCCTCGACCGTGGAGACTGGATGGTAGCGTCAGACTTGCAGGATGCATATTTTCACATCCCTGTCTTGCCGACCCACCGACGTTACCTGCGATTCACGGTAGGCCACGAGCATTTTCAATTTGCTGTGCTCCCCTTCGGCCTTACCAGCGCCCCTTGGCTGTACACGAAAGTGATGGCGGTGGTCGCAGCTCATGTGCGCCGGTCATGGGTGTCAGTCTTCCCCTACCTCGATGACTGGTTGTTGACGGCGGGCTCGCCCCAGGCAGTCGTCGCTCACCTTCAGATTATGGCTGACCTCCTGCATTTGCTTGGGTTCTCCATCAACGTGCCGAAGTCGCACCGGAGTTCCTCTCAGCAGCTTCCCTTCATAGGAACGGTTCTGGATTCAACGCGATTTCGGGTCTATCCTCCTGAGCTCAGAGTCCTCGATATTTGGGCTATGATTCCGATCTTTCAGCCTCTATCCCGGTTTTCAGTCAGAAAAACCCTCCGGCTCCTGGGCCTGATGGCCTCCTGCATCCTGCTGGTGCCACATGCCAGATGGCATATGCGGGCTCTGCAGTGGGACCTGAAGTTTCAGTGGGCGCAGCATCAGGGCAAGCTCTTGGACATGTCCAGATCTCGGAGGGCACTGCACGACAATTGCAGTGGTTGCTCATGAATCGCGATTGGGTAAATGGCAGATCCCTCTCCCTTCCCCAATAGGAGCACACTTGGGAGAGGCGGACGTCGGAGGACTCTGGAATCTGGCAGAGCCCCGGCTCCATATCAACCTTTTGGAGCTTCGGGCGATCAGACTTGCACTGAAAGCATTCCTTCCCTTTGTCCGGGGAAGTGTAGTGCAGGTGTTCACGGACAACACCACCGCCATGTGGTATTGCACCAAACAGGGCGGGGTGGGGTCGTGGACCCTATGTCTGGAGGCTCTGCGCCTCTGGGCATGGCTGGAACATCAAGGCATCACCGTGGTGGTTCAACACCTGGCAGGTTCTCTGAACGCCAGGGCAGACAAACTCAGCTGCCGGTGCTTGATGGATCACGGATGGCGTCTTCATTCGGAGGTGGTGCAAGATCTTTCTGCAGTGGTGAGAGCCTTGGTTAGATCTATTCGCCACTGAAGAGAACGTGCAATATCAGTTCTGGGCATTGGAATTTCCAAGGAGGCACTCACTAGGCGACTTTTCTTCGTGAGTGGAGTTGTAGTCTTCTATACTCCTTTCTGCCTATACCACTTCTGCCCAGAGTGCTGAAGATCAAGCACGACCAGGTCGAAGTCATCCTTGTGGCTCCAGATTGGGCACAGAGTGGCTGGTATCCTGAGCTTTTGCACATGGCCATTGATCCTCCGATCTGACTGCCTCTTCGGAACGATCATCTGTCGCAGCAGGGGATGGTCCTCCTACGTAACCTGTCTGGCCTCAACCTCCTTGCGTGGGGATTGACCAGCGACAGTTGACCGCTTTTGACCTTACTCCCGAAATCTGCGATGTTATCATGGCAGCCAGGCGTCCCTCCACTAAGACGGTATATGCCTGCAGATGGAACAAATTTGTGTGATGATGCACAGCAATGGCTGTGGATTCCCTTTCTGCCCGCCTTTCTTAGGTGCTCTTGTTCCTCCTTTTGCCAGCAGGGCTTTGCTCTGGGCACTCCTAAAGGCTATTTCACTGCCATTTCAGCATTCCTTGGGCTTCCTTATCAGCCTTCTCTTTTCAAATCTCCTGTTGTAAATCGTTCCCTTAAGAGCATTACTCAACTTTTTCCTCCTGTTCCCTTCATAATGCCCCAGTGGGACTTGACCTTGGTTCTTGCATATCTTAAAAGTGCTCCCTTTGAGCTGCTACATAACTATTCTCTCAGGCTTCTAACTTTGAAAACTGCCTTTCTAGTGGCCATCACCTCTGTGTTTAGGCTGAGTGAGCTGAAAGCTCTTTCTTCTAAGCCTCCCTTTAATGCTGTTAATCCTGACAAGGTCGTCCCCAGAAGTGGACCTTCCTTTCTAAGGTGATTATTTCTTTCCACTTTGGCCAAACAGTCACTTTGCCCACCTTCTTTCCGCCTCCGCGCCCTTCAAAAGAGGAAGAGTTTCCACCGTCTGGATCCAAAACGTGCGCTTTCCTTCTACTTGGATCGCACCAAATAATTCCGGGTGGACGACCAGCTCTCTGTTGGTTACTTGGGCGCTAAGAAAGGTCGGGCCATGCACAAACGGACCATCTCCAGGTGGGTTGTTCTGTGCATCAAAGCCTGCTATTCTTTGGCAAAGAAGGAGGTTCCAGTGGAACTGCACTCCCATTCCACCAGGGCGACGGCAGCTACCACTGCTTTGGGACGAGGAGTCCCACTTAATGACATCTGTCAGGCAGCTACGTGGGCATAGCTGCACACGTTCACCAAACACTACTGCCTGGACAGCCAAGTCCGGAGAGACGGCTTCTTTGGCTGTTGTATTCTCCAGGACTTTCTGGTGTGAACCTAGTTAACTGACCCATCTTCGGGGTTGGTATTGCTGGGGTATCTATTCTAAGGTAAGGATTCTATAACTGTTTCTTTCAGATTAAAAAATCATGAAGAAACACATAGTGAGAGATTCCTAACCTTAGAATTACCCCCAGGCGTTAGACTGGATCCGGAAAGTTTTCGTCAGCAGGACCCCTGCATGTCGGAAGGTGGCGTCTGTCAGCTCCGTGTCAGTCGTTGGCGTCTTGGTCGCCGTGATGACGTCGCGGCAGCTACTTGGACGCGGCCCTCTCGCACTGACGTCAGTTCTTTATTTTTCCGTGCCAGCAAGCGGAGATCCGGAGAGAGCAGTGCACCCAGTCACTTTTTGACTGAGTTTTTCGAGGCCTTTTGTCTTTTTTCACGTTGATCGACTCCTGGTGCCGTAGGGATGCTTGGCTGTAAGTCTTGCGGGGACTCATCGTATGATGTCAGTGATAGACCCACACCTCGTGGGTCTCTACTGCATGGGGCGCGACCACACCCCCAGGTCGTGCCATGACTGCCGGTCCATGGCGCCAAAGACTTTGCAGGAGCAGTCCCGAAAGTTGCTTGAAGTCCGGCAGTCTGCTCTGCGCCGCTCAAGGTCCCGGTCCCGTTGGAGGTCGATGGACCGGTCGCGGAGCAATCACCATACTTTGTCGGGATCGAAGTCTTTGTACTCTGGGTCAGGTAAGACCAAGCATCACAAGAAGTCGAAGAAGCGTCATCGCTCAGACTTCCCCTCGCGCGATACGGCTGAGGGTGGTGCCTCCCGTGCGGCTCCGGCGGAGCCTATGCTGTCAGTCTGCCTACCCGACCTTCCCGGGTCCGTCCGTGTCTCCGTCCCAGCTGCAGGAATTTGTCAGCCATGGCCCACCTCTTTGGGCCATTGGGCTCTGCTGGCGTGCCTTCGGGCCCCGCGGGCTCGACTGGGGATCCTCGCCCTTTACTGTCGGCGGCTCTGGCATCGCTGTCTGCCCCGGCGCCACAGGGCCCACAAGGATCCAGGCCTGGATCCCGGTCAACGCCAGTTGACCTCATGACACCTCCGACGTCGACCCCACCGGCACCACGGACAACGTCGGTCTGGGTCTGAGCCCCGATGTGCACACAGAGCCGGAACGGCGTCGCTCAATGCAGATTTCGACGTCGATGGGACCTGTCTTTCTCGGTGTCCGGCCTCCGTATTTTCGGCCTGTTCATGAGCCTTCGGAGGAAGAGGACTAGTAGGGGTCTGAGGACCCTCTCACAGCTCCGTGTGAGTATGACCCGGACTGGCAGAGGAAGTGGGGCATGCCAGTTGTCTGGAAACCTTCTGACCTTGGCATGCTCACTCCTCCTACGGTGGCTACGGAGGAGGGTGTAAGTTATGCAGTGGTGTTGCTTTGGGCGGCCTAGGCGCTACACCTCCAACTGCCTTCAGTGGCCATCCGGACTAACCTCCTGACAGAAGTGCTTCAGCCGGCACCTCCCTCTGCGGAGCCACTGCTGCTTTTTAATGAGCCAGTTTCTGACGTTCTATTGGGCACCTGGTCCAGGCCCATCACAGGGGCTCCTTTGAATAGGAACGTGGCCTGACGCCATCGCTCAGCCCCGGGAACCCACTTTTCCTCTCCCAACCCCCCACCCATGAGAGCTTGGTTGTCCAAGCCTCCACGACCCAGAGCGCATTCCCTACCACACCCCCGGACAGGGAATCCAAGAGACTGGAACAGTTTGGGAAGAATCCGCCTTTTTTGGCAACAAGGCAGTTGTGCGTTGGAGCGTTTTAAGGACTCGTGGTCTACGGCCAAGTCCTTGGCCTTTAGGCCGCTCGCCCTTCTCCACCTTCTGCTTTTAGCTACTTTCGTGGCCATGGAAGGAGCGCCCCAACACGTTTGCTTCAGAGCCACAGGCCGCTGCAGCAGCAGTTTCAGCGCGGACATGTGACCTGCCGAGGCGGTTCAGGGGGCCAGCCGGCGGGTCAGTCCACTTCCACCCCAGCCACCACTGTCCCAAAACCTTCCTAGTCCTGTCTTTCTAGCCCATCAAATGCCAGTGGGCGGCAGGTTTTGCCATCACCTCCCCTACTGGCGCACCATCACTTCGGACAGGTGGGTTTTACAAATTGCCCAAAGGGGCTACTCCCTCCCCTTCGAGACTACCCCTCCAACCATGCCACCCCAGTACCACCGCATGTCGGGGAATCATTTGGCGCTTCAACAGGAAGTCACAGCCCTCTTGGCCAAGCGGGCCATCGAGCGCGTTCCTGCACCAGAAGTAGGGTGTGGCTGTTGTTCCCACTACTTTCTGATGCCCAAGAAGGACAAGGGCATGCGTTCTATCTTGGACCTCAGGGATGTCAATCGCTTCCTCCGGAAGGAGAAGTTGAACATGCTAATCCTGGCTCAGGTCTGGTGTGCCCTGGACACTGGATGGTAGCGTTGGACCAGCAAGACACATTTCCACATTGCTGTCCTGCTGGCCCACAGGCGTTACCTGCAGTTCCTGGTAGGTCACGAGCACTTTCAGTTTACTATGCTCTCCTTTGGCCTTAGCATCGCCCCTCGGGTGTTCACGAAAGTGATGGTTTTGGTTGCAGCTCATCTGAGCAGATCAGGGGTTCCAGTCTTCCCCTATCTTGACGACTGGCTGTTGAAGGTGGGCTCACTTTCTCACACCGACCTCCTGCATTTGCTGGGGTTCTCATTCAATGTGCCGAAGTCGCACCGAATTCCCTCTCTGAAGCTCCTCTTCATTAGAGCGGTTCTGGATACGACACTGTTTCAGGCCTATCCTCCCGAACGGCGAGTCCAGGATATTCAGGCTATGATTCTGATCTTTCAGCCTCTATCTTGAGTTTTGGTCAGGGTGACCCCGAGGCAGCTGTGCCTCACGGTCTCCTGCATCCTGCTGGTCACTCATGTCAGATGGCATATGGGGGCTCTGCAGTGGGACCTGAAGTTCCAGTGGGCGCAGCATCAGGAGAAGCTGTCCGATCACGTCCAGATCTCGGAGGGCACTGCACAGCAGCTGCAGTGGTTGCTCTCTAACCGGCATTGGGTCCAAGGCAGATCCCTCTCCCTTCCCCAACTGATGCACACAGTAGTGACTGAACCGTCCCTCCTGGGATTGGGGGGCCACATGGGAGAGGCGGAGATCAGAGACCTCTGGCCGAGTCCAGGCTCCAAATCAACTTTCTGGAGCTCCGGGCGATCTGACTTGCACGGAAGGCATTCCTTTCCTCTGTCAAGGGGAAGGTAGTGCATGTGTTCACAGAAAACACCACTGCCATGTGGTACTGCAACAAACAGGGCGGGTTGGGGTTGTGGACCTTATGTCAGGAGGCTCTGCGCCTCTGGACATTGCTGGAACAGCAGGGCATTTCCCTAGTGGTTAAACACCTGGCAGGTTCACTGAACGCCAGGGCGGATGAACTCAGCAGCAGGTGCCTGATGGATCACAAATTGCATTTTCACTGACGTGGCGCAAGGTCTCTTTTAACAGTGGGGAGATCCTTGGTTAGATCTATTAGCCACCAAAGAGAACACACAATGTCAGCAATTCTGTGCATTGGAATTTCCAAGGTGGCACTCGCTAGGCGACGCTTTTCGTCACGAGTGGAGTTGCGGTCTGTTGTATGCGTTTCCGCTTTTACCACTTCTGCCCAGAGTGTTGAAGAAGATCAGGCGCGACTGGGCCCAAGTCATCCTTGTGGCTCCGGATTGGGCACGAAGATGGTGATATCCCGAGCTACTCAGTCTGTCAATCGATCCCCCGATTCGACTGCCTCTTCAGGAGGACCTTCTGTTGCAGCAGCAGGGACTGTTCTCCACCCGAACCTGTCCAGTCTCCACCTCTTTGCGTGTAGATTGAGCGGCGGCAGTAGATTCCTTTTGACTAGCCTCCTGAAGTCTGTGATGTCATTCTGGCAACCAGGCGTACCTCCACTAAGTTGATATACGCCTGCAGGTGGAACAAATTTGTGGCATGGTGCACAGCAAAGGCTGTGGTTCCCCTTTCTGCCCCTCTTTCAGAAGTTCTCTTGTTCTTCCTTTCTTTGGCCCAGCAGGGCTCTGCTCTGGGCACTATCAAGGGCTACCTTTCTGTTATTTCGGCCTTTCTCATGCTCCCTGATCAGCCCTCTCTTTTCAAGTCCCCTGGTGTAAATAGATTTCTCAAAGGCATTACTCACCTTTTCCGTCCTATTCCTTTTGTAATGCCACAGTTGGACTTGACACTGGTTCTTACATATTTAATGCTCGCTCCCTTTGAGCCTCTTCACAACTGTCCTTTTCATCTGCTAACTTTGAAGACTGCTTTTCTGGTTGCCATCACCTCTGCCAGGAGAGTGAGTCAGCTCCAGGCTCTTTCCTGTAAACCTCCTGTTCTATCTGTCCATCTGGGCAAGGTTGTGCTCAGAACATGTCCATCCTTTCTGCCAAAGGTTGTCACTGCCTTTCACATCTGGCAGACCATCACTTTGCCCACCTTCTTTCCACATCCTTCCAGAGAGGAAGAGAGGCTTTACCGTCTGTACCCAAAACGTGCGCTCCGGGTGGATGACCAGCTTCTTGCTGGCTACGTTGGCGCCAAGAAAGGTCGGGCTGTGCACAAATGGACTATCTCCCGATGGGTCGTCTTGTGTATTAAAGCCTGTTATTCTCTGGCTAAAAAGGAGCCTCCGGTGGGGCTGCGCACCCATTTCACCAGGGTGACGGCTGATACTATGGCATTAGGACGTGCTGTCCCCTTAAAAGACTTCTGTCCGGCAGCTACGTGGTCCTTGCTGCACACTTATACTAAGCACTATTGCCTGGACAGCCAAGTCCGGAGAGACTGCTTCTTTGGCCGTCCTGTTCTCCGAGACTTTCTGGTGAGATCTTGGTTCGCAGACCCACCACCAGGGTTGGTATTGCTGGGTTATCTATTCGAAGGTAAGGAATCTATCTCTACGTGTTTCTTTCAGATGAACAAGTTACTTACCTTCGATAATTATATATCTGTAAGAAACATTAGTTGGTGATCGATTCCTTACTGCCCCATCCATCCTCCCCATTCTGCGAACTGATTTCTAGAGTTAAGGACATCCTTTTCAGGGCCCTAGTTTCAATGCACCAGTGGTCAGTATCTTGCACGGCTCTGCGATCCTAGCGGGGAAAGTAGTTTATAGAAATGACGTCAGCGCTCGAGGGTGGCGTCTAAGTAGCTGCTGCTACGTCATCTCGGCGACCACGATGCCAATCATGGACACTGAGTTGCAGAACGCCACCTTCCGACGCGCAGGGGTACTGCTGCCGAAAACTTTTCGGAATCCAGTCTGTCGCCTTGGGGTAATTCTAAGGTAATCCTTCCCGGCCCACCAATCCTCCCCGTTCTGCGACCTGACTTCCAGGGTTAAGGAGTTGCTTTCCGGGCCCTAGTTTTGTGTATCAGTGGTCATTGTCTTGCATGGCTCTGCGCTTCTGGCGTGGAAAGTCGTGTACAGAACTGACGAGGGCGGCGTTTAAGTAGCTACCGCGTCATCCTGCCGACCGCGGCGCGAACGGCGAACTCTTGAGTCGACAGACGCCACCTTTCAACGCGCAAGGGTATGCTGACAAATTCTCCGTATCCAGTCTGACGCCTGGAGGTAATTCTAAGGTAACAAATGTATAACTAACCTATGTTTCTTACAGATATATTGTTACCTAAGGTAAGTAACTTTGTTGAGGAAGCTGCGGCTATATGTCTCTATCAGATGTACAAGTTACTTACCTTCAGTAACGAAATATCTGTTATCGACAGTGTAGCCGCAGATTCGCTAATACCCTGCCCATCCTCCCTGCTCTGTGAAAAACCTATGGGACTAGGGTTATACCCTGATTCAATACTTGTTTATACACCAGTGGTCACTATCTTGCCTATTGAGGACTTGAACATGTTGTTTCCTCATAAGTCTTGTTTTGGTATTCTCATTCATTAGTGATCTGTAGAGTGGGGGATATTTTCCTTTGCATGGGTTGGTATGCATAGGGGTGCAGGGTTATAGTTAACCTAATCCTGAGCTTTGTGAGTTAATGTGGTGTTTTTTACCTTAAAACTTTTAACTGGTATTAGTATATAATTTCATGTTTATTGCTAATTATTGTTTAAAAGATTTTGGGCAAACTCTTTCCACAGCCAGTTTCTAAGGTGTCTGCGTTCTGGTTTGGACGTTTTCACAGAAGAAACAGATGTGTGACCGCCGGAAGGGACTTGCATGTCACCGCTGACATCACATGCGGAGACTGTCATTGTGGATCCGAACAGCGCCGTCCCCCAGTGCGCAGAGGTGCTGCTGAAAAGTTTCTGGATCTAGTCTCCCCACCACCCTCCACGCACTAAATACCGGCCGACCATCTGCCTGCTACCAAGCCACTCCGAAGCGCACCCACGGACCCTTCTCCTGCGAAATCTGCAAATTCACCTGCGTCCGAACCTGCACCCCACCACCCGGACCAGGCAACAACAACAAACACCTTAAGTGCATCCTGCTCAACACCCGCTCCGTCCACAAGCACACCGTCGAACTCTGGGACCTCCTCGACACAACAGCACCAGACGTCGCCTTCCTCACAGAAACTTGGATGAACGCCTCTTTAGCCCCTGACATCGCCATAGCCATCCCGGACGGCTACAAGATCACCCAAAAGGACCGCTTCAACCAAGCCGGAGGAGGAATCCCCATCATCTACAGGAACACCATCGGTGTCACGACCAACTCCGAAGATGCCCTCCCCACCGCCGAACACCTACACTTCCAGATCCACACCGACCCCAAGACCACCCTCAGAGGAACCCTCATCTACAGACCCCCGGGCCCACACACACAATTCAGTGAAGCCATCGCCGACTTAATCAGCCCACATGCCACCACCCTGCTCGACAATCTCGCCAACCTCGGACTCCAGCAACTGGTGAACACCCCCACCCACTACGCCGGCCACACGCTCTGCTCCATCTTTTCTGCCAGCAGCCATGTTGCCTTAAGCCACTCCACAGGACCGACCACAGCTGCATCCACTTCACCTTTAAGAAGACCACAACCCACCACCGCCCTCAACAGATCCCCGTAGATGCTGGAGCAAAGTCACCGCAGACCAGCTAACCACATCACTGAGCCAGAACCCACCAATCAACACTACTGACACCAACGACGCAGCCCGCAACCTCACACAGTGGATCGTCAACTGTGCCGACGCCCTTGCACCACTGAAGAACCCTCCAGGCAAGCCCAGCAACAGGAAATCATGGGTTCGAGGCATGTGGGCTGCTGAATTCATATCTGTGCATAGATCGCCGCCTAGTGTTGGGTCCGGATGATTGCACGTTGTTGTCCTGGAAGAGTCTTCGAAGTATCCTGGGATAGGTGACTCCTCCCCTGGACTACAGTGCGCATGGGCATCCTCTCCATCCTCAGATTGTTTTTTTCCGCCATTGGGTTCGGATGTGCTTATCTTGACTCAAGTTAAGAAAAACTTTGTTCAGGCCAAAAGGCCTTTAGTTCGCGTCGGTACTGTTCCCGATCGGTATCGATAGTATCTTGTTAGTTTACTAACTTCCAGAACCAACTTTTTCGCTTCCTACCCGACCATCGACCAGTCATCGACGATGGAATCGAGGACACCATTCAAGCGGTGTCCGGTATGTAATGCGCAATATCCCCACATCGACGTCCATCCGGTGTGCAACAAATGCTTTTCACCGGATCACGACGAATCTACATGTATGGCCTGTGCCCGATTCTGATCCAAGAAGACTCTCCGGAATCGACGAGCAGCGAGACTCGAAGCGCAGCAAGCGGCACCGGCCCCGGCCGACATCTTCAGCGCTGAGACCGAAGATGTCGAAGACGTGGAGAACCTACCCTCCAGCCCCGTTTCCGAACACGACTCCGGCTCGGAAGACGTCGAAGAAAGCCTCTTTCGCAGAGACGAAGACGACACCGAGGTAGGAGACTACAATGAGGCCTTAGGGGCCGAAGAGAGTAGCTCCGATAACGAGCAAGGCCTACCCGTACAGACTGAGGACATCCCAGTGCGCCAGTCTATGTCTCGGGTCGAGGGATCGCCTTCAGGCCTTACCCAACACCTATCCTGCAGTTCTTCGGCCCCGCCCTCTGGCCCGGCCTCGGACATTCAGCGGCAGCCATTAATACCCCAACCGGCTGGTTTCCCTTCTTCGAAACCGAAAGCTGTATTGGTTCAACTGAAACCGAAACCGAAAGTAACGCTGGTCGGATCGAGGCCCACCACACCTTCGACGCCAGCAAAACCCATCGGCACCGAGCGCACCAAACGAGACTTCGGTGCCGAGCTTGCAACGGCCGGCGTCTACATACTGAAGAAGACCTTTGGTGCCACCAAACCTACTCGGCTCCCGGCACCGACGCAATCGACTCTGACCCCAAAGGTCAAACTGCCTGCTGCGTCTCACACCGCTTCGACAGCACCACCAAAGGCACACTCATCGAAGACGTCGACGGCCATTACCGCCCCTCGACTCGATGACTCACCGGCGCCGAAAAAGTCCGCGCCCGCTTCTACGGAACCGGTCGGCGCAAAGGAATCGATGGCGCTCCAGGTGCGGCCCGTTGCTGCGCAACGCACCAAACACAAAACAGTCCTCCAGGACACATCGGGCTCCGAGCCAATAAAAGCTCCAACAGCCTCTTCGGCACCGGCCAACATTACTTTTGGCCTGCCGCCATCCACGGCCCCGAAACTGTTCCAAATCAGGACACGGGTCACCCACACCACGATCACGCCTGCCGAACGTTCTCCTGCGGAGACGTCTCCGTCACATATCCTCGACGCCGACACCGTCAGGATGCTGCTCCACAAAAGGAGAATAACTTCAGGGCCAGCTTTGGACTCCTTCCGGATCCCACTTAAAAGAAAGCTGCCAGTGGTTTCGGAACCGGTTCTTTACGAACCTCTCCATTCCCCCTACCAGGATCCACTGTCCTTCTCTCCCACACACTCCGACACAGATGTTTTGGAGGACTACATGGGTGACCACGTCCCCTACCCCGGAGAGATGGACCCTCAAGGCCAACAGGACCCTGATCAAGCTTCGGATGACCCTGTCGACTCCAGTGCACCTATAGATGCACAGGACCCGCAACTCTATGGAGCAAAAACATCTCCCACAGAGGACACTGCCGCGTTCAACGCCTTAATTGAACGTGCTGCGGCCAATCATGGGGTGCAACTTCACTCTGACACCGTAGAGGACGACTTTCTCATGGACACTTTCGCATCCTCCGAAAGGAACATTAAAACTCTACCTATGTTGAAGGGTGTCCTCAAACCAGCAAAGGACATCTTCAAGGAACCCACCAGGGCAAGAGTAATAAACCCCAGGATCGACAAAAAATACAGATCGGCGCCTGGGGACCCCACCTACATTAGAGGCCAGTTACCTCTGGATTCAATTGTAGTTGCGAATGCTCGCAAGAGGGCACACTCGCAAACAGGTGATGCTCCTCCCCCGGACAAAGAGTCCAAGGTGCTACACACCTCCGGCAAACTGGTTGCCGCACAGGCGGCTAACATATGGCGTATTGCCAATACTCAGGCGCTCCTCGCTCGCTACGATCGAGCACACTACGACACATTAGAACAACTACTCCAACATCTCCCTGACCAATACAAAGAAGGTGCAGAGATCCTCATCAGGGAGGGACAGCTCCTCACAAATGCATCCATTAAGTGTGCACTGGATGCCGCGGATACAGCTGCCAGAGCCATAAACACTAGCGTCATGTTGCGACGACATGCCTGGTTGCGAATCTCCGGATTCAAACCTGAGGTACAAAATAACATCCTCAACCAACCTGTCAACCCCGACTACTTATTCGGGCCGGAGGTTGACACCACCCTAGAGAAAATAAAAAAAGACACGGACACTGCAAAGTCCATGGGGGCTCTACAAACGCAGTCCTTTCGGAGCGGCTCCTTTCGTCGCCCCGGAAATAGAGGAGCAGGTAGAGGACAGGGGTCACAGCAAACATACAACAAAGGCAACACACAGAGCACCTACGACAAAAACACCCGGGGTGGATATCGTGGCTCCAGCACAAAGGGCAGAGGACGCGGCTACGGCAACACCAGGTCCTCCCCCAAGAACAAGCAGTGACGCCCTCTCCCTTCCTCCCGACCACATAACACCTGTCGGGGGAAGGCTACAAAGGTTCCTGTCCACGTGGAACTCCATCACCACGGACAGGTGGGTCAAAGATATTGTCAAATACGGTTAAGGCCTAGAATTAACCTCAACTCCACCCACAATACCTCCAAAAAACCGTCCTATGTCCTCAGAGCACTTAACGCTCTTACAGCAGGAGGTGCAAAGTATGCTACTAAAAGGTGCAATAGAGGTGGTACCCGTCCACGAGCAAGGTACGGGGGTGTACTCCCTGTACTTTTTAATACCAAAAAAGGACGGGTCGCTCAGACCTATATTAGACCTGAGACCCCTAAACCGGTACATTCTCTCCAAGCATTTTCACATGCTCACTTTACAGCAAGTCCTCCCGCTGCTCAAGCAGGGAGACTTCCTGGCCACACTGGACCTCAAAGATGCGTATTTCCACATACCCATTCACCCCTCACACAAAAAATACCTCAGGTTCACTGTTCAGGGGCAGCACTACCAGTTCAAAGTCCTTCCCTTCGGCGTGACAACAGCACCCAGGGTTTTCACAAAGTGCCTAGCTACTGTAGCGGCACATCTGCGGAGGCAGCACATACACGTCTACCCTTACCTGGACGACTGGCTCATTCAAGCAAAGTCAGCCCAACAATGTGCCAGCCACATATCCCGCACCATTCACCTCCTTCACAGTTTGGGGTTCTCACTAAATTACCCAAAGTCCCATCTCCAGCCCGCACACGTACAACAGTACCTAGGTGCGACTATAGACACTCTGGCGGCCACAGCTCAGCCAAATTTAGTGAGAATCAACAGCATACAGATGCTGACTTCCAAGTTCAAACCACAACACTCCCTGCCCGCGCGAGTGTTCATGCAGTTGATAGGCATGATGGCCTCCTGCATTTTCATAGTCCCCCACGCGAGACTACATATGCGCCCGCTCCAGGAGTGCTTAGCACGTCAGTGGTATCAGGCTCAAGGACAGTTGAAAGACCTAGTGTTGGTGAGCGGTCGGGCATACAACTCTCTGCATTGGTGGAATCCACAAAACCTTTGCAAGGGCCGACCGTTCCAAGAGCCTGTTCCACAAATAATACTGACAGCGGACGCGTCTCTCCAGGGATGGGGAGCTCATGTACTCAGTTACACAGTGCAGGGACTATGGACAATACAACAAAAGAAGATGCATATCAACCTTCTAGAACTGATGGCAATCTTCCTAGCAATGAAAGCATTCAAAGTACACTTGTGCAACAAAGTCGTGTTGATACGGACGGACAACATGACCGCCATGTACTACATACAAAAGCAGGGAGGAACACACTCTCCACAGTTGTCTCATCTGGCTCAGAGCATGTGGAAGTGGGCCATTCAGAGGAACATGTTCCTCATGGCGGAACACCTCCCTGGCAAGGACAACCAGATGGCGGATCTGCTCAGCAGACACAGCCACCAGATGCACGAGTGGGGGTTGCACCCATCAGTTCTCCAACCGTACTTCCAGCAGTGGGGTCATCCAGACATAGACCTATTCGCCACAAGCGAAAACGCAAAATGCCAAAGCTTTGCCGCCAGGTTCCCACATCCGCAGTCGCAGGGCAATGGGATATGGATGAACTGGTCAGGCAGATTTGCGTACGCTTTTCCACCAGCACCACTAATACCGCTGGTGGCACGCAAACTCAGACAACACTCACTGACACTCATCCTGGTTGCTCCAACGTGGGCACGCCAGCCGTGGTACACCACCTTTCTCGAACTCTCCGTGGTGCCGCATCAACGGCTGCGGGTCAAACACGAGCATTTGACGCAGAACCATGGAGAGGTTCAGCACCCAGATCCGCAACAGCTGAACCTGGCAATCTGGCTCCTGAAGTCCTAGAGTTTGGCTACCTCAACCTGCCACCTGACTGTATGGACATCATTAAGGAGGCCAGGAGACCCACTACCAGAGCTTGCTATGCAGCCAAATGGAAGAGGTTCGTCATTTATTGCAATAATAATGACATCAACCCGCTAGACGCATCCATCCAAAACATTATTTGTTACCTATTACACCTCTACCGATGCAATCTGGCGTACACCTCTATACGTGTCCATTTGACCGCAATATCCGCCTATCTACAGACCAGGCAGCACCTCTCTCTATTCAGAGTGCCTGCCATCAAAGCATTCTTGGAAGGACTCAAACGAGTCATTCCTCCTAGCCACCCACCAGCCCCAATGTGGAACCTCAACTTGGTCCTCACACGCCTGATGGGTCCACCCTTTGAACCTCTACACTCATGCGAGATTCAATTCCTTACCTGGAAAGTAGCTTTCCTAGTAGCGATAACTTCTTTACGAAGAGTTAGTGAACTCCAGGCACTAACCGTCCAAGAGCCATTTATACAAGTTCACGCCAACAGGGTCGTACTACGTACCAACCCCAAGTTCATGCCCAAGGTGGTATCGCAGTTCCACATGAATCAGACTATTGAACTGCCGGTTTTCTTTCAAAACCCACAGACTGTCGCTGAAAGGGCACTCCATACCCTAGATGTAAAGAGGGCCCTCATGTATTATATCGACAGGACCAAACCCTTTAGGAAAACACAACAACTTTTCGTTGCCTTTGCCCCACACCACAAAGGTAACGCTATCTCCAAAGCAGGTATAGCCAGATGGATCGTTAAATGTATTCAAATTTGCTATCAAAAGGCTAAACGCACTTTAACGATTCCCCCACGAGCTCACTCAACACGTAAGTTAGGGGCCTCCATGGCTTTCCTAGGAAACATTCCTTTGCATGATATATGTAGAGCAGCCACCTGGTCCACTACACATACATTTACCAAACACTATTGTGTAGATGTACAATCAAAACAGCAGGCAGCTGTAGGACAGGCTGTTCTCAAAACTCTTTTTCAGACCGCTGCAGCTGGCACTGGTAGCCGCCGCTAATAGGAGGTACTGCTATGTATTCTATGCACAGATATGAATTCAGCAGCCCACATGCCTCGAACTGAATATGCTACTTACCAGTATGCATCTGTTCTTGGCATGTAGGGCTGCTGACATTCATATCGCCCTCCCTCCTCCCCGGCGCCTGTAGCAGCTGCAGCTCTCAGAATTACTGTAAAGCATGGTCATCACTTTCTGTATCTACTCCATCACTGCCACAATGGCGAAAAACAATCTGAGGATGGAGAGGATGCCCATGCGCACTGTAGTCCAGGGGAGGAGTCACCTATCCCAGGATACTTCGAAGACTTTTCCAGGACAACAACGTGCAATCATCCGGACCCAACACTAGGCGGCGATCTATGCACAGATATGAATGTCAGCAGCCCTACATGCCAAGAACAGATGCATACTGGTAAGTAGCATATTCATTCACCGACTACCTCAAAGAATCGAAGAAATCCTGCTGAACCCTCGAACCTGGCGCCGCGAACAGACAGAAAACATGACAGTCCTCAAAAACGCCACCTGCAAACACCACCAGCTGATCCACACCACTAAAAAGACATCTTTCAAAGATCGGCTGGACAACAACACACACAACAGCAAAGCACTCTTAAGCATCGTAAAAGAGCTCTCCAATCCCAGCGCCAGCATCAATGACATCACACAGTCACAAGACCTCTGCAACTCCCTCGCCACGTTCTTTCACAGCAGGATCGCCGATATCCACGACAGCTTTGGTGCTCAGACTCCGCCCCCAGCCACCGAACCGACACCCCCTACAACCACCCTCAGCGCTTGGACTCCCATCAGCACCGAAGACACTGCCCACGCTATGAACACCATCCACTTCGGCTTTCCTTCCGACCCATGCCCTCACCACATCTTCAACAAAGCCGACACAATCATCGCTCCCCACCTATGGAACGTCATAAACAACTCCTTCGTGTCCGCCACCTTCCCAGAGAGCTGGAAGCACGCAGAGCTCAACGCGCTACTGAAGAAACCCACAGCGGACCCTAAAGACCTCTTCTTCCCTTCCCTGCAAAAGTTATCGAGAAGATCGTCAATAAACTGCTGTCCGCATTCCTCGAGGCCAATGGATCCCTCAACCCATCCCAGTCCGGATTACGAGCCAACCACAGCACCGAGACCGCCCTCATCGCAGCCACCGACATCAGGACCCTGCTCGACAACGGGGAAACCACCCTCATCCTCCTAGACTTCTCAGCCTCCTTTGATACAGTCTGCCATCGTACCCTAATAAACCGCCTCCACAACGCCGGGATCCAAGGTAAAGCCCTGGACTGGATCACCTCGTTCCTCTCCGACAAGCCAGAGAGTCCGCCTCCCTCCCGCCCGCGGCCACCGAGATCTGCGGCGTACCCCAAGGCTCATCGCTCAGCCCAACCCTCTTCAATATCTACATGAGCCCCCTCGCCACCATCGCACGCAAACACAACCTCAACATCGCCTCATACGCCGACGACACCCAGCTGATACTCTCCCTCACCAAAGGCCCAGCCACCGCCAAACTCCACCTCCAGGAAGGATTGAAAAACGTCGCGGAATGAATGAAACTCAGCCGTCTGAAACTGAACTCAGACAAGACGGAGGTCAGCATCCTCGGACCATCCCCATCTGCCTGGGATGACTCCTGGTGGCCCACAGCACTGGGCACCGCACCGACACCCACTGACCACGCACGCAACCTGGGATTCATCCTGGACTCCTCTCTCACGATGACAAAGCAAGTCAACGCCATCTCATCCTCATGCTTCTACATCTTGCGCATGCTCCGTAAGATCTTCCGGTGGATCCCTACCAGAACTAGAAAGACTGTCACCCAGGCCCTCGTCACCAGCCGACTAGACTACGGGAACGCCCTATACGCAGTAACCACAGTCAAACTTCAGGAAAGACTCAAACGCATACAGAACGCATCCGAATGACGACTCCTCGACATCCCCCGCCACAGCCACATATCGGCCCACCTGAGAGACCTGCACTGGCTCCCAGTCATCAAAAGGATCACCTTCAGGCTCCTCACCCACGCACACAAAGCACTCCATGACATAGGTCCCGAATACCTCAACAACCGCCTCACGTTCTACACTCCAACACGCAAACTCCGCTCTGCCAGCCTCGCCACCGTCCCACGGATCCACAGAACCACCACCGGAGGAAGATCATTCTCGTACCTGGCGGCCAAGATGTGGAACTCCCTCCCCGCCAAACTACGACTAACCCAGGACCACCTCACCTTCAGGAAACAACTCGAGACCTGGCTCTTCGAGCAGTAGCCACCTTCCCCCAGCGCCTTGAGACCCCTACGGGTGAGTAGCGCGCTCTACAATTGTATTGATTGAGTCGAACGCCTGGGGAGAATTGAAATGTTAAGGAATCTGTGTTTATACCTTCCTCTTTATAATCTCTTCCTTTAACTAGTACCCTTTACTCAGGGAATTATAGATTTTTTTTTTTTTATAAGTGCCCTGAAACTGCATCAGTGACCACCCAGGCATCACCGAAGGTATTGATTTTGGGCTCCCCCATTCCTACATCCTCCTTGTTACACCTTCACTAGCCTTATCGTGGTCACTCACCCCAAGGTGTATCAATTATTACGTGTGGATTCTCTCACTTTTTGATCGCTACATTCTGTGTGTATATTTGAGGGTATGTATTTTCATAGACTCTTCTATTCCTATGGGGAAATTTCAAGATAACCATGTATTCTTCATTCTTTACTCCCATACACAAGATTGTATTACACTTGATTGAATATTAGTCTCACCTTTATGGATTCCCTTTCATGTATCCTGTGAGACAGTGGACTCGTGGCTCCCAACATTTGAGTTCTCACTTCACATAGTGATACTCTATCGCTTCTTCCATAGTCTCCTTGACAGTCCCATCGCTTGTGGGTAATAGTACCAAGCAAGTGGATAGTGAACACTATTATAGTTTGAAAAGTGGCTCTTCCTATCCTGCAAGTCTTCTTATATATAACCTCTATGGCTCAGCTGTCTCCTAGAGCGTCTTAAATTATATATATGTGTGGAGCTTGGCAGATACTTCCTGCATGCAATATCTGGTGTTTAACATTTGAAAAGCGAATAAAAAAGGGAACAGTTGACTCTCCTCTGTGGTACATAAAATGTAAAAATTCAACCTGTGGACCTCCCACCTAAATACCGGTAATCTACATTCATATATATAGTCTTGGCAAGTGGGCATCATGGAGGTATATCTCAAAGCACAATAACTCTCCCATGAATTGCACTAGCACTGACAGATAATATCACACATACAGTTGCAACTCCCACCATTCCTTTTTTTTAATGGCAACTTCACTTATCTGATAGACTACTAGCCGCAGATTCCTTAACGTAGAATTATCCCCAGGCGTGAGACCGGACCCGTAAAACTTTCATGACCCAGCATCTGTCTGCGCCGGTACCACGCGACTCCGCCCTCAAGTCGTACGCGGGCGTGACGTCCGTGAAGTCACATAAGCCCCACCCTGGCACGCTGACATCAGTTTTCTTACTTTCTGCGTGCAACGCAGATCCGGATCATGTCCCTGCCTGTTTTCAGGCCTTCTTTTCACGCTTTGCGTTGTGGGACAGTGTGCTAATGCCATCGGGCTTTAAGACGTGCTCGTCTTTCGCGTGTCCGATGTCAGCGACGGACCCTCATCCTATTTGCATGTGGTGTTTGGGCAATCACCATGATTCCACAGACTGCGACGCTTGCAAGCATCTGAAGTCTAAGTCCCGGCGAGAGCGCCGGATGAAACTCCTTTCGGCCCGCTTGTCCAGATCTGTGTCGTCTCCGTGTCTGTTCCCCCTGCCGAAGGGTCCAAGACTCGCGGATTCCGACATTGCCCATCACCGAGGCCCCTAATGTGTCGCTCGCCTGTCGGTAAGTCTTCTAGCTTGTCCCCGCTTTGCCGAGGGCACGGGTTCTCCGTGGGACATGCGGCCTCATTTGTCGCCAACCTACCTACCTACCTGCTGTTTGCCGGCGTCTGGGCGACCAGGGTCCAAACGGAGGCCTATGCTGCGGCTCTGCAGGCTGTCCTGGCCCCTCCTCCTCTTCCTGGGACGTCCGTGGATCCCTTTCCACGTGCGGGGCCTTCCGCGGAGTCGCTGGTGCTCTGGCGCTGACTGGTTTGGCTCCAGGTTTTGGAGGTGTGGGGTGTGGCTCTACAGGGTTCTTTGACCCATGGCATCAAACGGTGGTCGGCACTGGCGGCGTCTAGGGTGCTGGCTAGGGGCCGGGCGCGTCCCTGGGTCCCTCTCGCCTCTCCACGCAGGCGGCTGCCTTGTCGGAGGTAGAGTCTGCACCTTTTCGGTGCTGTTATTTTGCCGGCACCGCCCCATTCTCCAAAGGCACAAGTGGTGGTGGTCATCTCTGCGTCCCCTTTGGCAGCGGTTGGCGTCACGCCGGTGCCTGTGGCAGACTCCACGGCGCCGTGCTGGCGTCGGGTCGTTGACTCGTCTCCAGGGGCCCCCTCCTCTCCGAGGTTTGTCAACTTTTTGTCTCTTCTTCCCCGGAGACGGGACGCCGTGTCGTGGCCTTTTCCCCGGCGTCTTCCAGGGAGGGCTCTTCGCCGTCCCCGTGGCCACAGCCTTCCCCAGAGGCACCTCAGGTCCCCCACTAGTCCCCATGAATCTTCCACCATACCGGACCTGGCCATTTCTTCCTCCAGTTTGCCCCCCCCCCTCTCGCTCTACTGAGTCGAGTGCAGACTTTGCTTGGGCCATTTCCACGGCCGCTGGCATTTTGCGCATGGGTGACCCCCGCCACCCCATTCCCTACAGACCATTTGCTTGAGGTTCTCCATCAGGGCTCTGGTGGACGGGACCTGCTTCTTCCATTTGAGGCTTCACTCCATAATTGTATTCTGGGGGCATCCTGCCACAGGGGATCCGGTGCCCCAGTCACCCCTACACCGCCACCGTCCTGCTCCTCACGATCCAGTCTGCCTTTCTTTCCACCCTTCTACCCGGGGCCCTCTTCTGCAGGCTGCTTTTCCTTCCTTGCCTTTGGTGGTGTTTTCTCCGTCACAGGAGGCCCGGTGGCTAGATTCCTGGGGGCGTAACATCTTTGCTTCCTCTAGTGCTGCTTTGCGAGCACTCAACACGATGTGTGTTGGCCAGGGCTGCTTTCAGCTTGTGGGATTCCGTGGAGTCATTGGATGAGCTTGGGGCTTGCTGGTCTTCCCTTCACCTTGTTCTTGCTTACTTCTGCTTGGTAGGGGCTGGGCCACCCTTGTCCCCGTGACACGTCCCCTGCTGGGGCCCTGTTTTTCTTCCTACTGGGGAGGTTCTGTCGCAGGCCCTCCTCCCCTCTGGGTATGGCTAGGGTATCTATTCTACGTTAAGGAATCTGCGGCTAGTAGTCTCTATCAGATGTACATGTTACTTACCTTCGATAACGATGCATCTGGTAGAGACGATTCTAGCTGCAGATTCCTTCACGGCCCGCCCTTCCTCCCCGTTCTGCGAGGACCTTCAGTTTGGTTTTCTGCACTCGCCTCCCTCCGGGTGGCTTGTCTTCTGTGGGAGTCCGCTTCGCTTCCTCCCGGACAGGATTCTTCGTTCTGCTTGTTTCACCCCTTCCCTTATGATACATGGTCAGTTGGTTCATGTGTGCTTCTGCATCCCTCCACCCTGGGTTTTTCTCCAGTGTGGGGGCCTACTTTTACTCTTCTCCCTTTTACTTGCTTTGGGTTTCTGATCCCTTTGCAGTCCTCTACATTGTTTTTTTATTTTGCCTGTACCTCTGCCTTTTCGCTCCTTTTAGGGAATACGGCACTCCTTGATGGTGTCGTCTGGGGGTGAATTGCTGTTACTCCTCTGTTCTGGGCTTGTTGCCCTTCACTGTTGTTGGTTGTGATTTCAGTCTCTCCCTCTCCTTCTCCTCCTCCTCCCCCTCATCCTCCTCATCCTCCTCCCCCTCATCCCCCTCCCCCTCCTCCTTCCCCTCTTCCTCCCCCTCCCCCTCCTCCTCTCCCTCCCCTACTATGGCGTTTTTCACATGCTTTCTGCCTCCAGGGAGGATGTCACCTTATCTTGCAAGGGTGTTCCTCAGAGCGGTGCTCTGCTCTTTCACTGCTATGGCGTTCACCGCTATGGCTTTTTGTACCTTAGTGCTTGGGACTTTTCCGACTGGTGCTGTTCCTCGCCTTTCGTTTCTCTTTTCTGTTTCACTGATTTTTCGCACACTGTTCCATTCTCTCCACAGTGGTTTGTGATGGATCCGCGTTGTGGCACGGAAAAGTTCTCCGAAGAAAACTGATGTCAGCGCGCTGGGGTGGGGCTTATGTGACCTCGCTGAGATCACGTCCGCTGACGACATCAGGGCGGAGTCGCGTGGTACCGGCGCACATAGATGCTGTGGCAAAGAAAGTTTTCCGGGTCCAGTCTCACGCCTGTGGATAATTCTACGTTAAGGAATCTGCGGCTAGAATCGTCTCTACCAGATACATCATTACCGAAGGTAAATAACTTGTACATATATGGCATTCTGGACCATTCTCATTCTTAATGGGTTGCGTCCTCTCTGCCATGTCAGGTTAAGAGGCTGATCTCTATGGTGTACTCCCATCTACTGGATTCCCCCAATTCTAACTTTAGCCACTTTTGTATCGGTACCCCATCTATAGTTTTCTTCCCGGGATCCTCTAACATAATTCTTCCACGTGGACAGTATCCTCTACTATCCTCCTTACCTTGCTGCCTCATCAGTACCACACACACCTCACTCGCTGGGGAAATGGCTGTTGAATGCAGACTTGTACTTCAGAAAGCTTCAGCATAAGCAAATCCCTCTTTCTATTGGCGCGTGCCCACTTTAAGGGCCATGCAATTTTGACTGAGAAAATGCACTAACGTGCGCAATTTTGAATTATCTTGCGGCTCCTGATCCCCCTGTGCCTGCCTTCCTCATTCCCAATATGAGACTCCCATTCATTACATTGGGGAGTCAGTCACATTAACTTAAATATTGTGACTTCTACTTTAGTTGAGTCAACTTTAAGCCAAATCCTGTCAATTGGCTCATGCCCCACTGAGAGGGGCCGCACAGATTTTGACTGGAAAATGCACACTAAGGCGCCATTTTGAAATGTCTTGTGGCTTGGCTTTGCCAGTACTGTTACAGCAAGTTGCTGCTGTTGGCAGCGCGTCCAGCCATTCCTTTGAAGGGGTATCCCAGGATATTGTCCAGACATCAAGGAGAGATTATTGACCGTGATCCGAAGTGCCTGAATTTGAAAGCATCATATCCGATCTACTAGAAGTTGACAGTCTTGATATCCCACAAGAGTGTAAACCTATTCTGGTGCAGGCTAGTGCTCTGGCGACCAATATGATTGACTACGGTAAGTGAAAGCATTTCTGTGTCTGGTGCAGGAATAATGGTCATCGTCTGCTTCAAATAAAGCTTTCTCAGATCCTGGCACTTTTAAGTTTGCCTAAGAGTGGTCTTAAATATTCTTCATTCAGGGTTCATCTGGCTGCAGACTTTAGATTAATGACTTCCAGTTCCATGTCTGATCTGTTTTCTCAAAGGACCAGTAAACAGTTTATGAATGGTCTCGTCAGACCCTTTCCCCTCTTTTACATCCTCCAGTTATATGGGAGCTTAATACAGTCCTCTGTCAGCTGATATTACCTTCTTTTGAGCCAGTACATAATGCAGACTTAAAATGTATCCTGGAAGACAGCACTACTCTTGGCTCTGACATCCGCTAGGAGAGTGGGAGAGATTCAGGCATTCACCATCAGAGAACCCTTTCTCTGTTTTACTGAGGGCAAAGTGATACTCCAAACCAATCCTATATTCATTCCTAAAATGGCTACTGACTTCAGTTTGAGCTTGTCATTCTTAAATCGTACTTTCACAATTCTCCTCCACCGCAGGGAGATGATTATTCTTTAGGCTTGTGTATATGTCTCATATTCTATATAGAGAAGACATAGGACACCCACATCAGACCAGCGGTTTGTATTTTCCCAACCACAAAAGGTTAAGCTCTTTCCAAACATTAGATATGTAATTGCCTCTCAGCCTGTATTGCCTTCTTTCATGTCAAAACCAACTCTCCTCTCCCAGGAAGTAAGGATGCACGCCACCAGGGGCATGGCCTGAACTGCAGTGCTCTATGCTAGAGTGTCTTTGAAAGAAGTCTGCTGTGCGACCACCTGAAGAGCAGGCATGCCATCTGAAAGATACTATTAGTTATAGGTTCCTTAACTTGGAATTAACCCCAGGCGTCAGACTGGATCTGGAGAATCTTTCTTCTGCAGTACCCCTGCCCATCGGTAGGTGGCGTCTGTCGACTCCGCATCAGTCGTCGGCATTGAGGTCCCTGGGATGACATCACTGTGACTACTTGGACGCTGCCCCTGTGCGCTGAAATTGGTTCTTTCTTTTTCCACGCCAGCCTAGCGCAGATCCCGAGAGCTCACCCCGGAGTCATTTTTTCACATAACTTTTTTGTCTTTTTTTACTTTTGTAGTTTTTTTTGAGTCTCCGACTCCTGGTGCGGGGGGGTGTCCCATCGTTCGAAAGGATTCAAGCCTTGTGACGCCACAAACTAAAGTCCGTGACGGACCCGCACCTCATGTGCCTCTGGTAACTGGAGCAAGACCACAACCTGAAGTTCTTCTCGGACTGTCGGGCCATTGAATCTTCTCCATTTATTGTTTATTCCCTGTCGGGGCTTATTTATCCTGCGTACAGGAGCTCAGTCTTTTCCTAGTTATCTCCATGGATCTAGGCCTGGATCCGAATTGATCCCAGTCGACCTTTCCCGACACCAATCCTGGCGACTACGCCACCGGCACTGCCCCCAGCCGATGCTGTCCCCTTCCTCATCCCCGAGATGGACCCGGAGCCAGATCGACATTGGTCGACATAGAATCAGAAGCCGGAGGGTACTTTTGTTCCCTTGTTCATCACAGGTGTTCCCTATCGCCCTGAGGATGGTGATGAGGACTGGTAGGGGTCGCTGGACCCTTTAACAGACCAGCTGGAAGAACCAGACTGGAGAGAGGAATTGGGTGACGCCAATGGTCTGGATACCTCCCCCAGACCTTCACATACTTTATTCCCCTACCGTTGGTACGGAGGTGTGAGCGACCTAAGCAGTGGTGGTGCGTAGGGCAGCCGAGGCTTTGGGCCTTGAGCTCCCTACAGTGGCAGTCAGGACTAACCTGACAGAGGTGCTAAAACTGGCCGCAACTTCCTTTGAACTCCTCTTGCCCTTCAGTGAAGCCCTTACGGACATCCTTCTGGGCTCTTGGTCCAAGCCCAGCACAGGGGCTCCTGTGGAATGGACAATTGCCCACCACCTGTCTCCGAGAGATCCCGTTTTCCTCTCCCAACACCCTTTCCCTTAGAGCTTGGTAGTCCAAGCCTCTTCTTCCAAGGGCGCATTCCCTTCCACACCCCAGGATAAGGAATCCAAGAAGCTGGATCATCTTGGTAAACGTATGGTTCGAGGCATGTGAATTGTAGATGATATGCTTGTGCAGATGTTGCCATCTAGTGTTGTGGCTTGATGTTTGCACTTTGTTTTTCTACGAAGAAGTCTTTGTAGTTAAGAGGTAGGTGGTGACTCCTTTCGGTGATAGTGCGCATGGTCAAAGACTCCATCTTCAGATTGTTTTTTTTTCCCACCATTGGGTTTGTATGTTACTCGCTCCGCTTCGACACTGATCCTTCGGTTTCCCTTTGTGTGTATAGGATTCACCCTAGACTATAATTCCGATTGCGTACTCCATTCTTCGCATATCGTATTTGTTTAGAAAATACACATACGATCGCAAAGCCCATGGTAGGCCGTCAGCCTAACCGCCTCCATCCGACTTTCAGCCGATTGAAGGAACTCTCTTTAAATGCTGTCTTGGGTGCCACACGAAATACCCGCGCATTGACTCACACGAAGTGTGCTACCAGTCTTTGTCATCCGAAAACCAAGAAGAGGACTGCGACGTGTGGAAGGCTTTCTGTTCCAAGAACACGCTTCGTGACCGTCTGTCTAATGACGCAAGATACAGAGCCAACGCGCAGGCTCCATTCCGGAACTCTTCGGACCTGAATCTGAAGAAGCTGGTGACGCAATCGGGGACGAAGAAGAGCAGGATCCCATTTCCGTTTCGGGGGAGGGCTCTGACCAGGATGACTTCATCCCTCATGGACAACGTACTGTAAGTACAGTCCCCTCTTCGCCCGGACTCCCAAGCCAATCCGCTAAAAAGAATCCTCTGGACTAACCCGTGCCCTCGGGCCCTGGTCGGCACCGAGACCATGCTCCCGACGCCTGCCTTCTGGCTCCGCACCGAAGCCTACCCAAAAGCCCTCCGGCTCTGAAAAGCCCCATTCCAAGTCGGGCACTGAGCTAAAGCTTCTGGGATCGAAGACCAAGTCCAGCTCGGATCATCACCACTCGGCACGGAAAAACACATCTGGTCTGAAAACACCACCCCCAAAACCATAGGCACAGAAAATCTCAGCACTGAAATAGACTGATACACCAAAGTCACCTAAGACGCATAGTCTCAGTGATCCGCTCGAAAAACCGGATCCGAAACAGAAGATTTTGGTCATACATCCAAAAACTGGCCACATTACTACCAAAGTGACTTTAAAAATAGGGGCTACTACTGAAGAGGATTGCCATATTCCATTAAAGAACAGAACTTTGGGACAAATCCTTCACCTCTTCCTTCTCCACCTTTACCTCATCCTCTGTCTGTGCCCACTTCACCTGAGCACTCAGCACCATATACACCTGACAATCAGGGTGATAGGGACTGGGATGATGATAATGATGACAATCAACCTGCACCTATAGACTAGTGGGATGACAATAACCCAGACTCACCTACAGACCCTGACCTATACCCCACCAGGCCCTCTCCAACAGATGACAGTGTAGGATATATTGAATTGCTAGGCAAGGCTGCTAATTATCGATCGGGTCCAGCTGCATAAAGAATACCTTGAAGAGGTTTTCCTCTTTGAAACATTTAACAATACACAAAAATCCACACATGTTGCCCATGCTTAAAGGAGTGACCCGACATGTATACTATATATTTAACCAATCTACATAAGAGGACAATTACCCCTAGACTCATGTTTCTAATGCACGCAAGAGGACAAACTCCCAGACAACTGGAGACGCACCACCCCCAGATAAAGAATCAAAGCTCCTGGATGCTTCATGGAAGAGAATAGCCTCCCAGGCAAGTCATTTCTGGCGCGTATCTAACACACAAGCTCTGCTAGCCAGATATGACCGTGCACATTGGGACGAAATGGAATGCCTTATCCAGTTTTTATCCCAGGAACATAAATCTAGCTCCCTAGATGCAGCTGATACATCGGCCAGAGCCATGAACACTAGTTTCCTTTTTAAGAAAGCACGCCTGGCTACGTATATCAGGATTCAAACCGGAGGTTCAAACCTCAATATTAAACACACCTTTTCATAAACCACACCTATTTGGGCCGGCGGTAGATTCTTCCCTTGAGGACGAAGAAAGATACAGAAGTGGCTAAATCAATGGAAGCCCTTCAGTCTCAGCATGGCCATGGTTCCCTTTTGACGCTCATTTTATTGAGCAGGGTCCAAAACCATGTCCTTGGAGTCTGTTCACATATAAGGGCAATAACCAACCCTCAGGTTCTAAGACTTACTTTAGGGGTGGTTATCTAGGTATTAACGGCAAGGGTAGAGGTTCCAGCACACGCACATCCCCCTCTAATCCAAAACAGTGACTTGCCCACAGTTCCACCCCCCCCCCCCCCCGACCACTTAATACCGGGGTGGGGGGGGGGGAGGGGGGGCGCGGATCATCTACACCACCTCAAACAAGAGTTACAATCTCTTCTAGGAAAAGGAGCCATAGATCCTGTAACACCAAAACATAAAGGGTCGAGCGTGTACTTCCTAATTCCCAAAAAGGACGGCTCTCTGACCAATATTAGATCTCAGAGAACTAAATTGTTACATACAATCAGACCATTTCCACATGGTAACACTTCAACAGGTACTACCTCATTTGCAAAACTGACTTTCTGTCTACCCTAGACTTAAAGGACGCATACTTTCATATTCCAAACCACCCAGCTCACCGTAAATATCTCCGGTTCGTTGTAGCAGGTCAACATTACCAATTTAAGGTAATCCCATTCGGTTTCACCACTGCCCCCAGAGTCTTCACAAAGTGTCTGGCGGTAGTAGCTGGTCATCTAAGAAGACAAAGCATTCATGTCTTCCCATACCTGTACGATTCACTCATCAAAGCCAGCATGTATCAACAATGCCGCAAGCGTACTACTAACTATTCAGTTACTTCACCAACTGGGGTTTACAGTCCGTGTTAAAATCACATCTTTAGCCAGCCAAAACTCAGAACTACCTAGGAGCCACCTTAGATATTCAAAGGGCTCTGGCGTTTCCCAACGCAGACAGAATTCGAAACAAGTAAGCGTTGATTCTACAGTTTCAAGCCAATCTGTCACTTCCAGCTCGAGTTTTTATGCAGCTGTTGGGAATGATGGCGTTTTGCATCATGATCGTTCCCCATGCCAGGCTGCACATGCGTCCACTTCAAGAAGGCTTAGCCAGTAAGCGGAACCAGTCACAAGGTCTGTTAACCGATCTAGTGTTGGTAAGCAGCCGTACTCCTCGCTCTCTGCAGTGGTGGAACACACAAAATTTGTCAAAAGGTTGGCTGTTCATAGACCCGGTTCCACAGACAATATTAACAGCGGACGCGTCCCTAACTTGCTGGGGAGCTCCTCTTCAATAAAACAGTGCAAGGTCTGTGGACCCAACAGCAAAGGTTACTCCACATCAGTTTGGAGCCAATGGCAATCTTGATAGCTCTGTTTTTCAAGGTCACCTGTCTGGCAAAACTGTCTTGGTTTGAACCGACAACATGACTGCTATGTATTACATACAGAAAGGGGGGGGACCACACTCTCTCCAACTGTCCTGTTTAGCCCAACACATCTGGAAGTGGGCTATTCACCACAATAGCTATCTCCTAGCAGAACACCTCCCAGAAGTCCTCAACCAAATTGCAGACCTCAGCAGGCAGAGGTATCAAATACACGAATGGGAACTTCACCCTCAAGTTCTCCACCCTTACTTTCAAGCTTGGGGAGTCCCTCACATAGAACTGTTTGCAACACCCCAAAACACCAAAACTTTGCCTGCAGGTATCCACACCCGTTATCCAAAGGCAATGCTCTATGGATGAACTGGTCAAGAATATTTGCTTATGCTTTTCCGCCTCTCCCACTCATTCCATAAGTGGTTCGGAAACTCAGGCAAACATCTCACACTAATGTTAGTAGCTCCAACATGGGCACGTCACTCTGGTTCACAACCCTTTTGGAACTCTCTGGTACCACATCAAAAATTACATTTAACTCCTAGTCTCCTCATACAGAGGCATGGAGAAATCAAACACCCATCGCGATCTGGCTCCTTAAGGCATAGTTTGGTTATCTGAGTCTTCCATCAGACTGTGTGAACATTATTAAGGAGGCCAGAAGGCCTACCACAAGAGCCTGTTACGCAGCCAAATGGAAACAATTTGTGATCTATTGCAATAACAATAAGATCAACCCTCTTGATGGTAAACATTATCTGCTGTCTCTTACATTTGCAGCAGTCATCATTGGCATATTCATTAGCCAGACTTCATCTCGCTGAAATTGCAGCCTATCTTCAAAATAGACAACATTTATCCCTCTTTAGAGTGCCTGTAATTAAAGCATTTATGGAAGGACTAGAAAGAGTTATACCACCAAGAATTCCACCTGCCCCAGTCTGTAATCTTAATATAGTCCTCACAGGGTTAATGGGCCCACCATTTGAAACCCATGCACAAATGTGAACTAAAATTCCTTAGTTGGGAAACAGCTGTCCTCGTTGCAATCACTTCATTAGGAGAGTGGGTGAACTTCAGGCACTAACCATAAAAGAACCTTTTTTTCCAGCTACACAAAGATAAAGTGGTTCTTCGTACCAGTCCCAAATTCCTACTTAAGGTAGTATCTGCATTTCACATAAATCAGTCGGTTGAGTTACCTGTTTCTTCCCTCAACCTGACTCTGTTGCAGAACGAGCTCTACAAACATTGGATGTTAGGAGAGCACTGTTGTATTACACTGAAAGAACGAAATCCTTTCATAAGACCAAACAAATTTGTCGCTTTTGCACCACCTCACAGGGGTAATCCTATTTTCAAATCCGGTATTGCTAGGTAGATTATTAAATGCATTCAAATTTGCTATGCAAAAGCCAAAAGGACTCTAACCATACCCCCTAGAGCACATTCCACCCGTAAGCTATGTGCTACTATGGCTTCTTAAGGAGCATCGCTATTACTGATATCTATCTGCAAAGCTCCAACATGGTCCACACCACACATTCACCAAGCATTATTGTGTAGATGTGTTAGCCAGACAACAAGCGAATATAGGTCCAGCAGTAGTTAGAACGCTGTTTTGGACAACTCCATCAGCTACAGGATAGCCACCGCTTAGGGGAGACGGCTGTATAGTCTATGCACAAGCATGTGATCTACAGCTCACTTGCCTCGAACGGAAATTGCTGCTTACCCAGTATGCATCTGTTCTTGGCATGTAGAGCAGTAGAATCTCATGCAGCTACCCTTGTACCTGTATCTGCTGTAGTTCTTCTATCTGAAAGAGAGACGTTCGTGATAAATTCCTTACCTTAGAATGTCCCCAGGCGTCAGACTGGTTCCAGAAAGTTTTTTGTCGGCACTACCCCTGCGTGTAGGTAGGTGGTGTCGTGCAGCTCCACTTCCGTCGCAGGCGTCGTAAGTGTGGAGATGACATCACGGAGATTACTTAGGCGCCACCCATGCGCGCTGACGTCAGTTCTTTCTTTTTCCGCGCCAGCAAGCGCAGATCCGGTTAGAGCACGTACCCTAGTCACTTTTTTACTAACGTTTTTGAGACTTTTGTCTCTACTTCTTTTGAGTCTTTGACTCATGGTGCCACGTAGGGATGCCTGGGTTTAAATCCTGCCGGGCCTGTCGCCGTACAATGTCGGTGGCCGACCCCCATGGCATCTGTCTCTACTGTCTGGAGCGTGACCATAACTCCCGGTCATGTGCCGACTGTCTGGCCATGGCTCCGAAGGCTTTGCGGGAGCTGTCCCGCAAGCTGCTGAAGGCCAGGCAGTCGTTTCCGTGCCGTTCGAGGTCTGGGGTTCGCTCGAGGGACCAACCTGCGGAGCCATCATCATCGCTCCTCAGAGTCAAAGTCTTCACCCACGGAATCGGGTAAGAGACGTCACAAGGAATAGTCGAAGATGCGTGTTTGCTCTCCGATTTCTCCCCAGCGGTCTCTGGACGCGGATGAGGGGGCCAGGGGTCCTTCCGCTGCGGCTCCTTTGGAGCCTGGGAGTCCCGCAGCCTACCTGCCCTATCCGGGTCCGTCTCCGACTCCGGCCCAGGTGCAAGAGTTTCTTGCCGCCATGGACCGCCTTTTCAGGCCTGGGGCTCTCGCTGACGCGCCTTCGGGCCCCGCGGTCCCCTTCGAAGGCCCTTGCTTGCCACCGGCTCTGCTGGCGGCTCCGGCACCGCAAGGTCCTCTGCTGGCGGCTCCGTTCCTGACGCTCCCTGCGGCTCCGTTCCCGGCGCCACCATGGGTTCCGTTCGTCCAACCTCCGCCCTTGCCAGAGTTTCTGGGCAATTTTGCTCTGGCTTGGGAACCTAATTGGGACATGGAACCAGATCGGCGCCGATCCCGGCTGGAGCATTTGTTTTCCCCTTTGCCTCTCCCGCCGCCTGTGCCTCGGGCCGTGAAAGAGGGGGATGAGTGGGAGGCGTTGGAGGACCCTCTTGCACGGCAGTGCGAGACTGAACATAAGTGGGCGGAGGAATCAGAGGATACAGGCGGCTTTGACCTCTCCTGTGAGATTGGTTTTATGTCTTCTCCTGCTGTCATGGAGGAGGGTGCCACATATACTGTGGTGCTCCGTAGAGCAGCTGAGGCTTGATCTGCCTACTGTCACTCATAAGACGAACCTCCTTACTGAAGTGCTTCAGCCTACGGCAAGTTCTATGCAACCTCTGCTTCCGTTTAATGAGGCCTTGACAGATGTTTTGACGAGCACCTGGTCTAGGCCAGCCACAGGGGTTCCTGTTGATAAGAACGGGGCCAGGCGTCATCGCCTGGCACTGGGTGACCCACACTTTTTGACAAATCATCCGACTCCGGAGAGCCTGGTCATTCAGGCCTCCACTTCCCAAAGTGCGTTCCCCACCGCCCCGCTGGATAAGGAATCGAAAAAGCTGGAGCAGTTTGGCAAGAAGTTATTTTTCGCTGCCAGCTTGGGGCTGCGGTCAGTGAACACCACATGCCTCTTGGGCCGCTACTCTCATGCTGTATGGGACACAATGGTGCAGACACTGCCCCAGTGCTCGGAAGAGGTTTGGGCTACAATTTCCCAAGCTGTTGCGGAGGGGAAGGATGCTGCGAAGTTCGCCATTCGGTGTGGGCTGGACACCGCAGATTCTTTAATGAGAGTGATCTCCACAACAGTGGCCCTGCCTTGCCATGTATGGCTGCGGTCCGCTGGGTTTTCGGAGACGTCTAGAGTTCCCTCATGGACATGCCTTGTGATGGTACTCGCCTGTTTGGCGATAAGTCAGACCGTGCGCTGAAGAGTTTCAAGGACTCTTGGGCTACGGCCAAGTCCTTGGTGGTCTCTACCACTCTCCCGGCCACATCTACCTTTTGTGGCCACGGAAAGGGCGCCCCTGCACGCTCTTTCAGCCAGAAGCCAGCTCAGAAACAAACTCTGCGTGGAAGCCGCCAATGGCGACACAGGGGGCCAGCGTGCGGGTCAGTCCACCTCTGCTCCTGCAGCATCAGCCTCAAAGCCTTCGTAGTCCGGGCTTTGGGGTTCACCCGACCCCAGTGTGCGGCAGGATCCAACATCACTGGCGTTTGGTCACTTCAGACAGGTGGGTGCTGCAAATCGTCCGGAGGGGTTACTCCCTCCCCTTCGAGTCTACCCCCACTACCATGCCATCTCAATTCCACCGCATTTTGGGGGATCACTTTGCGCTTCTCCAACAGGAAGTCACGGCCCTCCTGGCCAAGGAAGCAATCGAGCGCGTTCCTGGGCCAGAAGTAGGATGTGGTTGTTTCCACTACTTTCTGGCCCCCAGGAAGGACAAAGGGGGCCTGCGCCCCATCTTGGACCTCGGGAATGTCAATCGCTTCCTCCGGAATGAGAAGTTCAAGATGTTGACTCTGGCTGCCCTTGGCCCTGGAGACTGGATGGTAGCGTTGGACTTGCAGGACACATGTTTTCACATTCTCGTCCTGCCGGCCCACCGGCGTTACCTGTGGTTCATGGTAGGCCAGGAGCATTTTCAGTTTGCCGTGCTCCCCTTTGGCCTTACCAGCGCCCCTCGGGTGTTCACAAAAGTGATGGCGGTGGTCGGAACTCATCTGCGCAGGTCGGGGCTGTCAGTCTTACCCTACCTCGACGACCGGCTGTTGAAGGTGGGCTCGCCCCAGGCAGTCACCCACCTTCAGACTACGGCCGACCTCCTGCATTTGCTGGGGTTCTCAATCAACGTGCCGAAGTCGCACCTGAGTCTCTCAGAAGCTCCCCTTAATCGGAGCGGTTCTGGATTCGACGCGGTTTCGGGTTTATCCTTCTGAGCAGCTAGTCCAGGCTATGATTCCGATCTTTCAGCCTCTATCCCGGGTTTCAGTCAGAATGACCCTCTGGCTCCTGGGCCTGATGGCCTCCTGCAACCTGCTAGTGCAACATGCCAGATGGCATATGCGGGCTCTGCAGTGGGACCTAAAGTGCCAGTGGGCACAGCATAAGGGAAACCTTTCCGATCATGTCCAGATCTCGGAGGGCACTGCACGACAATTGCATTGGTGGCTCACAAATCGCGATTGGGTCAATGGCAGATCCCTCTCCCATCCCCAACCGGAGCACACATGGGTGACGGATGCGTCCCTCCTGGGATGGGGCGGACACTTGGGAGAGTCGGAGATCATAGGCCTCTGGTCTCCGGCGGAGTCCCAGCTACATATCAACCTTTTGGAGCTTTGGGCGATCAGTCTTGCACTGAAGGTATTCCTCCCCTCTGTCTGGGGAAGTGTAGTGCAGGTATTCACGGACAACACCACCGCCATGTGGTATTGCAACAAACAGGGCAGGGTGGGGTCGTGGACCCTATGTCAGGAGTCGCTGCGCCTCTGGACGTGGCTGGAACATCAAGGAATTACCTTGGTGGCTCAACCCCTGGCATGTTCTCTGAACGCCATGGTGGACTAACTCAGCCGCCGGTGCTTGATGGACTACAAATGGCGTCTTAACTCGGACGTGGTGCAAGGTCTCTTTCTGCAGTGGGGAGAGCTTTGGTTAGATGTTTTCGCCACCGAAGAGAACGCGCAATGTCATCAATTCTGCGTTTTGGAATTTCCAAGGCGGCACTCGCTCGGTGACGCTTTTCGTCGCGAGTGGAGTTGCGGTCTGTTGTACGCCTTTCCGCTTATACCACTTCTGCCCAGAGTGCTGAAGAAGATTCGGCGCGACGGGGCCCAAGTCATCCTTGTGGCTCCGGATTGGGCACGAAGATACTGGTATCCTGAGCTACTCAGCATGGCGATAGATTCCCCGTTCTGACTGCTTCTTAGGGAGGATCTTCTGTCGCAGCAGCAGGGGACGGTCCTCCACCCGAACCGGTCTAGCCTCCACCTCCATGCGTGGAGATTGAGCAGTGACAGTTGACAGCTTTCGATCTTCCTCGCAAAGGCTTTGATGTCATTCTGACAGCCAGGTGTCCCTCCACTAAAACGGTATACGCCTGCAAGTGGAACAAATTTTTGGCATGGTGCACAGTTAAGTCTGTGGATCCCCTTTCTGTCCCTCTTTCTGAGGTCCTTCTGTTCCTACTATCCTTGGCCCAGGAGGGCTCTGCTCTGGGCACTATCAAAGGTTATCTTTCGGCCATCTCAGCCTTCCTGATCAGCCTTCTCTTTTTAAGTCGCTGGTTGTTAACCGTTCCTGAAAGGCATTACGCATAAGTTTCCTCCCGTGCCTTTCATAATGCCTCAATGGGACTTAAATCTGGTCTTGACCTATCTGATGTGCGCTCCTTTTGAGCCCCTTCATAACTGTCCTTTACGTCTTCTCACTCTAAAGACTACTTTCCTGGTAGCTATCACCTCTGCCAGAAGGGTAAGTGAGCTCCAGGCTCTTTCTTCTAAACCTAGCTCAGGCGAGACCTTTAGTAAGCGGGTTTTCAAAGTGCTACCAGAGCGGCTTTTGCTGGCCTAAAGCGTGCGTGCATGTGAGCGTGAGCGTGAATGTGCACAGGCCTTTCCTTTCGCGCGCACCACTCGTGTTTTTTTTGCACGGGCGCGCACACACAACTCCCGGGCTTATTGTTCGCGCTTCTTGTTTGTTAATCACTTTGTGAGAGTGTGAGAAAGTGCCATCTTTCTTGCATGGTATGCCCCCACTTTTTGCTGACTTGCTGAATGTACTTTGACTAAGTGTGCCCTGGACTCCTGCCAATCAGGTGCCCAGGGCCTATGTTCCTTCCATAAAAACCTTAAACCCAAATTGGCAAACCCTGGCCACATGTCAGCCCCTGGTAAATGGTACCCGGTAGCCAGGGCCTTGTGACCAGGGAAGGCCTCTAAGGGCTGCAGCACTCATTGTGCCACCCTTAGAGGCCCTGTACCCTTACACACACACTGCCTTTGCAGGATGGGTGTTTGGGTGCAGGACAAAACAAAGAGTCGACATGGTTCACATCTCTGTGTACCATGCCCATCACCTACACTGCCAAGGCATATATCAGCCACCCCTCTGGCTGGGTGCCTTATGCCAATGGTGTGGGCACAGGAGCAGGATCCCTGTGCCCCTACAGTACCCAGGTCCATTCCTGGGCACTGTAAGTGCAGTGCTGCCATTAAGAGTATATGGTGCTGAGAGCTCGTCAAACACAAACTCCACAGCACCATAATGGCAACACTAAAGACTGAGAAGTTTGGTATCAAACTTCTCAGCACATTAAACCCACACTGATGCCAGTGTGGGATTTAATGTACCCAGCACCCCAGAGGGCATCTTAGAGGTGCCCCCTTAAACCTAACCTACAATCCACGTCTGCTCTGAGGCTGCCTAGGCTGCCACCCAGCAGACATGTTGCTGGACCCCTGGGTAGGAGAGCCCCTGCTCTCCTGGGCCTGCAACAATGCACATCCTGGGCGAGGTGCTAAATCTCCTCCCCCAGGATGGGCAGGGGGAAGCTTCAAAGGCATGCCGCCTCTGTGAGCTTCCCCAGGCCACTGCAACCCCCCACTCTGTCGCGAAGCTTTGGCCCGGAACCCCAAATAAGGACAGGGGATGTGCCAGCCTGCCAACCCCACCTGCCTGTAACGCCCCTAAATCTAGTATTTAGGGGCACCCTGGACCTTCTTCCCCAGATTCCAGATTCAAAAATACAAAGAAGAGCAAGAAGAAAGACCTGCCCTGCAGCTGCTAATTAGAGGAAGACACCAACTGCTTTGGCCCCAGCCCTACCAGCCTGTCGACCCTCGAACCTGCTCCTGCTCCAACCCGACATCTCTTGTGGCCTGCAACCTCACCAACCCCGGAGGACCTGGCTACCTTTTGGCTCTAAGCCCCTGGGACTCTCATGAGTAGAGGCTCTACTCAAAACCTACCTCTAATTCCTGGCAGCAGCCCGGAACCGCGAACCCAGCACATTCTGCACCAGCTAAGCCTGGCCAATGCTGGAGTGAACAAAGACCCAGAGGACGACCCCACGGCGACTGTGACCCTGAGTCCGGCACCCAAGGACCTCCCTCGACACTCCTGAAGAAGCCTGCAGCCTCAGATCAAGGTGCCCCCCCTACCGCGATCAACAGAGGGTAAGATTCCCCGACACCAAAAGGCACCCCTGCACTCGGTGCCCCGCGGCCACCTGTGCCCAATCCCGGGGTACCTACCTATCCTCCAACTACCCAACTTACCTCTCGAAGTGTTGGTGGCAGAGTCCTCGTCCCCGAGCTTGCTGTCTTTTTCTAAACCGGAGATTTCCCATTGAAATCAAGTGAGCGCCCGAAGGCTCAAAAGCACCCTGCACCCAGCCGCCCTGGCAGTGAAAACTCTACACCTACCTACTTCCCCACTTGCCCTGAGTAAGTGACCAGGAGCCCAGCTCCCACAGCCGCGTGGCTTGCCAGTCAGCAGCCACCAACCAAGGCCCCCCTATCCCTCATAGGATAACATTGGGCCTAACTCTCTCTGCACCCGGCCGCTCTAGAGTCGCTGAGGGTGAACCAACTGTACCTACCTGACCCTGGGGGACCCCTGAGTCTATGCCCAGAACCTCAACTCTGCCAGTCGAGTACTTACCCTTAAACCGATAACTCTATTTTCCTCATAGGGCAACATTGACTGGCTTTTTCCTGAAATTTTTTCTAAGTGTGGACTTTTCAAATCTTAAAATATTCACCAAAAATCATCCGAGTAACGAAAACGAAATTACTCACCTGCTCTTAGGTGAGCTCCCAGTGCAGGATCTTGGTGCCCAGCACTGACTCTGAAAAATACTTACAACTGTACTTACCCGTAACCCAATTTTCTTCCATAGGAAATCATTGACTGTTTTTCTGTGAAATTTCTTCTAAGTGTCGATTTCTGCAGTATTTAAATATTCTTCAAAAATCGTATAATATCTGAAAACGTAATTGCTTACCTGTTTTGGATAAAGGTCCCAGTACTGAGTCTAGGCACCCAGTACTGGATTACAAAAGTAACAAACATACTGTACCTGCAACTTGAATTTTCTTCCATAGGGAATCATTGACTGTTTTCTTTGAAATATTTTCTAAGTGTCAACTTTTAAAATGGCTAAATATTGTTTAAATATCATTACAGTAATTAAGTCGACTTTCATCACTTGATTCTGAGTACTGACCCAGGACTGAATCTAGGATCCAGTCCTGGAATTCCAAAAGTAATCTAAAAAGTAATCTGTTGCAAATAACTAGAATTTACCATTGAGATCAATGTATTGTTGTGTTTAAAATAGAGTTGCCTATTGCAACCACTTGTAACTGTTTACAAAAGTCAATTGCATATTGCAAAAGTATTTATATGAAACATCTCATTCTGAGAAAGTATATTTTAAATCCAAGTGTTGGTTCTATAATAAAACAAACATATATTTTTTTAATATAAACCATTGGCCTAGAGTTCAATTATTGAGTGTGTGAGACCATTTGCTGACTGAGTGTGTACAACAAATGGTTTACACTGCCCTCTGATACTGCCTTACTGCTCGACCAAACTACCACTTTAGAGAGTAAGGTTATATTTAGCTTTAGCCTCTTGTCTAACCCTGGGGACTGTGGAGTCTGTACACCCTTTACCTATTAAGGAACAGTATATACAGAGCCACTTTCTCACAAGTGGGGATAGACATTGTTGGACCAGTGGACCCCCTAACAGCATCTGGGCACAGATTCATACTGGTGATAGTGGACCATGCCACCAGGTACCCAGAAGCTATACCCCTGAGGACCACAACAGCTCCTGTTGTGGCAAGGGCCCTACTTGGAGTGTTCTCCAAAGTGGGGTTTCCAAAGGAGGTTGTCTCTGACAGAGGTGCAAACTTCATGTCAGGATATCTGACTGTAATGTAGAAGGAGTGTGGTGTTGGCTACAAATTCACTACATCCTATCACCCACAATGCAATGGGCTTGTTGAAAGGTTCAACAAGACCCTAAAAGGGATGATAAAAGATTTACCAGACAAGCTTAGGCGAAGATGGGACATCCTTTTACCCTGCCTTCTGTTTGCTTACAGAGAGGTCCCACAAAAGGGGGTTTTCTACAGCCCTTTTGAACTTGTGTTTAAGCATCCTGTAAGGGGACCCCTATGTCTAGTAAGGGAAGGATGGGAGAGACCTCTCAGACAACCTAGGCTTGATATAGTGGATTATGTGCTTGGCCTCCGCTCAAGGATGGCAGAGTATATGAAGAAGGCTTCTAAAAACCTTGAGGCAAGCCAAGAACTCCAAAAAGCTTGGCATGACTAAAAGGCTGTTCTGACTGTGTACCAGCCAGGACAGAAAGTGTGGGTGTTGGAGCCTGTGGCCCCAGCAGCACTCCAGGACAAATGGTCTGGACCCCACACTATTGTTGAGAAAAAGGGAGAAGTCACCTACTTGGTGGACCTTGGGACTCCCAGAAGCCCCCACAGGGTGCTTCATGTCAACAGATTGAAGGCATATGTTGACTGGGCAGACATGGGCTTGCTCATGGCTACAGATGAGGGGCAGGAGGAAGAGTGTGACCCTCTCCCAGACCTGCTGACTCAGAACCCTGATGATGGTTCAGTTGATGGTGTGGTCTTTTCAGACAGTTTCACTGTCCATCAGCAACAGGACTGCAGACAAGTTCTACAGGCCTATAGACATATGTTCTCACTGACCCAAAGTCAGACAAACTGGTGCACCCATGAGGTGGACACTGGTGACAGTCTGCCTATGAAGAGTAAAATCTACAGGCAACCTGACCATGTCAGGGACTGCATAAAGATTGAGGTACAAAAGATGTTGGAGCTGGGAGTCATTGAACCTTCAGAGAGCCCTTGGGCTTTTCCTGAAGTTCTTGTGCCAAAACCTCACACCCAAGATGGTAAGAGAGAGATGAGATTTTGCGTAGTCTACAGAGGTCTCCATGCTGTCACTAGGGCAGATGCCCACCCAATACCTAGGGCAGATGAGCTCATTGACAGATTGGCAGCTGCCAAGTTTCTGAGTACATTTGACCTGACAGCAGGCTACTGGCAAATCAGGCTAGCTGAGCGTGCAAAAGCCAAAACTGCTTTCTCAACCCCAGGAGGACATTATCAATGTGTGGTAATGCCCTTTGGCTTGAAGAATGCACCTGCCACTTTCCAAAGGTTGGTGAATCAAGTCCTTACAGGCCTGGATGACTACTGTGCAGCTTATCTTGATGATATTGCTGTCTTTAGCTCCACCTGATAGGATCACCTGGTCCACCTGAGGAATGTTTTAGAGGCCCTGCAAAAGGCAGGCCTCACTATCAATGCCACTACGTGCCAGATAGGGCAGAGCAAGGTTGTGTACCTGGGCCACCGAGTAGGTGGGGGTCAGGTTCAACCACTGGAGAGCAAGATCCAGACCATAAAGGACTGGACTCCTCCAATTACCCAGACACAGGTCAGAGGTTTCTTGGGCCTGTCTGGGTACTACAGAAAGTTTAAGAACTATGGGTCTATTGTGACACCACTTAATGACTTGACCTCCAAGAAAATGCCAAAGAAGGTTCAGTGGACAGTAAGCTGTCAGAAGGCATTTGATGACCTGAAGCAGGCCATGTGCACTGCACCTATTCTGAAAAGTCCCGATTACTCCAAGGAATTCATTGTCCAAACAGATGCTTCTGAGTTGGGTGTGGGAGCTGTTCTTTCACAACTGAATATAGATGGTCAAGACCAGCCCATTGCTGTTATTAGTAGAAGGCTGACCCCTAGAGAGAAACGTTGGTCAGCTATTGAGAGGGAGCCCTTTGCTGTGGTCTGGGCCCTGAAGAAACTGAGGCCATACCTGTTTGGCACTCACTTCAAGATTCAGACAGACCATAAGCCCCTCTTGTGGCTAAATCAGATGAAGGGTGAAAATCCCAAACTTCTTAGGTGGTCCATTTCCCTACAGGAGGTGGACTTCACAGTGGAACATAGACCTGGGACTGACCATGCCAATGCAGATGGACTCTCCAGATATTTCCACTGAGAACATGAAGACTCAACTGGTCACGGTAAGTTTAATGTCCCTAAGTTTGGGGGGGGGGGGTTGTGTAGGAGAGTAGGGTCTGCTTCCTATGGTCACCCCCACTTTTTGCTTTTGCTTTACTGGTTTTCGACTTAGATATGGCTGTGGGCCTGCTAATCAGACCCACAGCCCAGCTGTTCTCTCTCTAAATTCATACTATGTACTTTAGGTACATAACCCAATTGGTAAGGATCACCTTATGAGTCCCTGTACAGTGTACCTTAGGTACCCAGGGCATAGGTGTGCCCTAGGCCTACCAGGGGCTGCAGCATGTATTATGCCACCCCTGGCTAGCCTCCCATCATGACACAACTGGCTGATCACTCAGCTGGGGCAAGGTCGTGTAATCACCCCTTACTTAGGTATAGTATTCCTATACCTACCTTATATATAGACACATGGGTAACCTGTAAGCCACTCCTATGGCAGGCCTTAACAATCCTGGAGGCAGAGTGCTTGGTAACATGTGAGATGGTGCTCTAGCATGAGCTTAGCCTGCCTGCAGCTTTCGGAACCATGTCGTTATAGCTGTTCTATGATATCGCCTACCATATACTCTTAAAGTGCCTTATAATCCTCGCCGTTATCGTAACTATGGTTTGGCTTTATCAAAACATGTTGTGTAAGGTGTCTAACACTTTGGAATACTACCCCCACACCATTTCTGGCGATGAGGATAGTCTTCCCCCCTTCTAGAGGGAGAAGATATGTTGAAATCCTACTTACCCGGTTAAAGTTAACCAGAACACAGCATCACAAAATGGATGCTGCTGCCACAGACACAAGTCTGACCTCCTGCTGCTGGGAGTCCTTCCAGCAATGAAGGCTTGGACAATAGGTTTCTTGCCTTGTGAGGTGCTAGCACCACCCCAGACAGAACTTAGTGTATTAGGGCAGGGAGGGATGAAATAAACGAGACACTGCCTGGGGCACACAAGGTGTCCCATGCATAGCCCGGTTCAAACCGGTGCTGGGGCACTCCAGCCCTGGCGCGAAACTGGACAAAGGGAAGGGGGTGTAAGCACCCCATCCCTGGTTCCACCCATAGGAGGGACCTAGCAGGTAGTCCAGTCCCCCAGATTAGTATAAAAGTGGGAGCTGAGTCCCTCGGACTTTAGATTATCCAGAACTGAAACTAAACACGAAATTCTGGACCTTCGACATTCGACGACAAGAAGACTGAAGAATCTCCCTTGTGGCCAAGGAGTGGCCACCCTGTGCAAACAGGCACCACCAAGCGACCTGCCGTTTGCTTTGCCCAAGTTCTACGAGGAACCGACTGCAGAGCCCGACCAGAGCCTTGACTTCCAGACTTCTCCGACCCTGATCCACATCCACAGCAGAGCTGAGATCCGTGGAGGCGACGAGAGACGTGGGACCGGCTACCTGGGAAAATTGGCGAGTAGCTTCCAGCGCAGCTTCTGAGGCATCCTCGAAGTTGTGCTCTGGGGATTGAGAAGCCCCAACCCCAAGCACCATCTGCACCGAAGATCAGCCCTCCACACTCCACGAGTTCTGCGTGGGGCCCTTCTGCATTTTCCTGCTTGACGTGTCTGTCCGGTTGCTGGCCCGTTGGCTAGTAGCCTCAGTGATGACGAACCCTTAACTTTCCACCGCTGGTTTAGCTCCTCCAGAGTGGCTCCCGCTTCCCTGTGAAAGTGAAGCACCTCAGACCTTCCTGGTCTGCACCTGAACCGAATTTCGATTTCTGCGTGGGTTGCCTTTGCCAAGGCTTGTTGACTCCAATCGGGACATCGACTCCGCCATCAGCAAGATCCTTCGTGGGACAACTCGTATCCTGGTTCTGGTAGTCCTCGACGCCTCCTGGTCCACGTGGCTGCAGAGACAAGCTTCAAGACATCACCTGTGTTCTGCACGACATCACCAGGTTCCTTCCTGGTTCCACCCGGTCACTGGCTAGTGACCCAGACTTTGTCCCCTCTGCTTTCAGGTGTTCTTCCTTCAAGATCCATCCTTGGGTCCACCGGACATCTTCTTCCTGGCCGCCCGCCAGCATCTTTTCTTCAGGCATCCATAGAATCCAGCGACGACACCCGACACATCTTCACACCTATGTACCCGTCTCCTGTGGGTGAGGTAACGCGAGTACTCCGGTGCTCCAGTGGATATTGACTATCCAAGTGTCTTAAGTCTTTAGTTGCTTCCTCCTAGTTACTTCGGAAGTGTCCTTATTTCTCCTATTTCTAACTACTACATTCCTATTGACTTTAATGTAACCTGAGTGTGTCTCCACACTGCACACGCTTCCCATGGGCCTCCCACTTCCTAACTATTGGTAGTGTAGTGTAGCCGCAGCGATTCCCTAGGCCTACTCCCTGTTCGTGACGTGGTACTTATACCACTTTCTTTGTATATGGTTTGCGTGGCCCCCGGCCTAACTGTATTTTTCCTGTGTAACTTAACATATGCTTCTTAAGAAATTGTTTGTACTTAGACCTCTGAACTCATAAAGAGTGCTGAGGGTATATGTTAGAATAAATACATTCTACTTTTATATATACCTGGTGTGGTGTCCTTTCATTTGGTATTCAAGGGATTGTGATGGTATAACAGCTGGCTTCACATGCCATACAGAGTTTAGCCTAAGACTGCTCTTGTCCATGCTACCACTAGGATAGCTGGTCTATAAGGTTGACTTTACAACCAATCACCATAAGGGTTGTTTGGACTGATACAGGGTGTACACTAGAACTAGTGACATCATATATCAGGCCAACTTCTCACAGCGTTGATACCCTTATTTTCCCCAAGCCCCCCCTCCGACTACCCTGTCTCAGGCAGTATGGTAGAGAGGACTTACCCGGTTTAATATAGCCCCGAGCCCCCAATACCTCACAGTTCTGATACTCCTGATCCTTCAATTCCGAAATATCCAGGATTCGTCCGCTTTCCTCCAACAGCGACCGCGGCGTCGTCTTCTCCCCTCGCTGCTTCCTTCTCCAGCGTGAATGCTGCAGTCGCACTCCCTGTGCTGACACTGCCCACCATGCTCACCCCGCGAGAGAGACCGCCGCAAAGACGCCCGCGTGTCACAAACTCCCGACCTCGCCTATGCTCCAATGCGGCCCAGAAGCAGCGCGGGAGATCCGGCAAAAACTCCCAATACATCTCGGCTCCCCATCAGCGCGTCGGGTATTCAAAGTAATTTTCTCGCCGTATTTTTTCATCCTACCACAGCTAGAACATAGCTCCTGGAGCGGGAGGGCTACCGGCGTCTGCCTGCGTGTTCTCTCGCCTGCCCTCAGTACCGCACCAGTGGGGAGAGCCTTGGTTAGATCTATTCGCCACCGAAGAGAAAGCGCAATGTCAGCAGTTCTGCACGTTGGAGTTTCCAAGGCGGCACTCGCTCGGGGACGCCTTTCGTCGCGAGTGGAGTTGCGGTCTGTTGTACGCCTTTCCGCCTATACCACTTCTGCCCAGAGTGCTCAAGAAGATCAGGTGCGACCGGGCCCAAGTCATCTTGGTGGCTCCGGATTGGGCACGAAGGTACTGGTATCCTGAGCTACTCAGTCTGTCAATCGATCCCCCAATACGACTGCCTCTTCAGGAGGACCTTCTGTCGCAGCAGCAGGGGACGATCCTCCACCTGAACCTGTCCAGTCTCCACCTTCATGCGTGGAGATTGAGCAGCGACAGTTGATGCCATTTGATTTGCCTCCTGAAGTCTGCGATGTGATACTGGCAGCCAGGCGTCCCCCCACTAAAACGGTATACGCCTGTAGGTGGAACAAATTTGTGGCATGGTGCACAGCGAAGGCTGTGGATCCCCTTTCTGCCCCTCTTTCTGAGGTTCTCCTCTTCCTTGTTTCTTTGGCCCAGCAGGGCTCTGCTCTGGGCACTCTTAAATGTCATTTTTCTGCTATCTCTGCCTTCCTCTTCAAATCCCCTGTTGTTTCTCAGTTCTTTAAGGGCATTACTCACATGTTTCGTCCTGTCCCTTTCGTAATTCCTCAGTGGGATTTGAACCTTGTTTTGACTTATCTGATGTGCGCTCCTTTTGAGCCACTTCATAATTGTCCTCTTCGTCTCATGACGCTTAAGACTGCTTTCCTGGTAGCCATCACCTCTGCTAGAAGGGTGAGTGAGCTCCAGGCCCTCTTATAAGCCTCCTTTCCTTTCTATTCATCCGGACAAGGTTGTGCTCCGCACTCGCCCTTCCTTCTTTCCTAAGGTTGTGACTGCCTTTCACATCGGGCAGTCTGTTACGCTGCCCACCTTCTTTCCGCCTCCGCATCCCTCGATAGAGTAAGAGCGGATCCACTGTCTCGACCCAAAACGTGCGCTCTACTATCTGGACCGCACAAAACCGTTCCGGGTGGACAACCAACTCTTCGTTGGCTACGTGCGCACTAAGAAGGGGCGGGCTTTGCACAAGCGAACCATCTCTCGGTGGGTCGTTTTGTGCATCAAAGCTTGTTACTCCTTAGCTAAAAAGGACCTTCTGTTGGGTTGAGGGACCATTCCACTCGGGCCACCGCGGGGACGACAGCCTTGGGTCGGGGATTCCCCTTGCAGGACATCTGTCAGGCAGCAACGTGGGCCTCGCTGCACACATTTGCCAAGCATTATTGCCTGGACAGCTAAGTCCGGAGAGACTGCTTCTTTGGCCGTTCTGTTCTCCAGGTCTTTCTGGTGTGATCTTGGTTCACAGACCCACCACCGGGGTTGGTATTGCTTGGGTATCTATTCTAAGGTGAGGAATCTAACTAACGTGTTTCTTTCAGATGAACAAGTTACTTACCTTCGGTAACGATGTATCTGAAAGAAACATTAGTTAGTTAGATTCCTCACCGACCCACCCATCCTCCCCGTTCTGCTAACTTGCATCTAGGGTTAAGGTTATCCTTTTGAGGCCCCTAGACTTTTTTGGCACCAGTGTCGGTCTCTTGCATGGCTCTGCGTTCCTGGTGTGGAAAGCTTTGTACAAGAACTGACGTCCGCACGCGAGGGCGGCGTCTAAGTACTCCGTCATTCCGGCGTACAACGCCGAGGATGGAAGCGCAAGGGGGTATTGCTGGCAAAAAATCTTTCCGGATCCAGCATGACTCCTGGGGATATTCTAAGGTGAGGAATCTAACTAATGTTTCTTACAGATGCATCGTTACCGAAGGTAAGTAACTTGTTCTTTAATACCTATTGTTGGTACTAAAATAAAGCAAGCATATATTTTTTATATATAAACCATTGGCCTAGAGTTCAGTTATTGAGTGTGAGACCATTTGCTGAGTGACTGTGTACAACAAATGCTTTACACTGTCCTCTGATACTGCCTTACTGCTCGACCAAGCTACCACTTTAGAGAGTAAGGTTATATCTAACTTTAACCTCTGCCAAACCTCTGGGGACTGTGGACTCGGTACACACTGTACCTATTTGGGAACAGTATATACAGATCCATTTTCTCACAATATGCATGGACATCTCTATTCTATACTTAACTTCATTCTCACCCTCTGCTGGAAAACAATCTCACAATGGAGGCAATGCCCATGCGCACTATCACCGAAAGGAGGAGTCACCTTACCTCGTGACGGACGTTTTTTTTCGAAGAAATATAACTTGCAAACATCCGGACCCAATACTAGATGGCAGGAGTATGCAAAGCATGTGAATCTACAGCTCTACAAACCAAGACCAGATGCTTACAGGGTAAGTAACATTATCCTTTTATAGCTACACTGTGTGGTTCTTTTTCACTTAACCTACACTATATAATTAGTACTGGTAAACCAAGCTGCTTTACACTCCTTCTGGACAAAGCCTGAAGGTTGCTCTCCACATTTGCCACTTAAGGAGCTTTTAAAGGTTATCTAAGACCACTAAAATGAACATAAGGGTTGTCTGTTTTAGTGCAGGTTGCTTCACTTAAGTGTGCACCATATAATAAGCCAGCCTCCTACAGGACGATATTGCACCAGATCAGCAAGAGCCTTCACTTTCTTGTGGCGATATTGAACAAGCGCACCTGAGCTCCTTCCATCAGACAACGTTTATAGATCTTTATGGAGTATATTGCTCACCTGGTGTGCGGAACATATTCCCTTGATGGCTCCCCTCCCCTGAGGTCCTCGGTTCCAAGATCTGGCTGGCACAGCAATGCTGTTAGGCACTGTTAAGGTATATATTGAACCCTTGTCTCTAATATTTTTTCCTCCAAAGTTCCTTACAAGCCACCCCCTTTCAAATCTGATATTTTTTTAAAGGGATTGACTACTTTGGCTCGCGCCCTGACGGGACTAGACATGTCACTGTATCTGATCGAGACTTCTAGCTGCAGATTACTTGCCTTTTAAACATTCCCTAGGCTGTTCTAGGGTAAGGAATCTGCAGCTTAATAGTCACTGCCAGATACGGTGTTACTGAAGGAAAGTAAATTAATGGTTTGGTTCTACATTTGTGCCCCTCCTTAATTGTCAGTTGAGAATTGTTCACTTTCTGAACAGTTCCTGTGGCAAGTGAGTTAAAGATGCTGAGGACTAAAGCAGCTTTCCTTCCATGAACAAAATCTTTTGTGTGGCGACACAGGTTCAAGTTCACACAGTTGATAAACGTGGCTCGGAGGTAAGTGTGAGAAAGAGCCCTTTTTTGCATGATTGCCCCCACTTTTTTGCTGATTTGTTGATGTTCTTTGACTGTTCCCTGGGCTCCTGCTAATCAGTTACCCAGGGTTTGTTTTTTACCTAAAACTGCATTGAAGCCCAAACCCAATTGGTATCTCTGGCCACAGATCAGCCCCTGGTAAATGGTACCACAAGTACCCAGGGTAATGTGACCGGTGAAGGCCTCTAAGGGCTGCAGCACTTATTGAGCCACCCTTAGAGGTACTATACCCTGACACTCACACACACTGCCTTTGCAGGCTGCGTGTCTTGGTGCAGAACAAAGTGAAGTGTCGGCTTGGCACACGGATGTGTGCCATGCCTACAACCCACTTCCCTGGTATAGATCAGTCACCCCTCTAGCTGGGTGCCCTATACCAGTGGTGAGGGTACAGGTGCATGAGCTCTGTACCCCTACAGGTCCAAGTCCATTCTTCGACATTGTAAGTGCAGTGCTGCCATTAAGAGTATATGGTGGTGGGTGCTTGTCATTATGAACACCACAGCACCACAATGGCTACACTGAAAACTGAGAATTTTGGTATCCGACTTCTCAGCACATTAAACCCACACGCCAGTGTGGGATTTAATGAAAAATGCACACAGAGGGCATCTTAGAGATGCCCCCTGAAAACTAACGTACCACTAGTGTCCAGGCTTAGTGACTGCTTTCAGCTGCCACCTCCAGACATGTTTGTGGACCCCTGGGTCGAGAGCGTGTTGCTCTCTGTGGCCGCAAACAATGCACATCCTGGGAGTAGGTGCGAAGCCTCCTCCCCCAGGATGGGCAGGGTTTACGAAGGGGAAGCTTCAAAGGCTTTACGCCTTTGTGAGCTTCCCCAGGCAACTTGCTGCTCTCAGTAACTGGTCCCCACTGGTTTTGACCCCCACTTTGGGTGGGAGAACCGGCGGGTAAAACAAGTGGGGAAGAGAGGTGTGCCCACCTCTGCCAACTCCAACCCTCAGGTGCGGGAGGCGAGATGAAGCACAACTCTGTCCACGCCATCTTGAAGATGGGGGGGACTCAGCCAACCAGGGACAGACTCATGCCCCCCCTTCCACTACAGGGTGTCCTAATAGGGGGTGTACCCACCCAAGGTAAGGGACCTATTGGTCCCTGCCTTTCATCCACCTGTAACGTCCCTAAATCGAGTATTTAGGGGCACCCCTGAACCTTTCTTCTTCAGACAAGAACCTGCAACAAGGACCAAACAGCCGTGCAGCAGCTAACAAGAGGAAGACGCCCACAGACTTGTCCCCAGCCCTACCGGCCTGCCCCCTGAACCTGCTCCTATGAAATTCCGGTGTGTCCTGCAGCCAGCAACCTCAAACCCCAGAGCAGCTGCCTGCCTTCAAGCACAAATTTTGTCTCCCGTGAACACCAGATTTTTCATCTGCAACCTCTGGCTTTGGCCGGACACCGCGGATCTGTCCCGCTCTGCACCCGCCGTCCACGGCCTGTGCTCGAGTGGGCAAACAGCACAAAGGGGGTCACCCCGGCATTCCTGACCCGAGATCTGGTGACCCCTGACCTGCCTAAAACCTCCAGCTGATGCCTGCAGCCTAAATCCAGAAGGCCCCCTTAACCGTGACCAGGAGCTGGTAAAAAGATCCGACCTCAAAAGGCACCCCTGCACCCAACCGCGTATGGCCTTGTGTGCCCAAACCGACGGTGCCTAACCAACTTCTAACCTCCCAACTTACCTCTTGAAGTGGTTGTCGCACCCAGAAGACCTTCGTCCCCAAGCCTGCAGTGTCTTTCCAAACGCAGGCTCTCCATTGAAAACCGGGCGTCCGACATCGAAACGTACTCTGCACCCGGACGTCCAAGTGCCGCTGAGGGTGCACCTTTGGTGCTTCTTTGTTTCCCCATTTGCCCTGAGCTAAAGTCCAGGAGCTTTGCTCCCACAGCCAAATGGCCTGCTAGTTAGCAGCCACCAACTGGAGCCCCCCTATCCCCCATTGAGTTACATTGGGCCTCCGCGCCCTAGTGCCCCTGAGGGTGTAATTAGAGTGCATCCTTGACCCTAGGGGACCGCTGAGTCTACCTCCAGAACCTCACCTTCCACTACCAAATACTTATCTCAAAGCTGATAACACTATTTTCCTCCGTAGGATAACATTGACTGATTTCTGTGAAAAGTTTTTAAGTGTGGAGTATGAGAAACTGAAGAAATTCTTTAAAATTGCATAATCTAACAAAAACGATTTCACTTACCTGTTTTCAGGAAATGTCCCAGAGTAGTATCTAGGTATACTACTCTCTGTAAGCCTAGTAATCTCAAAAGTCACTTACCTTCTATTTTACTAAAAAGCCTATTGAAGTCTATGAACTGCATTTACTAAGTGTTGCATTTCTCTGCATCCATACTGTAAATCAAACTACAGCAAACATGGGAGTTTAATAAACACAGGAAGTTCAGTGGCGTACGCCAAGTGTCGTTCAGTTAATGGTTCAGAATCTTTGCGGTGCAAAAGGTGAGGGACAAACCCCTAAAACCCTCTAGAAATGGACCAAGATAATTAACATGTGAAAGCAATTCCTATTCTCATGCTATAATATTGTATAAAAGTTCAATTGTCTACAGATGAAACAAGTGAAGTCTTGTTAGATATTCTCCTTGTTTTAATTCAATGAGAAAAACACAGGGTCCAGCCAACATTTGTTTTGTCTTTAGGGTAGTAACCCTAGACTACTTCAGGGCTGTCGAGAAAACAATAACTCAGACTTTTAAGCCGGTGATAATTCCAACCCGGCTGGTCATAGGAAAACCCAAGTAAATCTTCCGATAAAGGACTTTGTGATTCCTAATACATAGCAGGCCTCTGCTGATATGATTCAAGCCGTTGAGTTGCAGATTTAATTAGGTGAGGCAGAAGTGTAAAGAGGCTGGAATGTGCCTCATAAGTCTTTTATTCTTCAAGTTAGTACGCTATTAACGCGATCCAAGCACTCCTAGGAACGCGTTCTGAACCGGATACCTCTATAGGATAACATTGACTGTTTTTCTGTGAAATGTTTGTAAGTGTGGAGTTGAGAAACTGAAGAAATTCTTCAAAATTGCATAATCTAACAGACGATGTTACTTGTTTTCAGGAAATATCCCAGGGTAGTATCTAGGTTTACTACTCTTTGTAAGCTTAGTAATCTCCAACGTTACTTACCTGCTATTTTACTAAAAAGCCTATTCAGGTCTATGTACTGCATTTACTAAGTATTGCAATTTCTCTGCATCCATACTGTAAATCAAACTACTTATACAATTATCATTCAAACTGTATTTCAGTTGCATTACTATAAAGTATGTATTGCTTACCTGTGCCAGGCTTGCTTGGTTCTAGAAAATAAAATGACTAAAAGAATATTTTTATACAAAAACAATTGGTCTGAAGTTCAGTCTGAGTATGTGAATTGATTTGCTGACTGGTGTCAACAAATGCTTAACACTGATCTCTCATACTGTTACTGCTCGACCACACTACCTCAAATAGAGAGTGAGGTGCTATCTAACTTGACCTCTGCCTACCTTTGGGATCCACTGGAGTCTGGTGCGCACTATACCGCACTTTGGTATAGTATATACAGAGCCAGCTTCCTACAAGAAGGGATAACCATTTTTCAAGCTCTGCACTTTAGGAGTTCCCCTCGACTGACCATCCCTTAAGACCCACTACCTGGTAAAAGTTTTGCCTTTTGAATTTATTATGCTATCAAATCTACAGGTAGAAATATTCATCAGAAGAAATAAAATAATTGTCTAATTTAACAATCTTTACAGTGGTTGCCCTAGCTGCAGACTTATCACCTATCCCACATCTTTCCTCATTCTAAGGGTTGGTGAAAGGCCACATTAAAAACGTTCCTCTGTTACAATTTGTGGCTTTTTGCCTTTAGAGGAACAGAAAAAAATGGATGCGAACCTTACCGGTGGGGGGGGGGGGGGGGGGGGATGTGTGTATCAGGTTTGTACTTCAGTCCTACAGTGACATCATAGTTACATTTTCTAGTGTTGAATTGAAGCCACCACCCCCTAACTGGCACAGAAAAGCTGTGGAGAAGAATCCAGTCGGGTGCCTTGGGTATTACGTAGGTGAGGAATTTGCAAGTTATTTATCAATAAAAGATCTTTATCAAAATAAATGTTTTCTTCTTCTGAGCATGTGAACACCAAAAAGACACTGAACGGGTCAGAAGCAGGATGCTGACCAATTTATCTCAAACGTTCAGGACTGGAGAATTGAGTAGGCAAGGAGAAAATTCTTTGCTTGTTTAGGGGGCGATAATAATCCTACTGAGTTAATATATAGTATTGATGTTGGAGAAGCATGCATGCTGGTAGATAGTTTTGTACATTCTATTTTTTAGTTTTATTTAATTGATACATGAATTGCAACATATCCTGCATATGAATAGCAAGTCAGTAGTTCGCAGGTTCTTAAAATGCACCTTTGGACCTAAAAGCATTAATATTGTATATAGAAATAGTTTATATAATTAACATGGTACAAATTTTACCTAACGATTCGTTTGTAGGTGAAGTTTTGCTAGCTGTCACAGATCATGACATCCCACAGCAACTTGTGGAAAGATTACAGGAAGAAAAAAGAATAGAGGCTCAAAAGAGGAAAGAACGTCAAGAAGCTCATCTCTACATGCAAGTGCAGGTCAGAGTTTAATCTAAAAATGTCAGATGAATGGTAGCACTAATTTTATTTTTGCTAATTCCTTTTCATATTCGGTGCTGAAAGCTGTTCTTCTGAATAGTAAAAGTCCTGTATATTGGCTTGTGATTGAATGATGGCAAATTTCTAGAATGTAGCTCATAATATAGCTTCTTAAAGGAGTCCGTTTCAGCTTTTCATATCTAAATTCCCTGTTATTTTTACCTGATGACCTAGAGTTAACAATCTTTTTTTATTGTACAATAGTGTTAGGAAATGACCCTTTTTGTATGGATTTGGACTGGTGCGGCTTGTTTTGTGATGAGTGCACTAAATTCTGCGAACTAGACCACAGTGCCAGTACCATTACTTCAAATTGTGCATGTTGGATTGGATTGCAACCAATTGACATGAGCTAACTGTAAGCAAGTGGGTTTCTGTTGCAGTAACCCCCCCCCCCCCCCCCCCCCCCCCATTTTTTGCCTAATAGCTGATGCACTTTTCCTTGTTGTGCCCTGGGCTCCTGCCAATCAGGTGCCCAGGGCCTGTGTTCCTTCCCTAAAAACGGCCTAACAGACAAAACCCACATTGGCAAACCCTGGACACATGTCTGCCCCTTGTAAATGGTAACCTAGGTACCCAGGGCCTTGTGACCAGGGAAGGCCTCTAAGGGCTTCAGCACTCATTGCGACACCCTTAGAGCCCCTGTACCCACGCACGCGCACGCGCACTCGCGCACTCGCACACTCGCACACTCGCAGGCTGAGTGTCTGGATACAAGACAAAACAGAGTCGACATGGCACACATCCCTGTGTGCCATGCCCACAACCTACACTGCCTTGCCATACATCAGCCAACCCTCTATCTGGGTGCCCTATGCCAGTGGTGTGGGCACAGAGGCAGGAGCCCTGTGCCCCTACAGTACCCAGATCCATTCCTGGGTCCTGAAGGTGCAGTGCTGCCAGCTAAGAGTATATGGTGCTGGGAGCTTGTCAAACACAAACTCCACAGCACCAGAATGGCAGCACTGAAGACTGAAGTTTGGTATCAAACTGCTCAGCACATTAAATCCATACTGAGGCCAGTGTGTGATTTAATGTACCAAGCACCACAGAGGGCATCTTAGAGAGGCCCCCTGAAACCTAAACCTACAATCCACGTCTGTTCTGAGGCTGCCTAGGCAGACACACAGCAGACATGTGGCTGGACCCTTGGGTAGGAGAGCCCCTGCTCTCCTGGGTCTGCAACAATGCACATCCTGGGCGAGGTGCTAAATCTCTTCCCCCAGGATGGGCGGGGGAAGCTTCAAAGGCATGCCGCCACTGTGAGCTTCCCCAGGCCCCTGCAACCCCCCACTCTGGCGGGAAGCTTGGCCGGAAACCCCAAATAAGGACCGGGGATGTGCCAGCCTGCCAACCCCACCCCTCAGGTGGGGGAGGCGAGGTGAAGCTCATCTCCGGGCTCTCGCCATCTTGAAGATGGGAAGCCCTGCCCAATCAGAACTAGGCTCCTGCCCCCCTCCCACAGGAGAGAGGCAGGATAGGGGGTGTACCCACCGCAGGACAGGGACCCATTGGCCCCTGCCCTTCACCTACCTGTAACGCCCCATAATCTAGTATTTAGGGGCACCCTGAACCTTCCTTCCCCAGATTCAAAACTACAAAGAGCAAGTAGAAAGAAGACCTGCCCTGCAGCTGCAAAAAAGAGGAAGACACCAACTCCTTTGTCCCCAGCCCTACCGGCCTGTCGACCCTCCATCCTGCTCCAACCCGGCATCTCTTGTGGCCAGCAACCTCACAAACCCCGGAGGACCTGGCTAACTTTTGGCTCTAAGCCCCTGGGACTCCCATGAGTAGCGGCTCTACTCAAAACCTACCTCTAATCCCTGGCAGCAGCCCGGAACCGCGATACCAGCACACTCTGCACCAGCCAAGCCTGGCCAGTGCCGGAATGGACAAAGACCACGAGGACGACCCCACGGCGACTGTGACCCAGAGTCGGCACCCAAGGACCTCCCTAGACACTCCTGCAGGAGCCTGCAGCCTCAGAACAAGGTGCCCCCCCAACCGCGATCAACAGAGGGTAAGATTTCCCGACACCAAAAGGCACCCCTGCACGCGGTGCCCCACGACTCCCTGTGCCCAATCCAGGGGTACCTACCTATCCTCCAACTACCCAACTTACCTCTCGAAGTGGTGGTGGCACCTGAAGAATCCTCGTCCCCTAGCTTGCAGTCTTTTTCCAAACCGGAGATTTCCCATTGAAATCAAGTGAGCGCCCGAAGGCTCAAAAGCACCCTGCACCCAGCCGCCCGAGTGGCCCTGGCAGTGAAACCTCTACACCTACCTACTTACCCACTTGCTCTGAGTAAGTGACCAGGAGCCCAGCTCCCACAGCTGCGTGGCTTGCCAGTCAGCAGCCACCAACCAAGGCCCCCCTATCCCTCATAGGATAACATTGGGCCTAACTCACTCTGCACCCGGCCGCCCTAGAGTCGCTGAGGGTGAACCAACTGTACCTACCTGACCCTGGGGGACCCCTGGGTCTATGCCCAGAACCTCAACTCTGCCAGTCGAGTACTTACCTTTAAACAGATCGCCATCTGGTGTTGGGCCCGGATGTTTGCAGTTTGTTTTTCCTCTTGGAAAGTCTTTGGATGTCACGAGGTCGGTGACTCCTCCCTTGGTTCGTATTGCGCATGGGCTTCGGCTCCATCCTCTGATTGTTTTTTCCCGCCATCTGGCTCGGATGTAATACTTCGCGCTCCGGTTCCGAACATTTCCAGTTCGACGATCGAAGCGGAATCCTCGCTCATCGCGGTATTGTTCAGATCCAGATCTTCTCAATCACCTTTTCCTTGACTCATCTTCGATTCCAGTCGACGGCGGCCTTCGGGCCTATCCAAGCTCCGGTCCCGGCTGATGGAAAGAACTCCATTCAAGAAGTGCCCTCTATGTGGGTCCGAATACCCCCTCACCGATCTTCATGAGGTGTGCAACCTCTGCCTCTCCCCTGAACACGAGGCTCAAGACTGTCCCGCCTGCAAGTCTTTTAGATCGAAAAAGACTATTCGAGATCGAAGGGCCAGACAAAACATGGCGCACTCCTCGACCTCCGTTCCAGTCGACATCTTCGGGGACGACGTCGAAGCTCCGGGACAGCAGCACAACGAAGAGGACCTAGTCAGTGCTTCCGAAGCCGACGACTCTGATGTGGAGGACATCAACCCGGCACAGAGGGTCGTGAGTACTATACCCCCTCCCACACCCGCGCCGACACCCAAAAAGGCTTCGGTCACGCCTTCGCCTCTGGGCCTATGCAAGACCAAAGACACTGCTTCAAACACCCCACCTTCGGGCCCGGTGAAGAAGCCTAATAAGACTTCCGGCGGCTTGGGCTCGAGCCAGCCTGCCAGCGCTGCCGATAAGCACACTTCGGCACCGAAAAAGAGACCGGCCTCTACCTCGACACCGAGCTCCGCACCAAAGTCCTCGGTGTCGAAACCAGCCTTTCGGTACCGACTAAACATCATAAGGCCCTCGGCACCGACACTCCCGCGCCGAAGCCTACCTCGGCGCCGACCAACAAATTGGAGGTTCCAATAAAGCACGGCACGGACAAGCCTAAAAAGTCATCGGCCCCGAAACCTTCGGCGCCGACGGAACAAACATTATCTCAGGAACTGTTTACACCGGATCCCTTGCAAAAGACACTTACCAAGGCTCCAAAAACGGGATATTTGGCACTCTCTTCTAAAAAGAGACATTTGGACAAACCAGCTCCGCCTCCACCTCCGAAGAGAAAAGACTGTGCTACCTCCCCTTTCAGAGTGCCTTCTCCACCCCCTCCGCCTTCTCCACCCCCTCCGCCTTCTCCACCCCCTCCGCCTTCTCCACCCCCTCCGCCTTCTCCACCCCTGCCTCATCGCTCTCCGACCCCGTCTCCAGACAATGATGATCAGGGGACCCATACTATGATCCAGGGGATGTGCCACAAGACACCACCCCTACAGGATCCCCAGACCCATGGGACAATTATAATAAGCCAGACATTCCAGATGTCCCACAAGATGACCTTTATCCATCCAGGCCATCTCCACCAGAAGACTCATTAGGTTTTCACCACCTTCTTTATAGGGCGGCACATTATCACGGGGTAGAGCTACACACTGACCCGGTAGAGGAAGATTTCCTCCTCGACACCTTTGATACCGCACATAGGTCGACTTCCATACTACCTATGCTCAAGGGGGTAATAAAACATTCGCCAGAGGTTTTTAAAGACCCAGTCAGGGCTAGGGTCATTAACCCACGCATAGAGAAAGTATAAAGCTGCCCCCACAGATCCTGCCTATATCAAAGGGCCAGCACCACTAGATTCCCTAGTGGTCTGCATTGCGCGGAAGAGGTCAAACTCCCAGGCGTCAGGCGAAGCACCACCACCTGACAAGGAGTCAAAGCTACTGGACTCGTCAGGAAAGCGCACTGCGTCACAGGCAGCCAATATATGCCGTATCGCCAACACTCAAGCGCTATTGGCCAGATACGACAGAGCGCAGTATAATGAACTAGAAACCATCATGCACCATCTCCCACAAAAATAGGGCCAATGAATTAATTCAAGAGGGTAAGACCATAACTAACACCTCTATACGCTGTGCCTTAGACGCAGCAGACACAGCCTCCAGGGCCATTAACACTAGCGTCCTCCTCCGTTGCCATGCTTGGCTGAGAGTTTCAGGCTTTAAACCTGAGGTACAGACCTCCATATTAAATCGCCCATTTGTTCAAGAACATTTATTCGGCCCAAAGGTAGATGAGGCCCTCGAGAAGATGAAGGACACAGATACGGCGAAATCTATGGGAGCCCTGCAGTCACACCCTCCTAGGCGCTCATTTCGCCGCTCTTCCTTTCGGGGCACGGCCAGAGGCTACTCCTCAGATAGCGCGTCTTTTGAAGACACGAGACACATCTGTAGATTTAGGATGATTTATTTAGATATCAGGAAAGACCCCTGGGAACACCAGCCACCTTCCTCTGCAACTGCCTTCTCTGTCTCAGTCCCTCTCGCCCTCTACATTCCACTCAGACCCAGAGAAGACTGGTTGCTAGGGAGCGGCCAGTATTCCAATGCAACACATTCAATGTACATGTAAGCAACACCTTAATCAGCTTGGAGAATATAACACATCTCCCCTTTTAAGAACATTTCAACAAAAACATCAATATAAATTACGAACAAAAATAATCATAAAATTTCCTTGGCATTACACGTATGCGTCCAGAACCAATTCTATTCGTAGGTACCTCCCTTGAGTCAAACAAGTTTACTTGTGTCAGTGTCATGGTGACCATTAGATGATGCAACAACTTCAACATCAGAACATGGCGATACTTTTCTGGTGTTCCACCAATTGCCGTCTGCGAACTTCAAACTGTTTCCTTTTACTAGTACCACCTTTTTGGGAACAGACCACTTTGAACAACCCTGTCACCCACCCATACTCTTACAAACATTCCCTGCTTGAATAAACGTTTGTGCTTTATGATGTTTTTTTTGTGCCTATGACAATATGCTTTTTGGTATTCTTCTACTCTGTGTTGTACCTTTTTTATGTCAGCTTCATGTTTCCCAGCTTTATTCATCCAGGCTGGAACAGCTACAGAACATGGTACCCTGCCCTTGAGTAACGAAAAAGGTGTCTCCTTGGTTACTGAATGAGGGGTAGTGCGATACGACCATAACATATCTTTTACCTGTCGCTTCCAACACTCGCCACTCATGCACGCTAGTTGTATACATTCCACCAATACTCTGTTAAAGCGTTCCACAAGCCCATTCCCCCTGGGGTGATGCACAGGTGTTTTAGTGTGTTTGATGCCCCACCTGACAAGAAATTTCTCGAGTTCCTCTGAGACAAATTGTTGACCATTATCTGTGACTATCTCAGCAGGGCAACCCTCCCTTCTCAATATGTCCTCACAAAATGAAATGACATTACTGGACTTAACTTCTTTCACAAAAGCTACTTCTGGCCACTTCGAAAAATCATCAACCATTACTATGGCAAATTTGTCAGTCACATTTAAAACATCAAAAGGTCCACATATATGAATTGCCAATTTAACCCAAGGACCTTTAGGTATGGCTGATGACACACTAGTGGTTTCCTGGGATGAATGGGTCTTGTCACTGCATGCACAGGTTATGCAATCACGGACACATCGCTCAATTTGTATGTCCATTCCAGGCCACCAAAAATCCTCCCTCACTCTCCTTTTCATGGCGGACATCCCACTGTGACCTTCGTGCATGATGTTTAATAATTTTCCTCTTAATGACACGGGTACTACCAGTCTATTACCTCTCCACATTAACTCATTTACCACGTTTAATTCTGACCAAATTAATTTGAAAGACTCCAAATCTGTATGCAGTCTCCAACCCTGTTCACGATTTAAAACACTCTTGACTTTGGTTAATACAACATCTTTATCAAGAGCCTCCCTCCAGTCCTCTTCACTAATGGCACTACAAACGTCTTTTACTTCTGCCACCATCCATTCATCATCCTCTTCGTCTTGTACATTATCTAAGGGTAGTCTAGATACACAATCGGCATTTATGTTTTTTGCACCAGGAATATACTTGATATCAAAAGTGTATTCCTGAAGACGATATAACCACTTTGCTATTCTGGATGTAGCTTTACCCGCCCCTCTGGTGGAAAAAAGATCCACCAAAGGTTTGTGGTCTGTGTGTAATTTAAATCTAGTTCCCCACACAAAAATTTGAAAGTATTGTATTCCCCACCAGCATGCTAAAGCCTCCTTTTCAATGGTCGAATATGTGTGCTCTGCACCTTTTAAGGTGCGGGAAGCAAAAGCCATAACTCTTTCACTGCCATTATGTATCTGACTCAGTACCGCACCTAAACCCTGATTGCTGGCATCAGTGGAAATGATGGTTTGATCTTCTGGATCAAAAGGTTTCAAGATGACCGCCTTGGAGATATCTTTTTTAATATCATCAAAGTTCTGTTGACATGCTTGGGACCATTCAAATTTGCCATCCTTTTTCATTAATTTCCTTAATTCGTGTACCTTTTCAAAAAAATGATGTACAAATTTTGAGTAGTATTCAGCGAGTCCAAGGAATGACCCAAGTTGGTCTTTGTCACTGGGAGCAGGTGCTTTCTCTATAGCTTCAACTAAGCTTCGTTTAGGTTTAACTCCATTGCATGTCAAAGTGTGGCCTAAGTACTCAACCTCACTTAAACGAAATTTGCATTTTTCTAGAGCAATGGTAAGCCCAGCCTCCAAGAGTTTCTTGAGAACTTGTTCTAAAATTTTGTCATGACTGATCTTATCACACCCCCAAACTAAGACATCATCTTGGAACACTAAAACATTCTGCAGCCCTGCTAATATAGACTGCATCCCCCTTTGAAATACGGCCGAAGCCGATGCCAGACCAAATGGCATGCGAATGAAATGAAAAGCACCCTCTGGTGTAATAAATGATGTGACATGTCTCGAATCTTCATGTAATAATACTTGGTGGTATGCGTTGGATAGATCCAACGTGCTGAAATGTGTGCCTCCCTTAACTCTCGTTAACATTTCATTGATTCGAGGAAGAGGGTGTCGATCTATCCAAATGTTTTTGTTCAAGTCTCTCAAGTCAATACACATTCTGATATTTCCGTTAGGTTTCCTGACCAAAACTATTGGACTTAACTATTCGGATGCCTCAATGGGCTCAATTACTCCCTCCTTGCAAAGTCTTTGTAATTCGTCCTTAAGTTTGTCTCTTAATATAAACGGAACGTTCCTAACTTTGTGCACCTTGGGAATGGCATCGGTTTTTAAAATTATCCGATGTTTAAATTTTCTTAAACATCCTAGTTTTTTACTGAATAATTCAGGAAACTTAGTGACCCAGTCAGTAGTGTTCCCTGTGGATGTTAATAGTACCTGTTGTGGATGATTAGGATTTAATATTATGTCAAGAGCCTTTTGTTCTCTCCAGCCTAAAAGTGATCTACCTTTGTGTACCACATACAATTTAGCTGTAGTCTTCCTATTAAGAAAACACATTTCTGTTTCTACGTAACCCACCACAGGTAACTTTTCCCCACAATATCCCTCCGGGATAACATCAGTGGGTTGTAAATCCTCCAATTTTCCCCCCAAGTTTTCCCATACAGCTTTATCTACGATGGTGAATGGGGAGCACGAATCAGCCCAGACTAGCACATCTTTGCCTTTGATTCTAATCGTACATTTTGGGGGACAATAACTAACGTTCTTTCTAGCTTCACACTTGAGAACTTGATTGGATTCTATAACCATCACCTCTACATTGTCTTCATCACTGTCTAATGAAAATTCTTCCTTCTCAGAAATATCTGATTCATTTACCATGTTAACGGACTTAGAGACTACAGAAGGTACAGAGCTTTTGCACCATCTAGCAAAATGCCCAAATCTTCTACATTTGTAACATCTGCTTTTAGCAGCTGGACAATGATTGGCATCAGCCGTGTGCTTAGAACTGCCACACCTGAAACAAAATTTGGGCTTGGTTCTTACCACATCATGCTTTTTCTCAGGAACCGTTTTTCCATCGTTTTTTTAACACCTCCTTTTAAGCTATGAACGGTTTCGTCTTGTACAACTTTTTTAGATAACGAGTTAAGTTCTTTAACGTATCTAGATGTATTTTCCATTCTTTTAGCAACAGATAATGTTTTGTCTAAAGAAGGATCTTTTAAGTTTAACAATTTTTCTTGAATCTTGAGATTCGACATTCTGTTAATTAATTGATCCCTAATCAGGTCATCCCTCATGTCGTTAAACTTACAAGTGACAGCTAACATTCTTAAATTAGCGACAAACTGCTCAATGGTTTCCTCTGATAATTGTGCACGTGAGAAAAATTTGTGCCTTTCTACCACCACACTCACTTTTTTCCCGAAATTCTCTTCCAAAGCTTTAAGCGCAATATCATATACATCAATATTACTATCCTCAGCTTCTTCCTCTGTGTTCACTGCAATATTGCTAGCTTCTACCATAGGTAATGTTTTTAACACATTTCTGCCTTCTAACCCTAAAAATTGTTTCAAAATTGCTAACTTCCTTTTTGAGACATATACATCACCACCTATAGCTTCTAAATATGTCTCAAAAGTCTCCTTCCAATGTTCCTACATCATACATGGTTGGCCTGGATTTTGCAGAAAAAATGGTGGTGCTGGGATCACTTGCGTTGACATTGCGGTCTGTGTCAGGATAGGGTATGATATACTTAGATGGAAAAAAAATTAAAATGTCAGTTGTGATGTTGAAATCACTATTGAGTCGCACATAAAAACGCTGTACTTGATGCATACTGAAATCCTACCCGAAATGTGGCTTTCTTGAGATGCTTTAATCAGAATGCTGGCCAATGGTGACTCGATGTGTGCTTAAGCAATAATTCTGTGGCATCAAACGCTGTGACACACTGGTAGCGGTGAGCGTGTCAACGAAGAAAGTTGAAATACACAACAAAAAAAACGCAAACAGCTTCAATGTGACATTTCCTGGTGCGCGTGTAACAGGGATCAAAACAACACCTAGACCGCCCACTTTAATCCACTGGTGGCACACTTCCGGGTTGCAGTGGTGTGCGTGTCACCGATGTTGAACTGATTTATTCCTCACTCAATACTTCTAATATGGCGGCACGTATCACGTGAGCGTAGAGCCTCGAACGTCTTGCGCAGCTCTGTAGTCATGCGTCATACAGCCTGTTCGCTTCCTCTGGAATGAAGAGAACTCGTAGATGGCGATGTTTGAATATGAGCGGCAGAACAGGTAGGCACACGGGCTTTCCGTTTCTAAACTGAAATCTTTGTTTAGAAACAAATTAGGCACTCCGATTTGGTCGCGCTGTATTTCAGACTGTAAAAAAAAAATCCTTTAGAGTTACCGCATGGTCACAGCATCAGTTCACCAGCACCAAACCGCAGATTTAATCCTAACTGCCTGCACACGTCGAGTAGAGAAACAGAGCATAACCTATTACACCCACAAAGCGTCACCAGTGGGAACAGCAGATAGTAGATTGGCTAGATGGACACCATGACATCTGTGTCAGCATATGTCTATCAAAAAGATAGACCAGGGGTCACTCACGAGTAAGTTCCTCAGCAATAATAGTTAAATTGAAGCTTCATCCGTTGGTGTCCTTTACTTTAAAATGGGCATCCCATCCTCGTCGCCAGTTTTGAAGACACGGGACACATCTGTAGATTTAGGATGATATATTTAGATATCGGGAACGACCCCTGGGAACACCAGCCACCTTCCTCTGCAACTACCTTCTCTGTCTCAGTCCCTCTCGCCCTCTACATTCCACTCAGACCCAGAGAAGACTGGTTGCTAGGGAGCGGCCAGTATTCCAATGCAACACATTCAATGTACATGTAAGCAACACCTTAATCAGCTTGGAGAATATAACAGCGTCCACTTCCTACAAATCCCCTGCTCAATCCACCTTCACAAGGGGTTATCAAAGAGGCGGCTATAGAGGCAATAACAATAAAGGCAGAGGCAAAACAAATACCGCCCGCTCTGCCACACCGCCTACCCAATGACTTCCCCCTGCTCCCTCCAGACCATCCCACTCCGGTCAGGGGCAGGCTACAAAATTTCCTTCACGTCTGGGAGACCATCCCCTCAGACAGATGGGTGACCCAAATTATTCGTTCAGGGTACTGCCTAGAATTGACTTATACCCCCCCAAACATTCCACCCAGGCAACGCACAATGTCACAAGAACATTCCACGTTACTAAAACAGGAGGTAATCTCCCTCCTACAAAAACATGCGATAGAACAAGTCCCCGCCAGTCAACAAAATTTAGGGGTCTACTCCCTATATTTTCTGATACCAAAAAGAGACGAGACTCTACGACCTATTTTAGATCTCCGGCCTCTAAACACACATACATTCGGACCATTTTCACATGGTAACACTTAAGCAGGTACTTCCTTTCCTCTCCCAGAACGACTTTCTCACCACACTGGACTTGAAAGACGCATACTTTCACATTCCTATACACCATGCTCACAGAAAGTACCTCAGATTTGTAGTGGACGGGCAACACTACCAGTTCAAGGTGCTCCCATTCGGGGTCACAACAGCGCCAAGTGTATTCACCAAGTGCCTAGCGGTAGTGGCGGCACACCTCAGAAGACAGCACATTCACGTCTTCCCATATTTGGACGACTGGTTAATAAAAGCCATGTCCTACAACCAATGTGTACATCACACCGCCACTACCATCCAACTACTTCACCAGCTAGGTTTCACGGTGAACCACCAAAAGTCCCAGCTAATACCATCCCACACAAAGCAATACCTCGGTGCCACCATAGACACCTCAAAAGCCATAGCCTACCCCAATCCTGCCAGTATTGCAAGCATTCAGGCTTTGCGTCAAAGATTCATACCTCAACACTCTCTCCCAAGAGTGTTTATTCAACTAATAGGGATGATGGCCTCTTGCATTTTCATAGTGCCTCATGCAAGACTCCAGATGCGTCCACTCCAAGAATGCTTAGCGCGCCAATGGAACCAGGCCCAGGGGCAACTGACAGATCTGGTGTTGGTAGGCGGTTGCACCCATCGCTCTCTGCAGTGGTGGAACACCACAAATCTTTCCAGAGGTCGACCGTTCCTGGACCCGGTTCCACAAATAATCCTAACAGACACATCGCTCTCTGGCTGGGGAGCTAATCTACTACACCTCACAGTGCAGGGCACATGGACGCCGCAACAAAAGTTACTCCACATCAACCATCTGGCGTTACTGGCAATCTTTCTATCCCTGAAATCCTTTCAGACACAGATTTTAGGCAAGGCAGTCCTTATTCGCACAGACAACATGACGGCGATGTACTACATTAAAAAACAAGGCGGCACACACTCTCCACAGCTCTCTCAACTAGCACAGAGCATATGGAGATGGGCAATTCCACACAAAATCTTTCTCCTAGCCCAACATGTCCCAAGAGTCCAAAACACCATGGCAGATCTGCTCAGCAGACAGACGCAGCAGATCCACGAGTGGGACCTTCACCCGCAGGTTCTTCAGCCGTTCTTTCAGATATGGGGGCATCCACAAATAGACCTCTTCGCCACCCACAAACAATAAATGCCCAAGCTTCGCCGCCAGATACCCACACCCGCTGTCCAATGGCAATGCGATATGGATGAACTGGTCAGGCAAATTTGCGTACGCCTTTCCACCTCCCCCACTAATTCCATTAGTGGTGCGAAAGCTACAACAGCACTCCCTCACACTGATTCTAGTAGCTCCAACATGGGCCAGACAACCGTGGTCACCACGCTGCTGGAACTCTCGGTAGTGCCACACCACAAGTTACACCTCTCACCATGCCTCCTAACCCAGAACCATGGAGAGATCAGACACCCGGACCCAGCTCAGCTCAACCTTGCGATCTGGCTCCTGAGATCCTAGAATTCGGATACCTTAACCTTCCCCCTGACTGTATGAACGTCATCAGAGAAGCTAGACGCCCTACTACTGGAGCCTGCTGCGCTGCCAAGTGGAAAAGATATGTTGTTTATTGCAATAACACAATCAACCCTCTAGACGTATCTATACAGCACATCATATGCTACTTTCGCCATTTACAAAGGTGTAACCTAGCATATACATCCATTCGGCTACACTTCGCAGCAATTGCCGCTTTCCTACAGAACAGACAGCACCTATCACTTTTCAGAGTGCGTGCCATTAAAGCCTTCATGGAAGGCCTCAAACGAATAATTCCCCTCAGAGTACCACCCTCACCTGTGTGGAACTTAAATATAGTTCTCACAAGGCTAATGGGACCGCCCTTCGAACCTTTGCATAAATGCGAACTGCAATTCCTCACATGGAAAACAGCTTTCCTTCTAGCCATCACTTCCCTTAGAAGGGTCAGTGAGATACAAGCACTTACTATACAAGAACCTTTTCTCCAAATGCACCCGAACAAGGTTGTCCTCCGTACCAACCCAAAATTCCTACCCAAAGTCATTTCTCCCTTTCATCTAAACCAATCGGTGGAATTACCGTTTTTTCTCTCGCAACCTCAAACTGTTGCAGAAAGGGCTCTACACACACGGGATGTTAAAAGGGCCTTACTTTACTATATCCAGAGAAAACAACCTTTCAGAAAGACAATACAACTGTCTCTTTCTCTCCACCACATAAAGGCAACCCCATCTCTAAATCAGGGATAGCTAGGTGGATTGTAAAATGCATACAGATTTGCTACCACAAGGCAAAACGCACGCTCTGTTCCCCCCTAAAGCCCACTCTACACGAAAGATAGGGGCTTCTATGGCTCTTCTAGGGAACATTCCATTAGATGATATCTGCAAAGCAGCTACATGGTCATCACCGCACACTTTCACTAAACATTACTGTGTAGATGTGCAAACTAAGCAACAAGCTAGTGTGGGCCAGGCTGTACTAGAAACACTTTTTCAAACCACTGCAACAGATACAGGTGGTCGCCGCTAGGGTTGGGAACTGCTATATAGTCTATGCATAAGTGTGTAATCTGCAGCTCATATGCCTCCAACGGAATATGCTACTTACCAGTATGTATCTGTTCTTGGCATGTAGAGCTGCAGACCTACACACGCCTACCCGGCTACCTGTATCCGTTCCAGTCTATCTTATTTAGATACAACACACATTGGTTTCTTTACTATTATTACTACGCTCCATCTTTCCCTGTTGGCGAAAAACAATCTGAGGATGGAGCCGAAGCCCATGTGCAATACGAACCAAGGGAGGAGTCCCCGACCTCGTGACTTCCAAAGACTTTCCAAGAGGAAAAACAAACTGCAAACATCCGGGCCCAACACCAGATGGTGATCTTTGCACAAGTGTGTAGATCTGCAGCTCTACATGCCAAGAACAGATGCATGCTGGTAAGTAGCATATTCCTTTCTTCATAGGGTAACATTGACTGGCTTTTTCCTGAAATTTCTTCTAAGTGTGGACTTTTCAAATCTTAAAATATTCACCAAAAATCAGCAGAGTAACAAACGAAATTACACACCTGCTCTTAGATGAGCTCCCAGTGCTGGATCTTGGTGCCCAGCACTAACTCTGAAAAATACTTACAACTGTACTTACCAGTAACCCAATTTTCTCCCATAGGAAACCATTGACTGTTTTTCTGAGAAATTTCTTGTGTCGATTTCTGCAATCTTTAAATATTCTTTAAAAATCGTATAATATCTGAAAAAGTAATTACTTACCTGTTTTGGATAAAGGTCCCAGTACTGAGTCTAGGTACCCAGTACTGGATTACAAAAGTAACAAGAACATACTATACCTGTCACTTGCATTTTCTGCCATAGGGAATCATTGACTGTTTTCTATGAAATATTTACTGTCAACTTTTAAAATAGCTAAATATTGTTTAAAAATCATCACAGTAATTAAGTCGACTTTCATCACTTGATTGTATATACTGACCCAGGACTGAATCTAGGATCCAGTCCTGGAATTCCAAAAGTAATCCTAAAAGTAATCTGTGGCAAATAACATGAACCTTCCGTTGAACTCAATGCATTATTGTGTTTAAAATAGTGTTGCCTATTGCAACCACTTGTAACTGTTTACAAAAGTCAATTGCATACTGCAAAAGTATTTATATAAAGCCTCTCATTCTGAGTAAGTTTATTTTAATTCCAATTGTTGGTTCTAAAATAAAATAAGCATATATTTTTTTATATATAAACTATTGACCTAGAGTTCAGTTATTGAGTGTGTGAGACCATTTGCTGACTGAGTGTGTACAACAAATTCTTTACACTGCCCTCTGATACTGCCTTACTGCTCAACCAAGCTACCACTTTAGAGAGTGAGGTTATATCTAACTTTAGCCTCTGTCAAACCCTTGGGGACTGTGGACTCTGTACACCCTGTACCTATTGTGGAACAGTATATACAGAGCCACTTTCTCACACTAACTTACATGTGAGACCCTAGTATATGGTACCCAGGGCCTGTGAGATAGTCCGCCCAGGACTGCAGTATTGCTTGTACCACCCTGGGTGTGACAAACCTATGAAACGTGACTCCCAGTCTGCCACTGCAGACTGAAAGGGCAGTTTTTAAACTGCTAACTCGCCTTTGCTATTTAAAGCAATGCCAAAGGCCAGGGCTCCCTTTTTAGGTTGAGCCAAGAGGCTGCGCGCATGCGAGTCATGGTGTGATTGATATGTGAATCGGAAAGAAACACATAGTGATAGATTGCTTACCTTAGAATTACCCCCAGGCGTCAGGCTGGATCCGGAAAGTTTTCGTCCGCAGTACCCCTGTGTGTCAGAAGGTGGCGTTGTGCGGCTTTTCGGCGTCGTGATCTCCGGGATGACGTTGCGGGCAGTACTTAGAGGCCGCCCACGCTCGCTGATGTCAGTCTTTTTTTTTTTACTGCGCCAGCAAGCGCAGATCCAGGAAGAGCTAGTACCCGGTCATATTTTGACCTGGTTTTTTTTAGGCCTTTTGTCTCCTTTTTTACTTGATTCAATGACTCCTGGTGTCGTAGGGATACCCGGGTTTAAGAACTGTGGGGACTGTCACCGCATGATGTCGGTGACGGACCCACACTGCGTGTCTCTACTGCCTGGGTCGCAACCACAACTCCGTCGTGCCCCGACTGCCGGGCCATGGCGGCGAAAACTTTGCGGGAGCGGTCCCGAAAGTTGCTGGAAGTCCGGCAGTTGGCTCCGCACCATTCAAGGTCCCGGTCCCGTGGGAGGCCGAGGGACCAGTCGCGGAGTCGTCACCATCATTCTTCTGTGTGTAAGTCTTCGCACTCTGGGTCAGGTAAGTCGAAGCCTTCCAAGAAGTCGAAGAAGCGTCGCCGCTCTAAGACTTCCCCACGCCTGAGGGTGCGGTGCGGTGCCACCCCCGCGGCTCCGGCGGAGCCTAGGACGTCGCCACCAGCCTACCCGCACTTCCTGGGTCTGGCAGCGACGCCTACCCAGGTGCAAGAGTTTCTTGCTGCTATGGCCAGACTCTTTGGGCCATCTGGACCCGCCGGGTCGCCACTGGGCCCTGCGGGCTTGACTGGGGGTCCTGTTTCATCGCCGTGGGCTCTGGCCCCGGTGTCGCTGATTGCTCCGGTGCTGCAGGCCCTCATGGGATGTGGGATCAGACCCCGGTCGACCTCGTTACGCCTCCACCCACGTCGACCCAACTGACATTGCCTCTGATGTCGCCCGCTCCTCGGGACGACGTCTCCGGCTTCAGCCCTGAACCAGACACCACGCCGGATCGACATCGCTCGACGCCGCTTCTAACGCCAATGGGATTAGTTTCCTACGTCGGTCATCTGTATTTTCAGCCTGTTCACAGACTTCGGAGGAAGGGGAGGACTGGGAGGGGTCTGAGGACCCTCTCGCACAGGACTGTGCTTATGATCCGGACTGGAGAGAGGATTTGGGGGAAGCCAGTGGTCTTGACACCTCTCCTGACTTTGGCATGCTGACTCCTCCTACCATGGCTACGTAGGAGGCAGCCAGTTAAGCAGTGGTGTTGCGTAGGGCAGCCGAGGCCCTCCACCTCTAACCCCCTACAGTGGCTGTCGGGACTAACCTCCTGATAGACGTGCTCCAGCCGGCGGCAACCTCTTCGGAGCCCTTGCTGCCCTTTAATGACGCACTTTCAGACGTTCTTTTGGGTACCTGGTCCAGGCCCAACACAGGGGCTTCTGTGGACAGGAATGTGGACCGTCGCCATCGCCCGCCTCCGGTCGATTCCTTTTTCCTCTCCCAACACCCCACTCCTGAAATCTTGGTTATCCAGGCCTCTGCGTCCCAAAGCGCGTTCCCTTCCGCACCTCCGGATAGGGAATCTAAGAAGCTGGAGCAGCTTGGCAAGAACCTGTTTTAATCTGCCAGCTTAAGGCTGCGGACTTCCCACTCTGTGTGGGACACGGTTGCGCAGGTGCTGCCTAGCTGTTTGGAGGAGGTCCAGACAGTACTCGACCAGGCTGTTGCTGCTGGGAGAGACTTAGCTAAGTTCACTATTCGTTGTGAGCTTGACACTGCCGACTCGCTGGGCAGGGCGATTTCCACGACGGTGGTGCTTAAGCGCCACGCCTGGCTGAGAACTGGCTTTTTGGGGGTGTGAGAAAGTGGCTCTGTATATACTGTTCCCTAATAGGTACAGGGTGTACAGAGTCCACAGTCCCCCAGGGGCTGATAGAGGTCAAAGTTAGGTATGACCGTACTCTCTGAAGTGGTAGCTTGGTCGAGCAGTAAGGCAGTACCAGAGGACAGTGTAAAGCATTTGTTATACACACTCAGTCAGCAACTGGTCTCACACACTCAATAACTAAACTCTAGGCCAATGGTTTATATATATATAAAATATATGCTTGTTTTATTTTTAGAACCACACAGGGAATAAAAATATACTTTCTCAGAATGAGAGGTTGAATATAAATACTTTTGCAATAAGCAATGGATTTTTGTAAATAGTCACAGTTGGTTGCAATAAACAATCCTATTTCCTAAACATCACAATGCATTGAGCTCAATGGTAAATTCAGGTTATTTTGTAATAAATTACTTTTCCGATTACTTTTGGAATTCCAGGTCTGGCTCCTAGGTCCAGCCCTGGGACAATATTCAAGATCAAGTGGTGGAAGTCGACTTAATTACTGTACTGATTTTTAAATAATATTTAGCTATTTCAAAAGTTGACACTTAGAAAATATTTCAAAGAAAACATTCAATGGATCTCTATGGCAAGAAATTCAAGTTGCAGGTAGAGTACTTTATCGTTACTTTTGTAATCCAGGTCTGAGTACCTAGACTCAGCACTGGGGTCTTTATCAGAAACAGGTAAGTAATCACGTTTGCAGAAATTGTACGATTTTAAAAGAATATTTCAAGATTGCAGAAATCAACACTTAAAAGAAATTTCACAGAAAAGCACTCAATGGTTTCCTATGGAAGAAAAAGCAGTTGAAGGTAAGTGTAGTTGTGGGTACTTTTCAGAGTCAGTGCTGGGCACCAAGATCCAGCACTGGGAGCTCACCTAAGAGCAGGTGAGTAAATTCGTTTTTGGTACTCGGCTGATTTTTGGTGAATATTTTGAGTTTTGAAAAGTTCACACTTAGAAGAATTTCCAAGAAAAAGCCAGCCAATGTTACCCTATGAGGAAAATGAAGATCGCGGTTTAAGGGTAAGTTCTCGACTGGCAGAGTTGAAGTTCTGGGCATAGACTCAGGGGTCTCCCAGTGTCAGGTAGGTACAGTCAGTTCACCCTCAGCGGTTTCAGGACGGCCGGGTGCAGAGCGAGTTAGGCCCAATGTTAGCCTATGAGGAATAGGGGGGGCCTGGTTTGGTGACTGCTGAGTAGCAGGCCACGCGGCTGTGGGAGCTGGGCTCCTGGTCACTCACTCAGGGCAAGTGGGGAAGTAGGCTAGTGTAGAGATTGCACTGCCAGGGCCACTTGGGCGGCTGGGTGCAGGGTGCTTTTGAGCCGTCGGGCGCTCAATGGAAATCAATGGTAATGTTCTGGTTTGGAAAAAAAAGCTGCAAGCTCTGGGACGAGGATGCTTCAGGTGCCACCACCACTTCGAGAGGTAAGTTGGGTAGTTGTAGGTTAGGTGGGTACCCCGGGATTGGGCACAGGGGGCCGCAGGGCGCCGGGTGCAGGGGTGCCTTTTGATGTCGGAAATCTTACCCTCTTGTTGATCGCGGTTGGGGTGGCACTCTGTTCTGAGGCTGCAGGCTTCTTCCGGAATGTCGAGGGGGGTCCTTGGGTGCCGGACTCGGGGTCACAGTCGCCGTGGGGTCGTCCTCAGGGTCTTTGTCCACTCCGGCACTGGCCAGGCTTGGCTGGTGCAGAGTGTGCTGGGTTCGCGGTTCCGGGCTGCTGCCAGGGGTTAGAGGTAGGTTTCCGAGTAGAGCCTCTACTCATGGGAGTCCCAGGGGCTTGGAGCCAAAAGGTAGCCAGGTCCTCCGGGGTTTGGTGAGGTTGCTGGCCACGAGAGATGCCGCGCTGGTGCAGGTCCGGGAGTTGACAGGCCGGTAGGGCTGGGGCCAAAGCAGTTGGTGTCTTCTTCCCTTTTTAGCAGCTGCAGGGCAGGTCTTTGTTCTTCTTGCTCTTCTTGTAGTTTTTCGAATCTGGAATCTCGGGAAGGAAGGTTCAGGGTGCCCCTAAATACTAGATTTAGGGGCGTTACAGGTAGGTGAAGGCCAGGGACCAATGGGTCCTTGTCCTGGGGTGGGTACACCCCCTATCCTGCCTCTCTCCTGTGGGAGGGGGGCAGTAGCCTAATCCTGATAGGGTAGGGCCCCCCATCTTCAAGATGGCGAGAGCCCGGAGATGTGCTTCACCTCGCCTCCCCCACCTGAGGGGTGGGGTGGGCAGGCTGGCACATCCCCTGTCCTTGTATGGGGTTTCCGGCCAAGCTTCCCGCCAGAGTGGGGGGTTGCAGTGGCCTGGGGAAGCTCACAGTGGCGGCATGCCTTTGAAGCTTCCCATTGCTCATCCTGGGGGAGGAGATTTCTCACCTCACCCAGGATGTGCATTGTTGCAGGCCTGGGAGAGCAGGGGCTCTCCCACCCAGGGGTCCAGCAACGTGTCTGCTGTGTGGCAGCCTGGGCAGCCTCCGAGCAGACGGGGATTGTAGGTTAGTTGTAAGGGGGCATCTCTAAGATGCCCTCTGGGGTGCTTAGTACATTAAATCCCACACCGGCATCAGTGTGGGTTTAATGTGCTGAGAAGTTTGATACCAAACTTCCCAGTCTTCAGTGTTGCCATTATGGTGCTGTGGAGCTCGTGTTTGACGAGCTCCCAGCACCATGTACTCTTAAATGGCAGCACTGCACTTACAGTGCCCAGGAATGGACCCGGGTACTGTAGGGGCACAGGGCTCCTGCTCCTGTGCCCACACCATAGGCGTAAGGCACCCAGCTAGAGGGGTGACTGATATATGCCTTGGCAGTGTAGGTAATGGGCATGGCACACAGATGTGTGCCATGTCGACTCTTTGTTTTATCCTGCACCCAGACACTCGGCCTGCAAAGGCAGTGTGTGTGTGTAAGGGTACAGGGCCTCTAAGGGTGGCACAATGAGTGCTGCAGCCCCTAGAGGCCTTCCCTGGCCACAAGGCCCTGGGTACCTAGGGTACCATTTACCAGGGGCTGACATGTGGCTAGGGTTTGCCAATTTGGAGTTGGTGTGTTTTAAGGAAGGAACATAGGCCCTGGGCACCTGATTGGCAGGAGACCAGGGTACACTTAATCAAAGTACATTCAGCAATTTAGCATAAAGTGGGGGTATACCATGCAAGAAAGATGGCACTTTCTCACAGGGGGTAGTCCAGAATACCCTGATGGACATGCCCTTTGATGGAATTCACGTTTTTGGCAATAAGGCAGATATTGCGCTGGAGTGCTTTAAGGACTCACGGGCTACAGACAAGTTCTTGGTCCTGTCGGCCACTCGGCCTACCCTGCTTTCTGCCTTTCGTGGCCATTGATGGGGCGTCCCACTACGTTCGCAGGGCCACAAGCTGGCGCAGCAACTTCCTTAACGCGGCTGCAGACGTGGGAACAGTCTAGGCGGTTCAGGGGGCGGGTCAGTCCACCTCCAACCCCACGGCATCCACTGCAAAGCCTTCCTAGTCCGTCCTTTCAGGTCTATCAAACACCAGTGGGCGGACGGGTTCACCATCATCTCCCCCACTGGCGCACCATCACTTCGGACCAACGAGTGCTGCAAATTGTCCGAAGGGGCTACTCCCTACCCTTTGAGACTACCCCTCCAGCCATGCCACCTCAGTATCACCGCATGTCTGGGGATCACTTGACGCTTCTCCAGCAGGATGTTGCGGCCCTCTTGGCCAAGGGGGCCATAGAGCGCTTTCCGATGCCCGAAGTAGGTCGTGGTTGTTATTACCACTACTTCGTGGTTCCAAAGAAGCACAAGGGTCTGCATCCTATCTTAGACCTTCGGAACGTCAATCGCTTCCTCTGGAAGGAGAAGTTCAAGATGCTCACATTGGCTCAGGTCTTGTCTGCCCTAGACCCGCAAGACTGGATGGTAGCGTTGGACTTGCAGGACGCCTACTTTCATATTCCTGTCCTGCCGGCCCACCGACGTTACCTGCGGTTCACGGTTGGACACGAGCACTTTCAGTTCACTGTGCTCCCTTTTAGCCTTATCAGTGCCCCTCGGGTGTTCACGAAAGTGATGGTGGTGGTCGCAGCTTATCTGCGCAGATCAGGGGTTTGTCTCCCCCCCCCCCCCTCCCTATCTCGATGACTGGCTGCTGAAGGCGGGCTCGCCGCAGGCAGTTGTCTCCCACCTCCAGACTACCTCAGAAGCTCTTCTTCATCGGAGCGGTTGTGGACTCGGCGCGGTTTCGGGTTTATCCTCCCGAAAAGCGAGTCCGGGATATTCAGGCTATGATTCCGTTCTTTCAGCCTCTATCACGGGTTTCGGTCAGGATGACCTTCAGGCTACTGGGCCTGATGGCTTCATGCATCCGGCTAGTGGATCATGCCAGATGGCAAATGCAGGGTCTGCAGTGGGACCTGAAGTTCCAGTGGGCACAGCATCAGGGCAACCTGTCCCGACCACGTCCAGATCTCGGAGGGCACTGCAGGACAATTGCATTGGTGGCTCACGAATCTCGATTGGGTCAATGGCAGATCCCTCTCCCCTCACCAACCGGAACACAGTTTTGACGGACGCGTCCCTTCTGGGATGGGGCGGCCACATGGGAGAGGCAGTGATCAGAGGCCTCTGGTCTCCAGCGGAGTCCAGGCTCCATATCGACCTTCTGGAGCTTTGGGCGATCCGACTAGCACTGAAAGCAATCCTTCCTTCTGTCGTGGGGAGAGTAGTGCAGGTGTTCAGACAACACCACCGCCATGTGGTACTGCAACAAACAGGGCGGTGTGGGGTCGTGGACCCTATGTCAGGAGGCTCTACGCCTCTGGACATGGCTGGAACATCAGGGCATTTCCCTGGTGGTTCAAGACCTGGTAGGTTCTCTGAATGCCAGGGCGGACAAACTCGGCCACCTGTGTATGATGGATCACGAATTGCGTCTAAACTCGGACGTAGCACAAGGTTCTGGGCAATGGAATTTCCAAGGTGGCACTCACTAGGCGACACTTTTCGTCGCGAGTGGAGTTGCGGTCTACTATACGCTTTCCCCCTATGCCACTTCTACCCAGAGTGTTGAAGAAGATCACACGCGACCGGCCCCAAGCCATTTTTGTGGCTGTGGCACTGGACTCTGAGTATGGTATCTGGAGCTACTCCGCATGGAGATCGATCCCCGCTCCGACTGTCTCTTCGGGAGGATTTTCTGTAACAGCAGCAGGGGATGGTTTTCGCCCCGAACCTATCTAGTCTCCACTTCCTTGCGTGAAGATTGAGCGGCGGCAGTTGACGTCTTTTGACCTGCCTCCCGAAGTTTGTGATGTTATCTTGGTAGCCAGGCGTCCCTCCACTAAAACGGTGTACGCCTGCAGGTGGAATACATTTGTGGCATGGTAAACGGCAAAGGCTGTGGAGCCCCTTTCTGCCCCTCTTTCATAGGTCCTTGTATTGTGCATTTCTTTAGCCCAGCAGGGCTCTTCTCTGGGCACTGTCAAGGGCAATCTCTGGGCCGTTTCAGCCTTTTTTTACGGCTTCCAGATCAGCCTTCCGTTGTCAAGTTCCCTGTTGTAAATAGATTCCTAAAAGGCATTACTCATCTTTTCTCTCCTGTTCCTTTCATAATGCCTCAGTGGGACTTGAACCTGGTTCTGACCTAGCTGATGTGTGCTCCCTTTGAGCCACTTCACAACTGTCCTCTTCGTCTTCTCACTTTTTAGACTGCTTTCCCGATTGCCATCATCTCTGCCAGAATAGTGAGCGAGCTCTAGGCTTTCTTCTTAACCTCCTTTTCTCTCTGTCCATTCGGGCAAAGTTGTTCTAAGGACTCCATCTTTTCTGCCAAAGTTTGTCATTGCCTTTCACATCTGACAGACCATCACTTTGCCCTCCTTTCTGCCTCCACATCCCTCAAACGAGGTAAAGAGGATCCACCTTCTGGACCCAAAACGTGCGCTCTCATTCTACCTCAGCCGCACTCAACAGTTCCGGGTGGATGACCAGCTCTTTGTTGGCTACGTGGGCGCCAAGAAAGGTTGGGCCGTGCACAAGCGGACCATCTCTCGGTGGGTCGTTCTGTGCATTAAGGCTTGTTATTGTTTGGCTAAAAAGGAGCCTCCGGTGGGACTACGCACCTATTCTACCAGGGCGACGGCAGCCACTACTGCTTTGGGTCGGGGAGTTCCCTTGCATGACCTCTTTCAGGCAGCTCCGTGGGCCTCACTGCTCATGTTTTCCAAGCATTTCTGCCTGAACAGCCAAGTCCGGAGACACGGCTTCTTTTGCCGTTCTGTTCTCCAGGACTTTCTGGTGTGATCTTGGTTCGCAGACCCACCACCGGGGTTGGTATTGCTGGGGTATCTATTCTAAGGTAATGAATCTATCACTACGTGTTTCTTTTAGATGCACAAATTATTTGCCTTTGGTAACGATATATCTGTAAGAAACAGTAGTGATAGATTCCTTACCGCCCCACCCAACCTCCCCGTTCTGCGAACTGATTTCTAGGGTTAAGGTAATCCCTTTCAGGGCCTTAGTTTCATGGCACCAGTGGTTAGTATCTTGCATGGATCTGCGTTCCTGGTGCGGAAAGTCGTGTACAGAACTGACGTCTGCACGCGTGGGCCAGTCTAAGTAGCTCCAGCGACGTCCTCCCGATGCCAGCGACGTCAGTCCAACGCCAGCGAGACAAACTGAGCTGCACGACGACTCCTACCAACAACGTGCAGGGGTACTGCTGACGTAAACTGTCCAGATCCAGTCCGACGCCTGGGGATAATTCTAAGGTAAGGAATCTATCACTACTAATGTTTCCTACAGCTATATAGTTACCGAAGGTAAGTAACTTGTGCTCAAAGTTGATGAGGACTGCCACTGTTAAAAGTGCCCTTACGTAGCCTTTGTTCACTGCACTCCTTTTTCCTTTGCATTCAGTGGTCCTGCGCGGTTTCTTGCTGCCCCCCTGCTGCTCTCATTCTCTTTATGAATATCTATAATCTGCTTTAAGCGCGATGGCTAGCAGTTAGCTGTGTTGCCTTTGCGCTCGGTACCTCCCCCCTCTCCCTTTCCTGGGTGCGTGATAAGAACTTTTCAGAAAACTAAAAACGTCTTCTGGAAGCTTTCCCCATCTACCGTTGCACACCACTTTCCCCCCTCCGCTCCAATTACCGTCGGCGTCGCCTTACAGGGCTCCATATAAAAGTAGCATTATACAGGTTTCATTTAACCACTTTTTGCATTAAATAGTGGCTGGGTAATATTCAATCAAGGGCGTGTAGGCAGCGAATGCGCTTGCTGAGCTTGATTTCAATATTTGCGCTTCCTGACTTTGTTTTATATTGCCTGGGTAGCAGACATGGGAGACGTGAGAGGTTACTGCTCCCCTACCCCACCACACAATTGAGCAGCGCACCAATCCTCTACAGAAGACCAGCACCATGCCGACACACCGGCCAGTGCATGACCAAAGCACCGTCCAAGATATCTTTAAAATTGTCACAAAATGCTGTTCGCCCCAGTACACCATTTTTTTTTTAGTAGGAGGAACCCCCCCACCCCAAGGCGTGCCTGCAAAAAGTAGCAGAAAGTTAATAATGCGATCCTTTGTCCTCCCTCCCCAATGTGATCTCTAACACCCAGTGCAGCTGAAGAGCCATAGCCCCCACTGTATCAGGGCCGTGCCTACATCCATGTGCTGTCAGTGTGCATATTTGAAAGATACTGTAGTTATAGATTCCTTACCTTCAGAATTACCCCCAGGCGTCAGACTGAATCTGGAGAATTTTTACATATCCGTACACCTGCGCGGAGGTAGGTGGTGTTGGTCGACTCCGCGTCTGTTTTCTGCATTGTAGTTGCAATGACGTCGTCATTGTCTGCTTAGACACCGCCCTTGCGCTTTGACGTCAGTTCTTTCTTTTTCCGTGCCAGCCAGCACAGATCTGGAGAGAGCGTGCCCCTCAGTTTTTTTATTTATTTTTTATAAACTACAGGTTTTTAACTTTTGTTGACACCTTTTTTGAGTCTTCGACTCCTGGTGTACGAGGGATGTCCCATTGTCTGACTGGCTTTAAGCCTTGTGTCTCCTGTCACAAGCTGATGTCAGTCACCGATCTGCACCTTGTGTGTCTTTGGTGCCTGCAGAGTGCTCCGCTGCCGGGCCATGAATCCGGAGTCTTTGCAGGAGCGGTCCTGAAACCTCTTGGAGGCCAGGCAGTGCATACTGTGTCATTCAAGGTCTCGATCGAGAGGTAGGTCTCTGAACTGGTTGCCGAGACACCATCACTCGTCTTAGCACTCAGCGTGTAAGACTAAGCACAAGAAGGCGATGAAGAAGCATCGTCGCTCTTCGCCTTCTACCTGTCCGTTGGCCGACGCGATGCGGGACCCGGAGCGTCCTCGCTCTCTGTCTTCGGAGCCCGCTCCTGGGATGGCTCTGCGCTTCCCTCCCCTTGCTGGAGAGTCCCCAGCCCAGCTTTGAGCTTTTTACTAAGCTCTTCACAGCTTTTTTTGGCAGCCGGACACCGCAGGCATGCCTTCAGGTCCCACAGACTCAGCTGGGGGCCCTGGGCCTTCAATTTCAACTGCTCAGGCACCGGTGGGCCCCTGAGGATCCAGACCTAGATTCGTATCAGCGCCGGTCGACTTCATGGTACCTTCTTGCGCCAATTCCAGTGATGACGCCCTGTCGCCGGTTGTTACCCCCACTGGCGTCGAGCCCATCCTTGCCCTGACTTGGTGCCGGACCTATGTCACCCGACATCAGAGGATACTTTGGTAACGCTGTTTATTCATGGTGTAACATATTGCCCTGGGTGGCAGCCAGAGGAGGGGGGAGGAGGACTGAGAGGGGTCTATTGAGCCTTTAGCTGACCAGCTTGAAGTGCCGGACTCTCGAGAGGAGTTGGGCGATGCTAGTGGTTTGGATACCTCCCCAGATCTTGGCATCCCCTCCCCCCGTGGCTACGGAGGAGGGAGCTACCTACGCAGTGGTGGTACGTAGGGTGGCTGAGGCCTTGAGCATCAAGCTTCCTATGGTGGCAGTCAGGACTAACCACCTGACGGCTGTGCTTCAGCTAGCAGCAGCCTCTTCGGACCCCTGCTGCCTTTTAGTGAAGCCCTCACAGACCTCGTTCTGGGCACTTGGTTCAAGCCCTACACAGGGGTTTCCTGTGGTCAGGATGTTTGCCCACTGCCCGGCCCCCTTGCGACCCACTCTTCCTCTTCTAACACACCACCCCTGATACAGAATCCAAGAAGCTGGACTACCTTGGTAAGATGTGTTCGAGGCATATGAGCTGCAGATTGCACACTGTGCATAGATCGCCTTCTGGTGTTGGGCCCGGATGTTTGCACTTGTTTTTGTCTTGGAAAGTCTTTGGTAGTCACGAGATATGCTACTCCTACTTTGGATCATAGTGCGCATGGGCATCGGCTCCATCCTCAATTTTTCTTTTTTTCGCCATTGGGCTTGGATGTGTTTATGCGTTCCAGTTCGGAACCGTTAACGGTTTTCTCTTTCAACTCACAATCCTTCCCATCTCGACATTATTGTTTTCGATCGCGTTTCCAGCCACACGCGACCCCTCCACTTCGAAGTCTTCGATTCTGGTCGTTAACAAAGGCCTTCGGGCCTCATGTCCTGCTCATGGAAAGGACGCCATTTAAAAAGTGTCCTCGATGTGGGTCGAAGTTTCCCCACACCGACCTACATGAAGTGTGCAACCTCTGCCTCTCGCCGGAGCACGAGGCCAGAGACTGTCCAGCTTGTGCCTCCTTCCGCTCCAAAAAGACCATCCGGGACCGACTAGCTCGAAGAACAATGGCGCGCTCGGCATCTTCGATCCCCGACGACCTATCTCAAGAGGGCGTTGATGTTCCGGAGCAGGGTCGAGTCAAGGAAGCAATCATCAGTGCCTCCGAAGCAGACGATTCCGATGCCGAAGACATCACTCCAGCTCAAAGGGCCGTGAGTACAGACGCTGACCCCCACCCCCCCACACGACACCATCAAAAAAGGCTTCGGCACCACCTCCACCTTCGGGCCCAGCTGCACGCCGAGACACTGCTTTCCATGCCCTGCCTTCGGGCACAGTATAAGAGCCTAGTAAGCCTTTTGGCGACTCGGGCTCGAGTCAGCCTACCCTCGGTACCAAACAGCAACATCTGCCGCCGAAGAAAAAGGTATGACAGGGCACATTATGGCTAACTTGAGTTCATAATGCAGCACCTCCCTGATAAATATAAAAAGAGGGCCAGTGAACTAATCCAAGAGGGTAAGGCCATCACTAACACCTCCATTCACTGTGCCCTAGATGCAGCAGATACCGCCTCAAGGGCAATCAACACCAGTGTCCTTTTGCGCAGGCATGCCTGGTTATGTATATCAGGTTTTAAACCCGAAGTATAGAGTTATATACTCAATCAGCCTTTTGATGAGCAACACCTATTTGGATCCAATGTAGACGTATCCCTTGAGAAAATGAAGGATACAGACACTGCCATATCTATGGGAGCCTTGCACTCGCAAGCTCCCAGACGGTCCTTTCGTCGCTCATCCTTTAGAAGCACTTATCGAGGCTACTCCTCTGATAGCCCCTCCACCTCTTACAAAGCTCCAGCACAATCCACCTTTACTAGAGGTTACCAAGGGGGTGGTTACAGGGGGAATAACAGCAAAGGCAGAGGCAAAAACAACTCCTGCTCTGCCTCCTCACCTACCCCATGACTTCCCCTCCACACCTACCCCATGACGTCCCCTCCACTTTCCCCCGACTATTCCACTCCAGTCGGGGGAAGACCACCAATTTCTCCCTGCCTGGAGAAACATCACTTCAGACAGGTGGGTCCACGAAATCATTCAATCAGGCTACTGTCTCGAACTAACATCTACCCCCCCCCCCCCCCCCCCCCAAAACATACCACCCAAACACCGTCCAGTGTCACAAGAACATTTGTTACTGTTAAAGCAGGAGGTAAATTCCCTCCTACAAAAAAGTGCACTACTCCCTCTATTTTCTTATACCGGAAAAGGACTGATCTCTAAGGCCTATTTTAGACTTCAGACCCCTAAACCTATACATTCATTCAGATCACTTCCTGTTAGAAATGGGATTTCTGGTAGGCTAGGACTTGCGCCAAAGCCAGGCAGAAACCACCACTCTAGTCAGGGCTGGGGAGTTACACGCCAAAGATAACCCCTGCTCACCCACTTGGTAGCTTGGCACGAGTGGTCAGGCTTATCTCTGAGGCGATGTGTAAAGCGTTGGCGCGCGCACCCAGCAACAATACCCAAGGCCCACCACAAAAGAAACTCCACACAAGGTATTATATAAAAATAACCTATGTATTACCAAAACACATTAGATAAAAACACACACTTTACAATGTGCCAACAGGCACGGGCAGAGTTTACAAGGGATTATATATACAGGGGAAGGGCCACATGGACCACTGTCAGGAATTAGCACTTTTAGAACATAGGAATAATACTTTAGACCATAGCACATACAATCACTGTAGCACTAAAAATAGAACATGTAGCACACAACCAGTAACTACTGGTAACAGGTAAGTACCACCTACGCAACCCTAACCACCTTAGGAAAATATCACGCAGGGAGCTAGGACCTCACTAGCACCACCTGTACTAGGAGAAAAGCAACCACCTAAGTATCACAATACCTGTAGGGGTCTAAGCACATAAACACATGATGCATCACATTCAGAGGTGTAGGGAAGGAAAACACATGATGCATAGAATACATTCAGTGGTGTAAAACAAGGCACATGACGCATAAAAACACATTCAGAGGTGCAGGGAAACACAATTGCGCAAGAACTCACATAAGCCACCACCTGTGGCAGTCCCTAGGCCAACTGGCCTTGTCGGGGCTAGGACGCCCTGTGTCCAGCAAAGTCAGGGCGCACAAAGCACAACCTACACGTAGCAGTTGCCCACTAAGTGCTGGGCAACTGGAGAGAGGCTGGGGCACCACTGTGCCTTCTTAAACAAATATGGCAGGGGTTGGAGCCTCTCCTGGACTCTTAATCTGCGACACTTGTGGCCCCCTGAGCCTCGCAGGCTCTAAACAAGAAATGCCCCCTGAGCCTTGGAGCCTCAAGACAAGAAATGCCCCCTGAGCCTTCGTGGCTCTGTACAACTCTGTGGGGCAAGGTGGGAGTGGCCCGCTACCATCTGGGGCCACTCAATCGCAAAAGAAATGCCCCCGTATGCGTTGGAGCGTGCACTGCGCTCTAAACAGATGTGCGCTCCTTCGTTGGAGCCTCACGGGGCTCGTGAACACGTTGGGGCGGTCCGGGGCCGCCCGACACTCGCACTGCCCCGGTGCCTGCGGTACGTCAGGAATGCCCCCAACGCCGGAGTCCCACACGGGGGACTCTTTGAAATGAGGGATGCGTTCCTCGTCTTTGGAGCGCACTAGCGCTCGACAAGCACGCACACGGAGTCCCAGCCCTTCCGTACTCACCGGGCTGTTGCTAGGGGGACTTCCGCGTCGCTTCTGTTCTCTCTGCTTCCGGGGCCGGCAGCACTCGTCGGTTCTTCTCTCGCGGCGCTGCTCCTCTTCCAGGCAGAGTGCCCCGGGGCGCAGGGTAGGCTCCTGCCTGCTCCGGGGCTCAGAGCAGCCGTGATGCTTTGGAAGGAGGCGGGGTAGGTTCCTGCCCTCCTAGTTCCGATTCCGGTTGTCCCGGAGTCCCGCCCTCGGCCTGCCTGACTTCCTGCAAGCCCGGCTGCGGCGGTGATCTCCAAACTCTGCAACCAGAGGGGTAGGCTCCCTCGTTAGATGCGATATACGGCGGGGTGGGCACCCGCCGTAAGAATAATCAAATAAGCGGGGTGGGCACCCGCAAGCACACCACAATGCGGGGTGGGCACCCGCCAATTAAATAATTAAATAAGCGGGGTGGCTCCCGCTCAATCGGCAAAGACGGGGTCAACGCCGGGTGGGCACCGGCTTTCAGCAATAAAGCGCTCCTGAGCGATACCGGCAAATTAAAGCACTTCCAGGCGCTTAGGGCCACAAATGAAGCGCTCCCAGCGCTTTGGGGGAGAACAACCACCAAGTCCAGCCAAGTTCTTAGGAAGGTGGGCAGGGGGACAAGGCTGGGCCAGGGGCCAGCTCACTAGGCCCTCCAGGGCAGGAAGGCAGTCCCAAGTGGCGGTTCCTCCTGGCCTCCAGCAGCAGCAGCCCCCCTCAGGATCCTGGAAGTGAACAGTTTCTGTGGGGACACAGCCCCATTTTTATACAGTAAAACCCTTTGTCTCAGGGTGCAGGGAAGGGGCGAACCAGTTACAACTGGTTCCTGAGCACTTTGTTTTGCTCAGCCCCTCTCCCTATTCAGAGTGCAGGCCAGCGTCATCAGTCGCACCACAGGGGGCGGAGCCAGCATTGTGTGGGGAAAACCCAGCCCTATTCAGGACCCAGGTGTACTCCCCCCCCCCCCCCCCCCCCCCCCCATCTAGCTGCTGATCTCCTCATTCACCACTGGGTGACTCCTCCTGACTCTGGGGATTCCCTAGCCCGTCACATGACCTCAACCAGCCAATCGCCAGACAAGGTACTCATTTCATACTGCACACAGAAGTGCCTACTTCTAGAAGGGGCACTTCCACACTAGGTACATGCACGCCGCACACATCATTGCGCAGCATTCAATCACACGAGTCCGCACATACCAAACTCGAGCCTGCACACCCCACGCATCAGGAACTACCAGGGACACATACATTCCCCATGCATTCCTATGGGAGGGCAGGCCAACCTCACCACATGCACTCAGAGTGCGCACGCACTTTACCCTGGGACACAGGGAAAGTGCGCAGAAACCAAAAACCACTACCACCAAGTCACCAATAAAAGCAAAAAAAGTTCAGGGGTGAACCTGCCAGAAGGGCCAAGTCCAACACTTCCACATTGTCCTACTTGAGCAGGTCCTCCCTCTGCTTTCCCTGGTCAACTTCCTTGATACTCTAGACCTCAAGGACGCCTATTTCCACATTCCCATTCACAGCGCTCACAGAAAATATCTAAAATTCGTAGTGGACGGTCAGCACTATCAATTCAAAGTATTCCCATTTGGAGTCACCACAGCATCAAAAGTGTTTACCAAGTGCCTAGCAGTCGTGGCAGCCCACCTAAAACGACAACACATACATGTCTTCCCATATCTAGACTGGTTTATAAAAGCCAAATCGTACAGTGTGTTCAACACACTCACGCCACTTTTCAACTTCTTCAGCGCCCTGGGGTTCACAAATCACTGCAAGTCCCAGTTGCAACCGTCCCACACGCAACAATACCTCGGTGCCACAATAGACACCTCAAGAGCACTCGCCTACTCCAGTTCCGCCCGTATAGCGAGCATCCAAGCTCTTCTCACCAGATTGCAACCGCAATACTCTCTTCCAGCTCAAGTGTTCATGCAACTCATAGGGATGATGGCCTCTTGCATATCCATAGTGCCTCATGCAAGACTCCAGATGCGTCCTCTTCAAGAGTGCTTAGCACGCCTATGGAACCAGGCTCAAGGTCAGCTAACAGATCTGGTGTTGGTAGACTGTAGTACCCATCGCTCTCTGCCGTTGGGTAACACCAAGAACCTTTCCAAAGGGCGACCATTCCTCGAGCCAGTTCCTCAAATAGTCAGGACAGCGGACACATCTCTCTCTGGCTGGGGAGCTCACATACTACATCGCACCATGCAGGGCAGGTGGACGCCTCAACAAATGTTACTCCACATCAACCACTTGGAGTTACTAGCCATATTCCTAGCCTTAAAAGCATTTCAAAAACAAATATCAGGCAAGACTGTCTTAGTCCGCACCGACAACATGACAGCCATGTATTATATCCAAAAACAAGGCGGGGCACACTCTGCAACTCTCTCAGCTTGCACAGAGCATATGGAGGTGGGCTATACCTCAGAACATTTTTCTCCTAGCCCAACATGTCCCAGGAGTCCAAAACACATTAGCCGATCTCTTGAGCCGTCAAACAGAAAAAGCCACGAGTGGGAACTTTATCCACAATTTCTTCAACCGTGTTTTCAGATCTGAGTGCAACCACAGATAGACCTCTTCGCCACCCAAGAAAACGCCAAATGCCAAAACTTCGCCGCCAGGTATCCTCACCCATTGTCCAAAGGCAATGCGATATGGATGAACTGGTCAGGCAGATTTGCGTACGCTTTTCCGCCTCTCCCACTCATTCCGCTAGTGGTGCGCAAACTACAGCAACACTCATTAACGCTCATCCTAGTTGCTCCAACTTGGGCCAGACAGCCATGGTACACCACACTGCTGGAACTCTCAATAGTTCCGCACCAAAAACTACACCTCTCTCCACACCTCTTAACCCAGAACCATGGAGAGATCCAACACCCAGACCAGCTCAACCTAGCGATCTGGCTCCTGAAGTCCTAGAATTTGGTTACCTTAACCTTCCTCCTGACTGTATGAACGTCATCAAAGAAGCTAGACAGCCTACCACTAGAGCATGCTATGCAGCCAAGTGGTAAAGACTCGTAGTATACTGCCATAAGAAGAACACTAATCCCCTAGATGTGTCTATCCAACACATCATAGGCTCATTGCAACACCTCCAAAGATGCAACCTAGCCTACACGTCTATCAGACTGCATCTTGCTGCCATAGCAGCATATCTACAAAATAGACAGCATCTCTCACTTGTCAGGGTACCTGCCATATAGGCTTTTATGGAGGGACTTAAGAGAATAATACCCCTAAGAGTACCACCTTCCCCTGTGTGGAATTTAACCATCGTTCTCACAAGACTAATGGGGCCTCCATTTGAACCTCTACATAAATGTGAGCTACAGTTCTTAACATGGAAAACTGCTTTCCTTGTAGCCTTTACATCTCTTCGAAGTTAGTGAACTACAAGCGCTAACCATTCAAGAACCCTTTCTCCAGATGCATCTTAATAAAGTTGTTCTCCGAACTAATCCTAAATTCCTCCCTAAAGTCATTTCTCACTTCCACCTCAATCAATCTGTAGACCTGCTGTGAGAAGTTGGCCTGATGTATGATGTCACTAGTTATAGTGTACACCTTATATCAGTCCAAATACCCTTATGGTGATTGGTTGTAAAGTCAACCTTATAGACCAGCTATCCTAGTGGTAGCATGGACAAGAGCAGTCTTAGGCTAAACTCTGAATGGCATGTGAAGCCAGCTGTGATACCATATATAATCCCTTGAATACCAAATGAAAGGACACCACAACAGATATATATATAAAATAAAGTGTATTTATTCTAAGCAAACCCTCAGCACTCTTTATGAGTTTAGAGGTAAGTACAACACAGTCTTATTAATGCATACAGTAAGTCACACAGGTAAGTAATACAGTTAGGCCCTAGGGGCCACGCAAACCATATACTAAATAAGTGGTATAAGAACCACTGTCACGGAAATAGAATAGGCCTAGGCCTAGGGAATCGCTGGGGCTACACTACACTAGCGTTAGTTAGGAAGTGGGAGGCCCACGGGATTCGTGTGCAGAGTGGAAACACTCACGCGTAATGCGTAAAAGTCAATAGCAATGTTACAGTTTAGAAATAGATAGATTTAGGACACTTCCGGAGTAGCTAATAAGTTGAGACTTGAAAACTAGACACTAGGATAGTCACTATCCTGATGAGCACCGGAGTACCCAAGTTACCTAGCCCACAGGCTGCGGGTGCATAGGGGTGAAGATGCGTCGTTTTCGTCGTCGACTCCTATGGATGCCTGAAGAAAGATGCTGACAGGCAGTCAGGGGAGAGTGTCCGGTGGATCCCAAGGCTGGGATCAAGAAGAGCAGAAACCTGCAAGCAGATGGGACAGAGTCAAGGTCACTAGCCAGTGACCACGTGGACCCAGGAAGGAACCAGGCGATGTCGTGAAGAGTTGCAGGTGAAGGTGAAGCTTGTCGCTGCAGCCAGGAGGACCAGGAAGCGTCGAGGACGACCAGGACCAGGAGGCGAGCTGTCCCACGAAGGCTCTTGCTGTCGGCGGCGTCGAAGTTGGACTAGGACTCACCAAGCCTTGGCAAGCGGAACCCACGAAGAACAAAGGACTTGCTTCTGGTGCAGACCAGGAAGGTCTGGGGTGCTTCTTTGCAGAGAAGCGGGAGCTAGTCTGGAGGAGCCAAACCAGCGCAGAAGATTTCAGGGAGCGTCGTCACAAAGGCCACTAGCCAGCGGGCAAGCAACCGGACAGACGCGGCAAGCAGGAAAATGCTGAAGGGCCCCACGCAGGACTCGTGGAGTGTGGGGGGCTGGTCTTCGGTGCAGATGGTGCTTGGGGTTGGGGCTTCTCAATCCCCGGTGCACAACTTCGAGGGTACCTCAGAAGCTGCGCTGTAAGTTACTAGCCACTTTTCCCAGGTAGCCGGTCCCACGTCGCTCGTCGCCTCCACGGATCTCAGCTCTGCTGCAGATGTGGATGAGGGTCGGAGAAGTCTGGAAATCAAGGCTCTGGTCGGGCTCTGCAGTCGGTTCCTCGTCGAACGTTTGACAAAGCAAAGGGTAGTCTCTTGATGGTGCCTGTTTGCACAGGGTAGCCACTCCTTGGCTACAAGGGAGATTCTTCAGTCTTCTTCTTTCGTCGAATGTCGAAGGTCCAGAGTTTCTGTTCAGTTTTGCAGGTTCAGGATAATCTAAAGTCTTGAGGCCCAACTCCCACTCTTATACTAATCTGGGGGGCTGGGATACCTGCTAGGTCACGCCTTATGGGTGGGACCTGGGAGGGGGTGGTTACACCCACTTCCCTTTGTCCAGTTTCGCGCCAGAGCTGGGGCTGGAGTGCCCCAGCGCCGGTTTGAACTGGACTATGCAAGGAACACCTTGTGTGCCCCAGGCATGTCTCATTCCTTTCAGCCCACCCTGCCCCAATACACTAAAGGCTGTCTGGGGAGGTGCTAGCACCTCCCCAAGCAGGAAACCTATTGTCCAGGCCTCCCTGGCTGGGATCACTCCCAGCTGCAGGAGGTCAGACTTGTGTCGTGGCAGCAGCATCCATTTTGTGATGCTGAGGCTTTGGTCAGAGGTTACACAGCAAAGTAGGATTTTAACATGTCTCTCCCTCTAGAAGGGGGGAATAATATCCTCATCACCAGAAATGGTATGGGGGTATTATTCCAAAGTGTTAGACACCTTACACGACATGTTTTGATAAAGCCAAACCATAGTTACCATAACCGTTTAAGATTATAAGGCATTTTAAGAGTATATGGTAGGCTATATCATAGAACAGCTATAAGGACATGGTTCCGAAAGCTGCAGACAGGCTCAGCTCATGCTAGAGCACCATCTCACATGTTACCAAGCACTCTGCCTCCAGGATTGTTAAGGCCTGCCATAGGAGTGACTGATAGGTACACATGTGTCTATATATAAGGGTAGATATAGGCATACTATATCTAAGCAAGGGGTGATTACACGACCTTGCCCCAGCTGAGTGATCAGCCAGTTGTGTCTGATTGGAAGGCCAGACCAGGGGTGGCATAATACATGCTGCAGCCCCTGGGAGGCCTAGGGTACACCTATGCCCTGGGTACCTAGGGTACACTGTACAGGGTCCAATAAGGTGATCCTTACCAATTGGGAATGTACCTAGGGTACATGGAATCCATTTTAGAGAGAGAGCAGACAGCCTGAGACCCTGAATGGCAGGATCTCAGGCCAACTAAGTCGAAAAACCAGCTAGACACTAGGCAAAAAGTTGGGGGTAACCATAGTCAGATATCCACCTTCCTACACCTGCCTTTATTCTTCTCGCAGACACAAACAGTCGCATAAAGAGCTCTTCACACCTTGGATGTCAAAAGAGCACTACTATACTACATGGAGAGAACAAAACCCTTTTGTAAGACCAAACAACTATTCGTGTCGTTCTCACCACCACACAAAGGCAGCCCCATATCAAAATCTGGGATAGCTAGGTGGATAGTCAAATGCATACAGATTTGTTACCACAAAGCAAAACGTACATTATCTTTCTGATGGATACATCTGCCAGTTGATTCATCACCTTGTGAATATCCCCTGCTCCAGCAACATTCGGAAACTTTTGAAGCAGTCCACACCGATGGGGTCGAAGACTATGTCACAGAGACACGGCTCCGCTCGCGACTCCGCTGATGTCACCGGCTCCATAAGAAGACCTAGTCGGCGTGATGACGTCAGTTCCCTTTTTTCCGCGCCGTCGACGCCAACGGATTTCGGGAATTGCTGTTGGTAGCTTTACTGTTACTTTGTTTATCATCTGGGTTTCCCGGTTTCTCTTCGAAGAAGATGTCTACGAAGAAGTCGGGTTTCAAGCCCTGTCGGGAATGTGGCAAACACATGTCGATCACAGATCCACATGACTACTGTGTTTGGTGTCTCTCACCCGACCACGATGTGGATGGTTGCTCTTGCTGTCGCAAGATGAGCTCCAAAGCTCTAAAAGAAAGGGAGGTGAAGCTCTTCATCGCTAAGATGAAAAAGGAAAAGAGAGGAAGAAGGAAGTCTAGATCAAGGTCGGCGTCGAAGTCGACTTCGGGGCATGCTTCGAGAACCAAAAAGCCTAAGAAGAAGAGGAGGCATTCTTCTCATCATCACTCTGATAAGAGTTCGGCTCCGAAGTCGATGGCTCGACGCCGAAAGGAATCCTTGTCTCCTTCACCAGTCCCGGATTCTCCTGGTCCTTCTTCTCCAGTGACTTCGCCGGCTACATCTCCGGTTCCGATGCCATCCCAGACGCCGGGTCCATCTCTGGCTCCATCTCCGTCTCTGGCCCGGTTGAAGATCTTTAAGTCCCGGGTGAGCCTGCGACGCCGCTTGTTCCACCATCGGCGCTGGTTGGTCGGAGTCCGGTGATGCCTGACCAGTACCCTGCATTCCCTGGGCCAGGTCAGGACCCCTCGCATTATCTGAATGCGATGTATGGGGTGTTCGCGAGAGCCTTGTACACCACTGGTCACCTGCGGGACCGATGGGTCCAATGGAGTTTAATTTGGGGGTGCCGCAGGTCTATCCGCAGGCCCCTTTCATGCAGTTTTTTCCAGCGATGCCGTCTTGGCATCTACCGGCGCCGAGGACGTCGACGCAGCTTCCATCTTCACCGGCTCGACCTCGTTCGACGTCTGCTGCTCCTGCGGATCCACGTTAGACGCCGGTGCCGGCGGATTCGAACACGGCGCCGCCGACGCCGCTTGTGCAGATTCGATCCAGGAGGGAAGCACAGAGAGTGGTGGATGAAAGGAGGTACCTTTTGGAGGAAGCTGAAGAGGGAGAACTGGTTGAGTCTGATGAGGTGTTTGAGGAGCTAAAGGAGGCTAGTGGACTGGATTTGTCTCCTGAGTGGGAAATCACTCCACCTTCAGATGAACCCTCAAAAACGTGGCTCCGTATCATGCGGTCATCAGGAAGGCTGCGGAGCTGCTAGATCTTCAGTTGCAAACTACGGAGTTCAGATCAAATATTCTGACTGAGGTGCTGCATTCGCCCACTACAGTTTCGGAGCCTTTGTTGCCCTTTAATGAGGTCATTATTGACCCTGAATTGGAGGTATGGCGTAAGCCTTTTTCTGCTCCTGCAGTCTCTTAAGACTGTCGCAAGAAGGTATAGGGCGGCTCCAGGGGATCCTGAGTTTTTAAAGTCGCACCCATCGCCTGAGAGCCTGGTGGTTCAGGCGGCTTGCTCGGGTAAATCCAAGGGTGCTTTCCGTCAGGTTCCAGAGGACAGAGAAGCTGAAAAGGTAGACCAGTTAGCCAAGAAGGTCTTTTCATCGGCCAGCATGGCCCTTAAGTCGATGAATGCAACTTGCCTGTTGGGACGCTATATCCATGCGCTCATGGACTCGCCGAAGAAATTGGCACCAAAGCTTTCTGAGGAGGATAGTCGGCTTCACTGAAGTTTTGACTGATGCCCAGGCGGCAGCACGCCAAGTCATTCAAAGTGGACTGGACACGGCAGACTCAGTAGCGAGAGTCATGGGGTCTTCTGTTTCCACCAGGAGAGGGGCGTGGCTGAAGTCTTCTGAGTTCTCCCCGGATGTACAGTTGACTTTGTTGGACCTGCCATTTGATGGGTCTGGTTTGTTTGGTAAGAAGGCGGATGTTGCTCTTGAACGCTTTAAGGAGAGCAAGGCTACCGCTAGGTCTTTGGGCCTTCAATCCCAGTCAAGGTGGTCTTTTAAAAGATAGAGGTTTCGGAAGGGCTTCTTTTCGTTCTTACAGATAGACCCAGCAGCAACAGCAGCAAAGCTCTGTGTTCAAAGGTTACAGAGGTAGAATCAGGGGTCGCTCACGTAGCCGTCAACTCTCCTCCTCAGCCCCTCTCCCCACCGCAAAGCAGCCCTAGATCTGCCATTCTGGACCTGGTCCTGGTCCTGGACCTGGTCCTGTGGGGGGCCGGCTTACCCATTTTCTACAAGATTGGGAATCTGTAACTACGGATCTCTGGGTTCTGGATCTTGTAGAAAATGGGTACACCCTTCCCTTTCGGGAATTCCCTCCAAATTACCCTCCTTGTCAAGGGGCTTGCTCGGAGGACCACCGTCTTCTCCTGCAGGATTTATTCCTGAAGTTGTTACAAAAAGGTGCGATAGAGGTGGTTCCAGAGAAGGAGAGGGGTCAGGGATGCTACTCCCGGTATTTCCTGATTCCTAAAAAGGACGGCAGATTGCGTCTGATATTGGACCTCAGAATCTTGAATCTTTTTCTAAAGCAAGAGAACTTCAAGATGCTCACCCTTGCTCAGGTTTTTAAAGTGCTGAATCAGGAGGACTGGATGGTGTCGATCAACTTGCAGGATGCGTATTTCCACATCCCCATCCCCATCCTGAAGTCGCACAGGAAGTATCTCCGGTTTACGGTAGGGTCGCAACATTATCAGTTTGCGGTCCTTCCGTTTGGTCTTACTACTGCACCCCGAGTCTTCACGAAAGGGATGGCAGTGGTGGCAGCCCATCTCAGAAGGTCGGGGATCTCGATTTTCCCCTATCTGGACGACTGGCTTATTAAAGCGGAGTTGCCAGAGAAGATGCTACATCATCTGCAGGATACAACTCGGCTGTTGTACAAATTAGGTTTCTTGATAAACGTGCCCAAATCTTACCTGGTGGCCTCTCAGTGCAACCTGTTCATAGGTGCGGTACTGGACACTACTGTGTGTCGAGCATTCCCTCCTTCTCAAAGGATTCTCGACATACAGGAAATGATTCCTTTGTTTTACAATGGAGCGGTTGTTCCAGTTCTGAAAGTCCTTCGCCCTTTCTCGGCCTGTTTGCTTCCTGCATTCTGTTGGTCAACCATGCACGCTGGCACATGAGGGCGCTCCAGTGGTGCCTCCGCAGGCAGTGGTATCAACACAAGGGAGATCTCAGGGAGTCTTTGAGGATCTCCAGAGAAGCTGTGGCGGATCTGTCTTGGTGGAGCGTGGAGGGCAATCTGTCTCAAGGAAAGCCCTTTCATCTACCTCCATCGGTGGCCACAGTGATTACGGATGCATCCACTTTAGGGAGGGGTGCTCATCTGGGGGATCTGGAGATCAAGGGTCTTTGGTCTCCAGAGGAAAGGTGGCTTCACATCAACCTTCTCTGCAGAGAGGCTCTGTGTCTATGGTCCTGGGCTCAGTACCATCAGATTTGTCTGATGGCAAATCATCTGGCTGGGGTTCTAAACGTACGTGCGGACAGTCTGTCGGCAGTTCTCCGCCGACCACGAGTGGAGGCTCCATCCGGAGGTGGTTCGTCACGTCTTTCGGATGTGGGGAACTCCTCGGGTGGACCTGTTCGCCACTCACGAGAATGCTCACTGCCCGTCATTCTGCAGTCTCCAGTATCCGATGCAGGGAGCGTTGGGGGACGCGATTCAGTTGAGTTGGGGCTCACGACTCCTTTACGTGTTTCCTCCCATACCCTTGATTCCTCGGGTTCTGAGGAAGATTTGCCAAGACCGGGCCCAAGTCATATTGGTCGCCCCGGATTGGCCAAGAAGGGTGTGGTATTCAGATCTTCTCCACCTCTCCTCGTGCCCTCGGCTCAGTCTCCCTCTGAGGGCAGACCTCCTCTCGCAGTCGGAGGGGCAGGTTCTACACCCCCACCTCCAGAGCTTACACCTTCATGCCTGGAGATTGAACGGGGCAACCTGAATTCTTTTTCTCTCCCACCTGATGTGGTAGATGTAATTTTGTCTGCCAGACGTCATTCCACCAAATCTATATATTCATATAGGTGGTCTGTTTGTTCTCTGGTGTGGAGAGAAGTCAATTGATCCTTTGAAGGCTCGTCTATCTAACATTCTACAGTTTGTCCTTTCTCTTGCTCAGCAAGGCTTTGCTGTGGCTACTGTAAAAGGATTATCTGCTTTGTCAGCTTTCCTTTGCTTGCCGGATCAGCCGTCATTATTCAAATCACCCATTGTTCTTCGTTTTCTTAAGGGCCTCACAAACGGGTTTCCTCCTACTCCCTTTATTGTGCCTCAATGGGACTTGAACCTTGTCTTGACTTACCTTATGGGTTCTCCCGTCGAGCCCTTACACAAGTGTCCCTTGAGACTGTTGTCTTTTAAGACGGTTTTTCTCATTGCAATCACCTCGGCAAGGAGGGTATGTGAGCTTCAAGCTCTGAGTTCAAAACCCCCGTTTTTGACCATTCATGCTAAAAGAATGGTACTCAGGACCAGGCCTGCATTTCTGCCTAAGGTGGTAACTCCCTTCCATCTGGGGCAGTCCATTACCCTTCCTTCCTTCTATCCTCCCCCTCACCCTTCCAAGGAGGAGGAGAGACTTCACCGCTTGGACCCTAAGAGCGTGGTGAGCTTCTACCTGGACAGGACTAAGGACTTCAGAGTTGATGACAAGCTCTTCGTGGGCTTTGTTGGCTGCAGGAAAGGTCGAGCGGTGCACAAGCGCACCCTTTCTAGATGGATTTTCTTGTGCATCAAGATATGCTACTCCCTGGCTGGTAAGGAACCTCCAGAGGGTTTAAGGGCTCATTCCACTAGAGCAAAGTCTTCCACGTCTGCTTTGTCTAGGGGCGTTCCTGTGGAGGACATTTGTAGGGCGACAACTTGGGCCTCCCTTCACAACTTTGCAAAATATTATTGCTTGGACACCGAGGTGAGGAGGGACGGACACTTTGCTCGTTCTGTCCTTCAGTACTTTCTGGTATAGAAGGGTGGACACCCTCCTCCGGGAGTGGGACTGCTGTGGGAATCTATTCACAAGGTGAGGAATCCACTGGCAGATGTATCCATCAGAAGAACAAGTTACTTACCTTCGGTAACGCTTTTTCTGGTGGATACAGTATGCGCCTGTGGATTCCTCACTGACCCACCCGCCACCTAGTTGTCCACCCTTGTATACCTTTAGTATATGATGTTGCTTCAAGTTATATTTATTACTGTCAAAGGCCTTGTGTTTCTTTTGCCTTTCTACTTATTCTCCACACTGTGTGTTGCTTTATATATTATGTACTGTGTATACTGTGTATATATTGCGGTCAGTCCGTCCGCGTGCCTCGAAGGCACGGAAAAAAAAGCAGAACTGACGTCATCACGCCGACTAGGTCTTCTTATGGAGCCGGTGACGTCAGCGGAGTCGCGAGTGAAGCCGTGTCTGACGTAGTCTTCGACCCCCATCGGCGTGGACTGCTGCAAAAGTTTACGAATGTTGCTGGCGCAGGGGATATTCACAAGGTGAGGAATCCACAGGCAGATACTGTATCCACCAGAAAAAGCGCTACCGAAGGTAAGTAACTTGTTCGTTCCTCCTAAAGCTCACTCTACCCGAATTATAGGGGCTTCAATGGCATTTATAGGAAACATTCCTTTAGATATCTGCAGAGCAGCTACATGATCTACACCGCACACATTCACAAAGCACTATTGTCTCGATGTGCAAACTAAACAGGCTAGTGTGGGCCAGGCTGTACTCAAAACACTATATCAAACTACTGCAGCAGATACTGGTGGTCGCCGCTAAGGGTGGATACTGCTTTACAATCTATGCACAGTGTGTAATCTGCAGCTCATATGCCTCGAATGGAATATGCTACTTACCAGTATGCATCTGTTCTTGGAATGTAGAGATGCAGATCTACACACGCCTCCCCGTCTACCTTTATCTGTTCCAGTATTATCTTACTTAGATACACCACACATGGACATCTTGCCTGTTTCTTACTAAGCTCCATTTCCCTGCTGGCGAGAAACAATCTGAGGATGGAGCCGATGCCCATGCGCACTTTGATCCAAAGAAGGAGTCACATACCCCGTGACTTCCAAAGACTTCAAGACAAAAACAAGTGCAATCATCTGGACCCAACACAAGATGGCGATCTATGCACAGTGTGTAGATCTGCAGCTCTACATGCCAAGAACAGATGCATACTGGTAAGTAGCATATTCCTTTCTTCTGCAGCTTAGGGCTGCAGTCGTTAAACACCGCATGCCTCTTGAGCCGCTCTACCTATACGGTGTGGGATACTGTTGCACAAGTGCTGCGACAGTGCCTGGATGAGGCCTCGACTGCTCGCCCACGCAGTTGCTAAGTCGGAGCGCAGCGAAGTTCACCATAAGGTGTGTGCTGGACACCACCGACTGGGCAAAACAGTTTCCACGCGGATAGCCTTAAAGAGCTACGCTTGGTTGAGAACATCTGGATTTTCGGGGGATGTCCGTTCACCTCCCCCCCCAGCAGCCTCAAAATTTTTACTAGTCAGACCTTTCAGGACCACCAGAGGCCAGTGGGTGGCAGGATTCACCATCACCTTCCCCACTGGCACGTCACATCGGACAGGTGGGTTTTGCAGAGACCGAAGGGGGGGCAACTCCCTCCCCTTCAAGACTACCTCTCCCTCCGTGCCACCAAACACTCAATCGCATGTCAGGGAATCACTTGGCCCTTCTCCACCCGGAAGTTACAGCTCTCTTGGCCAAGGAAGCTATTGAACAGGTCCTTGTGCCAGAAGTAGGTTGTGGTTGCTATTCCCACTACTTTCTGGTACCCAAGAAGGACAAAGGCCTACGTCCTGTCATATACCCCAAGGCCCTTAACCGCTTCCTCCGGAAGGAGATGTTCAAGATGCTCACGTTGGCTCAGGTCCTCTCTGCCCTGAATCCCGGAGACTGGATGATCGCGTTGGACTTGCAGGACGCCTATTCTTACACCCCAGTCCTACCAGCCCACAGGTGTTACCTATTCTTCACAGTAGGCCACGGGTGTTTTACCATTCTCCCCTTTGGCCTCACCAGTGCCCCTTGGGTGTTCATGAGTGATGGCGGTGTTCGCAGTTCATCTGCGCGGATCAGGGTTTCCAGTCTTTCCAGATCTCGACGACTGACTGTTGAAGGCTGGTTCGCCTCAGGCTGTCATCTCCCACCTCCCGACTTCGGCGGACCTCCTGCATTCGCTGTGGTTCACGAGCAACATGCTGAAGTTGCACCCGATTCCCTCTCAGAAGCTCCTTTTTATCGTAGCAGTTCTGGATACAGCGCAGTTTCGGGCTTATCCTCCAAAGCAGCGAGTCCATGGTATTCGGGCTCTGATACCAATGTTTCAGCCTCTATCCTGGATTTCAATGAGTGACCCTGAGGCTGCAGGCCCTCATGACCTCCTGCATCCTGCTGGTGGATCATGCCTGATGGCACATGCCGGTGCTGCAGTGAGACCTGAAGTTCCAGTGGGCGCAGTATAATGGTAATTTTTCAGATGTCATCCAGATCTCCCAGAGGACTGCAAGTCTGTTGAAGTGGTGGCTCACGAACCAGGATTGGGTCAACTAGAGTTCAGTGGTGACATGTCATTCCTGGGATGGGGTGACCAAATGAGAGAGGCAAAGATCAGGGGTCTCTGGTCTCCGGCGGAGTCCGGGATCCACATCAACCTTCTGGAGCTTTGATTGATCCGTCTTGCACTGAAGGCGTTTCTTCCTTTTGTCAAAGGAAGAGTAGTGCAGGTGTTCACGGAGTCATCCATGTGGTTCTACAACAAACCGGGCGGGGTGGAGTCATGGATCCTATGTCAAGAGGCTCTTCGCCTTTGGACGTGGCTGGAACATGAGGGCATATCCCTGGTGGTTCAACGCCTGGCAGGTTCCCTGAACGCCATGGCGGACAAATTCAGCTGCTGGTGCATGATGGATCACAAATGGCGTCTTCACTCAAAGGTGGTGCAAGGTCTTTTTCAGCAGAGGGTAAAGCCTTGGTTAGATCTGTTCGCCACCGAAGAGAACACGCAATGTCAGCAGTTCTGCGCATTGGAGTTTTTAAGGCGGCACTCACTTGGTGACGCTTTTCGGCAAGAGTGGAGTTGAAGCGTCCTGTACTACTTTCGGCGGATACCACTTCTACCCAGAGTGCTAAAGATCAATTGCGACCGGCCCAAGTAATTCTTGTGGCTCCAGACTGGGCATGAAGTCTGGTACCTTGAGCTCTTGAGCATGGCCATCGATCCTCTGATCAGACTGCCTCTTCTGTCACAGCAGCAGGGGACGGTCCTCGACCTGAGCTTATCTAGCCTCCACCATCTTGCAGGGAGAATGAGCGGTGACAGTTGACAGTTTTTGACCTTCCTTCCGAAGTCTGTAACGTCATCTTGGCAGCCATGCGTTCCTCCACTAAAACTGTATACACCTGTAGATAAAATAAAATTTTGGCATGGTGCACAGCAAAGGCTGGGGGTCGCCTTTCTGCCTCTCTTTCAGAGGTTGTCCTCTTCATTCGATATTTGGACCAGTACGGCTCTGGGCACCCTTAAAACCTATCTTTAAGCCCTTCTTTGCCTTCCTGATCAGCCTTCTCTAATCAAGTCTCCTATTGTAAATAGATTCCTGAAGGACATTACTCCTCCTCCTTGCATAATGCCCCAATGGAACTTGAATCGTGTCCTGATCTTATGTGTTCTCCCTTTGAGCCACTACATAATTGTCCTCTGCGTGGTCTTTAAAGGCTGCTTTCCTGCTCTCCAACGCCTCTGCCCGCATGGTGAGTGAGCTTCAGGCTCTGTCCTCCAGGCTTCCATTTCTTGCTGTTCATCCTGATAGTGGTCCTTCGTACTAGGCCCTCTTTTCTGCTGAAAGTGGTTGCCTCTTTTCACATCGGTCAGACCATCACATTGCCCACCTACTTCTTGCCTCCGCACCCTTCCGGAGAGGAGGCGAGACTCCATCTTCTGGACCTAAAACGTACACTGTCCTTCTACCTTGACTGCACTAAAGATTTCCTAGTGGACGATCAACTCTTCATGGGTTATGTGGGTGCCAAGAAAGGTCGGGCCGTGCAGAAATGTACCAACTCTTGATGGGTTGTCCTATGCATCAAAATCTCATTATCTTTGGTGAAAAAGTAACCTCCAGTAGGACTACGCGCCTGCTTGAGCAGGGCGACGGCTGCCACTACTGCTTTGGGACTTTTAGATCCACTTTTTGACATCTGCTAGGCAGCCACGTGGACATCCCTGCTCATCTTCACAAAACATTACTATCTGGATAACCAAGTCCAGAGAGATTGCTTTTTTGGCCTTTGTTTTCCAGGATTTCCTGGTGTGAACTTAGTTTGCAGACCCACCTCCGGGGTTGGCATTGCTGGGGTATCTATTCTAAGGTAAAGAATATTTAAGTGATAGTCTCTTTCAGAGTAACAAGTTACTTACCTTCCGTAACGATGTATCTGTAAGACATATGTAGCTATAGATTCCTTACCGCCGCACCCATCCTCCCCGTTCTGCGAACTGACTTATAAGGATAGGTGCTCCCTTCTAGGGCCCTAATTATGTGCACCTGTGGGCACTGTCTTGCATGGCTCTGTGCTTCTGGTGTGGCAATTCGTGTCAGAACTGACGTCCGCATGCTGGGGTGGGGTGTAAGTAGACACTGACGTCATCCCGGAAACCACGACGACAGACGTGGAGTTGACCAATGCCACCTGCGAACGCGCAGGGGTAGTGCTACTGTTAGAATAAAAATGTCTTTGTTGCGTTTATATATTCTGTGTAAGTTAGCATTCGCTGCACCATTTTATCTTTGGCCGCCATTTTGACCCATGAGCGAAACTAATCTTTCTCTTTCTCTGACTCTGCGAGAAGCAGCATCTGAAAGAAACACGTTCGTTACATTCATCACCTTGGAATATCCCCAGGCGTCCGGCTGGATCCGGAAAGATTTTTGTAGCAATACCCCTTGCGCGTCGCTAGGCGTCGTCTGCAGCTCCGCGTCCGTCGTTGGCGTCGTGCGCCGGAATGACGCCGTTGGAGTACTTAGACGCCGCCCTCGCGCGCTGCCGTCAGTTCTTCTTTTTTACGTGCCAGTAAGCGCCGATCCGGGAAGAGCTTACCCCTAGTCATTTTTTGACTGACTTTTTGACTTCTTTTGGTCTGTCGACTCGACTCTGGTGCCGGTAGGATGCCTGGTTTCAAAGCCTGTGACGCCTGTCATCGCCTGATGTCGGTGACGGATCACCATCGCAGGTGCCTTTATTGCCTGGGGGCTGACCATGATGCGGAGTCGTGCCTCGATTGCCAGGCCTTGACGTCGAAAGCTAGGCGGGAGCGGTCCCGTAAGTTCTCTAGCTTCGGCACTCTGCTCCACGCCGCTCTCGGTCCCTGTCCAGGAGGAGGTCCAAGGACCGATCACGGAGCCGCAGCCATCGTCTTCGCTCGTCGGGGTCTTAGGGTAAGTCGAAGCACTCCAAGACGTCCAAGAGACATCGCTCTTCGGACTTCCCTCGCCGGTCGCCCGGCTGAGGGTCAGGGTGGTCCCACCCCCGCGGCTCCGTCGGAGCCGCGTCCGTCCTCATACCCAGCGGTCCCTGGGACTGACGCGACTCCGGCAGAGGTCAGGGCCTTCCTCTCGGCCATCGACGGCTCCGACGCCGCAGGTCCCCAAGGGATCCAGGCTTGGATCTCGGTCGGCGCCGGTCGACCTCACGACGCCTCCTCCGCCAGCGCCCGTGTCTACACCGGTTCCACCGCCGTCGCCGGACGACGTCGTTCCCCAGTTTATCCCCGATCCGGGTCCGACGCTGGCGCGGCGCCGCCCGGCGCCGATTGGTGAACGCTTCATCTACTGCCCGGCTCGGATCATTCCTCCTGTTTATCGGGAATCGGATGACGAGGGCGACTGGGAGGGGTCTGAAGACCCTATGGCCGCTCAGGCCAAACTTTCTGAGGACTGGGCAGAGGAATTGGGGGGATGCCAGTGGTCTGGATACCTCCCCGGATGCTGGTTTCATCTCTCCTCCGACTGTGGCCTCGGAGGAGGGTGCAGCCTTTTCAGTGGTGCTGCGCAAGGCGGGCGAAGCCCTAGGGCTAGAGTTGCCTGCTGTGGTCCTTCAACCGACAGCAAGCTCCACTGAGCCTCTGCTGCAGTTTAATGAGGCCCTCATAGACGTTCTGCAGGGCACTTGGTCCAACCCCTCCACAGTTCCTCCTGTGGACCGGAACGTTGCCGGGCGCCACCGCCCTGCTCTGGGTGACCCCAGTTTCCTCTCCCAACACCCCACCCCCGAGAGTCTGGTTATCCAGGCCTCAACCTCCCAATCCTCCTTCCCGTCCGCTCCTCCGGATCGGGAATCCAAGAGGTTGGAACAGTTTGGCAAGAAACGGTTCTCGTCCCTGAGTTTGGGGCTGCGGTCTTTAAATACCGCTTGCCTTTTGGACCGTTATTCCCACTCTCTGTGGGATACAGTGGAGGACGTGCTGCCCTTGTGCCCGGTGGAGGCCGGGGCACGACTCACTCAAGCACTTGCTGACGGTCGAGATGCAGCACGGCACGCCATACGGTGTGGACTTGACACCACGGACTCGCTGGGTCGGGCGATTTCCACCACGGTGGTGCTTCGGCGTCACGCCTGGCTGAGGTCCACGTCATTTTCAGGGGATGTCAAGAGTTCCCTCATGGACATGCCCTTTGATGGCACTCGCCTTTTTGTTGAGAAGGCGGACAGTGCGCTGGCTCGGTTCAAGGACTCCCGGGCCACGGCCAAGTCCTTGGGTCTTTCAGCCCCGCGGCCGCAAACTTCTGCCTTTCGTCCCTTTCGTGGCCAAGGAAGGGGCGCTTCCTCACGTCCGCCCAGCCACCGGCCACAGAACCAACCTGCACGTGGATTCCGCCGAGGCGGTAGTTGAGGTCAACGTGCCGGTCAGTCCACATCCACCCTGGCAGCATCTGCCTCAAAGCCCTCCTAGTCTGAGCTTTCAGGCCCATTCAACTCCAGTGGGCGGCAGAGTTCGCCATCACCTGCTCCACTGGCTCTCCATCACGACGGACAGGTGGGTGCTGCAAATCGTCCGAAGGAGCTACTCCCTGCCCTTCGAGACGACCCCTCCAGCCATGCCACCGACGATCCCCCGTATGTCGGGGGATCATTTGCATCTTCTACGAGAGGAAGTTTCAGCCCTCTTGGCCAAAGAGGCCGTCGAGCGCGTTCCTGGTCCAGAAGTAGGTCGTGGTTGTTATTCCCACTACTTTCTGGTTCCCAAGAAGGGCAAAGGGGGCCTACACCCGATCTTGGACCTCAGGAGCGTCAACGCCTTCCTCTGGAAGGACCGGTTCAAGATGCTAACTTTAGCTCAGGTTCTGGCTGCCCTAGACCCTGGAGACTGGATGGTAGCATTGGACTTGCAGAACGCTTATTTCCACATCCCCGTCCTGCCGGCCCACCGGCGTTACCTGCGGTTCACGGTGGGTCAGGAGCACTTTCAGTTCACCGTGCTCCCCTTCGGCCTCACCAGTGCCACTCGGGTGTTCACGAAAGTGATGGCGGTGGTCGCAGCTCATCTGCGCCGAACAGGGGTTCCAGTCTTCCCCTATCTCGACGACTGGCTGTTGAAGGCAGGCTCGCCCCAGCAAGTCGTCTCCCGCCTCCAGACTAAGGCCGACCTCCTGCACTCGCTGGGGTTCTCCATCAATGTGCTGAAGTCGCACCTGAGTCCCTCCCAGAAGCTCCTTTTCATTGGGGCGGTTCTCGATTCGGCGCAGTTCCGGGTCTATCCACCGGAACAGCGGGTCCAAGACATTCAGGCCCTGATTTCCATCTTCCGGCCTCTGTCCTGGGTTTCGGTCAGGTTGGTGCTGTGGCTTCTGGGGCTGATGGCCTCCTGCATCCTGTTGGTACCTCACGCCAGGTGGCGGATGCGGGCTCTGCAGTGGGACCTGAAGTTTCAGTGGGCCCAGCATCGAGGCAACCTGTCCGACCATGTCTTGATCTCGGAGGGCACTGCGAACCAGCTGCAGTGGTGGCTGACGAATCGCGATTGGGTCAGCGGCAGATCCCTCTCCCTACCCCAACCGGAGCATGTCTTAGTGATGGATGCGTCCCTCCTGGGATGGGGGGGCCATATGGGAGAGGCGGAGATCAGAGGACTCTGGTCTCCGGCGGAGACTCTGCTCCATATCAACCTATTGGAGCTGAGGGCGATCGGACTTTCACTAAAAGCCTTCCTTCCCTCTGTCCGGGGAAGTGGCTTGCAGGTGTTCACGGACAACACCACCGCCATGTGGTATTGCAACAAACAGGGCGGGGTGGGGTCGTGGACCCTTTGTCAGGAGGCTCTGCGCCTCTGGACATGGCTGGAACATCAGGGCATCACCCTGGTGGTTCAACATCTGGCGGGCTCTCTGAACGCCAGAGCAGACAAACTCAGCAGCCGGTGCATGATGGATCGCGAATGGCGTCTGAACTCTGACGTGGCGCAAGGTCTCTTTCTGCAGTGGGGAGAGCCTTGGTTAGATCTATTCGCCGCCGACGAGAACGCGCAATGTCAGCAGTTCTGCGCGTTGGAATTTCCAAGGCGGCACTCGCTCTGAGACTCTTTTCGTCGCGAGTGGAGTTGCGGTCTGTTGTACGCCTTTCCGCCTATACCACTTCTGCCCAGAGTGCTGAAGATCGGGCGCGACCGGGCCCAAGTCATCTTGGTGGCTCCGGATTGGGCACGAAGGTACTGGTATCCCGAGCTACTCAGTATGTCCATCGATCCCCCGATACGACTGCCTCTTCAGGAGGACCTTCTGTCGCAGCAGCAGGGGACGGTCCTCCACCCGAACCTGTCCAGCCTCCACCTCCATGCGTGGAGATTGAGCGGCGGCAGTTGATGCCATTTGACTTGCCTCCTGAAGTCTGTGATGTCATTCTTGCAGCCAGGCGTCCCTCCACTAAGACTGTATACGCCTGCCGGTGGAACAAATTTGTGGCATGGTGCACAGCAAAGGCTGTGGATCCCCTTTCTGCCCCTCTTTCTGAGGTTCTCCTCTTTCTTCTTTCTTTGGCCCAGCAGGGCTCTGCTCTGGGCACCTTGAAGTATTATCTTGCTGCAATCTCTGCTTTCCTAAGGCTTCCTGATCAGCCTTCTCTTTTCAAGTCCCCTGTTGTCTCACGTTTTCTCAAGGGCATTACTCATATGTTCCCTCCTGTTCCCTTCGTAATGCCTCAGTGGGACTTGAACCTTGTTCTCACTTCTCTGATGTGCGCTCCCTTTGAGCCCCTTCACAACTTTCCCATTAGTCTACTGACTCTGAAAACTGCCTTCCTGATGGCTATCACCTCCGCTCGGCGGGTCAGTGAGCTCCAGGCTCTGTCAGTTAAGCCTTCCTTCCTTTCGGTTCATCCCGGTAAGGTTGTCCTCCGGACACGTCCGTCTTTTCTTCCTAAAGTCGTGACTCCCTTTCACATAGGGCAATCTGTCACGCTGCCCACCTTTTTTCCGCCTCCACATCCTTCAAAAGATGAAGAGAGGCTTCACCGTCTGGACCCAAAACGTGCGCTGTCATTTTATTTGGACCGCACAAAACAGTTCCGGGTGGACGACCAACTTTTTGTTGGATATGTAGGTGCGAAGAAGGGTAAAGCTGTGCACAAGCGGACCATCTCGCGATGGCTCGTGTTGTGTATTAAACTCTGCTATTCCTTGGCGAAAAAGGTCCCTCCTGTTGGGCTGAGAGCCCATTCCACCCGGGCCACAGCGGCGACAACTGCCCTGGGACGGGGAGTTCCCTTGCAGGACATCTGTCAGGCGGCGACGTAGGCTTCACTGCACACGTTCGCCAAGCACTATTGTCTGGACAGCCAAGTCCGGAGAGATGGCCACTTTGGCCGTTCTGTTCTCCAGGACATTCTGGTGTGATCTTGGTTCGCAGGCCCACCTCCGGGGTTGGTATTGCTGGGGTATCTATTCTAAGGTGAGGAATCTAACTAACGTGTTTCTTTCAGATGAACAAGTTACTTACCTTCGGTAACTATGTATCTGTAAGAAACATTAGTTAGTTAGATTCCTCACCGACCCACCCAGCCTCCCCGTTCTGCGAACTGACATCTAGGGTTAAGGTTCTCCCTTTCAGGGCCTTAGATTTTTTGGCACCAGTGTCGGTCTCTTGCATGGCTCAGCGTCCCTGGCGCGGAAAGCTATGTATAAGAACTGACGTCAGCACGGGAGGGCGGCGTGTAAGTGCTCCGTCATTCCGGCGCACGACGCTGACGACTGAGGCGGAGCCGCAGACGACGCCTACCGACGCGCAAGGGGTATTGCTACAAAAATCTTTCCGGATCCAGTCTGACGCCTGGGGATATTCTAAGGTGAGGAATCTAACTAACTAATGTTTCTTACAGATACATCGTTACCGAAGGTAAGTAACTTGTTCTTTAAGTCCAGTGACCTCGGATATAAGGAAACTTATATCTGTTGTAAGTGATCCTAGCACCAGTTTACACCGGCTTCATTGGCCTGCCTGTCGTCAATATTTGTGTGGGCGCATATGGGTGGCATAATACATGCTGCAGCCCTTGGGAGACACCTTGTGTGTACCTATGCCCTGGGTACCTGTAAGAAAGTGCCTCTGTATATACTGCACCAAAGTAAAGTTCCGTGTGCAGAGTCCACAGTCCCCAGAGGTTTGGCAGAGGCTAAAGTTAAATGTAACCTTACTCTCTAAAGAGGTAGCTTGGTCGAGGAGTAAGGCAGTATCAGAGGACAGTGTAAACCATCTGTTGTACACACTCAGTCAGCAAAAGGTCTCACATACTCAAGAACTGAACTCTAGGGCCAATGGTTGGTATATAAAAATAAATTGTTTTTATTTTAGAACCACAAGTAGGTATCAAAATATACTTTTTCTCAGAATGAGATGCTTTAGTTAAATACTTTCAATAGGCAATAGACTTTAGAATACAGTAGTTAGTTGTTGCAATATGCAACATAATTAGAACATTGAGCTCAATGGGAATTTCCTAATAAATGCAATTAATTACTATTTGGATTACTTTTCTAACCACAGGGCTGGATCCTAGATTCTGTCCTGGGACATTTCCTCGAAACAGGTGAGTAAATGTGCTTTGGTTAAAGGTGTGATTTTTAAGGAATATTATTGTATTTCAAAAATTGACACAAACCTTTTCACATAGAATCACCAATGTTATCCTATCCCGGGGGGATCATTCCTTGCACACTAAGCAGCGGGACTTACCAGGCAAAGACCACTAGACCACCAGGCTGTGACGGGACGCTGACGCTGTGTGTTCCCCTCGCCGCCACTCTCCTTCGCTGGCCGCAGTGGGGGGGGAACTACAGCTCCCGGCATCCTTTGCTTCCTCCCGGACCTCCTTCCGGCCAGTTCCGCGCCCGGAGGCGCTACATAAACAGAGGCTCCCTCGGTGGAGCGGGGGGATCATTCCTTGCACACTAAGCAGCGGGACTTACCAGGCAAAGACCACTAGACCAACAGGCTGTGACGGGACGCTGACGCTGTGTGTTCCCCTCGCCGCCACTCTCCTTCGCTGGCCGCAGTGGGGGGGAACTACAGCTCCCGGCATCCTTTGCTTCCTCCCGGACCTCCTTCCGGCCAGTTCCGCGCCCGGAGGCGCTACATAAACAGAGGCTCCCTCCGCGTCGCGGGACGTGCGCGGGCCCCGCCGGGCTGATCCAGGGCAGAGGGTGGGCCGTCTGTGGCCGTCAGGGGCTGCAGGAGGCTGGGCTGGGCCCCCTCTATAAACGCTTCGAACACTAACCAGGTACTGTCACTGAGTAACTTTGTCAATCACCCCCTTTTGTGGATTCAGACTGGGTTGTGTCTATTGAACATTTCCTGAAATAGCCGCCCTACATATGTTAGGTGTTCATGTGTCTGGGCCTCCCTTCCTTGATACTTGCTTGTTCCAGCCATACATATTTTTTGCTTACTATACACTCTACTGGGGTTTGTGTTGACCTGCTTCACAGTTTGCCCCTGTATTACTAATGTCAACTCGCTCAGGTAAAAGCCTGAGGGGGAGCGTGGGGGGTATGGCGGGAACTATGGATCAGTTTATTACCCGTGTGGCCAACGTCCTTGATAAAGAAATCTCTATGGCTGAGCGGCGGCTATCTGGTAGCCCATTTGGTGATAGACGATCCTCGATTGGCCCGATAGCTCAGATACCCTCACCGGAGCGTGTTTTGGACCCACTCTCGCACCCTCTTGCCCCCTCTCCTTTGGACCATCCTTGTGTGGCGGCCTTGAGAGCCAATATAGAAGGGCTTGAGAATCTGTCGGATACGGCACTTAATGCCCAAACTTATGTGGCCCCAGTCGTAGCAGTAAGCAAGTCAGCCATTTCTATTTCCCATTTGGCTGACCCCACCACTCTTCTAATTCCACCTAACCCGGCGACTACCATGGCGCAGGCGGAAATCCAGCCAGTCCCCCTAAAGACTAGAAGACTTACTACCTTACAGAAAAATAGACTCTCTAAAACTTGTAAAAACCAGAGGCGGGCGGCTGTTAGGAGGGGCATTTCCAATAAGGTAACGGGGGGGGGGGGGGACTCTAGTTTACTCCAGGAAGATAAAGAAGAGGGCACCACTGAGGGGAATGCAACCTTCGCCCTCAATACTCAAATTGTTGGTAGTTTAGAGCCCCTATCCTCAGATTCTTCCCTGGCTAAAAAAATGGAGGAAATAATGAAATCTCTACTTTTGCCAGTATTAGATAAAAAAATTAGAGGGCTATCTGAGCGAATGGATAAAATGGAGCAGACAACCCTAGATAATTTTTTCTCATTGAAATCTTTTATAAAAGTGCAGCTAACATCTAGGGATGACAGCTTAAGCGGGGGTTTTGCCAAAAAGGTGACGTCTACTGCCCAACACAATTTAGTTCCTACAGTCGACAAACCAGTAGTTTTGGAGGTGATTAATCATAACCTGCTCTCTACGGTGCCTGTCGCTGGTACCTCCAGTACCATCGGCCTGTCTTTCCCTAAGCCGGCTGAGAAATTTAAATCCCCAAAAGTTACTACCACTATCCCAGGCAAAAAAAACGTTTGTCCCCCGGCATCGGCTAGCGCAGGTGAGGGAAATTCTATTATCACAGCTATACCTCCATTAGCTGATGGCGCTCTAGTGATCCCAACTTCCAACTTAGCGGAAAATGCAAAAGCCCATGTGATGCATCCAGGTGAGGCCCCTCCCGGTTATAAATCTCCCCCCTGAGTGCCAGCCCTATGTAGTCGTTTTGACCGGGGTCCCGGTTCTTAGTCCAGGTAAGAATGAGTCCTATACTGAATTGTTCAATAAGACCTTATTTTGGCTCAGAGAACAGACCCCTGCCCGAGTTTTGGGGGGGCAGGATATTACACGTACGTAGAGTCGGTTGGATTGGTACTAGGGAAAAATCTATTTCTGGCGATTGTATCATAGTGAATTTTGAAGATCCAAGGATTGCCAGTTTCATATGTAGAGATCCCATGAAGGAACATAGCCTAGTAGGAAGCACGGGTTCAATTGGCACTTGTGATCTCAGCTATTTTAATCTTCCAACTTTGTCAAGGCAGACCGGAACCCATATGTGGGAAGGTCGGGACTGTAGACAAATTCGTGGCTGTACTTCTCAATTCAGCCTATTTAATAATGGTCCTGGCCATTTGCAGGGTCGATTTTGGAAAGGTTATTGACAGGTAATTCCCTCTATACGTGAGCTATACACTGAACCATCTGGGGAGTCATTAATAGAAAGTTTACCCCTTGGAGAGCCGCAGGTGAGCTCTTCCATCACTACCCTCTCTCCTCCTTTTCTGACGCCTAGGGGACATTTACAGGCGTTGTCCCAGTTTAGTGGAGAGACGCCTGTTGAAAATTTTCGAACTCCTTCTACTGTGGTATAACCTGTCGGTGATAAGGATATTACCATGGATTATACTCCTATTACAGGAGCATTGGCTTTAGGGCATGGAGAGATTCCCAGCATTCCTCTGAAGGTAGTAAGCTGGAACATTGCCGGCTTAGCCCGGAATATAAGCATCCCAGACTGGAACACATTTATCGAATCTTTTTCGATTTGTTTGTTCCAGGAAACCTGGTGCATGGATCCACAACATAAGCTGGGATACACTACTTATTTTGCTCCAGCAGTTCGACCGAACGGAGGCAAAGGGCGCCCCTCCGGAGGACTGTTAATATGGGTAAGCATTTCCCTGCGGTATTCTATTAAAAGTATAGCCACTAATTCCCCAGACCTTTTGAGACTTTCAGTAAGAGGCCAGTCTGGTGGAGGAGTGCTTGAAATATTCAATATCTATGTTAGAAGCACTAGAGGTGGTTTATCTATTCTTGCCCCATCTGGCATCGACGAGGAACTCAAGCGCTGTGGTCCAGACTCCCTTGTCTTATTAGCTGGGGATTTTAACTGCACATTCGAACCTCTAGCTGCGGAGGATGTGCTGGGCATTAGTGACGATGATGCAAGGAGAGGCATCCCTCCGTTGTCAATCACTCCTATTAGAAGATGGACCCAAAACACAATTGACCTTAATGCTCTTTGCCTGGAGTATGGTCTCAGAGCAACTAATGGTAGATCCAAATCAGACCAAATGGGGGCACATACGTTTAACAGAATAGGGCATTCCTCTAGGATTGACTACATTATGCTGAATTTTCGGCTGTGGTCTTTCCTGGTGGACATGGAGGTTCGGCCTTCTATTGATAGCGACCATAATCCTCTAATCCTGTCTCTGTCCCCACTGTGGAAGGGTTGGTCTCCCCTCCTAACCCCGCATGTGTGGAAAACAACCCATGAAGTGCGCCCCTCTAATTGCGGTAGGCGCCTGAAATGGAAAAATATCATTGGTAATGAGGCCAAGATGCTGGAGGTACAATCTGTAATGGCTAATATTACACTTTGCCTAGATTCCCCCTCATTCAGTGTGCAAGAGGTACCTGCAGTTTTTAAACGAACCACAAAGGCTATAGGTGAATTATTCATAGCCCCCATTGGGGGGAAGAGGGCCAATAAGAGTGGTGGCAGGAAGGGTCCTGCCGGGTGGTTTTCAGCTGCATGTCGTATGGCCAAACGGGAACTCCTAAAGGCAGTAAAATGTAAGATTAGAATTCTGATTTGTGCTGCGAGGGGTAACTACAGGAGGGTATTATCAAAGGCAAAGACAGATTGGGAAGACCAGTTTTGGTGTGACCTGAAGGCTGCTAGTCTAAGGAAGGATGCAAAGGGTTTTTGGGACCTACTTAGAAATAGAGAGAGACCTGTGGATACAATGATCACCTGTAACGTACCTGAGTGCGCGTGGGTTAATCATTTTTCCCAACTCTATTCAACGACCCAGGACCAGGGGGAAAGCTTGAGAATATGCCACCCCTATGCACCTTCTCAGTCTATGGATGAGCTTGTGTTCACACCCAAGGAAGTGGTGGAGGCGATTAATACCCTTACGCCCAATAAAGCTGCTGGTCCGGATGGCATCCCAGGAGATTTGCTACGCATCAATCCAGACGAATGGGGAAAACTCATCTCCGCCTTATTGAATTCCAGTCTTGAAGGGGCAGCCCTTCTGACCTCTTGGAAGGGTGCTGAGGTAGTTCCTATTTTTAAGAAAGGCTGTCGTAACGACCCAGCTAACTATCGCCCAATAAGCCTCTTGGATACCTCACAAAAAGTGGCAGGAAAAGTGGTTTTGGCAAGGATATTGCAATGGGTAGAGGAAAAGGGCATTCTCTCAGACTTCCAGGCTGGTTTTAGAACGGGCACGGGGACAATAGAGCAATCCTTTCGCCTTCTGATGCTGTTCTGGAAAGTGGTTCTACTGGGCAAAGGCAGTCTGTATCTTGCTTTTATAGACCTGCGGACTGCCTTTGACCTAGTTCCCCGTAGCCAATTATGGAGTGTGCTCAGCGAACAGGGTATACCACCTTATTTGCTGAGCTTGTTGATAAACCTCCATTCTGATAATTTTGCCCAGATTAGGTGGGGAAATCAGGGACAAAAAAACAGCACGTATACCAGTAAATAGAGGGGTACGCCAGGGTTGTGTCCTTGCCCCCACTCTGTTCTCATTGTACGTCAACGGAGTGGTGGAGCATCTGCTACAACACCCTGCAGATGCACCATCACTGGCCGGTAGAAGAATACCTACCCTTCTATTTGCGGATGACACCCTTCTGATTTCTAAAACCTCGGTGGGTTTGCAGAGTCTATTAACTAACTTCGTCTTTTTGCGATGCGAGAGGGTTAGCTATTAATACAGCTAAGACCAAGTATTTGATCCTTAACCCCCCGAAAAGGTTGGCCAAACCACCATCTTTGGACTCTGTTACCCTCGAAAGAGTGTCAGAGTTCGACTACCTTGGTATCCGCCTCTGCGATTCCATGAGTTGGAAGTGTCACCATCAAAAGATGTTGCTGACCCATAAGAGGGTGGTGGGTGCCTTGCTTAAGGAACACCGTGCTTCATCCCTGAAACCCACTGCTCCTGTCCTAGATATATATAGGGCAAGGGGGGTTAGCGCAGCACTTTATGGGGCTGAACTTTGGGGGGGTCTATAAGGTTGACCACTTGTCCCGTTCAGAAAACAAATTCCATAAAGATCTTATGGGGCTCCCTTATAGCACCCCAACTCTCCCACTGCTTTTGGATCTGGGCACTCGGCCAATCAGCGATCAGGCTAGGCTTCGCCTTCTCCTCTTATGGGCGCGAATATGGAGAACATCAGAACTATCCAGCTATGCGGATGGCCTAACCGAGGTGCTGGGGTTACCAGGCTGGTCCAAGATCCACTGGCTGAGGGAGGTCAAGCGTCTCCTTTTTTGCCTTGGTCTTGGCGAGGCCTGGACTAATAGAACCGCACCTCCTAAGTCTGAGCTAAAAAGGATTTATTGGAGCTGGGTGGCGGGCATCAGAAGCAGTAATGTCAATCTGTGCAGGTCCACTTTGGATTTTCTTTTGGTCAAAGAAATTTACTTTTGTGAACCTTACCTGGATGTCCTCTCCAATTGTAAAGACAGGGCCCTATATTTTCAATTTAGAATAGGTTTACTCCCTGTGGGAGAATTAACTTCCAGGTGGAAGGTCCCATCTCAAACAACTTCCCTTTGCCCATTTTGTGATAAGAGGTCTGAGTCTGTTCCCCATTTTTTGTTTGAATGTCCGGCTTATGCAGCCCCCCGGAGTAGGTGGTTAAAACCACTTTGCAGAGAACTTGGAACCAGACATTGTATAGAAGCCCTACGAATATTAAAAAATGACCCAAGGCCCCTCTTTGCTTGTGGTTTAGCCAAGTTCTTAGGATGGGCTTGGCGCATCAGGTCATCTAGGCTTTTGTATGTTTAATCTGTTTTTTAATCCGATATTTTTATCTGTTTTTAGCTAATTTATTGGCATCAGTAGTAGTATGAAATGTTTGTCTATCTTTCCATCCACTGATTCCTTTTTATCTTCTTATTGTACAATGTTGTAGTTTTGCTTTTTAAGATATATTCATATCGAAATAAAGCCTCTTTGACTGACCTATAGGAGGAAATTCACTTAACACATAAGTAGAGTTATCATTACTTTTTCTTACTCAGTGCTGCATCCTGGATTCATCACTGGTGCATCTCCTGTAAACAGTTGAAAGAAATTGTTTTTTATACAGGCGATTTTTAAGGAGTATTTGTAAGTTGCAAAAATCGACAGAAGAATTTCTGGTGAAAACCAGGCAATGTTATCCTATGGAGGAAAATCAAGTTAGCGGTAAGTACGGTTGTAATTACTTTGCAGGGTCAGTGCTGGGCACCAAGATCCAGCACTGGGATCTCTTCTGATAGCAGGTGAGTACATTTATTTTCGTTATTCAGTTGATTTTAGATGAAATTTTAAAGTTTCAAAACTCGACACTTAGAAGAATTTCCAAGTGAAACCAGTCAATGTTACCCTATGGAAGAAAAGAGAGTTATCGACTTTTGGGTAAGTACTCGACTGGCAGAGTTAAGGTTCTGGGCATAGACTCAGGGGTTTCCCAGGGTCAGGTAGGTACAGTTGTTACACCCTCAGCGGCGCAGGGGCCTTTGGTTGGTGGCTGCTGGCTAGCAGGCCACACTGCTGTGGGAGCTGGGCTCCTGGTCACTTGCTCAGGGCAAATGGGGAAGTAGATAGGTGTAGAGGTTGCACTGCCAGGGGCACTCGGGCGGCTGGGTGCAGGGTGCTTATGAGCCGTCAGGCGCTCAATGGAGAAGCTCTAGAATGAACAAAGGCTGCAAGCTCGGGGACGAAGATTCTTCAGGTGCGACCACTACTTCGAGAGTTAAGTTGGGAAGCTGTGGGTTAGGTAGGCACCCAGGAGCTGGGCACATGGGGCCGCAGGGCGCCGGGTGTAGGGGTGTCTTTTCGAGTCGGTAAGTCTTGCTCTCAGCTGGTCGCGGTTGGAGCGGGTCCCTGGTTCTGAGGTTGCAGGAATGTCGAGGTGGGTCCTTGGGTGCTGGATTCTTGGTCACAGTCGCTGGGGGAGGGAGGGGGAGGGGGAGGGGGGGGGGGAAGTCCTCGGGGTCTTTGTCCTCTCAGGCACAGGCCAGGCTTGGCGGGTGCAGTGTGTGCTGGAGTCGCGGTTCCTGGTTGCCACCAGGGACTTCTTACTTGCTTTGAGCAAAACCACTGCTCCTGGTAGTCCCAGTCTTTTATAGTCGCAAGGCAGTCAGGTCCTCTGGGGTTTTTGAGGTTGCTGACCACTGGAGACGCCGGGGTTTAGCAGGAGCAGGTTTGAGGGTCCACAGGCCTGTAGGGCTGGGGCCAAGTCAGTTGTTTTCTTCCTCTTGTTAGCAGCTGCACGGCAGGTCTTTCTTTCTTTCTTGTTCTTCTTGCTTGTTTCAGATTTGTGATCCGAGGAAGGAAGGTTCAGGGTGCCTCTAAATACTAAATTTATGGGCGTTACAGGTGGGTAAAAGGCAGGGACCAATAGGTCCCTTCCCTGGGGTGGGTACACCCCCTTTCCTGCCACACTCCTGTGGGAGGGGGGCAGTAGCCTAATCCTGATTGGGCAGGGCTCCCCATCTTCAAGATTGCGAGAGCCCCGTGATGTGCTTCACCTCACCTCCCCCACCTGAGGGGTGGGGTTGGCAGAGGCTGGCACACCCCCTTTCCTCCCTTGGGGTTTCCCGCCAGTCTTCCTGCCAGAGTGGGGGCTAGAACGGGTGGGGACCAGTTGCGGAGTACAGCTAGTGGTCTGGGGAGGCTCACAAAGGCAGAATGCTTTTGAAGCGTCCCCCTGCCCATCCTGGGGGAGGAGACCTAGTGCATCTCCCAGGACGTGCATCGTTGCAGGCCCAGGAGAGCGGATGGCTCTCTACCCAGAGGTCCAGAAACATGTCTGCTGGGTGGCAGCCTCTCAGACTGGACGTGGATTGCATGTTAGTTTCAGGGGTCACCGCTAAGTTGCCCTCTGTCGTGCATCTTGCATTAACCCCACACTGGCATCAGTGTGGGTTTAATGTGCTGAGAAGTTTGATACCAAACTTCTGAGTCTTCAGTGTAGCCATCATGGTGCTGTGGAATTTGTAATGACGACCTCTCAGCACCATATACTCTTTATGGCAGCACTGCACTTACAATGTCGAGGAATGGACCTGGGTCCTGTAGGGGTAGAGGGCTCATGCACCTGTACCCTCACCACTGGCCTAGTGCACAGAGCTAGAGGGGTGACTGAGGTATACCAGGGCAGTGTGTTTGTGGGCATGGCACACAGGGATGTGTGCTATGTCGACTCTGTTTTGTTCTGCACCAAGACACTCAGCCTGCAAGGGTGTGTGTGTGTGTGTGTGTGTGTCAGGGCACAGGGCCTCTAAGGGTGGCACAATAAGTGATGCAGCCCTTAGGGGTCTTCTCTGGTCACAGGGCCCTGGGTACCATTTACCAGGGGCGGACATGTGGCCAGAGATGCCAATTGGGTTTAGGCTGTTAGGCAGTTTTTGGGAAGGAATACAGACCCTGGGCACCTGGTTTTCTCTTTCGACGCGCAATCCTTCCCTTCGCGACGGTATTGTTTCGATCGCGTTTTCCAATCCACGCGACCCTTCAACTTCGAAGTCTTTTCTTCCGGTCGTCGACGAAGGCCTTCGGGCCTATCTGGGACTCATCTCTGGCTCATGGAAAGGACGCCATTCAAAGTGTGTCCTCGATGTGGGTCGAAGTTTCCACACACCGACCTACATGCGGTGTGCAACCTCTGCCTCTCACCGGAGCACGAGGGCAGAGACTGTCCAGCTTGCGCCTCTTTCTGCTCCAAGAAGATGATCTGGGACCGACTAGCTTGAAGAATAATTGCGCGCTCGTCATCTTCTATCCCAGACGACATCTTTCAAGAGGGCATCGATGTTCCGGAGCAAGGTAGTCGAAGAAGCCATCATCAGCGCCTCTGAAGCAGATTCCGTCGTCGAAGACATCACTCCAGCTCAGACGTCGACCCCCCCCCCGACACTATCAAAAAAGTCTTAGGTAGCACCTCCGCCTTCGGCCCCGCCTGCACACGGAGACACTGCTTCCCATGCCCCGCCTTCGGGCCCGTTAAAGAAGCCTATTAATCCTTTAGGTGACAAGAGTTCGAGTCAGCCTACCCTCGGTGCCAAAAAACTAACTCGGGCACCGAAGTAGACTTTCTCTTCCTCATCCATGCCGACCGCTGATTCGACATCAAAGCACTCTGCGTCGAAGGCTAGCACCAGTTCCTCGGCACCGAGAACACCCTCGGGCAGACTAAAAAGTGCCCACCAAAGGGCCCCGATTCTAAGAAAGCCTGAGTTGACGCCGAACAAGCTTACGGCATCGAAACCCTCGACTCTGAAGGATCTGCCTCCCACAGATGTTTCGGCCAGATCCTGCCCAAATGACTCTTGTGAAGGATCCTAAGACTGGTCATTTAATGCTTAGCATCAAGAAAATAGCCCTGGAAACGCCTGCGCCCGCACCACCACCGAAAAAGACTTTGTTTCCTTTCCATTAAGGATCCTGTCTCCTCTTCCTCCTTCTCCTCCCCCACCACACCGTTCTCCTACACCATCACCTACCCCAGTAGATGATAACACCTCAGATGATGCAGGGGGCTGTGCGGACGATCAACCCCTTGGGGACCCTACCCCTACAGGCTCCCCGGACCCCTGGGATGATTAGTGTCCCAGATGTCCCTTACACCCCACAAGATTACATCTATCCCTCCAGGCCTTCCCCTCCAGAGGACAATATTGGCTTCAACCAGCTCCTTCACAGAGCTGCCCAATACCATGGGGTTGCCCTTCATACAGACCCAGTAGAGAAAGATTTTCTTATGGACACCTTGGATACCACACAAAGGTCCACCTCAATTCTGCCCATGCATAAAGGGGTCATTAAGCATGCACCAGAGATATTTAAAGACCCAGTCAGAGCTCGAGTCATCAACCCGAGAATAGAAAAAAAGTATAAGGCTGCTCCTACTGACCCAGTATACTTTAAAGGCCCAGCACCACTAGACTCCTTAGTAGTCTCTAATGCAAGGACGAGAGCAAATTCCCTAACATTAGGTGACGCACCACCACCAGATAAAGAATCAAAACTCCTAGACGCCTCTGGCAAAACACAGCGTCACAGGCATCAAACATTTGGCGCATTGCTAATACCCAAGCACTGTTAGCCAGGTATGACAGGGCACATTATGATGAGCTTGAGTCCATAATGCAGCACCTCCCTGACTAGTATAAAAACAGGGCCAATGAACTCATTCGGTAGGGTAAAACCGTCACGAACACCTCCATCCGTTGTGCCCTAGATGTAGCAGATACCGCCACAAGGGCAATAAACACAGTGTCCTTTTGCGCAGGCATGCCTGGTTATGCATATCAGGTTTTAAACCCGAAGTTCAGAGTTCTATACTCAATCAGCCTTTTGATGAGCAACACCTCATTGGCCCCAATGTGGACGTATCACTTGAGAAAATGAAAAAGGATACAGACACTGCCAAATCTATGGGAGCCTTGCAGTCGCAAGCTCCCAGAGGGTCTTTTCGTCGCTCATCCTTCAGAAGCACCCATAGAGGCTACTCCTCTTGTTAGCCCCTCCACCTCTTACAATGCTCCCACCCAATCCACCTTTACTAGAGGTTACCAAAGGGGTGGTTACAGGGGGAACAGCAAAGACAGAGGCAAAAACAACACCTCCCACTCTGCCTCAGCCCCCGCCCCCACCTCTTGACTTCCCTCCACTTCCCCCAGACTATTCCACTCCAATCGGGGGAAGACTCAACCAATTCCTCCCTGCCTGGGCAAACATGACTTCAGACAGGTGGGTGCACCAAATAATTCAATCATGCTACTGTCTCGAACTAACATCTACCCCCCCCCCCCCTAACCATTCCACCCAAACACCGTCCAATGTCACAAGAACATCTGTTACTGCTAAAGCAGGAGGTAATCTCCCTCCTACAAAAAAGTGCAATAGAACCAGTTCCCCTGCACCAACAAAACGAGGGAGTTTACTTGCTCTATTTTCTCATACCAAAGAAGGATGGCTCTCTAAGGCCTATTTTAGACCTCAGACCCCTAACCCTATACATGCTCAGACCCCTTCTACATGGTCACACTTCAGCAGGGCCTCCCTCTGCTTTCCCAGGGCTACTTCCTTGCTACTCTAGCCCTCAAGGACGCCTATTTCCACATTCCCAGCGCTCACAGAAAATATCTGATTCGTAGTGGACGGTCAGCACTATCAATTCAAAGTACTCCCATTCGGAGTCACCACAGCACCAAGAGTGTTTACCAAGTGCCTAGCGGTGGTGGCAGCACACCGAAGAAGACAACACTTCCATGTCTTCCCATATCTAGACGACTGGTTTATAAAAGCCAGCTCATACAATCAGTGTGTACAACACACTCACGCCACTATTCAACAACTTCATGACCTGGGGTTCACTATAAACCACGCCAAGTCCCAGCTGCAACTGTCCCACACACAATACCTCGGTGCCACAATAGACACTTCAAAGGCGCTAGCCTATCCCAGTCCCACCAGGATAGCGAGCATACAAGCTCTTCACACCAGATTCCAACCGCAAGGCTCTTCCAGCTCGAGTGTTCATGCAACTCAAAGGGATGATGGCCTCTTGCATATTCATAGTGCCTCATGCAAGACTCCAGATGCGTCCTCTCCTGGAGTGCTTAGCACACCAATGGAACCAGGCTCAAGGTCAGCTAACAGATCTGGTGTTGGTAGACTGTAGTACCCATCGCTCTCTGCCGTTGGGTAACACGAAGAACCTTTCCAAAGGGCGACCGTTCCTCGAGCCGGTTCCTCAAATAGTCATGACAGTCGACTCATTGCTCTCCGGCTGGGGAGCTCACCTACTTCATCACACCATGCATGGCAGGTTGGCACCTCAGCAAAAGGTACTCCACATCAACCACCTGGAGCTACTAGCCATATTCCTAGCCTTGAAATCATTTCAAAAACACATTTCAGGCAAAGCTGTCTTAGTCCGCACCGACAACATGACAGCCATGTATTGTATACAAAAACAAGGCGGGACACTCTCTGCAGCTCTCTCAGCTCGCACAGAGCATTTGGAGGTGGGCTATACCTCCAGAATATTTTTCTTCTAGCCCAACATGTCCCAGGAGTCCAAAACACAATAGCCGATCTGTTGAGCCGTCAAACACAACAAATCCATGAGTGGGAACTTCATCCACAAGTTCTTCAACCGTTTTTTCAGATGTGGGGGCAACTACAGATAGACCTCTTCGCCACCCACGAAAACACCAAATGCCCAAACTTCGCCGCCAGGTATCCTCACCCATTGTCCAAAGGCAATGCGATATGGATGAACTGGTCAGGCAGATTTGCATACGCTTTTCCGCCTCTCCCACTCATTCCACTAGTGGTGCGCAAACTACAGCAACACTCCTTAAAGCTCCTCCTAGTTGCTCCAACTTGGGCCAGACAACCATGGTACACCACATTGCTGGAACTCTCCGTAGTTCCGCACCAAAAATTACACCTCTCCACACCTCCTAACCTAGAACCATGGAGAGATACTACACCCAGACCCAGCTCAGCTCAGCCTAGTGATCTGGCTCCTGAAGTTCTAGAGTTTGGTTACCTCAACCTTCCTCCGGACTATGAATGTCATCAAAGAAGCTAGACGGCCTACCACTAGAGCATGCTATGCAGCCAAGTGGAAAAGATTTGTAATATACTGCCATAACACTGATCCCCTAGATGTGTCTATCCAACACATAGGCTATTTACTACACCTCCAAAGATGCAACTTAGCCTACACGTCTATCAGACTGCATCTTGCTGCCATAGCAGCATATCTACAAAATAGACATCTATCACTCTTCAGAGTACCTGCCGTAAAAGCTTTTATGGAAGGACTCAAAAGAATAATTCCCCCCAGAGTACCACCTTCACTCGTGTGGAATGTAAACATCGTTCTCACAATGCTAATGGGGCCGCCATTTGAACCTCTGCATAAATGTGAGCTACCATTCTTAACCTGGAAAACTGCTTTCCTAGTAGCTATTACTTCTCGAAGAAGAGTTAGTGAACTACAAGCACTAACTATTCAGGAACCCTTTCTGCAAATGCATCATAAGGCTGTACTCGGAACTAATCCTAAATACTTCCCTAAAGTCATTTCTCCCTTCCACCTCAAATAATCTGTGGAGCTGCCTGTATTCTTCTCCGAGCCGCAGAAAGAGCTCTTCACACCTTAGGTGTCAAAAGAGCACTGCTGTACTACATAGAGAGAACACAACCTTTTCGTAAGACCAAACAACTAATCCTGTTTTTCTCACCACCACACAAGGTCAGCCCCATATCAAAATCTGGGATAGCTTGGTGGATTGTCAAATGCATACAGATTTATCACAAAGCAAAACGTACATTATCTGTTCTCCTAAAGCCCACTCTACAGCAAAGATAGGGGCTTCAATGGCATTTTTAGGGAACATTCCCTTAGACGATCTCTGCAGAGCAGCTATATGGTCTACACCGCACACATTCACAAAACACTATTGTGTCGATGTGCATACTAAACAACAAGCTAGTGTGGGACAGTCTGTACTCAAAACACTATTTCAAACTACTGCAGCAGATACTGGTGGTCGCTGCTAGGAGGGGATACTGCTATACAATCTATGCATAGTGTGTAATCTGCAGCTCATATGCCTCAAACGGAATATGCTACTTACCAGTATGCATCTGTTCTTGGCATGTAGAGCTGCAGATCTACACACGCCCACCCGCCCACCCGCCTCCCCGGCTACCTTCCAGTATTCTTACTTAGATACACCATACATGGGCATCCTTCCTGTTTCTTACAAAGCTCCATTTCCCTGCTGGTGAAAACCAATCTGCAGATGGAGCCGATGCACATGCGCACTATTATCCAAAGGAGGAGTCACATACCTCGTGACTTCCAAAGACTTTCCAAGACAAAAACAAGTGCAAACTGTAGGAAGGTGGATATCGGACTATGGTTACCCCCAACTTTTTGCCTAGTGTCTAGCTGGTTTTTCGACTTAGTTGGCCTGAGATCCTGCCATTCAGGGTCTCAGGATGTCTGCTCGCTCTTTAAAATGGACTCCATGTACCCTAGGTACATACCCAATTGGTAAGGATCACCTTATTGGACCCTGTACTGTGTACCCTAGGTACCCAGGGCATAGGTGTACCCTAGGCCTACCAGGGGCTGCAGCATGCATTATGCCACCCCTGGCCTGGCCTTCCAATCAGACACAACTGGCTGATCACTCAGCTGGGGCAAGGTCGTGTAATCACCCCTTGCTTAGATATAGTAGGCCTATATCTACCCTTATATATAGACACATGTGTACCTATCAGTCACTCCTATGGCAGGCCTTAACAATCCTGGAGGTAGAGTGCTTGGTAACATGTGAGATGGTGCTCTAGCATGAGCTGAGCCTGTCTGCAGCTTTCGGAACCATGTCCTTATAGCTGTTCTATGATATAGCCTACCATATACTCTTAAAGTGCCTTATAATCTTAAACGGTTATGGTAACTATGGTTTGGCTTTATCAAAACATGTCGTGTAAGGTGTCTAACACTGTGGAATAATACCCCCATACCATTTCTGGTGATGAGGATATTATTCCTCCCTTCTAGAGGGAGAGACATGTTAAAATCCTACTTTGCTGTTTAACTCTAACCAAAGCCTCAGCATCACAAAATGGATGCTGCTGCCACGACACAAGTCTGACCTCCTGCAGCTGGGAGTGATCCCAGCCAGGGAGGCCTGGACAATAGGTTTCCTGCTTGGGGAGGTGCTAGCACCTCCCCAGACAGCCTTTAGTGTATTGGGGCAGGGTGGGCTGAAAGGAATGAGACATGCCTGGGGCACACAAGGTGTTCCTTGCATAGTCCAGTTCAAACCGGCGCTGGGGCACTCCAGCCCCAGCTCTGGCGCGAAACTGGACAAAGGGAAGTGGGTGTAACCACCCCCTCCCAGGTCCCACCCATAAGGCGTGACCTAGCAGGTATCCCAGCCCCCCAGATTAGTATAAGAGTGGGAGTTGGGCCTCAAGACTTTAGATTATCCTGAACCTGCAACTTGAACAGAAACTCTGGACCTTCGACATTCGACGAAAGAAGAAGACTGAAGAATCTCCCTTGTGGCCAAGGAGTGGCTACCCTGTGCAAACAGGCACCCTCAAGAGACTACCCTTTGCTTTGCCCACGTTCTACGAGGAACCGACTGCAGAGCCCGACCAGAGCCTTGACTTCCAGACTTCTCCGACCCTGATCCACATCCACAGCAAAGCTGAGATCCGTGGAGGCGACGAGCGACGTGGGACCGGCTACCTGGGAAAAGTGGCTAGTATCTTCAAGCGCAGCTTCTGAGGCACCCTCGAAGTTGTGCACCGGGGATTGAGAAGCCCCAACCCCAAGCACCATCTGCACCGAAGATCAGCCCCCCAAACTCCACGAGTCCTGCGTGGGGCCCTTCTGCATTTTCCTGCTTGCCGCGTCTGTCCGGTTGCTTGCCCGCTGGCTAGTGGCCTTTGTGACGACGCACCCTGAAATCTTCTGCGCTGGTTTGGCTCCTCCAGACTGGCTCCCGCTTCTCTGCAAAGAAGTAGTACCCCAGACCTTCCTGGTCTGCACCAGAAGCAAGTCCTCCGTTCTTCGTGGGTTCCGCTTGCCAAGGCTTGGTGAGTCCTAGTCCAACTTCGACGCCGCCGACAGCAAGAGCCTTCGTGGGACAGCTCGCCTCCTGGTCCTGGTCGTCCTCGACGCTTCCTGGTCCTCCTGGCTGCAGCGACAAGCTTCACCTTCACCTGCAATCTTCACGACATCGCCTGGTTCCTTCCTGGTTCCACGTGGTCACTGGCTAGTGACCTTGACTCTGTCCCTTCTGCTTGCAGGTCTCCTCTCTTCTTGATCCCAGCCTTGGGATCCACCGGACACTCTTCACTAACTGCCTGTCAGCATCTTTCTTCAGGCATCCATAGGAGTCGACTACGAAAACTGACGCATCTTCACCCCTATGCACCCGCAGCCTGTGGGCTAGGTAACTTGGGTACTCCGGTGCTCATCAGGATAGTGACTATCCTAGTGTCTAGTTTTCCAGTCTCAACTTCCTAGCTACTCCGGAAGTGTCCTAAATCTATCGTTTTCTAAACTGTACTATTGCTAGTGACTTTTACGCATTACGCGTGAGTGTTTCCACTCTGCACACGAATCCCGTGGGCCTCCCACTTCCTAACTAACGCTAGTGTAGTGTAGCCCCAGCGATTCCCTAGGCCTAGGCCTATTCTATTTCCGTGACAGTGGTCCTTATACCACTTACTTAGTATATGGTTTGCGTGGCCCCTAGGGCCTAACTGTATTACTTACCTGTGTGACTTAATGTATGCTTAAATAAGACTGTGTTGTACTTACCTCTAATCTCAAAGAGTGCTGAGGGTTTGACTAGAATAAATACACTTTATTTTATATATATATATCTGTTGTGGTGTCCTTTCATTTGGTATTCAAGGGATTATATATGGTATCACAGCTGGCTTCACATGCCATTCAGAGTTTAGCCTAAGACTGCTCTTGTCCATGCTACCACTAGGATAGCTGGTCTAGAAGGTTGACTTTACAACCAATCACCATAAGGGTATTTGGACTGATATAAGGTGTACACTAGAACTAGTGACATCATACATCAGGCCAACTTCTCACAACTGGCACCCGCTCCCCTGTGAAAGGGAAGCACCCCAGACCTTCCTGGTCTGCGACAGAAGCAAGTCCTCCATCCTGCGTGGGTTCCGCTTGCCAAGGCTTGTTGGGTCCTAACTCGACATCGACGCTGCCGACAGCAAGAGCCTTCGTGGGACAGCTCGCCTCCTGGTTCTGCTCTTCCTCGACGCCTCCTGCTACCCGTGGCTGCTGCGACAAGCTTCACCTCTTCACCTGCATCTTCACGACATCGCCTGGTTCCTTCCCGGCTCCTGGCGGTGACCTAGACTCTGTCCCCTCTGCTTGCAGGTTTCCTCCTTCCTGATTCCATCCTTGGAATCCACCGGCCACTCTTTACTGACTGCCTGTCAGCAACTTTCTTCAGGCATCCATAGGAGTCGACGACGAAACCCGACGCAAGTTCACACGTATGCACCCGCAGCCCGTGGGCTAGGTAACTTGAGTACTCCGGTGCTCACAAGGGTATTGCCTATCCAAGTGTCTAGTTTCCAAGTCTCTAACTCCTAGTTCCTTCCGAAGTGTCCTAAAACTCTTAATTTCTAAATACTACTATTTCTATCGACTTTTACGCGTGAGTGTTTCCACTCTGCACCTGAATCCCGTGGGCCTCCCACTGCCTAGCAACTGATAGGATAGTGTAGCCCCAGCGATGGCCTAGGCCTATCCTGTGTTTGTGACAGTGGTTCTTATACCACTTACTTAGTATATGGTTTGCGTGGCTCCTAGTGCCTAACTGTATTACTTACCTGTGTGACTTATGTATGCTTAAATAAGACTGTGTTGTACTTACCTCGAATCTCATAAAGAGTGCTGAGGGTATTTTGACTAGAATAAATACATTCTATTTTTATAATATATCTGTTGTGGTGTCCTTTCATTTGGTATTCAAGGGATTGCAAATGGTAAATCAGCTGGCTTCACATGCCATGCAGAGTTTAGCCTAAGACTGCTCTTGTCCATGCTACCACTAGGATAGCTGGTCTATAAGGTTGACTTAACAACCAATCACCATAAGGGTTGTTTGGACTGATACAAGGTGTACACTAGAACTAGTGACATCATATATCAGGCCAACTTCTCACACAAACATCCCGGCCCAACACCAGATGGCGATCTATGCATAGTGTGTAGATCTGCAGCTCTACATGCCAAGAACAGATGCATACTTGTAAGTAGCTTATTTCTCTTTCTCGTAAGACATCCCCTGCTTCTTAGGGCATGAAATTAATTGCCAAACAGACTTCACTGGAGCATATGATGCTTTATAGTCTGTCTTGAACTTGTTGTTGGTAAGATACTGCTTCAGATATTTTTCTTGATTCAGATATTTATTCTCGATTGTCTGTGGTGCTTGAAAATGTTCACTTTAGAAATCTGCTGACAAAAGCGAGTACCTCAGAATGAAAGTTAACAATGTTTAGTTGCTCTTTGTTACGCTCTTTTCACTTAATGATGTGACTACTCGTTTTAGCACACTTTGATAATGTCTGGTTCAGTTTTTTCTTTACACTTTATTTCAAGTTTATCGTTTAACCCCTGATCATTATTCTAATGTACTAAGTCTGTTCAATTTTGCCTAGACATTTGTGATTGATGGCAACAACATTTTTCTTTCAGATTGTGACAGAGGACCAGTTCTGTGGACATCAAGGCAATGATATGTATGATGAAGAAAAAGTAAAATACACTGTATTCAAAGTGCTAAAGAACTCTACACTCTCTGAATTTGTTCAAAATCTCTCACAGACCATGGTAACTTGCATTTAATATACGTTCTTAGCCTATAACACATTCTTTTCAAATTGTTCATCTTATAAAATGTCATTTATCATTTAGGGATTTCCACAGGACCAGATACGGTTATGGCCTATGCAAGCTAGAAGTAATGGAACTAAAAGACCTGCCATGTTGGATTACGAGGCAGATTGTAATAAAACTGTAAGTACCTGTGAGAAAGTGCCCTCTTTCTGCATGGTTGCCCCAACTTTTTGCTGGACTGCTGATATACTTTGAATGTACCCTGGTCTCCTGCCAATCAAGTACCCAGGGCCTATGTTCTTTCCCTAAAACTTCATTGAAGACCAAACCCAATTGGCACTCTCTGACCACAGGTCAGTCAGTCAGTCATTGGTAAATGGTACCACAGGTACCCAAGGCACTGTAACCAGGGAAGGTCTCGAAGGGCTGCAGCATGTATTGTGACACCCTTAGAGACCCTGTACCTTTACACTCGCACACTGCTTTTGCAGGCTGCGTGTTTTGGTGCAGAACAAAGTGAAGTCGACATGGCACTCATCCCTGTGTGCCATGCTTACAACCCACTACCCTGTCATAGATAAGCCACCCCTCTAGCTGGGTGCACTATAACAGTGGTGAGGGTACAGGTGCATGAGCCCTGTACACCTACATTGTCCAAGCCAATTCTTAGACATTGTAAGTGCAGTACTGCCATTGAGAGTATATGGTGCTGGGAGTTTGTCATTACAAACTCCACTGTACCATTATGGCTTTACTGAAAACTGGGAAGTTTGGTACCAAGCTTCTCAGCACATTAAACCCACACTGATGCCAGTGTGGGATTTAATGACAAATGCACACAGAGGGCGTCTTAGAGATACCCCCTGAAAAATGACCTAACACTAGTGTCCAGGCTGAGTGGCTGCTCCCCAGCTGCCACCACCAGACATGTTTCTGGACCTCTGGGACAAGGTGCCAAGCCTCCTCCCCCAGGATGGGCAGGGTCCATGAAGGGGAAGCTTCTAAGGCTTGCCACCTTTGTGAGCTTCCCCAGGCCTTTTGCTGCTTCCAGCCACTGCTCCCTACTAGTTCTGAACCCCACTTTGGCCTGGAGAACCGGCGGAAAACCAATTGAGGAAGGGAGGTGTGCCCACCTTTTTCCAACCCCACCCCTGAGGTGGGGGGGGGGGGGTGAGGTGAAGCACACATCTCAGTCCCTGCCATCCTGCAGATAGGGGTACCCAGCCAGCCAGAGTGAAGCATATGCCCCCTCTCCCACAAGAGATTGGCATAGTAGGGGGTGTAAACAGCCCAAGGAAGTGACCCATTGGTCCCAACCTTTTACTTACCTGTTACACCCCTAAATCTAGTATTTAGGGGCATCCCTGAACCTTGCCTCCTTAGAAAATAAATAACTAAAAGAAGGACCGAACTGCCGTGCCAAAGCTAAGAAAAGTAGGATGCTTCCTGACTTGGCCCCAGCCCTAGTGGCTTGACCCCACCTTGAACCTGCAGAAGCGAAACTCTGGTGTATCCTGCAGCCAGCAACCTCAAGAACCCCAAGGACCTGCCCTGCCTTCCAAAGAGAAGACTGTCTCCTGTGAACACCGGATTTGATCGCCCACAGACTCCAGCTCCGGCAAAATCCGTGAGTCTGTCCCAGACGCCCACGGCCCGAGTTCTAGTGGCCCAACATCACGAGGTGGTCTCCCCGGGGATCCCGACCAGAGATCCAGTGATCTGTAACCTGCCTCAAGCCTCCAGCCGACGCCTGCAGCCTCAATCCGGAGGGTCCCCCCAACCGCGCCCAGGAGCTGGTAAGAAGATCCGACCTTAAGACACCCCTACATCCAACATCCTACGGCCTTGGGTGGGCCAACAGACGGTGTCCAGCCAACCTCCAGCATCCCAACTTACCTCTCCAAGTGGTGGTTGCTCCAAGAAGACCTTCGTCCCCGAGCCTGCAGTGTTTGCAAACTAGAGAATCCCCATTGAAAGTCACAGGGCTCCCGATGCCAAGACAGCACTCTGTACTCGGCTGCCCTAGTGCCGCTGTGGGTGTACCTTTTGGTGCTAATTCGAACCCCCATTTGCCCTGAGCTAATGTCAAGGAGCTTTGTGCCCACAACCTTGTGGCCTGCTCTTAAGCAGCCACCAACCGGAGGCCCCCTATTCCCCATTGGATAACATTGGGCCTCAGCACTCTGCACACGGCCGCCCTAGTGCTGCTGAGGGTGCTTTGAGAGTGCACCCGCGACCGTGGGAAACCCCCGAGTCTAACCCCAGAAAACCAACTCCCACACCAAAGTACTTGCCTGTTAACCCATAACCCTCTTTCCTCAAAGTTTCCAAGTGTGGAGTTGGAAAATCTATAAAAGTCTATACAACGGTGTACAATTAACCAAACGCATTTACTTACCTTTTTACAGGAAGTGTACCAGTGCAGTATCCGAGTATACTACTCTGTGTAAGAAAAATAATCTGCAAAGTAATGTACATGACCTGCTATTGGAAAGTCATTATAAAGTATCTGTACTATATTATAAGGTATTGCATTTCCAGTAATTCTACTATAACATAACCAAAGTACATATACAACTGCAATTCAAACTGTATTGTTACTGCAAAGTATACATCACTCACCTGTGCCAGGCTTGTTTGGTTCTAAGAAATAACTATTATCTAAATAATAATTTTATACCAAGGAAATTGTTCTGAGTTCACTCTTTGTGTGTGAAATCATTTCATTCATTTCATAAGGCTTTATTCGAACATGAAATAAGTTCATAAAAGCACAGTTAAAAAGACATGATTAAAGACAACAGAGGTAGAAAAATCGACAGTGTAACATTGTTTAAAATAGTTTAAAAAAGCATACTTTTCCTGACATTAATGGATTTAAGAAGAAAAGTAGCCGTATAAAAACACACATCTGGGTGATACAAATTAAAAAGTAAACACATACAGTCACGTAATGATTTGACCCCGAATTTGACAAACAAGGGTTTTAAATATGCTATCCGATGGTATTTATACAGCTGACAAAGCCGAAGAAAGTGCACAGTGCTTTGGGGGGTAGAGTTGTCACATGGACCAGCTGGGGGTAGGTTCAAAGACGGGAAGGCAACCAGGTTGTGGGCTACTCCCATTCTAAACCTGGTCAATACATACCGGTGTGCCTTCCAGGTAACTTGAGATAAATAAGGTTGATAACCCACAACTTCATTCATTTCATGGTAATAGGCATAAGATGAAAGCTTAAGGCTAATATGGTGTCGTTTGGTAGAAGCCTGGTGTAGAAAACACCGCTTAAGATCAGATTTGGACAACATATCTGCCCCATGGTGATCCATAGTGATGTTAATATTATAGATCTCCCGAAATGTATCAGTTACATACTTTAACCATGGGATTTTGGTGTAGTGGTCCAAAGTAAGACAATCAGAGATAATAGCTTTACACAGATAGGTCTCTTCTTTGGTCCATATGGAGCGCCATAGGGTCAATGGTCTAAGTAAAATCAAATCGGAAAGGTAGTCAATGCCTAATTCATTATGCACTAAGGCGTTTGAGACAGAGGTTGGTAGGCACAAAAGTTTCTTCAAAAAATCATTTTCCTCTACCTGGAGAGATCCTGCCGGGGCATAGCCCCATATACCAGCTCCGTATAAGCCAATTGAAACACACCGTGATTGGAATATTTTCAGCATGTCATTTTCCCGCCTATCTCCCAATTTGGTTGCCATGGTAAAGATTCCATACGCGCTCCTGGCCATTTTAGACCGTACATTCTTATGCTCATGTACCCAAGAATTTTTGTTTGAAAAAGTGACCCCCAAATACGAAAAGTTATCCACAGCCTGGACCTTTTGGCCCTCTATATAAAAGGAGGGCTGTTTCTTTCCTTGCCTGCGCCCATATTCCATTACATAAGTTTTAGATTTGTTTAAAACTAACTTTCTGCTTTTGATAAATTGCATAAAACCATCCAGCAACTGTTGGAGACCGTAAGGTGTACGTGAGATTCAAACTGCGGCATCCGTGTAAAGTAGCACAGGGACATGTTCATTGTTAATTTTGAGAGCATCCACTGACAAGGATTTCAGAAAGGAATCGATCTCATTAATAAAAAGTATAAAAAGCAGTGGGGCTAGCACACATCCCTGGCGTATTCCACGACCGATCTTAAACATGGGAGTGCATTCGCCTTGTGATCCATAACGGACACATGCTCTGTTTGGTATATAGGCGTGCTAAAAAGAAGACAATACCATCCGGGGCCCCCATTTCTAACAACTTTGCCCAAAGAATGCCGTGATCCACCAGATCAAAGGCACTACTTAGATCTGCAAAGCAGAGGTAAATCGTGCCAGTCTTGGCCAAAGTATATTTGCTAATGAGCAGCTCTAAATTTAAACACTGCTCGATCGTGCCACGACCTTTCCTAAAACCAAACTGACTCTCAGCTAAAATACTGTTTTCCTCCACCCATTCCTCCAATCTCACTAAGAGCACTCGGCTCATGACTTTTACGGAGTAATCCAGCAGGGAAATTGGTCGGTAGTTCTTGGCTTCCCCACGATTACCTTCCTTAAAAATTGGTACTAAAATAGATTCTTCCCAAGTCGAGGGCATTTCATTACTAACAGCTGAATTAAAAATATTGGTAAGCAAAGGCCCCCATATTTCTGGGACCAACTTGTATACATCAATTGGTACCCCATCTGGGCCTTGAGCTTTACCCCCTTTGCTGTCCCGAATGCTATTTAAAACTTCTGGTACCGTAAAATTTAATAAAAGATGCGGCCATCTATTCTCCAAAACATAAGAAGCACCATCTGACTGAAAAATGTTAGAGAAATGCGAGACCCATTCTGCCTGCATAACGTTCAAGGTTAGTTCCGGAATTTTGTCATCTTTAAGGAATGGAGAATTGACAGTTTTCCAGAACAGGGAACAATTATTCAGTTCAGCCGCTTTAGTCAAGTTGTCCCATGCCTCCTGCTGGAGTTCTAATTTCCTGCGTTTGAGGGTTTCTTTATATCTGGCTCTTAAGTCTACGACCAGACCCCTATCTCTAGGTTTGGTTGATAGGGCAGATTCCAATTCCCTCAGGGCCAGGGCACAAGTTGAGTTGAACCAACCCCGCGGTCGATCCTCCTTGTGCTTACATGTACTTGTAAGTTTGGAGTTGATGGCCGCATTAATATTGATAAAATGCTCTATAGAACCAAGGGAACCAGAGTTATCTTCTAGGATCGCGATAATATCTTCTAGGCAACTGTGGATGATAAAATCAGACGTAATGTCGGCCTTGTCCCCCTTCCATCTAAGTCTTGTACCATTGGGGCGTTCGGCCTCAATACTAGTGATAGTACGGCCCAGAGTACTGGCATCATCCTTATCCCATAACATAACCTTTACTACCAGGCAGTTATGGTCACTAAGTTGGATGTCTATTACTTTAGGGGCCGTAATCCAAGCCTCAAGACCCGGGGAGATACAAATAAAATCTATTATTGAATTCGTTCCCCGACCTGTAAAGGTAGGACAAATCTCCCCCTTTGAATTTTTCTCATTGGCTATAATACACATATTATATGTAGCAAGAAGGTTATTTAGGGCGTCTCCACAATGATTGTTGAAAATGAAGAATCCCATCCTCATGGTCGTCCACCAACCCGCAGACTTTGACCTCTGAGAAAGGACAGGTAGTAATATTAAAATCCCCGGCCAAAAACAAATCAAAGGCTTCACTAGATTCCTTAAAGAAGTCTACCAGAGCCCTTAAAAGATCCTTAACCGGCTGATCCCTAGAATCATTAAAAATATTGTTGTAAAAATTAATTAAAAGAATGTTCCTACCTCGACTTATTTGCAGCCATAAAAGCTGGGAGTGAGCCCCAACCTGAACATATTTAATAACCGACAAAGGGGCTTTAACTGAAATCAAAACGAGTAGACCCCCCTTTGGCTCTTCCAGATACTGAGGCGGTAGCGGGTAACTGATATGAATTAAAACCACAATACCCTTTAAAGTCCGTGCACCAAGTTTCCTGTAGACAGATAACATCGAAAAGATCTAAAAATTCCGTCCAGCCCAGACTATCTGATTTTGATCTAATTCCCGCGATATTCCAACTTACAATATAACATCCGGAGGAGCCGTGGATACCAGATCCCAAATTAATACAATTACCGCCCTGTTGGGGAGCAACGATGATAGGGGTATCCTTGGATAACTCAGGGTGGCCTACTAGATCTCCTTCTTTACCCTTAGTCATACAAATTATACTTGACCCAGGAATTGCCTCTTCCACCCCAGGCAAACATACAGTTGGGCCTATATCCAATAGGACTTGATTCCCCTGGGTTACCGGTGGTACCACACCCACCTCTATTTCAAAATCCAAACAGACTTCAGTGACGTCCATCTTATCCATCAATATGGGCTCTTCTATTAATCCTAAAACAACACTGTCCTCCTGTCAATCATTTTGGTCCAACCCACTCAAGCATTGAAAACGGTTAGCAGTATCTATCTGAAAACTGTTTACCAAGCTAGACACCCCTTCCCTCCTTATTTTCCCTCCCCCTCGGTGCGTTGAAAAGTGTTCTATATGCTGACTATAGAAAAAACCAAGGGGGCGGAGTGTAATCCCCTGGTCAATACTAGGGCGGGACGTAGCTCTAATCAAAGCTGTCGTGGCAAGGTGGGGAGAACTAAAATTTATAATAACACAATCCCCAGGAATGTTTTTAGGGGACATTCCAATCCAGTTAGTTCTAGTAGTAGCCAAAATCTGATCCGCCATAGCCACCGGAAAACCACATTCGCGGTTAAGCCATGCCACAGTTTTGTTCTTAAGGGAATCCTATGATTCCACAGAGTGGTAGGGCCTGTCCTCTCTGATGGGTGGTACATTAGTCAGGACTGCCACATATGGTGCGCAATCAGGGGGCAGATTTGGTTGCGAAAGGCTTCGATTATTAAGAATCCCCCTTCCAGATGTCCTTGTCATACTTCCCGGGGCATGTGTATCTACGTTTGGGGTGATACCAATAGGACAAGCAGGTATAGCTGGGATAACACTAAGTTCACTCCCAGAAACAGATCGTGTTACATTGCCAACACAACCTTGACGTTCAGTAGCAGGAATAATCCTACTCTTTGACTGTGTGGGAGTATTAGTGCCCGCGCATAACTGGCCACTACTAGATTGCTTATTAGGGGGTGGCATGCTTTTACCGGTCGAGCCTACATTCCCGTTTGCCACAACGGGCAATTGAGGGCTATTGTTAGAGTTTAAACCGGATTGTACCATTTCGCCTAATCTGCTCATACCAATTAGCAGCTCGAGCTGGTCAGGAGCTAATGTCAAATGGGTAGAATGAACCTCATTATTAGAACAGATATGTTCAGAGGGGCCTGTGTTAGAAACCGAAACAATGTTCTTTTTGTTTTGCGGTCCCCTTTTTTTAGAAAAAAACGGTCTGTTAAGATGTGACCCTGATGTATATTAGGAACCACGGGGGTCACAACAACGATATCGTTGGAAGACCTAAGAGTATCAGATACCCCAGCGACATCCGCTTCTAGCGGGGAGACCTGAGTTGGCTCAATAACACATGTACCCTCCCTCACTGGAGAGACTGTGTGAAATCATTTGCTGATTGGTTGTGTGCAAAGAATGCTCAACACTGCCCTCTGATAAAGCCTTATTGCTCGCCCACGCTACCACAATTAAGACTATGGTCCTATCTACTTTAACCTCTGCTTCCTTTGGGGTTCCACTGGACTCTGTGCACACTATACCTCATTTTGGTATAGTATATACAGAGCCAGCTTCCTACAGTACCTATCTTGGTAACGTTGTAGGGATCATCTATCACTTGTTCAGAAATAACAGTGATTACATTTGCAGGGCTAAAAAGTTGAAGGTTTTTAAAGAAAGAGTATGTTTTACCTGGCATGGTGAAGTTCTCTTGTTTGATCAGTTTAAAATCAACTCTCTAAAATGGTGTGGTTTGATTCCTGCTATGAGTGTGTATTTGTCACCAACCCCCTAAAGATTCAGTTGCCCCTTGTGTTGCTTTTTCAGCTCTATTTGTGTCTGTGGCCACAGGGAGAACCTGCCACCTATGAATTTGAGCCTTTCATCTGAGCCTTGGCTAGTCTGGGCATTCTTGCTAACTATGCTGTATCTTTTCATGAATGCCCACAACCCTTAATAGAGGTGTGTTCTGATTTGGAATTCCAGTGGCTCCATCTCCTGACAGTGCTTTTACCGACTGTGGACCCAGCTCCCAAGATGATGGCACATATTCTCATTTGTTCAGCAACTGTTGGTGATAAACCTGTAGTTTGGCGCTGCTCATGGCACTAGCTGCTTGCCAGGGATAGGAAGTAGAAGGGATTAAATTTTTGTCAAGAGAAGTCAGAATTTACTTCAGCCATGTACCACTGTGAAAATCTCTCCGGTGCAAAAAGGTTCAGCAGTTCAAACGAAGAAGAAAAATGTTGAGATTGAAATGTCTTGTGTATGGAGGATTAGGGCTATATACACATTAATGATGACTCGGAACCTGATCACTTTCTACCTCTTTATAATGCTGATGCCACCCTTTATTAGAATTTACCAAATACCAGTGGTTTAGATAATTCACCAGAATGTTACATTTCCTACCTCTCTCCCTGCCTTGAAGCAGTTCTCTTTCAGAATAGTTCTTTGTAAGGCAGCGGAAGCTTGGAAACTGGCTACCTTCTGTTGAAGTGAAGTTGAGCATACTGATAGAAATTTTGCATACCCCCTTAGCTTTCAGTGAACTCTTGCTTCATTGAGGCTGTCCTAGATCTCATCATGACTTCATGAATTAAATCCTTTTAATTCCCACCTGTCCCTAGGTGGAGAGTCGTATCATAGGCTGCCTTCAGGTGACCCATTCATGACTGTAGATTAAAATTGTTTAGGCATAGTCCACAAAACCGAACCCTAATGTCTTTCCAGTGTCGTTTCTTCAGGAAACGTGACTCTTTGATTTACTAAGCTTTGCCTCCCAAAGCTAGGCTCTTTTTTATGCCACCTGGACAGATTTGTCCAAGCTTTATTGGAACTGGTGCAATTCCATTCTCAGCTTGCTGGAGTACATGAAAAAAAATATTTTCTTGGTCCTGGTGAATAATGGACTGGATGCATCTAAACAGATACTGAAATATAGCTTTGATTCTTCAGACAATGTTTGGTCTGTGGGTGTGGCCTTCGTGCTAAGGCAACACACATGGATAGCCTTCATTATATTTTAGTGGGATATCCTGCGCTTACAAACATTTCCCTTAAAAGAGTAGGAGTATTGGGAGCAAAAGTAGATTATTTCTTGACACACCAAAGACAGCAGGGCGACAACCTCTAGTACTGGGCATGACCTACATTATACCTTTTGAGGTAGGTATTGATCTAGATGGCGTTGTTAGTGTCCGATCCACTCCCAAATGGGTGGCAATCATAATCTTCTGGATCTGTTCACTCCTGAAGAAGAGTACAAAAGGCTTACCGTTAACCAGATTTCTATTGGCCTTCGTCTCCAGGAGTCCAGTTTTTCAAGTTGCAATTCTCCCGGCCGCAGGCACTATTTGATGATCATGATGTGAATCCAGTACTATTTGTTTCCAGTTCAGATTGATGACACCCACAACATGCCCATTCTGAGGTGTGTGTAGTTAATTGGCACAACACAATGGCACAGTTCCTCTGGTATGTCTTGGTGCGGCACCTGCACATAAATATGGTTGGGCCATGGGCGGCTCATCTTTGAAGACCTTTCGTCGTCCCATTCCTTGGGGAAGATTGAAATTCTATTGACACTCACCATTATATCAACAGGCAGAGCAATATGGGGATTTGGACCCAGTATATAAAGGCGATTTTCCTATTAAATTGTGAGCTGCAGTGGTGAAACTGCCTAGTGGCAGCTCATCTGACAGCCTTTCTCAGTGTTATGGATGACTTGCGTTTGAGAACCATGAGTGGGAACTACGCCTAAAGAGTGGGACAATAGGCTTCAGGTTTTGGTTTCTGATAGATACGTTGGACAGTTATTTGCCATTGCATATTTCCATGAACCAGATATGCTCCAGATCGTGTTTCATCAGTGCTCACTGTGCGATTGTACATAGTGGCATATGGCTCTGCTGTGACTTGACACTGCCCCCAGAGTGACAGAGACCCATATAAATACCACCTATGCACACTGACATCAGTTACTTTGTTTGCTCACTTTGCAGATTTGGAGCTCTGACCCAAAGGGTTTTGGCTTTCCAACAAATTTGAAGAGGTCTCCTTAGTAAATGAATGGATTAGAATGTACTTCTACTGTGCGAAACCAAGATTGGTCGGAGACCGACACAGACTTTCCCTTTTGTACTTGCAATATAGTCATGCTTCAAAATTGTGTGATAAATTCACCCTCATGCATTTGAAGGGTGGGAGCAGGACACAAGGCTTAACGTTGTCAAGCATAGGGTGGTGCATTCGAAACAAAGGTCCTGCTCCAAGTTGCTGGGCAGTTCTCAATTGCAATCATGAGGCAGGTTTTGATCAAAGTCCTTTTCCTGCTCTAAGACCCAGCTAGTAGGTCAAAAACTCGACATTAGTAGAAGAGAGCCTAGCAGAACTTGTCCCCCACTCCTTCGGTTGAGAAGTTCTAAGGATGTCACCCAAATGGTCACATGTCTACTGACTCTGTCATCCCCATATTTGGTTCAGATGGCCTGTGAATTCCCCGGTGCAGTCGTCAACCCTGCTGCCGATAATTGGCTTGAAAGTGGCCATGTTGTCAATATGTATGCTTCTGGCTCCCTTTGGTCGTCTTTGTTCCTATGGAGGTGCAAGGGCACCCAGTTAGACCTCAGCTGTGGGCCCTCCCCTGAGGCAGATTCCCTCCTTTGGGATCTCTTCCTTGGCCCATTCTGAAGCCTCTCCCTGATCCAATCCACTCGTGACGTTGGCGTCTGACATCATACTAACATCCCACAGGGGTTGGTTACATTATGAAATAACTAATGTGCAACCTATAGTTTTGCCGCCTAGACCTCTTCTAGATTCACATAATGTGCATATTCCGCCATCTAGTGGTTGGAGTCGGAAAGTGCTTCTTTTTTTTTTGTGTGTGTTTGTCTGGGATGGCTGTGAAACCCGATCCCTGTGGTGAGGCTAGGCGCTCGGATTATTTTTTCCGCCATGGAGATCTGAGGTGCACTGAAGACGTCTGTGAAAATACAGCAACAGACGCAGGCAATAAGAAAGAACCTCCAGAATCTCCGGAGAGAGAGGTGGTACCAAGGAAGGTTTCATGACGGGGGAAATTTTTCGAGCAAGCTAGACTTATTTTTTTCCGCTGCTCACTTGGCTCCTAATGCACCAGAGCAATACAGGTTTCCCAGGCAGTATACAGTCTCGTAATGGTGGGGTTTTCTGCAAGGAGCTTAAGGTTAATCTGAAAACAAGGTAATAATTAGCTTCTTTATATATAATGTAGGAGCAAAGTACGAAATTATTGGCGCCAAGTACTGGCATAAAAAATGTAAATAAAGCTGTACAGCCGCCTTTCATTACAGGATTGGAAAATTCCAACACAGCTACCTGGCGTCTCCGAAGGCAATATGTCTATGTGGTTTGCACACCACTTTTACATTTTCTTTAAATTGTTTCAAATGTATTTGAATAGTCTTGCAATATGTTCAACACTTGCAACACAACTACCAGGCTGCGCCTCTGGCAATGTGTCTGGTTTAACACTGGGTTTCTTTAGGTCATTTAAAACCTATTTTTTCATAGTTTGGTACTACGGTAAAAACGCACAGCACATCTACCATGCGGCTACTCTGACAATTGGTTAATGTGCCCGTTATACACTAGTGTGTTCGTTCAGTTATTTGAACCCTACTTTCATAGTTATTTTGAACTACATTTGAAACGCACTACAGTGCCTCTCCCAGACAGCACAGCGCAAAACAAGTAAGGGAACAAATTATTCCCAAACCAAATCTTCCTCCCGTTCCTATCAGGGCAAGGGCTCCAATGCGCATTAAGCTTACAGAGGGAAAACTAAACAAAGTTGTTTTTGTGCTTTACTTGAAACAGGATTCCAGGGATATTTAAACAATATCCCGGCTTTCACAAGAGAAGCCTCTCAAACATTTTCCCATCTCATCGAAAAAACAGGCAATAAGCCATCATGAATGATTTGGACTCAGAAATAAAAGCACTTGGTTTTTGTTTATCTGATAGACTACTAACCCCAGATTCCTTAACGTAGAATTATCCCCAGGCGTGAGACTGGATCCGGAAAATCTTTGCCACAGCATCGCTGTGCGCGGTACAATGCGACCCCGCCCAGACGTCGTCCGCGGACATGACGTCGTCCGCGGACATGATGTCGTCCGCGGACGACCAACGCAGATCTGGAGTGTGCTCCTTGGCCTGTTTTCGGGCCTCTTTAGTGCCTTGAGTTGGGAACAGTGTTCCATGCCTTCGTGCTTCAAGACATGCACTTCTAGTGCAGGTCAGATGTCGGCGACGGACCCTCACACTATTTGTATGTGGTGCTTGGGTGAGCACCATGACTCTACGGACTGCGAGGCTTGCCAGCATCTCAAACCAAAGTCCCGGCGGGAGCGCTCGATGAACTTGCTGTCGGCCCGCTTGTCCCGATCGGTGTCATCGCAGCGTCTGTCTCCTACCTCTGACGGGACCAGGGGCCGCCGTTTCCAGCTGCGGCATCGTCCTTCGCCGATGCCCCATGGGCATTGTTCGCCAGCAGAGAGCGCCAGTCCCTCCTGGGATTTGTGCCCTTGTCCGTCACCACCCTATCCGCTGTTTACCGGCGTTGGGGCGACGAGGGCCCGGATGAAAGCCTACGCTACGTCTCTGCAGGCTTCCTTGAGCCCTCCCCCTCTTCCTGCAATGTCCGTGGATTCCTCATCATGCGCGGGGCCTTCTACAGACTTGCTGGTGGCTTCGCCCCGGCGGTGACGTGTTCGGCTTCAGGTGTTGGAGGTGTGGTGCCGTCGAGGTGCGGCCCTTCGGGGTTCCCCTCCTCGGCCCATGGCGTCCCGGCCTCGCCGCAAAGCCCCACGGGGTTCCCTGCAGTGTCGCACGAGGTGGCCGGGACTCGGGGCTCAACCCCAAGTCCCCCTCGGTCCTCTGGGCAGGCGGCTGTCTTCCTGGAGGCCGAGCCGAAGCCTCTCCAGCATCAGCGTCTTTCCTCCCCGGTGCGAGCGGCGCTGCGGGTGGAGGCTGGGCCCCGGGGCGCTTCCCTGGGCATCTCTCGGTCCTCGGCGCAGGCGGCTGCTTCGTCGGTGGTCGAGCCGGCACCTTTTTGGCACCGTTCATTGGTTGCTTCGGCTCCGCCCCGCCCCCCCTCTCTCCGATGCATCACGTGGTGGTGGACGCTTCAGTGCCGGTTGAGGACTCTTCGTGCCTGTGGTGGACTCCCCTGCGCTGTCCAGACGTCGGATCATTGACTCATTGGTTGTAGTCTCCTCTTCACCGGTGACTGGGCGCCGCGTCATGGTCTTTTCTCCAGCGGATTCCAGGTCTGGTTCTATGCAGTCTCCACAGCCCCTGGACCCGCTCTTCTGTTCCCTGCAGTTGTCTGCCCCGCAGGCTTCTCCGCCCTCTCCAGAGACCCCTCAGGTTCCCCACTCGTCCGTGGGTTTCCCATCCCTCAGGGGCTGGTCTTTTCTCCCTCCAGTGGGACACTGGGACGGGCGTCTTAGTTTGCAGCCTTCACCCATGGAGCAGTTGCTTCCTCCCCACGACGTCCTACGTAGAAGAGTGTGGCCTTTGTCCGGGCCATTTCCACGGCCACATGCATTCTACAGATGGGTAATCCGGTCGTCCCACTCCCCACGGACCACTTGTTAGAGCTTCTCCACCAGGGCTTTGGTGGAGGGGAGCCGCTACTCCCATTTGAAGCGTCGCTCCCTAACACCCTTTTGGGGGCCTGGGGGCGCCCTGCCACGGGGGATCAGGTGCCTCAACCGCTCCTTCACTGCTACCGTCCTGCTCCGCACGATCCACTTTATTTTTTCCCACCCCTCGGCTCAGGGCCCTGTCCTGCGGGCTGCTTTTCCTTCCTTGCATTCAGTGCTGCTTCTACCGTCACTTGAGGCTCGGTGGCTGGACTCCTGGGGGTGTAACTTTTTCGCCTCCACTAGTGCTGCTCTGCGTGCACTCAACACTGTGTGTTGGCCAGGGCTACTTCCGATCTGTGGGATTCTGCGGAGTCCCTTCTGTCTCGAGCCTCCCAAGAGGGTTTCCGCGCTGATCTACGGCACCATGTGCGGGATGGTCGGGAGTTGGCTACTTTCATTCTCCGTTTGGATTTGGATGTCTCAGATTCCATCAGCTGTGCTATGGCGAGTTCTATGGCCCTCCGCCGCCATGCTTTGCTGTGTGATGGTGTCTTTCCAGAGAATGTGAGGGTGAGTCTTGTGGATTGACCTTTTGATGGAACTTTGTTGTTTCACACCCACGCGGACTCTGCTATTCAGAAACTCCTTGTGGGCCTCAGTCCCCCTCCGTAAGCTCCGTCCTCTGGCGCTTTATGGGGGGAGCGTTTTCCCTCCTTTGTCCTTGAGGCCTTGGGTTTCGGTTGGCCCGTGGTGTGCTGCATGAGGCTTAGAATGCCTTCAGGGTTTTTAAGTTGGCCCCTCTTTTCTTTTGGGTGCTGGTTCAACCTTTCAGCTTGTGTTTTTTGCTGTTAAGGGCAGCTGTGTAGGTCCTCAGGTTGGACCCTTTGTGTCTTTTTTGGCTGGTTTGTAAGCCGTCTGTGGAGTTTTCCACAGGTCTTATCGGTTCTTGACCTCTGCTGCGGGTCTCCCTAAGAGGTGTTTGGCTGCTTGGTAAGCCATCTGTGGTGTTCTCACAGGTCTTTGTTCTTGACCTCTGCTGTAGGTTTCCCTAAGAGGTGTTTCCCTGGTTTTGTTCAGGGACGATTCATATCCTAGGTGAGGTATTTGTTGACTATTGTATAGCCCTGTCTTAAGCTAGGCGGGCGTGGATACCTTCTTAGCTGCCTCTTTTTTTTCCCCCTGGCATCACAGTATACCGCCTGGTGTGGTCTCTCTTTTATGTTTCTATAAGGTTCCTTCCCTCTGAATCATCGGACCAACCTTTGTCATGCTGATTACAGCGTCGTGTGTTGGTGTTTCCACAGAGTTCTCCGCCGTTTCGGCTGGGGCCTGTCTGTCTTCGTCTTGCGCTTGCCTTGTTCTGAGCCGCTGCTTAATAGTATTTGCCAACTGTTTGCTGCGCGTGCCTGGTGGTTTTGGTCCCCCTCCGTGGGCCTTGCAGTGTCAGCGTGTGCTCCTCTCACTAGTTTGTTGGAGCTTTGCGCGTCTGTCTTCTTTCTCACGTCTGCGCTTCTCGACTGTGGAACTGTTCCGGCCTGGTTCCCTACTTCAGAATAGACACCTATTCAGCTGTGCCCTTCGCTGTGTGTGTGTGTTCTCCTGGGGCAGGCTCTGCCTCCGTTCCTTCTCTTTTCCCTTGCTTTGAGGGTAGTTATTTTCTTCCTCTGGTACTCGCGGGGTGCCTTCTGCCCCTCTGGGTTTTCTGGCGGATGCCCTTTGCACCCCCGGTTGGCTTGTGGTATCCTGGCCTTCCCTTCTGCTTGTTCTTGCTTACTTATGCTTGGTGGGGGCTGGGCTGTCCTTCCTGTCTCCATGACACATCCCCTGTTGGGGCCCTGTGTTCTTCCAAGCTGGTGGGTTCTCTCGCAGACCCTCCTCCCCTCTGGGTATGGCTTGGGTATCTATTCTACGTTGAGGAATCTGCAGCTAGTAGTCTCTATCAGATGTACAAGTTACTTACCTTCGGTAACGATGTATCTGGTAGAGACAAGTCTAGCCGCAGATTCCTTCACGACTCGCCCTTCCTCCCCGTTCTGGGAGGACCCTTCAGCTGGTCTTCTGCACTCTCCTTCCTCCGGGTGACATTTGTCTCCTGCGAGAGCCCTCTTTCTCTTCCTCCCTGGTGGGATGCTTCTTTTCGTTTTTGTTCCACTCCTTTTCCGGTAATTGGACGGTGGGTTCATGCATACTTTTGCATCCCTGCACCCTGGCTCTTCCAGTGTGGGGCCTACTCATAATCTTCTTTCTTTTCATTGATCGGGGATTTTGACTCCTCTGCAATCCTCTGGGTTGGGGTTTCTTGGCTGTGCCTCAGCCCTTAGCTTTTTACAGGGGATACCACACTCCTTGATTGTGTTGTCGGGGTGCTTTGTCGTTACTCCTCTGTTCCAGACTTGTTGCCCTTCACTGTCAGATTGTGGTTGCAGACTTTGTCGTCTGCCACGTCATTTTTAACATGTTTTTTCTGCCTCCAGGGAGATTATCGCCCTTGCTTAACAGGGTTGTTTCTCAGAACGGTGCTCTGCTCTTTCCTTTCTATGACTTTCAGTAACGCAGTGCTTGGCACTGTCCATAATGGTGCTGTTCCTCACCATTCGCTTCTTCCCTTTTTGTTTCACGGATTTTTTCGCACACTGTTCCCATACTCTGTTATATTTGCGATGGCTCCGCGTTGTGGAGCCAGTCTCAGGCCTGGGGATAATTCTACGTTAAGGAATCTTCGGCTAGAATGGTCTCTACCAGATACATAGTTACGGAAGGTAAGTAAATTGTACATCGCAAACAATAAATATCCTGGCTCTACACTCCCAACACGGCAGCAAATGCAGTTCACGTCTGCAAAAGGTTTCTTAGCAAATGGACCGTGGGGGTCATAACACCCTCCCACTCTACTTCAAAAGGAAACACAAGGAATTCTTTTGGTCAAGCAAAGGGACCCCATAAAGCTTGTGCTTCTCTCAAGAAAGCACATTCCTCAAACAAGCAGAACAGAGTGCTAAGGCCCCAGCAACAACAAATTGTTTGTTAACTATTACTATTAGGCAAATTATTGCAAACATTTTCGGGGGGGGGGGGGGGGGAATGCAACAGTTGGCATTCTCTGGGTCCATCAAAACCTACAGCTTCACTGCAAAACTTTTAATGTTTAAAAAGCAACACTTCAACTACACTGGTGCCTCAAACACGCACCAACACGTGGACCAGTGCTACATTTACCATGTTGCATAGGTGATAAACTACTATGGATACAGAACAAGTACAATATTTATGCGACATCATTTTTACATTAGATCGCAAAATATTTATTAACAGCTGATGCTATATAACAGTTAAATACCGTATGGCCCCTAAATAACACACTATTGCTGGTACTATGTCCATAGTTACTGCGGTAACTTCAAGTGTTTTATAAACTCAATGCATAACATTGCAACATGTAAAATCACAGATCAATATTGACCATTTACTGTGGCAAATTCAAACATTTCTATCAACTTGCTGCATAGTATTCCAACATGCAATGCAAAGGAGGGACCTCATACTATAAGGTATAAATACACGCAGTATGGTAGCATTACCTGCTAAGCTTCTACAAACTCTAAGGTGGCAATGAGAGGTTAATAGAATATGTTAACCTTCTTATACCAACAAGACCAGGTGCACTGGATAAAGAACAAATGCAATTTGGCTCATACCGAAAAGAACATGTCCTAGGCCTACATTGAATCAGGGACATAGGGGCATGCACTTTTCATTTCAGAATTACCCCCATCAAGGGCGCAGTTATGAAACATAGGGAGTTGTAATTATTCTGCCAATAACAATGCAGAATTAATTAGCCCACCAAGGTATGGTCATATAGATATATATGCATATGTGCACATATTATAGAAAGTGAAGTATTTCAATATATATATATATATATATGTGTATATGTATATGTGTATATATATGTATGTGTACATATATATATATATATATTCACTGAAAAAACCATAGGTTTCACACATGTTATAGTTAGCGGACATTTTACTGATAAAAAAACCAATGAAATTCCCCCGTTATAGTTAGTGCAGGCAACTATAACTCACGCGACCGCAATCCTCTGCTGATGCTAATACTGTATTTAGACACATATTTACCTATGTCTTCTTCCATAAATTTTTAGCTATACATATATTACAAATATTTTTTTTTCATAAAGACACATATGTCATCAGAAGAGGATTGCGGTCGCGTGAGTTATAGTTGCCTGAGGATAACTTTACGCAGTTAGTGCCGTGCACGCACGGTGGGCACGCTAGATGGGCCATGTATGCACGATGCGCTTCGCGCACCGTGCGCACATGGAGGACATATGATGCGCTTCGTTGTGAAAGGTAATATTTTAATTTTTCACTTGTCTTATAAGCCATGCACAGATGGTGCCATTCGGGCACCATTTGCACATGGGGTGGGGAGAGTATGGATATTTTTTTTTTTTTGAATAATTTTCAAGTAATCGCCGAAATTATCGAAAAAATGAAAATTCCGTTTTTGGCTTTAGGGGAACTTTGGGGACTCCCTCAACATGGCTAGGTGCTTAGGAGCTGTCTAAACAGCCCCTTTACATGTTTTTGCCCTTTTTTTTTAACCCCCCTCAGAGTGCGAGAGAGAAAATGGCGGCCGCCACTTCCTGGTTTCGACCGATTCGAATGTTTACTAAGATCTAACAGCCAATCAGATTCGCGCTCGCCCTTGGTTGACCATTTCACGAGTTTTGGTCATACTGCAGACAGTTTGAAATGGTGGGTTATTGAAAAGATCAAGCCCAATCCCAGGGGAGGGGACTTTAGCATGATACTAAACAGAAGGGAGTGCAGATGGATACATTCCTTGGATACAATCAAGAGGATTGAATGAACTGGAGGAGATTAATAGACAGATCTCCATTATGAGCAATGGCTAATGTGGCCTGTTAATATTTTTCTCGCCTCAGGTATACTCCTCTATCGTTCATGTTTACAATTGGTCAACACTGGATAACTAGGCCTATATATTGACAGCCTATTGACCTTTTAATTGGGTGTATGTTTGATAAGTATATGTACGTGTGACTATCTGTCTAATTGTTCGTTATGATCCTATTTGTAATCATTCATTGTAATGACTTAAAAATAAGAATTGTTGTGAGATTATGTATTCACATTGGTTTCCAAGAACCGCGAAATTGTACTGTTCGTTATGATTGTATATCCTTTTTGTAATCATTTATTGTAATGACATAAAAATAAGAATTGTTGTGAGATTATGTATTCACATTGGTTTCCAAGAACCGCGAGATTGTACTCTTCGCTCTTCCATGCACCATGGCGGTTTGGAACTTGTTCATTGAACCTCGGCCCCTTGTAGATTATAACCCTTGGTTTTAAGTCACTACTCGCAAAAGGCGTTTGTACACGTAATTTCCGGAATCCTAGACTATGCATTGGGCCTTTAGTCACACATTGAGTATTATTACTCACACGGCCCCTAATGACCACTGATCGGTTCCGCATGCCTTGACTGAACTACAATTGTACGGCTCCGGTGAGTCTTTCCACCCTGACAGTCACCGACGCACCGTCACGACGTGAACGGTTGCCCGGTGACTCTATATACTTGGAGCGAACGCACTCCCGCCTCTCTCGGTTGAGACGCTACGGGAAGCACAAACCTATATAGACGCAGGTAAGAGTTCTGCGAGGACCCTCTCTAGGGATTCAGTATGAACCGCTGGAAATCACGTACTCCTACTCCTTACTCTGTTCCACTACAGCGCGGCCAGCGGCTGGAAACGAGATGCCCAATTGAATTCCGTTTCCTTTCCTTTTAAATAGAAGGCCCGAGACACTGCAGAATTGACTGATTCCACAACTGCAGGTACTGTTGATACTTATTAGGTTCATGCCCCCGTCATTCTTGGGAGAGCGAGTAAATCGCCGATCCGGCCCTTACACAGTTTTACTTCTGCTTACTTTCAGTTCGACAGCCTGTGAAATATACCAGGCAGGACTGCTTACATGGTAATTGAATTACCGGTACTCGTGATCTATGGTAGAGTAATACCTGGATTCATATTGGGTAAGCCTACACCTGCTCTGGCTGGTGTTTAATTGCACTATCAATGCAACATCCTTATCCTCTATTTCCTTATTTTAGACATTGAAGTCAAGTCGAGGACCACGTCAGGTTGCCCCTAACTCCCCCCTGTTGTCCTGAAGAAGACCCGCACGGTCAAGGTCTCAAAATACCTCTGTACCCCGAGACGGGTCGAAACGTCGACACCCCCTTGTTGTTAAGCCTAGTACACGCCATCTCCCAAACGTGCTACAATATGAATTAAATTCTGTGCATGAAAAATTGAAACTGATTGTTGATATTTTCAAACGTGACCAGAACACCTCTTACGGTGAATTATAACAGTGTATCTTGTAAATGATTTTAATATCTGTTCTATTGTTCTTCAAATCTTCTGTTTCTACACATTCACTTCTCAGCACTCTTGTTTCATGCACGTTCCCTCTGGAGCAACCATGCGCCGAACATTATATAATTTATAAAAAAATGTTTGCAAATAAATATTGATGAATCAAATAATGGATGTTGCACTGCTTCATGTTAGAATGTTATATTGAATATTTTGAGCTATCCTAAATGAATTCTTTTGCAATTTAGCTCTAAATTTTGAAAAGATTTAACGGGATGACATTTTGGTGTTATGATCCGGACTGGGCAGAGGATTTGGGGGAAGCTAGTGGTCTTGACACCTTGCCTGACCTTGACATGCTGTCTCCTCCTACCGTGGGTATGGAGGAGGGAGCAAGTTACGCAGTGGTGTTGCGTAGGACGGCCGAGGCCCTCCACCTCGAACTCCCTACAGTGGCTGCCAGGACTAACCTCCTGACAGAAGTGCCCCAGCCGGCGGCAACCTCTTCGGAGCCCTCGCTGCCCTTTCTGACGTTCTTTTGGGCACCTGGTCCAGGCCCAACACAGGGGCTCCTGTGGACAGAAACATGGCCAGACGCAATGGCCCTGCTCCGAGCGATCCCCTCTTCCTCTCCCAACACCCTACTCCTGAGAGCTTGGTTGTCCAGGCCTCTGCGTCCCAAAGCGCGTTCCCTTCCGCACCTCCAGGTAAGGAATCCAAGAAGCTGAAGCAACTTGGCAAGAAGCTGTTTTCATCTGCCAGCTTAGTGCGGTGGTTGGTGAACATCGCATGCCTCTTGGGCCGTTATTCCCACTCTGTGTGGGACATAGTTGCGCAGGTGCTACCTAGCTGTCCGTAGGAGGTCCAGACAGTACTCGCCCAGGCTGTTGCTGCTGGGAGAGACGCAGCTAAGTTCACCATTCGTAGTTGGCTTGACACAGCTGATTCGCTGGGCAGTACGTGTGAGAAGTTGGCCTGATGTATGATGTCACTCGTTCTAGTGTACACCTTATATCAGTCCAAATACCTTTATGGTGATTGGTTGTAAAGTCAACCTTATAGACCAGCTATCCTAGTGGTAGCATGGACAAGAGCAGTCTTAGGCTAAACTCTGAATGGCATGTGAAGCCAGCTGTGATACCATATATAATCCCTTGAATACCAAATGAAAGGACACCACAACAGATATATATATAAAATAAAGTGTATTTATTCTAGTCAAACCCTCAGCACTCTTTATGAGATTAGAGGTAAGTACAACACAGTCTTATTTAAGCATACATTAAATCACACAGGTAAGTAATACAGTTAGGCCCTAGGGGCCACGCAAACCATATACTAAGTAAGTGGTATAAGAACCACTCTCACGGAAATAGAATAGGCCTAGGGAATCGCTGGGGCTACACTACACTAGCGTTAGTTAGGAAGTGGGAGGCCCACGGGATTCGTGTGCAGAGTGGAAACACTCACGCGTAATGCGTAAAAGTCAATAGCAATAGTACAGTTTAGAAAACGGTAGATTTAGGACACTTCCGGAGTAGCTAGGAAGTTGAGACTTGAAAACTAGACACTAGGATAGTCACTATCCTGATGAGCACCGGAGTACCCAAGTTACCTAGCCCACAGGCTGCGGGTGCATAGGGGTGAAGATGCGTCAGTTTTCGTCGTCGACTCCTATGGATGCCTGAAGAAAGATGCTGACAGGCAGTCAGTGAAGAGTGTCCGGTGGATCCCAAGGCTGGGATCAAGAAGAGAGGAGACCTGCAAGCAGAAGGGACAGAGTCAAGGTCACTAGCCAGTGACCACGTGGAACCAGGAAGGAACCAGGCGATGTCGTGAAGATTGCAGGTGAAGGTGAAGCTTGTCGCTGCAGCCAGGAGGACCAGGAAGCGTCGAGGACGACCAGGAGGCGAGCTGTCCCACGAAGGCTCTTGCTGTCGGCGGCGTCGAAGTTGGACTAGGACTCACCAAGCCTTGGCAAGCGGAACCCACGAAGAACGGAGGACTTGCTTCTGGTGCAGACCAGGAAGGTCTGGAGTACTTCTTCTTTGCAGAGAAGCGGGAGCCAGTCTGGAGGAGCCAAACCAGCGCAGAAGATTTCAGGGTGCGTCGTCACAAAGGCCACTAGCCAGCGGGCAAGCAACCGGACAGACGCGGCAAGCAGGAAAATGCAGAAGGGCCCCACGCAGGACTCGTGGAGTGTGGGGGGCTGATCTTCGGTGCAGATGGTGCTTGGGGTTGGGGCTTCTCAATCCCCGGTGCACAACTTCGAGGGTACCTCAGAAGCTGCGCTTTAAGTTACTAGCCACTTTTTCCAGGTAGCCGGTCCCACGTCGCTCGTCGCCTCCACGGATCTCAGCTTTGCTGTCGATGTGGATCAGGGTCAGAGAAGTCTGGAAGTCAAGGCTCTGGTCGGGCTCTGCAGTCGGTTCCTCGTAGAACGTGGGCAAAGCAAAGGGTAGTCTCTTGATTGTGCCTGTTTGCACAGGGTAGCCACTCCTTGGCTTCAAAGGACATTCTTCAGTCTTCTTCTTTCGTCGAATGTCGAAGGTCCAGAGTTTCTGTTCAAGTTTGCAGGTTCAGGATAATCTAAAGTCTTGAGGCCCAACTCCCACTCTTATACTAATCTGGGGGGCTGGGATACCTGCTAGGTCACGCCTTATGGGTGGGACCTGGGAGGGGGTGGTTACACCCACTTCCCTTTGTCCAGTTTCGCGCCAGAGCTGGGGCTGGAGTGCCCCAGCGCCGGTTTGAACTGGACTATGCAAGGAACACCTTGTGTGCCCCAGGCATGTCTCATTCCTTTCAGCCCACCCTGCCCCAATACACTAAAGGCTGTCTGGGGAGGTGCTAGCACCTCCCCACGCAGGAAACCTATTGTCCAGGCCTCCCTGGCTGGGATCACTCCCAGCTGCAGGAGGTCAGACTTGTGTCGTGGCAGCAGCATCCATTTTGTGATGCTGAGGCTTTGGTCAGAGGCTAACAGTTGAAGTATGATTTTAACATGTCTTTCCCTCTAGAAGGGGGGAATAATATTCTCATGTCCAGAAATGGCATGGAGGTATTATTCCACAGTGTTAGACACCTTACACGACATGTTTCGATAAAGCCAAACCATAGTTACCATAACCGTTTAAGATTATAAGGCACTTTAAGAGTATATGGTAGGCTATATCATAGAACAGCTATAAGGACTTAGTTCTGAAAGCTGCAGACAGGCTCAGCTCATGCTAGAGCACCATCTCACATGTTACCAAGCACTCTGCCTCCAGGATTGTTAAGGCCTGCCATAGGAGTGACTGATAGGTACACATGTGTCTATATGTAAGTTAGGTATAGGAATACTACACCTAAGCAAGGGGTGATTACACGACCTTGCCCCAGCTGAGTGATCAGCCAGTTGTGTCAGAATGGAAGGCCAGGCCAGGGGTGGCATAATACATGCTGCAGCCCCTGGTAGGCCTAGGGTACACCTATGCCCTGGGTACCTAGGGTACACTGTACAGGGTCCAGTAAGGTGATCCTATCCAAATGGGTTATGCACCTAAAGTACATAGTATTAATTTAGAGAGAGAACAGCAGGGCTGTGGGTCTGATTAGCAGGCCCACAGCCACATCTAAGTCGAAAACCAGTAAAGCAAAAGCAAAAAGTGGGGGTGAACATAGAAAGCAGACCCTACTCTCCTACAGTACGATTTCCACGATGGTGGCGCGAAGGTGCTATGCCTGGCTGTGAACAACCGGCTTTTCAGGGGATGTCCAGAATACCCTGATGGACATGCCCTTTGATGGCATTTGCCTTTTTGGCAATAAGGCAGATAGTGCGCTGGAGCGCTCTAAGGACTCACGGGCTACGGCCAAGTCCGTGGGCCTGTCGGTCACTCTGCCTCCTCCGCCTTCTGCCTTTCGCTCCTTTTGTGGCCGCGGAAGGGGCACCCCACTACGTTCGCAGGGCCACAGGCCGGTGCAGCAACTTTCTCAGCGCGGCTGCGGACGTGGGAACAGTCTAGGCGGTTCAGGGGGCCAGCGGGTGGGTCAGTCCTCCTCCAACCCCGTGGCATCCACTGCAAAGCCTTCCTAGTCCGTCCTTTCATGTCCTTCAAACGCCAGTGGGCGGACGGATTCTCCACCATCTCCCCAACTGGCGCACCATCACTTCAGACCAGTGGGTGATGCAAATTGCCCAAAGGGGCTACTTGCTCTCCTTCGAGACTACCCCTCCAGCCATGCCACCTCAGTATCACTGCATGTCAGGGGATCACTTGACGCTTCGCCCGAAGTAGGTCGTTGTTGTTATTCCCACTACTTCGTGGTTCCAAAGGACAAGGTCCTGCGTCCTATCTTAGACCTTTGGAACGTCAATCGCTTCCTCCGGAAGGAGAAGTTCAAGATGCTCACATTGGCTCAGGTCTTGTCTGCCCTAGACCTGCAAGACTGTATGGTAGCGTTAGACTTGCAGGACGCCTACTTTCATATTCCTGTCCTGCCGACCCACCGGCGTTACTTGCAGTTCATGGTTGGCCACAAGTACCTTCAGTTCACCGTGCTCCCTTTTGGTCTTACCAGCGCCCCTCGGGTGTTCCCGAAAGTGATGGCGGTGTTCGCAGCACATCTGCACAGATCAGGGGTTTCAGTCGTCCCCTATCTCGACGACTGGCTGTTGAAGGCCGGCTCGCCCCAGGCTGTTGCCTCCCACCTCCAGACCACTGCAGACCTCGTGCATTTGCTGGGGTTCACCATAAACGTGCAAAAGTCACACCTGATTCCCTGTAAGAAGCTTCTTTTCGTTGGAGCAGTTCTGGACACTGCGCAGTTTCGTGCTTATCCTCCCGAGCTGCGAGTCCTGAATATTCGGGCTATGATTCCTATCTTTCAGCCTCTATCCTGGGTTTGTGAGATTGACGCTGAGGCTACTCTGCCTCGTGGCCTCCTGCATCCTGCTCGTGGACCATGCCACATGGCATATGCGGGCTCTGTAGTGGGACCTGAAGTTCCAGTGGGCACCGCATCAGGGGAATCTTTCTGATTGCGTCCAGATCTCGGACGGCACTGCATGACAATTGCAGTGGTGGCTAACGAAGTGGGATTGGGTCAACGGCAGGTCCTTCTCCCTTCTCCAGCCATAGTTCACAGTGGTGACAGATGCATTGCTTCTGGGGTGGGGCGGCCACATGGTAGAGGCGGCGATCAGAGGCCTCTGGTCTCCGGCGAAGTCCAGCTTCCACATCAACCTTCTGGAGCTTCGGGCGATCTGTCTTGCAATGAAGGCATTCCTTCCTTCTGTCAGAGTTGTGCAGGTGTTCACGGACAACACCACCGCTATGTGGTACTGCAACAAACAGGGCGATGTGGGGTGGGGTCGTGGACTCTGTCAGGAGGCACTTCGTCTGTGGAAATTGCAGGAACATCAGGGCATGTCCCTGTTGGTTCAACACTTGGCAGGTTCTCTGTACGCCAGGGTGGGCAAACTCAGCCGCTGGTGCATGATGGATCACAAATGGTGTCTTCACTCGGATGTAGTGCAAGGTGTCTTTCAGCAGTGGGGAGAGCCTTGGTTAGATCTATTCGCCACCAAAGAGAATGCGCTAGGTCTATAATTCTGTGTGTTGGAATTTCCAAGGCGGCACTCGCTAGGCAATGCTTTTCGTCACGAGTGGCGTTGCGGTCTTCTATACGCCTTTCTGCCTTCTATGCGAGTTTCTGCCTGTACCGCTTCTGCCCAGAGTGTGGAAGCTCAAGTGCGACCGGGCCCAAATCAATCTTGTGGCTCCGTATTAAGCACGAAGTCTGGTATCCCGATCTATTACATATGGCCATCGATCCTCTGATGAGACTGCCTCTTCAGGAGGATCTTTTGTCGCAGCAACAGGTCGGTTCTCCACCTGAGCCTGTCCAGCCTCCATCTCCTTGCGTGCAGATTGAGTGCCGACAGTTGACAGCTTTCGACATTCCTCCCGATTTTGGTAACGTTATCTTTGCAGACAGGCATCACTCCACCAAAACAGTGTACTCCTGTAGATGGAATAAGTTTGTGGCATGGTGCGCTGTAAAGACTGTGGATCCCCTTTCTGCCCCGCTTTCAGAGGTGGTACTCTTTTCTTTGGCCCAGCAGGGCTCTGCTCTGGGCACTCTCAAAGGCTCTTTCAGCCATTTCGGCATTTCTTGGGCTTCCTGACCAGCTTTCTCTTCAAGTCCCCTATTGAAAATCGCTTCATCTGAAAGAAACACGTTAGTTAGATTCCTCACCTTAGAATATCCCCAGGCGTCAGACTGGATCCGGAAGATTTTTCGTCAGCAATACCCCTTGCGCGTCGCTAGGCGTCGTCTGCGGCTCCGCGTCCGTCGTCGGCGTCGTGCGCCGGAATGATGTCGTCTGAGTACTTAGACGCCGCCCTCGCGCACTGACGTCCGTTGTTCTTTTTTCTGCGCCAGTAAGCGCAGATCCGGGAGAGCTACCCCTTTAGTCACTTTTTGACAAACTTTTTTCGATCCTTTTTGATCTTGTCTCGACTCCGGTGCCGGTAGGATGCCTGGTTTTAAAGCCTGTGCTGACTGCAACCGCTTGATGTCGGTTACGGACCATCACCGCCGGTGCCTTTACTGCTTGGGCCTCGACCTCGCGTCGTGTGCAGACTGCAAGGCCCTGACCTCGAAGGCTAGACGGGAGCGGTCCCGTAAGCTTCTCGAGCTTCGCCACTCGGCTCCGCGCCCATCTCGATCCCGGTCCAGGAGGAGGTCCAAGGATCGGTCGCGGAGCCGCAGCCGACGTCATCATCGATTGTCTGGCTCCAAGTCTTCGGGTAAGTCGAAGCACTCCAAGAAGCGACACCGCTCTTCGGACTCCCCTCGCCGGTCGTGCGACTCGGCCGAGGGTCAGGGTGGTTCCACCCCCTCGGCTCCAGCGGAGCCGCCGGCGCCGCGCAAGTCCCCATACCCGCCGGTCCCTGGGACTGACGCGACGCCGGCGGAAGTCAGTGCCTTCCACTCGGCCATGAGGAGCCTGGCTCCGCCGTCGACGCCTGCTGGCGCGCCTTCGGGCCCCGCAGACCCGACTGGGCAACCTTGCCTGCCGGCGGCTCCGGCCCCGGCGCCGTAGACGGCTCCGGCCTAGACGCCGCAAGCGCCCAAGGGACCTGTTCCCGAGTCCCAGCCGACACCGGTACCACCTCCGACGCCGACTCCGCTCGACGTCGAGCCCCGGTTCAGCCCCGCTCCGGGCCCGGCGCCGTTACGGCGTCGATGGACGCCGCGTTCGGCGCCGCTGGAGACACATTTTGTCTATCGCCCGGCTCCGATCCTTCCTCCTGCATACCAGGAATCGGATGATGGGGGCGAATGGGAGGGATCCGAGGATCCTATGGCTGCTCAGGTTTAACTGTCACAGGACTGGGCAGATGAACTGGGGGAGGCCAGTGGTCTGGATACCTCTCCAGACACTGGATTCATCTCTCCTCCGACTGTGGCTTCGGAGGAGGGTGCTGCTTTCTCTGTGGTGCTGCGCAAGGCGGCCGCAGCCCTTGGGCTCGAGCTACCTGCCTTGGCTGTGAGGACTAACGTCCTCACTGAGGTGCTTGTCTGCAGCAAGCTCCACTGAGCCTCTGCTGCCATTCAATGAGGCCCTCACTGACGTTCTGCAGGGCACCTGGTCCAAGCCCTCCACAGTTCCTCCTGTGGACAGGAACGTCGCCAGGCACCACCGCCCTGCTCCGGGCGACCCCAGTTTTCTATCCTAACACCCTACCCCCGAGAGCCTGGTTATCCAGGCCTCTACCTCCCAATCCTCCTTCCCGACCGCTCCGCCGGACCGGGATTCCAAGAGACTGGAACAGTTCGGCAAAAAGCTGTTCTCCTCCCTTAGTTTGGGTCTGCGGTCTTTGAACACCGCCTGTCTCTTGGTCCGTTATTCCCACTCTCTGTAGGATACGGTGGAGGACGTGCTGCCCCTGTGTCCGGAGGAGGTCCAGACACGACTTACCCAGGCTCTGGCCGATGGGAGGGATGCAGCGCGACATGCTACCCGATGTGGGCTTGACACTACGGACTCGCTGGGTAGGGCGATTTCTACCTCAGTTGCGCTTGGACGTCACGCCTGGCTGCGGTCCACGTCCTTTTCGGGCGATGTCCAGAGCACCCTCATGGACATGCCCTTTGATGGCACTCGCCTTTTCGGCGAGAAAGCGGGCAGTGCGCTGAATCGCTTTAAGGACTCCCGGGCTACGGCCAAGTCCTTGGGCCTCTCGGCCCCGCGGTCGCAAACTTCCGCCTTTCGCCCCTTATGTGGCCAAGGAAGGGGTGCCTCCTCACGTGCGCCTAGCCACCAGCCGCAGAACCAACCTGCGCGCGGTCGCGGATGTGGTTTCCGCCGTGGCGGATCTGGAGGACGACGTGGTCAGCCCACATCCACCCCGGCAGCATCTGCCTCAAAGCCTTCCTAGTCCGAGCTTTCAGGCCCATTCCACGCCAGTGGGCGGCAGAGTTCGCCATCACCTGCTCCACTGGCGGTCCATTACATCGGACAGGTGGGTGCTGCAAATCGTCCGAAGGGGCTACTCCCTCCCCTTCGAGACGACCCCTCCAGCCATGCCACCGCAGCACCACCGTATCTCGGGGGATCATTTGAATCTTCTCCGCGAGGAAGTTTCGGCCCTCTTGGCCAAGGGGGCCGTCGAGCGCGTTCCGAGTCCAGAAGTAGGTCGTGGTTGTTATTCCCACTACTTTCTGGTTCCCAAGAAGGGCAAAGGGGGCCTACGCCCCATCTTGGACCTCCGGAACGTCAATGCCTTCCTCCGAAAGGAAAGGTTCAAGATGTTAACCTTGGCTCAGGTTCTAGCTGCCCTGGACCCCGGAGACTGGATGGTAGCGTTGGACTTGCAGGACGCATATTTCCATATCCCCGTCCTGCCGGCCCACCGGCGTTACCTGCGGTTCACGGTGGGCCAAGAGCATTTTCAGTTTACCGTGCTCCCCTTCGGCCTCACCAGTGCCCCTCGGGTGTTCACGAAAGTGATGGCGGTGGTCGCAGCTCATCTGCGCAGATCTGGGGTTCCAGTCTTCCCCTATCTCGACGACTGGTTGTTGAAGGCGGGCTCGCCCCAGGCAGTCGTCTCCCACCTCCAGACTACGGCGGATCTCCTGCATTTGCTGGGATTTTCCTTCAACGTGCCGAAGTCACACCTGAGTCCCTCTCAGAAGCTCCTCTTCATCGGAGCAGTTCTCGATTCGGCGCAGTTCTGGGTCTATCCACCGGAACAGCGGGTCCGGGATATACAGGCCCTGATTCCCATCTTTCGGCCTCTATCCTGGGTTTCGGTCAGGCTAGTGTTGCGGCTTCTGGGGCTGATGGCCTCCTGCATCCTACTAGTGCATCACGCCAGGCGGCGCATGCGGGCTCTGCAGTGGGACCTGAAGTTTCAGTGGGCCCAGCATCACGGCAACCTGTCCGACCATGTCTTGATCTCGGAGGGCACTGCACAACAGTTGCAGTGGTGGCTCACGGACCGCGATTGGGTCATGGGCAGGAGCCTCTCCCTTTCCCAACCGGAGCATGTCGTAGTGACGGATGCGTCCCTCCTGGGCTGGGGTGGCCATATGGGAGAGGCGGAGATCAGAGGCCTCTGGTCTCCGGCGGAGTCTCGTCTCCACATCAACCTGTTGGAGTTGAGAGCGATCCGACTTGCACGGAAAGCCTTCCTTCCCTCTGTCAGGGACAGTGTCGTGCAGGTGTTCACGGACAACACCACCGCCATGTGGTATTGCAACAATCAGGGCGGGGTCGGGTCGTGGACCCTTTGTCAGGAGGCTCTGCGCCTCTGGACGTGGCTGGAACACCAGGGCGTCACCCTAGTGGTTCAACATCTGGCGGGCTCTCTGAACGCCAGAGCGGACGAACTCAGCCGCCGGTGCATGATGGATCACGAATGGCGTCTGAACTCCGAAGTGGTGCAAGGCCTCTTTCAGCAGTGGGGAGAGCCTTGGTTAGATCTATTCGCCACCGAAGAGAACGCGCAATGTCAGCAGTTCTGCGCGTCTGAATTTCCAAGGCGGCACTCGCTCGGCGACGCTTTTCGTCACGAGTGGAGTTGCGGTCTGTTGTACGCCTTTCCGCCTATACCACTTCTGCCCAGAGTGCTGAAGAAGATCAGGCACGACCGGGCCCAAGTCATCTTGGTGGCTCCGGATTGGGCACGAAGATACTGGTATCCCGAGCTACTCAGTATGTTGACCGATCCCCCGATACGTCTGCCCCTTCGGGAGGATCTTCTGTCGCAGCAGCAGGGGACGGTCCTCCACCCGAACCTGTCCAGCCTCCACCTCCATGCGTGGAGATTGAGCGGCGGCAGTTGATGCCATTTGACTTGCCTCCTGAAGTCTGTGATATCATTCTGGCAGCCAGGCGTCCCTCCACAAAGACGGTATACGCCTGCCGGTGGAACAAATTTGTGGCATGGTGCACAGCAAAGGCTGTGGATCCCCTTTCCGCCCCTCTTTCTGAGGTTCTCCTCTTTCTTCTTTCTCTGGCCCGGCAGGGCTCTGCCCTGGGCACCCTGAAAGGTTATCTTGCTGCCATCTCCGCCTTCTTGCGGCTTCCTGATCAGCCTTCTCTTTTCAAGTCCCCTGTGGTTACACGCTTTCTAAAAGGCATTACTCACACGTTCCCTCCTGTCCCTTTTGTAATGCCTCAGTGGGACTTGAATCTGGTCTTGACATTCCTGATGTGCGCTCCCTTCGAGCCTCTTCACAATTGTCCTCTTCGTCTGCTGACGCTTAAGACTGCTTTTCTGGTAGCCATCACCTCAGCTAGACGGGTGAGTGAGCTCCAGGCTTTATTTTCAAAGCCTCCTTTTCTCTCTGTTCATCCGGACAAGGTTGTCCTTCGGCCTCGTCCTTCCTTTCTTCCGAAAGTGGTGACTCCATTTCATCTTGGGCAGTCTGTCACCTTGCCCACCTTCTTTCCGCCTCCGCATCCTTCCAGAGAGGAAGAGAGGCTCCACCGTCTGGACCCAAAATGTGCGCTCTCCTTTTATCTGGACCGCACAAAACAGTTCCGGGTGGACGACCAGCTTTTTGTTGGGTACGTGGGCGCTAAGAAGGGGAAAGCTGTGCACAAACGGACCATCTCTCGGTGGGTCGTTTTGTGCATCAAAATTTGCTATTCTTTGGCAAAAAAGGACCCTCCTGTTGGGCTGCGCGCCCATTCTACTCGGGCCACAGCGGCTACTACTGCTTTGGGACGGGGAGTCCCTTTGCAGGACATCTGTCAGGCGGCGACGTGGGCTTCGTTACACACGTTTGCCAGGCATTATTGCCTTGACAGCCAAGTCCGGAGGGATGGCTTCTTTGGCCGTTCTGTCCTCCAGGACTTTCTGGTGTGATCTTGGTTCGCAGACCCACCACCGGGGATGGTATTGCTTGGGTATCTATTCTAAGGTGAGGAATCTAACGAACGTGTTTCTTTCAGATGAACAAGTTACTTACCTTCGGTAACGATGTATCTGTAAGAAACATTAGTTAGATTCCTCACTGACCCACCCATCCTCCCCGTTCTGCGAACTGACATCTAGGGTTAAGGTTGTCCTTTTCAGGCCCCTAGATTTTATTTTTTGGCACCAGTGTCGGTCTTTGCATGGCTCTGCGTTCCTGGCGCGGAAAGCTATGTACAAGAACTGACGTCAGCGCGCGAGGGCGGCGTCTTAAGTACTTCGACGTCATTCCGGCGCACGACGCCGACGACGGACGCGGAGCCGCAGACGACGCCTAGCGACGCGCAAGGGGTATTGCTGACGAAAAATCTTCCGGATCCAGTCTGACGCCTGGGGATATTCTAAGGTGAGGAATCTAACTAATGTTTCTTACAGATACATCGTTACCGAAGGTAAGTAACTTGTTCTTTTCGGCCAGAAGAAGGGCAGGAAAAATTGGTTCAGCCCAGATGGTGTGCCCACCTCTGCAAACACCTCCGGTGGGGGAGACTGGGTGAAGCCCACTCTTTAGTGCCCACGATCTTGCAGATGTCAGGCACTCAATCAGGATTATGGATTGTGCCCACTCCCCTAAGTGGGGTGAGCACAAGGGTTTAGTCACCCTAATGTCAGTAGCCTATTGGCTACAGACTTCGAGACCCCTGAAATGCCCCCTAAATACAGTATTTAGGAGGCAGCCCTGAACCAAGAAGACCGATTCCCACAACTTACGAAGGACGAAAGGAGACGTCCAGCAAAGGAGACTGCAGAGAATAACTAACTTGGCCCTAGCCCTACCAGCCCTTCTGCAGTTTCCAGAGATCCTGCGCCAAAAGTTACCTTGTCCTGCAGCCAGCGACCTCCAGAACTCTGGGAGGACTGACGGCGTTCATCAAAGACTGGATCTCCTGTGAGCAGCAGCTCTGTTCAAAAGACTCTCCAAAGCAAGACTTGAAGTCTGCTGAGGACAAAGAAACAAGATGCCTGGAACACCTACAGCACCCGTCGCCTATGACCCAAGTTCGAGTGGCCCACCAGTCCTAACAGGGTCCCACAGTGATCCAGAGTCCGAGTTCACAGTGGGTTGACCCCTCCAGGCCTTCCCGATAACGTCGGCAGGAAGAGGCCCTCCCCTCCCTCCCAACCTTGTGTTGCTAGGTGAGGTGCAATCCAACCTCAAAAGGCATCCCTGCATCCAGGCACATTGCGCCCTGGATAAGAGAACCCGAAGTGCACCTATGTCCCCAAGCCGTCCAACTTAACTGCCCTGCTGTTGGTTCCTCCTGGAAGACTTCCTGGACCGAACCTGCAGCCAAACCCGGCTACTCCCATTGAAATCAACAGGGCACCCGACGCAAAAGCAGCACCCTGCCGCCCCTGTGCCGCTGCAGGTACACCTAGTGTGCTAAATTGGATCCCCCTTTGCCCTTAGCCTAACAGCAGGAGCTTTGCTCCCACAACCTTGTGGCCTGCTCGTAAGCAGCCACCATCCGGAGGCCCCCTATTCCTCTTTAGAGTACATTGGGCCTCAGCACTCTGCACCCGATCGGCCTAGTGCAGCTGAGGTGGTGAGAGTGCATTCTTGACTCTGGGGAACCCTGGTTCTAGCCCCTGAATACCAACTCCAAAACCTAAGTACTTACTGATAAACCCATATCACTGTTTCTCCCATAGGACTGCATTGACTGCTTTTCTGTGAATAATCTTCTAAATGTGCAATGGGTTTGTATAAAACCCTAAAACTGCAAATGTATAAACTGATTTACTTAACTTTTCTTTAGGAAGTGTCCCAGTGTGATATATAAAGACACGCAGATGATGGACGGAATGCAGAGCAGATCAAACATTCACACCCAGTCAATAGATCTTGGTTAAATCCATCATTCTTTTTCCTCACCATGCCACCCCTGTTCAGACTCGGCCATATGCAAGTCAGTCTTGACCCTGTGCCTCATGGGATCAGTCCAGCCCGAACTGCTAAGCCAGGTCACCCCTGGACCGGAAATGAGCATCTTGGGACCGGTTTCGTGGCATCACCCCTCATCAGCCAGGCTAGCTTGAATCCAGTGGCACAGTGAGTCCGGGACCCACATATGGGCATACCCGTCACACTTAGGGCGAGAAAGCAAGAGACACAGTTGATACTCGGAATGCAGAAACCCCGAAACTGGTCCTAGGATTGTCTCCCCAAGTGGGTCGGGAATGCCCAGACGTGGGTCCCGTGCTCTCCATGCCACTGGAGTTGAGCTATCCCGGCTGGTGAGGGGTGAAACCTCGAAACCGGTCGTAGCATACTTGTTTATAGTCCAGGGAGGACCTGGCCTTGCAGTTCGGGTGAGACTGTTCTCATTGGGCGCACAGTCAAGATGGATTTGCAAATGGCTGGTATCAAATTGGAATGGCATGGGGGAGCATAAAAACATTGGATTTATGCCCAGAACTCTGTACTGGGGTGAGTGTATGACATTCTGCATTCTGTCCATCAATTGTCCTTTTGCCAGAGTCTAGGGATAGTCTCATAATCATCTATCAGCAGATTCCTTAGTCTTGAATTCTCTCTAGGCGCCAGTCTGGATCTGCATATTTTTAGCAGTACCTCTGCGCACCGGGGGATGGCGTTGTACGGCTCCGTGATGACTTTGTGTCCAGATATGTCAGTGGAGCCTTATAAGTCCACTCCGGCACGCGGGCATGTTTTTCTTCTTTCTCACGCTGTAATGTGGATTTAGGAGAAGCAGTTGCTCTGGCCTCGGTTTATTTTTGGCCTACTCAACACCTTTCACGTCGAATTGTGTGCCGATGCCTTCCAGCTTCAAAACGTGGCAGACATGTACGTTGCTTATGTCGGCGACGGATCTGCTTACCATTTGTATGTGGTGCTTGAAAGAGCACCACAACGCAGAAGAGTGCGACACCTGTCTGAGTCTGAAGCCCAAGTCGTTACAGGAATGTCTGGTGAAGTTGCTATCTGCCGGCTGTCCATTTCATATTCCAAGCGGCACCGATCTCTCTCCTCTTCTAAGGATCCTTCTCGGAGTACTTCGAGGAGCTGTTCCCGTGGACGTCGAGGAGCTGTTCCCGTGGGCGTCGAGGAGCCGTTCCCGTGGACTTCACTTGTCAAAGGCAGTTAACTCGCTCCAGAAAGCGAAGTCGTGACGCTGGTGCTTGTTCCTCCCGGTCCCTACCCGTGGCTGGTGCGCAGGAGTCGAACCAGAGGTTCGAGGCATATGAGCTGCAGAATTCACACTGTGTGCATAGATCGCCATCTGGTGTGGGGCTTGGATGCTTGAACCATGTTGTCTTGGAAGAAGTATTTTGTAGTCACAAGATAGGTGACTCCTCCCTTGATAGTTAGTGCGCATTGGCATCGACTCCATCCTCAGTTTTATTCCACCATCGGGTTCGGATGTAACTTCAGCGCTTCGGTACCATGTTATCCAACCCCTTTCGACGCGCAAACCATTGCAAACTCGACTGTATTGTTTTACTTGGCGTGCCTTTCGATGCGCTAACTCAAATACTCTATTCTGGTCGTCGACACAGGCCGCTGGGCCTATCGACGCCTTTTGGGCCTACAGCTAATGGAAAGGACTTCATTCAAAAAATGACCCCAGTGTGGAGCTAAATTCCCACACAGCTACCAACACAAGGTCTGCAACCTCTGTTTCTCGTCCGAGCATGAGGAGAAAACGTGTCAAGCCTGCGCCTCCTTCCGATCCAAGAAGACTATCGTGATCGCTGGGCCTGACGACATGTTATGGCACAACAGGCTGCACTGGTGCCAGAAAACATCTTCGATGAAGGCCCCGATGGTTAGGAGGCAGAGGATTCTGAGGATCTAGACATCGTTTCCGAGGTAGACGACTCCGACAACCACATCACTTCAGGTCAACGAGTGAGTACAATTGTCCCTGCCCCGACCTAACCCCAAAAAAAGAAGGCCCCGGTTAAGAGTTCGCCTGCAGGCCCCAGTCGCGTCCGAAACAAAGCTTCAGAAGACGCGTCCCCAGCTCCGAAGACGAAAGAAAAGCCTTCCGGTGGCTCTGGACCGCAAGCCGCATGTCAGTGCCCCACATACCGATGTCGGAAGCACATTCTACTCTAGCAGTCTCCAAAAAGGCCTCTGCACAAACAGCTCAGGACTCTGGTCTGAAACCAAAACACTCTGAACCGAAAGATTTCTGACTCGACGCCGAAGGATTCAAAAATCCCTTGAAAGGCTCCAGAGCAGAAATCTAAATCTAGCTCGGAACTGAAAAAATCTTCGCCGAAAGCAACTATCGAAGAGGAAGAACTTTTTCTGCCGGATCCCATCGATCCGAAACAAAACTCATCAAAACCTTAAGTCAGGCCATATGGTCAGCATTGCACACAATAAGAGGACATTGGACACCCCACACATCCCTGAGGTGCCTGTGAAGAAAAGAAACTGTGCAACTTCACCCTTAAGATCTCTTCTCCTGTTCTTTCTACTAAGCCTTCCTCTCCTCCAAAATCTCCCATACTCACCCCATACTCACCCCATATTCACCACCACCACAGGATGATGATTTAGGGGGTGGGGTAGGCAAAAATGACTGTTTTACTGACCCTGATGACAGACATACCACAGGACACATGGGGTGACTATGATGACCCAGTAGATCCTCCAGACCTTCCTGATGCATACCCAACAAAGCCATCTCCCCCAGATAACAAAATTGTCTTTAGTCAGCTCATTGATAGGGCTGCCCAGTACCATGGGGTTCAAAAGCATTCCGACCCCACAGAGGAAGACTTCCTAATAGACACTTTTGCACAGTCACAAAAGACAGTACAAACTTTACCCGTGTTAAAAGGCGTAATTAAACATGCCCCAGACATATTCATAGACCCTGTAAGGGCTAGAATTCTCAATCCTCGGATTGATAAACAATTTAAACCCGCCCCTAAGGATCTCACCTACATTAAGGGCCAACTTCCCTTAGACTCCCTGGTAGTGACCAATGCTAAAAAGCGTGCCAACTCTCAAATCTCCGGTGATGCTCCACCTCTAGACAAAGAGTCTAAATTAATAGATGCTTCTGGCAAGCGAGTTGCTGCCCAGGCAGCTAATCGCTGGAGGATAGCTAATGCACAGGCATTACTTGCCAGGTACGATAGGGCTTATTACGACGAGCTTGAAACCCTAATGCAGCATTTGCCTGACAAATATAAAGCTAATGATTTGATTCAGGAGGGCAAGTTAATAACAAATGCATCAATTAAGTGTGCTCTTGATGCAGCAGACACTGCATCTAGATCCATCAACACTAGTGTGTTATTCAGAAAACATGCCTGGCTGCGCATTTCTGTGTTCAAAAAAGAAGTGCAGACTACTATCCTCAATCAGCCGTTCAATCACAAATAACATTTTGGCCCAGCTGTAGACACAGCCTTAGAAAAAAATAAAAAGGACACAGACAGCTAAATCCATGGGAGCATTACAGTCTCCATCTACACGAGGCTCCTTATGACGCTCCTTTTCTTGAGAAGCATCCAAAACCATTGGTACAAACACTGCTTCCTCCTCCTATAAAATCCCCACGCAAACATCCCTCAATAAGGGATATTTTAGAGGTGGGTACAGGGTAAATAATAAAGGTAGAGGTTGAGGTAATAACACTTGCGCCTCTTCCACTAATAAACAGTGACTTCCTTCCACTCCCTCCAGACCATTCCACTCAGGTAGAAACTGTGAGAGTCTCCCTCTAACCAGTCTGGAATTCCATCACTACAGACAAGTGGGTAAGACAAATTATCCAGTATGGTTACTGCCTGCAACTTACTGCAACTCCCCCCAACATATCGCCCAAACAATGCCCAATGTCCACGGAACGCTCCTGAAACAGGAAGTTCTCTCACTGCTTCAAAAGCATGCAATAGAGCTAGTTGCCTTACAGCATCAAGGAACAGCAGTTTACTTCACTGTAATTTCCTCATCCCCAAAAAGACGGTACTCTAAGACCAATACTGGACCTCAAACCTCTCAATCTTTACATAGTCAGATCATTATCACATAATCAATCTTCAAGTCCTTCCACTGCTTCAACAAGGCGACTTCTTTGCCACACTAGACCTCAATGAAACCTACTTCCATATTCCCATTCACCCTGCTCACAGGAAATATCTAAGATTCACAGTAAATGGCCAACACTATCAGTTCAAAGTTCTCCCATTCGGGGTAACCACAGCACCCAGAGTGTTCACAAAGTGCCTTGCGGTAGTAGCAGCGCACTTGCGAAGGCAGCAAATCCATGTATTTCCATACCTCGACGACTGGCTAATAAAAGCCACGTCATACAACCAATGTGTTCACCACACGTATCAAGCTATTCAGCTGCTATACAGCTTGGGGTTCACAGTGAACTACACAAAGTCACACCGTCAGCCCTCCTATCTACATCAGTACTTAGGAGCCACAATAGACACTTCCAAAGCTCTAGCATACCCCAATCCAGTCAGGATAGCCATTATGCAAACCCTCATCACCAAATTTCAGCCCCAACACACTCCTCCTGCCCAAGTGTGTATGCAACTCATAGAAATGATGACCTTGTGCATTTTCATTGTACCTCATGCAAAACTTCAAATGCGCCCTTTACAGGAATGCTTAGCACATCAGTGGAACCAGGCTCAAGATCAACTTACAGATTTGGTGTTGGTAGACAGCTGCACACATCGCTATCTGCTGAAACGCTCAAAACCTTTCCAAAGGGCGTCCGTTCCTAGAGCCAGTTCCACAGATAGTGCTAACAGCGGATGAGTCACTCACAGGCTGGGGAGCCCATCTCCTAAACCACACCAAGTACATCTCCTCCAACAAAACTGTCCTAGTACGCACCGACAATATGACAGCAATGTATTACATACAAAAACAAGGAGGAACACACTTGTTGCAGCTGTCTCAACTAGCGCAAAGCATATGGAGGTGGGCCATTCCACAAAACATATATCATCTGAAAGAAACACGTTAGTTAGATTCCTCACCTTCGAATATCCCCAGGCGTCAGACTGGATCCGGAAGATTTTTCGTCAGCAATACCCCTTGCGCGTCGCTAGGCGTCGTCTGCGGCTCCGCGTCCGTCGTCGGCGTCGTGCGCCGGGATGACGTCGTCGGAGTACTTAGACGCCGCCCTCGCGCGCTGACGTCAGTTCTTCGTTTTTCCGCGCCAGTAAGCGCAGATCCGGGAGAGCTACCCCTTTTAGTCTTTTTTGACTAAATCTTTTTGATCATTTTTGATCCTTGTCTGTCGACATCTGGTGCCGGTAGGATGCCTGGGTTCAAGGCTTGCGAAGATTGTCATCGACTGATGTCGGTGACCGATCACCACCGCCGGTGCCTCTACTGCTTAGGCCTCGACCACGACGCGGAGTCGTGCAACGACTGTCAGGCCCTGACTTCGAAGGCTAGGCGGGAGCGGTCCCGCAAGCTTCTCGAGCTTCGCCACTCGGCTCCGCGTCGTGCGCGATCCCGGTCCAGGAGGAGGTCCAAGGATCGCTCGCGGAGCCCTAGCCGACGCCACCATCGATCGTCGGGCTCCAAGTCGTCGGGTAAGTCCAAACACTCAAAGAAGTCCAAGAGGCGACATCGCTCTTCGGACTCCCCTCGCCGGTCGCGCGACTCGGCCGAGGGTCCAAGTGGTTCCACCCCCGCGGCTCCGGCGGAGCCGCAGGTGCCGCGTCCGCCCCCATACCTTCCGGTCCCTGGGGCTGACGCGGCGCCGGCGGAGATCAGTGCCTTCCTCTCGGCCATGAGGAGCCTGGCCCCGCCGTCGACGCCCGCTGGCGCGCCTTCGGGCCCCGCGGACTCGACTGGGCGACCTCGCGTGCCGGCGGCTCCGGCCCCGGCGCCGTCGACGACTCTGGTCTCGACGCCGCAGGTCCCCGCGGGGCCCATGCCTGGGCCCCAGTCGACGCCGGTTGACCTTGTCACTCCTCCACCGGCGCCGACGCCTGAACCACCACCACCGGCGCCACCGACGCCGACGCCTGTGACGCCGACGCCCCAGTTTAGCCCTCATCCGGACCCGACGCCGGCACGGCGTCCGCCGACGCCGCATCCGACGCCGCTAGAGTCCTACCATCTCTACAGTCCGGTTCCGATCATTCCTCCTGTTTATCAGGAATCGGAAGAAGGGGGCGACTGGGAGGGGTTCGAGGACCCTCTGGCTGTTCAGTCACAGCTTTCTCAGGACTGGGCAGATGAACTGGGGGAGGCCAGCGGGCTGGACACCTCGCCAGACGCTGGATTCACTTCTCCTCCGACCGTGGCTTCGGAGGAGGGTGCAGCATTTTCTGTGGTGCTGCGCAAGGCGGCTGAGGCCCTTGGGCTCGAGTTGCCTGCCGTGGCTGTGAGGACCAACATCCTCACTGAGGTGCTTCAAACCTCAGCAAGCTCCACTGAGCCTCTGCTGCCGTTCAACGAGGCCCTCACTGACGTTCTGCAGGGCACCTGGTCCAAGCCCTCCACAGTTCCTCCTGTGGATAGGAACGTTGCCAGGCGCCACCGCCCTGCTCCGGGCGACCCCAGTTTCCTGTCCCAACACCCCACCCCCGAGAGTCTGGTTATCCAGGCCTCTACTTCCCAATCCTCCTTCCCGACCGCTCCGCCGGACCGGGATTCCAAGAGACTCGAGCAGTTTGGCAAGAAACTGTTCTCGTCCCTTAGTTTGGGCCTGCGGTCCTTAAATACCGCCTGTCTCTTGGACCGTTATTCCCATTCCCTGTGGGATACGGTGGAGGACGTGCTGCCCCTGTGTCCGGAGGAGGTCCGGACGCGTCTTACCCAGGCTTTGGCCGATGGGAGGGATGCAGCACGGCACGCCATAAGATGTGGGCTTGACACCACGGACTCGCTAGGTCGGGCGATTTCCACCACGGTGGCGCTCCGCCGCCACGCCTGGATGCGGTCCACGTCATTTTCCGGGGATGTCCAGAACACCCTCATGGACATGCCCTTTGATGGCACTCGCCTGTTTGGTGAGAAGGCGGACAGTGCGCTGAACCGCTTTAAGGACTCCCGGGCTACGGCCAAGTCCTTGGGCCTCTCGGCTCCGCGGGCGCACACCTCCGCTTTTCGCCCCTTTCGTGGCCAAGGAAGGGGCGCCTCCTCACGTCCGCAAAGCCACCAGCCGCAGAACCAACCTGCGCGCGGTCGCGGACGTGGCTTCCGCCGTGGCGGAAATGGGGGCCGACGTGGTCAGCCCACATCCACCCCGGCAGCATCCGCCTCAAAGCCTTCCTAGTCCGAGCTTTCAGGCCCATACCACGCCAGTGGGCGGCAGAGTTCGCCATCACCTGCTCCACTGGCGGTCCATAACATCGGACAGGTGGGTGCTGCAAATCGTCCGAAGGGGCTACTCCCTCCCCTTCGAGACGACCCCTCCAGCCATGCCACCGCAGCACCACCGTATCTCGGGGGATCATTTGGATCTTCTCCGCGAGGAAGTTTCGGCTCTCTTGGCCAAGGGGGCCGTCGAGCGCGTTCCGAGTCCAGAAGTAGGTCGTGGTTGTTATTCCCACTACTTTCTGGTTCCCAAGAAGGGCAAGGGGGGCCTGCGCCCTATCTTGGACCTCCGGAACGTCAATGCCTTCCTCCGAAAGGAAAGGTTCAAGATGCTAACGTTGGCTCAGGTTTTAGCTGCCCTAGACCCTGGAGACTGGATGGTAGCGTTGGACTTGCAGGACGCATATTTCCATATCCCCGTCCTGCCGGCCCACCGGCGTTACCTGCGGTTCACGGTGGGCCAAGAGCACTTTCAGTTTACCGTGCTCCCCTTCGGCCTCACCAGTGCCCCTCGGGTGTTCACGAAAGTGATGGCGGTGGTCGCAGCTCATCTGCGCAGATCAGGGGTCCCAGTCTTCCCCTATCTCGACGACTGGTTGTTGAAGGCGGGCTCGCCCCAGGCAGTCGTCTCCCACCTCCAGACTACAGCGGATCTCCTGCATTTGCTGGGGTTTTCCATCAACGTGCCGAAGTCACACTTGAGTCCCTCTCAGAAGCTCCTCTTCATCGGAGCGGTTCTCGATTCGGCGCAGTTCCGGGTCCATCCACCGGAACAGCGGGTCCGGGATATACAGGCCCTGATTCCCATCTTTCGGCCTCTATCCCGGGTTTCGGTCAGGCTAGTGTTGCGGCTTCTGGGGCTGATGGCCTCCTGCATCCTACTAGTGCATCACGCCAGGCGGCGCATGCGGGCTCTGCAGTGGGACCTGAAGTTTCAGTGGGCCCAGCATCACGGCAACCTGTCCGACCATGTCTTGATCTCGGAGGGTACTGCACAGCAGTTGCAGTGGTGGCTCACGGACCGCGAGTGGGTCAAGGGCAAGAGCCTCTCCCTTCCCCAACCGGAGCATGTCGTAGTGACGGATGCGTCCCTCCTGGGATGGGGTGGCCATATGGGAGAGGCGGAGATCAGAGGCCTCTGGTCTCCGGCGGAGTCTCGTCTCCACATCAACCTGTTGGAGTTGAGAGTGATCCGGCTTGCACTGAAAGCCTTCCTTCCCTCTGTCAGGGGAAGTGTCGTGCAGGTGTTCACGGACAACACCACCGCCATGTGGTACTGCAACAAACAGGGCGGGGTGGGGTCGTGGACCCTTTGTCAGGAGGCTCTGCGCCTCTGGACATGGCTGGAACACCAGGGCGTCACCCCGGTGGTTCAACATCTGGCGGGCTCTCTGAACGCCAGAGCAGACGAACTCAGCCGCCGGTGCATGATGGATCACGAATGGCGTCTGAACTCCGAAGTGGTGCAAGGCCTCTTTCAGCAGTGGGGAGAGCCTTGGTTAGATCTATTCGCCACCGAAGAGAACGCGCAATGTCAGCAGTTCTGCGCGTTGGAATTTCCAAGGCGGCACTCGCTCGGCGACGCTTTTCGTCACGAGTGGAGTTGCGGTCTGTTGTACGCCTTTCCGCCTATACCACTTCTGCCCAGAGTGCTGAAGAAGATCAGGCGCGACCGGGCCCAAGTCATCTTGGTGGCTCCGGATTGGGCACGAAGATACTGGTATCCCGAGCTACTCAGTCTGTTGACCGATCCCCCGATACGTCTGCCCCTTCGGGAGGATCTTCTGTCGCAGCAGCAGGGGACGGTCCTCCACCCGAACCTGTCCAGCCTCCACCTCCATGCGTGGAGATTGAGCGGCGGCAGTTGATGCCATTTGACTTGCCTCCTGAAGTCTGTGATATCATTCTGGCAGCCAGGCGTCCCTCCACAAAGTCGGTATACGCCTGCCGGTGGAACAAATTTGTGGCATGGTGCACAGCAAAGGCTGTGGATCCCCTTTCCGCCCCTCTTTCTGAGGTTCTCCTCTTCCTTCTTTCTCTGGCCCGGCAGGGCTCTGCCCTGGGCACCCTGAAAGGTTATCTTGCTGCCATCTCCGCCTTCTTGCGGCTTCCTGATCAGCCTTCTCTTTTCAAGTCCCCTGTGGTTACACGCTTTCTCAAAGGCATTACACACACGTTCCCTCCTGTCCCTTTTGTAATGCCTCAGTGGGACTTGAATCTGGTTTTGACATTCCTGATGTGCGCTCCCTTCGAGCCTCTTCACAATTGCCCTCTTCGTCTTCTAACTCTAAAGACTGCTTTTCTGGTAGCCATCACCTCGGCTAGACGGGTGAGTGAGCTCCAGGCTTTATCTTCAAAGCCTCCTTTTCTATCTGTTCATCCGGACAAGGTTGTCCTTCGGCCTCGTCCTTCCTTTCTTCCTAAAGTGGTTACTCCATTTCACCTTGGGCAGTCTGTCACCTTGCCCACCTTCTTTCCGCCTCCGCATCCTTCCAAAGAGGAAGAGAGGCTCCACCGTCTGGACCCAAAACGTGCGCTCTCCTTTTATCTGGACCGCACAAAACAGTTCCGGGTGGACGACCAGCTTTTTGTTGGGTACGTGGGCGCTAAGAAGGGGAAAGCTGTGCACAAACGAACCATCTCTCGGTGGGTCGTTTTGTGTATAAAAATCTGCTATTCCTTGGCTAAAAAGGACCCTCCTGTTGGGCTGCGCGCCCATTCTACTCGGGCCACGGCGGCTACTACTGCCTTGGGACGGGGAGTCCCTTTGCAGGACATCTGTCAGGCGGCGACGTGGGCTTCGCTACACACGTTTGCCAGGCATTATTGCCTTGACAGCCAAGTCCGGAGGGATGGCTTCTTTGGCCGTTCTGTCCTCCAGGACTTTCTGGTGTGATCTTGGTTCGCAGACCCACCACCGGGGATGGTATTGCTTGGGTATCTATTCTAAGGTGAGGAATCTAACTAACGTGTTTCTTTCAGATGAACAAGTTACTAACCTTCGGTAACGATGTATCTGTAAGAAACATTAGTTAGTTAGATTCCTCACCGACCCTCCCATCCTCCCCGTTCTGCGAACTGACATCTAGGGTTAAGGTTATCCTTTCAGGCCCCTAGATTTTATTTTTGGCACCAGTGTCGGTCTTTGCATGGCTCTGCGTTCCTGGCGCGGAAGGCTATGTACAAGAACTGACGTCAGCGCGCGAGGGCGGCGTCTAAGTACTCCGACGACGTCATCCCGGCGCACGACGCCGACGACGGACGCGGAGCCGCAGACGACGCCTAGCGACGCGCAAGGGATATTGCTGACGAAAAATCTTCCGGATCCAGTCTGACGCCTGGGGATATTCTAAGGTGAGGAATCTAACTAACTAATGTTTCTTACAGATACATCGTTACCGAAGGTTAGTAACTTGTTCTTCTGGAAGAACATCTTCCAGGAGTGGGTAATCCGATTGCAGATCTATTGAGTTGTCAGACCCTTCAGATACACGAATGGGAACTCATCCGCAAGTTTTGCAACCCTTTTTCCATATGTGGGGCCACTCGGACATAGATCTGTTCTCCACACACTCAAATTCAAAATGCCCTACCTTCGTCGCCAGGTACCCACACCCGTTGTTCAAGGGCAATGCGATATGAATGGACTGGTCAGGCATATTTGCGTAAGCTTTTCTGCCACACCCACTCATTCCGTTTGTAGTATGCAAGCTCAAACAGCAGTCTCTCAAGATGATCCTGTTTGCTCTCACAAGGGCACGGCAATCCTGGTTCACAACACTACTCAAACTCTCAGTAGTTCCAACCAAAAACTAAGTCTCTCCCCAAAGCTGCTCACGCAGAACCATGGAGAAATGAGGCACCGAGATCAGCACAACTGAATCTAGCAAGCAGCGGTCGCTGGATGGTGCCTGGTTGCCCAGGGTGGTCACTCCTTGGCCACAAAGGAGATTTCTTCAGTCTTCTTCCTGAGGTCGAATGTCGAAGGTCCAGAGTTTCTGTTCAAGTTGCAGATTCAGGTTAATCTAATTTAGCAGGGCCCAACTAGCTACTAATATACTGGGCTAGTGGGCTGGGCTACCTGCAAGGTCCCTCCTATGGGTGGGACCAGGAAGGGGAGTGGCTACACCCCCTTTCCTTTGTCCAGTTTCGCACCAGAGCTGGGGCTGGAGTGCCCCAGCACAGATTTGAACTGGACTATGCATAGGACACCTTGTGTGCCCCAGGCAGTGTCTCGTTTCATTCAACCCTCCCTGCCCCAATACACTAAATCCTGTCTAGGTGGTGCTCGCACCTCCCGAGGCAGGAAACCTATTGTCCAAGCCTCCCTCGCTGGAAAGACTCCCAGCAGCAGGAGGTCAGACTTGTGTCTGTGGCAGCAGCATCCGTTTTGTGATGCTGGGGCTCTGGTTAACTCGAACCGGGTAAGTAGGTTTCAACATGTCTTTCCCTCTAGAAGGGGGGAATAATATCCTCATGTCCAGAAATGGAATGGGGGTATTATTCCACAGTGTTAGACACCTTACACGACATGTTTTGATAAAGCCAAACCATAGTTACCATAACCGTTTAAGATTATAAGGCACTTTAAGAGTATATGGTAGGCTATATCATAGAACAGCTATAAGGACATGGTTCCGAAAGCTGCAGACAGGCTCAGCTCATGCTAGAGCACCATCTCACATGTTACCAAGCACTCTGCCTCCAGGATTGTTGAGGCCTGCCATAGGAGTGGATGATAGGTACACATGTGTCTATATATAAGGTAAGTGTAGGAATACTACACCTAAGCAAGGGGCGATTACACGACCTTGCCCCAGCTGAGTGATCAGCCAGTTGTGTCAAAATGGAAGGCCAGGCCAGGGGTGGCATAATACATGCTGCAGCCCCTGGTAGGCCTAGGGTACACCTATGCCCTGGGTACCTAAGGTACACTGTACAGGGGCCAATAAGGTGATCCTATCCAATTGGGTTATGCAACTAAAGTACATAGTATTAGTTTAGAGAGAGAACAGCTGGGCTGTGAGTCTGATTAGCAGGCCCACAGCCACACCTAAGTCGAAAACCAGTAAAGCAAAAGCAAAAAGTGGGGGTGAACATAGAAAGCAGACCCTACTCTCCTACAACTATTGTGTCGATGTGCAAGCGAAGCAACAAGCTTCTGTAGGCCAGGCTGTTCTTAAGACACTTTTTCAAACTACTGTAACTGATACAGGCGACCACCGCTAGGGGAGTAACTGCTGTACAGTCTATGCACACAGTGTGAATTCTTCAGCTCATATGCCATGAACAGAAAATGCTACTTACCAGTAGGCATCTGTTCTTGGCATGTAGAGCTGCAGAGATTCACACGCCCACCCACCTCCCCCGAACCTGTATCTTTTCCAGTATTATCTTACTTAGATACATTCACATGGACATTTTTCCTGTTTCTTACAAACTCCATCATTTCTCATCATGGCGAAAAACAATCTGAGGATGGAATCGATGCCCATGACTACAAAAGACTTTACTTTTAAGACAACAAGAAGGTGCAGTTATCTGAGCCCAACACTAGATGGCTGTTGGAAATACTCCACTCCCACACCGGAAAGGATGGTGGTAACGGGGTCTCTCCAGACATACACAGTGGTAGCTTGGCTCGAGTGGTCAGGAATCAGGCACCGTGCTAAGCATACGTCATACCCATACAATAACCATGCGTGCATCAGTTCCAAAAACGACTCTACACCGTAAAAATTATGAAAATATCTGTTTATCTTCTTTTTCTCTTAGTTGCTGATTAAATAAATAATAACACAATCACAATATACAAGGCTTTTTAAATAGTGCAGGTCAAGTAAAAACTGGCTTAATGATTCAATAAATAGGGGTGATCATAAATAATTAAGGCATAAATATAAGTGCATTACATACAGGCAATTAAATATTCTGAGGCAATAAATACTGCAAACCAATAAATATTGTGCGACAATAAATACGGTGGAACAATAAATACAGTGAAGCAATAAATAAGTTAAATACAATAAATACAGTGCTCTCAATAAATAATTAAAAGCTGACAGTGACCCTTATAGAATCAGATCACATTTGAGATTACTATGGGCTGATTTGGCCCAGGCACAGCTTGTGGTTGGGTGGATGGCCTGAGGGTGTCTCACCTAGCTTGGGTAAGGCTGAGGCTAAAACTGAGGTAGATCAAGGGTAATCTAGGAATCTGGCTCTCCCAAACTACACAACCCCTCACACAGGTCACTGTATCGGTCTCAGTCCACCCCTGGTACTCCCAGGCTGGTTCTAACACCTCTTTATCCCTTAGGATGGTCTCTTAGAGCTCCACAGGGCCTTAGGCGCCCTCTATTCCACTTACTGCCCTTTTTATGAAGCTCCGACGCCGCTGGAGTCGTGTCGATGCCGTGAGGCAGTTCCGGTTCGATGTCGGCGGCCTCGGCACAATGTCAGTTCTTGACGACGCCGGTAGGCGGTTCCGGTTCGATGGCGGCCTCGGCTCGATCTCGACCTCCGGTTCGATGACGTCGGGCAGTCTTGGCTCGATGTCGACTTCGGGCGGCTCCGGTCCGATGGCGACCTCAGGTTCGATGACGTCGGCCGGCCTTGGCTCGATGTCGACTTCCGGCGGCTCCGGAGTGCGATCCCCACTCCCGACCTCCGGTGCTCCTCTCCTCAGGTTCCGGCGACTCCGGAGTGCGACCTCCACTCCCGACCTCCGGTGCTCCTCTCCTCAGGTTCTGGCGACTCCGGAGTGCGACCTCCACTCCCGTCCTCCGGCACGCTTCACCTCGGTCTCCGGCGACTCCGGAGGGCGGACTTCACTCCCCCGTCGACGCCGCTCACTCGACCTCGGGTGACTTCCTCCTCGACCTCTGGTACTCTCTACGACCTCCGTCGGCGCCCTCTCTCGACCTCTGGCGGCTCCGGGTACGACGTCTGCTTTTCCAGTCAGCGCCGCTTCTCCACCTCGGGCTCCGGGTCTCTAGGCTTCTCGACGTCGGACTCCAGGAAAACCAATAATCAGGTCAGGACTTTGCTGTTCTTTGCTTCTAAGGCCTGTTCCTGCTGTCCAGGTCCTTAAGATGGTTTTTTCTTGCTTCTTCCCACACAGGGCTCCAGGCTGGGCTCAGTCAGTAGGGACTAGTATCAAGGGTGGGTTTATGGACCCCACTCCAGGCACAAGTTTCCACCCCTGCTGCCTCACTCCTTCCTCCTTCAGGTTTCTGCTGCTCTCTCTTCACCAGTCAGGTGCCAACTGCCAGCTCCAACTGCCAACTCTCTGTCTTAGCTTCCCAACATTCTAAACCGCCTCCAACTGTCACAGGGCTCCAGAATGTTGCAGAATGTTCTAGTAGGTTCCAGTGGATTCTGATGATGTCACAGGTGGCCACCATTTTGTGCTCCAGGCCCTCAGACAGAAGTTCCAGGGGTAGATAAAATGGCTCCCTGAATCTGCATCAATACTAAAAAAGTCTGGTGGTTCCCAAAAAGGAAAAAATACTAACAGGGTTTGAGGCAAAAGTGGGACAAAATAAATAATGATGAGGAGGGACCACCCAAAGGGCTGACAGGTCTAACAATGGCGATCTATGCACACAGTGTGAATCTCTGCGGCTCTGCATGCCAAGAACAGATGCATACTGGCAAGTAGCATTTTCCACCTTATTCTGGTGAGGGGGTGACTAGGACCCAAATGGAAGTGTATTTCCGGACTTTACAAGCCTTTTTTGGGGTCAGCACCTCTCCCTGGAGCGCCTTTGAACCCCTACGAGGTGGAGGGGACTCTGATTCGATTTTCGCCGGTGAGTTAGCCCTCAGCGCAGATCAAACCCAGACTCCAAGGCTGGCGTCGCTACGATGTCAGGAAACTAGCTTCCTGCTAGGATATCTGTGGTGCCCTCAGAGTGTGACTTAGCACTGCCTCGATGCTGTGCGACTCCAACAACACCCTTAGTGGTGCATGTCAATATGATGCCGTCATTTGGTGCTCGAGACATCCCTAGTGGTCGACGTTGATGCGACTCGGTCTCGACTTCGGACGGCGCCAGACACGCCTTTTCTTGCCACTGGTTCTCCTGCTCCATCTCCTTTACAAATTGAGGAGGAGGCTTCTTTGGTTACCATTTCCCCAGTGTAGCAGGACGAGCCTACAAATACTGGTTGTATTGAGTGTTTGGGGGCACTTGGCCGACCGCATGCGGGAGGTTGTTTGGATTTTTGTGGGGACGTCAGTCTTCAACCGTCCCCTACCTATGATTTACTTTCACCTCCTGTAATAGCAACAGAGGCTAGTGCAGCTTTTGCTGGGGTCATTAAACGGGCTGCTGACATTTTAAAGCTGCAGTTTCCTGTTCTGACTGTGCCCCCAGATCCCTTATTGGATCTGTTCCATCAAAGAGGCACTGGGGTTGATCCTTTCCTTCCTATTGGAGAGTGGCTATACGACATTCTTTTGGGGTCATGGACCAAGCCAACGTCTGGAGTCTGTTAAGCGTGCCATTGCACACTATTATCGACCTGCTCCAGATAACCCTGTTTCTTTCTCAGCACCCTAAGTCTAGAGGGCTTGTTGTGCAGAAAGCTCCGGCTAGGGGGAATTTGGAAACTCCTCCCATATCTCTGCCGAGCAGGGAGTCTCTGGTTGGAGACCTGTGGCTGAAATTTGTTTACGTCCACTACGTCCACTAGTTCGGCCTTAAGGTCTTTTAACACGTCCTGTGTGTTTGGAAGGGCTTCCTTTGCCCAATGGCATTGAGTCGACCAACTGCTTCCTTCTCTTCCTGAAGAAGTTGGAGCTGAATTATTTCAGCTGGTACAAGGTGGTTGTGAAATGGCTAAGTTCACTGCCAGGTCGGTGATGGACCCTACGGATTCCATAGGTAGGACTATGGCTAGAACAATGGCTCTAAGGAGGCACGCTCGGCTACGTGATTCTAGTTATCCTGAGAATTTTAAGGAGAGCCTAAAGGACTTAACTTTTGATGACTTCAATTTATTTGATAGCCATGCTGATTCTGCAGTCCAGCGCCTCATGGCTGGCAACTTTTAATTGGACTGCATCTGGTCTTATTTTTTTTGTTCTAGGATGGCCACAGTTGTGGTCCGTTACGGCTTTCATGGCATTGGTAGTGTTGAAGTGTAAGCACTACTTTGGACTTATGGTAGACTATTACCTTAGGAGTTTGAGTTTTTCAATTCCCTGTTAGGGTTTGCAGCTGGGTAGCTGGTTTAATTTCTTTTCCATTCTCTCTGAAAAAGACCTTTGCTCAAGAGACTATACCTCTTTTTATGGGTAGATGACTTACTCTATGTGGAGTACTGGTTTGCTTTTGTACAGCGCTTTAGGTATACTATCTTGGTAGCTGTTATACTGCGGTTTCCTCCTCGGACTAAATTATGTTCTTCTAGAACTATTTTTGTGAGCAAGGGCGCTTTTTTCTTATTGTGATAGCCTTTCACTAGGTTCTGTTACATTTTCATGTATTTATGGTTTTTCCAAACCAGTGGCTTCTGTGTGATCTGTATCTGAAAGACACACGTTAGTGATGGATTGTTTTCAGCTTAGCAGTACCCCTGCACGCCAGTAGGTGGCGTAGTGCGGCTCTGCGCCCGCCAGTGGCGTCGTACGCGCCGAAATGACGTCACCAATGCGCGCTGACGTCAGTTCTTTCTTTTTCTGCGCCGAAACGCAGAGCCAGATTGAGCAGATATCTCATTCATTTTTTGACCACTTTTTTGAGACTTCGGCTCCTTCTCTTGTCTCCTGGTGCACATAGGGATGCCCAGCTTTAAGTCTTGTGGGTCGTGCCACCGTAATATGTCGGTGGCAGACCCCCATGATGTCTGCCTCTACGGCCTGGAGAACGACCACGACTCCAGGATTGTCGGGACTGCCGTGCCATGGCCCCAAAGGCATTACGGGAGCGACGTCGAGATTGCTGGAGGTCCAGCACTCCTCACACCGACGCTCCGGTTCTAGGGGCCGTTCGCGGGACCTGAGCAGTCACTCTTCGGACTCTGAAGTCTTAACATTCAGATTCCGGTAAGCGATGCCATAAGTCGAAGAAGCGTGTTCGCTCTCAGACATCCCCCCCCGCCGCTCCCCGGAGATGGACTAGAGGAACAGGGGCTCCGCCTCTGCGGCTCCTCTGGAGCCTGGGAGTCCCGCGGCCTACCCGCTTTACCCGGGTCCGTCGGCTACTCCCGAACAGCAGCAAGAGTTTCTTGCTGCCTTAGACCGCCTGGTTAAGCCTCGGAATCGCACCTGTGGGGCCCGCGGCCCCGCGTCCAGATCCTGTTGACCCGGCGCCATCGCCTCCGGCGGTGCGGTATTTTGACAACGGTTGTGTTTGGGCCACCTTTCCCCCAAGTTTGCATACTTTGGTACATTCACCCTTCTAGTGAAGGTTCTTGGTAAAGGCAGTTCTGGTCTACATTCCCTTCTTCTAGCGGGCATGTAACTTTACTTTCAGCATTTCTTACTTTGTGAGGTTTCATGATTGTTTTTCTTGTTTGCCAATTGACAGCAGTTTCCTTCTGACAAATCACATGTACTGTTGTAGGGGTGTCAGTCCAACCCCCCGCACCCCTATTTTATGGGGTGGTGTAATTTTTACCCAATCTCTCATTTCAGGAATGTTATGTATGATGATATATGGGGCAAATATATATTACTACGTGTTGATGTGTTTCTCATATTGTCTTGTTTGATAAGTGTTGTTGGTGCGTGTTGGCAAGACTGCACCTCTAGCTAAACTGCACTTTGTGTGCTCATTTTCTACACAGGAGCTGATTGAGACTGAAGGTATATTCTGTCTTTCGAACCTTGATACTGTAGTGGGCAAGTTTTTAATGTACCCTGCGTTCTTGCAGTATTAATTGGCCGGTGGAATTCCATGAAGGGATAGGCCAATAGGATTATCTGCTGAAACACTTCTGTATATGTTCAAGAAATGTGTTCTCTTTAACAAGCATTGGCATAGCCAATAGGTCTCGCCTTTGGGACCATATAAGTGGTTAGCCATGCAGCATAGAAGCTGCGAGTTTACAAATATTACAAAGAACACTGCGTATTGCTAGGCATGAGCAGGCAGGAGAGTGGTGTGGGGAACGAGAAGGATTGGTGGGGGTGCGAGGGGGAGGGCAGGGGAAGGAGCAGGGGAAGATTGGGGAGAGAGGAAGGGAAATGTATTGGTACGGAGGTGGGGGAGAATGGGGGAGGGGAATAGAAGGCCGAGGAGAGAGAGTCAGAAAATGAGCTGAGAGGACGGGGGAGGAGAGAGGGGAGTGTGTATGGGGATTGGGTAGTGGTGAAATTGGTGTGATCCTGCAGGCACTTCTAGCTGCTGCGTCTCGCGGGTCACGGGGTGGGGGGGTCCCTGGTGATGGGCACAGAGGGCACCAAGCCTCTCAAGTGATGCCTTATTTCCACGGATGATGGCCGCCATTATTATCCCAAGGGCATCAGCACTGCCTCTCTGGCCCCTCCGAATGGTGTTTGTCATCTCAGAATGGTAAACGAATAATAGAGTTTTAAAAAATGGCACCGCCACCTTAGAATGCATTTTCTTAAAGCACAAGAAAATGCATTTAAAGATGATTGTAGCAGATTTATTAGGAAAATCAATTTCCCCCAGATAACTGCTGCATTGCATATTGAGGATCTAAGTGAAACAAGACACAGACCAAATTCTGTGCAGTAAGGGAGGGGTAGGGGCGGGTGATAGAGGGGGAGGAAAGCCGGCCATGCGAGGAAAGGAATGCTAGAAACCAGGATAGCAGCTGTGCGCGTGCATGACATCGCGAACGCAAGCTCGAGGCCTGAAAAAAGCCACTAGGTTAGCACTTCCAAAACCCACTTACTAAAACTCCAGCCAGAGCAGCGCTATAAGCGCTGGCTCAGGCGAGACCTAAAAATGGTTTTAAAAACAAATTCCTTACGTCATCAAGGCAGGGGACCCTGCCGAAATACATCATGGCTCAAAGCATTTGAAGTAATAAATCCTTACCAGAGTGTTGGTGACTGCAGCGTCATTCCGGTGCGGGAAAAAGGCACTGGATTCGTGTGTTTGATGTGAAACCGCTTGCCGAGTCCGGCCCGACGACGAGCCCTTGCTCAGGAGCCCCACGGATTACTAGCGAAACAAAGTGGAGCAGTGCTGTGCACAAAGTGGTGGCCCCTACAGAGATTTACTGGAGCTGTGAAAGTCGTGGAGGCTTGAGCAGAAGGCTGCTGCGAACGGAGCGTCGGAGGGCGCCGGGGAGCAGGTAAGCGACCGCTCGTGAACCGCGTCTGTCAGCCGTTAGTGGTCGGGAAAGGCATTCATGGATGTAGAAATCATCCTAAGGAACGAGTCCCAACTGGTGGTGGAGTAATTCTATAATATTGCAAAGAGCCGAAGTCTAACACCTAAGCTGTTGTTCGTGTGGAGAATTAACATGGAAGGCACAGAGGAGCAGATCACCCAGAATGGATGAATGGGAAAGAAAGCTGGAAGAGGCGGCGGGAGACTTATTTGAGACCAGACCGGGAACTACCAGTTCCATCAAAGAATCAGCAGGAGGTGGCGCACAGAGCCACGATGCGCAAACAATCATGCAGAAAATAGAAAAACTTAAGCGTACCGAAATCTCTAAGTGGTGGGAGATTCGCTCCCTGGAGAAATACATGGAGGTAGAGAGAGTGCCCCGGGGTTTAAGGATTCTGATTGCCCCAACTTTTGAAAACCTAGATCCTGACATGTTACAAGAATAGGCAAACAAAAAATGCTGAATTGGCTAAAAAGATGAAGATATTAGTAAAATATGCTAAAAAAGATAGGTTAAAGATCCTGGAGGAACTTAAAAGTCTAGAGCAAGTACTGGTTGGAGTGAGTAATTCAGAAAAGGAACCTTGTGCCATCCGCAAGTAATAAGGAAAAGAAGAAAACGGGAGACACCCGCTTGGAATGGAGTTCTGAAGTAGACACAGAACCAGAAGAGGGCGCAAGCTCTACGACTACTGTAGATACGGTAAGAACCATAGTGGAGGAGTTTTGTTTTTTAGGATGTGAGCGGACCCTATATACGAGACGACAACCCCAAGGAAGGGAAGAGGTCGGGGTTTATAAAAGAAACTCCAAAGAAGGAGGCGAAGGAATGGAGCTATGCTCGGGAACTACCACACAGAACTACAGGCGGAACAAATGAGAACATCAGTATCCACTACGGTAATAAACCTTTCCACTCTACCCCTAACTGAGGATGAAACCAAATGTTTAGCCCTGGGCCTATCATTCTGCAAACAAATTTCAATTATGCGCAGACGCGCATTGACTTTTACAAATTTATGCAGAAGCTCAAATTAAAGAAACATTTTGCGAATCAACTCTTTAGGTCTAACCAAGAGAGACTGGATAAAGAAGATCCATCTGCAGGTTGGCTAGCAATGGAGGACTTTAACATACTCAGCATCATGGATGAATTGGAAAACTGTAATTACCAGATGGAAGTAGAGATTTCAAGTACAGCAACAGCAGAAAACCATGACATTGATATATATGGAGCCAACAAAACCAGCTTATGGAAAAAATCATATTTTATACCAATTCTTTCCAAAGATTCCATAGATGCATATGCAGAACGAGTGATTAAAGATCTGAAAAAAATAGCTAAAGATTCCAGTGAAGAATTTTGCGGAAATATCAAAAAAGATGAAAAACTATCAAAGTCATGGAAAAAATGAATGCGAGAATGGATATTGTAATGAGACAATCTGATAAAGGCGGGAAGGTGGTCCTGTGGCCATTAGAAAAATACAATGAAGAAGCTATACTTAAATTGAAAGATACGACTTGTTACCAAAGAGTACCACAGAGCAATATTCTGGAGATCAAAAACAAATATCATAAGGAACTATCTAGGTGGAGGGGCATGGGCCTGGTATCTGAGGCAGAGTATCAATACCTGAAGGTGGAAAAAACGATAATGCCCATACTGTATGTAATACCAAAAGTTCACAAAAACAAAAGGTCCCCTCCTGGTAGGCCAATCATCTCTGCCATTGGTAGTCTCTTTGAGACATCTTCACGCTACTTGGACCATTTCCTACAAGACTTTGTAAAACAACTGCCATCACATATCCAGTACACGGGAGAGTTTTTTGAAAAAACTGCAGAATGTTAAATGGGAGAGCCAGAATTTACTGATAACCCTTGACGTTGCCTCGTTATGTAAGATATCGCCCATAAAGATGGACTCGGAGCTCCTGGGCACTATCTAGACGGAAGAGCAGTCCGATTGTATCAACCTTCTGAAATATTGTTGAAAATGGCACAGCTATCTTTGAATATTAACTTGTTTCTTTATGGAAATGACACTTGCATACTAATGGGTAGGGTGATGGGTACCTGCTTCGCCCCCAGCTATGCGAATCTTCACATGGGCTGGTGGGAGGAGCAGGTGCTCAAAGTGCAGTTGGCAAAGGAATGCAAGGAAAACATTAAGATTTGGGTAAGATTCATAAATCTTTTTATTATCTGGAATGGATCATCAGAGTGCCTCCCTGTTTATTGAATCTTTAAATATCAATGATCTTAACCTCAAGTTCACTAGCTCCATCAGTGAGTTAAACGTACATTTTCTTGACTTAGAGGTCTTTATTAAAAAAGACAAAATACACACACGTACCTCAGAAAACCCACAGCTGGGACTTCTATTTTACATTGCACGAGTTTTCATCCGCAAAGATTAAAATATAGTATTCCCTATGCTGAACAATTGCGCATGAAAAGAAACTGCAGTGAAACAAATTCTCTACAAATAGCGCAGCGTAATTTAGAGGAGAGATTTCGTGAGAGGGCCTGCAGCCATTCTGTATTAGATCCAGCAACGAAAAAGGTTGACAAATTATCCAGCAGTGATATCTTAGTGAGAACCAATAAAGAGAAAGAAAAAACACAGGATGTCAGAATGATTACTGGGTACATTTCCTATCATGCCGTTGTGAGAGACTGCATGAATAGGCATTGGCACCTGGTTAAAGGGGATTCTACGATTGGTAATTTGGTGTTAAGAAGGCCAATGATATCCTGCAGGAGAGCCAAATCTATGAGATGATTTGTTGAAGAGTAGCCCGAGGTAATCGAAATAAAGAACTGGCTGACTTAGAATCCAGGTTTCACGAAATGTCCCAAAATGCAAGGCGTGCGGACATGGTGTAAACACCAAAGAAGTACGTCTACCTTTCATGCACAAACCATGAAGGATTCCACAGTTCCTGAATTGCAGAAGTGACCATGTTGTATATGTGCTGCAGTGCACATGTCCACTTCGATATATTGGCAGCACTATACACATGGCTTATGTTGGGATCCTCCAGCACCTGAGAGCAATCAGCAAAAAAGATCAGGCTTATCCGGTTGTTCGCCACATAAATTAAATGCACGGTGGTAAGAGTGAGGAACTAACTTATTTTGTAATTGATTCGGTCCCCAAAAGGAGGAGAGGAGGAAACCGAGAGACAATTGGGATCTAGGTACGTTTTAATTATTGATTCTAAATCCCTCAATGGCCGTAATTCAGATGAAGATTTACGTGTGTACTTAGGATACGGGATGGAGAGCGGGAAAAAAAGAAAAATCATACCAACTGATAAAGAATACGAATAATATAAGGAGGGTGCTAGGGAAAGGGGTGTGCTCTAGATGTGTTTTGGTGTTAAACAAAAGCTTTTTAACCCCTTCAGTGCCCATGACGAGAGAGTCTCGTCATGGAGCGCGGTTGCGCTGTGCCCATGACGAGACTATCTCGTCATGAACCCCGCCCGCTAATGCAACGCCCGGCACAGGGCGGGGAAAGGGCGGGCCACTGAAGAGGTTAACATAATATAAACTTTTTATGTGTACCATCGATTCAATCAAATTCTGTGCAGAAAGGGTCTTTTAATTTACGACTGAGGAATTTGTGACTGCTATTTCTGAGGTTGGCTTTTACAAGATGCTTAAATGCCTTTTACTGTGAAAATATGTGGAGTGTCTATATGTATATTTGTGATCTTTTGTAATGTTTTTATGACAAATTTAAGAGCTGCTATTTGCAAAATTTGCACAAATCAATGTACTGTATTCTTAACCATGTATTTGGGTTAGATAGTAGGAGATTGAAGGGTGTCTGGCACTTCAGCTGGTGGTGCATCTCTGTACAATATGTTTAGGGTTATAGGAGTGTCATCTGCACAAATATAGGAAAGCATTCGCTTCTATCTCTCTATTAGTTCGAACATGACTCGCTGACTAGCAGACCCCTAATGTATTATGACAACGCGAACAAATTTTAATTAAACGGCAATTTAATAGCCGGCACCAGGCCATTGCAGACCCAATTGCTGCTAATGCGATATTTGCACATAAAAGAATGCTGCTATAAAAATTATCTGTTGCCCTGACTATAGATTTGCGAACTTGCACATGTATAGTTGCTGCTAAATAGCGTCAATCGCACAATTACATAAAAGCACTTGCACTTAAAAACCAGTACAGAAACTCTGTCACATTATAAGCTAAGGACTATCCTCCTACGTCAATCCAAAGGCAAATAAAGATCAATCAGTCAAAATATGCACTTGCATTTAAGGAGACCTTCAGTGCACATTGAGAGTGAATGGATTGTAGGCTATTAATAGCCGGCACTCTGCCACAGTTGACCCAATTGTTGCTACTGCGAGATTTGCACATATTAGAATGCTGCTCTAAAATAAATCTTGCTGCACTGATTGGAAATTTGCAAATTTGCACATACATTTCTGCAGCTATACTGTGGTATATGGAAGCACTTGCATTTAAATATCCGTTAGAAACTCCACCACATGATATGACATGGACTGCATTTGTATGTCCATTGAAAGGCAAACAAAAATCAGTCAACCAAAAATCCACACATGTATTGTCATGCTGTCAGGATTACAGTACAGTGATGAGAATATATGGTTAGTTTGATTTGCACTGCCCTGCACAGATAGACGTATAGACATAAGGCACTCACGGGCTCGTGTGTGTGTCTGAGGATGGTAAAATAAAGTTTAATTGAGAAAAAAAGACACAGAAAAAAAGAAGTGTATTCTTGATAACAAGTAAAAAAAAAACAGCATAAAACAAAGTACAAAAAATTGAATAGAAAAAGAGAAAAATAGTGGAAAATGTTTATTGATAAAAAAATTGAAATGTATCACTTTGTGTTGCTTTGTTTACATTTTGGCGGAGTGTGTTTTCTATGTCCAGGGAGAGGAAGTCATGTGACTTGGCATGTCTTTTCTTTAAAAATGGTTTTAAAAATTAACTCCTTATGTGATCAAGGTAGGGGGCCCTGCTGAAACGCATCATGGCTCAAAGCATTTGAAATAATACAAATCCTTACTAGAGTGTTGGTGTCTGCAGCGTTGTCATTCCGGTGCAGGAGAAAGGCCCTGGATTTGTGTGTTTGATATATAAGGGTGGTTGTTCATATTTTCGTCGGGAAAGGGGTTCCTGAGGGTCCTATTAGGTTTCCAGTAAGACATCTTTTTGTTTTTTAATTTCGAAAGCAGCAGAGATTGCGTCTTTTATCGGGCATTTGACCCTTTTGGTCCTCCAGTCCCCAACCCACTTTATTTTATTTTTTTTAGGAGGAAGGGGTATGTCCTCTACCAGAGGACTTTTATCTATATTCTCTATGACTAGAAGTTGTAGGTGCTTTTGAGAGCCAAGCTCTTGTTTCACTATTCCACATGATTTTCTCGTTCATATAAAGTTGCTTTTTATTTTTATGCTTCGTGGCGGAAGTCATAGGTTCTATTTAGAGCCAGCTCTTGTTTTTCTAGCCCACATTCTCTTAGTCAGTCTTTGACTGACTTGAGAACTTCTGTGGGATTAGTTCTTAGACCCTCCACCAATGGGTACATCTATGGTATGTAATTCAAAGTTCAGCAATCTGCGGCTAGATGTCTTTATCAGATGTAAAAGTTACTTACCTTTGGGAACGCTGTACTGATAGAGACAGTCTAGCTGCAGATTCCGTAATGCCCTGCCCATTCTCCCCGCTCTGAGAATGGTTCTAGAGTTAAGAGTTATACTCTTTTAGTACTGGGTTTATATACCAGTATTAACTGCCTCAATCTGTTAGGATTAAACAAGCTGCTTGAACTGGTCACTTGGCTTTGGCTTGGAGGTGCAGTACCATCCATTTCTGAAAGTTTTGAAGGTAGAATGGGTGTATTCTCTCTTGCTCGCTGGTGGTCACACCGGTGAGCAGTATTACCTTCTTGTTTCTATGAAAGGTTCTTGGTAACGTCATACCTTGGCGCTGGTATTGTCGATATATCAGAAGTTAATGCACAGCTTAGTGCTGTTGTAGGTCCTGTTGGACTATTACCATGTCATTCAGGACCGTTGATGTGTGGTGCATAGAAGGTATGGTCTCTAACCTCCATAGGGGAGTTATTTACCAGGGCACAGAGGTTCATGTAGCCCTGTGTTTTTATTGGGGGTTTTCTCTAAAATCCATGTCTGGTATTTTCATACCATTCGATGTTTAATCGTCTAATGATGTTTTTAAAGTTATTGATATTCTTTTTGCACACGGTTTCCACAACCAGTTTCTATGGTGGCTCCATGTTCTGGTGCATAACGTTTCACAGAAGCAACTTATGTCTGCGCACCTGAGGGTCCTTATATGGCTCCACTGACGTCCTGTCCCGAGACGATGTCACTCCGCAGCCGTACGCCGTCCCCCAGTGCGCAGAGGTACTGCTCAAAAATGTTCTGGATCCAGACTAGCGCCTGGGGCGAATTCAAAATTAAAGAATCTGCGGTTAGACTGCGTTTCTACCAGATATAGCGTTACCGAAGGTAAATAACTTTCACATCTGAAAGAGTCAATTAGTTATAGATTCCTTACCTTAGAATTGCCCCCAGGTGTCAGACTGGATCGGGGAGAAATATTTTCATAGCAGTACCCTTTGCGTGTTGCTAGGTGGTATTGGTCAACTCTACATTTGTTGTGGTTGCGCGCTTACGTCCGTTCTTTCTTTTTCCATGTCAGCCAGTGCAGATCCGGAGAGAGCGTGCCCCTTAGTCTCTTTTTGACTAACCTTTTTTTACTTTTGTCAACTTCTGTTAAGTCTATCGACTCCTGGCGCACGAAAGATGTCCAGCTGTCGGCCTGGCTTCAAGCCTTGTGACTCAAGTCACAAGTTGATGTCATTCACAGATCCGCACCTTGTGTTCCTGTGGTGACTGGAGCGCGACCACGACCCGAAGTCGTGCTCAGACTGCGGGACCCGAATCCGAAGTTTTTGCGGGACTAGTCCCGCAACCTTTTGGAGGCCCGGCAGTCTGCTCCATGCCGCTTGAGGTCCTGGTCAAGGGAAAGGTTGCCGGACCGTTCGCGAAGCCATCACCACTACTCATCGAAGTCTGCACACTCCTTGGGTAAGTCGAAACACAAGAAGAAGGCGAAAAAGCCTTGTCGCTCTTCGCCTTCTCCTCGGACGACGAGACCCAGGACCCAGAGCATCATCACTCTCCGACTCCTTCCTCAGAGCCTGCTGGGACGGCTCCGCGCTTCCATGTCTTTCCCAGAGCCAGAGCGTCCCCTGCCCAGCGTTGTCAAGTTTACGAAGCGCTCCATAGCATCTGTGGGCAGCCCGAATCCGCAGCGAGCCTTCGGGTCCCTCGGACTAGGCTGGCGGCCCTGGGCTTTTGATGCCGGCAGCGCTGGCCCCGGCGCCGCCGGCCCCTCATGGATTTAGACCTGGATCCGGATCGGTGCCGATCAACTTCACAGTACCTTCCCCGGTGCTCATTCTGGTGATGATGCCCCCGACGCCAGTTGTGCCCCCAACTGGCGCCGACCCCAGCCTCATCCCTTATGTGGACACGGCGCCGGACCAACGTCATTTGATGTTGGTACCAGCGCTGGAGGGTACTTTTGTCCCACTATTAATGCCTGGCTTTCCCTACTACCCTAAGTGGCAGCGGTCTATTTACCCTCTAAAAGATCAACTCGAGGACCAGACTGGCGAGAGGAGTTGGGTGATGTGGTCTGGATTCGTCCCCAGACGTTGGTATGCTTTCTCCCCCTACCGTGTCTATGGAGGAGGGAGAGTCCTACGCTGTGGTGTTGCGTATGGCGGCTGAAGCCTTCGGCCTCGAGCTTCCTACGGTGGCTGTTGGAACTAACCTCCTGATTGAGGTGCTTTAGCTGGCAGCGGCCTCTTTGGAGACCCTGCGGTTTATAATGAAGCCTTCACCAACCTCCTTCTGCGCCCTTATCCAAGCCCAGCACACAGGTTCCTGTGGACAGGATGATTGCCCAACACCAACGCCCGGCCCGGGCTACCCCCTTTTCCTCCTCCAACACCCTACAGCGGAGTGCTTGGTGGTCCAATCTTCATCCTCAAAAGGAGCATTCCCTACTGCTCCCCCAGATATGGAATCCAAGAAGCTGGACCATCTATGAAAGAGGTTTTCTTCCGCCAGCTTATACTGCGGTTGGTGAACACTGCATGTTTCTTTGCCAGTTATACACACACACTGTGGGTTACGGTCACCAAAGTGCTGACACTTTGCCTGGAGTAGGCCCATGCCGTGCTCACCCGCTGTTGCTGAAGGTCAAGACACAGGCAAGTTTACCATCCGGTGTGGGCTGGATGCCGCAGATTTGCTGGGTAGAACGGTTTCCACGTCTGTAGCCCTGAGGCACTAGGCCTGGCTGAGAACGTCTGGTTTCTCTGGGGATGTCCAATCTAACCAGGACACGCAACAGAGTATACAGACGTTAAACCACAATGAGAGTCATAGTGACACTGGCCTGGAGTTGATGCCTGTATACAATTTGTCTAACCACCCCTTGTCTGATGTAGAAATTACAGTTCTCCGAAAAGGGTTGTCTTTTGTACCTACGGTAATGCAAGACCCTGTAGATACTAAAACTGAAGTGTTGCAGTTTCTCAGGAAAATTCGATTGAAGATCTTTTTTTCTGATTACAATGAAAGCAACGAAAGAAATTTCAGTGGCCTTAAAAAGAAGTCCTCCTTTTGCCCACAACGTTTGGCTATGCCCGAGGAAGTTCTGGTTTTTGAAGACCAAATTTTGCGTGAAATAGATCTATTAAATTCCAAACAAATATCGTTCAGATCGAATTTCTCAAAACAAGAACAACTGGCGTTACAAGAACTAGCTAATAACCCCCTTACGGTTATTAAACCAGCCGATAAGGGTGGGGGAATAGTACTATGGGACACCGAAAAATACGATGATGAAATCATCAGGCAATTAAGTAACAGGGAACACTATCGCCCTCTAACTGATAACCCCACAGCTAGATTGAAAGCCAAAATATTACACCTTACCACTGATGCCTTGGAAGCAGGGTACTTGTGTAAAAAAGAATGAGTTTTTAAATGTCACTGAACAGAAAATACCTAATATATATGTATTGCCCAAAATACACAAAGATGTATCCCAACCACCCGGAAGACCTATTATTGCTTCTTGTGGCTCAATTCTGGAGCCACTAGCGAAGTATATTGATGTATTTCTCAAGCCATTTGTAGCACAAACCAAAGCGTATGTGAGAGATACGATGGATCTCATCTCCAAAGTTGAACTCTCGGTGTTCGACGGGGACCAACAGCTGTTGGTCTCCTTCGACATCGAGAGTTTATATACTAATATACCACAGGATGAGGCACTGATGGTTATGAGACTAGTACTGGACACAAGACCAAGACCACACATGGTTCCCTCTGAATTCTTGCTTGAACTGGCAACGATTTGCTTGAAAAATAATTTTTTCGCGTTTAAATCTGATTTGTTTTTGCAAGTCAAAGGTGTAGGGATGGGATGTTGTTTTGCCCCTGAGATTGCTAATCTAGTGATGGATTTCTTCGAAAAAAGGTATATCTTCGATGAGGGGACTCCATTCAGAGGCCACATTCTTGAGTGGATTCGCTTCATTGACGATGTCTTCATGGTATGGAAAGGCATACAGGAAGAACTTGAGCAATTCCATATATGGCTGAATACTCGTACCACTGACCTCAAATTTACCAAAAGTGTTAGTAACACACGTATTAATTTTTTGGACGTTTGGATCATTGCCAAAAATGGCAGGTTGGAGGTGGACTTGTTCATCAAACCCACCGACAGAAACACTTTACTGGAGTACTCGTCAGGGCACCCGCGTAACCTCCGGGACAATTTGCCCTATGGGCAGTTCCTGAGGGTACGACGTAATTGCACTGATAAGAACGATTATTTTAAGAACGCCAAGAACTTACAAGAGAAATTGGTGAAAAGAGGTTACCCTAAACGATTAGTTAAAGGAGCACTCAAACGAGCGTGGTACACACCCCGGGAAAACCTACTGACACCCAAAAACAAACAAGAATCTGAACAACTCGTCTGTGTACTGACTTTCAGCCCCAAAGCAAATAAGGTTAAACCGATTATTCTAAGGAACTTGAGGTTATTGGATCATCTAAACATTCCCAAGCCTCTGTTCGCTTTTAGAAAAGGCAGGAACTTGAGAAATCATTTGGTTAAAGCTATTCGTCAGTCGCCCATGCCCACAGACACAAGAGGCCTTTTGGGGTTACCAAGAGTTATAGGGCACTTTAAGTGCAATAACTGTGTGGTGTGTGTCCATACTAGAGACTCTAAAGTAGTGACTATTCATCAAAAAATACACAAACAGTTAGGTTTTTCTAATTGTAACACGAAAAATGTTGTGTATTGTGTGACATGCCCGTGTGGAAGTTCCTACATTGGACAAACCACACAAGCCGTCAAAATGCGGATTATTCAGCACAAATCCCGCATTCGTTGCAAGACCATGGGGGCTCCCATGGTCCAACATTATATGGAAAATGGACATGGAGAAAATGATCTGGAGTGGACTATCCTGGGAGTAGTGAAGGCACCTGCTAAAACAGCCTTACAGAAAAAATTAAATATCCTAGAAGCTCGTCTGATAGAAAGATATCAGACCTCTAGTAGGGGCCTAAATGACCGTGATGAGGTCTGGTCTTTGATTGGGAATTAACCCGCCTTGCGATTCTAGGCTGTGTCATTCTCAAGTGATTCCAGGTAGGGCGTCTTAATCTAAGGGTGCGCTAGACTACGAGTGTGTTTGATTTTTGATGCTCACAATTTTGTCTGTGTATATGTAGATTATATAAAGCATACAATGTAAACCCCCGGTGACGCAACCGTAGGGTTCTCCTTCGCAGTTATGGTTATGTTCATAATAAGTGTATTGTATAATTGTATAGGTGTATATATGTATATAATGTATAAAATTGTGTGGGTAGATGGGAGCTGTGTGCTCTCTCCTTTCCCTCCGGTGTGGTGGCCTTGCTGTGCATGCGGTGCTTTGCCTTCTTTTCCCCCCCTTTTTCCTTTCTCTTAAGGGGTGTATTTACTTATGTAGATATGGTTTCAGAGTGCGGTGTGGTATCGCCGTTATTTATTTACATTGGGAGTAGGATATCTATGATTGTTTGTTATTTTATATATTGAGTCTCTTATGGATTGTAGACGATAATACTGAGGCAAAACGTAGAGCTTATGGGCCACTTTTCAGTCCTCTTTCTATGTTACTGGTGGTAGGAGGAGGGACTTGTATAGAGCGGGAGTTTTATTTCCGGGTAGGACGCGTAACGCTCGGTCGTTACACCTCATTGAGCGTGTGTGGTTGACGTCGGAGCGAGGATTGCATGCAGAGACCGACCCGACTTCGATCGAGTAAGTGGACCATTTGTCTTGGTAACGCTGCCATAGACGTATACAGAGGTTTCTATGGGCTCTAAAGATAGTTTATCCTAATTGTTTTTAGAAACATAGTGGAGAACCGGTGGTCGGATCTATTGGATAGTACCTGTGCATAAGCGCGCGCAGCGGCTCTAAGGTAAGAGCTTTTCCTGGATGTTGCTGGAGGTTATACTCTGTGAGAATGATTTTCTTGTTTACGGTTATATATCCATCGCACAAATGTGATACTTTGTTTTGTTATTCTGTTCCTCCCCCTGGCTGGCAGAAATTTGGTGTGCATTGTTTGAACAGTCACGCAAGATAAAAATTAGGAAGATACATGTAAGTGGAATAGGATAAGATTCTGCTGAATGGGTGGATTGCTTTTATTTTTATTTTTGGTTTTGTTGTACTTGGGATATAATTGGGGGGTCCTTTTAGATGTTGGTTCTTTGATAATTAATGAGGTATGTTATCACCAACATCGAGTTATTTGGTAGGATGTGCACATTGGTGATGGGAAGCCTGGTTGTGGGCTATGTTCATATATTATTGGGCGCTTGTACCCCTTCAGGCTATTTTCTTGTATTTAGTAGTCACTTTTTGGTTGTAGGGATATAAGGATGGTTTGTTTCACCGTGGAGGAGTCCTTTGTGGGTTCTTGGCTTTGTATGCACTGCTTGGTCACCACTCCGTGCTCTAGGGATACTATGGATGAGAGTAATGTTGCTTCCTTTTATTATTTTAGTTATTGTTCAACCCCTGTCCTGAAGAGGCCATAAGCTTATTCTGGCTGAAACGTGGTCACGTCGACAGACATTGGATGGAGGAGTCACCAGAGTCCTAGTGATTCATTGACTGTTATTGAGACACCTGTAAAATTTCGGGCCTTTTTTGCCCCCTTTTTCCTGTGTTTCCCCCTGTGTTCGACTACCTCCCAGTGGTCCGCCTGCAATTTAGAAGGGGACACTGATGTTAAAGAATCTGTATGTAGGTTAATTATGTGTAGTAGATTTTGTGTGTTATGTATAGAATTGATGTTGTGTGATTTATGTCATTGTGTCTTTCTTTGAATAAGCGCCTGTTGTTGTGATATTTTGAAAATGATGTCAGATGTACTCAAAATGAATATTTGATACTCGTGAAGGGGTAATTAAATGTGCTCTCTTCTTGAATGTTTGATGTATTATTTCCTTGATACCCTCTTTTCTCCTTGTTATATATATTGTCCCTTATACCCAGGTATCATAGGGTGAATTGGGTATAGCCCTGTTGTTTATGACCAATCTAACATTTTGGACATGCGCTTTGATGGCCGTCGCCTGTTTGATTACAAGGCGGACAACGCGCTAGAGCATTTCAAGGACTCTAGGGCTACGGCCAGATCCTTGGGCCTCGCAGCCACTTCTCGCCCCATGCAGTCTGCCTTTGGTGGCTACGGAAGGGGTGCCCCACCACGTTCCACCCAGAGCCGTGCAAGCTACCCAGCCTCTGGTTGGCTGGGGACGTGGACCCCAGTGTCATGGATCTGGGGGCCAGTGGTCGGGTCCGTCCACCAATGCCCCCTCTGCAGTAGCCTCCAAACCTTCCTAGTCAGACCTTTAAGGGCCACCAGTTGCCAGTGGGCGGCAGGATCTGTCATCACCTCCCCCATTGGCACAACATCACATTAGACTGGTGGGTTTTACTAATAGTCCGAAGAGCCTACTCCTTCCCCTTCGAGACTACCCCTCCCTCCATGCCAACTACATTCCACTCTATGTTGGAGGATAATTTGTCCCTTGTCCATAAGGAAGTTACAGCTCTCTTGACCAAGGGAGCTATCGAGTGAGTCCCTGTGCCGGAAGTAGATCGTGGTTGTTATTCCCACTACTTCCTGGTGCCAAAGAAGGACAAAGTCCTGTTTCCTTCCTTGGTTCTCGGCGACGTCCACCGCTTCCTCTGGAAGGAGAAGTTCAAAATGTTGACATTGGCTCAGGTCTTATCTGCCCTCGAACCTGGAGACTGGATGGTAGCCTTGGAATTGCTGAATGCCAATTTTCACATCCGTCTTCCTGCCCACCGGCGTTACCTATGGTTCACGTTAGGCCATGAATAATTTCATTTCACCCTGCTTCCCTTTGGCCTTATCAGCGCCCCTTGGGTGTTCACGAAAGTGATGGCGGTGGTCGCAGCTCATCTTCCCAGATCAAGGGTTCCAGTCTTCCCCTATCTCGGCGACTGGCTGTTAAAGGCGGGCTCGCCCACGGTGTTTTTCACCCACCTCCAGACTATTGCGGACCTCCTGCTTTCACTGGGGTTCACTATCAACGTGCCGAAGTCGCACGTGATTCCCTCTCAAAAGCTCCTTTTGATCGGAGTGGTTCTGGACACCGCGTGGTTTAGGCTCTCTCCTCCCGAGCAGCGAATCTAGGATATTCGGGCTATGATACCGATGTTTCAGCCACTAACCCGGATTTCAGGGCGAATGACCAGTGGCGGATGGGCCTCATGGCCACCTGCATCCTGCTGGTGGATTATGCCAGATCTCATATGCGGGTTCTGCAGTGGGACCTGAAGTTCCAGTAGGCACAGCCTCAGGGGAATCTTTCCGATGTAGTCCAGATCTCGGAGGGCACTGTATACCAATTGCAGTGGTGGCTAGCGAACCAGGATTGGGTCAGCGGCAAATCCCGCTCCCTTACACAACCAGAGTTTAGAGTAGTGACGGATGCGTCACTTCTGGGATGAGACGGCCACATGAGTGAGGTGGACATCAGAGGCCTCTGGCAGAGTCCGGGCTCCACATCAACCTTCTGGAGCTCCGGCTATTCGTATTGCACTGAAGGCATTCCTTCCCTCTGTCAAAGAAGAGTAGTGCAGGTGTTCACGTACACCACCAGCGCCATGCGGTACTGCAACAATCTGGGCTCGGTGGGGTTGTGGACCCTATGTACAGAGGCTCTTCGCTTCTGGAATCACCTTCCGCCTCCTCACCCACGCACACAAAGCCCTACACGACCAAGGCCCGAGCTACCTCAACAGCCGAGTCAACTTCCACGCTCCCAAACGCCACCTCCGATCAGCCAACCACGCCCTCGCCGCCGTCCCCCGCATCCGAAGAGCGACTACAGGAGGAAGGTCCTTCTCCTACCTGGCCGCCAAGACCTGGAACTCCCTCCCGACCGACCTGCGCCTGACCCAAGACCACCTCTCCTTCAGGAAGAAGCTGAAGACCTGGCTGTTCGAGCAGTAGCGGCACCCCCCCCTCCCAAACGCCACCTCCGATCAGCCAACCACGCCCTCGCCGCCGTCCCCCGCATCCGAAGAGCGACTACAGGAGGAAGGTCCTTCTCCTACCTGGCCGCCAAGACCTGGAACTCCCTCCCGACCGACCTGCGCCTGACCCAAGACCACCTCTCCTTCAGGAAGAAGCTGAAGACCTGGCTGTTCGAGCAGTAGCGGCACCCCCCCCCCCCACCCCCCCCCGCGCCTTGAGACCCTACGGGTATGTAGCGCGCTTTACAAGTGTCACTGATTGATTGATTGATTGACATGGCTGGAACATTAGGGCATATCCCTGGTGGTTCTACACCTGGCAGGTTCCCTGAACGGCAGTGCGGACAAACTCAGCCACCAGTGTATGATGGATCACAAATGGTGTTTTCACTTGGAGGTGGTGCAAGGTCTCTTTCAGCAGTGGGGAGAGCCATGGTTAGATCTATTCGCCACCGAAGTGAACGTGCAATGTCAGCAGTTCTGCGAGTTGGAGTTTCCAATGTGACACTTGCTTGGCGATGCTTTTCGTCGCGAGTGGAATTGCGGCCTCATGTATGCCTGTCCGCCTGTACCACTTCTACCCAGAGTACTGAAGAAGATTAAGCGCAATGGGACTCCATTCTTGTTGCTCCGGACTGGGCACAGAGTCTGGTACCCCGAGCTCTTGAGCATGGCAGTCGATCCTCCGATCAGACTACCTCTTCGGGACGATCTTCTGTCGCAGCAGCAGTGAACGGTCCTCCACCCAAACCTGTCCAGTCTCCACCTCCTTGAGGGGAGATTGAGCGTGACACCTTTCGACCTTCCTCCCGAAGTCTGTAATGTCATCTTGGCAGCCAGGCTTCCCTCCACTAAAACGGTATAAGTCTGTAGATAGAAAAAATGTGTGGCATGGTGCACAGCAAAGGCTTTGGATCCCCTTTCTTTCCCTCTTTCACAGGTTCTCCTCCTAATTCTTTCTTTGGCCCACCGGGGCTCTGGGCACTCCTAAAGGCTATCTTTTGGTCCTTTCGGCTTTGATTCTCCTTCCTGATCAGCTGTCTCATTTCAAGTCCCCTATTGTTAATCGTTTTCTGAAGTGCATTACTCCTTCTTTCGTAATGCCCCCGTGGGGCTTGAATCTTGTCGTCACTTATCTTGTGTGCTCCCTTTGAGCCACTACATAATTGTCCTTTTCATCTCCTTACTTTGAAGACTGCTTTCTTGCTTGCCATCACCTCTGCTCTCAGGGTGAGTGAGCTTCAAGCCTTATCTGCCAGATCTCCCTTTTTTTGCTGTCCATCCAAACAAAGTAGTCCTCCGTACTAGGCCTTCTTTTATGCCCAAAGTGGTTATCTCTTTTCACATAGGTCAGATCATCATATTGCCCACCTTATTCCCGCCTCCGCACCCTTCTAAAGAGGAGAGACTCCACCGCCTGGACCTGAAAGTGTGCTGTCTTTCTACCTTGACTGCACTAAAGATTTCCGGGTGGACGATCAGCTCTGTGGGATATGTAAAGCCAAGAAAGATCGGGCAGTGCACAAACGTACCATCTCTTGATGGTCGTCCTATGCATTAAGATCTGTTATTCTTTAGCTAAAAAGGAACTTCCAGTAGGACTATGTACCCACTCTACCAGGGCGACAGCAGCTACTACTGCTTTGGGACGTGGAGTTCCGTTGGTTGACATCTGCCAGGCAACCACGTGGGCATCCCTGTACACGTTTACTAAGCATTACTGCCTGGACAGCCAAGTCTGGAGAGATGGCTTTTTCAGCCATTCTGTTCTCCAGGACTTACTGGTGTGAACTTAGTTCAGAGACCCACCTCTGGGGTTTGTATTGCTGGTGCATCTTTTCTAAGGTAAGGAATCTATAACTAATCGTCTCTTTCAGATGAACAAGTTACTTACCCTATGTAACGATGTATCTTGTAAGAGACATAAATTAGTTGGATTCCTTACCGCCCCACCCATCCTCCCCGTTCTGCAAACTGACTTCTAGGGATAGGGACTCGTTACAGGGCCCTAGTTTCGTGCACCAGTGGTCAGTGTCTTGCATGGCTCTGTGCTTCTGGTCTGTAAAACATGTCAGAACTGATGTCAGCGCGCAGGGGCGACGTCTAAGACGTCAAAACTTCATTCCGGCGAGCATGACTAATGCGAAGTTGACCGACACCACCTACCGTTGTGCAGTGGTACAGCTACGAAAAAAATTCTCCAGATCTAGTATGATCCCTGGGGATAATTCTAAGGTAAGGAATGTATAACTGTTTGTCTCTTACAGATTCATCATTACCGAAGGTAAGTAACTTGTTAATTAGGCGCACTAGAATTGCCGTGTCTCCTGCTTCTAGTGACTGACCTAACCAGCCCCCGTTAGTCACCCTTCCCTGGGTGGTATGTCCTTACCATAATTCATCGTAGTCAATCGCTCTATTTCAGAAGCTGCTGAAGTCGGGGACTTTTGCCGGCGTCTCCTCTAATGTAGAGCACAGACTGCCACATGTCTTAAATCGATGTAAAAGTCCTTTAAACGTCTTGAGTATGAGAGCAGCATTTCCACGTCTCACTAGTACAGCCATGTTTCCTGATCAAAGACCATGTACAATGTTTTACTGAACTTATTTTTAACACATCCTAATGCAGTCATCCTACACTAATCTGTGTTAGATAATTTCACCTCGGTCAGCCTTTTTTTGAGTTTCTTTGAACGGCAATATTGCTTCCTTTCCTTTTTAGCACCGTCTGTTTAGTATTCAGCCCCCATGTTAGGGGCAGTACGCCGCCTTGTTGGATGGGCGAGTCACTCAGCATTTTCTACTCGCCTATTCAACCTAACCGGAAACTGCATGTATAAGTAGATTTAAAAATTATTGGCACAAACAGCCAGTCCCAGTCTTCATTCTCATTAAAGAAGTCATAGTCCTCAAGTTTGGTAAGGATAGGCAAATCAGGCCTGTTCTCTTAATGGCTATATTTGATTGTATTCTCTCGGGGGCTTTCACTATTAGCCTCGAGTATGTATGCAACGTAAAGATCCATACTACCTCCCTTGGGTTTTTTTTCCTTCAATTTGATCCAAACCTTCTTTGGCCATGAGCTTTTTGTTATGAGCCATTCAATTTCTTCCGGTAGATGTCCCTTCTCTACATAGTGTTTCACCATAGATTCAGCTAATTTGCTTGTTCTTAGTGCATATCTGTGTTCTGTGAGGTGTACTGAGAAACGTCTGCCTGTCTCGCCTACATAGCCTTTTCAGCATGGTCAGATTAACAAATATATAATGTCCCTTATCTTGCAATTTTTGATGGTTTGTAAGTTCATTGTATATCCATTCAGGCAGGGAGTAGCTCTTTCTCTATGGCACTGTCCCATGCCATGCACTGGCCACACTTAAGATTTCCTTTGATAGGATGACTTCCATCTGTTTTTCTGAACCATCTTGTCCATGTTGGGCATTTGTGATCTGACAGTCTTGTCTTTCAGATCCCTGTTCCGCCTGTGAGCTAGCATAGGTTTTGGGATAACTGTCTCATTCTCTGCATCACTGTTGGGTTTATGCCAGTTTGATTTAATTCTTACCTTCTTGCTCAGCACTGACGTTCTGGTCCCGAGCACTAATTTAGGGTCACTTGGTTGGTGTACATGGCTCAACATATGTTCCCTGTCGTAGATTCTTGCTTCCTTATAAGCCAGTCACCAGTGTCCTCGGGTAGCCACGTCTGACAAATTTCTCTTTTATGTCGGCTAACATCTCGTCATAATCTCCAAGGTTTTTTTTAACAGATTTTTATTTGTCATTTGCACATTATACGCAGGGCTCTGTACCCCAGAGGCCGCTGCAGCATCCAGTTACAAAGTAATAACGCTGCAAAGGACATTTTCAATTTTTAAGAAAAGGAACCACAAAGACAAAACAAAGCAAGCACATTCTTTGATCTAAAGTGTAATCTTGGATCACCAAAATTCCCCCCCCCCTCCTTTCAAGTTGCACTCTGCCCACTGAGAACCGCTCACCCACCGGCACCCAACGTCCACTGAAAGGAATAGGAATGACGGCCTACTCTCTCTAATAGAGGCCCATCCCACCCGAAATGTCCCTGCACCCCCTGCAGCCCCACTCCCCCCCCCCCCCCCCCCCAAATCGCAGGTCCCACCACTCTAGCCCTGCCCTAATCCCACTGGGAGATCTTCCGTCACCGCTGGGGGTTCCAGCCACAAGCCCCGATAATCCACCCACCACTTCCATATCTTATAATGCTTACGCGGACAGCCCCGAGCCACAAAAATGGGTTGTTCCAGCCCTATACAAAAGTCTAGGCCATTTTTCCAGGCGGCCACTGAGGGGTCCGCTCATCTTTCCACATCCTGGCAATATCACGTTTCGCCAGCGTAAGACCAAGCAGCATGAGGTGCCGTTTATAAATGTTGCCCCCGATGCAATCCATGACTTGTAACAACGCGAGCTGTGGCGTGCGCGGGAGCAGCTATCCCAGGACCTCAGACAAACATAAAAAGATCGCCCTCTAAAACCGATTCAGCGACGAACAATGCCAGACCGTATGTAGGAATGTGCCCTCCTCCCTACCACACCTGAGGCATTCCGGAGAGGCTATCAAGCCCGCTCGGTACAGTCGCGCCCGAGTATAGTATACCCGGTGTAGGTATTTGAATTGGACCAGGCGGAGGCGCATCTCAATGGCTGCTCCCCGAGGGGCGGCCACTGCCTCCCTCCAATCCTCCTCTTCCAACGAGCCAACATCCTCCTCCCACACCCTCCGCAGTTTGTCCAAGGTGGGCGCACTATGGGTGACCAGGGACTGATAGATCTGCGATATCTTTTTAGTTACAAGATCATCCATAAAGACTTTCGCCTCCAATGGGCTAAATTCGGGTATGTCAGTAAGACCCTCCAGGCTAGGGGAAAGCGCACGGCGGAGCTGGAGGTAGCGGAAAAACTGTGTCCGGGGCATACCAAACTCTTGCTGTAAATCCCAAAACAATTTCTCATCACGTCGCCAGGGTGGATATACCAATGTCGTCCCACCGGCCAAACCCCTGCAGCGCCTCCAATTCCGGCAGTCGTCCATTGTGCCACAGCGGGGTATCCCCTGTTAGTGTGTTCCACCACCCCATTCGCCTTAGGGACTGCCGCCAAATCAGAAAGACCACTCTGGACACCTGCGGCAGCGCATTCCGCAGCGTTGCTGAGTATAGGATTGTGTGGAGAGTATGCCGCCGCGTTAGGTGTCTCTATAATCTCCAATGTTAGTATAGTTGCACCTCAGTCTTAAAAACTGACCAAAGGGCATACTCTGTTTTTGATTTGAGGTGGAAGCTTTTGAAGTGGATTAGAGTTTTGGTTTGACAAACCCAGTTCCAAAATTCCTGCTTTCTGTCGGATCCAAATGTCCACAAATTCTACTTGTTTACTTGTATTCACTGTAAACCTCTGGTTCTGGTTGCAAACATTAAGCCACTCAATAAATTCCTCCTGTTCTTGCTCTTCCTCCCAAATGAAAGAGATCAATGTAACGTGACCATGTTTTAACTGATTCATAAAAGGTGGCAAGCTCATTGTATATATGCTGATTCTCAAACTGCTCATAAAGATAATGCTATGCTTGGTGCAAGATAAACTACCTTGTGGTTTCATTCAGCAGTCTGAGAGTGAATGTGCTTTCTTGCTCTTCCCCCTTGTGTGGTTATTTCTCCACTTCCCCTCAAAAACCCACCCCCTTGTTCTGTGTTGCTCTCAGCTTGTCTGTAAAAGCACTGAAGCAGGTATGCATTTGCCAGAGTACGGTCAAATGGCAGACTTTTAGGATTGTTTTTGTTTTGTTTCTTACATTCCACATATTGAAAAAAGCTCATGCCTTGGCACACAAAAACTGTGCTGAGAGGGGGTGTGGTGGCTGCTGCTCTCACTCAGTGTTTGTTTGAGAAAGTGTAATATGCATGACTGAAAAGGTGATGTCTTCTGGAGCATAAGTCTGCTCCCAGAACTACTAAAGAAGACCAAATGGCTGGAGCTTATTTCAGTTTACAGTCCTATGGAAAAGAAATGTGGCCCTGACCAGTGTTCTCCTGTAAACATTCTTTTTAAGTTCTGTTCAGTATTTCCTGATTAAAAAGTATTTAAAAAATAACGATGTCATGTATGAAGAATTAAAGTAGTAAATTTAGCACAGTTTGTAGATACTTTAAGATGAGTACTCTTCTTGCAATACCTTGAAATGGTATATTTTACTTTTTTATTCAAACAATGCCTTAGAAACCAACTGTGTAGTTTCCACTAATCCGTAGGAACTGTGCATTTGCAGACAATCTAAACTTAAGATTGTGCCAGACTGGTTTCATTCACCTTGGACCAGCTAGCTTGCCGTGCCACGGTTAGCCCCCCCTAAACCTTAACAGGGAGCAAACCGTTCTGAAAGTTCCGTATAGAAGATATGCGCTGTGATGATGAATAGATGGATACAGACAAATGCTACAATAAGTGCCAACTTAAAGAATAAAACAAAGTTCCATCTTGATACTGGTTATATACAGATACATATAAAAGCTTCTAACCTTGTCTGAATGATGCAATCCCTTTACCTGGTGGGTAAGCGTATGACCCAATCTTGGTCACTAACTTGATGCCCCTCAGAGAGATGTCAGTCAGCTGCTAGTTGAAAGTTTCAGCGTGCAGGGACCCCTCGAAGTCAGCAGAAGTATTTTCTTTAATTATATTAGTTAACAAGAAAGCTAAATGTAGAAAATGGCATCCTTGCTTCTGGACGAGTATGTGATCAGGAAAGAATTGATTTTGTTACACGGAAAGCTGCCACCAAATGGATGTAATAAGACATTTGTATTGCACACATGTGAGGCCTTGCATGGATGCCATGGCAGTATGAAAGTGTTCTTACAAAGTTTTCTTTGTCAGAAAGGTTATCGTTTCTGCAAAACCAGTTCAAGCATCATGAATGGAATTCTGGCTCAAACGTTAATGTGACAGAGAAGCAAACTTTAGAAAAAAGGTTCGCTTGCATGCAAGAATCTCACTAATTCCTACCGGGCCTAACTGGCATGAGGCAACATTGGCAAGGCCACTAGATTTTTTTTATTAATTATCAAGGCGAAACCTGTTGACTTTTCCAATGCTATTTTCCTTTAAAGCTTTCTATTGATTTAAGAAATAGAGCTTGGATTTTAACTTTTTGGGGACTCACCGAAGTAGTTTATTGCATGCCAGAGTACCATTTCAATAAAGCTAGTGACTTATTTTAAGTTTTTTAGTCCACCGTATACAGTTAATAAGACGCATGAACAGGCACATTCATTTTAAGCCATAATATTTTAAAATGTAAGTTTCCATAAGTATCACCCACCACATTAACATGACCATGGGTAAATTGAAGTTGAAATGAAAGCTGGAGTAAGATGAACAATTATCTGTTAAAACAGCACATCTTGAGTGGACTGTTCTTCCTTTTTTTAGGCATCGCTGATCATTTTGAACATGATGCCTATATTCAAGCTGTCAGTGTGCCTATAAAGTCTACTTTTGTGCATTAAATTTCATGGCTCACTGTGTCCTTAATTTTCTTGCAGAACATGTCTAGCTTCAACTTTTATAACCGTTAAGATGGAGGGGAAAGGTGGTTGGTCTGAAAATAGAACTGTGTATTTAAAAAAAAAAAAAAAAAAAGTTTTCGTAGTTGTCCTCTCTGAAATTCTTGCCATAAATAACCTAAAACACACTTCCCCACTTTAAAGCACTTGTCTTAAAACCTGCACCTACCAAAATCGATGTTTAATCCACATTGTAGCTTTTCTTGTTGCTTGCTCCATGCCGCCCCTGGGTTTCTTGACTTTTTGTTTTGTCAAACCTATGGGTCCTGCTCAGTACCATGAAGGTGACTGTTTTATGTAATGCCCATGTTACATAACCAGTGCTTTATCGACCTTCTCTTACTGTAATGCACACTCTGAGTACCATTAGAGAGTACCCCCAAAATGCTCTACCCTTTCATATGTAAAAGCTGAGACCACTATAAGCAACTTATAAAGGCATTTTGCAACTTCTCTGAACGTGCTCTGTGTTGGTAGAATCTGACATGCACAGAACTAGAAGGGAAGTGAACACTGGTTTTCTATGCAGCCGCTGCGATCTGGTCTGTTTGCCTTGGTTTTTGCTGCTACAAGGTTCCTGTGGGAAACCTGAAGAAAGCAGCAAAGTTAAAAAATCCAAAATCTAAATAAAGTGAAAGTGGACAGAAAACAGTCTTCTGTGCCTCAGTGCGATCTCCTGTTTTAAGTCCTTGAATTGCTGTTTGGTATGTAATTGAGGAAATACATTTCCCTCTTGTGCTGCTTTAGTGAGTAGTTCAAGCTTTTGGTATGATATACTGTTGTTGGATTGGGTTGCAAGTTACTTGTATCAATTACGATCAAGAGCATCCTATTAGTAAAAAATTAAATCAGTTGCATGAATGTTGAAGTTGGTAAAATACAGTGTAAGATTTGTTGTGACCTGTTCTTAGTTTACTACCAGAAGGCAGATTTTGAGGTGGTTTAGAACTCTTAGGCTGCTTAACAAGATTGACACACGGTATAGCATATGTGAAAAAATCCACTGCTCTGTTGCAAATTACAACTTAAGACAAAGTTCTTGGATCCCTTGTCACAAGGGCAGAATTCTAGAGTTGCTTTTTTGTTGAAGATCCAACATGCAAGATAATCACCTGAGTTACTATTAAGTAACTTTATAATTTCATCTTCCTTGCAGATTGCCAACTCGCTCAGTTTTTTTCTCTGGGATTGTTCGTAGTCTGTCAGTTGGCGAGGAAGGTGCGAGGAACAGAAGCAATGGCGCTAGGGCGGCGCCAGATATACCCAAGGTATCACTCTGGTGAGGTTGGCGATGACTTGCTTTACTGGATTTTTCTGCTGCCACCCTGGCTGTTTGAAAAGTTTCTAGAGAATCTAATAATTTGGCAATCTGCAAGGAACATTTAGTATCCACGAAATATTATCTTTTAAGGTACATCATTGTTTTTAGAAGTTATTTTTTTCCCCTTTGTTTTACCTAAATTGTAGCGCAGTTTTTTTTTAAATTTATCTGGTTCAGTTAAATGCAGTGTATTTTGGAGTCTTTGCATGCATCGATGTTACAAATAAATAACTTTGCTGGCACTATGTGTTGGTGTAGCAAAATAAATCCTTAAAGGCTGTTAAATGCATATTTTGAAGTGGTTATAGATCGCCTGAATAGAGGTGTTCACCTTTTTGGCTTCACATTTTTGTTAATACAGTATTTCCTGTAGAAGGTTGAATGCATTTGGTCAATGCGGAGGAGAAAATTTTTCTATGCTTACAGAAGGTGCTTTAGTAAGAAATGTTAATCATGCAGCCACTTGTTGGCTATTGTAAATATTTCTCAGTACTGAGTATACACCTGGTAGGTGTATTCCTTTTGTTAGTCTTCAGAAGGAATACCTTAAATATATAACTAAAAAAGCAGTTCACTATTAGGTTTTGATGCTACTAAATATTTTGATCATGAAGTTTTGGTGGGGCATTTAGTCTTAGATTACATTAACTGTTATTGAAATTACTTAGCTGGCATCAAGCTAGTGGTTGCCTTCACTGATATTTTGATTATGTAGTTTGTGAACTGCATGAAATAGCTTTGAAGGACAATCTCCTATGATTAACTTGAAAATAAGGAAAAAGCTCATTTTATAATGCTTTTTCCAAAAATTAATTGGATTCTGATCTCTTCATGTGTTATACTCATGCCCCAGCCTAAAGTGAATGTGTTAGTGCGCTTATGGCTTATGCTTTAAAGAGGTCACTTTTCAGCTGTTAATGCTCATACCAAGATTGAGCATTAACTTTGCACTTCTGCCCTGCAGCAGCTAGACAGTTTAGGCTGAAAACAGGTTGTTGGCAATCCTGATCTTGGAATATGCAACAAACTCTTTCCTAAGTATGACCACTCCTTTAGGTTGAGCTAGACATGGTTGATTCCAAACTAATTTAATAAGTTTCCTGCCTGCTCTTACTGTGTGCCGGATCAGCTTATCAAGAGAGTATTATGTTGCCATTACATCACATGCATAGCTGATTACAGGCACTGCCTGTGTCCTCCGTGCCATCTATTATTTCCGGTGTTATCTAAACAGATAATAATGTATTACATTTTTAAAAGATTGACTTTTAAATATAGAAATGACTATTCCTCTGTGGTGTTCTGACCGGGTTCAAATGATAGGACTAATGTACTTACATAAGTGATATTTCTACATTATGAGGTATCCCTCAATCCTTTGTCATTCATCCTAGTGCCATTATGGAAGCAAAGCTCCAATTTTTCCTGCTGGACATCTTCTGGGTCTTGGTCTCTCACTCTGTTTCTGGCCAGCTTCATGCCACAATGTCATGCTGGGAATGGTAGTAAGCATTAACACGAGTATCCAAATAATTGCATCCAATCCACCATCTCTGGCAAGTGAAGTAGAGGGTCTCAGAGCCCCAACTCCCATTAGAGGCATAAACTGTTCTACCTCCCGTTCACATGCAACCTTCTGAACATTACTCATATTTTCTTTAGAACTTTGGTTACTTTTATCATATTTTCCGACAAGGTTTTTTCTTCGCTTAAGGTGCAGAAGATAGTCACTGTAGGAAAGTGCCCCTTTTTGACATGGTGAATACGCCCCCCCTTTGCCTGGTATTTGCTACAGTTTTGCCTGAAGTGCACTAGGTTCATGTTAACCAGGTCCCCAGTGCCAGGACTCTTACCCTAAAACGAGGTAACTGCGGTTGCTCTACAGTTGACAAGGACTTTCGCCCCTCTGCAAGTCCCTAGTAAACGCTACCCCTTATACATAGGGCATTGGTTCTAAAGCGGGTCCCTAAGGGCTGCAGCCTATATTGTGTCACCCTAAGGGGTCCACTACCAAACTCATGCAGACTTCCATTGCAAACTGCATGAAATGGTGCTGACAAATGTGAAAACACGATGTGGCGCACACCCTATGTGCCATGCCCACAGACCTTGCATTCAATATATGCAAGTCATCCCAACATCTGCCCTTATAGTCCTAAGGCAGGGTGCAACATATTGCATGTGAGGACATATCAGGATGAGCAGATATGCCCTTGTACTGTCTAGTACAATTGTTAGACAGTACAAGCGAACAGGGATGCCATCTTAAGTATATGTACCTGGCACTGGTCATTACGAGTTCCCCAGCTACATGATGGTTTCACTGAAACTTGTGGTGTTTTGGTATCAAACACCTTTTCTTAATAAATCCATACTGAAGCAAGTAGTGTCTTCATTAAGATATGCATCCGGAAGGGCACCTTAGAGGGGCCGCCTAAAAACCTATCAGCCTTAGTGTGGTGGCTGGTGAGTATCTTTCAACCTGCCTCCACAGGAGAGTTTGACCCCCCTGGAGGTGAGAGCTTTCGCTCCGAGGTCTAAATCAACGCCTGCCTTAGCAGGATGTGTTTATACCTCCGACAGGGTGGCTAGTGAATCAGTATACTGAAACCTCTGCTGCCTTTGATATGCCACCCCTGCTTCCCGCAGCCCTGTGAGATGCCACCTCCTGCCCTGGTATTATAGTGTGCATCCAGAGAATTTTCAAGAGATGGATTTCTAGATATTTTCTTTGGCTTTAATTGCAGTAGTTGCTGCATTACTGGTTCTGCTGGTCCAATGGAAAGCATGTTGACTTAACTAGTTTTGTGTCATATGAGTACTACATAGGACTAAGCGGCTTGAGATTTGGTCACCTAATTTATAAACACGGGACATGGTGAACTGGTATACTTCTTAACGACTTGCCACTTTAAGACACTTTTTCACGAGAGGGACCACTTCTACAGAGAAGATTGTGTTATATTGGCATTGTCCAGGAACGGAATTGAAGAAATCATGTGGGTTATCCATCAATGATTGTACATGTACATTTAATTTTTTTATATTTTTGTTTTTACAGATGTGCCCCCGACGAAGGGACGCTAGTCCTGAAATGCATCGGGCTGATGCTATTGTTATCGTTGTATGACATGAAAACTGAGTTGTCTGTTATATAGTTAGGCTGATATATGGATAGTGCTATATAGTTATGTAAAGCAAAGTGAAGCCACAATTGATGAATCAAGAAGGATTGTATTAAAATTATTTGATAAATGTGAATTCAGTTTATCGCTATTTTGAGTCAAACATCTGTATATCTATAAAGTAGTGCGCACCTTTGTCCAGGAAGCCAGTTGGCTGCTGGCCCTTTTTTTCTACCTCCTGCCCTAAAGCACAATTGGCACTAGGACAGACTGACGTGAAATTAGCTATGCAGGGATGCGTGGTGCACTACCAGGACAGTCACACCCTAAGGTGGGCTGCCTGATTATCTTCACAAAAGGAGGGTTATATCATCTTGTTTTTGATGGAATTAGAAACTTTGGGACCGGTTTAAGCCCACTTCCCACTGGAAGTGGTCATATGTGGAGTATAGTGACCCCATGTGTAAGAAGCAGATTGGCTACTACACCCCTAAATTACTGACTCGTCCTGCAGCTGTGCATCCTCCAAAGGCCTCGTATCGCCCCTAGCACTGTGTCAAGCTGTCTCTCTTGAAGTGGATAGGCCACTTCCCTACAAACTGCATGCACTGACCGCAACGTCCAGTTTACTGTTCGGCTGATCACCGGGTCCATCAATGCAGCAGCCGCCCAGGAGTTGGTCATCGTGCTCCAGGTTGTCAGATTCTTCTCTCTACAAAGTGTGAAGACGCCGGGACCAACCGGAGCAGTCCTGGCTCAGTACCCGCTCTGGCCGGCGTAGCACACAAGGCTACCAACCCATCCAGCCCCTCTGCACCCACACACTCCAGAGCAGGGAAACTCAAAATGCTGGTAGTACTTTGGAACTTGGCCCCAAGCCCCTTAAGTCCTGAAGGAGACCCCCCCCCCCCCCCCCCTATACAATTGTAAATGCCTAGTACCTGTATGCAGTACAGGTTTCTTTCTCCATAGGAAAGCATTACCATGTAAAAACGCATCTGTGTGAAAGTTTTACTTAACTGTAAAAATTGATCTCGTAAATAACCTACTCAATAACAAAGTTGCTGGTGTCAAAATATATAAAAATACCTGTTAATTTTAAAACATTGATCTCGAGTTTCTTCTCAAGTGTCATTTATTGATTTTGTGTGTTCAGCAAAGGCTTTAAACTACCCTCTGTAAGCCTAAACCTTTTGCCAACACTACCACAAAAAAGAGCATTTGGGATTATTTATTTAAGCCCTGTAAGCCAAGAAGGGTTGTCTAGACTTTATACATAGTGCATTTATTTTTGGTACACTACATAAAGTCAACTTCCTAAACTCACACCCTACTCCTTTTGTAACTGAGGTGGAACCACAGAGTTTATCTGAAACCATGGCTGAAGTGCTCTTTCACTCCAGATCTCTTTTTGAGCCATGAGTGGTTGCAGCGAGGAAGATATTCTCAGAAGACTCTCACACTAAATGATTGTGTTGTCTCCACAAGCAGGGACTTGTTTCTGGATTCTGCTCAATCTGTGGGACATTTAGTGAAAAATCCCTCATTGACTGACAAGGCATTCTACTTAGTGTTTTGAATGCTGACTACCCAGAGGGAGTTTCAGAGAAAAACACCACTCTACATTATTCATCTAGGGCTAAAAATGACCCCAACCGCGAATCATCTTCTGTTGGTTCTTCAGCAGGAAAACATAGACCTATATCCATCTCTGGTGAGGGTCCTTTTGGAAGATGGAATGCAGTTGTTAGCTGCTTCACAAGCAGAAGGTTGTCACAACTTGGACAACAATTGTGTACCTGGAGATGCTGAAGTATGAGGATTTGGATACAAAGCCTGCTCCATTGAATCTGCCTTCTTGTTGAGTTCAACCACAAGTGCTCATTCAGGCCTGTCTCAGCTTGCTCCACTTGAGGACCAAAGGAATCAACCACCTGAGATGTATGTGGGACACGGACTTCTTCTGACACTGAGGATTCCAGTCATCATCAAAACAATGACCTGTAATACGACATTCAGCAGGACCTGGAATGTCAGTTATGTTCTGCCTGAAGATGCTAGCCTAGAGCCAGTATCCATAGTTTCTCCACTTGATAGTATCTATCGTTTCCAAATGTTGTTTGTCATGCCATTGCAAAAATATAATCTTGCTGTAGTTTCTTTGGAGAAGGCATCACTAATTGAACTTCAAAACTAAGCCTTAATATTCTATAAGAGCTATTCTCATCCGGCACCACCTTTGTTTAGGAGTTTTATCATTTTGGAATCTGGCTTCAGGTTCTGCTTTGATATCATGTAGATAGGATCAATAAAAAAACCTCAGCGTTGACACAGGCAATAAAGAATTAACATATGATAGTGACTTCTAGCTGCAGATTCCCTACCTCTAAATTTCCCAGTTGTGCGGCTGCATCCGGAAACTTTTGCTGAACAATACCTCTTACGCGTAACGTCTGGTGGCTCCATTTAGCTTCCCCTGACGTTAGCATAGTTAATGTCGGTTATGACGTTGCGGTGCCTATATAGGCGCCACCCAGGCGTGCAAACATCAGTTCATTTCTTTCTGCGCCAGTTAACTGCTGATCTGGGAAGAGCTACTCCTCTGCCACTTTTTGGCAGGCCTTTTCTCGACTTTTGTCGAAATATTGTGATTTTCCGATTTCATATGCAGGAAGACAGGAAGGCAGGTTTCAAGCCGTGCAGGACTTGTTCCTGCATGATGTTGGTCACCGATCCCCCACCGTGTATGTCTGTTCGAGTGCGACCAAAATATGAAGTCATGTTTGGACTGTCTGGCGATGGCTCTGAAGACCTTGAGGGAGCTGGCAAAGAAGTAACTTGTGGCCCAGTGGTCGACACCGTCCAGCGAGACTCCAAGATGGTCATGGTCCCGTTAGAAGAAATGGTGGCGGGACCGCTAACAGAGTTTAACTCCTCTTCCTCCCATTCGAGGTCCTAGGGACTATGTCAAAGTGGACTTCGTCTTCACCTCAACTGGCATCTGTTGTTGAGAGAGGTAAGGCGCACCTACACTCTAGGCACAGTTCCGCAGAGCTGGAGCCAGAGTAGACTTCGTGTTTCCCACCGTTTCTGGGAGCTGCAGCGACTCCCACTCAAATATGAATTTTACAAGGCCATGTTCTGCGATTTGAGTGGAACGACCCTGCAGGTGAGCCTTTGGGCACTGCGGAGTCGGAAGGGGCCCCATTGAGTTCAACACAGTCTGCTCCTGCCCCAAGTCTGATCCTGCATCCAGTTCGATGTCAAGCGTGCCAACATGACCTTTCCTGGCGTCTAATCTGAAGTCAATGCCTACGACATCACCGATGCTAGTTTGTGGCACAAAGCTCATTCCCGACAACACAGACGGAACGGCATCAACGCAGATTCCGATGTTGAAAAACGCAGACTCTCTGTTGTCGTTTGGTCACTTTGAGGATGAGCTAGGCTCAAGAGTGAGATGAGGGATCTGGGGACCCTCTGGAGAATTTAGACTGGTATGGGGAACTTGGGGAGGCTAGTGGACTGGATACTTTTCCAGATACTGGCATGCTCTCTGTGAGAAGTTGGCCTGATGTATGATGTCACTAGTTCTAGTGTACACCATATATCAGTCCAAATACCCTTATGGTGATTGGTTGTAAAGTCAACCTTATAGACCAGCTATCCTAGTGGTAGCATGGACAAGAGCAGTCTTAGGCTAAACTCTGAATGGCATGTGAAGCCAGCTGTGATACCATATATAATCCCTTGAATACCAAATGAAAGGACACCACAACAGATATATATATAAAATAAAGTGTATTTATTCTAGTCAAACCCTCAGCACTCTATGAGATTCGAGGTAAGTACAACACAGTCTTAATCTGAAAGAAACACGTTAGTTAGATTCCTCACCTTAGAATATCCCCAGGCGTCAGACTGGATCCGGAAGATTTTTCGTCAGCAATACCCCTTGCGCGTCGCTAGGCGTTGTCTGCGGCTCCGCGTCCGTCGTCGGCGTCGTGCGCCGGGATGACGTCGTCTGAGTACTTAGACGCCGCCCTCGCGCGCTGACGTCAGTTCTTCTTTTTTCCACGCCAGTAAGCGCAGATCCGGGAGAGCTACCCCTTTTAGTCTTTTTTGACTAAATCTTTTTTGATCACTTTTGATCCTTGTCTGTCGACATCTGGTGCCGGTAGGATGCCTGGGTTCAAGGCTTGCGAGGATTGCCATCGACTGATGTCGGTGACCGACCACCACCGCCGGTGCCTCTACTGTTTAGGCCCCGACCACGACGCGGAGTCGTGTTCCGATTGCCAGGCCCTGACTTCGAAGGCTCGGCGGGAGCGGTCCCGCAAGCTTCTCGAGCTTCGCCACTCGGCTCCGCGTCGTGCGCGATCCCGGTCCAGGAGGAGGTCCAAGGATCGCTCGCGGAGCCCTAGCCGACGCCACCATCGATCGTCGGGCTCCAAGTCGTCGGGTAAGTCGAAGCACTCCAAGAAGTCCAAGAGGCGACACCGCTCTTCGGACTCCGCTCGCCGGTCGCGCGACTCGGCCGAGGGTCCCAGTGGTTCCACCCCCGCGGCTCCGGCGGAGCCGCAGGCGCCGCGCCCGTCCCCATACCCTCCGGTCCCTGGGACTAACGCGACGCCGGCGGAGGTCAGTGCCTTCCTCTCGGCCATGAGGAGCCTGGCCCCGCCGTCGACGCCCGCTGGCGCGCCTTCTGGCCCCGCGGGCTCGACTGGGCGACCCTGCCTGCCGGCGGCTTCGGCGCCGTCGACGACTCCGGTCTCGACGCCGCAGGTCCCCGCGGGGCCCATGCCTGGGCCCCCGTCGACGCCGGTTGACCTAACCACTCCTGCGCCGGCGCCTGAACCACCGACGCCGTCACCGGCGCCGCCGGCGCAGACGCCTACACCTCCGGTGCCGCCGCCGTTGCTGCCGACGCCGGACGGCGTCCAGCCCCAGTTTAGCCCTATTCCGGACCCGGTGCCGCAACGGCGTCGACCGACGCCGCGGCCGGCGCCGCTTGAGACCCTTCATCTCTACAGTCCGGCTCCGATCATTCCTCCTGTTTATCAGGAACCGGACGACGGGGGCGACTGGGAGGGGTTTGAGGACCCTCTGGCTGTTCAGTCGCAGCTTTCACAGGACTGGGCAGATGAACTGGGGGAGGCCAGTGGTCTTGATACATCACCAGACACTGGATTCACTTCTCCTCCGACTGTGGCTTCGGAGGAGGGTGCAGCATTTTCTGTGGTGCTGCGCAAGGCGGCCGCAGCCCTTGGGCTCGAGCTGCCTGCCGTGGCTGTGAGGACTAACATCCTCACTGAGGTGCTTCCAACCGCAGCAAGCTCCACTGAGCCTCTGCTGCCGTTCAATGAGGCCCTCACTGACGTTCTGCAGGGCACCTGGTCCAAGCCCTCCACAGTTCCTCCTGTGGATAGGAACGTCGCCAGGCGCCACCGCCCTGCTCCGGGCGACCCCAGTTTCCTGTCGCAACACCCCACCCCCGAGAGTCTGGTTATCCAGGCCTCTACCTCCCAATCCTCCTTCCCGACCGCTCCGCCGGACCGGGATTCCAAGAGACTCGAGCAGTTTGGCAAGAAACTGTTCTCGTCCCTTAGTTTGGGCCTGCGGTCTTTAAACACCGCTTGTCTCTTGGACCGTTATTCCCATTCTCTGTGGGATACGGTGGAGGACGTGCTGCCCCTGTGTCCGGAGGAGGTCCGGACACGTCTTAACCAGGCTTTGGCCGATGGGAGGGATGCAGCACGGCACGCCATACAATGTGGGCTTGACACCACGGATTCGCTGGGCCGGGCGATTTCCACCACGGTGGCACTCCGTCGCCACGCCTGGATGCGGTCCACGTCATTTTCCGGGGATGTCCAGAACACCCTCATGGACATGCCCTTTGATGGCACTCGCCTGTTTGGTGAGAAGGCGGACAGTGCGCTGAACCGCTTTAAGGACTCCCGGGCTACGGCCAAGTCCTTGGGCCTCTCGGCTCCGCGGGCGCACACCTCCGCTTTTCGCCCCTTTCGTGGCCAAGGAAGGGGCGCCTCCTCACGTCCGCCCAGCCACCAGCCGCAGAACCAACCTGCGCGCGGTCGCGGACGTGGTTTCCGCCGTGGCGGATCTGTAGGACGACGTGGTCAGCCCACATCCACCCCGGCAGCATCCGCCTCAAAGCCTTCCTAGTCCGAGCTTTCAGGCCCATTCCACGCCAGTGGGCGGCAGAGTTCGCCATCACCTGCTCCACTGGCGGTCCATAACATCGGACAGGTGGGTGCTGCAAATCGTCCGAAGGGGCTACTCCCTCCCCTTCGAGACGACCCCTCCAGCCATGCCACCACAGCACCACCGTATCTCGGGGGATCATTTGGATCTTCTCCGCGAGGAAGTTTCGGCTCTCTTGGCCAAGGGGGCCGTCGAGCGCGTTCCGAGTCCAGAAGTAGGTCGTGGTTGTTATTCCCACTACTTTCTGGTTCCCAAGAAGGGCAAGGGGGGCCTGCGCCCTATCTTGGACCTCCGGAACGTCAATGCCTTCCTCCGAAAGGAAAGGTTCAAGATGCTAACGTTGGCTCAGGTTTTAGCTGCCCTAGACCCTGGAGACTGGATGGTAGCGTTGGACTTGCAGGACGCATATTTCCATATCCCCGTCCTGCCGGCCCACCGGCGTTACCTGCGGTTCACGGTGGGCCAAGAGCACTTTCAGTTTACCGTGCTCCCCTTCGGCCTCACCAGTGCCCCTCGGGTGTTCACGAAAGTGATGGCGGTGGTCGCAGCTCATCTGCGCAGATCAGGGGTCCCAGTCTTCCCCTATCTCGACGACTGGTTGTTGAAGGCGGGCTCGCCCCAGGCAGTCGTCTCCCACCTCCAGACTACGGCGGATCTCCTGCATTTGCTGGGGTTTTCTATCAACGTGCCGAAGTCACACTTGAGTCCCTCTCAGAAGCTCCTCTTCATCGGAGCGGTTCTCGATTCGGCGCAGTTCCGGGTCCATCCACCGGAACAGCGGGTCCGGGATATACAGGCCCTGATTCCCATCTTTCGGCCTCTATCCCGGGTTTCGGTCAGGCTAGTGTTGCGGCTTCTGGGGCTGATGGCCTCCTGCATCCTACTAGTGCATCACGCCAGGCGGCGCATGCGGGCTCTGCAGTGGGACCTGAAGTTTCAGTGGGCCCAGCATCACGGCAACCTGTCCGACCATGTCTTGATCTCGGAGGGCACTGCACAGCAGTTGCAGTGGTGGCTCACGGACCGCGAGTGGGTCAAGGGCAAGAGCCTCTCCCTTCCCCAACCGGAGCATGTCGTAGTGACGGATGCGTCCCTCCTGGGTTGGGGTGGCCATATGGGAGAGGCGGAGATCAGAGGCCTCTGGTCTCCGGCGGAGTCTCGTCTCCACATCAACCTGTTGGAGTTGAGAGCGATCCGGCTTGCACTGAAAGCCTTCCTTCCCTCTGTCAGGGGAAGTGTCGTGCAGGTGTTCACGGACAACACCACCGCCATGTGGTACTGCAACAAACAGGGCGGGGTGGGGTCGTGGACCCTTTGTCAGGAGGCTCTGCGCCTCTGGACATGGCTGGAACACCAGGGCGTCACCCTGGTGGTTCAACATCTGGCGGGCTCTCTGAACGCCAGAGCAGACGAACTCAGCCGCCGGTGCATGATGGATCACGAATGGCGTCTGAACTCCGAAGTGGTGCAAGGCCTCTTTCAGCAGTGGGGAGAGCCTTGGTTAGATCTATTCGCCACCGACGAGAACGCGCAATGTCAGCAGTTCTGCGCGTTGGAATTTCCAAGGCGGCACTCGCTTGGCGACGCTTTTCGTCACGAGTGGAGTTGCGGTCTGTTGTACGCCTTTCCGCCTATACCACTTCTGCCCAGAGTGCTGAAGAAGATCAGGCGCGACCGGGCCCAAGTCATCTTGGTGGCTCCGGATTGGGCACGAAGATACTGGTATCCCGAGCTACTCAGTCTGTTGACCGATCCCCCGATACGTCTGCCCCTTCGGGAGGATCTTCTGTCGCAGCAGCAGGGGACGGTCCTCCACCCGAACCTGTCCAGCCTCCACCTCCATGCGTGGAGATTGAGCGGCGGCAGTTGATGCCATTTGACTTGCCTCCTGAAGTCTGTGATATCATTCTGGCAGCCAGGCGTCCCTCCACAAAGACGGTATACGCCTGCCGGTGGAACAAATTTGTGGCATGGTGCACAGCAAAGGCTGTGGATCCCCTTTCCGCCCCTCTTTCTGAGGTTCTCCTCTTCCTTCTTTCTCTGGCCCGGCAGGGCTCTGCCCTGGGCACCCTGAAAGGTTATCTTGCTGCCATCTCCGCCTTCTTGCGGCTTCCTGATCAGCCTTCTCTTTTCAAGTCCCCTGTGGTTACACGCTTTCTCAAAGGCATTACACACACGTTCCCTCCTGTCCCTTTTGTAATGCCTCAGTGGGACTTGAATCTGGTTTTGACATTCCTGATGTGCGCTCCCTTCGAGCCTCTTCACAATTGCCCTCTTCGTCTTCTAACTCTAAAGACTGCTTTTCTGGTAGCCATCACCTCGGCTAGACGGGTGAGTGAGCTCCAGGCTTTATCTTCAAAGCCTCCTTTTCTCTCTGTTCATCCGGACAAGGTTGTCCTTCGGCCTCGTCCCTCTTTTCTTCCTAAAGTGGTGACTCCATTTCACCTTGGGCAGTCTGTCACCTTGCCCACCTTCTTTCCGCCTCCGCATCCTTCCAAAGAGGAAGAGAGGCTCCACCGTCTGGACCCAAAACGTGCGCTCTCCTTCTATCTGGACCGCACAAAACAGTTCCGGGTGGACGACCAGCTTTTTGTTGGGTACGTGGGCGCTAAGAAGGGGAAAGCTGTGCACAAACGAACCATCTCTCGGTGGGTCGTTTTGTGTATAAAAATCTGCTATTCCTTGGCTAAAAAGGACCCTCCTGTTGGGCTGCGCGCCCATTCTACTCGGGCCACGGCGGCTACTACTGCCTTGGGACGGGGAGTCCCTTTGCAGGACATCTGTCAGGCGGCGACGTGGGCTTCTCTACACACGTTTGCCAGGCATTATTGCCTTGACAGCCAAGTCCGGAGGGATGGCTTCTTTGGCCGTTCTGTCCTCCAGGACTTTCTGGTGTGATCTTGGTTCGCAGACCCACCACCGGGGATGGTATTGCTTGGGTATCTATTCTAAGGTGAGGAATCTAACTAACGTGTTTCTTTCAGATGAACAAGTTACTAACCTTCGGTAACGATGTATCTGTAAGAAACATTAGTTAGTTAGATTCCTCACCGACCCTCCCATCCTCCCCGTTCTGCGAACTGACATCTAGGGTTAAGGTTGTACTTTCAGGCCCCTAGATTTTATTTTTGGCACCAGTGTCGGTCTTGCATGGCTCTGCGTTCCTGGCGCGGAAGGCTATGTACAAGAACTGACGTCAGCGCGCGAGGGCGGCGTCTAAGTACTCCGACGACGTCATCCCGGCGCACGATGCCGACGACGGACGCGGAGCCGCAGACGACGCCTAGCGACGCGCAAGGGGTATTGCTGACGAAAAATCTTCCGGATCCAGTCTGACGCCTGGGGATATTCTAAGGTGAGGAATCTAACTAACTAATGTTTCTTACAGATACATCGTTACCGAAGGTTAGTAACTTGTTCTTTCGGCCCTCTTGGCCAAGGGGGCCGTCGAGCGCGTTCCGAGTCCAGAAGTAGGTCGTGGTTGCTATTCCCACTACTTTCTGGTTCCCAAGAAGGGCAAAGGGGGCCTACGCCCCATCTTGGACCTCCGGAACGTCAATGCCTTCCTCCGAAAGGAAAGGTTCAAGATGTTAACCTTGGCTCAGGTTCTAGCTGCCCTAGACCCCGGAGACTGGATGGTAGCGTTGGACTTGCAGGACGCATATTTCCATATCCCCGTCCTGCCGGCCCACCGGCGTTACCTGCGGTTCACGGTGGGCCCAGAGCACTTTCAGTTTACCGTGCTCCCCTTCGGCCTCACCAGTGCCCCTCAGGTGTTCACAAAAGTGATGGCGGTGGTCGCAGCTCATCTGCGCAGATCAGGGGTTCCAGTCTTCCCCTATCTCGACGACTGGTTGTTGAAGGCGGGCTCGCCCCAGGCAGTCGTCTCCCACCTCCAGACTACGGCGGATCTCCTGCATTTGCTGGGATTTTCCATCAACGTGCCGAAGTCACACCTGAGTCCCTCTCAACAGCTCCTCTTCATCGGAGCAGTTCTCGATTCGGCGCAGTTCCGGGTCTATCCACCGGAACAGCGGGTCCGGGATATACAGGCCCTGATTCCCATCTTTCGGCCTCTATCCTGGGTTTCGGTCAGGCTAGTGTTGCGGCTTCTGGGGCTGATGGCCTCCTGCATCCTACTAGTGCATCACGCCAGGCGGCGCATGCGGGCTCTGCAGTGGGACCTGAAGTTTCAGTGGGCCCAGCATCACGGCAACCTGTCCGACCATGTCTTGATCTCGGAGGACACTGCACAACAGTTGCAGTGGTGGCTCACGGACCGCGATTGGGTCATGGGCAGGAGCCTCTCCCTTCCCCAACCGGAGCATGTCGTAGTGACGGATGCGTCCCTCCTGGGCTGGGGTGGCCATATGGGAGAGGCGGAGATCAGAGGCCTCTGGTCTCCGGCGGAGTCTCGTCTCCACATCAACCTGTTGGAGTTGAGAGCGATCCGACTTGCACTGAAAGCCTTCCTTCCCTCTGTCAGGGGCAGTGTCGTGCAGGGGCTCCTGTGACTAGGGTGATTGCACACCACCATCGCCCAGCACCGGGTGACCCAAAGTTTCTCAGCCAACACCCCACCACAGAGGGTTTGGTGGTGCAGGCCATATGTCCCAGGTCGCGCTCCCTTCCGCCACTTGGGGATAAGCAATCCAAGAGACTGGATTCATTCGGAAAGTTTTTTTCCTCCAGTCTGGAATTGCGATTGGTGAATGCTGCATGCTTATTGGGCAGTTTCTCCCATTCCCTTTGGGAGACGATTATGCAGGTGCTGCCACAATTCCCAGAAGAGGCCCGGGCTGTGCTCTCCAAAGCTATCAATGATGGGAGAGATGCAGCAAACTTCACCATACGGTGTGCCCTCAATACAACCGATTTGCTGGATAGATTGATTTCAGCCTTGAGTTGCCACTCCTGGCTTTAAACAACTGGCTTTTAGGGCGATGTCCAAGCCAAACTGATAGACAAGCCCTTTGATGGAACCCGCCTTCTTGGGGAAAAGGCATACTTGGCCCTGGTCAGGTTCAAGGACTCTCGAACTACGACCAGATCCTTGGGCCTCTCCTTCACCCATGGCCCGTCTTCCTTTAGTTGCAATGGAAGGGGTTTCCAGTCGCATCGGCCCTATCCCAGCCACCGTCCTGCACAGACTGCCCAAGCCGTGCAAGGATGTGGACGCAGTGCATTACGTGCTTGGAGTGGACGCCAGAAATCGTCGACTGCACTGCCACATGCATCCAGAGTCTCCAAGCACTCCTAGGCTAATTCTGCAGGACCACACTACTCCAGTTGGTGGAAGAATTCGTCATCCTCTCCCCCACTGGAGATCCAGAACATCGGTCTTGCAGATAGTCCAGGAGGGCTATTCTCTACCTTTTTTCTTTCTTTTCCTCCTCCTGTTCTGCCAACTGAAGAAAGGCTGACGGAGAATCATTTAAAGTTGCTCCATGAAGTTACGGCTCTCTTGTCCAAGGAAGCTATAGAAAGGGTGCTGTCTCAGAGGTTGGCAGTAGATGTTTTTCCGCTACTTTCTGATTCCAAAGAACAAGGGCCTACGGCCCATTTTTGATCTTCAGACCGTCCATCTCTTGCTCAAAAAGGAGAAATTCAGAATGCTTACTCTGGCTCAGATCTTGTCTGCCCTAGACCAGGAAGACTGGATGGTAGTGTTGAACCTGCAGAATGTGAATTTTGACATTGCCATCCTGTCGGGCCACAGGCGTTACCTATGGTTCAAGGTAGGCGATGAGCACTTCTAGTTTACTGTGTGCCCTTCGGGTGTTCACCAAGGTGATGGCTGTGGTCGCAGCTCATCTGCACAGGTTATGGGTGTCGTTCTTCCCCAACCTCGATGACTGGCTGTTGAAGGTGTCCTTGCCCCCGACAGCTGTCTCCCACTTTCAGACTGTGGCAAACCTACTGCTTTCGCTGAGGTTCTCTGCTAATGTGCCGAAGTCACACCTGACTCTTTCTCTGACGATTCCTTTCATCAGAGCTATTCTGGACACAGTGCAGTTTCGGCCTTATCCTTCCGAGCAGCTTTTCCAAGATGTTCAGACTATGATTCTGATATTTCAGCTTCTATCCTGGATTTCGTTGAGAATGACTCTGAGGCTATTGGGCCTCATGGCCTCCTGCATCCTGTTGATAAGACACACCAGATGGCGTATTTGGGCTCTGCAGCGGGACTTTAAGTTCCAATACGCACAGCATCTGGGAAATCTCACTGAAGTGGTTCAGATCTTGGAAGGAACTGCAAAAGATCTGCAGTGGCGGTTAATGCCCGCGATTGGGTCAACTGCCAACCTCTCCACATTCCCCAGCCAGATCTGTCGTGACAGATGAGTCTCTTCTGGGATGGGGCGCCCATCTGGAAGATGTAGGAGATCAGGGGACACTGGTCTCCGGCGGAGTCAGGGCTCCACATCAGTTTGTTGGTTTTCTGAACAAATCTGTTGGCTTTGAAAGCATTTCTTCCCTCTGTCAAGGGGAAGTTTATGCAGTTGTTCAGACACCACCACCATATGGTATTGGAACAAGCAAGGCGGTGTGGGGTCATGGACTTTATCGAGATTCTCTTCATCTCTGGACATGGCTTGAACAGCAGCGTATAACAGTTGATTCAACACCTGTCAGGTTCTCTGAACGCCTAGCGGATTGAGAGTGGTGTCTCCAGTTGGAGGTGGCTCAAGGTCTCTTTCAGCACTGGGGAGAACCTTGGTTAGATTTGTTCACCTCCGAAGAGAACGTGCAGTGTCAGCAGTACTGCGCACTGGAGTTTCTAAGGTGTCTATCGCTCCACGACACCTTTCGTTGCTAGTGGAGCCCTGTTGTATGCCTCCCCCCTCCACTCCTGCCCATGGTTCTGAAGATGATCAGAAGTGACCAGGCCTAAGTCGTTCTTGTGGCTCTAGACTGGGTAAGGAGAGTCTGGTATCCAGAGCTTCTGAGAATGAGTATCGATCAGGAGGCTCTTCTGTCGCAGCTTCAGGGAAGGGTTCTCCACCCAAACCTGTCAACTCTGCCCCTCCATGTGTGGAGATAGAGCGGTGACAGTTGATGGTTTTTGACCTTCTTCCTAAAGCCTTTAATGTTATTCTGGCGGCCAGGAGGCCATCCACTAAGACAGTATATGCCTGCAGTTGGCGTACATTTGTGTTCTACTGTACAGAAAGGTCAATCGACCCTCTTTCTGCTTCCCTTTCTACTGCCCTTTTATTCATACTAACCCTTGCCCAGCAGGTCTCTGCTTTGGCGACTCTCAAGGGTTACCTTTCTGCTCGGTCTACTTTATTTGTGGCTGCCAGACCAGCCATCTCCCTTCAAATCTCCAACTGTAAATAGATTTTTAAAAGGGCTGGCTCACTTATTTCTACCCACGCCCTTTGTTATGCCACATTGGAACCTTAATTTGGTCCTTACCTATCTGTGTGCACCGTTTGAGCCTTTGCATAACTGTTCCTTCCGGCTGTTGACCATCAAAACAGCCTTCTTGGTTGGTGACGATTACATCTGCCCGGAGGGTGAGTGAGTTGCAGGCATTGTTAATCGCCTCCTTATCTTTTGTTCTTTCCGGACAAGGTGGTGCTTTGCACCAGGTCATCCTTTTTGCCAAAGGTTGTGACCCCATTCCACCTGGTTCAATCAATCACTTTACCCACCTTCTTTGCTCCCCCACATCTCTCTAAGGAAGCAGAGCGTCTCCACTGACTGGACCCAAAATAAGTCTTGTCGTTCTATCTTGACCGTACGAGAGTTCTGGGTGGATGACCAACTCTTTGTGGGGTATGTGGGAGCAAAGATGTGAAGGGCAGTGCAGAAAAGGACCCTCTCTTGTTGGGTCGTTCTCTGCATCAACATCTGTTATGCCTTGGCAAAGAAGCAGCCCCTTGATGGATTAAGGGCCCATTCCACCAGTGGAAAGACTGCGACTACGGCCTTGGCTCAGCGTGTCTCAGTCCAAGAAATCTGTCGGGCAGCAACGTGGACTTCTTTGCACACATTTTCAAAACATTACTCCCTTGATGGTCAGGTACGCAGTAACAGACATTTTGCCCCTTCAGTCCTGCAAGATGACTTAATTTAGGATGTGAGTCTGCAACCCACCGTCTGGATAATTGGCTCGGGTATCCAATTCAAAGGTAAGGAATCTGAAGCTAGAAGTCTATCAGATGAACAAGTTGCTTACCTTCGGTAACACACTATTTGGGATAGACTCTAGCTGCAGATTCCTTACAGCCCCACTCATGCCTCCCTGCTTTGCGGACTGTTATTGTAAGACTAAGGTTGCCCCCCGCCCCTTCAGATTTCTAGATTTGCACACAACTACGTCAGTTACTTTGTGGCTCTGCGCTTCTGGTGTGATAAAAATGAAAGGCCAATGACGTCACACGGAGCCGAAAGCAGCTACCCGACTAGACCCACAAGGGGTATTGCTCAGCAAAAGTTTGGATCCAGCCTCATGCCTGGGAAGTTTAAAGGTAAGAAATCTGCAGCTTGATAGTCTCTACCAAATAATTCGTTACCTAAGATAAGTAACTTGTTAGTTTGTGCTAATAACAACAAAAATATAAATGCTTGTGCCACATTTTGATGCAAGAGGTAGTTGTGCCATTAAACATTCGGAAAATAGTTGTGAAGAATCAATAGCCATTAAAGAAAAATCATTTACTTCATATGCACTTTCCACGTTTGAGAACTCAAATACTGGATAGTGACGGGCTATTTTATGATGGTGCTGGCTCTGTAGCGAATCCTTTTGGCTTTAATCCAAGCATGCTGGACATGCGCTGTGAGCAACACTTAATTTGCAAATATTTTGATGCTTTACAGGTTCTGGATGTTCTTCAGCAGCAATAGGGCATTCTGTAGATAGTGTTTTAAAGTTAATTTTGAAGCCTCCACCGACACCTTCTAAGAAAGATCATATTCGTAGCCAGGGTTGCTGTAGATGCACATACTCTGCATACTCCTGCCATTTTGTGTTGCGCTCGTCAGTTTGAAGCTTTATTTCTTGAGTCCCAAAGTATATGATGACTCCTTCTTGTGTGTGCATTGCACATAGGCACCAACTTAATTTTAGATTTTTTTTTTCCCCACTATTTGTTTGACATAATGACCGGCGCTGTTGGCTCGAGGCCCCTTTCAATGCTTTCTTCCACCATTTGCTTGTCTTCTTTCGGCTCACATTAGAACACAAAATGACATACTAATTCCGACTTGCTACTGAGGTCTCCATGACAGACAAGGTTGACAACCTTTTGACTGGTTGGCCCCGATAGGGGCCTTGAGCCCTGAAGAATTTACTTGACGTCTTTTTCAGTAATGAACAGTTTGTGATGGAACAGACCGTGTTTCGACCTTAATCCTCCCTTAATGCAAAATGCCCTGGTCTGACCACCACTAGGTGTGTAATTTGTATCTGAAAGAAACAGTTATAGACTCTTTACCTTAGAATTACCCCCAGGCGTCAGACTGGATCCGGGTAGTTTTTCGTCAGCCGTACGAAGGTGGCATCGGTCGCCTCCGTGTTCGTCGTTGTGATTGCCGTAATGACGTCGTGGTAGCTACATAGATGCTGTCCTTGCGCGCTGGTGTCCGTTCTTTCTTTTTTCACGCCAGCAAGCGTAGCTCCAAAGAGAGCAGTACCGCTAGTAAAGTTTTGACTGAGTTTTTGCAGCAATGGTGAGCAAGAAAACGATGGATTTAGGCCCAGATCTCTGTATTGGGGTGAATGTATGACATTGTTCTGCATTCTGTCCATCAATTGTTCTTTTTCCAAGAGGAAGTTACAGCTCTCTTGGCCAAGGGAGCTGTAGAATGGGTCCAAGTTTCAGAAGTAGGCAGTGGCTGTTGTTCCCGCTACTTTCTGGTTCTGAAGAACAAAGGGCTACAGCCCATTTTAGATCTTCAGACCATTTTAGATCTTCAGACCGTCAATCTCTAACTCAAAAGGGAGAAATTCAGAATGCTCACTCGGGCTCTGATCTTTGTGAGAAAGTGCCATCTTTCTTGCATGGTATGCCCCCACTTTTTGCGTGAATTGCTGATTTACTTTGAGTGTGCCCTGGGCTCCTGCCAATCAGGTACCCAGGGCCTATGTTCCTTACCTAAAACTGTGTTAAAGCCTGAACCCAATTGGCATCTCTGGCCACATGTCAGTCCCTGGTAAATGGTACACTAGGTACCCAGTGCCTTGTACCAGGGAAGGCCTCTAAGGGCTGCAGCACTTATTGTGCCACCTTTAGATGCCCTGTACCCTGACACACACACACACACACTGCCCTTGCAGGCTGAGTGTCTGGGTGCAGAATAAAACAGTCGACATGTCACACATTCCTGTGTGCCATGCCCACAACCCACACTGCCCTGGCATACATCCGCCTCCCCTCTAACTGGGTACCCTATGCCAGTGGTGCGGGCACAGGAGCATGAGCCCTGTGCCCCTACAGTACCCAGGTCCATTCCTGGGCAGTAAGTGCAGTACTGCCATTTAAGAGTGTATGGTGCTGAGAGCTCGTCAAATATGAACTCCACAGCACCATGATGGCTACACTGAAGACTGAGAAGTTTGGTATCAAACGTCTCAGCACATTAAACCTGCACTGATGCCAGTGTGGAATTTAATGTACAATGCACGACAGAGGGCATCTTAGAGATACCCCCTTAACCTAACCTACAATCCACATCTTGTCTGAGGGGCTGCCTAGGCTGCCACACAGCAGACATGTTGCTGGACCCCTGGGTAGAGAGCCATCCGCTCTCCTGGGCCTGCAACAATGCACATCCTGGGCGAGGTGCTAGGTCTCCTCCCCCAGGATGGGCAGGGGAAGCTTATAAGGCATGCTACCGTTGTGAGCTTCTCCAGGCCACTTGCTGTACTCAGCAACTGGCCCCTACCGGTTCTGACCCCCCACTCTGGCGGGAAGTCTGTCCGGAAACCCCAAGGAAGGTAAGGGGGTATGCCAGCCTCTGCCAACCCCACCCCTCAGGTGGGGGAGGCGTGGTGAAGCACATCTACGGGCTCTCGCCATCTTGAAGATGGGAAGCCCTACCCAATCAGGACTAGGCTACTGCCCCCCTCCCACAGGAGAGTGGCAGGATAGGGGGTGTACCCACCAAGGGAGGGGACCCATGGGTCCCTGCCCTTTACCTACCTGTAACGCCCCTACATTTAGTATCTGGGGACACCCTGAACCTTCCTTCCTCAGATCCAGATTCCGAAACAAGCAAGAAGATCAAGAAACAAGACGACCTGCCGTGCAGCTGCTATCAAGAGGAAGACACCAACTGATTTGGCCCCAGCCCCACCGGCCTGTCGACCCTTGAACCTGCTCCTGCTAACTCCCGACATCTCTTGTGGTCAGCAACCTCAAAAACCCCGGAGAACCTGACTGCCTTGTGACTCTAACTACCTGAGACTCCCACAAACCGTGGTACTGCTCAAAGCAAGTAACTGACCCATGGCATCAGCCAGGAACCGTGAACCCTGCACACTCTCCACCCGCCAAGCCTGGCCTGTGCCAGAGGGAACAAAGACCACGAGTACGTCCCCCCGGCAACTGTGATCCCGAATCCAGCACCCAAAGACCCACCTAGACGCTCCTAAAGACTGCTGCAGCCTCAGAACCAGGGACCCCTCCAACTGCGACCAGCAGAGGGTAAGATTTCCCCGACACCAAAAGGCACCCCTGCACCCGGCGCCCTGCGGCCCCTTGTGCCCAACTCCTGGATGCCTACCTATCCTCTAACTACCCAACTTACCTCTCGAAGTGGTGGTAGCACCTGAAGAATCTTCATCCCCGAGCTTGCAGCCTTTGTTCATTCTAGAGCTTCTCCATTGAGCGCCTGACTGCTCAAAAGCACCCTGCATCCAGCCGCCCGAGTGCCCCTGGCAGTGCAACCTCTACACCTATCTACTTCCCCATTTGACCTGAGCAAGTGACCAGGAGCCCAGCTCCCACAGCCGCGTGGCCTGCTAGCTAGCAGCCACCAACCAAAGGCCCCCTTCCTCCTGTAGGATAACATTGGGCCTAACTCACTGTGCACCCGGCTGTCCCAGTGCCGCTGAGGGTGTAACAACTGTACTTACCTAAGCCTGGGAGACCCCTAAGGCTATGCCCAGAACCGTAACTCTGCCAGTCGAGTACTTAACCAAACGCCGATAAGTGTCTTTTCTTCCATAGTGTTAACATTGACTGGTTTCACTTGGAAATTCTTCTAAGTGTCGAGTTTGAAACTTTAAAATATTCCTCTAAAATGAGCCCAAATACGAAAACAAATTTACTCACCTGCTATCAGGAGAGATCCCAGTTTTGGATCTTGGTGCCCAGCACTGATCCTGAAAAGTAATTGGAACCATACTTACCGCTAACCCAATTTTCTTCCATAGGAAACCATTGACTATTTTTCTGTGAAATTTCTTCTAAATGGCGATTTTTGCAAACTACAAATAATCATTAAAAAAAATTGCACCAACTGTGAAAACTTAATTGCTTGCCTGTTTTAGATAGATGTCCCAGTGCTGAACCTAGGAGCCCAGCACTGGATTACAAAAGTAACGAGAACATACTTTACCTGTAATTTGAATTTCCTTCCATAGGGTAACATTGCCTGGTTTTTGCTGAAAAAGTTTCTAAGTCTCGATTTTCCAAACTTAACAAATATTCGTTAAAAATCGCCTGTATAACAAACACATTCTTTCAACTGTTTACAGGTGATGCACCAGTGCTGGATCCAGGATACACCACTGAGTTAGAAAAAAGTAACCATAACCCCACTTACCTTTTAAGTGAATTTCCTCCCGTAGGATAACATTGGTGATTCTATGTGAAAAAGTTTGTCTCAACTTTTAAAATACAAAAATATTGCTTAAAAATCACAACTGTAACCAAAACGCTTTTACTCAATTGTTTACAGGAAATGTCCCAGGACTGAATCCAGGATCCAGTCCTGTGGTTAGAAAAGTAATCCTTAAAGTAACTAATTGCATTTAACTAGAAATTCCCATTGAGCTCAATGTATTATTTTGTTTGAAATTGTGTTGCCTATTGCAACCACTAACTTTTATTTTCAAAAGTCTATTGCCTATTAAAGTATTTATCTAAAGCATCTCTTTCTGAGAAAGTATATTTTGATACCTATTGTTGGTTCTAAAATTAAACTATATATTTTTATACAATAACCATTGGCTTAGAGTTCATTTCTTAAATGTGTGAGACCATTTGCTGACTGAGTGTGTACAACAAATGCTTTACACTGTCCTCTGATACTGTCTTACTGCTTTACCAAGCTACCACTTTAGAGAGTAAGGTTATATCTAACTTTAGCTTCTGCCAAACCTCTGGGGACTGTGGACTTTGTGCACACTGTACCTTTCTGAAAGAAACGCGTTAGATTCCTTACCTTAGACTATCCCCAGGCGTACAGGCTGGATCCGGAAAGATTTTCGTCAGCAATACCCTTGCGCATTGCTAGGCGTCTGCGTCGTGATCTCCGGGATGACGTCGTTGGAGTAGTTGGACGCCGCCCTCGCGCGCTTAATTAGGTATTTCTTTTTTCCGTGCCAGTAAGCGCAGATCCGGGAAGAGCATACCCTTTAGTCACTTTTTGGCTAAACTTTTTGAACTTTTTTGGTTCCTCTTTCGTGTCGACCTCGACTCTTGGTGCCGGCAGGGATGCCCGGTTTTAAGCCGTGTGATGCCTGTCATCGCCTGATGTCGGACACGGATCACCACCATCGGTGTCTACTGCCTTGGGGCCGACCATTATCCCGAGTCGTGCCTCGAATGCCGGGCTTTGACCTCGAAGGCTAGGCGGGAGCGGTCCCGCAAGCTGCTCGAGATCCGGCAGTCGGCCTCTCAAAGTCCCAGTCGAGGAGGAGGTCGAAGGACTTGTCGCGGAGCCGCTCCCATCACCGCTCGTGAGGATCCAAGTCCTCACATTCCGGTAAGTCGAGGTACGGTAAGAAGTCGAAGAGGCGACATCGCACTTCTGACTCCGTTCGCTGGTCGCGCGACTCGGCTGAGGGTTTGTGTGGCACCACCCGCGCGGCTCCGTCGGAGCTGCAGGAGTCGCATCTAGCCCCATACCCTCCGGTCCCTAGGCCTAATGCGAATCCGGCGGAGATCCGAGACTTCCTCGTGGACATGAGGAGTCTCGCTTCGCCGTCGAGGCCTGCCCGCGCGCCTTCGGGCCCCGCAGGTCTGACTGGGAGGCCTAGCAAGCCAGCGGCTCCGGCCCAGTCGTCCACTTCGGTCCCGACGCCGCAGGCCCTCGTGGGATCCAGGCCTGGATCCCGGTCGACGCCAGTTGATCTTACGACCCCTCTGCTGGTGCCGGCCACTACGGTGCCGCCCCGGCGCTGTCTTCGGGCGACGTCATCCCTTGGTTCAGTCGGCGTCCGGCATCGGAGCGGCGCTGCCCAGCGCCGTCCCTGGCGCCGACGGATGAGCAATTCATCCACTGCCTGGCTCTGACCTTTCATCCTGTCTACCAGGAGTCGGATGACTGGTAGGGGTCTGAGGACCCTCTGGCACAGCAGTGCCAGTTTGACCAGGACTGGACAGAAGAGCTAGGGGATGCCAGTGGTCTCGACACCTCCCCTGACACTGGCTTCATCTCTCCTCCCTCTGTGGCTACGGAGGAGGGTGCTACCTGTTCTGTGGTGCTGCGCAGGGCGGCCGAAGCCCTTCATCTGGAGCTCCCTGCAGTGGCCGTAAGGACTAACCACCTCACTGACGTGCTTCAACCGCCAGTAAGCTCCTCAGAGCCTCTACTACAGTTCAGTGAAGCACTGACCGACGTTCTGATGGGCACCTGGTCCAAGCCCTCCAGTCACTGCTGTGGACCGGCGCCACCGCCCCGCGTGACCCTAGCTTTGTCGGTGCACCCCACCCCGGAGAGCCTGGTTATCCAGGCCTCTACATCCCAGACCGCCTTCCCGTCCGCTCTTCCGGATCGGGAATCCAAAAGGTTGGAGCAGTTTGGGAAAAAACTGTTTTCCTCCCGCAGTTTGGGGTTGCTGTCTATCAACACCACGTGCCTTTTGGACCGTTACACCCACTCCTTGAGGGATACGGTGGCGGACGTGCTGCCCCAGTGTCCGGAGGAGGCCAGGAAACGACTCGCCCAGGCTCTTGCTGAGGGGCGGGATGCAGCACGGTACTCTACTCAATGTGGGCTTGAGACCACGGACTCGCTAGGTAGGACAATTGCGACGACCGGTGGCGATTTGTTGCCACGCCTGGCTGAGATCCACAAATTTCTCCGGGGATGTCCTGAGCACCCTCATGGACAGTCCCTTCGATGGCTGTCTCCTTTTTGGCGACAAAGCGGATAGTGCGCTGGAGCGCTTTATGGACTCCAGGGCTACAGCAAGTCCTTGGGCCTCTCGTCCCCGTGCCTGTAAACTTCCACTTTTCGCCCCTTTTGTGGCCGAGGAAGGGGTGCCCCCACCACGTCTGTCTAGCCACAGGCCGCAGACCCAATCTCAATGTGGACGTGGATTATGCCGAGGCGGAGCAGGGGGGACAGAGAGACGGTCAGCCCACATCTGCCCCAGCAGCATCTGCCTCAAAGCCTTCCTAGTCCGACATTTCAGGCCCATTCCACGCCAGTGGGTTCGCCCTCACCTGCTCCACTGGCGTACCATCACGTCGGACAGGTGGATGCTGCAAATCGTCCGAAGGGGCTACTCCCTCCCCTTCGAGGCGACCCCTCCAGCCATGCCACCGCAGTACCCCACCGCATGTCGGGGGATTACTTGTTACTTCTGCAGGAGGAAGTTACGTCCCTCTTGGCCAAGGGGGCCATCGAGCGCGATCCTGGCCCAGAAGTAGTTCGAATTTTTATTCCCACTACTTTCTGGTTCCCAAGAAGGGCAAAGGGGGCCTACGCCCTATCTTGGGCCTCAGGAGCGTCAACGCCTTCCTCTGGAAGGAGAAGTTCAAGATGCTCACCGTAGCTCAGATTCTTGCTGCCCTAGACGCTGGAGACTGGATGGTAGCGTTGGACTTGCAGGACACATATTTTCACATCTCCGTCCTACCGGCGCTACCTGCGGTTTACGGTTGTCCACGAGCACTTTCAGTTTACCGTGCTCCCCTTCGGCCTCACCAGTGCCCCTCGGTTTTTCACGAAAGTGATGGTGGCGGTTGCAGCTCAGTTGCGCAGATTAGGGGTTCCAGTCTTCCCCTATCTCGACAACTGGTTGTTGAAGGCGTACTCGCCCCAGGCAGTCGTCTCCCACCTCCAGACTACAGCGGATCTCCTGCATTCGCTGGGGTTCTCCATCAACGTGCCGAAGTCGCATCTGAGTCCCTCACAGAAGCTCCTTTTCATCGGAGCGGTTCTGGACTCAGCGCAGTTTCGGGTCTTTCCTCCGGAACAGCGGGTTAAGGATATTCAGGCTCTGATTCAGATCTTTCAGCCTTTATTCCGAGTATTGGTCAGGTTGGTGCTGCGGTTGCTGGGGCTGATGGCCTCCTGCAGCCTCCTGGTTCATCATGCCAGGTGGCGGATGCCGGCTCTGCAGTGGGGCCTGAAGTTCCAGTGGGCCCAACATCGGGGCATCCTGTTCGACCACGTCTGGATCTCGGAGGGCACTGCAAGACAGTTGCAGTGGTGGCTCACGGACCACGATTGGGTCAGTGGCAGATGCCTACCCCAACTGGAGCATGTGGTAGTGACGGATGCGTCCCTCCTGGGATGGGGGGGGGGCCACATGGGAGAGGTGGAGATCAGAGGCCTCTGGTCTCCGGCGGAGTCCTGGCTCCATGTCAACCTATTGGAGCTTGCACTGAAGGCATGCCTTCCCTCTGTTCGGGGAAGTGTAGTGCAGGTGTTCACGGGCAACACCACTGCTATGTGGTATTGCAACAAGCAGGGCGGGGTGGGTCGTGGACCCTTTGTCAGGAGGCTCTGCGCCTCTGGACATGGCTGGAACATTGGGGCATCACCCTGGTGGTTCAAAACCTGCCAGGTTCTCTAAACGCCAGGGCGGACTAACTCAACTGCCGGTGCATGATGGATCACAAATGGCATCTGAACTCTGACGTGGCGCAAGGCCTCTTTCGGCAGTGGGGAGAACCTTGGTTAGATCTATTCGCCACCGAAGAGAACGCACAATGTCATCAGTTCTGCGCATTGGAATTTCCAAGGCTGCACTCGCTCGGCGACGCTTTTGGTCGCGAGTGGAGTTGAGGTCTTTTGTACGCCTTTCCGCCTCTACCACTTCTGCCCAGAGTGCTTAAGAAGATCAGGCGCGACCGGGCCCAAGTCATCCTTGTGGCTCCAGATTGGGTACGAAGATACTGGTATCCTGAACTACTCAGTCTGTCAATCAATCCCCCGATTCGACTGCCTCTTCAGGAGGACCTTCTGTCGCAGCAAAAGGGGACGGTCCTCCACCCGAACCTGTCCAGTCTCCACCTCCATGCATGGAGATTGAGCGGCGGCAGTTGATGCCATTTGACTTGCCTCCTGAAGTCTGTGATGTCATTCTGGCAGCCAGGCGTCCCTCCACTAAAACGGTATACGCCTGCAGGTGGAGCAAATTTGTGGCATGGTGCCCAGCAAAGGCTGTGGATCCCCTTTCCACCCCTCTTTGAGAAGTTTTCCCTTTTTCTTGTTTCCCTGGCCCAGCAGGGCTCTGCTCTGGGCACCCTCAAGGGATATCTTTCAGCTGTTTCTGCTTTCTTACTGCTTCCTGATCAGCCTTCTCTTTTCAAGTCCCCTGTTAATAGATTCTTTAAAGGCATTACTCACATGTTTCCTCCTGTCCCTTTCGTAATGCCTCATTGGGACTTGAACATGGTGTTAACCAATCTAATGTGCGCTCCCTTTGAGCCACTTCATAATTGTCCTCTTCGCCTTCTGACTCTTAAGACTGCTTTCCTGGTTGCCATCACCTCGGCCAGACGTGTGAGTGAGCTCCAGACTCTTTCTTCTAAGCCTCCTTTCCCCTCTGTCCATCCGGACAAGGTTGTTCTCAGGACTCGTCCTTCCTTTCTCCCTAAGGTGGTTACTGCCTTTCACATCGGCCAGTCTGTTACATTGCCCCCCTTCTTTCCGCCTCCGCATCCCTCGAAGGAGGAAGAGAAGCTCCACCGTCTGGACCCAAAACGTGTGCTCTTTCTATCTGGACCGCATGAAACAGTTCCAGGTGACGACCAACTCTTCGTTGGCTACGTGGGCGCTAAGAAAGGGCGGGCGGTGTACAAGCGGATCATCTCTCGGTTGGTCATTTTGTGCATTAAGGCCTGTTATTCCTTGGCTAAGAAGGAGCCTCCTGTGGGACTGAGGGCCCATTCCACTCGTGCCTCAGCTGCTACTACTGCCCTGTGTCGGGGAGTCCCTCTGCAGGACATTTGTCAGGCAGCAACATGGGCCTCGCTGCACACGTTTGCCAAGCATTACTGCCTGGACAGCCAAGTCCTAAGAGACAGCTTCTTTGGCCGCTCCGTTCTCCAGGACTTCCTGATGTGATCTTGGTTCGCAGACCCACCACCGGGATTGGTATTGCTGGGGTATCTATTCTAAGGTATCTTAACTAACGTGTTTCTTTCAGATGAACAAGTTACTTACCTTTGGTATCGATATATCTGTAAGAAACATTAGTTAGTTACCGCCCCACCCATCCTCCCCGTTCTGCAAACTGACATCTAGGGTTAAGGTCATCCCTTTCAGGGCCCTAGATTCATGGCGCCAGTGTCGGTCTCTTGCATGGCTCTGCGTTCCTGGCGCGGAAAGCTATGTACAAGAGCTGACTGCGCGAGGGCGGACTCCAAGTACTCCGACGTCATCCTGGCGAGCACAACGCCAATGACGGACACAGAGCCGCAGACTATGTCTAGCGACGCGCAAGGGTATTGCTGACAAATCTTTCCGGGTCCATCCTGACGCCTGGGGATATTCTAAGGTAAGGAATCTAACTAACTGATGTTTCTTACAGATATATCGTTACCGAAGGTAAGTAACTTGTTCATTTGGGAACAGTATATACAGAGCCACTTTCTTACAATCTTGTCTTCCCTAGGCCAAGAAAACTGGATGGTAGTTTTGGACCTGCAGGACTTTGTATTTTCACATTCCCATCCTTCCGGGCCACAGACATTTTCTGTGTTTCAAGGTAGGCCACAAGCTCTTTCAGGTTACCGTGCTCCCCCTCTACCACACCAGTACCCCTTGAGTGTTTTCAAAGTTGATGGGGGTGGTTGCAGCTCATCTGCGCAAGTTAGGGGTGCCAGTTTTCCCCTACCTGCACGGCTGACTGCTGAAGGCGTCCTCGCCCCAGGCAGTCGTCTCACACCTTCAGACTGTGGCGAACCTCCTGCATTAGATGGGTTTCTCTATAAACGTGCCGAAGTCACGCCTTACTCCTTCTCAGACGCTGTTTTATAGGAGGAGTTCTGGACACACTGCAGTTTCAGGCCTATCCTCCCGAGCAGCGAGTCCAGGATAATCAGGCTATGATTCCGATATTTCAGCCTCTATCCTAAATTTCAGTGAGAATGCTGGGCCTCCTGCATCCTGTTGGTAAGACACGCTAGATGGTGTATGTGGGCTTTGCAGTGGTGGTTATCGAACCCCGATTGGGTCAACGGCAGACTCCTCGCGCTTCCCTAACCAGAGCTCACAGTCATGACAGATGCGTCACTTCTGGGATGGGGCGGCCATCTGGGAGAGGTGGAGATCAGGGGACACTGTTCTCGGGCGGAGATGGGGCTCCACATAAATGTGTGGAGCTTTGAGTAATTAGGTTGGCATTAAAAGCATTTCTTTCCTCTGTCCAGGGGAAGATGGTGCAGGTGTTCATGGACAAAACCACTGTCCGGTAATACTGCAACAAACAGGGCGAGGTGGGGTTGTGGGCTTTTTTTTGACAGGCTCTTTGTCTCTGGACTTGGCTGGAACAGCAGGGCATATCCCTAGTGGTTCAACACCTGGCAGGTTCCTTGAATACCATGGCGGACAAACTCAGCCATCGATGGCTAGCGTATCGAGAGTTGCGTCTCCAGTCTGAGGTTGCCCAAGGTCTTTCAGCAGTGGGTATCAACTTGGTTAGATTTGTTCGCTTCTAAAGAGAATGGGCTGTGTCAGCAGTACAGCGTGCTTGATTTTCTAAGGCAGCTATCGCTCAACAACTCTTCATCGTGAGTGGAGCTCATGCCTGTTGTACACCTTCCGCACACAGCACTACTGCCCATGGGTCTGAAGATGAGGAGCGTACGGGCCAAAGTCAATCTTGTGGCTCCGGACTGGGGAAGTAGAGTCTGGTATCCAGAGCTTCTGTGAATGAATATCAATTTGATCAGGCTGCCCCTTCTTGAGGATCTACTGTTGCAGTAGCAAGGGAGGGTTCTTCACCCAAAGCTGTCAACTCTGCGCCTCCATTCTTGGAAATAGAGTGCCGACAGTTGATGGCTTTTGACCTTCCTCCTGAACTCGAACATTATTCTGGTGGCCCTCCACTAAGACTGTTTACCACTGTTTTTGGCTGAAATTTGTATTGTACTGTACAGAAAGGTCTATTGATACTCTTTCTGCTTCTTTCTAAGTTAGGTTTATTCATTCTAACCCTTGCCCAGCAGAGCTTTGGGAACTCCCAGGGATTACCTCTCTGCTCGTCATCCTTTTTTGTGTCTACTAGACCACAGGGGAAAGGCTGTGACTACGGCCTTGGCTCAGGTGTGTCCCAGTCCAAAACATCTGTCAGGCAGCGACGTGGGCTTCTTTGCACACGTTTGCAAACCATTACTGCCTGGCTAGTCAGGTGTGGGCATTTTGCCCATTCAGTGCTGCAATACTACTTAGTTTAGGATGAGTCATCAACCCACCGCCGGGTCGGTATGGCTTGGTTATCTCATTCAACGGTAAGAAATCTGCAGCTAGAAGTCTCTATCAGATGAACAGTTACTTACCTTCGGTAACACATTATCTGGTAGAGACTCTATCTAGCTGCAGACTCTTTACAGCCCCACACATGCCTCCCTGCTTTGCAGAATGAAGTTGTAGGTCTAGGGTTTCTCCCCTTTCAGGGCTCTAGTTTTGCACACGTTTACATCAGTCATTTTGCGGCTCTGTGCTTCTGGTGTGGAAAAAATGAAAAGTACTGACGTCCGCGCGCATGGGTGGCGCCTATGTGGGCACTGAGATGTCATAACCAATGCTACCGACATCATAGACGACACGCGGAGTCAAATGGAGCCACCCAACATTGCGCGCAAGGGTTTTTGCTCAGCAAAAGTTTCCAGATCCTGCCGGACGCCTGGGAAATTCAAAGGTAAAGAATCTGCAGCTAATCTCTACCAGATAATGCGTTGCCAAAGGTAAGTAACTTTTTCATTAGGGCGTATCTCTGGTGGTTCAACACTTGGCAGACTCGTTGAACTCCATGGAGGAATGTTACTAGTGCATCACAAATGAAGGCTCAATCCTGAGATGGTGCAAGGCTACTGCCGAGAATGTGAAATGTCAGCATTTCTGTGCACCCTAGTTTCCCAGGTGAGTCTCGCTTAGAGACACTATCTGAAAGAAACACGTTAGTTAGATTCCTCACCTTAGAATATCCCCAGGCGTCAGACTGGATCCGGAAGATTTTTGTAGCAATACCCCTTGCGCGTCGCTAGGCGTTGTCTGCGGCTCCGCGTCCGTCGTCGGCGTCGTGCGCCGGGATGACGTCGTCTGAGTACTTAGACGCCGCCCTCGCGCGCTGACGTCGGTTCTTCTTTTTTCCGCGCCAGTAAGCGCCGATCCGGGAGAGCTACCCCTTTAGTCAATTTTTGACTAACTTTTTGACTCTTTTTGGTCACTTCTCGACTCTGGTGCCAGTAGGATGCCTGGTTTCAAAGCCTGCGACAACTGTCACCGACTGATGTCGGTGACCGATCATCACCGCCGGTGCCTGTACTGCTTGGGCCTCGACCGCGACGCGGAGTCGTGCTCCGATTGTATGGCCCTGACCTCGGAAGCTAGCCGGGAGCGGTCCCGCAAGCTTCTCGAGCTTCGCCACTCGGCTCTGCGCCGCTCTCGGTCCCGGTCCAGGAGGTGGTCCAAGGATCGGCCGCGGAGCCGCACTCAACATAGTCAATCGTCTGGCTCAAAGTCTTCGGGTAAGTCGAGGCACTCCAAGAAGTCCAAGAAGCGACACCGGATATCGGTCGGGCAGCAACGTGGGCTTCTCTGCACATATTTAAGAAGCACTACTGCCTGTAATTATGTCCGTTGAGACGGGCATTTTTCTTATTTAGTCCTACAGGACTTTTTTCTAGTACAGCCTTTGTTGTCACCCCACCTCTGGGGAGGTATTGCTTGGGTATCTAGTCTGAGGTAAGGACTCTGGAGCTGGATGCCTGCGACTCATGACGGCGTGGTTCCGTCATGAGCAAAGCGGCGCCGCAAACCCCCCCCAGCGCTGCGGCGGAATTCGCGCCGCAGCGAAGGGGTTAAAGTTAATGTGGGACTCCTAGACCAACAACTAGGAGTAACTGAACTGCATGAATGTATGAATGATCACCAACACTGGAAAACTCTAGTTAAAAGTAACATTTTTTCTGATGAATACATCTGCCAGTGGATTCCTCACCTTGTGAATATCCCCTGCGCCAGCAACATTCTGAAACTTTTGTAGCAGTCCACGCCGATGAGGTCGAAGACAACGTCACAGACACGGCTCCGTACGCGACTCCGCTGACGTCACCGGCTCCATAAGAAGACCTCGTCGGCGTGATGACGTCAGTTCCCTTTTTTCCGCGCCGACAACGCCAACGGATTTTGGGAATCGTTACTAGTAGCTTTACTTGTTACTTTGTGTATTTTCTGGATTTATCTGTCTTTCTTCGGGAAGATGTCGACAAGGAAGTCGGGTTTCAAGCCCTGTCGAGAATGTGGCAAGCACATGTCTATTACCGACCCACACGAAGATTGTGTTTGGTGTCTTTCATCCGACCACAATGTGGATGGTTGTTCCAGCTGCCGCAAGATGAGCTCGAAGGCTCTTAAAGAAAGAGAGGCGAAGCTCTTCATCGCTCGGATGAAGAAGGAAAAAAGAGGAAGAAGGAAGTCTGGATCCAGGTCGAGGTCGGCGTCCAAATCGACTTCTCCAGTCCCGACTTCACCTCCAGCTCCTTCTTCTCCGGTGACTTCGCCGGCTCCGGCTACTTCTCCGGTGCCGGTGTCATCCCTGACGCCGGTTCCATCTCCGGCTCCAGCTTATTCTCCGGCTCTGGCCCCGGTTGAGGATCTTCAAGCCCCGGGTGAGACTTTGACGCCGCTTGTTCCACCGTCGGCGCCGGCAGGCCTGAGTCCGGTGAAGCCTGACCAGTATCCTGCATTCCCTGGTCCAGGTCAGGACCCCACGCATTATCTAAATGCCATGTACGGGGTGTTTTCAAGGGCCATGTATACCTCTGGTGCACCTCTGGGTCCGATGGCTTTTAATTTGGGAGTGCCGCAGATCTACCCTCAAGCTCCATTCATGCCATTCTTTCAGGCACGCTGTCTTGGCAGCTACCGGCGCTGAGAACATCGACGCCGCTTCCCTCTTCACCGGCGCCGACTCTACTTCGTTAGCCGGCTGCTCCTGCGGATCCGCGTTCGACGCCGTCTGATTCGAACACGGCGCCGCCGACGCCGCTGGTACGGATTCGTTCCAGAAGGGAAGCACAGAGTGGTGGATGAGAGAAGATTTCTTTTGGAAGAGGCTGAAGAAGGAGAATTAGTTGAATCTGATGAGGTGTTTGAAGAGCTAAAGGAGGCAAGTGGACTGGATTTGTCTCCAGAGTGGGAAATCACTCCACCATCAGATGAGCCCTCTAAAGATGATGCGCCGTATCATGCGGTCATCAGAAAAGCTGCGGGGTTGTTGGACCTTCAGTTACCAACCACGGAGTTCAGGTCTAACATTCTTACTGAGGTACTGCATTCGCCTACTGCAGTCTCGGAGCCTTTGTTACCCTTTAATAAAGCCATTATGGACCCTGTGCTAGAGGTATGGCGCAAACCTTTTTCAGCTCCTGCGGTCTCCAGGGCAGTCGCAAGGAGATAGAGTGGCTCCAGGGGATCCTGAATTTTTAACTTCGCACCCATCGCCTGAGAGCTTGGTAGTTCATGCGGCTTGTTCGGGAAGATCAAAGGGGGCCTTTCCTCAGGTTCCAGGAGACAGAGAGGCCAAAAGTAGACCAATCGGCCAAAAAGGTCTTTTCATCAGCCAGTATGGCTCTTAAGTCGACAAACGCGACGTGTTTGTTGGGGCGCTATATCCACACGCTCATGGACTCAGCGAAGAAGTTGGCACCAAAGCTGTCGGAGGAGGATAGGGCCGGCTTCAATGAAGTTCTGACTGATGCCCAGGCGGCTGCACGCCAAGTCATTCAAAGTGGACTGGACACAGCAGACTCAGTTGCCAGAGTCATGGGGTCTACTGTCGCCACCAGGAGGGGTGCATGGCTAAAGTCCCTTGAATTCTCTTCGGGTTGTGCAGTCGACTTTATTGGACTTGCCTTTTGATGGGTCTGGTTTGTTTGGTAAGAAGGCGGATGCTGCTCTTGAACGCTTCAAGGAGAGTAAGGCTACGGCTAGGTCGTTGGGTCTTCAATCCCAGCCGAGAGGATCTTTCAAAAGATATAGGGGCTTTGGAAGGGCGACTTTTCGCTCTTATAGACCGACCCAGCAGCAGCAGCAACAACAGCAAGGTTCGTTGTCCAAGGGATACAGAGGAAGAATCAGGGGTCGCTCACGTGGCCGTCAACTCTCCTCCTCCTCTTCCTCAGCCCCTCCCACCACCGCAAAGCAGCCCTAGATTCGGCATTCCGGATCATGTTGGTCCTGTGGGGGGCCGGCTTACCCATTTTCTGCAAGATTGGGAATCTGTAACTACAGATCTCTGGGTTCTGGATCTTGAAGAAAATGGGAACGCCCTTCCCTTTCGGGAATTCCCTCCAAATTACCCTCCTTGTCAAGGGGCTTGCTCGGAGGACCACCGTCTTCTCCTGTAGGATGAAGTCCTGAAGTTGTTTCAAAAAGGTGCGATAGAGGTGGTTGCGGAGCAGGAGAGGGGTCAGGGATGCTACTCCCGGTATTTTCTGATTCCGAAAAAGGACGGCAGATTGCGTCCAATACTGGACCTCAGAATCCTGAACTTTTACCTGAAACAGGAGAAGTTCAAGATGCTCACCCTTGCGCAGGTTCTTCAAGCGCTGAATCAGGAGGACTGGATGGTGTCGCTCGACTTGCTGGATGCGTATTTTTACATCCCCATCCTGAAGTTGCAGAGGAAGTATCTCCGGTTTACGGTAGGGTCGCAACATTATCAGTTTGCAGTCCTCCCGTTTGGTCTTACTTCGGCACCTCGAGAGTTCACGAAGGTGATGGCAGTGGTGGCAGCTCATCTCAGAAGGTCGGGGGTCTCGGTTTTCCCTTATTTAGAAGACTGGCTGATCAAGGCGGAGTCGTCGGAGAAGGTGCTGCGTCATCTGCAGGATACAACTCGGCTGTTGTACAAATTGGGTTTTTCGATCAACGTGCCCAACTCTCACCTGGTGCCCTCTCAGCGCAACCTGTTCATAGGTGCTGTACTGGACACTACTGTTTGTCAAGCATTCCCACCTCCTCAAAGGATTCTCGACATACAGGAAATTATTCCTTTATTTTACAGCGGAGCGGTCGTTCCAGTTCTGAAGGTCCTTCGCCTGCTCGGTCTGTTCGCCTCCTGCATCCTGTTGGTCAACCATGCACGCTGGCACATGAGAGCGCTCCAGTGGTGCCTCCGCAAGCAGTGGTATCAGCACAAAGGGGATCTCAGGGAGTCTGTGAGGATCTCCAGAGAAGCTGCAGCTGATCTATCTTGGTGGAGCGTGGAGGGCAATCTGTCCCAAGGAAAGTCCTTCCATCTACCTCCATCGGTGGCCACGGTGATAACGGATGCATCCACTTTAGGGTGGGGTGCTCATCTGGGGGATCTGGAGATCAAGGGTATTTGGTCTCCAGAGGAAAGGTTGCTTCACATCAACCTTCTGGAGTTACGGGCGATACGTTTGGCGCTCAAGGCCTTCCTCCCTTCCCTTCGCGGTCACTCTGTTCAAGTCCTGACGGACAACACGACCGCGATGTGGTATATAAACAAACAGGGAGGAGTGGGGTCTCTTTGTCTCTGCAGAGAGGCCCTGCGTCTATGGTCCTGGGCTCAGGACCATCAGATTTGTCTGATGGCAAATCATCTGGCCGGGGTTCTGAACGTACGTGCGGACAGTCTCAGTCGGCAGTTCTCCGCCGACCACGAGTGGAAGCTTCATCTGGAGGTGGTTAATCACGTCTTCCGGATGTGGGGAACTCCTCGGGTGGACCTGTTCGCCACTCACAAGAATGCTCACTGCCCGTCATTCTGCTGTCTCCAGTATCCGATGCAGGGAGTGTTGGGTGACGCGTTTCAGTTGAGTTGTGGCTCACGACTCCTTTACGCGTTTCCTCCCATACCCTTGATTCCTCTGGTTCTGAGGAAGATTCGTCAAGACCGAGCCCAAGTTATTTTGGTCGCCCCGGACTGGCCAAGAAGGGTGTGGTATACAGTTCTTCTCCACCTATCCTCGTGCCCTCCGTTCCGTCTCCCTATGAGGGCAGACCTCCTCTCTGTCGGAGGGGTAGGTTCTACACCCCCACCTCCAGAGCTTACACCTTCATGCCTGGAGATTGAACGGGGCAACCTGAATTCTTTCTCTCTCCCGCCACATGTGGTGGATGTTATTTTATCGGCCAGGCGACACTCCACCAAATCTATATACTCATATAGGTGGTCTAAATTTGTGCTTTGGTGCGGAGAGAGGTCCATTGATCCCTTGAAGGCTCGTTTGTCTAACATTCTACAGTTTGCCCTTTCTCTTGCTCAGCAAGGCTTTGCTGTGGCTACTGTGAAAGGATACTTATCGGCTTTGTCGGCTTTCCTTTGTTTGCCGGATCAGCCGTCATTATTCAAGTCACCTATTGTTCTTCGTTTTATAAAGGGCCTTACAAACAAGTTTCCTCCAACTCCCTTTATTGTGCCTCAATGGGACTTAAACCTTGTATTAACTTATCTTATGGGTTCTCCCTTCGAGCCCTTACACAAATGTCCCTGGAGGCTTTTGTCCTTTAAGACGGTATTCCTTATTGCAATCACCTCGGCAAGGAGGGTAAGTGAGCTTCAAGCTCTTAGTTCAAAACCCCCATTCTTGACTGTGCATGCTGAACGAATGGTACTCAGGACCAGGGCTGCGTTTTTGCCTAAGGTGGTAACTCCCTTCCATCTGGGGCAATCCATTACCCTTCCTTCCTTCCTTCTATCCTCCCCCTCATCCTTCCAAGGAGGAGGAGCGGCTTCACCGCTTGGACCCTAAGAGGGCGGTGAGCTTTTACCTGGACAGAACAAAGGACATCAGAGTTGATGACCAGCTCTTCGTGGGCTTTGCTGGCTGCAGTAAAGGTCGAGCGGTGCACAAGCGCACCTTTTCCAGGTGGATTGTCTTGTGCATCAAGATTTGCTACTCCCTGGCTGGTAAGGAACCTCCGGAGGGTTTGAGGGCTCATTCCACTAGAGCAAAGTCTTCCACGTCTGCTTTGTCTAGGGGTGTTCCTGTGGAGGACATTTGTAGGGCGGCAACTTGGGCCTCCCTCCACACCTTCACAAAACATTATTGCTTAGACACCGAGGTGAGAAGGGACGGACATTTTGCGCGATCCGTCCTTCAGGACTTTCTGGTATAGAAGGGTGCACACCCTCCTCCGGGAGTGGGGACTGCTGTGGAATCTATTCACAAGGTGAGGAATCCACTGGCAGATGTATTCATCAGAAGAACAAGTTACTTACCTTCGGTAACGCTTTTTCTGTTGGATACAGTATCTGCCTGTGGATTCCTCACTGACCCACCCGCCTCCCCGTTGTCCATCCTTCTATACCTGTAATTCTATGCCTGTAATTCTATTGATGGTGTTTCAAATGTGTTTATTACTGTCAGACATTGTTATTTCTTGTGCTTTATTTATTCTCCACACTGTGTGTGTTGATCTGAATATTGTGTACTGTGTATACTGTGTATATATATTGCTGTCAGTCCGTCCGTGTGCCTCGTAGGCACTGAAAAAAGGGTCGGAACTGACGTCATCACGCCGACGAGGTCTTCTTATGGAGCCGGTGACGTCAGCGGAGTCGCGTGCGGAGCCGTGTCTCTGTGACGTCGTCTTCGACCTCATCGGCGTGGACTGCTACAAAAGTTTCCGAATGTTGCTGGCGCAGGGGATATTCACAAGGTGAGGAATCCACAGGCAGATACTGTATCCACCAGAAAAAGCGTTACCAAAGGTAAGTAACTTGTTTTTATTCATTGATGACTTCTCTTAATGTAAATATCAAACATCTTGTTTATGAAATTACAACATTAAATAGCATCAGTATTGTTTTTGTTAAATTACTATGGATTGCATTTGATATGCTTTACACCTGTGATCAAAGGAAAGTATGAATAACTTTAACCTCTTACTCCCTAAACATTTTAGATGATTGAACTCAGTGATAATGAAAATCCATGGACCATATTTTTGGAAACTGTAGATCCAGAATTGGCAGCAAGTGGTGCAACATTACCAAAGTTCGATAAAGACCGTAAGTGCAAATGGGACTAGATCTGTTAATGTAGAGAATTGTTAAAATCCTTAAAGTACATCTCATTTACATAAAGAAACTTCCATGTGTTGGAGAATAAAATGTGCAACTATTATTTACATCTTTCTTGGACTTCAGATCAGAAATGTGTACATATTTTTCTTTATGTAATATGCTCACACCTCTGAAAGACACGTTCAGCATAGATTCCTTACCTTAAAATATACCCAGGCGTCAGACTGGACCCGGAACGTTTTTGTAGCTGTACCCTTGCGCTTCAGTAGGTGGCGTCGTGCGGCTCCGCGTCAGTCGCTGGTGTCGTAAGCGCCGATATGACGTCACTGAGACTACTTGGGCACCACCCATGCGCGCCTATGTCAAATCTTTCTTTTTCCGTGCCAGAATGCGCAGATCTGGTTAGAGCACGTACCTTAGTCACTTTTTCACTAACCTTTTTGAGACTTTTGTCTCCTGTACTCCTTCGTGCACGTAGGGATGCCTGGATTTGTCTTGTGGGACCTGCCGTCGCAATGTCGGTGGCGGACACCCGCGATGTTTGCCTCTACTGCCTGGAGGCCGACCACGGCTCCTGGTCCTGCCGGGACTGTCAGGCCATGGCCCCGAAGGCCTTGAGGGAGTGGCGCCGGAAGCTGCTAGAGGTCCGGCACTCGTCCCAGTGCTATTCCAGATCCAGGGACCGTTCCAGAGAACGCTCGCTGGGCCGCAGTCGTTGCTCCTTGGGCTCCAAGTCTTTGCCCTCTGATTCGGATAAGCGACGACAAAGTCGAAGAAGCGAGTTTGCTCTCCGACGTCCCCCCGTTGGTCCTCAGATGCGGACGAGGAATACAGGAACTTGGCCCCTGCGGCTCCTTTGGAACCTGGGAGTCCCGCGGCCTACCCGGGTCTGTCGGCGACTCCCGAATAGGTGGAAGAATTTCTTGCTACTGTGGACAGCCTTTTTAAGCCTCGGGCTCCCGCCTGCGGAGCCAGCTTCGGCGCCACAGGATCCTGCGGCGTTGGCGTTGGCTCCGGCCCGTCACCACAAGGTCCAGCGCTGCCTGCTCCGGCCCCGGCGCTGCAGTGGGTGCCGTTTGTCCCCGCCCTTGCCCCGGTTCCAGGACCATTTTGTTCCTACCTGGGATCCGCATTGGACGCGGCGCTGGCTCAGCCCCGGCCGGCGCCGTTTCAGACGCCGTATGTTCCTTCTACGGCCCCAGCTCTGCCGCCGAGGTCTGTTTACCAAGCGACAGAGGTGGAGGATGACTGGGAGAGGTCCGAGGACCCTCTTGCCCATCAGTGTGACTCCGAGCAGGACTGGGTGGAAGACTTGGAGGACGTCGGCGACCTCGACCTCTCTTCTGACCCGGGGTTTGTCTCTCCCCCGCCTACCATGGAGGAGGGCGCTTCCTACACGATAGTGCTCCATCGGGCAGCTGAGGTCCTCGAACTCTATCTTCCTACGGTGGCCCTCAAAACTAATCTCTTCACTGAGGTGCTCCAGACTGTGTCCAGTTCGTCGGAGCCCCTGCTCCCCTTTAACGACGCTATCACTGACGTCTTGTTGGGCACTTGGTTGCGGCCAGCCACAGGGGCTCCTGTGGATAAGAATGTCGCCAGGCGTCATCGCCCGGCACCGGGTGACCCTGCGTTTCTGACCACTCATCCTACGCCTGAGAGCCTGGTCATCCAAGACTCAACGTCAGAGTGCCTTTCCCACGGCCCCGCCGGTTAAGGACTCTTAGAAGTTGGAGCAGTTCGGGAAGCGGTTGTTTTCTTCGGCCAGCTTAGGTCTGTGGTCAATAAACACCGCCTGCTTATTAGGCCGCTATTCCCACGGGGTGTGGGATACCGTTGCGCAAGTGTTGCCTCAGTGTCCTGAGGAGATTTACGCTGTACTGTCCCAAGCTGTTTCTGAGGGTAAAGATGCAGCAAAGTGGCGCCATGTCTGGTTGCGATCTACCGGGTTCTTGCCCGATGTCCAGAGCTTGCTCATGGACTTGCCCTTTGATGACACTTGCCTGTTTGGCGAGAAGGCTGACGGTGCACTGGAGCGTTTTAAGGACTCTCGAGCCACAGCCAAGTCCTTGAGTCTTTACGCAAAGAGCCCGGCCACTCCTGGGTTTTGTTCCTTTCGTGGCCACGGCAGAGGCGCCCAGGTGCGTTCGTTCAGCAAGCCTGTGCAGAACCAGCCTCAGGGTGGCCGCAGCTTCTGCAGGGGCGGATCTGGGAATCAGTGTGGGGGTCAGTCCACCTCCTCCGCTTCTACCTCCAAACCTTCCTAATCCAAGCTTTGTGGAGCACCCCACGCTGGTGGGTGGCAGGATCCTCCACCACCTCCCCCACTGGCGCAATATCACATCGGACAAGTGGGTGTTGCAGATCATCCGCAGGGGTTACTCCCTTTTCCTTTCAGTCCTTCTCTCCAGCCATGCCACCTCGGTGCCACCGCATGTCAGGGGATCACTTGGTACTTCTCCAGCAGGAAGTCATGGCCCTCTTGCTCAAGGGGGCCATCAAGTGCGTTCCTGGGCTGGAAGTAGGGAGTGGTTGTTATTCCCACTACTTTCTGATCCCCAAGAAAGACCAAGGTGACCTGCGCCCCATCTTGAACCTCCGGGACGTCAATCGTTCTCTCCGGATGGAGAAGTTTAAAATGCTGACTCTGGCTCAGGTCCTGGCTGCCCTCGATCCTGGAGACTGGATGGTAGCGTTGGACTTGAAGGACGCATATTTTCACATCCCCATCCTGCCGGCCCACCGGCGTTACCTTCGGTTCACGGTAGGCCAGGTGCATTTTCAGTTTGCCGTGCTCCCCTTCGGTCTTACCAAGGCCCCTCCGGTGTTCATGAAGGTGATGGCGGTGGTCGCAGCTCATCTGCGCAGGTCGGGGGTGTCAGTCTTCCCCTATCTCGATGACTGGTTGTTGAAGGCGGGGTCGACCTCCTGCATTTGCTGGGGTTCTCCATCAACGTGCCGAAGTCGCACGTGAGTTCCTCTTACAAGCTCCCCTTCATTGGAGCAGTTCTGGATTCAACGCTGTTTCGGGTTTATCCTCCCGAGCAGCGAGTCCGGGATATTCAGGCTATGATTTCGATCTTTCAGCCTCTGTCCCGGGTTTTTCAGGATGACCCTCCGGCTTCTGGGCCTGATGGCCTCCTGCATCCTGCTGGTGAAACATGCCAGATGGCATATGCGGGCTCTGCAGTGGGACCTGAAGTTCCAGTGGGCACAGCATCAGGGCAACCTGTCCGATTATGTCCAGACCTCGGAGGGCACTGCACGGTAATTGCAGTGGTGGCTCACGAATCGCAATTGGGTCAATGGCAGATCCCTCTCCCTTCCCCAACCGGAGCACACAGTGGTGACGGATGTGTCCCTCCTGGGATGGGGAGGCCACTTGGGAGAGGTGGAGATCAGAGGCCTCTGGTCTCCGGAGGAGTCCCGGCACCATAGCAATCTGTTGGAGCTTCGGACGATCCGACTTGCACTGAAGGCATTCCTTCCCTCTGTCTGGGGAAGTGTGGTGCAGATGTTCACGGACAACACCACCGCCGTGTGGTATTGCAACAAACAGGGCGGGTGTGCTCCTGGACCCTATATCAGGATGCTCTGCACCTCTGAACATGGCTGGAAAATTAAGGCATTATCTTGGTGGTTCAACACCTGGCAGGTTCTCTGAACGCCAGGGCGAAAGAACTCTGTCGTCGGTGTATGATGTATCACGAATGGCGTCTGAACTGAGACGTGGCGCAAGGTCTCTTTCTGCAGTGGAGAGAGCCTTGGCTAGATCTATTCGCCACCGAAGAGAACGCGCAATGTCATCAGTTCTGCGCTTTGGAATTTCCAAGGCATCAGTCGCTCGGAGATGCTTTTCGTCACGAGTGGAGCTGCGGTCTGTTGTACGTGTTTCCGCCTATACCACTTCTGCCCAGAGTGCTGAAGATCAGGCGTGACTGGGCCCAAGTTATTCTTGTAGCTCCGTACTGGGCTCGAAGAGTATGGTACCCCGAGCTACTCCGTATGAGCATCGATCCCCCGATCAGTCTGCCTCTTCTGGAGGATCTTCTGTCACAGCATCAGGGGACGGTCCTCCACCCGAACCTGTCCAGCCTCCACCTCCATGCTTGTAGATTGAACAGTCACAGTTAACACCTTTAGATCTTCCACCCAAAGTCTGTGATGTCATCCTGGCAGCCAGGAGTCCCTCCACTAAAACGGTGTACGCCTGTAGGTGGAACAGATTTGTGGCAAGGTGCACAGCTAAGACTGTGGAACCCCTTTCTGCCCCTCTTTGAGGTTCTTCTGTTCCTTCTCTCTTTGGCCCAGCAGGGCTCTGCTCTGGGCACTGTTAAAGGATATCTTTCGGCCATCTCTGCCTTTCTACGGCTTCCAGATCAGCCTTCTCTTTTTAAGTACCCGGTTGTTAACCGTTTTCTTAAGGACATTACGCATACGTTCCCACCAGTGCCCATCATAATGCCTCAGTGGGATTTGAATCTTGTCTTGACTTTTCTGATGTGTGCTCCCTTTGAGCCCCTTCATAACTGTCCCTTACGTCGTCTTACTCTCAAGACGGCTTTCATGGTAGCTATCACCTCTGCCAGGAGAGTGAGTGAGCTCCGGGCTCTTTCTTCCAAACCTCCTTTCCTTTCGGTTCATCTGGACAAGGTAGTTCTGAGGACACGTCCTTCTTTCTTGCCAAGGGATGTCACGCCCTTCCACATCGGGCAGACCATCACTTTGCCCACCTTTTTTCCACCCCCGCATCCTTCAAGGGAGGAGGAGCGGCTCCATCGTCTGGACCCGAAACGTGCGCTCTCATTCTATCTGCAGCATACACATCAGTTCCGAGTGGATGATCAGCTCTTTGTTGGCTACGTGGGCGCAAAAAGAGGTCGGGTGGTGCACAAACGGACCATCTCCCATTGGGTCGTTCTGTGCATCAAAGCCTGTTACTTCTAGGCCAAGAAGGAGCCTCCTGTGGGACTGCGTGCCCATTCGACCAGGGCAACTGCAGCCACTACTGCCTTGGGACGCGGTGTCCCCATGCAGGATATTTGTCAGGCGGCTACGTGGGCCTTGCTGCACACGTTTACCAAGCACTACTGCCTTGACAGTCCGGTCCGCAGAGACTGCTTCTTTGGCCATTCTGTGCTTTGTGACTTTCTGGTGTAATCTTGATCGCAGACCCACCACCAGGGTTGGTATTGCTGGGGTAAGGAATCTATCACTAACGGGTCTCTTTCAGATGCACAAGTTACAACTTGTTTAACGATATATCTGTAAGAGACATTAGTTAGTGATAGATTCCATACCACCCCTCCTGTCCTCCCCGTTCTGCGAACCGATTACTAGGGTTAAGGTCATCCCCTTTTTTGGGCCCTAGTTTTATGCACCAAAGGTCAGTTTCTCGCATGACTGTGTTTCGGCGCGGAAAGTTGTGTATAGAATGTTCGTCAGCATGTATGGGTGGCGCCTAAGTAGCCTCCGTGACGCCGTCCCGGCATGCACAATGCCAGTGACGGGCGCGGAGCCGCACGGTGTCACCTACTGGTGCGCAGGGGTACTGCTAAGCAGAACACTTTCTGGATCCAGACTGACTCCTGCGGAATAGGAATATTCTAAGGTAAGGAATCTATCACTAACTAATGTGTCTTACAGATATATTGTTACACAAGTAGTAACTTGTCCGTTAGTTCCTTAACAGTCGTTATGGTTTTGATCAAGGTGTAAGTCGTGAGGCCTCCTTTAAAGTGGCCAAAGTTTGAATTTCTAGTTACTGGAAGATGGTATGATTTAAAGCCTAGTAGGTGTAATGGATCTTCCAACCACGTTTCTTGTAACAGAATTAGGTTGAATTGTTGAAACTACATCAGTAAAGCACTGTTCATGGTATCTGAAAGAAACATATATTGATATATTCCTTACCTTAGAATTACCCCAGGCATCAGACTGGATCCGGAAAGTTTTCGTCCTCAATACCCCTGCGCGTCGGAAGGTGGCGTTGTGCGGCTCCACGTCCGTTGGCGGCGTGGTCGCCGAGATGACTTCGCGGCAGCTACTTGGACGCCACCCTCGTGTGCTGACGTCAGTACTTTATTTTTCTGCGCCAGCAAGCGCTGATCCAGGGAGTGCGGTACCCCCTGTCTCTTTTTGACTGAATTTTTCGTCGCCTTTTTGTCTCTGCTTTTCGAGTCGATTTGACTCCTGGTGCTGTAGGGATGCCTGGTTTAAAGTCCTGCGGGATTTGTCTTCGAATGACTGACCTGCACCGCGTGTGTCTCTACTGACTGGGGCGTGACCACGACCCCAAGTTGTGCCTCGACAGCCGGGCCATGGCACGGAAGACTTTGCGGGAGTGGTCCTGAAAGTTGCTTGAAGTCAGTCAGTCTGCTCCGTGCCGCTCAAGGTCCCGGTCCCGTGGGAGGTCGAGGGACCGTTCGCAGAGCCATCACTTTGTTTCTCCGGGATTCAAGTCTTCGGACTCTGGGTCAGGTAAGGCGAAGCATCACAAGAAGTCGAAAAAGTGCCATCACTCACCGACTTCCCGTTGCGGCTGAGGGTGCAGGTGGTGCCTCCCCCGCGCCTCCGGCAGAGACTACATTGTCACCGTCGGCCTAACCGCCCTTACCAGGTCCTTTGGTGACTCCGGTCCAGCTGCAGGAATTTTTCAGCCATGGCTCGCCTCTTTGGGCCGTCTGGCCCTGCCAGTTCTCCTTCGGGCCCTGCTGGCCCGACTGGGGGTCCTCGCCCTTTACGGTCGGTGGCTCTGGCGCCGCATAGCCCCCAAGGATCCAGACCTGGATCCCGGTCGACGCCGGTTGACCTTGTGACACCTCCACCGTCGTCGACCCCTCCAGCACCATTCCCGAAGTCGCCTGTGCCCCAGACGTTGTAGTCTCCCGTTTCAGCCCTGAACTGGACACGATGCCGGAACGCATCGCTCAGCGCAGATTCCTACGCCGATGGGGCCTTTCTACCCTTATGTCAAGCCTCTATATTTTTTTTACTGTTCCACAGCCTTCGGAGGAAGGGGAAGAGTGGGAGGGGTCTGAGGATCCTCTCTCAGCACAGTTTGAGTTTGACCCAGACTGGGTTGAGGATTTGGGGGATGCCAGTGGTCTTGACACCTCTCCTGACCGTTGCATGCTAACTCCTCCTACCGTGGCTACCGAGGAGGGTGCGAGATATGGAGTGGTGTTGCGTAGGGTGGCCGAGGCTCTCCACCTCGAACTCCCTACAGTGGCGGTCAGGACTAACCTCCTGACAGAAGCGCTTCAGCCGGCGGCTACCTCTGCGGAGCCACTGCTGCCTTTCAATGAGGCACTTTCTGACATTCTTTTGGGCACCTGGTCCAGGTCCAGACTCCGGGGTCTCTCAGGGTCAGGTAGGTACAGTTGTTACACCATCAGCGGCACAGGGGCAGCCGGGTACTGAAAGAGTTAGGCCCAATGTTATCCTAAGGGGGGGCAGGGGGGCCTTGGTTGGTGGCTGCTGACTGGCAGGCCATGCGGCTGTGGGAGCTGGGCTCCTGCTCACTTGCTCAGGGCAAATGGGGAAGTAGATAGGTGTAGAGGTTACACTGCCAGGGCCACTCGGGCGGCTGGGTGCAGGGTGCTTTTGAGCCTTCGGGCTCCAAATTGATTTCAATGGGAAAGCTCCGGTTTCGATAAAGACTGCAAGCTCGAGGACAAAGATTCTTCAGGTGCCACCACCACTTCGAGAGGTAAGTTGGGTAGTTGGAGGATAGGTAGGTACCCCAGAGTTGGGCACAGGGGGCTGCGGGGCGCCGGGTGCAGGGGTGCCTTTTGGTGTCGGGAAATCTTACCCTCTGTTGATCGCGGTTGGGGGATCACCTGGTTCTGAGGCTGCAGGCGTCGTCAGGAGCGTCGAGCGATGTCCTTGGGTGCCGGACTCGGTGTCAGTCGCCGTGGGGTTGTCCTTGTGGTCTTTGTTCACTCCGGGCCAGGCTTGGTGGGTGCAGAGTGTGAAGGGTTCGCGGTTCAGGGCTGATGCCAGGGATTAGAAGCAGATTTTGAGTAGAGCCTCTACTCATGGGAGTCCCAGGGGCTTAGAGCCAAAAGGTAGCCAGGTCCTCTGGGGTTTGCGAGGTTGCTGGCCACAAGAGATGCCGGGTTGTTGCAGGAGCAGGTTTAAGGGTCGACAGGCTGGTAGGGTTGGGGCCAAAGCAGTTGGTGTCTTCCTCTTCTTAGCAGCTGCAGGGCAGGTCTTCTTTCTTCTTGCTCTTTGTATTTCGGAATCTGGAATCTGGGGAAGGAAGGTTCCGGGTGACCCTAAATACTAGATTTAGGGGCGTTACAGGTAGGTGAAGTGCAGGGATCAATGGGTCCCTGTCCTGGGGTGGGTACACCCCCTATCCTGCCTCTCTCCTGTGGGAGGGGGGCAGTAGCCTAGTCCTGATTGGGCAGGGCTTTCCAGCTTCAAGATGGCGAGAGCCCGGAGATGTGCTTCACCTCGCCTCCCCCACCTGAGGGGTGGGGTTGGCAGGCTGGCACATCCCCTGTCCTTATTTGGGGTTTCCGGCCAAGCTTCCCGCCTGAGTGGGGGGGTTGCAGTGGCCTGGGGAAGCTCACAGAGGCGGCATGCCTTTGAAGCTTCCCCCTGCCCATCCTGGGGGAGGAGATCTAGCACCTCGCCCAGGATGTGCATTGTTGCAGGCCCAGGAGAACAGGGGCTCTTCTACCCAGGGGTCCAGCAACATGTCTGCTGTGTGGCAGCCTCTCAGACCAGACGTGGATTGTAGGTTAGGTTTCAGGGGGCATCTCTAAGATGCCCTCTGGGGTGCTTGGTACATTAAATCCCACACTGGCATCAGTGTGGGTTTAATGTGCTGAGAAGTTTGGTATCAAACTTCTCAGTCTTTACTGTATCCATTATGGTGCTGTGGAGTTCGTGTTTGATGAGCTCTCAGCACCATGTACTCTTAAATGGCAGCACTGCCCTTACAGTGCCCAGAAATGGACCCGGGTACTGTAGGGGCACAGGGCTACTGCTCCTGTGCCCACACCACTGGCATAGGGCAACCAGCTAGAGGGGTGGCTGATGTATGCCAGGGCAGTTTAGGTGGTGGACATGGCACACAGGGATGTGTGCCATGTCGACTTTGTTTTTTCTTGTACCAGATACTCACCCTGCATGGACAGTGTGTTTGTGTTAGGGTACAGGGCCTCTAAGGGTGGCACAATGAGTGCTGCAGCCCTTAGAGGCCTTCCCTGGTTACAAGGCCATGGGTACCATTTACCAGGGGCTGACATGTGGCCAGGGTGTGCCAATTTGGGTTTTAGGTTGTTAGGGAAGGAACATAGGCCCTGGGCACCTGATTGGCAGGAGTCCAGGGCACACTCAATCAAAGTACATTCAGCAATTCAGCAAAAAGTGGGGGCATACCATGCAAGAAAGATGGCACTTTCTCACACCATGCCATTCCAGTTTGAACCTAGCCATATGCAAATCAGTCTTGACCCTGTGCCTCATGGGTACAGTCCAGCCCAAACTGCCAAGCCATGTCCTCCCTGGACTGGAGCCAAGCATCCTAGGACCGGTTTCAGGGTTTCACCCCTCTTTAGCCAGGATAGCTGGATTCCAGTGGCATGGAGAGCCCGGGACTCACGTCTGAGCATACCCGATAATTGAGCTGCAGGTGCATGGTGGATCACGAATGGAGTCTTCACTCGGAGGTGGTGCAAGGTCTTTTTCGACCGTGGGGGAGAGCCTTGGTTAGATCTATTCGCCACCGAAGAGAACGCGCAATGTCAACAGTTTGGTGTTGGAATTTCCAAGGCGGCACTCGCTAGGCAAAGCTTTTCGTCACAAGTGGATTTGCGGTCTTCTATATGCCTTTCCGCCTATACCACTTCTGACCAGAGTGCTGAAGATCAGGCGCGACCGGGCTCAAGTCATTCTTGTGGCTCCAGATTGGGCACGAAGTCTGGTATCCAGAACTGCTCAACATGGCCATCGTTCCTCCGACCCATCTGCCTCTTCGGGAGTATCATCTGTCATTCGACCTGCCGCCCGAAGTTTGCGATGTAATTCTGGCAGCCAGGAGTCCCTCCACTAAGACAGTATACTGCTGCAGGTGGAACAAATTTGTGGCATGGTGCACAGCAAAGGCTGTGGATCACCCCTCTGCAGGGGCGTAAAACAGGTCCCTGCAGTGCGGCGGGGGCCCCAAGCTCCAGTGGGCCCCTTCAGCACTGCACTTTGGCTTGGGGAGCTCCTGATATTCCGGAGGGGGCCCCTCCACGTACCTTGCAGGGGGCCCCCTCAATCATCGTTGCGCCACTGCCCCTCTTTCTGAGGTTCTTTTGATCCTTCTCTTTGGCCCAGCAGGGCTCTGCTTTGGGCACTATCAAGGGCTATCTCTCTGCTATCTCTTCCTTCCTTTGGCTTCCAGATCAACCTTCCCTTTTCAAATCCCTGGTTGCAAATCGCTCTTGAAAGTCACAACTCATCTCTTTCCTCCTATTTCCTTCTTTATGCTTCAGTGGGACGTGAACCTGGTTTTAACTTATTTAATGTGCGCTCCCTCTGAGCCGTGTCACAACTGCCCTTTGAGGGTCTTAACTCTCAAAACTGCATTTCTGTTGGCCATCACCTCTGCCGGACGAGTGAGTGAGCTCCATGTGCATTTTTCTAAGTCTCCTTTCCTATCTGTGCATCCTGACAAAGTTGTCCTCAAAACTCGTCCATCCTTCCTGCCGAGGGTTATCACTGCCTTTTACATCGGGCAGACCATCACTTTGCCCACCTTCTTTCCGCCTCTTTCAAAGGATCACACCAAACAGTTCCGGGTGGATGACCAGCTCTTTGTTTGGTATGTGGGCGCCAAGAAAGGTCGGGCCGTAAACACGCAGACTATATCCAGATGGGTTGTCTTGTGTATCAAAGCATGCTATTCTCTGGAAAAGGTGCCTCCAGTGGGGCTGCGCGCCCATTCCACCAGGGCGACGGCAGCAACTACTGCTCTGGGATGGGGTGTTCCTCTGAATGACATCTGTAAGCCGGCTACGGGAGCTTCGTTGCACACCTTTACAAAACATTACTGCCTTGACAGTCAAGTCCGGAGACACTGCTTTTTTGGCCGTTCTGTTCTCCAGGACTTTCTAGTGTAATTTTGGTTCTTAGAGCCACCTCCGGGGTTGGTGTTGCCGGGGTATCAATTCTAAGGTAAGGAATCTAGAACTAACGTGTTTCTTTCAGATGAACAAGTTACTTACCTTCGGTAACGATATATCTGTAAGAAATATTAGTTAGTTATAGATTCTTTACCGCCCCACCCATCCTCCCCGTTCTGTGAACTGATTTCCAGGGTTAAGGATATCCCTTCAGGGCACTAGTTTTGTGCACCAGTGGTCAGTGTCTTGCACGGCTCTCTGCGTTTCTGGAGCGGAAAGTCGTGTACAGAACTGACGTAAGTGCGCCACTGCGGCATCGAAGTAGCTACCGCGACGTCATCCTGGCGCCATGACGATAACTACGAACGCGGAGCCGACTGACGCCACCTTCCGACGCACAGAGGTACTGCTGACTAAAAACTTTCCTGATCCATTCTGACGCCTGGTGGTTATTCTAAGGTAAGGAATCTATCACTAATGTTTCTTACAGCTATTTCTGATGGATACATCTGCCAGTGGATTCCTCCCCTTGTGAATATCCCCTGCGCCAGCAACATTCGGAAACTTTTGTAGCAGTCCACGCCGATGAGGTAGAAGACGACGTCAGAGACACGGCTCCGCTATCGACTCCGCTGACGTCACCGGCTCCATAAGAAGACCTCGTCGGCGTGATGACGTCGGTTCCATTTTTTCCGCGCCGTCGACGCAAACGGATTTCGGGAATCTCTCTCTGTAGCTATTCTTGTTACTTTGTTTTCGGCTGGTTTCTCTTTGTCGTCTTCAGCTGAAATGTCGACGAAGAAGTCGATTTAAACCTTTTCGAGAATGTAGGAAACGCATGTCGATAACGGATCCGCACGACGACTGCGTTTGGTGCCTGTCATCGGACCATGATGTGGAAGGACGTTCTTGCTGCTGCAAGATGAGCTCAAAGGCTCTTAAGGAGAGGGAGGCAAAGCTCTTCATTGCCAAGATGAAGAAAGAAAAAAGAGGCCGGAAGAGGTCGAGATAGAGGTCGGCGTCTAAGTCGACTTCGGGGCATGCTTCTAAATCTAGGAAGCACAAGAAAAAGAGGAGGCATTCATCTTGACGTCACTCGGATAGGGATGCGGCTCCGAGATCGACATCACCCTCCCGACGCCTTAAGGACTTTGTGTCTCCCTCGTCCGTTCCGGATTCACCAATTGGCCTGTCGTCACCTGTGGCTTCAACGGAAAATTCTCTGGCTCCGGCCCCGGCTCCATGTCCGGCGCCAGCTTCGTTCCCGGTTCCGATTGAGGAGCTTCCAGCTCCGGGAGAGCCTTAGGCCAACCGGTGCCGACTGGAATCAGTGGAGCCGGAGTCCGGTGATGCCTGAAATATATCCTGCGTTTCTTAATGCTATGTACGGAGTCTTCTCCAGAGCCAGGTACCCCTCTGGTGCACCTTCGGGTCCTATGGCTTTTAGTTTGGGAGTTCCCCAAGCCTATCCTCAGGCTCCCTTCATGCCATTTTTTCCGGTGACGCCGTCTTGGCATCTACCGGCACCGAGGACATCGCCGCTCCCTTCTTCACCGGTGCCGACTCGACATCGTTCGACGCCGGCTGGCCCATCGGATCCACGCTCGGCTCCGGTCCCGGCGCCGTCTGATTCGGTCACGGCACCGCCGACTCCGGTTGTGAGGATCAGGTCTAGGAGGGAGGCCCAAAGGGTGCTGGATGAACAAAGATACCCGATGGAGGAAGTAGAGGAATGGGAGCTCATGGAATCGGACGATGTATTTGAGTTGAAAGAGGCTAGTGGCCTGGACTAATCACCTGAATGGGAAATTACTCCTCCTTCTGACCTTCCTTTGAAGGATGTGGCTCCATACCATGCTGTTATAAAGAAGGCAGCTGAACTTTTAGATCTACAATTGCCTTCTGCAGAGTTCAAACCGCACATCTTAACAGAAGTTCTGCACTCTACTTCTGCTGTTTTGGAGCCTTTACTCCCTTTTAATGACGCCATTATAGAGCCAGTAATAGAGTTGTGGCGTAAGCCCTTTTCTGCTCCGGCAGTCTCTAATGTTATTGCCAGGAGGTATAGGGCAGCTCCGGGGCACCCAGACTTTCTGACTTCTCACACATCTCCGTAGAGTCTGGTGGTTCAGGCTGCCTGTTCCATAAAATCATCGGGTTCTTTTCCCCAAGTCCCGAGTGACAAGGAGGCAAAGAAATTGGATCAGTCGGCCAGGAAGGTCTTCTCTTCTGCCAGCATGGCCCTTAAGTCAACGAATGCCACCTGTCTTTCGGGCCGGTATATCGATGCACTTATGGACTAAGCAAAGCAGCTAGCCCCGAAGCTGTCAGAAGAGGATAGGATAAGTTTCAATAAGGTCCTTTCGGATACCCAAGCGGCGCCACGTCTGGTGATCCAAAGTGGCTTGGATACGGTTGACTCTGTTGCAAGAGTCATGGGGTCTTCTGTAGCAACCAGGAGGAGTGCGTGGCTTAAATCTTCAGAATTCTCCCTTGATGTTCAGTCAACGCTTTTGGACTTACTTTTTGATGACTCCGGACTCTTTGGCAAGAAAGCGGATGCTGCGCTTGAAATATTTAAAGAGAGTAGGGCCACGGCTAAATCTTTGGGCCTTCAATCTCAGTCAAGGGGTTCATTCAAGAGGTACACGGGCTTCAAAAGGTCAAACTTTCGTTCTTACAGACAGCCCTAGCAGCAACAGCTCTCCTCCTCTTCCTCCTCCTCAGCCCCTCCCACCACCACAAAGCAGCCCTAGATCCACCATTCTGGATCATGTTGGTCCTGTGGGGGGCCGGCTTACCCATTTTCTACAAGATTGGGAATCGGTTACTACAGACCTTTGGGTTCTAGATCTTGTAGAAAATGGGTACGCCCTTCCCTTTCAGGAATTTCCTCCAAATTACCCTCCTTGTCAAGGTGCTTGCTCGGAGGACCACCGTCTTCTCCTGCAGGAGGAAGTCCTGACGTTACTAAGAAAAGGTGCAATAGATGTGGTTCCAGAGCAGGAGAGGGGTCAGGGATGCTACTCCCGGTATTCCTTGATTCCGAAAAAGGACGGCAGATTGTGTCCGATAATGCACCTCAGGTTCTTGAATCTTTATCTGAAGCAAGAGAAGTTCAAGATGCTCACCCTTGCACAGGTTCTTCAAGCGTTGAATCAGGAGGACTGGATGGTGTCGATCGATTTGCAGGATACGTATTTCCACATACCCATCCTGAAGTCGCACAGGAAGTATCTCCGGTTTACGGTAGGGTTGCAACATTATCAGTTTGCGGTCCTTCGGTTTGGTCTTACTACTGCACCTCAAGTCTTCACGAAGGTGATGGCAGTGGTGGCAGCCCATCTCAGAGGGTCGGGGATTTCAGTTTTCCCCTATCTGGACGACTGGCTGATCAAAACTGAGTTGCCAGAGAAGGTGCTTCATCTGCAGGTTACATCTCAGCTATTGTACAAATTGGGTTTTTCGATAAACTTACCCAAATCTCACCTGGTGCCCTCTCAGCGCAACCTGTTCATAGGGGCGGTACTGGACTCTACTGTGTGTCGGGCATTCCCACCTCCACAAAGGATTCTCGACATACAGGAAATGATTCCCTTGTTTTACAATGGAGCGGTCGTTCCAGTCCTAAAGGTCCTTGGTCTGTTTGCTTCCTGCATTCTGTTGGTCAACCATGCACGCTGGCACATGAGGGCCCTCCAGTGGTGCCTCCGCAGGCAGTTGTATCAGCACAAAGGAGATCTCAGGGAGTCTGTGAGGATCTTGGGAGAAACTGCAGCGGATCTGTCTTGGTGGAGCGTGGAGGGCAATCTGTCTCAAGGAAAGCCCTTTCATCTACCTCCATCGGTGGTCACAGTAATAACAGATGCATACACTTTAGGGTGGGGTGCGCATCTGGGGGATCTGGAGATCAAGGGTCTTTGGTCTCCAGAGGAAAGGTTGCTTCACATCAACCTTCTGGAATTGCGGGCGATACGTTTTGGCGCTCAAGGCCTTCCTCCCTTCCCTTCGTGGTCAGTCGGTTCAAGTCCTGACGGACAACACTACCTCGATGTGGTATGTCAACAAGCAGCGAGGAGTGGGGTTTCTTTGTCTCTGCAGAGAGGCTCTGCGTCTCTGGTCCTGGGCTCAGGATCATCGGATTTCTCTGATGGCAAATCATCTGGCCGGGGTTCTGAACGTATGTGCGGACAGTCTCAGTCGGCAGTTCTCCGCCGACCACGAGTGGAGGCTACATCCAGAGGTGGTATGTGTGCGAAAGGTTTCCCCTAGGTACTTTTAGGTACAAGAGGAGGGGAAAGAGACAAATGAAGAAAGAGAACCTCTTATCTGACCTATCTTATTTCTACAGAGTTAATCACTTATGTGTTACAAAAACCCCAGAATGCAAAATTACTTCAAAAACATTTTCATTTTTTTATATTATTTTCTTTTTTTAAAGATATAAATAGCAGAACATTCATAATTGTTCTATTAGCATATAATTTGTATATAGAACATACATTACTACACACAATATTTCCACATTAATTGAATTTCATAAATACTTGTGGATATAAAAGGCAAAACAGTTTAAAAAAGCCTGTGAAAAAGAGACCCCAAAGGAAAATAAGAAAAAACCGTCACATCAACATTCTCACCTATATATCACTCTTACATACCATCAGACATTCTACATAGGGTAACCACTGACCACGAAGGGAAGGGAGGAAGGCCTTGAGCGCCAAAACGTATCGCCTGCAATTCCAAAAGGTTGATGTGAAGCAACCTTTCCTCTGGAGACCAAAGACCCTTGATCTCCAGATCCCCCAGATGTGCACCCCACCCTAAAGTGTATGCATCTGTTATTACTGTGACCACCGATGGAGGTAGATGAAAGGGCTTTCCTTGAGACAGTATTTATGAAATTCAATTAATGTGGAAATATTGTGTGTAGTAATGTATGTTCTATATACAAATTATATGCTAATAGAACAATTATGAATGTTCTGCTATTTATATCTTTAAAAAAAAAAGAAAATAATAAAAAAATGAAAATGTTTTTGAAGTAATTTTGCATTCTGGGGTTTTTGTAACACATAAGTGATTAACTCTGTAGAAATAAGATAGGTCAGATAAGAGGTTATCTTTCTACATCCAGAGGTGGTTCATCACGTCTTTCGGATGTGGGGAACTCCTCGGGTGGGCCTGTTTGCCACTCACGAGAGGGCTCACTGCCCGTCTTTCTGCAGTCTCCAGTATCCGATGCAGGGAGCGTTGGGGGACGCATTTCAGTTGAGTTTGGGCTCACAACTCCTTTACGCGTTTCCTCCCATACCCTTGATTCTTCGGGTTCTGAGGAAGATTGGCCAAGACCGGGCCCAAGTCATATTGATCGCCCCGGATTGGGCAAGAAGGGTGTGGTATACGGATCTTCTCTACCTCTCCTTGTGCCCTCCGCTCCGTCTCCCTCTGAGGGCAGACCTCCTCTCGCAGTCGGAGGGGCAGGTTCTACACCCCCACCTCCAGAGCTTACACCTTCATGCCTGGAGATTGAACGGGCAACCTGAATTCTTTATCTCTCCCACCAGATGTTGTAGATGTAATTTTGTCTGCCAGACGTCATTCCACCAAATCTATCTATTCCTATAGGTGGTCTAAATTTGTGCTCTGGTGTGGGGAGAAGTCAATTGATCCTTTGAGGGCTCGTTTATCTAACATTCTGCAGTTTGCTCTTTCTCTTGCTCAGCAAGGTTTTGCTGTAGCCATTGTAAAGGGATACTTATTGGCTTTGTCAGCATTCCTTTCCTTGCCGGATCAGCCATCCTTGTTCAAATCGCCTATTGTTTTACGATTTCTGAAAGGCCTTACAAACAAATTTCTTCTTCCTACTCCTTTTATTGTGCCTCAATGGGACTTAAATCTTGTCTTAACTTACCTGATGGGTTCTCCTTTCGAGCCCTTACACAAGTGTCCCTTGAGACTGTCTTTCAAGACGGTTTTTCTCATTGCGATCACCTCTGCAAGGAGGGTAAGTGAGCTTCAAGCTCTGAGTTCGAACCCCCCTGTTCTTGACCATTCATGCTGATAGAATGGTACTCAGGACCAGGGCTGCTTTTCTGCCTAAAGTGGTAACTCCCTTCCATCTGCGGCAGTCCATTACCCTTCCTACCTTCTATCCTTCCCCTCACCCTTCCAGGGAGGAGGAACGGCTTCACCGTCTGGACCCTAAGAGGGCGGTGAGCTTCTACCTTGACAGGATAAAAGACTTTCGTGTTGACGACCAGCTGTTTGTAGGCTTTGTTGGCTGCAGGAAAGGCAGAGCGGTGCACAAGCGCACCCTTTCCAGATGGATTGTTTATCAAGATGTGATACTCTGTGGCTGGTAAGGAACCCCCAGAGGGTTTAAGGGCTCATTCTACTAGAGCGAAGTCTTCCACTTCTGCTTTGTCTAGAGGTGTTCCTGTGGAGTACATTTGTAGGGCGGCAACTTGGGCCTCCCTTCACACTTTCGCAGAGCATTACTGCTTGGATTCCGAGGTGAGGAGGGACGGACATTTTGCTCGTTCCGTCCTTCAGGACTTTCTGGTAAAGAAGGGTGGACACCCTCCTCCGGGAGTGGGACTGCTGTGGGAATCTTTTCACAAGGTGAGGAATCCACTGGCAGATGTATCCATCAGAAGAACAAGTTACTTACCTTCGGTAACGCTTTTTCTGGTGGATACAGTATCTGCCTGTGGATTCCTCACTGACCCACCCGCCTCCCCGTTGTCCACCCTTGTATACCTACAATTTTAATGATGGTGTTTCAAAATGTATTTGTTACTGTCAAAGGCTTTGTGGTGTTTCTTTTGCCTTCCTTTTTATTCTCCACACTGTGTGTTGAGTTGTATATTCTGTACCGTGCATACTGTGTATATATTGCTGTCAGTCTGTCCGTGTGCCTCGAAGGCACGGAAAAAAGGGCAGAACTGACGTCATCACGCCGACTAGGTCTTATTATGGAGCCGGTGATGTCAGCGGAGTCACGAGCGGAGCCATGTCTCTGTGACGTAGTCTTCGACCTCATCGGCGTGGACTGCTACAAAAGCTTCCGAATGTTGCTGGCGCAAGGGATATTCACAAGGTGAGGCATCCACAGGCAGATACTGTATTCACCAGAAAAAGCGTTACCGAAGGTAAGTAACTTGTTCTTTTTTAACACTGTATTCTCTGAAGAAAGCAGTGCATGTCCCAGCCATCGTAGAATAGGTCAGACTCTGGTTCAAAATATCTCTGGAGTACAGTTTTGGGGGGAAAAAAGCCTTCCTGTGGTGCTGAGGTGATAAAGGAGGCTGAAACAAAAAGCTTTCCAGTAGATCTAGTGTTGCAGCAGAAAAGATTGTGAAGAGCCCAGTGAAGACTCCTGGTACACATGACTTGAGCAATATTATCTAGTTTGGTATATGGGAAGAAGGGATCTGTCACCTTTTCCTTGTTCGCTGAAGTGAGTAATTTATCTTGGCTTTAACTCATTTTGGGCCAATATTTAATTGATATGATTCCATGACATTAATTTTTTACACTGCTATTTGTAATCGCTGGTGTTCACCTTGAGGAATGGTAATGGTTCATACATCTGAATCCATGAAAGATGGAATGCTGGAGAACTTCATTTTTTGTTTCAGTAGATCGCCATTATCTAAAATGCTTTTGTATTTGCTTTTCATTCAAAGTCTCTATATTAGGGCTGTTATGTCCATCAATTTGTTAAACACTTGAAACGACAGGTCTTAGCATTAGCTCTTTTATATTCAAATGTCTCTGTGCGTAGGATAATTGTAAATAAAAAATTAATCAAATCTTTGCTTTCATGTTTGTAAATTTTTCTTGTCAGGCACTTTTATTTCCAAGTATGTCTTCTGTTTTCTAGATGATGTGATGTTGTTTCTGAAAATGTATGATCCAAAAACCCGAAGTTTAAATTACTGTGGACATATCTACACTCCAATATCCTGTAAAATACGTAAGTATCTATACATAAACTATATTTGATTTTGAATAATAACTTGAGGTTGAGAAAAGTGTGTTTTTTAAAATGCATTGTCGTCTTTCCTGCCAGGTGATCTGCTGTTGGTTATGTGTGAGAGAGCAGGATTTCCGCAAGGAACAAATCTTATCCTCTATGAGGTTTGGCTCTTTTTTTTTTTCAATGTATAAGCACTTAAGTATGTGTGCTATTTGTCCATTATGTTGAAATGTATCCCTCTAGCCATTAATGAATCAATTGTGATAGCTTTAGAAGTCTCTGATTTTGTGAGATGTAAGTAATTTCACCCTGTAGCGTTCCAGGGCATGTTCAATAGAGTTAAATAATATGTTCTCCTGCATTGGCTCTTTTTTTCTTTCTGCGCCAGTTAAGCTGTGATCAGTGAAGAAAACCCTGTCACCTTTTGAAAGAATTGTTGCAACATTTTGTCGACGTCCCCCCCCCCCCCCCCCTTCTTGGTGTGTAGGAATTCATGTCTAGGAAGACTTTGAAGGAAAGTGGGTTCTATTGCAGGTTACCAGGGCACGTGTTCTTTCTCAAAACTGTACCATTATTTCCACAATTAGCACACCTCTGGCTCACATATGTCCCTTAGAAAAGACACCAGTTGTACCAACGGCCTTGAAACTAGAGAGGGTCTCTGAGGGCTGCAGCATGTATTGTGCCACCCTAAAAGACACCTCACCACACACAGGCATACTTCCACTGTAGTCTGAGTGTTTTCGTTAAGATGAAAGTGAAAAGCCGACCTGCTACACATCAGTGTGTGTCAGGCCTACCAGCACTGCAAGAGGCATACATCAGTCACACCTACAGCAGGCCTTGGAGCCCTAAGGCAGGGTGCACTATACTTCATGTGAGGGCATAACTGCATAAGCAGGTATGCCCCTATAGTATCTATTCTTAGACAGAAGTGCACAGTGAAGCCATACTGCGTACATTGGCTTGGAACTTTTGTGTACGAGTTAAAAAGCTCCATGATGGCTTCACTGAATTCCTAGATGTTTGGTACCAAACATCTCGGCTTATTAAACCCACACGGATGCCAGTATTGCATTTATTTAGAAATGCGCTCAGCGGGCACCTCCGAGGTGCCCCCTGAATGTACCAACCCACTAGTGTGTACCTGACTGGTCTGCACCTGCTTGCCACCGATTGACATGTTCCTGACCCCCCCCTGAGGATGAAGCCTTTTTGCTCTTGGAGGTCAGAAACCAAACCCGCTCTGGGTGGAAGTGCTTCACACCTCCCACCAAGCCGGAATAGCATAGAATGTTGGTGCACCTCAAAGGCTTCCCGTCCTTTGTTATGCTGACATGGGCCTTGCCAGCTAGTGGAGGTGCCCATCCCCCTAACCCAGCCCCACGTTTGGCGGCATGGTCTACTGGAAAAGTAGGAAGCAGGAGAGGTGTGTCTTCTCTCAGCCTGGGCCACCCCTTTCGTGCCCTGAGCTGAAGTGACCCATGCTGTAGGAAAGTGACCTTTTTTGCACAGTTACCCCCCACATTTTGCCTGAAATCAATTGCAACTTGACTTGATGTTCCCTGGGCCCTGCCAATCAGATTCCTCTGGCCTGTGTTCTTTCCTCAAAACTGCACCTTTGTACTCCCAATTGGCACATCTCTGGCGACGGTAAGCCCCTTGTAAAAGGTACCAAGGGCACCGTGACGAGGTAAGGCCTCTTAAGGGCTGCTGCACCTATTGTGCCACCCTTCGGGCCCTGCACCTTAACACCCACACCCTGCCATTACAGGCTGCGTGTTTTGGTGCAGAGAAAAGTGAAGAGGTGACATGGCACACATCCCCTTGTGACATATCTGCAGTCTGTCTGTGAGCTAGGTAAGCCACCCCTCTAGCAGGGTGCACTAGACCTCATGTGAGGGTACAGTTGCAGGAGCACTATATCTCTAAAGTGTCTACGTCCAGTCTTAGACATTGTAAGAGCAGTAAAGCCATAAAGAGTATATGGTCTAGGAGTTGGTCATTAGGAGCTCCACAGCTTCATAATGGCTTTACTGAACTCTGGGAAGTATGGAAGCACACTTCTCAGCACATTAAACACACTCTGATGCCAGTGTGGCATTTAATGTAAAATGAACACAGAGGTCATCTTAGAGATGCCCTCCAAAAAATGGCCTGCCCTGGTGGTGGTCCTGAATTGCGGTTTGTCTTGTGCTACCACCAGACATGTTTCTGGACCCCTAGATAGAGGGCCTCCGCTCTCTGGGTTCAGAAACAAACCCAGTCCTGTGCAGAGGTTTCATGCCCCCTCCACCAGGGTGAGATTTGTCGAAAAAGGGGAAGCTTCCAAGGCCTGCCGCCTTCGTAAGCTGTCCCTGCCTTTTGCTGCCCCCAGCAACTGGCTCCCTCTGGTTTTGCTCCTCACTTTGGGTGGGAGAATCGTTGGGGAAAACCAAGCTTAGGAGGAGGTGTGCCCACCTCAGGTGGGGAGGCAAAATGAAGCACATCTCCTAGTCTTCTCCATTTTGAGCCAATTAGGGAGAGGCTCATGCGCCCCTCCCACTGGAGAGTGGCATCATTTGGGGTGTACCCACTCTAAGAAAGGACCCATTGGTCCCGATCTGCCTACCCCATCTGATCGAGACATCTAGCCACAGATTCCTTAACTTGGAACATCCCCAGGCGTCAGACTAGATCCGGAAAACCCTCCGTTGCAGCCCCCCCTGCGCGGCGCTGCATGGTTCCGCCCTGACGGTGTCCATAGACGTGACGTGAGCGAAGCCATATATGCCCCTCCCGGCACGCTGACGTCAGTTTTCTTCTTTTCCGCGTCCCAACGCGGATTCTGGAAAACTAGCAGTTCCTTGGCCTGTTTCTCGGGCCTTCTCGATGCCTTCGGCGTCACGGAAGAGGCTGAGATTCCTTCGGGCTTTAAAGCGTGTGAGACCTGTGTGCGCCAAATATCTGTCACAGACCCACACGTCATTTGTATGTGGTGCCTCCGAAGAGGGCGATGCCTGTCAACAGATGGAACGCAAGTCCTTAAGGGAGCATCGTATGAAGTTGCTGGCCGCACGGCTGTCTGGTCCTGCACCTTAGCACCTTAGCACCGCCGAGGTCGTTCCTACGGACGTAGTTCAGGGACAGGTAAGCACAAACATAAGTCGCGGAGGTCGTCCTCCCGTAAACGTGATGCTGGGGCCCGTTGCTCTGTCTTTTCCAGGCACTGGCGCCAAGCAGTCGTCTCCCCGATACCCCCCTTCAAGGCGGTTTGAGCGAGGCTCTCCACTCTTTATTTGGGTCACCCCCTCTTCCTGGTGCGCCTTTGGGTCCCACAGAGGAGGAAGGCATTTATGTCTGGTCTTCTCCGGCGGATTCGTCCTCTGTGCCGGCTGCGTGCATTAACTCCGGTTCCGGAGTCGATACGACATCGACGGGACACGGCCGGAGGGCCCTCCCAGTCCGTCTAGCCCACCCAGTCCGTCTAGCCCACCCAGTCCGTCTAGCCCGCCCAGTCCATCTAGCCCACCCGTCCAGTCACTGCATAGCCCTGCGTGGTTTCCTGCGCTGACGTTGGATGCGGCACCGAGCTCGACGCCCTGTCGACATCTTTCATCCCCACACAGAGGTTGGGTCGCCGTCGGACTGTGCCCAGGCCGAGTCCCCTCTGGACGTTCTCAACGTCGATATGAAGCCGTCTCTGCATCGGTCGACGCCTGTGCCTATGACTCCTCTGTTACAGGAGGTTGACATCCCTCCGGACTCCCAGTGTCCAAGGTCGTTTCAGAGCCCATTGGTGCAGGTACCTAGCGTTCAGTGGCCCTCGAATCAACCTAAGGCTCCTCCACTTTTACAGTTGGAAACTAACTCGTCCACTCTGTGAGAAGTTGGCCTGATGTATGATGTCACTAGTTCTAGTGTACACCTTGTATCAGTCCAAACAACCCTTATGGTGATTGATTGTAAAGTCAACCTTATAGACCAGCTATCCTAGTGGTAGCATGGACAAGAGCAGTCTTAGGCTAAACTCTGAATGGCATGTGAAGCCAGCTGTGATACCATATATAATCCCTTGAATACCAAATGAAAGGACACCACAACAGATATATATATATATATATATATATATATATATATATATATATATATATATATATATATAAAATAAAGTGTATTTATTCTAGTCAAACCCTCAGCACTCTTTATGAGATTCGAGGTAAGTACAACAGTCTTATTTAAGCATACATTAAGTCACACAGGTAAGTAATACAGTTAGGCCCTAGGGGCCACGCAAACCATATACTAAAGAAGTGGTATAAGGACCACAGTCACGGAAATAGAATAGGCCTAGGCCTAGGGAATCGCTGGGGCTACACTACACTACCAACAGTTAGGAAGTGGGAGGCCCACGGGATTCAGGTGCAGTGTGGAAACACTCACGCGTAATGCGTATAATCGATAGAAATAGTACAGTTCAGAAATAAGCAGTTTTAGGACACTTCTGGTATAGCTAGAAAGTCGAGACTCGGAAACTAGACCCTAGGATAGGGTGCATAGGTGTGAACTTGCGTCGGGTTTCGTCGTGGACTTCTATGGATGCCTGAAGGAAAGTTGCTGACAGGCAGTCAGTACAGAGTGTCCGGTGGATCCCAAGGCCGGGATCAAGAAGGAAGGGTACCTGCAAGCAGAAGGGACAGAGTCTGGGTCACTAGCCAGTGACCACGTGGAACCAGGAAGGAACCAGGCGATGTCGTGAAGATTGCAGGTGAAGAGGTGAAGCTTTTCGCAGCAGCCACGGGTACCAGGAGACGTCGAGGACGACCAGGACCAGGAGGCGAGCTGTCCCACGAAGGCTCTTGCTGTCGGCGGCGTCGAAGTTGGACTAGGACTCACCAAGCCTTGGCAAGCGGAACCCACGAAGAATGGAGGACTTGCTTCTGGTGCAGACCAGGAAAGTCTGGGGTGCTTCTCTTTTGCAGAGGAGCGAGAGCCAGTCTGGAGGAGCCAAACCAGCAGTGAAGATTCAAAGGTGTCGTCGCAAAGGCCGCTAGCCAACGGGCAAGCAACCGGACAGACGCGGCAAGCAGGAAAATGCAGATGGGCCCCACGCAGGACTCGTGGAGTGTGGGGGGGCTGATCTTCGGTGCAGATGGTGCTTGGGGTTGGGGCTTCTCAATCCCCGGTGCACAACTTCGAGGGTACCTCAGAAGCTGCGCTGGAAGATACTCGCCACTTTTCCCAGGTAGCCGGTCCCACGTCTCTCGTCGCCTCCACGGATCTCAGCTCGGCTGTGGATGTGGATCAGGGTCGGAGAAGTCTGGAAGTCAAGGCTCTGGTCGGGCTCTGCAGTCGGTCCCTCGTAGAACTAAAGCAAAGCAAAGGGTAAGTCTCTTGATGGTGCCTGTTTGCACAGGGTAGCCACTCCTTGGACACAAGGGAGATTCTTCAGTCTTCTTCTTTCGTCGAATGTCGAAGGTCCAGAGTTTCTGTTCAAGTTGCAGGTTCAGGATAATCTAATTTAGCAGGGCCCAACTAGCTACTAATATACTGGGCTAGTGGGCTGGGCTACCTGCAAGGTCCCTCCTATGGGTGGGACCAGGAAGGGGAGTGGCTTCACCCCCTTTCCTTTGTCCAGTTTTGTGCCAGAGCTGGGGCTGGAGTGCCCCAGCACCGGTTTGAACTGGACTATGCATGGATCACCTTGTGTGCCCCAGGCATGTCTCATTCCTTTCAGCCCTCCCTGCCCCAATACACTAAAGTCTGTCTGGGGAGGTGCTAGCACCTCCCCAAGCAGGAGACCTATTGTCCAAGCCTCCCTGGCTGGGAGGGCTCCCAGCAGCAGGAGGTCAGACTCGTGTCTGTGGCAGCAGCATCCATTTTGTGATGCTGAGGCTTTGGTGAGAGGCTAACAGCAAAGTAGGATTTTAACATGTCTCTCCCTCTAGAAGGGGGGAATAATATTCTCATCACCAGAAATGGTATGGGGGTATTATTCCACAGTGTTAGACACCTTACACGACATGTTTTGACAAAGCCAAACCATAGTTACCATAACCGTTTAAGATTATAAGGTACTTTAAGAGTATATGGTAGGCTATATCATAGAACAGCTATAAGGACATGGTTCCGAAAGCTGCAGACAGGCTCAGCTCATGCTAGAGCACCATCTCACATGTTACCAAGCACTCTGCCTCTAGGATTGTTAAGGCCTGCCATAGGAGTGGCTGATAGGTACACATGTGTCTATATTAAGGGTAGATATAGGTATACTATATCTAAGCAAGGGGTGATTACACGACCTTGCCCCAGCTGAGTGATCACCCAGTTGTGTCTGATTGGAAGGCCAGACCAGGGGTGGCATAATACATGCTGCAGCCCCTGGGAGGCCTAGGGTACACTGTACAGGGTCCAATAAGGTGATCCTTACCAATTGTGTATGTACCTAGGGTACATGGAGTCCATTTTAAAGAGAGAGCAGACAGCCTGAGAACCTGAATGGCAGGATCTCAGGCCAACTAAGTCGAAAAACCAGCTAGACACTAGGCAAAAAGTTGGGGGTAACCATAGTCCGATATCCACCTTCCTACACACTCTAGTTAGTTAGTTTCTAACCGTCTCCTTTGTTGTCGCCACCCAGAATGGCGACTGAGGCTAGTGCAGCTTTTGCTCGGGCCATTCGCAGGGCTTGCTTATATTCTTTGCTTTCAGCCCCCTGTGGTTTCCCTGCCCTCTGATCCTTTACTGGATCTCCTCCACATGGAGACTGTTGAGGTGAAGTGTTTGCTGCCCCTTGGTGTGTCTTTGTTTGACATCCTGCTTGGTACCTGGGCACGGCCCTCCTCTGGTGACCCTGTTGATCGGGCCATTGCTCACTGGCACTGCCGGCCCCGGATGATCCTCTCTGCCTGTCCCTTCACCCTAGAGCTCAGGGTCTGGTTGTCCAGGCGGCTTTTGACCTGCAGCCTTCCTCCACTTTACCGTTGTTACCTTCCACTAGAGTCTCGGTGGCTGGAGATATCTGGTCGCCACATTTTTGCCTCTGCCAGTGTGGGCATCCGTGCATTAAACACGTCTTGCGTGTTCTCATGTGCTTTCTTTGCTCTTTGGGACTTAGTTGAGCTCCTTCTTCCTTCTCTCCCAGAAGGGCCCCAGGCTGACTTACATCGCCTTCTTCTCGAATGGCGCAGTTTTGCCTTCGATCATCCCTTGATGCAAATGACTCTGTGGGTAGGGCACTAGCCCAGTCGCTCGCTTTGCGCCGCCATGCATGTCTGCGCGACAGCCTTTTCCCCAGACAATGTTCGGGATGCTCTTCGGGATCTGCCATTCAATGAGGTGGAACTTTTTGACTGCCACGTGCTCTTCGGGATCTGCCATTCAATGAGGTGGAACTTTTTGACTGCCACGCTGATTCAGCGGTCACCCGCCTCATGTCTGGTCTGCTGTGACTATCTGGCCCTTGTGGTCTAGTTTTCTGCCTTGTGGTATCTTTTTCTTGTGCATATGCGACGTTGCCTTGTTTGTTTTGAGTCCTGGGTTCATAACGTAGTACCTGGATGGTGTAGGCGGTTGTTCCACCCTCTTTGACTTTGCTCAGTACAGCAGGTCGGCTGGTACTGCCTTCTTTTCAGTCTGCTGACTGTGACCTTATTCCAAGAGGACCCCCTTCGCAGCGTGTGAGAAAGTGGCTCTGTATATACTGTTCCCAAATAGGTACAGTGTGTACAGAGTCCACAGTCCCCAGAGGTTTGACAGAGGTTAAAGTTAGATATAACCTTACTCTCAAGTTGTAGCTTGGTCGAGCAGTAAGGCAGTACCAGAGGACAGTGTAAAGCATTTGTTGTACACACTCAGTCAGCAAATGGTGTCACACATTCAAGAACTGAACTCTAGGCCAATGGTTTCTATAAAAAATAGATGGTGGTTTTATTTTAGAACCAACAATAGGTATTAAAATATACTTTCTCAAAATGAGATACTTTAGTTAAATACTTTTGCAATATGCAATTGACTTTTGTAGATAGTTACAGGTTACAAGAGGCAACGCAATTTCAAACACAATAATGCATTGAGCTCAATGGGAATTTTAAGTTATGTGCAATAGATTACTTTCAGGTTTTCTTTTGTAATTCCAGGACTGGATCCTAGATTCAGTCCTGGGACAGTTCTTAGAAAGAAGTGATAAAAGTCGACTTAGTTACTGTTGTGATTTTTAGGCAATATTTTGCGATTTTAAAAGTTGACAGAGGAAATGTCATACAAAAACAGTCAATGATTCCCTATGGAAGAGTATTCAAGTTGCAGGTAAATTATGTTCTCGTTACTTTTATAACCCAGTACTGGGCTCCTAGACTCAGTACTGGGACCTCTATCTAAAACAGGTAAGTAATTACGTTTTTACAGTTAGCACGATTTTTTAAGAATATTTGAAGTTTGCAAAAATCGACACTTGGAAGAAATTTCACAGAAAAACAGTCAATGATTTCCTATCGAAGAGTATTGGGTTAATGGTAAGTACGGTTGTGAGTACTTTTCAGGGTCAGCGCTGGGCACCAAGATCCAGCACTGGGATCTCACCTAATAGCAGGTGAGTATTTTCGTTTTCGTTACTCTGCAGATTTTTGGTGAATATTTTAAGTTTTAGAAACTCCACACTTAGAACAAATTTCAGAAGAAACCAGTCAATGTTACCCTATGGAAGAAAATTGGTTATCGGCTTTTGGGTAAGTACGGCAGAGTTAAGGTTCTGGGCACAAACTCGGGGGTCTCCCAGGGTCAGGTAAGTACAGTTGTTACAACCTCAGCGGCATAGGGGCAGCCGGGTGCAGAGTGATTTAGGCCCAATGTTATCCTATGGGAGGCAGGAGGGCCTAGGTTGGTGGCTGCTGACTAGCAGGACACGCGGCTGTGGGAGCTGGGCTCCTGGTCACTTGCGCAGGGCAAATGGGGAAGTAGGTAGGAGTAGAAGTTGCACTGCCAGGGCCACTCGGGCCGCTGGGTGCAGGGTGCTTTTGAGCCTTCGGGCGCTCAATGGATTTCAATGGGAAAGCTCCAGGATGAACAAAGGCTGCCAGCTCGGGGACGAGGATTCTTCAGGTGCCACCACCACTTCGAGAGGTAAGTTGGGCAGTTGGAGGATAGGTAGGTACCCAGGAGTTGGGCACAGGGGGCTGCAGGGCGCCGGGTGCAGGGGTGCTTTTTGATGTCGGGAAATCTTACCCTCTTGATTGCGGTTGGGGGGTACCTGGTTCTGAGGCTGCAGGCGTTGTCAGGAATGTCGTGTTGAGTCCTTGGGTGCCGGATTCGGGGTCACAGTCGCCGGGTGGGGGGGAAATGTCCTCGGGGTCTTTGTTCACTCCGGCACAGGTCAGGCTTGGCGGGTGCAGGGTTTGCGGTTCCGTGCTGATGCCAGGGGTTAGAACTTGCTTTGAGCAGAGCCACTGCTCATGGGAGTCCCAGATGCTCCGAGTCACAAGGTAGCCAGGTCCTCCGGGGTTTGTGAGGTTGCTGGCCACAAGAGGTGCTGGGATTCAGCAGGAGCAGGTTAGAGGGTCGACAGGCCGGTAGGGCTGGGCCCGAGCAGTTGGTGTCCTCCTCTTCTTAGCAGCTGCACGGCAGGTCTTCTTTCTTCTTGCTCTTCTTTGCTTTTTTCGGAATCTGGAATCTAAGGAAGGAAGGTTTAGGGTGCCCCTAAATACTAGATTTAGGGGCGTTACAGGTAGGTAAAGGGCAGGGACCAATGGGTCCCTGCCCTGGGGTGGGTACATCCCCTATCCTGCCCTCTCCTGTGGGAGGGGGGCAGTAGCCTAGTCCTGATTGGGCAGGGCTTCCCATCTTCAAGATGGCGAGAGTTCGGAGATGTGCTTCACCTCGCCTCCCCCACCTGAGGGGTGGGGTTGGCAGAGTCTGGCACAGCCCCTGTCCTTACTTGGGGTTTCCAGCCAGTCTTCCCGCCAGAGTGAGGGTCAGAACCGGTGAGGGCCAGAACCGGTGAGGGCCAGTTGCTGAGTACAGCAAGTGGCCTGGAGAAGCTCAGAAAGGTGGCATGCCTTTGAAGCTTCCCCCTACCCATCCTGGGGGAGGAGACCTAGCACCTCACCCCGGATGTGCATTGTTGCAAGCCCAGGAGAGCGGGGGCTCTCCACCCAGGGGTCCAGCAACATGTCTGCTGTGTGGCAGCCTCTCAGACCAGACGTGGATTGTAGGTTAGGTTTCAGGGGGCATCTCTAAGATGCCCTCCGTAGTGCTTTGTACATTAAATCCCACACTGGAATCAGTGCGGGTTTAATGTGCTGAGAAGTTTGATACCAAACTTCTCAGTGTTGCCATTATGGTGCTGTGGAGTTCGTGTCTGACGACCTCTCAGCACCATATACTCTTAAATGGCAGCACTGCACTTAGTGCCCAGTAATTGACCTGGGTACAGTAGGGGCAGAGGGCTCATGCTCCTGTGCCCACACCAATGGCATAGGGCACCCTGCTAGAGGGGTGGCTGATGTATGCCAGGGCAGTGTAGGTTGTGGGCATGGCACACAGGGAAGTGTGCCATGTCGACTTTGTTTTGTCTTGTACCCCGACACTCAGCCTGCAAGGGCAGTGTGTTTGTGTTAGGGTACAGGGCCTCTATGGGTGGCGCAATAAGTGCTGCAGCCCTTCAAGACCTTCCCTGGTCACAATGGTCACAAGGCCCTGGGCACCTAGGGTACCATTTACCAGGGGCTGACATGTGGCCAGGGTTTGCCAATTTGGGTTTTAGGTTTTAGGGAAGGAACATAGGCCCCTGGGCACCTGATTGGCAGGAGTCTAGGGCACATTCAAAGTACATTCAGCAGAAAGTGGGGGCATACCATGCAAGAAAGATGGCACTTTCTCACACAGGGGTTACCCTATGTGGGGTATTTGCTGGCTATTATGTAGCTGCCTTTCTGCAGGGAAGGCTTAGTACGCTCCTGTGCAGTGTTTCTCGCAGAAGATTCTTCTTTGGCTCAGTGTATGCGACTTACAGGTTTGCGTCACTATATTGCTCTTTCCGGTAGGGTTGGGGTCTGCGGTTGTCCGTATTACTTGCAAGCGTCTGTAGCAGTTCCTTACTATGAGGTCTACCTCGCCTGCCTTCTCCAGGGGCTTAATTCAGCCTCTGTGATCTTCCTTGTTCTGTTCCGCTCTGGGAGTTTTTCGATGCCTGCCGTCCTGCTATCATCTAGCGCCAGGGCAGAGCAGCTGCGTGTCACACTTAAGTGTTTGTGCATACTGTGGGCGCACCCTGGTATGTTCGCTGTCATGGGGCGCCTTTGCTTCTGTGGTGACTGGTCTACCCTCCATTCTTTGGGATTGGTGACGCTTCTGTCTGGCCTTGTCTATAGACAATGGCATCTTCGCCGTGTACGCCTATACGTTCTCCTGCTTTGTGCCCTCCTTTCTAGGCACTTCCCATTCAGCAGTTCTATGTCCTATTTCTCTGCTGTTTTCCGCGCAGGTGTTTCCATGCTTTTGCTTTGGGTTCCTTCCGTCACGCTCTCAGGGTTTATTGTACTCTACATGGAGGCTCGCTTTTAGAGTGCATGCTTAGGCCAATACGTTGGTCCTGCCTGTTTCCATTCTTGTGACCTGCTCCGTCTCTCTCTCCCTCGTGGGAAACATTGGTTCCTCCCGGACGGGTGGCTACTGTCGCATGCGGCTCTGGCCATTGTCTTGTCCAACTATACTTCCACATTACTGTTGGTATTTATGGCGCTTGTTTTATACACACAACCCCTTTCTATATGTATCTTATCTGAAAGAGACACGTTAGTGATAGATTCCTTACCTTAGAATATCCCCAGTCGTCGGACTGGATCCGGAAAGTTTTCGTCAGCAGTACCTTTGCGCGTCGGTAGGCGTCGTGTGGCTCCGTGCACGTCGGTGGCGTCGTAGCCGCCGAGATGATGTCGTCGGAGCTACATAGAGGCGCCCACGTGCGCTGATGTCCTTTCTTTTTCCGCGCCAGCAAGAGCAGATCCGAGAGAGAGTGGTACCCTTGGTTAATATTTTAACTTGGTTTCTGAAAACTTGTTTCTCTTGTCTTGTCCTCGACTTTTGGTGCAGTAGGGATGCCCGGGTTTAAGTCCTGTAGGACCTGCCGTCGGAACATGTCAGTTGCGGACCCGCACAACGTGTATCTCTTCTACTTGGGGCGCGACTGCGAGGCGTGCCCTGATTGTCTGACCATGGTGCCGAAAGCTTTGCGGGAGCGTTCCTGAAAGTTATTGAAGGTCTGGCAATTGGTTTGGCGCCGATCGAGGTCCCACTCACGTGGGAGGTCGAAGGCCCGGTCGCTGAGCCGTTACCATTGCTCGTCGGACTCTGGGACAGGTAAGTCACAGCGCCATAAAAAGTCGAAGAACCGACGTTGCTCTTTGTCTACCCCTCACCGGTCGCGTGATGCGGTGCAGGGGGCGGGCGGTCACTCCTCTGCGACTCCGATGGAGCCTACGTTGCCTGCGGCCTACCAGCCCTTTCCAGGCCCGCACTAGACTACGGACAAAATACAGGCTTTCCTGTCTGCCATGAACAGTTTGTTTGGCCAATCGGGTCCCTCTGGAGTTCCTTCGGGCCCCGCGGACCTGTTGGGTGGTTCTGCCCATGTGCCGCTACCTTTTGCCCCGGCTACGCTGGCACGATACCCTACGGCACTGCTGGCTCTGGCCTTGCCTCCGACTCCACCCTCGGGGCGGCGCCAGGCGACGCACACAGAACCGGGGATTGGTCTGTTACCCCCTGGTTCCATTTCTGGGTAGATAGTTTCTCCCATTCCCCCGGGCACCTCGTCCTTACCGGCCTCTTCAGCAACCGGTGGACGAAGAGGAGTACTGTGAGGGGCCCGAAGACCCTCTTGCAGCTCAATGCGAGGATGAGCCAGAATGGGAAGGTGATACGGAAGGTCCAGTTTATCTGGATTTCTCTCCGCATCCTGGTACACTGTTTCCCTCTTCAATGGCTACGGAGGAGGTTGGACCTTTTTCTGTGGTGTTGCATAGGGCGGCTGAGGCTCTTAACCTCGAGCTCCCTTCTTTACCTATCAAGACCAATGGCCTGACTGAGGTACTGCAGCCATCATCGTCCTCTGCGGAGCCGCTGCTGCCCTTCAGTGACTCACTTACTGACGTCTTGAGTACCTGGAACAAACCCAACACAGGGGCTCCTGTGGATAAGGGTGGGCGCGCCCCCATCGCTTGGTGCTGGGCGACCCCAGCTTTCTCACACACCACCAGACACCTCAGAGTCTGGTTGTCGAGGCCTCTGCCTCGCCGAGCGCATTCCCTTCTGCCCCTCTGGACAAGGAAACTTAGAAACTGGAGCAGTTTGGCAAAAAGATTTTCGCTTCTGCCAGTTCCAGGTTGCGGGCGGTGAATACTGCGTGCCTGTTGAGCCGCTATTCACATTCTGTGTGGGACACTGTTTCACAGGTGCTGGCTCAGTGCCCTGTGGAAGCTCGGGCGGTGTTCTCCCAGGCCATTACAGAGGGGAGAGATGTTGCTAAATTCACTATCCGTTGTGGCCTCGACTAGGCTGATTCACTCAGCAGGGCACTTTCCTAAACGGTGGCGCTCCGCCGTTAAGCTTGGCTAAGAACAAGTGGCTTCCCCGGGGATGTTCAGAGCACTTTGTTGGACATGCCCTTTGATGGCACACACCTCTTTGGTGACCAGGCGGATAGCACCCTGGAACGCTTGAAGTACTCTAGAGCTATTGCCCAGTCCTTAGTTATCGCCACCACGCGCACACCCTCTGGGTCCGCTTTTCGCACCTTTAGAGGTCAGGGTCAAGGCGCCCAATCGCGTTCCTTTCAGTCCCGCAGGCCTGCGCAGCCGCGGATTTGGGACCCGATGTGGTGGGTCCCAAGGACAGCGGGCAGGTCAATCCACCACCGCTCCTGCCACCGCCGCCTCAAAACCTTCCTAGTCCGGTGTTTTAGGCACGCCAGTGGGCTGCAGGATTTACCATCACCTCCCCGCTTGTACTTCCTAAATCGTGCTCATTGTCTAGGTCCCTATCCAAACTTCATTTGCTGCAAGTAGAGAGAAGAATTCAGTTTAAAGCTCTTTGTAGCCCATAAAATTCTCTAATCAAGCTCCCTCTGTCCTAGCTGATATGTTAGTGCCATACATTCTGAGTCGACCGCTCTGTTCCTCAGATGAAAGGCTGGTCTGTATTCCCGTGTTCGTAGGGTCAGAGCCGGTGGCTGGTCTTTTAAGGTTCTGGTGGCTAAACTCTGGAACTCTCTTCCCCCTGCAATTCAAGGACTCCAAAACCATCTAGAGTTCCGCAAAGCCATAAAGACATGACGATTCCCGGGTTAATCTGTTATTTCACTCTGCTCTGCTTTAACCATGTTTACTTGGGTAGCACTTGGACGCCCTGTTGCTGGGACAGCTATGCACTGTACAAATTACAGTAAATAAATAAACTGGCGCACCATCACTTCGGACAGGTGGGTTCTGCAAATTGTCCGAAGGAGCTACTCCCTCCCCTTCGAGTCTTCCCCTCCAGCCATGTCACCTCAGTACCACCGCATGTTGGGTGATCACTTGGCACTTCTCCAGCAGGAAGTTGCAGCACTCTTGCAGCTAAGGGGGCCATCCAGCGCGTTCCGACGCCAGAAGTAGGTTGTGGTTGTTACTCCCACTACTTCTTGGTTCCAAAGAAGGACAAAGGTCTGTGCCCTATCTTAGACCTCTGGAACGTCAATCGCTTCCTCCAGAAGGAAAAGTTCAAGATGCTCATGCTTGCTCAGGTCTTGCCTGCCCTAGACCCGCAAGATTGGCTCGTAGCGTTGGACTTGCAGGATGCTTATTTTCATATCCCCATCCTGCCAGCCCACCGGCGTTACCTGCGGTTCACGGTGGGCCACGAGCACTTTAAGTTCACCGTGCTCCCTTTCGGCCTTACCAGCGTCCCTCGGGTGTTAACGAAAGTGAGGGCGGTGGTTGCAACTCATCTGCGCAGATCAGGGGTTTCAGTCTTCCCCTATCTCGACGACTGCTCCAGACTACGGCCGACCTCCTACATTTGCTGGGGTTTTCCATCAACGTGCCGAAGTCGCACCTGGTTCCCTCTCAGAAGCTCCTCTTCATCGGAGTGGTTCTGGATACTGCGCAGTTTCGGGTTTATCCTACTGAACTGCGAGTCCTGGACATTCGGGCTATGATCCTGATCTTTCGGCCCCTGGGTTTCAGTCAGGACGACCCTGAGGCTGCTGGACCTCATGGCCTCCTGCATCTTGCTAATCTATCATGCCAGATGGCATATGCGGGCTCTGCAGTGGGACCTGAACTTCCAGTGGACGGAGCATTGGGTAAACCTGTCCGTCTACGTCCAGATCTCGGAGGGCACTGCACAGGACTTGCAGTGGTGGCTCACGAACCAGCATTGGGTCAGCGGCAGATCCCTCTCCCTTCCCCAACCGGAGCACACAGTGGCGACGGTCTCGTCCCTCCTGGGATGGGGCGGCCACATGGGAGAGGCGTAGATCAGAGGCCTCCGGTCTCTGACAGAGTCCAAGCTCCATGTCAACCTTTTGGAGCTCATGGCGATTCTACTTGCGCTGAAAGCATGCCTTCCCTCTGTCAAGGGGAGAGTAGTGCAGGTGTTCACAGACAACACCACTGCCATGTGGTACTGCAACAATCAGGGCGGGTGGTGTCGTGGACCCTATGTCAGGAGTCTCTACGTCTCTGGACGTGGCTGGAATGTCAAGGCATTTCCTTGGTTTTTCAACACCTGGCAGGTACCCTGAACGCCAGGGTGGACTAACTCAGCCGCAGGTGCATGTTGGATCATGAATGGCATCTTCACTCTGAGGTGGTGCAAGGTCTCTTTCAGCAGTGGGGAGAACCTTGGTTAGATCTATTCGCCACCGAAGAGAAGCGCAATGTCAGCAGTTCTGCACGTTGGAGTTTCCAAGGCGGCACTTCCTTTGAGACGCTTTTCATCGCAAGTGGAGTTGCGGTCTATTGTACACCTTTCCGCCTATACCACTTCTGCCCAGAGTGCTGAAGATCAAACACCACCGGGCCCAAGTCATTTATGTAGCACCGGACTGGGTTCATAGTTTGGTATCCCGAACTACTCAGTATGAGCGTGGATCCCCCGATCCGACTGCCTCTTTGGTAGGATCTCCTGCCGCAGCAACTGGGGATGGTACTCCACCCAAAACTGTCCAGCCTCCATCTCCTTGCCTGGAGATTAAGCAGCGACAGCTGATTCCATTTGACTTGCCACCTGAAGTCTGGAATGTGAATCTGGCAGCCAAACGATATACGCCTGTTGGCGGAAAAAATTTGTGGCATGGTGCACAGCAAAAGCTGTAGATCCTCTTTCTGAGGTCCTATTGTTCCTTCTCTCTTTGGCCCAGCAGGGCTCTGCTCTGGACACTATCAAGGGCTACCTTTCTGCTCTTTCAGCCTTTCTTAACCTGCCTGATCAGCCCTCTTTTCAAGTCCCCAGTTGTCAATAGATTTCTCAAAGACATTACTCACCTTTTCCCACCTATTCCTTTTGTGATGCCTCAATGGGACTTGAACCTGGTTCTCACATACTTGATGTGCGCTCCCTTTGAGCCTCGTCATAACTGTCCTTTGCTGTTATTAACTTTGAAGTCTGTCTTTCTAATGGCCATCACCTCCTCTTGGCGGGTAAGTGAGCTCCAGGCTCTTTCCTGTAAACCTCCTTTCCTGGCGATTCATCCAGACTAGGTTGTGCTTCGACCACGTCCCTTCTTTCTACCAAAAGTAGTGTCTGCCTTTCATCTCGGCAAACTGTCACTCTGATCAATCAATACACTTGGGCTTGAGGAGTTTTAAGGATCTGCGTGAGCTGACTCCCCACCAAATAATGTAACGCACGAAACAAGCCACGGGTCCAGATTGGGAGAAGGTTAGTATGTCATGCAGGAGGGTGGAATTCCCTTTTCAGGACGGTTCCCCTCACACAACAGATGTCATGCTTCATCATGGGGGTGCCTCCTCACACGAAAGACCTAGTCTGTATTGGCTACAACCCCCTCTCTACGAGGGAGGAGCTTAGGGATGTTTTTATTTGATCAGGCAGGATGTACTAAACAACTATGTGGGCCGGAGTGTGTGTGTGGAACAAGAGTGCAGTGCTGTGATGTAAAAGATTAAAACTGGCTACAGGGTTAGCTATATTGTAACTTTATTCAGCTACCCGGTGTGAGGATTAAAAACAGTGAGGAGGTGATGACACAAGTGCGGACATTAGAGACATGTGTAGCTAGACCAACATGTTTAGGCCAGGAGGACCCAAGTAGTGTTGCGGCCTTCTTCAGGGTCAATTTGTTCAGCTACTGCAGCTATATAGTGTGAGTACGTGAAAAAACCTGAAAAAACACATGAATAAATCAAAAGTTTGATACTGAACCAGTAGTCTGACTGTTCAGTATGAACTGCATACAACCTGTATTGTAGACCTGAAGGCATGTATGTCACCAGAATGCATAACCAATGTTATATATAAGTAAAGTCTAATATACAATTACTAACCTCCTACATTTTAAATTTTAGCATTTTTTAAACACATATACATATTAGATCTATGTGTTAAATATAAAGACGTGTGACTAACTGCAGTGGGTTGTACAGTTCACTGCATCTGTCCAGGCGTATTAGCCATGTGGTACGTGCACCAAAGCCTGCAACAAGAGGTATATGGGTTTTTTTTTTTTTTCATAAAACAAGAAGCCCCAAGGAAGGGATTAGAGAGAGAGCAAAAAGCGACTTAAAATCTGTCGTTGGGCATCATAGGTATGGCTGAAGGCGCATAATGAAGTGTAAGCCAAACAAAAACCGGGGCATCTGTACCCTGGACATCATGCATAGACTGATGAGATGGATGTGTCGGAGACTGGAGCACAGTTCAGGGAGCTCATTGAGGCGTGGGATTATGGCAAAAGGATCATGGGTACCAAAACACTGTTGGATGATGGCCAGGGGGCACGATGTAACACTTGCCAGAGCAGGGCAGTGTGGTTGCATTAGGCGTGTTGGGTAGGGTGGCACGAGGTATGTGTTACTCTAGCCACAGCCTAGCCCACGTAACCAGTGGGTGGGGCGGGCTAGTGAAAGAGTAGGAGCGCAACAGGGCTTGTGATGCTAGACCACGTGTCTGCCCAGAGGAAGTGATCCAGCAGACCGGGTGGTATGGCAGTCAACCTTGGTGGTGACTGTCACAGCTGGGTGTGTTGCAGTAAAACCAAACCTGGCGTAGGTTGGGGAAACTGCGGTTTGGAGCGGATCGGTGCTTTTTGCCAAATATGCTTACCGGGCGACCAGCAAGGTGCGGTGCTGTGCCTGGCAGGTGGGATGGCTGCGGGAGGGAGTATGGAGAACCAGTGAGAAATACAGTATCTCCTGGAGTGGCGTGTTGCTATGTACGCTGGGTGCGGCGTGGTAACGAGGAGACAGGGAGGTGGCCTCTGTAGGAAGGTGGATATCTGACTATGGTTACCCCCAACTTTTTGCCTAGTGTCTAGCTGGTTTTTCGACTTAGTTGGCCTGAGATCCTGCCATTCAGGGTCTCAGGCTGTCTGCTCTCTTTAAAATGGACTCCGTGTACCCTAGGTACATTCCCAATTGGTAAGGATCACCTTATTGGACCCTGTACAGTGTACCCTAGGTACCCAGGGCATAGGTGTACCCTAGGCCTCCCAGGGGCTGCAGCATGTATTATGCCACCCCTGGTCTGGCCTTCCAATCAGACACAACTGGGTGATCACTCAGCTGGGGCAAGGTCGTGTAATCACCCATTGCTTAGATATAGTATGCCTATATCTACCCTTATATATAGACACATGTGTACCTGTCTGTCACTCCTATGGCAGGCCTTAACAATCCTGGAGGCAGAGTGCTTGGTAACATGTGAGATGGTGCTCTAGCATGAGCTGAGCCTGTCTGCAGCTTTCGGAATCATGTCCTTATAGCTGCTCTATGATATAGCCTACCATATACTCTTAAAGTGCCTTATAATCTTAAACGGTTATGGTAACTATGGTTTGGCTTTATCAAAACATGTCGTGTAAGGTGTCTAACACTTTGGAATAATACCCCCATCCCATTTCTGGTGATGAGGATATTATTCCTCCCTTCTAGAGGGAGAGACATGTTAAAATCCTACTTTGCTGTTAGCCTCTCACCAAAGCCTCAGCATCACAAAATGGATGCTGCTGCCACAGTCACAAGTCTGACCTCCTGCTGCTGGGAGTGATCCCGGCAAGGGAGGCTTGGACAATAGGTTTCCTGCTTGGGGAGGTGCTAGCACCTCCCCAGACAGACTTTAGTGTATTGGGGCAGGGAGGGCTGAAAGGAATGAGACATGCCTGGGGCACACAAGGTGTCCCATGCATAGTCCAGTTAAAACTGGTGCAGGGGCACTCCAGCCCCAGTCCTGGCGCGAAACTGGACAAAGGGAAGGGGGTGTAACCACCCCCCTCCCAGGTCCCACCCATAAGGCGTGACCTAGCAGGTAACCCAGCCCCCCAGATTAGTACAAGAGTGGTAGCTGGGCCCCAGGAGATTAGATTATCCTGAACCTGCAACTTGAACAGAAACTCTGGACCTTCGACGAAAGAAGAAGACTGAAGAATCTCCCTTGTGGCCAAGGAGTGGCTACCCTGTGCAAACAGGCACCATCAAGAGACTACCCTTTGCTTTGCTAAAGTTCTACGAGGGACCGACTGCAGAGCCCGACCAGAGCCTTGACTTCCAGACTTCTCAGACCCTGATCCACATCCACAGCAGAGCTGAGATCCGTGGAGGCGACGAGAGACGTGGAACCGGCTACCTGGGAAAAGTGGCTAGTATCTTCCAGCGCAGCTTCTGAGGCACCCTCGAAGTTGTGCACCGGGGATTGAGAAGCCCCAACCCCAAGCACCATCTGCACCGAAGATCAGCCCCCCACACTCCACGAGTCCTGCGTGGGGCCCTTCTGCATTTTCCTGCTTGCCGCGTCTGTCCGGTTACTTGCCCGTTGGCTAGTGGCCTTTGTGACGACGCATCCAGAAATCTTCACTGCTGGTTTGGCTCCTCCAGACTGGCTCCCGCTTCCTTGCAAAAGAGAAGCACCCGAGACCTTCCTGGTCTGCACCAGAAGCAAGTCCTCCGTTCTTTGTGGGTTCCGCTTGCCAATGCTTGGTGAGTCCTAGTTCAACTTCGACACCGCCGACAGCAAGAGCCTTCGTGGGACAGCTCGCCTCCTGGTCCTGGTCATCCTCGGCGTTTCCTGGTCCCCGTGGCTGCAGCGACAAGCTTCACCTTCACCTGCAATCTTCACGACATCGCCTGGTTCCTTCCTGGTCCCACGTGGTCGCTGGCTAGTGACCTTGACTCTGTCCCTTCTGCTTGCAGGTCTCCTCTCTTCTTGATCCCAGCCTTGGGATCCACTGGACACTCTTCACTGACTGTCCACGACGAAACCCGACGCAAGTTCACACCTATGCACCCGCAGCCTGTGGGCTAGGTAACTTGGGTACTTCGGTGCTCACAAGGGTAGTGACTATCCTAGGGTCTAGTTTCCGAGTCTCGACTCTCTAGCTGCTTCAGAAGTGTCCTTAAACTGTTAATTTCTAACTGCTAGTAATTCTATCGACTTTTACGCATTACGCGCGAGTGTTTCCACTCTGCACCTGAATCCCGTGGGCCTCCCACTTCCTAACTGTTGCTAGTGTATTGTAGCCCCAGCGATTCCCTAGGCCTAGGCCTATCCTATTTCCGTGACAGTGGTCCTTATACCACTTCTTTAGTATATGGTTTGCGTGGCCCCTAGGGCCTAACTGTATTACTCACCTGTGTGACTTAATGTATGCTTAAATAAGACTGTGTTGTACTTACCTCTAATCTCATAAAGAGTGCTGAGTGTTTGACTAGAATAAATACACTTTATTTTATATATATATCTGTTGTGGTGTCCTTTCATTTGGTATTCAAGGGATTATATATGGTATCACAGCTGGCTTCATATGCCATTCAGAGTTTAGCCTAAGACTGCTCTTGTCCATGCTACCACTAGGATAGCTGGTCTATAAGGTTGACTTTACAACCAATCACCATAAGGGTTGTTTGGACTGATATAAGGTGTACACTAGAACTAGTGACATCATACATCAGGCCAACTTCTCACAGCCTCCTCAGTAGAGTATAGCAGTCTAGGCCTACTAGACGCCTAGCAATGTGCAAGGGATGCGTGAGTGCCGGGAAGGAGAGTGTGGAGAACCGGTGCGATATGCGGTGTCTCCGTGGTGGGGTGTGGCGTGCTAAAATGCCAGGACCGGCGTAACAGCAGGGAAACTGCATGGTAACCTCAGTAAAAGAGTACTGGCTAAAAGGGCTGTAAGGTGTCGGTGCTCAAAGTAGCCCAGCGTAGAAAGCACTTACCACAGGGGGTGTGGGTCCTGGTCAGTCGAGCTCATCCGGGGCTGGAAAAAAGCATCCTGGAACGGCTCGTGTTTAAATACACCTAGCGTGCATTCAAACTCTGAACAGCTGGGTAGCACGTTCCCTGGAAGCATGAGGCTCATGGAAACTGTAGTATTAAAGCAATGTGCCTTGCGTCCATTCAGACTTGGGACCGCTGTATAGCGCGTAACCGAAGTAAGAGGCTCATGGGAGTTGTAGTAGTAAAGAGATGTGCGGTGTCTGTTGAATGGAACGTGTGGAAGGTGAACACAATGGCTAAAGACACTGGCATCGGGCCTGATCGTTGAATCAGAGCTAGACAAGCTGGGTGTAGTGAAAGCCCATGTGTAGACAACAGAGGGGGTAACTGTCAAGGGGCGCTCATGTGCATGCAGTGCAGGCACAGCAGGCGACAGGTGCATTAAGAGGCGTGCTCGCACGCTAGTTGTGTGCGAAGAAAGTAAGCAAACAAGTTGGGCAGTGTGGGGGGCGGATGATCCTAGCCGGAGCCAAGAAAGGGAAAAGGTGTGCTCCACCCAGGGGTTAAAATGTCGAACAGGGCAGGTGGGACACGCTGAGGATGAGGTTGTTGGGTATTAAGTGTGGACCCAAGGGGTATGCCCATGCTGGGGGTGTCATGGTCAAAGTGTGACATGATCCCAAAGGGGTGGATGCTGCTGGGGGATGTTTCTTGAAGGTGTAGTCTGTAAATCAAGAGTGCCAACCACGGAATCACGTAATTGCGGCCTTTTTCTGTGGTTCCCAATCTGTACACCCATTTTTGTTCCAGTCTAAGAAGAAGTTTGGTTGTGAGATCTGGTGTATTAACATTCAAATTCGGTTTGTCTAGGACCGTCCAGCTCAGGGAGTCTTGGCCAGGTTTCATATCAAAAAAGTGTTTGGTCATCTTAGTCATTTGTTTCGGACATCTATTTGTGCTTTTGTGTTCTAAAATACAAGTGCGTACCTTCCTGGTGGTCATACCAACATATCTCAAGCCACAAGGGCAAGTGATAAGGTAGACCACCCGCTCACTGTTACAATTGGTGTGTTTTTGTAAAACCCAAGGTCTAGATATCCCTCTGTCAATGCTTTTAGTCATGGTGCTTTAGGCACAGACTGTACACGACCCACAGGGATAATGGCCTTGGACAGGAGGTAAGTTCCAAAGTGTGTTTTGTCTTATTTCAGGCACAGCCGGTCTTGTGTGGATCAAAGTTACTTTTAAATTGCGGCCTCTTTTGAATGCAAGAAGTGGTTTCTCTAGAGTCAATTGTCCTTTGTTCAAAATGTTACAATTGTGTAGTATAGATTTCTTCACTACATTGGACAAAGAACTGTAGGTGTTGACTCAGACATGTTTGGATTGTGTTGGTCTTGCAGTGGGTTGATCTAGGAGCGACTCCCGATTAGTGTTAAATGCCCGTTTTGCTGATTGCTTAACCAATTTAGCAGGGTAGTGTCTGTCCAAGAGGTTGCTTCTGAGTTTCGTTGCATGTATGTTATACTTCTCCGTTGTGGCGCAATTGCGGCGGACTTGCGAAAACTGTCCCTATGGTGAATTGTCCCGCAATGACTTCGGGTGGTAGCTGTTATATTGGAGCAGTGCATTGCGGGCCATTGGCTTTTGATAAAGTTCAGTTTCTAGAGTGCCCCTTGCTGGGTAGATCAGGAGGTCCAGGAAAGCCAATTTCTCTTTACTAAACTCACAGGTAAAGCGGAGGTGTTCATTGGTGGTGTTGAGCCAGTTGTGAAAAAGGTTGATGGTGACGTCCTTTCCACGCCAGATAACAAAAATGTCATCTGTATATCTCCTCCTTAGGAGTGTGTGTGAGGAAAGGGTTCTGGCCTCCCACGACAACACCTTCTTCGAACACATGCATGTAAAGCTTCGCTAGACTTGGCATGAAGGTGCTGCCCATGGAAGTGCCAGAGATTTGTAGATATAAATCAGTCTCAAACTAAAAGAAATTCTCCTTCATAGCCATTCGTGCGCACTGCATTATAAATGGGATTGGTGTAATAATATCCGGTGGGTGCTGAGTAAGTAAGAGTTGGATTGTCTCAAGGGTTTGGTCCTGAGGTATACAAGTATACAGCGACTCCATATTGAACGAGATCAAGTGGTCAGTGAGGGTGTTCAAAATTCACACCATCCAGCAGGTGTAGCATGTCGGTAGTATCCTTAAGATATGTGGGTATTTGGCTGACCAATAGACGGAGAAAAAAGTCAACGAACTGTGACAGTGGCTCCAGGGCAGACCGTATCCCAGAGATAATGGGACCATCCCTATCGAAGGGTTGAATTTCGACTTTCGGCGTAGGTTAGTGTTAGTCTGTTGGCTGGCAGGCTCTGGGTCTTTGTCTGCGAAGAAGAAATGGTGTCTCACTTTTCTGAAGAATTGATGTACTTCTTGTTGTATTCGGAACGGGTCACCATTGTTTGTAGGTGCAAAACCTAGACCACAGTTGAGTAGTTTTGTATCTGCAGGTGTCAGAACCCGCTTGCTCAGGTTTACTATCAGACTGGATCCCTGCTCGGACCTCTCTTATTGATTGGTCTTGGTTAAGCTCCTTGTGTTCTGTTGGCTGACCGGGGAGCTCCAGTGTACGTGTTGTTGGGAGCTGCGGCGGCGGCCTCTGGATCGGCCTTGTCCTAAAAAAGGCTGGTTGTATCCTGTTTGAGGATGTTGTTGGAAACTCATCAGTGGACCTGGTGGACCTTGTCCAAAGAACGGGAATGTAGGGTAACTCCAGGGATTCGGGGGCCACCATTGATAGTTAAGTGCCCCACCCCAGGATCCACGCCAGCTTCTCTGATTCTGCTACTGGGTTCTTTGATTGGTGGTCCCTTGGCTTGTGTCTGAATTGCTTGAGGTGTCTTCTCTTTCGGAAGAGGAGTATTTTGGACCCATATCTTCTGCCTGTCCTGTGAAATTCTGGGGGTTGATAGGTGTCAGTAGAAGGATACACTTTTTCCATCGAGAATTTTGCCTAATCCTTTTTGAATTTTGTGATCTTGCTGGTAAGGAGAGTCTCCTTATATTCTTTCACTGTTTTGTTTGTTTCATCCACAATATTTTTGAAGACTGCGGCTCCGATAATGACTTTGACCTCTGCCTCCATTGTCTGAATTTGAACCAGGACATTCTCAGCTTCCTTCTTGGCAGTACTGATAATTAAAATTAACCAGTACCTCGTGCACCGCCATGCGATGACTGACCTGTCTTTCAGGAACGAGGGATTGTCCAGGAAAAGTCTTGGGATGTTAGTTTCTGAGAGTAATGTCGGGGCACAATTGCCCCATAGGTTTTCAGTCATAATCAAGCCGTGTGTGGTCGTTCTTATGTACAGTCGGAGATTGGTCAGTTTCTGCCAGTCATCCGATGTGGCCATGGTTTGTGTGAGTTGTGTTTCTAGGATGCTGGGTGTTGTCAGAATCTCTGTTAATACCTCATCGTCGTATGCAAGTCCTGTGCGTTCAGCCATGGTTACAAGTCGCTAGGTAGCAGTTTAGAAAGAAGGGAGAAGAGGTAGGTAATAAGCCTGCAGCTGAGCCGCTGCGCTGAACAATCAATACACTTGAGGAGTTTTAAGGACCTGCGTAAGCTGACACCCCACCAGATAATTTAACGCTCGAAACAAGCCACGGGTCCAGATTGAGAGAAGGTTAGTATGTCACTCTGCCCACTTTCTTTCCGCCTCCGCACCCTTCAAGAGGAGAGGCTCCACCGTCTGGACCAAAAACGTCTGCTTTAATTCTATCTCAACCGCACACAACAGTTCCGGGTGGATGACCAGCTCTTTGTTGGCTACGTGGGTGCCAAGAAAGGTCGGGCTGTGCACAAGTGGACTATTTCCCAATGGGTTGTCTTGTGCATTAAAGCCTGTTACACTCTATCTAAAAAGGAGCCTCTGGTTGGGCAGCGCGCCCATTCTGCCAGGGCGACAGCAGCTACTACAGCATTGGGCCGCGGTGTCCCCTTGCAAGACATCTGTCAGGCGGCCACTTGGGCTTCGTTGCATACCTTCACAAAGCGCTATTGCCTTGACAGTCAGGTCCGTAGAGACTGCTTCTTTGGCCGTTCGGTTCTCCGTGACTTTCTGGTGTAATCTCACTTCGCAGACCTCCCACCGGGGTTGGTATTGCTTGGGTATGTATTCTAAGGTAAGGAATCTATCACAATCGTCTCTTTCAGATGCACAAATTACTTACTTGTGTAACGATATATCTGTAAGAGACATTAGTTAGTGAGATTCCGTACCGCCCGCCCATCCTCCCGTTCTGCGAACTGTTCTCTAGGGTTCAGGTCATCCCTTTTAGGGCTCTATTTCTATTGCACCAGTAGTCTGTCTCTGGCATGGCTCTGCGCTCCTGGTGCATGGGTGTGTCTAAGTAGCCCCATCATCTCGGCGGCTACGACGCCAGCGACCTATGCGGAGCCGTACGACGACACCTACCGACGCACAGGGGTACTGCTGACTAAAACTTTCCGGATTCAGACTGATGCCTGGGGTTATTCTAAGGTATGGAATCTCACTATGTAATGTCTCTTACAGATATATCGTTACACAAGTAAGTAACTTGTGCTTTAATGTATGTCTGTTCTCTGCTCTTCCCGCAACGGGGTCGCGCAGGCATCGCTCCTTGATGCGGTGTCTTCGCCCCGGTCTGCTCTTGGGACGGGCTCGTATGTGTGTGTCCGACTTGCCGAAGGGTGCATTTTGCCGGTTGCCTACCTGGTGATGCATCCTTCCCATCTGGGCTGCTCACGCTGAACTACAGGGGGCTTTCCCTATTCGCAGTGTGGTTCTGCCGTCCACACAGTATGCTTAGGAGTATCCCTGTTTTCCACATGTATGCCAGTCTTACTGTGGCCCTGTTCTGAGTGCTTCTGTTTATCGTCGGCACTCTCACATGCTTTGTGCCGAAGCGACTACGTACTGGAGTGTCTTGTGTTTCTGGTAATGTCCGCAATTTCTTCCCATGGCTCTGTATCCTACCAATGCGGCCCCACGTATCTTGAGTGGTGCATGTTCAACAGTGTATTTTCCACTATTGTGCATACTCGTCTGGTGTGCGTTGACGCGGTCATGCTGTTTTGTCCTCTCTCTGGGTCTTGCTTCCTGTTGACGCATTGGATCCTGCAGATTCATCGGACCCTCGGGTCAGTTCAGCTTCTTTACGAAACCATGCACTCTTAACTTCTGCACCGGCATTTCTGGCTCTGTGCTTGCTTTCTCAAAACCCGGTATGCACTCTAGGGTTTTTGTGCTGTTCTTGATGACTTATGGTTCCTTGCCTCCCATTGATTTCCGCTCTTTTCAGAGCTTCGTGTTCTGGTGTTGGCTGCACTGGCATTGCTGTCCCCACTGTGTTTCCTCACCTTGTTGACAGCTAAGTTCTCTCTCTAGAACTTGGGGTTCAGTTGCAGACCCGCCTCCTCTATGGGTATTTTCTTTGGTATCTATTCTAAGTTGAGAAATCTGCGGCTAGATATCTCTTATCAGTTGAACGAGTTAATTACCTTTGGTAACGATGTATCTGGTAGACAGTCTAGCCGCAGATTCCTTAACGCCCGCCCGTCCTCCCCGTTCTGCGAGGAGCTTTTCAGATTGGGTTTCCCGCATTCGCTTCCCTCCAGATGGCTTTGTCTTGCTGTGGGGTGAAGTTTTTCACTTTCCACCTAGACTGGATGTTTCATTGTGTTTGCTTACTCTGCTCCACCCATTCTCGTGATTGGGGTGGTATGCTCATGTGTCATGTATCCCTTTACATCCCTATGCCCTGGATCGTCCAGTGTGAGGTCTGCTCATGTGCCCCCTCCCCCCTCATCGACCTTGGGGACCTCCCCTGCAGTCCATTGGTTTGAAATAGATTGGCTCTGCCTCAGTCTATAAGCCTCTTCCAGGGGATACATTGTCCCTTTCTGGTACTGACTTGTGGTGAATTGTCACTGCCCCTGTGTTCCGGCCTTGTTGCCCTTCACAGTTATATAGTCTGGGTGAAGACTTTTTATCGTCTTATGTTTTTCACCTCTTTTACTGCCTACGGGGAGGGTTTAGCCTCTGCTTTAGCAGGGTTGCTTCTCAGAGCGGTGCTCTGCTCTTGCCCTTCACTATTTTTCAGTATACAGTGCATGGCACTGTACTTTATGGTGCTGTTTTTTCACCATTCACTGTCTTTTTTTCTTTTTCCTCTTTTTCGCACTATGTTCCCATACTCATACAGTTTTTGCTGGCGGCTCCGCGTTATGACGTGGAAAAGTTTCTCAGACGAAAACTGACATCTGAAAGAAACATGTTAGTGATAGATTCCTTACCTTAGAATATCCCCAGGCGTCGGACTGGATCCGGAAAGTTTTCTGTAGCAGTACGCCTGCGCGTCAGTAGGTGGCGTCGTGCAGTTATGCGTCCGTCATTGGTGTTGTACGCGCCGAGATGACGTCACGAACGCTACTTAGGCGCCAACCATGCGCGCTGACGTCAGTTCTTTCTTTTTCATTGCCAGCAAGCGCAGATCTGGATAGAGCACGTACCTTAGTCACTTTTTGACTACTCTTTTGAGACTTTATCTTCTCTTATTTCTCCTGGTGCATGTAGGGATGCCTGGCTTTAAGTCTTGTGGGGCCTGCCATTGCAACATGTCAGTGGCGGACCCCCATGATGTTTGCCTCTACTGCCTGGAGACAGAGCATGACTCCCGGTCCTGCAGGGACTGTTGAGCCATGACCCGAAGGCCTTGAGGGAGCGGCGCCGAAAGCTGCTGAAGGTCCAGCACTCATCCCAACGCCGCTCCAGGTCCAGGGACCGTTCCCGGGACTGCTCGCGGGGCCGCAGTCGTCGCCCCTCGGGCGCCAAGTCTTCGCCCTCGGATTCCGGTAAGCGACGACATAAAAAGAAGTCGAAGAAGCGTGTTCGCTCTCTGACGTCCCCCTGTTGGTCCTCGGATGTGGACGAGGGGGGCAGGGGTTCTGCCCCTGCGGCTCCCTTGGAGTCCCGCAGCCTACCCGCCTTTCCCGGGTCCGTCGGCGACTCCCGAACAGGTGCAAGAGTTTCTTGCCACCATGGACTGCCTTTTTAGGCCTCGTGCTCCCGCCGGCATGCCTTTGGGCCCTGCGGTCCCGAGTCAAGATCCTGTTGGTCTGTCGGCGCTGCCGGCGAATCCAGCTTCGGCACCACAGGGTCCTACGCCGTTGGCTCTGGCCCCGGTGCCGCAGTGGGTGCAGTTCGTTCCACCCTTACCCCAGTTACAGGACCATTTCGTTCCTACCTGGGATCTGCATTGGGAGACGGTGCCGGCCCAGCCCCGGCTGGTGCAGTTTCCGATGCCGTATGTCCATTCTCCGCCTCCTGCTCTGCCGCCGCGACCGGTTCCTTCTGCAACGGAGGTGGAGGATGACTGGGAGGGGTCCGAGGACCCTCTTGCCCGTCAATGTGACTCCGAGCAGGACTGAGTGGACGATCTGGAGGACGCCGGCGACCTCGATGTCTCTTCTGACCCGCGGTTTGCCTCTCCCCCACCTACGATGGAGGGCGCTTCCTACACGATGTTGCTCTGTCGGGCTGCTGAGGTCCTCAACCTTGATCTTCCCACGGTGGGCCTCAAAACTAACCTCCTTACTGATGTGCTCCAGACGGCGTCGACTTATTCGGAGCCACTGCTTCCCTTCAACGGCGCCCTCACGGATGTCCTGTTGGGCACTTGGTCGCGGCCGGCCACAGGGGCCCCTGTGGATAAGAATGTTGCCAGGCATCACCGCCCGGCACCTGGTGACCCCACGTTTCTGACCACTCATCCCACACCTGAGAGGCTGGTCATCCAGGCCTCGACGTTGCAGAGTGCCTTTCCCACGTCTCCACCGGTTAAGGACTCTTAACAAGTTGGAGCAGTTTGGTAAGCGGTTGTTTTCGTTGGCCAGCTTGGGGCTGCCGTCGGTGAACATCTCCTGCTTGTTGGGCTTCTATTCCCAGGCGGTGTGGGATACGATTGCTCAGGTGTTCAGTGTCCTGAGGAGGTCCATGCTGTGCTTTCCCAGGCGGTTGCTGAGGGTAAGGATGCGGCCTAGTTCACCATTCGGTGTGGTTTGGACACGGCTGACTCGTTGGGCAGGGCGATTTCTAGGACTGTGGCGCTGCGTCGCCACGCCTGGTTGCGATCCACTGGGTTCTTGCCTCACATCCAGAGGTCGCTCTTGGACATGCCCTTTGATGGCACTCGCCTGTTTGGCGATGAAGCAGACCGTGCGCTGGGGCCCTTTAAGGACTCGTGGGCCATGGCCAAGTCATTGGGTCTTTCCACTAAGAGCCCAGCCACTCCTGGGTTTCGTTCCTTTCATGCCCAAGGCAGGGGCACGTTCCTTCAACAAGCCTGTGCAGAACCAGCCTCAGCGTGGCCGCGGCTTCTGCAGGGGCGGCTCTGGGAATCAACTTGAGGGGTAGTCTACCTCAGTTCCTGCTGCTTCTACCTCTAAACCTTCCTAATCCGAGCTTTGTGGAGCACCCCATGCCGGTGGGTGGCAGGATCCGCCACCACATCCACCACTGGCGCGATATCACATCGGACAAGTGGGTGTTGCAGATCATCCGCAGGGGTTATTCTCTTCCCTTTCAGTCCGTCCCTCCCGCCATGCTACGTCGGTGCCACCGCATGTCGGGGGATCACTTGGTGCTTCTCCAGCAGGAAGTTACGGACCTCTTGGTCAAGGGGGCCATCAAGCGCGTTCCTGGGCCAGTAGTAGGACGTGGTTGTTATTCCCACTACTTTCCAGTCCCCAAGAATGACAAAGGGGGTCTGCGCCACATCTTGGACCTCAGGAACGTCAATCGCTTCCTCCGGAAGGAGAAGTTCAAGATGTTGACTCTGGCTCAGGTCTTGGGCTGCTTTTGACCCTGGATACTGGATGGTGGCGTTGGACTTGCAGGATGCATATTTTCAAATCCCCAGCCCTCCGGCGTTACCTGCGGTTCACGGTAGGCGGCGAGCATTTTCAATTTGCTCTGCTCCCCTGAGGCCTTACCAGCGCCCCTCGGGTGTTCACAAAAGTGATGGTGGTGGCTGCAGCTCACCTGCGCAGGTCAGGGGTGTCAGTCTTCCCCTAACTCGACGACTGGTTGTTGAAGGCGGGATCGCCCCAGACAGATGTCACCTACCTTCAGACTGCGGTCGACCTCCTGCATTTGCTGGGGTTCTCCAACGTGCCGAAGTCGCACCCGAGTCCCTCTCAGAAGCTCCCCTTCATCGGAGCGGTTCTGGATTTGAGGCTGTTTCTGGTTTATCCTCCCGAGCAGCGAGTCCGTGATATTCAGGCTATGATTTTGATCTTTCAGACTCTGTCCCGGGTTTGTCAGGATGACCCTCCGGCTCCTGGGCCTGATAGCCTCCTGCATCCTGCTAGTGCAATATTCCAGATGGCATATGCGGGCTCTGCAGTGAGACCTGAGGTTCCAGTGGGCGCAGCATCATTGCAACCTCTCCGATCGTGTCCAGATCTTGGAGGGCACTGCACGACAATTGCAGTGGTGGATCACGATTCGTGATTGGGTCAGTGGCAGATCCCTCTCCCTTCCCCAACCGGAGCACACAGTGGTGACTGATGCGTCCCTCCTGGGATGGGGTGGCCACTTGGGAGAGGCGGAGTTCAGAGGCCTCTGGTCTTCGGTGGAGTCCCGGCTCCATATCAACCTTTTTGGAGCTTCAGGCAATCCGGCTTGCACTGAAAGCATTCCTTCCCTCTGTCTGGGGAAGTGTGGTGCAGGTGTTCACGGACAGCACCACCACCATGTGGTATTGCAACAAATGGGGTGGGGTCCTGGACCCTATGTCAGGAGGCTCTGCGGCACTGGACATGGCTGGAACATCGAGGCATTACCTTGGTGGTTCAACACCTGGCAAGTTCTCTGAAGACCAGGACGGACAAACTCAGCCACCGGTGCTTGATGGATCATGAATAGCATCTGCACTCGGACGTTGTGCAAGGTCTCTTTCTGCAGTGGGTAGAACCTTGGTTGGATCTATTCGCCGCCAAAGAGAACGCGCAATGTCATCAATTCTGCTCGTTGGAATTTCCAAGGCGGCACTTACTCGATGACGCTTTTTGTCGCGAGTGGAGTGGCGGTCTGTTGTACGCCTTTCCGCCTATACCACTTCTGCCCAGAGTGCCGAAGAAGATTCGGTGCGACCGGGCCCAAGTCATCCTTGTGGCTCCGGATTGGGCACGAAGATACTGGTATCCCGAGCTACTCAGTCTTTCGATCGATCCCCCGATTCGACTGCCTTATTCAGGAGGACCTTCTGTCGCAGCAGCAGGGGACGGTCCTCCACCCGAACCTGTCCAGCCTCCACCTCCATGCATGGAGATTGAGCGGTGGCAGTTGATGCCATTTGACTTGCCTCCTGAAGTCTGTGATGTCATTCTGGCAGACAAGCGTCCCTCCACAAAGGGGGGCGTGGCTAGCCGAGCTGCGGAATGGCCGCTTCTTAAGCGAGCTCCGCCGGCCGGAATGAAATCCTGCTAAAATCCTGCACATTTGGGCGACTTGTGCCGCTGAGGTCCGCTGTACAGCGGGCGTGGGGTGTCCGGCGCCCTTGTGAGCAAATTGGTGAGCCGGGAAGAGATACCGACGGAGATACGGCGCTCGGTGCGCTGCGGCGTTGCAGGGTGCTGCTACGGCCGGAGCCTGGAGTCCGCGCCGCGAAACTCGAGACCGCGGCGTGGACGTGGTCGGGGAGCCCAACGTCGCCGATAGCTTGGACCTCCGGTGCGGAGCGCAACAGTGGGGGCGTTCTAGTGGCCACTGATGATCCTGAGATGCCGCGAGGACGCTGTGCGGAGGTGGAAGTTGAGCACTCGCGCTGCGAGACACACCGAGAGGCGGCGGAGGAGCACTGACTAGCTACGACTCAGGCGCCATAAGGTGAGGCGCCTGCCTCTGCGCGACCCTGCGACCTGGGAGCTGGCTGCTGCGAGAGGCGGTGATCGCTGCATAAGACCGTCTGGTGGATGAGGGCGCGTGCTGCGACCACGAACAGGCTGCTGGTGACCGGAGGGAGTGAGGATCCACGTGGCCGTGCCCCGGTCCTGTGACGACGCGCTTACGAGACCTGGCTGAGGTGGTGGAGATTGAGACGTGGGAGAGGGCCTTGTAACCTGTGGAGCTCTGCCTGGGGGTGAGGCTGCTGGCGCTGCGCCGGACTGGTGGAGCTGCGGAGAGGAGCGACTGAAAGGGTAGGAGTTGGAGGTGTTGCTTGCACCACGTGCCGTGAACGGGCGCTGATCTCTCCTGCTGCGACATAGGCCCTGGTCGGCCCCTGCCTGGAGACTCTGAGGAGCTGCGCTGAGTGGTAGTCTTGGGTGGCCTGCCCTGTGCCCGCACGGAGCAGGTGGGATATCTGTGGAGGTGGAGGTGGAGATAGGGAAGCACGACACGAAGCAGCCGAAGTTGACCTTCGAAAGCAAGCGAGCGACTCGACAGGCTGACACGGGCCCGGAGGTGGGGGCCGAGGGCGGATCAGACCCAGGGGTGGAAGACCATGGAGAAGACCTGAGAACCTTGATGCTGGAGATGAGGTCCAGTCTCCGGAACATCGATACGAAATTAGACACCCTGACTTCCCAGCTCGAGACGGTCAAGACGCAGGTGAATGCGCATGAGACGCGCTTGGACACGCTGGACGGTCGAGCTGGGGAGTTCCACGAATTTCAAGTCGAAACTAAGGAGCAGCTCCTGCACATGGACAAACTGTTGAATGTTATTAGGGCCAAGAATGACGATTTAGAGGCCCGGTCGCGCCGCAGCAACCTCCGCGTCACCGGTATTCCGGAGACGACCGCCATTTCCAAAATGGAATCCTACATAACCGATCTACTACACGAACTATTTGACCCGCATCTCTCCGCGGTCTTTGTGGTGGAACGGGCGCATAGGTCGCTTGGCCAGAGACCGCCGGTGGGGGCACCTCCAAGACCCATCATAGCTAAACTCCTCAATTACCAAGACACAGATGTGATCCTTCGGCTTGCACGAGAGAAAGGCAAGATCACACATCAAGGGAATGCCCTATCCTTTTACCCAGACTTTACTCCGGCGGTGCAGGCGGCGCGCAGGGAGTTCGCGCCGGCTAAGAGACTCCTCCTTCAGGCGCAGATCCCATATTCATTACTGTACCCGGCGAGGCTCAAGGTATCGTTTGAAGGCACCACACACTTATTTGCGACCGCCAAGGAAGCGATGAAATTCGCAAAACATGTCGGCGGCAGGAAGCTCCAATGGCTGGCGAAGGCGGCGGAGAATGCAGCGGGTGCCCTGAGTGACAATGACTGAGGGGTATTGTATATCTGACAGCTTTGTTCGCCGCCTGTGCAGCTGAACTGCTATTTGTTGGAGGGGGATGTTGTAGGTTCCCTTTTCTTTTTATAAAGCTCTGCTGAGACACCCTGCTACTCCATTTTACATGCTTCGACCTCATGCGGGCCGTGAAGCCTGCAGACCTTCTGGCCGCCCTGGTTTCAGTCAGGGCAAGACGCTGGCCCCGGCACGCCCCCTTGTGAAGACTCACGACTATGTTGGTGGTTTTTGACTTAGGGATGGGTACTACACGACCTGATTGGGGGGTTAGTGTGGGTGGGGGAAGGGTGGTACGGTTTGTTCTTTGTTGGTTTGTTGTCCACTGCACGATTCTACTGCCAGCTGTCAATATGGGTTCTGAAGCGTTGGGACTGCCAACTGTCAACATGTCCTACTGTAATTTGCTGACTAGCTATGTGGAATGCCGGGAGTAGATGAAACTTTAAACTGTCTCACATGGAATGTTCGGGGGCTCAACGACCATAGGAAGGCCCGGTTGGTGCATGCATATCTGGTGCGTCATGGGGTGGATGTCTGCATGTTGCAGGAAACGCACCTGAACACCGCCCCCGCCCTGCGACACGCTAGATGGGGACACGTATATTCAGCCATATATTCCAACTATGCACGAGGGGTGGCTATCCTTATACGTCGAGGGTTGGACTGGAGGGAGGGTTCAGTTCAGTGTGATCCGGAGGGTAGGTTTGTGATGGTCCAGGGCATCGTATGCGGTGTGTCAGTGGTGTTTGTGGTGGTGTATGGACCGAATGTCGACTCCCCGGGCTTCTACCATAAGTTGTGGGGACAGGTGAAGGCCACTGGGTGTGGGACGATTATCTGGGGTGGGGATTTCAATGCGGTACTGGACGACAAGATGGATAGGAAGGGAGCGGCTCGTACGTTGAATCCGCTGGCAAGTGCTGCGCTGGGGGACATTTTGACTGATGGGGCACTGGTTGATGTCTGGAGGGGGAGACATGCGGCCCTGCAGGAGGGTACCTGTATATCGACACATAGTGGAGCGTGGTCCCGCCTAGATTTCTGGTTGGTGTCGCGAGACATCGCGCTGTGGACGGCACAGGTGGAGCACATGCCCCGCTCGCTATCTGACCATGCCCCCTGCATGTTGCGACTGCTACTCCCTGGCGATCCCTTCCCGGCGTTTTCGTGGAGGCTCCCACCTCACGCTTTGCTTGATGAGGCGTTCAAGGAAGAGATACGGACTGATATCACGGATTACTTTGAGCGGAATGTAGGTTCAGTGGCGGAGGAGTCGACTTTGTGGGAGGCCTTTAAGTCCGTTATTAGGGGCCAATGTATTGCCCGGCAGGCAGGAGTGCTGAAGGCGATACGCGGCACTCTGGCGGCGCTAGAGGCGGACATTAAACGGATTGAATGCGCCTTTTTCGAAGATAGCGGATCTGCGGTGGCGGGGCAGCTAAAATCTAAACTGCTGGAATATGATGAGGAGGCGATGAGGGAGGTCAAATTCTTAGGGAAATATGCGGAGGCTAGGCGCTATGGCGAGGGAGGGCGACCCGGGAAGGCCTTGGCACAAATGCTCCGACCGCCTAGATCCGCGACTTATATTCACGAGTTGTGTACATCGGACGGAAGGCGCCTGCACGATAAAATGGACATTATGGGAGCATTCTCGGAATTCTACGCCCAACTGTACACCAACACCCAGAATACGTGCCCTGACGGGCTCGCATCCTTCCTCGACTCCCATCGCACTGGTGTGGTTCAACAATAAACACAGGGAATATATGGACCTTCCTATCGACGCCACTGACGTGGCGCAAGTTGTAAGAAGCCTGCCGCCTGACAAGGCGCCGGGCCCAGACGGCCTGACAACTGCTTTCTACAAGGCGTACGCTGAAGAGCTGGCGCCGCGGCTGTTGGCAGTGTATGAGGAGGCCTTGGAGAAGGGGGTGCTGCCGGCCACCATGCGGGAGGCGCTGATAATCACACTGTTGAAGCCGGACAAACCGGCGGACGATCTTAATTCCTATCGGCCCTTATCATTAATTAATGTTGACATGAAAATCCTAGCCAAACTGCTCGCGAACAGGGTGCAGCCCATGTTGCCGCTGATCGCCCTTCCAGATCAGTCCGGATTTATACCGGGAAGAGCGACCTCCCATAACCTGCGCACCGTCTTTGCTGCGTTGCACTACCTACATCCGGATGTCAGGGCTGCAGTGGTATTTTTGGATGCTACTAAGGCCTTTGACACTCTAGAATGGCCTTATCTCTTCCGTATATTGGAGCGGATGGGGTTCAGTGCGCTACTGCTTAAGAAAATCCGGCTGCTCTACACCATGCCAAGGGCCAGGGTAAGAGTCAATGGGCTGGTGTCGACGCCGTTCCCTATCCTACGTGGTACTCGGCAGGGCTGCCCTCTATCTCCGCTGCTGTTTGCCATAGCTATGGAGCCGCTTGCGGCCCGGATCAGACAGCACCACACAGCGAGAGGAATAGGCTTCAGCTCTAGAAGTCTGCTTATTTCACTTTACGCAGACGATGTGACCCTTTATCTTATCAATCCGGCTGATAATCTGGATCCTGTCTTGCGGGAATTTGTCCGCTTTGAGGGCCTTGCGGGCATTTCCATTAATTGGTCCAAATCGGTCATTTTTCCCCTTACGGACGGTACTAGTGAGGTGCACTCTGACTACCCTCTGCGTTGGGAGGCTGAAGAGGTTAAATACTTGGGGATCTGGCTTAGCCGCTATCTTCAGGAAATATGGAGCCTCAACTTTGGCAGGGCAATGATGTGGTTGAGTGAGAAAGTGAAATCCTGGTCCTCCCTGCCCCTGTCGCTCGTTGGGCGGATTGCACTGACAAAAATGGTAGTACTACCTAAATTTCTTTATTTATTCGCTAATATACCTATTCCGCTGACTTCGCATTTTTTTGCTACTTTGCGGTCCCATTTGGTGGCGCTGGTATGGTCGGGCGGACAGGTCAGGGTGGCGTGGGATACGCTGGTGCTGCCACTGAGACAAGGAGGCCTGGGTGCTCCTGACATGAAGCTGTATGCCCTCTGTGCGCAGGCTCAGGTCGTACATTTTTGGGCCCACCCTACCCCCTATCAACCCCACGTTGCGGTGGAATGGGACGCGGTCGCGGCTCTACCGCTGAGCGTGGCGGTTTGTGCCAAGGCACGGCGCCCAAGAACAGATGTGGAGACGGCTGGGATGCTGCAGTGGGTGTGGGAAGAGTTGCGCAAGAGGGCCGGAGTGCCGCTGTTGTATGCACCGTCGCTTCCTTTGCTGCACAATCCGATACTGCCCGGTGTAGCTGATGGGCTAGCCGGCCGACTCGCTGTCAAGCTGCGCCTCCGCACTTTTGCGGACTTGTTTCCTGAGGGCCGGTTCGTGCCTCCTCCGGCGCCGGAGGATGGCGGTGTGGTGCCCTTTTCCGAGTTGTTTCTGTACCACAGACTGAAAGCGGCGTGCCGGGCGTTCTCTGGAGATTTCCCTGACGCTCCTCTGGTCTTTACGGCCCTGGAGGCTGTGGTGGGCTCCCAGTCTCCCCGGAAATTGGTAACCCGTATTTATCGCAACATGCAGCGCACGGACCTGGTGGGGTCGCTTAAGTCTATGCAGGGTTGGAATGGTGAGCTCCAGCCTGAGATAACTGAAGAACAATGGGAGTTTTGTTGTAGGCAGCTCACAGAGCTTTCGCCGAACTACATGCTGCGTCTCATAAATTTTAAATATCTTCATCGCGTGTATAGAACCCCCCTCAGCCTAAAAAGGATGGGGTTGCGGGAAACTGACGACTGCTGGCGATGTGGATCCGCCTTGGCCTCCTTTTTGCACATAGCATGGTCGTGCCCGAAGCTGGTGGGGTACTGGACTCAGGTTTTTTTCCTAATCAATCAGATTGTGGGTCGCTCCGATGTTCCTTCCCCCCTGCTCGGGCTCTTGGGTTATGTTCAAGACACTCCACCACAGGCGCGCAAGCTGCACGCGTTGCTTCTGCTGTTTGCCAAGAGGCGGGTGGCGGTCCACTGGGGGAGAAGTGGGATACCCACAGTGAAGGGTTGGCTGGCTGACGTCACGTATGGACATACGCAGCTACTTACGTTTGGGGAGTTGTTGCCGGTCGCGTCCCGGCCCCGAGACATCTGGGAACCGTTTGTGAGCTGGGCCCGAGCTCATCAGGAGGGGGCAGTGGAAGGAGATGTTGTGCGTGAATGATTGCGGGGTGCTGGGGAGACGAGAGGGCACCTTGGAGCCCGGGTGTCTCATGGCATGCTGACTGAGCGTGCCGGGCTGGGACGCCCCGCCACGCGTCCTATGTTTTCTTTTCTTTGTCCGAGATGCCCTGCATGATGTGATGGGGTGGTGGGACTCCCGGGCCATTGAATTTAACTCCCGGGTCCAATAATGACTTAAGATGTTGACATGTTGACCATTGAATTATGTCTCCTTTATACACAACCTGACAGCTCCCTGTATTACGTTGTCATGCTAATGTGGACTACTGTGTTTGTTGGCTGTATTGGCCGTTTTGCAAAATGTTCAATAAAAACAAATTAAAAAAAAAAGCGTCCCTCCACAAAATCTGTATACGCCTGCAGGTGGAACAAATTTGTGGCATGGTGCACAGCAAAGGCTGTGGATCCCCTTTCCGCCCCTCTTTCGGAGGTTCTCCTCTTCCTTCTTTCCCTGGCCCAGCAGGGCTCTGCTCTGGGCACCCTCAAGGGATACCTTTTGGCTATATCTGCTTTCTTATGACTTTATGATCAGCCTTCTCTTTTTAAATCCCCAGTTTCTCGATTCTTTAAGGACATTACTCACATGTTTCCTCCTGTCCCTTTCGTAATGCCTCAGTGGGATTTGAATCTAGTATTGACATATCTGATGTGCGCTCCCTTTGAGCCACTTCATATTTGTCCCCTTCGTCTTCTGACTCTTAAGACTGCTTTCCTGGTTGCCATCACCTCTGCTAGAAGTGAGAGTGAGCTTCAGGCTCTCCCGTCTAAGCCTCCTTTCCTTTCTGTCCATCCGGACAAAGTTGTTCTCAGGACTCGTCCTTCCTTTCTACTTAAGGTGGTAACTGCCTTTCACATCGGCCAGTCTGTTACACTGCCCACCTTCTTTCTGCATCCCTCGAAAGAGGAAAAGAGGCTTCACCTTCTGGACCCAAAACGGGCGCTGTCCTTCTATTTGGACTGCACCAAACAGTTCTGGGTGGACTTCCAACTCTTTGTTGGCTACGTGGGTGCTAAGAAGGGGCGGGCGGTGCACAAGCGAACCATCTCTCGTGGGTCGTTTTGTGTATCAAGGCCTGTTATTCCTTAGCTAAAAAGGTACCTCCTGTAGGGCTGAGGGCCCATTCCACTCGGGCCACAGCGGCGGCCACTGCCCTGGTCCGGGGAGTTCCCTCGCAGGACATTTCAGGCAGCAACGTGGGCCTCGCTGCACACGTTTGCCAAACATTATTGCCTGGACAGCCAAGTCCGGAGCGACGGCATCTTTGGCAGTTCTGTTCTCCAGAACTTTATGGTGTGATCTTGGTTCGCAGACACACCACCGGGGTTGGTATTGCTGGGGTATCCATTCTAAGGTGAGGAATCTAACTAACGTGTTTCTTTCAGATGAACAAGTTACTTACCTTCGGTAACGATATATCTGTAAGAAACATTAGTTAGATTCCTCACCGACCCACCCATTCCCCCTGTTCTGCGATCCGATATCTAGGGTTGAGGTAATCCCTTTAAGGGCCCTAGATTCTAGGCACCAGTGTCCGTCTCTTGCATGGCTCTGCGTTCCTGGTGCAGAAAGCTATGTACAAGAACTGACGTGAGGGTGGTGTCAAGTACTCTGACGTCATCCCGGAGATCACGACGCTGACGACGGACGCGGAGCCCCAGACGTCGCCTAGCGACACGCAATGGTATTGCTGTCAAATCTTTTCGGATCCAGCCTGACGCGTGGGGATATTCTAAGGTGAGGAATCTAACTAACTAATGTTTCTTACAGATAAATCGTTACCGAAGGTAAGTAACTTGTTCTTTATTTCTAGAACCAAGCAAGCTTGTACAGGTAAGCATGTAACTACTTTGCAGTAGTAATTCACTTGTATGAACACAGTTAAGAATTGCTGTACAACTTGTACTGGTTTTGGTTAGTTTTAAGAAAGCAGTTTGCAACACATATCTGATAGAGACCACTAGCCGCAGATCCCTTCATGTAGAATTATCCCCAGGTGTGAGACTGGATCCGGAAAACTTTTTGGCCAACATCCCTGCGCGCCATGGGGACGTCATCATGCGACTCCGCCCAGGCGTCGTCCGTGCACGTGATGTAATCGAGGTCACAAGTCCCACCCCGGCGCTCCTGCGTCAGTTTTTTTTCCTTTTCCGTGTGCAACGCGTATCCGGTTTGTGTTCTTTGTCTGTGTAGGCCTTTCCCGTCTGCTATTGCTGCATTTGGGGGAACAGTGTGCAAATGCCTTTGGGTTTTAAAACTTGTTCATCATGTGGCCGCCTCATGTCGGCGATGGACTCTCACCCCATCTGTATGTGGTGTTTGGGGAAGTACCAGGATTCCACTGATTGTGAGGCGTGTCAGCAGATGAAGCCGAAGTCCTGGCGTGAGCGCCGGATGAAACTTCTTTCGGCTCATGTGTCCTTGTCGGCGTCGTCATCTCGGCCAGCTCCTGAGGAGGATTCTCGGACCCGCGGCTTCCCTCACTGACTTCGATCTTCTCCCAGGTCGCAAATGTGCCGCTCACCTCTTGGTAAGTGTCGGTTTGTCCCCGAGGGTCGGGTTCCGGCCTGTCTGGGCGTGGGCTCTCTGCGGGGGGTGCAACCCAGCGTGTTGTCCCCTTATCCGCCGGTTCCCGGCGTTGGGTTGACCAGGGCCAAATGGAGACATATACGGCGGCTTTGCAGGCCTCGCTGGCTTCTCCTCCTCCTTCCCCTCATGGGACGTTAGCGGATCCCTTGCAGTGTGCGTGGCCCTCCGCGGCTTTGCCTGCGGCTCTGGTGCCGACTGGTTCGGATCCAGGCTTGGAGAATGTGGTGCCGTCAGGGTGCGGCCGTTCGGGGGTCCCTCCTTCGGACCACGGCGCCTCTGCTTTGCCGCAAACTCCCGCGGGAGTCCCTGTGGTGTCGCTGGAGGGCCCGTCTCGCCCTTTCACGACTCGCGACTGACGGGGGTCTCCTCGTCCCTCCCTGGGCCCTTCTCGTTCCTCCACACAGGTGGCTGCCTCGTCTGAGTTCACATCGGCCGGTGCTGCCCCTTCGCCACCCCTGCTTCGATCCAGCTCCGGTCTCCTGCGCCGTGTGCTGTGTCGGAGGTCGCCCCGGCTCAGGTTGCGGACTCTTCGGCGCCGGGCCGACGTCGGGTTGTTGAATCTTTTTCGGACGCCTCCTCTTCTCCAGAGGTTCGGCGGTTGCTGGTGTCATGCTCGCCAGAGACGGGCTGCCATGTCATGGCTTTTTCCCCGACGTTCTCTAAAGGTGGCTCATCGCAGTCTCCATGACTTCGCCGGAGGAGCTGTAAGTTTCCACCACTCCTCGGTCCCTCTTCCTTCCTTCCGGCCTTGGCCCTTCCTTCCTCTGGTTGGCCTCGGGGATGGCCGCCTTAGATTGCAGCCGTCACCTAACGAGGAGCTGCTTTCCCCTCCACGGGGCCCTACGGAGGCGGGTGTGGCTTTCGCCCGCGCGGTTTCCACGGCTGTGGGAATTTTGCGCATGGGTGATCCAGCTACCCATTTCCCCGCAGATCATCTTCTGGAGGTTCTCCACCTGGCTCTGGTGGTAGGGAACTGTTGCTTCCCTTAGAGGGTTCACTCCACTCTTCTCTCTTGGGGACTTGAGGCGGTCCCGCCACGGGGGACCCGGCACCATCTACACCGGCACCTCGTGATCAGGTGTGCCTTTCTCTTCGACCAGAGGCCCCCTTTTGCAGTCTGCCTTTCCTGCTTTGCCGCCGCTGCTGTTGTTTCCCTCGTCCTCGGAAGCCCACTGGCTGGAGTCCTGGGGGCGCAATATGTTTGCCTCATCCACTGTGCCTCTGGGGCCCTTAACACAGTGTGTTTTGGCTAGGGCCACTTCCTGCTTGTGGGACTCGGCAGAGTCCCTTATGTCTGCCGCTTCTCAGGATGGTGCCTGTTTTGATTTGAGACACCATGTCTTGGATGGTCGGGAGCTGCCGGCGTTCATCCTTCGCTCCGCTCTGGATATCTCGGAGGTGCTGGGTCATGCCATGGCTTCTTAGGTTGCCCTTCGTCGCCATGCCTGGCTTTGGGACAGTGTGTTCCCGGAGAATGTTCGAGAACGGCTGGTGGCCATCCAGAGGTTCTTGGCGGGGCTTCCTCCTCCTCGTCGTCGTCCTCCTCCTCCTCACCCTCCTTCTCCTCCTCGGTGACCTGCGTGTTGCTCTGGTTCTTGGAGCTGTTCTTCTGTTGGGGCGGGTCGCCCCAGTTGTCTGGCTGAGGTTGTGGTTCTGTTGGCTGCTGGCCAGCCCTTTTTGACTGTGTTTTTCCTTTGGGTTCTTTACACCATGCTGGGCCTGAGACTGGGCCTTGTTAGTTTCCCCTCTGGCTGCTGGGTAGGTCTCCTGCAGGGTTTTTTGCCTTTTTGCCGCAGGTCTTTTTTGTTGTCCTCTGCTGCAGAAGTTCTACCTAAGAGGTTCCCATGTCTTGGGATGTGACATGCCCCATGAGGGGCAGGGTTGGCTGTTATATAGCCCTGGTATGTGCTGGGGAGTTGTGGTCGCCTGCGGGCTTCTGCTCTTCGTGGCATTATGGTATGTTGCGGATGCAACCTTCTTCTTCGTCTTTTTGCTTTGCTTTGAGTATTTGTTCTGTGGTGTTCCTGGCGTCTGGCGGAGCTTGCCAGTGCTGCCCTCTTGTTCTTTCTGCACCGTTGTGCCTTCTTGGGGCTTTAGTGGGACTGTCATAATGCCTTCTCCGCTGCTTCCAGTAGGCCTTGCACTTGGTTCTACCTCTTCTCTGTGTGTGTGTGTGTGTGTGTGTGTGGGGGGGGGGGGGGGCAGGTATAGTACATTGAATTGAATGGGCTTTTCAAGTAAAATGCAGTTAATAACTTTTCAGATTGCTTTTGCTAACACAGTACTGGATCCTAGATTCGGCCCTTGGACATTTCCTGAAAACAGGTGAGTAAATTCGTTTTGGTTAAAGGAACGATTTTTAAGGCATATTATTGCATTTCAAAAGTTGACACTTTTCACATAGAATCCCCAATGTTATCCTATGGGAGGAAATGCACTTAACAGGTCAGTTAGGTTTAATTACTTTTTCTTACTCCGTGCTGGATACTGGATTCAGCACTGGGACATTTCCTGAAAACAGTTGATAAAATGCGTTTTGGTTAATCGCCTGATTTTTAAGGAATATTTGTAGTTTTCAAAAGTACACGCACACTTTTTGGGAGAAAAAGTGCCAATGTTATCCTATGAGGAAAAATGAGTTATCCGTTTCAAGGTAAGTAATCGGTCTTTTGAGTTAGGGTTCTGGGGTTAGATTCAGGAGTCTCCCAGGGTCAGTGATGCACTGTTGTTGCACCCTCAGCGGCACTTGGGCCACCAGGTGCAGTGTTGAGGCCCAATGTTATCCTATGGGGGATTGGGGATTTGGGTTGGTGTCGGCTGGCAAGCAGGCCACAGGGTTGTGGGAGTAAGGCTCCTAGGGTTAAGCTCAGGGCAATCTGGGGACCAGGTTAGCACCAAAGGGGCACCCTCAGCTGCGCTAGGGCGGCCGGGTGCAGTTTTTTGGTCGGGTGCCCTGTTGAGTTCAATGGAGAGTCTCCGGGACAAAAACACTGCAGGCTCGGGGACGAATATCTTCCAGGAGTGACCACCACTTCAAGGGGTAAGTTGGGATGGTTGGGCACCACTGGGTTGGGCACACAAGGCCGTGGAGTGTTGGGTGCAGGGGTGCCTTTGGACATCAGATTTTCTAAACCGCTCTGGTCGCGGTGGGGGGGACGGGGGGGAGATCTTCTGGATTGAGGCGGCAGGCATCATCTGGGGGCTTGAGGCAGGTCAGGGGTCGTCAGATCTTGGGAAAGGATCGCCAGGGCGACCTCCGCGTGGTTTGTTCACTCAAACACAGGCTTGACTCTGCGGGTGCAGTGTGTGCTGGATTCGCGGTTCCTGGCTGGTACCAGAAGCTGCATTGTGAACACGTCCGGTGTTCTCGGGAGAAACAGCTTGGAGAGTGAAGGCAGGTAGGTCCTCTGGGGTTTTTGAAGTTGCTGGCCGCTGGACACGCCGGGGTTTTGCATGAGTAGGTTCGAAGGGAGACCAACCTGTAGGGCTGGAGCCAAGTCTGTGGGAGTCATCCTCTTGTTAGCTCTGCACAGCTTTGCGTCCTTTTCTTGTGGTTGCTGGATCTGAGGAAGGAAGGTTCAGGGTGCCCCTAAATACTAAATTTAATGGCGTTACAGGTAGGTAAAGGGCAGGGACCAATGGGTCCCTTCCCTGGGGTTGGTACACCCGCTATTCTGCCACTCTCCAGTGGGAGGGGGGGCAGGAGTCTGTTCCTGGTTGGCTGCGTCCTCCCATCCTCAAGATGGCGGGACTCGAGGTTGTACTTCACCTCGTCTCCCCCACCTTAGGGGCGGGGTCCAGAAACCTGTCTGGTGGTGGCATCCTAGGCAGCCACTCATTCAGGTCACTGGGAGTTGGTCGAGTTTCAGGGGGCATCTCTAAGATGCCCTCTGTCGTGCATTTTACATTAAATCCCACACTGGGATCAGTGTGGGTTTAATGTGCTGAGAAGTTTGATACCAAACTTCCCTGTCTTCAGTGTAGCCATTATGGTGCAATGGAGTTCGTAAGGACAACCTCCCAGCACCTTATACTCTTAATGGATGCACTGCACTTACAAGGCCCATGAATGGACCTGGGTACAGGGCTCATGCACCTGTACCCTCACCACTGGCATAGGGCACCCAGCTAGAGGGGTGACTGATGTATGCCAGGGCAGTGGTTTGTGGGCATGGCACAGTGGGATGTGTGCCATATAGACTGTTTTGTTCTGCGCCTGGACACCCTGCCTGCAGTGTGTGTGTGTGTGTGTGTGTGTGTGTGTCAGTCAGGGTACAGGGCCTCTAAGGATGGCACAATAAGTGCTGCAGCTCTTAGGGGCCTTCTCTGGTCACAGTGCCCTGGGTACCTATGGTACCGTTTACCAGGGGCTGACATGTGGCCAGAGATGCCAATTGGGTTTAGGCTTCAATGCAGTTTTAGGGAAGGAACACAGGCCCTGGGTACCTGATTGGCAGGAGCCCAGGGCACACTCAAAGTACATCAGCAATTAAGCAAAACGTGGGGGCATACCATTCAAGAAAGAGGGCACTTTCTCACAACATCCTAGTTTGTATATTATCTGCCTGAGTATAATGAGATTTCCTCCCTGAGTGTTCCCTATTATCCAATGCTTTGCTCCCAACTATTGGTGTTATAGATGGTTGCGCTGTTAAAACCTCAATCATCCTTTTGAGTGCTATGACCTCATCTTGTACTGCTTTAACTTTTAAGCAAAGTTCCAACACAAGGATATCTATTGGTTGTGTTTGAGTCTCCGCTTCTTTCCTAGTAGCTGGAGACCGTTTGTTACACTCTTATCTTTTATTTGTCCTTCCCGTACTTCCTCTAGGTTTTCTGCTTGGGTTGAGTATCCATTGGCGCACTCTATATTTATAATCTCCCTTTCTGATGGATACGTCTGCCAATGGATTCCTCACCTTGTGAATATCCCCTGCGCCAGCATTCCACAGAACTTTTTTCCCCAGCTCTCTACGCCGACGTGGACGTCATAATACCTCGACTCCGCTCGTGACTCCGTATGTATGATGTCACCAGAGCCATAAGAGAGCCACGTCGGCGTGATGACGTCAGTTCCCTTTTTTCCGCGCCGTCGACACGTAACGCTTTTCCAGCACTCTCCTCCTACTTTGTAGTCTTGTAGTGGTTATTGTTTCTGGATTCACCATATCTTCGACGAGAGTCTGGTTCCAAACCTTGTAGGGAATGTGGGGGCCACATGTCAATGACTGACCCCCATGAGGATTGTTTGTGGTGTCTTTCTTCTGACCATGACATGGAGGACTGTTCCAGCTGCAGAAGAATGAACCCCAAGGCCCTGAAGGAGAGAGAGGCGAAACTCTTCATGGCCAAAGCAAAGAAGAGGTAGGAAGAAGCAGAAATCGAGGCCGGAGTCATCAACTTCGCACTCTTCGAAGTCGAAGAAACACAAGAAGAGGAAGCATAGCTCTCGGCGCCGGTCCTCGAGGAGTAAGGCTTCGAGATCGCCATCGCCTCGACGTCGAAGTAAGGATGTGGTATCTCCCTCTCCATCTCCTAGGAGGTCTCCAGAGAGGTCGCCTTCGCCGAAGTGGTCCCAGGCGCAGTCTCCGGTGCAGTCTCCGGCGCCAGTGGAGTCTTCTGTTTCTGTCGCTGAACAGGAACAAGAGAAAGAGCTTTCTCCAGGACCAGCTGATCCTGCAGCGCCTGGTGAGGACACTTCGGCTCCGGGTACTCCTCGACCGGATTCAGAATCAATCCCTTATCCGCAGTTCCTGGCGCCAGGTGCAGATTCAACGCATTTCCTTAATGCGATGTATGGGATTTTTCAACGGGCTGCCTTCCCATCCGGCGCACCATCTGGTCCCGTGGGTCCTATGGCATACACCTTGGTTGTGCCGCAGCATTATGCTCAGGCCCCGTTTATGCCCTTTTTGCCGATGGCTCCTTCGTGGCAGTTTCCGGTGCCGTCTGGTGATCCATCTCGACTTCGACTTGAGCGGCCTTCTTCGGAGCCTTCCTCGACGCCGTTGCCGACTCCTTCGGCTCCGCGCCCGTTGCCTCCGACTCCAGCGCCGCCGACTCCACGTTCGGTTCCGCTGACTCCGCGTACGGCGCCGCCAACGCCGGTTCCTCAGATCCGTTCAAGGAGAGAGACCCAGAGAGTCTTGGAAGAGGAGCGTTATAGGGAGGAAGTGGAAGAAGGTGAGGTGGACGCATCTTCTGATGACTTTGAAGGCATTCAGGATGCTAGTGGTCTTGATACCACTCCGGAGTGGGAGCATTCTTCGACTAGGTCTTCGCCACCACAAGAATTGGCCCCCTATCATTCAGTTATCAAGAAGGCCGCAGAGTTGCTGAACTTGCAGTTACTCTCTGCTGAATATAAGCCAAACCTCCTGACTAAAGTCCTGCATTCACCAACATCGAATGTTGATCCCTTGTTGCCTTTTAATGAGGTTATCTTGGAGCCTGTAATGGATGTTTGGCGTAAGCCACTCTTCGCCTGCAGTCTCCAGACAAGTGGCAAGGAGGTATAGGGTGGCTCCGGGAGATCCAAGCTTTCTTTCTTCCCATCCTTCTTTAGAAAGCCTTGTGGTGCAAGCTTAATGTTCAAAGCATTCTTCAGGTGCCTTCCCTCAGACTCCTGCGGATAGGGATTCTAAAAAGACTGATCAAGCAGCCAGAAAGGTCTTTTCTTCATGGAGCATGGCGCTTAAATCTACTAATGCCACTTGTTTGCTAGGGTGCTATCTTCATGCATTGAGGGACTCTATGAAAGTATTAGCCCCTAAGCTGCCAGAAGGAGAGAAAGCTTCTTTTATGGAGGTGGTCACTGACACTCAGGCTGCTGCAAGGCAGGTAATTCAGTCGCGACTAGACACGGCTGATTCTGTGGCAAGGATAATGGGGTCTTCGATAGCCACTAGGAGGCAAGCGTGGCTTCGTTCTTCTGGCTTCTCTACTGATGTTCAAGCCACTTTGGTAGACTTGCCTTTTGATGGAGAAAAACTTTTTGGCGAGAAAGCTGATTCTGCCTTGCAAAGATTTAAAGATAGCAGGGTTACGGCGAAATCTTTGGGGTTACAGACTCCTGCTAAGGGATTTGGTTTTAGGAAATTTAGAGCAGCAGAATCCCCTCTATAGGTCGTATAGAGGAAGGCAAAGGGGACAAAGAGGTTCTGGCCGCAACCCATCTTCATCTTCTGCCTCCTTGGCACCCAATGAAGCTTCAGAGAAGCAGCCCTAGATCCCCCATTCTAGATCATGTGAGACCTGTGGGGGGTCGGGTGTCCCACTTTCTGCGAGGCTGAAAATCTGTTACGACCGACCTTTGGGTTTTAAACCTCGCGGAGACTGGCTACGCCCTTCCCTTTCGGGAGTTTCCTCCCCCTTACCCTCCTTGCCAGGGTTTTTGCTCAGAAGACCATCTGCTTCTTCTGCAGAAGGAGGTTCTTACTTTGTTACAAAAATGGGTCAGGGATGCTACTCCCGGTATTCCCTGATTCCCAAGAATGACGGCAGATTGCTTCCAATCCTGGACCTCAGAGTCTTGAATTTTTACCTGAAACAGGAGAAATTTAAGATGCTGACACTTGTGCAGGTTCTTCAAGCGTTGCAGCAAAGGAGACTGGATGGTGTCGATCGACTTGCAGGATGCGTATTTCCACATCCCAATCCTGAAGTCGCACAGGAAGTATCTCTGTTTTACGGTTGGGTCGCAACACTACCAGTTTGCGGTCCTCCTGTTTGGTCTTACTACAGCACCTCAAGTCTTCACGAAGGTGATGGTAGTGGTGGCTGCTCATCTCAGAAGGTCGGGGATTCCAGTTTTTCCATACCTGGACGACTGGCTTCTGAAAGCGAAGTCCCAGGAGATGGTGCAGAATCATCTGCAGGTAACATCTCAGCTGTCATTCGACTTGGGTTTTTCAATCAATGTGCCCAAATCTCACCTGGTGCACTCTCAACGCAACCTGTTCATAGGGGTGGTACTGGACACTACTATGTGTCAAGCATTTCCTCCTCCTCAAAGAATTCTCGACATTCAGGAGATGATCTCTTTATTCCAAAATGCAGCGGTTGTTCCAGTTCTGAAAGTCCTTTGTCTACTCGGTCTGTTCGCCTCTTGCATTCTGTTGGTCAACCATGCTTGCTGGCACATGAGGGCGCTCCAGTGGTGCCTCCGCAGGCAGTGGTATCAGCACAAAGGCGATCTCAGGGAGTCGATCAGGATCTCCAGAGAAGCTGCAGCGGATGGATCTTGGTGGAGCGCGGATGGCAATCTGTCTCAAGGAAAGCCCTTTCATCTACCATCATCGGTGGCCACAGTGATAACGGATGCATCCACTTTAGGGTGGGGTGCGCATCTGGGGGATCTGGACATCAAAGGTTTTTGGTCTCCAGAGGAAAGGTTGCTTCACATCAACCTTCTGGAATTGAGGGCGATTCGTTTGGCGCTCAAGGCCTTCCTCCCTTCCCGGTCCGTCGGTTCAAGTCCTGACGGACAACACTACCGCGATGTGGTATGTCAACAAGCAGGGAGGAGTAGGGTTGTTTCGTCTCTGCAGGGAGGCGTTGCGACTTTGGTCCTGGGTTCTGGATCATCGTATTTGCTTGATGGCAAATCATCTGGCCGGGTTGCTAAACGTTCGTGCGGACAGTCTCAGTTGGCAGTTCTCCGCCGACCACGAGTGGAGGCTTCATCCGGAGGTGGTTCGTCACGTCTTTCGGATGTGGGGAACTCCGCGGATGGACCTATTTGCCACCCGTGAGAACGCGCATTGCCTGTCATTCTGCAGTCTCCAGTTTCCGATGCAAGGGGCGTTGGGGGACGCGTTTCAGTTGAGGTGGGGCTCACAACTCCTTTACGCGTTCCCTCCCATATCTTTGATTCCTCGGGTTCTGAGGAAGATTCGCCAAGAACGGGCCCAAGTTATTTTGGTCGCTCCGGATTGGCCAAGAAGGGTGTGGTACACAGATCTTCTCCACCTCTCCTCGTGCCCTCCGCTCAGTCTCCCTCTGAGGGCAGACCTCCTCTCGCAGTCGGAGGGGCAGGTTCTACACCCCCACCTCCAGAGCTTACACCTTCATGCCTGGAGATTGAACGGGCAACCTGAATTCCTTCTCTCTCCCGCCTGATGTGGTGGATGTTATTTTATCGGCCAGGCGACACTCCACCAAGTCCATTTACTCCTACAGGTGGTCTAAGTTTGTAAAATGGTGTGGGGAGAGATCCATTGACCCTTTAAAGGCTTATCTTTCCAATGTGGTTCAGTTTGCTCTTTCCTTGGCTCAGCAGGGCTGTGCTGTGGCCACGGTTAAGGGCTATATTTCGGCCTTATCGGCTTTTCTGTGTCATCCAGATCAGCCGTCTTTATTTAAATCTCTTATTGTTTAAAGATTTATCAAAGGCCTTACTAATAGGTTCCCACCTACTCCTTTTGTAATGCCACAGTGGGACCTTAATCTTGTCTTAACTTTCTTGATGGAGTCCCCTTTTAAACCCCTTCATAGTTGCCTTTTGAGGCTGTTGTCTTTTAAGACGGTCTTTCTTGTAGCCATAACCTCGGCAAGGAGGGTGAGTGAGCTTCAAGCTCTTAGTTCAAAACCCCTGTTTATATCCTTGCATGCTGAAAGGATGGTACTCAGGACCAGGGCTGCTTTCCTACCTAAGGTAGTTACTCCCTTTCATCTGGGGCAGTTTATTACTCTCCCTGTTTTTTATCCACCTCCTCATCCCTCTAAGGAGGAGGAAAGACTTCGTCTGGACCCAAGAAGAGCTGTGAGCTTTTACTTGGACAGAATGAAAGACTTTCGTTAAGACGATCAGCTCTTCGTGGGCTATGTTGGACATTCTAAAGGAAAAGCTGTGCACAAGCGCACTCTATCAAGATGGATCATCCTTGCCATCAAGATCTGCTATGCCCTGGCTGGTAAGGTTCCTCCTGAGGTGTTTATGCCAAAATCTGGCATAAAATACAGGGAGCCGACGTCTTGACTCTGAATCACCATCTCTGGAAGGAGCTAGAAATCAAAAATAAAAGTGCAGCTGCAAATTATCTAAAGCACTCAATAGACTCCTTGAAACTACAAGAAATCTGGAAGAGCATTGGTCCTCATGACATATTCAAACGACTAGTAAACAAATCTGTGAAGATAATCTCGCTAGCCGAAGACAAAGCAACACTAGCTAACAGGGCTCATGGCTGGATTGTCATCCAAAATTACACGAGCAGCACCTGCCAAAGCTACCTAGGAGTTGGTTGCACATGGACTACAAAGGAGAAGTTTATACGACTAAGGATGGGGATCCTTCCGTCCCAACACCATCTTCCCCCATGGAAACGAACCCAAACGACAACAAGCTGTCAGCTATGTGGGGATGCAAAAGAAGACATCCTTCACCTAATTTGCATCTGCAAAGGACTGGCAAAGGAGCGCAGACTCCATTTAAAACCAGCTCTAAAGAAACTGGGAATAAGAACATGCCGGCAGGCGGTCAAAGCATGCATTGACGGGAAAAACATCCAACTAATAAGTCATCTCGTCAAATTTATGGAAAAAGCGGGAAAAAAGCAGGAAGCTAGAAGAGAGAGACCGGACGAAGTAAACCCACAAATCATTTGAGCCCAATCGCACCACTTGGAAAATGTCATGGAATAAACCCCCGCTATGTAAAGCCTCGTAAGAAATGGTGGGGTTGCTTAAAATTGCCCCAAAGAATCTGCAGGTGTGAACATCTTAATACAGACAATTTGGGCACATAATGTCTCATTTCTATCTGCTTCTCAGACAGCGACAAAAAATGTTTATTTTTTTTAATTTTTAAAATGTACCTTCTTAACCTTATGAAATTTCGCTAGAAGTCTTAGTAAATGACATTTTAACAAACCTATTATAAAAACTGTATTTTAAGGTTGTTTTATATGTCTTGCGCGCTCTGTCTTGCAAGACTTTTTGGTATAGGAAGGTGGACACCCTCCTCCGGGAGTGGGACTGCTGTGGGAATCTATTCACAAGGTGAGGAATCCACTGGCAGATGTATCCATCAGAAGAACAAGTTACTTACCTTCGGTAATGCTTTTTCTGGTGGATACAGTATCTGCCTGTGGATTCCTCGCTGGCCCACCTGCCTCCCCGTTGTCCACCTTTTGTATACCTTAAAGGATGTCTTGCTTGAGATGTTATACTTTGTAAATTCTTTCTATCTGGTACATTGGTAGGAAATGCTTGTTATTTAGCTTTCCTTTTGTATATGTACTATGAATATTTGATTGAATGTTGTATACTGTGTATACTTTGAATCTGTTGTTGGTCCACCTGTTTGCCTCGGAGGCACGGAAAAAATGGGTGGAACAGACGCCAACGTGGCTCTCTCATGGCTCCGGTGAAGTCATACGGAGTCGCGAGTGGAGCCGAGGTATTATGACGTCCACGTCGGCGTAAAGTGCTGGAAAAAAAGTTCTGTGGAATGCTGGCGCAGGGGATATTCACAAGGTGAGGAATCCACAGGCAGATACTGTATCCACCAGAAAAAGCGTTACCGAAGGTAAGTAACTTGTTCGTTTGCAAGGCTTTCTTGATTCCTATCTGAAATGTCCAATCTAGGGGAAGCTGTACTAAAGTGACTGGGCGTCGCCTTTGTTGGGGGTGTAATTTGGGGTCCTGTCGTGCTATGAGTTTGGTGAACAAAAATTGTCAGGCTGCGTGATCTTACAACGGTCGCTTTATCCTGTTTACTATAGTAGGATGAGATTTAATTTGCACCCTTGATTTTAAGCTCCTTTCCATTAGCCCGCATAGTTTTCACTTCTATTAGATCGATAGCTGCTAAAGTGCAGTTTTCATCTGTGGATTTAACTGATTTATTAGTCTTTGCAATCTTTTTTGTTTCTGCCACAGCCTCTGTTGCCTTCCTTTTCCCCATAGCAGATTCTAGTATACTAGATTGCGAAGTGTTAGGTCTATTGTTATTGGAGTGTAGAAGGCCCTAATTGGGGTAAAGACTTAGATAAGCAAATGACAAGCGACCACAATTATACACCACTTGTAAACCAAACTGTAAACAATACTGTAACTACAATGCAACCCAATGAACATAACTTCTATAATAGAGTTCCTTCAAGGTACAAGTTAGTAAGAAAAGTACAAGTTTAACAGTTCAGCCTTTTCATGCTTATTTGCCTCCGATAAGAAGACCTTGGTTTGTCCTTTATATGAATTGACAAGGCTTATGCACATAGCCCGAGAACATCAATAAACCATTTTCATCGTCAACTCTCTGTAATAAAAAGGTTTGTAACGAATATGGAGAGAGGTGTCTATTTAAGAAAAGGTTTGTGTTTAAATAGTCCAATGCAAAGCAAGGCACTAAAACGAGTAAAAGATCTTACCAGTGTGACCTGTTTCTATCACATCCGGCCTCGGACAGGCACAGACGAGCCTGCCCGAGCTGCGGGTGCCCTGGCTGGCCTTAAGGCTCCTCCCGGCGCGTGGAGATGACAAATGCGATATCTGTGCCGCTTTGCTGTCTGAGAGTTGGAGTCTCAGGCTTCCCCGGTCACTGGTGTTGAAAATAACGGGCTCCCTGCAAAGCTGTCTTAGTCCGCACAGACATGACACCTATGTACTATATACAAAAACAGGGGGGGGGGGGGGGGGGGGGGGCGGAGAGACACGCTCTCTCCAAGTGTCATGCCCATTTGGAAATGGTCCATACATCACAAAATGTATCTCCTAGCAGAACTTCTTCCAGGAGTAAACAATCAGATTTCAGAACTTCTCAGCAGACAGAGACCGCAATTCCACGAGTGGGAACTTCATCCCCAGATTCTTCTTCCCTACTTTCAGACATGGGGATTTCCTCACATAGACCTGTTCGCCTCAGCTCAAAACGCAAGGAGCCCAAGCTTCGCCTTCAGGTTCCCACACCTGCTCTCCAAAGGCAATGCCTTATGGATGCCTTATGGATGAACTGGTCAGCGATATTTGCCTACGCTTTTCCACCTCTCCCACTCATTCCACTGGAAGTTCGGAAGCTCAGACAATCATCCCTCAAACTCATTCTCATAGCTCCCACATGGGCATGTCAACCTTGGTTCACCACCCTGCTAGAGCTCTCAGTAGTTTCACACCAAAAGCTGCATCTCCTCACTCAAAACCATGGAGAAATCAGGCGTCCAAATCCCAAGGAACTCAACCTAGCGATGTGGATCCTGAAGTCATAGTTTGGTGTTTTACAATTACCACCAGACTCTATGAATATCCTAAAGGAAGCTAGGAAATCTACTACTAGGGAATGTTGTGCAGCAAAGTGGAAACATTTTCTTATACACTAACAATAACAATATAAGCCCCCTAGATGCTTCAGTGCAAAACGTATGGTTTGAGGCATATGAGCTGCAGATTATACACTTTTGCATAGATCGCCATCTGGTGTTGGGCCCGGATGTTTGCAGTTTGTTTTTCTTCTTGGACAGTCTTTGGAAGTCACGAGTTCGGTGACTCCTCCTTCGGTCCGTACTGCGCATGGGCTTCGGCTCCATCTTCAGATTGTTTTTTACTGCCATCGGGCTCGGATGTAATACTTCGTGCTCCGGCTTCGAACCTTTCCAGTTCGACCTTCGACAAAAAATCCTCGTCCATCGAGATTCTTTAGACGGAATAGACTTCATCTCTCTTCGGCACTTCCTCGATTCCAGACATCGGCAGCGGCCTTCGGGCCTACCTCGACTCCGGTCTCGGCAGATGAAAAGGACTCCCTTCAAGAAGTGCCCAAAATGTAGGTCTAAATTTCCCCACACCGACCTCCATCAGGTGTGCAACCTCTGCCTCTCTCCCGAACACGAGGCCCGCGACTGCCCCGCCTGCAAGTCTTTTCGATCGAAAAAGACTATTCGGGATCAACTAGCTCGATGCACCATGGCGCACTCATCGACCTCTGCTCCATCTGACATCTTCGGAGAAGACACCGGAGCTTCGGGACAGCTGCACACCGAGCGGGAGGAAGATGTCGTCAGCGCTTCCGAGGCCGACGACTCCGACGTGGAGGAGATCACACCGGCGCAGAGGGTCGTGAGTACTCTACCCCCTCCCCCTCCCGCGCCCATACCGAAAGAGACTCCGGTTACCCCTTTGCCTCCGGGCCTAGGGAAAGCCAAGCATACTGCTTCCATCACCCCACCTTCGGGCCCGGTGAAAAAACATCACAAGTCTCCTGGCGGCTCGGGCCAGCCTCCTAGTGGCGCCGACAAACATTCTTCGGCGCCGAAGAAAACAAGTTCCGTTCCTAAGCCATCGGTGTCGAAACCTGGCCTCTCGGTGCCGACCAAACACAAATCCCTCGGCACCGACGCTTCCGTGTCGAAGCCTGCCTCGGCGCCGAAAAGATCGGACACCCCGAGAAAGCATGGCGCGGATAAACCGCCGAAGCCTTCGGTTCCGAAAACATCAGCACCGATAGAGGAATCTGTGCCGGAGGAGCTTTTCACACCGGATCCTCTTCAAAAGACTTTAACTAAGGATCCCAGGACTGGACATTTAACTTGGTCTTCCAAGAAAAGACTTTTGGACAATCCAACTCCTCCTCCACCACCAAAATGGAAGGACTCTGCCACATCCCCGTTCAAAGTACCCTCCCCACCACCTCCAACTCCTCCTCCTCCACCACCACCCCCTCCTCCACCCCCTCCATCTCCGCCCCCACCTTCTCCACCCTTGCCTCATCGGTCTCCAACCCCGTCTCCGGACCCCGATGACCACGGAGATCCATTCTATGATCCCACAGATGCCCCGCAGGACCCCACTCCTCCGGAAACACCTGACCCATGGGAGGATTATCACAATCCCAATGTCCCAGATGTGCCTCAGGATGATCTCTATCCATCCAGGCCGTCTCCACCAGAGGACTCCCTGGGGTTCCACCACCTCTTACAACGGGCGGCACATTTCCACGGGGTGGAATTACACAGTGATCCAGTTGAGGAAGACTTCCTACTTGACACATTTGACATAGCAGATAAATCCACTGCTATATTACCCATGCTTAAAGGGGTGACTAAGCATGCCACAGAGGTTTTTAAAGACCCCGTTAGAGCTAGGGTCTTAAACCCCAGAATAGAAAAGAAGTACAAGGCAGCCCCCACGGATCCGGTCTATATTAAAGGACCTGCGCCCCTAGACTCACTAGTGGTTTCCACAGCTAGGAAGCGCTCCAACTCTTTCATCTGGTGAGGCTCCACCACCTGATACGGAGTCCAAACTTTTAGATGCGTCAGGCAAACGCACTGCCTCGCAAGCTGCCAATATGTGGCGCATCGCCAACACGCATGCGCTGCTAGCAAGGTACGATAGAGCGCACTATGATGAGCTGGAGGCTCTCATGCAGCATCTCCCGGAAAAATATAAGAATAAAGCTCATGAGTTAATACAAGAGGGAAAGATTATTACCAACACCTCTATTAAGTGTGCACTTGACGCAGCAGACACGGCGTCCAGGGCTATAAACACCAGTGTCCTGCTTCGCCGTCACGCCTGGCTCAGAATTTCAGGCTTTAAACCAGAGGTCCAAGCATCTATCTTAAACCACCCTTTTGACCAACAACACTTATTTGGCCCAAAGGTAGACTAAGCCCTGGAAAAAATGAAGAAGGATACAGACACGGCGAAGTCTATGGGAGCCCTGCAATCACAGACCCCTAGACGCTCCTTTCGCCGTTCTTCCTTTCGAGGCTCTGGCAGAGGTTACTCTTCCGATAACGCCTCCACTTCCTACAAGTCCCCTCCTCAAAATACCTTCTCAAAGGGCTACCAAAGAGGCGGATATCGCGGAAACAATAATAAAGGCAGGGGCAAAACCAACACCGCCCGTTCTGCCACACCGCCCACACAGTGACTTTCCCCCCGCTCCCCCCAGACCATTCCACTTGGGTCGGGGGCAGACTACAAGACTTCCTTCACACCTGGGAGGCCATAACATCAGACAAATGGGTAACCCAAATTATCCGGTCAGGGTACTGTCTCGAACTAACTTCTACCCCCCCAAATATTCCACCCAGACACCGTGCGATGTCACAAGAACATACCACACTTCTGAAACAAGAGGTACTCTCCCTCCTGCAAAAACACACGATAGAGCAGGTACCCGTCGATCAGCAAAATCTAGGGGTCTACTCGCTGTACTTTCTCATACCGAAGAAAGACGAGACCCTACGGCCCATTCTAGACCTCCGGCCTCTAAATGCATACATCCATTCAGACCATTTTCATATGGTAACTCTTCAGCAAGTTCTCCCACTCCTCCGTCAGGGCGACTTTCTCACTACACTGGACCTGAAAGACGCATACTTTCATATCCCAATACACCCTGCTCACAGAAAGTACCTCCGATTTGTGGTGGACGGCCAACATTATCAGTTCAATGTTCTCCCCTTCGGGGTCACAACCGCACCACGGGTGTTTACCAAATGCCTGGCAGTAGTGGCAGCACACCTCCGAAGACAAAACATTCACGTCTTCCCCTACCTGGACGACTGGCTCATAAAAGCCGCATCCTACCACCAGTGTGTACAAAATACAAACACTACCATACAACTACTCCACCAGCTAGGCTTTACGGTGAATCACCAAAAGTCCCACTTGATACCGTCTCACACAAAGCAATACCTCGGTGCCACTATAGACACCTCAAAAACTATAGCCTATGCCAACTCAGCCAGGATCGCAAGCATGCAAGCCCTGCGCCAAAAGTTCCTTCTTCAGCACTCTCTCCCAGAAAGAGTTTTCATGAAACTAATAGGGATGATGGCGTCTTGCATTTTCATAGTGCCTCATGCAAGACTTCAGATGCGTCCACTCCAAGAGTGCCTAGCACGCCAGTGGAACCAGGCCCAGGGTCAGATGACGGATCTGGTGTTGGTGGACGGTCGCACCCATCGCTCTCTGCAGTGGTGGAACACCACAAACCTTTCCAAAGGGCGACCGTTCCTGGACCCGGTTCCTCAGGTGATTCTAACAACGGACGCATCGCTCTCCGGCTGGGGAGCGCATCTATTACACCTCACAGTGCAAGGTCTATGGACGCCACAACAGAGGTTACTCCACATCAACCACCTGGAGTTATTGGCGATCTTTCTAGCCCTGAAATCGTTTCAGAAACAAATTTCAGCCAAAGCAGTCCTAATTCGCACAGATAATATGACTGCAATGTATTCAGAAACAGGGGGGGGACACACTCTTCCCCAGCTCTCCCGCTTAGCACAGAGCATATGGAGATGGGCAATTCCACAAAAAATCTTTCTCCTGGCACAACACGTCCCAGGGATACAAAACACCATGGCAGATCTGCTCAGCAGACAAACGCGGCAAATGCACGAATGGGAACTGCATCCACAAGTTCTTCGCTCATTCTTCCACAAGTGGGGGCATCCTCAGATAGACCTCTTCGCCACCCACGAAAACAAAAAATGCCCAAGCTTCGCCGCCAGATACCCACACCCATTGTCCAAAGGCAATGCGATATGGATGAACTGGTCAGGCAAATTTGCATACGCCTTTCCACCTCTCCCGCTAATTCCGTTAGTGGTAAGGAAGCTACAACAGCACTCCCTCAGACTCATTCTGGCAGCTCCAACATTGGCCAGGCAGCCGTGGTACACCACACTACTACAGCTATCGGTGGTACCACATCAAAAACTGCACCTGTCCCCATGCCTCCTAACCCAGAACCATGGAGAAATCAGGCACCCGGACCCAGCTCAGCTCAACCTTGCGATCTGGCTCCTGAAATCTTAGAATTTGAATACCTTAATCTTCCCCCTGATTGCATGAACATTATCAAGGAAGCCAGACTTCCTACCACTCGAGCATGCTATGCCGCAAAGTGAAAGAGATTTGTTGTTTACTGCCGTAACAATACAATCAACCCTTTAGATGCATCCATACAGCACATCATATGCTATCTGCTCCATCTTCAAAGGTGTAACCTGGCATATTCATCCATACGTCTACACCTAGCAGCAATTGCTGCTTACCTACAAAACAGACAGCATTTATCACTGTTCAGAGTACCTGCTATTAAAGCCTTTATGGAAGGCCTTAAACGAGTAATTCCACCCAGGGCACCACCTTCCCCTGTATGGAATCTAAACGTAGTTCTTACAAGGCTAATGGGTCCGCCTTTCAAACCAATGCATAAATGTGAGCTACAGTTCCTCACTTGGAAAACAGCTTTCCTCGTAGCTATCACTTCCCTTAGAAGGGTTAGTGAGATAAAAGCGTTCACTATACAATAACCCTTTTTACAGATACATCACAGCAAGGTGATACTTCGCACAAATCCAAAATTTCTGCCCAAGGTCATTTCCCCCTTCCATCTTAATCAATCAGTGGAATTACCGGTTTTTTTCTCGCAACCTCAATCTGTTGCGGAAAGGGCTCTACATACACTTGATGTTAAAAGGGCTTTACTGTACTACATACAAAGAACGCAACCTTTCAGAAAGACTAAACAGTTGTTTGTCTCCTTCTCTCCACCTCATAAAGGCAACCCCATCTCTAAATCAGGGATAGCTAGGTGGATTGTAAAGTGCATACAAATTTGCTATCACAAAGCAAAAAGAACCGTATCTGTTCCACCTAAAGCCCACTCTACCAGAAAGATAGGGGCTTCTATGGCTTTTCTAGGGAACATACCCTTAGATGACATCTGCAAAGCAGCCACATGGTCAACACCGCACACCTTCACAAAACATTACTGTGTAGACGTGCACTCCAAACAACAAGCTAGTGTGGGCCAGGCTGTACTAAAGACACTATTTCAAACCACTGCAACGGATACCGGTGGTCGCCGCTAGGGCTGGGTACTGCTATATAATCTATGCAAAAGTGTATAATCTGCTGCTCATATGCCTCGAACGGAATATGCTACTTACCAGTATGCATCTGTTCTTGGCATGTAGAGCTGCAGATCTATACACGCCCACCCGCCTCCCCGGCTACCTGTATCCGTTCCAGTCTATCTTATATAGATACAACACACATGGGTTTCTTACTATCATCACTACGCTCCATCTTTTCCCTGCTTGCGAAAAACAATCTGAGGATGGAGCCGAAGCCCATGCGCAGTACGGACCGAAGGAGGAGTCACCGAACTCGTGACTTCCAAAGACTGTCAAAGAAGAAAAACAAACTGCAAACATCCGGGCCCAACACCAGATGGCGATCTATGCAAAAAGTGTAAAGATCTGCAGCTCTACATGCCAAGAACAGATGCATACTGGTAAGTAGCATATTCCTTATCTCTTACAGTTACAGCAATCTGGATTAGCCTACACATGCATTCGCTTGCATTTAGCGGCAGTAGCTGCATATTTACAAAGCAGACAACACTTCTCTATTCAGAGTACCAGTGATTTAAGCGTTTACGGAAGGATTAAAAATAGTAATGCCACCAAGAGCTCCACCTGCACCAATATGGAACTTGAACCTAGTCCTTCCCAGGCTAATGGGTCCACCTTTTGAACCAATGCACAGGTGTCCACTACAGTTTCCTTCACGGAAGGTTGCTTTTCTTATTGCAATCACTTCCTTAAGGAGAGTTGGTGAAATCCAGGCACTAACTATACAAGAGCCTTTCTTTCAACTTGACAAAGTGGTTCTTCGAACCAATCCCAAATTTCTACCCAAAGTAATTTCTGCTTTTCACATCAATCCATCAGCTGAGTTACCCGTGTTCTTTCATCAACCTGATTCTGTAGCAGAACTAGCTCTACTCACACACTAGATGTTAGAAGAGCTCAACTATATTATGTTAAAGAACAAAAGATTTTCGTAAGAAAAAACAGCTTTGTTGCCACACCACACAAAGGCAATCTCATTTCTAAATCAGGCATTGCAAGATGGATCGTGAAATGTATCCAAACACGTTATCTGAAAGCGAAAAGAACCTTGACTATACCCCCTAGATGCATTCCACCCGCAAAGTAGGGGCTACTATGGCTTTCTTAGGGATTATTCCCCTAGCTGACATTTATAAGGCAGCAACATGGTCTACAGTGCACACATTCACAAAACGTTATTCTGTCCATGTTAGTGAGGCAACAAGCTAATGTAGGCCAGGCAGTACTTAACACACTTTTTCAAACAGCGACAGGTTAGCCACTGCTTGGGAGTTTACTGCTTAATAGTCTATTCAAAGAATGTGATCTACCGCTCGCATGCCTCGAACGGATAATGTTACCTAGTAAGCATCTGTTGTTGGCATATAGATTCACATGCGCCCACCCGGGTACCTATACCTGTTGCAGTTTTTGCATACATACAAATGGACATCTCTATTCTACTTTTACTAACTCCATTCTCACCCTCTGCGGGAAAACAGTCTAACAATGGAGTCAATGCCCATGTGCACTATCACCGAAAGGAGGAGTCACCTTCCTCCTGACTGGAAAAACTTCTTTGAAGAAAAATAACTTGCAGACATCTGGTCCCAACACTAGATGGCAGGAGCATGCAAAGCATGTGAATCTATAGCACTACATTCCAAGAACAGATGCTTACTGGGTATGTAACACATATATATATAATCACTCTTCACAGGGCACTGGTCAGGTTTACAGAAATTTTATTGTCAGCCCAACAGACGCGTTTCTGTGTTCTCGCCTTTCTCAGTGTTGGTAGAGTGCAATGTATCCCCTATCAATTGTTTAAAAACAGTCCTTGCTTAGCTCTCATTGGGCAATTGTTATTAGCAAGTGAAGACATACTATTCAATCTTCTAAATCGTTTTGTACCAGCTTGCCAAAATAACTTGTTTTTACATAGTTTGTAACATTGGCAACACTCATACATTATCACAGTCTAAAGTAGATGTTTTAACTTACTGATTTTGAGCGAAGTTCATCAGGCATGCTGGTTATTTTGAAAACGTTTGTGTTCGAGGCATATGAGCTGCAGATCACACACTTGGCATAGATCGCCATCTGGTGTTAGGCACGGATGTTTGCACTTGCTTTTGTCCTGGAAAGTCTTTGGAAGTCACGAGATAGGTGACTCCTCCGTTGGATCATAGTGCGCATGGGCATCGTCTCCATCCTCAGATTTTTTTCCGCCATCGGGCTCGGATGTGTTTCTCGCGCTCCAGTTAAGAACAGTTGCCGACTCCATTTTGACACGCAATCCTTCACCCTTTCTACGGTATTGTCTCGATCGCGAACCCTACTCGTCGCACATCTCTCCAAGCCGAAGGCTTCGATTCCGGTAGTCGAAGGCCTTCGGGCCTACCTGGGCCTTAGCATCTGGCTCATGGAAAGGATGCCATTCAAGAAGTGTCCTCGATGTGGGTCGAAGTTTCCTCACACCGATCTGCATGTCACCGGAGCACGAGGTCAGAGACTGTCCAACTTGTGCCTCTTTCTACTCCAAGAAGACCACTCTGGATTGGCGAGCTCGGAGGACCATGGCTCGCTCGTCGAAAGCCATCCCTGACATCTTCCAAGAGGGCGTCTATGTACCTGAGCGGGAGCTGATCGAAGAAGGGCGTGTCAGCGCCTCCGAAGCCGATGACTCGGACGTCGAAGAAATCACTCCGGTGCAGAGGGTCGTAAGTAAAGACGGAGACCCCGACCCACTCCACACAAAAAAGGCTTCGGTCACACCTTCACCTTCGGGCCCAGGTGCACACGACACACTGCTTCCCACGCCCCGCCCTTGGGCCCGGCAAAGAAGCCTACCAAGCCTTCAGGCGTCTCGGGCTCGAGTCAGCCAGCCTCCGGTGTCGAAACTCAATCTTCGGCACCAAAAAAGAAACCGCCCTCCTCCTCCGTGTCGACCGCTGCTTCCACCTCAAAGCCTTCGACACCGAAAACAACGAGCACCAACTCGTCAGCACCGAAAAACATTCGGAGCCGACCAAGAAGCCACTCCCCAAGAGTTCCGACTCACACTCTTTGGAGCCGAAAAAATCATTGGGACTGAAAAAGCATACAGAGATTGCAAAACAAGACCGGTCCAAACCCAAAGACACTCCGGCGCCGGTGCCGAAAAAGCCCTCTGAACCGAAACACTCGGCGCCGAAAAACCAACCTTTAGCAGAAGAGCTTTTTCGACCAGACCCTGCAGAAAAAACCTCTGGTTAAAGCCCCTAAAACTGGTCAATTGACACGAAGTTCCAGGAAAAGACCACTGGACAAGCCTACACCTGCCCCACCACCTAAGAAGAGGGACATTGCTACATCCCCTCTTAGAGTCCCTTCTCCACCACCTCGTTCTTCTACACCATCTCTTACACCAGTAGACGATGATGGCACCTCTGAAAGGGGGGGGGGGGGGGGGGGGTGCACCTGATTCCCCTGACCCCTGGGATGACCATAATACACCTGACGTCCCTACTTTCCTGCAAGATGACATCTACCCCTCTACGCCTTCCCCACCAGAGGACACCATGGGCTTTAATCAGCTCGTACACAAAGCTGCCCAGTACCAGGGGGTCGACCTACACACGGACCCCGTGGAGGAGGATTTCTTGTTGGACACTTTCAACAACACCCAAAGGTCCACATCTACTTTACCCAATGCTCAAAGGAGTTAAGCATGCTCCAGATGTATTTAAAAACCTGTTAGGGCTCGAGTCATCAACCCTCGCATAGAGAAAAAATACAAAGCTGCCCCTACAGACCCAGCTTACATCAAGGGCCCTGTTCCATTAGACTCCATGGTGGTATCCAATGCCAGAAAGAGGGCTAACTCTCAAACATCAGGTGACGCAGCCCCACCCGACAGAGTCTAAACTCTTGGACGCCTCCGGCAAGAGAAAAGCCTCACAAGTAGCTAACATATGGTGCATTGCCAACACTCCGGCCCTGCTAGCCAGATACGATAGGGCACACTATGATGAGATAGAGTCCCTATTGCAACACCTCCCGTACAAATACAAAAACAAAGCCAACGACCTCATACAGGAGGGCCAACTAATTACCAATACCTCCATCCATTGCGCTCTGGATGTGGCAGATACCGCCTCCAGAGTTGTAAATACAGGTGCCCCTTTTGCGTAGGCACGCTTGGGTATGCATTTCAGGTTTTTAAGCCTGAGGTACAAAGTTCATTCCTGAACCAACCATTCGTACAAGAGCACCTATTTGGCTCTAATGTAGACTCCTCCCTAGAGAAAATGAAATGAACATGGACACAGCCAAGTCAATAGGAGCCTTGCAATCGCTAGCTCCTAAATGTTCTTTTCGTCGCTCCTCCTACAAAGTCAACTCCAGAGGCTACTCATCAGACAACCCCTCCACCTCTTACAAGGCTCCCACCCAGTCCACCTTCACCAGAGGTTACCAGAGAGGAGGTTACAGAGGCAACAATAACCAGGGCAGAGGCAAGACTAACAACACCCGCTCTGCCTCCATCCCCATCCAATGACTTCCCTACGCTTCCCCCGAACCATTCCACTCCTGTCAGGGGAAGACTGCAACAGTTCCTTCCTGTCTGGACCAACATCACCACAGACAGGTGGGTGCGACAGATAGTTCAATCAGGTTATTGTCTCGAACCTACCTCTACTCCCGAAATATACCACCCAAACAGCGTGCAATGTCACAAGAACATCTATCAATGCTAAAGCAGGAGGTAATCTCCCTCCTACAAAAGAAATGCAACAGAACTGGTTCCCCTGGGCCAACAAAACACGGCAGTTTACTCCATGTATTTTCTCATACCAAAGAAGGACGGCTCTGAGACCTATTTTAGACCTCAGACCCCTAAACCTACACATACACTCAGACCATTTCCACATGGTCACACTTCAGCAGGTCCTTCCCATTCTTTCACAAGGCGACTTCCTTGCTACCATAGATCTCAAGGACGCCTACTTCTGTATTCCCATTCATGCAGCTCACAGGAAGTATGTCAGGTTTGAAGTTGACGGGCAGCACTATCAAATTCAAGTACTCCCGTTCAGAGACACAACAGCACCAAGGGTATTCACTAAGTGCCTAGCGGTAGTAGCATCCCACTTAAGAAGACAGCACATTCACGTCTTCCCATATCTCGACGACTGGCTTATAAAAGCCAGCTCATACAACCAGTGTGTGCACCACACTCGCGTGACTATCCAACTACTCCACGACCTGGGGTTCACAGTAAACGACACCAAGACTCATCTGCAACCGTCCCACACACAATACCTCGATGCCATCATAGACCCCTCAAGAGCGCTAGCCTATCCCACTCCAGCCAGGATAGCAAGCATGCAGGCTCCCCTCCCCAAATTTCAACCTCAACACTCCCTTCCAGCTCGAGTGTCCATGCAACTCATAGGGATGATGGTCTCTTGCATATAGTGCCTCACGCAAGACCAAGACTCCAGATGCGGTCGCTACAAGAGTGCTTAGCACGCAAATGGAACCTGGCTCAATGTCAAATAACAGATTTTGTGTTGTCAGACGGTCGCACTCATCGCTCTCAGCAGTGGTGGAACACCAAAAACCTTTCCAAAGGGCGATCGTTCCTAGAGCCAGATCCGCAAATTGTCATGACCGCGAACGCATCGCTCTCCGACTGCGGAGCTCACCTATTGATTCACACCATGCAGGGCAGATAGACACCTCAACAAAAGTTACCCCACATCAACCACCTGGAGTTACTAGCAATATTCTTAGCCTTAAAAGCATTCCAAAATCAAATATCAGGCAAAGCTGTCTTAGTCCGCACAGACAACACGACAGCCATGTACTGCATCCAGAAGCAAGGCGGGGACACACACACTGCAGCTCAGCTAGCACAGAGCATATGGAGATGGACTATACCTCAGAATATATTTCTCCTAGCCCAACATGTCCCGGGAGTTCAAAACTCCATAGCCGATCTGTTAAGTCGTCAAACACAACAGATCCTCGAGTGGGAACTTCATCCGCAAGTTCTTCAGCCATTCTTTCAAATGTGGGGGGCAACCACAGATAGACCTCTTCGCCACCCACGAAAACGCCAAATGCCCAAGCTTCGCCACCAGATATCTACACCCACTGTCCAAAGGCAATGCGATATGGATGAATTGCTCTGACAGATTTGCATACGCTTTTCCGCCTCTCCCACTCATTCCACTGGTGCTGCGCAAACTGCAGCAACACTCGCTGACTCATTCTAGTTGCTCCAACTTGGGCCAGACAACCGTGGTACACCACATTACTGCAACTGTCTGTAGCTCCACACCAAAAAGTACACCTCTCACCACGCCTCTTAACCCAGAACCGGGGAGAGATCAGACAACCGGATCCAGCTCAGCTCAACCTTGCGATATGGCTCCTTAGAGTTTGGTTACCTTGATCTTCCCCCTGACTGTATGAATGTCATTATAAAAGCTAGACGTCCCACCACTAGATCCCGCTATGCAGCCAAGTGGAAGAGATTGGTGATATATTGTCATAACACCATCAATCCCCTAGACGCGTGTATCCAACACATCATAGGGTAGCTTCTACACCGCCAAAGGTGCAACTTTGTCTATTAGACGGCACCTTACTGCCATAGCAGCATACCTACAAAATAGACACAACACTTATCACTTTTCAGGGTACCTGCCATCAAAGCCTTTATGGAAGGGCTTAAAAGGATAATTCCTCCCAGAGTTCCACCGTCACCTGTGTGGAATTTAAACATCGTTCTCACAAGACTAATGGGCCCTCCTTTTGAACCTCTACATAAATGTGAGCTACAATTCTTAACATGGAAAGTAGCTTTCCTAGTAGCCAATACTTCTCTTAGGAGAGTTAGTGAGCTACACGCACGAACTATCCAGGAACCTTTTTTGCAAATCCATCATAATAAGGTTGTTCTACCAACTAATCCTAAATTCCTTCCAAAAGTCATTTCTCCCTTCCAACTCAATAAGTCTGTGGAGTTGCCCGTATTTTTCTCGCAACCAGAAACAGTCGCAGAAAGAGTTCTTCATACTTAGATGTTAAAAGCGCAATGCTTTATTACATCGAGAGGACACAACCTTTTCGTAAGACCAAACAACTTTTTGTCTTTCTCACCACCACACAAAGGCAACCCCATATCAAAGTCTTGAATAGCTAGATGGATCGTTAAATGCATACAAATTTGCTACCACAAAGCAAAATGTACTTTATCTGTTCCTCTGAAAGCCCACTCTACACTAAATATAGGGGCTTCCATGGCATTTTTAGGGAACATTACCTTAGATGACCTCTGCAGGGCAGCTACATGGTCTACACCGCACATATTCACAACACGCTATTGTGGAGATGTGCAAACAAAACAAGCTAGTGTGGGCCAGGCTGTTCTCAAAACACTATTTCAAACTACTGCAGCAGATACTGGTGGTTGCCACTAAGGATGGGTACTGCTATACAATCTATGCTAAGTGTGTGATCTGCAGCTGTTCTTGGCATGTAGAGCTGCAGATCCACACACGCCCACCCGCCTCCCCGGCTACCTTTATCTGTTCCTGTACCATCTTATTTAGATGGAGCATACATGGGCATCTTTCCTGTTACTTACAAAGCTCCATTTCCCTGCTGGCGAAAAACAATCTGAGGATGCCCACTATGATCCAAAGGAGGAGTCACCTATCTCGTGACGTCCAAAGACTTTCCAGGACAAAAAGGGCAAACATCCGGTTCCAACCCCAGCTGGCGATCTATGCGAAGTGTGTGGATCTGCAGCTCTACATGCCAAGAACAGATGCATACTGGTAAGTAGCATTTGCCTTTTCCAACCAGAAAGTGATGCATTAAAATCAAAACACTGTGTCCGTTGTTTAGATGCAATTGCCGTGACATATCTCGCCTCCCTGCTGGTAAAGGTTTCGTAACCCATAAGCTCTCATTGTAGTAATCGACTTAATGTCGGCGGGTGTGACATTATCCTCAGCAGGAGTGGTTCAAGCAATCCATAGTTAACACACTGTCCCAAATTGCCACTAAAGTCATGCTGAACTCTTGAACGGGGGTATCCTTTGTGTGAATGGCAGCAAATACATCCATATATGCTTTGTGGGAAAATTTTATACATCTGGCATAATTTGTGGATACCTATACAAGATTCAAATCTGTTTTTGTGTCATTTTAACTTTACAGTGCAATATGTACTCCTCCAATTGTCATTTTGTTAAAAGTTCTTTCTACCAGGGAGGTCTTATTGCTCATCTTTCTTGGTGTGCGGATTATGTCTCCAGTTTTTGTGTTGATGTTCATTCATCTATTTATAATGAGAAGGAGTTCTGAGAGTCCTTTTTGTATTTTATCAGGACAGTTATTTATCTAATATTTTTTTGTCTTGAACAATGCGGTTTACATGGTTTTTGTCTTGTACATGACCCTTTTGGTCAAAGAGCTCTCTTTGACCAGAGGGTAATGTCTGATATCTGTCAGATTGTGGTTTAGGGTTTTTCCCCCTTTTCCCTCAAGCCCAGATTCTTCCGCGCCTATAGTGTTCTTTATATGTTCTGTGACAGTGATCATATATTCTATCAAGAGCCAAGCTCTTGTTCTGCTATTCCTACGTACATTTGTTCGGTTGTTAGTTATGAACGCAGGTTCTCTTTGGGAACTTTCGTAGGATTAGTTCGCATACCCTCCTCCAGTGGGCTATAGCTATGGTATTTAATTAAAAAGTAAAGGAATTTGTGGCTAGATGTCTCGATCAGATGTACAAGTTACTTACCTTCGGTAACCTAATATCTGGTGGTGATAGTCTAGCCGCAGATTCCTTAACGCCCTACCATCTCTACAAAAAAACCTGAGACAAGAGTTCTACCCTGTTTCAATGCTGGTTTATACACCAGTTGTCACTAGCTCGCATATTAATGACTTAACAAAAATCTTGTTGTTGGTTGTGTCTGTTTATACCTATCTGATAGAGTTCTAGCTGCAGATTCTTTACCTTTGAATTTGCCAGGCGTCCGGCTGGATCAGGAAACTTTTGGTGAGCAATACCCCTTGCGCGCAACTTTAGGTGGCTCCATTCGGCTCCCCGTGACGTCGATTACGTTGGTTATGACGTCGCGATGCCTACATAGGCGCCACCCAGACTCGTGGACGTCAGTTCTTATCTTTCCCGCGCCAGTTAAGAGCCGATCCGGGAAGAGCTACACCTCTGCCACTTTTTGGCAGACTTTTTTCTCGACTTTTGTCAAAGTTAAAAGACATTGTGTGCGAGGGATGTCTAGTAGGAAGACCGGTTTTAAACCGTGCAGGTCTTGCTCCCGGACGATGTCGGTTACCGATCCCCGCCGCGTATTTCTGTGGTGTCTTGAACGCGGCCACGATTCGAAGTCGTGTTCAGGTTACCGGGCGATGGCTTTGAAGACCTTGAGGGAGCGGGCTTTGAAGTTGATTGTGACCCGACAGTGGACACCGTTGAGCGAGACTCCGAGGCGGTCACGATCCCTTTCGTAGAAGAAGTGGTTGCGGGATTGCTCTCGGAGCCCTAAGTCCACTTCCTCCCATTCGAGGTCATCTGGACACTCTGGATAGAAGCACAAGAAGAAAAAGTCCAAGCGGACTTAAACTTCATCTCAACTGGCATAAGTCGTCAAAAGAGGTAAGGAACACGGAATCTCTAGGCATGGTTTGCCGGAGCCAGAGTAGACTTCCCGCCTCACTCCGTTTCTGGGAGCCGGAGCATGTCCCACTCAAATTAAGGATTTTTACAAAGCCATGCAACGCGTATTAAAGTGGAACAACCTCGTTGGTGAGCCCAAGGGCTCCGCAGGGTCGGATGGGGCCCCATTATATTAGTCTGCTTCGGCCACGGCGCCAGTGGGGCATCAGGGGTCCGATTTCAGATCCGGTTCGACTCCGGTTGCGACCTTCCCTGGCGTCAAACCCGAAGTCAGTGACACGACGGCTGTCGGTGGCGCCAGCCCCGTCCTCATCCCTGACGACACAGAGCCGGAATGGTGTCGTACGACGCCGATTCTGATGTCAACTGAACCCAGTGGTTCTATGTTGTCGCCTGAGCACTTTGTGGACGTGCTAGGCTCAAGAGAGGAATGGGAGGAGTCTGGAGATCCTTTAGAGAACCAGGATGTCTGAGGAGACCATGGACTGGTATGGGGAACTTGGGGAAGGCAGTGCTCTGGATACTTCCCCAGACTCTGGCTTGCTCTCTCCACCTACAGTGGCTACGGGGAGGTGGTGTCCTCTGCTATGGGGGTTAAGAGAGCAGCTGACTGGAACTGCCTTTAGTGCCGGTCAGGACTAATTTCCTGACCGAAGTGCTTCAACCCGGAGCTTCCACCTCTGAACCCCTTTTGCCCTTTAATGAGGCACTTACGAACGTTCTACTAGGAACTTGGTCCAAGCCTAGCACTGGGGCTCCTGTGAACAGGACGATTGCACACCGCCATTGCCCAGCACCGTGCTACCCATAGTTCCTCAGTCAACAACCCACCCACAAAGTTTTGTGGTGCAGGCCTCAACTTCCCTGGATGGATTCCCTTCCACCGCTCCGCATAGGGAATCCAAGAGACTGGACTCATTAGGGAAGATGTTTTCTTCCTCTAATCGGTCATTTCGGTCCGTGAATACTGCATGCTTATTGGGCCGTTTCTCTCCCACTCTTTGGGAAATGGTTGTGCTCTCCCAGGCTGTCAGATGGGAGAGATGCGGCAAAATTCACCAATCGGTGTGGTTTGGATACGACCGATTTGCTGGGCAGGTCTATTTCAACGACGCGGCCTTGAGGCGCCACGCTTGGCTTCGTACTTCTGGCTTCTCCGGGGATGTCCAAGCCAATTTGATGGACATGCCCTTTGATGGAACCCGCCTTTTTGGGGAAAAGGCTGACTGGGCCCTGGTCTGGTTCAAGGACTCTTGAGCTACGGCCAGATCCTTGGGCCTCCTCTCCACTCCTCGTGACCAGTCTTCCTTTCGGCCCTTTCAAGGCAATAGAAGGGGTTTCTAGCCGCGTCAGCCCTTTTCTAGGCACTGTCCCACACAGACTACCAAAGCTGTGCATGGACGTGGTACATTCCGTTATCAGATTTGAGGTCAGAAGTCGTCCTCCACACTGCCCCCAGCAGCCGCAGCCGCAGCCTCCAAGCACTCCTAGACTGATTGTGCAGGATCACACTACTCCAGTGGGTGGGAGAATTTGTCCTCTCTCCCGCTGGAGATCTATAACAGACAAGTGGTTCTTGCAGATCGTCCAGGAGGGCTATTCTCTTCCTTTCTTTTCCTCCTGCTATTCTGCCAACTCAGGAACGACTGGCAGAGGATCACTTAAAGCTGCCTCAAGAGGAAGTTGTGGCTCTTTTGGCCAAAGGAGCTATAGAAGGGTTCCAGTTTCAGAAGAAGGCAGTGGCTGTTACTCCAGTTACTTTCTGATTCCGAAGAACAAGAGGCTTCGGCCCATTTTGGATCTAAGGACCGTCAATCTCTTCCTCAAAAAGGAGAAATTCAAAATGCTCACTTTGGCTCAGGTCTTGTCTGCCTTAGACCATGGAGAATGGATGGTAGCGCTGGACTTTAAGGATGCCTATTTTCACATTCCCATCCTTTCAGGGCCACAGGTGCTACCTGCTGTTCAAAGTAGGCCACTAGAACTTTCAGTTTACCGTGCTCCCCTTCGGCCTAACCAGTGCCTTAGTGTTCACCAAGGTGATGTTGGTGGTTGCAGCTCATCTGCGCAGGTTTGGGGTTTCAGTCTTCCCCCTACCTCGACGACTGGCTGTTGAAGGTGTCCTCACCCCAGGCAGTAGTCCCCCACCTTCAAACTACGGCGGACCTCCTGCATTATGCTTGTGGACTATGCCAGGTGGCATATTCGGCCTCTGTAGTTGGACCTGAAGTTCCAGTGGGCACAACATCCGGATAATCTTTCCGATTGCGTCCAGATCTCAGAGGGCACTGCACACCATTTGCAGTGGTGGCTAACAAACCAGGATTGGGTCAACAGCAGGTCCCTCTCCCTTCCCCAGCCAGAGTTCACAGTGGAGACAGATGCATCACTTCTGTGGTGGGGCGGCCACATGGGAGAGGCGGAGATCAGAAGCCTCTGACGGAGTCCGGACTCCACATCAACCTTCTGGAGTCTGGGCAATTCGTCTTGCACTGAAGGCATTCCTTCCTTTTGTCATAGGAAGAGTAGTGCAGGTGTTCAGGGACAACACCACTGCCATGTGGTGCTGCAACAAACAGGGCGGGGTTGGGTTGTGGACCCTATGTCAGGAGGCACTTCGTCTCCGGAAGTGGCTGGAACATCAAGGCATGTCCCTGGTGGGTCAACACCTGGCAGGTTCTCTGATCGACCGGGTGGACAAACTCGGCCGCTGGTGCATGATGGATCGCAAATAGCATCTTCACTCAGAGGTGGTGCAAGGTCTCTTTCAGTCGTGTGGAGAGCCTTGGTTAGATCTATTCCCCACCGAAGAGAACGCGCAGTGTCTGCAGTTCTGCTTGTTGAAATTTCCGAGGCGGCACTCGCTAGGTGACTCTTTTAATCGCGAGTGGAGTTGTGGTCTGTTGTACGGCTTTCTGCCGATACCACTTCTGCCCAGAGTGCTGAAGAAGGTCAAGGACGACTGGGCCCAAGTCATTCTTGTGGCCCCGGACTGGGCACATAGTCTGGTATCCCGAGCTAATGCACATGGCCATCGATCCTCTGATCAGACTGCCCCTTCAGGAGGATCTTCTGTCGTAGCAGCAGGGGACAGTCTTCCACCGGAACCTGTCCAGCCTCCATCTCCTTGCGTGCAGATTGAGCAGCGACCGTTTTCGACCTTCCTCCCGAATTCTGTAACGTTATCTTGGCAGACAGGCGTCCCTCCACCAAAACGGTATACGCCTGTAGATGGAACAAATTTGTGGATTGGTGCGCAGCAAAGGCTGTGGATCCCCTTTCTGCCCCCCTTTCAGAGGTTCTTCTCTTCATCCTTTATTTGGCCCAGCAGGGCTCTGCTCTGCGCACGCTAAAAGGCTATCTGTAGGCCCTTTCAGCCTTTCTTCGGGTTCCTGATCAGCCTTCTCTTTTAAAGTCCCCTATTGTAAATCGCTTCCTTAACGGCATTACTCACTTGTTTACTCCCATTCCTTTCGTAATGCCCCAGTGGGACTTGAAGTTGGTTCTGACCTACCTTGTGTGCGCTCCCTTCTAACCGCTACATAACTGTCCTCTCAGACTTGACACGTAAAACTGCCTTTTTGGTTGCCATCACCTCTGCTCACAGGGTGAATAAGCTCCAGGTTCTTTCTTCCAAACCTCCTTTCCGGGCTGTTAATCCAGACGGTTGTCCTTCGCACTAGGCCTTCTTTCCTTCTTTACAGACCATCACTTTGCCCTCCTACTTCCCGCCTCCTTCTTAAGAAGAAGAGAGCCTCCACCGTCTGGATCCAAAACGTGCGCTTTCATTCTATCTGTGAGATCGCACAAAGCAATTCCGGGTGGATGACCAGCTCTTTGTTGGCTATGTGGGTGCCAAGAAAGGTCTGGCCATGCAAAAGCAGACCATCTCTCGATGGGTCGTTCTTTGCATCAAATTGTTATTCCTTGGCACCCATTCCACAGTGGCGACGCAGTCACTACCGCTTTGTGACGGGGAGTCCCTCTTCATGACATTACGCTCTGGACAGCCAAGTCCAGAGAGATGGCTTCTTTTGACATTTCAGTTCTCCAGGTCTTTCTAGTGTGAACTTAGTTTGCAGACCCAACTCCGGGGTTGGTATTCCTGGGGTATCTTTTCTAAGGTAAGTAATCTATAACTGTCTCTTTCAGATGAACAAGTTACTTACCTTCTGTAACAATATCTCTGTAAGAGACATATATTAGTTATGGATTCCTTACCACCTCACCCATCCTCCTAGTTCTGCGAACTGACTAATATGGCAAACGACTCCCTTTCATGCCCCTAGTTTTTTTGCACCAGTGGTCAGTGTTTTGCATGGCTCCGTGCTTCTGGCGTGGAATGTTGTCTAAAGAACTGACGTCCACGGGCGGTGTCTAAGTAGATACTGCGACGTCAATCCGGTGACCACGTTTCCAACGACGAACGAGTAGTCAATTATGCCACCTACCGACGTGCAGGGATACCGCTGAGGAAAAAATTCTCCGGCACCAGTCTGATGCCTGGGGGTAATTCTAAGGTGAGGAATCCATAACTAATGTATGTCTCTTATAGATATATTGTTACCGAAGGTAAGGAACTTGTTCTTCAAGAGTTGGCCATATAGTGTAATGCATCTTGTCCTTGTGGTTGAACGTCTGTGTTATGTGGTCTTCTTCTTGCTACAAAATCAGCCTTCCTATTCTTTGCCCTGAGGATTGAACATGCCACGAGATCTGAAAGATTTGTAGAAGTAGAAAGCATGTGTATTAAGTTGGAATGTGTACTGAAGGTGCCAAAATTCGATGTAGAATGTATTTTACTGTATTGTAAAGGATCTTTAATAAGAATTGTTTTGGGTAATCACTTTATACAAGTACTTGAATAGAGCTGGGTGCCACTGTAAAAGTAGATTGAAAGCTGTACTTGGCTGAGGGATGGAAAAAGAAAACACAAAAGTACTTAGTGGTGGTAACAGAGCAATGGTGGTAGCGGGTGGAGTTGACTTTTCCAAAATGCTAATGCACCAAACACAAGCAAGGAGACAGTGCATTAAATAATCCTGTACTCTCATGTTTTGATTCATCACCCATCTGATTTTTTTTCATGATTATAGGAAGTTAAACCGAATTTAACAGAACGAATTCAAGACTACGATGTCTCTCTTGATAAAGCTCTTGATGAACTCATGGACGGTGACATTATAGTGTTTCAGAAGTATGTATACTTAAATTGTTGTTGCCTCAAAATATATGAATCCTTAGCATACCTGGAAGCTTAATTATTCATGTAGGTATAGAGTTAATAGTTATGTTGGATAAATAACTATCCACACTTTAAGTTTCAGACATTGTTATTATTTGTTTGCTTTAATGTTGAAGTCACATAAACACATGTATATTTGTTTTTCTTAATAATGGTTACCACCTCCCAGATGTTATTAAAATGGCAGCACTAAGTAGGCTTTACAAATTGTGTTTCTCTAGCATTGCGTCTTGTGAAGATTCTCATGCTTGAATGGTTTGTGATCATCTGAATCTTTTTTGAACTAATGTTCAGCAATGGACTTTCTTCTGTCTCAAACACCCCCATAGACCACAACGTTTGTTCATCTCATTATGTGCCCCAACCTCTGGCCAGGGAGGCAACGACGACAACCCTTTTTTTCCTCTCTCGAGCTATGCAACACTGGATGGTAGTATCAGGGAGTCCTTTGGTGCTCCAGTCCAGCCGTCCATGTTTTTGGACTTTTTTTATTTTGTTCTTATGAGAACAAAATCTTTAGTCTGTTAATGTTCTCTGTTGTCTTTCTCAGATTTTTGAGAATGATTGTGAGAAGTTGGCCTGATATATGATGTCACTAATTCTAGTGTACACCTTGTATCAGTCCAAACAACCCTTATGGTGATTGGTTGTAAAGTCAACCTTATAGACCTGCTATCCTAGTAGTAGCATGGACAAGAGCAGTCTTCGGCTAAACTCTGAATGGCATGTGAAGCCAGCTGTTATACCATTTGTAATCCCTTGAATACCAAATGAAAGGACACCACAACAGATATATTATAAAAATAGAATGAATTTATTCTAGTCAAAATACCCTCAGTACTCTTTATGAGATTCGAGGTAAGTACAACACAGTCTTACTTAAACATACATAAGTCACACAGGTAAGTAATACAGTTAGGCCCTAGGGGGCACACAAACCATATACTAAGTGGTATAAGAACCACTGTCACGAACACAGGATAGGCCTAGGCCTAGGGAATCGCTGGGGCTACACTACACTACCAAAGGTTAGGAAGTGGGAGGCCCACGGGATTCCGGTGCAGAGTGGAAACACTCGCGCGTAATGCGTAAAAGTCGATAGAAATAGTAGTTATTAGAATTTAACAGTTTTAGGACACTTCTGGAGTAACTAGGAAGTAGAGACTTGGAAACTAGACCCTAGGATAGTCAATACCCTTGTGAGCACCGGAGTACTCAAGTTACCTGGGCTGCGGGTGCATAGGTGTGAACTTGCGTCGGGTTTCGTTGTTGACTCTATGGATGCCTGAAGGAAAGTTGCTGACAGGCAGTCAGTGAAGGGTGTCCGGTGGATCCCACGGATGGAATCAAGAAGGAAGGATACCTGCAAGCAGAAGGGACAGAGTGTAGGTCACCAGCCAGGAGCCAGGAAGGATCCAGGCGATGTCGTGAAGATGCAGGTGAAGAGGTGAAGCTTGTCGCAGCAGCCACGGGTACCAGGAGGCGTCGAGGACTACCAGGAAATGAGCTGTCCCACGAAGGCTCTTGCTGTCGGCGGCGTCTATGTCGAGCTAGGACCCAACAAGCCTTGGCAAGCGGAACCCACGCAGAATGGAGGACTTGCTTTTGGTGCAGAACAGGAAGGTCTGGGGTGCTTCTCTTTCACAGAGGTACGGATGCCAGTCTGGAGGAGCCGGACCAGCAAGATGAAATCAAAGGTTCGTCGTCGCAGAGGCTACTAGCCAACGGGCCAGCAACCGGACAACACGTCGAGCAACTCAGGTGCAGAAGGGCCCCACGCAGAACACGTGAACTGTGGGGAGCTGATCTTCTTTGCAGATGGTGCTCGGGATTGGGACTTCTCAATTCCCCAAGCACAGCCTCGAGGAATCCTCGGAAGTCGCGCTAGTCAGTTACTAGCCACTTTTCCCAAGTCGCCGGTCCCACGTCCCTCGTCTCCTCCACGGGTCTAAGCTTTGCTGTAGATGTGGATCTGGTTCAGAGGTGTCTGGAAGTCTCGGTGCTGGTCAGTCTCTGCAGTCGTCCCTCGTAGGATCAGTCGCAAAGCAAGCAGCGGTCGCTGGATGGTGCCTGGTTGCCCAGGGTGGTCACTCCTTGGCCACAAGGGAGATTCTTCAGTCTTCTTCCTGAGGTCGAATGTCGAAGGTCCAGAGTTTCTGTTCAAGTTGCAGATTCAGGATAATCTAATTCTGCGGGGCTCAGCTACCTACTGATATACTGGGCTAGTGGGCTGGTCTACCTGCAAGGTCCCTCCTATGGGTGGGACCAGGAAGGGGAGTGGTTACACCCCCTTTCCTTTGTCCAGTTTCGCGCCAGAGCTGGGGCTGGAGTGCCGCAGCGCCGGTTTGAACTGGACTATGCATGGGACACCTTGTGTGCTCCAGGCAGTGTCTAGTTTCATTCATCCCTCCCTGCCCCAATACACTAAGGCCTGTCTGGGGTGGTGCTAGCACCTCCCAAGGCAGGAAACCTATTGTCCAAGCCTCCCTCGTTGGAAGGACTCCCAGCAGCAGGAGGTTAGACTTGTGTGGCAGCAGCATCCATTTTGTGATGCTGGGGCTCTGGTTAACTTTAACCGGGTAAGTAGGTTTCAACATGTCTTCTCCCTCTAGAAGGGAGGAATAATATCCTCATCACCAGAAATGGTATGGGGGTATTATTCCAAAGTGTTAGACACCTTACACAACATGTTTTGATAAAGCCAAACCATAGTTACCATAACCGTTTAAGATTATAAGGCACTTTAAGAGTATATGGTAGGCTATATCATAGAACCGCTATAAGGACATGGTTCCGAAAGCTGCAGACAGGCTCAGCTCATGCTAGAGCACCATCTCACATGTTACCAAGCACTCTGCCTCCAGGATTGTTAAGGCCTGCCATAGGAGTGGCTGATAGGTACACATGTGTCTATATATAAGGTAGGTATAGGAATACTACACCTAAGCAAGGGGTGATTACACGACCTTGCCCCAGCTGAGTTATCAGCCAGTTGTCATAATGGAAGGCCAGGCCAGGGGTGGCATAATAGATGCTGCAGCCCCTGGTAGGCCTAGGGTACACCTATGCCCTGGGTACCTAAGGTACACTGTACAGGGGCCGATAAGGTGATCGTTACCAATTGGGTTATGCACCTAAAGTACATACTGTGAACTTAGAGAACAGCTGGGCTGTGGGTCTGATTAGCAGGCCCACAGCCACATCTAAGTCGAAAACCAGTGAAGCAAAAGCAAAAAGTGGGGGTGAACATAGAAAGCAGACCCTACTCTCCTACACAACCCCCCCCCCCCAAACTTAGGGACATTAAACTAACCTTGACCAGTTGAGTCTTCATGTTCTAAGTGGAAATATCTGGAGAGTCCATCTGCATTGGCATGGTCAGTCCCAGGTCTATGTTCCACTGTGAAGTCCATCCCCTGTAGGGAAATAGACCACCTAAGAAGTTTGGGATTTTCACCCTTCATCTGATTTAGCCACAAGAGGGGCTTATGGTCTGTCTGAATCTTGAAGTGAGTGCCAAACAAGTATGGCCTCAGCTTCTTCAGGGCCCAAACCACAGCAAAGGCCTCCCTCTCAATAGCTGACCAACGTTTCTCTCTAGGGGTCAGCCTTCTACTAATAAAAGCAATGGGCTGGTCTTGACCATCTATATTCAGTTGTGAAAGAACAGCTCCCACACCCAACTCAGAAGCATCTGTTTGGACTATGAACTCTTTGGAGTAGTCTGGACTTTTCAGAATAGGTGCAATGCACATGGCCTGCTTCAGGGCATCAAATGCTTTTTGACAGCTTACTGTCAACTGAACTTTCTTTGGCATCTTCTTAGAGGTCAAGTCAATAAGTGGTGTCACAATGGACCCATAGTTCTTAACAAAATTTCTGGAGTACCCAGTCAGGCCCAAGAAAGCTCTGACCTGAGTCTGGGTAGTTGGAGGTGTCCAGTCCTTTATGGTCTGGATCTTGCTCTCCAGTGGTTGAACCTGACCCCCCCCCAACCTACTAGGTGGCCCAGGTATACAACCTTGCTCTTCCCTATCTGGCACTTAGTGGCCTTGATAGTGAAGCCTGCCTTTTGCAGGGCCTCTAAAACATTCCTCAGGTGGACCAGGTGATCCTCCCAGGTGGTGCTAAAGACAGCAATACCATCAAGATAAGCTGCACAGTAGTCATCCAGGCCTGTAAGGACTTGATTCACCAACCTTTGGAAAGTGGCAGGTGCATTCTTCAAACCAAAGGGCATTACCACAAATTGATAATGTCCTCCTGGGGTCGTGAAAGCAGTTTTGGCCTTTGCACTTTCAGCTAGCCTGATTTGCCAGTAGCCTGCTGTAAGGTCAAATGTGCTCAAAAACTTGGCAGCTGCCAATCTGTCAATGAGCTCATCTGCCCTAGGTATTGGGTGGGCATCTGTCCTAGTGACAGCATTGAGACCTCTGTAATCCACGCAAAACCTCATCTCTCTCTTACCATCTTGGGTGTGAGATGTTGGCACAAGAACTACGGGACTAGCCCAAGGGCTCTCTGAAGGTTCAATGACTCCCAGCTCCAACATCTTTTGTACCTCAACTTTTATGCAGTCCCTGACATGGTCAGGTTGCCAGTAGATTTTACTCTTCACAGGCAGACTGTCACCAGTGTCCACCTCAAGGGTGCACCAGTTTGTCTGACTTGGGGTCAGAGAGAACATATGTCTGTAGTCTTGCAGAACTTGTCTGCAGTCCTGTTGCTGATGATCAGTGAGGCTGTCAGAAAAGACCACACCATCAACTGAACCATCATCAGGGTTCTGAGTCAACAGGTCTGGAAGAGGGTCACTCTCTTCCTCCTGCCCCTCATCTGTAGCCATGAGTAAGCCCATGTCTGCCCTGTCAACATATGCCTTCAATCTGTTGACATGAAGCACCCTGTGGGGGCTTCTGGGAGTCCCAAGGTCCACCAAGTAGGTGACTTCTCCCTTTTTCTCAACAATAGTGTGGGGTCCAGACCATTTGTCCTGGAGTGCTGCTGGGGCCACTGGCTCCAACACCCACACTTTCTGCCCTGGCTGGTACACAGTCAGCACAGCCTTTTGGTCATGCCAAGCTTTTCGGAGTTCTTGGCTTGCCTCAAGGTTTTTAGAAGCCTTCTTCATATACTCTGCCATCCTGGAGCGGAGACCAAGTACATAATCCACTATATCAAGTTTGGGTTGTCTGAGAGGTCTCTCCCATCCTTCCCTTACTAAACATATGGGTCCTCTTACAGGATGCCCAAACAAAAGCTCAAAAGGGCTGTAGCCAACCCCCTTTTGTGGGACCTCTCTGTAAGCAAACAGAAGGCAGGGTAAAAGGATGTCCCATCTTCGCCTAAGCTTGTCTGGTAAACCTTTTATCATCCCTTTTAGGGTCTTGTTGAACCTTTCAACAAGCCCATTGCATTGTGGGTGATAGAGGGTTGTGAATTTGTAGTTTACACCACACTCCTTCCACATTGCAGTCAAATATCCTGACATGAAGTTGGCACCTCTGTCGGACACAACCTCCTTTGGAAAACCCACTCTGGAGAAGACTCCAAGTAGGGCTCTTGCCACAACAGGGGCTGTTGTGGTCCTTAGGGGTATAGCTTCTGGATACCTGGTGGCATGGTCCATTGGTCCTAAAATGTCTATCCCCACTCTCTCAAAGGGAACCCCCACCACAGGTAGTGGTATGAGGGGGGCCTTTGTGGTCCCATCTGATTTGCCACTGGCTTGGCAGGTGACACAGGAGCGACAAAACTCCTTTGCATCTTCTGACATATGAGGCCAGTGAAAGTGAGGGACAAGTCTGTCCCAAGTCTTGTTCTGGCCTAAGTGTCCTGCAAGGGGAATTTCATGGGCCAAGGTAAGAAGGAAGCCTCTGAAACTCAATGGTATGACCAACCTCCTGGATGCACCAGGCTTGGGGTCTCTAGCCTCGGAGTACAGTAGCCCTTCATCCCAATACACTCTATGGGTACCTTGAGCATTCCCTGCAGCCTCAGCAGCAGCCTGCTGTCTGAGGGGTTCAAGAGAAGGACAGTCTAATTGTGCCTGCCTCAGATCTGCCCTTGAAGGTCCCCCTGTCCCAAGAAACTCAACCTGATCAGGTTCCAGTTCTTCTAGGACAGTTCCTTCAGGGCTCTCAGAATCATCCTCCTGTGAGGGCTGATCCACCACCTGAGGCAGGGGGGGAAGGCACAGCCTTTACCCTACTGCTCTTTCTCTTGGGTTGTGTCTGGTCCATTGTCCCAGGATCCAGCACTTGTTCAGTGTTACACTTTTTGGCCTGTGACCTGGTCACGGCAAGGACATGTGCATCTATCCCAAGCATTTCTGCATGGGTCCTATACTCCACTTCAGACCACACTGAAGTTTCAAGCTCATTTCCCAACTGACACTCTACAGGAAGGGCTGAACTTACCACAACTTTCTTAAGGCCAGTTACCCCTCCCCAGGAGAAGTTAACAATTGCCACACTATGGGAGGTAGTGGCATTGCTAGCGTTGGTCACTAGGTAATTCTCACCTAGCATGATCTGTCCAGGGTCCACAAAGGCAGGTGTCACCATTGTGACACTAGCCCCAGTGTCCCTGTAGGCCTGAGCCATTCTATTATTGATAAAATGAGTCTGTCTGTACTTGCCCAGGTTACTGGGACCCACAGTAGAGGACAAAGCTATGTCCCCATCATAGATCAGAACAGCCTGAGTGGGTATCCTGACTAGGCCAGAATCCTCCTCAGTTCCCAGGGTTAACCCTACTACACCCTTTTGCTGGGAACCACCACTGTGAGAAGTTGGCCTGATATGTGATGTCACTAGTTCTAGTGTAGACCTTGTATCAGTCCAAACAACCCTTATGGTGATTGGTTGTAAAGTCAACCTTCTAGACCAGCTATCCTAGTGGTAGCATGGACAAGAGCAGTCTTAGGCTAAACTCTGAATGGCATGTGAAGCCAGCTGTTATACCATATGTAATCCCTTGAATACCAAATGAAAGGACACCACAACATATGTATATAAAAATAGAATGTATTTATTCTAGTCAAAATACCCTCAGCACTCTTTGATATTCAAGGTAAGTACAACACACTCTTAAACATACATAAGTCACACAGGTAAGTAATACAGTTAGGCCCTAGGGGCCACGCAAACCATATACTAAGTAAGTGGTATAAGAACCACTGTCACGAACACAGGATAGGCCTAGGCCTAGGGAATCGCTGGGGCTACACTATACTACCAAAGGTTAGGAAGTGGGAGGCCCACGGGATTCAGGTGCAGAGTGGAAACACTCCCGCGTAATGCGTAAAAGTCGATAGAATTACTAGCAGTAAGAAATTAACAGTTTTAGGACACTTCTGGAGTAACTAGGAAGTCGAGACTTGGAAACTAGACCCTAGGATAGTCAATACCCTTGTGAGCACCGGAGTACTCAAGTTACCTGGGCTGCGGGTGCATAGGTGTGAACTTGCGTCGGGTTTCATCGTTGACTCCTATGCATGCCTGAGGGAAAGTTGCTGACAGGCAGTCAGTGAAGAGTGTCCGGTGGATCCCAAGGATGGAATCAAGATGGAAGGATACCTGCAAGCAGAAGGGACAGAGTCTAGGTCACCAGCCAGGAGCCAGGAAGGAACCAGGTAGGATCCAGGCAATGTCGTGAAGATGCAGGTGAAGAGGTGAAGCTTGTCGCAGCAGCCGCGGGTACCAGGAGGCGTCGAGGACGACCAGGACCAGGAGATGAGCTGTCCCACGAAGGCTCTTGCTGTCGGCGGCGTCTATGTCGAGCTAGGACCCAACAAGCCTTGGCAAGCGGAACCTTGGTCACCAGCCAGGAGCCGGGAAGGAACCAGGCGATGTCGTGAAGATGCAGGTGGAGAGGTGAAGCTTGTCGCAGCAGCCACGGGTACCAGGAGGTGTCTAGGGCGACCAGAACCAGGAGGCGAGCTGTCCCACGAGGGCTCCTGCTGTTGGCGGTGGCGATGTAGAGTTCGGACCCAACAAGCCTTGGCAAGCGCCACCCACGCAGGATGAAGGATTCGCTGAGGTGCTTCTCTTTCGCAGGGTAGCAAGGGCCAGTCTGGAGGAGCCAAACCAGCGGTGGAAAGTTAAGGGTTCGTCGTCACTAAGGCTACTAGCCAACGGGCAAGTAACCGGACAGACGCGTAGAGCAGGAAAATGCAGAAGGGCCCCACGCAGAACTCGTGGAGGGCTGATCTTCGGTGCAGATGGTGCTCGGGGTTGGGGCTTCTCAATCCCCAGAGCACAACTTCGAGGATACCTCAGAAGCTGCGCTGGAAGCTAGTAGCCCATTTTCCCAGGTAGCCGGTCCCACGTCTCTCGTTGCCTCCACGGATCTCAGCTTTGATGTGGATCAGGGTCGGAGAAGTCGAAGTCAAGGCGCTGGTCGGGCTCTGCAGTCGGTTCCTCGTAGAACTTGGGCAAAGCAAACGGCAGGTCGCTTGATGGTGCCTGTTTGCACAGGGTGGCCACTCCTTGGCCACAAGGGAAATTCTTCAGTCTTCTTCCGTAGTCTGATGTCGAAGATCCAGGGTTTCTGTTCAAGTTGCAGTTTTTCATTATAATCCAAAGTCCTAGGGACTCAGCTCCCACTCTTATACTAATCTGGGGGGCTGGGTTACCTGCTAGGTCCCGCCTATGGGTGGGACCAGGGAGGGGCCTTCCCTTTGTCCAGTTTCGCGCCTGGACTGGGGCTGGAGTGCCCCAGCACCGGTTTGAACTGGACTATGCATTGTGTGCCCCAGGCAGTGTCTCGTTTTTCATCCCTCCCTGCCCCAATACACCAAGTCCTGTCTGGGGTGGTGCTAGCACCTCCCAAGGCAGGAAACCTATTGTCCAAGCCTCCCTCGCTGGAAGGACTCCCAGCAGCAGGAGGTCAAACTTGTGTCTGTGGCAGCAGCATCCATTTTGTGATTTTGGGCCTCTGGTTAACTTTAACCGGGTAGTAGGTCTTCAACATGTCTTCTCCCTCTAGAAGGGGGGAATACTATCCTCATCGCCAGAAATGGGGTGGGGGTAGTATTCCAAAGTGTTAGATACCTTACACAACATGTTTTGATAAAGCCAAACCATAGTTACCATAACCGTTTAAGAATATAAGGCACTTTAGGAGTATATGGTAGGCTATATCATAGAACAGCTATAAGGACATGGTTCCGAAAGCTGCAGACAGGCTCAGCTCATGCTAGAGCACTATCTCACATGTTACCAAGCACTCTGCCTCCAGGATTGTTAAGGCCTGCCATTGGAGTGGCTGATAGGTACACATGTGTCTATATATAAGGTAGGTATAGGAATACGACACCTAAGCAAGGGGTGATTACACAACCTTGCCCCACCTGAGTGATCAGCCAGTTGTGTCATAATGGAAGGCTAGGCCAGGGGTGGCGTAATAGATGCTGCAGCCCTTGGTAGGCCAAGGGTACACCTATGCCCTGGGTACCTAAGGTACACTGTACAGGGCCCTAGAAGGTGATCCTTACCAATTGGGTTATGTACCTAAAGTACATAGTATGAATTTAGAGAGAGAACAGCTGGGCTGTGGGTCTGATTAGCAGGCCCACAGCCACATTGAAGTCGAAAACCAGTGAAGCAAAAGCAAAAAGTGGGGGTGACCATAGAAAGCAGACCCTACTCTCCTACAGCCGGTTAACGTTATAACACCTCCACAGACGTCGACCCCACCGGCACCACCTCTGAGGTCGCCCGTTCCTCAGTACGTCGACCCCGGTTTCAGCCCCGAAGGGGATGCGGCGTCTGGCCGGCGTCGATCGATGCCATTCTCGACGTTGCTCGGGGATTTCTATCCTCATGGCACTGCTACTTATTTTAGTCCTGTTGAACAGCCTGAGGAGGAAGGGCAGGACTGGGAGGGGTCTGAGGACCCTCTTGCAGTTGATTGCGAGTATGAACAGGACTGTGCAGAGGAGTTGGGGGAAGCCAGTGTTCTGGACACCTCACCAGACCTCCATGCATGGAGATTGAGCGGCGACAGTTGACAGCTTTCGATTTTCCTCCTGAAGTCTGTGATGTCATTCTGGCAGCCAGGCGTCCCTCCACTAAGACTGTATACGCCTGCTGGTGGAACAAGTTTGTGGCACGGTGCGCAGCAAAGTCTGTGGATCCCCTTTCTGAGGTCCTTCTGTTCCTCCTGTCCTTGGCCCAGCATTGCTCTGCTCTGGGCACTATCAAAGGTTATCTTTTAGCCATCTCCACCTTTCTGAGGCTTTCAGATCAGCCTTCTCTCTCCAAGTCCCCGGTTGTTAACCGTTTCCTGAAAGGCATTACGCACACGTTTCCTCCTGTGCCTCTCATATTGCCTCAATAGGACTTGAATCTTGTCTTAACCTATCTGATGTGCTCCCCCTTCGAGCCACTTCATACCTGTCCTTTGTATCTTCTCAGTCCCAAGCCGGCTTTCCTGGTAGCTATCACCTCTGCCAGAAGAGTGAGTGAGTTCCAGGCTCTTTCTTCCAAACCTCCTTTCCTTTCTGTTCATCCGGACAAGGTGGTTTTAAGGACCCGTCCATCTTTTTTGCCAAAGGTTGTCACGCCCTTCCACATCGGGCAGACCATCACTTTGCCCACCTTCTTTCCGCGTCCTTCTAAAGAGGAAGAGAATCTCCACCGCCTGGACCCAAAACGTGCACTCTCGTTCTACCTGAAGCGCCCTCAACAGTTCCGGGTGGATGACCAGCTCTTTGTTGGCTACGTGAGCGCCAAAAGAGGTCGGGCTGTGCACAAGAGGGCCATCTCTCGGTGGGTCGTGCTGTGCATCAAAGCATGTTACTCCTTGGCTAAGAAGGTACCTCCTGTGGGGCTGCGTGCCCATTCGACCAGGGCCACTGCAGCCACTACTGCCTTGGGACGCGGCGTGAACTTGCAGGACATTTGTCAGGTAGCTACGTGGGCCTCGATGCACACATTTACCAAGCATTACTACCTTGACAGTCCGGTCCGGAGAGACGACTTCTTTGGCCGTTCTATTCTCCGTGACTTTCTGGTGTAATCTATTGGAAGACCCACCACCGGGGTTGGTATTGCTGGTGTATCTATTGTAAGGTAAGGAATCTATCACTAACGTGTCTCTTTCAGATGCACAAGTTACTACTTGTGTAACGATGTATCTGTAAGAGACATTAGTTAGTGATAGATTCCTTACCGCCACACCCATCCTCCCCGTTCTGCGAACTGATTGTCAAGGGTTAAGGTCATCCCTTTCAGGGCCCTAGTTTCTTGGCACCAGTGGTCAGTTTCTTGCATGGCTCTGCGTTCCTGGCGCAGAAAGTCGTGTACAGAACTGACGTCAGCTTGCATGGGTGGCGCCGAAGTAGTCTCCGTGACGTCATCTCGGCGCTTATGACGCCAGCGACTGACGCGGAGCCGCATGACGCCACCTACTGGCGCGCACGGGTACTGCTAGCAAAACTTTCCGGATCCAGTCTGACTCCTGGGGATATTCGAAGGTAAAGAATCTATCACAAACTAATGTCTCTTACAGATATATTGTTACACAAGTAACTTGTGCTTCTTGCAGATTAAGCCAGAGTTAATGCAGTGCTTTTGCAATCAATGACTGGAACAACATCACTGCCAAAGTCTATCAGAGCAAAAAGACGAGTAAATCGGTTGAGCAGCTTTTAAGCTTACAGAAAAGAATCTCCAAGCAGTAGATTGTTCCTCTCATTCCTTCGGACGATTAGACACTTTGAGCAATTCCAGTAAGAATGCCTGAAATAAATTTGGGATACTTGGGTGTGGTATATTGTTTAACATGGCCATGTTCTAGATTTTGTAGGAAAAAAACTACAGTAACCTGCAAAGGAAGGAAATACACAGACATCTAACAGAACCCAACAAACTAATTTTAATACTTTGTTGAAAGGACGCCATAGCGAAGGTGCCACATCACCAGAAAAATGTGGTATTTTACTCTACATTTTTCGCATACTAGCAAAAAAATGAGATTAAAGATGCATCCTGGACCTCAAAGGTTTGAACATGTTTATGAAAAAGCAAGGATTTCGTATTGTACTTTAAATAAATCCTGCCGGGTTTAAATCTGTCGATTTAGAGTGTGCATGTCTCAATATCCCAGTACATCGAAAACAGTCATTCTTGAGGTTTATTGTTGAAGGGAACATTTCCGTTTCAAGGCACTTAATGCAGTTTATCCCTTAGGTATTTTTGAACTATATGGCATCAGAGTACCTTCCTCAGAAGGTTGCATAGTTTATCCATACCTGGACAATTGGTTGATAAAGGAGTCATTTACGAAACAAGCCTATGCGATGGAAACGGAGTCATGGATTCCTTACCTTATAATTATCCCCAGGCTGGATCCTGAAATTTTTCATGAGCAGTTCTCCTGCACACTGGTAGGTGGCGTTGTTTGACTCCGTGTCGCTCCTTTACCACTTAAAGTTACATGCATGGTGCCTATATAGGTGCCACCCCAGCGCGCTGATGTCAGTTCTTTTCTTTCTGCACCAGTCAGTGCAGATATGGAGAGCGCTACACCCAGTTACTTTTTGTCGAAGTCTTCTTACATTTATTTACTTTTGTGGTGGGATGTCAACTAAAAGGGCCGGCTTCAAGCCCTGTGGCGCTTGTCACTGGCAGATGTCGGTGAGGGACCCAGACCTTGTTTGCCTCTGGTGCCTTGGGCGCGACCACAACGTGAAGACCTGCGTCTGCTGCAGCACCATGCATCCCAAGGCACCGTCTTGTCAGTCACCCAATGAAACTATCGAGCCACGTCAATCGAGGCCTGGCTTTGCAGTTCACCCTGCACTGGCACCATGTCTCCCTAGGTTTCTGGTAGCCGGAGCAAACTCTGCCCAACTTCATGAGATCCTTAGGAAGCTGACTGTATATACTATACCACAGTAAGATAGTGTGAGTCCAGTGGATCTCCAGAGTCTTCACAGAGGCTGAAGTAGATACTAATGCTCTCTTTTGTGGTAGTGTGGACAAGCAGCTAGGCAGATCGGAGGGATGTGTTAAACATTTGTTATACACACTGTAGGAGAGTAGGATCTGCACTTATGTTGCCCCCACTTTTTGTTTTATGTTAACACTGGTTTCTGACTATAGTCTGGCTGGGTCCCTGCTAATCAGGGCCCCAGTCTCTCTAAACAACTTGGAGTGCATATTAGATGCACTAGTGATTGGATACTGTGGTACCTTATGAGCCCCTAGTATATGGTACGTTAGGTACCAAGGGCATAGGTACTTCACAGGCCTACCAGGGGCTGAAGCATGTATTATGCCACCCCTGGGAAGCAGATGAAATCTGACACCACAGGCCTGCTACTGCAGCCTGGGTGAGGTAGTGTTAGCACTCCTCACTGAGGTATAGGTTCCCTATATCTCACCATACACACACATATAAACCTATCAGTCACCCCTAAGGCAGGCCCTGTCAATCCTGAGGGCAGGGTGCTTGGTTTATAATGTGAGGGGGTGCCTCTGCATGAGCAGGACCCCTCTGCAGCTGACAGTCTATTCTCTGTGGCTGTTTGTGGATGCGGTTAAACCATATACTCTTAAGTGCATTATAACCCAACAGTAAATGCTAACTTTGGAATGACTGCATCAAAACATGCCGTGTTTGGTATCAAACAACTTGGAATCATACCCCCACACCAGTAACTGGTGTGGGAGTGTGATCCCACCCTTCTAGAGGGGACGACATGTACCCCATGTGGTCACACGGTAGAAATCTGAAAGAGCCCTGGCATCACAAAATGGATGCCACCAGCACAGACACTGGGCTGCTCTCCTGCTGCTGACTGATACTCGCAGTGGAGGAGGCCCAACAATAGGCATCCTGTCACAGGGAGGTGTCACCACCTTCCAGACAGGATTTAGTGTATTGGGGCTGGGTGGGTGCACTCCTAGAGTGCTTTGAAGTCCTGCACTGGGGGAGCAGTAGGCTCCTCTGTGCATATGCCAGCTCAAACCGGTTCAGGGGCTACCTGTCCCTGCTCTATCGCGAAACTGGACAAAGGGAAGTGGGTGTAACCACCCCCCTACCCTGACCCTCCCAGAGGAGTGGTCATAAAGCTAGTCCCTCCCTTTCCTTTAGTGTAAGATTGGGAACCCTTGCCATTGCAAACTAGATAACCCTGGACAACGCTTTACAAGAAGAATCCTGGCCCTTCGACGTTCCACTACCTTTGGAATACGGAAGAATCTCCCTTAGAGTCAAGGAGTGACTCCACTGCTTGGCAGGCACCAAAAACTCTAATCAACGGTCGCAAACTTTCCCGCTCCCTACAGAGTCCGAAGTCCCTGCAGCCCCGGAAGTGGATTTCCTGACTTCTCGACGGCCATTGTGACTCCCCAGCAGAGCTGAGGTGAGTGGACCCCACGAGTGGCGAGGAACAGCAATACCCGGGTACCGTGCACTATTGTCGAGTGCAACCCCTTCACGACGTTCTACGAACTTGTGCATTGGACCATTTGTGGCCCAAGCCTCCAGCAGGTTTTGCACCGAAAATCAGAGGCCTACCCCGTCCGGGGTGACCGTTTGCTCCTGTAAAGCATTTCCTCACGAGGAGTCTTCACGATCCCTTGCCGGTTGGCTTGTGGGTCCTCTGATCGAACCAAAGGGCTCCCTTGGTTGCTCCAGGCCTGCCCTCACTTACCCTCGCTGGGTGAGTCCCTCAGACCTTGCTGGTCTGCACCATTGACTTTATTCACTTTCCACAAGACTTGCTGTTGCCAAGGCTTGTTGGCTCCAATCTGGTTGCCGACACCTCAGTAAGCTGCAGACGTCGTGGGACACTCCGAATCCAGCTGCTGGTCATCGTCGATGCCTCCTGGTCCTCGTGAGCAAAGAGTCAAAACACCCTTGATCACCTGAAATCACCCGACTTCCGTGGGCATCCATCTTCCTGGCCCCGGGTCACTGGCAAGTGACTGTGAACACTGGCCTTTCTGGTTTCAGGTCCTCTTCATCCTGAATCCAGCCTTGGATTCCACCGGACACTTCTTCAGTCTTCGCAAGCAGCAAATCTTCTTTGGCTTCCATAGAAAACAGCGACGCGACCCGACACCAAAAGACACCTATGCACCCGGCTTCCCTGGATGAGGCAACTCGTGCACTCCGGTGCCCTAGTGTGTTGGCCCTCGAATTACTTACCTTGTAAGTGGCTTGCTTAAAGACTTTTTGGGGGATATCCAGTCAACATTGATGGACATGCCGTTTAATGCCAGTGTTTTTGGTGACAAAGCACACACTGCGCTTGAGTGCTTCAAAAATTCTAGAGCTACGGCCAGATCTTTGGGCCTCACTGCGTCGTCACGTACAGCCCTGTCTGCTATTTGTCCCTTGTGTAGCTACGGAAGGGGTGCCCAACCACGCCCAGCCTAGCCACAGGTACTTGAAGCTGTCCAGCCTCTGCGTGATCGCGGACATGGAACCCAGTGTCCTCGCAGGCCTGGCAGCCAGCGGGTGGGCCAGTCCACCATCCGCCCCCACTCCACCCCCCCCCCCCCCCCCCCCCCACACACCCCCCCACACCCAGCCTTCCTAGTCCGATGTTCCAGGCCCATCGTCAGCCAGTGGATGGCAGAATTCGCCATCACCTCCCCCACTGGCAATCCATCATGTCGGAAAGGTGGGTTCTGCAAATCGTCCGAAGGGGCTATTCCCTCCCCTTCGAGACTATCCCGCTCTCCATGCCACTGTCTTTTGATAGCATGTCAGAGGATCATTTGGCACTTTTCCACCAGGAAGTCTGCTCTTTTGGCCAAGGGAGCAATTAAGAGGGTGCGGATGCCAGAAGTAGGTCGTGGTTGCTATTCCCGCTGCTGACCAAGAAGGACAAAGGCATGCATCCTATTCTAGACCTATGGGCCCTCAACCGCTTCCTCCGGACGGAGACGTTCAAATTGATCAAGCTGATTCTGGTCCTTTCTGTCCTCGACCCCGGAGACTGGTTGGTGACGTTGGACTTGCAGGACGCTTATTTCAACATTCCTGTCCTGCCAGCTCACAAGCGCTCCCTATGGTTCGTGGTGCGCCACAAGCACTTTGTTTACTCCCCTTTGGCCTCACCAGTGCCCCTCGGTTCACGGAAATGATGGCGGTGGTTGCCCCTCATCTGCGCAGATCAGGGGTTCCAGTCTTACCCCCTATATCGACGACTTGCTGTTGTGGAGGGCTCGCCCCATGCTGTCCTCTCCCACCTCCAGACTACGGCAGAACACCTGCATTCGCTGGGTTTCACTATAAATATGCCAGTCACACCTGACTCCCCCCCCCCCCCCCCCCCCCCTCCCATACGCTCCCTTGCATCGGAGCAGTTTTGGACACTGTGCAGTTTCAGGCCTATCCTCCCAAACACCGAAACCGGGATATTCGGACTACGATGCCAATGTTTCAGCCTCTATCCTGCATTTTGGTGAGATTGACTCCGAGGGTGCTCGGCCTCATGGCCTCCTGTATTCTGCTGATAGATCATGCCAGATGGTATATGCAGGCTCTGCAGTGGTTCCTAAAGTTCCAATGGGTGCAGCATCAGAGGAATCTTTCAGATTATGTCTAGATCTTGGAGGAGACTGCGACACTGCTGCACTTGGGGGTTAAGGAACCAAGATTGGGTCCGAGGCAGATCCCTCTCCCTTCCCCAACCAGAGCTGACAGTAGTGACCGATTAGTCACTTCTGGGATGGTGTGGCCATCTGGGTGAGACAGACATCGGAGTTGTCTTGTCTCTGGCGGAGTCCAGGCTCCAAGTCAACCTCCTGGCGATTCGACTGGCACTGAAGGCATGCCTTCCCTCTCGCAAAGGGAACGTGGTGCAAGTGTTCACGGACAACACCACAGCCATGTGGTACTGCAGTGAGCATGGTGAGGTAAAGGACCCTTTGTCAAGAGGCTCTTCGCCTCTGGAGATAGCTGGAACACCAGGACATAAGTCTGGTGGTTCAACACCTGGCGGGGTCTCTGAACGCGATGGGGAAAGCCTTGGTTAGATTGGTTTGCCACCGAAGAGAATGCGCAATGTCATTATTATTGCAAATTGGAGTTTCCAAGGGGGCACTCGCACAACTACGCTTTTCGTCGCAAGTGGATCTCGGGCCTCCTGTACCCCTTTCAACCTGTACCACTTCATCCCAGAGTGCTGAAGAAGATGAAGCAGGATCGGGCCCAAGTTATCCTTGTGACTTAGGACTGAGCACGAAGAGTCTGGTACCCTGAGCTTCTGAACATGGCCATCAATTCTCTGATCAGACTGCCCATTCGGGGCGATCTTCTGTCTTCGCAACAGGGGACGATTCTTCACCCAAACCTGTCCAGTCCCCACCTCCTTGCGGGTAGATTGAGTGGCAGCAGTTGACCGATTTTGACCTTCCGCCCAAAGTCTGTAATGTTAACTTGGCAGCCAGGCGTCCCTCCACTAAAACAGTATGCACCTTTTCCAGGGATGGTATTGCTGGGTTATCTATTCTAAGGTAAGGAATCTATACTTGTGAGAAAGTACCATCTTTCTTGCATGAGATGCCCCCACTTTTGGCTGAATTGCTGATTTACTTTGACTGAGTATGCCCTGGGCTCCTGCCAGTCAGGTGCCCAGGGCCTGGGCTCCTTCCCTAAAACTGCATTGAAGCCTAAACCCAATTGGTATGTCTAGCCACATGTCGGCCCCTGGTAAATGGTACCATAAGTACCCAGGGCACTGTGACCAGAGAAGGCCTCGAAGGTCTGCAGCACTTAATGTGCCACCCTTAGAGGCCCTGTACCCTGACACACACACACTGCCTTTGCAGGCTGAGTGTCTTGGTGCAGAACAAAACAGAGGGTCAACATGGCACAAATCCCTGTGTGCCATGCCCACAAACACACTGCCCTGGCATACCTCAGTCACCCCTCAGCTGGGTGCGCTATGCCAGTGGTGAGGGTACAGGTGCATGAGCCCTCTACCCCTACAGTACCCAGGTCCATTCCTGGGCACTGGAAGTGCAGTGCTTCCATTAAGAGTATATGGTGCTGGGAGGTCGTCATCGCGAACTCCACAGCACCATGATGGCTACACTGAAGACTGAAGTTTGGTATCAAACTTCTCAGCACATTAAACCCACACTGATGCCAGTGTGGGATTTAATGTAAAATGCACAACAGAGGGCAACTTAGAGTTGCCCCCTGTACCTAACCTACAATCCACGTCCTGTCTGAGAGGCTGCCACCCAGCAGACATGTTGCTGGACCCCTGGGTAGAGAGCCATCTGCTCTCCTGGGCCTGCAACAATGCACGTCCTGGGCGAGGTGCTAGGTCTCCTCCCCCAGGATGGGCAGGGGGAAGCTTCAAAGGCATGCCGCCTTTGTGAGCTTCTCCAGGCCACTTGCTGTACTCAGCAAACTGGTCCCCACTGGTTCCAGCCCCTACTCTGGCAGGAAAGAGGATGTGCCAGCCTCTGTCAACCCCACCCCTCAGGTGGGGGAGGCGAGGTGAAGCACCTCTCTGGGCTCTCGCCATCTTGAAGATGGGAAGCCCTTCCCAATCAGGACTAGGCTACTGCCCCCCTCCCACAGGAGTGGCAGGATAGGGGGTGTACCCACCCCTAGGAAGGGACCCATTGATCCCTGCCCTTTACCTACCTGTACCTGTAAATTTAGTATTTAGGGTCGCCCTGAACCTTCCCTCCTCAGATCCCGAATCCGAAACAAGCGAGAACAAGAAGAACGAAGACCTGCCGTGCAGCTGCTAACAAGAGGAAGACACCAACTGACTTGACCCCAGCCCTACAGGCCTGTCGACCCTCGAACCTGCTCCTGCTGAAACCCGGTGTCTCCTGTGGTCGGCAAGCTCGAAAACCCCGGAGTACCTGGCTGCCTTGTGACTCTAAAAGACTGGGACTCCCACGAGCAGTGGTTCTGCTCAAAGCAAGTAACAAACCCCTGGTGCCAGCCAGGAACCGCGACTCCTGCTCACTCTGCATCCGCCAAGCCCGGCCTGTGCCTGAGTGAACAAAGATCCTGAGGCCGTCCCCCTGGCGATTGTGACCAAGAATCCAGCATCCAAGGACCCTCCTCGATGCTCCTGACGGCGCCTGCAGCCTCGGAACCAGGGACCCCTCCAACCGCGACCAGCAGATGGTAATATTTCCTGACGCCAAAAGGCACCCCTGCACCTGGCGCCCTGCAGCCCCCTGTGCCCAACTCCTGGGTGCCTACCTAACCTACAGCTTCCCAACTTACCTCTCGAAGTGGTGTCGCACCTGAAGAATCTCCGTCCCCGAGCTTGCAGCCTTCGTTCATCTGGTAACTTATCCATTGCAATACAATGGCTCAAAAGCACTCAGCCACCCGAGTGCCCCTGGAAGTGCAACATCTATCCTATTCTACTTACCCACTTGCCCTGTGTAAGTGGCCAGTAGCCCAGCTCCCACAGCCACGTGGCCCCCTGCCCGCCATAGGCTAACATTGGGCCTAACTCTCTCTGCACCCGGCTGCTCCTGTGCCGCTGAGGGTGTGACAGCTGTACCCACCTGACCCTGGGAGACCCCTGAGTCTATGCCCAGAACCTTAACTCTTACCTGAAAGCCGATAACCAACATTTTCTCCATAGGGTAACATTGACTGGTTTCACTTTGAATTTCTTCTAAGTGTCGAGTTTTGAAACTTTAAAATATTCACTAAAAATCAGCCGAACAACGAAAATGAATTTACTCGCCTGTTATCAGGAGAGATTCCACTGCTGGATCTTGGTGCCCAGCAGTGACCCTGAAAAGTAATTACAACCGTACTTACCGATAACTTGATGTTCGAGGCATATGAGCTGCAGATTGTACACTTAGCACTTAGCATAGATCGCCATCTGGTGTTGGGCCCGGATGTTTGCAGTTTGTTTTTGTTCTTTGGACAGTCTTTGGAAGTCACGAGTTCGGTGACTCCTCCTTCGGTCCGTACTGCGCATGGGCTTCGGCTCCATCCTCAGATTGTGTTTTTTCCGCCATCGGGCTCGGATGTGATACTTCGTGCTCCGGCTTCGAACTTCTACGGTTCCAGCCTCGACGGAAAATCCTCGTTCTTAGAGTTTCTTCATTTATCTTCATCTCTCGAAGCGGCACTTTTCTCCATTCCACACATCGGCACCGGCCTTCGGGCCCTCCTCGACTCCGGTCCCGGCCGATGGAAAGGACTCCGTTCAAAAAGTGCCCAAAATGTGGGTCTAAATTTCCCCACACCGACCTCCATCAGGTGTGTAACCTTTGCCTCTCTCCAGAACACGAGGCTAGAGACTGCCCCGCCTGTAAGTCTTTTCGATCAAAAAAGACCATCCGGGATCGAAGAGCTCGACGCACCATGGCGCACTCATCGACCGCGGCTCCACCGGACATCCTCGGAGACGACACCGGAGCTTCGGGGCAACAACACACCGAGCAGGAGGAAGACTTCGTCAGCGCTTCCGAGGCCGACGACTCCGACCTGGAGGACATCACACCGGCGCAGAGGGTCGTGAGTACTCTACCCCCTCCCACCCCCACACCCAAAACCAAAGAGACTCAGGTTACACCCTCGCCTGCAGGCCTGGGTAAAACCAAACACGCAGCTTCTATCACCCCACCTTCGGGCCCGGTGTCGAAGCCTCACAAGTCTCACGGCAGCTCGGGCTCGAGCCAGCCGACGCCTGGTGCCGATAAACACCGTTCGGCACCGAAGAAAGTGACGCCCAGCTCGACTCCGAAGCCACCGGTGCCCAAGCCTGGACTTTCGGTGCCGACGAAACACAAGCACAAATCCCTCGGCACCGACGCTCCGGCGCTGAAGCCTACCTCGACGCCGAAAAAAACGGAGGTTCCAAAAAGGCATGGCGCAGAGAAACCACCCAAGTCCTCGGCTCCGAAAACATCGGCGCCAGCGGACGATTCGGCGCCACCGGACCTTTTTACACCAGATCCTTCTCAAAAGACCTTATCAAAGGATCCAAAGACTGGGCTATTAACTTTGACTATCAAGAAAAGACGTCTTGACACACCAGTTCCTCCTCCACCGCCCAAGCGGAAGGACTCTGCCACATCTCCTCTCAGAGTACCCTCCCCACCACCTCCTACACCTCCTCCTCCACCTCCTCTCCCTCCCAGGTCTCCGCCACCCTTGCCTCATCATTCCCCGTCCCCAGATCCGGATTACGGGGATCCAGATTATGACCCGGCGGGCGCCCCAATGGACCCCACACCACCGGGGACCCCAGACCCATGGGAAGATTACCAAAACCCTGACATACCGGATGTGCCTCAAGATGACCTCTACCCATCCAGGCCATCTCCCCCAGAGGACTCACTAGGGTTTCACCACTTAGTGCAGAGAGCAGCACACTACCATGGGGTGGAACTGCATAGTGAACCAGTGGAAGACGACTTCTTACTGGATACATTTGATATTCAGGATAAGTCCACAGCCATCTTGCCCATGCTTAAGGGTGTCACCAAGCATGCTGCAGAGGTGTTCAAAGACCCTGTCAGAGCCAGGGTCTTAAACCCTAGAATAGAAAAAAAGTACAAGGCGGCACCCACAGTCCCTACATACATTAAGGGCCCTGCTCCCTTAGATTCCCTAGTTGTGTCCACAGCTAGAAAGCGGTCTAACTCCCAGTCCTCGGGTGAGGCCCCACCGCCAGATAAGGAATCGAAACTCCTAGATGCGTCTGGTAAACGCACTGCCTCGCAAGCCGCGAATATCTGGCGCATTGCGAATACACAAGCGCTGCTTGCGCGTTATGACAGAGCACACTACGATGAGCTTGAGGCTCTTACGCAGCACCTCCCGGAAAAACACAAACGTAAAGCTCATGACCTGATACAGGAGGGTAAGCTCATTACTAACTCCTCCATTAAATGTGCCCTTGATGCAGCAGACACTGCTTCTAGAGCCATAAATACTAGTGTCCTGCTTCGTCATGCCTGGCTCAGGATCTCAGGGTTCAAGCCAGAAGTCCAGGCATCCATACTAAATCACCCCTTTGACCAACAAAATCTCTTTGGGCCAAAGGTAGACGAAGCATTAGAAAAAATGAAAAAGGACACGGACACAGCAAAGTCTATGGGGGCATTACAATCACAGACCCCTAAACGCTCCTTTCGGCGTTCATCCTTTCGTAGCACAGGCAGAGGCTACTCCACCGATAGCGCCTCTACCTCCTACAAGTCCCCTCCTCAAAATACCTTCTCGAAGGGCTACCAAAGGGGTGGATACAGGGGCAACAACAATAAGGGCAGGGGCAAAACTAACACCACCCGTTCTGCCACCCCGCCCGCACAATGACTTCCCTCCGCTCCCCCCAGACCATCCCACTCCGGTCGGGGGCAGACTACAACACTTTATCCACGCCTGGGAATCCAGAACATCGGACAAATGGGTGACCCAAATTATTCGGTCAGGGTACTGTCTCGAGCTAACATCTACCCCACCCATTATCCCACCAAGGCACCGTCCAATGTCTCAAGAACATTCCACACTGCTCAAACAGGAGGTGCTCTCCCTCCTCCAAAAACACGCTATAGAGCAGGTCCCCGTCAATCAGCAAAATCTAGGGGTCTACTCTCCGTATTTCCCAATACCAAAGAAAGACGGGACCCTGAGGCCCTTTCTGGACATCCGGCCTCTAAATGCATACATACATTCAGACCATTTCCACATGGTCACCCTACAACAAGTCCTCCCGCTCCTCTGTCAGGGAGACTTTCTCACTACCTTGGATCTGAAAGACGCCTACTTTCACATTCCAATACACCCTTCTCACAGGAAGTACCTCAGGTTTGTGGTGGACGGTCAACATTACCAGTTCACAGTTCTCCCCTTCGGGGTCACCACCGCACCACGGGTGTTTACCAAATGCCTAGCAGTAGTAGCAGCACACCTCAGACGTCAACATATTCACGTCTTAACCTTACTTAGACGACTGGCTGATAAAAGCCGCGTCCTACAACCAATGTGTGCAACATACAAACAGCACCATCCAACTGCTCCACCAGCTAGGCTTCACGGTGAACTACCAAAAGTCCCACCTCGTACCATCTCACACAAAGCAATATCTCGGGGCCACTATAGACACCTCCAAAGGTATTGCCTATCCAAACTCAGCCAGAATCGCAAGCATACAAGCCTTGCACCAAACGTTCCTTGCTCAGCACTCTCTCCCAGCGAGAGTGTTTATGAAGCTCATAGGGATGATGGCATCTTGCATCTTCATAGTGCCCCATGCAAGACTCCACATGCGTCCACTCCAAGAGTGCCTAGTACAACAGTGGAACCAGGCCCAAGGACAGCTGACGGATTTGGTGTTGGTGGACGGCCGCACCCATCACTCTCTGCAGTGGTGGAACACCACAAACCTTTCCAAAGGGCGGCCGTTCCTGGACCCGGTTCCTCAGGTGATTCTAACAGCGGACGCATCGCTCTCCGGCTGGGGAGCGCACCTCCTACACCTCACATTGCAAGGTCTATGGACGCCACAGCAAAAGTCGCTCCACATCAACCATCTGGCGCTTTTGGCGATCTTTCTAGCCCTAAAATCCTTTCAAAAACAGATTTCAGCCAAAGCAGTCCTCATTCGCACAGACAATATGACTGCAATGTATTATATTCAAAAACGGGGGGGGACAAACTCTCCCCAGCTCTCCCGCTTAGCCCAGAGCATATGGAGATGGGCAATTCCTCAAAACATCTTTCTCCTGGCACAGCACGTCCCAGGCGTACAAAACACCATGGCAGATCTGCTCAGCAGACAAACGCAAAAACTACACGAATGGGAACTGCATCCACAAGTTCTTCGCTCATTCTTCCACAAGTGGGGGCATCCTCAGATAGACCTCTTCGCCACCCACGAAAACAAAAAATGCCCAAGCTTCGCCGCCAGATACCCACACCCGTTGTCCAAAGGCAATGCGATATGGATGAACTGGTCAGGCAGATTTGCATACGCCTTTCCACCTCTCCCACTAATTCCATTGGTGGTCAGGAAACTGCAACAGCACTCCCTCACGCTCATTCTGGTAGCCCCAACATGGGCCAGGCAGCCGTGGTACACCACACTATTACAACTATCAGTGGTACCACATCAAAAACTGCACCTGTCCCCATGCCTCCTAACTCAGAACCATGGAGAAATCAGACACCCGGACCCAGCGCAGCTCAACCTTGCGATCTGGCTCCTGAAATCTTAGAATTTGGGTACCTTAACCTCCCCCCTGACTGCATGAATATTATCAAGGAAGCCAGACGTCCTACCACTCGAGCATGCTATGCCGCAAAGTGGAAGAGATTTGTTGTTTACTGCCGTAACAATACAATCAACCCTTTAGATGCATCCATACAACACATTATATGCTATCTGCTCCATCTTCAAAGGTGTAACCTGGCATACTCTTCCATACGCTTACACCTAGCAGCGATTGCTGCTTACCTGCAAAACAGACAGCATTTGTCGCTGTTCAGGGTGCCTGCTATTAAAGCCTTTATGGAAGGCCTTAAACGCATAATTCCACCCAGGGCACCGCCTTCTCCTGTATGGAATCTAAATGTAGTTCTTACAAGGCTAATGGGTCCACCCTTCGAACCACTGCATAAATGCGAGCTACAGTTCCTCAACTGGAAAACAGCTTTTCTAGTGGCTATCACTTCCCTTAGAAGGGTTAGTGAAATACAAGCGTTCACTATACAGGAACCCTTCTTACAAATACATCACAGCAAAGTGATACTTCGTACAAATCCAAAGGTTCGAGGCATGTGGGCTGCTTAATTCATATCTGTGCATAGATCGCCGCCTAGTGTTGGGTCCGGATGTTTGCACGTTGTTGTCCTGGAAGAGTCTTCGAAGTATCCTGAGATAGGTGACTCCTCCCCTGGACCATAGTGCGCATGGGCATCCTCAGATTGTTTTTTTCCGCCATTGGGTTCGGATGTGCTTATCTTGACTCAAGTTAGGAAAAACTTTTTTCAGGCCAAAAGGCCTTTAGTTCGCGTCGGTACTGTTCCCGATCGGTATCGACAGTTACTTGTTAGTTTATTAACTTCTAGAACAACTTTTTCGCATCGACCATCGACACCATCGACGATGGAATCGAGGACACCATTCAAGCGGTGTCCTGTTTGCAATGCGAAATATCCCCATATCGACGTCCACCCGGTGTGCAACAAATGCCTTTTACCGGATCACGACGAATCCACATGTATGGCCTGTGCCCGATTCCGATCCAAGAAGACCCTTCGGAATCGACGAGCGGCGAGACTTGAAGCGCAGCAAGCGGCACCGGCCCCGACCAACATCTTCAGCGCCGAGGACGAAGATGTGGAAGACGTGGAGAACCTACCCTCCAGCCCCGCTTCCGAACACGACTCCGGATCGGAAGACATCGAAGAACGACTCTTTCACAGAGATGAAGACGACACCGAGGTAGGAGACTACGATGAGGCCTTAGGGGCCGAAGAAAGTGGCTCCGGTGACGAGCAAGGCCTACCCGTACAGACGGAGGATGTCCCAGTGCGTCAGTCTATGGCTCCGGTCGAGGGATCGCCTTCGGGCCTTACCCAAGACCTATCTCGCAGTTCTTCGGCCCCGGCCTCGGACATTCAGCGACAGCCATTAGGACCCAAACCGGCTGGTTTCCCTTCCTCGAAACCGAAACCAAAAGTCGTGTCGGTTCCACAGAAACCGAAACTGAAAGTGGTACTGGTTGGATCGAAGCCCACTACACCTTCGACGCTAGCAAAACCCGTCGGCACCGACCGCACAAAACGGGACTTCGGTGCCGAACTCGCAGCAGCAGACGTCGGCGCCGACACACGGAAAAAGGCCATCAGCACCGACAAACCGCCTCGGCACCGAAACAATCGGCTCCGGCCACGAAGGTCAAAATGGCCGCTGCGTCGCACACCACTTCGAAAGCAGCACCTAAGGCCCAATCATCGACGCCATCGACGGCTACCGCCTCTCCTCGACTCGATGACCCCGTGGCCCCGAAGAAGCCCACGCCTGCCTCTACTGAACCGCTCGGCGCCAAACAACAGTCGGCGCTCCAGGTGCGAAAAGTTGCAGAGTCCTTGCAACGCATCAAAGAAAAGGCAGCCCTCCAGGACACATCGGGCCCGAGCCGAAAAAAGCTCAACAGGCTTCTCCAGCAACACCTCATATCACTTTTGGCCTGCCGCCATCCACGGCGCCAAAAATGTTTGAAATAAGAACTCGTGTCACCCAAACTAGGATCACACCTGCCGAACGATCTCCTACGGAGACGTCACCATCCCACATCATCGATGCCGACACCGGCAGAATTATGCTCCACAAGCGGAGAATATCTTCCGAACACACTTTGGACTCCTACCGGATCCCGCTGAAGAAAAAGCTGCCAGCACATTCGGAGCCAGTTCTTTACGAACGTCTCCATACCTCCTACCCAGATCCACAGTCCTTCTCCCCGACACACTCTGAAACCGACGTTTTGGAGGACTATATGGGTGACGACGTCCCCTACCCAAGAGAGATGGACCCTGAGGGCCAACAGGACGCTGACCAGGCTTGGGATGACCCTGTAGACACAGGTGCACCTATGGATACACAGGACACGCAGCTCTATGGCGCAAAAACGTCTCCCACAGAGGACACTGCCGCATTCAACGCCCTGATTGAACGTGCTGCGGAAAATCATGGTGTGCAACTCCACTCTGACACAATCGAGGACGATTTTCTAATGGATACTTTCGCATCCTCAGAAAGGAATATCAAAACTCTACCCATGCTCAAAGGTGTCCTCAAACCAGCAAAGGACATTTTCAAAGAACCCACCAGGGCAAGGGTGATAAACCCCAGGATCGACAAAAAATATAGGTCGGCGCCTGGGGACCCTACGTACATTAGAGGCCAGTTACCTCTAGATTCCATAGTAGTCGCAAATGCTCGCAAACGGGCGCACTCGCAAACAACTGGGGATGCTCCTCCCCCGGACAAAGAGTCCAAGGTGCTAGAGACCTCCGGCAAACGGGTTGCAGCCCAAGCAGCTAACATATGGCGTATTGCCAATACACAGGCGCTCCTAGCTCGTTACGATCGCGCACACTATGACCCATTAGAAACCCTACTCCAACATCTCCCTGACCAATACAAAGAGGGAGCAGAGATCCTCATCAGGGAGGGACAACTCCTCACAAACGCATCCATTAAGTGTGCACTGGATGCCGCAGATACAGCTGCCAGAGCAATAAACACCAGCGTCATGCTACGACGACACGCCTGGTTACGAATCTCCGGATTCAAACCTGAGGTTCAAAATAACATTCTCAATCAGCCGGTCAACCCCGACTACTTATTCGGGCCGGAAGTTGACGCCACCCTAGAGAAAATAAAAAAGGACAGACACTGCAAAGTCCATGGGGGCTCTCCAAACACAGACCTTTCGAAGTGGCTCCTTTTGTCGCCCCGGGAATAGAGGAGCAGGCAGAGGACAGGGGTCACAGCAAACCTACAACAAGGGCAACACACAAAGTACCTACGATAAAAACACCCGGGGTGGGTATCGTGGCTCCAGCACAAAGGGCAGAGGACGCGGATACGGCAATACCAGGTCCTCCCCCAAGAACAAACAGTGACGCCCTCTCCCTTCCTCCCGACCACATAACACCTGTCGGGGGAAGGCTACAAAGGTTCCTGTCCACGTGGAACTCCATCACCACGGACAGGTGGGTCAAAGATATTATCAAACACGGTTACTGCCTAGAATTAACCTCCACTCCACCCACAATACCGCCAAAACACTGTCCTATGTCCTCACAGCACTTAGCGCTCTTACAGCAGGAAGTGCTAAGTATGCTGGAAAAAGGCGCAATAGAGGCCGTACCCGTCCACGAGCAAGGCATGGGGATATACTCCCTGTACTTCTTAATACCAAAAAAGGACGGGTCACTCAGACCTATACTAGACCTGAGGCCCCTCAACCGCTACATTCTGTCAGAGCATTTCCACATGCTCACCCTACAACAAGTCCTCCCGCTGCTCAAACAGGGAGACTTCCTGGCCACGCTAGATCTCAAAGACGCATATTTCCACATACCCATTCACCCCTCACACAGAATATATCTCAGGTTCACTATTCAAGGGCAGCACTACCAATTCAAGGTTCTCCCCTTCGGCGTGACAACAGCACCCAGAGTTTTCACAAAGTGCCTAGCTACTGTGGCTGCACATCTACGGAGGCAACACATTCACGTCTACCCTTACCTGGACGACTGGCTTGTTCAGGCAAAGTCAGCCCAGCAATGTGCCAGCCACATGTCCCACACCATTCACCTTCTTCACAGTCTGGGGTTCTCACTAAATTACCCAAAATCACATCTCCAACCCGCACACGTACAACAGTACCTAGGTGCGACCATAGACACTCTGGCAGCCACAGCTCAGCCAAATTTAGTGAGGATCAACAGCATACAAATGCTGATTTCCAAGTTCAAACCACAACACTCCCTTCCTGCGCGAGTGTTCATGCAGTTGATAGGCATGATGGCCTCCTGCATCTTCATAGTCCCACACGCGAGACTACATATGCGCCCGCTTCAGGAGTGCTTAGCACGTCAATGGAATCAGGCTCACGGGCAACTGAAAGACCTAGTGTTGGTGAGCGGTCGGGCATACAACTCTCTGCATTGGTGGAACCCACAAAACCTTTGCAAGGGCCGACCGTTCCAAGAGCCTGTTCCACAAATAATACTGACAGCGGACGCGTCTCTCCAGGGATGGGGAGCTCATGTACTCAATTACACAGTGCAGGGACTATGGACAATACAACAAAAGAAGATGCACATCAAACTTCTGGAACTGATGGCGATCTTCCTAGCAATGAAAGCATTCAAAGTACACTTGTGCAACAAAGTCGTGTTGCTCCGGACGGACAACATGACCGCCATGTACTACATACAAAAGCAGGGAGGAACACACTCTCCACAGTTGTCTCATCTGGCTCAGAGCATGTGGAAGTGGGCCATTCAGAGGAACATGTTCCTCATCGCGGAACACCTCCCAGGCAAGGACAACCAGATGGCGGATCTGCTCAGCAGACACAGCCACCAGATGCACGAGTGGGAGTTACACCCATCAGTACTCCAACCGTACTTCCAGCAGTGGGGTCATCCAGACATAGACCTATTCGCCACAAGCGAAAACGCAAAATGCCAAAGCTTTGCCGCCAGGTTCCCACATCCGCAGTCGCAGGGCAATGCGATATGGATTAACTGGTCCGGCAGATTTGTGTACGCTTTTCCCCCAGCACCATTGATACCGCTGGTGGCGCGCAAACTCAGACAACACTCACTGACACTCGTCCTGGTTGCTCCAACGTGGGCACGCCAACCATGGTACACCACCTTTCTCGAACTTTCCGTGGTGCCGCATCAAAGGCTGCGGATCAAACCCGCGCATTTGACGCAGAACCACGGAGAGATTCAGCACCCAGATCCGCAACAGCTGAACCTGGCAATCTGGCTCCTGAAGTCCTAGAGTTTGGCTACCTGAATCTGCCACCTGACTGTATGGACATCATTAAGGAAGCTAGAAGACCCACTACCAGAGCCTGCTATGCAGCCAAATGGAAAAGGTTCGTAATTTATTGCAATAACAATGACATTAACCCGCTAGACGCATCCATCCAAAACATAAATCTGAAAGAAACACGTTAGTTAGATTCTTCACCTTAGAATATCCCCAGGCGTCAGACTGGATCCGGAAGATTTTTCGTCAGCAAAACCCCTTGCGTGTCGCTAGGCGTCGTCTGTGGCTCCGCGTCCGTCGTCGGCGTCGTGCGCCGGAATGACGTCGTCGGAGTACTTAGACGCCGCCCTCGCGCGCTGACGTAGGTTCTTCTTTTTTCCGCGCTAGTAAGCGCAGATCCGGGAGAGCTACCCCTTTAGTCAATTTTTGATTAACTTTTTGATCCTTTTTGATCCTGTCAATCGACTCCGGTGCCGGTAGGATGCCTGGTTTTAAAGCCTGTGCTGACTGTAACCGCCTGATGTCGGTTACGGACCATCACCGCCGGTGCCTGTACTGCTTGGGCCTCGACCACGACGCGGAGTCGTGCTCGGACTGTAAGGCCCTGACCTCGAAGGCTAGACGGGAGCGGTCCCGTAAGCTTCTCGAGATTCGCCACACGGCTCCGCGCGCCTCTCGATCCCGGTCCAGGAGGAGGTCCAAGGATCGGTCGCGGAGCCGCAGCCGACGTCACCATCGGTCGTCGGGATCCAAGTCTTCGGGTAAGTCGCAGCATTCCAAGAAGTCCAAGAGGCGACATCGCTCTTCGGACTCCCCTCGCCGTCGCGCGACTCGGCCGAGGGTCAGGGTGGTTCCACCCCCGCGGCTCCGGCGGAGCCGCAGGTGCCACGCACGTCCCCATACCCTCCGGTCCCTGGGACTAACGCGACGCCGGCGGAAGTCAGTGCCTTCCTCTCGGCCATGAGGAACCTGGCTCCGCAGTCGGCGCCCGCTGGTGCGCCTTCGGGCCCCGCGGACTCGACTGGGCTGCCTTGCCTGCCGGTGGCTCCGGCCCCGGCGCCGTTGACGGCTCCGGCCTCGACGCTGCAAGCGCCCGAGGGACCCGTTCTCGAGTCCCCGTCGACGCCGGTTGACCTCGTCACGCCTCCTCCGCCGGCGTCGACACCGGTACCACCCCCGACGCCGACGTCTACTCCGCTTGACGTCGTGCCCCAGTTCAGTCCCGCTCAGGGCCCGGCGCCGGTCCGGCGTCGATGGACGCCGAGATCGACGCCGCTAGAGACACATTTTGTCTACCTCCCGGCTCCGTTACTTTCTCCTCTACACCAGGAGTTGGATGATGGGGACTACTGGGAGGGATCCAAGGATCCTATGGCCGCTCAGGCCCAACTGTCCCAGGACTGGGCAGATGAACTGGGGGAGGCCAGTGGTCTGGATACCTCGCCAGACACTGGATTCATCTCTCCTCCGACTGTGGCTTCGGAGGAGGGTGCTGCTTTCTCCGTGGTGCTACGCAAGGCGGCCGCAGCCCTTGGGCTCGAGCTACCTGCCGTGGCTGTGAGGACGAACGTCCTCACTGAGGTGCTTCAGTCTGCAGCAAGCTCCACTGAGCCTCTGCTGCAGTTCAATGAGGCCCTCACTGACGTTCTACAGGGCACCTGGTCCAAGCCCTCCACAGTTCCTCCTGTGGACAGGAACGTCGCCAGGCGCCACCGCCCTGCTCCGGGCGACCCCAGTTTTCTGTCCCAACACCCTACCCCTGAGAGCCTGGTTATCCAGGCCTCCACCTCCCAATCCTCTTTCCCGCCCGCCCCGCCGGACCGGGATTCCAAGAGACTAGAGCAGTTTGGCAAGAAGCTGTTCTCTTCCCTTAGTTTGGGCCTGCGGTCTTTGAACACCGCTTGTCTCTTGGACCGTTATTCCCACTCTCTGTGGGATGCGGTGGAGGACGCGCTGCACCTGTGTCCGGAGGAGGTCCGGACACGACTTACCCAGGCTCTGGCCGATGGGAGGGATGCCGCGCGACATGCTATAAGATGTGGGCTTGACACCACGGACTCACTGGGTAGGGCCATTTCTACCCCAGTGGCGCTTCGACGTCACGCCTGGCTGTGGTCCATGTCATTTTCGGGTGATGTCCAGAGCTCTCTCATGGACATGCCCTTTGATGGCACTCGCCTTTTTGGCGAGAAAGCGGACAGTGCGCTGAATCGCTTTAAGGACTCCCGGGCTACGGCCAAGTCCTTGGGCCTCTCGGCCCCGCGGTCGCAAACTTCTGCCTTTTGCCCCTTTCGTGGCCAAGGAAGGGGTGCCTCCTCACGTACGTCTAGCCACCAGCCGCAGAACCAACCTGCGCGCGGTCGCGGACGTGGTTTCCGCCGAGGCGGTTCTGGAGGACGACCAGGTCAGTCCACATCCACCCCGGCAGCATCCGCCTCAAAACCTTCCTAGTCCGAGCTTTCAGGCCCATTCCACGCCAGTGGGCGGCAGAGTTCGCCATCACCTGCTCCACTGGCGGTCCATCACATCGGACAGGTGGGTGCTGCAAATCGTCCGAAGGGGCTATTCCCTCCCCTTCGAGACGACCCCTCCAGCCATGCCACCGCAGCACCACCGTATCTCGGGGGTTCATTTGAATCTTCTCCACGAGGAAGTTTCGGCCCTCTTGGCCAAGGGGGCCGTCGAGCGCGTTCCGAGCCCAGAAGTAGGTCGTGGTTGTTATTCCCACTACTTTCTGGTTCCCAAGAAGGGCAAAGGGGGCCTACGCCCTATCTTGGACCTCCGGAACGTCAATGCCTTCCTCCGGAAGGAAAGATTCAAGATGTTGACTTTGGCTCAGGTTCTAGCTGCCCTAGACCCGGAGTCTGGATGGTAGCGTTGGACTTGCAGGACGCATATTTCCACATCCCCGTCCTGCCGGCCCACCGGCGTTACCTGCGGTTCACGGTGGGCCAAGAGCACTTTCAGTTTACCGTGCTCCCCTTCGGCCTCACCAGTGCCCCTCGGGTGTTCACGAAAGTGATGGCGGTGGTCGCAGCTCATCTGCGCAGATCAGGGGTTCCAGTCTTCCCCTATCTCGACGACTGGTTGTTGAAGGCGGGCTCGCCCCAGGCAGTCGTCTCCCACCTCCAGACTACGTCGGATCTCCTGCATTTGCTGGGGTTTTCCATCAACGTGCCGAAGTCACACCTGAGTCCCTCTCAGAAGCTCCTCTTCATCGGAGCGGTTCTCGATTCGGCGCAGTTCCGGGTCTATCCACCGGAACAGCGGGTCCGGGATATACAGGCCCTGATTCCCATCTTTCGGCCTCTATCCTGGGTTTCGGTCAGGCTAGTGTTGCGGCTTCTTGGGCTGATGGCCGCCTGCATCCTACTAGTGCATCACGCCAGGCGGCGCATGCGGGCTCTGCAGTGGGACCTGAAGTTTCAGTGGGCCCAGCATCACGGCAACCTGTCCGACCATGTCTTGATCTCGGAGGGCACTGCACAGCAGTTGCAGTGGTGGCTCACGGACCGCGATTGGGTCATGGGCAGAAGCCTCTCCCTTCCCCAACCGGAGCATGTCGTAGTGACGGATGCGTCCCTCCTGGGATGGGGTGGCCATATGGGAGAGGCGGAGATCAGAGGCCTCTGGTCTCCGGCGGAGTCTCGTCTCCACATCAACTTGTTGGAGTTGAGAGCCATCCGACTTGCACTGAAAGCCTTCCTTCCCTCTGTCCGGGGAAGTGTCGTGCAGGTGTTCACGGACAACACCACCGCCATGTGGTATTGCAACAAACAGGGCGGGGTGGGGTCGTGGACCCTTTGTCAGGAGGCCCTGCGCCTCTGGACGTGGCTGGAACACCAGGGGGTCACCCTGGTGGTTACACATCTGGCGGGCTCTCTGAACGCCAGAGCAGACGAACTTAGCCGCCGGTGCATGATGGATCACGAATGGCGTCTCTACTCCGAAGTGGCGCAAGGTCTCTTTCAGCAGTGGGGAGAGCCTTGGTTAGATCTATTCGCCACCGAAGAGAACCCGCAATGTCAGCAGTTCTGCGCGTTGGAATTTCCAAGGCGGCACTCGCTCGGTGACGCTTTTCGTCACGAGTTGAGTTGCGGTCTGTTGTACGCCTTTCCGCCTATACCACTTCTGCCCAGAGTGCTGAAGAAGATCAGGCACGACCGGGCCCAAGTCGTCTTGGTGGCTCCGGATTGCGCACGAAGGTACTGGTATCCCGAGCTACTCAGTATGTTGACCGATCCTCCGATACGTCTGCCCCTTCGGGAGGATCTTCTGTCGCAGCAGCAGGGGACGGTCCTCCATCCGAACCTGTCCAGCCTCCACCTCCATGCGTGGAGATTGAGCGGCGGCAGTTGATGCCATTTGACTTGCCTCCTGAAGTCTGTGATATCATTCTGGCAGCCAGGCGTCCCTCCACAAAGACTGTATACGCCTGCCGGTGGAACCAATTTGTGGCGTGGTGCACAGCAAAGGCTGTGGATCCCCTTTCCGCCCCTCTTTCTGAGGTTCTCCTCTTTCTTCTTTCTTTGGCCTAGCAGGGCTGTAGTTACACGCTTTCTAAAAGGCATTACTCACACGTTCCCTCCTGTCCCTTTTGTAATGCCTCAGTGGGACTTGAATCTTGTTCTCACATTTCTAATGTGCGCTCCCTTTGAGCCTCTTCATAATTGTCCTCTTCGTCTGCTGACGCTTAAGACTGCTTTTCTGGTAGCCATCACCTCGGCTAGACGGGTGAGTGAGCTCCAGGCTTTATCATCAAAGCCTCCTTTTCTCTCTTTTCATCCGGACAAGGTTGTCCTTCGGCTTCGTCCCTCCATTCTTCCAAAAGTGGTGACCCCCTTTCATCTTGGGCAGTCTGTCACCTTGCCCACCTTCTTTCCGCCTCCGCATCCTTCCAAAGAGGAAGAGAGGCTCCACCATCTGGACCCAAAACGTGCGATCTCCTTTTATCTGGACCGCACAAAACAGTTCCGGGTGGATGACCAACTTTTCGTTGGATACGTGGGTGCTAAGAAGGGGAAAGCTGTGCACAAACGGACCATCTCTCGGTGGGTCGTTTTGTGCATCAAAATTTGTTATTCCTTGGCAAAAAAGGACCCTCCTGTTGGGCTGCGCGCCCATTCTACTCGGGCCACAGCGGCTACTACTGCTTTGGGACGGGGTGTCCCTTTGCAGGACATCTGTCAGGCGGCAACGTGGGCTTCGCTACACACGTTTGCCAGGCATTATTGCCTTGACAGCCAAGTCCGGAGGGATGGCTTCTTTGGCCGTTCTGTCCTCCAGGACTTTCTGGTGTGATCTTGGTTCGCAGACCCACCACCGGGGATGGTATTGCTTGGGTATCTATTCTAAGGTGAGGAATCTAACTAACGTGTTTCTTTCAGATGAACAAGTTACTTACCTTCGGTAACGATGTATCTGTAAGAAACATTAGTTAGTTAGATTCCTCACCGACCCACCCATCCTCCCCGTTCTGCGAACTGACATCTAGGGTTAAGGCTATCCCTTTCAGGGCCCTAGAATTTTTTGGCACCAGTGTCGGTATCTTGCATGGCTCTGCGTTCCTGGCGCGGAAGGCTATGTACAATAACTGACGTCAGTGCGCGAGGGCGGCGTCTAAGTATTCCGACGTCATTCCGGCGCACGACGCAGACGACGGACGCGGAGCCGCAGACGACGCCTAGCGACGCGCAAGGGGTATTGCTGACGAAAAATCTTCCGGATCCAGTCTGACGCCTGGGGATATTCTAAGGTGAGGAATCTAACTAACTAATGTTTCTTACAGATACATCGTTACCGAAGGTAAGTAACTTGTTCATTTGTATGTATGTATATGTATGTATAGATATATGTGTGTGTGTAATGCACAAGTTACTTGTGTAACGATATATCTGTAAGAGACATTAGTTAGTGATAGATTCCTTTCCTTAAAATATCCCCAGGCGTCAGACTGGATCCGGAATGTTTTAGTCAGCAGTATCCCTGCGCGTTGGTAGGCTTCGTCATGCGGCGTCGCTGGCGTCGTACCCACCGAGATGACGTCGTCGGAGCTACTTAGATGTGCCCACGCGCGCTGACGTCCGTTCTGTACACGTTTCGCGCCAGGAGCGCAGAGCCATGCCAGAGACCGACTACTGGCGCAATAGAACTAGTGCCCTAAATGGGATGACCTGAACCCTAGAGAACAGCTCGCAGATCGGGGAGGATGGGTGGGGAGTAAGGAATCTATCACTAATGTCTCTTACAGATATATCGTTACACAAGTAAGTAACTTGTGCACCTTTAAGAGAGACGTTAGTGATAGATTCCTTACCTTACAATACATACCCAAGCAATACCAACCCCGGTGGTGGGTCTGCGAAGTGAGATTATACCAGAAAGTCACGGAGAACTGCACGGCCAAAGAAGCAGTCTCTCGGGACTTGACTGTCAAGGCAATAGTGCTTAGTGAAAGTAAGCTGCAAGGCCCAAGTGGCTGCTTGACAGATGTCTTGCAGGGGGACACCGCATCCTAATGCTGTAGTAGCCGCAGTAGCCCTGGTAGAATGGGGAGCAGTCCTACCGAAGGTACCTTTTTAGCCAGAGAGTAACATGCTTTAATGCACAGGACAACCCATCGGGAGATAGTCTGCTTGCGCACAGCCTGGCCTTTCTTGGGGCCATATAGCCAAAAAAAGAGCTTGTCATCCACCCAGAACTGTTGTGTGCGGTTGAGATAGAACGAAAGTGCACGTTTTGGGTCCAGACAGTGGATCCCCTCCTCTTGAAGGGTGCGGAGGCGGAAAGAAAGTGGGCAGAGTGACAGTTTGCCCGAGATGAAAGGCAGAGACCACTTTTGGTAGAATGGAGGGACGCGGTCGAAGCACAACCTTGTCTGGATGAATCGCCAGGAAAGGAAGTTTACAGGAACGAGCATGGAGTTCACTCACCCGCCGAGTGGAGGTGATGGCCACCAGGAAGACAGTTTCCAAAGTTAATATCAGCAAAGGACAGTTATGAAGAGGCTCAAAGGGAGCGCATATCAAGTATGTGAGAACCAGGTTCAAGTCCCATTGAGGCATCACAAAAGGATTAGGAGGGAAAAGGTGAGTAATGCCTTTGAGAAATCTATTGACAACTGGGGACTTGAAAAAAGAGGGCTGATCAGGCAGCTTAAGAAAGGCTGAAAGAGTAGAAAGGTAGCCCTTTATAGTGCCCAGTGCAGAACCCTGCTGGGCCAAAGAGAGAAGGAACAATAGGACCTCAGAAAGAGGATCTACAGCTTTTGCTGTGCACCATGCCACACATTTTTTCCATCAACAGGCGTATACCGTTTTAGTGGAGGGACGCCTGGCTGCCAGAATCACATTACAGACTTCAGGAGGCAAGTCAAATGGAACCAGCTGTCGCCACTCAATCTCCACGCAAGGAGGTGGAGGCTGGACAGGTTCTGGTGGAGGACCATCCCCTGTTGCTGCACCAGGAGATCCTCCCGAAGAGGCAGTCGGATCGGGGAATCCACGCTCCTACTGAGTAGCTTGGGATACCAAACTGTTCGAACCCAGTCTGGTGCCACAAGAATGACTTGGGCCCGGTCACGTCTGATCTTCTTCATCACTCTGGGCAGAAGTGGTATAGGTGGAAAGGCGTACAATAGACCGCAACTCCACTTGCGACGAAAAGCATCTCCAAGCGACTGCCGCCTTGATAACTCCAACGCGCAGAACTGCTGACATTGCACGTTCTCTTCGGTGGCAAATAGATCTAACCAAGGTTCTCCCCACTGCTGAAAGAGACCTTGCACCTCCTCAGAGTGAAGACGCCATTCGTGATCCAACATACACCTGCGGCGGAGTTCATCCGCCCTGGCATTCAGGGTACCTGCCAGGTGTTGAACCACCCAGGAAATGCCTCGACGTTCCAGCCATGTCCTGAGACGTAGAGCCTCCTGACATAGGGTCCACTGGTCTGCTTGTTGCAGTACCACATGGCGGTGGTGTTGTCTGTGAACACCTGCTCTACTCTCCCCTTAACAGAGGGAAGGAATGCTTTCAGTGCAAGTAGGATCGCCCTGAACTCCAAAAGTTTGATAAGTTGCTTGGATTCCGCCGGAGACCAGAGGCCTCTGATCTCTGCCTCTCCCATGTGGCCGCCTCATCCCAGGAGGGACGAGTCCATCACTACTGTGTGCTCCAGTTGGGGAAGGTAGAGGGATCTGCCGCTGACCCAGCGCTGGTCCGTGAGCCGCCACTGCAAGTCCTGTGCAGTATCCTCCGAGATCTGGACGTAGTCGGACAGGTTTCCCCGATGCTGCGTCCACTGGAACTTCAGCTCCCACTGCAGAGCCCGCATATGCCATCTGGCATGATAGATTAGCAGGATGCAGGAAGCCATGAGGCCAAGCAGCCTCAGGGTCTTCCTGACCGAAACCCAGGACCAGGGCCAAAAGATCGGGATCATAGCCCGAATGTCCTGGACTCGCTGTTCGGGAGGGTAAACCTCAAACTGCGCCGTATCCAGAACCGCTCTGATGAAGAGGAGCTTCTGAGAGGGTACCAGGTGCGACTTTGTCACGTTGATGGAAAAACCCCAGCAAATGAGGAGGTCGGCCGTAGTCTGGTGTTGGTAGACGACTGCCTGGGGCAAGCCCGCCTTCAACAGCCAGTCGTCAAGATTAAGGAAGACTGAAACCCCTGATCTGCGCAGATGAGCTGCGACCACCACCATCACTTTCATGAACACCCGAGGGGCGCTGGTAAGGCCGAAAGGGAGCACGGTGAGCTGAAAGTGCTTGTGGCCCACCGTGAACCGTAGGTAACTCCGGTGGGCTGGCAGGATGGGGTTATGAAAATAAGCATCCTGCAAGTCCAATGCTGCCAGCCAGTCTTGCGGGTCTAGGGCAAACACGACCTGAGCACACGTGAGCATCTTGAACTTCTCTTTCCGTAGGAAGCGATTGACGTACTGCAGATCTAAGATAGGCTGCAGGCCTTTTTCCTTTGGAACCAAGATGTAGTGGTAGTAACACCCACAACCTAGTTCTGGCCTTAGAATGCGCTCGATGGCCCCATTGGCCAAGAAGGCTGCAACTGCCTGCTGGAGAAGTGCCAAGTGATCCCCTGACATGCGGTGGTACTGAGGTGGCATTGCTGGCTGGAGGGGTAGACTTGGAGGTGAGGGAGTAGCCCCTTCGGACTATCTGCAGAGCCCACCTGTCCTAAGTAATGGTGCTCCAGTGGGGTAGGTGATTACGAATCCTACCCCCCACTGGCATCTGGTGGGCCTGAAACACCGGACTAGGAAGGTTTTCAGGTGGTGGTGGCAGGGGCGGTGGTGGATTGACCCACCTGCTGGCCTCGGGACTTACCACGGCGGACCCCACGACCGCGGCTGCGCTGACACTGCGACAGTGCTGGCCGGCGGTTCTGAAAGGAACTCGCTTGAGCGACTCGACCCTGACCTCAAAAGGAGTGAAAAGCAGACCCCAAGGGGGTGCGTGTGGTGGTGAGACCTAAGGACTGGGCCGTAGCCCAAATGTCCTTAAAGCGTTCTGGGGTGCTATCTGCCTTGTCATCAAAGAGGCGTGTGCCATCAAAGGGCATGTCCAACAAAGTGCTCTGGACATCCCCGTAGAAGCCAGTAGTTCTGAGCCAAGCGTAACGGCGCAGTGCCACCGTTGTGGAAAGTGCCCTGCCGAGGCAATCTGCCGAGTCAAGTCCACAACTGATGGTGAATTAGCAGCAGCTCTCCCTTTGGTAATGGCCTGGGAGAGCACAGTCAGAGCTTCCACAGGGCACTCAGGCAGCACCTGTGCCAAGGTATCCCACACAGAATGTAAATAGCGGCCCAACAGACATGCAGTATTCACTGCCCGCAACTGGCAGAAGTGAAAATCCTTTTCCCAAACTGCTCCAGTTTTAGTTTTTGTCCGGAGGAGGAGAAGGGAATGTGCTCGGCGAGTAAGAAGCCTGTTGTGTGAGAAAGCTTGGGTTGCCAGACGCCGGGCGATGTTGGCGTGACACACCCTTATCTACAGGGACCCCTGTGTTAGGTTTGTTCCAGGTGCTCAACAGCATGTCAGTAAGTGCGTTGTTGAAGGGCAGCAGTGGCTCTGTGGATCCGTTGAGGACGCTGGCTGCAGTACCTCGATCAGGAGATTGGTCCTGATGGGCACAGAAGGGAGCTCGCCCTACGCAACACCACTGAAAAAGTCCCAACCTCCTCCATAGCCATGGAAGAAGGGGACAGTGTACCAGGGTGTGGAGAGAAATCCAGATCGCCTGGACCTTCCATATCACCCTCCCACTCAGTCTCATCCTCTCACTGAGGTGCGAGAGGGTCCTGAGACCCCTCCCAGTACTCCCCTTCGTCCTCCGGCTGTTGAAGAGGCCGGTAAGGACGAGGTACCCTGGGAAATGGGATAAACTCCCCACCTGGAATGTGAATCAGGGGGTAATAGACCAATACAGGTCCGGCGCCACCTCCGACGCTGGAGCTGGCGCAGGTGCCAGCGGCGCTGCAGGGTATCGTGCCGGCGTAGCCGGGGCCAAAGGCGGCATAGGAACAGAACTACCCCGCGGGGCTCGAAGGCGCACCGGAGAGACCCAATGGGCCAAACAAACGGCTCATGGTCGACAGGAAAGCCTGTATTTCGGCCGGAGTCGTGTGTTGGCCTGGAACGGGCGGGTAGACCGCAGGCAACAGAGGCTCCATTTGAGTTGCCAGGGAGTGACCGCCCGCCCAGTCCACTGCGTCCCACGTCCGGTGAGGGTTAGACTAAGAGAGACATCGCTTCTTCGACTTTTTATGGTGCCTGACTTACCTGTCTTCGAGTCAGAGCGATGATGATGGCTCCACGACTGTGCCCTCGACCTCCCACGTGAGCGGGACCTCGATCGCCGTGGAACCGATTGCCGGACCTCCAATAACTTTCGGGAACGCTCACACAAAGCTTTCGGCGCCATGGCCCGACAATCAGGGCTTTGCCTCGGGATCATGGGCGTGTCCCAAGCAGAATAGACTCGCGCCGTACGGGTCTGCTACCGACATGTTCCAACGGCAGGTCCTACAGGACTTAAATCCGGGTATCCCTACTGCACCAGGAGTCGAATACTTGACAAGACAAGAGCAACAAGTTCTCAGAAACCAAGTTAAAATATTAACTAAGGGTACCGTTCTCTCTCGGATCTACGCTTGTTGGCGCGGAACAAGAAAGAACTGACATCCGCGTGCGTGGGCGTGTCTAAGTAGATCTGACGTCATCTCGGTGGCTACGACGCCAGCGACGTACGCGGAGCTGCACGACGACACCTACCTACACGCAGGGGTACTGCTGACGATAACTTTCCGGATCCAGTCTGACGCCTGGGGATCTTCTAAGATAAGGAATCTATCACTTACTAATGTCTCTTACAGATATATCGTTACACAAGTAAGTAACTTGTACGTCTGCACTATCGCATGTTGGAGTTTCCAAGGCGTTTCCCACTCTGAGATGTGGTCCGCGTAGAACTTGGAACTCAATTACGTCTTACCAACTATACCTCTCCTATCCAGAGTTATGAAGATCATTCTCACTGGGCCCAAGTCATCATAGTGACTGCCTCTCCTGGAAGATCTCGTGTCACATCAGCAGGCATGGTACGCACCTGAACCTTTGCAACCTACACCTCCATGCTTGGAGATTGAGCAGCTTGCTTTCGACCTTCTTCCTGAAGTTGTGAATGTTAGCTTGGCAGACAGGTTTCCCTCAACCTAATCTGTATATGCCTTCCTTTGAGATAAATGTGTGGCCTGGTGCCCTGCTAAACAGATTGACCTACTCTGTGCCAAACTGTCTGAAATTCTCTTCACCCTGCCAAGCAAGGCTTTACTTTGGGCACTGTTACAGGATCCCTTTTAAAATTTTTAGTCTGTTATATTTGCGTACCAGACATTTTATTTAAATCTGATATGTTTCCTCAAAGGTTTACAACATATTTACCCCTTCTGTTTATTATGCCCCAATGGAATTTAAACCTGATACACTCATTCCTCATATGCGTGCCTTTTGACCCCCCTCCACAATTTTTCTTAAGTGCCTTCTCTCAAGACAGTTTTCTTGTTGTTATAATCTGAGTGACAGGTCTGCGAGCTGCAGGGCCATTCTGTTAAACCACCTTAATCCATATTCTACCAGAACTTGCTGGTTCCAAAGGTAAAGACTCCATTTCATTTCTGTCAGAACATTACCCTTTGTATGTTCTTTGCTCCACTTATCTCCTCTAAGAAAGAGAATAAACTTAACAGGTTTGGTCCGGAAAGGGTTCCGCTTCGAATGTACGAATTGACAGGGGGTGCACAATCAGTTCTTTTATCCAATTCACTGGAGCAAAGAAGGCAAAGCTGTGTAGAAAAGGACCATCTTGTGCTGGGTCATGCTCTGCATCAAGATCTGCCAACCACTGGTCAAAATAAAGCAGTCTTTTAGATCTTGCAAGCTCATACTACCAGGGCCAAGTCTGCAACCGCTTTCATTGGCACGCAGCGTGCTGGCTCTATACCATGGTCAGGCTGCTACTTGGTGTCACTATATTCGTTCATGAGACACTATTACCTCAGAGTCTCTCTCGTCCTCTTTCTGTGACTGGTCTCCTTAAATAAAAAAATTAGGAACTTGCCCACTGGTCATGACCAATATGATAGTCTGCAGGCGCTGAAATATGAAAGCAACTAATGTCAGTACACATGGGTGGTGCATATATGCCCGCGCATTTCAGAACTGGCGCACGGAGCGATGTTAACTATGAGCAACCGGCATGCAATGGTACTGCCAAGGATTTTCTGGGTCCAGCCTGACTTTTAAGGAACTATTGAAAAGATGAGGAATCTGAAGTTAAATAGTCTGTACCAGAAACAGCATTACCAAAGGTAATAACCTTGTTAATTAAAATTCCCTTTTTTTTTAAATAACATTTTTCTACTTTGTTTCTAGAGATGACCCAGAAAATGACAATAGTGAACTGCCAACAGCAAAAGAATACTTCAGAGATCTTTACCATCGTGTTGATGTTATATTCTGTGATAAAACCATTCCCAACGATCCTGGATTTGTCGTCACATTGTCTAACAGAATGAATTACTTTCAGGTATTATTTTTTATTTTGCTCTTTAAGTGTTAGTTCGCCATTAAATGTTTTTCACCTAAAAAACTTAATTTTGATGGATACTTCTAACTGCAGATTGCTGCCCTTTTGAATTACCCCTGGTGCTGAACTGCATCAGAGCTTGTTCTAGCAGTTGCTCCAAAATTGCTTTTGCAGACAGTGTTCTAGGGAAAGGCCCCCCTCCCTTTGAAGTCCACAGGCTTTAAACGGTTAGAGATTCTTACAACCTCTGCCTGTGGTGCTTAGGCTGTCTATATGTCTCGAAATCCTTCGACAAATGCACCCTTACATACCTAAAGGCTGTCAGGATAAGAGAGGCAAAATTGTACTTAGCAGAGCATGAGAAACTGGGCAGGTGATGTTACAAATAGACTTGCTCAAAGTTGTGCTCTCACTACCACTCCAGGTGACTCCAGTTTAGGTCCCAGTCCCTCTCCAATTCATTACCCTCAGGTAAGTCGAAGACTTAGCTAAGAGATCAGTTCCTTTTTTATAAAAAAAAAAAGTTTACGTCCGGGCTACACAAGAGAATTCACCTTCAATGCAAATAGTTAAACCTGCTTTCTTCTTTGTCCCAGCACTCTTACTCTAGGGAGATGTCAGGCAGTCTGCATTTGAGGGGCCCAACTCTCCCCAATTAAGTTGAATCTAAGCCTGCGTAGAGGCAAATCTCTGCAAGCCCCAATTTTGCCGGGCTGTGGTTAACTGTGAGAAAGTGCCCTCTTTCTTGCATGGTATGCCCCCACTTTTTGATGAAATGCTGATGTTCTGTGACTGAGTGTGCCCTGGGCACCTGCTAATCAGGTACCCAGGGCCTATGTTACTTCACTAAAAACTGCATTGAAGCCTAAACCCAATTGGCATCTCTGGCCACATGTACGCCCTAGGTAAATTGTACCATAGGTACCCAGGGCACTGTGACCAGCTAAGGCCTCCAAGGGCTGCAGCACTTATTGTGCCACCCTTAGAGGTCCTGTACCCTGACACACACACACACACCGTTTGCAGGCTGTGTGTCTTGGTGCAGAACAAAGTGAAGAGTAGATATGGCACACATCCCTGTGTGCCATGGCCACAAACCACTGCCCTGGCTACCCTCTAGCTGGGTGCCCTATGCCAGTGGTGTGGGTACAGGAGTATGAACCCTGTACCCCTACAGTGCCCAAGTCCATTCCTGGGCACTGTGAGTGCAGTGCTGCCAAGAACAATATATGGCAGAAGACGGCTGAAATGCCAGAAACCGGTCCTAGGAAGCTTGTTTCCGGTCCAGGAAAGACATGGCTTGGCAGTTCGGGCTGGACTGTGACCCTGTGCCTCATGGGAAGACTAATTTGTATATGGCTATGTCTGAACTGGGGTGGCAGAGTGGGCTAAAGAACGGTGATGGATTAAACCCAGATCAGTTGACTGGGGGTGAGTGCTTGAAATGTTCAACACTCCGTCCATCATTTCCTTTGGTTTTTGCACACATCCCTGTGTGCCATGGCCACAAACCACTGCCCTGGCTACCCTCTAGCTGGGTGCCCTATGCCAGTGGTGAGGGTACACGAGTATGAGCCCTGTACCCCTACAGTGCCAAAGTCCATTCCTGGGCACTGTGAGTGCAGTGCTGCCATGAACAATATATGGTGCTGGGAGTTTGTCATTACAAACTCCACAACACCATAATGGCTACACTGAAAACTGGGAAGTTTGGTATCAAACTTCTCAGCACATTAAACCCACACTGATGCCAGTGTGGGATTTAATGTAAAATGCACAACAGAGGGCATCTTAGAGATGCCACCTGAAACTCTACCAACTTCTAGTGACCTGATTGAGTGGCTGCTTAGTCTGCCATGAACAGACATGTTTCTGGGACCCAGGGTCGAGAGCCTGCTGCTCTCGGGGGCCTAAAACAATGCACATCCTGGGATGAGGTGCCAAGCCATCTCCCCCAGAATGGGCAGGGTTCACGAAGGGGAAGCTTCAAAGACAAGTGTGCATTTGTGAGCCTCCCCAGACCATTTGCTGCTTTCAGCAACTGGTCTCCACTGGTTCTCTCCCCCCCCCCCCCCCCCTTTGGGCGGGAGAACCGGCGAGAAAACAAGTGAGGGAAAGAGATGTGCCCACCTCTGCCAACTCCACCCCCCCCCCCCCCCCCCCCCCCCAACAAGGTGGGGGAGGAGACGTGAAGCACAACTCTGTCCACGCCATCTTGAAGAGGGGGGGGCCCAGCCAACCAGGGACAGGTTCTTGCCCCCCACCCACTGAAGGGTGGCACGATAGAGGGTGTACCCACCCCAGGGAACGGACCCATTGGTGCCTACCCTTACCTACCTGTAACGCCCCTAAATCTAGTAGTTAGGGGGCACCCTGACCTTGCTTCCTCAGATTCAGCCTGACAACAAGAAGAAAAGGACCGAACAGCCGTGCAGCCAGCTAACAAGCGGACGACACCCAATGACTTGGCCCCAGCCCTAGCGGCCTGTCTCCCCTCGAACCTGCTCCAGCAAAATCCCGGTGTGTCCTGCAACCACCAACCTCAAAAACCCCTGAGGACCTGCCTGCCTTCACTTCCAAAGACTGCATCTCCGTGAAAACCAGATTTGTTCAACTGCAACCTCTGGCAGCAGCTAGAGACCGCAAATCCATCCCACTCTGCACCCGCCGAACCCGGTCCGAGCTAGAGTGGAAAAACACCACGAGGAGGTCACCCCAGCGATCCTGACCCGAAATCTGGCGACCCCTGACCTACCTCCAGCCTACGCCTGCAGTCTAAATCCAGAAGGCCCCCTAACCGCCATCAGGAGCTGGTAAGAAGATCCGACCACAAAAGGCACCCCTTCACCTGACGCCCCACGGCCTTGTGTGCCCAAACCGACGGTGCCTAACCAACCCTTAACTTGCCTCTCGAAGTGGTGGTCGCACCCAGAAGTCCTTCGTCTTCCTGCCTGCAGTGCTTTTGCAAACCAGATGTTCTCCATTGAAAATAGGGCACTCGACCTCAAAACAGCACCCTGCACCCGGCCGCCCTAGTGCCGCTGAGGGTGAACCTTGGTGCTAATCTGGTTCCCTATTTTCCCTGACCTAAACCCTAGGAGCTTTGCTACCACAGCCCAGTGGCCTACTTGCCAGCAGCCACCAACCGGAGGCCCCCCTATCCTCCATAGGATAACATTGGGCCTCAACACTCTGCACCCGGCTGCCCTAGTGCCGCTTAGGGTGAAACAAAAGTGCATCACTGACCCTGGGGGACCCCTGAGTCTAACCCCAGAACCTTAACTCCCACAGTCGATTACTTACCTACAAACCGATAACCTGTTTTTCCTCCATAGGATAACATTTACAATTTTCTTTCAAAAAGTTTCGAAGTGTGGAGTTTTGAAATCTAAAAATATCCCTTAAAAATTGCACAAATAACCAAAACGTATTTACTTAACTGTCTGCTGGAAATGTCCCAGTGCTGAATCCAGGTATCCAGCACTGAGTTAGAAAAGTAACGTACAAAGTAGCTTACCTGTAATTTACTGCAAAAGCCTATTGATTTCAATGTATTGTATTTGCGAAGTGTTGCAACCTACTGCATCCCCTGTAAATCAAACAAAGTACAAGTTCTATTGCATTTTCAGACTGTTCTATATCCAGTAACTTATTACTGAAAAGTATTTAATGCTTACCTGTGCCAGGCTTGCTTGGTTCTAAAAATAAACAGTATATATTTTTATACAAACACAATTGGCCTAGAGTTCACTTCTTGTGTGTGAATTAATTTGCTGACTGAGTGTGTACATCAAATGCTTAACACTGTCCTCCGATACTGCCTTACTGCTCGACCACTCTTCCACAAAAATAGAGTAAGTTTCTATCTAACTTTAATCTCTGCCTACCTCTGGGGTCACCAGGACTCTATACACACTATACCTAATTTTGGTGTTGTACATATAGAGCCAGTTTCCTACATTAACCCTGGAGCAGATCAAGCTCTTTTGGCACACTGTGCTGCAGCAATTCTGAACAACATCAGTTATATCTGAAGCACCTTCAGAGACTATAAAACCACAAGCTCACCCTGTCAAACTTCCTCCAGCAAGGCCTCTTGACACCCACTGACTGAGCCTCTACCATGTGCTAATCTTGTAGTTCCCACCTGCTTTGGCATCTACTCCAGTGGCGCCTAATCCAGATCCTACTCAGATGCCTGTTTCAGATCTGGAGCTGACCACAGTCCATGCAAGACTGTTGTTCTGCTACAAGTTCAGGAAAAAGCAGGCTTTTGGAAGAATGTTTGCCTCTCCCTCAACGCCATTACTACTGTATAATTAGAAGCCTTTCTCAGACATTGTTGTTGGACTCCATAATGTCCCTGATGATGAGACTGTTAATTTACTCCCCTCCTACTCCACATGCTACCCCGTGTTTAGATTTGCAGATTGGCAGTGGCCTAGTTACTTTCCCTCCTTCACAGAAGAGTTCCTTGTAGTACAGAAGGACAGCAGATATTAAGCTACCTAAAATGGAAACGAAGGCATATCTACTTGTGGAAATTTTGCAGGGCTAGACCAGCTGCTCTATAGTTCTTGCTGATTTTCACCACCAGAATAATTCCTTGGCGATCCAGTCATTTCTAGAAGCACAGGGTTGGTGACTCCACCACTCCCTGTTTGTTTCAGTACCATGTGGCAGTGTTGTCCGTGAGCACCTTAACCAGCCTCCCCTGGATGGAAAGTAGGAAGACTTCCAGTCCCAAACAGATGTCTCCGCTCCAGCAGATTGAAATGGAGCACCACTGGAGATCAGAAGACTTCTATCTTCACCTCTCCCTGGTGACTTCCCTAACCCAAAATCAATGCATCTGTCACCACAGTCCGATCTGGATGGTGACAGATGCATTGTCTGACCCTTGCCCATTCACATTCCAGTAGCCACTTCTGCAAATCTTTTGCAGTCTGGAATGAAATGTGGATGTGGTCGGACAGTTTCCCAATGGGGGTTGGGTTCTCTGGACCTTCTGATCCCACTGCAGAGCCTGTATATGCCACTTGGATTGCTCAGCCAGTAGGATGCAGGAGGCAGTCGGACCCAGCAGCCACAGAGTCAACCACCCTGAAATCCCTAATTGAGGCTATAATATTGCTGTGAGGAAATGGGGTGTATTATATGGTGTGGCTGTGAAACCTCTGTGTACTACATTACCATCTCCTTTAGGACCTGGCATGTTTCATTTATCTGAAAGAGACACGTTAGTGATAGATTCCTTACCGTAGAATATCCCCAGGCATTAGACTGGATCCGGAAAGTTTTCGTCAGCAGTACCCCTGCACGTCGGAAGGTGGCATCGTGCGGCTCTTCGTCCGTCGCTGGCGTTGTAGGCGCCGAGATGACGTCACAGAGACTACTTAGGTGCCACCCATATGCGCTAACGTCTTTTCTTTCTTTTTCCGCTCCAGCAAGCGCAGCTCCGTTTAGATCGCGTACCCAAAGTACTTTTTGACTATACTTTCGAGACTTTTGTCTTCCCGTTTCTTTTTTTTTTTTGGTCTTTGACTCCTGGTGCCACGTAGGGATGCCTGGGTTTAAATCCTGTGGGGCCTGCCGCCGTACGATGTCGGTGGCCGACCCCCATGGCGTCTGTCTCTACTGTCTGGAGCGCGACCATGACTCCCGGTCATGTTCCGACTTCCTGGCCATGGCTCCGAAGGCCTTACGGGAGCGGTCCCCGTGCCGTTCGAGGTCCAGTGGTCGATCGAGGGCCAGATCGCGGAGCCATCATCATCGCTCCTCGGGGTCGAAGTCTTTACACTCTGAATCGGGTAAGAGATGTCATAAGAAGTCGAAGAAGCGTTTCCGCTCTCTGATGTCCCCCCGTCCATCTCCGAACGAGGGGGCCTGGGGGACCACCCCCGCGGCTCCTTTGGGGCCTGTGAGTCCCGCGGCCTACCCACCTTATCTGGGTCTGTCGGCGACTCCTGCCCAGGTGCAAGATTTTCTTGCAGCCATGGACTCTTCAGGCCTCGGACTCCCGCCGGCGTGCTTTCGGGCCCGCGGTCCCAGTTGAGGGCTCTCAAGCGGCTCCGGCGCCGCAGGGACCTCCGCCAGTGGCTCTAGCCCCTATCCCGGAGCCACAGTGGGTTCCGTTGGTTCTGCCACCGCCTTTGCCCGGTTTTCCGGACAATTTTGGGCCTAATTGGGACACAGAGCCGGACTTGTATTCCCCTATCCCTCCCCTACCTCCCCAGCCTGTTCCACAGGCAGTGGAGGAAGGGGACAACTGCGAAGGGTCTGAGGGCCCTCTCTCACGGCAGTGCGGGTCAGAACAGGAATGGACGAAAGAGCTAGAGGATGCCGGTGGCCTTGACCTCTCCTCTGACCCTAGTTTTCTTTCTCCTCCTGCTGTGGCTATGAAGGAGGGCGCTACATACTGTGGTGCTCCGTAGAGCAGGTGAGGCCCTTGACCTACCTGCAGTGACCCTCAAGACTAATCTCACTGAAGTGCTTCAGCCGGCGGCAAGCTCTTTGGAGCCCCTGCTGCCGTTCAGTGAGGCCCTAACTGACGTCTTGATGGACACCTGGTCTAGACCAGCCACGGGGGTCCCTGTGGATAAGAATGTGGCCAGGCGCCATCTTTCGGCCCAGGTGACCCTGCTTTTCTGTCCACCCACCCAACCCCAGAGAGCCTGGTCATCCAGGCCTCCACTTCCCAAAGCGCATTCCCTACCGCTCCGCCGGATAAGGAATCCAAGAAGCTGTTTTCATCTGCCAGCTTAGGACTGCGGTCAGTGAACACAGGATGCCTCTTGGGACGCTATTCCCATGCTGTGTCGGACATGGTTGCGCAGGTGTTGCCTCAGTGTCCAGAGGAGGTTCGGACAGTGCTTTTCCAAGCTGTTGCTGAGGGGAAAGATGCAGCAAAGTTCGACATCAGGTTTGGAGTGGACACCGCGGACTCACTGGGTAGGGCGATTTCCACAACAGTGGCCCTCCGTCATCACGCCTGGTTGCGGTCCACTGGTTTCTCAGGAGATGTAGAAGTTCTCTTATGTATAAATCAAGGAGAGGGAGAAAGGAGTTGCGACCCACTCAGCTTCTTATTCAAATGCTTAAATATCAGGTTGAGAGTGGATCACTGGTCCTGAAAGAACCAAAGTTGGCATCAGCAGTTCAGGGACTGTTAAACCCTCAATCACGTTTAATGCAGGTGGTATTTCAGCGGTATGTTCGATTATCCGCTTGTGCTTAACAACGTGACAGCATCATCATTGGGTTACTGTGTGCTTCCTCCACCCGGAGGTTTTGCCTCTGGTTTTTTCAGTAGTGATCGTAGTGATGAAAAAATAGCCGTGAGTGTAAGTTAAACTCGTCAAACCAGTCAATTTTTAATAAAACTGGGTGCGAGTTTATTAAAAACGCTTTTCGTGCAGTAATTGACGCTTTAGGGTCTAGTGCACTATGTGAGAATGTCCAAAAAAAGAGGTCGACATGTTTCAGCCCTATTTCGTGCCCCTAAGGGTGGGCTTTCATCAGGACCTAGTGTAAGTGCGGGGACCCTAATATTCAAGGGACTCCCAGGTAAGGGTGGAATGATTTGTCCAACCGGTACTAAAAAGTTCAAATTGAACCTATTTGGAAATATGAGAAAAAGGGGGAGAAAAGAAAATGATACAGATCCATATTTAGTCAAGATGTAAGCTGTTGTTGTGTTCAAAATTTAGAGCATCAGCCGTTGTTGCAACTACAAAATGACAATACTTTAGTAGTAACAATGACAATAGACACACAGGCTCATGTTGGCATTGAGTAACGGCAAAAGAAGCCCTCTTTTTGTATTTAAAAACCAGTTGCAAGAAGATAATGACACAAACCAAAACCCAATTCTATCAGTAAACACAAAACAAAACACAAATTTGTCATTATGGTGATATAGAGGCCATTCGCATTCAGCGTATGAAGCACGCACGTTTTTGGTTGTGATTTGCTCAGTTAAGGAAAAATGTATGAGATGTGTCTAGATGAGACACAGTATGTTGCATTACCGGTGTTGCTGAATGAAAGCGCTCGCTTAGGGAACGCCTTTTTTACATTTCAGTTAACAGCGGAGTATTGTCAAAATAGTATAGGATAATGGTACGCACAAATGTGAAGCTCAAAACAATAAGCTAGCAGTTATCTAAGTTTTAAGGGACTTTGACTGCGCACAAACGTATTCAAGCATTTCAACATGCATTTCTAAAGACATTATGGAAAACAATACCTTGTTTACTCAATTTGAGGAAACCCATCGGGTACAGGAGGCTAAATCCCGCTCTTGAAAGAAGGAGGAAGAACAGATAAAGTGTTAAAAGAGATATACATTACATCCCTTCGTCCCTCCGTCGGCGTCCTCGTGTCTATTCCGGCCGTTACCTTGTGCAGGGAGGTTAGAGACTTGTTCTGCCGCTGCCTCTCTTTACCCGGATTGCAGTTCAGTAACGCCGGGTCAGATTTTAAGGAGGCAAAGCCATCACAATAATCGACAGGAAGGACAGACTAAGTTTCTCGTAAAAAACGCTATGCTTAATAAAACTCATGTTTCATAAAGATCTTTCGCTGGAAATTAGGGATTCTTCTTGGTATGTATGAATTACAAGGTGATTGGACTCAAGTGGGCACCTTGAAAGGTTATCTTTCTGCAATCTCTGCTTTCTTCCGGCTTCCTGATCAGCCTTCTCTTTTCAAGTCCCCTGTTTCGTGCTTTCTTAAAGGCATTACTCACATGTTTCCTCCTGTCCCCTTCGTAATGCCTCAGTGGGATTTGAATCTTGTCTTGACCTTTCTGATGTGCGCTCCCTTTGAGCCCCTTCACAATTGTCCACTTCGTCTTCTGACTCTTAAGACTGCTTTCCTGGTAGCTATCACCTCGGCTAGACGGGTGCGTGAGCTCCAGGCTCTGTTATCTAAGCCTCCCTTTCTTTCTGTTAATCCGGACAAGGTTGTCCTCCGGACTGGTCCTTCTTTTCTTCCGAAAGTGGTGACCCCCTTTCACATCGGGCAATTGGTCACTTTGCCCACCTTCTTTCCGCCTCCGCATCCTTCGAAAGAGGAAGAGAGGCTCCACAGTCTGGACCCAAAACGTGCGCGGTCTTTTTATTTGGACCACACCAGACAGTTCCGGGTGGACGACCAACTTTTTGTTGGATACGTAGGTGCTAAGAAGGGGAGAGCCGTACACAAACCTACCATCTCACGGTGGGTCGTCTTGTGTATAAAAGTTTGTTACTCCTTGGCGAAAAAGGACCCTCCTGTTGGGTTGAGGGCCCATTCCACCCGGGCCACAGCGGCGACTACTGCCCTGGGACGGGGAGTTCCCTTGCAGGACATCAGTCAGGCGGGGCGATGTGGGCCTCACTGCACACGTTCGCCCAGCACTATTGCCTGGACAGCCAAGTCCGGAGAGATGGCTTCTTTGGCCGTTCTGTTCTCCAGGACTTTCTGGTGTGATCTTGGTTCGCAGACCCTCCACCGGGGTTGGTATTGCTGGGGTATCTATTCTAAGGTGAGGAATCTAACTAACGTGTTTCTTTCAGATGAACAAGTTACTTACCTTCGGTAACGATGTATCTGTAAGAAACATTAGTTAGTTAGATTCCTCACCGACCCACCCATCCTCCCCGTTCTGCGAACTGACATCTAGTGTTAAGGTCAGCCTGTTCAGGGCCCTAGACTTTTTGGCACCCGTGTTGGTCTCTTGCATGGCTCTGCGTTCCTGGCGCGGAAAGCTATGTACTGACGTCAGCGCGCGAGGGCGGCGTCTAAGTACCCTGACGTCATTCCGGCGCACGGCTCCAACGACGGACACGGAGCCGCAGACGACTCCTAGCGACGCGCAAGGGGTATTGCTACAAAAATCTTTCCGGATCCAGCCTGACGCCTGGGGATATTCTAAGGTGAGGAATCTAACTAACTAATGTTTCTTACAGATACATTGTTACCGAAGGTAAGTAACTTGTTCGTTAGGCACCATTGGTTTGGGCACCCAAGGGTGTCGGGTGCAGGGGTGCATTTTGGGATCGGATCTTCTTACTAGCTCCAGGTCGCGGTCAGGGGGGCCTTCTGGATTTAGGCTGCAGGTGTCTGCTGGAGGCTTGAGTCAGGTGAGGGGTCGCCGGAACTCTGGTCAGGATCGCCGGGGGACTTCCTTGTGTTTTTTTGCCCACTCGAGTTTGGGCTGGGTTCGGCGGGTGCAGAGTGGACTGGATTCGCGGTCTCGGGCTTCTGCCAGAGATTGCTGTTGAACAAATCCGGTGTTCACAGGAGAAGCAGTCTTTTGAAGTGAAGGCAAACGGGTCTTCCAGGGTTTTTGAGGTTGCTGGTTGCAGGACACACCAGGATTTCGCAGGAGCAGATTCGAGGGGAGACAGGCCGGTAGGGCTGGGGCCAAGTCAGGGGGCGTCTTCCTCTTGTTAGCTGGCTGCACAGCTGTTTGGTCCTTGTTATTTTCTTCTTGTCAGGCTGGATCTGAGGAAGCAAGATTCAGGGTGCCCCTAAATACTAAATTTAGGGGCGTTACAGGTAGGTAAAGGGCAGGGATCAATGGGTCCCTTCCCTGGGGTGGGTACAACCCCTATCGTGCCACCCTCCCGTGGGAGGGTGGGCAGGAGCCTGGCCCTGGTTGGTTGGGTCCCCCCATCCTCTAGATGGCGAGAACTAAGTTGTGCTTCACCTAGTCTCCCCCACCTAAGGAGGGGGGAGTTGGTAGAGGTGGGCACACCTCTTTCCCTCACTTGTTTTTCCTGCCGGCTCTCCCACCCAAAGTGGGGGGGGAACCAGTGGGGACCAGTTGCTGAAAGCAGCAAATGGTCTGGGGAGGTTCACAAAGGCGGCTGCCTTTGAAGCTTCCCCTTCGTGAACCCTGCCCATCCTGGGGGAGGAGACCTGGGACCTCGTCCCATGATGTGCATTGTTTCAGGCCCCAGAGAGCAGCAGGCTCTCGACCCAGGGGTCCAGAAACATGTCTGGTGGTGGCAGCTGAAAGTAGCGACTCAGCCTGGACACTAGTGGTGGGTTAGTTTTCAGGGGACATCTCTGAGATGCCCTCTGTGTGCATTTTTCATTAAATCCCACACTGACATCAGTGTGGGTTTAATGTGCTGAAAAGTTTGATACCAAACTTCTCAGTTTTCAGTGTAGCCATTATGCTGCTGTGGAGTTTGTAATTACAAGCTCCCAGCACCATATACTCTTAATGGCAGCACTGCACTTACAATGTCTAAGAATGGACTTGGACACTGTAGGGGTCCAGGGCTCATGCACCTGTACCCTCACCACTGGCATAAGGCACCCTTCCAGAGAGGTGACTCATCTATGCCAGGGCAGTGGGTTTTAGGCATGGCAACACAGGGATGTGTACATTTTGGTGTGAGGCGTCATCTCGCCCCAAACCAGTGGCACAGCAATATTACGTCATTGCAGCATTATTTATGTATCCCTCCTTTTTGCTCAATGTATTCCAACTGTACCTTCTTTTTTTTACTTTAACTCTTGTTTGGATCCACGCGCGGAATAAACGCTATTTTCAAAGTTTCCCATATTCAAGCTGTGCCCCTCCGAGCCTCTTGCAAGAACTAGAACTGACACAATATTCGTCGAAGGCAGCGTTTATTAAAATACCCAATGCATTTCAGGCTGCTGGAGCCCTTCGTCTGGGGTAACTACAAATGATGTTAAACATTTGACAATTACCATGTGATTCTTTATTATACATGTTACTTAATCACTCATCATAGTGCAATGTCAAAATTACCCAAAACATATATATTTTTTTTACAAAACGGTCTTATTCCCACAATGTGAGCTCCTTCATAAACATTATCTGAAAGAAACACGTTAGATTCCTCACCTTAGAATATCCCCAGACGTCAGGCTGGATCCGGAAAGATTTTTTGTCAGAAATACCCCTTGGGCGTCGTCTGCGGCTCCGCGTCCATCGTCGAGCGCCGTAATGACGTCGTCTGAGTACTTAGACGCTGCCCTTGCGCGCTGACGTCCGTTCTTCTTTTTTCCGCGCCAGACAGCGCCAATCCGGGAAGAGCTTACCCCTTTAGTCACTTTTTGACTACAACTTTTTGGACTCTTGTCTACTCGTCGACTCGAACTGGTGCCGGTAGGATGCCTGGTTTTAAAGCTTGTGACTCCTGTCACCGACTGATGTCGGTAACGGACCACCATCGCCGGTGCCTTTACTGCCTTGGGGCCGACCACGATGCGGAGTCGTGCCTCGACTGCCGGGCCTTGACCTCGAAGGCTAGGCTAAGCTTCTCGAGCGCCGGCACTTGGCTCCGCACCGTTCACGGTCCCGGTCCCGGTCCAGGAGGAGGTCGAAGGACCGGTCGCGAAGCCGCAGTCACCATCACCACTCGTCGGGTTCCAAGTCTTCGGGTAAGTCGAAGCATAGTAAGAAGTCCAAAAGACGACATCGCTCTTAGGACTCCCCTCACTGGTCGCGCAACTCGGTCGAGGGTCCGGGTGGTACCTGTAGGAGAGTAGGGTCTACTTTCTATGGTCACCCCCACTATTTGCTTTTGCTTCACTGGTTCTCGACTGAGATGTGGTTGTGGGCCTGCTAATCAGACCCACAGCCCAGCTGTTCTCTCTAAATTCACTATGCACTTTAGGTGCATAACCCAATTGGTAAGGATCACCTTTTTGGACCCTGTACAGTGTACATTAGGTACCCAGGGCATAGGTGTACCATAGGCCTACCAGGGGCTGCAGCATGTATTATGCCACCCCTGGCTGGCATTCCATTATGACACGACTGGCTGATCACTCAGCTGGGGCAAGGTCGTGTACTCACCACTTGCTTAGGTGTAGTATTCCTATACCTACCTTATATATAGACACATGTGTACCTATCAGTCACTCCTATGGCAGGCCTTCACAATCCTGGAGGCAGAGTGCTTGGTAACATGTGAGATGGTGCTCTAGCATGAGCTGAGCCTGTCTGCAGCTTTCGGAACCATGTCCTTATAGCTTTTCTATGATAGCGCCTACCATATACTCTTAAAGTGCCTTATAATCCTCGCGGTTATGGTAACTATGGTTTGGCTTTATCAAAACATGTCGTGTAAGGTGTCTAACACTTTGGAATACTACCCCATACCATTTCTGGTGATGAGGATATTATTCCTTCTAGAGGGAGAAGACATGTTGAAGACCTACTACCCGGCTAAAGTTAACCAGAGCCCCAGCGTCACAAAATGGACGCTGCTGCTGCCACAGACATGAGTCTGACCTCCTGCTGCTGGGAGACCTTCCAGGGAGGGAGGCTTGGACAATAGGTTTCCTGCCTTGGGAGGTGCTAGCACCACCCTAGACAGGCCTTAGTGTATTGGGGCAGGGAGGGATGAATGAAACGAGACACTGCCTGGGGCACACAAGGTGTCCCATGCATAGTCCAGTTCAAACCGTTGCTGGGGCACTCCAGCCCCAGTCCTGGCGCGAAACTGGATAAAGGGAAGGGGGTGTAACCACCCCCCTCCCTGGTCCCACCCATAGGAGGGACCTAGCAGGTAACCCAGCCCCCCAGATTAGTATAAGAGTGGGAGCTGAATCCCTAGGACTTTAGATTATCCTGAACCTGCATCTTGAACAGAAACTCTGGACCTTCGACATTCTACTACGGAAGAAGACTGAAGAATCTCCCTTGTGGCCAAGAAGTGACCACCCTGGGCAACCATGCACCATCCAGCGACCGCTGCTTGCTTTGCGACTGATCCTACGAGGGACGACTGCAGAGACTGACCAGCGCTGTGACTTCCAGACACCTCTGAACCAGATCCACATCTACAGGAAAGCTGAGACCCGTGGAGGCAACAAGGGACGTGGGACCGGCAACTTGGGAAAAGTGGCTAGTAACTGACTCGCGCGACTTCTGCGGCTTCCTTGAGGCTGTGCTTGGGGAATTGAGAAGCCCCAATCCCGAGCACCATCTGCAAAGAAGATCAGCTCCCCACACTTCACGTGTTCTGGTTGGGGCCCTTCTGCACCTGAGTTGCTCGACGTGTTGTCCGGTTGCTGGCCCGTTGGCTAGCGACCTCTGTGACGACGAACCTTCAATTTTGCTTTGCTGGTCCGGCTCCTCCAGACTGGCACCCGCATCCCTGTGAAAGGGAAGCACCCCAGACCTTCCTGGTCTGCGGCAGAAGCAAGTCCTATCCTGCGTGGGTTGCGCTTGCCAAGGCTTGTTGGGTCCAAACTCGACATCGACGCCGCCAACAGCAAGAGCCCTCGTGGGACAGCTCGCCTCCTGGTTCTGGTCGTCCTCGACGTCTCCTGGTACCCGTGGCTGCTGCGACAAGCTTCACCTGCATCTTCACGACATCGCCTGGTTCCTTCCCGGTTCCTGGCTGGTGACCTAGACTCTGTCCCCTCTGCTTGCAGGTATCCTTCCTTCTTGATCCCGGCCTTGGGATCCACCGGACACTCTTCACTGACTGCCTGTCAGCAACTTTCTTCAGGCATCCATAGGAGTCGACGACGAAACCCGACGCAAGTTCCCACCTATGCACCCGCAGCCCGTGCGCTAGGTAACTTGAGTACTCCGGTGCTCACAAGGGTATTGACTATCCAAGTGTCTAGTTTCCAAGTCTCTAACTCCTAGTTCCATCCGAAGTGTCCTAAAACTCTTTAATTTCTAAATACTACTATTTCTATTGACTTTAACGCATTACGCGTGAGTGTTTCCACTCTACACCTGAATCCCGTGGGCCTCCCACTGCCTAGCAACTGATAGGATAGTGTAGCCCCAGCGATTCCCTAGGCCTAGGCCTATCCTGTGTTCGTGACAGTGGTTCATATACCACTTACTTAGTATATGGTTTGCGTGGCCACTAGGGCCTAACTGTATTACTTACCTGTGTGACTTATGTATGCTTAAATAAGATTGTGTTGTACTTACCTCGAATCTCAAAGAGTGCTGAGGGTGTTTCGACTAGAATAAATACATTCTATTTTTATAATACATCTGTTGTGGTGTCCTTTCAATTGGTATTCAAGGGGTTGCAAATGGTATAACAGCTGGCTTCATATCCCATACAGAGTTTAGCCTAAGACTGCTTTTGTCCATGCTACCACTAGGATAGCTAGTCTATAAGGTTGACTTACAACCAATCACCATAAGGGTTGTTTGGACTGATACAAGGTGTACACTAGAACTAGTGACATCATATAGCAGGCCAACTTCTCACAGTACCACCCCCGCGGCTCTGCCGGAGCAGTGTCCGTCCCCATACCCGCCGGTCCCTGGGACTGACGCGACTCCGGCGGCGATCAGTGCCTTCCACTCGGCCATGAGGGGCCTGTCTACGACGCCTGCCGGCACGCCTTTGGGCCCCGCGGGCTCGACTGGGAGGCCTAGCGAGCCGGCGGCTCCGGCCCGGCGTCGACTTCGTTCCCCATGGGATCCAGACCTGGATCTGTCGATGCCAGTCGACCTCACGATGACTCCTCCGCTGGTGTCGACACCAGTTCCACCCCTAGCGCCGTCTCAGGACGACGCCGTTCCCCGGTTCAGCCCCGGCGCCATCCGGCGCCGATGGATGACCATTTCATTTTCTGCCCGGCTCCGGTCATTCCCCCTGTTTATCAGGAATCGGATGATGGTGGCAACTGGGAGGGTTCTGATGACCCTCTGGCCCACCAGGGCCAGTTATCACAGGACTGGGCAGATGAGCTGGGGGATGCCAGTGGCCTGGACACCTCCCCTGACACTGGCTTCATCTCTCCTACGACCGTGGCTTCGGAGGAAGGTGCTACCTTTGCTGTGGCGTTGCGTAAGGCGGCCGAAGCCCGCGGGCTGGAGGTACCTACTGTGGCCGTGAGGACTAACCTCACTGAAGTGCTCCAACCGTCAGCAAGCTCCTCGGAGCCTCTGCTACCGTTTAGCGAAGCAGTGATAGACTTTCTCAAGGGCACCTGGTCCAAGCCCTCCACAGTACCTCCTGTGGATCGGAACGTGGCCCGACGCCACCACCCTGCACCAGGCGACCCCAGTTTTCTGTCCCAACACCCCACCCCTGAGAGCCTGGTTATCCAGGCCTCTACTTCCCAGACCTCCTTCCCGTCCGCTCCCCCGGATCGGGAATCCAAGAGACTGGAGCAGTTTGGCAAAAAGCTGTTCTACTCCCTTAGTTTAGGGCTGCGGTCGATTAACACCGCTTGTCTCTTGGACCGTTACTCCCACTCTCTGTGGGATATGGTGGCGTACGTGCTGCCCCTGTGTCCGGAGGAGGCCCGGACACTGCTCGCCCAGGCTCTTGCCGACGGGCGGGACGCAGCGCGGTATGCCATCCGATGTGGTTTGGACATGACGGACTCGCTTGATAGGGCAATGTCGGCCATGGTGGCGCTTCGTCGTCACGCCTGGTTGCGATCCACGTCTTTTTCTGGGGATGTCCAGAGCACCCTCATGGACATGCCCTTTGATGGCGATCGCCTCTTTGGCGACAAAGCGGACAGTGCGCAGGAGCGCTTTAAGGACTCCAGGGCTACGGCCAAGTCCTTGGGTCTCTCTGCCGGCGCCCGCAAACTTCCGCTTTTCGCCCCGTTCGTGGCCCCCTCACGTCTGCCTAGCCACAGGCCGCAGAACCATCCTCCACGCGGTCGAGGACGTGGATTCCGTCGGCGGTACAGGGGGGACAACGTGCCGGTCCATCCACATCCAACCCAGCAACATCCGCCTCAAAGCCTTCCTAGTCGGTGCTTTCAGGCCCATTCCACGCCAGTGGGCGGCAGAATTAGCCATCACCTACTCCACTGGCGTTCCATCACTTCGGACAGGTGGGTGCTGCAAGTCGTCCGAAGGGGCTACCCCCTCCCCTTCGAGACGACCCCCTCCCAGCCATGCCACCGCATGTCGGGGGATCACTTGTATCTTCTACAGGGGTTAGTTGCGGCCCTCTTGGCCAAAGAGGCCGTCGATTGCGTTCCTGGTCCAGAAGTAGGCCGTGGTTGTTATTCCCACTACGCACTGGTTCCCAAGAAGGGCAAAGGGGGCCTACGCTCTATTTTGGACCTCAGGAGTGTCAACGCCTTCCTGCGGAAGGAAAGGTTCAAGATGCTCACCTTAGCTCAGGTTCTGGCTGCCCTAGACCCCGGAGACTGGATGGTAGCGTTGGACTTGCAGGACGCTTATTTTCACATCCCCGTCCTGCCGGCCCACCGGCGTTCCCTGCGGTTCACGGTGGGTCAGGAGCATTTTCAGTTTACTGTGCTCCCCTTCGGCCTCACCAGTGCCCCTCGGGTGTTCACGAAAGTGATGGCGGTGGTCGCAGCTCATCTGCGCAGATCAGGGGTTCCAGTCTTCCCCTATCTCGACGACTGGCTGTTGAAGGCGGACTCGCCCCATCAAGTCGTCTCCCACCTCCAGACTACAGCTGGCTGACCTGCATTTGCTGGGGTTCTCCATCAATGTGCCGAAGTCCTAGCTGAGTCCCTCCCAAATGCTCCTCTTTATCGGGGCGGTTCTGGACTCGGCGCAGTTCCGAGCTTATCCTCCGGAACAGCGGGTCCGGGATATTTAGGCTCTGATTCCCATCTTTCAGCCTCTATCCCGGTTTTCGGTCAGGTTGGTGCTGCGGCTTCTGGGTCTGATGGCCTCCTGCATCCTGTTAGCGCATCACGCCAGGTGGCGAATGCAGGCTCTGCAGTGGGACCTGAAGTTTCAGTGGGCCCAGCGTCGGGGCAACCTGTCTGACCATGTCTTGATCTCGGAGGGCACCGCAAAGCAGTTGCAGTGGTGGCTCATGGACCGCGATTGGGTCAGCGGCAGATCCCTCTCCCAACCCCAACCGGAGCACGTAGTAGTGATGGATGCGTCCCTCCTGGGAGGAGGGGGGGGGCCACAAGGGGGAGGCAGAGATCAGAGGACTCTAGTCTCAGGCGGAGTCTCGGCTCCATATCAACCTTTTGCAGCTGAGAGCGATCCGACTTGCACTGAAGGCATTCCTTCCCGTTGTCCGGGGAAGTGTGATGCAGGTGTTCACGGACAACACCACAAGCCATGTGGTATTACAACAAACAGGGCGGGGTGGGGTCGTGGACCCTTTGTCAGGAGGCTCTGCGCCTCTGGACATGGCTGGAACATCTGGGCATCACCCCGGTGGTTCAACATCTGGCGGGCTCTCTGAACGCCAGAGCAGACGAACTCTGCCGCCGGTGCATGATGGATCATGAATGGCGTCTAAACTCGGACGTGGCGCAAGATCTCTTTCAGCAGTGGGGAGAGCCTTGGTTAGATCTATTCGCCACCGAAGAGAACGCGTAATGTCAGCAGTTCTGCGCGTTGGAATTTCCAAGGCGGCACTCGCTCGGGGACGCCTTACGTCGCGAGTGGAGTTGCGGTCTGTTGTATGCCTTTCCGCCTATACCACTTCTGCCCAGAGTGCTGAAGAAGATCAGGCGAGACCGGGTCCAAGTCATCTTGGTGACTAATGATTGGGCACAAAGGTACTGGTATCCCGAGCTACTCAGTATGTCAATAGATCCCCTGATACGACTGCCTCTTCAGGAGGACCTTCTGTCGCAGCAGTAGGGGACGGTCCTCCACCTGAACATGTCCAGTCTCCACCTCCATGCGTGGAGATTGAGCGGCGGCAGTTGATGCCATTTGACTTGCCTCCTGAAGTCTGCAATGTGATTCTGGCAGCCAGGCGTCCCTCCACAAAATTTGTGGCATGGTGCACAGCAAAGGCTGTGGATCCCCTTTCCGCCCCTCTTTCTGAGGTTCTCCTCTTTCTTCTTTCCATGGCCCAGCAGGGCTCTGCTCTGGGCACTCTTAAAGGTTATCTTTCAGCTATTTCTGCTTTCTTATGGCTTCCTGCTCAGCCTTCTCTTTTCAAATCCCCTGTTTCTCGCTTATTCAAAGGCATTACTCACATGTTTCCTCCTGTGCCTTTCGTAATGCCTCAGTGGGATTTGAACCTGGTCTTGACATATCTGTTGTGCGTTCCCTTTGAGCCTCTTCATAATTGTCCCCTTCGTCTTCTGACTCTTAAGAATGCTTTCATGGTTGCCATCACCTCTGCTAGACGGGTGAGTGAGCTCCAGGCTCTATCTTCTAAGCCTCCTTTTCTTTCTGTCCCACCGGACAAGGTTGTGCTCCGGACTCGTCCTTCCTTTCTTCCTAAAGTGGTGACTGCCTTTCACATCGGGCAGTCTTTCACGTTGCCCACCTTCTTTCCGCCTCCGCATGCTTCGAAGGAGGAAGAGAGGCTCCACCGTCTAGACCCAAAACGGGCGTTGTCCTTTTATTTGGACCGCACCAAACCGTTCCGGGTGGACGACCAACTCTTTGTTGGCTACGTGGGCGCTAAGAAGGGGCGGGCGGTACACAAGCGCACCATCTCGCCGGTGGGTTGTATTATGTATAAAAGCTTGTTACTCTTTGGTTAAAATGATCCTCCTGTAGGGCTGAGTGCCCATTCCACCCGGGCCACAGCGGCGGCCACTGCCCTGGGCCGGGGAGTCCCGTTGCAGGACATCTGTCAGGCGGCAACGTGGGCTTCGCTGCACACGTTTGCCAAGCATTATTGCCTGGACAGCCAAGTCCGGAGGGATGGCTTCTTTGGCCGTTCTGTTCTCCAGGACTTTCTGGTGTGATCTTGGTTCGCAGACCCACCTCCGGGGATGGTATTGCTTGGGTATCTATTCTAAGGTGAGGAATCGAACGTGTTTCTTTCAGATGAACAAGTTACTTACCTTCGGTAACGATGTATCTGTAAGAAACATTAGTTAGATTCCTCACCGACCCACCCATCCTCCCCGTTCTGCTAACCGACATCTAGGGTTAAGGTTATCCTTTTCAGGGCCCTAGACTTTTTGGCACCAGTGTCGGTCTCTTGCATGGCTCTGCGTTCCTGGCACGGAAAGCTATGTACAAGAGCTGACGTCAGCGCGCGAGGGCGCGTCTAAGTACTCCGACGTCATTCCGGCGCACGACGCCAATGACGGACGCGGAGCTGCAGACGAAGCCTAGCAACGCGCAAGGGGTATTGCTGACGAAAAATCTTTCCGGATCCAGCCTAACGCCTGGGGATATTCTAAGGTGAGGAATCTAATTAATATTTCTTACAGATACATCATTACCGAAGGTAAGTAACTTGTTCTTTAATGCTAATCCGCCAATCTACTAGCTGGGCATTCTTCCTGCTAAACCATTCCACACATGTTACCGTTACTAACCTCTCTTCCTTCAATATACCCATCCACACCTTTCCTTTTACCGATGTTGACCTCTCCCTTCTGTCTCCTATACCACTGCAACTACTTTCTCACCCTTAACAAACACTCAACATACTCTCTAATCCCAGGAGTTCAACCTTCTCCCTCTGCACCAAGTCACTTATTGGCAGGTACCCAAGAAAAAGTGCATCAGTAGTCTGGCAAAGGGGGGGGGGCTTGGCACGTTACTGCAACAGAAACCCACTTTCCTACAGGGTTGTCTTAGTTTGACTGGGCTCTGCAGACAGGTTCTTAAGCAGAACACAGCAGGCATAGTCCCTCCCTCCACTGACCACCAGGTGCAGCAGGCACTGTTTTTATCCATGCAGCCTCTCTTTTCTGGTTTCTCAGTTCATCAGGGCAGTCTTCCTTCGGCCCTTCTTCCAATCCGGTTGAGATCAGATGTTTGGGAGCCACGGTTCCCCCTTTATTCTTTGAAAGTGCCTTCAGAGCAGGGTGTGGTTGGCAGCCAGTGTCCTACCAGGTTCCCTCCCACCTGGTGACCACTTAATGTGGAGTGTGGTGTGGCATCAGGCTATACTAGGATGTATTGGTCTGCCCAATCCCAAGATGGCAAAACCCTTCCTGTTGTTCAGACCTCACTAGCCCCCCCCCCCCCCCCACCCCCCCATCCCTCCCCGGGTGTGGCTACCTCAGGGCTACATGCCCCTTGAGAAACTGGTTTGGTAACTGGATTCCAATATCTGTTTTCCGTTTCAGGTATCCACAATCTGGCAGCCCTCATGTTATACACCTGCCCTTCGAAGGTGGTTTCGCTTTTGAAGCCATCCTTTTTGGGCTACCCACAATTGGCTTCCTGCAGTAGGGAGGTGACACCTCCTTGGGCTTCAGTCCCTCATTGATCTCTTTCCTGAGAGTTGTTGACACGTCTCTCCAGGAGGGCAGAAAGCTGTCTTGTGGAGCAGCCTGCCTGTGTGCACAGGAGTTTTAAAGGCGCCAAAGTGGTAGCTTTGCTAAAGCTGCTCTCTGTAACAAGTTCCATTAATTTCAGCTTGAGATACATGTCGGGCTTAATGTAACCAGTTGGAGTGCCCACTTCAGTTGCACCGTTCAGGAGATAGCCCAGCTGAGGGTGTCAGTGTGTTGCCCTTTATTTGCCAATTGGACGACCAAGCCTTTCCACAGTAGAAACATTTTTCGTGTGTTTTCCTGTCATGCAATCTAAAGTACATGTCTTTCTTGTGTCATTTGTTGCACCCTGCCTTTAGGGTGCGGTAGGCCTGCCAAAAGGGTGACTTACACACCCGTGCTGGGGACATGGTGGCTTTGCTATTGCTTTCAAGTGGCTATCAGTGTACCACCCTGCAGTGCTGCTAGCCCTGGGGTACACTATTATCTTACTTGCCCTGGGAACATGGTACCATTCACTGTGGACTTACAAGTAAGTTAGCCTTTTTTAATCTGGTATAGCCAATACGTCCTACAGTTTAGGGTCACAGCACTGGCTCGGAGGTCTGGTTAGCAGACCTCTGTGCACTTGGAGTACTAAACCAGTGGCATCAGTCGAAAAACTTGGGGGTAACCATACAAAGTTTTGCAGCGTGAATCTTTCTGAATTCACTATGCTGTGCATTATTCCGCCATCTAGTGGTTGGGTCCGGAATTGTAGTATTCTTTTTTATTTTTTCTTCATGGCCCATTTGGGCGTCGACATACCACCATTTGGTGTCCTTCGGAATCTCCCACCTTTGGTCACCATCTTCGGATTCTTTTTTCTGCCGTTGGGTCTGGATCAACAGTGAAGGAGCTTCAAGAACTTTGGAGAGAAGAATCGACAAAAAGAGAAGAAAACTTTGGAATATATCACCGGGGAAGACACCGGAGATCAAGTAAAGAAGAAGCTCGACAACAGTACTGAGAACATCGAAGAATTTGATGTTTCAAAGGAGAATGCTCATACAGGGGGCTCCCTGGGCGCTGTAATGGACAAAACTCAGTTTAAATTCTGCGCGAACTGCCACCACAAGTACGCGCAAAAGGACCAACACCCGGTCTGCAATCTCTGCTTGCCGCTCGACCATCGAAGCAAGGACTGCAACGCCTGTGCAGCATTCACCCCGAAGACCCTCAGAGTAAGGGAGAGACAGAGAAGCGCAAACTACAACATGCAGGGGCAGGGGACGCCCCCATAGCTCCAAGATTTGGGACTCTCCAGTGGAGAGGAAGACAACGTAGCAGAAGGACCAGAAGATGTCTTGGTCGTCGAGGTCGAAAAGAAAACGTCGAAGGAGGTAAGAGATTCGTCGAAACCTAAACACTACACTGATACTCGCAAAAGCGAGCCAGTCCTCAAAAGGAGCAGGGCAGTCGAAGCACTCTACATCGACTACTGCATCCAGGGACAAGCAGACCGTCGGATCCTCTGAGAAGGAGCCCCAGACGGCGAAATCCCAAGACAATGGAAAGGCACCGAAGAGCAGCCACGAAAAAGAGGCCTCGACGTCGAAATGCGAAGGCCCGAAACAGGTTTCGACTTAAGCGTTGACAACTGCTAAGAGAAAGGTCGAGTCCCTCGAAGCAGATCACGCAGCAGAGATGGAAAAGAAAAGGAAGAGGCTCGAGGCTGAAATGGCGAACATCTTGCAACTCAAGAAAGACTTCGACGAAAAGTTGAAATTCTACAGCATACCGTCGAAAGCAACGCCCGAAACAGAAGGGGGCGTTGAGGACTTACATACGCCAAACACACCTGAACCGGAACAGGAAGAAGACCTGTACTACGGGATAGCCGAAGGGGAAGAAGACGAGACATACCAAGAGTCGACAGCTTCGGGGGCTCATGACTTGCCGTGGGAAGATCTCTACGTCGAATCCTCAGAAGGTCGTAGAATCATATCTGTCGAGGCCTTCGCCGCCGGACGACATAGGGATCTACAACCAAGTCATCAAGAGGGCTGCTGACACGTATGGAATGCAGCTAGAGGAAAAGAAACCACAGTCTTGCTTCCTCTTGGAGACCTTGTTGCCATCCCAAACTAAAAGCCAGTTCCTGCCCATGCTCCCAAGTGTTCTGGATCAGGGTAAAGAGGCATTCAAGGAGCCTGCCATGTGTAGAGCAGTGACTCCACGAACAGAGAAAAAATATAAACATGCATCGAAGGACCCCATGTACATCAGAGGGCCGGTACCAGCCGACTCCATTATCGCATCCACGGCTCGGAAAAGAGCAAATATACCCACAAACTCAGGCCCACCACCAGACTAAGAAAGCAAGAGGATGGACCTGATAGGTAGAAAGATGGAAAGGAGTGCAGCTATACAATGGCGCATCGCCAACTCCAATGCACTCATCAACAGACACGCATACCAGCACTGGGAAGTAGTTGGAGATCTCCTCAAGCACGTACCAGAGCAATACCAAAGAAGGGCAAGCCACCTGGTAGAAGAGGGGAAGAACATGGCTAATACGTGTTTAAAGACAGACCTAGATGCAGCAGAGACATCGATCAGGCAGATGATGCTGGGGATCACAGAAAGGAGACATGCCTGGTTAAGGATTTCAGGATTCAAGAATGAGGTCCAAAACAACATCCTCAACACACCTTTCAACGGGGAACAACTGTTGGGAGCACCAGTTTATGAAAATTTGAACCAGTTGAAAAAAGATAACGAAATAGCAAGGTCTATGGGGGCACTGCAGTTCCGAGGTATGAGAAGAGGAACACCTTCCAGGAGACCAACAGGCAGAGGAAATAATCAACCTGGAGAAACACACCAAACCACCCAGCAAGGCTATCAAGGGGGTAACCAGGGACAGCAGCAGGTACAGCACCAGCAGAACTGGCAGTACCAGCCCGAGGACAATCCTTTCGAGGGCGCGGCCGAGGAAGGGGTAATGGCCAGAGGGGAAGTCAGACTCCCACAGGAAAGTGACTCACCAGCAAAACCAACGCACACCTGGATGAGACCTCAGGAAGTGCATAAAGAGCCCAGACAAAAACCAGCAACAAATCAAAAGATTCAACAGCTCCTCCAACACACACCACCAGTAGGAGGCAGATTAACACACTTCCTCCAGGAGTGGAGGAAAATAACATCAGACAAATGGATATTGAACCTCATACAATATGGGTACTGTATAGACATGGAAAGGCCACTGCCAAACAGAAGGCCAAGGGTCAGAGTGCGCTCAACAAAAGAGCGGACACACTTGATGCAGGAAGCAAGAGAACTGCTAAAGGAAAGAGCCATATAAATTGTACCACAAAAACAGCGTAACAAAGGGGTATACTCAACCTACTTCCTCATACCAAAGGTAGACTGAACATTACGTCCAATTCTAGACCTCAGATTCTTAAACAGGTTCATAAAGACTCAAAGGTTCAAGATGACCTCGCTCCAAGAGGTCATACCTCAACTACAAAAAGGAGACTACATGGCAACTATAGACTTAAAGGATGCCTACTTGCACATCCCCATCAGCAGCAAACACAAACACCTCCTCAGGTTTATAATCAACAAAACTCGCTACCAGTTCACAGTGCTAGCTTTCGGACTGAAATCAGCACCAAGAGTCTTCACAAAATGTCTGGCAGCAGTAGCTGCACACATAAGGAGGAAGGGGATACATGTATACCCATACCTCGACGACTGGCTGTTAAAAGCAAGCTCATACCACAGGTGCAAGAGGCACATAGAGATAGTGATACAGACGCTTGCCCAACTGGGGTTTTCGATCCATTGGGAGAAGACGTCAATAGAACCAGAACAACTGAAGAGATTCTTGGGAGCAGAGATCAACACCATACAGAGCACGGTGATTCCATGTGCAAAGAGGACTCTGGCTATATGCAAGGGGACGCGTCTTTACCGCAAGGGGCAAGCTCTAACAGTGAGGACTGTGAGCAAACTGATGGGGATGATGGCATCCTGCATACATTTGGTACCAAATAATCGCCTACACGAGACCATTCCAAGAATGGATCCAGCAGCAATGGTAACAAGCTTCATGGAGTTGGGAGGATCTAGTGGTTGTCACACAAACAGTACAGTAAGAAATAGCGTGGTGGAACCAGAAGAACTTAGCACAGGGGAGATCATTCACACAACCAACTCCAACTGTAACCATTACAACAGACGCCTCCCAAAAATGGTGGGGAGTGCACACAAACAACCTCAAAGTAAGGGGGTTGTGGGGATATCAGGATGCAATAAAGCACATCAACTACCTAGAGCTCATGATGGTGTTGCTAGCCTTAATGGCCTTTCAGAAAATGCTGTACGGACACAGAGTACTGATACAAACAGACAATACAACTACCATGTTATACATCAACAAGCAAGGAGGGACACAATCAGCGACACTATCCCGGCTAGCACAGGAAATATGGAGATGGGCAATCCCCAGGAAAATAGACCTGTTAGCAATAAATCTACCAGGGAAGGACAATGTAGAAGCAGATTGGCTCAGCAGACAGACGTCTGCCTCCCACGAATGGGAGATCAACCAACAGGAAATCCAGAAGGTATTCCATAAATGGGGGACTCCACAAATAGACCTATTTGCAACACTGCAAAATGCCAAAACTTTGCATCCAGAGTACCGTGCAAACAGTCCCTAGGGAAAGCGCTATGGATAAGCTGGTCAGGGACATTTGCCTACGCTTTTCCACCAATACCGCTACTACACAGGGTACTGAACAAGTGCAGGTTCAGCAGCATGACCCTCATCCCGATAGCTCCCCAGTGGAGATGTCACAAACACACGCACACAGGTTCCCAACCGGAAAGGACCTGCTAATGATGCAAGACGGAGGAGTACTACACCCAGAACCAGAAAGCCTGAGCCTAGCTGCATGGCTCCTGAGGACCTAGAGTTCGCACACCTCAAACTACCGGCAAGCACTATGGCGGCAAGGAGACCGACCACAAGGAAGTGCTACGTAGCAAAGTGGAAAAGATTCACCGAATGGTTCATTAGGCAGAAACTGCAAACAAGGATTACAAAGGAATCAACAGTACTAAGATACTTAATGAATCTACTGCAGAACAAACTAGGCTACACTTCCCTAAGGGTCCACTTAGCGGCAATTGTGGCTTACACAAGAGGAGAAACAGGGAAAAGTTTCTTCACCGGACAGGTGGTAAAAAGATTCCTAGAAAGTGCAAAAAGCATCGCACCTCCAAGCAGAATGCCAGCACCTGCATGGAACCTCAATGTTGTGCTAACACAACTGATAAAGGCACCTTTTGAGCCTATTCACAAAGCTACACTGCATATGCTCAAATTAAAGACAGCCTTCCTAGTAGATATCGCATCACTCCGAAGAGTAAGTGAATTGCAAGCGCTAACACTGCAAGAACCCTACCTGCAAATACAGTAATAGGATTGTCATGAGAACGGACCTGCATTTCATGCCGAAGGTGGTGTCTAAGTTCCACATCAATCAGACAATTCAATACCGAGTTTTTTTCAAAAACCTTCCACAAGCACAGAGAGAGCCTTACACACACTGGACGCCAGGAGGGCAGTGATGCACTATATGGAGAGGACAAAAGAGTGCAGAAAAACAAAGGAATTTTTTGTTTCCTTTGCCAGCAGTTTTTCGGGACGACCAGTTACAAAAAATACCATTGCACGATTGATTGCACAAACCATACTGCTCTGCCACAAACAGGCAGCTCAGCCATTACAAGGAGCATCGCATACTCACTCAACTAGGAAGAAAGGAGCAACAATTGCGATTCTAGCCAACACACCAATTCAAGACATTTGCCAAGCGGTTACATGGTCTTCAGTGCACACGTTTACTAAGCACTACTGTGTGGATATCCAAATGAACACAGAAGTGCAAGTGGGACAGAAGGTCTTGCAACACATTTTCAGTAACCAGTGCTCATCTTCCATCCAACCACCACTATAAGGACAAACCGCTACAAAGTCGATGCACAGCATAGTGAATCCAGAAAGATTCACGCTGCAAAACGTATAATTTCTTACCTGTCGGTGTAGTTTTGCAGCTAGAAGACTTTCTGGATTCACTAGCGAACCCACCCTCCTTCGCCAGAAAGATGAGACAGGAGGATAAAAAGGGGGGCAGAAGGTGAAAAGACTTTACAAGGATTAAATGAAAAACGTAGCACGAAAAAAACAAATCCGAAGATGGCGACCAAAGGTGGGAGCTTCCGGAGGAAGCGTGTCGACGTCACGAAGGACACCAAATGGTGGTATGTCGACGCCCACCTGGGCCACGAAAAAAAAAAGAGAATACATACTACAATTTCGGACCCAACCACTAGATGGCGGAATAATGCACAGCATAGTGAATCCAGAAAGTCTTCAAGCTGCAAAACTACACCGACAGGTAAGAAACTATACGTTATTTTCCTTACAGTTTTGTTAATGCAAGTCTGTAAATATTTTGCTTCTAGAATGTCTGATTGGAAAACGCTCATGTTTCTTGTATGTTCTTCCATTCAATGTTTTAAGGAAAACGTGCAAGTTAATAAGTTGAACAATGGTTTAACCCCCTCAGTATAATGTGGCAAATAGGCTTATATAAAGTTGAGGAACTCCAACAGGGCCTACAACTTCCTGAACGAATTTGAGGGTTATGGCGATTGGTTGTAAAGTCAACCTTATAGACCAGCTATCCTAGTGGTAGCATGGACAAGAGCAGTCTTAGGCTAAACTCTGAATGGCATGTGAAGCCAGCTGTTATACCACTTGTAATCCCTTGAATACCAAATGAAAGGACACCACAACAGATATATTTAAAAATAGAATGTATTTATTCTAGTCAAACCCTCAGCATTCTTTCTGAGATTCGAGGTAAGTACAACACAGTCTTATTTAAGCATACATTAAGTCACACAGGTAAGTAATACAGTTAGGCCCTAGGGGCCACGCAAACCATATACTAAGTAAGTGGTATAAGAACCACTGTCACGAACACAGGATAGGCCTAGGCCTAGGGAATCGCTGGGGCTACACTATACTACCCAAGGTTAGGAAGTGGGAGGCCCACGGGATTCAGGTGCAGAGTGGAAACACTCACGCGTAATGCGTAAAAGTCGATAGAATTACTAGCAGTTAGAAATTAACAGTTTTAGGACACTTCTGGTATAGCTAGAAAGTCGAGACTCGGAAACTAGACCCTAGAATAGTCAATACCCTTGTGAGCACCGAAGTACTCAAGTTACCTAGCCCACGTGCTGCGGGTGCATAGGCGTGAACTTGCGTCGGGTTTCGTCGTTGACTTCTATGGATGCCTGAAGGAAAGTTGCTGACAGGCAGTCAGTGAAGAGTGTCCGGGGGATCCCAAGGAGGGGATCAAGAAGGAAGGAACCTGCAAGCAGAAGGGACAGAGTCTAGGCCACCAGCCTGGAGCCGGGAAGGAACCAGGAAGGAACCGGGCGATGTCGTGAAGATGCAGGTAAAGAGCTGAAGCTTGTCGCAGCAGTCACGGGTACCAGGAGGCGTCGAGGACGACCAGGACCAGGAGGTGAGCTGTCCCACGAAGGCTCTTGCTGTCGGCGGTGTCGAAGTCGAGTCAGGACCAAACAAGCCTTGGCAAGCGGAACCCACGCAGGATGGAGGACTTGCTTCTGGTGCAGACCAGGAAGGTCTGGGGTGCTTCTCTTTCACAGAGGAGCGGGTGCCAGTCTGGAGGAGCCGGACCAGCAAGATGAAACAAAAGGTTCGTCGTCGCAGAGGCTACTAGCCAACGGGCCAGCAACCGGACAACACGTCGAGCAACACAGGTGCAGAAGGGCCCCACGCAGAACACGTGAAGTGTTGGGAGCTGGTCTTCTTTGCTGATGGTGCTCGGGAGTGGGGCTTCTCAATTCCCCAAGCACAGCCTCGAGGGAGCCTCGGAAGTCGCGCTAGTCAGTTACTAGCCACTTTTCCCAAGTCGCCGGTCCCACATCCCTCGTCGCCTCCATGGGTCTCAGCTTCGCTGGAGATGTGGATCTGGTTCAGAGGTGTCTGGAAGTCTCGGCGCTGGTCAGTCTCTGCAGTCGTCCCTCGTAGGATTCAGTCGCAAAGCAAGCAGCGGTCGATGGATGGTGCCTGGTTGCCCAGGGTGGTCACTCCTTGGCCACAACGGAGATTTCTTCAGTCTTCTTCCTGGGGTCGAATGTCCAGAGTTTCTGTTCAAGTTGCAGATTCAGGTTAATCTAATTTAGCAGGGCTCAGCTAGCTACTGATACACTGGGCTAGTGGGCTGGGCTACCTGCAAGGTCCCTCCTATGGGTGGGACCAGGCAGGGGAGTGGCTACACCCCCTTTCCTTTGTCCAGTTTCGCACCAGAGCTGGGGCTGGAGTGCCCCAGCGCCGGTTTGAACTGGACTATGCATGGGACACCTTGTGTGCCCCAGGCAGTGTCTAGTTTCTTTCATCCCTCCCTGCCCCAATACACTAAGGCCTGTCTGGGGTGGTGCTGGCACCTCCCAAGGCAGGAAACCTATTGGCCAGGCCTCCCTGGCTGGGAGGGCTCCCAGCTGTAGGAGGTCAGACTCGTGTCTGTGGCAGCAGCATCCATTTTGTGATGCTGAGGCTTTGGTGAGAGTTAAACAGCAAAGTAGGATTTTAACATGTCTCTCCCTCTAGAAGGGGGGAATAATATTCTCATCACCAGAAATGGTATGGGGGTATTATTCCAAAGTGTTAGACACCTTACACGACATGTTTTGATAAAGCCAAACCATAGTTACCATAACCGTTTAAGATTATAAGGTACATCTGAAAGAAACACGTTAGTTAGATTCCTCACCTTAGAATATCCCCAGGCGTCCGACTGGATCCGGAAGATTTTTCGTCAGCAATACCCCTTGCGCGTCGCTAGGCGTCGTCTGCGGCTCCGCGTCCGTCGTCGGCGTCGTGCGCCGGAATGACGTCGTCTGAGTACTTAGACGCCGCGCTCGCGCGCTGACGTCAGTTCTTCTTTTTTCCGCGCCAGTAAGCGCAGATCCGGGAGAGCTACCCCTTTTAGTCTTTTTTGACTAAATCTTTTTTGATCACTTTTGATCCTTGTCTGTCGACATCTGGTGCCGGTAGGATGCCTGGGTTCAAGGCTTGCGAGGATTGCCATCGACTGATGTCGGTGACCGACCACCACCGCCGGTGCCTCTACTGTTTAGGCCCCGACCACGACGCAGTCGTGCTCCGATTGCCAGGCCCTGACTTCGAAGGCTCGGCGGGAGCGGTCCCGCAAGCTTCTCGAGCTTCGCCATCGCGGCTCCGCGTCGTGCGCGATCCCGGTCCAGGAGGAGGTCCAAGGATCGCTCGCGGAGCCCTAGCCGACGCCACCATCGATCGTCGGGCTCCAAGTCGTCGGGTAAGTCCAAACGCTCTAAGAAGTCCAAGCGGCGACATCGCTCTTGGGACTCCCCTCGCCGGTCGTGCGACTCGGCCGAGGGTCCGGGTGGTTCTACCCCCGCGGTTCCACCCCCGCGGTTCCGGCGGAGCCGCAGGCGCCGCGCCCGTCCCCATACCCTCCGGTCCCTGGGACTAACGCGACGCCGGCGGAGGTCAGTGCCTTCCTCTCGGCCATGAGGAGCCTGGCCCCGCCGTCGACGCCCGCTGGCGCGCCTTCGGGCCCCGCGGACTCGACTGGGCGACCTTGCCTGCCGGCGGCTTCGGCCCCGGCGCCCGTCGACGACTCCGGTCTCGACGCCGCAGGTCCCCGCGGGGCCCATGCCTGGGCCCCCGTCGACGCCGGTTGACCTAACCACTCCACCGGCGCCGGCGAATGAACCACCGACGCAGTCACCGGCGCCGCCGGCGCAGACGCCTACACCTCCGGTGCCGCCGACGCCTTTGGTGCTGACTCCAGACGGCGTCCAACCCCAGTTTAGCCCTATTCCGGACCCGGCGCCGCAACGGCGTCGACCGACGCCGCGTCCGGCGCCGCTTAAGACCTATCATCTCTACAGTCCGGCTCCGATCATTCCTCCTGTTTATCAGGAATCGGACGACGGGGGCGACTGGGAGGGGTTCGAGGACCCTATGGCTGTTCAGTCGCAGCTTTCACAGGACTGGGCAGATGAACTGGGGGAGGCCAGTGGTCTGGATACCTCGCCAGACACTGGATTCACTTCTCCTCCGACTGTGGCTTCGGAGGAGGGTGCAGCATTTTCTGTGGTGCTGCGCAAGGCGGCTGCAGCCCTTGGGCTCGAGCTGCCTGCCGTGGCTGTGAGGACTAACATCCTCACTGAGGTGCTTCAAACCGCAGCAAGCTCCACTGAGCCTCTGCTGCCGTTCAATGAGGCCCTCACTGACGTTCTGCAGGGCACCTGGTCCAAGCCCTCCACAGTTCCTCCTGTGGATAGGAACGTTGCCAGGCGCCACCGCCCTGCTCCGGGCGACCCCAGTTTCCTGTCCCAACACCCCACCCCCGAGAGTCTGGTTATCCAGGCCTCTACCTCCCAATCCTCCTTCCCGACCGCTCCGCCGGACTGGGATTCCAAGAGACTCGAGCAGTTTGGCAAGAAACTGTTCTCGTCCCTTAGTTTGGGCCTGCGGTCTTTGAACACCGCCTGCCTCTTGGACCGTTATTCCCATTCTCTGTGGGATACGGTGGAGGACGTGCTGCCCCTGTGTCCGGAGGAGGTCCGGACACGTCTTACCCAGGCTTTGGCCGATGGGAGGGATGCAGCGCGGCACGCCATACGATGTGGGCTTGACACCACGGACTCGCTGGGTCGGGCGATTTCCACCACGGTGGCGCTCCGCCGCCACGCCTGGATGCGGTCCACGTCATTTTCCGGGGATGTCCAGAACACCCTCATGGACATGCCCTTTGATGGCAATCGCCTGTTTGGTGAGAAGGCGGACAGTGCGCTGAACCGCTTTAAGGACTCCCGGGCTACGGCCAAGTCCTCGGGCCTCTCGGCTCCGCGGGCGCACACCTCCGCTTTTCGCCCCTTTCGTGGCCAAGGAAGGGGCGCCTCCTCACGTCCGCCCAGCCACCAGCCGCAGAACCAACCTGCGCGCGGTCGCGGACGTGGTTTCCGCCGTGGCGGATCTGGAGGACGACGTGGTCAGCCCACATCCACCCCGGCAGCATCCGCCTCAAAGCCTTCCTAGTCCGAGCTTTCAGGCCCATTCCACGCCAGTGGGCGGCAGAGTTCGCCATCACCTGCTCCACTGGCGGTCCATTACATCGGACAGGTGGGTGCTGCAAATTGTCCGAAGGGGCTACTCCCTCCCCTTCGATACGACCCCTCAAGCCATGCCACCGCAGCACCACCGTATCTCGGGGGATCATTTGAATCTTCTCCGCGAGGAAGTTTCGGCCCTCTTGGCCAAGGGGGCCGTCGAGCGCGTTCCGAGTCCAGAAGTAGGTCGTGGTTGTTATTCCCACTACTTTCTGGTTCCCAAGAAGGGCAAAGGGGGCCTGCGCCCCATCTTGGACCTCCGGAACGTAAATGCCTTCCTCCGAAAGGAACGGTTCAAGATGTTAACCTTGGCTCAGGTTCTAGCTGCCCTAGACCCCGGAGACTGGATGGTAGTGTTGGACTTGCAGGACGCATACTTCCATATCCCCGTCCTGCCGGCCCACCGGCGTTACCTGCGGTTCACGGTGGGCCAAGAGCATTTTCAGTTTACCGTGCTCCCCTTCGGCCTCACCAGTGCCCCTCGGGTGTTCACGAAAGTGATGGCGGTGGTCGCAGCTCATCTGCGCAGATCAGGGGTTCCAGTCTTCCCCTTTCTGATGGATACATCTGCCAGTGGATTCCTCACCTTGTGAATATCCCCTGCGCCAGCATTCCACGGAACTTTTCTTCCCCAGCATTCCACGTCGACGTGGGCGACGTCACAATACATCGGCTCCGCACGCGACTCCGTACGACGTCATCGGAGCCATAAGAAGCCCACGTCGGCGTGATGACGTCAGTTCCCTTTTTTCCGCGCCGTCGACGCGCAACGGTTTTTTCCCAGTGCTCTCTAGATACTTTGTATTCTGGTGGTGTATTTTTGTTAAAATCGGTATGTCTTCGACGAGGAAGTCGGGCTTTAAGCCCTGTAGGGAGTGCGGAGGCCTGATGTCCATGACGGATCCGCATCAGAACTGTTTATGGTGTCTCTCCTCTGATCATGACGTGGATGAGTGCGGGTGCTGTAGGAGCATGAATCCTAAAGCGCTGAATGAGAGGAAGACCAAGCTCTTCATGAAGAAGATCGGTGAGGAGAAGAGAGGGAGGAAAAAGGAGAAGTCCAGGCGAGAGTCTTCGACTTCGAGGTCGTCGAAGTCGAAGAAGCACCATAAGAAGAGGAAGCATTCTTCTCGGCGTCGGTCCTCGAAGTCTAAGAGGTCGAGGTCGGCTTCGCCTCGTCGACGTCAGAGCAAGGTCTTGTCTCCTTCGCCTTCTCCTGATAAGTCTTCGAAGTCTCCCTCTCCGAAGCGGACTCCAGCTCGTTCCCCGACGCCGGCGCCGTCCAAGGCTTCGACTCCGGGTCGGGTGGAATCTGATGTGGAGCAGGAGCAGGAAGAGTCTGTTCCGGTGCCTGGTGACTCCGCGGCTCCGGTGGAGGATTCTGAGGAGCCGACGCCGGTGGCTCCACAGGAGGATACAGGGGCAGTTCCTTATCCCCAGTTCCCGGCTCCAGGTACGGATCCTTCGGGATTTCTGAATGCCATGTATGGCATTTTTCAGAGAGCATCCTTCCCATCCGGAGCACCAGCAGGTCCCGTGGGTCCGATGGCGTTTTCTCTGGGAGTGCCGCAGCAATACGCTCAGGCTCCTTTTCTGCCTTTTATGCCGATGGCGCCTTCTTGGCAGTTTCCGGCGCCGGTTGGGAATCCGGCTCGACCTCGGATGGATGGTCAATCTTCGGAGCCTTCTTTGACGCCGAGGCCGACTCCATCGACGCCGCATCCGGCGCCGCCGACTCCACCTGTGGCGCCTCCGACTCCGGTGCCTTTGGCTCCACCGACGCCGCGTACGACGTCGACGACGCCGGCTCCCCGGATCCGATCGAGGCGGGAGGCCCAAAGGGTTTTGGAGGAGGAAAGATATCGGGCTGAGGTGGAAGAAGGTGAAGTCGACTCTTCTTCGGATGAGTTTGGAGGTATAGAGGTAGCAAGTGGTTTGGATACCACCCCGGAGTGGGAGCATGCTTCTGCAAGGTCTTCTCCACCACAGGAATTGGCGCCCTACCATGTTGTGATCAAGAAGGCCGCGGAGTTGTTAGATCTGCAGCTGCCCTCTGTGGAATACAAGTCCAATCTGCTTACAGAGGTGTTGCACTCCCCGACGTCGGCTTCGGAGCCTTTGTTACCTTTCAATGAGGCTCTCTTGGAACCAGTGTTGGAGGTGTGGAAGAAGCCTCTGTCAGCTCCGGCAGTTTGCAGGCAGGTGGCAAGGAGATACAGGGTTGCGCCAGGAGACCCGGATTTTTTATCCACGCATCCTTCTCCGGAGAGCCTAGTGGTGCAGGCTTCATGTTCTAAACATGCTTCGGGTGCTTTCCCCCAATCTCCTGCTGATAGGGAGTCAAAGAAAGTTGATCAGGCGGCCAAAAAGACTTTCTCCTCAGGAAGTATGGCGTTGAAGTCATCAAATGCCACATGCTTGCTGGGGCGTTATGTTCATGCCCTGATGGACTCTATAAAAACTTTGGCCCCTAAGTTACCTGAGGGGGATAAGTCGTCCTTCATGGAGGTTGTGGCGGACACTCAGGCAGCTGCCAGGCAGGTGATCCAGTCTGGGCTGGATACAGCGGACTCTGTGGCGAGGATTATGGGGTCGTCCATTGCCGCAAGGAGACAGGCTTGGCTCCGTTCCTCAGGGTTTTCTGCAGATGTCCAGGCCACGCTGGTGGATCTGCCCTTTGATGGACAGAAGTTGTTTGGGGAGAAGGCAGATTCTGCCCTTCAACGTTTTAAGGACAGTAGGTTGACGGCGAAGTCCTTGGGTCTGCAGGTTCCTGCTAGAGGTTCAACTTTCCGTAAGGCTAGGGGATTCGGAAGGTCATCCTTTCGCTCCTTCCGACAGCCACAACAGCAGCAGCAACAACAGCAGCAGAATCCCCTCTATCGCTCCTATAGAGGGAAGCAAAGGGGTCGGAGAGGTTCTGGTCGTAACCCCTCTTCTTCCTCCTCCTCCTCTGCTCCAAATGAGGCTTCAGGGAAGCAGCCCTAGATCCCCCATCCTGGATCATGTAAGGCCTGTGGGGGGTCGGGTGTCCTACTTTCTACGGGGTTGGAAATCTGTTACAACCGACCTTTGGGTTTTGAACCTCGTAGAGACTGGGTACGCCCTTCCCTTTTGGGAGTTTCCTCCCCCTTACCCTCCTTGCCAAGGTTATTGCTCGGATGACCACCTGCTTCTCCTGCAGAAAGAAGTTCAAGCCTTGTTTCAGAAGGGCGCAATAGAGGTGGTTCCGGAGCAGGAAAGAGGTCAGGGATGCTACTCCCGGTATTTTCTGATCCCCAAGAAGGACGGCAGATTGCGTCAGATTCTGGACCTCAGAATCTTGAATTTTTACCTGAGACAGGAGAAGTTCAAGATGCTGACCCTTGCGCAGGTTCTTCAAGCGTTGCAGCAAGGAGACTGGATGGTGTCGCTCGACTTGCAGGACGCGTACTTCCATGTCCCAATCCTGAAGTCGCACAGGAAGTATCTCCGTTTTACGGTTGGGTCGCAACATTATCAGTTTGCGGTCCTCCCGTTTGGTCTTACTACTGCACCTCGAGTCTTCACAAAGGTGATGGCAGTGGTGGCTGCTCATCTCAGGAGGTCGGGGATTCCGGTTTTTCCCTACCTGGACGACTGGCTTCTGAAGGCAGAGTCCCCGGAGATGGTGCAGCGTCATCTGCAGGTGACAGCTCAGCTGTTGTTCGGCTTGGGTTTTTCAATCAATGTGCCCAAATCTCACCTGGTGCCCTCTCAACGCAACCTGTTTATAGGGGCAGTACTGGACACTACTGTGTGTCGAGCATTCCCTCCTCCTCAAAGGATTCTCGACATTCAGGAGATGGTCCCTTTATTCCACAGTGGAGCGGTTGTTCCAGTTCTGAAGGTCCTTCGCCTGCTCGGTCTGTTCGCTTCCTGCATTCTGTTGGTCAACCATGCATGCTGGCACATGAGGGCGCTCCAGTGGTGCCTCCGCAAGCAGTGGTATCAGCACAACGGGGATCTCGGGGAGTCGATCAAGATCTCCGGAGAAGCTGCAGCGGATCTGTCTTGGTGGAGTGTGGAGGGCAATCTGTCCCAAGGAAAGCCTTTCCATCTACCTCCATCGGTGGCCACAGCGATAACGGATGCCTCCACCCTAGGGTGGGGAGCTCATCTGGGGGATCTGGAGATCAAGGGTCTTTGGTCTCCAGAGGAAAGGTTGCTTCACATCAACCTTCTGGAGTTACGGGCGATACGTTTGGCACTCAAGGCCTTCCTCCCTTCCCTTCGCGGTCAGTCAGTTCAAGTCCTGACGGACAACACGACCGCGATGTGGTATATAAACAAACAGGGAGGAGTAGGGTCTCTTTGTCTCTGCAGAGAGGCCTTGCGACTATGGTCCTGGGCTCAGGACCATCAGATTTGTCTGATGGCAAATCATCTGGCTGGGGTGCTGAACGTGCGTGCGGACAGTCTCAGTCGGCAGTTCTCCGCCGACCAAGAGTGGAGGCTCCATCCGGAGGTGGTTCGTCGCGTCTTTCGGACGTGGGGGACTCCTCGGGTGGACCTGTTTGCCACCCGAGAGAACGCGCACTGCCCGTCATTCTGCAGTCTCCAGTATCCGATGCAGGGGGCGTTGGGGGCGTTTCAGTTGAGTTGGGGCTTGCAACTCCTTTACGCGTTTCCTCCCATACCCTTGATTCCTCAGGTTCTGAGGAACATTCGCCAAGACCGGGCCCAAGTTATTTTGGTCGCCCCGGATTGGCCAAGAAGGGTGTGGTATACAGATCTTCTCCACCTCTCCTCGTGCCCTCCGCTCCGTCTCCCTCTGAGGGCAGACCTCCTCTCGCAGTCGGAGGGGCAGGTTCTACACCCCCACCTCCAGAGCTTACACCTTCATGCCTGGAGATTGAACGGGGCAACCTGAGTTCCTTCTCTCTCCCACCTGATGTGGTGGACGTTATTTTATCGGCCAGGCGACACTCCACCAAGTCCATATACTCCTACAGGTGGTCTAAGTTTGTAAGGTGGTGTGGAGAGAGGTCCATTGATCCTTTAAAGGCTCATCTTTCCGATGTGCTCCAGTTTGCTCTTTCCTTGGCTCAGCACGGCTGTGCTGTGGCCACGGTCAAGGGCTACCTTTCGGCCTTATCGGCATTTCTGTGCCTTCCAGATCAACCTTCGTTGTTTAAATCTCCGGTTGTTCTGAGGTTCATCAAGGGCCTTACAAACATGTTTCCTCCTACTCCATTTGTAATGCCTCAGTGGGACCTTAATCTTGTCTTAACCTTTTTAATGGGGTCCCCGTTTGAGCCTCTTCATAATTGTCCTTTGAGGCTGTTGTCCTTTAAGGTGGTTTTTCTTGTAGCCATAACCTCGGCAAGGAGGGTGAGTGAGCTTCAAGCTCTTAGTTCCAAACCTCCTTTTCTTACCTTGCATGCTGAAAGGATGGTTCTCAGGACCAGGGCTGCTTTCCTGCCAAAAGTTGTTACTCCTTTCCATTTGGGGCAGTCTATTACCCTCCCTGTTTTTTATCCACCCCCTCATCCTTCCAAAGAAGAAGAAAGACTCCATCGCCTTGACCCGAAGAGGGCTATGAGTTTTTATTTGGACAGGACCAAGGACTTTCGTATTGATGACCAGCTTTTTATTGGCTACGTTGGTCGTTCTAAAGGTAAAGCGGTGCACAAGCGCACGCTGTCAAGATGGATTATACTGACCATCAAGATCTGCTACGCCTTGGCTGGTAAGACTCCTCCTGAGGGTATTCGTGCTCACTCTACTAGAGCTAAGTCTTCAACATCTGCTCTGGCCCGGGGTGTTCCTGTGGCAGATATTTGTAAGGCCGCGACTTGGGCCTCCCTCCATACTTTCGCAAAGCATTATTGCTTGGACTCTGAGATGAGGAGGGAGGGCCACTTTGCGCGCTCTGTCTTGCAAGACTTTCTGGTATAGAAAGGTGGACACCCTCCTCCGGGAGTGGGGACTGCTGTGGGAATCTATTCACAAGGTGAGAAATCCACTGGCAGATGTATCCATCAGAAGAACAAGTTACTTACCTTCGGTAACGCTTTTTCTGGTGGATACAGTATCTGCCTGTGGATTCCTCACCAACCCACCCGCCTCCCCGTTGTCCACCTTTTGTATACCATGAAATAGGTCTTGTTTGAAATGCTTTAATTTTCTCTTGTACATTTGTAGGAAATGCTTGTTTGATTAGCATTCCTTTGTTTTGTATGCTATGTATATGTATTGGTTTTCTATATACTGTGTATACTTGGAATTGTCGTTGGTTCACCTGTTCGCCTCGAAGGCACGGAAAAAATGGGTGGAACTGACGTCATCACGCCGACGTGGGCTTCTTATGGCTCCGATGACGTCGTACGGAGTCGCGTGCGGAGCCGATGTATTGTGACGTCGCCCACGTCGACGTGGAATGCTGGGGAATTAAAGTTCTGTGGAATGCTGGCGCAGGGGATATTCACAAGGTGAGGAATCCACAGGCAGATACTGTATCCACCAGAAAAAGCGTTACCGAAGGTAAGTAACTTGTTCATCTCGACGACTGGTTGTTGAAGGCGGGCTCGCCCCAGGCAGTCGTCTCCCACCTCCAGACTACGGCGGATCTCCTGCATTTGCTGGGGTTTTCCATCAACGTGCCGAAGTCACACCTGAGTCCCTCTCAGAAGCTCCTCTTCATCGGAGCGGTTCTCGATTCAGCGCAGTTCCGGGTCTATCCACCGGAACAGCGGGTCCGGGATATACAGGCCCTGATTCCCATCTTTCGGCCTCTATCCTGGGTTTCGGTCAAGCTAGTGTTGCGGCTTCTGGGGCTGATGGCCTCCTGCATCCTACTAGTGCATCACGCCAGGCGGCGCATGCGGGCTCTGCAGTGGGACCTGAAGTTTCAGTGGGCCCAGCATCACGGCAACCTGTCCGACCATGTCTTGATCTCGGAGGGCACTGCACAACAGTTGCAGTGGTGGCTCACGGACCGCGATTGGGTCATGGGCAGGAGCCTCTCCCTTCCCCAACCGGAGCATGTCGTAGTGACGGATGCGTCCCTCCTGGGCTGGGGTGGCCATATGGGAGAGGCGGAGATCAGAGGCCTCTGGTCTCCGGCGGAGTCTCGTCTCCACATCAACCTGTTGGAGTTGAGAGCGATCCGACTTGCACTGAAAGCCTTCCTTCCCTCTGTCAGGGGCAGTGTCGTGCAGGTGTTCACGGACAACACCACCGCCATGTGGTATTACAACAAACAGGGCGGGGTGGGGTCGTGGACCCTTTGTCAGGAGGCTCTGCGCCTCTGGACGTGGCTGGAACACCAGGGCGTCACCCTAGTGGTTCAACATCTGGCGGGCTCTCTGAACGCCAGAGCGGACGAACTCAGCCGCCGGTGCATGATGGATCACGAATGGCGTCTGAACTCCGAAGTGGCGCAAGGTCTCTTTCAGCAGTGGGGAGAGCCTTGGTTAGATCTATTCGCCACCGAAGAGAACGCGCAATGTCAGCAGTTCTGCGCGTTGGAATTTCCAAGGTGGCACTCGTTCGCCGACGCTTTTCGTCACGAGTGGAGTTGCGGTCTGTTGTACGCCTTTCCGCCTATACCACTTCTGCCCAGAGTGCTGAAGAAGATCAGGCACGACCGGGCCCAAGTCATCTTGGTGGCTCCGGATTGGGCACGAAGATACTGGTATCCCGAGCTACTCAGTATGTTGACCGATCCCCCGATACGTCTGCCCCTTCGGGAGGATCTTCTGTCGCAGCAGCAGGGGACGGTCCTCCACCCGAACCTGTCCAGCCTCCACCTCCATGCGGCGGCAGTTGATGCCATTTGACTTGCCTCCTGAAGTCTGTGATATCATTCTGGCAGCCAGGCGTCCCTCCACAAAGACGGTATACGCCTGCCGGTGGAACAAATTTGTGGCATGGTGCACAGCAAAGGCTGTGGATCCCCTTTCCGCCCCTCTTTCTGAGGTTCTCCTCTTTCTTCTTTCTTTGGCCCGGCAGGGCTCTGCCCTGGGCACCCTGAAAGGTTATCTTGCTGCCATCTCCGCCTTCTTGCGGCTTCCTGATCAGCCTTCTCTTTTCAAGTCCCCTGTGGTTACACGCTTTCTCAAAGGCATTACTCACACGTTCCCTCCTGTCCCTTTTGTAATGCCTCAGTGGGACTTGAATCTGGTCTTGACATTCCTGATGTGCGCTCCCTTCGAGCCTCTTCACAATTGTCCTCTTCGTCTTCTGACTCTTAAGACTGCTTTTCTGGTAGCCATCACCTCGGCTAGACGGGTGAGTGAGCTCCAGGCTTTATCTTCACAGCCTCCTTTTCTCTCTGTTCATCCGGACAAGGTTGTCCTTCGGCCTCGTCCTTCCTTTCTTCCGAAAGTGGTGACTCCATTTCATCTTGGGCAGTCTGTCACCTTGCCCACCTTCTTTCCGCATCCTTCCAAAGAGGAAGAGAGGCTCCACCGTCTGGACCCAAAACGTGCGCTCTCCTTTTATCTGGACCGCACAAAACAGTTCCGGGTGGACGACCAGCTTTTTGTTGGGTACGTGGGCGCTAAGAAGGGGAAAGCTGTGCACAAACGGACCATCTCTCGGTGGGTCGTTTTGTGTATCAAAATTTGCTATTCTTTGGCAAAAAAGGACCCTCCTGTTGGGCTGTGCGCCCATTCTACTCGGGCCACAGCGGCTACTACTGCTTTGGGACGGGGAGTCCCTTTGCAGGACATCTGTCAGGCGGCGACGTGGGCTTCGTTACACACGTTTGCCAGGCATTATTGCCTTGACAGCCAAGTCCGGAGGGATGGCTTCTTTGGCCGTTCTGTCCTCCAGGACTTTCTGGTGTGATCTTGGTTCGCAGACCCACCACCGGGGATGGTATTGCTTGTTTATCTATTCTAAGGTGAGGAATCTAACCAACGTGTTTCTTTCAGATGAACAAGTTACTTACCTTCGGTAACGATGTATCTGTAAGAAACATTAGTTAGATTCCTCACCGACCCACCCATCCTCCCCGTTCTGCGAACTGACATCTAGGGTTAAGGTTATCCTTTTCAGGCCCCTAGATTTTATTTTTGGCACCAGTGTCGGTCTTTGCATGGCTCTGCGTTCCTGGCGCGGAAGGCTATGTACAAGAACTGACGTCAGCGCGCGAGGGCGGCGTCTAAGTACTCCGACGTCATTCCGGCGCACGACGCCGACGACGGACGCGGAGCCGCAGACGACGCCTAGCGACGCGCAAGGGGTATTGCTGACGAAAAATCTTCCGGATCCAGTCTGACGCCTGGGGATATTCTAAGGTGAGGCATCTAACTAACTAATGTTTCTTACAGATACATCGTTACCGAAGGTAAGTAACTTGTTCTTTAAGAGTATGTGGTAGGCTATATCATAGAACAGCTATAAGGACATGGTTCCGAAAGCTGCAGACAGGCTCAGCTCATGCTAGAGCACCATCTCACATGTTACCAAGCACTCTGCCTCCAGGATTGTTAAGGCCTGCCATAGGAGTGGCTGATAGGTACACATGTGTCTATATATAAGGTAGGTATAGGAATACTACACCTAAGCAAGGGGTGATTACACGACCTTTCCCCAGCTGAGTGATCAGCCAGTTGTCATAATGGAAGGCCAGGCCAGGGGTGGCATAATACATGCTGCAGCCCCTGGTAGGCCTAGGGTACACCTATGCCCTGGGTACCTAAGGTACACTGTACAGGGGCCAATAAGGTGATCCTATCCAATTGGGTTATGCACACAAAGTGCATAGTATGAATTTAGAGAGAGAACAACTGGGCTGTGGGTCTGATTAGCAGGCCCACAGCCACATCTAAGTCGAAAACCAGTGAAGCAAAAAGTGGGGGTGAACATAGAAAGCAGACCCTACTCTCCTACACAAATTTGCACAGTTTTTAAGGCAATACTGTGCTAATGCCTTTCTCTTGATTGATCGCTCATAGCCAAGATAGACTACATTTAGGTAATCTTTGTTTTTAGAAGTTTCTTTTGTAACTGTGTGAGGCCAGTATAGTCACTATCCGGTCTACTTGTGTGAAGTTTGTTTAAATTATCTTTGATGTAGATCTCATCAGTGTAGGATAAAGCTTCAGGATCTGCTTGTAAGATCTCTAATGGGGGCTGAGAATAGACCTGGACTATTCTTGTACTACATGGGCAGTCTTTGGTAGAAAGACTAAGCTCTGAAACTGGTAAAACACTGTTAATAGCTACTTTCAAGTGCTATATTTCCACCCAAAAAGCGATTTGCAATAACTAGACTCATAACAAGACCTATGCTATGTGCAATTTGCACAGCATGTGTGTGCATTTTAAATTTCTATAACCAAAAACCATACAATATGTCCCGCCCAGTTACTGGACAAAACGGTGTTAATTGGTGAATTGTAAGGATCAATTATGCCTGGATGTGGTAACTGTGTTAAAATTGCTTTAATGTTGCGCTTAGCTACTGGTTTTATTAGGTATTGAGCCTGAACTTGAGGCTCACTCATTAAGGGAATTAAATGAGGAATTGAGTCTAGAGTACCATGCTTGATTTCATTACAACGTTGGAGCGATCTTCATCGCTCTCTCTGGCATACATTTCCCTGGTCTCTTAGTACTTTTGAGGATAAACCACTTTAATTGCCTTCTCTTCCTGGGGTGCTTCCCTAATGAGGTACAGTCCTCTTCTGCCAAGCTTCTATCCTAAGCAACCGATAAATGCGACCAGAAGACTGCTTTCATGATGTGTAATTTGTCACCTATTTGTATTTTTACATTATTAACTCCGATCAGGAGGGCTGAAATGTCTGTCCCTGGTTTCAACCTGTATCTATTATTTAGATTCACTACCAGAAACTCTTGTGGAGTCTAATGCAGAACTAGGATTACAGGTTAGTAACTTTTTCTTCTGGATGTAGTACTTAGATGTCACCAAAATAATAGCTCCAAAATCTACAGTTGCAGTGTCACTTAAATCCAATGGTTTTTGACAAGAAATATCACTGCTCATCTAGATGAGTCAGTGCAAGTGAAGATCTGTAGTTAAAACTGTGCTAGCACCCCTAGTATTTGCAATGGTACGCTTATTGGTAAAAAGTGAAACAAAGGTTTGTGGGTCTATGCTGTTACTCTAGCGCCTCATCTCCGAAGCCACTGGCCCTTTATAGCTGCTACTGTTGCCACGCTTGTTGCCCAGTGCAGAGTTGTTTTCTTGTGTGTAGGTGTCTTGCTCCTGGAAATTCAGGAGTATCTCACACTTGAGCCAGGAGTGTGATGCAATCACTCTCAGAAAATGTTTTGGAATTTAGCCCTTAATCCCTGCTTTCAGGCCAGGATGACTGCCATTGACTCATTTTGTTGTGTTGGTCTCCCATTAAGTTGTACAATGGAATAGGCAAAGGAAATTAAACAAATAGTAATTTGTCAAGGCTGTCTCAAAGGGTCTGCAAATTGGGTGTATTAATAGGTTAAAGAGTGTTTCCTGTCTTTCTTGAATGTTTATTCATACTACATTGTATGTGGAAATTACAGAAATGATAAACGAGTAGCTCTCCCATCTATCTAGTGCCTATTTAATTAACACTTTAATTGTGGCTCTTTTCTCTTGCAGAACAGATGTTCATGTTATCTGCCCATAAATAGGTTTCTAAATGGTGTCTAAACTGGGTTATATGGGCATTACTGAAAGCATAAATGACACCATAATATTTTTTAGAGATTGTTGCTAGTCTTTTTACTGAACAAAAGCTGAAAAAACTAAGTTATATCTGTATTTTGCAGGTTGCTAAGACAGTTGCTCAAAGACTCAATACAGATCCAATGTTACTTCAGTTTTTCAAATCCCAAGGGTAAGTACTTTAAATGTTAGACTCCTTTCATGAAATTTAATGTGTACTGTTTTAGTATAGAGGTTGATTAAAGCTTAACTTGGATAAATTGTTTTATCTGAAAGAAACACATAGTGATAGATACCTTACCTTAGAATTACCCCAAGGCGTCAGACTGGATCCAGAAATGTTTTCGTCAGTAGTACCCCTGCACGTCGGTAGGTGGCATTGTACTGCTCCGCGTCCGTCGTTGGTGTCCTGGTCGAGATGACGTTAGTTCTTTCTTTTTCCGCACCAGCCAGCGCAGATCCGGGGAGAGCAGGTACCCCCAGTCATTTTTTGACTAACATTTTGTGGCTTTTTGTCTCTGGTGCAGTTAGGATACCTGGTATCTGAAAGAAACACGTTATTTAGATTCCTCACCTTAGAATATCCCCAGGTGTCAGGCTGGATCCAGAAAGATTTTTAGTCAGCAATACCCCTTGCACGTCGCTAGGCGTCGTCTGCGGCTCTGCGTCCGTCGTCTGCGTCGTGCTCCGGAATGACGTCGTCTGAGTACTTAGACGCCGCCCTCGCGCGCTGACATCAGTTCTTCTTTTTTCCGCGCCAGACAGCGCCGATCCGGGAAGAGCTTACCCCTTAGTCAATTTTTGACTAAAACTTTTTTGACTCTTTTTGCTCTTCTGTCGACTTGACTGGTGCCGGTAGGATGCCTGGATTTAAGGCCTGTGACGCCTGTTATCGCCTGATGCGGTGACAGATCACCATCGCCGGTGCCTTCTGATGGATACATCTGCCAGTGGATTCCTCACATTATGAATATCCCCTGCGCCAGCATTCCACGGAACTTTTCTTTCCCAGCACTCCACGTCCATGTGGGCGACGTCATAAGGCATCGGCTCCGCTCGCGACTCCGTACGACGTCACCGGAGCCATAAGAAGCCCACGTCGGCGTGATGACGTCAGTTCCCTTTCTTCCGCGCCGTCCGTGCAACGGTTTTTTCCAGTGCTCTCTAGCTACTTTGTAGTGTTACTGTGTTACTGTTGAAAATCTGGTATGTCTTCGACGAGGAAGTCTGGCTTTAAGCCCTGTAGGGAATGTGGAGGTCTAATGTCCATGACTGATCCACATGAAGACTGCTTGTGGTGCCTTTCTTCGGACCACGATGTGGAAGATTGTGCGTGCTGTAGGAGGATGAATCCTAAAGCACTGAAGGAGAGGAAGACTAAACTCTTTATGAAAAAGATCGGTGAGGAGAAGAGAGGGAGGAAGAAGTCGAGGCGAGAGTCGTCGACTTCGAGGTCGTCGAAGTCGAAGAAGCATCATAAAAAAAGAAAGCATTCTTCTCGACGTCGGTCCTCGAAGAACAGGAAATCTAGGTTGACTTCGCCCCGTCAGCGTCAAAGCAAGGACTTGTCTCCTTCGAAGTCTCCGAGAGGCGGGCTCCAGCGCATTCTTCGGTGCAGTCCCCGGCTCTGTCAAAGGCGTTGTCTCCGGTTCGAGTGGAGTCGGAGGTTTCTATTGATTAGCAGGAACAAGAAGAGCGTACTCCGGTGCCTGATGAATCTGCGGCTCCAGTAGAAGACACTGCGGAGCAGACGCCGGATACTCCACAAAAGGATACAGGTTCTGTTCCTTATCCACAATTCCCGGCTACAGGTACCGATTCGACGCAATTTCTAAATGCCATGTATGGTATATTTAATAGGGTGGCCTTCCCATCCGGAGCACCAACTGGTCCCGTGGGTCCTATGGCGTATACGCTAGGGGTGCCGCAGCATTATGCTCAAGCCCCCTTTCTGCCCTTTATGCCGATGGCGCCTTCGTGGCAGTTTCCGGCGCCAACTGGGGATCCGTCAAGGCTTCGGATTGGATCATCCTGTTTCGGATCCTTTCTCGACGTCGTTGCCGACGGCGCTGCGTCCGGCGCCGCCGACTCCTTCTGTGGCTCCGCCGACTCCGGTACCTCTGGCTCCACCGACACCGCGTACGACGCCGGCTCCCCGGATTCGATCAAGAAGGGAGGCCCAAAGGGTATTGGAAGAAGGAAGGTATAGAGCAGAGGTGGAGGAAGGTGAAGTGGACACTTCTTCTGATGAATTTGAGGGAATAGAAGAAGCAAGTGACTTGGATACGACCCCAGAGTGGGAACCACCACAGGAATTGGCACCCTACCATGTGGTAATTAAGAAGGCCACAGATCTGTTAGATTTGCAGCTGCCCTCTGTGGAGTACAAGTCTAACTTGCATAAGGAGGTGTTGCACTCTGCAACATCAACTTCGGAGCCTTTGTTGCCTTTTAATGAGGCCATCTTGGAGCCGGTTTTGGAGGTGTGGAGGAAACCTCTTTCTTCTCCGGCAGTTTCCAGACAGGTGGCAAGAAGGTACAGGGTGGCACCTGGGGATCCTGATTTTTTTGTCAACACATCCATCTCCGGAGAGCCTAGTTGTGCAGGCTTCTTGTTCGAAACATGCTTCGGGTGCTTTCCCTCAGTCTCCAGCAGATAGGGAGTCCAAGAAAGTCGACCAGGCGGCTAAAAAGTCTTTCTCTTCAGGAAGTATGGCACTGAAGTCATCTAATGCCACATGCCTGCTGGGACGTTATGTTCATGCCTTGATGGACTCAATAAAATCTTAACCCCTAAATTGCCTGAGGGTGATAAGACGTCCTTCTTGGAGGTGGTTGCGGACACTCAAGCGTCTGCCAGACAGGTGATCCAGTCAGGGCTGGATACGGCGGATTCGGTGGCAAGAATTATGGGTTCATCTATAGCCGCGAGAAGACAGGCGTGGCTCCGTTCCTCTGGATTCTCTGCGGATGTTCAGGCCACATTGGTGGATCTGCCATTCGACGGACAAACTGTTTGGGGAGAAGGCAGACTCTGCCCTACAACGATTTAAGGACAGCAGATTGACGGCAAAGTCCTTGGGTCTGCAGGCACCTACTAGGGGTTCAGCTTTTAGAAAGTTTAGGGGTTTCGGAAAATCATCCTTTCGCTCCTTCCGACAGCCTCAGCAGCAGCAGCAACAGCAACAGAATCCCCTCTATAGGTCCTATAGAGGGAGGCAAAGGGGTCGGAGAGGTTCTGGACGCAACCCCTCTTCTTAGTCCTCCTCTGCTCCCAATGAGGCTTCAGGGAAGCGGCCCTAGATCCCCCATCCCGGATCATGTAAGTCCTGTGGGGGGTCGGGTGTCCTACTTTCTACGGGGTTGGAAATCTGTTACAACAGACCATTGGGTTTTGAACCTCGTAGAGACTGGGTACGCCCTTCCCTTTCGGGAGTTTCCTCCCCCTTACCCTCCTTGACAAGGTTATTGCTTGGAAGACCATCTGCTTCTCCTGCAGAAAGAGGTTCTAGCCTTGCTTCAGAAGGGTGCAATAGAGGTGGTTCGGGAGCAGGAAAGGGGTCAGGGGTGCTACTCCCAGTATTTTCTGATTCCCAAAAAAGGTTGGCAGATGGACCTCAGAATCTTGAACTTCTACCTGAGACAGGAGAAATTCAAGATGCTGACCCTTGCGCAGGTTCTTCAGGCTTTGCAGCAAGGAGACTGGATGGTGTCGATCGACTTGCAGGATGCATATTTTCATGTCCCAATCCCGAAGTCGCACAGGAAGTATCTCCGGTTTACGGTTGGGTCGCAACACTACCAGTTTGCGGTCCTTCCGTTTGGTCTTACTACCGCACCTCGAGTCTTCACAAAGGTGATGGCAGTGGTGGCTGCTCATCTCAGGAGGTCGGGGATTCCGGTATTCCCTTACCTGGACGACTGGCTTCTGAAGGCAGAGTCCCCAGAGATGGTGCAGCATCATCTGCAGGTAACATCTCGGCTGTTATTCGACTTGGGTTTTTCAATCAATGTGCCCAAATCTCACCTGGTGCCCTCTCAACGCAGCCTGTTCATAGGGGCGGTACTGGACACTACTGTGTGTCGAGCATTCCCTCCTCCTCAAAGGATTCTCGACATTCAGGAAATGGTCCCTTTATTCCACAATGGAGCGGTTGTTCCAGTTCTGAAGGTCCTTGGCCTGCTCGGTCTGTTTGCCTCCTGCATTCTGTTGGTCAACCATGCACGCTGGCACATGAGGGCGCTCCAGTGGTGCCTCCGCAGGCAGTGGTATCAGCACAATGGAGATCTCAGGGAGTCGATCAGGATCTCCGGAAAAGCTGCAGCGGATCTGTCTTGGTGGAGCGTTGAGGGCAATCTGTCCCAAGGAAAGCCCTTCCATCTTCCTCCATCGGTGGCCACAGTAATAACGGATGCATCCACCCTAGGGTGGGGTGCTCATCTGGGGGATCTGGAGATCAAGGGTCTTTGGTCTCCAGAGGAGAGGTTGCTTCACATCAACCTTCTGGAATTGCGGGCGATTCGTTTGGCGCTCAAGGCCTTCCTCCCTTCCCTTCGTGGTCAGTCGGTTCAAGTCCTGACGGACAACACTACCGCGATGTGGTATGTCAACAAGCAGGGAGGAGTGGGGTCGCGTTGTCTCTGCAGAGAGGCTCTGCGTCTCTGGTCCTGGGCTCAGGCCCATCAGATTTGTCTGATGGCAAATCTGGCCGGGGTGCTGAACGTACATGCGGGCACTCTGTCGGCAGTTCTCCGCCGATAACGAGTGGAGGCGTTTCGTTGCGCGTCTTTCGGACGTGGGGAACCCCTCGGGTGGACCTGTTCGCCACCCGCGAGAACGCGCACTGCCCGCCATTTTGCAGTCTCCAGTATCCGATGCAGGGGGCGTTGGGGGGCGCGTTTCAGTTGAGTTGGGGCTCGCAACTCCTTTACGCGTTTCCTCCCATACCCTTGATTCCTCGGGTTCTGAGGAAGATTCGCCAAGACCGGGCCCAAGTCATTTTGGTCGCCCCGGATTGGCCCAGAAGGGTGTGGTTTACAGATCTTCTCCACCTCTCCGCGTGCCCTCCGCTCCATCTCCCTCTGAGGGCAGATCCTCCTCTTGCAGTCGATGGGGCAGGTTCTACACCCCCACCTCCAGAGCTTACACCTTCATGCCTGGAGATTTAACGGGGCAACCTGAGTTCCTTCTCTCTCCTGCCGGATGTGGTGGACGTTATTTTATCGGCCAGGCAAGTCCATTTACGTCTACAGGTGGTCCAAGTTTGTTAAATGGTGTGGTGAGAGATCCATTGACCCTTTTAAAAGCCCATCTTTCTGATGTGCTCCAGTTTGCTCTTTACCTGGCTCAGCAGGGCTGTGCTGTGGCCACGGTCAAGGGCTATCTTTCGGCCTTATCGGCTTTTCTATGCCTTCCTGATCAACCGTCACTATTTAAATCTCCGGTTGTACTGAGGTTTATCAAGGGCCTTACAAACCTGTTTCCTCCCACTCCTTTTGTAATGCCTCAGTGGGACCTTAATCTTGTTTTAACCTTTCTGATGGGGTCCCCTTTTGAGCCTCTACATAGCTGTCCGTTGAGGCTGTTGTCCTTTAAGGTGGTGTTTCTTGTAGCCATAACCTCGGCAAGGAGGGTGAGTGAGCTCCAAGCTTAGTTCTAGACCCCCTTTTCTTACATTACATGCTGAAAGGATGGTTCTGAGGACCAGGGCTGCCTTCCTGCCAAAAGTTGTTACTCCTTTCCATTTGGGGCAGTCTATTACTCTCCCTGTTTTTTATCCACCTCCTCATCCTTCCAAAGAGGAGGAAAGACTCCATCGCCTGGACCCGAAGAGGGCTGTGAGTTTTTATCTGGACAGGACTAAAGACTTTCGTCTAGATGATCAACTCTTCATTGGCTACGTTGGTCATTCGAAGGGTAAAGCGGTGCACAAGCGCACGCTATCGAGATAGATCATCCTTGCCATCAAGATCTGCTACGCCCTGGCTGGTAAGACTCCTCCTGAGGGCATTAGAGCTCATTCGACTAGAGCAAAATAATCTACATCTGCTTTGGCCCGGGGTGTTCCTGTGGCAGATATTTGTAAAGCCGCAACTTGGGCCTCCCTCCATACTTTCGCGAAGCATTATTGCTTGGACTCTGAGATGAGGAGGGAGGGCCACTTCGCGGGCTCTGTGTTGCAAGACTTTCTGGTATAGGAAGGTGGACACCCTCCTCCGGGAGTGGGGACTGCTGTGGAAGTCTATTCACAAGGTGAGGAATCCACTGGCAGATGTATCCATCAGAAGAACAAGTTACTTAACTTCGGTAACGCTTTTTCTGGTGGATACAGTATCTGCCTGTGGATTCCTCACTGGCCCACCCGCCTCCCCTTTGTCCACCTTTCTATACCATGAAATAAGTCTTGTTTGGAATGCTTGTACATTTGTTGGAAATGCTTGTTTATTTAGCATCCTTTTCCTTTGTATACTGTGTATGTGTTGGTATGCTGTATACTGTGTATACTTGGAGTTGTCGTTGGTTCACCTGTTCCCCTCGAAGGCTCGGAAATAATGGGTGGAACTGACGTCATCACGCCGACGTGGGCTTCTTATGGCTCCGGTGACGTCGTACGGAGTCGCGAGCGGAGCCGATGCATTATGACGTCGCCCACGTCGACGTGGAGTGCTGGGAAAGAAAAGTTCAGTGGAATGCTGGCGAAGGAGATATTCACAAGGTGAGGAATCCACAGGCAGATACTGTATCCACCAGAAAAAGCGTTACCGAAGGTAGGTAACTTGTTCTTTACTGCCTGGGGCCGACCACGACGCGGAGTCGTGCCCCGACTGTCAGGCCTTGACCTCGAAGGCTAGGCGGGAGCGGTCCCGTAAGCTTCTCGAGCTTCGGCACTCGGCCTGGTCCAGGAGGAGGTCCAAGGACCGGTCGCGGAGCCGCAGTCGTCATCATCATCATCGCTCGTCGGGCTCGAAGTCTTCGGGTAAGTCGAAGCGATCCAAGAAGTCCAAGAGGCGACACCGCTCTTCGGACTCCCCTCGCGCGACTCGGCCGAGGGTCAGGGTGGTCCCCTGCGGCTCCAACAGAGCCGCAGGAGCCGCGTCCGTCTCCATACCCGCCGGTGTGAGAAAGTGCCATCTTTCTTGCGTGGTATGCCCCCACTTTTTGCTAAATTGCTGAATGTACTTTTATTAAGTGTACCCTGGACTCCTGCCAATCAGGTGCCCAGGGCCTATGTTCCTTCCTTAGAACACACAAACACCAAATTGGCAAACCCTAGCCACATGTCAGCCCCTCGTAAATGGTACCCTAGGTACCCAGGGCCTTGTGGCCAGGGAAGGCCTCTAGGGGCTGCAGCACTCGTTGTGCCACCCTTAGAGGCCCTGTACCCTTACACACACACACTGCCTTTGCAGGCCGAGTGTCTGGGTGCAGGATAAAACAAAGAGTCGACATGGCACACATCTCTGTGTGCCATGCCCATTACCTACACTGCCCAGGCATATATCAGTCACCCCTCTAGCTGGGTGCCTTACGCCTATGGTGTGGGCACAGGAGCAGGAGCCCTGTGCCCCTACAGTACCCGGGTCCATTGCTGGGCCCTGTAAGTGCAGTGCTGCCATTTAAGAGTACATGGTGCTGAGAGCTCGTCAAACACGAGCTCCACAGCACCATAATGGCAACACTGAAGACTGGGAAGTTTGGTATCAAACTTCTTAGCACATTAAACCCACACTGATGCCAGTGTGGGATTTAATGTACTAAGCACCCCAGAGGGCATCTTAGAGATGCCCACTTACAGCTGACCTACAATCCACGTCTGCTCTGAGGCTGCCCAGGCTGCCACACAGCAGACACGTTGCTGGACCCCTGGGTGGGAGAGCCCCTGCTCTCCCGGGCCTGCAACAATGCACATCCTGGGTGAGGTGAGAAATCTCCTCCCCCAGGATGAGCAAAGGGAAGCTTCAAAGGCATGCAGCCATTTGGAGTTTCCCCAGGCCACTGCAACCCCCCACTCTGGCAGGAAGCTGGGCCGGAAACCCCATACAAGGACAGGGGATGTGCCAGCCTGCCCACCCCACCCCACCCCACCCCTCAGGTGGGGGAGGCGAGGTGAAACACATCTCCGGGCTCTCGCCATCTTGAAGATGGGAGGCCCTACCCTATCAGGATTAGGCTACTGCCCCCCTCCCACAGGAGAGAGGCAGGATAGGGGGTGTACCCACCCCAGGACAAGGACCCATTGGTCCCTGGCCTTCACCTACCCATAACGCCCCTAAATCTAGTATTTAGGGGCACCCTGAACCTTCCTTCCCGAGATTCCAGATTCGAAAAACTACAAGAAGAGCAAGAAGAACAAAGACCTGCCCTGCAGCTGCTAAAAAGGGAAGAAGACACCAACTGCTTTGGCCCCAGCCCTACCGGCCTGTCGACTCCCGGACCTGCACCAGCGCGGCATCTCTCGTGGCCAGCAACCTCACCAAACCCCGGAGGACCTGGCTACCTTTTGGCTCTAAGCCCCTGGGACTCCCATGAGTAGAGGCTCTACTCAAACCTATTTCTAACCCCTGGCAGCAGCCCGGAACCGCGAACCCAGCACACTTTGCACCAGCCAAGCCTGGCCAGTGCTGGAGTGGACAAAGACCCTGAGGACGACCCCACGGCGACTGTGACCCCGAGTCCGGCCCCCAAGGACCCCCCTCGACATTCCGGAAGAAGCCTGCAGCCTCAGAACAGAGTGCCACCCCAACCGCGATCAACAAGAGGGTAAGATTTCCGACATCAAAAGGCACCCGGCGCCCTGCGGCCCCCTGTGCCCAATCCCGGGGTACCCACCTAACCTACAACTACCCAACTTACCTCTCGAAGTGGTGGTGGCACCTGAAGCATCCTCGTCCCAGAGCTTGCAGCCTTTTTCCTAACCGGAACATTCCCATTGATTTCCATTGAGCGCCCGACGGCTCAAAAGCACCCTGCACCCAGCCGCCCGAGTGGCCCTGGCAGTGCAATCTCTACACTAGCCTACTTCCCCACTTGCCCTGAGTGAGTGACCAGAAGCCCAGCTCCCACAGCCGCGTGGCCTGCTAAGCAGCAGCCACCAAACCAGGCCCCCCTATTCCTCATAGGCTAACATTGGGCCTAACTCTCTCTCTGCACCCGGCCGTCCTGAAACCGCTGAGGGTGAACTGACTGTACCTACCTGACACTGGGAGACCCCAGAACTTCAACTCTGCCAGTCGAGAACTTACCCTTAAATCGCGATCTTCATTTTCCTCATAGGGTAACAGTGGCTGGCTTTTTCTTGGAAATTCTTCTTAGTGTGGACTTTTCAAAACTCAAAATAGTCACCAAAAATCAGCGGAGTACCAAAAACGAATTTACTCACCTGCTCTTAGGTGAGCTCCCAGTGCTGGATCTTGGTGCCCAGCACTGACTCTGAAAAGTACCCACAACTACACTTACCTTTTCTCTCCTTTTTTCTTCCATAGGAAACCATTGACTGCTTTTCTGTGAAATTTCTTCTAAGTGTTGATTTCTGCAATCTTGAAATATTCTTTTAAAATCGTACAATTTCTGCAAACGTAATTACTTACCTGTTTCTGATAAAGACCCCAGTGCTGAGTCTAGGTACTCAGACCTGGATTACAAAAGTAACGGTAAAGTACTCTACCTGCAACTTGAATTTCTTGCCATAGAGATCCATTGAATGTTTTCTTTGAAATATTTTCTAAGTGTCAACTTTTGAAATAGCTAAATATTATTTAAAAATCAGTACAGTAATTAAGTAGACTTTCACCACTTGATTCTGAATATTGTCCCAGGGCTGGATCTAGGAGCCAGACCTGGAATTCCAAAAGTAATGGGAAAAGTAATTTATTACAAATAACCTGAATTTACCATTGAGCTCAATGCATTATGTTTAGTAAATAGGATTGTTTATTGCAACCAACTGTGACTGTTTACAAAAATCCATTGCTTATTGCAAAAGTATTTATATTCAACCTCTCATTCTGAGAAAGTATATTTTTATTCCCTTTGTGGTTCTAAAAATAAAACAAGCATATATTTTATATATATATAAACCATTGGCCTAGAGTTCAGTTATTGAGTGTGTGAGACCATTTGCTGACTGAGTGTGTACAACAAATGCTTTACACTGTCCTCTGGTACTGCCTTACTGCTCGACCCAGCTACCACTTTAGAGAGTAAGGTCATACCTAACTTTAACCTCTATCAGCCCCTGGGGGACTGTGGACTCTGTACACCCTGTACCTATTAGGGAACAGTATATACAGAGCCACTTTCTCACAGCCGGTCCCTGGGACTGACGTGACTCCGGTGGAGGTCAGTGCCTTCCTCTCGGCCATGAGGGTCCTTGCTCCGCCGTCGACGCCTGGGCCACCTCGCGTGCCGGCGGCTCCGGCTCCGACGCCGTCGATGTCTTGGGTCCCGTCGGCGCCGGTCGACCTCACGACGCCTCCTCCGCCGACACCGGTTCCACCTCCGGCGCCGTCTCCGGACGAGGCCGTTCCCCGGTTTAGTCCCTGTCCGGACCCGGCACGGCGCCTCCCGGCACCGCAACAGACTCCGATGGATGAACGTTTCATCTACCGTCCGGCTCCGATCGTTACTCCTGTTTATCAGGAATCATCTGACGGGGGTGACTGGGAGGGGTCTGAGGACCCTATGGCCCTCCAGGGTCAACTTGCACAGGACTGGGCAGACGAACTGGGGGATGCCAGTGGTCTGGACACTACGCCGGATGCTGGTTTCATCTCTCCTCAGACTGTGGCTTCGGAGGAAGGTGCAGCTTTTTCCGTGGTGCTGCTCAAGGCGGCCGAAGCCCTGGGGCTCGAGTTGGCTGCTGTGGCCGTGAGGACTAATATCCTCACAGAGGTGCTTCAACCGTCAGCAAGCTCCACAGAGCCTCTGCTGCAGTTCAATGAGGCCCTCGTTGACGTTCTGCAGGGCACTTGGGCCAAGCCCTCCACAGTTCCTCCTGTGGATCGGAACGTGGCCCGGCGCCAACGCCCTGCCCCGGGCGACCCCAGTTTCCTGTCCCAACACCCCACCCCCGAGAGCCTGGTTATCCAGACCTCCACTTCCCAATCCTCCTTCCCGTCCGTTCCTCCGGGTCGGGAATCCAAGAGGCAGGAACAGTTCGGCAAGAAACTGTTCTCTTCCCTAAGTTTGGGCCTGCGGACTTTGAACACCGCTTGCCTCTTGGACCGTTTCTCCCACTCTCTGTGGGATACGGTGGAGGACGTGCTGCTACTGTGTCTGGTGGAGGCCCGGACACGTCGCTCCCAGGCACTTGCTGACGGGCGAGATGCAGCACGACATGCCATACGGTTTGGACTTGACACCACGGACTCGCTGGGTAGGGCAATTTCCATCACGGTGGCGCTCCGGCGCCACGCCTGGCTGAGGTCCACGTCTTTTTGGGGGGATGTCCAGAGTACCCTCATAGAATGCCCTTTGATGGCGCTCGCCTTTTTGGTGTGAAGGCGGATAGTGCGCTGGCTCGTTATAAGGACTCCCGGGCTACGGCCACGTCCTTGGGTCTCTCGGCCCCACGGCCGCACACTTCCGCCTTTCGCCCCTTTCGTGACCAAGGAAGGGGCGCCTCCTCACGTCCGCCTAGCCACCGGCCGCAGAACCAACTTGCACGCGGACGTTGGTTCCGCCGTGGCGGGTCTAGAGGACAACGTGCCGGTCAGTCCACATCCACCCCGGCAGCATCCGCCTCAAAGCCTTCCTAGTCCGAGCTTTCAGGCCCATTCCACACCAGTGGGCGGCACAGTTCGCCATCACCTGCTCCACTGGCGCTCCATCACTTTGGACAGGTGGGTGCTGCAAATCGTCCGAAAGGGGCTACTCCCTCCTCTTTGAGATAACCCCTCCAGCCATGCCACCGCAGTGCCACTGTATATCGGAGGATCACTATAATCTTCTGCGGGAGGAAGTTACGGCCCTCTTGGCCAAAGAGGCAGTCGAGCGCGTTCCTGGTCCAGAAGTAGGCCGTGGTTGCTATTCCCACTACTTTCTGGTTCCCAAGAAGGGCAAAGGGGGCCTACGCCCTATCTTGGACCTCAGGAGCGTCAACACCTTCCTCCGGAAGGAACGGTTCATGATGCTAACTTTAGCTCAGGTTCCGGCTGCCCTCGACCCTGGAGACTGGATGGTAGCGTTGGACTTGCAGGACGCCTATATTCACATCCCCGTCCTGCCGGCCCACCGGCGTTACCTGCGGTTCACGGTGGGTCAGGAGCACTTTCAGTTCACCGTGCTCCCCTTCGGCCTCACCAGTGCCCCTCGGGTGTTCACGAAAGTGATGGCGGTGGTCGCAGCTCATCTGCGCAGATCGGGGGTTCCAGTCTTCCCCTATCTCGACGACTGGCTGTTGAAGGAGGGCTCGCCCCAGCAAGTTGTCTCCCACCTCCAGACTACGGCCGACCACCTGCATTTGCTGGGGTTCTCCATCAACGTGCCGAAGTCACACCGGAGTCCCTCCCAGAAGCTCCTCTTCATCGGAGCGGTTCTCGATTCGGCGCAGTTCCGGGCTTATCCTCCGGAACAGCGGGTCTGGGATATTCAGGCTCTGATTCCCATCTTTCAGCCTCTATCCTGGGTTTCGGTCAGGTTGGTGCTGCGGCTTCTGGGGCTGTTGGCCTTCTGCATCCTGTTTGTGCATTAAGCCAAGTGGCGAATGCGGGCTCTGCAGTGGGACCTGAAGTTTCAGTGGGCCCAGCATTGAGGCAACCTGTCCAACCATGTCTTTATCTCGGCGGGCACTGCGAAACAGACCGCGATTGGGTCAGCGGCAGATGCCTCTCCCTACCCCAACTGAAGCACGTAGTAGTGACTGACGCGTCCCTCCTGGGATGGGGGGCCACATGGGAGAGGCGGAGATCAGAGGACTCTGGTCTCGAGCGGCGTCTCAACTCCATATCAACCTTTTGGAGCTGAGAGCGATCCGGCTTGCACTGAAAGCCTTCCTTCCCTCTGTCCAGGGAAGTGTAGTGCAGGTGTTCACAGACAACACCACCGCCATGTAGTATTGCAACAAACCGGGCGGGGTGGGGTCGTGGACCCTTTGTCAGGAGGCTCTGCGCCTCTGGACATGGCTGGAACACCAGGGCATCACCCTGGTGGTTCAACATCTGGCGGGCTCTCTGAACGCCAGAGCAGACGAACTCAGCCGCCGGTGCATGATGGATCACGAGTGGCGTCTGAACTCGGACGTGGCGCAAGGTCTCTTTCTGCAGTGGGCAGAGCCTTGGTTAGATCTATTCGCCACCGGAGAGAACACGCAATGTCAGCAGTTCTGCGCGTTGGAATTTCCAAGGCCGCACTCGCTCGGAGACGCTTTTCGACGCGAGTGGAGTTGCGGTCTGTTGTACGCCTTTCCGCCTATACCCCTTCTGCCCAGAGTGCTGAAGATCAGGCGCGACCGGGCCTAAGTTATCTTGGTGGCTCCGGATTGGGCACGAAGGGTCTGGTATCCCGAGCTACTCAGTATGTCAATCGATCCCCCGATCCGACTGCCTCTTCAGGAGGACCTTCTGTCGCAGCAGCAGGGGACGGTCCTCCACCCGAACCTGTCCAGCCTCCACCTCCATGCGTGGAGATTGAGCGGCGGCAGTTGATACCATTTGACTTACCTCCTGAAATCTGTAATGTTGTTCTGGCAGCCAGGCGTCCCTTCACAAAATCGGTATACGCCTGCAGGTGGAACAAATTTGTGGCATGGTGCACAGCAAAGGCTGTGGATCCCCTTTCCGCCCCTCTTTCTGAGGTTCTCCTCTTCCTTCTTTCCCTGGCCCAGCAGGGCTCTGCTCTGGGCACCCTCAAGGGATACCTTTCGGCTATTTCTGCTTTCTTACGGCTTCCTGATCACCCTTCTCTATTTAAATCCCCTGTTGTTTCTCGATTCTTTAAAGGCATTACTCACATGTTTCCTCCTGTCCCTTTCGTAATGCCTCAGTGGGATTTGAATCTAGTATTGACCTATCTGATGTGCGCTCCCTTTGAGCCACTTCATAATTGTCCCCTTTGTCTTCTGACTCTTAAGACTGCTTTCCTGGTTGCCATCACCTCTGCTAGAAGGGTGAGTGAGCTCCAAGCTCTCTTCTAAGCCTCCTTTCCTTTCTGTCCATCTGAGAACAACTTTGTCCGGGACTCCTCCTTCATTTCTCCCTAAGGTGGTAATTGCCTTTCACATCGGCCAGTCCGTTACACTGCCCACCTTCTTTCCGCCTCCGCATTCCTCGAAAGAGGAAGAGAGGTTCCACCGTCTGGACCCAAAGCGGGCGCTGTCTTTTTATCTGGACCGCACCAAACAGTTCCGGGTGGACGACCAACTCTTTGGCTACGTTGGCGCTAAGAAGGGGCGGGCGGTGCACAAGCAAACCATCTCTCGGGTCGTTTTTTGTATCAAGGCCTGTTATTCCTTAGCTAAAAAGGCACCTCGTGTAGGGCTGAGGGCCAATTCCACTCGGGCCACAGAGGCGACCACTGCCCTGGGCCGGGGAGTCCCCTTGCAGGACATTTGTCAGGCAGCAACGTGGGCCTCGCTGCACACGTTTGCCAAACATTATTGCCTGGATAGCCAAGTCCGAAGAGATGGCTTCTTTGGCCGTTCTGTTCTCCAGGACTTTCTGGTTGTGTGCTTGGTTCGTAGACCCACCACCGGGGTTGGTATTGCTGGGGTAGCTATTCTAAGGTGAGGAATCTAACCAAGGTGTTTTTTTTCAGATGAACAAGTTAATTACCTTCGGTAACGATATATCTGTAAGAAACATTAGTTAGATTCTTCACCGCCCCACCCATCCTCCCCGTTCTGCGAACCGATATCTAGGGTTGAGGTCATCCCTTTCAGGGCCCTAGATTCTTGGCACCAGTGTCGGTCTCTTGCATGGCTCTGCGTTCCTGGCATGGAAAGCTGTGTACAAGAACTGACATCAGCGCAAGTTATGTGCAATAGATTACTTTCAGGATTTCGTTTGTAATTCCAGGATTGGATCCTAGATTCAGTCCTGGAACAGTTCTTAGAAACAAGTGATAAAAGTCGACTTAGTTACTGTTGTGATACTTGGGCAATATTTTGCTATTTTAAAAGTTGACAGAGGAAATTTCATAGAAAAACAGTCAATGATTCCCTATGGAAGAGTAATGCAAGTTGCAGGTAAAGTATGTCCTCGTTACTTTTGTAATCCAGTACTGGGCTCCTAGACTCAGTACTGGGACCTCTATCTAAAACAGGTAAGTCATTATGTTTATACAGTTGGCACGATTTTTTAAGAATATTTGAAGTTTGCAAAAATCGACACTTCGAAGAAATTTCACAGAAAAACAGTCAATGATTTCCTATGGAATAAAATTGGGTTACTAGTAAGTACGGTTGTGAATATGTTTCAGGGTCAGTGCTGGGCACCAAGATCCAGCACTGGGATCTCTCCTAATAGGTGAGTATTTTCGTTTTGGTTACTCGGCAGATTTTGGGTGAATATTTTAAGTTTTAGAAACTCCACACTTTGACTGGTTTTGTCTGAAATTTCTTCTATGTTACCCTATAGAGAAAATTGAGTTATCGGCTTTTGGGTAAGTACTCGACTGGCAGAGTTAAGGTTCTGGGCACAGACTCGGGGGTCTCCCAGGGTCAGGTAGGTACAGTTGTTATCCCCTCAGCGGCGCATGGGCAGCCGGGTGCAGAGTGAGTTAGGCCCAATGTTATCCTATGGGAGGCAGGGGAGCCTTGGTTGGTGGCTGCTGACTAGCAGGCCACGCGGCTGTGGGAGCTGGGCTCCTTGTCACTTGCTCAGGGCAAATGGGGAAGTAGATAGGTGTAGTGGTTACACTGCCATTGCCACTTGGGCGGCTGGGTGCTTTTGAGCCTTCGGGCGCTGAATTGATTTCAATGGGAAATCTCCTGGTTGAAAAAAGGCTGCAAGCTCGAGGACGAAGATTCTTCAGGTGCCACCACCACTTCGAGAGGTAAGTTGGGTAGTTGGAGGATAGGTAGGTACCCAGGAGTTGGGCACAGGGCAAAGGGCGCCGGGTGCAGGGGTGCCTTTTGGTGTCGCAAAATCTTACCCTCTGTTGATCGCGGTTGGAGGGGTACCTGGTTCTGAGGTGGCAGACATCGAGCGTCGAGGGAAGTCCTTGGTGCTGTACTCGGGGTCACAGTCACTGGGGGGTCGTCCTCTTGGACTTGGTTCACTCCGGCACCGGCCAGGCTTGGCGGGTGCTGAGTGTGCAGGGTTCGCGGTTCCGGGCTGATGCCGGGGATTAGAAGCTGATTTTGAGCAGAGCCTCTGCTCATGGGAGTCCCAGGTGCTTAGAGCTCAAAGGTAGCCAGGTCATCCGGGGTCTGTGAGGTTGCTGGCCAGGAGAGGTGCCGGGATGTATCGGGAGCAGGTTCGAGGGTTGACAGGCCGATAGGGCTGGGGCCAAAGCAGTTGGTGTCTTCCTCTTCTTAGCAGCTGCACGGCAGGTCTTCTTTCTTCTTAATCTTCTTTGTATTCTGGAATCTGAGGAAGGAAGGTTCAAGGTGCCCCTAAATACTAGATTTAGGGGCGTTACAGGTAGGTAAAGGGCAGGGACCAATGGGTCCCTGTCCTGGGGTGGGTACACCCCTTATTCTGCCATTCTCCTTCGGGAGGGGGCAGTAGCCAAGTCCTGATTGGGCAGGGCCTCCCATCTTCAAGATGGCGAGCGCCTGGAGATGTGCTTCACCTCGCCTCCCCCACCTGAGGGGTGGGGTTGGCAGGCTGGCACATCCCCTTTCCTCATTTGGGGTTTCCGGCCAGGCTTCCCACCAGAGTGGGGGCTGCAAGTGGCCTGGGGAAGCTCACAGAGGCGGCATGCCTTTGAAGCTTCCCCCTGTCCATCCTGGGGGAGGAGACCTAGCACCTCGCCTAGGATGTGCATTGTTGCAGGCCCAGGAGAGCAGGGGCTCTCCTACCCAGGGGTCCAGCAACAGGTCTGCTGTGTGGCAGCCTCCCAGACTAGACGTGGATTGTAGGTTAGGTTTCAGGGGGCATCTCTAAGATGCCCTCTGTAGTGCTATGTACATTAAATCCCACTCTGGCATCAGTGCGGGTTACATGTGCTGAGAAGTTTGATACCAAACTTCTCAGTCTTCAGTGTTGCCATTATGGTGCTGTGGAGTTCGTGTTTGACGAGCTCTCAGCACCATATACTCTTAAATGGCAGCACTGCACTTACAGTGCCCAGGAGTGGACCTGGGTACTGTAGGGGCACAGGTCTCATGCGCCCACACCACTGGCATAGGGCACCCAGCTAGAGGGGTGGCTGATGTATGCCAGGGCAGTGTAGGTTGTGGGCATGGCACACATGGATGTGTGCCATGTCGACTTTGTTTCGTCTTGTACCCAGACACTCAGCCTGCAAGGGCAGTGTGTTTGTGTTAGGGTACAGGGCCTCTAAGGGTGGCACAATGAGTGCTGCAGCCCTTAGAGGCCTTACCTGGTCACAAGGCCCTGGCTACCGGGTACCATTTACCAGGGGCTGACATGTGGCCAGGGTTTGCCAATTTGAGTTTTTAGGTTTTAGGGAAGGAACGTAGGCCCTGGGCACCTGATTGGCAGGAGTCCAGGGCACACTCAGTCAAAGTACATTCAGCAATTCAGCGTAAAGTGGGGGCATACCATGCAAGAAAGATGGCACTTTCTCACACTGCCCTCTGGTCTGTTTCTCCCCATTTCTTAGGGGTCTCCTTGTCTATGCTACAGTTGATTGGGTGAGATTCTATTCGTCTATGTTACAGTTCATAGGTCACTGGGGGGGGGGGTGGGGGGGGGGGGGGTGAACGTTCTATGTGGTTGTTCCCTTCTGGTCCCGTGACGTGAGTCATGTGTTCCAGTCTTGTGATCCTTTACAATTTCATCCTGCGGTTAGTCTGTTTTTCATACAGTTCCATCCTGTGGTTGCAACTGTCCTGCCATTCGTTTCCACTGCCGTTGCCTCGAGGGGGGTAGACACGGCTCTTCTCTCTGATGAAACTTTGATGGGTTGAGTGCTTTGTTCGCCCACTTTAGTCCCTACATGTCTTGAGTACTCTTTCAACATGGAGTTCCTATACTCTTGCAGTTTTTGTGGTGGCTCCGCGTTGTGGCGTGGAAAACTTTCACTGTAGAAAAATTACGTCAGCACGCCGGGAGGGTCTTATTTGACTCCATTGACGTCACTTCTGTGTATGCCGTCAGGACGGATACTGCTGGAGAAAAAGTTTTCTGGATCCAGTCTGACGCCTGGTGATATTCAAAGTTAAGGAATCTGAGGCTAGACTGTCTCTCTACCACATACATTAACTCGTTCTGCAAGACTCATGGGCCCACTATTTGAACCATTGCACCTATGTTAATTAGAATTTCTGACCTGGAAGGTAGCCTTCCTCATAGACATCACATCTCTTAGAAGAATTGGTGAGCTCCAGGCATTAACCATACAAGAACCATTTTTACAAATTTGCCAAAATAAGGTGATTCTTAGAACGAAAACTGAATTCTTTACCCAAAGTTGTTTCTGCCTTTCATCTCCACTAGTCTGTTGAATTACCCATGTTTTTTTCCCCAACCAGAGTTAGTGGCAGAACGTGCTCTCCACGCATTAGAAGTTAAAAGAGCCTTACTTTATTACATTGAAAGAACTAAATCTTTTAGGACAACTAAACAACGTTGTTGCCTTTTCACCACCGCATAAGGGCAATCCTATATCAAAATTAGGTATTGCACGGTGGATAGTTAAGTGCATCCAAATATGCTACCTTCAATCTAAACGCACCTTAACAATTCCCCCTATAGAGCACTCTACATGCAAGCTAGGGGCTTCTATGGCATTCTTGGGGAACATACCCTTAGATGACATCTACAAGGCTGCAACATGGTCTACACCACACACATTCACAAAGCACCATTGTGTAGATGTGTTAGCAAAACAAGCTAGTGTGGGCCAGGCAGTTTTAAGAACACTTTCAAACCACTGCTACAGATACAGGTTAACCACCGCTGGGAAGATAATTGCGGTATAGTCTATGCTAAAGCATATGATCTACAGCTCATATGCCTCGAACGGAAAATGCTACTTACCCAGTATGCATCTGTTCTTGGCATATAAAGCTGTAGTTTCATATGCACCCCCGGGTACCTTTATATGTTGCAGTATTATCTTAGTTTGATACACTATTCATGGACATCTTTCTACTCTTACTAACTCCATCATCACCCTTATGGCAAAATAATCTAAGGATGGAGGTGATGCCCATGCGCACTATCACCGAAAGAAGTCACCACCTACCTCGTACCTACAAAGACGACTTTGAAGAAAAACAAAGTGCAAACATCCGGGCCCAACACCAGATGGTGATCTGTGCTAAAGCATATGAATCTACAGCTTTATATGCCAAGAACAGATGCATACTGGGTAAGTAGCATTTTCCTTCTAGTGGCTCTGCGTTGTTGGCGCAAAAATAGTCATAAAAGAAACTGCCATGAGCACATTGTGGGAGGGCTTGTATGACTCAGTTGATGTCACATTTGGAGACAACGTCGCTACAGTCACTCCTTGCCCTCTACTGCCATGCGGAGGTACTGTTGAAAAATTTACAGAATAGTCTGACACCTGGGGAGGATTCGAAGAGAAGGAATCTGCGGTTATATCCTGCCTACCTGATAATGTGTTTCCGAAGTTAAGTAACTTAAAACTTCTAAACTCGTCCCTGCGATATATCAATCTTCGTCCTATTCATCCAGCAAATAGGCTCATATGTCCATTACTCCCAATAACCTCTGTTTACCTCTACTGATTCAACACTAATCCACCTCGGGTTTCAGAGTAGAGTGCTACTCGCCGAAAGCACTTCAATGCCTCGTCAAGGGTAGTGAGTGATATAAAAATACTGTTACAAAAAGAAAATGCATTCAAGGAAGGAAACTGTGTTTGTGCAAAACAGTAGGTATTATAGGTAAGACCTGTTGGCTTTTACTATGTTTGAATTAATTAGGAGCTTTTCTGAATTTACCTCATACACTTAGCCCTTCCTCTTTTTTCCTCCAGAAGAAGTGGGTGCTGCTGTACAGTCATTAAAAAATACTGTAGAAGGATAATATGCTTCTGCAAAATTAATATCTTGCTATCATATTGTGTCTAGCATTTTTTATCTTGAAAAACATTTTGGGATTTCGGTTGAAAGCGCACCCTGGTCTAGTTTACTTATAGGTTAAGTAAAGTTCCTGCATGGGTAGAAAGCACAGTGGAGTAAAAGGTATTTAATACTGTGCAACGAGCGCAAGTCCTTGTGAGTAGTTCACAGGAGTAGTACTGTGAGTTACTAGAGCGATCACCATGCTGTGATCATTCCTTTCCACCGAGGCACACTGTTAATCTATAGGCAGTTTACAATATGTTAAAAATGGTTTCTCTACATTGAGAATAGGATATGGAACACATGCTTCCAAGTGCAGTTTTTTGCTGACACTTGTTTTTTATCCTTTTGTATGGTCTGTATTCAACTAGTAGTCTATGGAGAGATGTACTGTTTCGGTAAACCAGTGCTCTTTATGTATAAAGTGTAATTTATTATACTTAACGTGATTGTGTTTTATAGTATTTTTTTTCTGAAGTTACAGGGATGGCCCAGGTAATCCTCTGAGGCATAACTATGAAGGTACATTAAGGGATCTCCTTCAGTTCTTCAAACCACGGCAACCAAAAAAACTATATTACCAGCAGGTAATTGAAATAACATGGAGCATTTTTTTTGGGGCCACCTAAGGAACAAGACCTATATTAATGTTTTATTTCTTTTCCAGCTCAAAATGAAAATTACAGATTTTGAAAATAGACGAAGTTTTAAATGCATATGGCTTAACTCCCAGTTTAGAGAAGAAGTAAGTAACCCTACTATTGGCAGTGCCAATAACTTTGAAATGTAATGTAATTATTTTGCAAGTTACCTTTTCTTGTCGGTGTACTGAACGCATTCATTCCTGATGGATACTTATACCTGCAGATTCCTCACCTATAGAACAACCCCAGGCGTCAGACTGGATCCGGAAACTGCAAAGCTGTCATGACTCCGGTAGGTGGTGCTGGCTTCAGATTGATGCTAGAAGTGGCATCTGGTGAGGTCATCGAAGTCATATAGCAGCCACCCTTGTAACGACGCCAGTTACTTTTTTCACTCCTTTGACGTGGATTCAGATCTACAGCAAGATTCTTTACTTACAAAATGGAAATAGTACAGTGCTATATTACCCCCCCGCCCACCCCCCTTCCCGCATAAACTAAATCTGGGTATAAATCCTGTGGGGACTGCGAAGGACAGGACAGAATCACTCTAGGTATGTTGCATTGTTGCTCTCCTACTTGCTCAGTACATTCATCCTCGACGCTCAACGGCATTGGCCTACTCCACTGGCTCTGGATGTGCTTCCGATTCCACTGGGTCTTTTGTTGCCAGGACTGGTGCTTCTTGGTGCTGACCGGTGCCTTACCATAGTCCTCGACGCCGACTCTGCATTGCTTCGACCTGGTACCCTGATACACAACCACTTTGTCGGTGCCACCTCCACCTGTACCTCTGGCGCCAGATATGACACTACCGGCATCACTCCTATAAGCAGGTCCAAAGAACCGATCCCACAGAGAAACTCAACGCCTCATTGTAAGAAACTGGCTCTATATGTTCGAGGCATGTGGGCTGCTGAATTCATATCTGTGCATAGATCGCCGCCTAGTGTTGGGTCCGGATGTTTGCACGTTGTTGTCCTGGAAGAGTCTTCGAAGTATCCTGGGATAGGTGACCCCTCCCCTGGACTACAGTGCGCATGGGCATCCTCTCCATCCTCAGATTGTTTTTTTCCGCCATTGGGTTCGGATGTGTTATCTTGACTCAAGTTAGGAAAACCTGTTTTCAGGCCAAAAGGCCTTTAGCTCGCGTCGGTACTGTTCTTGATCGGTATCGATAGTATCTTTGTTAGTTTACTAACTTCTAGAACAAACTTTCGCATCTTACCCGACCGTCGATTCGACATCAGCGATGGAATCGAGGACACCATTCAAGAGGTGTCCGGTATGCAATGCGAAATACCCCCACGTCGACGTCCATCCAGTGTGCAACAAATGCCCTTCACCGGATCACGACGAATCTACATGCATGGCCTGTGCCAGATTTCGATCCAAGAAGACTACGGAATCGACGAGCGGCGAGACTCGAGGCGCAGCAAGCGGCACCGGCCCCGGCCGACATCTTCAACGCCGAGACCGAAGATGTCGAAGAAGTGGAGAACCTACCCTCCAGTCCCGTTTCCGAACATGACTCCGGATCGGAAGACGTCGACGAAACACTCTTTCACAGAGATGAAGACGACACCGAGGTAGGAGACTACAATGAGGCCTTAGGGGCCGAAGAGAGTAGCTCCGGTGATGAGCAAGGCCTACCCGTTCAGACTGAAGAAAGCCCGGTGCAGCAGTCTATGGCTCCGGTCGAGGGATCGCCTTCGGGCCTTACCCAAGACCTATCCCGCAGTTCCTCGGGCCCGGCCTCGGACATTCAGCGGCAGCCATTAATGCCCAAAGTGGCTGGTTTCCCTTCTTTAAAACCGAAAGCTGTATTGGTTCACTTGAAACCGAAAGTGGCGCTGGTCGGATCGAGGCCCTCCACACCTTCGACGCCAGCAAAACACATCGGCACCGAGCGCACCAAACGAGACTTCGGTGCCGAACTCTAAGCGGCCGACGTCGGAGTCGACATAAGGAAGAAGGCCTTCGGTACCACCAAACCTGCTCGGCTCCCGGCACCGACGCAATCGACTCCGACCCCAAAGGTCAAGCAGCCTGCTGCGTCTCACACCGCTTCCACGGCGACATCTAAACCACAATCATCGAAGAAGTCGACGGCCACTCCCGCCCCTCGACTCGATGACCCACCGGCGCCGAAAAAATCCACGACCGCCTCAACAGAACCGGTCGGTGCGAAAGACTCGAGGGCGCTCCAAACGCGACCCATTGCTGCGCAAAGCACCAAAAAGAAAATGGTCCTCCAGGACACGTCGGGCTCCGTGCCAATTAAAGCTCCAGCAGCCTCTTCGACACCAGCCTACATTACTTTTGGCCTGCCACCATCCACGGCCCCGAAAATGTTCCAAATCAGGACACGGGTGACCCATACCACCATCACGCCTGCCGAACACTCTGCAGAGACGTCTCCATCGCATATAATCGACGCCGACACCGGCAGGATGATTATCCACAAACGGAAAAAAACTTCGGAGCCGGCTTTGGACTCCTTCAGGATTCCACTCAAAAGAAAGCTGCCTGTGGCCTCAGAACCAGTTCTTTCCGAACCTTTCCACTCACCCTACCAGGATCCACAATCCTTCTCTCCCACACACTCCGACACGGATGCGTTGGGGGACTACATGGGTGACCAAGTCCCCTACCCCGGAGACATGGACCCTGATGGCCAACAGGACCCTGATCAAACTTGGGATGACCCTGTGGACCCAGGTGCACCTATGGATGCACAAGACCCGCAACTCTATGGAGCAAAAACATCTCCCACAGAGGACACGGCAGCGTTCAACGCTCTAATTGAACGTGCTGCGGCCAATCATGGAGTGCAACTTCACTCGGACACCGTCGAGGACGACTTTCTTATGGATACTTTTGCATCCTCAGAAAGAAATATAAAAACTCTACCCATGTTGAAGGGTGTCCTCAAACCAGCAAAGGACATCTTCAAGGAACCCACCAGGGCAAGAGTGATAAACCCCAGGATCGACAAAAAATACAGATCAGCGCCTGGGGACCCTACTTACATCAGAGGCCAATTACCTCTGGATTCCATTATCGTTGCGAATGCTCGCAAGAGGGCACACTCACAAACAACAGGTGACGCTCCTCCCCCGGACAAAGAGTCCAAGGTGTTAGAGACCTCTGGCAAACGGGTTGCCGCCCAGGCAGCCAACATATGGCGCATTGCCAATACTCAAGCACTCCTCGCTCGCTACGATAGAGCGCACTACGACACATTAGAGCAGCTAATCCAACATCTCCCTGACCAATTCAGAGAAGGTGCAGAGATCCTCATCAGGGAGGGACAGCTCCTCACAAACGCATCCATCAAGTGCGCGCTGGATGCCGCAGACACAGCTGCCAGGGCCATAAACACTAGCGTCATGCTGCGACGACATGCCTGGTTACGAATCTCCGGATTCAAACCTGAGGTGCAAAACAACATACTCAACCAGCCTGTCAACCCAGACTATTTATTCGGCCCGGAGGTTGATACCACCCTAGAGAAAATAAAAAAGGACGCAGACACTGCAAAGTCCATGGGGGCTCTCCAGACTCAGTCCTTTCGGAGCGGCTCCTTTCGTCGCCCCGGAAATAGAGGAGCAGGTAGAGGACAGGGGTCACAGCAAACATACAACAAGAGCAATACACAAACCACCTACGATAAAAACACCCAGGGTGGATATCGGGGCTCCAGTACAAAGGGCAGAGGACGCGGCTACGGAAACACCAGGTCCTCCCCCAAGAACAAGCAGTGACGCCCTCTCCCTTCCTCCCGACCACATAACACCTGTCGGGGGAAGGCTACAAAGGTTCCTGTCCACGTGGAACTCCATCACCACGGACAGGTGGGTCAAAGATATTTTCAAATACGGTTACTGTCTAGAACTAACCTCCACTCCACCCACAATACCTCCAAAAAACCGTCCTATGTCCTCAGAGCACTTAACGCTCTTACAGCAGGAGGTGCAAAGCATGCTTCTAAAAGGCGCAATAGAGGTCGTACCCGTCCACGAGCAAGGTACGGGGGTGTACTCCCTGTACTTTTTAATACCAAAGAAGGACGGGTCACTCAGACCTATATTAGACCTGAGACCCCTAAACAGATACATTCTTTCCGAGCATTTTCACATGCTCACTCTCCAGCAAGTCCTCCCGCTGCTCAAGCAGGGAGACTTTCTAGCCACACTGGACCTCAAGGATGCGTATTTCCACATACCCATTCACCCATCACACAAAAAATACCTCAGGTTCACTGTTCAAGGACAGCACTACCAATTCAGAGTCCTGCCCTTCGGCGTGACAACAGCACCCAGGGTTTTCACAAAGTGCCTAGCTACTGTGGCGGCACATCTACGGAGGCAGCACATGCACGTCTACCCTTACCTGGACGACTGGCTCGTTCAAGCGAAGTCAGCCCAGCAATGTGCCAGCCACATGTCCCGCACCATTCACCTCCTTCACAGTCTGGGGTTCTCACTAAATTACCCAAAATCCCATCTCCAGCCCGCACACGTACAACACTACCTAGGTGCGACTATAGACACTCTGGCGGCCACAGCTCAGCCAAATTTAGTGAGAATCAACAGCATGCAAATGCTGATTTCCAAGTTCAAACCTCAACACTCCCTGCCCGCGCGAGTGTTCATGCAGTTGATAGGCATGATGGCCTCCTGCATCTTCATAGTCCCACACGTGAGACTACATATGCGCCCGCTTCAGGAGTGCTTAGCACGTCAGTGGAATCAGGCTCAAGGACAGTTGAAAGACCTAGTGTTGGTGAGCGGTCGGGCATACAACTCTCTGCATTGGTGGAATCCACAAAACCTTTGCAAGGGCCGACCGTTCCAAGAGCCTGTCCCACAAATAGTACTGACAGCGGACGCGTCTCTCCAGGGATGGGGAGCTCATGTACTCCATTACACAGTGCAGGGACTATGGACACAACAACAAAAGAAGATGCACATCAACCTTCTAGAGCTGATGGCAATCTTCCTCGCTATGAAAGCTTTCAAAGTACACTTGTGCAACAAAGTCGTGTTGATCCGGACGGACAACATGACTGCCATGTACTACATACAGAAGCAGGGAGGAACACACTCTCCACAGTTGTCTAATCTGGCTCAGAGCATGTGGAAGTGGGCCATTCAAAGGAACATGTTCCTCATGGCAGAACACCTCCCCGGCAAGGACAACCAGATGGCGGATCTGCTCAGCAGACACAGCCACCAGATGCACGAGTGGGAGTTACACCCATCAGTACTCCAACCGTACTTCCAGCAGTGGGGTCATCCAGAGATAGACCTATTCGCGAAAACGCAAAATGCCAAAGCTTTGCCGCCAGGTTCCCACATCCGCAGTCGCAGGGCAATGCGATATGGATGAACTGGTCCGGCAGATTTGCGTACGCTTTTCCCCCAGCACCACTGATACCGCTGGTGGCACGCAAACTGCGTCAACACTCACTGACGCTCGTCCTGGTTGCTCCAACGTGGGCACGCCAGCCGTGGTACACCACCTTTCTCGAACTTTCCGTGGTGCCGCATCAAAGGCTGCGGATCAAACCCGAGCATTTGACGCAGAACCATGGAGAGATTCAGCACCCAGATCCGCAACAGCTGAACCTGGCAATCTGGCTCCTGAAGTCCTAGAGTTTGGCTACCTCAACCTGCCACCTGACTGTATGGACATCATTAAGGAGGCCAGGAGACCCACTACCAGAGCTTGCTATGCAGCCAAATGGAAAAGATTCGTCATTTATTGCAATAATAATGACATTAACCCGCTAGACGCATCCATCCAAAACATTATTTGTTACCTATTACACCTATACCGATGCAATCTGGCGTACACCTCTATACGTGTCCATTTGACCGCAATATCAGCCTATCTGCAGACCAGGCAGCACCTCTCTCTATTCAGAGTGCCTGCCATCAAAGCATTCTTGGAAGGACTCAAACGAGTCATTCCACCAAGCCACCCACCGGCTCCGATGTGGAACCTCAATTTGGTCCTCACACGCCTGATGGGTCCACCCTTTGAACCTCTACACTCATGCGAGATTCAATTCCTTACCTGGAAAGTAGCTTTCCTAGTAGCGATCACTTCTTTGAGGAGAGTTAGTGAACTCCAGGCACTAACCGTTCAAGAGCCATTTATACAGGTTCACACCAACAGGGTCGTACTACGTACCAACCCCAAATTCATGCCAAAGGTGGTATCGCAGTTCCACATGAATCAAACCATTGAACTGCCCGTTTTCTTCCAAAACCCACAAACTGTCGCAGAAAGGGCACTCCACACACTAGATGTCAAAAGGGCCCTCATGTATTATATCAACAGGACCAAACCCTTTAGGAAAACACAACAACTTTTCGTTGCCTTTGCCCCACACCACAAAGGTAACGCTATCTCCAAAGCAGGAATAGCCAGATGGATCGTTAAATGTATCCAAATTTGCTATAAAAAGGCTAAACGTACTTTAACGATTCCCCCACGAGCCCACTCAACACGTAAGTTAGGGGCCCTCAATGGCTTTCCTAGGAAACATCCCTTTGCATGACATATGTAGAGCAGCCACCTGGTCCACTACACATACATTTACCAAACACTATTGTGTAGATGTGCAATCAAAACAGCAGGCAGCTGTAGGACAGGCTGTTCTCAAAACTCTTTTTCAGACCGCTGCAGCTGGCACTGGTAGCCGCCGCTAATAAGAGGGCACTGCTATATATTCTATGCACAGATATGAATTCAGCAGCCCACATGCCTCGAACTGAATATGCTACTTACCAGTATGCATCTGTTCTTGGCATGTAGGGCTGCTGACATTCATATCGCCCTCCCTCCTCCCCGGCGCCTGTAGCAGCTGCAGCTCTCAGAAGTACTGTAAGCATGGTCATCACTTTCTATATCTACTCCATCACTGCCACAATGGCGAAAAACAATCTGAGGATGGAGAGGATGCCCATGCGCACTGTAGTCCAGGGGAGGAGTCACCTATCCCAGGATACTTCGAAGACTCTTCCAGGACAACAACGTGCAAACATCCGGACCCAACACTAGGCGGCGATCTATGCACAGATATGAATGTCGGCAGCCCTACATGCCAAGAACAGATGCATACTGGTAAGTAGCATATTCAATACCGCACCAAAGTGACGTACAGTGTGTAAAGAGTCCGCAAAGTTAGGCAGAGCTTAAAGTTAAATAGAAGCTTACTCTCTAATAGTGGTAGCTTGGTATAGCAGTAAGGCAGTATCAGAGGACCGTGTTAAGCCCTTTAATTCACACACTCAAGAACTGAACTCTAGGCCAATTGTCATTGTATAAAAATATACGGTTTATTTTTAGAACCAAACAAGCCTGGCACAGGTAAGCATTAAATACTTTTCAGTAATAAGTTAATGGATATAGAACAGTTTGAAAATGCAATAGAAATTGTACTTTGTTTGATTTACAGAGGAGCAGTAGAATGCAACACTTGGCAAATGCAGTACATTGAAATGAATAGGCTTTTTCAGTAAAATTACAGGTAAGTTACTTTTCACGTTACTTTTCTAACTCAGTGCTGGATACCTAGATTCAGCACTAGGACATTTCCTGCAAACAGGTGAGTAAACACGATTTGGTTATTTGAGCGATTTTTAAAGAATATTTTTAGGTTTCAAAACTCCACACTTAAAAATCTTTGGGAGAAAAAGTGTCAATGTTATCCTATGGGAGGAAAACAGGTTATCTGAAAGAAACACGTTAGTTAGATTCCTCACCTTAGAATATCCCCAGGCGTCAGGCTGGATCCGGAAAGATTTTTGTAGCAATACCCTTTTGCGCGTCGCTAGGCGTCGTCTGCGGCTCCGCGTCCGTCGTTGGCATCGTGCGCCGGAATTACGTCCTCGGAGTACTTAGACGCCGCCCTTGCGCGCTGACGTCAGTTCTTCTTTTTTCCACGCCAGACAGCGCCGATCCGGGAAGAGCTTACCCCTTAGTCAATTTTTGACTAAACTTTTTTGACTCTTTTTGGTCTTCTGTCGACTCGACTCCACCCCTAGTGCCGGTAGGATGCCCGGGTTTAAAGTCGCTGACGAACCACCATCGCCGGTGCCTTTACTGCCTGGGGGCCGACCACGACGCGGAGTCGTGCCCCGATTGTCAGGCCTTGACCTCGAAGGCTAGGCGGGAGCGGTCCCGTAAGCTTCTCGAGCTTCGGCACTCGGCTCCGCGCCGCTCCCGGTCCAGGAGGAGGTCCAAGGACCGGTCGTGGAGCCGCAGTCACCATCATCGCTTGTCGGGCTCAAAGTCTTCGGGTAAGTCGAAGCGATCTAAGAAGTCCAAGAGACTACATCGCTCTTCGGACTCCCCTCTCCGGTCGCACAACTCGGCCGAGGGTCAGGGTGGTCCCACCCCCGCGGCTCCGTCGGAGCCGCAGGAGCCGGGCCGTCCCCATACTCGCCGGTCCCTGGGACTGACGCGACTCCGGCGGAGGTCAATGCCTTCAGCTCGGCCATGAGGGGCCTGGCTCCGCCGTCGACGCCTGCCGGCGCACCTTCGGGCCCCGCGGGCTCGACTGGGCGACCTCGCGTGCCGGCGGCTCCGGCCCCGGCGCAGTCTACGACTTTGGTCCAGACACCGCAGGTCCCCGAGGAATCCAGGCCTGGGTCTCTGCCGGCGCCGGTCGACCTCACAACACCGCCGACACCGGTTCTGCCCCCGGCGCCGTCTCCAGACGATGCCATTCCCTGGTTTAGCCTCTGTCTTGGCCCGGCGCCGGTGTGGCGCCGCTTGACGCCGCACCCGACGCCGATGGTGGAGCGTTTCATCTACCGCCCGGCTCCGATCATTCCTCCTGTTTATCAGGAATCGGATGACGGGGGCGACTGGGAGGGATCTGAGGACCCTATGGCCATACAGGGCCAACTTTCACAGGACTGGGCAGACGAACTGGGGGATGCCAGTGGTCTGGACACTTCCCCGGACGCTGGTTTCATCTTTCCTCCGACTGTGGCCTCGGAGGAAGGTGCAGCTTTTTCAGTGGTGCTGCGCAAGGCGGCACAGCAGGCTCGAGCTGCCTGCTGTGGCCGTGAGGACTAACGTCCTCACAGAGGTGCTTCAACCGTCAGCAAGTTCCACAGAGCCTCTGCTGCAGTTCAATGAGGCCCTCATAGACGTTCTGCAGGGCACTTGGGCCAAGCCCTCCCCAGTTCCTCCTGTGCATCGGAACGTGGCACGGCGCCACCGCCCTGCTCTGGGCGACCCCAGTTTCCTGTCCCAATACCCCACCCCCGAGAGTCTGGTTATCCAGGCCTCCACCTCGCAATCCTCCTTCCCGTCTGCTCCTCCGGATCGGAAATCCAAGAGGCTAGAACAGTTCGGAAAGAAGCTGTTCTCTTCCCTGAGTTTGGGCCTGCTGTCTTTGAACACCGCTTGCCTCTTGGACCGTTTCTCCCACTCTCTGTGGGATACGGTGGAGGACGTGCTGCCCCTGTGTCCGGAGGAGGCCCGGACACGTCTCTCCCAGGCGCTTACTGACGGGCGAGATGCAGCACGACATGCCATACGGTGTGGACTAGACACCACGGACTCGCTGGGTAGGGCGATTTCCACCACGGTGGCGCTCCGGCGCCACACCTGGCTGCGGTCCACGTCTCAATGTCCAGAGTTCCCTCATGGATATGCCCGTTGATGGCACTCGCCTTTTTGGTGAGAAGGCGGATAGTGCGCTGGCTCATTTTAAGGACTCCCGGGCTACGGCCAGGTCCTTGGGTCTCTCGGCCCTACGGCCGCAAACTTCCCCCCCCCTTTCGTGGCCAAGGAAGGGGCGCCTCCTCACGTCCGCCTAGCCACCGGCTGCAGACCCAACCTGCACGCGGTCGAGGACGTGGATTCCGCCGTGGCGGTACTGGAGGACAACGTGCCGGTCAGCCCACATCTACCCCAGCAGCATCCGCCTCAAAGCCCTCCTAGTCCGAGCTTTCAGGCCCATTCCACGCCAGTGGGCGGCAGAGTTCGCCATCACCTGCTCCACTGGCGCTCCATCACTTCGGACAGGTGGGTGCTGCAAATCGTCCGAAGGGGCTACTCCCTCCCCTTCGAGACGACCCCTCCAGCCATGCCACCGTATGTCGGGGGATCATTTGCATCTTCTACGAGAGGAAGTTACGGCCCTCTTGGCCAAAGAGGCCGTCGAGCGCGTTCCTGGTCCAGAAGTAGGCCGTGGTTGCTATTCCCACTACTTTCTGGTTCCCAAGAAGGGCAAAGGGGGCCTACGCCCTATCTTGGACCTCAGGAGCGTCAACACCTTCCTCCGGAAGGAACGGTTCAAGATGCTAACTTTAGCTCGGGTTCTGGCTGCCCTCGACCCTGGAGACTGGATGGTAGCGTTTGACTTGCAGGACCCCTATTTTCACATCCCCGTCCTGCCGGCCCACCGGTGTTACCTGCGGTTCACGGTGGGTCAGGAGCACTTTCAGTTCACCGTGCTCCCCTTCGGCCTCACCAGTGCCCCTCGAGTGTTCACGAAAGTGATGGCGGTGGTCGCAGCTCATCTGCGCAGATCGGGGGTTCCAGTATTCCCCTATCTCGACGACTGGTTGTTGAAGGCGGGCTCGCCCCAGCAAGTCGTCTTCCCACCTCCAGACTACGGCGACCTCCTGCATTTGCTGGGGTTCTCCATCAACGTGCCGAAGTCATACCTGAGACCCTCCCAGAAGCTCCTCTTCATCGGAGCGGTTCTCGATTCGGCGCAGCTCCGGGCTTAACCTCCGGAACAGTGGGTCCGGGATATTCAGGCTCTGATTCCCATCTTTCGGCCTCTATCCTGGGTTTCGGTCAGGTTGGTGCTGCGGCTTCTGGGGCTGATGGCCTCCTGCATCCTGTTGGTGGATTACGCCAGGTGACGAATGCGGGCTCTGCAGTGGAACCTGAAGTTTCAGTAGGCCCAGCATCGAGGCAACCTGTCCGACCATGTCTTGATCTCGGAGGGCACTGCGAAACAGTTGCAGTGGTGGCTCACCTACCGCGATTGGGTCCGGGGCAGATGCCTCTCCCTACCCCAACCGGAGCACGTAGTAGTGACGGACGCGTCCCTCCTGGGATGGGGGGCCATATGGGAGAGGCGGAGATCAGAGGCCTTTGGTCTCCGGCGGAGTCTCGACTCCATATCAACCTGTTGGAGCTGAGAGCGATCCGGCTTTCACTGAAAGCCTTCCTTCCCTCTGTCCGGGGAAGTGTCGTGCAGGTGTTCACGGACAACACCACCGCCATGTGGTATTGCAACAAACAAGGCGGGGTGGGGTCGTGGACCCTTTGTCAGGAGGCTCTGCGCCTCTGGACATGGCTGGAACACCAGGGCACCATCTGGCGAAAAAGGACCCTCCTGTTGGGCTTAGAGCCCATTCCACCCGGGCCACGGCGGCGACTACTGCCCTGGGACGGGGAGTTCCCTTGCAGGACATCTGTCAGGCGGCGACGTGGGCCTCACTGCACACATTCGCCAAGCACTATTGCCTGGACAGCCAAGTCCGGAGAGATGGCTTTTTTGGCTGTTCTGTTCTCCAGGACTTTCTGGTGTGATCTTGGTTCGCAGACCCTCCACCGGGGTTGGTATTGCTTGGGTATCTATTCTAAGGTGAGGAATCTAACTAACGTGTTTCTTTCAGATGAACAAGTTACTTACCTTCGGTAACGATGTATCTGTAAGAAACATTAGTTAGTTAGATTCCTCACCGACCCACCCATCCTCCCCGCTCTGCGAACTGACATCTAGGGTTAAGGTCATCCTGTTCAGGGCCCTAGACTTTTTGGCACCAGTGTCGGTCTCTTGCATGGCTCTGCGTTCCTGGCGCTGAAAGCTATGTACAAGAACTGACGTCAGCGTGCGAGGGCGGCGTCTAAGTACTCCGTCATTCCGGCGCATGATGCCAACGACGGACGCGGAGCTGCAAACAACGCCTAGCGACGCGCAAGGGGTATTGCTACAAAAATCTTTCCGGATCCATTCTGATGCCTGGGGATATTCTAAGGTGAGGAATTTAACTAACTAGTGTTTCTTACAGATGCATCGTTACCGAAGGTAAGTAACTTGTTCAACGGTTCACAATTAAGTAAACGGCTTGGGGAGTTAAGGTTCTGGGGTTAGACTCTGGCCTCCCAGGGTCAGTGATGCACTGTTTTTGCACCCTCAGCGGCACTAGGGTGGCCGGGTGCATTGTGAGGCCCAATGAGGGATAGGGGGCCTCCTGTTGGTGGCTGCTGGCAAGCAGGCCACTGGGTTGTGGGAGCAAAGCTTCTAGGATTAAGGTCACGGCAAATGGGGAAACAAAGTAGCACCAGAGGTGCACCCTCAGCGGCACTTCGGCGGCCGGGTGCAGAGTGCTGTTTCGACGCCGGTCGCCCTGTTTTCTATGGAGAACCTCTGGTTTGCAAAAGCACTGCAGGCATAGAGACTTCTGGGTGCGACCACCACTTCGAGAAGTAAGTTGGGAAGTTAAGGGTTAGTTAGGCACCTTCGGTTTGGGCACACAAGGCCGTGGGGCGTCTGGTGCAGGGGTGCCTTTTGGGGTCAGATCTTCTTACCAGTCGCAGTTAAGGGGGCCTTCTGGATTTAGGCTGCAGGCGTCTGCTGGAGGCTTGAGGCAGGTCCAGGATCGCCGGATTTCGGTATAGGATCTCCGGGGGGACCTCCTTGTGCTGTTTTTTTCGCTTGGTCCGTGTTCGGCGGGTGCAGAGTGGGCTGAATTCGCGGTCTCTGGCTGGCACCAAAAGCTGCAGTTTGAATAAATCGGGTGTTCACGGGAGATTCAGTCTTTGAAGTGAAGGCAGGCACGTCCTCCGGGTTTTTTGAGGTTGCTGGCTGCAGGACACACCAGGATTTCGCAGGAGCAGGTTTGAGAGGAGACAGGCCTGTAGGGCTGCGGCCAAGTCAGTGGGCATTGTCCTCTTGTTAGCTCTGCACAGCTCTTCGTCCTTCTTATCTTCTTTTCTTGTCGTTTCTGGATCTGAGGAAGGAAGGTTCAGGGTGCCCCATAAATACTAAATTTAGGGGCGTTACATGTAGGTAAAAAGCAGGGACCACCCCCTATTCTGCCACTCTCCAGTAGGAGGGGGGCAGGAGCCTGTCACTAGTTGGCTGGGTCCCCCCATCCTCAAGATGGCGGGGACTCGAGGTTGTGCTTCACCACGCCTCCTCCACCCGAGGGTTAGTGTTGGCAGAGGTGGGCACACATCGCTTCCTCACTTGTTTTTCCCGCTGGTTCTCCCGCCCAAAGTGGGGGGTAGAACCAGTGGGGGACCAGTTGCTGAAAGCAGCAAATGTTCTGGAGAGGCTAACAAAGGCGGCATGCCTTTAAAGCTTCTCCTTCGTGAACCCTGCCCATCCTGGGAGAGGAGGCTTGGCGCTTTAAGGACTCGCGGGGCCACGGCCAAGTCCTTGGGTCTTTCCACTAAATGCCCAGCCACTCCTGGGTTTAGTTTCTTTCGTGGCCAAGGCAGGGGCGCCCAAGCACGTTCCTTCAACAAGCCTGTGCAGAACCAGCCTCGACGCGGCTTCTGCAGGGGGGGCTCGGGGAATCAGCGTGGGGGGCTGTCCACCTCCGCTGCTTCTACCTCCAAGCCTTCCTAATCCGAGCTTTGTGGAGCACCCCACAACTGTGGGTGGCAGGATCCGCCACATCCTCCCCCACTGGTGTGATATCACATCGGACAAGTGGGTGTTGCAGATCATTTTCGGGGGTTATCTCTTCCCCTTCAGTCCTCCCTTCCCGCCATGCCACCTCGGTGCCACCGCATGTCGGGGATCACTTGCTGCTTCTCCAGCAGGAAGTTACGGCCCTCTTGGCCAAGGGGGCCATCGAGCGCGTTCCTGGGCCAGAAGTAGGACGTGGTTGGTATTCCCACTACTTTCTGGTCCCCAAGAAGGACAAAGGGGGTCTGCGCCCCATCTTGGACCTCAGGAACGTCAATTGCTTCCTCCGGAAGGAGAAGTTTAAAATGCTGACTCTGGCTCAGGTCTTTGGCTGCCCTCGACCCTGGAGACTGGATGGTAGCGTTGGACTTGTAGGATGCATATTTTCACATCCCCGTCCTGCCTGCCCACTGGCGTTACCTGCGGTTCACTGTAGGCCGCACACATTTTCAGTTTGCCGTGCTCTCCTTCGGCCTTACCTGCGCCCCTCGGGTGTTGTCAAAAGTGATGGCGGTGGTCGCAGCTCATCTGCGCAGGTCAGGGGTGTCAGTCTTCCCCTACCTCAACGACTGGTTGTTGAATGCGGGCTCACCCCAGAAAGTCGTCGCCCACCTTCAGACTACGACGGACCTCCTGCATTTGCTGGGGTTCCCCATCAATGTGCCTCTCAGAAGCTCCCCTTCATCGGAGCGGTTCTGGATTCGACGCAGTTTCGAGTTTATCCTCCCGAGCAGTGAGTCTGGGATATTCAGGTTATGATTCCGATCTTTCAGCCTCTATCCCGGGTTTGTCAGGATGACCCTACGGCTCCTGGGCCTGATGGCCTCCTGCATCCTGCTAGTGCAACATGCCAGATGGCATATGCGGGCTCTGCAGTAAGACCTGAAGTTCCAGTGGGCGCAGCATCAAGGCAACCTGTCCGATCATGTCCAGATCTCGGAGGGCACTGCACGACAATTGCAGTGGTGGCTCATGAATCGCGATTGGGTCAATGGCAGATCCCTCTCCCTTCCCCAACCGGAGCACACAGTGGTGACGGATGCGTCCCTCCTGGGATGGGGAGGCCACTTGAGAGAAGCGGATATTAGAGGCCTCTGGTCTCTGGCGGAGTCCCGGCACCATATCAACCTTTTGGAGCTTCGGGCGATTCGACTTGATCTGAAGGCATTCCTTCCCTCTGTCCGGGGAAGTGTGGTGCAGGTGTTCACGGACACCACCACCGCCATGTGGTATTGCAACAAACAAGGCGGGGTGTGGTCCTGGACCCTATATCAGGAGGCTTTCTGCCTGTGGACATGGCTGGAACATCAAGGCATTACCTTGGTGGTTCAACACCTGGCAGGTTCTCTGAACGCTAGGGCGGACAAACTCAGTCGCCGGTGCTTAATGGATCACAAATGGCGTCTGCACTCTGACGTGGCGCAAGGTGTTTAAGCAGTGGGGAGAGCCTTGGTTAGATCTATTCGCCACCAAAGAGAACGCGCAGTGTCATCAGTTCTTCGCGTTGGAATTCCCAAGGCGGCACTCGCTAGGCGACGCTTTTCGTCTAGGAGTTGCGGTCTGTTGTACGGCTTTCCGCCTATACCACTTCTGCCCAGAATGCTGAAGAAGAAGCGGCGCGACCGAGCCCAAGTCATCCTTGTGGCTCCGGATTGAGCTCAAAGATACTGGTATCCCGAGCTACTCAGCATGGTGATCGATCCCCCAATCTGGCTGCCTCTTCGGGAGGATCTTCTGTCGCAGCAGCAGGGGACGGTTCTCCACCCGAACCAGTCTAGTCTCCACCTTCAATCGTGGAGATTGAGCGGCGACAGTTGACAGCTTTTGATCTTCCTCCCGAAGTCTGTGATGTCATTCTGTCAGCCAGGCGTCCCTCCACTAAAACGGTGTACGCCTGCAGATGGAACAAGTTTGTGGCAAGGTGCACAGCTAAGACTGTGGATCCCCTTTATGCCCCTCTTTCCGAAGTCCTTTTGTTCCTTCTTCCTTTGGCCCAGCAGGTCTCTGCTCTGGGCACTATCAAAGGTTATCTTTCGTACATCTCCGCCTTTTTACAACTTCCAGATCAGCCTTCTCTTTTTAAGTCCCTGGTTGTTAATAGTTTGCTAAAGGGCATTACGCACACATTCCCTCCAGTGCCGTTCATCATGCCTCAATGGGACTTGAATCTCATTTTGACCTATCTGATGTGCGCTCCTTTCGAGCCCCTTCATGTGAGAAGTTGGCCTGATGTATGATGTCACTAGTTCTAGTGTACACCTTACATCAGTCCAAATACCCTTATGGTGATTGGTTGTAAAGTCAACCTTATAGACCAGCTATCCTAGTGGTAGCATGGACAAGAGCAGTCTTAGGCTAAACTCTGAATGGCATGTGAAGCCAGCTGTGATACCATATATAATCCCTTGAATACCAAATGAAAGGACACCACAACAGATATATATAAAAAATAAAGTGTATTTATTCTAGTCAAACCCTCAGCACTCTTTATGAGATTAGAGGTAAGTACAACACAGTCTTATTTAAGCATACATTAAGTCACACAGGTAAGTAATACAGTTAGGCCCTAGGGGCCACGCAAACCATATACTAAGTAAGTGGTATAAGGACCACTGTCACGGAAATAGAATAGGCCTTGGCCTAGGGAATCGCTGGGGCTACACTACACTGCCGTTAGTTAGGAAGTGGGAGGCCCACGGGATTCGTGTGCAGAGTGGAAACACTCACGCATAATGCGTACAAGTCCATAGCAATAGTACAGTTTAGAAAACGGTAGATTTAGGACACTTCCGGAGTAGCTAGGAAGTTGAGACTTGAAAACTAGACACTAGGATAGTCACTATCCTGATGAGCACCGGAGTACCCAAGTTACCTAGCCCACAGGCTGCGGGTGCATAGGGGTGAAGTTGCGTCGGTTTTCGTCGTCGACTCCTATGGATGCCTGAAGAAAGATGCTGACAGGCAGTCAGTGAAGTGTGTCCGGTGGATCCCAAGGCTGGGATCAAGAAGAGAGGAAACCTGCAAGCAGAAGGGACAGAGTCAAGGTCACTAGCCAGTGACCACGTGGAACCAGGCGACGTCGTGAAGATTGCAGGTGAAGGTGAAGCTTGTCGCTGCAGCCAGGAGGACCAGGAAGCGTCGAGGACGACCAGGACCAGGAGGCGAGCTGTCCCACGAAGGCTCTTGCTGTCGGCGGCGTCGAAGTTGGACTAGGACTCACCAAGCCTTGGCAAGCGGAACCCACGAAGAACGGAGGACTTGCTTCTGGTGCAGACCAGGAAGGTCTGGGGTGCTTCTTCTTTGCAGAGAAGCGGGAGCCAGTCTGGAGGAGCCAAACCAGCGCAGAAGATTTCAGGGTGCGTCGTCACAAAGGCCACTAGCCAGCGGGCAAGCAACCGGACAGACGCGGCAAGCAGGAAAATGCAGAAGGGCCCCACGCAGGACTCGGGGAGTGTGGGGGGCTGGTCTTCGGTTCAGATGGTGCTTGGGGTTGGGGCTTCTCAATCCCCGGTGCACCACTTCGAGGGTGCCTCAGAAGCTGCGCTTTAAGTTACTAGCCACTTTTCCCAGGTAGCCGGTCCCACGTCGCTCGTCGCCTCCACGGATCTCAGCTTTGCTGTGGATGTGGATCAGGGTCGGAGAAGTCTGGAAGTCAAGGCTCTGGTCGGGCTCTGCAGTCGGTTCCTCGTAGAACGTGGGCAAAGCAAAGGGTAGTCTCTTGATGGTGCCTGTTTGCACAGGGTAGCCACTCCTTGGCTACAAGGGAGATTCTTCAGTCTTCTTCTTTCGTCGAATGTCGAAGGTCCAGAGTTTCTGTTCAAGTTGCAGGTTCAGGATAATCTAAAGTCTTGAGGCCCAACTCCCACTCTTATACTAATCTGGGGGGCTGGGATACCTGCTAGGTCACGCCTTATGGGTGGGACCTGGGAGGGGGTGGTTACACCCACTTCCCTTTGTCCAGTTTCGCGCCAGAGCTGGGGCTGGAGTGCTCCAGCGCCGGTTTGAACTGGACTATGCAAGGAACACCTTGTGTGCCCCAGGCATGTCTCATGCCTTTCAGCCCACCCTGCCCCAATACACTAAAGGCTGTCTGGGGAGGTGCTAGCACCTCCCCAAGCAGGAAACCTATTGTCCAGGCCTCCCTGGCTGGGATCACTCCCAGCTGCAGGAGGTCAGACTTGTGTCGTGGCAGCAGCATCCATTTTGTGATGCTGAGGCTTTGGTCAGAGGCTAACAGTGAAGTATGATTTTAACATGTCTTTCCCTCTAGAAGGGGGGAATAATATCCTCATGTCCAGAAATGGTATGGGGGTATTATTCCACAGTGTTAGACACCTTACACGACATGTTTCGATAAAGCCAAACCATAGTTACCATAACCGTTTAAGATTATAAGGTACTTTAAGAGTATATGGTAGGCTATATCATAGAACAGCTATAAGGACATGGTTCCGAAAGCTGCAGACAGGCTCAGCTCATGCTAGAGCACCATCTCACATGTTACCAAGCACTCTGCCTCCAGGATTGTTAAGGCCTGCCATAGGAGTGGCTGATAGGTACACATGTGTCTATATGTAAGTTAGGTATAGGAATACTACACCTAAGCAAGGGGTGATTACACGACCTTGCCCCAGCTGAGTGATCAGCCAGTTGTGTCAGAATGGAAGGCCAGGCCAGGGGTGGCATAATACATGCTGCAGCCCCTGGTAGGCCTAGGGTACACCTATGCCCTGGGTACCTAGGGTACACTGTACAGGGGCCAATAAGGTGATCCTATCCAAATGGGTTATGCACCTAAAGTACATAGTATTAATTTAGAGAGAGAACAGCAGGGCTGTGGGTCTGATTAGCAGGCCCACAGCCACATCTAAGTCGAAAACCAGTAAAGCAAAAGCAAAAAGGTGGGGGTGAACATAGAAAGCAGACCCTACTCTCCTACACTTCATACCTGTCCTTTGCGTCGTCTTACTCTTAAGACCGCTTTCCTGGTTGCTATCACCTCTGCCAGAAGAGTGAGTGAGCTCCAGGCTTTCTTCCAAACCTCCTTTCCTTTCTGTTCATCCGGACAAGGTGGTGTTGAGGGCCAGACCTTTTTTGCCAAAGGTGGTCACGCCCTTCCACATCGGGCAGACCATCTCTTTGCCTACCTTTGTTTCGCATCCTTCGACGGAGGAAGAGAGGCTCCACCGTCTGGACCCAGAACGTGTGCTCGCATTCTATCTAACGCGTACACAGCAGTTCCTGGTGGATTACCAGCTCTTTGTTGGCTACGTGGGCGCCAGAAATGATCGGGCTGTGCAGAAACTGACCATCTCTCGGGTTGTTCTGTGCATCAAAGCATGTTACTCCTTGGCTAAGAAGGAGCCTCCTGTGGGGCTGCATGCCCATTCTACCAGGGCAACTGCAGCCACTACTGCCTTGGATCATGGCGTCCCCTTGCAGGACATTTGTCAAGTACCTACGTGGGCCTCGCTGCACACGTTTACTAAGCATTACTGCCTTGACAGTCAGGTCTGGAGACACGTCTTCTTTGGCCGTTCTGTTCTCCGTGACTTTCCGGTGTAATCTATTCGCAGACCCACCACCGGGGTTGGTATTGCTGGGGTATCTATTCTAAGGTAAGGAATCTATTACTAACATGTCTCTTTCAGATGCACAAGTTGCTACTTGTGTAACGATATGTCTGTAAGAGACATTAGTTAGGGATAGATTCATTACCGCCCCACCCATCCTCCCCGTTCTGCGAACTGATTCTAGTGTTAAGTTCATACCCCTTTCAGGGCTCTAGTTTCATGGCACCAGTGGTAAGTTTCTTGCATGGCTCTGCGTTCCTGGAGCAGAAAGTAGTGTACAGAACTGACGTCAGCGCGCATGGGTGGCGCCTAAGTAGTCTCCATGATGTCATCTCGGCGCTTACTACGCCAGCGACGGACGCGGAGCCGCATGATGCCACCTACTGACGCGCAGGGGTACTACTAGCAAAACTTTCCGGATCCAGTCTTATCACTAACTAATGTCTCTTACAGATATATCGTTACACAAGTAGTAACTTGTGCTACAACACGTTTTCTTATATCGGAGGTCTCTACCCTTAAAACCAATAACTCACCCCTAAGGCAAGCCTTTAAATCCTGAAGGTAGGGTGCTTGGTTTTAAGTGCCAGAGTGTCCCTGCATAAGCTGGGCCCCCCTACAAAGTTCGGAGCCTTTCTCCAGGGTTATAAGTGCATCAGCCGTTACGATATAGAGTGGCCATGCACCATTACGGGATCATCTCTAAACTGGCTGTAACAAACCCTGCTGTGATTGGTATCAAGCATGTTGGAATCATACCCCCAAACAGTACACTGTGTGAGAGGCATGATTCCATGCACTGTAAAGCTCCTCCGGGAGGCCCTCAGTGCGAAAAGGGGAAGGCAGAACAATAGGTTCGAGGCATGTGGGCTGCTGAATTCATATCTGTGCATAGATCGCCGCCTAGTGTTGGGTCCGGATGTTTGCACGTTGTTGTCCTGGAAGAGTCTTTGAAGTATCCTGAGATAGGTGACTCCTCCCCTGGACCACAGTGCGCATGGGCATCCTCTCCATCCCCAGATTGTTTTTTTCCGCCATTGGGTTCGGAGGTGATTATCTTAGCTCAAGTTAGGAAAAATTTTGTTTAAGGCCAAAAGGCCTTTAGCTTTAGTCGGTACTGTTCCCGCTCGGTGTCGACAGCTTTCTTACTTAGTTTAGAAACTTCTTCCAGTTTTTCGGATCCATTTCATCCGACCATCGACATTACATCGACATTACATCGACGATGGAATCGAGGACCCCATTCAAGCGGTGTCCTTTATGCCACGGCAAATATCCTCACATCGACGTCCACCCGGTGTGCAACAAATGCCTCTCGCCGGATCACGACGAATCGACATGTATGGCCTGTGCCCGATTCCGATCCAAGAAGACTCTCCGGAATCGACGGGCAGCGAGATTAGAAGCGCAGCAATCAGCACCGGCCCCGGCCAACATCTTCAGCACAGCGGACGAAGATGTTGAAAGCGTGGAAGAAATAAACTCCAGCCCCGCTTCTGAACACTATTTCCAATCGGAAGACGCCGATGAAGCGCTTTTTTGCAGGGAAGAAGGGGACTACGATGAGGCCTTTGGGGCCGAAGGTGATAGCTCTGGTGAAGAGCAGGGCCTACCCGTCGACACGGAGGCTATCAATGTGCGTCATTCTACGGCTCCGGTCAAGTGATCGCCTCCGGGCCTTACCTGAGATCAATCCAAAAGTTCTTCGGCCCCGCCTTCATGCCCGGCCTCGAACATCCAGCAAGAGCCATTAATACCGAAGAAGACTGGTTTCCCTTCAACGAAACCGAAACCAATCGTCGCACCAGTTCCTCAGAAACTGAAAGTGTAACTGGCAGTGGTCGGCTCGAGGCTCTCGAAGACCTCCACTCCTTCGACGCCAGCACAGTCCATCGGCTCCGAACGCACTAAACGGGATTTCGGCGCCGAACTCGCTGCAGCGGATGTCGGTACCGACCCGAAAAAGAGGGCTGTCGGTCCCACAAAAGCGCCTCGGCCCCCGACACCGAAGCAGTCGGCCCCGACTACCAAAGTTAAGATGGCCGCTACATCGGAGTCCACTTCGAAGGCAGCGACACAGGTCAGGTCATCGACTCAGTCGACCGCTACTACCTCTCCTCGACTCGATGAACATGTGGCTCCGAAGCAGTCAACGCATACCTCTACGGAACCACTCGGCACCAAAGAACCTTCGGCGTTCCCGGTGCGACAAGTTGCAGCGTCATTGCAACGCATCAAAGAATGGGCAGCCCTCCAGTCCACGTCGGGCCCCGACCCGAAAAAGGCTCCAAAGGCACCTCCGGCACCAGCCAACATCACTTTTGGTTTGCTGCCGTCCACGGCACCGAGGATGTTCGAGATCCGAACACGTGTCCGCCAGACGAGGTCCCCATCTACTGGACACTCTCCTACTGAGCCTTGACCGTCCCAATTAATCGACGCCGACACTGGCAGACTCATGCTCCGAAAACGGAAGGCCACGCCAGAGCGGGCCTTGGACTCTTACAGAATCCCTCTGAAGCAGAAGCTGCCAGCAGAATCGGAACCGGTTCTATACGAACGCCTGCACACCTCCTATCCGTATCCACAGTCTTTTTCTCCAACGCCCTCCGACACGGACGCAATGGAGGATTACATAGGTGATGATACCACCTACCCCAGGGATATGGATCCTGAGGAGCAGCAGGACCCATATCAAGCTTGGGATGACCCTGCAGACCTGGGTGCCGCAACAGATACCCAGGACACGCAGCTTTACGGCGCAAAAACATCTCCCACAGAGGACACTGCTGCCTTCAATGCCCTCATAGAACGTGCTGCAGCCAATCATGGAGTGCAACTCCACTCTGACACAGTTGAGGACGACTTCCTGGTGGACACTTTCGCCTCCTCTGAGAGGACTGTCAAGACTTTGCCCATGTTGAAAGGTGTCCTCAAGCCAGCAAAGGACATTTTCAAGGAAACAACCAGGGCACGGGTGCTAAACCCCAGGATTGAAAAAAAATACAAGCCTGCACCCGGGGACCCTATGTACATCAGAGGTCATTTACCTCTGGACTCCATGGTGGTTGCTAACGCTCGCAAACGAGCACACTCGCAAACAGGTGATGCTCCTCCCCCAGACAAGGAGTCCAAAGTGCTGGAGACCTCGGGCAAGACGATTGCAGCTCAAGCAGCAAACATCTGGCGCATTGCCAATACACAGGCCCTCCTGGCTCGCTACGATCGTTCACACTACGACACGCTAGAGTCGCTACTCCAACATCTGCCAGACGAATACAAAAAGGCAGCGGAGCTCCTCGTCAGAGAGGGTCAACTTCTTACAAACTCATCCATTAGGTGCGCACTAGATGCTGCCGACACAGCCGCGAGGGCGATAAACACCAGCGTCATGTTACGCCGCCACGCTTGGTTACGAATCTCCAGATTCAAACCAGAGATTCAGAACAACATCCTCAATCAGCCAGTCAACCCCGACTACTTATTCGGACCAGAAGTTGACACCACCTTAGAAAAGATAAAAAAGGACACTGACACTGCAAAGTCAATGGGGGCGCTGCAAACGCAGACATTTCGTAGTGGCTCCTTTCGTCGCCCCGGGAATAGGGGAGCAGCTAGAGGACAGGGGTCACAGCAGCCATACAGTAAAGGGGGCACACAGAGCACCTACGTTAAAACCAACAGAGGTGGATATCGTGGCTCCAGCACCAAGGGCAGAGGATGCGGTTACGGCAACACCAGGTCCTCACTCAAGAACAAACAGTGACGCCCTCTCCCTTCCCCCCGACCACATAACACCTGTCGGGGTGAGACTCCAGCGGTTCCTGTCCACGTGGAAAGCCATCACCACGGACAGGTGGGTCAGGGATATTATCCAGCACGGTTACTGTCACGAATTAACCTCCACTCCACCCACAATACCGCCAAAACACCGCCCTATGTCCGCAGAGCACTTAACATTATTGCAAAACGAAGTGCTAAGTATGCTGCAAAAAGGTGCAATAGAGGTCGTGCCTGTCAACCAGCAGGGGACAGGGGTGTACTCCCTGTACTTCCTCATCCCAAAAAAGGACGGGTCGCTCAGACCTATACTAGACCTCAGACCCCTCAACCACTACATTCTGTCAGAGCATTTTCATATGCTCACCCTACAGCAGGTTCTCCCGCTGCTCAGGCAGGGAGACTTCCTCGCCACACTAGACCTCAAAGATGCGTACTTCCACATACCCATCCACCCATCACACAGGAAATATCTCAGGTTCACTATTCAGGGACAGCACTATCAATTCAAAGTCCTCCCCTTCGGCGTGACAACAGCACCCAGGGTTTTTACCAAGTGCCTAGCTACAGTGGCTGCACATCTACGGCGACGACACATTCACGTCTACCCTTACCTGGACGACTGGCTTGTTCAGGCAAAGTCAGCCCAGCAATGTGCCAGCCACATGTCCCTCACCATTCACCTCCTTCACAGTCTGGGATTCTCACTAAATTACCCAAAATCACCTCTACAACCCGCACACGTACAACAGTACCTGGGCGCGGCCATGGACACTCTGGCAGCCACAGCTCAGCCAAATTTAGTGAGGATCAACAGCATGCAACTGCTGATCTCAAAGTTCAAACCACAGCACTCCCTTCCTGCGAGAGTGTTCATGCAGTTGATAGGCATGATGGCCTCCTGCATTTTCATAGTCCCGCACGCGAGACTACATATGCGCCCGCTTCAGGAGTGCTTAGCACGTCAATGGAATCAGGCTCACGGGCAATTAAAAGACCTAGTGTTGGTGAGCGGTCGGGCATACAACTCTCTGCATTGGTGGAATCCACAAAACCTTTGCAAGGGCCGGCCGTTCCAAGAGCCTGTTCCACAAATAATACTGACGGCGGACGCGTCTCCAGGGATGGGGAGCTCATGTACTCAATTACACAGTGCAGGGACTATGGACAACACAGCAAAGGAAGATGCACATCAACCTTCTGGAACTGATGGCAATCTTCCTGGCAATGAAGGCATTCAAAGTACACTTGTGCAACAAAGTCGTGTTGATCCGGACGGACAACATGACTGCCATGTACTACATACAGAAGCAGGGAGGAACACACTCTCCACAGTTGTCTCATCTGGCTCAGAGCATGTGGAAGTGGGCCATTCAGAGGAACATATTCCTCATGGCGGAACACCTCCCAGGCAAGGACAACCAGATGGCGGATCTGCTCAGCAGACACACCCACCAGATGCACGAGTGGGAGCTGCACCCATCAGTACTCCAACCGTACTTCCAACAGTGGGGTCATCCAGAGATAGACCTATTCGCCACAAACGAAAATGCAAAATGCCAAAGTTTTGCCGCCAGGTTCCCACATCCACAATCGCAGGGCAATGCGATATGGATGAACTGGTCCGGCAGATTTGCGTACGCTTTTCCCCCAGCGCCGTTAATACCGCTGGTGGCACGCAAACTGCGACAGCACTCACTGACGCTCATCCTAGTTGCTCCAACATGGGCGCGCCAGCCATGGTACACCACCTTTCTGGAACTTTCCGTGGTGCCACATCAACGGCTGCGGATAAAACCTGCACTCCTAACGCAGAGCCATGGCGAAATTCAGCACCCAGATCCGCAACAGCTGAACCTGGCAATCTGGCTCCTGAAGTCTTAGTTTGGCTACCTAAACCTGCCACCTGACTGCATGGAGATCATCAAGGAGGCCAGAAGACCCACTACCAGAGCTTGCTATGCAGCTAAATGGAAACGGTTTGTCATTTACTGCACCCACAATGACATCAACCCGCTAGACGCATCCATTCAAAACATTATCGGTTACCTCTTACACCTATACCAATGCAATCTGGCATACACCTCAATACGCATCCATTTAACCGCAATAGCAGCCTATCTCCAGAACAGGCAGCACCTCTCTTTATTCAGAGTGCCTGCCATCAAAGCCTTCTTGGAAGGACTTAAACGAGTAATTCCCCCAAGACACCCACCAGCACCAGTGTGGAACCTCAACTTGGTCCTCACCAGACTAATGGGTCCACCCTTTGAACCTCTCCACTCATGTGAGATTGAATGCCTCACCTGGAAAGTAGCTTTCCTAGTCGCAATCACTTCGTTAAGAAGAGTTAGTGAACTCCAGGCACTAACCATTCAAGAGCCATTCATACAGGTTCACGCAAACAGGGTCGTACTGCGTACCAACCCCAAATTCCTGCCTAAAGTAATATCGCAGTTCCACATGAATCAAACTATTGAACTGCCCGTTTTCTTTCAGAATCCACAAAATGTCGCTGAAAGAATGCTCCATACACTAGATATAAAGAGGGCCCTCATGTACTATATTGACAGAACTAAACACTTTAGGAAGACAAAACAACTTTTAGTTGCCTTTTCTCCACAACACAAAGGCAACGCCATTTCCAAAGCAGGTATAGCCAGATGGATCGTTAAATGTATTCAAATTTGCTATCAAAAAGCTAAACGCACATTAACGATTCCCCCACGAGCCCACTCAACACGAAAGTTAGGGGCGTCCATGGCTTTCCTGGGAAACATTCCTTTACAGGAAATATGTAGAGCAGCCACATGGTCCACTATACATACATTTACCAAACACTACTGCGTAGATGTACACTCAAAACAGCAGGCAGCTGTAGGACAGGCTGTTCTCAAAACTCTCTTTCAGACTGCTGCAGCTGGCACTGGTAGCCGCCGCTAATAGGAGGTACTGCTATGTATTCTATGCACAGATATGAATTCAGCAGCCCTACATGCCAAGAACAGATGCATACTGGTAAGTAGCATATTCAATATCCTGTCACGGGGAGGTTTGGCCACCTTTCAGATAGGGTTTAGTGTATTGGGGCAAGGTGGGGGCACTTGCCTGCACCACTGAGACTGCTAGAACAGCACATTTGGTGCCCTCCTTGCATACTCCAGTTCGGGGAATCTTTGGCTCCTGCTCTGGCACGAAACAGGACAAAGGGCATGGGAGTATCTTCCCCAATGTCCAGCTCCTCCGCTGGGAGGAACCCCTGATTTGTCCCAACCCTTTCCTAAGGGTACTTAAAGGCTTACCTGTGGGTGGGTCCCTAGATTCGCCGTGGGACAAGATTCAGATTACATACCAATTCATCTGTCTGAACCCTCTGGATCTCTCTGGACTTCGTGTTGGGAACCAAGACTGCAACTTGAAAGACTCCTGCTGCTCCTTGTCTTTGTCCTGCAAGTAGCTGCAACGTCTGTGCCTGTGCTCCATTCAGGTTCTTCTCAGGACCTGTGGACATGTTATGTTATATTATGGACTCCGAAAGGCTCAGCAACACAGGTATGGGTTCTGCAAATCCCTCGAGGCCTGCACGATCTTCTTACCGAGTTTGAGGCCAGTATCTCTCATCTGAACTGCTGGGCAGTACCCCTGTGCAATGCGTGGACTTGCCGCTTCCAAGGCTTGTTGACTCTCCTCCAGCGATCTTTGTGATCCTAGAAGCTCCAACCTCAAGCAACTCCTGCCGCCAAGATCTTCGCCCTCGCCGCTTCCTCTGCATCGTGGGCCATCATTGGTGACCTGCTCAAGTTGTCTTACAACTCCTGTGCCTTCGTCACGTGGGTCCTCTTGAGGGTCTTCTTGGGATTCAGTGGGCTCCCCTGCTTGCTCGGGCCTGTTCTGACTTACTTGCTCATGGTGAGTTACTGGGACCTTTCTGGTCCCGACACTGCACCTTTTTCGTCGACTATATTATTTGCTTCTGCCAAGGCTTGTTGGTGCCTCTGCCGGACACTGACCCGCTTGGCTCTTGACATCTGTCGTGGTACAGGTTATGAAAGGCTCCTGGTCTTCCATAGCACCACCTGGTCCGCACAGCAGCAACTTCAAGGGCAGTGTCAAACTCTCCTGCATCTCTGACATCAGTGGGCCTTCGTCTTTCATTCATCCTAGTCACGCTTGAGTGGCAGTCACTCTGTCCCCTCTGCTTGCAGGTACCTCTCACCCTGAATCCACCTTTGGGTTCCACCTTACTCCTTTGTCGTCTTCTCAGCGGCATCTTTCCTGAAGTCCTCCATTATGGTCTACTGCTGTTTCCGACGTCACTTGGCACCTATGCGCCCAGCCTCCCTGGTGTAGGTATTCTTGTTCCTGGGGTATCCACGGGTGGGGTGACTCCCCAACGTTCCATCTTCCGCGGGGTTTCTTCAGGGTCCGCTGGGAAGGCAACTGCAACTTACCCATTGACTAACATTGAGCATGGAGTTGTGTTCCCACTCAGCACACGGCCACCATGGATTTCCTAGATACTCACCTAGGGTGGGTCCGCGGCTCTTCTACGTCTTCTGGGTCCATTCTCAACTTAGGTTGTGGTTTGCATTCCACTAATCTTATAGAGACCTCTAGCCGCAGATTCCTTAACTTAGAATATCCCCAGGCTTCAGACTGGATCCGGAAAACTTTTTCCCCAGCAGTACCTCTGCACGCCAGGGGACGGCGTCTCCCGGCTCCGTCCTGACGTCGTCCACAGAAGTGACATCAAAGGAGCCATATAAGAGGTTCCTGTTCGGGACAGGTCCCGGAGTCATTTCCGTGTACGTCTCTCGCTAGCCTGCCTCAGGTAAGCACCGAAAGAAATCAGAGGTTGTCGACCTCACACAAGCATGACGTTGGGGCCCGTTGCTCCCGGTTTTCACCGGACACGAACTCTCAGGAGTCGGACCCGCCTTTTCCTGGTGCTGGGGCGACTTGGACCCAGATGGAGACCTATTCCAGGGCTTTGCAGGCCATCTTCACGTCACCCCCACTCCCTGGCCCGCTTTCAGGTCCCACAGTGGGGGTAGGGACTCAGGTCGGGAGTTTGCCAGCGGGTTTGCCCTCGGCACCGACAGAGTGCCTTAACTCCGGTTCCGGAGTCGTTGCAATGTCGGGACACGGCCCAGAGGGGCATCCCACTCAGACGTCTAGTCCTCCTGATGAGTCTTCGCACAGCCCTGCTGTGCTCCTTGTGTCATCGCTGGATGCAGCTGCAGCGTGGAGTTTGACTCCGTGGACTTCATTCCTCCCTGCTGCCCCCTGCCTTGGTTGAGGTAGTCGACGCCGGGTGGGCGAGTCCTCTTCAGGGGTCGGCGTCGTTCAGACGCCGTCTCGATGTCGGTTGACACCGGTTCCATCCCAAGCTGTTCCTCTGCTGGTGGAGGACGTGCCCCCAGTGGGTTACCCACCCCCAGGGTTTTTTCAGTACTCCAAGGAGCTGGGGCCCATGAGGCACTGGCCGGTGCTTTTTTCTGCAGGGCCTCTGTCATTGGGTGGCCGGATTAGCCTGCAACCGTCACCAATGGATGTCTTGCTGTCTCCTCCTCGGATGGTCACGGAGGCTGGTGCAGAGTTTGTGAGGGCGGTTCGCAGGGCTACGGCTATCTTGCAGATGCCCTCAGTTTCCCTTCCTTCGGATCCTTTGTTGGATCTTCTCCACCAGGGCTTGGTGGATGTGAAGCTCTTATTGCCTTTTAGTGGGTCATTACATGATGTCTTTCTGGGGCCTTGGGCCAGACCCTCATCGGGTGACCCCATGGGTCGTGCTATTGCTCATCGCCATCGTCCAGCTCCAGATGACCCTGCTCGTTTGTCCCTCCAGCCTAGGGTTTATTGACTTATAGTCCAGGCAACGCTCCCTTCCTCTCCTCCTGCATTGCTTCCTCCCACTCAGGAGTGTAAGTGGTTGAAGTTGTGTGTCCGCCATGTCTGCGGCCACCAGCTCAGGCCTTCGGTCCCTGAACACGAACTGCGTGTTTGCTCGGGATACTTTTGCCCTTTGGGACTCAGTCGGACAACTCCTTCCTTTTTTGCCGGAGGGCCCTCGCACTGACCTGGGCTGACTTATTCGGGATGGGTGCGACATGGCGCTGTTTTCTATTCGTTCGGCCATGGACACCACTGACTCAGTTGGTCGAGCTATGGCCGGGTCACTTGTTCTGCGTCGCAATGCGTGACTGCGCAATGGCAGTTTCCTTGAAAATGTTCGTTAGCGACTCAGATCTGCTCTTTGATGGAGTCCAATTGAGCGGTCCGGCGCCTCCTATCTGGATTTCCATGACTGCCAGGTTTTTAGTCCTCTATAGTGGGCTTGCATTTTCTTTTGCAGTTTTGCCACTGCTTTTATGATTTCCGCCTCTGGGTTCTAGACATTATTTCCCAGACACTGTATGGCTGTTCAGCCGTTGTTCTTTCCTTCCTTTGGTAGTGCCAGCTGTTTATATGGCTTTTTGACCCCTGTCTAGGAGCTTGTCTCAAGAGCTGTCCCTTGATTTTTATAGGGATGTAACATACCCTATGTGGGGTATTTGTTCCCTATTGTGTAGCTGCTCTTCCTTATCAGGACGTTTCGAAGGCTCCTGTGGAGTTCTCTTCGTTCTTTCTGTTCCTCTGTGGATTTTTCCTGTGGGTTATGCTGGGTGCATCTCCCTTTGTTTCATACTACCTGCTGTGGTGGTTTCCGTCCTCCTGCCTGGTGTTTGGCTCCTCTTTCCACCTTCATTCTGCCCCTTGCACTGTTGGCTGTCTTGGGCACGCACCCCTATGGGCGCTTGATGCGTTCCAGTTCTACTGTGTTTTGGGCGGGCACCACCTGTGGACCTAGCTAATGTCTTGGCTGCGTTCTCTTCCTGTTGCCTTCTTCCCTGGTGTTGGGTAGGGCATGGGCACGGCTTGGGCACACCATGCCTGGGGTTTGCCTATGGGCAGTAGAGTTTTCGCCACAACGGACCCCTGTTGCGTTTTGCCTTGTGCCCTTGCTTATCTCGGCCAGTCCCTGGCCTACGCTCGTTTTTTTTTTTCTGTTGGTTGCCGCTCAAGGCTCCGGTGTTCTCCTGGCCTCTGCTGTGCTTTTCAACAGACTTATTTTATCTACGGATGCTTTCCAGCATTATTCTGTATATAGGTCTATACTTTTTCAGACATTCTATGTTTGAGTCTTACTGACTGCTTCGTTGGTGTGGTGGTCAGTATTCCCGCCTCTGGCGTGGTGGTTTGATCTTCCCTTTCTGATTTGGGGGGGGGGGGGGGGGGGGGGGGGGGGGGTTGGGATCGCTTTTTTATGTGGTTGGACTTCAATGTCCTAATGTGTCACATCGGTGCCGTGGGTACCTCTTGTGCAATTTTCTATTCGTTAGGGGTACTCTTCCAGTTTCCCCTTGGTGGTCAATCTCTTGGCTTTTTTTTATATTTCTATGTGCTGCGTGCGCACGTGTATAGGCAAGCTTGCAGGGTTTCCCTGCGGTGGTTTCTGGGGATTGTCCCAGATTTCCTCTCAGTTTTTCTATCCATCTTTCCTCTTCCTCCCTCATGGGAGATAGCGTTAGGGGTGTCCAACGCTGGTGGCCCTTAGTCTTTTCACCTGTGGGTACGGTTGACTGGTTGGCTCCTTTTTGCTGCGTACGTCTTCTCAGTCAACGCGAACATGCTGTTGCTGTTCCGCTTCTAGTGATGCATTGTGTTGTGTGGTTCTCACAGTACCCAATGTCTGTTGCGAATTACAAGAATACACGCACCTCTGTATCTTCTGGTAGTCGTGGTTTGTATGTCTCGACAGGATACCTTCTTCCCTTACATGTTTTTGTTGGCACCTGATGTAGGAGAGTAGAGTCTGCTTTCTATGTTCACCCCCACTTTTTGCTTTTGCTTTACTGGTTTTCGACTTAGATGTGGCTGTGGGCCTGCTAATCACACCCACAGCCCTGCTGTTCTTTCTCTAAATTGATACTATGTACTTTAGGTGCATAACCCATTTGGATAGGATCACCTTATTGGCCCCTGTACAGTGTACCCTAGGTACCCAGGGCATAGGTGTACCCTAGGCCTACCAGGGGCTGCAGCATGTATTATGCCACCCCTGGCCTGGCCTTCCGTTTTGACACAACTGGCTGATCACTCAGCTGGGGCAAGTACGTGTAATCACCCCTTGCTTAGGTGTAGTATTCCTATACCGAACTTACATATAGACACATGTGTACCTATCAGCCACTCCTATGGCAGGCCTTAACAATCCTGGAGGCAGAGTGCTTGGTAACATGTGAGATGGTGCTCTAGCATGAGCTGAGCCTGTCTGCAGCTTTCGGAACCATGTCCTTATAGCTGTTCTATGATATAGCCTACCATATACTCTTAAAGTACCTTATAATCTTAAACGGTTATGGTAACTATGGTTTGGCTTTATCAAAACATGTCGTGTAAGGTGTCTAACACTGTGGAATAATACCCCCATACCATTTCTGGACATGAGGATATTATTCCCCCCTTCTAGAGGGAAAGACATGTTAAAATCATACTTTACTGTTAGCCTCTGACCAAAGCCTCCGCATCACAAAATGGATGCTGCTGCCACGACACAAGTCTGACCTCCTGCTGCTGGGAGTGATCCCAGCCAGGGAGGTCTGGACAATAGGTTTCCTGCTTGGGGAGGTGCTAGCACCTCCCCAGACAACCTTTAGTGTATTGGGGCAGGGTGGGCTGAAAGGAATGAGACATGCCTGGGGCACACAAGGTGTTCCTTGCATACTCCAGTTCAAACCGGCGCTGGGGCACTCCAGCCCCAGCTCTGGCGCGAAACTTGACAAAGGGAAGTGGGTGTAACCACCCCCTCCCAGGTCCCACCCATAAGGCATGACCTAGCAGGTATCCCAGCCCCCCAGATTAGTATAAGAGTGGGAGTTGGGCCTCAAGACTTTAGATTATCCTGAACCTGCAACTTGAACAGAAACTCTGGACCTTCGACCTTCGACATTCGACGAAAGAAGACTGAAGAATCTCCCTTGTGTCCAAGGAGTGGCTACCCTGTGCAAACAGGCACCATCAAGAGACTACCCTTTGCTTTGCTAAAGTTCTACGAGGGACCGACTGCAGAGCCCGTCCAGAGCCTTGACTTCCAGACTTCTCCGACCCTGATCCACATCCACAGCAGAGCTGAGATCCGTGGAGGTGACGAGAGACGTGGGACTGGCTACCTGGGAAAAGTGGCTAGTATCTTCAAGCGCAGCTTCTGAGGCACCCTCGAAGATTGAGAAGCCCCAACCCCAAGCACCATCTGCACCGAAGACCAGCCCCCCCACACTCCACGAGTCTTGCGTGGGGCCCTTCTGCATTTTCCTGCTTGCCGCGTCTGCCCGGTTGCTTGCCCGCTGGCTAGTGGCCTTTGTGACGACGCACCCCGTAATCTTCAGCGCTGGTTTGGCTCCTCCAGACTGGCTCCTGCTCCTTTGAAAAAGAGAAGCACCCCAGACCTTCCTGGTCTGCTCCAGAAGCAAGTCCTCCGTTCTTCGTGGGTTCCGCTTGCCAAGGCTTGGTGAGTCCTAGTCCAACTTCGACGCCGCCGACAGCAAGAGCCTTCGTGGGACAGCTCGCCTCCTGGTCCTGGTCGTCCTCGACGTTCCTTGGTCCTCGTGGCTGCAACGACAAGCTTCACCTTCACCTGCAATCTTCACGACATCGCCTGGTTCCTTCCTGGTTCCACGTGGTCACTGGCTAGTGACCTTGACTCTGTCCCTTCTGCTTGCAGGTCTCCTCTCTTCTTGATCCCAGCCTTGGGATCCACCGGACACTTCACTGACTGCCTGTCAGCATCTTTCCTTCAGGCATCCATAGAAGTCCACGACGAAACCCGACGCAAGTTCACACCTATGCACCCGCAGCCTGTGGGCTAGGTAACTTGGGTACTTCGGTGCTCACAAGGGTAGTGACTATCCTAGGGTCTAGTTTCCGAGTCTCGACTCTCTAGCTGCTTTAGAAGTGTCCCTAAACTCTTAATTGCTAACAACTACTATTTCTATCGACTTTTACGCATTACGCGTGAATGTTTCCACTCTGCACCTGAATCCCGTGGGCCTCCCACTTCCTAACTATTGCTAGTGTAGTGTAGCCCCAGCGATTCCCTAGGCCTAGGCCTATCCTATTTCCGTGACAGTGGTCCTTATACCACTTACTTAGTATATGGTTTGCGTGGCCCCTAGGGCCTAACTGTATTACTTACCTGTGTGACTTAATGTATGCTTAAATAAGACTGTTGTACTTACCTCTAATCTCATAAAGAGTGCTGAGGGTTTGACTAGAATAAATACACTTTATTTTTTATATATATCTGTTGTGGTGTCCTTTCATTTGGTATTCAAGGGATTATATATGGTATCACAGCTGGCTTCACATGCCATTCAGAGTTTAGCCTAAGACTGCTCTTGTCCATGCTACCACTAGGATAGCTGGTCTATAAGGTTGACTTTACAACCAATCACCATAAGGGTATTTGGACTGATATAAGGTGTACACTAGAACTAGTGACATCATACATCAGGCCAACTTCTCACACCTGATATTGTGTCACTCACATTGTGTGTTCTGAAACTGTCTTCATGTTTGTCCCTTCGCTAGGCCTTTGTCTCTCACGGATCCTGGGATCCTCTCCTCCGTTTCCCTCTTTTCGTAGATGTTATGGCATTGCGCACTGCCTATCTGAAAGGAACACGTTCGTTAGATTCCTCACCTTAGAATATCCCCAGGCGTCAGGCTGGATCTGGAAAGATTTTTCGTCAGCAATACCCCTTGCGCATCGCTAGGTGTCCTCTGCGGCTCCGCAACCGTCGTCGGCGTCGTGCGCCGGAATGACATCGTCGGAGTACTTAGACGCCGCCCTCGCGCACTGACGTCCGTTCTTCTTTTTTCTGAGCCAGACAGAGCCGATCCGGGAAGAGCTTACCCCTTAGTCACTTTTTGACGAAACTTTTTTGACTCTTTTTGGTCTTCTGTCAACTTGACTCTGATGCCGGTAGGATGCCTGGTTTTAAGGCCTGTGACTCCTGTCATCGACTGATGTCTGTGACGGACCACCATCGCCGGTGCCTTTACTGCCTGGGGCCCGACCACGATGCGGAGTCGTGCCTCGACTGTCAGGCCTTGACCTCGAAGGCTAGGCGGGAGCGGTCCCATAAGCTTCTCTAGCTTCAGCACTCTGTTCCGCGCCGTTCACGGTCCCTGTCCAGGAGGAGGTCCAAGGACCGGTCGCGGAGCCGCAGTCACCATCATCGCTCGTCGGGCTCGAAGTCTTCGGGTAAGTCGAAGCGCTCGAAGAAGTCCAAGATGCGACAGCGCTCTTCGGACTCCTCTCACCGGTCGCGCGACTCGGTCGAGGATCAGGGTGGTCCCACCCCCGCGGCTCCGTCGGAGCCGCTGGAGCCACGTCTGTCTCCATACCCGCCGGTCCCTGGGACTGACGCGACTCCGGCGGAGATCAGCGCCTGGCTCCGCCGTCGATGCCTGCCGGCGCGCCTTCGGGCCCCGCGGGCTTGACTGGCGACTTCGCGAGCCGGCGACTTCGCGAGCCGGCACCATCGACTACTTCGTCCCGACGCCGCAGGTCCCCGAGGGATCCAGGCCTGGAGATCTGCCGGTGCTGATCGACCTAACGACGCCTCTTCCGCCAGCGCCGACACCGGTTCCACCCCCGACGCCGTTCCCCGGTTTAGTCCCGGTCCAGGCCCGGCGCCGCTCGACGCCGCATCTGACGCCGATGCATGAGCATTTCATCTACCGCCCGGCTCCGGTTATTCCTCCTGTTTATCAGGAATCGGATGACTGGGGCGACTGGGAGGGGTCTGAGGACCCTATGGCCAGACGGGCCGACCTTTCACAGGACTGGGCAGACTAACTGGTGGATGCCAGTGGTCTGGACACCTCCCCGGACGCTGGTTTCATCTTTCCTCCGACTGTGGCCTTGGAGGAAGGTGCAGCTTTTTCAGTGGTGCTGCGCAAGGCGGCCGATGCCCTTGGGCTGGAGTTGCCTACTGTGGCCGTGAGGACTAACGTCCTCGCAGAAGTGCTTCAACCGTCAGCAAGCTCCACAGAGCCTCTGCTGCAGTTCAATGAGGCACTCGTAGACGTTCTGCAGGGCACCTGGTCCAAGACCTCCACAGTACCTCCTGTGGATCGGAACGTGGTCCGGCGCCACTGCCCTGCTCCGGGCGACCCCAGTTCTTTGTCCCAACACCCCACTCCCGAGAGTCTGGTTATCCAGGCCTCAACTTCCCAATGCTCCGTCCCGTCCGCTCCTCCGGATCGGGAATCCAAGAGGCTGGAACAGTTCGGAAAGAAGCGGTTCTCTTCCCTGAGTTTGGGTCTGCGGTCCTTGAATACCGCTTGCCTCTTGGACCTTTATTCCCACTCTCTGGTATGCGGTGGAGGATGTGCTGCCCCTGTGTCCGGAGGAGGCCCGGTCACTGCTCACCCAGGCGCTTGCTGATGGGCGAGATGCAGCATGGCATGCCATACGGTGCTAACTAGACACCGCGGACTCGCTGGGGCGGGCAATTTCGACCACGGTGGCGCTTCGTCGCCACGCCTGGCTACGGTCCACTTCTTTCTCGGGGGATGTCCAGTGTACCCTCATGGATATTCCCTTTGATGGCACTCGCCTTTTTGGAGAGAAGGCAGATAGTGCGCTGGCTCGTTTCAAGGACTCCCGGGCTACGGCCAAGTCCTTGGGTCCCTCGGCCTGCCTTTTGTCCCTTTTGTGGCCAAGGAAGGGGCACCTCCTCACGTCCGCCTAGCCACCGGCCGCATAACCAACCTGCACGCGGTCGTGGACGTGGATTCCGCCGAGGCGGTACTGGAGGACAACGTGCCGGTCAGTCCACATCCACCCCGGCAGCATCCGCGTCAAAGCCCTCCTAGTCCGAGCTTTCAGGCCCATTCCACGCCAGTGGGCAGCAGAGTTCGCCATCACCTGCTCCACTGGCGTTCCATCACGTCGGACAGGTGGGTGCTGCAAATCGTCCGAAGGGGCTACTCCCTCCCCTTCGAGACTACCACTCCAGCCATGCCACCACAGTACCACCGCATGTCGGGGGATCACTAGAATCCGCTCTGGGATGAAGTTACGGTCCTCTTGGCCAAAGAGGCCGTTGAGTGCGTTCCTGGTCCAGAAGTAGGTTGTGGTTGCTATTCTCACTACTTTCTGGTTCCCAAGAAAGGCAAAGGGGGCCTACGCCCTATCTTGGACCTCAGGCGCGTCAACGCCTTCCTCCGGAAGGAGCGGTTCACGATGCTCACCTTAGCTCAGGTTCTGGCTGCCCTAGACCCAGGAGACTGGATGATAGCGTTGGACTTGCAGGACGCTTATTTTCACATCCCCGTCCTGCCGGCCCACCGGCGTTACCTGCGGTTCACGGTGGGTCAGGAGCATTTTCAATTCACCGTGCTCCCCTTCAGCCTCACCAGTGCCCCTCGGGTGTTCACGAGGGGCACTAGTGAGGTTGCTTCGGCGCGCAGCGGTGACGTGCAGCGGTCACGCCCTTGTTACGCCTGAGTCTAGCCAGAGTCCTGCCCGTCTGCGCCCGTCAGCGCTAGGGCAGGGGACGCTAGTTTCCTCAGGATGATATCGGCCGACGCCTTGCGCAAACTGCGCTACGAGGTAAGAAGCTGCCACCATGATGCCATAGACCCTCTGAGCGGCCCTTATCAGTGCCCCAGGTGTTCCTTTAGGCTTCAAAGGCCTCAGCCAAGTTTAATAACTCGACCTAGTCCATCTATGCTGTACACAGACGCTGTCGCTGAGCCGGCCTCTCGACCTTCAGTAAAAATCCTACATCTTAACGTCAGATCCTTGGTCTGTCACTATCTGGAAGTGTTCTCCCTGATTACGGATGAGAACCCGGATGTATTCTTTTTTACCGAAACATGGCTACATGATCAAGCCATGGTAACTATGAACTTAGCCCTACCTGTGGGCTATACTATGTACACGCTCCATCGTAACGCTAGAGGGGGAGGCATTGCGGCTGCGGTAAAATCATGTTACCCATGTGTTTTGCAGCCTGTCTCCATAGCGGGATGTGAGAGTGCTCAATTTAGCATCTCTATAAACCCCCATTTTACCTTTTCGGGTTTGCTCATATACAGGCCTCCTGGCCCTGATGCAGCTTTTCGTAATAGCCTCCCGGAGGTAGCCTCCTCCCTTGCGCTGAAGACGGCCAACTTTTCTATAGTTGGAGACCTTAACCTGCACATGGAGTCACTAAGTTCCAACGCTGTCAGCAGTTTTCTGGCTGATCTTGAAGCTCTTCAATTAGCTCAGCTGATTGAACAACAGACTCACTCTGGCGGACATTTACTAGACCCCTTTTTGACTAATATTTCAGTACTCCAGCCTAAACCCATGGTCTGGACCGATCATTATCTGATCGAGATCCACATTGCTACATCTGCTCCCTCTTTTAGAAATAACATCTCTAACATCTTTAAAAGACCATGGAAAAATTTAAACCTAGTGGATTTCCATCAGCTTTTGATGAAACACCACCTTCACCTCCCCACTGAAGTTACCCGTGGTTATGATAGTTTTTGTGAATGGCTAATTTTAGCTCTGGATTCGCTCATACCTGCTAGATGGTGCAGGACTCGATCAGGTCCCTCTAATCCATGGTATAACGACTCTCTTAAGCAGCTTAAATCTTCCTGTAAAAAGGCGGAGCGAGCCTGGCGTAAAGCGTGCGACTCCGACCTCAAGTCAGCCTATAGGGCTTGTACTAGGTTATACCATCGGGCCATATGCAAAGCCAGAGCTACGTATTACTCGTTGGAAATAAAAAACAGCACTAATCCAATGAAGGTAATTTTTAAGGTGTGTAAAGATCTAACTAGTAAAAAGACGGCAACTCCAGCTAAAGCCACCTTAGCCCACTGTGAAGATCTCGCCTCCTTTTTTGTTGAAAAAGTTGAGGCTATATATAGGTCTTTCCCTCGGTCCACCTCTTTAAATAAAACACCAGTTAATAAGCCTATTGCCTCAAAACTATTGTTATCTATTCCGGGCCCTACCTCTGAGGAGTTTAGATCTTTGGTTTCCAAAGTTAAGTCTGGTTCCCCTACGGACCCTTTAAGACCTGCTCAATTTCAGGATCTTGCAGAGTGCTGCTATCCTCCACTCCACAATCTTATTGAACTCTCTTTTGTTTCAGGTAATGTGCCTACTAAGTGGAAGCAGGCCACCATCATTCCTATACTAAAGAAACCTTCCCTTGACCCCGCCAAACCCGAACATTACCGGCCCATTTCCCTTCTCCCCTGGATATCAAAACTAGCAGAAGCACATGCCAATAACATCCTCTCTTCACATCTACAGAAAGCTAGCATTCTTGATCCTTCTCAGAATGGGTTTCGTGCAGAACACAGCACTGAAACCGCCCTCTTAGCAATTGTGGCACAGATAAGGAAGATGCTAGACAGTGATCAGACGGTGGCACTGATCCTTTTGGATCTTAGTGCCGCCTTCGACACTGTCTCTCATTCGATCCTTCTCCAACGGCTTTCTGAGGCGGGAGTCGGGAAAACTGCGATGGATTGGTTCCGCTCCTTTCTTGCGGAGCGCACCTTTAGAGTCTCCACGCCACCCTACGAATCCTCTCCCCGTCCTATTTTATATGGTGTTCCACAGGGTTCGGCTCTCAGCCCGACCTTGTTCAACCTTTATGTTCAGCCGTTGGCAGAGGTAGCCCGTAGGTGTGGTCTTACCATGGTGTCATACGCTGATGACACTCAGCTTGCGGTGGCACTTAATGGTGACACCACTATGGATGCTTCCACCTTCCAGGCTGCCCTTAAAGAAGTAGTAGGGTGGATGTTGGAGAATTGTCTTCAACTTAATGCTACTAAGACCGAGGTCCTTGTCCTCGGCAAGGATACTAAGCTCTGGGGAGATCAATGGTGGCCATTAGAATTGGGCCCTGTCCCCACTCCCGTTACAGAGGTTCGAAATCTCGGGGTGTGGCTCGATGACAAACTCTCCTTTACTCCCCACACAAAGAGAGTGGCTGGTGTCTGTTTTGGCACTTTGCAGTGCCTTTGGCCGATCTTTAAATTTTTCGACGCGGCTACCAGACAAATAATAGTCCAAGCCATGGTTCTCACCAAATTGGACTATGCTAGCTCACTCCTGCTGGGAGTGAATCAGGCAGAGCTAGCTCGCCTCCAGCGTGTCCAAAATGCGGCAGCCAGGATGCTGGTTGGCCTCCCTAAATTCTGCTCAGCCCGACGTACCATATATGATCTCCACTGGCTGCCTGTAGGGCAAAGGATTAAGTTTAAGACCTTATGTCTGACTTTTAAAATCCTTAAATTGGCCTCTCCTCCCATCCTTGCCCAGCCTATCTCTTATTATACTCCTTCCAGAGCTCTCCGGTCATCAGGGCAAAACCTTGCCATTGTCCCACGCTACAAAAGAACTAGAATAGGCGGACGTTCTTTTGCGGTGATGGCGGCCTCTCTCTGGAACACTCTGCCTACTTCACTCCGTTCTATACCCGATCTGTTCCTGTTTAGGAAGGCTCTAAAAACCTTCCTATTTTCCACAGTTTAAACTCTTTTCTGTTGGAGTCTTCCCAATGTTTGTTGTGTTGTGTCACCACCTCCTTAGCGCCGGGACGCCTCTTGGCTGCGGCATCTGTGCGCTCTATAAGATTATATAACATAACATAACATAACATGGCGGTGGTCGCAGCTCATCTGCGCAGATCAGGGGTTCCAGTCTTCCCCTATCTCGACGACTGGCTGTTAAAGGCGGGCTCGCCCCAGGCAGTCGTCTTCCCACCTCCAGACTACGGCCGACCTCCTGCATTTGCTGAGGTTCTCCATCAATGTGCCGAAGTCACACCTGCGACCCTCCCAGAAGCTCCTCTTCATCGGAACGGTTCCAGATTCGGCGCAGTTCTGGGCCTATCCTCCGGAGCAGCGGGCTGGGACATTCTGGCTATGATTCCGATCTTTCGGCCCTGGTCCTGGGTTTCGGTCAGGAAGACCCTGAGGCTGCTGGGCCTCATGGTCTCCTGAATCCTGCTGATCTATCATGCCAGATGGCATATGCGGGCTCTGCAGTGGGACCTGAAGTTCCAGTGGACGCAGCATTGGGGAAACCTGTCCGACTACGTCCAGAACTCGAAGGGCACTGCACAAGACTTGCAGTGTTGGCTCACGGACCGGCTTTGGGTCAGCGGCAGATCCCTCTCCCTTCCCCCAACCGGATCACACAGTAGTGACGGGCGCGTCCCTCCTGGGATGGGGTGGCCACATGAGAGAGGCGCAGATCAGAGGCCTCTGGTCTCCGGCAGAGTCCAAACTCCATATCAACCTTCTGGAGCTTTGGGCGATCCGTCTTGCACTGAGCGCATTCCTTCCCTCTGTCAAGGGGAGAGTAGTGCAGGTGTTCACAGACAACACCACCGCCATGTGGTACTGCAACTAGCAGGGCAGGGTGGGGTGGTTCAACACCTGGCAGGTACCCTGAACACCAGGGAGGATGAACTCAGCCGTAGGTGTATGTTGGATCACGAATGGTGTCTTCACTCTGAGGTGGCACATGGTCTCTTTCTGCAGTGGGTTGAACCTTGGTTAGATCTATTCGCCACCGAAGAGAACGTGCAATGTCAGCAGTTCTGCGTGTTGGAGTTTCCAAGGCAGCACTCGCTCGGAGACGCTTTTCGTCGCAAGTGGAGTTGCTGTCTATTGTATGCCATTCCACTTCTGCCCAGAGTGCTGGAGAAGATAAGACGCGACCGGGCCCAAGTCATTTTTGTGACACCGGACTGGGCTAGAAGAGTTTGGTATCCCAAGCTACTCAGTATGAGCGTGGATCCCCCGATCCGACTGCCTCTTCGGGAGGATCTCCTGTCGCAGAAACAGGGGACGGTCATCCACCCGAACCTGTCCAGCCTCCACCTCCTTGTGTGGAGATTGAGCGGCGACAGCGGATTCCATGTGACTTGCCTCCTGAAGTCTGTAATGTGATTCTGGCAGCCAGGCGTCCCTCCACTAAAACGGTATACACCTGTCGGTGGAAAAAATGTGTGGCATGGTGCACAGCGAAAGCTGTAGATCCTCTTTCTGAGGTCTTATTGTTACTTCTCTTTGGCCCAGCAGGGCTCTGCTCTGGGCACTATCAAGGGCTACCTTTCTGCTCTTTAAGCCTTTCTTAGGCTGCCTGATCAGCCCTCTCTTTTCAATTCCTCAGTTGTCAATAGATTTCTCAAAGGCATTACTCCTATTTCCCTCCTATTCCTTTTGTGATGCCTCAATGGGACTTGAACCTGGTCCTTGCATACTTGATGTGTGCTCCCTTTGAGCCGCTTCATAACTGTCCTTTGCGGTTATTGACTTTGGAAACTGTCTTCCTGGTGGCCATCACCTCCGCTCAGCGGGTGAGTGAGCTCCAGGCTCTTTCCTGTAAACCTCCTTTCCTGGCGATTCATCCGGACAAGGTTGTGCTTGGACCACATCCTTCCTTTCTACTGAAAGTAGTCACTGCCTTTCATCTCGGGCAAAGTGTCACTCTGCCCACTTTCTTTCAGCCACCGCACCCTTCAAGAGAAAAGGAGAGGCTTGTAAGAAACTGGCTCTATATATACTGCACCAAAGTGAGGTACAGTGTATGTATAGGGTCCAAGGGTCTCGAGAGGTTTGGCAGAGGTTAAAGTTAGATAGAACCTTACTCTCTAAAGTGAGACCTTGATCGAGCAGTAAGGAAGTATCCGAGGACAGTGTTAAGCATTTGATGTAGACACTCAGTCAGCAAATGAATTCACACACTCAAGAACTGAACTCTAGGCCGATTGTTTTGTATAAAAAATATACTGTTTTATTTCTAGAACCAAGCAAGCCTGGTACAGGTAAGCATATAAATACTTTGCAGTAGTAAATTACTTGCATGAACACAGTTCAAAATTGCAGTATGACTTGTACTCGTTTTGGTTACAGTTTTTAGTAAGCAGTTTGCAACACATTGCAGGTATAGTACATTCAAATGAATGGGCTTTTTAAGAAAACTGCTGTTAATTACTTTTCAGGTTATATTTGCCAACACAGGGTTGGATCCTAGATTCAGCCCTGGGACATTTCCTTAAAACAGGTGAGTAAATTGTGAGAAAGTGCCATCTTTCTTGCATGGTATGCCCCCACTTTTTGCTGAATGTACTTTGACTGAGTGTGCCCTGGACTCCTGCCAATCAGGTGCCCAGGGCCTATGTTCCTTCCCTAAACACACAAAACCCAAATTGGCAAACCCTGGGTACATGTCAGCCCCTGGTAAATGGTACCCTAGGTACCCAGGGCCTTGTGACCAGGGAAGGCCCCCTAAGGGCTGCAGCACTCATTGTGCCACCCTTAGATGCCCTGTACCCTTACACACACACACACTGCCCTTGCAGGCAGGGTGTCTGGGTACAAGACAAAACAAAGTCGACATGGCACACATCCCTGTGTGCCATGCCCATCACCTACACTGGCATGGCATATATCAGCCACCCCTCTAGCTGGGTTCCCTATGCCAATGGTGTGGGTGCAGGAGCCCTGTGCCCCTACAGTACCCAGGTCCTTTCCTGGGCACTGTAAGTGCAGTGCTGCCATTTAAGAGTACATGGTGCTGAGAGCTCGTCAAACACGAGCTCCACAGCACCATAATGGCAACACTGAAGACTGAGAAGTTTGGTATCAAACTTCTCAGCACATTAAACCCACACTGATGCCAGTGTGGGATTTAATGTACCAAGCACCCCAGAGGGCATCTTAGAGAGACCCCCTAAAACCTAACCTACAATCCACGTCTGTTCTGAGGGCGCCTAGGTTGTCACACAGTAGACCTGTTGCTGGACCCCTGGGTAGGAGAGCCCCTGCTCTCCTGGGCCTGCAACAATGCACATCCTGGGCTAGGTGCTAAATCTCCTCCCTCTGCATGGGCAGGGGGAAGCTTCAAAGGCATGCCGCCTCTGAGAGCTTCCCCAGGCCACTGCAACCCCCCACTCTGGCAGGAAGCTTGGCCGGAAACCCCAAATAAGGACCGGGGATGTGCCAGCCTGCCAACCCCACCCCTCAGGTGGGGGGAGGCGAGGTGAAGCACATCTCCGTGCTCTCGCCATCTTGAAGATGGGAAGCCCTACCCTATCAGGACTAGGCTACTGCCCCCCTCCCACAGGAGAGAGGCAGGATAGGGAGTGTACCCACCCCAGGACAGGGACCCATTGGTCCCTGCCCTTCACCTACCTGTAACGCCCCTAAATGTAGTATTTAGGGGCACACTGAACCTTCCTTTTCCAGATTTCAAAATCCGAAGAAGAGCTAGAAGAAAGAAGACCTGCCCTGCAGCCGCTAAGAAGAGTAAGACACAAACTGCTTTGGCCCCAGCCCTCCCGGCCTGTCGACCCTCGAACCTGCTCCAACCCGGCATCTCTTGTGGCCTGCAACCTCACAAACCCTGGAGGACCTGCCTACCTTTTGACTCTAAGTCCCTGGGTCTCCCATGAGTAGAGGATCTACTCAAAATCTACTTCCAATCCCTGGCAGGAGCCCGGAACCGCGAACCCAGCGCACTCTGCACCAGCCAAGCCTGGCCTGTGCCGGAGTGAACAAAGACCACGAGGACGACCCCTCGGCGACTGTGACCCCGAGTCTGGCACCCAAGGACCTCCCTTGACACTCCTGAAGAAGCCTGCAGCCTCAGAACAAGGTGCCCCCCCAACCGCGATCAACTTAGGGTAAGATTTCCCAACACCAAAAGGCACCCCTGCACCCCGTGGCCCCCTGTGCCCAATCCCGGGGTACCTACCTATCCTCCAACTACCCAACTTACCTCTCGAAGTAGTGGTGGCACCTGAAGAATCCTCGTCCCCGAGCTTGCAGTCTTTTTCTAAACCAGAGATTTCCCATTGAAATCAATTGAGCGCCCGAAGGCTCAAAAGCACCCTGCACCCAGCCGCCCGAGTGGCCCTGGCAGTGCAACCTCTACACCTATCTACTTCGCCACTTGCCATGAGTAAGCGACCAGGAGCCCAGCTCCCACAGCCGCGTGGTCTGCTAGTCAGCAGCCACCAACCAAGGCCCCCCTTGGTTGGTGTTACCCTATGGAAGAAAAGTGAGTTATCGGCTTTTGGGTAAGTAGTCAACTGGCAGAGTTAAGGTTCTGAGCACAGACTCTGGTGTCTCGCAGGGTCAGGTTGGTACAGTTGTTACATCCTCAGCGGCACTGGGGCGGCCGGGTGCAGAGTGAGTTAGGCCCAATGTTATCCTATGGGAGGCAGGGGGGCCTTGGTTGGTGGCTGCGGACTAGCAGGCCACGCGGCTGTGGGAGCTGGGCTCCTGGTCACTTGCTCAGGGCAAATGGGGAAGTAGTTAGGAGTAGAAGTTGCACTGCCAGGGCCATTCGGGCGGCTGGGTGCAGGGTGCTTTTGAGCCTTCGGGTGCTCAATGGATTTCAATGGGAAAGCTCAAGGACGAGCAAAGGCTGCAAGCTCGGGGACGGAGATTCTTCGGGTGCCACCACCACTTTGAGAGGTAAGTTGGGTAGTTGAAGGATAGGTAGCTACCGAGGAGTCGGGCACAGGGGGCCGCAGGACGCCGGGTGCAGGGGTGCCTTTTGGTGTTGGGAAATCTTACCCTCTGTTGATCGCGGTTTGGTGGGGTCCCTGTTTCTGAGGCTTCAGGCGTTGTCAGGAGCGTCGAGGTGGGCCTTTGGGTGCCGGATTTGGGGTCACAGTCGCCGGGGGGGATGTCCTCGGGATCTTTGTCCACTCCGGCACAGGCCATGTTTGGTGGGTGCAGAGTGTGCAGGGTTCGCGGTTCCGGGCTTCTGCCAGGGGTTAGAAACTTGCTTTGAGCAGAGCCACTGCTCATGGGAGTCCCAGATGCCCAAAGTCACAAGGTATCCAGGTCCTCCGGGGTTTGTGAGGTTGCTGGCCACAAGAGGTGCCGGAATTTAGCAGGAGCAGGTTCGAGGGTCGACAGGCCGGTAGGGCTGGGGCCAAAGAAGTTGGTGTCTTCCTTTTCTTAGCAGTTGCACGGCAGGTCTTTCTTCTTGCTATTCTTTGCTTTTTCGGAATCTAAAGAAGGTTCAGGGTGCCCCTAAATACTAGGTTTAGGGCCGTTACAGGTAGGTAAAGGGCAGGGACCAATGGGTCCCTGTCCTGGGGTGGGTACACCCCCTATCCTGCCACTCTCCTGTGGGTGGAGGGCAGTAGCCTAGTCCTGATTGGGCAGGGCTCCCCATCTTCAAGATGGCGATGGCCCGGAGATGTACTTCACCTTGCCTCCCCCACCTGAGGGGTGGGGTTGGCAGGCTGGCACATCCCCTGTCCTTACTTGGGGTTTCCGGCCAGTCTTCCCGCCAGAGTGGGGGGCTGCAGTGGCCTGGGGAAGCTCACAGAGGCGGCATGCCTTTGAAGCTTCCCCCTGCCCATCCTGGGGGAGGAGTCCTAGCACCTCGCCCAGGATGTGTATTGTTGCAGGCCCAGGAGAGCTGGGGCTCTCCACCCAGGGGTCCAGCAACATGTCTGCTGTGTGGCAGCCTAGGCAGCCTCCCAGACAAGACGTAGATTGTAGGTTAGGTTCTGGGGGCATCTCTAAGATGCCCTCTGTAGTGCTTTGTACATTAAATCCCACACTGGCATCAGTGCGGGTTTAATGTGCTGAGAAGTTTGATACCAAACTTCTCAGTCTTCAGTGTTGCCGTCATGGTGCTGTGGAGTTCGTGTTTGACGCACTCTCAGCACCATATACTCTTAAATTGCAGTACAGCACTTACAGTGCCCAGGAATGGACCGGGGTACTGTAGGGGCACAGGGCTCATGCTGCTGTGCCCACACCACTGGCATAGGGCACCCAGCTAGAGCGGTGGCTGATGTATGCCAGGGCAGGGTACGTTGTGGGCATGGCACACAGGAATGTGTGCCATGTCGACTTTGTTTTGTCTTGTACCCAGACACTCAGCCTGCAAGGGCAGTGTGGTTGTGTTAGGGTACAAGGCCTCTAAGGGTGGCACAATAAGTGCTGCAGCCCTTAGAGGCCTTCCCTGGTCACAAGGCCCTGGGTACCTAGGGTACCATTTACCAGGGACTGACATGTGGCCAGGGTTTGCCAATTTGGGGTTTTAGGGAAGGAACATAGGCCCTGGGCACCTGATTGGCAGGAGTCCAGGGCACACTCAGTCATAGTACATTCCGCAATTCAGCAAAAAGATGGGGCATACCATGCAAGAAAGATGGCACTTTTTCACTCCTCACCACTGGCATAGGGCACTCCACTAGAGGGCTAACTGATGTATGCCATGGCAGTGGTTTGTGGGCATGGCACACCTTGCATCCCTACAGGCAGCCTTGGTCTTCGTCACGGGTGCTCTAGTTCCCCTGCCTCCGGGGCAGGGTATGTCATTCTGTGTTGGCACGTTAGCTTCCACCCATTTTCGTTCTTGGGTGGCTTAGTTATGCGTATCCTAACGAAACACGTGGTGATAGATTACATACCTTAGAAATACCCCCAGGCGTCAGACTGGATACTGAAAGTTTTTCACAGCAGTACCCCTGCGTGTTGGTAGGTCGCGTCGTGCGGCTCCGCGTCAGTCGTTGGCATTGTGGTCGCCAAGATGACGTCGCGGGCACTACTGAGATGCCGCCCACGCGTGCTGACGTCAGTTATTTCTTTTTCTGTGCCAGCAAGCACAGATCCGGGAAGAGCAGGTACCCCAGTCATTTTTTGACTGACTTTTTGAGGCTTTTTGTCTCTATTTTTTCATCGAGTCTAAAACTCCTGGTGCAGTTAGGATGCCCGGTATCTGAAAGCGAGACATTGGTGATTCCTTACCTTAGAATGTCCCCCGGTGTCAGACTGGATCTGGAAAGTTTTTCGCCAGCAGTTCCCCTCCGCGTACGTCGCTGGCGTCGTAGTCGCCGAGATGACGTCGCTGGAGCTTCTTGGACGCGCCCACACACTGATGTTGGTTCTGTTTTGGGGGGGGTGGTTCGCACCAGCAAGCGCAGATCCGGAGAGAGCGGTACCCCCAGTAAAAAAATTTGACTGAGTTTTTGGGACCTTTTTGTCTCTGTTTGCAAGTATATATCACTCTACAGATACATAGGGATGCCTGGTTTCAAGTCCTGCGTGGCCTGCCCCTGCACGATGTCTGTGATAGACCCGCACCGTTAGTGTGTCTACTGCCTGGGGCGCGACCATGACTCCGGGTCATGCCCCCACTGCCGGGAGTCTGCTCCGCGCAGTTCAAGGTCCCATTCCCGTGGGACGTAGAAGGACCGGCTGCGGAGCCATCACCATCGTTCAAAGTCTTCGCACTCGGAGTCAGGTAAGGCGAAGCACGATGAAGGTGAAGAAGCATCCTCGCTCTTCGCCTTCCGCGACGTGGCTAAGGGTGCAGGTGGTGCCGCCCCTGCGGCTCCGGCAGAGCCTACGCAGTTGCCGATAGCCTACCCGCCCTTTCCGGGTCCGTCGGCGACTCTGGCCCATCTGCAGGAGTTCCTGTCAGCCATGGCGCGTGTCTTCGGACCGTCCGGCCCCGCTGGAGCCCCTTCAGGCCCGGCTGGGGGTCCTCGTCCTTCGACCGGCGACGCCGCCGTTGACTACGTCCGCCTCAACGCCGAGGGACCCCCGTGGATCCAGGCCTGTATCCCCGTCCATGCCGGTTGGCCCTGTACGACCTCCACCGGCATCGACGGTGCTTCCGGTGACGGCTGCAGCCCCGGCCAACGCCATCCCCGGTTTCCTCCCCGGCGTGGAGCCGGTGCCAGAAGGGTGTCTACCGATTCAGATCCCGTTTGGGAACATCTATCCCTATATCCACCGATGTCCATATGTTCCACCTGTTAAGCAGGCTGGGGAGGACTGGGAGGGTTCTGAGGACCCTCTCGCAGCTCAATGCGAGTTAGACCCAGACTGGGATGAGGATCTGGGGGATGCAGGTGACCAGGATTATGCTCTGGAACCTGGCGCACTCTGTCCCTATACCGTGGCTACAGAGGAGGGTGGTTCATATTCTGTTGCGTAGGGCAGCTGAGGCTCTCATCCTCGAGCTCCCTACTGTGGCCGTCCGGACTAACCTCCTGACAGAGGAGCTTTGGCCAGCTTCTGCTTCTACTGAGCCGCTGCTGCCCTTTAATGATGCCCTCTCAGACATTCTTTTAGGCACCTGGTCCAGGCCCAACGCAGGGGCTCCTTTGGACAAGAACGTGGCCAGACTCCATCGCCCGGCCCCGGGAGAATTCAGTTTTCCTCTCCCAACACCCCACCCCAGAGAGCTTGGTTGTCCAAGCCTCTGCATCCCCGAGCGCCTTCCCTTCTGCACCTCCGGACAGGGAATCCAAGAAACTGGAGCAGTTTGGGAAGAAAAGTTTTTTCTTCCGCCAGTTCAGGCCTGCGGTCTGTGCAGACCGCATGTCTCTTGGGCTGTTATTTCCATTCTGTGTGGGATACGGTTGCGCAAGTACTGCCTCAGTGTCTGGTGGAGGCTCGGACGATACTCTCAAGCTATTGCTGAGGGGAGAGACGCAGCCAAGTTCACCATCTGTTGTGGTCTTAACACTGCTGACTCTCTGGGTAGGACGATTTTAACGACAGTGTGCTACGCAGTCGCGCCAGGCTGAGGACGATGGGACATCCCCAGAAAAGCCCGAACACGTTGAGGGACATGCCTTTTGATGGCACTCGCCTGTTCGGCGATAAAGCAGATTGCACGTTGGAACTTATTAAGGACTCACGGGCTACGGCCAAGTCCTTAGGCCTTTCGGTTACACATACTCCTTCTGCTTTTCGCTCCTTTCGTGGCCAAGGAAGGTGCGCCCAAGCACGTTTGATTCAAAGCCACAGGCCTGCGCAGCAACAGTCTCAGTACAGCTGCGGACGTGGGACCCATAGAGCCAGGTCATGGTGCCAGCGTGCAGATCAGTCCACCCCCCTGCTGCCCCTCCTCCAAACCTTCCTAGTCCGGTGTTTCAGGCCCACCAGACGTCAGTGGGTGGCAGGATTCGCCACCACCTCCACCACTGGCACACCATCACATCGGACAGGTGGGTTCTGCAGCATGTCCGAAGGGGCTACTCACTCTCCTTCGAGACACCCCTCCAGCCATGCCACCTCAGTACCACCACATGTAGGGGGATCACTTTGCACTTCTCCAGCAGGAAGTTACTGCCCTCTTGGCCAAGTGGGCCATAGAGCGCGTTCCGATGCCAGTAGTAGGTCGTGGTTGTTACTCCCACTACTTCTTGGTTCTAAAGCGGGGCAAAGGCCTGTGTCCTATCTTGGACCTTCGCAATGTCAATCGCTTCCTCCGGAAGGAGAAGTTCAAGATGCTCACACTTGCTCAGGTCTTGTCTGCCCACGACCCGCAAGACTGGTTGGTAGCGTTAGATCTGCAGGACGCTTATTTTCATATCCCCGTCCTGCCGGCCCCCCGGCGTTACCTGCGTTTCATCGTAGGGCAGGAACATTTTCAGTTTACCGTGCTCCCCTTTGGCCTTACAAGTGCCCCTCGGGTGTTCACCAAAGTAATGGCGGTGGTCGCAGCTCATCTGCACAGATCAGGGGCATCAGTCTTCCCCTATCTCGATGACTGGTTGTTGAAGGCGGTCTCGCCCCAAACAGTCGTCTCCCACCTCCAGTCTACGGCCGACCTCCTGGATTTACTGGGGTTCTCCATCAACTTGCCGAAGTCGCACCGGATTCCCTCTCGGAAGCTTTTTCATCGGAGCGGTTCTGGACACTACGCAGTTTCCGGTCTATGCTCCCGAACAGCGAGTCTGGGATTTGATACTGATGTTTCAACCTCTATCCTGGATTTTGGTGACCCTGAGGCTGCTGGGCCTGATGGCCTCGTACATCCTGCTGATCGGTCGTGCCAGGTGGCATATGCGGGCTCTGCAGTGGGACCTGACGTTCCAGTGGGCGCAGCATCAGGGGAACCTGTCCGATCACGTCCAGATCTCGGAGGGCACTGCATGACAGTTGCAGTGGTGGCACACGAACCGACATTGGGTCGAGGGTAGATCCCTCTCCCTTCCCCAACCGGAGTTTACAGTGGTGACGGACGCGACCCTCCTGGGATGGGGCGGCCACATGGGAGAGGCGGAGATCAGAGGCCTCTGGTCTCCGGCGGAGTCCAAGCTCCATATCAACCTTCTGGAGCTTCGGGTGATGCGACTTCCTCTGTCAAGGGAAGAGTAGTGCAGGTGTTCACGGACAACACAACCGCCATGTGGTACTGCAACAAGCAAGGCAGGGTGGGGTTGTGGTCCCTATGTCAGGAGGCTCTGCGCCTCTGGACATGGCTGGAACATCAGGGCGTTTTCCTGGTGGTTCAACACCCGACACCAGGGCCCTGAACACCAGGGCGGACGAACTCAGCCACAGGTGCATGATGGATCATAAATGGAGTCTTCACTCTGAGGAGGAGCAAGGTCTTTTTCAACAGTGGAGAGAGCCTTGGTTAGATCTATTTGCCACCGAAGAGAACGTGCAATGTCCTCAGTTCTGCGCATTGGAATTTCCAAGGCAGCACTCGCTCGGTGACTTTCCGTCGCGAGTGGCGTTGCGGTCTGTTGTACGCCTTTCCGCCTATACCACTTCTGCCAAGAGTGCTGAAGATCAGGCACGACCAGGTACAAGTCATTCTTGAGGCCCTGGACTGAGCTCGAAGAGTATGGTATCCCGAACTACTCCGTATGAGCATCGATCCCCTGATCCGACCACCTCTTCAGAAGGATCCTCTGTCGCAGCAGCAGGGGACGGTCCTCCACCCGAGCCTGTCCAGTCTCCACCTCCATGCATGGAGATTGAGCGGCGACAGTTGACACCTTTCGATCTTCCTTCCGAAGTCTGTGATGTCATTCTGGCAGCCAGGCGTCCCTCCACTAAAACAGTAAACGCCTGCAGATGGAACAGATTTGTGGCATGGTGCACAGCGAAAGCTGTAGACCCCCTTTCGGCTTCTCTTTCTGAGGTTCTTCCGTTTCTTCTGTCTTTGGCCCAGCAGGGCTCTGCTCTGTGCACTATCAAAAGTTATCTTTCTGCCGTTTCCGCCTTCCTGAGGCTTCCTGATCAGCCTTCTGTTTTTAAGTACCCGGTTGTTCACTGTTTCCTCAAAGGTATTACACACACGTTTCCTCCCATGCCTTTCATAATGCCTCAGTGGGACTTGAATCTTGTCTTGGCTATTCTGATGTGTGCTCCCGTTGAGCCTCTTCATAACTGTCCTTTGCGTCTTCTTACTCTCAAGACTGCTTTCCTGGTTACTATCACCTCTGCCTGAAGAGTGAGTGAGCTCCAGGCTCATTCTTCCAAACCTCCTTTCCTTTCTGTTCATCCGGACAAGGTGATTTTAAGGACCCGTCCTTCTTTCTTGCCAAAGGTTGTTGCGCCCTTTCACATCGGGCAGACCATCACTTTGACCACCTCCTTTCCACCTCCGCATCCTTCCAGGGAAGAGGAGCGGCTCCACCGTCTGGACCCAAAACATGTGCTTGCTTTCTATCTGCAGCATACACAACAGTTCCGGGTGGATGATCAACTCTTTGTTGGTTACGTGGGTGCCAAGAAATGTCGGGCTGTGCACAAACAAACCATTTTCCGGTGGGTTGTTTTGTGCATCAAAGCATGTTACTCCTTGGCCAAGAAGAAGACTCCTGTAGCGCTGCGTGCCCATTCGACCAGGGCAACTGCAGCCACTACTGCCTTGGGACGCTGTGTTCCCTTGCAGGACATTTGTCAGGCAGCTACGTGGGCCTCGCTGCACACATTTACCAAGCACTACTGTCTTGACAGTCCGGTCTGGCGAGACTGCTTCTTTGGCCGTTCTGTGCTCCGTGACTTTTTGGTGTAATCTTGTTCGCAGACCCACCACAGGGGTTGGTATTGCTGGGGTATCTATTCTAAGGTAAGGAATCTATCATTAACGTGTCTCTTTCAGATGCACAAGTTACTACTTGTTTAACGATATATCTGTAAGAGACAGTCAGTGATAGATTCCTTACCGCCTCATCCAGCCGCCCCGTTCTGCAGACTGATAACTAGGGTTAAGGTCATCCCTTTAGGGCCCTAGTTTTATGCACCTATGTTCAGTGTCTTACATGGCTCTGCGTTTCGGCGCGGAAAGTCGTGTACAGAAGTGACGTCAGTGTGCATGGGTGGCACCTAAGTAGTCTCCGCGACGTCATACCGGCGTGTACAATGCCACTGACGGACGCGGAGCTGCACAACGCCACCTACTGGCGCGCAGGGGTACTGCTAAGCAGAAAACTTTCCGGATCCAGTCTAACACCTGGGAATTATTCTAAGGTAAGGAATCTATCACTAACTAATGTCTCTTACAGATATATCGTTACACAAGTAGTAACTTGTGCGTTGTGCTGCATAACTAAATACTTATAAAGTCCCAAAAGCGAGACCTATTGGCTATGCCAATGCTTGTTTGGATATGTTACTAAAAAACGTGGACTTAGGCATTTAAGTTCTGTGTCTATTGTGATATTACTTTTATAAATGTACTGGGGACTCCCATCTAGATGACGGGGAATGATTCAAGCATGTGAATCGATAAAAGATTCCAATACTGGAGAACTACAATTTCAGAAAAGTAACTTGTTTTTTATTTTAGGTAGAGAACATAGGCCGTGGGTACCTTTTTAGCAGGAACCCAGGGCACACTTAGTCAAAGAGCATCAACATCAGGCAAAAAAGTGGGGTGCAACAATGCAAAAAGGGGCAGTGTCCTACAGTTCTTCACTGCAGTCTTCTCTGATGGTGCAACCATAGTGTCCAGCTCTTCTTAGTTAATCAGGAACTGAGTTCAGGGTCTGGGCAAGGCACCTAAATACTAGATTTAGGGGTGTTACAAGGAAGTGACGGGTAATGGCCAATGGGCCCCTTAACTGAGGTGCCTACACCATCTATTATGCCTACCCTTCCTGTGGGAGGGGGGGGGGCCACATAGACCTAGCCCTAAATGGATACGTCCCACCATAGTCAAGATGGTGGGCTCTGTAAAGTGTACTTCACCTTGCCTCCAACATCGGAGGGGGGGAGTTACCAAAGGGAAGGGCACACCTCCTTCTCTAGCTGATTTTTCCTGCCAAATCGGGGGTGTGGACAGGAAGGGAGGGCTGATCCCTCTAGCAGGAAAGGCTGGATTGTCTCATTACAAAGATGGAAAGGCCTTCAAAGCTCCCTGTCACAGATGGCTCTCCCTGACCAGGGAGAGGTGTGAACATCTCCACCCAGGAAATGCATTGTTCTTGAGCTCTGATCGCATAGGCTCTTAACCCATCAGTTCAGAACACTGTCCGGTGTTAGCAGGCTGTCGTAGGTCAGTTGGTGACCACACTAAGGATTGGTAGGTGTCATGGGTCCCCTCTAAGGGGTCTTCTGTGTGCAATCTTTAATAATTCTGACTCTGGAATCCGTGCAGGCTTATTATGACGAGAGGTTTGGTACCAAACATCCCTTACTTCAGAGAAGCCATCATGGAGCTGGGGTACTTGTAATGGTGAGTGTCCAGCCTGTGTACTTACTATGGCTTCCCTGGTCACTTACAATATCGAGGAATCAACATGGATATTGCAGGGGCATATCTGCTCATGCAGATATGCCCTCACAAGAGATATTGTGTACCCTGCCTTAGGGGGCAGGCCAGCTAGAGGGGTGGCTCACCTAGATCTCATGCAGTGTCTGTGGTCATGCCACACAGGGATGTGTGCAATGTTGACCGTAAAGTTGTTGTCTGCACCAAGCTATGCAGGCTGCAGTGGCACTTGAAACTTATGTCACCCCCAAAGCAGGCCTTTCAATCTTGAAAGCAAGGTGCTCAGTTCTAAGTTTGAGGGTGACTCTGCATGAGTGTTGCACCCCTACAATCTACGGACTCTATTCACCCGGGTTGTAAGAGGAACAGCCATTAAGACATAGATTGGGCATGCGTTATTACTCCATGACCATCTCTAAACTGGCTGTAACAAACCCTTGGTATCAAACATGTTGGAATCATACTCTCACACCATAAACTATGTGGGAGGTATGATTCCATGCACTGTAAATCTCCTATGGGAGGCCCTCAATGTTACTGGTACCAGTCTTCCAAGAACCAGACAACAAGCTAGGGCTGCTGCCAACCAGAGACATGTTTCTGCCCTCCTGCTGCTGAGCCAAGCTTGAGCAGGTGAAGGCAGAGCAGAAGATATCCTGTCGCAGGGAGGTGTGACCACCTCCCAGACAGTGTGGGGCTCGGGGGGGGGTGCTTGCCAGCACCACAGAGACTGCTTGAAGGTCACATTTGGTGCCCTCCTTGCATACTCAAGTTCAGACTAGTTCAGGGAGCCGTTGACTGCCACTCTGGCGCAAAACTGGACAAAGGACATGGCAGTATCGGCCACACTGTCCAGCCCCTCCTCAGGGAGGGACTCCATAATCATACCCAACCCTTTCCTTGGGGTACTTAAGAGCTTACCTGTGGGTTGGTCCCTAGATTAATTTTGGGACAAGCTTCAGATCAGAAACCACTTCATCTTTGACCGTCTGGTTACGCTGGACTTTGCTCTGGGAACCGTGACTTCAACTGGGAAGACTCCTGCTGCTTCTATTCTTTGTCCTGCTAGTCTGCTGCAATATCTGTGCCTGTGCTCCATACAGGATCCTTACCAGGCATGTGGACATCCAAGACACCTGAAGGAATCTCCATTGAAGTGAAGGGGCCACTTTCCTGCATCTGCAGGGACCGCAACACAGCTGACTGGTCTGCTGATCCTGGGCGCCCATGGGCTCTGAAAGGCTCAGCAACTCAGGAGGTGGTTCTACAACTCCCTCTAGTCCTGCACTGTTTTCTCACTGAGTTTGAGGCCAGAATCCCTTGTCTGGATCCCTGGAACAGAACACCTGTCACCACGTCGACTTGCTGTTGCCAAGGTCTGATGACTCTTTCTGATCTCCAGACTCCAAGAAGCTCCAACCTCAACGCATCTCCTGCAACCAAGATCCCCGCCGACATAGCATCCTCTGCACCGTGGGCCTTCATCTGTTGGTGAGCTGCTTGAGGTTCTCTAGCGACTCCTGTGCCTCTAGCCTGTGGGTCCTCTTGAGGGTTGTCTTAGACTCCAGTGAGCTCCCCTGCTCGCTCTGGCCTGCCTAACTTACCTGCTAGCGGTGAGTCACTTGGACCTTGCTGGTGCCGACACTGCACCCCTTTCTTCAACTATGTTGTTTGCTGCTGTCAAGGCTTGTTGGTGCCCCTGCCAGTCTCTGACCTCCTGACTCTCAACATCCAACGTGGGCAGCTCGTAAACGGCTCCTAGTCTTCCACAGTGTCGCCTGGTCCACACAGCTGCAATTTGAAGGGCACCGTCTACCTCGCCTGTATCCCTTACATCGGTCTTCCATGCCTCCTGAGTGGCATAGACTCTGTCTCCTCTGCTTGCAGATTCTTCTCACCTTGAATTCACCTTTGGGTTCCACCGGACTCCTTAGTAGTCTTCTCCAGCAGCACCTTTCGTGAAGTCCTCCATTGTGGTCTACAGCGGTTTCCGACGTCACTTGACTCCTATGCACCCGGCTTCTCTGATATAGGTATCCTGGTTCCTGGGGTATACACGGGTAGGGTGACTCTCCAACCTTCCATCTTCAATGGGGTATCATCTGGGTCTGCTGGGAAGGGTCATTTTTCTTTAAAACTGCAACCGCGACTCACCAATTGACTAACATTGAGTACACAGTCGTGTTCTCACACTGCACGTGACCTCCGTGGGGTTCCTAGATACTCACCTTGGGTGGTTCATTGGGATCCAGGCTCTTCTTGGTCCACTCGTCTTGAGTCGTGGTTCGCATTCCACTATTTTAGTATATAGTTGTTTATTTGTGCTACTTACGTGCTCTAGTTCTTAAGTATTGTTTATATCTCCGGGTAGGAGATAATACATTGTGTTAGTGTTTGTAATAAATACCTATTTTTATAACTACACTGTGCGAGTCTTTCTCACTAAACTTATACCATCAGATTAAGTACTGGTAAAACAAGCTGCTTTAGTCTCTCCTGAACTAAGCCTGACTGCTGCTCTCCACAGCTACCACTTACAAAGCTTTCTAAGGATGTCTAAGACAACTAAAATCTCCATAAGGGTTGCCTGGTTTAATGCAGGGTGCTACACTTACATAAGTGTGCACCATATACTAAGCCAGCCTCTCTCACCCTGCATCTCTGGACATTGCTGGAACTGCAGGGCATTTCCCTGGTAGTTGAACACCTGGCAGATTTCCTGAAAGCCGGGGCAGACTAACTCATGCCTAGCTGATAACAAATGGTGTCTCCATCCAGAGGTGGTGCAAGGTCTCTTTTCAGAAGTGGGAAGAGCCTTGGTTAGGTCATTTTGCCTCCACAGAGAACTTGCTATCAACTGTTTTGCACACTGGAGTTTCCGCGACGGTACTCACTCAGCGATTTTTCGTCTTTAGTGGAGCTCAGGCTTCCTGAACGCCTTTCAGCCTATACCACTGCTGTGCGGAGTGCTCAAGAAGATAAGGAGTGACCAGGCCCAAGTCACACTTGTGGCTTCAGATTGGGCACAGAGAGTCTGGTATCCCGAGCTTCTCCAACTGAGCATCATCCTCTGATCAAGCTGCCCCTTTGGTTGGATCATCTGTTGCAGCAGCAAGGGAGAGTCCTCCACACAAACCTGTCAACTTTGGGCCTTCTTGCTTGAAGAATGAGCTGCAGCAGTTGACAGCATTCGATCTTTCTCCTGAAGTCTGTGATGTTATTTTGGCAGCACAGCGTCCCTTTATCAAGACACTATGCACCTGCAGATGGCAGAAATTTGTAAAATATTGTTCAGAAGGGTCGATTGCTCCTCGTCCTGCTTCTGTCTCAAGTCCTTCTCTTTATTTTGACAATTACTCAGCAGGGCTCTGCTCTGGGCACTCTTAAGGGGTACTTTTGGCCTTGTCTGCCTTCTTGCGGCTGTCAGATCAATCCTCTTTATTTAAATCCCCTATTGCAAACAGTTTTCTTCAGGGGCTAGTACATATGTTCCTACTTTTCCCATTCATCATGCCTTAGTGGGACCTTCATTTGCTTCTCACCTTCCTGATATGCGCTCTATTCGTACCTCTGCATAACGGCACCCTCCGGTGGCTGTCCATCAAACATCCTTTTTAGTGGCAATTACTTCTGTCAGGAGGGTGAGTGAATTGCAGGCTCGGTCATCCAAGCCTCCTTACCTGACCATCCTCCTTGATAAGTCGGTGCTTCGCACTAGGGTCTCTTTTTATCGAAAGTGGTAACACCATTCAACGCTGGGCAATCGGTCACTTTGCCCACATTCTATGCTCCTCCACACCCCTGAAAAGAGGAGGAGCCTCTCCACCATCTGGACCCCCAAAAGAGCGTTGTTAATCGACCTTGACCCCACTAAAGAGTTGTGAGTGGATCGCCATCTCTTCGTGGGGCACGTTGGACCAAAGAAAGGTTGTATGGTGCAGAAGAAGACTATTCAAAACATACCCCTGTCTGTGCACTCCATGGCTCTGCGCTCCTGGTGTGGTTTATTAAAAGTAACTTATGTCAACTCGCCGAGGTGGCGCCTATATAGGTGACCCGGAAGATGCAAACGTCACGCAGAGCAGACTGATGCCACCTATCGTTGTCCCTAGCTATTGTTCGAGCAAAAGTTTTCACGATTGAGCCGGACTCCTGGGATAATCTAAAGTAAGGTGTCTGCGGCTAGAGTGTCTGCCTGATACGGCATTACCGAAGGTAAGTGACTTTTCAGTTAGCCACACAACTTCTTTACAGACTGCTTTCTTATAATGCTTTTGTGGCATTTCCTAGATCTGCATCCGCTGCTACTGCAGCGCTGATAGCAAAGCGGGAAATGGGATTGAATAAAAAACAGAATTCAATTGGACATTTTACGTACCAAATAATGTTATCAAAGGTAAGTGTTATCTGCAGCATTACTTAGGGAAACTTAAAGGATACGTTCTCATGGCAATAGTAACTGTGGAGCAGACATTTTGAAAATAGGTTCATATACTTGTCCTTTCAGTTCGGCTCATGATTTTTTGATTTGAAACCCTGAATAGGTCTTTCTGTCAAGAATTGTTTGCCCTTGGTTAAATTGACGGTTTCCTTTTTCTGTTCCTTAGGAAATAACTCTATATCCAGACAAACATGGGTGTGTTCGGGACTTACTAGAAGAATGTAAAAAAGCTGTAGAACTTTGTGAGAAGGGATCTGCAAAATTAAGGTATGTTACTTAATGAAAGAATTCATGGAAACTGGTATAGTTATGTAAAGCCATTTTGAGGATGTTCCTCCTCAATTCATCAACTGAAAGAAATATCTATATTAGTCAGAGGAAACAAAGATTGTGTAGATTTTATGGTACTCAATAGCTTTTTCCTCAGAGATCGATTCTGATGGATACTAATTACTGAAGTTTCACTCACTTAAAATATCTCCAAGCACTAGATATGATGTGGAAAATGTTTACCCAAACGTGGCTTTCCAGTGTTTGCCAGATGATACTGCACGACTTAAGTCGCAGTATTGAATATGAAGACTACTTTATACAGTGCTGCCTGGCATGATAATACAAGATACTTTTTTGTTTGTTTTACAAGTTTGGAGCTCTGTTTCAGTTTTTTAACTGATAATTTACAGCAGTCCTGATTTAGATGTCCCCTCGTAACATACCAGCATTTAAGCTCTGTAGAAGATGTCAAAAGCAGGTTCTCACTGTAAGAAGACAAGTTATCCTTCTAATGTGGTCTGGCACTGACTCACCGGAATTAGCACTCGATTACCCATTGGATGAATATTTATAAATGGGGCTGAGTCTGTCGATCTGATAGACTTCTAGCCATAGCTATGTTATCTTACAATAATCTGCAGGTGTCAGGTTTGTATAGATATTTCTGATGGATATATCTGCCTGTGGATTCCTTCCCTTTTGAATTACCCCTTACACAGCATTCCACAGAAACGCTTCATAGCTCTCCCACATCGACGAGGACGTCCCAATGGAACTGCTCTGCTCGCAAACTCCGCGAGTCGTCATTGGAGCTATACAAGTACCTCGTTGGCGTGCTGACCCCAGTCCCCTTTTTCCGTGCTGTTGATGCTCAACGGTTTTTCTAGAACTCCATTTCTTAGTAGTTTAACATTGTTAGTCGTGTGTAATTGTAGCAGTGCACTGCCTGCTCAGGAAAGGTTTGGTTTTAAACCTTGTAAGGAATGCGGGGGTCATTTGTTAATCACGGACCCCGTAGCCCCTCCCCCACCCGTGATTGTCTTCAGTGCCTGTCTTATGACATTCAGGGATGTTATTTGTGTCGGTGTACGAATCAGAAGGCCCTCAAGGAGAGGCAGAAGAGGAGCTGGAGAAGGACAAGATCGAAGTCCAAGTAACGACTCCGCACACCTTAAAGACGTCTAGGAAGCATAAGAAGCAGCGTCATGGATCCACACGTCGCTCTTCTAAGGGCAAGTTGCCAAAGGCGGGGTCCCCAGCTAAATGGCATCACAGAAAGGATGAGGTCTAGCCTTCCCTCTTAACCTGAGGTGACTCCGGCTCGTTCTCCAACTCAAAGGGGCTCTCCGGCGCCCAGGGAAGCGATGCCTTTGCCTCCAACCGCTCCACCCCCGGCTCCGGTGTCTCCAGTGGTGCCTCCAGTGGTGCAGCCAGATCCAGCCTTAAACCTCAGGCTGTTACTGAGCAGTCTGTATCAGATTCATACCCACCCTTCCCGGCTCCTCCTTTGCATTTCTTAAATGCGATGTATGGCAAGATTGCCAGGGCGGCTAACTCTTCTGGTGCGCCTGTTGGCCCCATGGGACTGACTACTGTCTTTCAACATGGGATTACCACCTCATTATGCCCAGGCACCGTTTATGCCGATGACCCGGAGTTGTTCTCTCCCGACACCCGAGGTTCTCGACGCGATACCATCCCAGGAGGGAAGGATTGAATATTCTCTGATGCAGTCTGTCTCCGGTCTGGTGCCTTCCTACCACTCAATCTTCAGAAGGCAGCTGATCTTCTGGATTTGCAATTGCCACTGCAGAGATTAAATCAAATACCCGGACAGGTTCTTCACTCTCCATCTGTGACAGAGCCTCCGCTTCCATTTAATGAGGTTTTGACAGAGCCCATACTAGAAGAATGGCAAAAACCTATGTCTGCCCCAGCAGGGTCCAGATCGTTGGCAAGGCGGTACAAAGTTGCGCCTGGGGATTCAGCTTTACCTACGCACCCTTCTCCTGAGAGCTTGGTGGTTCAGGCGTCATGCTGTTCGAAACAATCTTCTGGCTCTTTTCCATCCACACCTGGAGCTAGGGGATCAAAAAAGATGGAACAATCGGAGAAGAAGGTATTGTTATCAGCCAGTATGGCTTCAAAGTCGACCAATGCAACATGCCTACTGGGTCGCTACATCCATGAGTTAATTGATTCAGTTAAGGAGGTGATCCCTAAACATCCAGACAATGTCCAGGGCCACTTTGCAGAGGTGCTGTTGGACTCAAGTTGCGGCCCGTCAGGTTATTCAATCTGGGCTTGACACAGCTGACTCTATTGATAGTGATTGGTTCCTCAGTGGCAATAGGAAGCAGGCCTGGCTGAGTCTACTTTCTCTCCAGATGTTCAGGCCACCCTTTTGGAGTTAGCCTTTAATGGCTCTCGCCTTTTCGGAACCAAGGCGGACTCATTGCTACAGTGCTTTAAAGACAGTAAGGCCACCATTAGATCACTAGGTCTGCAGTCTCAACCTAGGCTTTGGTTACCGAAGATTTTGGGGCTTTGGAAAGGCTACTCCATTTCGGGCGCAGCAGCAACAGCAGGTGAATTCAAGGTATAGATCATACAGAGAGAAAGGTATAGGTTGTCTGTGAGGCTCAGCTTGCCAACAAGTCTCCTCCCCTGTTCCCCCCAACTGGTTCCGCTGGGAAGCAGCTCTAGATTTCCCATCTTAGAGCATTTTCGACCCGTGGGAGGTCGGGTGTCCCATTTTCTACGAAATTGGATATCTGTTACTTCAGATTTCTGGGTTTTGGACCTTGTAGAAAATGGATACTCCTTTCTTTCCAGGAGTCCCCCCCCCCCCCCCCCCCCCCCCATCAGAGTTGGTGTTCAGAGGACCATCTGTTGGTCCTGCAACAGGAGGTACTATCGTTGCTACAGAAAGGTGCAGTAGGGGTGGTTCCGGCGCAGGAAAGGGGTCAGGGATGCTACATCCGGCATTTTCTGATCCCCAAGAAGGACAGACTTTTGAGACTGATCCTGGACCTTAGGATCTTGATTTTTTTTATCTCAGGCAGGGGAAGTAAAGCTTTTGACCAGGTTCTTTTGGCGCTGCAGGAGGAAGACTGGATGGTGTTGATTTATTTACAGGATGCATATTTTCACATTCCCACATTGAAGTGGTATCGGATGTATGTCTGTTTTATCCAGTATTAGGGGTGTCTTTCATAGATTCACATGCCTGAATCATTCCCCGTCGTCGAGACGGGAGCCTCCGGTACATAAAAAAGTAATGTCCTATAGACATACATAGAGAAAAATAGGCCTAAGGGCCTCCCCTTAGCCGCCTATCATAGTCCTTATGTAAAAAGGACCAAACTCCTAGAGCCAGCCAATCAGCTATCACCTCCCTCTAGAACCTTCCTGGCAGGAGCCTCAGTCCCTCAGATTTTCTACCGCACGTTGTGCTAGGGAGTCTCCAGCCTGAGTTCTCCTCAGGATTCCTTTCAAACCAGATTATTCACGATTTTTGGTGACTTTCTTCTTCAGGATTTCAACACTGACTACTTCAGGCCTCTTTTTGCTGCAGTGAGTTTTTATTTTATCTACAACTCCTGGCATGTCTGACTCCCAGAGGAAAGCCCTTTTCAGGGCTTGCTCTTCATGTGGGAAGAAGAGGCTTCATGTGGACGACAAGCATGAGCTATGCTTGTATTGCCTTTACCCGGACCACGTCCCTAAGGACTGTAAGATATGTAGGTCTTTTCCACATAAGACCTTGAGAGACAGGGAGGGCCGCCTGCTTATCTGGCTGGACAGGCTTAAGGACAAAGACAGTGTGGTGTCCTCAGAGGCGAGCTTTTCCGGAGCTTCTGAAGTCTCCCTGAAGAGGCCGAGAGTGAAATCTCCTGGCCCCTCAGACGCTCCTCCTAAGAAGACGCACAAAAAGTCTTCAGAGGCAAGATCTTCGAAATCTTCAGCGTCTGGTAAAGTCTCTCCTACTTTCAAGAAGCCTTCTCTGTCGGCCTCAAAAATTGCGACACCATCCTCTGCGCAAAAAAGGCCATCAGGACACGTCTCCACAGCAACAACGACGGTGTCCACGTCCACAGCGGCGTCGGCCCGCTCGTCGACGACGACGACTCCATCATCATCGTCTGCAGGTACCCCTATCTCGTCTATTATACTTTTGAAACCGTCGTCTAAATCATCGTCGACGACGAAGATGGTCCCGTCGAGGACCTCGTCGACGAGGAGCCCTCCGTCGACGGAAGAGTCGACGACGAGGATATTGATGACGAGCGCGTCGACGACGAAGGCATCGTCGACGAAAGCGACGACGAAAGCGTCGACGACGAAAGCGTCGACGACTGAAGCGTCGACGACGGAAGCGTCGACGACGGACGCGTCGACGACGGAAGCGTCGACGACGGACGCGTCGACGACGGACGCGTCGACGACGGACGCGTCGACGACGGACGCGTCGACGACGGAAGCGTCGGCGTCGAAGGCGTCGACGACGAAGGCGTCGACGACGAAGGCGTCGACGACGAAGGCGTCGACGTCGAAGGCGTCGACGTCGAAGGCGTCGACGACGAAGGCGTCGACGACGAAGGCGTCGACGTCGAAGGCGTCGACGTCGAAGGCGTCGACGACGAAGGCGTCGACGTCGAAGGCGTCGACGACGAAGGCGTCGACGACGAAGGCATCGACGACGAAGGCATCGACGACGACTGAATCGTCTACGACCACATCGTCGACGAGGACTTCGTCGACGAGGAAAATATCGTCGATGGGGACGCCGTTGGTGACACCCGAGCCGTCGACGGGAACGTCGTCGTCGTCCGTGGGACGGAAAACCACGGCGATTTCTGGGCAAGGATCTGCTTCCAGACCACAGATTACCCCGGAAACAACATCTCCAAGTAAGGTCCAAACCAATTTACCTCTGGAGATCCTGCAGAGTGAAGAGTCCGAAGAAGAGTTCTTCCAACAGGCTACTTCCCCTTCCGAGCTGTTTGTCAAATGCCAAAGCACGGACGAGGAGCAGGAAGATTCAGGCGCGCAGGAGCGCCCCGTCCAGGAACAAGTCCGCACGGAGGTCACCCCAATGGTCTGCCTCCCTCTGGCAATAGTTAAGGACCTCAAGTTCCTTATCAGGGATTACAAACAACGTTTCCCGGAACCACCAAGACAGGATACAGGGGTCCCAGTGCCAGCTACAAACACCCCAGCGACAGCCCCAAGGCAATCACGGCCGGTAACGCAGGTCTGCCACGAGCCGCCACCTCAGGTGATAGACTCAACGGATGAGGAGGCTGAGGAGATGGAGGAAGGCGAGGTCCAGGGAGACCTGACGGACCAGGATGACGATGAGCAGGAGGACTATGTAGCATCTTCACCACCTTCCCCACAACCGCGCCAGGCGGATTCACCACCTGTGGATATCGGGGGTTTTCATAAGTTAGTGGAACGGGCTGCGACGCGGTTCCATATGGTCATGGAGTCGACGGAAACCGAATGCTTCCTCCATGACTTTAAGGAGCAGACGAAGAAGACGGCCAAATCCATCCCTATCATTGACTTCCTCTGGGACCAGGGGAAGAAGTTGATGCTGACGCCAGCTTCAGTTCCTGCGGTCGTTCCGCGCCTGGACAAGAAGTATAAAGCACCGTCCACGGCGCCAGCTTGCCTGACTGGCCACCCGAAGCCAGATTCGGTCGTGACCCAAGCGGCCCAGAAAAATTCTCGAAACCCATCCTCGCCTCTGTCAGCACCACCAGACAAGGAGGGCAGAAAGTTAGACACAATAGGCAAAAGGTTTTCAACCACTTCGGCAATGACCATCAAGGTGGCCAATTCCATAGCCCTTTTAGGGCGTTATAACCGCCAACTTTGGGAGGATATTGCCCCATACTTAGCAGAACTTCCGAGTGCCGTACAGGATGAGGTGAAGGCACTCCTTTCTGAAGGCCAGTCTTCTGCGGCAGAGATCATCGACTGCGCCATAGATGTAGCCATGACAGGCTTCCGTCAACTGGCTGGGGCTGCAGTCCTGCGCCGCCAAGGATGGCTCAAAGCAACATCGTTCAGGCAGGAAGTGCAAACGAAGGTGCTAGATATGCCCTTCGATGGACAGCATCTATTCGGAGATAAAATTGATGAGGCGCTCCAGGCCATTAAAAAGGACACGGACACGGCTAGAGCGCTTGGAACCTTACAGGCGCGGAACCAGTCCTTTCGGGGCAACAAGTCTAGAGGTCAGTCTTCCTACAGAGGATCATTCCAGAATAAGTCCTCATATTCGTTCCAGAATAAGACCCAGTACCAGCAAAAGCAACAGCAGGGCCGACAATCATCTTACGGAAGATCCAATTTCAGGGGTAAGAACCAGAAAAGGGGCACAGGCGGACGCCAGTGACCACTTACTCCAGCCAGTCCAGCTACCATCTTCTTCTTCACAAATTGGAGGAAAATTGACCCATTTCCTAAAAAATTGGCGCATCATCACCTCAGATCGTTGGGTGCTCCAACTTCTCAGATTCGGCCATTCCCTAGAATTCACTGCCATCCCGCCTGCAACCCCTCCCCGCAAGTCTCCACACAGACATCTGCGGCTGCTGCTCCGGGAGATATCGGAGATGTTAAGGAAGGGAGCAATAGAGCGAGTTCCATCAGCTCAGAGGGAGAAGGGTTTCTACTCCCGTTTCTTTCTGATACGCAAGAAAGAAAAGAAGTGGAGGCCCATCCTGGACCTCAGAGCACTCAACTCCTTCCTAAAGAGTCAGTCGTTCAGGATGGTGACGCTCCAAGAAATCCTAGGCATTCTGGAGGAAGGAGACTTCATGACATCCTTGGATCTTCAGGATGCTTACTATCACATCCCGATACTCAAGGGGCACAGAAAGTTTCTACGTTTCGAAGTGGCAGGACAACACTACCAGTTCAAGGTCCTTCCGTTTGGCCTCAAATCCGCTCCGCGGATTTTCACCAAGTGCCTTTCTCCTGTGGCAGCTTTCCTACGTCAAATGGGTCACCAAGTTTTCCCCTACCTAGACGACTGGCTGGTCAAGGCGCCTACGGCCGTAGGCGCAACCAAATCCTTCAACGCTTGTACCAATCTTTTCCAACATCTAGGATTGACGCTCAATCTTCAGAAATCACATATATCCCCAACGAGAAGCATTACCTTCCTCGGGGCTACCTTGAATACGGAATGCGCAAGAGCATTTCCCTCAGACGAGAGAAAACACAGGATCATATCCCTGGCCAAAACGGTGCAATCAAGGAAATCCCTGAGAGTTCGCACCTTCAAGTCACTCCTGGGGATGATGTCTTCCTGTATACTACTCATCCCTCACTGCAGGCTGCGGATGCGCCCTCTGCAGGAGGCTCTTTCGAGCCAGTGGACTCAGAGTGCAGGTTCGTTCGAGGACATCATAAGCATAACACCGCAAATATCCAGGAGTCTCGACTGGTGGAAGGATACCAGAAACCTCTCGAGAGGACTACCGTTCCTGCTGCCAGCAGCACCACTGGTGATCACCACAGATGCATCTCTAGCGGGTTGGGGAGCTGTCCTTCAGGACCTCAGAGTCAGCGGCAAATGGTCGGATCAGGAGCAATGCCTCCATATAAATCTGCTGGAGTTGAGGGCTGTGTATCTAGCTCTGCAGGCCTTTTTACCACGCATCCAGAACTCTCAGGTGCTCGTCAGGACGGACAACACCACGACGATGCATTACCTGAACAAACCGGGAGGAACGCGTTCGCTCACGCTATCGCGCGAATCGCAGAAGATCTGGAACTGGCTTGTTCTCCAGGGGATTACGCTCAGGGCGGACTACGTCCCGGGAAAGGACAACACCATTGCGGACGCCCTAAGCAGGCAGAAATCTCTCTCCCACGAATGGGAGCTCGACGACAGTGCACTAACACACGTATTCTCGGAATGGGGAGCCCCAAGAATCGACCTGTTTGCCACCAGGGAGAACGCCAAATGCCCAAGCTACGCAAGCTGGCATCCCCAACCGGAGTCGCTCGGAAATGCCTTTTCCATAGGCTGGTTCAGCGTATTTGCGTACGCTTTTCCACCGTTCCCGATGATTCCCAGGGTCCTCAGGAAAATGAAGGCGGAGCCCTGTACACTAATTCTGATCGCCCCGTGCTGGCCGAGGCAGCACTGGTTCTCGGACCTTCATCGCCTCTCCATCAGGACGCCGATTCGTCTAACACAGCTCCCGAACCTACTGACGATGTCCAACGGGCAGGTGCGATACCCGAACCTCCAATCGCTCAGGTTATCGGCCTGGCTCCTGAGCACAGAGAGTTCTGCCATTTGAACATCCCGCAGGACTGCAGGGATGTGCTAGCAAAAGCGAGGGCTGACAGTACCAACAAAACCTACTCCCTCAAATGGAAGCGCTTCTGCGTCTGGTGCTCGGAGAAGGGCCTGAGACCACTTCATATCACACCGGAGCAGATATTGCCATATCTCCTGCACTTGGCACAGTCCGGATTAGCGCATGCATCCATAAAGGTGCATCTAGCGGCGATTTCACGTTTTACCAGGACTTTTCAAGGCCCGTCTCTGTGGTCCAGCAGACTTGTTAAACAGTTCCTTAAGGGTCTTTATAGGTCCTTTCCAAGGCCCCGACGGGTCCCACCGACATGGCACCTCAACTTGGTCCTTAACCAACTCATGAAGCACCCCTTTGAGCCCATTCACCGAGCCTCCATCAAGTACATCTCATGGAAAACGGCTCTATTACTTGCGCTCACATCTGCCAGGAGAGTCAGCGAGTTGCAAGCTCTCTCCATTCAGGAGCCCTTCATGCAGTTCAAACAGGACAGGGTGGTGCTGAGGACAAATCCCAAGTTCATACCGAAAGTGCCTTCAGACTTTCACCTCAACGAGCCGGTGGTCCTACGCTCCTTCTTTGCCAACCCTACCACGGCAGCAGAGAGGACGCTCCATTCTCTGGATCTCAAACGGTGTCTTAAGTTTTATATAGACAAGACAAAAACCTTCAGAAAGTCTTCGCAGCTATTTGTGGCCTACAGCAGACCAAGGCTGGGTATGCCTCTCACAAAACAGAGCATTTCAAGGTGGATTTCTTCTGCAATAGCGTTCTGCCATGAAGGGGCAGGACGGCCGTTGCGAGACAGGGTGGAAGCACACTCCACCAGAGCGATGTCCACATCAGCAGCGCTGTTCGCTGGAGTGCCGATTTTGGACATCTGTAGAGCGGCGACGTGGAAGTCACCGCATACCTTCTCCAGACACTACTGCCTGGATGCCGAGCTTACGAGGGATGCGGCAGTGGGCCAGGCGGTGCTTCGCCATCTATTCCAGTGAGGTGAGCCTTCCAACATCCCGCCATCCTGGTATGCACATTCTTTACTGTTTTACTATTTTGATGTATGCCAATGTTTCGAACTGTTATGATAATGCTGTATTATCTCAAATACCTTTATGGCATGTTACATCAGAAATGTGCATAATGTATTGCTAACTACTCTGATTCAGGCATGTGAATCTATGAAAGACACCCCTAATACTGGATAAGAAACGCGTTACTTACCTGTAACAGCAGTTATCCAGTATTGGTGTCTTTCATAGATTCACATGCAACCCTCCCGCCTCCCCTGGAAGGACTCACACCTCTCTCTAACTATATTACGCCTACCTAGCTTGGTGCGTACGAAAATCTGAGGGACTGAGGCTCCTGCCAGGAAGGTTCTAGAGGGAGGTGATAGCTGATTGGCTGGCTCTAGGAGTTTGGTCCTTTTTACATAAGGACTATGATAGGCGGCTAAGGGGAGGCCCTTAGGCCTATTTTTCTCTATGTATGTCTATAGGACATTACTTTTTTATGTACCGGAGGCTCCCGTCTCGACGACGGGGAATGATTCAGGCATGTGAATCTATGAAAGACACCAATACTGGATAACTGCTGTTACAGGTAAGTAACGCGTTTCTTACGGTGGGATCTCAAGATTACCAGTTTGCTGTCCTTCTGTTCGGTCTTACATCCGCACCACGTGTCTTCACTAAGAAAATGGCTGTGGTAGCGGCACATCACAAGAGGTCTGGGATTCCTGTTTTCCACTAACTGGATGACTGGCTGCTCAAAGCAAGGTTGCCAGAGATGGTGCTGCATCATCTGTAAGCGACAATGCGACTGTTGTTCGACTTGGGTTTGTCTATAAATGTACCCAAATCTCACCTGGTGCCCTCTCAACGCAACCTGTCCTTAGGGGTAGTACTGGACACTACTGTAAGTCGTGCTTTCCTGCCTCCTCAGAGGATTCTAGACATCCACAGTATTATTCTAATGTTTAAAGATGGAGCGGATGTTCCAGTCCTTACAGTTCCACACCTTCTCTGTCTGTTTGCTTCCTTTATACTGTTGGTCAACCATGCACACTGGCACATGTGGGCACTCCTATGGGGCCTTCACATGCAGTGGTTTCAACATAACTGAGATCTCAGGGAGGTGGTCAGAATCTCCAGAGACACTGCAGCAGAGCTGTTTTAGTGGAGTGTTCCAGGAAGCCTGTCTCAAGGGAAGCCATTTCAACTTCCTTCTCCGGTGGCCGCAGTGATCAAGGATGCCTCCACTCTAGGGTGGGGAGCTGTTCTGGAGGTTAAGGGCCTTTGGTCTCCAGAGGAAAGATTGTTTCACATCAATCTTTTAGAATTGTGGGTGATAAGTTTGGCTCTCAAGGCCTTTCTTCCCTCCCTTCACAGCCCGTCAGTTCAGGTCCTGACGGACAACACTACCGTAATGTGGTACATCAACAAACTGGGAGGAGTAGGGTTGTATTGATGCAGAGAGGCTCTGCGACTCTGGTCCTGGGCTCAGGACCATCAGATTTGTGTAATTGCAAATGATCTGGCTGGGGTGCTAAATGTGCGTGAAGACAGTCTGTCAGCAATACTCGGCCGTTCACGAGTGGCGTCTTCATCCGGAGGTAATCCATCACATTTTCAGGATGTGGGGGTTTCCTTGGTTGGACCGGTTTGCCACTCACGAATGCGCACTGCCCGTCGTTCTTCAGTCTCCAGTATCTGATGTGCAGAACTTTAGGGGAACGGGTTTGTTAGATTGGGGCTTTCTGCTTCTATACCCTTGATTCCCTGGGTTTTGAGGAAGGTTCACCAAGAGAAGGCCCAAGCCATATTGATTGCCCCGGATTGACCAAGAAGGATGTGGTACACAGACCTACTTTACCTCTCATGGCATCCTTCGCTCTGTCTCCCTCCTCTTGCAGGGGCAGGTTCTAAAACACACGCACACACACTCTCACACACTCACTCACTACACACACTCACTACACACTCACTCCACACACACACACACACACACACACTCACTCCACACACACACACTCACTCCACACACACACACACTCACTCCACACACACACACTCACTCCACACACACACACTCACTCCACACACACACTCCACACACTCACTCCCCACACACACACACACACTCCACACACACACACACACTCCACACACACTACACACACACACTACACACACACACTACACACTCTCACACACACTCTCTCTCCCGAGCCTGTACCTTCCACCCACACACATACACACTCTCTCCCGAGCCTGTACCTTCCACCCACACACTCACTCTCTCTTCCGAGCCTGCACCTTTCACCCGCACTCCCTCTCCCACGAGCCTGCACCTTCCACCCACCCACACACACTCTCCCCCGAGCCTGCACCTTCCCCACACACACACACACTTGCCCCGAGCCTGCACCTTCCACCCACACACACTCTCCCCTGAGCCTGCACCTTCCACCCACACACTCTCCCCCGAGCCTGCACCTTCCACACACTCTCCCCCGAGCCTGCACTTTCCACCCACACACACACGCTCCCCCGAGCCTGCACCTTCCACCCACACACACACACTCCCCCGAGCCTGCACCTTCCACACACACACTCTCACTCTCTCTTCCCCGAGACTGCACCTTCCACACACACACTCACTCTCTCTCTACCCCGAGCCTGCACCTTCCACACACACACTCCCCCGAGCCTGCACCTTCCACCCACACTCTCCCCCGAGCCTGCACCTTCCACACACACACACACACATTCTCCCCAGAGCCTGCACCTTCCACACACACACTCTCTCTCCCCTGAGCCTGCACCTTCCACAGACACTCTCTCGCCCGAGCCTGCACCTTCCACGCACACACACACTCACCCGAGCCTGCACCTTACACACACACACACTCCCCCGAGCCTGCACCTTCCACACACACACAATCTCGCACTCTTTCTTTCTCTCCTGAGCCTGCACCTTCCCCCCCCCCCACACACACACACTCGCTCTCCCCCGAGCCTGCACCTTCCCCCCACACACTCTCTCCCCTGAGCCGGCACCTTCCGCCCACGCACACTCTCCCCCAAGCCTGCATCTTCCACACACACTCACTCTCTCCCCAGAGCCTGCACCTTCCACACACTGAGCCTGCACCTTCCACACCCACTCACTCTCTCTCCCGAGCCTGCACCTTCCACAGACACACACTCTCCCTCTCCCCCGAGCCTGCACCTTCCACACACACACACTCCCCCGAGCCTCCACCATCCACACACACTCTCCCCGAGCCTGCACCTTCCACACACACACACTCCCCCGAGCCTCCACCATCCACACACACACTCCCCCGAGCCTGCACCTTCCACACACACTCTTTCTCTCTCCCCCGAGCCTGCACCTTCCACTCACACAATCTCACACTTTCTCTCTCCCCTGAGCCTGCACCTTCCCCACACACACTCTCCCCCGAGCCTGCACCTTCCACACACACTCTCACTCTTTCTCTCTCCCCCGAGCCTGCACCTTTCTCTCTCTCTCTCCCTCCTCCCTCTCGCTCTCTCTCTCTCTCTCTCTTCCTTTCTTTGCTTACCAGACCAACCTTCTGTTTTTTAATTCTCCCATAGTTATGAGGTTCAAAGGGTCTCACTAACAGGTTTCCTCCCACTCCATTTATCATGCCTCAGTGGGATTTAAATGTAGATCTTACTTCTCTGAAGGGGTCCCTATTTGAGCCACTGCACAGTTGTCGGTTGAGACTTCTAGCATTGAAGACAATTTTTCTGGTTGCCATTCCTTCTGCCAGGAGGGTTAGCGAGCTTACAGGCTTTTAGTTCTAAGCGTCCTTTTAACTCTATTCATGCAGATAAGATGGTTCTTAGGACTAGAGCTGCTTTCCTGCCGAACGTGGTCACTCCCTTCCACCAAAGACAATCTATCACTTTACCCATTTCCTAAACCCTCTAAGCAGGAGGAGGGACTTCACTGCCTGGACCCTAAGAGGGCAGGCAACTTCTACCTGGATAGGTCTAAAAACTTCAGGCTGGACGACCAACTCTTCATTGGTTATGTGGGAAAAATTAAGGGCAAGGCTTGTCCACAAGCGAACTTCGTCCAGGTTGATCATCCTCTGAATCAAGATCTGATACGCCTTGGCCAAGAAAGAACCTCTTGAAGGTATTCAAGCTCATTCCACCATAGCCAAGTAGTAGTCTTCGGCTTTGGCTAGAGGTGTCCCTGTTGTAGACATCTGCAATGTGGCAACTTGGGCTTCCCTCCACACTTTTGCACAACTTTACTGCTTAGACTCGGAGTTGAGGAGGGACGGCCATTTTACACGTTCTGTGCTGCAGAATCTTTTGGTATAGGTAGGCACGTACCCTCCCCCGGGACAGGACTGCTTCTTGATTCAATTTAAAAGGTGAGAAATCCACATGCAGATCATTCCATCAGAAGAACAAGTTACTTCCCTTTGGTAACACTTTATCTGAAAGAAACACGTTAGTTAGATTCCTCACCTTAGAATATCCCCAGGCGTCAGACTGGATCCGGAAGATTTTTTTTCGTCAGCAATACCCCTTGCGCGTCGCTAGGCGTCGTCTGCGGCTCCGCGTCCGTCGTCGGCGTCGTGCGCCGGAATGACGTCGTCGGAGTACTTAGACGCCGCCCTCGCGCGCTGACGTCAGTTCTTCTTTTTTCCGCGCCAGTAAGCGCAGATCCGGGAGAGCTACCCCTTTTAGTCTTTTTTGACTAAATCTTTTTGATCATTTTTGATCCCTGTCTCGACATCTGGTGCCGGTAGGATGCCTGGGTTCAAGGCTTGTGAAGACTCATCGACTGATGTCGGTGACCGATCACCACCGCCGGTGCCTCTATTGCTTAGGCCTCGACCACGACGCGGAGTCGTGCAACGACTGCCAGGCCCTGACTTCGAAGGCTAGGCGGGAGCGGTCCCGCAAGCTTCTCGAGCTTCGCCACTCGGCTCCGCGTCGTGCGCGATCCCGGTCCAGGAGGAGGTCCGAGGATCGCTCGCGGAGCCCTAGCCGACGCCACCATCGATCGTCGGGCTCCAAGTCGTCGGGTAAGTCCAAACACTCAAAGAAGTCCAAGAGGCGACATCGCTCTTCGGACTCCCCTCGCCGGTCGCGCGACTCGGCCGAGGGTCCAAGTGGTTCCACCCCCGCGGCTCCGGCGGAGCCGCAGGTGCCGCGTCCGCCCCCATACCTTCCGGTCCCTGGGGCTGACGCGGCGCCGGCGGAGATCAGCGCCTTCCTCTCGGCCATGAGGAGCCTGGCCCCGCCGTCGACGCCCGCTGGCGCGCCTTCGGGCCCCGCGGGCTCGACTGGGCGACCTCGCGTGCCGGCGGCTCCGGCCCCGGCGCCGTCGACGACTCCGGTCTCGACGCCGCAGGTCCCCGCGGGGCCCATGCCTGGGCCCCAGTCGACGCCGGTTGACCTGGTCACTCCTCCACCGGCGCCGACGCCTGAACCACCGACGCCGTCACCGGCGCCGCCGACGCCTGTGACGCCGACGCCCCAGTTTAGCCCTCATCCGGACCCGACGCCGGCACGGCGTCCGCCGACGCCGCATCCGACGCCGCATCCGACGCCGCTAGAGACCTACCATCTCTACAGTCCGGTTCCGATCATTCCTCCTGTTTATCAGGAATCGGAAGAAGGGGGCGACTGGGAGGGGTTCGAGGACCCTCTGGCTGTTCAGTCACAGCTTTCTCAGGACTGGGCAGATGAACTGGGGGAGGCCAGCGGGCTGGACACCTCGCCAGACGCTGGATTCACTTCTCCTCCGACCGTGGCTTCGGAGGAGGGTGCAGCATTTTCTGTGGTGCTGCGCAAGGCGGCTGAGGCCCTTGGGCTCGAGTTGCCTGCCGTGGCTGTGAGGACCAACATCCTCACTGAGGTGCTTCAAACCTCAGCAAGCTCCACTGAGCCTCTGCTGCCGTTTAACGAGGCCCTCACTGACGTTCTGCAGGGCACCTGGTCCAAGCCCTCCACAGTTCCTCCTGTGGATAGGAACGTTGCCAGGCGCCACCGCCCTGCTCCGGGCGACCCCAGCTTCCTGTCCCAACACCCCACCCCCGAGAGTCTGGTTATCCAGGCCTCTACTTCCCAATCCTCCTTCCCGACCGCTCCGCCGGACCGGGATTCCAAGAGACTCGAGCAGTTTGGCAAGAAACTGTTCTCGTCCCTTAGTTTGGGCCTGCGGTCCTTAAATACCGCCTGTCTCTTGGACCGTTATTCCCATTCCCTGTGGGATACGGTGGAGGACGTGCTGCCCCTGTGTCCGGAGGAGGTCCGGCCACGTCTTTCCCAGGCTCTGGCCGATGGGAGGGATGCAGCACGGCACGCCATAAGATGTGGGCTTGACACCACGGACTCGCTAGGTCGGGCGATTTCCACCACGGTGGCGCTCCGCCGCCACGCCTGGATGCGGTCCACGTCATTTTCCGGGGATGTCCAGAACACCCTCATGGACATGCCCTTTGATGGCACTCGCCTGTTTGGTGAGAAGGCGGACAGTGCGCTGAACCGCTTTAAGGACTCCCGGGCTACGGCCAAGTCCTTGGGCCTCTCGGCTCCGCGGGCGCACACCTCCGCTTTTCGCCCCTTTCGTGGCCAAGGAAGGGGCGCCTCCTCACGTCCGCAGAGCCACCAGCCGCAGAACCAACCTGCGCGCGGTCGCGGACGTGGCTTCCGCCGTGGCGGAAATGGAGGCCGACGTGGTCAGCCCACATCCACCCCGGCAGCATCCGCCTCAAAGCCTTCCTAGTCCGAGCTTTCAGGCCCATGCCACGCCAGTGGGCGGCAGAGTTCGCCATCACCTGCTCCACTGGCGGTCCATAACATCGGACAGGTGGGTGCTGCAAATCGTCCGAAGGGGCTACTCCCTCCCCTTCGAGACGACCCCTCCAGCCATGCCACCACAGCACCACCGTATCTCGGGGGATCATTTGGATCTTCTCCGCGAGGAAGTTTCGGCTCTCTTGGCCAAGGGGGCCGTCGAGCGCGTTCCGAGTCCAGAAGTAGGTCGTGGTTGTTATTCCCACTACTTTCTGGTTCCCAAGAAGGGCAAGGGGGGCCTGCGCCCTATCTTGGATCTCCGGAACGTCAATGCCTTCCTCCGAAAGGAAAGGTTCAAGATGCTAACGTTGGCTCAGGTTTTAGCTGCCCTAGACCCTGGAGACTGGATGGTAGCGTTGGACTTGCAGGACGCATATTTCCATATCCCCGTCCTGCCGGCCCACCGGCGTTACCTGCGGTTCACGGTGGGCCAAGAGCACTTTCAGTTTACCGTGCTCCCCTTCGGCCTCACCAGTGCCCCTCGGGTGTTCACGAAAGTGATGGCGGTGGTCGCAGCTCATCTGCGCAGATCAGGGGTCCCAGTCTTCCCCTATCTCGACGACTGGTTGTTGAAGGCGGGCTCGCCCCAGGCAGTCGTCTCCCACCTCCAGACTACGGCGGATCTCCTGCATTTGCTGGGGTTTTCCATCAACGTGCCGAAGTCACACTTGAGTCCCTCTCAGAAGCTCCTCTTCATCGGAGCGGTTCTCGATTCGGCGCAGTTCCGGGTCCATCCACCGGAACAGCGGGTCCGGGATATACAGGCCCTGATTCCCATCTTTCGGCCTCTATCCCGGGTTTCGGTCAGGCTAGTGTTGCGGCTTCTGGGGCTGATGGCCTCCTGCATCCTACTAGTGCATCACGCCAGGCGGCGCATGCGGGCTCTGCAGTGGGACCTGAAGTTTCAGTGGGCCCAGCATCACGGCAACCTGTCCGACCATGTCTTGATCTCGGAGGGCACTGCACAGCAGTTGCAGTGGTGGCTCACGGACCGCGAGTGGGTCAAGGGCAAGAGCCTCTCCCTTCCCCAACCGGAGCATGTCGTAGTGACGGATGCGTCCCTCCTGGGTTGGGGTGGCCATATGGGAGAGGCGGAGATCAGAGGCCTCTGGTCTCCGGCGGAGTCTCGTCTCCACATCAACCTGTTGGAGTTGAGAGCGATCCGGCTTGCACTGAAAGCCTTCCTTCCCTCTGTCAGGGGAAGTGTCGTGCAGGTGTTCACGGACAACACCACCGCCATGTGGTACTGCAACAAACAGGGCGGGGTGGGGTCGTGGACCCTTTGTCAGGAGGCTCTGCGCCTCTGGACATGGCTGGAACACCAGGGCGTCACCCTGGTGGTTCAACATCTGGCGGGCTCTCTGAACGCCAGAGCAGACGAACTCAGCCGCCGGTGCATGATGGATCACGAATGGCGTCTGAACTCCGAAGTGGTGCAAGGCCTCTTTCAGCAGTGGGGAGAGCCTTGGTTAGATCTATTCGCCACCGAAGAGAACGCGCAATGTCAGCAGTTCTGCGCGTTGGAATTTCCAAGGCGGCACTCGCTCGGCGACGCTTTTCGTCACGAGTGGAGTTGCGGTCTGTTGTACGCCTTTCCGCCTATACCACTTCTGCCCAGAGTGCTGAAGAAGATCAGGCGCGACCGGGCCCAAGTCATCTTGGTGGCTCCGGATTGGGCACGAAGATACTGGTATCCCGAGCTACTCAGTCTGTTGACCGATCCCCCGATACGTCTGCCCCTTCGGGAGGATCTTCTGTCGCAGCAGCAGGGGACGGTCCTCCACCCGAACCTGTCCAGCCTCCACCTCCATGCGTGGAGATTGAGCGGCGGCAGTTGATGCCATTTGACTTGCCTCCTGAAGTCTGTGATGTCATTCTGGCAGCCAGGCGTCCCTCCACAAAGACGGTATACGCCTGCCGGTGGAACAAATTTGTGGCATGGTGCACAGCAAAGGCTGTGGATCCCCTTTCCGCCCCTCTTTCTGAGGTTCTCCTCTTCCTTCTTTCTCTGGCCCGGCAGGGCTCTGCCCTGGGCACCCTGAAAGGTTATCTTGCTGCCATCTCCGCCTTCTTGCGGCTTCCTGATCAGCCTTCTCTTTTCAAGTCCCCTGTGGTTACACGCTTTCTCAAAGGCATTACACACACGTTCCCTCCTGTCCCTTTTGTAATGCCTCAGTGGGACTTGAATCTGGTTTTGACATTCCTGATGTGCGCTCCCTTCGAGCCTCTTCACAATTGCCCTCTTCGTCTTCTAACTCTAAAGACTGCTTTTCTGGTAGCCATCACCTCGGCTAGACGGGTGAGTGAGCTCCAGGCTTTATCTTCAAAGCCTCCTTTTCTATCTGTTCATCCGGACAAGGTTGTCCTTCGGCCTCGTCCCTCTTTTCTTCCTAAAGTGGTGACTCCATTTCACCTTGGGCAGTCTGTCACCTTGCCCACCTTCTTTCCGCCTCCGCATCCTTCCAAAGAGGAAGAGAGGCTCCACCGTCTGGACCCAAAACGTGCGCTCTCCTTCTATCTGGACCGCACAAAACAGTTCCGGGTGGACGACCAGCTTTTTGTTGGGTACGTGGGCGCTAAGAAGGGGAAAGCTGTGCACAAACGAACCATCTCTCGGTGGGTCGTTTTGTGTATAAAAATCTGCTATTCCTTGGCTAAAAAGGACCCTCCTGTTGGGCTGCGCGCCCATTCTACTCGGGCCACGGCGGCTACTACTGCCTTGGGACGGGGAGTCCCTTTGCAGGACATCTGTCAGGCGGCGACGTGGGCTTCTCTACACACGTTTGCCAGGCATTATTGCCTTGACAGCCAAGTCCGGAGGGATGGCTTCTTTGGCCGTTCTGTCCTCCAGGACTTTCTGGTGTGATCTTGGTTCGCAGACCCACCACCGGGATGGTATTGCTTGGGTATCTATTCTAAGGTGAGGAATCTAACTAACGTGTTTCTTTCAGATGAACAAGTTACTAACCTTCGGTAACGATGTATCTGTAAGAAACATTAGTTAGTTAGATTCCTCACCGACCCTCCCATCCTCCCCGTTCTGCGAACTGACATCTAGGGTTAAGGTTGTCCTTTCAGGCCCCTAGATTTTATTTTTGGCACCAGTGTCGGTCTTTGCATGGCTCTGCGTTCCTGGCGCGGAAGGCTATGTACAAGAACTGACGTCAGCGCGCGAGGGCGGCGTCTAAGTACTCCGACGTCATCCCGGCGCACGACGCCGACGACGGACGCGGAGCCGCAGACGACGCCTAGCGACGCGCAAGGGGTATTGCTGACGAAAAAAAATCTTCCGGATCCAGTCTGACGCCTGGGGATATTCTAAGGTGAGGAATCTAACTAACTAATGTTTCTTACAGATACATCGTTACCGAAGGTTAGTAACTTGTTCTTTTCTGGTGGATACAGTATCTGCCTGTGGATTCCTCACTGACCCACCCGCCTCCCCGTTGTCTATCTCCTTATACCGAAAAGGTTTTTGGTATGGCATTCTTGTATTTCATTGTTATTCGAAATGTTGCGATGCTTGTCACTAGGAAATGTCTATATTTTCCAATTTCTAGTTGTCTTTTCTTCCTTATGTTATTCTGTGTTGACTTGAGGAAATTCTGAATACGCTGTATACTTGTGAAATGTTGTCGGTTCATCCATTTGCCTCAAAGGCACTTGAAAAATGTGTGGAACTGACGTCCGCACGCCAACTAGGTCTTATGGCTCCAATTAAGTCACGTGGAGTCACGAGCGGAGCCGATCCAGTATGAAGTCCTCGTTGGAGTGCTATGGAAAAAGTCTCCATGGAATGCTGCGCAAGGAGTAATTCAAAAGGTGAGCAATCCACAGGCAGATACTGTATCCACCAGACAAAGCATTACCAAAGGTAAGTAACTTGTTTGTTTGAGCAGTACCCCTGTGCGCCCATCGCTGGCTTTTCTGCTCAGCGGTGTTTGCGTCAGACATTACGTGTGCGGTACCCATATAGGCACAGTAGAGAGGTAATATCCTTCTACATGGTTATCCCCACTTTTTGCCTGATGCTATGCTGTTTCTGACTAGACTGATTGGGATCCTGCTAATCAGGACTGCAGTCTGTGCTTTCTCCCCTAAATTGGTATCGTAAGCAACAGGACTGCAGACAAGTTCTACAGGCCTATAGACATATGTTCTCTCTGACCCCAAGTCAGACAAACTGGTGCACCCATGAGGTGGACACTGGTGACAGTCTGCCTGTGAAGAGTAAAATCTACAGGCAACCTGACCATGTCAGGGACTGCATAAAGATTGAGGTACAAAAGATGTTGGAGCTGGGAGTCATTGAACCTTCAGAGAGCCCTTGGGCTAGTCCTGTAGTTCTGGTGCCAAAACCTCACACCCAAGATGGTAAGAGAGAGATGAGGTTTTGCGTGGATTACAGAGGTCTCAATGCTGTCACTAGGACAGATACCCACCCAATACCTAGGGCAGATGAGCTCATTGACAGACTGGCAGCTGCTAAGTTTTTGAGCACATTTGACCTGACAGCAGGATACTGGCAAATCAGACTAGCTGAGAATGCAAAGGCCAAAACTGCTTTCTCGACCCCAGGAGGACATCATCAATTTGTGGTAATGCCCTTTGGTTTGAAGAATGCACCTGCCACTTTCCAAAGGTTGGTGAATCAAGTCCTTACAGGTCTGGATGACTACTGTGCAGCTTATCTTGATGATATTGCTGTCTTTAGCGCCACCTGGGAGGATCACCCGGTCCACCTGAGGAATGTTTTAGAGGCCCTGCAAAAGGCAGGCCTCACTATCAAGGCCACTAAGTGCCAGATAGGGCAGAGCAAGGTTGTGTACCTGGGCCACCTAGTAGGTGGGGGTCCGGTTCAACCACTGGAGAGCAAGATCCAGACCATAAAGAACTGGACTCCTCCAATTACCCAGACTCAGGTCAGAGCTTTCTTGGGCCTGACTGGATATTACAGAATGTTTAAGTACTATGGGTCCATTGTGACACCACTTAATGACTTGACCTCTAAGAAGATGCCAAAGAAAGTTCAGTGGACAGTAAGCTGTCAGAAAGCATTTGATGACCTGAAGCAGGCCATGTGCAGTGCACCTATTCTGAAAAGTCCAGACTACTCCAAAGAGTTCATTGTCCAGACAGATGCTTCTGAGTTGGGTGTGGGAGCTGTTCTTTCACAACTAAATGTAGATGGTCAAGACCAGCCCATTGCTTTTATTAGTAGAAGGCTGACCCCTAGAGAGAAACGTTGGTCAGCTATTGAGAGGGAGGCCTTTGTTGTGGTTTGGGCCCTGAAGAAGCTGAGGCCATACCTGTTTGGCACTCACTTCAAGATTCAGACAGACCATAAGCCCCTCTTGTGGCTAAATCAGATGAAGGGTGAAAATCCCAAACTTCTTAGGTGGTCTATTTCCCTACAGGGGATGGACTTCACAGTGGAACATAGACCTGGGACTGACCATGCCAATGAAGATGGACTCTCCAGATATTTCCACTTAGAACATGAAGACTCAACTGGTCAAGGTTAGTTTAATGTCCCTAAGTTTGGGGGGGGGGGGGTGTAGCAGAGTAGGGTCTGCTTTCTATGTTCACCCCCACTTTTTGTCAGCGCCTGAGCAGTCGTTGTCTGCCTACCCGCCCTTCCCGTGTCCCTCAGCTACTCCAGCCCAGCTGCAGGAATTAGTCAGCCATGGCCCGCCTCTTTGGGCTGTCGGGCCCCGCGGGCCCAACTAGGGGGCCCTCGCCCTTCACTTTCGGCAGCTCCGGCATTGCTGTCGGCTCTGGCGCCGCAGGGTACTGCTGACGGAAAACCTTCCGGATCCAGTCTGACGCCTGTGGATATTCAAAGGCAAGGAATCTATCACTAACTAATGTCTCTTGCAGATATATCGTTACACAAGTAAGTAAATTGTGCAATTTGCCGCAGGTTCCAGTAAGAATCCGCATGCCGAAGTAATCGGTCTCACTGGTGGTTAATCTCCATTCTTGTGTATCTTGGGTAAGATATACATATTCTGTATTTTCTGTGTGCTTGTGTTTAGGAATTCATTTTCTTTGCGAGTGATCCATCCTTCCTCTAGGTCATATGATGTCAGGTGCAGGATCTGCGCTCTTAATCTGGGTGTGGGATTGTTCTCTATAGGGCGATAATGTAACACATTATCTAAAAGAAACACGTGCTAGATTCCTTACCTTAGAATTACCCCCAGGCGTCAGAATGGATCCAGAAAGTTTTCGTCAGCAGTACACCTGCGCGTTGGAAGGTGGCGTCGTGCGACTCAGCGTCCGTCGGTGTCGTGGTCGCTGAGATTACGTCATGGCAGCTACTTAAACACCGCCCTCGCACGCTAACATCAGTTCTTTCTTTTTCCATGCCAGCAAGCGCAGATTCGGCGAGAGCGGTACCCCCAGTCACTTTTTGACAGTTTTTTTAGGCCTTTTTGTCTGTTTTTCGTGTAGATCGACGCCTGGTGCAGTAGGGATGCCCAGCTTCAAGTCATGCGGGGACTGTCCTCGCATGATGTCGGTGATGGACCCGCACCACATGTGTCTCTACTACTTGAGGCGCGACCCCAAGTCGTGCCCCGACTGCCGGGCCATGGCGCCAAAGATTTTGCGGGAGCGGTCCCAAAAGTTGCTGGAAGTCCGGCAGTCTGCTTCGCGCCGCTCAAGTTCCCGGTCCTGTGGAAGGTAGAGGGACCGGTCGCAGAGCCACCACGATCGTTCGTCGGGATCGAAGTCTTTGCACTCGGGGTCAGGTAAGACAAAGCATCACGAAGTCGAAGAAGCGTCATCGTTCTCAGACTTCCCCTCACCCGTTGCGAGACGCGGTTGGTGCCTCCTCTGCGGCTCCGTCGGAGCCTGAGCAGTCGTCTGCCTACCCGCCCTTCCCGTGTCCCTCAGCTGCAGGAATTAGTCAGCCATGGCCCGCCTCTTTGGGCTGTCGGGCCCAACTGGGGGCCCTCGCCTTTCACTTTCGGCAGCTCCGGCATTGCTGTCGGCTCTGGTGCTGCAGGGCCCCCAGGGAGCCAAGTCTGGATCCCGGTTGACCTTGTGACACCTCCACCGACCCCCGCCGGCACCACCTTCGACGTCTCCAGTGCCCCCGGATGACTTAGTCCCCGGTTTCAGCCCAGATGTGGACACTGCGTTGGAGCGGCGACGCCAATTCGACGCTGATTGTACCTTTCTATCCCTATGTCCAGCATCCTTATTTTTGGCCTTCACATGAAGAAGACTGGGAGGGGTCTGAGGACCCTCTCACAGCACAATGTGAGTTTGACCCAGACTGGGCAGAGGAGCTGGGGGATGTCAGTGGTCTTGATACCTCTCCTGACCTTGGCATGCTAACTCCTCCTACCGTGGCTATGCAGTGGTGTTGCGTAGGGCGTCCGAGGCTCTCCACCTCAAACTCCCTACAGAGGCCTTCAGGACTAACCTCCTGACAGTAGTGCTTCAGCCGGCGGCTACCTCTGCGGAGCCACTGCTGCCTTTTAATGATGCACTTTCAGACTTTCTTTTGGGCACCTGGTCCAGGCGCAACACAGGGGCTCCTGTGTATAAGAACGTGGCCTGATGCCATCGCCCGGCCCCGGGTGACCCCATTTTCCTTTCCCAACACCCCACCCCCGAGTGCTTGGTTGTCCAAGCCTCTGCGTCCACAAGCGCATTCCCTTCCACACCCCCGGATAGGGAATCCAAGAAACTGGAGCAGTAAGAATTTTTCTCCCGCCAGTTCAGGGATGCGGTCTGTGTGAACTGCATGCCTCTTGGGCAGTTATTCCCACTCTGTGTGGGATATGGTGGCACAAGTGCTGACTCAGTGTCCCGAGGAGGCCCGGTCAGTGCTCTCAAGCTATTGCTGAAGGGAGAGATGCAGCGAAGTTCATGATTCGATGTGGCCTTGACACTGTCGACTCGCTAGGCAGGGCGGTTTCCACGACCGTGGTGCTCAGTCGCCACGCCTGGCTGAGGGCTACTGGTTTCTCTGAGGATGTCCAGAACACCCTGATGGACATGCCCTTTAATAGCATTCACCTTTTTGGCAACAAAGCGGATAGTGCGTTGGAACGCTTTAGGGGTTGCGGGCTACGGCCCAGTCCTTGGGCCTTTATGCCATGCGCCCTCCTCCGCCTTCTAATTTTCGCTCCTTTCCTGGACACAGAAGGGGTGCCCCAACATGTTTGTTTCAGAGTCACAGGCCTGCGCAGCAACAGTCTCATCGCGGACGTGGGACCCACCGTGGCTGGTCAGGGGGCCAGCGGGTCAGTCCACATCCACCCCGGCCACCACTGCCTCCAAACCTTCCTAGTCTGGTTTTTCAGGGCCATCAAACGCCAGTGGGCGGCAGAATTCGCCATCACCTCCCCCACTGGCGCACCATCACTTCGGACAGGTGGCTTTTACAAATAGTCCGATGGGGCTGCTCCCTCCCCTTCGAGACTACCCGTCCAGCCATGCCACCCCAGTACCCACTGCATGTTGGGGATCGCTTGGCACATCAACCGGAAGTCGTGGCCCTCTTGGCTAAGGGGGCCATCGAGCGCGTTCCTGCGCCAGAAGTAGGATGTGGTTATTCCCACTACTTTCTGGTGCCCAAAGAAGGACAAGGGCATGCGTCCTATCTTGGACCTCAGGGACGTCAATCGCTTCCTCCGGAAGGAGAAGTTCTAGATATTAAATCTGGCTCAGGCCTGGTCTACCCTCGACTCCGGAGACTGGATGGTAGCAATGGACCTGCAGAACGCATATTTCCATATTCCTGTCCTGCTGGCCCACAGGTGTTACGTAGGCCACGAGTACTTTCAGTTTACCGTGCTCCCCTTTGGCCTTACCAGCGTGCCTCTGGTGTACACGAAAGTGATGGCAGTGGTCACAGCTCATCTGCGCAGATCAGGGGTTCAAGTCTTCCCTTATCTCGACGACTGGCTGTTGAAGGCGGGCGCCCCCCAGACAGTCATCTCCCACCTCCAGACTACGGCCGACCTCCTGCATTTGCTGGGGTTCTCTAGTAATGTGCCGAAGTCACGCCTGATTCCATCTCAGAAGCTCCTCTTCATTGGAGGGGTTCTGGATACGATGCACTTTCGGGCCTATCCTCCTGTATGGCGAGTCTAGGATATTCAGGCTATGATTCTGATCTTTCAGCCTCTATCCTGAGTTTCGGTCAGAATAACCCTGAGGCTGCTGGGCCTCATGGCCTCCTGCATCGTGATGGTCACTCATGCCAGATAGCATATGCGGGCACTGCAGTGGGACCTGAAGTTACAGTGGGCATAGCATCAGGGTAACCTGTCCAGTTACGTCCAGATCTCGGAGGGCACTGCACAACAGCTGCAGTGGTGGCTCACGAACCGGCATTGGTAAGTGGCAGATCCCTCTCCCTTCCCCAACCGGAGCACACAATGGTGAGGGATGCGTCCCTCCTGGGATGGGGGAGCCACATGATAGAGGCGGAGATCAGAGGCCTCTGGTCTCCAGCGAGTCCAGGCACCATGTCAACCTTCTGGAGCTTGGGGTGATCCGGCTTGCACTGAAGGCATTCCTCCCCTCTTTCAAGGGGAGAGTAGTGCAGTTGTTCACAGACAACACCACCGCCATGTGGTACTGCAACAAACAGAGCGGGGTGGGGTTGTGGACCCTATGTCAGGAGGCTCTGCCCCAGATGACATGGCTGGAACATCAGGGCATTTCCCTGGTGGTTCAACACCTCAGGTTCACTGAACGCCATGGCGGACGAACTCAGCCGCAGGTGCATGATGGATCACTCGGAGGTGGTGCAAGGTCTCTTTCAGCAGTGGGGAGAGCCTTGGTTAGATCTATTCGCCACCGCAGAGAATGCGCAATGCCATCAGTTCTGCGAGTTGGAGTTTCCAAGGTGGCACTCGCTCTGTGCCGCTTTTCGTCCCGAGTGGAGTTGCGGTCTGTTGTATGCCTTTCCGCCTATACCACTTCTGCCCAGAGTGCTGAAGATCAGGCGCAGCTGGGCACAAGTCATCCTTGTGGCCCCGGACTGTGTTCAGAGTATGGTATCCCGAGCTACTCAGTATGAGCATCGATCCTCCGATCAGACTGCCTCTTCGGGAGGATCTCCTGTCGCAGCAGCAGGGGACGATCCTCCACCCGAATCTGTGTGGAGATTGAGCGGGGGCAGCTGATTCCTTTCGACTTGCCTCCTGAAGTTTGTGATGTCATTCTGTCAGCCAGGCGTCCCTCCACGAAAGTGGTATACTCCTGCTGGTGGAACAAATTTGTGGCATGGTGCACAGCAAAGGCTGTGGATCCCCTTTCTGCCCCTCTTTCAGAAGTTCTTTTGTTCCTTCTCTCTTTGGCCCAGCAGGGATCTGCTCTGGGCACTATTAGGGGCTACCTTTCTGCGATTTCGACCTTTCCCAGGCTCCCTGATCAGCCCTCTCTTTTCAAGTGCCCTGTTGTAAATAGATTTCTCAAAGGCATTACACACATTTTTCGTCCTATTCCTTTCGTGATGCCTCAGTGGGACGTGAACCTGGTTCTTAAATACTTGATGTGCACTCCCTTGGAGCCCCTTCACAACTGCCCTCTTCGTCTCTTGATCTTGAAGACTGCTTTGCTGGTGGCCATCACTTCCGCTAGGCGAGTGAGTGAGCTCCAGGCTTCCTTGTAAGCCTCCTTTCCTATCAGTCCATCCGGACAAGGTTGTGCTCGGGTCCCATCCATCCTTTTGCCAAAAGTTGTTACGGCCTTTTACATTGTTCAGTCTATTACCTTGCCCGCCTTCTTTTCGCCTCTGCATCCTTCCAGGGATTAAGAGAGGCTTCACCGTCTGGACCCAAAACGTGAGCTCTCATTTTATCTCAACCGCGAACAGTTCCTGGTGGATGACCAGCTCTTTGTTGGCTACGCTGGCACCAAGAAAGGTCGGGCGGTTCACAAGAGGACTATCTCCCGCTGGGTCGTCTTGTGTATCAAAGCTTGTTACTCGTTGGCTAAAAAGGTACCTCCGGTAGGACTGCGTGCTCATTCCACCAGAGCTACTGCAGCCACTACTGCATTGGGACGTGGTGTCCCCATGCAAGACATCTGTCAGGCAGCCATGTGTGCTTCGCTGCACACGTTTACTAAGCATTAATTCCTGGGCAGCCAAGTCTGGAGAGACCGCTTCTTCGGCAGTTCTGTTCTCTGTGACTTTCTGGTGTGATCTTGGTTAGCAGACCCACCACCGGGGTTGGTATTGCTGGAGTATCTATTCTAAGGTAAGGAATCTATCACTGTGGTTCTTTCAGATGAACAAGTTACTTACCTTCAGTAACGATATATCTGTAAGAAATATTAGTAGTGATTGATTCCTTACCATTCTCCACGTTCTGCAACCTGATTTCTAGGGTTAAGGTCCTCCCTTTCAGGGCCCTAGTTTCAATGCACCAGTGGTCAGTGTCTTGCGGAAAGTCGTGTATAGAACTGACGTCGGTGTGCGTTGGTGGTGTCTAAGTAGCGCCCCCAACGTCATCTCGGTGACCCCGATGACGGACGCGGAGCCGCATGATGCCACCTACCGACGTGCAGGGGTACTGCTGACGAAAACTTTCCGGATCCAGGCAGTCGCCTGGGGGAAATTCTAAGGTAAGGAATCTCACTAGTGTTTCTTACAGATATATCTGAAAGAGACACGTTGGTGATAGATTCCTTACCTTAGAATATTCCCCATGTGTCAGTCTGGATCCAGAAAGTTTTTTGCTTAGCAGTACCCCTGCGTGCCAGTAGGTGGCGCTGTCCGGCTCTGCCCCGGTCACTGGCGTAGTGCACGCCGGGACAATGTCACGGAGGCTACTTAAGCCCCACCCATGCGCTCTAACATCAGTTTTCTTTTTCTGCGCCGAAAGTGCAGATCCGGATTGAGCACGTACCTCGGTCAAATTTTTTACCACTTTTTGTCTTCTCCTCTTGTCTCCTGGTGCACGTAGGGATGCCCGGCTTTAAGTCTTGCGTGTCGTGCCACAGTAATATGTCGGTGGCGGACCCCTAAGATGTCTGCCTCTACTGCCTGGAGACCGACCACGACTCTCGGGATTGCCGTGCCATGGCCCCGAAGACATTGCGGGAGCGGCGCCGAAAGTTGCTGGAGGTCCGGCACTCCTCTCGGCGCCGCTAGGGGCCGTTCGCGAGACCAGAGCCGTCGCTCCTTGGACTCGAAGTCTTCACCTTCAGATTCCGGTAAGCGACGCCATAAGAAGAAGTCGAAGAAGCGTGTTCGCTCTCCAATAACGCACTCTAATGCCTCACCTCTGACATATTTAGAAAAACTGTCCTGAAAGTGTTAACCCAATACCGAAACGCTGTCGACAACTGTTTTTCTACAACGTTATGTTTTTAACTACATGTTTTTATGATTTATGTACAAAATGATACTGTATTGAATAAATTATGCATTTTTATATGATTTGTTACTGTAATTTTTAGAAATTTTGATGTTTGGGCAAATTGATAATATTTTGACACTGTAGCACTATTGGTTCCCTGTGGTTTAGGATATCTTACTACCAGCAATTTTGAATATTCTGTGTCACATCATTATAGTATTTAACTGTTACTTAGGGACTTATTTGTTTTAAGTATCTTCCCCTGTCCCTTATTGGATTAAAAGGGGATCTCCCTCTATCTTTACTTGACTGTGGACTCTGTACACACTGTACCTATTTGGGAGCAGTATATACAGAGCCACTTTCTCACAACAGGGTCTCCACCCCTGCGGCTCCTCTGGAGCCTGGGAGTCCCGCGGCCTACCCACTATACCTGGGTACGTCGGTGACTACCAAACAGAGGCAAGAGTTTCTTGCTGCCTTGGACCGCCTGTTTAGGCCTCGGGCTCCCGCCGGTGCGCCTGCAGGAACCGCAGCCCAGTGTCCAGATCCTGTTGACCCGGCGGCGCCGGCCCCAGAGCCACTGGATCCAGCGCCTGAAGGCCCCAGAGCCACAAGGTGCAACGCCGCTAGCTACGGCCCCGGTGCTGCCCTTGGCTCCGGCTCCAGCGCCATCCCTGGCTCCGCCTCAGGCGCTGCACTGGGTGCAGTTTATCCCACCCCTACCTAGGTTCTCAGACCATTTCGTTCCGGCCTGGGATCCTCATTGGGATGCGGCTCCAGTTTGGCCCCGGCCGGCACTGCTGGCCCCCTCTCCGGTCCTGCCACCACGACCGGCTCCTTCTACTCCGGAGTTGGATGAGGACTGGGACGGCTCCGAGGACTCCTTTGCGCGGCAGTGTGGATGGATTGGGTGGATGACCTTCAAGATGTGGGTGAACTTGATGTGTCTTCTGACCCGGGGTTTGCCTCGCCTCCGCCTACTATGGAGGAGGGCGATTCCTACACTATGGTGCTGCGTCGAGCTGCGGAAACTCTCGACCTCCCTACGGTGGCCCTTAAGACCAACCTCCTTACGGAGGTGCTCCAGATGGCGTCAACGTCATCGGAGCCGCTGCTCCCTTTTAATGAGGCCCTTACCAAAGTCCTCTTGGGTATGTGGGTGTGGCCAGCCTCGGGGGCGCCGGTGGATAAGAACTTTGCTCGGTGTCATCGCCCGGTGATCCCGCCTTCTTGACCACTCACCCCACGCCTGAGAGCCTGGTCATTCAGGCCTCGACCTCGCAGAGTGCCTTTGCCTCGGCTCCACCGGATAAGGATTCTAAGAGGCTGGACCAGTATCTTAAGAGGTTGTTCTCAGCCAGTTTGGGGTTGAGATCGGTTAATACCGCCTGCTTATTGGGCCGTTAGTCCCACGCAGTGTGGGATTCGGTGGAGGAGGTTCTGCCTCAGTGCTCTGAGGAGGTCCAGGCTGTCCTTTCCCAAGCAATTGCGGAGGGCAAGGATGCGGCGAAGTTTGCCATCCGGTGTGGTTTGGACACCGCTGATTCTTTGGGCAGGGCGATTTCCACGACGGCGTTGCGGCACCACGACCTGGTTGCATTCCACTGGCTTTCGCTCGCTCATGGACATGCCCTTCGATGGCTCCCTCCTCTTTGGTGATAAGGCTGACAATGCCCTGGAGCGCTTTAAAGACTTGTGCCACGGCCAAGTCTTTGGGTCTTTCCTCAAACTCTTGCACGATGGGGTTTCGTTCCTTTCGTAGCCAGGTCAGGGGTACTTGTCAGGCAGCTACGTGGGCCTCGCTGCACACGTTTACCAAGCACTACTGCCTTGACAGTCGGGTCCGGAGAGACGGCTGCTTTGGCTGTTCTGTGCTCCGTGACTTTCTGGTGTAATCTTGTTCGCAGACCCACTGTGAGAAGTTGGCCTGATATATGATGTCACTAATTCTAGTGTACACCTTGTATCAGTCTAAACAACCCTTATGGTGATTGGTTGTAAAGTCAACCTTATAGACCAGCTATCCTAGTGGTAGCATGGACAAGAGCAGTCTTAGGCTAAACTCTGTATGGCATGTGAAGCCAGCTGTTATACCATTTGTAATCCCTTGAATACCAAATGAAAGGACACCACAACAGATATATATAAAAATAAAATGTATTTATTCTAGTCAAACCCTCAGCACTCATTGAGATTCGAGGTAAGTACAACAGTCTTATTTAAGCATACATTAAGTCACACAGGTAAGTAATACAGTTAGGCCCTAGGGGCCACGCAAATCATATACTAAGTAAGTGGTATAAGAACCACTGTCACGAACACAGGATAGGCCTAGGCCTACTACCAAAGGTTAGGAAGTGGGAGGCCCACAGGATTCAGGTGCAGAGTGGAAACACGCGTAATGCGTAAAAGTCGATAGAATTACTAGCAGTTAGAAATTAACAGTTTAAGGACACTTCTGAAGCAGCAAGTGAGTCGAGACTCGGAAACTAGACCCTAGGATAGTCAATACCCTTGTGAGCACCGAAGTACTCAAGTTACCTAGCCCACGGGCTGCGGGTGCATAGGTGTGAACTTGCGTCGGGTTTCATCGTTGACTTATATGGATGCCTGAAGGAAAGTTGCTGACAGGCGGTCAGTGAAGAGTGTCCGGTGGATCCCAATGAGGGGATCAAGAAGGAAGGAACCTGCAAGCAGAGGGGACAGAGTCTAGGCCACCAGCCAGGAGCCTGGAAGGAACCAGGAAGGAGCCAGGCGATGTCGTGAAGATGCAGGTGAAGAGGTGAAGCTTGTTGCAGCAGTCACGGGTACCAGGAGACTTCGAGGACGACCAGGACCAGGAGGTGAGCTGTCCCACGAAGGCTCTTCCTGTCGGCGGCGTCGAAGTCGAGTCAGGACCCAACAAGCCTTGGCAAGCGGAACCCACGCAGGATGGAGGACTTGCTTCTGGTGCAGACCAGGAAGGTCTGGGGTGCTTCTCTTTCACAGAGGAGCGGGTGCCAGTCTGGAGGAGCCGGACCAGCAAGATGAAACAAAAGGTTCGTCGTCGCAGAGGCTACTAGCTAACGGGCCAGCAACCGGACAACACGTCGAGCAACACGGGTGCAGAAGGGCCCCACGCAGAACACGTGAAGTGTGGGGAGCTGGTCTTCTTTGCAGATGGTGCTCGGGATTGGGGCTTCTCAATTCCCCAAGCACAGCCTCGAGGGAGCCTCGGAAGTCGCGCTAGTCAGTTACTAGCCACTTTTCCCAAGTCGCCGGTCCCACGTCCCTCGTCGCCTCCACGGGTCTCGGCTTCGCTGGAGATGTGGATCTGGTTCGGAGGTGTCTGGAAGTCTCGGCGCTGGTCAGTCTCTGCAGTCCCTCGTAGGATTCAGTCGCAAAGCAAGCAGCGGTCGCTGGATGGTGCCTGGTTGCCCAGGGTGGCCCTGCTCCGGGCGACCCCAGTTTCCTCTCCTAACACCCCTCCCCCGAGAGTCTGGTTATCCAGGCCTCAACCTCCCAATCCTCCTTCCCGTCCGCCCCTCCGGATCGGGAATCCAAGAGGTTGGAACAGTTTGGCAAGAAACTGTTCTCGTCCCTGAGTTTGGGGCTGCGGTCTTTAAATACCGCTTGCCTTTTGAACCGTTATTCCCACTCTCTATGGGATACGGTGGAGGATGTGCTGCCCTTGTGCCCGGTGGAGGTCCGGGCACGACTCACTCAAGCACTTGCTGACGGTCGAGATGCAGCACGGCACGCCATACGGTGTGGACTTGACACCACGGACTCGCTGGGTCGGGTGATTTCCACCATGGTGGCGCTTTGGCGTCACGCCTGGCTGAGGTCCTCGTCATTTTCAGGGGATGTCCAGAGTTCCCTCATGGACATGCCCTTTGATGGCACTCGCCTTTTTGGTGAGAAGGCGGACGGTGCGCTGGCTCGGTTCAAGGACTCCCGGGCCACGGCCAAGTCCTTGGGTCTTTCGGCCCCGCGGCCGCAAACTTCCGCCTTTCGTGGCCAAGGAAGGGGTGCCTCCTCACGTCCGCCCAGCCACCGGCCGCAGAACCAACCTGCACGTGGTCGTGAACGTGGATTCCGCCGAGGCGGTACTGGAGGTCAACGTGCCGGTCAGTCCACATCCACCCCGGCAGCATCTGCCTCAAAGCCCTCCTAGTCCGAGCTTTCAGGCCCATTCAACGCCAGTGGGCGGCAGAGTTCGCCATCACCTGCTCCACTGGCGCTCCATCACGTCGGACAGGTGGGTGCTGCAAATCGTCCGAAGGGGCTACTCCCTCCCCTTCGAGACGACCCCTCCAGCCATGCCACCGCTGAACCACCGTATGTCGGGGGATCATTTGCATATTCTACGAGAGGAAGTTTCGGCCCTCTTGGCCAAAGAGGCCGTCGAGCGCATTCCTGGTCCAGAAGTAGGTTGCGGTTGTTATTCCCACTACTTTCTGGTTCCCAAGAAGGGCAAAGGGGGCCTATGCCCGATCTTGGACCTCAGGGGAGTGAACTCCTTCCTCCGGAAGGACCGGTTCAAGATGCTCACTTTAGCTCAGGTTCTGGCTGCCCTAGACCCTGGAGACTGGATGGTAGTGTGGGACTTGCAGGACGCTTATTTCCACATCCCCGGCGTTACCTGCGGTTCACGGTGGGTCAGGAGCACTTTCAGTTCACCGTGCCCCCCTTCGGCCTCACCAGTGCCCCTCGGGTGTTCACGAAAGTGATGGCGGTGGTCGCAGCTCATCCTCGCCGATCAGGGGTTCCAGTCTTCCCCTATCTCGACGACTGGCTGTTAAAGGCGGGCTCGCCCCAGCAAGTCGTCTCCCACCTCCAGACTACGGTCGACCTCCTGCACTCGCTGGGGTTCTCCATCATTGTGCCGAAGTCGCACCTGAGTCCCTCCCAAAAGCTCCTTTTCATTGGGGCGGTTATCAATTCGGCGCAGTTCCGGGTCTATCCGCCGGAACAGCGGGTCCGGGACATTCAGGCCCTGATTTCCATCTTCCGGCCTCTCTCCTGGGTTTCGGTCAGGTTGGTGCTGCGGCTTCTGGGGCTGATGGCCTCCTGTTGGTACCTCACGCCAGGTGCGGATGCAGGCTCTGCAGTGGGACCTGAAGTTTCAGTGGGCCCAGCATCGAGGCAACCTGTCGGACCATGTCTTGATCTCGGAGGGCACTGCGAACCAGCTGCAGTGGTGGCTCACGAATCGCGATTGGGTCAGCGGCAGATCCCTCTCCCTACCCCAACCGGAGCATGTCGTAGTGACGGATGTGTCCCTCCTGGGATGGGAGGGCCATATGGGAGAGGCGGAGATCAGAGGACTCTGGTCTCCGGCGGAGACTCGGCTCCGTATCAACCTCTTGGATCTGAGGGCGATCCGACTTGCACTAAAAGCATTCCTTCCCTCTGTCCGGGGAAGTGTCGTGCAGGTGTTATCGGACAACACCACCGCCATGTGGTATTGCAACAAACAGGGCGGGGTGGGGTCGTGGACCCTTTGGCAGGAGGCTCTGCGCCTCTGGACACGGCTGAAACGCCAGGGCATCACCCTAGTGGTTCAACATCTGGCGGGCTCTCTGAATGCCAGAGCAGACGAACTCAGCCACCGGTGCATGATGGATCACGAATGGCGTCGGACGTGGCGCAAGGTCTCTTTCTGCAGTGGGGAGAGCCTTGGTTAGATCTATTCGCCACCGAAGAGAACGCGCAATGTCAGCAGTTCTGCGCGTTGGAATTTCCAAGGCGGCACTCGCTTGGAGACGCTTTTAGTCGCGAGTGGAGTTGCGGTCTGTTGTACGCCTTTCCGCCTATTCCACTTCTGCCCAGAGTGCTGAAGATTAGGCGCGACCGGGCCCAAGTCATCTTGGTGGCTCCGCATTGGGCACGAAGGTACTGGTATCCCGAGCTACTCAGTCTGTCAATCGATCCCCCGATACGACTGCCTCTTCAGGAGGACCTTCTGTCGCAGCAGCAGGGGACGGTCCTCCACCCGAACCTGTCCAGCCTCCACCTCCATGCGTGGAGATTTAACGGCGACAGTTCATGCCATTTGGCTTGCCTCCTGAAGTCTGTGATATCATTCTGGCAGCCAGGCGTCCCTCCACAAAGACGGTATACGCCTTCTGGGTGAACGAATTTGTCAGCAGTTCTGCGCGTTGGAATTTCCAAGGCGGCACTCGCTCGGCGACGCTTTTCGTCACGAGTGGAGTTGCGGTCTGTTGTACGCCTTTCCGCCTATACCACTTCTGCCCAGAGTGCTGAAGAAGATCAGGCACGATCGGGCCCAAGTCATCTTGGTGGCTCCGGATTGGGAACGAAGGTACTGGTATCCCGAGCTACTCAGTATGTTGACCGATCCTCCGATACGTCTGCCCCTTCGGGAGGATCTTCTATCGCAGCAGCAGGTGACGGTCCTCCACCCGAACCTGTCCAGCCTCCACCTCCATGCGTGGAGATTGAGCGGCGGCAGTTGATGCCATTTGACTTGCCTCCTGAAGTCTGTGATATCATTCAGGCAGCCAGGCGTCCCTCCACAAAGACGGTATACGCCTGCCGGTGGAACAAATTTGTGGCATCGTGCACAGCAAAGGCTGTGGATCCCCTTTCCGCCCCTCTTTCTGAGGTTCTCCTCTTTCTTCTTTCTTTGGCCCGGCAGGGCTGTGCCCTGGGCACCCTGAAAGGTTATCTTGCTGCCATCTCTGCCTTCTTGCGGCTTCCTGATCAGCCTTCTCTTTTCAAGTCTCCTGTCGTTACACGCTTTCTAAAACTCGCACGTTCCCTCCTGTCCCTTTTGTAATGCCTCATTGGGACTTGAATCTTGTTCTCACATTTCTAATGTGCGCTCCCTTTGAGCCTCTTCATAATTGTCTTCTTCGTTTGCTGACGCTTAAGACTGCTTTTCTGGTAGCCATCACCTCTGCTAGACGGGTGAGTGAGCTCCAGGCTTTATCTTCAAAGCCTCCTTTTCTCTCTGTTCATCCGGACAAGGTTGTCCTTCGGCCTCGTCCCTCCTTTCTTCCGAAAGGGGTGACTCCATTTCATCTTGGGCAGTCTGTCACCTTGCCCACCTTCTTTCCGCCTCCGCATCCTTCCAGAGAGGAAGAGAGGCTCCACCGTCTGGACCCAAAATGTGCGCTCTCCTTTTATCTGGACCGCACAAAGCAGTTCCGGGTGGACGACCAACTTTTCGTTGGATACGTGGGTGCTAAGAAGGGGAAAGCTGTGCACAAACGGACCATCTCTCGGTGGGTCGTTTTGTGCATCAAAATTTGTTACTCCTTGGCAAAAAAGGACCCTCCTGTTGGGCTGCGCGCCCATTCTACTCGGGCCACGGCGGCTACCACTGTTTTGGGACGAGGTGTCCCTTTGCAGGACATCTGTCAGGTGGCAACGTGGGCTTCGCTACACACGTTTGCCAGGCATTATTGCCTTGACAGCCAAGTCCGGAGGGATGGCTTCTTTGGCCGTTCTGTCCTCCAGGACTTTCTGGTGTGATCTTGGTTCGCAGACCCACCACCGGGGATGGTATTGCTTGGGTATCTATTCTAAGGTGAGGAATCTAACTAACGTGTTTTTTTCAGATGAACAAGTTACTTACCTTCGGTAACGATGTCTCTGTAAGAAACATTAGTTAGTTAGATTCCTCACCGACCCACCCATCCTCCCCGTTCTGCGAACTGACATCTAGGGTTAAGGTTATCCTTTTCAGGCCCCTAGATTTTCTTTTTGGCACCAGTGTCGGTCTTTGCATGGCTCTGCGTTCCTGGCGCAGAAAGCTATGTACAAGAACTGACGTCCGCTCGCGAGGGCGGCGTCTAAGTACTCCGACGTCATTCCCGCGCACGACGCCGACGACGGACGCGGAGCCGCAGACGACGCCTAGCGACGCGCAAGGGGTATTGCTGACGAAAAATCTTCCGGATCCAGTCTGACGCCTGGGGATATTCTAAGGTGAGGAATCTAACTAACTAATGTTTCTTACAGATACATCGTTACCGAAGGTAAGTAACTTGTTCTTTACCTCTGTCCCAAATAGAGGGGTTGAAATGCGTAGACTACAGAGAAAAGAGGAAGCCCTTGATCACAAAAGTGGCATATTTTAATTGTTTTGTACAGAACCAAAGAATGTTTTGAGGTGGAACATTTTTCCTCATCTGGGTTACCTCACAGTGGACCGCGACAGTCTTGTGTACGGACACTGGTTGCATAAAGAATTGGGGTCTAGGAATTGATTTTGATTATTTTTGTATGTTATATTGAATGTTTTGTGTATATTTAATTTTTGTTTAATATATGTAAAAAGATTAATAGTCCCAACCAGATATGGAATAAGAAATTAATTACAGTTGTGGCTTGGAAAGAACTATGAATGTGACTTTCTTTTAAAAAATAAATAAATTAATTAAAATTGGATGGGATTCGGACCCCATGCACTGGAGTAATTGAATGTACTCTGATGTAATTATTTTGTGATATCTGTTCCTCCACTTCATATTCTCTTTTGAACTTGTTCATAGCCCAGAAAGTCGAGGAAGATTTGAGCATACCCCTTCTTTATTGATACCATATTTTATATGGATGCGACATACCCTATGTGAGGTATTTGTTAGCTATGATATAGCTGCTCTTCCTTGCCCAGGAAGTTTCAGAGGCTCCCGCAGAGTCGTCTTCGTATGTTTTCTGTCCCTCTAGGAACTTTTCCTATAGACAGTCTTCCTGCTGTGGTAGGACGCCTCTTCTGAAGAGACCCATGGATTGGCGTGGCCCTCTTCTGGAGTTTGTGTTGCAGGCTACGGTTGTTAGGTAGCGCTCTCCTGCCTCTGTGGACGCAGCCTGCTCCAGTGTGTTGGGTTTTTGCCATATCCAGGTTGCCCTAGGGGGTTTCACGTCCTCCGGTCTTGCCTTTGGCTATTCTTTCAGCCTTTGTTATGCTCTGGCAACGTTGGTGGTCTTCATCGTGAGTACGCATCCATGTTGGTGCCTTGTTTCGCTCCGGAGCGGTTTTTGTCTAGACGGACACCACATGTGTATCCACACTGAGTGTAAGCGCTGTCACTGGGTGCCCATAGTATTCGTTGCGCCACTGTCTTGGCTGCGTTCTGTTCCTGTGGTATTATTTTCTTCCCTGGTGTTGGTAAGGGCTCGGACTTTTGCATGCTTCACACCCTGTCTGGGTTTGTCTATGGGCAGTGGAGTCTTTGCCAGACAGGTCTCTGCTGCGTGTTGACCTGTGCCCTTTGCTTCCCTCTGCCCTTTCCTGGACTGGGCTCAAGTTCTTCTGTTCGTTGCCACACACTGCTCAGGTATCCATTGACGTAACTTCTGCGGGCAACGACCAGACCGAGCCGGGCGACGCCGATCCCCAGCGCACAGAGCTACTGCTGGGTAAAAGGTTTTCCGGATCCAGTCTAATGCCTGGAGATATTCTAAGGTAAGGAATCTGCGGCCAGACTCTCTATCTACCAGATAGATCGTTACTGAAGATAAAAAACTCCTTCTCGGCCTAAGTGTGTGCAGGCACTCTTCCCGTGAGTTCAGAACACTAGTGGTAGCAGGCTGACGCAGGCCAGTGGGTGACCACACTAAGGATTGGTAGGTATCAGGGGAACCTTCTAAAGGGTCCTTTGTGTGCCTTTTTTTTATTAAATCTGACACTGGAATCTGTACATGTTTTTTATGCTGAGATGTTTGGTACCAAACATCCCATATTTCAGTGAAGTCATCACGGAGCTGGGGAACTCACAATGACTAGTGTCCAGCCCATGTACTTAATATGGCTTCCCTGCTCACTTACAATATCCAGACATCGACATGTATATTGCAGGGACATATCTACTCTTCCGATATGCTCTCACAGGAAATATAGGGCACCCCGCCTTAGGGAAAAGGCCTGCTAGAGGGGTGTCTTATCTATATCTCATGCAGTGTCTATGGGCGTGGCACACAGTGATGTGTGCCATGTCGACTCTTCGGTTTTGTCAGCACCAAGACACGCAGGCTGCCGTGGCAGTGTGCATGTGCTTGGTGAGAGGTCCCTTAGGGTGGTACAATTCGTGCTGCAGCCCTTAGGGACCCTCTTTAACCACAAGACCCTTGGTACCAGGGGTACCTTTTGTTAGGGACTTAAATGTGAGCTAAAGGGGAGGCAACTGTGGAAACCAAAGGTACGGTTTAGGTAAGGAGATGTGGCACACTGGACCTGGTTGGCAGGGACAATTGTGCACTTCCAGTCGAATTTGCATCATTTTCCAGACAAAAAGTGGGGGCTAGCCATATCCAAAAGAGGCACTTTCCCACTGGTAAGTAACTTTTATTTTCTTTTTTGACCCTGTGAATAGGTTCTAGAGGTGTTTTGGAAATGAGTAATATTGGAAAATCGAAGGTAAATAACATGAAGGATAAAGATTTTTTTTATTCTTGGATATTTTTGAAAAGTCACAACCTTGTTGCAATCTGACCAATACAAGGAATGGAGTGTTTTAGAAATGGTTCTTCTCTCTGCTGAATAAAGTGAACAAAGGGGGAGATAAGTTGCCTGTGGTGGCTGGCTAGCTGGCTTTATATGAGAGGATTTTGTTTTCAAGCTGATAAAAAAAAATGGGTTTCATCTTTGGTGGAATTTGGAGGTTCTACTCTTAAGCACTGATTAGGGAAGACTAATAACCTGCACATAAGACAATAATTTGACCAGTCAGAGTGGCAAGACGAGTCTTAATTACATAGAAAATGTGAGTTGCTTTGCAGAAAGATAGTGGTGTGCTTTCTGTCTTAGTTTAACCATATATCTGAAAGAAACATGTTAGTTATAGATTCCTTACCTTAGAATTACCCCCAGGTGTCAGCCCTGATCTAGAAAGTGTTTTCGTCAGCAGTACCTCTGCACGCCAAAAGGTGGCGTCGGTCAGCTCCGCCTCAGTCGTTAGCGGCGTGGTCGCCGGGATGACGTCGCGGCAGCTACTTAGACACCGCCCTCGCACGCTGATGGCAGTTCTTTCTTTTTCCGCACCAGCCAACGCAGATCCAGAGAGAGCGGTGCCTCCAGTCAGATTTTGAGCGACTTTTGTCGACTTCTTTTTTGAGTCTGACTCCTGGTGCACATAGGGATTCCTGGCTTCAAGGCTTGCGGTTCCTCTAACCGACGGATGTCGGTTACGGATCTGCACTGCGTGTGCCTCTTTTACCTGGAGCGCAACCACGACCCCAAGTTGTGCTCCTACTGCCGGTCCATGGCTCCAAAGGCTTTGCGGGAGCGGTCCCGTAAGCTTCTTGCACGCCTGCAGTCGGCTCCGACCTCCCTCCGCCACCGCCCTGATCCGGGCGACCCCAGATTCCTCTCCCACCACCCCACCCCCGAGAGCCTGGTTTTCCAGGCCTCAACCTCCCAATCCTCCTTCCCGTCCGCTTCTCCGGATAGGGAATCAAGAGGTTGGAGCAGTTTGGCAAGAAACTGTTCTCGTCCCTGAGTTTGGGACTGCGGTCTTTAAATACCACTTGCCTTTTGGACCGTTATTCCCACTCGCTGTGGGATACGGTGGAGGGCGTGCTGCCCTTGTGCCCGGAGGAGGCCCGGGAGCGACTCACCCAAGCACTTGCTAACGGGCGAGATGCAGCGCGGCACGCCATTAGATGTGGACTAGACACCACGGACTCGCTGGGTCGGGCAATTTCCACCACGGTGGCGCTTCGGTGTCAAGCCTGGCTGAGGTCCACGTCGTTTTCAGGGGATGTCCAAAGCTCCTTCAAGGACATGCCCTTCGATGGCACTCGCCTTTTTGGCGAGAAGGCGGACCGTGCGCTGGCCCGGTTCAAGGACTCCCAGGCCACGGCCAAGTCCTTGGGTCTTTCGGCCCCGCGGCCGCAAACTTCCGCCTTTCGCCCCTTTCGTGGCCAAGGAAGGGGTGCCTCCTCACGTCCGCCCAGCCACCGGCCGCAGAACCAACCTGCACGCGGACGTGGTTTCCGCCGAGGCGGATCTGGAGGACAATGTGCCGGTCAGTCCACATCCACCCCAGCAGCATCCGCCTCAAAGCCCTCCTAGTCCGAGCTTTCAGGCCCATTCAACGCCAGTGGGGGGCAGAGTTCGCCATCACCTGCTCCACTGGCGCTCCATCACTTTGGACAGGTGGGTGCTGCAAATTGTCCGAAGGGGCTACTTCCTCCCCTTCGAGACGACCCCTCCAGCCATGCCACCGCAGAACCACCGTATGTCAGGGGATCATTTGCATCTTCTCCGGGAGGAGGTTTTGGGCCTCTTGGCCAAAGAGGCCGTCGAGCGCATTCCTGGTCCAGAAGTAGGTCGTGGTTGCTATTCCCACTACTTTCTGGTTCCCAAGAAGGGCAAAGGGGGCCTACGCCCGATCTTGGATCTCAGAAGCGTGACCGCCTTCCTCCGGAAGGAACGGTTCAAGATGCTCACTTTCGCTCAGGTTCTTGCTGCCCTAGACTCTGGAGACTGGATGGTAGCGTTGGACTTGCAGGACGCTTATTTCCACATCCCCGTCCTGCCAGGCCACCGGCGTTACCTGCGGTTCACGGTGGGTAAGGAGCCCTTTCAGTTCACCGTGCTCCCCTTCGGCCTCACCAGTGCCCCTCGGGTGTTCACGAAAGTGATGGCGGTGGTCGCAGCTTATCTGCGCAGATCGGGGGTTCCAGTCTTCCCCTATCTCGACGACTGGCTGTTGAAGGCAGGCTCGCCCCAGAAAGTCGTCTCCCACCTCCAGACTACGGCAGACCTCCTGCATTCGCTGGGGTTCTCCATCAATGTGCCGAAGTCGCACCTGAGTCCCTCCCAAAAGCTCCTTTTCATAGGGGCGGTTCTCAATTCGGCGCAGTTCCGGGTCTATCCACCGGAACAGTGGGTCCTGGACATTCGAGCCCTGATTCCCATCTTCCGGCCTCTGTCCTGGATTTCGGTCAGGTTGGTGCTGTGGCTTCTGGGGCTGATGGCCTCCTGCATCCTGTTGGTACCTCACGCCAGATGGCGGATGCGGGCTCTGCAGTGGGACTTGAAGTTTCAGTGGGCCCAGCATCAAGGCAACCTGTCCGACCACGTCTTAATCTCGGAGGGCACTGCGGAACAGCTGCAGTGGTGGCTCACGAATCGCGATTGGGTCAGCGGCAGATCCCTCTCCCTTCCCCAACCGGAGCACGTGGTAGAGACGGATGCGTCCCTCCTGGGATGGGGGGGGCCATATGGGAGAGGCGGAGATCAGAGGACTCTGGTCTCCGGCGGAGACTCTGCTCCATATCAATCTTTTGGAGCTGAGGGCGATCCGACTTGCACTGAAAGCCTTCCTTCCCTCTGTCCGGGGAATTGTCGTGCAGGTGTTCACAGACAACACCACAGCCATGTGGTATTGCAACAAACAGGGCAGGGTGGGGTCGTGGACCCTTTGTCAGGAGGCCCTGCACCTCTGGACATGGCTGGCACACCAGGGAATCACCCTAGTGGTTCAACATCTGGCGGGCTCTCTGAACGCCAGAGCAGACTAACTCAGCCGCCGGTGCATGATGGATCACGAATGGCGTCTGAACTCGGACGTGGCGCAAGGTCTTTCTGTAGTGGGGAAAGCCTTGGTTAGATCTATTCTCCACCGAAGAGAACGCGCAATGTCAGCAGTTCTGCGCGTTGGAGTTTCCAAGGCGGCACTCGCTCGGAGACGCTTTTCGTCGCGAGTGGAGTTGCGGTCTGTTGTACGCCTTTCCGCCTTTCCGCCTTTACCACTTCTGCCCAGAGTGCTGAAGAAGATCAGGCGCGACCGGGCCCAAGTCATCTTGGTGGCTCCGGATTGGGCACGAAGGTACTGGTATCCCGAGCTACTCAGTATGTCCATCGATCCCCCGCTACGACTGCCTCTTCAGGAGGATTTTCTGTCTCAGCAGCAGGCGACGGTCCTCCACCCGAACCTGTCCAGCCTCCACCTACATGCGTGGAGATTGAGCGGCGACAGTTGATGCCATTTGACTTGCCTCCTGAAGTCTGTGATATCATTCTGGCAGCCAGGCGTCCCTCCACAAAGACGGTATACGCCTGCCGGTGGAACAAATTTGTGGCATGGTGCACAGCAAAGGCTGTGGATCCCCTTTCTGCCCCTCTTTCTGAGGTTCTCCTCTTTCTTCTTTCTTTGGCCCAGCAGGGCTCTGCTCTGGGCACCTTGAAAGGTTATCTTGCTGCTATCTCCGCCTTCCTTCGGCTTCCTGATCAGCCTTCTCTTTTCAAGTCCCCTGTTGTTTCACGCTTTCTCAAGGGCATTACTCATATGTACCCTCCTGTTCGTTTCGTAATGCCTCAGTGGGACTTGAACCTTGTTCTCACTTTTCTGATGTGCACCCCCTTTGAGCCCCTTCATAACTGTCCCATCCGTCTTTTGACTTTGAAAACTGCTTTCTTGCAATCACCTCCGATAGGCGGGTGAGTGAGCTCCAGGCTTTGTCATCCAAGCCTCCCCTCCTTTCAGTTCATCCGGACAAAGTTGTCCTCCGGACACGTCCTTCTTTCCTGCCTAAAGTCGTGACTCCCTTTCACATCGGACAATCTGTCAGGCTGCCCACCTTCTCGCCTCCTTCAAAAGATGAAGAGAGGCTCCACCGTCTGGACCCAAAACGTGCGTTCTCCTTTTATTTGGACCGCACAAGACAGTTCCGGGTGGACGACCAACTTTTTGTTGGATACGTAGGGGCTAAGAAGGGTAAAGCTGTACACAAGCGGACCATCTCTCGGTGGGTCGTGTTGTGTATTAAGACCTGCTATTCTTTGGCAAAAAAGGTTCCTCCTGTTGGGCTACGGGCCCATTCTACTCGGACCACAGCGGCCACGACTGCACTGGGACGGGGAGTCCCCTTGCAAGACATCTGTCAGGCGGCTACGTGGGCTTCGCTACACACGTTTGCCAGGCATTATTGCCTGGACAGCCAAGTCCGGAGGGATGGCCACTTTATCCGTTCTGTTCTCCAGGACTAACTTTCTGGTGTGATCTTGGTTCGCAGACCCACCACTTGTGTTGGTATTGCTTGGGTATCTATTCTAAGGTGAGGAATCTAACTAACGTGTTTCTTTCAGATGAACAAATTACTTGCCTTCGGTAACTATGTGTTGGAGGCATGTGGGCTGCTGAATTCATATCTGTGCATAGATCGCCGCCTAGTGTTGGGTCCGGATGTTTGCACGTTGTTGTCCTGGAAGAGTCTTCGAAGTATCCTGGGATAGGTGACTCCTCCCCTGGACTACAGTGCGCATGGGCATCCTCTCCATTCTCAGATTGTTTTTTTCTGCCATTGGGTTCGGATGTGCTTATCTTGACTCAAGTTAGGAAAAACTTTTTACAGGCCAAAAGGCCTTTAGTTCGCGTCGGTACTGTTCCCGATCGGTATCGATAGTTATTTGTCAGACCAACTTTTTCGCATCATACCCGACCATCGACCCGACATCGACGATGGAATCGGACGCCATTCAAGCGGTGCCCTGTATGCAATGCGAAATATCCCCATGTCGACGTCCACCCGGTGTGCAACAAATGCCTTTCACCGGATCACGACGAGTCCACATGTATGGCCTGTGCCCGATTCCGATCCAAGAAGACTCTCCGGAATCGTCGAGCAGCGAGGCTCGAAGCGCAGCAAGCGGCACCGGCCCCAACCGACATCTTCAACGCCGAGGACGAAGATGTGGAAGACGTGGAGAACCTACCCTCCAGCCCCGCTTCCGAACACGACTCCGGATCGGAAGACGTCTAAGAACAACTCTTTCACAGAGACGAAGCCGACACCGAGGTAGGAGACTACAATGAGGCCTTAGGGGCCGAAGAGAGTAGCTCCGGTGACGAGCAAGGCCTACCCGTACAGACTGTGGATATCCCAGTGCGTCAGTCTATGGCTCGGGTCGAGGGATCGCCTTCGGGCCTTACCCAAGACCTATCCCGCATCCATTCGGCCCCGCCCTCTGGCCCTGCCTCGGACATTCAGCGGCAGCCTTTACTACCCAAAACGGCTGGTTTCCCTTCATCGAAACCGAAACCGAAAGCCATATCGGTTCAGCAGAAACCGAAACTGAAAGTCACACTGGTCGGATCGAAGCCCACCACACCTTCGACGCCAGCCAAACCCGTCGGCACCGACCGCACCAAACGGGACTTCGGTGCCGAGCTTGCAGCAGTCGGCGCCGACGCACGGAAAAAGACCATCGGTACCGCCAAACCGCCTCGGCTCCCGGCACCGAAACAATCGGCTCCGACCACAAAGGTCAAAATGGCTGCTGGATCTCACACCACTTCGAAAGCAGCACCAAAGGCACAATCATCGACGCCGTCGACAGCTACTACCTCTCCTCGACTCGATGACCCCGTGGCACCGAAGAAGTCCACGCCTGCCTCAACGGAACCGGTCGGCGCCAAAGAACCGTCGGCGTTCCAGGTGCGGCAAGTGTCAGCATCCTTGCAACGCATCAAAGATAAGGCGGCCCTCCAGGACACATCAAGCTCCGAGCCGAAAAAGGCTCAAAAAGCTTCTCCGGCACCGGCCAACATCACTTTTGGCCTGCCACCATCCACGGCGCCAAAACTGTTCGAAATCAGAACACGTGTCACCCACACCAGGATCACACCTGCAGAACACTCTCCTACGGAGACGTCGCCATCACACATCATCGATGCCGCAACAGGCAGAATGATGCTTCACAAGAGGAAGATAACTTCCGAGCCAGCTTTGGACTCCTACCGGATCCCACTAAAGAAAAAGCTGCCAGTGGATTCGGAACCAATTCTTTACGAGCCTCTCCATACCTCTCACCAAGATCCACAGTCCTTCTCTCCGACACACTCCGAAACCGACGTTTTGGAGGACTACATAGGTGACCACGTCCCCTACCCCGGAGAAATGGACCCTGAAGGCCAACAGGACCCTGACCAAGCTTGGGATGACCCTGTAGACTCAAACGCACCTATGGATACGCAGGACACGCAGCTATATGGTGCAAAAACGTCTCCCACAGAGGACACTGCCGCATTCAACGCCCTCATTGAACGTGCTGCGGCCAATCATGGTGTTCAACTCCACTCTGACACCATCGAGGACGATTTTCTCATGGATACTTTCGCCTCCTCAGAAAGACATATTAAAACTCTACCCATGTTGAAAGGTGTCCTCAAACCAGCAAAGGACATTTTCAAAGAACCCACCAGGGCAAGAGTAATAAACCCCAGAATCGACAAAAAATATAGGTCAGCGCCTGGGGATCCTACCTATATTAGAGGACAGTTGCCTCTGGATTCCATAGTAGTCGCGAATGCTCGTAAACGGATGCTCCTCCCCTGGACAAAGAGTCCAAGGTGTTAGAGACCTCCGGCAAACGGGTTGCAGCCCAAGCAGCTAACATATGGCGTATTGCCAATACTCAGGCGCTCCTGGCTCGCTACCACCGAGCGCATTATGACACACTAGAAACCTTACTACAACATCTCCCTGACCAATACAAAGAGGGAGCAGAGATCCTCATCAGAGAGGGACAACTCCTCACAAACGCATCCATCAAGTGTGCACTGGATGCCGCAGATACAGCTGCCAGAGCCATAAACACTAGCGTCATGTTACGACGACACGCCTGGTTACGAATCTCCGGATTCAAACCTGAGGTGCAAAATAACATCCTCAACCAGCCGGTCAACCCAGACTACTTATTCGGGCCAGAGGTTGACACCACACTAGAAAAAATAAAAAAGGACACAGACACTGCAAAGTCCATGGGGGCTCTCCAAACGCAGACCTTTCAGAGTGGCTCCTTTCGTCGCCCCGGCAATAGAGGAGCAGGTAGAGGACAGGGGTCACAGCAAACCTACAACAAGGGCAACACCCAAAGTACCTACGATAAAAACACCAGGGGTGGATATCGTGGTTCAAGCACAAAGGGCAGAGGACGCGGATACGGGAATACCAGATCCTCTCCCAAGAACAAACAGTGACGCCCTCTCCCTTCCTCCCGACCACACAACACCTGTCGGGGGAAGGTTGCAAAGGTTCCTGTCCACGTGGAACTCCATCACCACGGACAGGTGGGTCAAAGATATTATCAAACCCGGTTACTGCCTAGAATTAACCTCGACTCCACCCACAATACCCCCAAAACACCGTCCTATGTCCTCAGAGCACTTAGCGCTATTCCAGCAGGAAGTGCTAAGTATGCTGCAAAAAGGCGCAATAGAGGTCGTACCCGTCCACGAGCAAGGTACAGGGGTGTACTCCCTGTACTTTTTAATACCAAAAAAGGACGGGTCACTCAGACCTATACTAGACCTGAGACCCCTCAACCGCTATATTCTTTCGGAGCATTTCCACATGCTCACCCTGCAACAAGTCCTCCCACTGCTCAAACAGGGAGACTTCCTGGCCACACTAGACTTCAAAGATGCGTATTTCCACATACCCATTCACCCATCACACAGGAAATATCTCAGGTTCACTATTCAAGGGCAGCACTACCAATTCAAGGTTCTTCCCTTCGGCGTGACGACGGCGCCCAGGGTTTTCACAAAGTGCCTAGCTACTGTGGCTGCACATCTACGGAGGCAACACATTCATGTCTACCCCTACCTGGACGACTGACTTGTTCAGGCAAAGTCAGCCCAGCAATGTGCCAACCACATGTCCCGCACCATTCACCTTCTTCACAGTCTGGGGTTCTCACTAAATTACCCAAAATCACATCTCCAACCCGCACACGTACAACAGTACCTAGGTGCGACCATAGACACTCTGGCGGCCACAGCTCAGCCAAATTTAGTGAGAATCAACAGCATGCAAATGCTGATTTCCAAGTTCAAACCCCAACACTCCCTTCCCGCGCGTGTGTTTATGCAGTTGATAGGCATGATGGCCTCCTGCATTTTCATAGTCCCACACGCGAGACTACATATGCGCCCGCTTCAGGAGTGCTTAGCACGTCAATGGAATCAGGCTCAAGGGCAACTAAAAGACCTAGTGTTGGTGAGCGGTCGGGCATACAACTCTCTGCATTGGTGGAATCCACAAAACCTTTGCAAGGGCCGACCGTTCCAAGAGACAGTTCCACAAATAATACTGACAGCGGACGCGTCTCTCCAGGGATGGGGAGCTCATGTACTCAACTACACAGTGCAGGGACTATGGACAATACAACAAAAGAAGATGCACATCAACCTTCTAGAACTGATGGCAATCTTCCTGGCTATGAAAGCATTCAAAGTACACTTGTGCAACAAAGTCGTGTTGATCCGGACGGACAACATGACCGCCATGTACTACATACAGAAACAGGGAGGAACACACTCTCCACAGTTGTCTCATCTGGCTCAGAGCATGTGGAAGTGGGCCATTCAGAGGAACATGTTCCTCATGGCGGAACACCTCCCCGGCAAGGACAACCAGATGGCGGATCTGCTCAGCAGACACAGCCACCAGATGCACGAGTGGGGGTTGCACCCATCAGTACTCCAACCGTACTTCCAGCGGTGGGGTCATCCAGAGATAGACCTCTTCGCCACAAGCGAAAACGCAAAATGCCAAAGCTTTGCCGCCAGGTTCCCACATCCGCAGTCGCAGGGCAATGCGATATGGATGAACTGGTCCGGCAGATTTGCGTACGCTTTTCCCCCAGCACCATTGATACCGCTGGTGGCACGCAAACTCAGACAACACTCACTGACACTCGTCCTGGTTGCTCCAACGTGGGCACGCCAGCCATGGTACACCACCTTTCTCGAACTTTCCGTGGTGCCGCATCAAAGGCTGCGGATCAAACCCGCGCATTTGACGCAGAACCATGGAGAGATTCAGCACCCAGATCCGCAACAGCTGAAGCTGGCAATCTGGCTCCTGAAGTCCTAGAATTTGGCTACCTTAACCTGCCACCTGACTGTATGGACATCATTAAGGAGGCCAGGAGACCCACTACCAGAGCTTGCTATGCAGCCAAATGGAAAAGATTCGTCATTTATTGCAATAATAATGACATTAACCCGCTAGACGCATCCATCCAAAACATAATCTGTTACCTCTTACACCTATACCGATGCAATCTGGCATACACCTCTATACGTGTCCATTTGACCGCAATATCAGCCTATCTCCAGAACAGGCAGCACCTCTCTTTATTCAGAGTGCCCGCCATAAAAGCATTCTTGGAAGGACTCAAACGAGTAATTCCTCCAAGCCACCCACCGGCTCCAATGTGGAACCTCAACTTGGTCCTCACACGCCTGATGGGTCCACCCTTCGAACCTCTGCACTCATGCGAGATTCAATTCCTCACCTGGAAAGTAGCTTTCCTAGTAGCAATCACTTCTTTAAGAAGAGTTAGTGAACTCCAGGCACTAACCATTCAAGAGCCATTCGTACAGGTTCACACAAACAGGGTCGTACTACGTACCAACCCCAAATTCATGCCCAAGGTAATATCGCAGTTCCACATGAACCAAACTATTGAACTGCCTGTTTTCTTTCAAAACCCACAAACTGTCGCAGAAAGAGCACTCCATACACTAGATGTAAAGAGGGCCCTCGTGTACTATATCGACAGGACTAAAGTCTTTAGGAAAACAAAACAACTTTTCGTTGCCTTTGCCCCACACCACAAAGGTAACACTATCTCCAAAGCAGGTATAGCCAGATGGATCGTTAAATGTATTCAAATTTGCTATCAAAAGGCTAAACGCACATTAACGATTCCCCCACGAGCCCACTCAACACGTAAGTTAGGGGCCTCCATGGCTTTCCTAGGAAACATTCCTTTGCATGATATATGTAGAGCAGCCACCTGGTCCACTACACATACATTTACCAAACACTATTGTGTAGATGTGCAATCAAAACAGCAGGCAGCTGTAGGACAGGCTGTTCTCAAAACTTTTTCAGACCGCTGCAGCTGGCACTGGTAGCCGCCGCTAATAGAGGGCACTGCTATGTATTCTATGCACAGATATGAATTCAGCAGTCCACATGCCTCGAACTGAATATGCTACTTACCAGTATGCATCTGTTCTTGGCATGTAGGGCTGCTGACATTCATATCGCCCTCCCTCCTCCCCGGCGCCTGTAGTAGCTGCAGCTCTCAGAATTACTGTAAGCATGCTCATCACTTTCTGTATCTACTCCATCACTGCCACAATGGCGAAAAACAATCTGAGGATGGAGAGGATGCCCATGCGCACTGTAGTCCAGGGGAGGAGTCACCTATCCCAGGATACTTCGAAGACTCTTCCAGGACAACAACGTGCAAACATCCGGACCCAACACTAGGCGGCGATCTATGCACAGATATGAATGTCAGCAGCCCTACATGCCAAGAACAGATGCATACTGGTAAGTAGCATATTCAATCTGTAATAAACATTAGTTAGATTCCTCACCGACCCACCCATCCTCCCCGTTCTGCGAACTGACATCTAGGGTTAAGGCTATCCTTTTCAGGGCCCTAGACTTTTTTGGCACCAGTGTCGGTCTCTTGCATGGCTCTGCGTTCCTGGCGCGGAAAGTTATGTACAAGAACTGACGTCAGCGCATGAGGGCGGCGTCTAAGTACTCCGAAGACGTCATTACGGCGCACGACGCCAACGACGGACGCGGAGCCGCAGGCGACGCGCAAGGGGTATTGCTGACGAAAAATCTTCCGGATCCAGTCTGACGCCTGGGGATATTCTAAGGTGAGGAATCTAACTAACTAATGTTTCTTACAGATACATCGTTACCGAAGGTAAGTAACTTGTTCTTTAGGTCTGTACTACATATTTCTCGCTACCTGGGGTTGCTTCGTTCCCCCCCCCCCCCCCAGGGGGTTATTGCTTAATTCGGCTTGGTGGGGTCTGGGCCGTCCTTCCTGTCACCATGACTCATCCTCTGCTGGGGCCCTGTGTTCTTCCAAGCTGGTGAGGTTCTCTCGCAGACTCTTCTCTCCTCTGGGTAGGGCTAGGGTATCTATTCTACGTTAAGGAATCTGTGGCTAGTAGTCTCTATTTGATGTACTAGTTACTTACCCTTGGTAACAATGTATCTGGTAGAGAAGATTCTAGCCGTAGATTTCTTCACGGCCCGCCCTTCCTCCCCTTTCTGCGAGGACCTTTCATCTTGTCTTCTGCAATTGTCTCCCTCCGGGTGGCTTTGTCTTCTATGGGTGCCCCCTTTCACTTCCTCCCTAGCAGGATGCTTTGTTCTGTTTATTTGTTCCACTCCTTTTCTGGTGATTGGACGGTAGGTTCATGGGTATTTTTGCATTCCTACACCCTGGTTATTTCAGTGTGGTGCCTACTCATAATCTTCTCCCTTTTTTCATTGCTTGGGATTTGAATCCTCTGCAGTCCTCTGGGTTGGGTTCTCTTGGCTGTGCCTCAGCCCTTAGCTCTTTACAGGGGATATGACACTCCTTGCTGGTTTGTCTTGGGGTGATTTTTCATTACTCATCTGTTCCAGACTTGTTCCCCTTCACCGTTCTAGATTGTGGTTGCAGACTTTCTATCGTCTGTCACAATATTTTCCACATGTTTTTTCTGCCTCCAGGGAGCATATCTCCTTCGCTTTGCAGGGTTGCTTCTCAGAGCGCTGCTCTGCTCTTTCCCTTCCATGACTTTAAGTCACAGTGCTTGGCACTGTCCCTAATGGTGCTGTTCCTCTCCATTCGCTTCTTCCCTTTGTTTCACGGATTTTTTTTTTCCGCACACTGTTCCCATACTCTGTTTTGTTTGTGATGGCTCCACGTTGTGTCGCAGAACAGTTCTCCGAAGAAAACTGACGTAAGCGCGCCGGGGTGGGACTTGTGTGACCTCGTTGATGTCACGTCCGTGGACGACGTCAGGGCGGAGTCACGTGGTGCCGTCCCCTGGAAAAAAAAAATCTGGATCCTGTCTCACACCTGAGGATAATTCTACGTTTAGGAATCTGCGGCTAGAATCGTCTCTACCAGATAAATTGTTAACAAAGGTAGGTAAGTTGTACTTCAGGTCTATCCTCCCGAGCAATGAGTCTGGGATATTCGGGCTATGATTCCGATCTTTCAGCTCTTATCCCGGGTTTTGGTCAGAATGACCCTGAGGCTGCTGGGCCTCATGACCTCCTGCATCCTGCTGATGGATCATGCCAAGTGGCATATGCAAGCTCTGCAGTGGGACCTGAAGCTCCAGTGGGCGCAGCATCAGTGGAATCTGTCCGATTGCATCCAGATCTCGGAGGGCACTGCACCTCAACTGCAGTGGTGGCTCATGAACCAGGATTTGACAATGGCAGATCCCTCTCCCTTCCCTAACCAAAGCACACCGTGGTGACTGAAGTCTCCCTTCTGGGATGCGGCAGCCACATGGGAGAGGCAGAGATCAGAGGCCTCTGACGGTGTCTGGGCTCCATATCAACCTTCTGGAGCTCCGGGCTACAGTCTTGCACTCAAGGCATTCCTTCCCTCTGTCCAGGGAAGGGGAGTGCAGGTGTTCACGGACAACACCACCGCCATGTGGTACTGCAACAAGCGCCATAAGGTCCTGGACCCAATGTCAAGAGGCCCTCCGCCTCTGGACGTGGCTGGAATTTCATGGCATATCCCTGGTGGTTCAACACCTGGCAGGTTCACTGAATGCCTTGGTGGACAAACTCCGCCGCAAGTGCATGATTGATCACGAATGGCGTCTTCACTGGGTGGTGGTGCAAGGTCTCTTTCGACAGCGGGGAGAGCCTTGATTAGATCTATTGGCCACCGAAGGGAGAGCGCAATGTCAGCAATTATGCGTGTTGGAATTTTAAGGCGGCACTCACTGGGCAACACTTTTTGTTGTGAGTGGATTTGCGGTCTTCCATATGCCTTTCCGTCTACACCACTTCTGCCCAGAGTGCTTGTGAGAAGTTGGCCTGGTATATGATGCTCACTAGTTAAAGTGACCACCTTGTACCATGCCAAGCAACCCTTATGGTGTGGTTGTAAGTCAACCTTTTCGGACTAGCTGCCCTAGTGGTAGCGTAGGCTAAGCAGTCTTTGAGGCTAAACTCGTTTAAGCGTGTTAAGCAAGCTGTTTTACCATATGTAACCCCCCTTTATACCAATGAAAGGACACCACACATATATATTCAAAATATATATATATTTATTTATTACTCAAAGTATCCCCTAGACTCTTTATGAGCACAGGAGCACAAATCGTTAAACAAGAAAGTATCACAATATACAGAAGTTGCACTTTATATGGATGGGCCCTGGTGGCCGCTCAAACCATATACTAAAATAGTGGTATAAGTACCACGTCTGGGAAAGGAACAAGGCCTAGGGCCTCTAGAATCGCTGGGCCTACAAGGAGCTAACTTCAGTTAGTGACCAGGAGGTCCACGGGTCGCGTGTGCAGTGAGGAAAGTTACACACGGGCTCCCATAGGTTTTCAATGGGTGCGTAAAAGTTCAAAAGTTACTGCTAAAAGGGTCTTCTGGTGGAACTACGAAATCAAGACTTCAAATCTAGACATTAGAGATGTTACTCTACACTTGTGCACCGGAGTGCCAGCTTTATCTCACCCACAGGAAGCGGGTGCATAGGTCTCGAAGTGCGTCGGGATTCGTCTATCTGTTCAATGGAGCCTGATGACAAAGATGCTGCAGGCGGCCGGTCCAGAAGAGATGCGGGGGATCCAAGGATGGATCGGAGTTGTAGAAGACCTGTAAGCAGAGGGGACAGTGTTCAGTCACTAGCCAGTGACCGGCGTGGCACCAGGTAGGTACCAGGCGATGTCGGGTGCAAACAGGTGAAGAGGTGTAGCTTGTCTCCGCAGCCACGTGGTCCCTGAAGGTTGACGACGTCCAGGAGTCGGTTCACGAGCTGTCCCACGCAGGCTCTCGCTGTCGGCGGTGTCGGCGACTCAAAAGAAGCAAACCAGCCTTGGCAAAAGCAGGAGTCGTAGGAATTGAAGAAAGCTGTTTACTCTGACCAGCAAGGTCAGAGGGGCTGCTCCTTTGGAGGGAAGCAGGGGCCAGTCTGGAGCAACCAGACCAGCGTCGTAGTTTTCAAAGTTGGTCGCCAAAATGGCCACTAGCCAACGGGCCAGGGACCGGGCAGGCGCGTCGAGATGCAAAGTGCAGAGGGGCCCCACGCAGATCGTGGAGATGCTGGAGGGCTCACCTTTGGTGCAGATGCTGCTCGGATGTTGGGCTTCTCAGGACCCAAAGCACAACTAGGAGGGAGCCTCTGTTGTCGCGCTTGCAGCTTGTCGAGTGTCTTCCAAGATGGCTGGCTCCACGTGTCTCAGTGCCTCCACGGGTTCCTTCTTTGCAGGGACTGTGGATCGGGCTGTGAGAGGTCTGGAGGTCCAGTTCTTGTCGGTCTCTGGGCTCGGGCTCCGGCAGGAGGCGGCGGCAAAGCAGACGTCGATTCGCTGGTTGGTGCTTGCGTTAGCAAGATGGTCACTCCCTGACCATAGGGGAGAATTCCTTCTGTCCTCTGTGCAGCAGAGCGTCAAAGTTCCCGTCTTCTTCTTGTGGTTAAGTTGATTCCAGGATGTCTGAAGTCTTAGGACACAGCTCCTACCTTTAAGCGGATTCTAGGGGCCGGACTACCTGCTAGGTCCCTCCCTAAGGGTGGGACCAGGAAGGGGGGTGGTTACGCCCCCAATCCTTTGTCCAGCTCGCCCCAGGTCTGGGGCTGGTGTGCCCCAGGACCGGTTTGAACTGGCATATGCACCGAGGCTCCTTGTGAGCCTCAGGCATGTCTGATTCCATTCAAGCCCTACCGGACCAATACACAAAATCCTGTCTGGGGTGGTGCTCGCACCTCCCCTGGCAGGAAACCCTTTGTCCCCGTCTCCCAAGCTGGAAGGACTCCCAGCAGCAGGAGGGCAGACTTGTGTCGGTGGTGGCAGCGTCCATTTTGTGGAGCTGAGGCTATGTCTGATTTTACCCGGGTTTCAGGTTCTGTACATGTCGTGTCCCTCTAGAAGGGTGGAATGCTAACCCCGTCGCCAGAATTGGCGAGGGGTTAGTATTCCAATTCGTATGACACCTTACTCGACATATTTTGATAAAGCCAAACCAAAGATAGCATTTAACCGCGAGGTTCATAATGCACTTAAGAGTATATGGTATGACGATATCTGGAAACGGTAGAAGGAAGTTGTTCCGACCACTGCAGACAGGCTCAGCTCATGCCAGAGCACCATCTCAAATGGAACCAAGCACTCTGCCTTCAGGATTGTTAAGGCCTGCCATAGGAGTGACTTATAGGTTAACAGGTGTCCCATTTAAGGTTAGGTATAGGTATACTACACCTAAGTAAGAGGTGGATACACCAACTTACCCCAGCCAGTTGTGTCAAATTGCTAGGCCAGGCCAGGGGTGGCACAATACATGCTTCAGCCCCTGGTAGGCCTTAGATACACCAATGCCCTGGGTACCTAGTGTACACTGGTACAGGGGCTCACAGAGTGATCTAGTTCCAATGGGTTATGCACCTAGGGTACATGGAGTCCATTTTAAAGAGAGAGCAGATAGGCTGAGATCCTGAATGGCAGGATCTCAGGCCAACTAAGTCGAAAAACCAGCTAGACACTAGGCAAAAAGTTGGGGGTAACCATAGTCAGATATCCACCTTCCTACAGTGCTGACGAAGATCAAGCGCGACCGGTTCACATTCATTCTTGTGGATCCGGATTGGGCACGAAGAGTCTGGTATCCCGAGCTGCTCAACATGGCCATCAATCCTCCGATCCTACTGTCTCTTTGGGAGGATCTTCTGTCGCAGCAGCAGGGGACGATCTTCCACCCGAACCTGTCCAGCCTCCACCTCCTTTTGTGGTGATTGAACTACGGTAATTGACGTCTTTTGACTTGACTCCCGCTGTTTGTGATGTAATCTTGGCAGCCAGGCGTCCCTCCACTAAGACTGTATACGCCTGCCGGTGGAACAAATTTGGGGCATGATGCACAGCAAAGGCTGTGGATCCCCTTTCTGCCCCTTTTTCTGAGGTTCTCTTGTTCCTCCTCTCTTTGGCCAAGCAGGGCTCTTCTCTGGGCACTATCAAGGGCTATATCTCGCCCATCTCTGCCTTCTTCGGCTTCCAGATTAGCCGTCTCTTTTCAAGTCCCTGGTTGTAAATATTGGAATATGCACTCCGTTTTGTAGGAAACTGGCTCTATATATACTACACCAAAGTGAGGTATAGTGTGTATAAAGTCCAGGTGACCCCAGAGGTAGGCAGAGGTTAAGGTTAGATAGAACCTTACTCTCTGTTTGTGGTAGAGTGGTCGAGCAGTAAGGCAGTATCAGAGGACAGTGTTAAGCATTTGATGTAGACACTCAGTCAGCAAATGATTTCACACACTCGAGAACTGAACTCTAGGCCAATTGTTTTTGTATAAAAAATATACTGTTTTATTTTTAGAACCAAGCAAGCCTGGCACAGGTACGCATTAAATACTTTTCAGTAATAAGTTGCTGAATGTAGAACAGTTTGAAAATGATATAGAAATGGTACTTTGTTTGATATACAGGGGATGCAGTAGGTTTCAACACTTAGCCTATTCATTTCAATGTACTGTATTTGCTTTTTCAGTAAATTACAGGTAAGTTACTTTGTACGTTACTTTTCTAACTCTGTGCTGGATACCTAGATTCAGCACTGGGACTTTTCCTGCAAACAGGTAAGTAAATAAGTTTTGGTTATTTGTGAGCTTTTCAAAGAATATTTTTAGATTTCAAAACTCCACACTTGGAAATTTATTAGAGAAAAAGTGTCAATGTTATCCAATGGAGGAAAAACAGGTTATCAGTTCACAGGTAAGTAATCGACTGTGGGGGTTAAGGTTCTGGGGTTAGACTCGGGGGTCCCCCAGGGTCAGTGATGCACTCTTGTTACATCCTCAGCGCCACTACGGCGGCTGTGTGCAGTGTGTTGAGGCCCGATGTTATCCAATGGGGATAGGGGGCCTCCGGTTGGTGGCTGCTGGCAAGCAGGACACTGGGTTGTGGGAGCAAAGCTCCTAGGGTTTAGGTTTGGGCAAATGGGGAAACAAAGTAGCACAAAAGGTGCACCCTCAGCGGCACTGGGGCAGCCGGGTGCTGAGTGTTTCGACGTCTGGCACCCTGTTTTCTATGGAGAACCTCCAGTTTGTGAAAGCACTGCAGGCAGGTAGACGAAGGACTTCTGGGTGCGACTACCACTTGGAGAGGTAAGTTGGGAAGTTAAGGGTTGATTATGCAGTTTGTTTGGGCACACAAGGCCGTGGGGCGTCTGGTGCGGGGGTTCCTTTTGGGGTCGGATCTTCTTACCAGCTCCTGGTCTCGGTTAGGGTGGCCTTCTGGATTTAGACTGCAGGCATCGGCTGGAGGCTTGAGGCAGGTCAGGGGTCACCGGATCCCGTGTCAGGATCGCCGGGGTGACCTCCACATGGTGTTTTTCCACTCTAGCTCGGGCTGGGTTCGGCGGGTGCTGAGTGGGCTGGATTTGCGGTCTCCGGCTGCTGACAGAGGTTGCAGTTGAACAAATCTGTTCACGAAAGAACCAGTCTGGCAGTGAAGCCAGGCAGGTCGTCTGGGGTTTTCGAGGTTGCTGGCTGCGGCACACACCGGGGTTTCGCAGGAGCAGGTTTGAGGGGCAGA